>NW_028148947.1:0-2400000 GCF_965112155.1 Podarcis liolepis | reverse complement strand
CGCGCGGTCACAATTTCTGTTAAAAATCTGATGTTCTGCAATTCATTCAAAAATGTTGGCAAACTGTTTCAAGTGATCCCCTGAAATGTTTTTCGCTGGAAACAGATGGGTTTTTATCATTGGAACAGAATTAGCCCTCGACGTCTGAACAACTTTTTTTGAAAAAATCCCTAAGCGGCGCGGTCACAATTTCTGCTCAAAATCTGACGTTCTGCAATTCACTCAAATTGGTGCCAAACTGTTGCAAACAATCCCCTGAAAGGTTTTTCGGGGGAAACAGATGGGTTTTTATCATCGGAAACTGAATTAGCCTTCGACGTCTGAACAACTTTTTTTGAAAAAATCCCTAAGCCGCGCGGTCACAATTTCTGCTCAAAATCTCACGTTCTGCAATTCACTCAAAAATGTTGGCAAACTGTTGCAAGTGATCCCCTGAAATGTTTTTCGGTGGAAACAGATGGGTTTTTATCATCGGAAACAGAATTAGCCCTCGACTTCTTAACAACTTTTTTTGAAAAAATCCCTAAGCGGCGCGGTCACAATTTCTGCTCAAAATCTGACGTTCTGCAATTCACTCAAATTGGTGCCAAACTGTTGCAAACAATCCCCTGAAAGGTTTTTCGGGGGAAACAGATGGGTTTTTATCATCGGAAACTGAATTAGCCTTCGACGTCTGAACAACTTTTTTTGAAAAAATCCCTAAGCCGCGCGGTCACAATTTCTGCTCAAAATCTCACGTTCTGCAATTCACTCAAAAATGTTGGCAAACTGTTGCAAGTGATCCCCTGAAATGTTTTTCGGTGGAAACAGATGGGTTTTTATCATCGGAAACAGAATTAGCCCTCGACGTCTGAACAACTTTTTTTGAAAAAATCCCTAAGCCGCGCGGTCACAATTTCTGCTCAAAATCTGACGTTCTGCAATTCACTCAAAAATGTTGGCAAACTGTTGCAAGTGATCCCCTGAAATGTTTTTCGGTGGAAACAGATGGGTTTTTATCATCGGAAACAGAATCAGCCCTCGACGTCTGAACAACTTTTTTTGAAAAAATCCCTAAGCCGCGCGGTCACAATTTCTGCTCAAAATCTGACGTTCTGCAATTCACTCAAAAATGTTGGCAAACTGTTGGAAGTGATCCCCTGAAATGTTTTTCGGTGGAAACAGAAGGGTTTTTATCATCGGAACAGAATTAGCCCTCGACGTCTGAACAACTCTTTTTGAAAAAATCCCTAAGCCGCGCGGTCACAATTTCTGCTCAAAATCTGACGTTCTGCTATTCACTCAAAAATGTTGGCAAACTGTTGCAAGGGATCCCCTTAAAGGTTTTTCGGTGGAAACAGATGGGTTTTTATCATCGGAACAGAATTAGCCCTCGACTTCTTAACAACTTTTTTTGAAAAAATCCCTAAGCCGCGCGGTCACAATTTCTGTTAAAAATCTGATGTTCTGCAATTCATTCAAAAATGTTGGCAAACTGTTTCAAGTGATCCCCTGAAATGTTTTTCGCTGGAAACAGATGGGTTTTTATCATTGGAACAGAATTAGCCCTCGACGTCTGAACAACTTTTTTTGAAAAAATCCCTAAGCGGCGCGGTCACAATTTCTGCTCAAAATCTGACGTTCTGCAATTCACTCAAAAATGTTGGCAAACTGTTGCAAGGGATCCCCTGAAAGGTTTTTCGGTGGAAACAGATGGGTTTTCATCATCGGGAACAGAATTAGCCCTTGACGTCTGAACACCATTTTTTGAAAAAATCCCTAAGCCGCGCGGTCACGATTTCTGCTAAAAATCTGACGTTCTGCAATTTACTCAAAAATGTTGGCAAACTGTTGCGAGTGATCCCCTGAAATGTTTCTCGGTGGAAACAGATGGGTTTTTATCATCGGAAACAGAATTAGCCCTCGACGTCTGAACAACTTTTTTTGAAAAAATCCCTAAGCCGCGCGGTCACAATTTCTGCTAAAAATCTGACGTTCTGCAATTCACTCAAAAATGTTGGCAAACTGTTGCAAGTGATCCCCTGAAATGTTTTTCGGTGGAAACAGATGGGTTTTTATCATCGGAAACAGAATAAGCCCATGACGTCTGAACAACTTTTTTTGAAAAAATCCCTAAGCCGCGCGGTCACGATTTCTGCTAAAAATCTGATGTTCTGCAATTCACTCAAAAATGTTGGCAAACTGTTGCGAGTGATCCCCTGAAATATTTTTCGGTGGAAACAGATGGGTTTTTATCATCGGAAACAGAATTAGCCCTCGACGTCTGAACAACTTTTTTTGAAAAAATCCCTAAGCCGCGCGGTCACAATTTCTGCTCAAAATCTGACGTTCTGCAATTCACTCAAAAATGTTGGCAAACTGTTGCAAGTGATCCCCTGAAATGTTTTTCGGTGGAAACAGAAGGGTTTTTATCATCGGAACAGAATTAGCCCTCGACGTCTGAACAACTTTTTTTGAAAAAATCCCTAAGCCGCGCGGTCACAATTTCTGCTCAAAATCTGACGTTCTGCTATTCACTCAAAAATGTTGGCAAACTGTTGCAAGGGATCCCCTTAAAGGTTTTTCGGTGGAAACAGATGGGTTTTTATCATCGGAACAGAATTAGCCCTCGACTTCTTAACAACTTTTTTTGAAAAAATCCCTAAGCCGCGCGGTCACAATTTCTGTTAAAAATCTGATGTTCTGCAATTCATTCAAAAATGTTGGCAAACTGTTTCAAGTGATCCCCTGAAATGTTTTTCGCTGGAAACAGATGGGTTTTTATCATTGGAACAGAATTAGCCCTCGACGTCTGAACAACTTTTTTTGAAAAAATCCCTAAGCGGCGCGGTCACAATTTCTGCTCAAAATCTGACGTTCTGCAATTCACTCAAATTGGTGCCAAACTGTTGCAAACAATCCACTGAAAGGTTTTTCGGGGGAAACAGATGGGTTTTTATCATCGGAAACTGAATTAGCCCTCGACGTCTGAACAACTTTTTTTGAAAAAATCCCTAAGCCGCGCGGTCACAATTTCTGCTCAAAATCTCACGTTCTGCAATTCACTCAAAAATGTTGGCAAACTGTTGCAAGTGATCCCCTGAAATGTTTTTCGGTGGAAACAGATGGGTTTTTATCATCGGAAACAGAATTAGCCCTCGACGTCTGAACAACTTTTTTTGAAAAAATCCCTAAGCCGCGCGGTCACAATTTCTGCTCAAAATCTGACGTTCTGCAATTCACTCAAAAATGTTGGCAAACTGTTGCAAGTGATCCCCTGAAATGTTTTTCGGTGGAAACAGATGGGTTTTTATCATCGGAAACAGAATTAGCCCTCGACGTCTGAACAACTTTTTTTGAAAAAATCCCTAAGCCGCGCGGTCACAATTTCTGTTAAAAATCTGATGTTCTGCAATTCATTCAAAAATGTTGGCAAACTGTTTCAAGTGATCCCCTGAAATGTTTTTCGGTGGAAACAGATGGGTTTTTATCATCGGAAACAGAATAAGCCCATGACGTCTGAACAACTTTTTTTGAAAAAATCCCTAAGCCGCGCGGTCACGATTTCTGCTAAAAATCTGATGTTCTGCAATTCACTCAAAAATGTTGGCAAACTGTTGCGAGTGATCCCCTGAAATATTTTTCGGTGGAAACAGATGGGTTTTTATCATCGGAAACAGAATTAGCCCTCGACGTCTGAACAACTTTTTTTGAAAAAATCCCTAAGCGGCGCGGTCACAATTTCTGCTCAAAATCTGACGTTCTGCAATTCACTCAAATTGGTGCCAAACTGTTGCAAACAATCCCCTGAAAGGTTTTTCGGGGGAAACAGATGGGTTTTTATCATCGGAAACTGAATTAGCCCTCGACGTCTGAACAACTTTTTTTGAAAAAATCCCTAAGCCGCGCGGTCACAATTTCTGCTCAAAATCTCACGTTCTGCAATTCACTCAAAAATGTTGGCAAACTGTTGCAAGTGATCCCCTGAAATGTTTTTCGGTGGAAACAGATGGGTTTTTATCATCGGAAACAGAATTAGCCCTCGACGTCTGAACAACTTTTTTTGAAAAAATCCCTAAGCCGCGCGGTCACAATTTCTGCTCAAAATCTGACGTTCTGCAATTCACTCAAAAATGTTGGCAAACTGTTGCAAGTGATCCCCTGAAATGTTTTTCGGTGGAAACAGATGGGTTTTTATCATCGGAAACAGAATTAGCCCTCGACGTCTGAACAACTTTTTTTGAAAAAATCCCTAAGCCGCGCGGTCATAATTTCTGCTCAAAATCTCACGTTCTGCAATTCACTCAAAAATGTTGGCAAACTGTTGCAAGTGATCCCCTGAAATGTTTTTCGGTGGAAACAGATGGGTTTTTATCATCGGAAACAGAATTAGCCCTCGACGTCTGAACAACTTTTTTTGAAAAAATCCCTAAGCCTCGCGGTCACAATTTCTGCTCAAAATCTGACGTTCTGCAATTCACTCAAAAATGTTGGCAAACTGTTGCAAGTGATCCCCTGAAATGTTTTTCGGTGGAAACAGATGGGTTTTTATCATCGGAAACAGAATAAGCCCATGACGTCTGAACAACTTTTTTTGAAAAAATCCCTAAGCCGCGCGGTCACGATTTCTGCTAAAAATCTGATGTTCTGCAATTCACTCAAAAATGTTGGCAAACTGTTGCGAGTGATCCCCTGAAATATTTTTCGGTGGAAACAGATGGGTTTTTATCATCGGAAACAGAATTAGCCCTCGACGTCTGAACAACTTTTTTTGAAAAAATCCCTAAGCCGCGCGGTCACAATTTCTGCTCAAAATCTGACGTTCTGCAATTCACTCAAAAATGTTGGCAAACTGTTGCCAGTGATCCCCTGAAATGTTTTTCGGTGGAAACAGAAGGGTTTTTATCATCGGAACAGAATTAGCCCTCGACGTCTGAACAACTTTTTTTGAAAAAATCCCTAAGCCGCGCGGTCACAATTTCTGCTCAAAATCTGACGTTCTGCTATTCACTCAAAAATGTTGGCAAACTGTTGCAAGGGATCCCCTTAAAGGTTTTTCGGTGGAAACAGATGGGTTTTTATCATCGGAACAGAATTAGCCCTCGACTTCTTAACAACTTTTTTTGAAAAAATCCCTAAGCCGCGCGGTCACAATTTCTGTTAAAAATCTGATGTTCTGCAATTCATTCAAAAATGTTGGCAAACTGTTTCAAGTGATCCCCTGAAATGTTTTTCGCTGGAAACAGATGGGTTTTTATCATTGGAACAGAATTAGCCCTCGACGTCTGAACAACTTTTTTTGAAAAAATCCCTAAGCGGCGCGGTCACAATTTCTGCTCAAAATCTGACGTTCTGCAATTCACTCAAATTTGGTGCCAAACTGTTGCAAACAATCCCCTGAAAGGTTTTTCGGGGGAAACAGATGGGTTTTTATCATCGGAAACTGAATTAGCCCTCGACATCTGAACAACTTTTTTTGAAAAAATCCCTAAGCCGCGCGGTCACAATTTCTGCTCAAAATCTCACGTTCTGCAATTCACTCAAAAATGTTGGCAAACTGTTGCAAGTGATCCCCTGAAATGTTTTTCGGTGGAAACAGATGGGTTTTTATCATCGGAAACAGAATTAGCCCTCGACGTCTGAACAACTTTTTTTGAAAAAATCCCTAAGCCGCGCGGTCACAATTTCTGCTCAAAATCTGACGTTCTGCAATTCACTCAAAAATGTTGGCAAACTGTTGCAAGTGATCCCCTGAAATGTTTTTCGGTGGAAACAGATGGGTTTTTATCATCGGAAACAGAATAAGCCCATGACCTCTGAACAACTTTTTTTGAAAAAATCCCTAAGCCGCGCGGTCACGATTTCTGCTAAAAATCTGATGTTCTGCAATTCACTGAAAAATGTTGGCAAACTGTTGCGAGTGATCCCCTGAAATATTTTTCGGTGGAAACAGATGGGTTTTTATCATCGGAAACAGAATTAGCCCTCGACGTCTGAACAACTTTTTTTGAGAAAATCCCTAAGCCGCGCGGTCACAATTTCTGCTCAAAATCTGACGTTCTGCAATTCACTCAAAAATGTTGGCAAACTGTTGGAAGTGATCCCCTGAAATGTTTTTCGGTGGAAACAGAAGGGTTTTTATCATCGGAACAGAATTAGCCCTCGACGTCTGAACAACTTTTTTTGAAAAAATCCCTAAGCCGCGCGGTCACAATTTCTGCTCAAAATCTGACGTTCTGCTATTCACTCAAAAATGTTGGCAAACTGTTGCAAGGGATCCCCTTAAAGGTTTTTCGGTGGAAACAGATGGGTTTTTATCATCGGAACAGAATTAGCCCTCGACTTCTTAACAACTTTTTTTGAAAAAATCCCTAAGCCGCGCGGTCACAATTTCTGTTAAAAATCTGATGTTCTGCAATTCATTCAAAAATGTTGGCAAACTGTTTCAAGTGATCCCCTGAAATGTTTTTCGCTGGAAACAGATGGGTTTTTATCATTGGAACAGAATTAGCCCTCGACGTCTGAACAACTTTTTTTGAAAAAATCCCTAAGCCGCGCGGTCACAATTTCTGCTCAAAATCTCACGTTCTGCAATTCACTCAAAAATGTTGGCAAACTGTTGCAAGAGATCCCCTGAAAGGTTTCTCGGTGGAAACAGATGGGTTTTTATCATCGGAAACTGAATTAGCCCTCGACATCTGAACAACTTTTTTTGAAAAAATCCCTAAGCCGCGCGGTCACAATTTCTGCTCAAAATCTCACGTTCTGCAATTCACTCAAAAATGTTGGCAAACTGTTGCAAGTGATCCCCTGAAATGTTTTTCGGTGGAAACAGATGGGTTTTTATCATCGGAAACAGAATTAGCCCTCGACGTCTGAACAACTTTTTTTGAAAAAATCCCTAAGCCGCGCGGTCACAATTTCTGCTCAAAATCTGACGTTCTGCAATTCACTCAAAAATGTTGGCAAACTGTTGCAAGTGATCCCCTGAAATGTTTTTCGGTGGAAACAGATGGGTTTTTATCATCGGAAACAGAATAAGCCCATGACGTCTGAACAACTTTTTTTGAAAAAATCCCTAAGCCGCGCGGTCACGATTTCTGCTAAAAATCTGATGTTCTGCAATTCACTGAAAAATGTTGGCAAACTGTTGCGAGTGATCCCCTGAAATATTTTTCGGTGGAAACAGATGGGTTTTTATCATCGGAAACAGAATTAGCCCTCGACGTCTGAACAACTTTTTTTGAGAAAATCCCTAAGCCGCGCGGTCACAATTTCTGCTCAAAATCTGACGTTCTGCAATTCACTCAAAAATGTTGGCAAACTGTTGGAAGTGATCCCCTGAAATGTTTTTCGGTGGAAACAGAAGGGTTTTTATCATCGGAACAGAATTAGCCCTCGACGTCTGAACAACTTTTTTTGAAAAAATCCCTAAGCCGCGCGGTCACAATTTCTGCTCAAAATCTGACGTTCTGCTATTCACTCAAAAATGTTGGCAAACTGTTGCAAGGGATCCCCTTAAAGGTTTTTCGGTGGAAACAGATGGGTTTTTATCATCGGAACAGAATTAGCCCTCGACTTCTTAACAACTTTTTTTGAAAAAATCCCTAAGCCGCGCGGTCACAATTTCTGTTAAAAATCTGATGTTCTGCAATTCATTCAAAAATGTTGGCAAACTGTTTCAAGTGATCCCCTGAAATGTTTTTCGCTGGAAACAGATGGGTTTTTATCATTGGAACAGAATTAGCCCTCGACGTCTGAACAACTTTTTTTGAAAAAATCCCTAAGCCGCGCGGTCACAATTTCTGCTCAAAATCTCACGTTCTGCAATTCACTCAAAAATGTTGGCAAACTGTTGCAAGTGATCCCCTGAAATGTTTTTCGGTGGAAACAGATGGGTTTTTATCATCGGAAACAGAATTAGCCCTCAACGTCTGAACAACTTTTTTTGAAAAAATCCCTAAGCCGCGCGGTCACAATTTCTGCTAAAAATCTGAGGTTCTGCAATTCACTCAAAAATGTTGGCAAACTGTTGTGAGTGATCCCCTGAAATGTTTTTCGGTGGAAACAGATGGGTTTTTATCATCGGAAACAGAATTAGCCCTCGACGTCTGAACAACTTTTTTTGAAAAAATCCCTAAGCCGCGCGGTCACGATTTCTGCTCAAAATCTGACGTTCTGCAATTCCCTCAAAAATGTTGGCAAACTGTTGCGAGTGATCCCCTGAAATGTTTTTCGGTGGAAAGAGATGGGTTTTCATCATCGGGAACAGAATTAGCCCTTGACGTCTGAACACCTTTTTTTGAAAAAATCCCTAAGCCGCGCGGTCACGATTTCTGCTAAAAATCTGACGTTCTGCAATTTACTCAAAAATGTTGGCAAACTGTTGCGAGTGATCCCCTGAAATGTTTCTCGGTGGAAACAGATGGGTTTTTATCATCGGAAACAGAATTAGCCCTCGACGTCTGAACAACTTTTTTTGAAAAAATCCCTAAGCCGCGCGGTCACAATTTCTGCTAAAAATCTGACGTTCTGCAATTCACTCAAAAATGTTGGCAAACTGTTGCAAGTGATCCCCTGAAATGTTTTTCGGTGGAAACAGATGGGTTTTTATCATCGGAAACAGAATTAGCCCTCGACATCTGAACAACTTTTTTTGAAAAAATCCCAAAGCCGCGCGGTCACAATTTCTGCTAAAAATCTGACGTTCTGCAATTCACTCAAAAATGTTGGCAAACTGTTGGGAGTGATCCCCTGAAATGTTTTTCGGTGGAAACAGATGGGTTTTTATCATCGGAAACAAAATTAGCCCTCAACGTCTGAACAACTTTTTTTGAAAAAATCCCTAAGCCGCGCGTTCACGATTTCTGCTAAAAATCTGACGTTCTGCAATTCACTCAAAAATGTTGGCAAACTGTTGCAAGTGATCCCCTGAAATGTTTTTCGCTGGAAACAGATGGGTTTTTATCATCGGAAACAAAATTAGCCCTCGACGTCTGAACAACTTTTTTTGAAAAAATCCCTAAGCCGCGCGGTCACAATTTCTGCTAAAAATCTGAGGTTCTGCAATTCACTCAAAAATGTTGGCAAACTGTTGTGAGTGATCCCCTGAAATGTTTTTCGGTGGAAACAGATGGGTTTTTATCATCGGAAACAGAATTAGCCCTCGACGTCTGAACAACTTTTTTTGAAAAAATCCCTAAGCCGCGCGGTCACGATTTCTGCTCAAAATCTGACGTTCTGCAATTCCCTCAAAAATGTTGGCAAACTGTTGCGAGTGATCCCCTGAAATGTTTTTCGGTGGAAAGAGATGGGTTTTCATCATCGGGAACAGAATTAGCGCTTGACGTCTGAACACCTTTTTTTGAAAAAATCCCTAAGCCGCGCGGTCACGATTTCTGCTAAAAATCTGACGTTCTGCAATTTACTCAAAAATGTTGGCAAACTGTTGCGAGTGATCCCCTGAAATGTTTCTCGGTGGAAACAGATGGGTTTTTATCATCGGAAACAGAATTAGCCCTCGACGTCTGAACAACTTTTTTTGAAAAAATCCCTAAGCCGCGCGGTCACAATTTCTGCTAAAAATCTGACGTTCTGCAATTCACTCAAAAATGTTGGCAAACTGTTGCAAGTGATCCCCTGAAATGTTTTTCGGTGGAAACAGATGGGTTTTTATCATCGGAAACAGCATTAGCCCTCGACGTCTGAACAACTTTTTTTGAAAAAATCCCAAAGCCGCGCGGTCACAATTTCTGCTAAAAATCTGACGTTCTGCAATTCACTCAAAAATGTTGGCAAACTGTTGTGAGTGATCCCCTGAAATGTTTTTCGGTGGAAACAGATGGGTTTTTATCATCGGAAACAGAATTAGCCCTTGACGTCTGAACAACTTTTTTTGAAAAAATCCCTAAGCCGCGCGGTCACGATTTCTGCTAAAAATCTGACGTTCTGCAATTCACTCAAAAATGTTGGCAAACTGTTGCGAGTGATCCCCTGAAATGTTTTTCGCTGGAAACAGATGGGTTTTTATCATCGGAAACAAAATTAGCCCTCAACGTCTGAACAACTTTTTTTGAAAAAATCCCTAAGCCGCGCGGTCACGATTTCTGCAAAAAATCTGACGTTCTGCAATTCACTCAAAAATGTTGGCAAACTGTTGCAAGGGATCCCCTGAAAGGTTTTTCGGTGGAAACAGATGGGTTTTTATCATCGGAACAGAATTAGCCCTCGACTTCTGAACAACTTTTTTTGAAAAAATCCCTAAGCCGCGCGGTCAAAATTTCTGTTAAAAATCTGACGTTCTGCAATTCACTCAAAAATGTTGGCAAACTGTTGTGAGTGATCCCCTGAAATGTTTTTCGGTGGAAACAGATGGGTTTTTATCATCGGAAACAGAATTAGCCCTTGACGTCTGAACAACTTTTTTTGAAAAAATCCCTAAGCCGCGCGGTCACGATTTCTGCTAAAAATCTGACGTTCTGCAATTCACTCAAAAATGTTGGCAAACTGTTGCGAGTGATCCCCTGAAATGTTTTTCGCTGGAAACAGATGGGTTTTTATCATCGGAAACAAAATTAGCCCTCAACGTCTGAACAACTTTTTTTGAAAAAATCCCTAAGCCGCGCGGTCACGATTTCTGCAAAAAATCTGACGTTCTGCAATTCACTCAAAAATGTTGGCAAACTGTTGCAAGGGATCCCCTGAAAGGTTTTTCGGTGGAAACAGATGGGTTTTTATCATCGGAACAGAATTAGCCTTCGACTTCTGAACAACTTTTTTTGAAAAAATCCCTAAGCCGCGCGGTCAAAATTTCTGTTAAAAATCTGACGTTCTGCAATTCACTCCAAAATGTTGGCAAACTGTTGCAAGTGATCCCCTGAAATGTTTTTCGGTGGAAACAGATGGGTTTTTATCATCGGAACAGAATCAGCCCTTGACGTCTGAACAACTTTTTTTGAAAAAATCCCTAAGCCGCGCGGTCACAATTTCTGCTCAAAATCTGACGTTCTGCAATTCACTCAAAAATGTTGGCAAACTGTTGCGAGTGATCCCCTGAAATGTTTTTCGCTTGAAACAGATGGGTTTTTATCATCGGAAACAAAATTAGCCCTCGACGTCTGAACAACTTTTTTTGAAAAAATCCCTAAGCCGCGCGGTCACGATTTCTGCTAAAAATCTGATGTTCTGCAATTCACTCAAAAATGTTGGCAAACTGTTGCAAGGGATCCCCTGAAAGGTTTTTCGGTGGAAACAGATGGGTTTTTATCATCGGAACAGAATTAGCCCTCGACTTCTGAACAACTTTTTTTGAAAAAATCCCTAAGCCGCGCGGTCAAAATTTCTGTTAAAAATCTGACGTTCTGCAATTCACTCCAAAATGTTGGCAAACTGTTGCAAGTGATCCCCTGAAATGTTTTTCGGTGGAAACAGATGGGTTTTTATCATCGGAACAGAATCAGCCCTTGACGTCTGAACAACTTTTTTTGAAAAAATCCCTAAGCCGCGCGGTCACAATTTCTGCTCAAAATCTGACGTTCTGCAATTCACTCAAAAATGTTGGCAAACTGTTGCAAGTGATCCCCTGAAATGTTTTTCGGTGGAAACAGATGGGTTTTTATCATCGGAAACAGAATTAGCCCTCGACGTCTGAACAACTTTTTTTGAAAAAATCCCTAAGCCGCGCGGTCACAATTTCTGCTCAAAATCTGACGTTCTGCAATTCACTCAAAAATGTTGGCAAACTGTTGCGAGTGATCCCCTGAAATGTTTTTCGGTGGAAACAGATGGGTTTTTATCATCGGAAACAGAATTAGCCCTTGACGTCTGAACAACTTTTTTTGAAAAAATCCCTAAGCCGCGCGGTCAAAATTTCTGTTAAAAATCTGACGTTCTGCAATTCACTCCAAAATGTTGGCAAACTGTTGCAAGTGATCCCCTGAAATGTTTTTCGGTGGAAACAGATGGGTTTTTATCATCGGAACAGAATCAGCCCTTGACGTCTGAACAACTTTTTTTGAAAAAATCCCTAAGCCGCGCGGTCAAAATTTCTGTTAAAAATCTGACGTTCTGCAATTCACTCCAAAATGTTGGCAAACTGTTGCAAGTGATCCCCTGAAATGTTTTTCGGTGGAAACAGATGGGTTTTTATCATCGGAAACAGAATTAGCCCTCGACGTCTGAACAACTTTTTTTGAAAAAATCCCAAAGCCGCGCGGTCACGATTTCTGCTAAAAATCTGATGTTCTGCAATTCACTCAAAAATGTTGGCAAACTGTTGCGAGTGATCCCCTGAAATATTTTTCGGTGGAAACAGATGGGTTTTTATCATCGGAAACAAAATTAGCCCTCAAGGTCTGAACAACTTTTTTTGAAAAAATCCCTAAGCCGCGCGGTCACGATTTCTGCTAAAAATCTGACGTTCTGCAATTCACTCAAAAATGTTGGCAAACTGTTGCGAGTGATCCCCTGAAATGTTTTTCGGTGGAAAGAGATGGGTTTTCATCATCGGGAACAGAATTAGCGCTTGACGTCTGAACACCTTTTTTTGAAAAAAATCCCTAAGCCGCGCGGTCACGATTTCTGCTAAAAATCTGACGTTCTGCAATTTACTCAAAAATGTTGGCAAACTGTTGCGAGTGATCCCCTGAAATGTTTTTCGGTGGAAACAGATGGGTTTTTATCATCGGAAACAGAATTAGCCCTCGACGTCTGAACAACTTTTTTTGAAAAAATCCCTAAGCCGCGCGGTCACGATTTCTGCTCAAAATCTGACGTTCTGCAATTCCCTCAAAAATGTTGGCAAACTGTTGCGAGTGATCCCCTGAAATGTTTTTCGGTGGAAAGAGATGGGTTTTCATCATCGGGAACAGAATTAGCGCTTGACGTCTGAACACCTTTTTTTGAAAAAATCCCTAAGCCGCGCGGTCACGATTTCTGCTAAAAATCTGACGTTCTGCAATTTACTCAAAAATGTTGGCAAACTGTTGCGAGTGATCCCCTGAAATGTTTCTCGGTGGAAACAGATGGGTTTTTATCATCGGAAACAGAATTAGCCCTCGACGTCTGAACAACTTTTTTTGAAAAAATCCCTAAGCCGCGCGGTCACAATTTCTGCTAAAAATCTGACGTTCTGCAATTCACTCAAAAATGTTGGCAAACTGTTGCAAGTGATCCCCTGAAATGTTTTTCGGTGGAAACAGATGGGTTTTTATCATCGGAAACAGCATTAGCCCTCGACGTCTGAACAACTTTTTTTGAAAAAATCCCAAAGCCGCGCGGTCACAATTTCTGCTAAAAATCTGACGTTCTGCAATTCACTCAAAAATGTTGGCAAACTGTTGTGAGTGATCCCCTGAAATGTTTTTCGGTGGAAACAGATGGGTTTTTATCATCGGAAACAGAATTAGCCCTTGACGTCTGAACAACTTTTTTTGAAAAAATCCCTAAGCCGCGCGGTCACGATTTCTGCTAAAAATCTGACGTTCTGCAATTCACTCAAAAATGTTGGCAAACTGTTGCGAGTGATCCCCTGAAATGTTTTTCGCTGGAAACAGATGGGTTTTTATCATCGGAAACAAAATTAGCCCTCAACGTCTGAACAACTTTTTTTGAAAAAATCCCTAAGCCGCGCGGTCACGATTTCTGCAAAAAATCTGACGTTCTGCAATTCACTCAAAAATGTTGGCAAACTGTTGCAAGGGATCCCCTGAAAGGTTTTTCGGTGGAAACAGATGGGTTTTTATCATCGGAACAGAATTAGCCCTCGACTTCTGAACAACTTTTTTTGAAAAAATCCCTAAGCCGCGCGGTCAAAATTTCTGTTAAAAATCTGACGTTCTGCAATTCACTCAAAAATGTTGGCAAACTGTTGTGAGTGATCCCCTGAAATGTTTTTCGGTGGAAACAGATGGGTTTTTATCATCGGAAACAGAATTAGCCCTTGACGTCTGAACAACTTTTTTTGAAAAAATCCCTAAGCCGCGCGGTCACGATTTCTGCTAAAAATCTGACGTTCTGCAATTCACTCAAAAATGTTGGCAAACTGTTGCGAGTGATCCCCTGAAATGTTTTTCGCTGGAAACAGATGGGTTTTTATCATCGGAAACAAAATTAGCCCTCAACGTCTGAACAACTTTTTTTGAAAAAATCCCTAAGCCGCGCGGTCACGATTTCTGCAAAAAATCTGACGTTCTGCAATTCACTCAAAAATGTTGGCAAACTGTTGCAAGGGATCCCCTGAAAGGTTTTTCGGTGGAAACAGATGGGTTTTTATCATCGGAACAGAATTAGCCTTCGACTTCTGAACAACTTTTTTTGAAAAAATCCCTAAGCCGCGCGGTCAAAATTTCTGTTAAAAATCTGACGTTCTGCAATTCACTCCAAAATGTTGGCAAACTGTTGCAAGTGATCCCCTGAAATGTTTTTCGGTGGAAACAGATGGGTTTTTATCATCGGAACAGAATCAGCCCTTGACGTCTGAACAACTTTTTTTGAAAAAATCCCTAAGCCGCGCGGTCACAATTTCTGCTCAAAATCTGACGTTCTGCAATTCACTCAAAAATGTTGGCAAACTGTTGCGAGTGATCCCCTGAAATGTTTTTCGCTTGAAACAGATGGGTTTTTATCATCGGAAACAAAATTAGCCCTCGACGTCTGAACAACTTTTTTTGAAAAAATCCCTAAGCCGCGCGGTCACGATTTCTGCTAAAAATCTGATGTTCTGCAATTCACTCAAAAATGTTGGCAAACTGTTGCAAGGGATCCCCTGAAAGGTTTTTCGGTGGAAACAGATGGGTTTTTATCATCGGAACAGAATTAGCCCTCGACTTCTGAACAACTTTTTTTGAAAAAATCCCTAAGCCGCGCGGTCAAAATTTCTGTTAAAAATCTGACGTTCTGCAATTCACTCCAAAATGTTGGCAAACTGTTGCAAGTGATCCCCTGAAATGTTTTTCGGTGGAAACAGATGGGTTTTTATCATCGGAACAGAATCAGCCCTTGACGTCTGAACAACTTTTTTTGAAAAAATCCCTAAGCCGCGCGGTCACAATTTCTGCTCAAAATCTGACGTTCTGCAATTCACTCAAAAATGTTGGCAAACTGTTGCAAGTGATCCCCTGAAATGTTTTTCGGTGGAAACAGATGGGTTTTTATCATCGGAAACAGAATTAGCCCTCGACGTCTGAACAACTTTTTTTGAAAAAATCCCTAAGCCGCGCGGTCACAATTTCTGCTCAAAATCTGACGTTCTGCAATTCACTCAAAAATGTTGGCAAACTGTTGCGAGTGATCCCCTGAAATGTTTTTCGGTGGAAACAGATGGGTTTTTATCATCGGAAACAGAATTAGCCCTTGACGTCTGAACAACTTTTTTTGAAAAAATCCCTAAGCCGCGCGGTCAAAATTTCTGTTAAAAATCTGACGTTCTGCAATTCACTCCAAAATGTTGGCAAACTGTTGCAAGTGATCCCCTGAAATGTTTTTCGGTGGAAACAGATGGGTTTTTATCATCGGAACAGAATCAGCCCTTGACGTCTGAACAACTTTTTTTGAAAAAATCCCTAAGCCGCGCGGTCAAAATTTCTGTTAAAAATCTGACGTTCTGCAATTCACTCCAAAATGTTGGCAAACTGTTGCAAGTGATCCCCTGAAATGTTTTTCGGTGGAAACAGATGGGTTTTTATCATCGGAAACAGAATTAGCCCTCGACGTCTGAACAACTTTTTTTGAAAAAATCCCAAAGCCGCGCGGTCACGATTTCTGCTAAAAATCTGATGTTCTGCAATTCACTCAAAAATGTTGGCAAACTGTTGCGAGTGATCCCCTGAAATATTTTTCGGTGGAAACAGATGGGTTTTTATCATCGGAAACAAAATTAGCCCTCAAGGTCTGAACAACTTTTTTTGAAAAAATCCCTAAGCCGCGCGGTCACGATTTCTGCTAAAAATCTGACGTTCTGCAATTCACTCAAAAATGTTGGCAAACTGTTGCGAGTGATCCCCTGAAATGTTTTTCGGTGGAAAGAGATGGGTTTTCATCATCGGGAACAGAATTAGCCCTTGACGTCTGAACACCTTTTTTTGAAAAAAATCCCTAAGCCGCGCGGTCACGATTTCTGCTAAAAATCTGACGTTCTGCAATTTACTCAAAAATGTTGGCAAACTGTTGCGAGTGATCCCCTGAAATGTTTCTCGGTGGAAACAGATGGGTTTTTATCATCGGAAACAGAATTAGCCCTCGACGTCTGAACAACTTTTTTTGAAAAAATCCCTAAGCCGCGCGGTCACAATTTCTGCTAAAAATCTGACGTTCTGCAATTCACTCAAAAATGTTGGCAAACTGTTGTAAGTGATCCCCTGAAATGTTTTTCGGTGGAAACAGATGGGTTTTTATCATCGGAAACAGAGTTAGCCCTCGACGTCTGAACAACTTTTTTTGAAAAAATCCCAAAGCCGCGCGGTCACAATTTCTGCTAAAAATCTGACGTTCTGCAATTCACTCAAAAATGTTGGCAAACTGTTGTGAGTGATCCCCTGAAATGTTTTTCGGTGGAAACAGATGGGTTTTTATCATCGGAAACAAAATTAGCCCTCAACGTCTGAACAACTTTTTTTGAAAAAATCCCTAAGCCGCGCGGTCACGATTTCTGCTAAAAATCTGACGTTCTGCAATTCACTCAAAAATGTTGGCAAACTGTTGCAAGTGATCCCCTGAAATGTTTTTCGCTGGAAACAGATGGGTTTTTATCATCGGAAACAAAATTAGCCCTCGACGTCTGAACAACTTTTTTTGAAAAAATCCCTAAGCCGCGCGGTCACAATTTCTGCTAAAAATCTGAGGTTCTGCAATTCACTCAAAAATGTTGGCAAACTGTTGTGAGTGATCCCCTGAAATGTTTTTCGGTGGAAACAGATGGGTTTTTATCATCGGAAACAGAATTAGCCCTCGACGTCTGAACAACTTTTTTTGAAAAAATCCCTAAGCCGCGCGGTCACGATTTCTGCTCAAAATCTGACGTTCTGCAATTCCCTCAAAAATGTTGGCAAACTGTTGCGAGTGATCCCCTGAAATGTTTTTCGGTGGAAAGAGATGGGTTTTCATCATCGGGAACAGAATTAGCCCTTGACGTCTGAACACCTTTTTTTGAAAAAATCCCTAAGCCGCGCGGTCACGATTTCTGCTAAAAATCTGACGTTCTGCAATTTACTCAAAAATGTTGGCAAACTGTTGCGAGTGATCCCCTGAAATGTTTCTCGGTGGAAACAGATGGGTTTTTATCATCGGAAACAGAATTAGCCCTCGACGTCTGAACAACTTTTTTTGAAAAAATCCCTAAGCCGCGCGGTCACAATTTCTGCTAAAAATCTGACGTTCTGCAATTCACTCAAAAATGTTGGCAAACTGTTGCAAGTGATCCCCTGAAATGTTTTTCGGTGGAAACAGATGGGTTTTTATCATCGGAAACAGAATTAGCCCTCGACGTCTGAACAACTTTTTTTGAAAAAATCCCTAAGCCGCGCGGTCACAATTTCTGCTAAAAATCTGACGTTCTGCAATTCACTCAAAAATGTTGGCAAACTGTTGTGAGTGATCCCCTGAAATGTTTTTCGGTGGAAACAGATGGGTTTTTATCATCGGAAACAGAATTAGCCCTCGACGTCTGAACAACTTTTTTTGAAAAAATCCCTAAGCCGCGCGGTCACGATTTCTGCTAAAAATCTGACGTTCTGCAATTCACTCAAAAATGTTGGCAAACTGTTGCGAGTGATCCCCTGAAATGTTTTTCGCTGGAAACAGATGGGTTTTTATCATCGGAAACAAAATTAGCCCTCAACGTCTGAACAACTTTTTTTGAAAAAATCCCTAAGCCGCGCGGTCACGATTTCTGCTAAAAATCTGACGTTCTGCAATTCACTCAAAAATGTTGGCAAACTGTTGCGAGTGATCCCCTGAAATGTTTTTCGCTGGAAACAGATGGGTTTTTATCATCGGAAACAAAATTAGCCCTCGACGTCTGAACAACTTTTTTTGAAAAAATCCCTAAGCCGCGCGGTCACGATTTCTGCTAAAAATCTGATGTTCTGCAATTCACTCAAAAATGTTGGCAAACTGTTGCAAGGGATCCCCTGAAAGGTTTTTCGGTGGAAACAGATGGGTTTTTATCATCGGAACAGAATTAGCCCTCGACTTCTGAACAACTTTTTTTGAAAAAATCCCTAAGCCGCGCGGTCAAAATTTCTGTTAAAAATCTGACGTTCTGCAATTCACTCCAAAATGTTGGCAAACTGTTGCAAGTGATCCCCTGAAATGTTTTTCGGTGGAAACAGATGGGTTTTTATCATCGGAACAGAATCAGCCCTTGACGTCTGAACAACTTTTTTTGAAAAAATCCCTAAGCCGCGCGGTCAAAATTTCTGTTAAAAATCTGACGTTCTGCAATTCACTCCAAAATGTTGGCAAACTGTTGCAAGTGATCCCCTGAAATGTTTTTCGGTGGAAACAGATGGGTTTTTATCATCGGAAACAGAATTAGCCCTCGACGTCTGAACAACTTTTTTTGAAAAAATCCCTAAGCCGCGCGGTCACAATTTCTGCTCAAAATCTGACGTTCTGCAATTCACTCAAAAATGTTGGCAAACTGTTGCAAGGGATCCCCTGAAAGGTTTTTCGGTGGAAACAGATGGGTTTTTATCATCGGAACAGAATTAGCCCTCGACTTCTGAACAACTTTTTTTGAAAAAATCCCTAAGCCGCGCGGTCACAATTTCTGCTAAAAATCTGACGTTCTGCAATTCACTCAAAAATGTTGGCAAACTGTTGCAAGTGATCCCCTGAAATGTTTTTCGGTGGAAACAGATGGGTTTTTATCATCGGAAACAGAATTAGCCCTCAACGTCTGAACAACTTTTTTTGAAAAAATCCCTAAGCCGCGCGGTCACAATTTCTGCTCAAAATCTCACGTTCTGCAATTCACTCAAAAATGTTGGCAAACTGTTGTGAGTGATCCCCTGAAATGTTTTTCGGTGGAAACAGATGGGTTTTTATCATCGGAAACAGAATTAGCCCTCGACGTCTGAACAACTTTTTTTGAAAAAATCCCTAAGCCGCGCGGTCACGATTTCTGCTCAAAATCTGACGTTCTGCAATTCCATCAAAAATGTTGGCAAACTGTTGCGAGTGATCCCCTGAAATGTTTTTCGGTGGAAAGAGATGGGTTTTCATCATCGGGAACAGAATTAGCCCTTGACGTCTGAACACCTTTTTTTGAAAAAATCCCTAAGCCGCGCGGTCACGATTTCTGCTAAAAATCTGACGTTCTGCAATTTACTCAAAAATGTTGGCAAACTGTTGCGAGTGATCCCCTGAAATGTTTCTCGGTGGAAACAGATGGGTTTTTATCATCGGAAACAGAATTAGCCCTTGACGTCTGAACAACTTTTTTTGAAAAAATCCCTAAGTCGCGCGGTCACGATTTCTGCTAAAAATCTGACGTTCTGCAATTCACTCAAAAATGTTGGCAAACTGTTGCGAGTGATCCCCTGAAATGTTTTTCGCTGGAAACAGATGGGTTTTTATCATCGGAAACAAAATTAGCCCTCAAGGTCTGAACAACTTTTTTTGAAAAAATCCCTAAGCCGCGCGGTCACGATTTCTGCTAAAAATCTGACGTTCTGCAATTCACTCAAAAATGTTGGCAAACTGTTGCGAGTGATCCCCTGAAATGTTTTTCGCTGGAAACAGATGGGTTTTTATCATCGGAAACAAAATTAGCCCTCAACGTCTGAACAACTTTTTTTGAAAAAATCCCTAAGCCGCGCGGTCACGATTTCTGCTAAAAATCTGACGTTCTGCAATTCACTCAAAAATGTTGGCAAACTGTTGCGAGTGATCCCCTGAAATGTTTTTCGCTGGACACAGATGGGTTTTTATCATCGGAAACAAAATTAGCCCTCGACGTCTGAACAACTTTTTTTGAAAAAATCCCTAAGCCGCGCGGTCACGATTTCTGCTAAAAATCTGATGTTCTGCAATTCACTCAAAAATGTTGGCAAACTGTTGCAAGTGATCCCCTGAAATGTTTTTCGGTGGAAACAGATGGGTTTTTATCATCGGAAACAGAATTAGCCCTTGACGTCTGAACAACTTTTTTTGAAAAAATCCCTAAGCCGCGCGGTCAAAATTTCTGTTAAAAATCTGACGTTCTGCAATTCACTCCAAAATGTTGGCAAACTGTTGCAAGTGATCCCCTGAAATGTTTTTCGGTGGAAACAGATGGGTTTTTATCATCGGAACAGAATCAGCCCTTGACGTCTGAACAACTTTTTTTGAAAAAATCCCTAAGCCGCGCGGTCAAAATTTCTGTTAAAAATCTGACGTTCTGCAATTCACTCCAAAATGTTGGCAAACTGTTGCAAGTGATCCCCTGAAATGTTTTTCGGTGGAAACAGATGGGTTTTTATCATCGGAAACAGAATTAGCCCTCGACGTCTGAACAACTTTTTTTGAAAAAATCCCTAAGCCGCGCGGTCACAATTTCTGCTCAAAATCTGACGTTCTGCAATTCACTCAAAAATGTTGGCAAACTGTTGCAAGGGATCCCCTGAAAGGTTTTTCGGTGGAAACAGATGGGTTTTTATCATCGGAAACAGAATTAGCCCTCGACGTCTGAACAACTTTTTTTGAAAAAATCCCTAAGCCGCGCGGTCACAATTTCTGCTCAAAATCTGACGTTCTGCAATTCCCTCAAATTTGGTGCCAAACTGTTGCAAACAATCCCCTGAAAGGTTTTTCGGTGGAAACAGATGGGTTTTTATCATCGGAAACTGAATTAGCCCTCGACGTCTGAACAACTTTTTTTGCAAAAATCCCTAAGCCGCGCGGTCACAATTTCTGCTCAAAATCTCACGTTCTGCAATTCACTCAAAAATGTTGGCAAACTGTTGCAAGGGATCCCCTGAAAGGTTTTTCGGTGGAAACAGATGGGTTTTTATCATCGGAACAGAATTAGCCCTCGACTTCTGAACAACTTTTTTTGAAAAAATCCCTAAGCCGCGCGGTCACAATTTCTGCTAAAAATCTGACGTTCTGCAATTCACTCAAAAATGTTGGCAAACTGTTGCAAGTGATCCCCTGAAATGTTTTTCGGTGGAAACAGATGGGTTTTTATCATCGGAAACAGAATTAGCCCTCAACGTCTGAACAACTTTTTTTGAAAAAATCCCTAAGCCGCGCGGTCACAATTTCTGCTAAAAATCTGAGGTTCTGCAATTCACTCAAAAATGTTGGCAAACTGTTGTGAGTGATCCCCTGAAATGTTTTTCGGTGGAAACAGATGGGTTTTTATCATCGGAAACAGAATTAGCCCTCGACGTCTGAACAACTTTTTTTGAAAAAATCCCTAAGCCGCGCGGTCACGATTTCTGCTCAAAATCTGACGTTCTGCAATTCCATCAAAAATGTTGGCAAACTGTTGCGAGTGATCCCCTGAAATGTTTTTCGGTGGAAAGAGATGGGTTTTCATCATCGGGAACAGAATTAGCCCTTGACGTCTGAACACCTTTTTTTGAAAAAATCCCTAAGCCGCGCGGTCACGATTTCTGCTAAAAATCTGACGTTCTGCAATTCACTCAAAAATGTTGGCAAACTGTTGCGAGTGATCCCCTGAAATGTTTTTCGCTGGAAACAGATGGGTTTTTATCATCGGAAACAAAATTAGCCCTCAAGGTCTGAACAACTTTTTTTGAAAAAATCCCTAAGCCGCGCGGTCACGATTTCTGCTAAAAATCTGACGTTCTGCAATTCACTCAAAAATGTTGGCAAACTGTTGCGAGTGATCCCCTGAAATGTTTTTCGCTGGAAACAGATGGGTTTTTATCATCGGAAACAAAATTAGCCCTCAACGTCTGAACAACTTTTTTTGAAAAAATCCCTAAGCCGCGCGGTCACGATTTCTGCTAAAAATCTGACGTTCTGCAATTCACTCAAAAATGTTGGCAAACTGTTGCGAGTGATCCCCTGAAATGTTTTTCGCTGGAAACAGATGGGTTTTTATCATCGGAAACAAAATTAGCCCTCGACGTCTGAACAACTTTTTTTGAAAAAATCCCTAAGCCGCGCGGTCACGATTTCTGCTAAAAATCTGATGTTCTGCAATTCACTCAAAAATGTTGGCAAACTGTTGCAAGGGATCCCCTGAAAGGTTTTTCGGTGGAAACAGATGGGTTTTTATCATCGGAACAGAATTAGCCCTCGACTTCTGAACAACTTTTTTTGAAAAAATCCCTAAGCCGCGCGGTCAAAATTTCTGTTAAAAATCTGACGTTCTGCAATTCACTCCAAAATGTTGGCAAACTGTTGCAAGTGATCCCCTGAAATGTTTTTCGGTGGAAACAGATGGGTTTTTATCATCGGAACAGAATCAGCCCTTGACGTCTGAACAACTTTTTTTGAAAAAATCCCTAAGCCGCGCGGTCACAATTTCTGCTCAAAATCTGACGTTCTGCAATTCACTCAAAAATGTTGGCAAACTGTTGCAAGTGATCCCCTGAAATGTTTTTCGGTGGAAACAGATGGGTTTTTATCATCGGAAACAGAATTAGCCCTCGACGTCTGAACAACTTTTTTTGAAAAAATCCCTAAGCCGCGCGGTCACAATTTCTGCTCAAAATCTGACGTTCTGCAATTCACTCAAAAATGTTGGCAAACTGTTGTGAGTGATCCCCTGAAATGTTTTTCGGTGGAAACAGATGGGTTTTTATCATCGGAAACAGAATTAGCCCTTGACGTCTGAGCAACTTTTTTTGAAAAAATCCCTAAGCCGCGCGGTCAAAATTTCTGTTAAAAATCTGACGTTCTGCAATTCACTCCAAAATGTTGGCAAACTGTTGCAAGTGATCCCCTGAAATGTTTTTCGGTGGAAACAGATGGGTTTTTATCATCGGAACAGAATCAGCCCTTGACGTCTGAACAACTTTTTTTGAAAAAATCCCTAAGCCGCGCGGTCACAATTTCTGTTAAAAATCTGATGTTCTGCAATTCATTCAAAAATGTTGGCAAACTGTTTCAAGTGATCCCCTGAAATGTTTTTCGCTGGAAACAGATGGGTTTTTATCATTGGAACAGAATTAGCCCTCGACGTCTGAACAACTTTTTTTGAAAAAATCCCTAAGCGGCGCGGTCACAATGTCTGCTCAAAATCTGACGTTCTGCAATTCCCTCAAATTTGGTGCCAAACTGTTGCAAACAATCCCCTGAAAGGTTTTTCGGTGGAAACAGATGGGTTTTTATCATCGGAAACTGAATTAGCCCTCGACGTCTGAACAACTTTTTTTGCAAAAATCCCTAAGCCGCGCGGTCACAATTTCTGCTCAAAATCTCACGTTCTGCAATTCACTCAAAAATGTTGGCAAACTGTTGCAAGGGATCCCCTGAAAGGTTTTTCGGTTGAAACAGATGGGTTTTTATCATCGGAACAGAATTAGCCCTCGACTTCTGAACAACTTTTTTTGAAAAAATCCCTAAGCCGCGCGGTCACAATTTCTGCTCAAAATCTCACGTTCTGCAATTCACTCAAAAATGTTGGCAAACTGTTGCAAGGGATCCCCTGAAAGGTTTTTCGCTGGAAACAGATGGGTTTTTATCATCGGAACAGAATTAGCCCTCGACTTCTGAACAACTTTTTTTGAAAAAATCCCTAAGCCGCGCGGTCACAATTTCTGCTAAAAATCTGACGTTCTGCAATTCACTCAAAAATGTTGGCAAACTGTTGCAAGTGATCCCCTGAAATGTTTTTCGGTGGAAACAGATGGGTTTTTATCATCGGAAACAGAATTAGCCCTCAACGTCTGAACAACTTTTTTTGAAAAAATCCCTAAGCCGCGCGGTCACAATTTCTGCTAAAAATCTGAGGTTCTGCAATTCACTCAAAAATGTTGGCAAACTGTTGTGAGTGATCCCCTGAAATGTTTTTCGGTGGAAACAGATGGGTTTTTATCATCGGAAACAGAATTAGCCCTCGACGTCTGAACAACTTTTTTTGAAAAAATCCCTAAGCCGCGCGGTCACGATTTCGGCTCAAAATCTGACGTTCTGCAATTCCATCAAAAATGTTGGCAAACTGTTGCGAGTGATCCCCTGAAATGTTTTTCGGTGGAAAGAGATGGGTTTTCATCATCGGGAACAGAATTAGCCCTTGACGTCTGAACACCTTTTTTTGAAAAAATCCCTAAGCCGCGCGGTCACGATTTCTGCTAAAAATCTGACGTTCTGCAATTTACTGAAAAATGTTGGCAAACTGTTGCGAGTGATCCCCTGAAATGTTTCTCGGTGGAAACAGATGGGTTTTTATCATCGGAAACAGAATTAGCCCTCGACGTCTGAACAACTTTTTTTGAAAAAATCCCTAAGCCGCGCGGTCACAATTTCTGCTAAAAATCTGACGTTCTGCAATTCACTCAAAAATGTTGGCAAACTGTTGCAAGTGATCCCCTGAAATGTTTTTCGGTGGAAACAGATGGGTTTTTATCATCGGAAACAGAATTAGCCCTCGACGTCTGAACAACTTTTTTTGAAAAAATCCCAAAGCCGCGCGGTCACAATTTCTGCTAAAAATCTGACGTTCTGCAATTCACTCAAAAATGTTGGCAAACTGTTGTGAGTGATCCCCTGAAATGTTTTTCGGTGGAAACAGATGGGTTTTTATCATCGGAAACAGAATTAGCCCTTGACGTCTGAACAACTATTTTTTAAAAAATCCCTAAGCTGCGGGGTCACGATTTCTGCTAAAAATCTGACGTTCTGCAATTCACTCAAAAATGTTGGCAAACTGTTGCGAGTGATCCCCTGAAATGTTTTTCGCTGGAAACAGATGGGTTTTTATCATCGGAAACAAAATTAGCCCTCAACGTCTGAACAACTTTTTTTGAAAAAATCCCTAAGCCGCGCGGTCACGATTTCTGCTAAAAATCTGACGTTCTGCAATTCACTCAAAAATGTTGGCAAACTGTTGCGAGTGATCCCCTGAAATGTTTTTCGCTGGAAACAGATGGGTTTTTATCATCGGAACAGAATCAGCCCTTGACGTCTGAACAACATTTTTTGAAAAAATCCCTAAGCCGCGCGGTCACAATTTCTGCTCAAAATCTGACGTTCTGCAATTCACTCAAAAATGTTGGCAAACTGTTGCAAGTGATCCCCTGAAATGTTTTTCGGTGGAAACAGATGGGTTTTTATCATCGGAAACAGAATTAGCCCTCAACGTCTGAACAACTTTTTTTGAAAAAATCCCTAAGCCGCGCGGTCACAATTTCTGCTAAAAATCTGAGGTTCTGCAATTCACTCAAAAATGTTGGCAAACTGTTGTGAGTGATCCCCTGAAATGTTTTTCGGTGGAAACAGATGGGTTTTTATCATCGGAAACAGAATTAGCCCTCGACGTCTGAACAACTTTTTTTGAAAAAATCCCTAAGACGCGCGGTCACGATTTCTGCTCAAAATCTGACGTTCTGCAATTCACTCAAAAATGTTGGCAAACTGTTGCAAGTGATCCCCTGAAATGTTTTTCGGTGGAAACAGATGGGTTTTTATCATCGGAAACAGAATTAGCCCTCGACGTCTGAACAACTTTTTTTGAAAAAATCCCTAAGCCGCGCGGTCACAATTTCTGCTAAAAATCTGACGTTCTGCAATTCACTCAAAAATGTTGGCAAACTGTTGCAAGTGATCCCCTTAAATGTTTTTCGGTGGAAACAGATGGGTTTTTATCATCGGAAACAGAATTAGCCCTCGACGTCTGAACAACTTTTTTTGAAAAAATCCCAAAGCCGCGCGGTCACAATTTCTGCTAAAAATCTGACGTTCTGCAATTCACTCAAAAATGTTGGCAAACTGTTGTGAGTGATCCCCTGAAATGTTTTTCGGTGGAAACAGATGGGTTTTTATCATCGGAAACAGAATTAGCCCTCGACGTCTGAACAACTATTTTTTAAAAAATCCCTAAGCCGCGGGGTCACGATTTCTGCTAAAAATCTGACGTTCTGCAATTCACTCAAAAATGTTGGCAAACTGTTGCGAGTGATCCCCTGAAATGTTTTTCGCTGGAAACAGATGGGTTTTTATCATCGGAAACAAAATTAGCCCTCAACGTCTGAACAACTTTTTTTGAAAAAATCCCTAAGCCGCGCGGTCACGATTTCTGCTAAAAATCTGACGTTCTGCAATTCACTCAAAAATGTTGGCAAACTGTTGCGAGTGATCCCCTGAAATGTTTCTCGGTGGAAACAGATGGGTTTTTATCATCGGAACAGAATCAGCCCTTGACGTCTGAACAACTTTTTTTGAAAAAATCCCTAAGCCGCGCGGTCACAATTTCTGCTCAAAATCTGACGTTCTGCAATTCACTCAAAAATGTTGGCAAACTGTTGCAAGTGATCCCCTGAAATGTTTTTCGGTGGAAACAGATGGGTTTTTATCATCGGAAACAGAATTAGCCCTCGACATCTGAACAACTTTTTTTGAAAAAATCCCTAAGCCGCGCGGTCACAATTTCTGCTAAAAATCTGAGGTTCTGCAATTCACTCAAAAATGTTGGCAAACTGTTGTGAGTGATCCCCTGAAATGTTTTTCGGTGGAAACAGATGGGTTTTTATCATCGGAAACAGAATTAGCCCTCGACGTCTGAACAACTTTTTTTTGAAAAAATCCCTAAGACGCGCGGTCACGATTTCTGCTCAAAATCTGACGTTCTGCAATTCACTCAAAAATGTTGGCAAACTGTTGCAAGTGATCCCCTGAAATGTTTTTCGGTGGAAACAGATGGGTTTTTATCATCGGAAACAGAATTAGCCCTCGACGTCTGAACAACTTTTTTTGAAAAAATCCCTAAGCCGCGCGGTCACAATTTCTGCTCAAAATCTCACGTTCTGCAATTCACTCAAAAATGTTGGCAAACTGTTGCAAGTGATCCCCTGAAATGTTTTTCGCTGGAAACAGATGGGTTTTTATCATCGGAAACAAAATTAGCCCTCAACGTCTGAACAACTTTTTTTGAAAAAATCCCTAAGCCGCGCGGTCACGATTTCTGCTAAAAATCTGACGTTCTGCAATTCACTCAAAAATGTTGGCAAACTGTTGCGAGTGATCCCCTGAAATGTTTTTCGCTGGAAACAGATGGGTTTTTATCATCGGAAACAAAATTAGCCCTCAACGTCTGAACAACTTTTTTTGAAAAAATCCCTAAGCCGCGCGGTCACGATTTCTGCTAAAAATCTGACGTTCTGCAATTCACTCAAAAATGTTGGCAAACTGTTGCGAGTGATCCCCTGAAATGTTTTTCGCTGGAAACAGATGGGTTTTTATCATCGGAACAGAATCAGCCCTTGACGTCTGAACAACTTTTTTTGAAAAAATCCCTAAGCCGCGCGGTCACAATTTCTGCTCAAAATCTGACGTTCTGCAATTCACTCAAAAATGTTGGCAAACTGTTGCAAGTGATCCCCTGAAATGTTTTTCGGTGGAAACAGATGGGTTTTTATCATCGGAAACAGAATTAGCCCTCAACGTCTGAACAACTTTTTTTGAAAAAATCCCTAAGCCGCGCGGTCACAATTTCTGCTAAAAATCTGAGGTTATGCAATTCACTCAAAAATGTTGGCAAACTGTTGTGAGTGATCCCCTGAAATGTTTTTCGGTGGAAACAGATGGGTTTTTATCATCGGAAACAGAATTAGCCCTCGACGTCTGAACAACTTTTTTTGAAAAAATCCCTAAGACGCGCGGTCACGATTTCTGCTCAAAATCTGACGTTCTGCAATTCACTCAAAAATGTTGGCAAACTGTTGCAAGTGATCCCCTGAAATGTTTTTCGGTGGAAACAGATGGGTTTTTATCATCGGAAACAGAATTAGCCCTCGACGTCTGAACAACTTTTTTTGAAAAAATCCCTAAGCCGCGCGGTCACAATTTCTGCTCAAAATCTCACGTTCTGCAATTCACTCAAAAATGTTGGCAAACTGTTGCAAGTGATCCCCTGAAATGTTTTTCGCTGGAAACAGATGGGTTTTTATCATCGGAAACAAAATTAGCCCTCAACGTCTGAACAACTTTTTTTGAAAAAATCCCTAAGCCGCGCGGTCACGATTTCTGCTAAAAATCTGACGTTCTGCAATTCACTCAAAAATGTTGGCAAACTGTTGCGAGTGATCCCCTGAAATGTTTTTCGCTGGAAACAGATGGGTTTTTATCATCGGAAACAAAATTAGCCCTCGACGTCTGAACAACTTTTTTTGAAAAAATCCCTAAGCCGCGCGGTCACGATTTCTGCTAAAAATCTGATGTTCTGCAATTCACTCAAAAATGTTGGCAAACTGTTGCAAGGGATCCCCTGAAAGGTTTTTCGGTGGAAACAGATGGGTTTTTATCATCGGAACAGAATTAGCCCTCGACTTCTGAACAACTTTTTTTGAAAAAATCCCTAAGCCGCGCGGTCAAAATTTCTGTTAAAAATCTGACGTTCTGCAATTCACTCCAAAATGTTGGCAAACTGTTGCAAGTGATCCCCTGAAATGTTTTTCGGTGGAAACAGATGGGTTTTTATCATCGGAACAGAATCAGCCCTTGACGTCTGAACAACTTTTTTTGAAAAAATCCCTAAGCCGCGCGGTCACAATTTCTGCTCAAAATCTGACGTTCTGCAATTCACTCAAAAATGTTGGCAAACTGTTGCAAGTGATCCCCTGAAATGTTTTTCGGTGGAAACAGATGGGTTTTTATCATCGGAAACAGAATTAGCCCTCGACGTCTGAACAACTTTTTTTGAAAAAATCCCTAAGCCGCGCGGTCACAATTTCTGCTCAAAATCTCACGTTCTGCAATTCACTCAAAAATGTTGGCAAACTGTTGCAAGTGATCCCCTGAAATGTTTTTCGCTGGAAACAGATGGGTTTTTATCATCGGAAACAAAATTAGCCCTCAACGTCTGAACAACTTTTTTTGAAAAAATCCCTAAGCCGCGCGGTCACGATTTCTGCTAAAAATCTGACGTTCTGCAATTCACTCAAAAATGTTGGCAAACTGTTGCGGTGATCCCCTGAAATGTTTTTCGCTGGAAACAGATGGGTTTTTATCATCGGAAACAAAATTAGCCCTCGACGTCTGAACAACTTTTTTTGAAAAAATCCCTAAGCCGCGCGGTCACGATTTCTGCTAAAAATCTGATGTTCTGCAATTCACTCAAAAATGTTGGCAAACTGTTGCAAGGGATCCCCTGAAAGGTTTTTCGGTGGAAACAGATGGGTTTTTATCATCGGAACAGAATTAGCCCTCGACTTCTGAACAACTTTTTTTGAAAAAATCCCTAAGCCGCGCGGTCAAAATTTCTGTTAAAAATCTGACGTTCTGCAATTCACTCCAAAATGTTGGCAAACTGTTGCAAGTGATCCCCTGAAATGTTTTTCGGTGGAAACAGATGGGTTTTTATCATCGGAACAGAATCAGCCCTTGACGTCTGAACAACTTTTTTTGAAAAAATCCCTAAGCCGCGCGGTCACAATTTCTGCTCAAAATCTGACGTTCTGCAATTCACTCAAAAATGTTGGCAAACTGTTGCAAGTGATCCCCTGAAATGTTTTTCGGTGGAAACAGATGGGTTTTTATCATCGGAAACAGAATTAGCCCTCGACGTCTGAACAACTTTTTTTGAAAAAATCCCTAAGCCGCGCGGTCAAAATTTCTGTTAAAAATCTGACGTTCTGCAATTCACTCAAAAATGTTGGCAAACTGTTGCAAGTGATCCCCTGAAATGTTTTTCGGTGGAAACAGATGGGTTTTTATCATCGGAAACAGAATTAGCCCTCGACGTCTGAACAACTTTTTTTGAAAAAATCCCTAAGCCGCGCGGTCACGATTTCTGCTAAAAATCTGACGTTCTGCAATTCACTCAAAAATGTTGGCAAACTGTTGCGAGTGATCCCCTGAAATGTTTTTCGCTGGAAACAGATGGGTTTTTATCATCGGAAACAAAATTAGCCCTCGACGTCTGAACAACTTTTTTTGAAAAAATCCCTAAGCCGCGCGGTCACGATTTCTGCTAAAAATCTGATGTTCTGCAATTCACTCAAAAATGTTGGCAAACTGTTGCAAGGGATCCCCTGAAAGGTTTTTCGGTGGAAACAGATGGGTTTTTATCATCGGAACAGAATTAGCCCTCGACTTCTGAACAACTTTTTTTGAAAAAATCCCTAAGCCGCGCGGTCAAAATTTCTGTTAAAAATCTGACGTTCTGCAATTCACTCCAAAATGTTGGCAAACTGTTGCAAGTGATCCCCTGAAATGTTTTTCGGTGGAAACAGATGGGTTTTTATCATCGGAAACAGAATTAGCCCTCGACGTCTGAACAACTTTTTTTGAAAAAATCCCTAAGCCGCGCGGTCCCAATTTCTGCTAAAAATCTGACGTTCTGCAATTCACTCAAAAATGTTGGCAAACTGTTGTGAGTGATCCCCTGAAATGTTTTTCGGTGGAAACAGATGGGTTTTTATCATCGGAAACAGAATTAGCCCTTGACGTCTGAACAACTTTTTTTGAAAAAATCCCTAAGCCGCGCGGTCACGATTTCTGCTAAAAATCTGACGTTCTGCAATTCACTCAAAAATGTTGGCAAACTGTTGCAAGTGATCCCCTAAAATGTTTTTCGCTGGAAACAGATGGGTTTTTATCATCGGAAACAAAATTAGCCCTCGACGTCTGAACACCTTTTTTTGAAAAAATCCCTAAGCCGCGCGGTCACGATTTCTGCTAAAAATCTGACGTTCTGCAATTCACTCAAAAATGTTGGCAAACTGTTGCGAGTGATCCCCTGAAATGTTTTTCGCTGGAAACAGATGGGTTTTTATCATCGGAAACAAAATTAGCCCTCGACGTCTGAACAACTTTTTTTGAAAAAATCCCTAAGCCGCGCGGTCACGATTTCTGCTCAAAATCTGACGTTCTGCAATTCACACGAAATAGTTGGAAAACCGTTGCAAGTGATCCCCTGAAAGGTTTTTCGGTGGAAACAGATGGGTTTTTATCATCGGAACAGAATAAGCCCTCGACGTCTGAACAACTTTTTTTGAAAAAATCCCTAAGCCGCGCGGTCACGATTTCTGCTCAAAATCTGATGTTCTGCAATTCACTCAAAAATGTTGGCAAACTGTTGCAAGGGATCCCCTGAAAGGTTTTTCGGTGGAAACAGATGGGTTTTTATCATCGGAACAGAATTAGCCCTCGACTTCTGAACAACTTTTTTTGAAAAAATCCCGAAGCCGCGCGGTCAAAATTTCTGTTAAAAATCTGACGTTCTGCAATTCACTCCAAAATGTTGGCAAACCGTTGCGAGTGATCCCCTGAAAGGTTTTTCGGTGAAAACAGATGGGTTTTTATCATCGGGAACAGAATTAGCCCTTAACGTCTGAACAACTTTTTTTGAAAAAATCCCTAAGCCACGCGGTCACAATTTCTGCTCAAAATCTGACGATCTGCAATTCACTCAAAAATGTTGGCAAACTGTTGCAAGTGATCCTCTGAAAGGTTTTTCGCTGGAAACAGATGGGTTTTTATCATCGGAAACAAAATTAGCCCTCAACGTCTGAACAACTTTTTTTGAAAAAATCCCTAAGCCGCGCGGTCACGATTTCTGCTAAAAATCTGACGTTCTGCAATTCACTCAAAAATGTTGGCAAACTGTTGCGAGTGATCCCCTGAAATGTTTTTCGCTGGAAACAGATGGGTTTTTATCATCGGAACAGAATCAGCCCTTGACGTCTGAACAACTTTTTTTGAAAAAATCCCTAAGCGGCGCGGTCACAATTTCTGCTAAAAATCTGACGTTCTGCAATTCACTCAAAAATGTTGGCAAACTGTTGCAAGTGATCCCCTGAAATGTTTTTCGGTGGAAACAGATGGGTTTTTATCATCGGAAACAGAATTAGCCCTCAACGTCTGAACAACTTTTTTTGAAAAAATCCCTAAGCCGCGCGGTCACAATTTCTGCTAAAAATCTGAGGTTCTGCAATTCACTCAAAAATGTTGGCAAACTGTTGTGAGTGATCCCCTGAAATGTTTTTCGGTGGAAACAGATGGGTTTTTATCATCGGAAACAGAATTAGCCCTCGACGTCTGAACAACTTTTTTTGAAAAAATCCCTAAGCCGCGCGGTCACGATTTCTGCTCAAAATCTGACGTTCTGCAATTCACTCAAAAATGTTGGCAAACTGTTGCAAGTGATCCCCTGAAATGTTTTTCGGTGGAAACAGATGGGTTTTTATCATCGGAAACAGAATTAGCCCTCGACGTCTGAACAACTTTTTTTGAAAAAATCCCTAAGCCGCGCGGTCACAATTTCTGCTCAAAATCTCACGTTCTGCAATTCACTCAAAAATGTTGGCAAACTGTTGCAAGTGATCCCCTGAAATGTTTTTCGCTGGAAACAGATGGGTTTTTATCATCGGAAACAAAATTAGCCCTCAACGTCTGAACAACTTTTTTTGAAAAAATCCCTAAGCCGCGCGGTCACGATTTCTGCTAAAAATCTGACGTTCTGCAATTCACTCAAAAATGTTGGCAAACTGTTGCGAGTGATCCCCTGAAATGTTTTTCGCTGGAAACAGATGGGTTTTTATCATCGGAAACAAAATTAGCCCTCGACGTCTGAACAACTTTTTTTGAAAAAATCCCTAAGCCGCGCGGTCACGATTTCTGCTAAAAATCTGATGTTCTGCAATTCACTCAAAAATGTTGGCAAACTGTTGCAAGGGATCCCCTGAAAGGTTTTTCGGTGGAAACAGATGGGTTTTTATCATCGGAACAGAATTAGCCCTCGACTTCTGAACAACTTTTTTTGAAAAAATCCCTAAGCCGCGCGGTCAAAATTTCTGTTAAAAATCTGACGTTCTGCAATTCACTCCAAAATGTTGGCAAACTGTTGCAAGTGATCCCCTGAAATGTTTTTCCGTGGAAACAGATGGGTTTTTATCATCGGAACAGAATGAGCCCTTGACGTCTGAACAACTTTTTTTGAAAAAATCCCTAAGCCGCGCGGTCACAATTTCTGCTCAAAATCTGACGTTCTGCAATTCACTCAAAAATGTTGGCCAACTGTTGCAAGTGATCCCCTGAAATGTTTTTCGGTGGAAACAGATGGGTTTTTATCATCGGAAACAGAATTAGCCCTCGACGTCTGAACAACTTTTTTTGAAAAAATCCCTAAGCCGCGCGGTCAAAATTTCTGTTAAAAATCTGACGTTCTGCAATTCACTCAAAAATGTTGGCAAACTGTTGCAAGTGATCCCCTGAAATGTTTTTCGGTGGAAACAGATGGGTTTTTATCATCGGAAACAGAATTAGCCCTCGACGTCTGAACAACTTTTTTTGAAAAAATCCCTAAGCCGCGCGGTCCCAATTTCTGCTAAAAATCTGACGTTCTGCAATTCACTCAAAAATGTTGGCAAACTGTTGTGAGTGATCCCCTGAAATGTTTTTCGGTGGAAACAGATGGGTTTTTATCATCGGAAACAGAATTAGCCCTTGACGTCTGAACAACTTTTTTTGAAAAAATCCCTAAGCCGCGCGGTCACGATTTCTGCTAAAAATCTGACGTTCTGCAATTCACTCAAAAATGTTGGCAAACTGTTGCAAGTGATCCCCTAAAATGTTTTTCGCTGGAAACAGATGGGTTTTTATCATCGGAAACAAAATTAGCCCTCGACGTCTGAACACCTTTTTTTGAAAAAATCCCTAAGCCGCGCGGTCACGATTTCTGCTAAAAATCTGACGTTCTGCAATTCACTCAAAAATGTTGGCAAACTGTTGCGAGTGATCCCCTGAAATGTTTTTCGCTGGAAACAGATGGGTTTTTATCATCGGAAACAAAATTAGCCCTCGACGTCTGAACAACTTTTTTTGAAAAAATCCCTAAGCCGCGCGGTCACGATTTCTGCTCAAAATCTGACGTTCTGCAATTCACACGAAATAGTTGGAAAACTGTTGCAAGTGATCCCCTGAAAGGTTTTTCGGTGGAAACAGATGGGTTTTTATCATCGGAACAGAATAAGCCCTCGACGTCTGAACACCTTTTTTTGAAAAAATCCCTAAGCCGCGCGGTCACGATTTCTGCTAAAAATCTGACGTTCTGCAATTCACTCAAAAATGTTGGCAAACTGTTGCAAGGGATCCCCTGAAAGGTTTTTCGGTGGAAACAGATGGGTTTTTATCATCGGAACAGAATTAGCCCTCGACTTCTGAACAACTTTTTTTGAAAAAATCCCTAAGCCGCGCGGTCAAAATCTCTGTTAAAAATCTGACGTTCTGCAATTCACTCCAAAATGTTGGCAAACCGTTGCGAGTGATCCCCTGAAAGGTTTTTCGGTGAAAACAGATGGGTTTTTATCATCGGGAACAGAATTAGCCCTTAACGTCTGAACAACTTTTTTTGAAAAAATCCCTAAGCCGCGCGGTCACAATTTCTGCTTAAAATCTGACGATCTGCAATTCACTCAAAAATGTTGGCAAACTGTTGCAAGTGATCCCCTGAAAGGTTTTTCGGTGGAAACAGATGGGTTTTTATCATCGGAACAGAATCAGCCCTTGACGTCTGAACAACTTTTTTTGAAAAAATCCCTAAGCCGCGCGGTCACAATTTCTGCTCAAAATCTGACGTTCTGCAATTCACTCCAAAATGTTGGCAAACTGTTTCAAACCATCCCCTGAAAGGTTTTTCGGTGGAAACAGATGGGTTTTTATCATCGGAACAGAATTGGCCCTCAACGTCTGAACAACTTTTTTTGAAAAAATCCCTAAGCCGCGCGGTCACGATTTCTGCTAAAAATCTGTCGTTCTGCAATTCACTCAAAAATGTTGGCAAACTGTTTCAAGTGATCCCCTGAAAGGTTTTTCGGTGGAAACAGATGGGTTTTTATCATCGGAAACAGAATTAGCCCTCGACGTCTGAACAACTTTTTTTGAAAAAATCCCTAAGCCGCGCGGTCACAATTTCTGCTAAAAATCTGACGATCTGCAATTCACTCAAAAATGTTGGCAAACTGTTGCAAGTGATCCCCTGAAAGGTTTTTCGGTGGAAACAGATGGGTTTTTATCATCGGAAGAGAATTAGCCCTTGACGTCTGAACAACTTTTTTTGAAAAAATCCCTAAGCCGCGCGGTCAAAATTTCTGTTAAAAATCTGACGTTCTGCAATTCACTCCAAAATGTTGGCAAACCGTTGCGAGTGATCCCCTGAAAGGTTTTTCGGTGAAAACAGATGGGTTTTTATCATCGGGAACAGAATTAGCCCTTGACGTCTGAACAACTTTTTTTGAAAAAATCCCAAAGCCGCGCGGTCACAATTTCTGCTAAAAATCTGACGATCTGCAATTCACTCAAAAATGTTGGCAAACTGTTGCAAGTGATCCCCTGAAAGGTTTTTCGGTGGAAACAGATGAGTTTTTATCATCGGAACAGAATCAGCCCTTGACGTCTGAACAACTTTTTTTGAAAAAATCCCTAAGCGGCGCGGTCACAATTTCTGCTCAAAATCTGACGTTCTGCAATTCACTCAAAAATGTTGGCAAACTGTTGCAAGTGATCCCCTGAAAGGTTTTTCGGTGGAAACAGATGGGTTTTTATCATCGGAAACAGAATTAGCCCTCAACGTCTGAACAACTTTTTTTGAAAAAATCCCTAAGCCGCGCGGTCACAATTTCTGCTAAAAATCTGAGGTTCTGCAATTCACTCAAAAATGTTGGCAAACTGTTGTGAGTGATCCCCTGAAATGTTTTTCGGTGGAAACAGATGGGTTTTTATCATCGGAAACAGAATTAGCCCTCGACGTCTGAACAACTTTTTTTGAAAAAATCCCTAAGCCGCGCGGTCACGATTTCTGCTCAAAATCTGACGTTCTGCAATTCACTCAAAAATGTTGGCAAACTGTTGCAAGTGATCCCCTGAAATGTTTTTCGGTGGAAACAGATGGGTTTTTATCATCGGAAACAGAATTAGCCCTCGACGTCTGAACAACTTTTTTTGAAAAAATCCCTAAGCCGCGCGGTCACAATTTCTGCTCAAAATCTCACGTTCTGCAATTCACTCAAAAATGTTGGCAAACTGTTGCAAGTGATCCCCTGAAATGTTTTTCGCTGGAAACAGATGGGTTTTTATCATCGGAAACAAAATTAGCCCTCAACGTCTGAACAACTTTTTTTGAAAAAATCCCTAAGCCGCGCGGTCACGATTTCTGCTAAAAATCTGACGTTCTGCAATTCACTCAAAAATGTTGGCAAACTGTTGCGAGTGATCCCCTGAAATGTTTTTCGCTGGAAACAGATGGGTTTTTATCATCGGAAACAAAATTAGCCCTCGACGTCTGAACAACTTTTTTTGAAAAAATCCCTAAGCCGCGCGGTCACGATTTCTGCTAAAAATCTGATGTTCTGCAATTCACTCAAAAATGTTGGCAAACTGTTGCAAGGGATCCCCTGAAAGGTTTTTCGGTGGAAACAGATGGGTTTTTATCATCGGAACAGAATTAGCCCTCGACTTCTGAACAACTTTTTTTGAAAAAATCCCTAAGCCGCGCGGTCAAAATTTCTGTTAAAAATCTGACGTTCTGCAATTCACTCCAAAATGTTGGCAAACTGTTGCAAGTGATCCCCTGAAATGTTTTTCGGTGGAAACAGATGGGTTTTTATCATCGGAACAGAATCAGCCCTTGACGTCTGAACAACTTTTTTTGAAAAAATCCCTAAGCCGCGCGGTCACAATTTCTGCTCAAAATCTGACGTTCTGCAATTCACTCAAAAATGTTGGCCAACTGTTGCAAGTGATCCCCTGAAATGTTTTTCGGTGGAAACAGATGGGTTTTTATCATCGGAAACAGAATTAGCCCTCGACGTCTGAACAACTTTTTTTGAAAAAATCCCTAAGCCGCGCGGTCAAAATTTCTGTTAAAAATCTGACGTTCTGCAATTCACTCAAAAATGTTGGCAAACTGTTGCAAGTGATCCCCTGAAATGTTTTTCGGTGGAAACAGATGGGTTTTTATCATCGGAAACAGAATTAGCCCTCGACGTCTGAACAACTTTTTTTGAAAAAATCCCTAAGCCGCGCGGTCCCAATTTCTGCTAAAAATCTGACGTTCTGCAATTCACTCAAAAATGTTGGCAAACTGTTGTGAGTGATCCCCTGAAATGTTTTTCGGTGGAAACAGATGGGTTTTTATCATCGGAAACAGAATTAGCCCTTGACGTCTGAACAACTTTTTTTGAAAAAATCCCTAAGCCGCGCGGTCACGATTTCTGCTAAAAATCTGACGTTCTGCAATTCACTCAAAAATGTTGGCAAACTGTTGCAAGTGATCCCCTAAAATGTTTTTCGCTGGAAACAGATGGGTTTTTATCATCGGAAACAAAATTAGCCCTCGACGTCTGAACACCTTTTTTTGAAAAAATCCCTAAGCCGCGCGGTCACGATTTCTGCTAAAAATCTGACGTTCTGCAATTCACTCAAAAATGTTGGCAAACTGTTGCGAGTGATCCCCTGAAATGTTTTTCGCTGGAAACAGATGGGTTTTTATCATCGGAAACAAAATTAGCCCTCGACGTCTGAACAACTTTTTTTGAAAAAATCCCTAAGCCGCGCGGTCACGATTTCTGCTCAAAATCTGACGTTCTGCAATTCACACGAAATAGTTGGAAAACTGTTGCAAGTGATCCCCTGAAAGGTTTTTCGGTGGAAACAGATGGGTTTTTATCATCGGAACAGAATAAGCCCTCGACGTCTGAACACCTTTTTTTGAAAAAATCCCTAAGCCGCGCGGTCACGATTTCTGCTAAAAATCTGACGTTCTGCAATTCACTCAAAAATGTTGGCAAACTGTTGCAAGGGATCCCCTGAAAGGTTTTTCGGTGGAAACAGATGGGTTTTTATCATCGGAACAGAATTAGCCCTCGACTTCTGAACAACTTTTTTTGAAAAAATCCCTAAGCCGCGCGGTCAAAATTTCTGTTAAAAATCTGACGTTCTGCAATTCACTCCAAAATGTTGGCAAACCGTTGCGAGTGATCCCCTGAAAGGTTTTTCGGTGAAAACAGATGGGTTTTTATCATCGGGAACAGAATTAGCCCTTAACGTCTGAACAACTTTTTTTGAAAAAATCCCTAAGCCGCGCGGTCACAATTTCTGCTTAAAATCTGACGATCTGCAATTCACTCAAAAATGTTGGCAAACTGTTGCAAGTGATCCCCTGAAAGGTTTTTCGGTGGAAACAGATGGGTTTTTATCATCGGAACAGAATCAGCCCTTGACGTCTGAACAACTTTTTTTGAAAAAATCCCTAAGCCGCGCGGTCACAATTTCTGCTCAAAATCTGACGTTCTGCAATTCACTCCAAAATGTTGGCAAACTGTTTCAAACCATCCCCTGAAAGGTTTTTCGGTGGAAACAGATGGGTTTTTATCATCGGAACAGAATTGGCCCTCAACGTCTGAACAACTTTTTTTGAAAAAATCCCTAAGCCGCGCGGTCACGATTTCTGCTAAAAATCTGTCGTTCTGCAATTCACTCAAAAATGTTGGCAAACTGTTTCAAGTGATCCCCTGAAAGGTTTTTCGGTGGAAACAGATGGGTTTTTATCATCGGAAACAGAATTAGCCCTCGACGTCTGAACAACTTTTTTTGAAAAAATCCCTAAGCCGCGCGGTCACAATTTCTGCTAAAAATCTGACGATCTGCAATTCACTCAAAAATGTTGGCAAACTGTTGCAAGTGATCCCCTGAAAGGTTTTTCGGTGGAAACAGATGGGTTTTTATCATCGGAAGAGAATTAGCCCTTGACGTCTGAACAACTTTTTTTGAAAAAATCCCTAAGCCGCGCGGTCAAAATTTCTGTTAAAAATCTGACGTTCTGCAATTCACTCCAAAATGTTGGCAAACCGTTGCGAGTGATCCCCTGAAAGGTTTTTCGGTGAAAACAGATGGGTTTTTATCATCGGGAACAGAATTAGCCCTTGACGTCTGAACAACTTTTTTTGAAAAAATCCCAAAGCCGCGCGGTCACAATTTCTGCTAAAAATCTGACGATCTGCAATTCACTCAAAAATGTTGGCAAACTGTTGCAAGTGATCCCCTGAAAGGTTTTTCGGTGGAAACAGATGAGTTTTTATCATCGGAACAGAATCAGCCCTTGACGTCTGAACAACTTTTTTTGAAAAAATCCCTAAGCCGCGCGGTCACAATTTCTGCTCAAAATCTGACGTTCTGCAATTCACTCCAAAATGTTGGCAAACTGTTGCAAACCATCCCCTGAAAGGTTTTTCGGTGGAAACAGATGGGTTTTTATCATCGGAACAGAATTGGCCCTCGACGTCTGAACAACATTTTTTGAAAAAATCCCTAAGCCGCGCGGTCACGATTTCTGCTAAAAATCTGTCGTTCTGCAATTCACTCAAAAATGTTGGCAAACTGTTGCAAGTGATCCCCTGAAAGGTTTTTCGGTGGAAACAGATGGGTTTTTATCATCGGAAACAGAATTAGCCCTCGACGTCTGAACAACTTTTTTTGAAAAAATCCCTAAGCCGCGCGGTCAAAATTTCTGTTAAAAATCTGACGTTCTGCAATTCACTCCAAAATGTTGGCAAACCGTTGCGAGTGATCCCCTGAAAGGTTTTTCGGTGAAAACAGATGGGTTTTTATCATCGGGAACAGAATTAGCCCTTAACGTCTGAACAACTTTTTTTGAAAAAATCCCTAAGCCGCGCGGTCACAATTTCTGCTCAAAATCTGACGATCTGCAATTCACTCAAAAATGTTGGCAAACTGTTGCAAGTGATCCCCTGAAAGGTTTTTCGGTGGAAACAGATGGGTTTTTATCATCGGAACAGAATCAGCCCTTGACGTCTGAACAACTTTTTTTGAAAAAATCCCTAAGCCGCGCGGTCACAATTTCTGCTCAAAATCTGACGTTCTGCAATTCACTCCAAAATGTTGGCAAACTGTTGCAAGTGATCCCCTGAAATGTTTTTCGGTGGAAACAGATGGGTTTTTATCATCGGAACAGAATCAGCCCTCGACGTCTGAACAACTTTTTTTGAAAAAATCCCTAAGCCGCGCGGTCACGATTTCTGCTAAAAATCTGTCGTTCTGCAATTCACTCAAAAATGTTGGCAAACTGTTGCAAGTGATCCCCTGAAAGGTTTTTCGGTGGAAACAGATGGGTTTTTATCATCGGAAACAGAATTAGCCCTTGACGTCTGAACAACTTTTTTTGAAAAAATCCCTAAGTCGCGCGGTCACAATTTCTGCTCAAAATCTGACGTTCTGCAATTCACTCAAAAATGTTGGCAAACTGTTGCAAGTGATCCCCTGAAAGGTTTTTCGGTGGAAACAGATGGGTTTTTATCATCGGAAACAGAATTAGCCCTCGACGTCTGAACAACTTTTTTTGAAAAAATCCCAAAGCCGCGCGGTCACAATTTCTGCTAAAAATCTGACGTTCTGCAATTCACTCAAAAATGTTGGCAAACTGTTGCAAGTGATCCCCTGAAATGTTTTTCGGTGGAAACAGATGGGTTTTTATCATCGGAAACAGAATTAGCCCTCGACGTCTGAACAACTTTTTTTGAAAAAATCCTGGTATCGCTGGACCTGGTATCTCCTGCCACTTCCGGCGCCACTGCTCCTCTGGCCGATCGTCCCACCAATACGAGTTGTCGGACGCCGAACCCTCCGGTGACCCCTCTGGGGAACGTGTGCGTGGTGCGGGTTCCCCTTCCGAGTCGAAGCCATGGAACGTGCTGGAGGAAAGCGTGGGCGTGAACAACCAGTCGTCGAAGAAGCCCGCTGGCATAGGTCTGTGTGGGAAAAGGGCATGAAACTCGTCCTTGAGCAGGGGTTCCTCCAAGGCGTAGTCCGGCACCCAGCTATTAGCACTGGCCCGGGTGCCCTCCCTTGCAAGGAGATATTCTACTCCGTCTTCCCCCTATCTGGAGTCCAAAATCTCCGTGACTTCGTTGATGGGGTCCTGCTGTGGCAATCTTCCCGCCTCCGTCCGCTCCGGAGACTGACTCGGTGCCGTTCCTGGTTCCTGGAACCTGTGCGGTGCCCTGTAGGGAGTGAGCACCGACCTGTGGAACACCGGATGCATCCTGGAACCCTCCGGTAGCACCAGCCGGAAAGCCACCGGGTTGATCTGCGCTTCGACTCGGTATGGACCGAGTTGCTTGTGCCCCAGCTTCCTCTTGGCTAACGATCGGGTCGGCACCGCGTGGGCTGCCAACCAGACCCAGTCTCCCACTCGGATCTCCTCGCCCACTCGCCTGTGCTTGTCAGCTTGGACTTTGTATGCGTGCTTCGCTAGCTCCAGCTGCCGTCTGAGTTGATCGTGGACCTCTTGCAACTCAGATGCGAAAGCGTCTGCCGTCTGCGGTTCCCCTTCCCCCACTCTGTCCAGTCCCGGGAAGGTTCTGGGATTCCTCCCATTGTTGGCGAAGAACGGCGTCACCCCTGTAGATACGTGTTTCGTGTTGTTGTAAGCGAATTCGGCGAGCGGCAGGTAATCCACCCACGTCGCAGGCTGTTGATTGGCATAGCATCTCAGGTACTGCTGCATGATGGCATTGACCCTCTCCGCTTGCCCGTTGGTCTGCGGGTGTCTTGCTGATGTCAGGTTGATCTTGACGTTCAGGAAGCCCATCAGCTTTTGCCAGAAATTCGAGATGAACTGGCGTCCGCGGTCGGACAGTATGGACCGCGGCAGCCCGTGCACTTTGAACACGTGATCTATGAACAGTTTGGCTGTTTGTTCTGCCGTGGCCACCTTCGCACACGGTATGAAATGTGCCATCTTGGTGAACAAGTCCACCACCACTAGTACAGCTGTCTTGCCTCTCGAGCTGGGTAGATCCGTGACAAAGTCCAGGGCCACTCTCTCCCATGGTTCAAACGGCGTTTGCAGCGGTTCCAGCAGTCCCGCCGGTGGTTTGTGCACCGGCTTGGCCCTCTGGCAGGTGTCGCACCTCGCGACGTAGTCCGCGACTTCCCCCCTCAGTTTGGGCCACCAAAAGTCTCTTGCGACCAATTCCACTGTTTTTTCTGTGCCAAAGTGCCCGGCCGTGGGTGCGTCGTGCAGCTGCTGCAGTACCCGGGCGCGAAGTTCGTCTCCCGGCACGTAGATGGCCCCTTTACGTAAGAGCAAGCCGTCTCGTATCTGGAATTCGTCGCCCTTCGCCGTGCCCTTGTGCACCTCTGCCATCTTCGCCTGCGCGAATGAGTCGTCCTGCAACGCCCGTCGCACCGCATCCAGGTCTACTGTGGCTGAAGCGCACGCCCACGCTGTTGGCGCGAAGATGTGCATGGCTGCCGCTGGCGTCGCCTCTTCGAGGTATTGCGGTTTTCGGGACAGTGCATCCGCCATGATGTTGGTGTCGCCCGGGACGTACTCAATTCGGAAATTGAAGTCAGCAAAGAACTCCGCCCAACGTATCTGCCTCTGGTTCAGGAACCGAGCCGTGCGCCAGTGCTCCAGATTCTTGTGGTCCGTGCAGACCTGCACCGTGTGCTTGGCGCCTATCAGGAAGTGCCTCCACGCCTTGAAAGCTGCATGAATGGCAAGCAACTCCCTATCCCAGATGGTGTAGTTCTGCTCCGACTTACTGAGCTTTCTGGAGTAGAACGCCCCCGGCCTCCAGACGCCCTGTGGGTCCCTCTGCAGCAGGACCGCTCCCACTGCTCTATCGGACGCGTCTGTCTCTACTCGCAGCGGTCTGCTGGGGTCGATATGCAGCAGTTGCTCTTCCGACGCGAAGAGACGCTTGAGTGTCTGAAAGGACCGCTCCGCCTGCTCCGTCCAGATGAATTTCTTTTTCTTGGAGCTTAGCGTGTCCGTAATAGCTGCCGTCTGCATCGCGAACCCCTTGATAAACTTGCGATAGAAATTGGCGAATCCGACAAACCTCTGGACCTCTTTCCGGTTGCGCGGGCTCTTCCAATCTAACACCGCACGAACCTTGGCGCTGTCCATTGGCCCCTTGTCCGACAGCTTGTAACCCAAGAAATCCACCTCCGTCGTGTCGAACTGGCACTTCTCCAGTTTGGCGTACAGTCTATGCTGCTGCAGCCTCTTCAGCACCTCCCGAACGTCCTGGTCGTGTGCTTGCTGCGAGTCAGAGAATATCAGGATGTCATCCAGAAAGCAGACGCACTTCTTGTAGAGGAGTCCCGCCAACACGTGATGCATGAAAGCTTGAAAACAGTGAGAACCGTTTTGCAAACCAAACGGCATCACTCTGTATTCGTAGGTGCCCAGAGGCGTGAACATGGCTGTCTTCCACTCATCGCCCTCCCTCATGCGGACGAGATTGTACGCTCCTCGCAGGTCCAACTTGGTGAACACGCGTCCCTTGCGCACTGTCGCCAGCAGGTCGTCAATCCTGGGCATGGGGAAATCGGAGGGCTTGGTCATCCTGTTTAAGAGGCGGTAATCCACGACCAATCTTTTTTGGGGCGTGTCCTTCTTCTTCACGAAGAAAACAGGACTGCCCCCTACTGCGCTGGACTCCCGGATGAAACCGCGCTGCAAATTGTGATCTATGAACTGTTTGAGTTCCTGTAGTTCGTCCTCAGACATGGAATATAGCTTCCCCTTCGGCAGCGTCGCCCCTGGCAGGAGGTCAATCTTGCAGTCATATTGCCTGTGCGGTGGTAGCTTGTCTGCCTCTTTCTCGCAGAAGACCTCCAGAAAGTCCGCGTATTTGTGGGGAACTGCTTGCAACGTTCCCAACTGCAGTTGTGAGTCCTCCTCCTCCCCCTCCTGTCTGGGCAGGATGCAGTGTTCTGCGCAGTAAGAGGAGCCGAAGATCAGCTGTCTCTGGTACCAAGCCAGCGTTGGACTGTGCCTGTCCAGCCAACTCATGCCCAACACAATGGGCGTGTCCGACAGTCGGGTGACATTAAAACTGATGACTTCCCTGTGGTTACCAAGTTGCATCACCATTGGTGGCGTCTGCTTCACCACCTGCCCCCCTAGCAACTCTCTGCCATCTACTGTGACGACTTGCAGGGGCAGAGTGGCAGGCAGTAGCTTTATAGCGTGCTGCTCCACAAAATCCTGTGCTATAAAGTCTGCGTTGCTTCCAGAATCCACAGAAAGCGGCACTTCGATAGTGACGCCATTGGGTAGCTGGAGAGACGCTGTGAGCTGCACTACTGGTTTGGGTGGGAGGGGGTCCGTGGGTTGCAATATCGCTGGGGACTGCTTCACTGATGCGTCTGGCTGGGCCCCAGTGCCTCTGTCTCCAGCCAGACATCGTCGTTTCCCTGCTGGGCTTCGCTGCATTGCGTGGCCGCTTTCACCGTTGCGGAGGCTGCAGTGTGCTTGGAGCTCCTCTGGGGACACTCTTTCGCCAAGTGTTGAGGGCTGTCGCATATGTAACACTTCCTGGTCCCTCTAGGAGGTTTAGTCTTGACTGCCGTCGGTGCAGAGGCTCTGGTAGCTGACTGAGCCCTGGCGCCTCCCACCTCCATCGGTTCCACCCCCCCTCCTGGCGGAGGTGTGGATTGCGCACGCGCTGCTTCCCTTGGAACGAAAGAGAAATTTTCGCTGCTTCGCGCCCTCCACGTCCTTCATCTCTGCACCATGGACGTTCTTCCAGCCTCACCCCCACAGTCAGCGCCCTTTGGACCACTTCCTGCGTGCTTCGGGGCCTCTCCCCCCTCGCAATTTCATCCTTCACAGCAGAGCTGAGACCCTCCCAGAACAGGTCCCTGACTGGGGGCGAATCCCGGTCCCATTCCAATGCACTGACCAGCGCAAAAAATCGGGCGTGGTACTGCCGGACGCTCGCCCTCCCTTGTTTCAGTCCATGAATCTCCCGTCGGGCAAGATCCACATCAATGGTAGACAAAAAACACGCATCCATCGCTTTGATAAAGGCATCTGCACTCTGAAGCGCCGGATCTTTATCCCTCCACAAATTGCGTAGCCACGCTTTAGCATCCCCATGCAAATGGGATAGTATAAACCCCACTTTCTCTTCCTCATCTCTAAAGTCTTTTGCCAGCAGTTGCAGTGCGCACATTACATCTGCTCGAAAAGTGGGGTACTGTTGTAAATTCCCATCGAAGTGAGCCACAAGCCCTCCTGCTCTCCGTGCCAACCCAACCCCCTCCGGTCTGGGTCCTGGCTGCCCGTGCTTAAGCCATGCTTCAAACCTGGCGTGGAGATCTCGGTAGGCGGCTGCCGCATCCTCCTCCCTTTTCTTGGATGCCAGTACCTCCGCATTCAATTGGGTAACTGCCTGTTGCAGCGCTGAAACTTTCTCTGCTTCCGTCATCTCTGCCAACCGTCGTGAGCTTGCTCCCAAACACCGATCCCCTCCTCCAGCTGCTCCTGTCTCCGCTGCAAGGTATCAGGTGTCAGAAGCTTGGGAGACGGGTCTTACTGTCAGGGCTGCCGCCCAGTCCCAGCTCACATAGGACCAAGTCAGCCAGTGTTTAGTTTCAAAGAGTCTTTATTGGATTACAGGTTCCATTCCCAAACTGCAATGTGCAGCCCTACTTCTTCTAGGTCAGAACGACGAAGACCCGTCTGAGTCTCCGCCTCTAGCGCACCAGCTTAATACCCTAGCCTTGCTCCACCTCCTGCGCCTTTCCTTCCGTCTCTGGGTCCTTCTGCCCCCCTGGGTCTCTCCCTTCCTACTCTCTTCAGACGCGGACCCCCCTGACCCTTCCGCCTCCTTGCGGCGGGCTTTGGGACCCGGCTCACTCTCTGGGCTGCTGACTGCGCCAGCTTCCGCTACATTTGAACTTGGCGCGCGCGCCCAACTCTCCACTTTCCTCTTGATCGTTTCATCGCTCCCCGAGGTGGGCGTGACTACTCCTGACTCATGCCCTCCCTCTTTCTGAAAGTCTCCGGAACCCGATATCTGGTCCCCTTTCTCCCCGCTACTCCCGGCTGGGCATGTGGGTCCCGATCTCCAACTGCTGCTTTCTGATCCCTCTCTGGACCCTTCTTCCTGGGGTGTCCCCCTGCTCTCCCCCCTTGCTCTGGCTGCTGGCGCTCCCTTCTGGGAATCCTCGGACTCGCTAGACAGGCTCGGTGATCTCGGGTCGTCATCCCCGCTCATCCTTCCTTCGTATTCCTCCCCCTCGCTCTCTGTCTCCTCCCTTCTCTGCGTCTCTGCTCCTGAACCCCTGACACTGACGTTCTGCAATTCACTCAAAAATGTTGGCAAACTGTTGCAAGTGATCCCCTGAAATGTTTTTCGGTGGAAACAGATGGGTTTTTATAATCGGAAACAGAATTAGCCCTTGACGTCTGAACAACTTTTTTTGAAAAAATCCCTAAGCCGCGCGGTCACGATTTCGGCTCAAAATCTGATGTTCTGCAATTCACTCAAAAATGTTGGCAAACTGTTGCAAGGGATCCCCTGAAAGGATTTTCGGTGGAAACAGATGGATTTTTATCATCGGAACAGAATTAGCCCTCGACTTCTGAACAACTTTTTTTGAAAAAATCCCTAAGCCGCGCGGTCAAAATTTCTGTTAAAAATCTGACGTTCTGCAATTCACTCAAAAATGTTGGCAAACTGTTGCAAGTGATCCCCTGAAATGTTTTTCGGTGGAAACAGATGGGTTTTTATCATCGGAAACAGAATTAGCCCTCGACGTCTGAACAACTTTTTTTGAAAAAATCCCTAAGACGCGCGGTCACAATTTCTGCTAAAAATCTGACGTTCTGCAATTCACTCAAAAATGTTGGCAGACTGTTGCAAGTGATCCCCTGAAATGTTTTTCGGTGGAAACAGATGGGTTTTTATCATCGGAAACAGAATTAGCCCTCGACGTCTGAACAACTTTTTTTGAAAAAATCCCTAAGCCGCGCGGTCACAATTTCTGCTAAAAATCTGTCGTTCTGCAATTCACTCAAAAATGTTGGCAAACTGTTGCAAGTGATCCCCTGAAATGTTTTTCGGTGGAAACAGATGTGTTTTTATCATCGGAAACAGAATTAGCCCTAGACGTCTGAACAATTTTTTTTGAAAAAATCCCTAAGCCGCGCGGTCACAATTTCTGCTAAAAATCTGACGTTCTGCAATTCACTCAAAAATGTTGGCAAACTGTTGCAAGTGATCCCCTGAAATGTTTTTCGGTGGAAACAGATGGGTTTTTATCATCGGAAACAAAATTAGCCCTTGACGTCTGAACAACTTTTTTTGAAAAAATCCCTAAGCCGCGCGGTCACGATTTCTGCTAAAAATCTGACCTTCTGCAATTCACTCAAAAATGTTGGCAAACTGTTGCGAGTGATCCCTTGAAATGTTTTTCGGTGGAAACAGATGGGTTTTTTTCATCGGAAACAGAATTAGCCCTCGACGTCTGAATAACTTTTTTTGAAAAAATCCCTAAGACGCGCGGTCACAATTTCTGCTAAAAATCTGACGTTCTGCAATTCACTCAAAAATGTTGGCAAACTGTTGCGAGTGATCCCCTGAAATGTTTTTCGGTGGAAACAGATGGGTTTTTATCATCGGAAACAGAATTAGCCCATGACGTCTGAACAACTTTTTTTGAAAAAACCCCTAAGCCGCGCGGTCACGATTTCTGCTAAAAATCTGACTTTCTGCAATTCACTCAAAAATGTTGGCAAACTGTTGCAAGTGATCCCCTGAAATGTTTTTCGGTGGAAACAGATGGGTTTTTATCATCGGAAACAGAATTAGCCCTCGACGTCTGAACAACTTTTTTTGAAAAAATCCCTAAGCCGCGCGGTCACAATTTCTGCTAAAAATCTGACGTTCTGCAATTCACTCAAAAATGTTGGCAAACTGTTGCAAGTGATCCCCTGAAATGTTTTTCGGTGGAAACAGATGGGTTTTTATCATCGGAAACAGAATAAGCCCATGACGTCTGAACAACTTTTTTTGAAAAAATCCCTAAGCCGCGCGGTCACGATTTCTGCTAAAAATCTGACGTTCTGCAATTCACTCAAAAATGTTGGCAAACTGTTGCAAGTGATCCCCTGAAATGTTTTTCGGTGGAAACAGATGGGTTTTTATCATCGGAAACAGAATTAGCCCATGACGTCTGAACAACTTTTTTTGAAAAAACCCCTAAGCCGCGCGGTCACGATTTCTGCTAAAAATCTGACTTTCTGCAATTCACTCAAAAATGTTGGCAAACTGTTGCAAGTGATCCCCTGAAATGTTTTTCGGTGGAAACAGATGGGTTTTTATCATCGGAAACAGAATTAGCCCTCGACGTCTGAACAACTTTTTTTGAAAAAATCCCTAAGCCGCGCGGTCACAATTTCTGCTAAAAATCTGACGTTCTGCAATTCACTCAAAAATGTTGGCAAACTGTTGCAAGTGATCCCCTGAAATGTTTTTCGGTGGAAACAGATGGGTTTTTATCATCGGAAACAGAATAAGCCCATGACGTCTGAACAACTTTTTTTGAAAAAATCCCTAAGCCGCGCGGTCACGATTTCTGCTAAAAATCTGATGTTCTGCAATTCACTCAAAAATGTTGGCCAACTGTTGCGAGTGATCCCCTGAAATATTTTTCGGTGGAAACAGATGGCTTTTTATCATCGGAAACAGAATTAGCACTCGACGTCTGAACAACTTTTTTTTGAGAAAATCCCTAAGCCGCGCGGTCACAATTTCTGCTCAAAATCTGACGTTCTGCAATTCACTCAAAAATGTTGGCAAACTGTTGCAAGTGATCCCCTGAAATGTTTTTCGGTGGAAACAGATGGGTTTTTATCATCGGAAACAGAATTAGCCCTCAACGTCTGAACAAATTTTTTTGAAAAAATCCCTAAGCCGCGCGGTCACGATTTCTGCTAACAATCTGACGTTCTGCAATTGACTCAAAAATGTTGGAAAACTGTTGTGAGTGATCCCCTGAAATGTTTTTCGGTGGAAACAGATGGGTTTTTATCATCGGAAACAGAATTAGCCCTCGACGTCTGAACAACTTTTTTTGAAAAAATCCCTAAGCCGCGCGGTCACGATTTCTGCTAAAAATCTGACGTTCTGCAATTCACTCAAAAATGTTGGCAGAGTGTTGCAAGTGATCCCCTGAAATGTTTTTCGGTGGAAACAGATGGGTTTTTATCATCGGAAACAGAATTAGCCCTCGACGTCTGAACAACTTTTTTTGAAAAAATCCCTAAGCCGCGTGGTCACAATTTCTGCTAAAAATCTGACTGTCAGGGCTGCCGCCCAGTCCCAGCTCACATAGGACCAAGTCAGCCAGTGTTTAGTTTCAAAGAGTCTTTATTGGATTACAGGTTCCATTCCCAAACTGCAATGTGCAGCCCTACTTCTTCTAGGTCAGAACGACGAAGACCCGTCTGAGTCTCCGCCTCTAGCGCACCAGCTTAATACCCTAGCCTTGCTCCACCTCCTGCGCCTTTCCTTCCGTCTCTGGGTCCTTCTGCCCCCCTGGGTCTCTCCCTTCCTACTCTCTTCAGACGCGGACCCTCCTGACCCTTCCGCCTCCTTGCGGCGGGCTTTGGGACCCGGCTCACTCTCTGGGCTGCTGACTGCGCCAGCTTCCGCTACATTTGAACTTGGCGCGCGCGCCCAACTCTCCACTTTCCTCTTGATCGTTTCATCGCTCCCCGAGGTGGGCGTGACTACTCCTGACTCATGCCCTCCCTCTTTCTGAAAGTCTCCGGAACCCGATATCTGGTCCCCTTTCTCCCCGCTACTCCCGGCTGGGCACGTGGGTCCCGATCTCCAACTGCTGCTTTCTGATCCCTCTCTGGACCCTTCTTCCTGGGGTGTCCCCCTGCTCTCCCCCCTTGCTCTGGCTGCTGGCGCTCCCTTCTGGGAATCCTCGGACACGCTAGACAGGCTCGGTGATCTCGGGTCGTCATCCCCGCTCATCCTTCCTTCGTATTCCTCCCCCTCGCTCTCTGTCTCCTCCCTTCTCTGCGTCTCTGCTCCTGAACCCCTGACACTGACGTTCTGCAATTCACTCAAAAATGTTGGCAAACTGTTGCAAGTGATCCCCTGAAATGTTTTTCGGTGGAAACAGATGGGTTTTTATAATCGGAAACAGAATTAGCCCTTGACGTCTGAACAACTTTTTTTGAAAAAATCCCTAAGCCGCGCGGTCACGATTTCTGCTAAAAATCTGACGTTCTGCAATTCACTCAAAAATGTTGGCAAACTGTTGCGAGTGATCCCTTGAAATGTTTTTCGGTGGAAACAGATGGGTTTTTATCATCGGAAACAGAATTAGCCCTCGACGTCTGAACAACTTTTTTTGAAAAAATCCCTAAGCCGTGCGGTCACAATTTCTGCTCAAAATCTGACGTTCTGCAATTCACTCAAATGTGTTGGCAGACTGTTGCAAGTGATCCCCTGAAATGTTTTTCGGTGGAAACAGATGGGTTTTTTTCATCGGAAACAGAATTAGCCCTCGACGTCTGAACAACTTTTTTTGAAAAAATCCCTAAGCCGCGCAGTCACAATTTCTGCTAAAAATCTAACGTTCTGCAATTCACTCAAAAATGTTGGCAAACTGTTGCAAGTGATCCCCTGAAATGTTTTTCGGTGGAAACAGATGGGTTTTTATCATCGGAAACAGAATTAGCCCTCGACGTCTGAACACCTTTTTTTGAAAAAATCCCTAAGCCGCGCGGTCACAATTTCTGCTAAAAATCTGACGTTCTGCAATTCACTCAAAAATGTTGGCAAACTGTTGCAAGTGATCCCCTGAAATGTTTTTCGGTGGAAACAGATGGGTTTTTATCATCGGAAACAGAATAAGCCCATGACGTCTGAACAACTTTTTTTGAAAAAATCCCTAAGCCGCGCGGTCACGATTTCTGCTAAAAATCTGATGTTCTGCAATTCACTCAAAAATGTTGGCAAACTGTTGCGAGTGATCCCCTGAAATATTTTTCGGTGGAAACAGATGGGTTTTTATCATCGGAAACAGAATTAGCACTCGACGTCTGAACAACTTTTTTTTGAGAAAATCCCTAAGCCGCGCGGTCACAATTTCTGCTCAAAATCTGACGTTCTGCAATTCACTCAAAAATGTTGGCAAACTGTTGCAAGTGATCCCCTGAAATGTTTTTCGGTGGAAACAGATGTGTTTTTATCATCGGAAACAGAATTAGCCCTCAACGTCTGAACAAATTTTTTTGAAAAAATCCCTAAGCCGCGCGGTCACGATTTCTGCTAACAATCTGACGTTCTGCAATTGACTCAAAAATGTTGGAAAACTGTTGCGAGTGATCCCCTGAAATGTTTTTCGGTGGAAACAGATGGGTTTTTATCATCGGAAACAGAATTAGCCCTCGACGTCTGAACAACTTTTTTTGAAAAAATCCCTAAGTCGCGCGGTCACGATTTCTGCTAAAAATCTGACGTTCTGCAATTCACTCAAAAATGTTGGCAGAGTGTTGCAAGTGATCCCCTGAAATGTTTTTCGGTGGAAACAGATGGGTTTTTATCATCGGAAACAGAATTAGCCCTCGACGTCTGAACAACTTTTTTTGAAAAAATCCCTAAGCCGCGTGGTCACAATTTCTGCTAAAAATCTGACTGTCAGGGCTGCCGCCCAGTCCCAGCTCACATAGGACCAAGTCAGCCAGTGTTTAGTTTCAAAGAGTCTTTATTGGATTACAGGTTCCATTCCCAAACTGCAATGTGCAGCCCTACTTCTTCTAGGTCAGAACGACGAAGACCCGTCTGAGTCTCCGCCTCTAGCGCACCAGCTTAATACCCTAGCCTTGCTCCACCTCCTGCGCCTTTCCTTCCGTCTCTGGGTCCTTCTGCCCCCCTGGGTCTCTCCCTTCCTACTCTCTTCAGACGCGGACCCCCCTGACCCTTCCGCCTCCTTGCGGCGGGCTTTGGGACCCGGCTCACTCTCTGGGCTGCTGACTGCGCCAGCTTCCGCTACATTTGAACTTGGCGCGCGCGCCCAACTCTCCACTTTCCTCTTGATCGTTTCATCGCTCCCCGAGGTGGGCGTGACTACTCCTGACTCATGCCCTCCCTCTTTCTGAAAGTCTCCGGAACCCGATATCTGGTCCCCTTTCTCCCCGCTACTCCCGGCTGGGCACGTGGGTCCCGATCTCCAACTGCTGCTTTCTGATCCCTCTCTGGACCCTTCTTCCTGGGGTGTCCCCCTGCTCTCCCCCCTTGCTCTGGCTGCTGGCGCTCCCTTCTGGGAATCCTCGGACTCGCTAGACAGGCTCGGTGATCTCGGGTCGTCATCCCCGCTCATCCTTCCTTCGTATTCCTCCCCCTCGCTCTCTGTCTCCTCCCTTCTCTGCGTCTCTGCTCCTGAACCCCTGACACTGACGTTCTGCAATTCACTCAAAAATGTTGGCAAACTGTTGCAAGTGATCCCCTGAAATGTTTTTCGGTGGAAACAGATGGGTTTTTATAATCGGAAACAGAATTAGCCCTTGACGTCTGAACAACTTTTTTTGAAAAAATCCCTAAGCCGCGCGGTCACGATTTCTGCTAAAAATCTGACGTTCTGCAATTCACTCAAAAATGTTGGCAAACTGTTGCGAGTGATCCCTTGAAATGTTTTTCGGTGGAAACAGATGGGTTTTTATCATCGGAAACAGAATTAGCCCTCGACGTCTGAACAACTTTTTTTGAAAAAATCCCAAAGCCGCGCGGTCACAATTTCTGCTCAAAATCTGACGTTCTGCAATTCACTCAAAAATGTTGGCAGACTGTTGCAAGTGATCCCCTGAAATGTTTTTCGGTGGAAACAGATGGGTTTTTATCATCGGAAACAGAATTAGCCCTCGACGTCTGAACAACTTTTTTTGAAAAAATCCCTAAGCCGTGCGGTCACAATTTCTGCTAAAAATCTGTCGTTCTGCAATTCACTCAAAAATGTTGGCAAACTGTTGCAAGTGATCCCCTGAAATGTTTTTCGGTGGAAACAGATGTGTTTTTATCATCGGAAACAGAATTAGCCCTAGACGTCTGAACAATTTTTTTTGAAAAAATCCCTAAGCCGCGCGGTCACAATTTCTGCTAAAAATCTGACGTTCTGCAATTCACTCAAAAATGTTGGCAAACTGTTGCAAGTGATCTCCTGAAATGTTTTTCGGTGGAAACAGATGGGTTTTTATCATCGGAAACAGAATTAGCCCTTGACGTCTGAACAACTTTTTTTGAAAAAATCCCTAAGCCGCGCGGTCACGATTTCTGCTAAAAATCTGACGTTCTGCAATTCACTCAAAAATGTTGGCAAACTGTTGCGAGTGATCCCTTGAAATGTTTTTCGGTGGAAACAGATGGGTTTTTATCATCGGAAACAGAATTAGCCCTCGACGTCTGAACAACTTTTTTTGAAAAAATCCCAAAGCCGCGCGGTCACAATTTCTGCTCAAAATCTGACGTTCTGCAATTCACTCAAAAATGTTGGCAGACTGTTGCAAGTGATCCCCTGAAATGTTTTTCGGTGGAAACAGATGGGTTTTTATCATCGGAAACAGAATTAGCCCTCGACGTCTGAACAACTTTTTTTGAAAAAATCCCTAAGCCGTGCGGTCACAATTTCTGCTCAAAATCTGACGTTCTGCAATTCACTCAAAAATGTTGGCAGACTGTTGCAAGTGATCCCCTGAAATGTTTTTCGGTGGAAACAGATGGGTTTTTTTCATCGGAAACAGAATTAGCCCTCGACGTCTGAACAACTTTTTTTGAAAAAATCCCTAAGCCGCGCAGTCACAATTTCTGCTAAAAATCTGACGTTCTGCAATTCACTCAAAAATGTTGGCAAACTGTTGCAAGTGATCCCCTGAAATGTTTTTCGGTGGAAACAGATGGGTTTTTATCATCGGAAACAGAATTAGCCCTCGACGTCTGAACACCTTTTTTTGAAAAAATCCCTAAGCCGCGCGGTCACAATTTCTGCTAAAAATCTGACGTTCTGCAATTCACTCAAAAATGTTGGCAAACTGTTGCAAGTGATCCCCTGAAATGTTTTTCGGTGGAAACAGATGGGTTTTTATCATCGGAAACAGAATAAGCCCATGACGTCTGAACAACTTTTTTTGAAAAAATCCCTAAGCCGCGCGGTCACGATTTCTGCTAAAAATCTGATGTTCTGCAATTCACTCAAAAATGTTGGCAAACTGTTGCGAGTGATCCCCTGAAATATTTTTCGGTGGAAACAGATGGGTTTTTATCATCGGAAACAGAATTAGCACTCGACGTCTGAACAACTTTTTTTTGAGAAAATCCCTAAGCCGCGCGGTCACAATTTCTGCTCAAAATCTGACGTTCTGCAATTCACTCAAAAATGTTGGCAAACTGTTGCAAGTGATCCCCTGAAATGTTTTTCGGTGGAAACAGATGTGTTTTTATCATCGGAAACAGAATTAGCCCTCAACGTCTGAACAAATTTTTTTGAAAAAATCCCTAAGCCGCGCGGTCACGATTTCTGCTAACAATCTGACGTTCTGCAATTGACTCAAAAATGTTGGAAAACTGTTGCGAGTGATCCCCTGAAATGTTTTTCGGTGGAAACAGATGGGTTTTTATCATCGGAAACAGAATTAGCCCTCGACGTCTGAACAACTTTTTTTGAAAAAATCCCTAAGCCGCGCGGTCACGATTTCTGCTAAAAATCTGACGTTCTGCAATTCACTCAAAAATGTTGGCAGAGTGTTGCAAGTGATCCCCTGAAATGTTTTTCGGTGGAAACAGATGGGTTTTTATCATCGGAAACAGAATTAGCCCTCGACGTCTGAACAACTTTTTTTGAAAAAATCCCTAAGCCGCGTGGTCACAATTTCTGCTAAAAATCTGACTGTCAGGGCTGCCGCCCAGTCCCAGCTCACATAGGACCAAGTCAGCCAGTGTTTAGTTTCAAAGAGTCTTTATTGGATTACAGGTTCCATTCCCAAACTGCAATGTGCAGCCCTACTTCTTCTAGGTCAGAACGACGAAGACCCGTCTGAGTCTCCGCCTCTAGCGCACCAGCTTAATACCCTAGCCTTGCTCCACCTCCTGCGCCTTTCCTTCCGTCTCTGGGTCCTTCTGCCCCCCTGGGTCTCTCCCTTCCTACTCTCTTCAGACGCGGACCCCCCTGACCCTTCCGCCTCCTTGCGGCGGGCTTTGGGACCCGGCTCACTCTCTGGGCTGCTGACTGCGCCAGCTTCCGCTACATTTGAACTTGGCGCGCGCGCCCAACTCTCCACTTTCCTCTTGATCGTTTCATCGCTCCCCGAGGTGGGCGTGACTACTCCTGACTCATGCCCTCCCTCTTTCTGAAAGTCTCCGGAACCCGATATCTGGTCCCCTTTCTCCCCGCTACTCCCGGCTGGGCACGTGGGTCCCGATCTCCAACTGCTGCTTTCTGATCCCTCTCTGGACCCTTCTTCCTGGGGTGTCCCCCTGCTCTCCCCCCTTGCTCTGGCTGCTGGCGCTCCCTTCTGGGAATCCTCGGACTCGCTAGACAGGCTCGGTGATCTCGGGTCGTCATCCCCGCTCATCCTTCCTTCGTATTCCTCCCCCTCGCTCTCTGTCTCCTCCCTTCTCTGCGTCTCTGCTCCTGAACCCCTGACACTGACGTTCTGCAATTCACTCAAAAATGTTGGCAAACTGTTGCAAGTGATCCCCTGAAATGTTTTTCGGTGGAAACAGATGGGTTTTTATAATCGGAAACAGAATTAGCCCTTGACGTCTGAACAACTTTTTTTGAAAAAATCCCTAAGCCGCGCGGTCACGATTTCTGCTAAAAATCTGACGTTCTGCAATTCACTCAAAAATGTTGGCAAACTGTTGCGAGTGATCCCTTGAAATGTTTTTCGGTGGAAACAGATGGGTTTTTATCATCGGAAACAGAATTAGCCCTCGACGTCTGAACAACTTTTTTTGAAAAAATCCCAAAGCCGCGCGGTCACAATTTCTGCTCAAAATCTGACGTTCTGCAATTCACTCAAAAATGTTGGCAGACTGTTGCAAGTGATCCCCTGAAATGTTTTTCGGTGGAAACAGATGGGTTTTTATCATCGGAAACAGAATTAGCCCTCGACGTCTGAACAACTTTTTTTGAAAAAATCCCTAAGCCGTGCGGTCACAATTTCTGCTAAAAATCTGTCGTTCTGCAATTCACTCAAAAATGTTGGCAAACTGTTGCAAGTGATCCCCTGAAATGTTTTTCGGTGGAAACAGATGTGTTTTTATCATCGGAAACAGAATTAGCCCTAGACGTCTGAACAATTTTTTTTGAAAAAATCCCTAAGCCGCGCGGTCACAATTTCTGCTAAAAATCTGACGTTCTGCAATTCACTCAAAAATGTTGGCAAACTGTTGCAAGTGATCTCCTGAAATGTTTTTCGGTGGAAACAGATGGGTTTTTATCATCGGAAACAGAATTAGCCCTTGACGTCTGAACAACTTTTTTTGAAAAAATCCCTAAGCCGCGCGGTCACGATTTCTGCTAAAAATCTGACCTTCTGCAATTCACTCAAAAATGTTGGCAAACTGTTGCGAGTGATCCCTTGAAATGTTTTTCGGTGGAAACAGATGGGTTTTTTTCATCGGAAACAGAATTAGCCCTTGACGTCTGAAGAACTTTTTTTGAAAAAATCCCTAAGCCGCGCGGTCACAATTTCTGCTAAAAATCTGACGTTCTGCAATTCACTCAAAAATGTTGGCAAACTGTTGCAAATGATCCCCTGAAAGGTTTTTCGGTGGAAACAGATGGGTTTTTATCATCGGAACAGAATTAGCCCTCGACGTCTGAACAACTTTTTTTGAAAAAATCCCTAAGCCGCGCGGTCACAATTTCTGCTCAAAATCTGACGTTCTGCAATTCACTCAAAAATGTTGGCAAACTGTTGCAAGGGTTCCCCTGAAAGGTTTTTCGGTGGAAACAGAAGGGTTTTTATCATCGGAACAGAATTAGCCCTCGACTTCTGAACAACTTTTTTTGAAAAAATCCCTAAGCCGCGCAGTCACAATTTCTGCTAAAAATCTGTCGTTCTGCAATTCACTCAAAAATGTTGGCAAACTGTTGCAAGTGATCCCCTGAAATGTTTTTCGGTGGAAACAGATGGGTTTTTATCATCGGAACAGAATTAGCCCTCGACGTCTGAACAACTTTTTTTGAAAAAATCCCTAAGCCGCGCGGTCACAATTTCTGCTCAAAATCTGACGTTCTGCAATTCACTCAAATATGTTGGCAAACTGTTGCAAGGGTTCCCCTGAAAGGTTTTTCGGTGGAAACAGAAGGGTTTTTATCATCGGAACAGAATTAGCCCTCGACTTCTGAACAACTTTTTTTGAAAAAATCCCTAAGCCGCGCGGTCACAATTTCTGCTCAAAATCTGACGTTCTGCAATTCACTCAAAAATGTTGGCAAACTGTTGCAAGGGTTCCCCTGAAAGGTTTTTCGGTGGAAACAGAAGGGTTTTTATCATCGGAACAGAATTAGCCCTCGACTTCTGAACAACTTTTTTTGAAAAAATCCCTAAGCCGCGCGGTCACAATTTCTGCTAAAAATCTGACGTTCTGCAATTCACTCAAAAATGTTGGCAAACTGTTGCAAATGATCCCCTGAAAGGTTTTTCGGTGGAAACAGATGGGTTTTTATCATCGGAACAGAATTAGCCCTCGACGTCTGAACAACTTTTTTTGAAAAAATCCCTAAGCCGCGCGGTCACAATTTCTGCTCAAAATCTGACGTTCTGCAATTCACTCAAAAATGTTGGCAAACTGTTGCAAGGGTTCCCCTGAAAGGTTTTTCGGTGGAAACAGAAGGGTTTTTATCATCGGAACAGAATTAGCCCTCGACTTCTGAACAACTTTTTTTGAAAAAATCCCTAAGCCGCGCAGTCACAATTTCTGCTAAAAATCTGTCGTTCTGCAATTCACTCAAAAATGTTGGCAAACTGTTGCAAGTGATCCCCTGAAATGTTTTTCGGTGGAAACAGATGGGTTTTTTTCATCGGAAACAGAATTAGCCCTCGACGTCTGAACAACTTTTTTTGAAAAAATCCCTAAGCCGCGCAGTCACAATTTCTGCTAAAAATCTGACGTTCTGCAATTCACTCAAAAATGTTGGCAAACTGTTGCAAGTGATCCCCTGAAACGTTTTTCGGTGGAAACAGATGGGTTTTTATCATCGGAAACAGAATTAGCCCTCGACGTCTGAACAACTTTTTTTGAAAAAATCCCTAAGCCGCGCGGTCACAATTTCTGCTCAAAATCTGACGTTCTGCAATTCACTCAAAAATGTTGGCAAACTGTTGCAAGGGATCCCCTGAAAGGTTTTTCGGTGGAAACAGATGGGTTTTTATCATCGGAACAGAATTAGCCCTCGACTTCTGAACAACTTTTTTTGAAAAAATCCCTAAGCCGCGCGGTCAAAATTTCTGTTAAAAATCTGACGTTCTGCAATTCACTCAAAAATGTTGGCAAACTGTTGCAAGTGATCCCCTGAAATGTTTTTCGGTGGAAACAGATGGGTTTTTATCATCGGAAACAGAATTAGCCCTCGACGTCTGAACAACTTTTTTTGAAAAAATCCCTAAGCCGCGCGGTTACAATTTCTGCTAAAAATCTGTCGTTCTGCAATTCACTCAAAAATGTTGGCAAACTGTTGCAAGTGATCCCCTGAAATGTTTTTCGGTGGAAACAGATGGGTTTTTATCATCGGAAACAGAATTAGCCCTAGACGTCTGAACAATTTTTTTTGAAAAAATCCCTAAGCCGCGCGGTCACAATTTCTGCTAAAAATCTGACGTTCTGCAATTCACTCAAAAATGTTGGCAAACTGTTGCAAGGGATCCCCTGAAAGGTTTTTCGGTGGAAACAGATGGGTTTTTATCATCGGAACAGAATTAGCCCTCGACTTCTGAACAACTTTTTTTGAAAAAATCCCTAAGCCGCGCGGTCAAAATTTCTGTTAAAAATCTGACGTTCTGCAATTCACTCAAAAATGTTGGCAAACTGTTGCAAGTGATCCCCTGAAATGTTTTTCGGTGGAAACAGATGGGTTTTTATCATCGGAAACAGAATTAGCCCTCGACGTCTGAACAACTTTTTTTGAAAAAATCCCTAAGCCGCGCGGTTACAATTTCTGCTAAAAATCTGTCGTTCTGCAATTCACTCAAAAATGTTGGCAAACTGTTGCAAGTGATCCCCTGAAATGTTTTTCGGTGGAAACAGATGGGTTTTTATCATCGGAAACAGAATTAGCCCTAGACGTCTGAACAATTTTTTTTGAAAAAATCCCTAAGCCGCGCGGTCACAATTTCTGCTAAAAATCTGACGTTCTGCAATTCACTCAAAAATGTTGGCAAACTGTTGCAAGTGATCCCCTGAAATGTTTTTCGGTGGAAACAGATGGGTTTTTATCATCGGAAACAGAATTAGCCCTTGACGTCTGAACAACTTTTTTTGAAAAAATCCCTAAGCCGCGCGGTCACGATTTCTGCTAAAAATCTGACCTTCTGCAATTCACTCAAAAATGTTGGCAAACTGTTGCGAGTGATCCCTTGAAATGTTTTTCGGTGGAAACAGATGGGTTTTTTTCATCGGAAACAGAATTAGCCCTTGACGTCTGAACAACTTTTTTTGAAAAAATCCCTAAGCCGCGCGGTCACAATTTCTGCTAAAAATCTGACGTTCTGCAATTCACTCAAAAATGTTGGCAAACTGTTGCAAATGATCCCCTGAAAGGTTTTTCGGTGGAAACAGATGGGTTTTTATCATCGGAACAGAATTAGCCCTCGACGTCTGAACAACTTTTTTTGAAAAAATCCCTAAGCCGCGCGGTCACAATTTCTGCTCAAAATCTGACGTTCTGCAATTCACTCAAAAATGTTGGCAAACTGTTGCAAGGGTTCCCCTGAAAGGTTTTTCGGTGGAAACAGAAGGGTTTTTATCATCGGAACAGAATTAGCCATCGACTTCTGAACAACTTTTTTTGAAAAAATCCCTAAGCCGCGCAGTCACAATTTCTGCTAAAAATCTGTCGTTCTGCAATTCACTCAAAAATGTTGGCAAACTGTTGCAAGTGATCCCCTGAAATGTTTTTCGGTGGAAACAGATGGGTTTTTTTCATCGGAAACAGAATTAGCCCTCGACGTCTGAACAACTTTTTTTGAAAAAATCCCTAAGCCGCGCAGTCACAATTTCTGCTAAAAATCTGACGTTCTGCAATTCACTCAAAAATGTTGGCAAACTGTTGCAAGTGATCCCCTGAAATGTTTTTCGGTGGAAACAGATGGGTTTTTATCATCGGAAACAGAATTAGCCCTCGACGTCTGAACAACTTTTTTTGAAAAAATCCCTAAGCCGCGCGGTCACAATTTCTGCTCAAAATTTGACGTTCTGCAATTCACTCAAAAATGTTGGCAAACTGTTGCAAGTGATCCCCTGAAATGTTTTTCGGTGGAAACAGATGGGTTTTTATCATCGGAAACAGAATTAGCCCTCAACGTCTGAACAACTTTTTTTGAAAAAATCCCTAAGCCGCGCGGTCACGATTTCTGCTAACAATCTGACGTTCTGCAATTGACTCAAAAATGTTGGAAAACTGTTGCGAGTGATCCCCTGAAATGTTTTTCGGTGGAAACAGATGGGTTTTTATCATCGGAAACAGAATTAGCCCTCGACGTCTGAACAACTTTTTTTGAAAAAATCCCTAAGCCGCGCGGTCACGATTTCTGCTAAAAATCTGACGTTCTGCAATTGACTCAAAAATGTTGGCAAACTGTTGCGAGTGATCCCCTGAAATGTTTTTCGGTGGAAACAGATGGGTTTTCATCATCGGGAACAGAATTAGCCCTCGATGTCTGAACAACTTTTTTTGAAAAAATCCCTAAGCCGCGCGGTCACAATTTCTGCTAAAAATCTGACGTTCTGCAATTCACTCAAAAATGTTGGCAAACTGTTGCAAATGATCCCCTGAAAGGTTTTTCGGTGGAAACAGATGGGTTTTTATCATCGGAACAGAATTAGCCCTCGACGTCTGAACAACTTTTTTTGAAAAAATCCCTAAGCCGCGCGGTCACAATTTCTGCTCAAAATCTGACGTTCTGCAATTCACTCAAAAATGTTGGCAAACTGTTGCAAGGGTTCCCCTGAAAGGTTTTTAGGTGGAAACAGAAGGGTTTTTATCATCGGAACAGAATTAGCCCTCGACGTCTGAACAACTTTTTTTGAAAAAATCCCTAAGCCGCGCGGTCACAATTTCTGCTCAAAATCTGACGTTCTGCAATTCACTCAAAAATGTTGGCAAACTGTTGCAAGGGATCCCCTGAAAGGTTTTTCGGTGGAAACAGATGGGTTTTTATCATCGGAACAGAATTAGCCCTCGACTTCTGAACAACTTTTTTTGAAAAAATCCCTAAGCCGCGCGGTCAAAATTTCTGTTAAAAATCTGACGTTCTGCAATTCACTCAAAAATGTTGGCAAACTGTTGCAAGTGATCCCCTGAAATGTTTTTCGGTGGAAACAGATGGGTTTTTATCATCGGAACAGCATTAGCCCTCGACTTCTGAACAATTTTTTTTGAAAAAATCCCTAAGGCGCGCGGTCACAATTTCTGCTAAAAATCTGACGTTCTGCAATTCACTCAAAAATGTTGGCAAACTGTTGCAAGGGATCCCCTGAAAGGTTTTTCGGTGGAAACAGATGGGTTTTTATCATCGGAACAGCATTAGCCCTCGACTTCTGAACAATTTTTTTTGAAAAAATCCCTAAGGCGCGCGGTCACAATTTCTGCTAAAAATCTGACGTTCTACAATTCACTCAAAAATGTTGGCAAACTGTTGCAAGTGATCCCCTGAAATGTTTTTCGGTGGAAACAGATGGGTTTTTATCATCGGAAACAGAATTAGCCCTCGACGTCTGAACAACTTTTTTTGAAAAAATCCCAAAGCCGCGCGGTCACAATTTCTGCTAAAAATCTGACGTTCTGCAATTCACTCAAAAATGTTGGCAGAGTGTTGCAAGTGATCCCCTGAAATGTTTTTCGGTGGAAACAGATGGGTTTTTATCATCGGAAACAGAATTAGCCCTCGACGTCTGAACAACTTTTTTTGAAAAAATCCCAAAGCCGCGCGGTCACAATTTCTGCTCAAAATCTGACGTTCTGCAATTCACTCAAATATGTTGGCAAACTGTTGCAAGTGATCCCCTGAAATGTTTTTTGGTGGAAACAGATGGGTTTTTATCATCGGAAACAGAATTAGCCCTCGACGTCTGAACAACTTTTTTTGAAAAAATCCCTAAGCCGTGCGGTCACAATTTCTGCTAAAAATCTGTCGTTCTGCAATTCACTCAAAAATGTTGGCAAACTGTTGCAAGTGATCCCCTGAAATGTTTTTCGGTGGAAACAGATGTGTTTTTATCATCGGAAACAGAATTAGCCCTAGACGTCTGAACAATTTTTTTTGAAAAAATCCCTAAGCCGCGCGGTCACAATTTCTGCTAAAAATCTGACGTTCTGCAATTCACTCAAAAATGTTGGCAAACTGTTGCAAGTGATCTCCTGAAATGTTTTTCGGTGGAAACAGATGGGTTTTTATCATCGGAAACAGAATTAGCCCTTGACGTCTGAACAACTTTTTTTGAAAAAATCCCTAAGCCGCGCGGTCACGATTTCTGCTAAAAATCTGACCTTCTGCAATTCACTCAAAAATGTTGGCAAACTGTTGCGAGTGATCCCTTGAAATGTTTTTCGGTGGAAACAGATGGGTTTTTATCATCGGAAACAGAATTAGCCCTTGACGTCTGAAGAACTTTTTTTGAAAAAATCCCTAAGCCGCGCGGTCACAATTTCTGCTAAAAATCTGACGTTCTGCAATTCACTCAAAAATGTTGGCAAACTGTTGCAAATGATCCCCTGAAAGGTTTTTCGGTGGAAACAGATGGGTTTTTATCATCGGAACAGAATTAGCCCTCGACGTCTGAACAACTTTTTTTGAAAAAATCCCTAAGCCGCGCGGTCACAATTTCTGCTCAAAATCTGACGTTCTGCAATTCACTCAAAAATGTTGGCAAACTGTTGCAAGGGTTCCCCTGAAAGGTTTTTAGGTGGAAACAGAAGGGTTTTTATCATCGGAACAGAATTAGCCCTCGACGTCTGAACAACTTTTTTTGAAAAAATCCCTAAGCCGCGCGGTCACAATTTCTGCTCAAAATCTGACGTTCTGCAATTCACTCAAAAATGTTGGCAAACTGTTGCAAGGGATCCCCTGAAAGGTTTTTCGGTGGAAACAGATGGGTTTTTATCATCGGAACAGAATTAGCCCTCGACTTCTGAACAACTTTTTTTGAAAAAATCCCTAAGCCGCGCGGTCAAAATTTCTGTTAAAAATCTGACGTTCTGCAATTCACTCAAAAATGTTGGCAAACTGTTGCAAGTGATCCCCTGAAATGTTTTTCGGTGGAAACAGATGGGTTTTTATCATCGGAAACAGAATTAGCCCTCGACGTCTGAACAACTTTTTTTGAAAAAATCCCAAAGCCGCGCGGTCACAATTTCTGCTAAAAATCTGACGTTCTGAAATTCACTCAAAAATGTTGGCAGACTGTTGCAAGTGATCCCCTGAAACTTTTTTCGGTGGAAACAGATGGGTTTTTATCATCGGAAACAGAATTAGCCCTCAACGTCTGAACAACTTTTTTTGAAAAAATCCCTAAGCCGCGCGGTCACAATTTCTGCTAAAAATCTGTCGTTCTGCAATTCACTCAAAAATGTTGGCTAACTGTTGCAAGTGATCCCCTGAAATGTTTTTCGGTGGAAACAGATGTGTTTTTATCATCGGAAACAGAATTAGCCCTAGACGTCTGAACAATTTTTTTTTAAAAAATCCCTAAGCCGCGCGGTCACAATTTCTGCTAAAAATCTGACGTTCTGCAATTCACTCAAAAATGTTGGCAAACTGTTGCAAGTGATCCCCTGAAATGTTTTTCGGTGGAAACAGATGGGTTTTTATCATCGGAAACAGAATTAGCCCTTGACGTCTGAACAACTTTTTTTGAAAAAATCCCTAAGCCGCGCGGTCACGATTTCTGCTAAAAATCTGACCTTCTGCAATTCACTCAAAAATGTTGGCAAACTGTTGCGAGTGATCCCTTGAAATGTTTTTCGGTGGAAACAGATGGGTTTTTTTCATCGGAAACAGAATTAGTCCTTGACGTCTGAACAACTTTTTTTGAAAAAATCCCTAAGCCGCGCGGTCACAATTTCTGCTAAAAATCTGACGTTCTGCAATTCACTCAAAAATGTTGGCAAACTGTTGCAAATGATCCCCTGAAAGGTTTTTCGGTGGAAACAGATGGGTTTTTTTCATCGGAAACAGAATTAGCCCTCGACGTCTGAACAACTTTTTTTGAAAAAATCCCTAAGCCGCGCAGTCACAATTTCTGCTAAAAATCTGACGTTCTGCAATTCACTCAAAAATGTTGGCAAACTGTTGCAAGTGATCCCCTGAAATGTTTTTTGGTGGAAACAGATGGGTTTTTATCATCGGAAACAGAATTAGCCCTCGACGTCTGAACAACTTTTTTTGAAAAAATCCCTAAGCCGCGCGGTCACAATTTCTGCTCAAAATTTGACGTTCTGCAATTCACTCAAAAATGTTGGCAAACTGTTGCAAGTGATCCCCTGAAATGTTTTTCGGTGGAAACAGATGGGTTTTTATCATCGGAAACAGAATTAGCCCTCAACGTCTGAACAACTTTTTTTGAAAAAATCCCTAAGCCGCGCGGTCACGATTTCTGCTAACAATCTGACGTTCTGCAATTGACTCAAAAATGTTGGAAAACTGTTGCGAGTGATCCCCTGAAATGTTTTTCGGTGGCAACAGATGGGTTTTTATCATCGGAAACAGAATTAGCCCTCGACGTCTGAACAACTTTTTTTGAAAAAATCCCTAAGCCGCGCGGTCACGATTTCTGCTAAAAATCTGACGTTCTGCAATTGACTCAAAAATGTTGGCAAACTGTTGCGAGTGATCCCCTGAAATGTTTTTCGGTGGAAACAGATGGGTTTTCATCATCGGGAACAGAATTAGCCCTCGATGTCTGAACAACTTTTTTTGAAAAAATCCCTAAGCCGCGCGCTCACAATTTCTGCTAAAAATCTGACGTTCTGCAATTCACTCAAAAATGTTGGCAAACTGTTGCAAGGGATCCCCTGAAAGGTTTTTCGGTGGAAACAGATGGGTTTTTATGATCGGAACAGCATTAGCCCTCGACTTCTGAACAATTTTTTTTGAAAAAATCAATAAGGCGCGCGGTCACAATTTCTGCTAAAAATCTGACGTTCTACAATTCACTCAAAAATGTTGGCAAACTGTTGCAAGTGAACCCCTGAAATGTTTTTCGGTGGAAACAGATGGGTTTTTATCATCGGAAACAGAATTAGCCCTCGACGTCTGAACAACAAAATCTGACGTTCTGCAATTCACTCAAAAATGTTGGCAAACTGTTGCAAGTGATCCCCTGAAAGGTTTTTCGGTGGAAACAGATGGGTTTTTATCATCGGAAACAGAATTAGCCCTCGACGTTTGAACAACTTTTTTTTGAAAAAATCCCTAAGCCGCGCGGTCACAATTTCTGCTCAAAATCTGACGTTCTGCAATTCACTGAAAAATGTTGGCAAACTGTTGCAAGTGTTCCCCTGAAATGTTTTTCGGTGGAAACAGATGGGTTTTTATCATCGGAAAAAGAATTAGACCTCAACGTCTGAACAACTTTTTTTGAAAAAATCCCTAAGCCGCGCGGTCACAATTTCTGCTAAAAGTCTGACGTTCTGCAATTCACTCAAAATGTTGGCAAACTGTTGCAAGTGATCCCCCGAAAGGGTTTTCGGTGGAAACAGATGGGTTTTTATCATCGGAAACAGAATTAGCCCTCGACGTCTGAACAACTTTTTTTGAAAAAATCCCTAAGCCGCGCGGTCACAATTTCTGCTCAAAATCTGACGTTCTGCAATTCACTGTTGCGAGTGATCCCCTGAAATGTGTTTTGGTGGAAACAGATGGGTTTTTATCATCGGAAACAGAATTAGCCCTCGACGTCTGAACAACTTTTTTTGAAAAAATCCCTAAGCCGCGCGGTCACAATTTCTACTAAAAATCTGACGTTCTGCAATTCACTGAAAAATGTTGGCAAACTGTTGCAAGTGATCCCCTGAAATGTTTTTCGGAGGAAACAGATGGGTTTTTATCATCGGAAACAGAATTAGCCCTCGACGTCTGAACAACTTTTTTTGAAAAAATCCCTAAGCCGCGCGGTCACGATTTCTGCTAAAAATCTGACGTTCTGCAATTGACTCAAAAATGTTGGCAAACTGTTGCGAGTGATCCCCTGAAATGTTTTTCGGTGGAAACAGATGGGTTTTCATCATCGGGAACAGAATTAGCCCTCGATGTCTGAACAACTTTTTTTGAAAAAATCCCTAAGCCGCGCGCTCACAATTTCTGCTAAAAATCTGACGTTCTGCAATTCACTCAAAAATGTTGGCAAACTGTTGCAAGGGATCCCCTGAAAGGTTTTTCGGTGGAAACAGATGGGTTTTTATGATCGGAACAGCATTAGCCCTCGACTTCTGAACAATTTTTTTTGAAAAAATCAATAAGGCGCGCGGTCACAATTTCTGCTAAAAATCTGACGTTCTACAATTCACTCAAAAATGTTGGCAAACTGTTGCAAGTGAACCCCTGAAATGTTTTTCGGTGGAAACAGATGGGTTTTTATCATCGGAAACAGAATTAGCCCTCGACGTCTGAACAACAAAATCTGACGTTCTGCAATTCACTCAAAAATGTTGGCAAACTGTTGCAAGTGATCCCCTGAAAGGTTTTTCGGTGGAAACAGATGGGTTTTTATCATCGGAAACAGAATTAGCCCTCGACGTTTGAACAACTTTTTTTTGAAAAAATCCCTAAGCCGCGCGGTCACAATTTCTGCTCAAAATCTGACGTTCTGCAATTCACTGAAAAATGTTGGCAAACTGTTGCAAGTGTTCCCCTGAAATGTTTTTCGGTGGAAACAGATGGGTTTTTATCATCGGAAAAAGAATTAGACCTCAACGTCTGAACAACTTTTTTTGAAAAAATCCCTAAGCCGCGCGGTCACAATTTCTGCTAAAAGTCTGACGTTCTGAAATTCACTCAAAATGTTGGCAAACTGTTGCAAGTGATCCCCCGAAAGGGTTTTCGGTGGAAACAGATGGGTTTTTATCATCGGAAACAGAATTAGCCCTCGACGTCTGAACAACTTTTTTTGAAAAAATCCCTAAGCCGCGCGGTCACAATTTCTGCTCAAAATCTGACGTTCTGCAATTCACTGTTGCGAGTGATCCCCTGAAATGTGTTTTGGTGGAAACAGATGGGTTTTTATCATCGGAAACAGAATTAGCCCTCGACGTCTGAACAACTTTTTTTGAAAAAATCCCTAAGCCGCGCGGTCACAATTTCTACTAAAAATCTGACGTTCTGCAATTCACTGAAAAATGTTGGCAAACTGTTGCAAGTGATCCCCTGAAATGTTTTTCGGAGGAAACAGATGGGTTTTTATCATCGGAAACACAATTAGCCCTCGACGTCTGAACAACTTTTTTTGAAAAAATCCCTAAGCCGCGCGGTCACAATTTCTGCTAAAAGTCTGACGTTCTGCAATTCACTCAAAAATGTTGGCAAACTATTGCAAGTGATCCCCCGAAAGGGTTTTCGGTGGAAACAGATGGGTTTTTATCATCGGAAATAGAATTAGCCCTCGACGTCTGAAGAACTTTTTTTGAAAAAATCCCTAAGCCGCGCGGTCACAATTTCTGGTCAAAATCTGACGTTCTGCAATTCACTCCAAAATGTTGGCAAACTCTTGCAAGTGATCCCCTGAAATGTTTTTCGGTGGAAATAGATGTGTTTTTATCATCGGAAACAGAATTAGCCCTCGACGTCTGAACAACTTTTTTTGAAAAAATCCCTAAGCCGCGCGGTCACAATTTCTGCTAAAAATCTGACGTTCTGCAATTCACTCAAAAATGTTGGCAAACTGTTTCAAGTGATCCCCTGAAATGTTTTTCGGTGGAAACAGATGGGTTTTTATCATCGGAAACAGAATTAGCCCTCGACGTCTGAACAACTTTTTTTGAAAAAATCCCTAAGCCGCGCGCGGTCACAATTTCTGCTCAAAATCTGACGTTCTGCAATTCACTCAAAAATGTTGGCAAACTGTTGCAAGTGATCCCCTGAAATGTTTTTCGGTGGAAACAGATGGGTTTTCATCATCGGAAACAGAATTAGCCCTCGACGTCTGAACCTCTTTTTTGAAAAAATCCCTAAGCCGCGCGGTCACAATTTCTGCTCAAAATCTGACGTTCTGCAATTCACTCAAAAATGTTGGCAAACTGTTGCAAGTGATCCCCTGAAAGGTTTTTCGGTGGAAACAGATGGGTTTTTATCATCGGTAACAGAATTAGCCCTCGACGTTTGAACAACTTTTTTTTGAAAAAATCCCTAAGCTGCGCGGTCACAATTTCTGCTCAAAATCTGACGTTCTGCAATTCACTGTTGCGAGTGATCCCCTGAAATGTTTTTTGGTGGAAACAGATGGGTTTTATCATCGGAAACAGAATTAGCCCTCGACGTCTGAACAACTTTTTTGAAAAAATCCCTAAGCCGCGCGGTCACAATTTCTGCTAAAAATCTGACGTTCTGCAATTCACTGAAAAATGTTGGCAAACTGTTGCAAGTGATCCCCTGAAATGTTTTTCGGTGGAAACAGATGGGTTTTTATCATCGGAAAAAGAATTAGACCTCGACCTCTGAACAACTTTTTTTGAAAAAATCCCTAAGCCGCGCGGTCACAATTTCTGGTCAAAATGTGACGTTCTGCAATTCACTCCAAAATGTTGGCAAACTCTTGCAAGTGATCCCCTGAAAGGTTTTTCGGTGGAAACAGATGGGTTTTTATCATCGGAAACAGAATTAGCCCTCGACGTCTGAACAACTTTTTTTGAAAAAATCCCTAAGCCGCGCGGTCACAATTTCTGCTAAAAATCTGACGTTCTGCAATTCACTCAAAAATGTTGGCAAACTGTTGCAAGTGATCCCCTGAAAGGTTTTTCAGTGGAAACAGATGGGTTTTTATCATCGGAAACAGAATTAGCCCTCGACGTCTGAAGAACTTTTTTTGAAAAAATCCCTAAGCCGCGCGGTCACAATTTCTGCTTAAAATCTGACGTTCTGCAATTCACTCAAAAATGTTGGCAAACTGTTGCAAGTGATCCCCTGAAATGTTTTTCGGTGGAAACAGATGGGTTTTTATCATCGGAAACAGAATTAGCCCTCGACGTCTGAACAACTTTTTTTGAAAAAATCCCTAAGCCGCGCGGTCACAATTTCTGCTCAAAATCTGAGGTTCTGCAATTCACTGAAAAATGTTGGCAAACTGTTGCAAGTGATCCCCTGAAATGTTTTTCGGAGGAAACAGATGGGTTTTTATCATCGGAAACACAATTAGCCCTCGACGTCTGAACAACTTTTTTTGAAAAAATCCCTAAGCCGCGCGGTCACAATTTCTGCTAAAAGTCTGACGTTCTGCAATTCACTCAAAATGTTGGCAAACTGTTGCAAGTGATCCCCCGAAAGGGTTTTCGGTGGAAACAGATGGGTTTTTATCATCGGAAACAGAATTAGCCCTCGACGTCTGAACAACTTTTTTTGAAAAAATCCCTAAGCTGCGCGGTCACAATTTCTGCTCAAAATCTGACGTTCTGCAATTCACTGTTGCGAGTGATCCCCTGAAATGTTTTTTGGTGGAAACAGATGGGTTTTATCATCGGAAACAGAATTAGCCCTCGACGTCTGAACAACTTTTTTTGAAAAAATCCCTAAGCCGCGCGGTCACAATTTCTGCTCAAAATCTGACGTTCTGCAATTCACTGTTGCGAGTGATCCCCTGAAATGTGTTTTGGTGGAAACAGGTGGGTTTTTATCATCGGAAACAGAATTAGCCCTCGACGTCTGAACAACTTTTTTTGAAAAAATCCCTAAGCCGCGCGGTCAAAATTTCTACTAAAAATCTGACGTTCTGCAATTCACTGAAAAATGTTGGCAAACTGTTGCAAGTGATCCCCTGAAATGTTTTTCGGAGGAAACAGATGGGTTTTTATCATCGGAAACACAATTAGCCCTCGACGTCTGAACAACTTTTTTTGAAAAAATCCCTAAGCCGCGCGGTCACAATTTCTGCTAAAAGTCTGACGTTCTGCAATTCACTCAAAATGTTGGCAAACTGTTGCAAGTGATCCCCCGAAAGGGTTTTCGGTGGAAACAGATGGGTTTTTATCATCGGAAACAGAATTAGCCCTCGACGTCTGAACAACTTTTTTTGAAAAAATCCCTAAGCTGCGCGGTCACAATTTCTGCTCAAAATCTGACGTTCTGCAATTCACTGTTGCGAGTGATCCCCTGAAATGTTTTTTGGTGGAAACAGATGGGTTTTATCATCGGAAACAGAATTAGCCCTCGACGTCTGAACAACTTTTTTGAAAAAATCCCTAAGCCGCGCGGTCACAATTTCTGCTAAAAATCTGACGTTCTGCAATTCACTGAAAAATGTTGGCAAACTGTTGCAAGTGATCCCCTGAAATGTTTTTCGGTGGAAACAGATGGGTTTTTATCATCGGAAAAAGAATTAGACCTCGACGTCTGAACAACTTTTTTTGAAAAAATCCCTAAGCCGCGCGGTCACAATTTCTGCTAAAAGTCTGACGTTCTGCAATTCACTCAAAATGTTGGCAAACTGTTGCAAGTGATCCCCCGAAAGGGTTTTCGGTGGAAACAGATGGGTTTTTATCATCGGAAACAGAATTAGCCCTCGACGTCTGAACAACTTTTTTTGAAAAAATCCCTAAGCCGCGCGGTCACAATTTCTGGTCAAAATGTGACGTTCTGCAATTCACTCCAAAATGTTGGCAAACTCTTGCAAGTGATCCCCTGAAAGGTTTTTCGGTGGAAACAGATGGGTTTTTATCATCGGAAACAGAATTAGCCCTCGACGTCTGAACAACTTTTTTTGAAAAAATCCCTAAGCCGCGCGGTCACAATTTCTGCTAAAAATCTGACGTTCTGCAATTCACTCAAAAATGTTGGCAAACTGTTGCAAGTGATCCCCTGAAAGGTTTTTCAGTGGAAACAGATGGGTTTTTATCATCGGAAACAGAATTAGCCCTCGACGTCTGAAGAACTTTTTTTGAAAAAATCCCTAAGCCGCGCGGTCACAATTTCTGCTTAAAATCTGACGTTCTGCAATTCACTCAAAAATGTTGGCAAACTGTTGCAAGTGATCCCCTGAAATGTTTTTCGGTGGAAACAGATGGGTTTTTATCATCGGAAACAGAATTAGCCCTCGACGTCTGAACAACTTTTTTTGAAAAAATCCCTAAGCCGCGCGGTCACAATTTCTGCTCAAAATCTGAGGTTCTGCAATTCACTCAAAAATGTTGGCAAACTGTTGCAAGTGATCCCCTGAAAGGTTTTTCAGTGGAAACAGATGGGTTTTTATCATCGGAAACAGAATTAGCCCTCGACGTCTGAAGAACTTTTTTTGAAAAAATCCCTAAGCCGCGCGGTCACAATTTCTGCTAAAAATCTGACGTTCTGCAATTCACTCAAAAATGTTGGCAAACTGTTGCAAGTGATCCCCTGAAATGTTTTTCGGTGGAAACAGATGGGTTTTTATCATCGGAAACAGAATTAGCCCTCGACGTCTGAACAACTTTTTTTGAAAAAATCCCTAAGCCGCGCGGTCACAATTTCTGCTCAAAATCTGACGTTCTGCAATTCACTCAAAAATGTTGGCAAACTGTTGCAAGTGATCCCCTGAAAGGTTTTTCGGTGGAAACAGATGGGTTTTTATCATCGGAAACAGAATTAGCCCTCGACGTCTGAACAACTTTTTTTTGAAAAAATCCCTAAGCCGCGCGGTCACAATTTCTGCTCAAAATCTGACGTTCTGCAATTCACTCAAAAATGTTGGCAAACTGTTGCGAGTGATCCCCTGAAATGTTTTTCGGTGGAAACAGATGGGTTTTTATCATCGGAAACAGAATTAGCCCTCGACGTCTGAACAACTTTTTTTGAAAAAATCCCTAAGCCGCGCGGTCACAATTTCTGCTCAAAATCTGAAGTTCTGCAATTCACTCCAAAATGTTGGCAAACTCTTGCAAGTGATCCCCTGAAAGGTTTTTCGGTGGAAGCAGATGGGTTTTTATCATCGGAAACAGAATTAGCCCTCGACGTCTGAACAACTTTTTTTGAAAAAATCCCTAAGTCGCGCGGTCACAATTTCTGCTAAAAATCTGACGTTCTGCAATTCACTCAAAAATGTTGGCAAACTGTTGCAAGTGATCCCCTGAAATGTTTTTCGGTGGAAACAGATGGGTTTTTATCATCGGAAAAAGAATTAGAACTCGACGTCTGAACAACTTTTTTTGAAAAAATCCCTAAGCCGCGCGGTCACAATTTCTGCTAAAAGTCTGACGTTCTGCAATTCACTCAAAAATGTTGGCAAAGTGTTGCAAGTGATCCCCTGAAATGTTTTTCGGTGGAAACAGATGGGTTTTTATCATCGGAAATAGAATTAGCCCTCGACGTCTGAACAACAAAATCTGACGTTCTGCAATTCACTCAAAAATGTTGGCAAACTGTTGCAAGTGATCCCCTGAAAGGTTTTTCGGTGGAAACAGATGGGTTTTTATCATCGGAAACAGAATTAGCCCTCGACGTTTGAACAACTTTTTTTTGAAAAAATCCCTAAGCCGCGCGGTCACAATTTCTGCTCAAAATCTGACGTTCTGCAATTCACTGAAAAATGTTGGCAAACTGTTGCAAGTGTTCCCCTGAAATGTTTTTCGGTGGAAACAGATGGGTTTTTATCATCGGAAAAAGAATTAGACCTCAACGTCTGAACAACTTTTTTTGAAAAAATCCCTAAGCCGCGCGGTCACAATTTCTGCTAAAAGTCTGACGTTCTGCAATTCACTCAAAATGTTGGCAAACTGTTGCAAGTGATCCCCCGAAAGGGTTTTCGGTGGAAACAGATGGGTTTTTATCATCGGAAACAGAATTAGCCCTCGACGTCTGAACAACTTTTTTTGAAAAAATCCCTAAGCCGCGCGGTCACAATTTCTGCTCAAAATCTGACGTTCTGCAATTCACTGTTGCGAGTGATCCCCTGAAATGTGTTTTGGTGGAAACAGGTGGGTTTTTATCATCGGAAACAGAATTAGCCCTCGACGTCTGAACAACTTTTTTTGAAAAAATCCCTAAGCCGCGCGGTCAAAATTTCTACTAAAAATCTGACGTTCTGCAATTCACTGAAAAATGTTGGCAAACTGTTGCAAGTGATCCCCTGAAATGTTTTTCGGAGGAAACAGATGGGTTTTTATCATCGGAAACACAATTAGCCCTCGACGTCTGAACAACTTTTTTTGAAAAAATCCCTAAGCCGCGCGGTCAGAATTTCTGCTAAAAGTCTGACGTTCTGCAATTCACTCAAAATGTTGGCAAACTGTTGCAAGTGATCCCCCGAAAGGGTTTTCGGTGGAAACAGATGGGTTTTTATCATCGGAAACAGAATTAGCCCTCGACGTCTGAACAACTTTTTTTGAAAAAATCCCTAAGCTGCGCGGTCACAATTTCTGCTCAAAATCTGACGTTCTGCAATTCACTGTTGCGAGTGATCCCCTGAAATGTTTTTTGGTGGAAACAGATGGGTTTTATCATCGGAAACAGAATTAGCCCTCGACGTCTGAACAACTTTTTTTGAAAAAATCCCTAAGCCGCGCGGTCACAATTTCTGCTCAAAATCTGACGTTCTGCAATTCACTGTTGCGAGTGATCCCCTGAAATGTGTTTTGGTGGAAACAGGTGGGTTTTTATCATCGGAAACAGAATTAGCCCTCGACGTCTGAACAACTTTTTTTGAAAAAATCCCTAAGCCGCGCGGTCAAAATTTCTACTAAAAATCTGACGTTCTGCAATTCACTGAAAAATGTTGGCAAACTGTTGCAAGTGATCCCCTGAAATGTTTTTCGGAGGAAACAGATGGGTTTTTATCATCGGAAACACAATTAGCCCTCGACGTCTGAACAACTTTTTTTGAAAAAATCCCTAAGCCGCGCGGTCACAATTTCTGCTAAAAGTCTGACGTTCTGCAATTCACTCAAAATGTTGGCAAACTGTTGCAAGTGATCCCCCGAAAGGGTTTTCGGTGGAAACAGATGGGTTTTTATCATCGGAAACAGAATTAGCCCTCGACGTCTGAACAACTTTTTTTGAAAAAATCCCTAAGCTGCGCGGTCACAATTTCTGCTCAAAATCTGACGTTCTGCAATTCACTGTTGCGAGTGATCCCCTGAAATGTTTTTTGGTGGAAACAGATGGGTTTTATCATCGGAAACAGAATTAGCCCTCGACGTCTGAACAACTTTTTTGAAAAAATCCCTAAGCCGCGCGGTCACAATTTCTGCTAAAAATCTGACGTTCTGCAATTCACTGAAAAATGTTGGCAAACTGTTGCAAGTGATCCCCTGAAATGTTTTTCGGTGGAAACAGATGGGTTTTTATCATCGGAAAAAGAATTAGACCTCGACGTCTGAACAACTTTTTTTGAAAAAATCCCTAAGCCGCGCGGTCACAATTTCTGCTAAAAGTCTGACGTTCTGCAATTCACTCAAAATGTTGGCAAACTGTTGCAAGTGATCCCCCGAAAGGGTTTTCGGTGGAAACAGATGGGTTTTTATCATCGGAAACAGAATTAGCCCTCGACGTCTGAACAACTTTTTTTGAAAAAATCCCTAAGCCGCGCGGTCACAATTTCTGGTCAAAATGTGACGTTCTGCAATTCACTCCAAAATGTTGGCAAACTCTTGCAAGTGATCCCCTGAAAGGTTTTTCGGTGGAAACAGATGGGTTTTTATCATCGGAAACAGAATTAGCCCTCGACGTCTGAACAACTTTTTTTGAAAAAATCCCTAAGCCGCGCGGTCACAATTTCTGCTAAAAATCTGACGTTCTGCAATTCACTCAAAAATGTTGGCAAACTGTTGCAAGTGATCCCCTGAAAGGTTTTTCAGTGGAAACAGATGGGTTTTTATCATCGGAAACAGAATTAGCCCTCGACGTCTGAAGAACTTTTTTTGAAAAAATCCCTAAGCCGCGCGGTCACAATTTCTGCTTAAAATCTGACGTTCTGCAATTCACTCAAAAATGTTGGCAAACTGTTGCAAGTGATCCCCTGAAATGTTTTTCGGTGGAAACAGATGGGTTTTTATCATCGGAAACAGAATTAGCCCTCGACGTCTGAACAACTTTTTTTGAAAAAATCCCTAAGCCGCGCGGTCACAATTTCTGCTCAAAATCTGAGGTTCTGCAATTCACTCAAAAATGTTGGCAAACTGTTGCAAGTGATCCCCTGAAAGGTTTTTCAGTGGAAACAGATGGGTTTTTATCATCGGAAACAGAATTAGCCCTCGACGTCTGAAGAACTTTTTTTGAAAAAATCCCTAAGCCGCGCGGTCACAATTTCTGCTAAAAATCTGACGTTCTGCAATTCACTCAAAAATGTTGGCAAACTGTTGCAAGTGATCCCCTGAAATGTTTTTCGGTGGAAACAGATGGGTTTTTATCATCGGAAACAGAATTAGCCCTCGACGTCTGAACAACTTTTTTTGAAAAAATCCCTAAGCCGCGCGGTCACAATTTCTGCTCAAAATCTGACGTTCTGCAATTCACTCCAAAATGTTGGCAAACTGTTGCAAGTGATCCCCTGAAAGGTTTTTCGGTGGAAACAGATGGGTTTTTATCATCGGAAACAGAATTAGCCCTCGACGTCTGAACAACTTTTTTTTGAAAAAATCCCTAAGCCGCGCGGTCACAATTTCTGCTCAAAATCTGACGTTCTGCAATTCACTCAAAAATGTTGGCAAACTGTTGCGAGTGATCCCCTGAAATGTTTTTCGGTGGAAACAGATGGGTTTTTATCATCGGAAACAGAATTAGCCCTCGACGTCTGAACAACTTTTTTTGAAAAAATCCCTAAGCCGCGCGGTCACAATTTCTGCTCAAAATCTGAAGTTCTGCAATTCACTCCAAAATGTTGGCAAACTCTTGCAAGTGATCCCCTGAAAGGTTTTTCGGTGGAAGCAGATGGGTTTTTATCATCGGAAACAGAATTAGCCCTCGACGTCTGAACAACTTTTTTTGAAAAAATCCCTAAGTCGCGCGGTCACAATTTCTGCTAAAAATCTGACGTTCTGCAATTCACTCAAAAATGTTGGCAAACTGTTGCAAGTGATCCCCTGAAATGTTTTTCGGTGGAAACAGATGGGTTTTTATCATCGGAAAAAGAATTAGAACTCGACGTCTGAACAACTTTTTTTGAAAAAATCCCTAAGCCGCGCGGTCACAATTTCTGCTAAAAGTCTGACGTTCTGCAATTCACTCAAAAATGTTGGCAAAGTGTTGCAAGTGATCCCCTGAAATGTTTTTCGGTGGAAACAGATGGGTTTTTATCATCGGAAATAGAATTAGCCCTCGACGTCTGAACAACAAAATCTGACGTTCTGCAATTCACTCAAAAATGTTGGCAAACTGTTGCAAGTGATCCCCTGAAAGGTTTTTCGGTGGAAACAGATGGGTTTTTATCATCGGAAACAGAATTAGCCCTCGACGTTTGAACAACTTTTTTTTGAAAAAATCCCTAAGCCGCGCGGTCACAATTTCTGCTCAAAATCTGACGTTCTGCAATTCACTGAAAAATGTTGGCAAACTGTTGCAGGTGTTCCCCTGAAATGTTTTTCGGTGGAAACAGATGGGTTTTTATCATCGGAAAAAGAATTAGACCTCAACGTCTGAACAACTTTTTTTGAAAAAATCCCTAAGCCGCGCGGTCACAATTTCTGCTAAAAGTCTGACGTTCTGCAATTCACTCAAAATGTTGGCAAACTGTTGCAAGTGATCCCCCGAAAGGGTTTTCGGTGGAAACAGATGGGTTTTTATCATCGGAAACAGAATTAGCCCTCGACGTCTGAACAACTTTTTTTGAAAAAATCCCTAAGCCGCGCGGTCACAATTTCTGCTCAAAATCTGACGTTCTGCAATTCACTGTTGCGAGTGATCCCCTGAAATGTGTTTTGGTGGAAACAGGTGGGTTTTTATCATCGGAAACAGAATTAGCCCTCGACGTCTGAACAACTTTTTTTGAAAAAATCCCTAAGCCGCGCGGTCAAAATTTCTACTAAAAATCTGACGTTCTGCAATTCACTGAAAAATGTTGGCAAACTGTTGCAAGTGATCCCCTGAAATGTTTTTCGGAGGAAACAGATGGGTTTTTATCATCGGAAACAGAATTAGCCCTCGACGTCTGAACAACTTTTTTTGAAAAAATCCCTAAGCCGCGCGGTCACAATTTCTGCTCAAAATCTGAGGTTCTGCAATTCACTCAAAAATGTTGGCAAACTGTTGCAAGTGATCCCCTGAAAGGTTTTTCAGTGGAAACAGATGGGTTTTTATCATCGGAAACAGAATTAGCCCTCGACGTCTGAAGAACTTTTTTTGAAAAAATCCCTAAGCCGCGCGGTCACAATTTCTGCTAAAAATCTGACGTTCTGCAATTCACTCAAAAATGTTGGCAAACTGTTGCAAGTGATCCCCTGAAATGTTTTTCGGTGGAAACAGATGGGTTTTTATCATCGGAAACAGAATTAGCCCTCGACGTCTGAACAACTTTTTTTGAAAAAATCCCTAAGCCGCGCGGTCACAATTTCTGCTCAAAATCTGACGTTCTGCAATTCACTCCAAAATGTTGGCAAACTGTTGCAAGTGATCCCCTGAAAGGTTTTTCGGTGGAAACAGATGGGTTTTTATCATCGGAAACAGAATTAGCCCTCGACGTCTGAACAACTTTTTTTTGAAAAAATCCCTAAGCCGCGCGGTCACAATTTCTGCTCAAAATCTGACGTTCTGCAATTCACTCAAAAATGTTGGCAAACTGTTGCGAGTGATCCCCTGAAATGTTTTTCGGTGGAAACAGATGGGTTTTTATCATCGGAAACAGAATTAGCCCTCGACGTCTGAACAACTTTTTTTGAAAAAATCCCTAAGCCGCGCGGTCACAATTTCTGCTCAAAATCTGAAGTTCTGCAATTCACTCCAAAATGTTGGCAAACTCTTGCAAGTGATCCCCTGAAAGGTTTTTCGGTGGAAGCAGATGGGTTTTTATCATCGGAAACAGAATTAGCCCTCGACGTCTGAACAACTTTTTTTGAAAAAATCCCTAAGTCGCGCGGTCACAATTTCTGCTAAAAATCTGACGTTCTGCAATTCACTCAAAAATGTTGGCAAACTGTTGCAAGTGATCCCCTGAAAGGTTTTTCAGTTTAAACAGATGGGTTTTTATCATCGGAAACAGAATTAGCCCTCGACGTCTGAAGAACTTTTTTTGAAAAAATCCCTAAGCCGCGCGGTCACAATTTCTGCTAAAAATCTGACGTTCTGCAATTCACTCAAAAATGTTGGCAAACTGTTGCAAGTGATCCCCTGAAATGTTTTTCGGTGGAAACAGATGGGTTTTTATCATCGGAAACAGAATTAGCCCTCGACGTCTGAACAACTTTTTTTGAAAAAATCCCTAAGCCGCGCGGTCACAATTTCTGCTCAAAATCTGACGTTCTGAAATTCACTCAAAAATGTTGGCAAACTGTTGCAAGTGATCCCCTGAAAGGTTTTTCGGTGGAAACAGATGGGTTTTTATCATCGGAAACAGAATTAGCCCTCGACGTCTGAACAACTTTTTTTTGAAAAAATCCCTAAGCCGCGCGGTCACAATTTCTGCTCAAAATCTGAAGTTCTGCAATTCACTCCAAAATGTTGGCAAACTCTTGCAAGTGATCCCCTGAAAGGTTTTTCGGTGGAAGCAGATGGGTTTTTATCATCGGAAACAGAATTAGCCCTCGACGTCTGAACAACTTTTTTTGAAAAAATCCCTAAGTCGCGCGGTCACAATTTCTGCTAAAAATCTGACGTTCTGCAATTCACTCAAAAATGTTGGCAAACTGTTGCAAGTGATCCCCTGAAATGTTTTTCGGTGGAAACAGATGGGTTTTTATCATCGGAAAAAGAATTAGAACTCGACGTCTGAACAACTTTTTTTGAAAAAATCCCTAAGCCGCGCGGTCACAATTTCTGCTAAAAGTCTGACGTTCTGCAATTCACTCAAAAATGTTGGCAAAGTGTTGCAAGTGATCCCCTGAAATGTTTTTCGGTGGAAACAGATGGGTTTTTATCATCGGAAATAGAATTAGCCCTCGACGTCTGAACAACAAAATCTGACGTTCTGCAATTCACTCAAAAATGTTGGCAAACTGTTGCAAGTGATCCCCTGAAAGGTTTTTCGGTGGAAACAGATGGGTTTTTATCATCGGAAACAGAATTAGCCCTCGACGTTTGAACAACTTTTTTTTGAAAAAATCCCTAAGCCGCGCGGTCACAATTTCTGCTCAAAATCTGACGTTCTGCAATTCACTGAAAAATGTTGGCAAACTGTTGCAAGTGTTCCCCTGAAATGTTTTTCGGTGGAAACAGATGGGTTTTTATCATCGGAAAAAGAATTAGACCTCAACGTCTGAACAACTTTTTTTGAAAAAATCCCTAAGCCGCGCGGTCACAATTTCTGCTAAAAGTCTGACGTTCTGCAATTCACTCAAAATGTTGGCAAACTGTTGCAAGTGATCCCCCGAAAGGGTTTTCGGTGGAAACAGATGGGTTTTTATCATCGGAAACAGAATTAGCCCTCGACGTCTGAACAACTTTTTTTGAAAAAATCCCTAAGCCGCGCGGTCACAATTTCTGCTCAAAATCTGACGTTCTGCAATTCACTGTTGCGAGTGATCCCCTGAAATGTGTTTTGGTGGAAACAGGTGGGTTTTTATCATCGGAAACAGAATTAGCCCTCGACGTCTGAACAACTTTTTTTGAAAAAATCCCTAAGCCGCGCGGTCAAAATTTCTACTAAAAATCTGACGTTCTGCAATTCACTGAAAAATGTTGGCAAACTGTTGCAAGTGATCCCCTGAAATGTTTTTCGGAGGAAACAGATGGGTTTTTATCATCGGAAACACAATTAGCCCTCGACGTCTGAACAACTTTTTTTGAAAAAATCCCTAAGCCGCGCGGTCACAATTTCTGCTAAAAGTCTGACGTTCTGCAATTCACTCAAAAATGTTGGCAAACTATTGCAAGTGATCCCCCGAAAGGGTTTTCGGTGGAAACAGATGGGTTTTTATCATCGGAAATAGAATTAGCCCTCGACGTCTGAAGAACTTTTTTTGAAAAAATCCCTAAGCCGCGCGGTCACAATTTCTGGTCAAAATCTGACGTTCTGCAATTCACTCCAAAATGTTGGCAAACTCTTGCAAGTGATCCCCTGAAATGTTTTTCGGTGGAAATAGATGTGTTTTTATCATCGGAAACAGAATTAGCCCTCGACGTCTGAACAACTTTTTTTGAAAAAATCCCTAAGCCGCGCGGTTACAATTTCTGCTCAAAATCTGACGTTCTGCAATTCACTCAAAAATGTTGGCAAACTGTTGCGAGTGATCCCCTGAAATGTTTTTCGGTGGAAACAGATGGGTTTTTATCATCGGAAACAGAATTAGCCCTCGACGTCTGAAGAACTTTTTTTGAAAAAATCCCTAAGCCGCGCGGTCACAATTTCTGGTCAAAATCTGACGTTCTGCAATTCACTCCAAAATGTTGGCAAACTCTTGCAAGTGATCCCCTGAAATGTTTTTCGGTGGAAATAGATGTGTTTTTATCATCGGAAACAGAATTAGCCCTCGACGTCTGAACAACTTTTTTTGAAAAAATCCCTAAGTCGCGCGGTCACAATTTCTGCTAAAAATCTGACGTTCTGCAATTCACTCAAAAATGTTGGCAAACTGTTTCAAGTGATCCCCTGAAATGTTTTTCGGTGGAAACAGATGGGTTTTTATCATCGGAAAAAGAATTAGAACTCGACGTCTGAACAACTTTTTTTGAAAAAATCCCTAAGCCGCGCGGTCACAATTTCTGCTAAAAGTCTGACGTTCTGCAATTCACTCAAAAATGTTGGCAAAGTGTTGCAAGTGATCCCCTGAAATGTTTTTCGGTGGAAACAGATGGGTTTTTATCATCGGAAATAGAATTAGCCCTCGACGTCTGAACAACAAAATCTGACGTTCTGCAATTCACTCAAAAATGTTGGCAAACTGTTGCAAGTGATCCCCTGAAAGGTTTTTCGGTGGAAACAGATGGGTTTTTATCATCGGAAACAGAATTAGCCCTCGACGTTTGAACAACTTTTTTTTGAAAAAATCCCTAAGCCGCGCGGTCACAATTTCTGCTCAAAATCTGACGTTCTGCAATTCACTGAAAAATGTTGGCAAACTGTTGCAAGTGTTCCCCTGAAATGTTTTTCGGTGGAAACAGATGGGTTTTTATCATCGGAAAAAGAATTAGACCTCAACGTCTGAACAACTTTTTTTGAAAAAATCCCTAAGCCGCGCGGTCACAATTTCTGCTAAAAGTCTGACGTTCTGCAATTCACTCAAAATGTTGGCAAACTGTTGCAAGTGATCCCCCGAAAGGGTTTTCGGTGGAAACAGATGGGTTTTTATCATCGGAAACAGAATTAGCCCTCGACGTCTGAACAACTTTTTTTGAAAAAATCCCTAAGCCGCGCGGTCACAATTTCTGCTCAAAATCTGACGTTCTGCAATTCACTGTTGCGAGTGATCCCCTGAAATGTGTTTTGGTGGAAACAGGTGGGTTTTTATCATCGGAAACAGAATTAGCCCTCGACGTCTGAACAACTTTTTTTGAAAAAATCCCTAAGCCGCGCGGTCAAAATTTCTACTAAAAATCTGACGTTCTGCAATTCACTGAAAAATGTTGGCAAACTGTTGCAAGTGATCCCCTGAAATGTTTTTCGGAGGAAACAGATGGGTTTTTATCATCGGAAACACAATTAGCCCTCGACGTCTGAACAACTTTTTTTGAAAAAATCCCTAAGCCGCGCGGTCACAATTTCTGCTAAAAGTCTGACGTTCTGCAATTCACTCAAAAATGTTGGCAAACTATTGCAAGTGATCCCCCGAAAGGGTTTTCGGTGGAAACAGATGGGTTTTTATCATCGGAAATAGAATTAGCCCTCGACGTCTGAAGAACTTTTTTTGAAAAAATCCCTAAGCCGCGCGGTCACAATTTCTGGTCAAAATCTGACGTTCTGCAATTCACTCCAAAATGTTGGCAAACTCTTGCAAGTGATCCCCTGAAATGTTTTTCGGTGGAAATAGATGTGTTTTTATCATCGGAAACAGAATTAGCCCTCGACGTCTGAACAACTTTTTTTGAAAAAATCCCTAAGCCGCGCGGTCACAATTTCTGCTCAAAATCTGAAGTTCTGCAATTCACTCCAAAATGTTGGCAAACTCTTGCAAGTGATCCCCTGAAAGGTTTTTCGGTGGAAGCAGATGGGTTTTTATCATCGGAAACAGAATTAGCCCTCGACGTCTGAACAACTTTTTTTGAAAAAATCCCTAAGTCGCGCGGTCACAATTTCTGCTAAAAATCTGACGTTCTGCAATTCACTCAAAAATGTTGGCAAACTGTTGCAAGTGATCCCCTGAAATGTTTTTCGGTGGAAACAGATGGGTTTTTATCATCGGAAAAAGAATTAGCCCTCGACGTCTGAACAACTTTTTTTGAAAAAATCCCTAAGCCGCGCGGTCACAATTTCTGCTAAAAGTCTGACGTTCTGCAATTCACTCAAAATGTTGGCAAACTGTTGCAAGTGATCCCCCGAAAGGGTTTTCGGTGGAAACAGATGGGTTTTTATCATCGGAAACAGAATTAGCCCTCGACGTCTGAACAACTTTTTTTGAAAAAATCCCTAAGCCGCGCGGTCACAATTTCTGCTCAAAATCTGACGTTCTGCAATTCACTGTTGCGAGTGATCCCCTGAAATGTGTTTTGGTGGAAACAGGTGGGTTTTTATCATCGGAAACAGAATTAGCCCTCGACGTCTGAACAACTTTTTTTGAAAAAATCCCTAAGCCGCGCGGTCAAAATTTCTACTAAAAATCTGACGTTCTGCAATTCACTGAAAAATGTTGGCAAACTGTTGCAAGTGATCCCCTGAAATGTTTTTCGGAGGAAACAGATGGGTTTTTATCATCGGAAACACAATTAGCCCTCGACGTCTGAACAACTTTTTTTGAAAAAATCCCTAAGCCGCGCGGTCACAATTTCTGCTAAAAGTCTGACGTTCTGCAATTCACTCAAAAATGTTGGCAAACTATTGCAAGTGATCCCCCGAAAGGGTTTTCGGTGGAAACAGATGGGTTTTTATCATCGGAAATAGAATTAGCCCTCGACGTCTGAAGAACTTTTTTTGAAAAAATCCCTAAGCCGCGCGGTCACAATTTCTGGTCAAAATCTGACGTTCTGCAATTCACTCCAAAATGTTGGCAAACTCTTGCAAGTGATCCCCTGAAATGTTTTTCGGTGGAAATATATGTGTTTTTATCATCGGAAACAGAATTAGCCCTCGACGTCTGAACAACTTTTTTTGAAAAAATCCCTAAGCCGCGCGGTCACAATTTCTGCTCAAAATCTGAAGTTCTGCAATTCACTCCAAAATGTTGGCAAACTCTTGCAAGTGATCCCCTGAAAGGTTTTTCGGTGGAAGCAGATGGGTTTTTATCATCGGAAACAGAATTAGCCCTCGACGTCTGAACAACTTTTTTTGAAAAAATCCCTAAGTCGCGCGGTCACAATTTCTGCTAAAAATCTGACGTTCTGCAATTCACTCAAAAATGTTGGCAAACTGTTGCAAGTGATCCCCTGAAATGTTTTTCGGTGGAAACAGATGGGTTTTTATCATCGGAAAAAGAATTAGCCCTCGACGTCTGAACAACTTTTTTTGAAAAAATCCCTAAGCCGCGCGGTCACAATTTCTGCTAAAAGTCTGACGTTCTGCAATTCACTCAAAAATGTTGGCAAAGTGTTGCAAGTGATCCCCTGAAATGTTTTTCGGTGGAAACAGATGGGTTTTTATCATCGGAAACAGAATTAGCCCTCGACGTCTGAACAACTTTTTTTTGAAAAAATCCCTAAGCCGCGCGGTCACAATTTCTGCTAAAAATCTGACGTTCTGCAATTCACTCAAAAATGTTGGCAAACTGTTGCGAGTGATCCCCTGAAATGTTTTTCGGTGGAAACAGATGGGTTTTTATCATCGGAAACAGAATTAGCCCTCGACGTCTGAACAACTTTTTTTGAAAAAATCCCTAAGCCGCGCGGTCACAATTTCTGCTAAAAATCTGACGTTCTGCAATTCACTCAAAAATGTTGGCAAACTGTTGCAAGTGATCCCCTGAAATGTTTTTCGGTGGAAACAGATGGGTTTTTATCATCGGAAAAAGAATTAGACCTCGACGTCTGAACAACTTTTTTTGAAAAAATCCCTAGGCCGCGCGGTCACAATTTCTGCTAAAAGTCTGACGTTCTGCAATTCACTCAAAAATGTTGGCAAACTGTTGCAAGTGATCCCCCGAAAGGGTTTTCGGTGGAAACAGATGGGTTTTTATCATCGGAAACAGAATTAGCCCTCGACGTCTGAACAACTTTTTTTGAAAAAATCCCTAAGCCGCGCGGTCACAATTTCTGGTCAAAATCTGACGTTCTGCAATTCACTCCAAAATGTTGGCAAACTCTTGCAAGTGATCCCCTGAAATGTTTTTCGGTGGAAATAGATGGGTTTTTATCATCGGAAACAGAATTAGCCCTCGACGTCTGAACAACTTTTTTTGAAAAAATCCCTAAGCCGCGCGGTCACAATTTCTGCTAAAAGTCTGACGTTCTGCAATTCACTCAAAAATGTTGGCAAACTGTTGCAAGTGATCCCTTTGAAAAGTTTTTCGGTGGAAACAGATGGGTTTTTATCATCGGAAACACAATTAGCCCTCGACGTCTGAACAACTTTTTTTGAAAAAATCCCTAAGCCGCGCGTTCACAATTTCTGCTCAAAATCTGACGTTCTGCAATTCACTCAAAAATGTTGGCAAACTGTTGCAAGTGATCCCCTGAAAGGTTTTTCGGTGGAAACAGATGGGTTTTTATCATCGGAAACAGAATTAGCCCTCGACGTCTGAACAACTTTTTTTGAAAAAATCCCTAAGGCGCGCGGTCACAATTTCTGCTCAAAATCTGACGTTCTGCAATTCACTCAAAAATGTTGGCAAACTGTTGCAAGTGATCCCCTGAAAGGTTTTTCAGTGGAAACAGGTGGGTTTTTATCATCGGAAACAGAATTAGCCCTCGACGTCTGAACAACTTTTTTTGAAAAAATCCCTAAGCCGCGCGGTCACAATTTCTGCTCAAAATCTGACGTTCTGCAATTCACTCAAAAATGTTGGCAAACTGTTGCAAGTGATCCCCTGAAATGTTTTTCGGTGGAAACAGGTGGGTTTTTATCATCGGAAACAGAATTAGCCCTCGACGTCTGAACAACTTTTTTTGAAAAAATCCCTAAGCCGCGCGGTCACAATTTCTGCTCAAAATCTGACGTTCTGCAATTCACTCAAAAATGTTGGCAAACTGTTGCAAGTGATCCCCTGAAAGGTTTTTCGGTGGAAACAGATGGGTTTTTATCATCGGAAACAGAATTAGCCCTCGACGTCTGAACAACTTTTTTTTGAAAAAATCCCTAAGCCGCGCGGTCACAATTTCTGCTAAAAATCTGACGTTCTGCAATTCACTCAAAAATGTTGGCAAACTGTTGCGAGTGATCCCCTGAAATGTTTTTCGGTGGAAACAGATGGGTTTTTATCATCGGAAACAGAATTAGCCCTCGACGTCTGAACAACTTTTTTTGAAAAAAATCCCTAAGCCGCGCGGTCACAATTTCTGCTCAAAATCTGACGTTCTGCAATTCACTCAAAAATGTTGGCAAACTGTTGCAAGTGATCCCCTGAAAGGTTTTTCTTGGGAAACAGATGGGTTTTTATCATCGGAAACAGAATTAGCCCTCGACGTCTGAACAACTTTTTTTTGAAAAAATCCCTAAGCCGCGCGGTCACAATTTCTGCTAAAAATCTGACGTTCTGCAATTCACTCAAAAATGTTGGCAAACTGTTGCGAGTGATCCCCTGAAATGTTTTTCGGTGGAAACAGATGGGTTTTTATCATCGGAAACAGAATTAGCCCTCGACGTCTGAACAACTTTTTTTGAAAAAATCCCTAAGCCGCGCGGTCACAATTTCTGCTCAAAATCTGACGTTCTGCAATTCACTCCAAAATGTTGGCAAACTCTTGCAAGTGATCCCCTGAAATGTTTTTTGGTGGAAACAGATGGGTTTTTATCATCGGAAACAGAATTAGCCCTCGACGTCTGAACAACTTTTTTTGAAAAAATCCCTAAGCCGCGCGGTCACAATTTCTGCTCAAAATCTGACGTTCTGCAATTCACTGTTGCGAGTGATCCCCTGAAATGTGTTTTGGTGGAAACAGATGGGTTTTTATCATCGGAAACAGAATTAGCCCTCGACGTCTGAACAACTTTTTTTGAAAAAATCCCTAAGCCGCGCGGTCACAATTTCTACTAAAAATCTGACGTTCTGCAATTCACTGAAAAATGTTGGCAAACTGTTGCAAGTGATCCCCTGAAATGTTTTTCGGAGGAAACAGATGGGTTTTTATCATCGGAAACACAATTAGCCCTCGACGTCTGAACAACTTTTTTTGAAAAAATCCCTAAGCCGCGCGGTCACAATTTCTGCTAAAAGTCTGACGTTCTGCAATTCACTCAAAAATGTTGGCAAACTGTTGCAAGTGATCCCCTGAAAGGTTTTTCGGTGGAAACAGATGGGTTTTTATCATCGGAAACAGAATTAGCCCTCGACGTCTGAACAACTTTTTTTGAAAAAATCCCTAAGCCGCGCGCGGTCACAATTTCTGCTCAAAATCTGACGTTCTGCAATTCACTCAAAAATGTTGACAAACTGTTGCAAGTGATCCCCTGAAAGGTTTTTCGGTGGAAACAGATGGGTTTTTATCATCGGAAACAGAATTAGCCCTCGACGTCTGAACAACTTTTTTTTGAAAAAATCCCTAAGCCGCGCGGTCACAATTTCTGGTCAAAATCTGACGTTCTGCAATTCACTCAAAAATGTTGGCAAACTGTTGCGAGTGATCCCCTGAAATGTTTTTCGGTGGAAACAGATGGGTTTTTATCATCGGAAACAGAATTAGCCCTCGACGTCTGAACAACTTTTTTTGAAAAAATCCCTAAGCCGCGCGGTCACAATTTCTGCTAAAAATCTGACGTTCTGCAATTCACTCAAAAATGTTGGCAAACTGTTGCGAGTGATCCCCTGAAATGTTTTTCGGTGGAAACAGATGGGTTTTTATCATCGGAAAAAGAATTAGACCTCGACGTCTGAACAACTTTTTTTGAAAAAATCCCTAGGCCGCGCGGTCACAATTTCTGCTAAAAGTCTGACGTTCTGCAATTCACTCAAAAATGTTGGCAAACTGTTGCAAGTGATCCCCCGAAAGGGTTTTCGGTGGAAACAGATGGGTTTTTATCATCGGAAACAGAATTAGCCCTCGACGTCTGAACAACTTTTTTTGAAAAAATCCCTAAGCCGCGCGGTCACAATTTCTGCTAAAAATCTGACGTTCTGCAATTCACTCAAAAATGTTGGCAAACTGTTGCAAGTGATCCCTTTGAAAAGTTTTTCGGTGGAAACAGATGGGTTTTTATCATCGGAAACACAATTAGCCCTCGACGTCTGAACAACTTTTTTTGAAAAAATCCCTAAGCCGCGCGGTCACAATTTCTGCTCAAAATCTGACGTTCTGCAATTCACTCAAAATGTTGGCAAACTGTTGCAAGTGATCCCCTGAAAGGTTTTTCGGTGGAAACAGATGGGTTTTTATCATCGGAAACAGAATTAGCCCTCGACATCTGAACAACTTTTTTTGAAAAAATCCCTAAGCCGCGCGGTCACAATTTCTGGTCAAAATCTGACGTTCTGCAATTCACTCCAAAATGTTGGCAAACTCTTGCAAGTGATCCCATGAAATGTTTTTCGGTGGAAATAGATGGGTTTTTATCATCGGAAACAGAATTAGCCCTCGACGTCTGAACAACTTTTTTTGAAAAAATCCCTAAGCCGCGCGGTCACAATTTCTGCTAAAAATCTGATGTTCTGCAATTCACTCAAAAATGTTGGCAAACTGTTGCAAGTGATCCCTTTGAAAAGTTTTTCGGTGGAAACAGATGGGTTTTTATCATCGGAAACACAATTAGCCCTCGACGTCTGAACAACTTTTTTTGAAAAAATCCCTAAGCCGCGCGGTCACAATTTCTGCTCAAAATCTGACGTTCTGCAATTCACTCAAAAATGTTGGCAAACTGTTGCAAGTGATCCCTTTGAAAAGTTTTTCGGTGGAAACAGATGGGTTTTTATCATCGGAAACACAATTAGCCCTCGACGTCTGAACAACTTTTTTTGAAAAAATCCCTAAGCCGCGCGGTCACAATTTCTGCTCAAAATCTGACGTTCTGCAATTCACTCAAAAAGTTGGCAAACTGTTGCAAGTGATCCCCTGAAAGGTTTTTCGGTGGAAACAGATGGGTTTTTATCATCGGAAACAGAATTAGCCCTCGACGTCTGAAGAACTTTTTTTGAAAAAATCCCTAAGCCGCGCGGTCACAATTTCTGGTCAAAATCTGACGTTCTGCAATTCACTCCAAAATTTTGGCAAACTCTTGCAAGTGATCCCCTGAAATGTTTTTCGGTGGAAATAGATGGGTTTTTATCATCGGAAACAGAATTAGCCCTCGACGTCTGAACAACTTTTTTTGAAAAAATCCCTAAGCCGCGCGGTCACAATTTCTGCTAAAAATCTGATGTTCTGCAATTCACTCAAAAATGTTGGCAAACTGTTGCAAGTGATCCCTTTGAAAAGTTTTTCGGTGGAAACAGATGGGTTTTTATCATCGGAAACAGAATTAGCCCTCGACGTCTGAACAACTTTTTTTGAAAAAATCCCTAAGCCTCGCGGTCACAATTTCTGCTAAAAATCTGACGTTCTGCAATTCACTCAAAAATGTTGGCAAACTGTTGCAAGTGATCCCTTTGAAAAGTTTTTCGGTGGAAACAGATGGGTTTTTATCATCGGAAACACAATTAGCCCTCGACGTCTGAACAACTTTTTTTGAAAAAATCCCTAAGCCGCGCGGTCACAATTTCTGCTCAAAATCTGACGTTCTGCAATTCACTCAAAATGTTGGCAAACTGTTGCAAGTGATCCCCTGAAAGGTTTTTCGGTGGAAACAGATGGGTTTTTATCATCGGAAACAGAATTAGCCCTCGACGTCTGAAGAACTTTTTTTGAAAAAATCCCTAAGCCGCGCGGTCACAATTTCTGGTCAAAATCTGACGTTCTGCAATTCACTCCAAAATGTTGGCAAACTCTTGCAAGTGATCCCCTGAAATGTTTTTCGGTGGAAATAGATGGGTTTTTATCATCGGAAACAGAATTAGCCCTCGACGTCTGAACAACTTTTTTTGAAAAAATCCCTAAGCCGCGCGGTCACAATTTCTGCTAAAAATCTGATGTTCTGCAATTCACTCAAAAATGTTGGCAAACTGTTGCAAGTGATCCCTTTGAAAAGTTTTTCGGTGGAAACAGATGGGTTTTTATCATCGGAAACACAATTAGCCCTCGACGTCTGAACAACTTTTTTTGAAAAAATCCCTAAGCCGCGCGGTCACAATTTCTGCTCAAAATCTGACGTTCTGCAATTCACTCAAAAATGTTGGCAAACTGTTGCAAGTGATCCCTTTGAAAAGTTTTTCGGTGGAAACAGATGGGTTTTTATCATCGGAAACACAATTAGCCCTCGACGTCTGAACAACTTTTTTTGAAAAAATCCCTAAGCCGCGCGGTCACAATTTCTGCTCAAAATCTGACGTTCTGCAATTCACTCAAAAAGTTGGCAAACTGTTGCAAGTGATCCCCTGAAAGGTTTTTCGGTGGAAACAGATGGGTTTTTATCATCGGAAACAGAATTAGCCCTCGACGTCTGAAGAACTTTTTTTGAAAAAATCCCTAAGCCGCGCGGTCACAATTTCTGGTCAAAATCTGACGTTCTGCAATTCACTCCAAAATTTTGGCAAACTCTTGCAAGTGATCCCCTGAAATGTTTTTCGGTGGAAATAGATGGGTTTTTATCATCGGAAACAGAATTAGCCCTCGACGTCTGAACAACTTTTTTTGAAAAAATCCCTAAGCCGCGCGGTCACAATTTCTGCTAAAAATCTGATGTTCTGCAATTCACTCAAAAATGTTGGCAAACTGTTGCAAGTGATCCCTTTGAAAAGTTTTTCGGTGGAAACAGATGGGTTTTTATCATCGGAAACAGAATTAGCCCTCGACGTCTGAACAACTTTTTTTGAAAAAATCCCTAAGCCGCGCGGTCACAATTTCTGCTAAAAATCTGACGTTCTGCAATTCACTCAAAAATGTTGGCAAACTGTTGCAAGTGATCCCTTTGAAAAGTTTTTCGGTGGAAACAGATGGGTTTTTATCATCGGAAACACAATTAGCCCTCGACGTCTGAACAACTTTTTTTGAAAAAATCCCTAAGCCGCGCGGTCACAATTTCTGCTCAAAATCTGACGTTCTGCAATTCACTCAAAATGTTGGCAAACTGTTGCAAGTGATCCCCTGAAAGGTTTTTCGGTGGAAACAGATGGGTTTTTATCATCGGAAACAGAATTAGCCCTCGATGTCTGAAGAACTTTTTTTGAAAAAATCCCTAAGCCGCGCGGTCACAATTTCTGGTCAAAATCTGACGTTCTGCAATTCACTCCAAAATGTTGGCAAACTCTTGCAAGTGATCCCCTGAAATGTTTTTCGGTGGAAATAGATGGGTTTTTATCATCGGAAACAGAATTAGCCCTCGACGTCTGAACAACTTTTTTTGAAAAAATCCCTAAGCCGCGCGGTCACAATTTCTGCTAAAAATCTGATGTTCTGCAATTCACTCAAAAATGTTGGCAAACTGTTGCAAGTGATCCCTTTGAAAAGTTTTTCGGTGGAAACAGATGGGTTTTTATCATCGGAAACACAATTAGCCCTCGACGTCTGAACAACTTTTTTTGAAAAAATCCCTAAGCCGCGCGGTCACAATTTCTGCTCAAAATCTGACGTTCTGCAATTCACTCAAAAATGTTGGCAAACTGTTGCAAGTGATCCCTTTGAAAAGTTTTTCGGTGGAAACAGATGGGTTTTTATCATCGGAAACACAATTAGCCCTCGACGTCTGAACAACTTTTTTTGAAAAAATCCCTAAGCCGCGCGGTCACAATTTCTGCTCAAAATCTGACGTTCTGCAATTCACTCAAAAAGTTGGCAAACTGTTGCAAGTGATCCCCTGAAAGGTTTTTCGGTGGAAACAGATGGGTTTTTATCATCGGAAACAGAATTAGCCCTCGATGTCTGAAGAACTTTTTTTGAAAAAATCCCTAAGCCGCGCGGTCACAATTTCTGGTCAAAATCTGACGTTCTGCAATTCACTCCAAAATGTTGGCAAACTCTTGCAAGTGATCCCCTGAAATGTTTTTCGGTGGAAATAGATGGGTTTTTATCATCGGAAACAGAATTAGCCCTCGACGTCTGAACAACTTTTTTTGAAAAAATCCCTAAGCCGCGCGGTCACAATTTCTGCTAAAAATCTGACGTTCTGCAATTCACTCAAAAATGTTGGCAAACTGTTGCAAGTGATCCCTTTGAAAAGTTTTTCGGTGGAAACAGATGGGTTTTTATCATCGGAAACACAATTAGCCCTCGACGTCTGAACAACTTTTTTTGAAAAAATCCCTAAGCCGCGCGGTCACAATTTCTGCTCAAAATCTGACGTTCTGCAATTCACTCAAAAATGTTGGCAAACTGTTGCAAGTGATCCCTTTGAAAAGTTTTTCGGTGGAAACAGATGGGTTTTTATCATCGGAAACACAATTAGCCCTCGACGTCTGAACAACTTTTTTTGAAAAAATCCCTAAGCCGCGCGGTCACAATTTCTGCTCAAAATCTGACGTTCTGCAATTCACTCAAAAAGTTGGCAAACTGTTGCAAGTGATCCCCTGAAAGGTTTTTCGGTGGAAACAGATGGGTTTTTATCATCGGAAACAGAATTAGCCCTCGACGTCTGAAGAACTTTTTTTGAAAAAATCCCTAAGCCGCGCGGTCACAATTTCTGGTCAAAATCTGACGTTCTGCAATTCTCTCCAAAATGTTGGCAAACTCTTGCAAGTGATCCCCTGAAATGTTTTTCGGTGGAAATAGATGGGTTTTTATCATCGGAAACAGAATTAGCCCTCGACGTCTGAACAACTTTTTTTGAAAAAATCCCTAAGCCGCGCGGTCACAATTTCTGCTAAAAATCTGACGTTCTGCAATTCACTCAAAAATGTTGGCAAACTGTTGCAAGTGATCCCTTTGAAAAGTTTTTCGGTGGAAACAGATGGGTTTTTATCATCGGAAACACAATTAGCCCTCGACGTCTGAACAACTTTTTTTGAAAAAATCCCTAAGCCGCGCGGTCACAATTTCTGCTCAAAATCTGACGTTCTGCAATTCACTCAAAAATGTTGGCAAACTGTGGCAAGTGATCCCTTTGAAAAGTTTTTCGGTGTAAACAGATGGGTTTTTATCATCGGAAACACAATTAGCCCTCGACGTCTGAACAACTTTTTTTGAAAAAATCCCTAAGCCGCGCGGTCACAATTTCTGCTCAAAATCTGACGTTCTGCAATTCACTCAAAAAGTTGGCAAACTGTTGCAAGTGATCCCCTGAAAGGTTTTTCGGTGGAAACAGATGGGTTTTTATCATCGGAAACAGAATTAGCCCTCGACGTCTGAAGAACTTTTTTTGAAAAAATCCCTAAGCCGCGCGGTCACAATTTCTGGTCAAAATCTGACGTTCTGCAATTCTCTCCAAAATGTTGGCAAACTCTTGCAAGTGATCCCCTGAAATGTTTTTCGGTGGAAATAGATGGGTTTTTATCATCGGAAACAGAATTAGCCCTCGACGTCTGAACAACTTTTTTTGAAAAAATCCCTAAGCCGCGCGGTCACAATTTCTGCTAAAAATCTGATGTTCTGCAATTCACTCAAAAATGTTGGCAAACTGTTGCAAGTGATCCCTTTGAAAAGTTTTTCGGTGGAAACAGATGGGTTTTTATCATCGGAAACACAATTAGCCCTCGAAGTCTGAACAACTTTTTTTGAAAAAATCCCTAAGCCGCGCGGTCACAATTTCTGCTCAAAATCTGACGTTCTGCAATTCACTCAAAAATATTGGCAAACTGTTGCAAGTGATCCCCTGAAAGGTTTTTCGGTGGAAACAGGTGGGTTTTTATCATCGGAAACAGAATTAGCCCTCGACGTCTGAACAACTTTTTTTGAAAACATCCCTAAGCCGCGTGGTCACAATTTCTGCTAAAAATCTGACGTTCTGCAATTCACTCAAAAATGTTGGCAAACTGTTTCAAGTGATCCCCTGAAATGTTTTTCGGTGGAAACAGATGGGTTTTTATCATCGGAAACAGAATTAGCCCTCGACGTCTGAACAACTTTTTTTGAAAAAATCCCTAAGCCGCGCGGTCACAATTTCTGCTCAAAATCTGACGTTCTGCAATTCACTCAAAAATGTTGGCAAACTGTTGCAATTGATCCCCTGAAAGGTTTTTCGGTGGAAACAGATGGGTTTTTATCATCGGAAACAGAATTAGCCCTCGACGTCTGAACAACTTTTTTTGAAAAAATCCCTAAGCCGCGCGGTCACAATTTCTGCTCAAAATCTGACGTTCTGCAATTCACTCAAAAATGTTCGCAAACTGTTGCAAGTGATCCCCTGAAAGGTTTTTCGGTGGAAACAGATGGGTTTTTATCATCGGAAACAGAATTAGCCCTCGACGTCTGAACAACTTTTTTTTGAAAAAATCCCTAAGCCGCGCGGTCACAATTTCTGCTAAAAATCTGACGTTCTGCAATTCACTCAAAAATGTTGGCAAACTGTTGCGAGTTATCCCCTGAAATGTTTTTCGGTGGAAACAGATGTGTTTTTATCATCGGAAACAGAATTAGCCCTCGACGTCTGAACAACTTTTTTTGAAAAAATCCCTAAGCCGCGCGGTCACAATTTCTGCTCAAAATCTGACGTTCTGCAATTCACTCAAAAATGTTGGCAAACTGTTGCAAGTGATCCCCTGAAAGGTTTTTCGGTGGAAACAGGTGGGTTTTTATCATCGGAAACAGAATTAGCCCTCGACGTCTGAACAACTTTTTTTGAAAAAATCCCTAAGCCGCGCGGTCACAATTTCTGCTCAAAATCTGACGTTCTGCAATTCACTCAAAAATGTTGGCAAACTGTTGCAAGTGATCCCCTGAAAGGTTTTTCGGTGGAAACAGATGGGTTTTTATCATCGGAAACACAATTAGCCCTCGACGTCTGAACAACTTTTTTTGAAAAAATCCCTAAGCCGCGCGGTCACAATTTCTGCTCAAAATCTGACGTTCTGCAATTCACTCAAAAATGTTGGCAAACTGTTGCAAGTGATCCCCTGAAAGGTTTTTCGGTGGAAACAGATGGGTTTTTATCATCGGAAACAGAATTAGCCCTCGACGTCTGAACAACTTTTTTTTGAAAAAATCCCTAAGCCGCGCGGTCACAATTTCTGCTAAAAATCTGACGTTCTGCAATTCACTCAAAAATGTTGGCAAACTGTTGCGAGTGATCCCCTGAAATGTTTTTCGGTGGAAACAGATGTGTTTTTATCATCGGAAACAGAATTAGCCCTCGACGTCTGAACAACTTTTTTTGAAAAAATCCCTAAGCCGCGCGGTCACAATTTCTGCTCAAAATCTGACGTTCTGCAATTCACTCAAAAATGTTGGCAAACTGTTGCAAGTGATCCCCTGAAAGGTTTTTCGGTGGAAACAGGTGGGTTTTTATCATCGGAAACAGAATTAGCCCTCGACGTCTGAACAACTTTTTTTGAAAACATCCCTAAGCCGCGTGGTCACAATTTCTGCTAAAAATCTGACGTTCTGCAATTCACTCAAAAATGTTGGCAAACTGTTGCGAGTGATCCCCTGAAATGTTTTTCGGTGGAAACAGATGGGTTTTTATCATCGGAAACAGAATTAGCCCTCGACGTCTGAACAACTTTTTTTGAAAAAATCCCTAAGCCGCGCGGTCACAATTTCTGCTCAAAATCTGACGTTCTGCAATTCACTCAAAAATGTTGGCAAACTGTTGCAAGTGATCCCCTGAAAGGTTTTTCGGTGGAAACAGGTGGGTTTTTATCATCGGAAACAGAATTAGCCCTCGACGTCTGAACAACTTTTTTTGAAAAAATCCCTAAGCCGCGCGGTCACAATTTCTGCTCAAAATCTGACGTTCTGCAATTCACTCAAAAATGTTGGCAAACTGTTGCAAGTGATCCCCTGAAAGGTTTTTCGGTGGAAACAGATGGGTTTTTATCATCGGAAACAGAATTAGCCCTCGACGTCTGAACAACTTTTTTTGAAAAAATCCCTAAGCCGCGCGGTCACAATTTCTGCTCAAAATCTGACGTTCTGCAATTCACTCAAAAATGTTGGCAAACTGTTGCAAGTGATCCCCTGAAAGGTTTTTCGGTGGAAACAGATGGGTTTTTATCATCGGAAACAGAATTAGCCCTCGACGTCTGAACAACTTTTTTTTGAAAAAATCCCTAAGCCGCGCGGTCACAATTTCTGCTAAAAATCTGACGTTCTGCAATTCACTCAAAAATGTTGGCAAACTGTTGCGAGTGATCCCCTGAAATGTTTTTCGGTGGAAACAGATGGGTTTTTATCATCGGAAACAGAATTAGCCCTCGACGTCTGAACAACTTTTTTTTGAAAAAATCCCTAAGCCGCGCGGTCACAATTTCTGCTCAAAATCTGACGTTCTGCAATTCACTGTTGCGAGTGATCCCCTGAAATGTGTTTTGGTGGAAACAGATGGGTTTTTATCATCGGAAACAGAATTAGCCCTCGACGTCTGAACAACTTTTTTTGAAAAAATCCCTAAGCCGCGCGGTCACAATTTCTACTAAAAATCTGACGTTCTGCAATTCACTGAAAAATGTTGGCAAACTGTTGCAAGTGATCCCCTGAAATGTTTTTCGGAGGAAACAGATGGGTTTTTATCATCGGAAACAGAATTAGCCCTCGACGTCTGAACAACTTTTTTTTGAAAAAATCCCTAAGCCGCGCGGTCACAATTTCTGCTAAAAATCTGACGTTCTGCAATTCACTCAAAAATGTTGGCAAACTGTTGCGAGTGATCCCCTGAAAGGTTTTTCGGTGGAAACAGATGGGTTTTTATCATCGGAAACAGAATTAGCCCTCGACGTCTGAACAACTTTTTTTTGAAAAAATCCCTAAGCCGCGCGGTCACAATTTCTGCTAAAAATCTGACGTTCTGCAATTCACTCAAAAATGTTGGCAAACTGTTGCGAGTGATCCCCTGAAATGTTTTTCGGTGGAAACAGATGTGTTTTTATCATCGGAAACAGAATTAGCCCTCGACGTCTGAACAACTTTTTTTGAAAAAATCCCTAAGCCGCGCGGTCACAATTTCTGCTCAAAATCTGACGTTCTGCAATTCACTCAAAAATGTTGGCAAACTGTTGCAAGTGATCCCCTGAAAGGTTTTTCGGTGGAAACAGGTGGGTTTTTATCATCGGAAACAGAATTAGCCCTCGACGTCTGAACAACTTTTTTTGAAAACATCCCTAAGCCGCGTGGTCACAATTTCTGCTAAAAATCTGACGTTCTGCAATTCACTCAAAAATGTTGGCAAACTGTTTCAAGTGATCCCCTGAAATGTTTTTCGGTGGAAACAGATGGGTTTTTATCATCGGAAACAGAATTAGCCCTCGACGTCTGAACAACTTTTTTTGAAAAAATCCCTAAGCCGCGCGGTCACAATTTCTGCTCAAAATCTGACGTTCTGCAATTCACTCAAAAATGTTGGCAAACTGTTGCAAGTGATCCCCTGAAAGGTTTTTCGGTGGAAACAGGTGGGTTTTTATCATCGGAAACAGAATTAGCCCTCGACGTCTGAACAACTTTTTTTGAAAAAATCCCTAAGCCGCGCGGTCACAATTTCTGCTCAAAATCTGACGTTCTGCAATTCACTCAAAAATGTTGGCAAACTGTTGCAAGTGATCCCCTGAAAGGTTTTTCGGTGGAAACAGATGGGTTTTTATCATCGGAAACAGAATTAGCCCTCGACGTCTGAACAACTTTTTTTGAAAAAATCCCTAAGCCGCGCGGTCACAATTTCTGCTCAAAATCTGACGTTCTGCAATTCACTCAAAAATGTTGGCAAACTGTTGCAAGTGATCCCCTGAAAGGTTTTTCGGTGGAAACAGATGGGTTTTTATCATCGGAAACAGAATTAGCCCTCGACGTCTGAACAACTTTTTTTTGAAAAAATCCCTAAGGCGCGCGGTCACAATTTCTGCTAAAAATCTGACGTTCTGCAATTCACTCAAAAATGTTGGCAAACTGTTGCGAGTGATCCCCTGAAATGTTTTTCGGTGGAAACAGATGGGTTTTTATCATCGGAAACAGAATTAGCCCTCGACGTCTGAACAACTTTTTTTTGAAAAAATCCCTAAGCCGCGCGGTCACAATTTCTGCTCAAAATCTGACGTTCTGCAATTCACTGTTGCGAGTGATCCCCTGAAATGTGTTTTGGTGGAAACAGATGGGTTTTTATCATCGGAAACAGAATTAGCCCTCGACGTCTGAACAACTTTTTTTGAAAAAATCCCTAAGCCGCGCGGTCACAATTTCTACTAAAAATCTGACGTTCTGCAATTCACTGAAAAATGTTGGCAAACTGTTGCAAGTGATCCCCTGAAATGTTTTTCGGAGGAAACAGATGGGTTTTTATCATCGGAAACAGAATTAGCCCTCGACGTCTGAACAACTTTTTTTTGAAAAAATCCCTAAGCCGCGCGGTCACAATTTCTGCTAAAAATCTGACGTTCTGCAATTCACTCAAAAATGTTGGCAAACTGTTGCGAGTGATCCCCTGAAATGTTTTTCGGTGGAAACAGATGTGTTTTTATCATCGGAAACAGAATTAGCCCTCGACGTCTGAACAACTTTTTTTGAAAAAATCCCTAAGCCGCGCGGTCACAATTTCTGCTCAAAATCTGACGTTCTGCAATTCACTCAAAAATGTTGGCAAACTGTTGCAAGTGATCCCCTGAAAGGTTTTTCGGTGGAAACAGATGGGTTTTTATCATCGGAAACAGAATTAGCCCTCGACGTCTGAACAACTTTTTTTTGAAAAAATCCCTAAGCCGCGCGGTCACAATTTCTGCTAAAAATCTGACGTTCTGCAATTCACTCAAAAATGTTGGCAAACTGTTGCGAGTGATCCCCTGAAATGTTTTTCGGTGGAAACAGATGTGTTTTTATCATCGGAAACAGAATTAGCCCTCGACGTCTGAACAACTTTTTTTGAAAAAATCCCTAAGCCGCGCGGTCACAATTTCTGCTCAAAATCTGACGTTCTGCAATTCACTCAAAAATGTTGGCAAACTGTTGCAAGTGATCCCCTGAAAGGTTTTTCGGTGGAAACAGATGGGTTTTTATCATCGGAAACAGAATTAGCCCTCGACGTCTGAACAACTTTTTTTGAAAACATCCCTAAGCCGCGTGGTCACAATTTCTGCTAAAAATCTGACGTTCTGCAATTCACTCAAAAATGTTGGCAAACTGTTTCAAGTGATCCCCTGAAATGTTTTTCGGTGGAAACAGATGGGTTTTTATCATCGGAAACAGAATTAGCCCTCGACGTCTGAACAACTTTTTTTGAAAAAATCCCTAAGCCGCGCGGTCACAATTTCTGCTCAAAATCTGACGTTCTGCAATTCACTCAAAAATGTTGGCAAACTGTTGCAAGTGATCCCCTGAAATGTTTTTCGGTGGAAACAGGTGGGTTTTTATCATCGGAAACAGAATTAGCCCTCGACGTCTGAACAACTTTTTTTGAAAAAATCCCTAAGCCGCGCGGTCACAATTTCTGCTCAAAATCTGACGTTCTGCAATTCACTCAAAAATGTTGGCAAACTGTTGCAAGTGATCCCCTGAAAGGTTTTTCGGTGGAAACAGATGGGTTTTTATCATCGGAAACAGAATTAGCCCTCGACGTCTGAACAACTTTTTTTGAAAAAATCCCTAAGCCGCGCGGTCACAATTTCTGCTCAAAATCTGACGTTCTGCAATTCACTCAAAAATGTTGGCAAACTGTTGCAAGTGATCCCCTGAAAGGTTTTTCGGTGGAAACAGATGGGTTTTTATCATCGGAAACAGAATTAGCCCTCGACGTCTGAACAACTTTTTTTTGAAAAAATCCCTAAGCCGCGCGGTCACAATTTCTGCTAAAAATCTGACGTTCTGCAATTCACTCAAAAATGTTGGCAAACTGTTGCGAGTGATCCCCTGAAATGTTTTTCGGTGGAAACAGATGGGTTTTTATCATCGGAAACAGAATTAGCCCTCGACGTCTGAACAACTTTTTTTTGAAAAAATCCCTAAGCCGCGCGGTCACAATTTCTGCTCAAAATCTGACGTTCTGCAATTCACTGTTGCGAGTGATCCCCTGAAATGTGTTTTGGTGGAAACAGATGGGTTTTTATCATCGGAAACAGAATTAGCCCTCGACGTCTGAACAACTTTTTTTGAAAAAATCCCTAAGCCGCGCGGTCACAATTTCTACTAAAAATCTGACGTTCTGCAATTCACTGAAAAATGTTGGCAAACTGTTGCAAGTGATCCCCTGAAATGTTTTTCGGAGGAAACAGATGGGTTTTTATCATCGGAAACACAATTAGCCCTCGACGTCTGAACAACTTTTTTTGAAAAAATCCCTAAGCCGCGCGGTCACAATTTCTGGTCAAAATCTGACGTTCTGCAATTCACTCCAAAATGTTGGCAAACTCTTGCAAGTGATCCACTGAAATGTTTTTCGGTGGAAATAGATGGGTTTTTATCATCGGAAACAGAATTAGCCCTCGACGTCTGAACAACTTTTTTTGAAAAAATCCCTAAGCCGCGCGGTCACAATTTCTGCTCAAAATCTGACGTTCTGCAATTCACTCAAAAATGTTGGCAAACTGTTGCAAGTGATCCCCTGAAAGGTTTTTCGGTGGAAACAGATGGGTTTTTATCATCGGAAACAGAATTAGCCCTCGACGTCTGAACAACTTTTTTTGAAAAAATCCCTAAGCCGCGCGGTCACAATTTCTGCTCAAAATCTGACGTTCTGCAATTCACTCAAAAATGTTGGCAAACTGTTGCAAGTGATCCCCTGAAAGGTTTTTCGGTGGAAACAGATGGGTTTTTATCATCGGAAACAGAATTAGCCCTCGACGTCTGAACAACTTTTTTTTGAAAAAATCCCTAAGCCGCGCGGTCACAATTTCTGCTAAAAATCTGACGTTCTGCAATTCACTCAAAAATGTTGGCAAACTGTTGCGAGTGATCCCCTGAAATGTTTTTCGGTGGAAACAGATGGGTTTTTATCATCGGAAACAGAATTAGCCCTCGACGTCTGAACAACTTTTTTTTGAAAAAATCCCTAAGCCGCGCGGTCACAATTTCTGCTCAAAATCTGACGTTCTGCAATTCACTGTTGCGAGTGATCCCCTGAAATGTGTTTTGGTGGAAACAGATGGGTTTTTATCATCGGAAACAGAATTAGCCCTCGACGTCTGAACAACTTTTTTTGAAAAAATCCCTAAGCCGCGCGGTCACAATTTCTACTAAAAATCTGACGTTCTGCAATTCACTGAAAAATGTTGGCAAACTGTTGCAAGTGATCCCCTGAAATGTTTTTCGGAGGAAACAGATGGGTTTTTATCATCGGAAACAGAATTAGCCCTCGACGTCTGAACAACTTTTTTTTGAAAAAATCCCTAAGCCGCGCGGTCACAATTTCTGCTAAAAATCTGACGTTCTGCAATTCACTCAAAAATGTTGGCAAACTGTTGCGAGTGATCCCCTGAAATGTTTTTCGGTGGAAACAGATGTGTTTTTATCATCGGAAACAGAATTAGCCCTCGACGTCTGAACAACTTTTTTTGAAAAAATCCCTAAGCCGCGCGGTCACAATTTCTGCTCAAAATCTGACGTTCTGCAATTCACTCAAAAATGTTGGCAAACTGTTGCAAGTGATCCCCTGAAAGGTTTTTCGGTGGAAACAGATGGGTTTTTATCATCGGAAACAGAATTAGCCCTCGACGTCTGAACAACTTTTTTTTGAAAAAATCCCTAAGCCGCGCGGTCACAATTTCTGCTAAAAATCTGACGTTCTGCAATTCACTCAAAAATGTTGGCAAACTGTTGCGAGTGATCCCCTGAAATGTTTTTCGGTGGAAACAGATGTGTTTTTATCATCGGAAACAGAATTAGCCCTCGACGTCTGAACAACTTTTTTTGAAAAAATCCCTAAGCCGCGCGGTCACAATTTCTGCTCAAAATCTGACGTTCTGCAATTCACTCAAAAATGTTGGCAAACTGTTGCAAGTGATCCCCTGAAAGGTTTTTCGGTGGAAACAGGTGGGTTTTTATCATCGGAAACAGAATTAGCCCTCGACGTCTGAACAACTTTTTTTGAAAACATCCCTAAGCCGCGTGGTCACAATTTCTGCTAAAAATCTGACGTTCTGCAATTCACTCAAAAATGTTGGCAAACTGTTTCAAGTGATCCCCTGAAATGTTTTTCGGTGGAAACAGATGGGTTTTTATCATCGGAAACAGAATTAGCCCTCGACGTCTGAACAACTTTTTTTGAAAAAATCCCTAAGCCGCGCGGTCACAATTTCTGCTCAAAATCTGACGTTCTGCAATTCACTCAAAAATGTTGGCAAACTGTTGCAAGTGATCCCCTGAAAGGTTTTTCGGTGGAAACAGGTGGGTTTTTATCATCGGAAACAGAATTAGCCCTCGACGTCTGAACAACTTTTTTTGAAAAAATCCCTAAGCCGCGCGGTCACAATTTCTGCTCAAAATCTGACGTTCTGCAATTCACTCAAAAATGTTGGCAAACTGTTGCAAGTGATCCCCTGAAAGGTTTTTCGGTGGAAACAGATGGGTTTTTATCATCGGAAACAGAATTAGCCCTCGACGTCTGAACAACTTTTTTTGAAAAAATCCCTAAGCCGCGCGGTCACAATTTCTGCTCAAAATCTGACGTTCTGCAATTCACTCAAAAATGTTGGCAAACTGTTGCAAGTGATCCCCTGAAAGGTTTTTCGGTGGAAACAGATGGGTTTTTATCATCGGAAACAGAATTAGCCCTCGACGTCTGAACAACTTTTTTTTGAAAAAATCCCTAAGGCGCGCGGTCACAATTTCTGCTAAAAATCTGACGTTCTGCAATTCACTCAAAAATGTTGGCAAACTGTTGCGAGTGATCCCCTGAAATGTTTTTCGGTGGAAACAGATGGGTTTTTATCATCGGAAACAGAATTAGCCCTCGACGTCTGAACAACTTTTTTTTGAAAAAATCCCTAAGCCGCGCGGTCACAATTTCTGCTCAAAATCTGACGTTCTGCAATTCACTGTTGCGAGTGATCCCCTGAAATGTGTTTTGGTGGAAACAGATGGGTTTTTATCATCGGAAACAGAATTAGCCCTCGACGTCTGAACAACTTTTTTTGAAAAAATCCCTAAGCCGCGCGGTCACAATTTCTACTAAAAATCTGACGTTCTGCAATTCACTGAAAAATGTTGGCAAACTGTTGCAAGTGATCCCCTGAAATGTTTTTCGGAGGAAACAGATGGGTTTTTATCATCGGAAACAGAATTAGCCCTCGACGTCTGAACAACTTTTTTTTGAAAAAATCCCTAAGCCGCGCGGTCACAATTTCTGCTAAAAATCTGACGTTCTGCAATTCACTCAAAAATGTTGGCAAACTGTTGCGAGTGATCCCCTGAAATGTTTTTCGGTGGAAACAGATGTGTTTTTATCATCGGAAACAGAATTAGCCCTCGACGTCTGAACAACTTTTTTTGAAAAAATCCCTAAGCCGCGCGGTCACAATTTCTGCTCAAAATCTGACGTTCTGCAATTCACTCAAAAATGTTGGCAAACTGTTGCAAGTGATCCCCTGAAAGGTTTTTCGGTGGAAACAGATGGGTTTTTATCATCGGAAACAGAATTAGCCCTCGACGTCTGAACAACTTTTTTTTGAAAAAATCCCTAAGCCGCGCGGTCACAATTTCTGCTAAAAATCTGACGTTCTGCAATTCACTCAAAAATGTTGGCAAACTGTTGCGAGTGATCCCCTGAAATGTTTTTCGGTGGAAACAGATGTGTTTTTATCATCGGAAACAGAATTAGCCCTCGACGTCTGAACAACTTTTTTTGAAAAAATCCCTAAGCCGCGCGGTCACAATTTCTGCTCAAAATCTGACGTTCTGCAATTCACTCAAAAATGTTGGCAAACTGTTGCAAGTGATCCCCTGAAAGGTTTTTCGGTGGAAACAGGTGGGTTTTTATCATCGGAAACAGAATTAGCCCTCGACGTCTGAACAACTTTTTTTGAAAACATCCCTAAGCCGCGTGGTCACAATTTCTGCTAAAAATCTGACGTTCTGCAATTCACTCAAAAATGTTGGCAAACTGTTTCAAGTGATCCCCTGAAATGTTTTTCGGTGGAAACAGATGGGTTTTTATCATCGGAAACAGAATTAGCCCTCGACGTCTGAACAACTTTTTTTGAAAAAATCCCTAAGCCGCGCGGTCACAATTTCTGCTCAAAATCTGACGTTCTGCAATTCACTCAAAAATGTTGGCAAACTGTTGCAAGTGATCCCCTGAAAGGTTTTTCGGTGGAAACAGGTGGGTTTTTATCATCGGAAACAGAATTAGCCCTCGACGTCTGAACAACTTTTTTTGAAAAAATCCCTAAGCCGCGCGGTCACAATTTCTGCTCAAAATCTGACGTTCTGCAATTCACTCAAAAATGTTGGCAAACTGTTGCAAGTGATCCCCTGAAAGGTTTTTCGGTGGAAACAGATGGGTTTTTATCATCGGAAACAGAATTAGCCCTCGACGTCTGAACAACTTTTTTTGAAAAAATCCCTAAGCCGCGCGGTCACAATTTCTGCTCAAAATCTGACGTTCTGCAATTCACTCAAAAATGTTGGCAAACTGTTGCAAGTGATCCCCTGAAAGGTTTTTCGGTGGAAACAGATGGGTTTTTATCATCGGAAACAGAATTAGCCCTCGACGTCTGAACAACTTTTTTTTGAAAAAATCCCTAAGCCGCGCGGTCACAATTTCTGGTCAAAATCTGACGTTCTGCAATTCACTCAAAAATGTTGGCAAACTGTTGCGAGTGATCCCCTGAAATGTTTTTCGGTGGAAACAGATGGGTTTTTATCATCGGAAACAGAATTAGCCCTCGACGTCTGAACAACTTTTTTTTGAAAAAATCCCTAAGCCGCGCGGTCACAATTTCTGCTCAAAATCTGACGTTCTGCAATTCACTGTTGCGAGTGATCCCCTGAAATGTGTTTTGGTGGAAACAGATGGGTTTTTATCATCGGAAACAGAATTAGCCCTCGACGTCTGAACAACTTTTTTTGAAAAAATCCCTAAGCCGCGCGGTCACAATTTCTACTAAAAATCTGACGTTCTGCAATTCACTGAAAAATGTTTGCAAACTGTTGCAAGTGATCCCCTGAAATGTTTTTCGGAGGAAACAGATGGGTTTTTATCATCGGAAACACAATTAGCCCTCGACGTCTGAACAACTTTTTTTGAAAAAATCCCTAAGCCGCGCGGTCACAATTTCTGGTCAAAATCTGACGTTCTGCAATTCACTCCAAAATGTTGGCAAACTCTTGCAAGTGATCCACTGAAATGTTTTTCGGTGGAAATAGATGGGTTTTTATCATCGGAAACACAATTAGCCCTCGAAGTCTGAACAACTTTTTTTGAAAAAATCCCTAAGCCGCGCGGTCACAATTTCTGCTCAAAATCTGACGTTCTGCAATTCACTCAAAAATGTTGGCAAACTGTTGCAAGTGATCCCCTGAAAGGTTTTTCGGTGGAAACAGATGGGTTTTTATCATCGGAAACAGAATTAGCCCTCGACGTCTGAACAACTTTTTTTGAAAAAATCCCTAAGCCGCGCGGTCACAATTTCTGCTCAAAATCTGACGTTCTGCAATTCAATCAAAAATGTTGGCAAACTGTTGCAAGTGATACCCTGAAAGGTTTTTCGGTGGAAAAAGATGGGTTTTTGTCATCGGAAACAGAATTAGCCCTCGACGTCTGAACAACTTTTTTTTGAAAAAATCCCTAAGCCGCGCGGTCACAATTTCTGCTAAAAATCTGACGTTCTGCAATTCACTCAAAAATGTTGGCAAACTGTTGCGAGTGATCCCCTGAAATGTTTTTCGGTGGAAACAGATGTGTTTTTATCATCGGAAACAGAATTAGCCCTCGACGTCTGAACAACTTTTTTTGAAAAAATCCCTAAGCCGCGCGGTCACAATTTCTGCTCAAAATCTGACGTTCTGCAATTCACTCCAAAATGTTGGCAAACTCTTGCAAGTGATCCCCTGAAATGTTTTTCGGTGGAAACAGATGGGTTTTTATCATCGGAAACAGAATTTGCCCTCGACGTCTGAAGAACTTTTTTTTGAAAAAATCCCTAAGCCGCGCGGTCACAATTTCTGCTCAAAATCTGACGATCTGCAATTCACTGTTGCGAGTGATCCCCTGAAATGTGTTTTGGTGGAAACAGATGGGTTTTTATCATCGGAAACAGAATTAGCCCTCGACGTCTGAAGAACTTTTTTTGAAAAAATCCCTAAGCCGCGCGGTCACAATTTCTGCTCAAAATCTGACGTTCTGCAATTCACTCAAAAATGTTGGCAAACTGTTGCAAGTGATCCCCTGAAAGGTTTTTCGGTGGAAACAGATGGGTTTTTATCATCGGAAACAGAATTAGCCCTCGACGTCTGAAGAACTTTTTTTGAAAAAATCCCTAAGCCGCGCGGTCACAATTTCTGCTCAAAATCTGACGTTCTGCAATTCACTCAAAAATGTTGGCAAACTGTTGCAAGTGATCCCCTGAAAGGTTTTTCGGTGGAAACAGATGGGTTTTTGTCATCGGAAACAGAATTAGCCCTCGACGTCTGAACAACTTTTTCTTGAAAAAATCCCTAAGCCGCGCGGTCACAATTTCTGCTAAAAATCTGACGTTCTGCAATTCACTCAAAAATGTTGGCAAACTGTTGCGAGTGATCCCCTGAAATGTTTTTCGGTGGAAACAGATGGGTTTTTATCATCGGAAACAGAATTAGCCCTCGACGTCTGAACAACTTTTTTTGAAAAAATCCCTAAGCCGCGCGGTCACAATTTCTGCTAAAAATCTGACGTTCTGCAATTCACTCAAAAATGTTGGCAAACTGTTGCGAGTGATCCCCTGAAATGTTTTTCGGTGGAAACAGATGTGTTTTTATCATCGGAAACAGAATTAGCCCTCGATGTCTGAACAACTTTTTTTGAAAAAATCCCTAAGCCGCGCGGTCACAATTTCTGCTCAAAATCTGACGTTCTGCAATTCACTCCAAAATGTTGGCAAACTCTTGCAAGTGATCCCCTGAAAGGTTTTTCGGTGGAAACAGGTGGGTTTTTATCATCGGAAACAGAATTAGCCCTCGACATCTGAACAACTTTTTTTGAAAAAATCCCTAAGCCGCGCGGTCACAATTTCTGCTCAAAATCTGACGTTCTGCAATTCACTCAAAAATGTTGGCAAACTGTTGCAAGTGATCCCCTGAAAGGTTTTTCGGTGGAAACAGATGGGTTTTTATCATCGGAAACACAATTAGCCCTCGACGTCTGAACAACTTTTTTTGAAAAAATCCCTAAGCCGCGCGGTCACAATTTCTGCTCAAAATCTGACGTTCTGCAATTCACTCAAAAATGTTGGCAAACTGTTGCAAGTGATCCCCTGAAAGGTTTTTCGGTGGAAACAGATGGGTTTTTATCATCGGAAACAGAATTAGCCCTCGACGTCTGAACAACTTTTTTTTGAAAAAATCCCTAAGCCGCGCGGTCACAATTTCTGCTAAAAATCTGACGTTCTGCAATTCACTCAAAAATGTTGGCAAACTGTTGCGAGTGATCCCCTGAAATGTTTTTCGGTGGAAACAGATGTGTTTTTATCATCGGAAACAGAATTAGCCCTCGACGTCTGAACAACTTTTTTTGAAAAAATCCCTAAGCCGCGCGGTCACAATTTCTGCTCAAAATCTGACGTTCTGCAATTCACTCAAAAATGTTGGCAAACTGTTGCAAGTGATCCCCTGAAAGGTTTTTCGGTGGAAACAGGTGGGTTTTTATCATCGGAAACAGAATTAGCCCTCGACGTCTGAACAACTTTTTTTGAAAACATCCCTAAGCCGCGTGGTCACAATTTCTGCTAAAAATCTGACGTTCTGCAATTCACTCAAAAATGTTGGCAAACTGTTGCGAGTGATCCCCTGAAATGTTTTTCGGTGGAAACAGATGGGTTTTTATCATCGGAAACAGAATTAGCCCTCGACGTCTGAACAACTTTTTTTGAAAAAATCCCTAAGCCGCGCGGTCACAATTTCTGCTCAAAATCTGACGTTCTGCAATTCACTCAAAAATGTTGGCAAACTGTTGCAAGTGATCCCCTGAAAGGTTTTTCGGTGGAAACAGGTGGGTTTTTATCATCGGAAACAGAATTAGCCCTCGACGTCTGAACAACTTTTTTTGAAAAAATCCCTAAGCCGCGCGGTCACAATTTCTGCTCAAAATCTGACGTTCTGCAATTCACTCAAAAATGTTGGCAAACTGTTGCAAGTGATCCCCTGAAAGGTTTTTCGGTGGAAACAGATGGGTTTTTATCATCGGAAACAGAATTAGCCCTCGACGTCTGAACAACTTTTTTTGAAAAAATCCCTAAGCCGCGCGGTCACAATTTCTGCTCAAAATCTGACGTTCTGCAATTCACTCAAAAATGTTGGCAAACTGTTGCAAGTGATCCCCTGAAAGGTTTTTCGGTGGAAACAGATGGGTTTTTATCATCGGAAACAGAATTAGCCCTCGACGTCTGAACAACTTTTTTTTGAAAAAATCCCTAAGCCGCGCGGTCACAATTTCTGCTAAAAATCTGACGTTCTGCAATTCACTCAAAAATGTTGGCAAACTGTTGCGAGTGATCCCCTGAAATGTTTTTCGGTGGAAACAGATGGGTTTTTATCATCGGAAACAGAATTAGCCCTCGACGTCTGAACAACTTTTTTTTGAAAAAATCCCTAAGCCGCGCGGTCACAATTTCTGCTCAAAATCTGACGTTCTGCAATTCACTGTTGCGAGTGATCCCCTGAAATGTGTTTTGGTGGAAACAGATGGGTTTTTATCATCGGAAACAGAATTAGCCCTCGACGTCTGAACAACTTTTTTTGAAAAAATCCCTAAGCCGCGCGGTCACAATTTCTACTAAAAATCTGACGTTCTGCAATTCACTGAAAAATGTTGGCAAACTGTTGCAAGTGATCCCCTGAAATGTTTTTCGGAGGAAACAGATGGGTTTTTATCATCGGAAACAGAATTAGCCCTCGACGTCTGAACAACTTTTTTTTGAAAAAATCCCTAAGCCGCGCGGTCACAATTTCTGCTAAAAATCTGACGTTCTGCAATTCACTCAAAAATGTTGGCAAACTGTTGCGAGTGATCCCCTGAAATGTTTTTCGGTGGAAACAGATGTGTTTTTATCATCGGAAACAGAATTAGCCCTCGACGTCTGAACAACTTTTTTTGAAAAAATCCCTAAGCCGCGCGGTCACAATTTCTGCTCAAAATCTGACGTTCTGCAATTCACTCAAAAATGTTGGCAAACTGTTGCAAGTGATCCCCTGAAAGGTTTTTCGGTGGAAACAGATGGGTTTTTATCATCGGAAACAGAATTAGCCCTCGACGTCTGAACAACTTTTTTTTGAAAAAATCCCTAAGCCGCGCGGTCACAATTTCTGCTAAAAATCTGACGTTCTGCAATTCACTCAAAAATGTTGGCAAACTGTTGCGAGTGATCCCCTGAAATGTTTTTCGGTGGAAACAGATGTGTTTTTATCATCGGAAACAGAATTAGCCCTCGACGTCTGAACAACGTTTTTTGAAAAAATCCCTAAGCCGCGCGGTCACAATTTCTGCTCAAAATCTGACGTTCTGCAATTCACTCAAAAATGTTGGCAAACTGTTGCAAGTGATCCCCTGAAAGGTTTTTCGGTGGAAACAGGTGGGTTTTTATCATCGGAAACAGAATTAGCCCTCGACGTCTGAACAACTTTTTTTGAAAACATCCCTAAGCCGCGTGGTCACAATTTCTGCTAAAAATCTGACGTTCTGCAATTCACTCAAAAATGTTGGCAAACTGTTTCAAGTGATCCCCTGAAATGTTTTTCGGTGGAAACAGATGGGTTTTTATCATCGGAAACAGAATTAGCCCTCGACGTCTGAACAACTTTTTTTGAAAAAATCCCTAAGCCGCGCGGTCACAATTTCTGCTCAAAATCTGACGTTCTGCAATTCACTCAAAAATGTTGGCAAACTGTTGCAAGTGATCCCCTGAAAGGTTTTTCGGTGGAAACAGGTGGGTTTTTATCATCGGAAACAGAATTAGCCCTCGACGTCTGAACAACTTTTTTTGAAAAAATCCCTAAGCCGCGCGGTCACAATTTCTGCTCAAAATCTGACGTTCTGCAATTCACTCAAAAATGTTGGCAAACTGTTGCAAGTGATCCCCTGAAAGGTTTTTCGGTGGAAACAGATGGGTTTTTATCATCGGAAACAGAATTAGCCCTCGACGTCTGAACAACTTTTTTTGAAAAAATCCCTAAGCCGCGCGGTCACAATTTCTGCTCAAAATCTGACGTTCTGCAATTCACTCAAAAATGTTGGCAAACTGTTGCAAGTGATCCCCTGAAAGGTTTTTCGGTGGAAACAGATGGGTTTTTATCATCGGAAACAGAATTAGCCCTCGACGTCTGAACAACTTTTTTTTGAAAAAATCCCTAAGGCGCGCGGTCACAATTTCTGCTAAAAATCTGACGTTCTGCAATTCACTCAAAAATGTTGGCAAACTGTTGCGAGTGATCCCCTGAAATGTTTTTCGGTGGAAACAGATGGGTTTTTATCATCGGAAACAGAATTAGCCCTCGACGTCTGAACAACTTTTTTTTGAAAAAATCCCTAAGCCGCGCGGTCACAATTTCTGCTCAAAATCTGACGTTCTGCAATTCACTGTTGCGAGTGATCCCCTGAAATGTGTTTTGGTGGAAACAGATGGGTTTTTATCATCGGAAACAGAATTAGCCCTCGACGTCTGAACAACTTTTTTTGAAAAAATCCCTAAGCCGCGCGGTCACAATTTCTACTAAAAATCTGACGTTCTGCAATTCACTGAAAAATGTTGGCAAACTGTTGCAAGTGATCCCCTGAAATGTTTTTCGGAGGAAACAGATGGGTTTTTATCATCGGAAACAGAATTAGCCCTCGACGTCTGAACAACTTTTTTTTGAAAAAATCCCTAAGCCGCGCGGTCACAATTTCTGCTAAAAATCTGACGTTCTGCAATTCACTCAAAAATGTTGGCAAACTGTTGCGAGTGATCCCCTGAAATGTTTTTCGGTGGAAACAGATGTGTTTTTATCATCGGAAACAGAATTAGCCCTCGACGTCTGAACAACTTTTTTTGAAAAAATCCCTAAGCCGCGCGGTCACAATTTCTGCTCAAAATCTGACGTTCTGCAATTCACTCAAAAATGTTGGCAAACTGTTGCAAGTGATCCCCTGAAAGGTTTTTCGGTGGAAACAGATGGGTTTTTATCATCGGAAACAGAATTAGCCCTCGACGTCTGAACAACTTTTTTTTGAAAAAATCCCTAAGCCGCGCGGTCACAATTTCTGCTAAAAATCTGACGTTCTGCAATTCACTCAAAAATGTTGGCAAACTGTTGCGAGTGATCCCCTGAAATGTTTTTCGGTGGAAACAGATGTGTTTTTATCATCGGAAACAGAATTAGCCCTCGACGTCTGAACAACTTTTTTTGAAAAAATCCCTAAGCCGCGCGGTCACAATTTCTGCTCAAAATCTGACGTTCTGCAATTCACTCAAAAATGTTGGCAAACTGTTGCAAGTGATCCCCTGAAAGGTTTTTCGGTGGAAACAGGTGGGTTTTTATCATCGGAAACAGAATTAGCCCTCGACGTCTGAACAACTTTTTTTGAAAACATCCCTAAGCCGCGTGGTCACAATTTCTGCTAAAAATCTGACGTTCTGCAATTCACTCAAAAATGTTGGCAAACTGTTTCAAGTGATCCCCTGAAATGTTTTTCGGTGGAAACAGATGGGTTTTTATCATCGGAAACAGAATTAGCCCTCGACGTCTGAACAACTTTTTTTGAAAAAATCCCTAAGCCGCGCGGTCACAATTTCTGCTCAAAATCTGACGTTCTGCAATTCACTCAAAAATGTTGGCAAACTGTTGCAAGTGATCCCCTGAAAGGTTTTTCGGTGGAAACAGGTGGGTTTTTATCATCGGAAACAGAATTAGCCCTCGACGTCTGAACAACTTTTTTTGAAAAAATCCCTAAGCCGCGCGGTCACAATTTCTGCTCAAAATCTGACGTTCTGCAATTCACTCAAAAATGTTGGCAAACTGTTGCAAGTGATCCCCTGAAAGGTTTTTCGGTGGAAACAGATGGGTTTTTATCATCGGAAACAGAATTAGCCCTCGACGTCTGAACAACTTTTTTTGAAAAAATCCCTAAGCCGCGCGGTCACAATTTCTGCTCAAAATCTGACGTTCTGCAATTCACTCAAAAATGTTGGCAAACTGTTGCAAGTGATCCCCTGAAAGGTTTTTCGGTGGAAACAGATGGGTTTTTATCATCGGAAACAGAATTAGCCCTCGACGTCTGAACAACTTTTTTTTGAAAAAATCCCTAAGCCGCGCGGTCACAATTTCTGCTAAAAATCTGACGTTCTGCAATTCACTCAAAAATGTTGGCAAACTGTTGCGAGTGATCCCCTGAAATGTTTTTCGGTGGAAACAGATGGGTTTTTATCATCGGAAACAGAATTAGCCCTCGACGTCTGAACAACTTTTTTTTGAAAAAATCCCTAAGCCGCGCGGTCACAATTTCTGCTCAAAATCTGACGTTCTGCAATTCACTGTTGCGAGTGATCCCCTGAAATGTGTTTTGGTGGAAACAGATGGGTTTTTATCATCGGAAACAGAATTAGCCCTCGACGTCTGAACAACTTTTTTTGAAAAAATCCCTAAGCCGCGCGGTCACAATTTCTACTAAAAATCTGACGTTCTGCAATTCACTGAAAAATGTTGGCAAACTGTTGCAAGTGATCCCCTGAAATGTTTTTCGGAGGAAACAGATGGGTTTTTATCATCGGAAACACAATTAGCCCTCGACGTCTGAACAACTTTTTTTGAAAAAATCCCTAAGCCGCGCGGTCACAATTTCTGGTCAAAATCTGACGTTCTGCAATTCACTCCAAAATGTTGGCAAACTCTTGCAAGTGATCCACTGAAATGTTTTTCGGTGGAAATAGATGGGTTTTTATCATCGGAAACACAATTAGCCCTCGAAGTCTGAACAACTTTTTTTGAAAAAATCCCTAAGCCGCGCGGTCACAATTTCTGCTCAAAATCTGACGTTCTGCAATTCACTCAAAAATGTTGGCAAACTGTTGCAAGTGATCCCCTGAAAGGTTTTTCGGTGGAAACAGATGGGTTTTTATCATCGGAAACAGAATTAGCCCTCGACGTCTGAACAACTTTTTTTGAAAAAATCCCTAAGCCGCGCGGTCACAATTTCTGCTCAAAATCTGACGTTCTGCAATTCAATCAAAAATGTTGGCAAACTGTTGCAAGTGATACCCTGAAAGGTTTTTCGGTGGAAAAAGATGGGTTTTTGTCATCGGAAACAGAATTAGCCCTCGACGTCTGAAGAACTTTTTTTTGAAAAAATCCCTAAGCCGCGCGGTCACAATTTCTGCTAAAAATCTGACGTTCTGCAATTCACTCAAAAATGTTGGCAAACTGTTGCGAGTGATCCCCTGAAATGTTTTTCGGTGGAAACAGATGTGTTTTTATCATCGGAAACAGAATTAGCCCTCGACGTCTGAACAACTTTTTTTGAAAAAATCCCTAAGCCGCGCGGTCACAATTTCTGCTCAAAATCTGACGTTCTGCAATTCACTCAAAAATGTTGGCAAACTGTTGCGAGTGATCCCCTGAAAGGTTTTTCGGTGGAAACAGATGGGTTTTTATCATCGGAAACAGAATTAGCCCTCGACGTCTGAACAACTTTTTTTTGAAAAAATCCCTAAGCCGCGCGGTCACAATTTCTGCTAAAAATCTGACGTTCTGCAATTCACTCAAAAATGTTGGCAAACTGTTGCGAGTGATCCCCTGAAATGTTTTTCGGTGGAAACAGATGGGTTTTTATCATCGGAAACAGAATTAGCCCTCGACGTCTGAACAACTTTTTTTGAAAAAATCCCTAAGCCGCGCGGTCACAATTTCTGCTAAAAATCTGACGTTCTGCAATTCACTCAAAAATGTTGGCAAACTGTTGCGAGTGATCCCCTGAAATGTTTTTCGGTGGAAACAGATGTGTTTTTATCATCGGAAACAGAATTAGCCCTCGATGTCTGAACAACTTTTTTTGAAAAAATCCCTAAGCCGCGCGGTCACAATTTCTGCTCAAAATCTGACGTTCTGCAATTCACTCCAAAATGTTGGCAAACTCTTGCAAGTGATCCCCTGAAATGTTTTTCGGTGGAAACAGATGGGTTTTTATCATCGGAAACAGAATTTGCCCTCGACGTCTGAAGAACTTTTTTTTGAAAAAATCCCTAAGCCGCGCGGTCACAATTTCTGCTCAAAATCTGACGATCTGCAATTCACTGTTGCGAGTGATCCCCTGAAATGTGTTTTGGTGGAAACAGATGGGTTTTTATCATCGGAAACAGAATTAGCCCTCGACGTCTGAAGAACTTTTTTTGAAAAAATCCCTAAGCCGCGCGGTCACAATTTCTGCTCAAAATCTGACGTTCTGCAATTCACTCAAAAATGTTGGCAAACTGTTGCAAGTGATCCCCTGAAAGGTTTTTCGGTGGAAACAGATGGGTTTTTATCATCGGAAACAGAATTAGCCCTCGACGTCTGAACAACTTTTTTTGAAAAAATCCCTAAGCCGCGCGGTCACAATTTCTGCTCAAAATCTGACGTTCTGCAATTCACTCAAAAATGTTGGCAAACTGTTGCAAGTGATCCCCTGAAAGGTTTTTCGGTGGAAACAGATGGGTTTTTGTCATCGGAAACAGAATTAGCCCTCGACGTCTGAACAACTTTTTCTTGAAAAAATCCCTAAGCCGCGCGGTCACAATTTCTGCTAAAAATCTGACGTTCTGCAATTCACTCAAAAATGTTGGCAAACTGTTGCGAGTGATCCCCTGAAATGTTTTTCGGTGGAAACAGATGGGTTTTTATCATCGGAAACAGAATTAGCCCTCGACGTCTGAACAACTTTTTTTGAAAAAATCCCTAAGCCGCGCGGTCACAATTTCTGCTAAAAATCTGATGTTCTGCAATTCACTCAAAAATGTTGGCAAACTGTTGCAAGTGATCCCTTTGAAAAGTTTTTCGGTGGAAACAGATGGGTTTTTATCATCGGAAACACAATTAGCCCTCGACGTCTGAACAACTTTTTTTGAAAAAATCCCTAAGCCGCGCGGTCACAATTTCTGCTCAAAATCTGACGTTCTGCAATTCACTCAAAAATGTTGGCAAACTGTTGCAAGTGATCCCTTTGAAAAGTTTTTCGGTGGAAACAGATGGGTTTTTATCATCGGAAACACAATTAGCCCTCGACGTCTGAACAACTTTTTTTGAAAAAACACCTAAGCCGCGCGGTCACAATTTCTGCTCAAAATCTGACGTTCTGCAATTCACTCAAAAAGTTGGCAAACTGTTGCAAGTGATCCCCTGAAAGGTTTTTCGGTGGAAACAGATGGGTTTTTATCATCGGAAACAGAATTAGCCCTCGACGTCTGAAGAACTTTTTTTGAAAAAATCCCTAAGCCGCGCGGTCACAATTTCTGGTCAAAATCTGACGTTCTGCAATTCACTCCAAAATCTTGGCAAACTCTTGCAAGTGATCCCCTGAAATGTTTTTCGGTGGAAATAGATGGGTTTTTATCATCGGAAACAGAATTAGCCCTCGACGTCTGAACAACTTTTTTTGAAAAAATCCCTAAGCCGCGCGGTCACAATTTCTGCTAAAAATCTGATGTTCTGCAATTCACTCAAAAATGTTGGCAAACTGTTGCAAGTGATCCCTTTGAAAAGTTTTTCGGTGGAAACAGATGGGTTTTTATCATCGGAAACAGAATTAGCCCTCGACGTCTGAACAACTTTTTTTGAAAAAATCCCTAAGCCGCGCGGTCACAATTTCTGCTAAAAATCTGACGTTCTGCAATTCACTCAAAAATGTTGGCAAGCTGTTGCAAGTGATCCCTTTGAAAAGTTTTTCGGTGGAAACAGATGGGTTTTTATCATCGGAAACACAATTAGCCCTCGACGTCTGAACAACTTTTTTTGAAAAAATCCCTAAGCCGCGCGGTCACAATTTCTGCTCAAAATCTGACGTTCTGCAATTCACTCAAAATGTTGGCAAACTGTTGCAAGTGATCCCCTGAAAGGTTTTTCGGTGGAAACAGATGGGTTTTTATCATCGGAAACAGAATTAGCCCTCGACGTCTGAAGAACTTTTTTTGAAAAAATCCCTAAGCCGCGCGGTCACAATTTCTGGTCAAAATCTGACGTTCTGCAATTCACTCCAAAATGTTGGCAAACTCTTGCAAGTGATCCCCTGAAATGTTTTTCGGTGGAAATAGATGGGTTTTTATCATCGGAAACAGAATTAGCCCTCGACGTCTGAACAACTTTTTTTGAAAAAATCCCTAAGCCGCGCGGTCACAATTTCTGCTAAAAATCTGATGTTCTGCAATTCACTCAAAAATGTTGGCAAACTGTTGCAAGTGATCCCTTTGAAAAGTTTTTCGGTGGAAACAGATGGGTTTTTATCATCGGAAACACAATTAGCCCTCGACGTCTGAACAACTTTTTTTGAAAAAATCCCTAAGCCGCGCGGTCACAATTTCTGCTCAAAATCTGACGTTCTGCAATTCACTCAAAAATGTTGGCAAACTGTTGCAAGTGATCCCTTTGAAAAGTTTTTCGGTGGAAACAGATGGGTTTTTATCATCGGAAACACAATTAGCCCTCGACGTCTGAACAACTTTTTTTGAAAAAATCCCTAAGCCGCGCGGTCACAATTTCTGCTCAAAATCTGACGTTCTGCAATTCACTCAAAAAGTTGGCAAACTGTTGCAAGTGATCCCCTGAAAGGTTTTTCGGTGGAAACAGATGGGTTTTTATCATCGGAAACAGAATTAGCCCTCGACGTCTGAAGAACTTTTTTTGAAAAAATCCCTAAGCCGCGCGGTCACAATTTCTGGTCAAAATCTGACGTTCTGCAATTCACTCCAAAATGTTGGCAAACTCTTGCAAGTGATCCCCTGAAAGGTTTTTCGGTGGAAACAGATGGGTTTTTATCATCGGAAACAGAATTAGCCCTCAACGTCTGAAGAACTTTTTTTGAAAAAATCCCTAAGCCGCGCGGTCACAATTTCTGGTCAAAATCTGACGTTCTGCAATTCACTCCAAAATGTTGGCAAACTCTTGCAAGTGATCCCCTGAAATGTTTTTCGGTGGAAATAGATGGGTTTTTATCATCGGAAACAGAATTAGCCCTCGACGTCTGAACAACTTTTTTTGAAAAAATCCCTAAGCCGCGCGGTCACAATTTCTGCTAAAAATCTGACGTTCTGCAATTCACTCAAAAATGTTGGCAAACTGTTGCAAGTGATCCCTTTGAAAAGTTTTTCGGTGGAAACAGATGGGTTTTTATCATCGGAAACACAATTAGCCCTCGACGTCTGAACAACTTTTTTTGAAAAAATCCCTAAGCCGCGCGGTCACAATTTCTGCTCAAAATCTGACGTTCTGCAATTCACTCAAAAATGTTGGCAAACTGTTGCAAGTGATCCCTTTGAAAAGTTTTTCGGTGGAAACAGATGGGTTTTTATCATCGGAAACACAATTAGCCCTCGACGTCTGAACAACTTTTTTTGAAAAAATCCCTAAGCCGCGCGGTCACAATTTCTGCTCAAAATCTGACGTTCTGCAATTCACTCAAAAAGTTGGCAAACTGTTGCAAGTGATCCCCTGAAAGGTTTTTCGGTGGAAACAGATGGGTTTTTATCATCGGAAACAGAATTAGCCCTCGACGTCTGAAGAACTTTTTTTGAAAAAATCCCTAAGCCGCGCAGTCACAATTTCTGGTCAAAATCTGACGTTCTGCAATTCACTCCAAAATGTTGGCAAACTCTTGCAAGTGATCCCCTGAAATGTTTTTCGGTGGAAATAGATGGGTTTTTATCATCGGAAACAGAATTAGCCCTCGACGTCTGAACAACTTTTTTTGAAAAAATCCCTAAGCCGCGCGGTCACGATTTCTGCTAAAAATCTGATGTTCTGCAATTCACTCAAAAATGTTGGCAAACTGTTGCAAGTGATCCCTTTGAAAAGTTTTTCGGTGGAAACAGATGGGTTTTTATCATTGGAAACACAATTAGCCCTCGACGTCTGAACAACTTTTTTTGAAAAAATCCCTAAGCCGCGCGGTGACAATTTCTGCTCAAAATCTGACGTTCTGCAATTCACTCAAAAATGTTGGCAAACTGTTGCAAGTGATCCCCTGAAAGGTTTTTCGGTGGAAACAGATGGGTTTTTATCATCGGAAACAGAATTAGCCCTCGACGTCTGAACAACTTTTTTTGAAAAAATCCCTAAGCCGCGCGGTCACAATTTCTGCTAAAAATCTGACGTTCTGCAATTCACTCAAAAATGTTGGCAAACTGTTTCAAGTGATCCCCTGAAATGTCTTTCGGTGGAAACAGATGGGTTTTTATCATCGGAAACAGAATTAGCCCTCGACGTCTGAACAACTTTTTTTGAAAAAATCCCTAAGCCGCGCGGTCACAATTTCTGCTCAAAATCTGACGTTCTGCAATTCACTCAAAAATGTTGGCAAACTGTTGCAAGTGATCCCCTGAAAGGTTTTTCGGTGGAAACAGATGGGTTTTTATCATCGGAAACAGAATTAGCCCTCGACGTCTGAACAACTTTTTTTGAAAAAATCCCTAAGCCGCGCGGTCACAATTTCTGCTCAAAATCTGACGTTCTGCAATTCACTCAAAAATGTTGGCAAACTGTTGCAAGTGATCCCCTGAAAGGTTTTTCGGTGGAAACAGATGGGTTTTTATCATCGGAAACAGAATTAGCCCTCGACGTCTGAACAACTTTTTTTTGAAAAAATCCCTAAGCCGCGCGGTCACAATTTCTGCTAAAAATCTGACGTTCTGCAATTCACTCAAAAATGTTGGCAAACTGTTGCAAGTGATCCCTTTGAAAAGTTTTTCGGTGGAAACAGATGGGTTTTTATCATCGGAAACACAATTAGCCCTCGACGTCTGAACAACTTTTTTTGAAAAAATCCCTAAGCCGCGCGGTCACAATTTCTGCTCAAAATCTGACGTTCTGCAATTCACTCAAAAATGTTGGCAAACTGTTGCAAGTGATCCCTTTGAAAAGTTTTTCGGTGGAAACAGATGGGTTTTTATCATCGGAAACACAATTAGCCCTCGACGTCTGAACAACTTTTTTTGAAAAAATCCCTAAGCCGCGCGGTCACAATTTCTGCTCAAAATCTGACGTTCTGCAATTCACTCAAAAAGTTGGCAAACTGTTGCAAGTGATCCCCTGAAAGGTTTTTCGGTGGAAACAGATGGGTTTTTATCATCGGAAACAGAATTAGCCCTCGACGTCTGAAGAACTTTTTTTGAAAAAATCCCTAAGCCGCGCGGTCACAATTTCTGGTCAAAATCTGACGTTCTGCAATTCACTGTTGCGAGTGATCCCCTGAAATGTGTTTTGGTGGAAACAGATGGGTTTTTATCATCGGAAACAGAATTAGCCCTCGACGTCTGAACAACTTTTTTTGAAAAAATCCCTAAGCCGCGCGGTCACAATTTCTACTAAAAATCTGACGTTCTGCCATTCACTGAAAAATGTTGGCAAACTGTTGCAAGTGATCCCCTGAAATGTTTTTCGGAGGAAACAGATGGGTTTTTATCATCGGAAACACAATTAGCCCTCGACGTCTGAACAACTTTTTTTGAAAAAATCCCTAAGCCGCGCGGTCACAATTTCTGGTCAAAATCTGACGTTCTGCAATTCACTCCAAAATGTTGGCAAACTCTTGCAAGTGATCCACTGAAATGTTTTTCGGTGGAAATAGATGGGTTTTTATCATCGGAAACACAATTAGCCCTCGAAGTCTGAACAACTTTTTTTGAAAAAATCCCTAAGCCGCGCGGTCACAATTTCTGCTCAAAATCTGACGTTCTGCAATTCACTCAAAAATGTTGGCAAACTGTTGCAAGTGATCCCCTGAAAGGTTTTTCGGTGGAAACAGATGGGTTTTTATCATCGGAAACAGAATTAGCCCTCGACGTCTGAACAACTTTTTTTGAAAAAATCCCTAAGCCGCGCGGTCACAATTTCTGCTCAAAATCTGACGTTCTGCAATTCACTCAAAAATGTTGGCAAACTGTTGCAAGTGATCCCCTGAAAGGTTTTTCGGTGGAAAAAGATGGGTTTTTGTCATCGGAAACAGAATTAGCCCTCGACGTCTGAACAACTTTTTTTTGAAAAAATCCCTAAGCCGCGCGGTCACAATTTCTGCTAAAAATCTGACGTTCTGCAATTCACTCAAAAATGTTGGCAAACTGTTGCGAGTGATCCCCTGAAATGTTTTTCGGTGGAAACAGATGTGTTTTTATCATCGGAAACAGAATTAGCCCTCGACGTCTGAACAACTTTTTTTGAAAAAATCCCTAAGCCGCGCGGTCACAATTTCTGCTCAAAATCTGACGTTCTGCAATTCACTCCAAAATGTTGGCAAACTCTTGCAAGTGATCCCCTGAAATGTTTTTCGGTGGAAACAGATGGGTTTTTATCATCGGAAACAGAATTTGCCCTCGACGTCTGAAGAACTTTTTTTTGAAAAAATCCCTAAGCCGCGCGGTCACAATTTCTGCTCAAAATCTGACGTTCTGCAATTCACTGTTGCGAGTGATCCCCTGAAATGTGTTTTGGTGGAAACAGATGGGTTTTTATCATCGGAAACAGAATTAGCCCTCGACGTCTGAACAACTTTTTTTGAAAAAATCCCTAAGCCGCGCGGTCACAATTTCTACTAAAAATCTGACGTTCTGCAATTCACTGAAAAATGTTGGCAAACTGTTGCAAGTGATCCCCTGAAATGTTTTTCGGAGGAAACAGATGGGTTTTTATCATCGGAAACACAATTAGCCCTCGACGTCTGAACAACTTTTTTTGAAAAAATCCCTAAGCCGCGCGGTCACAATTTCTGGTCAAAATCTGACGTTCTGCAATTCACTCCAAAATGTTGGCAAACTCTTGCAAGTGATCCACTGAAATGTTTTTCGGTGGAAATAGATGGGTTTTTATCATCGGAAACACAATTAGCCCTCGAAGTCTGAACAACTTTTTTTGAAAAAATCCCTAAGCCGCGCGGTCACAATTTCTGCTCAAAATCTGACGTTCTGCAATTCACTCAAAAATGTTGGCAAACTGTTGCAAGTGATCCCCTGAAAGGTTTTTCGGTGGAAACAGATGGGTTTTTATCATCGGAAACAGAATTAGCCCTCGACGTCTGAACAACTTTTTTTGAAAAAATCCCTAAGCCGCGCGGTCACAATTTCTGCTCAAAATCTGACGTTCTGCAATTCACTCAAAAATGTTGGCAAACTGTTGCAAGTGATCCCCTGAAAGGTTTTTCGGTGGAAAAAGATGGGTTTTTGTCATCGGAAACAGAATTAGCCCTCGACGTCTGAACAACTTTTTTTTGAAAAAATCCCTAAGCCGCGCGGTCACAATTTCTGCTAAAAATCTGACGTTCTGCAATTCACTCAAAAATGTTGGCAAACTGTTGCGAGTGATCCCCTGAAATGTTTTTCGGTGGAAACAGATGTGTTTTTATCATCGGAAACAGAATTAGCCCTCGACGTCTGAACAACTTTTTTTGAAAAAATCCCTAAGCCGCGCGGTCACAATTTCTGCTCAAAATCTGACGTTCTGCAATTCACTCCAAAATGTTGGCAAACTCTTGCAAGTGATCCCCTGAAAGGTTTTTCGGTGGAAACAGATGGGTTTTTATCATCGGAAACAGAATTAGCCCTCGACGTCTGAACAACTTTTTTTGAAAAAATCCCTAAGCCGCGCGGTCACAATTTCTGCTCAAAATCTGACGTTCTGCAATTCACTCAAAAATGTTGGCAAACTGTTGCAAGTGATCCCCTGAAAGGTTTTTCGGTGGAAAAAGATGGGTTTTTGTCATCGGAAACAGAATTAGCCCTCGACGTCTGAACAACTTTTTTTTGAAAAAATCCCTAAGCCGCGCGGTCACAATTTCTGCTAAAAATCTGACGTTCTGCAATTCACTCAAAAATGTTGGCAAACTGTTGCGAGTGATCCCCTGAAATGTTTTTCGGTGGAAACAGATGTGTTTTTATCATCGGAAACAGAATTAGCCCTCGACGTCTGAACAACTTTTTTTGAAAAAATCCCTAAGCCGCGCGGTCACAATTTCTGCTCAAAATCTGACGTTCTGCAATTCACTCCAAAATGTTGGCAAACTCTTGCAAGTGATCCCCTGAAATGTTTTTCGGTGGAAACAGATGGGTTTTTATCATCGGAAACAGAATTTGCCCTCGACGTCTGAAGAACTTTTTTTTGAAAAAATCCCTAAGCCGCGCGGTCACAATTTCTGCTCAAAATCTGACGTTCTGCAATTCACTGTTGCGAGTGATCCCCTGAAATGTGTTTTGGTGGAAACAGATGGGTTTTTATCATCGGAAACAGAATTAGCCCTCGACGTCTGAACAACTTTTTTTGAAAAAATCCCTAAGCCGCGCGGTCACAATTTCTACTAAAAATCTGACGTTCTGCAATTCACTGAAAAATGTTGGCAAACTGTTGCAAGTGATCCCCTGAAATGTTTTTCGGAGGAAACAGATGGGTTTTTATCATCGGAAACACAATTAGCCCTCGACGTCTGAACAACTTTTTTTGAAAAAATCCCTAAGCCGCGCGGTCACAATTTCTGGTCAAAATCTGACGTTCTGCAATTCACTCCAAAATGTTGGCAAACTCTTGCAAGTGATCCACTGAAATGTTTTTCGGTGGAAATAGATGGGTTTTTATCATCGGAAACACAATTAGCCCTCGAAGTCTGAACAACTTTTTTTGAAAAAATCCCTAAGCCGCGCGGTCACAATTTCTGCTCAAAATCTGACGTTCTGCAATTCACTCAAAAATGTTGGCAAACTGTTGCAAGTGATCCCCTGAAAGGTTTTTCGGTGGAAACAGATGGGTTTTTATCATCGGAAACAGAATTAGCCCTCGACGTCTGAACAACTTTTTTTGAAAAAATCCCTAAGCCGCGCGGTCACAATTTCTGCTCAAAATCTGACGTTCTGCAATTCACTCAAAAATGTTGGCAAACTGTTGCAAGTGATCCCCTGAAAGGTTTTTCGGTGGAAAAAGATGGGTTTTTGTCACCGGAAACAGAATTAGCCCTCGACGTCTGAACAACTTTTTTTTGAAAAAATCCCTAAGCCGCGCGGTCACAATTTCTGCTAAAAATCTGACGTTCTGCAATTCACTCAAAAATGTTGGCAAACTGTTGCGAGTGATCCCCTGAAATGTTTTTCGGTGGAAACAGATGTGTTTTTATCATCGGAAACAGAATTAGCCCTCGACGTCTGAACAACTTTTTTTGAAAAAATCCCTAAGCCGCGCGGTCACAATTTCTGCTCAAAATCTGACGTTCTGCAATTCACTCCAAAATGTTGGCAAACTCTTGCAAGTGATCCCCTGAAAGGTTTTTCGGTGGAAACAGATGGGTTTTTATCATCGGAAACAGAATTTGCCCTCGACGTCTGAAGAACTTTTTTTTGAAAAAATCCCTAAGCCGCGCGGTCACAATTTCTGCTCAAAATCTGACGTTCTGCAATTCACTGTTGCGAGTGATCCCCTGAAATGTGTTTTGGTGGAAACAGATGGGTTTTTATCATCGGAAACAGAATTAGCCCTCGACGTCTGAAGAACTTTTTTTGAAAAAATCCCTAAGCCGCGCGGTCACAATTTCTACTAAAAATCTGACGTTCTGCAATTCACTGAAAAATGTTGGCAAACTGTTGCAAGTGATCCCCTGAAATGTTTTTCGGAGGAAACAGATGGGTTTTTATCATCGGAAACAGAATTAGCCCTCGACGTCTGAACAACTTTTTTTGAAAAAATCCCTAAGCCGCGCGGTCACAATTTCTACTAAAAATCTGACGTTCTGCAATTCACTGAAAAATGTTGGCAAACTGTTGCAAGTGATCCCCTGAAATGTTTTTCGGAGGAAACAGATGGGTTTTTATCATCGGAAACACAATTAGCCCTCGACGTCTGAACAACTTTTTTTGAAAAAATCCCTAAGCCGCGCGGTCACAATTTCTGGTCAAAATCTGACGTTCTGCAATTCACTCCAAAATGTTGGCAAACTCTTGCAAGTGATCCACTGAAATGTTTTTCGGTGGAAATAGATGTGTTTTTATCATCGGAAACAGAATTAGCCCTTGACGTCTGAACAACTTTTTTTGAAAAAATCCCTAAGCCGCGCGGTCACAATTTCTGCTAAAAATCTGACGTTCTGCAATTCACTCAAAAATGTTGGCAAACTGTTGCAAGTGATCCCCTGAAAAGTTTTTCGGTGGAAACAGATGGGTTTTTATCATCGGAAACACAATTAGCCCTCGAAGTCTGAACAACTTTTTTTGAAAAAATCCCTAAGCCGCGCGGTCACAATTTCTGCTCGAAATCTGACGTTCTGCAATTCACTCAAAAATGTTGGCAAACTGTTGCAAGTGATCCCCTGAAAGGTTTTTCGGTGGAAACAGATGGGTTTTTATCATCGGAAACAGAATTAGCCCTCGACGTCTGAACAACTTTTTTTGAAAAAATCCCTAAGCCGCGCGGTCACAATTTCTGCTCAAAATCTGACGTTCTGCAATTCACTCAAAAATGTTGGCAAACTGTTGCAAGTGATCCCCTGAAAGGTTTTTCGGTGGAAACAGATGGGTTTTTGTCATCGGAAACAGAATTAGCCCTCGACGTCTGAACAACTTTTTTTTGAAAAAATCCCTAAGCCGCGCGGTCACAATTTCTGCTAAAAATCTGACGTTCTGCAATTCACTCAAAAATGTTGGCAAACTGTTGCAAGTGATCCCCTGAAAAGTTTTTCGGTGGAAACAGATGGGTTTTTATCATCGGAAACACAATTAGCCCTCGAAGTCTGAACAACTTTTTTTGAAAAAATCCCTAAGCCGCGCGGTCACAATTTCTGCTCAAAATCTGACGTTCTGCAATTCACTCAAAAATGTTGGCAAACTGTTGCAAGTGATCCCCTGAAAGGTTTTTCGGTGGAAACAGATGGGTTTTTATCATCGGAAACAGAATTAGCCCTCGACGTCTGAACAACTTTTTTTGAAAAAATCCCTAAGCCGCGCGGTCACAATTTCTGCTCAAAATCTGACGTTCTGCAATTCACTCAAAAATGTTGGCAAACTGTTGCAAGTGATCCCCTGAAAGGTTTTTCGGTGGAAACAGATGGGTTTTTGTCATCGGAAACAGAATTAGCCCTCGACGTCTGAACAACTTTTTTTTGAAAAAATCCCTAAGCCGCGCGGTCACAATTTCTGCTAAAAATCTGACGTTCTGCAATTCACTCAAAAATGTTGGCAAACTGTTGCGAGTGATCCCCTGAAATGTTTTTCGGTGGAAACAGATGTGTTTTTATCATCGGAAACAGAATTAGCCCTCGACGTCTGAACAATTTTTTTTGAAAAAATCCCTAAGCCGCGCGGTCACAATTTCTGCTCAAAATCTGACGTTCTGCAATTCACTCCAAAATGTTGGCAAACTCTTGCAAGTGATCCCCTGAAATGTTTTTCGGTGGAAACAGATGGGTTTTTATCATCGGAAACAGAATTTGCCCTCGACGTCTGAAGAACTTTTTTTTGAAAAAATCCCTAAGCCGCGCGGTCACAATTTCTGCTCAAAATCTGACGTTCTGCAATTCACTGTTGCGAGTGATCCCCTGAAATGTGTTTTGGTGGAAACAGATGGGTTTTTATCATCGGAAACAGAATTAGCCCTCGACGTCTGAACAATTTTTTTTGAAAAAATCCCTAAGCCGCGCGGTCACAATTTCTGCTCAAAATCTGACGTTCTGCAATTCACTCAAAAATGTTGGCAAACTGTTGCAAGTGATCCCCTGAAAGGTTTTTCGGTGGAAACAGATGGGTTTTTGTCATCGGAAACAGAATTAGCCCTCGACGTCTGAACAACTTTTTTTTGAAAAAATCCCTAAGCCGCGCGGTCACAATTTCTGCTAAAAATCTGACGTTCTGCAATTCACTCAAAAATGTTGGCAAACTGTTGCAAGTGATCCCCTGAAAAGTTTTTCGGTGGAAACAGATGGGTTTTTATCATCGGAAACACAATTAGCCCTCGAATTCTGAACAACTTTTTTTGAAAAAATCCCTAAGCCGCGCGGTCACAATTTCTGCTCAAAATCTGACGTTCTGCAATTCACTCAAAAATGTTGGCAAACTGTTGCAAGTGATCCCCTGAAAGGTTTTTCGGTGGAAACAGATGGGTTTTTATCATCGGAAACAGAATTAGCCCTCGACGTCTGAACAACTTTTTTTGAAAAAATCCCTAAGCCGCGCGGTCACAATTTCTGCTCAAAATCTGACGTTCTGCAATTCACTCAAAAATGTTGGCAAACTGTTGCAAGTGATCCCCTGAAAGGTTTTTCGGTGGAAACAGATGGGTTTTTGTCATCGGAAACAGAATTAGCCCTCGACGTCTGAACAACTTTTTTTTGAAAAAATCCCTAAGCCGCGCGGTCACAATTTCTGCTAAAAATCTGACGTTCTGCAATTCACTCAAAAATGTTGGCAAACTGTTGCGAGTGATCCCCTGAAATGTTTTTCGGTGGAAACAGATGTCTTTTTATCATCGGAAACAGAATTAGCCCTCGACGTCTGAACAATTTTTTTTGAAAAAATCCCTAAGCCGCGCGGTCACAATTTCTGCTCAAAATCTGACGTTCTGCAATTCACTCCAAAATGTTGGCAAACTCTTGCAAGTGATCCCCTGAAATGTTTTTCGGTGGAAACAGATGGGTTTTTATCATCGGAAACAGAATTTGCCCTCGACGTCTGAAGAACTTTTTTTTGAAAAAATCCCTAAGCCGCGCGGTCACAATTTCTGCTCAAAATCTGACGTTCTGCAATTCACTGTTGCGAGTGATCCCCTGAAATGTGTTTTGGTGGAAACAGATGGGTTTTTATCATCGGAAACAGAATTAGCCCTCGACGTCTGAACAACTTTTTTTGAAAAAATCCCTAAGCCGCGCGGTCACAATTTCTACTAAAAATCTGACGTTCTGCAATTCACTGAAAAATGTTGGCAAACTGTTGCAAGTGATCCCCTGAAATGTTTTTCGGAGGAAACAGATGGGTTTTTATCATCGGAAACAGAATTAGCCCTCGACGTCTGAACAACTTTTTTTGAAAAAATCCCTAAGCCGCGCGGTCACAATTTCTGCTCAAAATCTGACGTTCTGCAATTCACTCAAAAATGTTGGCAAACTGTTGCAAGTGATCCCCTGAAAGGTTTTTCGGTGGAAACAGATGGGTTTTTGTCATCGGAAACAGAATTAGCCCTCGACGTCTGAACAACTTTTTTTTGAAAAAATCCCTAAGCCGCGCGGTCACAATTTCTGCTAAAAATCTGACGTTCTGCAATTCACTCAAAAATGTTGGCAAACTGTTGCGAGTGATCCCCTGAAATGTTTTTCGGTGGAAACAGATGTGTTTTTATCATCGGAAACAGAATTAGCCCTCGACGTCTGAACAATTTTTTTTGAAAAAATCCGTAAGCCGCGCGGTCACAATTTCTGCTCAAAATCTGACGTTCTGCAATTCACTCCAAAATGTTGGCAAACTCTTGCAAGTGATCCCCTGAAATGTTTTTCGGTGGAAACAGATGGGTTTTTATCATCGGAAACAGAATTTGCCCTCGACGTCTGAAGAACTTTTTTTTGAAAAAATCCCTAAGCCGCGCGGTCACAATTTCTGCTCAAAATCTGACGTTCTGCAATTCACTGTTGCGAGTGATCCCCTGAAATGTGTTTTGGTGGAAACAGATGGGTTTTTATCATCGGAAACAGAATTAGCCCTCGACGTCTGAACAACTTTTTTTGAAAAAATCCCTAAGCCGCGCAGTCACAATTTCTACTAAAAATCTGACGTTCTGCAATTCACTGAAAAATGTTGGCAAACTGTTGCAAGTGATCCCCTGAAAGGTTTTTCGGTGGAAACAGATGGGTTTTTATCATCGGAAACAGAATTAGCCCTCGACGTCTGAACAACTTTTTTTGAAAAAATCCCTAAGCCGCGCGGTCACAATTTCTGCTCAAAATTTGACGTTCTGCAATTCACTCAAAAATGTTGGCAAACTGTTGCAAGTGATCCCCTGAAAGGTTTTTCGGTGGAAACAGATGGGTTTTTGTCATCGGAAACAGAATTAGCCCTCGACGTCTGAACAACTTTTTTTTGAAAAAATCCCTAAGCCGCGCGGTCACAATTTCTGCTAAAAATCTGACGTTCTGCAATTCACTCCAAAATGTTGGCAAACTGTTGCAAGTGATCCCCTGAAAAGTTTTTCGGTGGAAACAGATGGGTTTTTATCATCGGAAACACAATTAGCCCTCGAAGTCTGAACAACTTTTTTTGAAAAAATCCCTAAGCCGCGCGGTCACAATTTCTGCTCAAAATCTGACGTTCTGCAATTCACTCAAAAATGTTGGCAAACTGTTGCAAGTGATCCCCTGAAAGGTTTTTCGGTGGAAACAGATGGGTTTTTATCATCGGAAACAGAATTAGCCCTCGACGTCTGAACAACTTTTTTTGAAAAAATCCCTAAGCCGCGCGGTCACAATTTCTGCTCAAAATTTGACGTTTTGCAATTCACTCAAAAATGTTGGCAAACTGTTGCAAGTGATCCCCTGAAAGGTTTTTCGGTGGAAACAGATGGGTTTTTGTCATCGGAAACAGAATTAGCCCTCGACGTCTGAACAACTTTTTTTTGAAAAAATCCCTAAGCCGCGCGGTCACAATTTCTGCTAAAAATCTGACGTTCTGCAATTCACTCAAAAATGTTGGCAAACTGTTGCGAGTGATCCCCTGAAATGTTTTTCGGTGGAAACAGATGTGTTTTTATCATCGGAAACAGAATTAGCCCTCGACGTCTGAAGAACTTTTTTTTGAAAAAATCCCTAAGCCGCGCGGTCACAATTTCTGCTCAAAATCTGACGTTCTGCAATTCACTGTTGCGAGTGATCCCCTGAAATGTGTTTTGGTGGAAACAGATGGGTTTTTCTCATCGGAAACAGAATTAGCCCTCGACGTCTGAACAACTTTTTTTGAAAAAATCCCTAAGCCGCGCGGTCACAATTTCTACTAAAAATCTGACGTTCTGCAATTCACTGAAAAATGTTGGCAAACTGTTGCGAGTGATCCCCTGAAATGTTTTTCGGTGGAAACAGATGTGTTTTTATCATCGGAAACAGAATTAGCCCTCGACGTCTGAACAACTTTTTTTGAAAAAATCCCTAAGCCGCGCGGTCACAATTTCTGCTCAAAATCTGACGTTCTGCAATTCACTCCAAAATGTTGGCAAACTCTTGCAAGTGATCCCCTGAAATGTTTTTCGGTGGAAACAGATGGGTTTTTATCATCGGAAACAGAATTTGCCCTCGACGTCTGAAGAACTTTTTTTTGAAAAAATCCCTAAGCCGCGCGGTCACAATTTCTGCTCAAAATCTGACGTTCTGCAATTCACTGTTGCGAGTGATCCCCTGAAATGTGTTTTGGTGGAAACAGATGGGTTTTTATCATCGGAAACAGAATTAGCCCTCGACGTCTGAACAACTTTTTTTGAAAAAATCCCTAAGCCGCGCGGTCACAATTTCTACTAAAAATCTGACATTCTGCAATTCACCCAAAAATGTTGGCAAACTGTTGCAAGTGATCCCCTGAAATGTTTTTCGGAGGAAACAGATGGGTTTTTATCATCGGAAACAGAATTAGCCCTCGACGTCTGAACAACTTTTTTTGAAAAAATCCCTAAGCCGCGCGGTCACAATTTCTGCTCAAAATCTGACGTTCTGCAATTCACTCAAAAATGTTGGCAAACTGTTGCAAGTGATCCCCTGAAAGGTTTTTCGGTGGAAACAGATGGGTTTTTATCATCGGAAACAGAATTAGCCCTCATCGGCTGAACAACTTTTTTTTGAAAAAATCCCTAAGCCGCGCGGTCACAATTTCTGCTCAAAATCTGACGTTCTGCAATTCACTCCAAAATGTTGGCAAACTCTTGCAAGTGATCCCCTGAAATGTTTTTCGGTGGAAACAGATGGGTTTTTATCATCGGAAACAGAATTTGCCCTCGACGTCTGAAGAACTTTTTTTTGAAAAAATCCCTAAGCCGCGCGGTCACAATTTCTGCTCAAAATCTGACGTTCTGCAATTCACTGTTGCGAGTGATCCCCTGAAATGTGTTTTGGTGGAAACAGATGGGTTTTTCTCATCGGAAACAGAATTAGCCCTCGACGTCTGAACAACTTTTTTTGAAAAAATCCCTAAGCCGCGCGGTCACAATTTCTACTAAAAATCTGACGTTCTGCAATTCACTGAAAAATGTTGGCAAACTGTTGCGAGTGATCCCCTGAAATGTTTTTCGGTGGAAACAGATGTGTTTTTATCATCGGAAACAGAATTAGCCCTCGACGTCTGAACAACTTTTTTTGAAAAAATCCCTAAGCCGCGCGGTCACAATTTCTGCTCAAAATCTGACGTTCTGCAATTCACTCCAAAATGTTGGCAAACTCTTGCAAGTGATCCCCTGAAATGTTTTTCGGTGGAAACAGATGGGTTTTTATCATCGGAAACAGAATTTGCCCTCGACGTCTGAAGAACTTTTTTTTGAAAAAATCCCTAAGCCGCGCGGTCACAATTTCTGCTCAAAATCTGACGTTCTGCAATTCACTGTTGCGAGTGATCCCCTGAAATGTGTTTTGGTGGAAACAGATGGGTTTTTATCATCGGAAACAGAATTAGCCCTCGACGTCTGAACAACTTTTTTTGAAAAAATCCCTAAGCCGCGCGGTCACAATTTCTACTAAAAATCTGACATTCTGCAATTCACCCAAAAATGTTGGCAAACTGTTGCAAGTGATCCCCTGAAATGTTTTTCGGAGGAAACAGATGGGTTTTTATCATCGGAAACAGAATTAGCCCTCGACGTCTGAACAACTTTTTTTGAAAAAATCCCTAAGCCGCGCGGTCACAATTTCTGCTCAAAATCTGACGTTCTGCAATTCACTCAAAAATGTTGGCAAACTGTTGCAAGTGATCCCCTGAAAGGTTTTTCGGTGGAAACAGATGGGTTTTTATCATCGGAAACAGAATTAGCCCTCGTCGGCTGAACAACTTTTTTTTGAAAAAATCCCTAAGCCGCGCGGTCACAATTTCTGCTCAAAATCTGACGTTCTGCAATTCACTCCAAAATGTTGGCAAACTCTTGCAAGTGATCCCCTGAAATGTTTTTCGGTGGAAACAGATGGGTTTTTATCATCGGAAACAGAATTAGCCCTCGACGTCTGAACAACTTTTTTTGAAAAAATCCCTAAGCCGCGCGGTCACAATTTCTGCTCAAAATCTGACGTTCTGCAATTCACTCAAAAATGTTGGCAAACTGTTGCAAGTGATCCCCTGAAAGGTTTTTCGGTGGAAACAGATGGGTTTTTATCATCGGAAACAGAATTAGCCCTCGTCGGCTGAACAACTTTTTTTTGAAAAAATCCCTAAGCCACGCGGTCACAATTTCTGCTAAAAATCTGACGTTCTGCAATTCACTCAAAAATGTTGGCAAACTGTTGCGAGTGATCCCCTGAAATGTTTTTCGGTGGAAACAGATGGGTTTTTATCATCGGAAACAGAATTAGCCCTCAACGTCTGAACAACTTTTTTTGAAAAAATCCCTAAGACGCGCGGTCACAATTTCTGCTCAAAATCTGACGTTCTGCAATTCACTCAAAAATGTTGGCAAACTGTTGCAAGTGATCCCCTGAAAGGTTTTTTGGTGGAAACAGATGGGTTTTTATCATCGGAAACAGAATTAGCCCTCAACGTCTGAACAACTTTTTTTGAAAAAATCCCTAAGCCGCGCGGTCACAAATTCTGCTCAAAATCTGACGTTCTGCAATTCACTCCAAAATGTTGGCAAACTGTTGCAAGTGATCCCCTGAAAGGTTTTTCGGTGGAAACAGGTGGGTTTTTATCATCGGAAACAGAATTAGCCCTCGACGTCTGAACAACTTTTTTTGAAAAAATCCCTAAGCCGCGCGGTCACAATTTCTGCTAAAAATCTGACGTTCTGCAATTCACTCAAAAATGTTGGCAAACTGTTTCAAGTGATCCCCTGAAATGTTTTTCGGTGGAAACAGATGGGTTTTTATCATCGGAAACAGAATTAGCCCTCGACGTCTGAACAACTTTTTTTGAAAAAATCCCTAAGCCGCGCGCGGTCACAATTTCTGCTCAAAATCTGACGTTCTGCAATTCACTCAAAAATGTTGGCAAACTGTTGCAAGTGATCCCCTGAAAGGTTTTTCGGTGGAAACAGATGGGTTTTTATCATCGGAAACAGAATTAGCCCTCGACGTCTGAACAACTTTTTTTTGAAAAAATCCCTAAGCCGCGCGGTCACAATTTCTGCTAAAAATCTGACGTTCTGCAATTCACTCAAAAATGTTGGCAAACTGTTGCGAGTGATCCCCTGAAATGTTTTTCGGTGGAAACAGATGGGTTTTTATCATCGGAAACAGAATTAGCCCTCGACGTCTGAACAACTTTTTTTTGAAAAAATCCCTAAGCCGCGCGGTCACGATTTCTGCTCAAAATCTGACGTTCTGCAATTCACTGTTGCGAGTGATCCCCTGAAATGTGTTTTGGTGGAAACAGATGGGTTTTTATCATCGGAAACAGAATTAGCCCTCGACGTCTGAACAACTTTTTTTGAAAAAATCCCTAAGCCGCGCGGTCACAATTTCTACTAAAAATCTGACGTTCTGCAATTCACTCCAAAATGTTGGCAAACTCTTGCAAGTGATCCCCTGAAATGTTTTTCGGTGGAAATAGATGGGTTTTTATCATCGGAAAAAGAATTAGACCTCGACGTCTGAACAACTTTTTTTGAAAAAATCCCTAAGCCGCGCGGTCACAATTTCTGCTAAAAGTCTGACGTTCTGCAATTCACTCAAAAATGTTGGCAAACTGTTGCAAGTGATCCCCCGAAAGGGTTTTCGGTGGAAACAGATGGGTTTTTATCATCGGAAACAGAATTAGCCCTCGACGTCTGAACAACTTTTTTTGAAAAAATCCCTAAGCCGCGCGGTCACAATTTCTGCTAAAAGTCTGACGTTCTGCAATTCACTCAAAAATGTTGGCAAACTGTTGCAAGTGATCCCCCGAAAGGGTTTTCGGTGGAAACAGATGGGTTTTTATCATCGGAAACAGAATTAGCCCTCGACGTCTGAACAACTTTTTTTGAAAAAATCCCTAAGCCGCGCGGTCACAATTTCTGCTCAAAATCTGACGTTCTGCAATTCACTCAAAAATGTTGGCAAACTGTTGCAAGTGATCCCCTGAAAGGTTTTTCGGTGGAAACAGATGGGTTTTTATCATCGGAAACAGAATTAGCCCTCGTCGGCTGAACAACTTTTTTTTGAAAAAATCCCTAAGCCACGCGGTCACAATTTCTGCTAAAAATCTGACGTTCTGCAATTCACTCAAAAATGTTGGCAAACTGTTGCGAGTGATCCCCTGAAATGTTTTTCGGTGGAAACAGATGGGTTTTTATCATCGGAAACAGAATTAGCCCTCAACGTCTGAACAACTTTTTTTGAAAAAATCCCTAAGACGCGCGGTCACAATTTCTGCTCAAAATCTGACGTTCTGCAATTCACTCAAAAATGTTGGCAAACTGTTGCAAGTGATCCCCTGAAAGGTTTTTTGGTGGAAACAGATGGGTTTTTATCATCGGAAACAGAATTAGCCCTCAACGTCTGAACAACTTTTTTTGAAAAAATCCCTAAGCCGCGCGGTCACAATTTCTGCTCAAAATCTGACGTTCTGCAATTCACTCAAAAATGTTGGCAAACTGTTGCAAGTGATCCCCTGAAAGGTTTTTCGGTGGAAACAGATGGGTTTTTATCATCGGAAACAGAATTAGCCCTCGTCGGCTGAACACCTTTTTTTTGAAAAAATCCCTAAGCCACGCGGTCACAATTTCTGCTAAAAATCTGACGTTCTGCAATTCACTCAAAAATGTTGGCAAACTGTTGCGAGTGATCCCCTGAAATGTTTTTCGGTGGAAACAGATGGGTTTTTATCATCGGAAACAGAATTAGCCCTCAACGTCTGAACAACTTTTTTTGAAAAAATCCCTAAGACGCGCGGTCACAATTTCTGCTCAAAATCTGACGTTCTGCAATTCACTCAAAAATGTTGGCAAACTGTTGCAAGTGATCCCCTGAAAGGTTTTTTGGTGGAAACAGATGGGTTTTTATCATCGGAAACAGAATTAGCCCTCAACGTCTGAACAACTTTTTTTGAAAAAATCCCTAAGCCGCGCGGTCACAAATTCTGCTCAAAATCTGACGTTCTGCAATTCACTCCAAAATGTTGGCAAACTGTTGCAAGTGATCCCCTGAAAGGTTTTTCGGTGGAAACAGGTGGGTTTTTATCATCGGAAACAGAATTAGCCCTCGACGTCTGAACAACTTTTTTTGAAAAAATCCCTAAGCCGCGCGGTCACAATTTCTGCTAAAAATCTGACGTTCTGCAATTCACTCAAAAATGTTGGCAAACTGTTTCAAGTGATCCCCTGAAATGTTTTTCGGTGGAAACAGATGGGTTTTTATCATCGGAAACAGAATTAGCCCTCGACGTCTGAACAACTTTTTTTGAAAAAATCCCTAAGCCGCGCGCGGTCACAATTTCTGCTCAAAATCTGACGTTCTGCAATTCACTCAAAAATGTTGGCAAACTGTTGCAAGTGATCCCCTGAAAGGTTTTTCGGTGGAAACAGATGGGTTTTTATCATCGGAAACAGAATTAGCCCTCGACGTCTGAACAACTTTTTTTTGAAAAAATCCCTAAGCCGCGCGGTCACAATTTCTGCTAAAAATCTGACGTTCTGCAATTCACTCAAAAATGTTGGCAAACTGTTGCGAGTGATCCCCTGAAATGTTTTTCGGTGGAAACAGATGGGTTTTTATCATCGGAAACAGAATTAGCCCTCGACGTCTGAACAACTTTTTTTTGAAAAAATCCCTAAGCCGCGCGGTCACAATTTCTGCTCAAAATCTGACGTTCTGCAATTCACTGTTGCGAGTTATCCCCTGAAATGTTTTTCGGTGGAAACAGATGGATTTTTATCATCGGAAACAGAATTAGCCCTCGACGTCTGAACAACTTTTTTTGAAAAAATCCCTAAGAAGCGCGGTCACAATTTCTGCTCAAAATCTGACGTTCTGCAATTCACTCAAAAATGTTGGCAAACTGTTGCAAGTGATCCCCTGAAAGGTTTTTCGGTGGAAACAGGTGGGTTTTTATCATCGGAAACAGAATTAGCCCTCGACGTCTGAACAACTTTTTTTGAAAAAATCCCTAAGCCGCGCGGTCACAATTTCTGCTAAAAATCTGACGTTCTGCAATTCACTCAAAAATGTTGGCAAACTGTTTCAAGTGATCCCCTGAAATGTTTTTCGGTGGAAACAGATGGGTTTTTATCATGGGAAACAGAATTAGCCCTCGACGTCTGAACAACTTTTTTTGAAAAAATCCCTAAGCCGCGCGCGGTCACAATTTCTGCTCAAAATCTGACGTTCTGCAATTCACTCAAAAATGTTGGCAAACTGTTGCAAGTGATCCCCTGAAAGGTTTTTCGGTGGAAACAGATGGGTTTTTATCATCGGAAACAGAATTAGCCCTCGACGTCTGAACAACTTTTTTTTGAAAAAATCCCTAAGCCGCGCGGTCACAATTTCTGCTCAAAATCTGACGTTCTGCAATTCACTCAAAAATGTTGGCAAACTGTTGCAAGTGATCCCCTGAAAGGTTTTTCGGTGGAAACAGATGGGTTTTTATCATCGGAAACAGAATTAGCCCTCGTCGGCTGAACAACTTTTTTTTGAAAAAATCCCTAAGCCACGCGGTCACAATTTCTGCTAAAAATCTGACGTTCTGCAATTCACTCAAAAATGTTGGCAAACTGTTGCGAGTGATCCCCTGAAATGTTTTTCGGTGGAAACAGATGGGTTTTTATCATCGGAAACAGAATTAGCCCTCAACGTCTGAACAACTTTTTTTGAAAAAATCCCTAAGACGCGCGGTCACAATTTCTGCTCAAAATCTGACGTTCTGCAATTCACTCAAAAATGTTGGCAAACTGTTGCAAGTGATCCCCTGAAAGGTTTTTTGGTGGAAACAGATGGGTTTTTATCATCGGAAACAGAATTAGCCCTCAACGTCTGAACAACTTTTTTTGAAAAAATCCCTAAGCCGCGCGGTCACAAATTCTGCTCAAAATCTGACGTTCTGCAATTCACTCCAAAATGTTGGCAAACTGTTGCAAGTGATCCCCTGAAAGGTTTTTCGGTGGAAACAGGTGGGTTTTTATCATCGGAAACAGAATTAGCCCTCGACGTCTGAACAACTTTTTTTGAAAAAATCCCTAAGCCGCGCGGTCACAATTTCTGCTAAAAATCTGACGTTCTGCAATTCACTCAAAAATGTTGGCAAACTGTTTCAAGTGATCCCCTGAAATGTTTTTCGGTGGAAACAGATGGGTTTTTATCATCGGAAACAGAATTAGCCCTCGACGTCTGAACAACTTTTTTTGAAAAAATCCCTAAGCCGCGCGCGGTCACAATTTCTGCTCAAAATCTGACGTTCTGCAATTCACTCAAAAATGTTGGCAAACTGTTGCAAGTGATCCCCTGAAAGGTTTTTCGGTGGAAACAGATGGGTTTTTATCATCGGAAACAGAATTAGCCCTCGACGTCTGAACAACTTTTTTTTGAAAAAATCCCTAAGCCGCGCGGTCACAATTTCTGCTAAAAATCTGACGTTCTGCAATTCACTCAAAAATGTTGGCAAACTGTTGCGAGTGATCCCCTGAAATGTTTTTCGGTGGAAACAGATGGGTTTTTATCATCGGAAACAGAATTAGCCCTCGACGTCTGAACAACTTTTTTTTGAAAAAATCCCTAAGCCGCGCGGTCACGATTTCTGCTCAAAATCTGACGTTCTGCAATTCACTGTTGCGAGTGATCCCCTGAAATGTGTTTTGGTGGAAACAGATGGGTTTTTATCATCGGAAACAGAATTAGCCCTCGACGTCTGAACAACTTTTTTTGAAAAAATCCCTAAGCCGCGCGGTCACAATTTCTACTAAAAATCTGACGTTCTGCAATTCACTCCAAAATGTTGGCAAACTCTTGCAAGTGATCCCCTGAAATGTTTTTCGGTGGAAATAGATGGGTTTTTATCATCGGAAAAAGAATTAGACCTCGACGTCTGAACAACTTTTTTTGAAAAAATCCCTAAGCCGCGCGGTCACAATTTCTGCTAAAAGTCTGACGTTCTGCAATTCACTCAAAAATGTTGGCAAACTGTTGCAAGTGATCCCCCGAAAGGGTTTTCGGTGGAAACAGATGGGTTTTTATCATCGGAAACAGAATTAGCCCTCGACGTCTGAACAACTTTTTTTGAAAAAATCCCTAAGCCGCGCGGTCACAATTTCTGCTAAAAGTCTGACGTTCTGCAATTCACTCAAAAATGTTGGCAAACTGTTGCAAGTGATCCCCCGAAAGGGTTTTCGGTGGAAACAGATGGGTTTTTATCATCGGAAACAGAATTAGCCCTCGACGTCTGAACAACTTTTTTTGAAAAAATCCCTAAGCCGCGCGGTCACAATTTCTGCTCAAAATCTGACGTTCTGCAATTCACTCAAAAATGTTGGCAAACTGTTGCAAGTGATCCCCTGAAAGGTTTTTCGGTGGAAACAGATGGGTTTTTATCATCGGAAACAGAATTAGCCCTCGTCGGCTGAACAACTTTTTTTTGAAAAAATCCCTAAGCCACGCGGTCACAATTTCTGCTAAAAATCTGACGTTCTGCAATTCACTCAAAAATGTTGGCAAACTGTTGCGAGTGATCCCCTGAAATGTTTTTCGGTGGAAACAGATGGGTTTTTATCATCGGAAACAGAATTAGCCCTCAACGTCTGAACAACTTTTTTTGAAAAAATCCCTAAGACGCGCGGTCACAATTTCTGCTCAAAATCTGACGTTCTGCAATTCACTCAAAAATGTTGGCAAACTGTTGCAAGTGATCCCCTGAAAGGTTTTTTGGTGGAAACAGATGGGTTTTTATCATCGGAAACAGAATTAGCCCTCAACGTCTGAACAACTTTTTTTGAAAAAATCCCTAAGCCGCGCGGTCACAATTTCTGCTCAAAATCTGACGTTCTGCAATTCACTCAAAAATGTTGGCAAACTGTTGCAAGTGATCCCCTGAAAGGTTTTTCGGTGGAAACAGATGGGTTTTTATCATCGGAAACAGAATTAGCCCTCGTCGGCTGAACAACTTTTTTTTGAAAAAATCCCTAAGCCACGCGGTCACAATTTCTGCTAAAAATCTGACGTTCTGCAATTCACTCAAAAATGTTGGCAAACTGTTGCGAGTGATCCCCTGAAATGTTTTTCGGTGGAAACAGATGGGTTTTTATCATCGGAAACAGAATTAGCCCTCAACGTCTGAACAACTTTTTTTGAAAAAATCCCTAAGACGCGCGGTCACAATTTCTGCTCAAAATCTGACGTTCTGCAATTCACTCAAAAATGTTGGCAAACTGTTGCAAGTGATCCCCTGAAAGGTTTTTTGGTGGAAACAGATGGGTTTTTATCATCGGAAACAGAATTAGCCCTCAACGTCTGAACAACTTTTTTTGAAAAAATCCCTAAGCCGCGCGGTCACAAATTCTGCTCAAAATCTGACGTTCTGCAATTCACTCCAAAATGTTGGCAAACTGTTGCAAGTGATCCCCTGAAAGGTTTTTCGGTGGAAACAGGTGGGTTTTTATCATCGGAAACAGAATTAGCCCTCGACGTCTGAACAACTTTTTTTGAAAAAATCCCTAAGCCGCGCGGTCACAATTTCTGCTAAAAATCTGACGTTCTGCAATTCACTCAAAAATGTTGGCAAACTGTTTCAAGTGATCCCCTGAAATGTTTTTCGGTGGAAACAGATGGGTTTTTATCATCGGAAACAGAATTAGCCCTCGACGTCTGAACAACTTTTTTTGAAAAAATCCCTAAGCCGCGCGCGGTCACAATTTCTGCTCAAAATCTGACGTTCTGCAATTCACTCAAAAATGTTGGCAAACTGTTGCAAGTGATCCCCTGAAAGGTTTTTCGGTGGAAACAGATGGGTTTTTATCATCGGAAACAGAATTAGCCCTCGACGTCTGAACAACTTTTTTTTGAAAAAATCCCTAAGCCGCGCGGTCACAATTTCTGCTAAAAATCTGACGTTCTGCAATTCACTCAAAAATGTTGGCAAACTGTTGCGAGTGATCCCCTGAAATGTTTTTCGGTGGAAACAGATGGGTTTTTATCATCGGAAACAGAATTAGCCCTCGACGTCTGAACAACTTTTTTTTGAAAAAATCCCTAAGCCGCGCGGTCACGATTTCTGCTCAAAATCTGACGTTCTGCAATTCACTGTTGCGAGTGATCCCCTGAAATGTGTTTTGGTGGAAACAGATGGGTTTTTATCATCGGAAACAGAATTAGCCCTCGACGTCTGAACAACTTTTTTTGAAAAAATCCCTAAGCCGCGCGGTCACAATTTCTACTAAAAATCTGACGTTCTGCAATTCACTCCAAAATGTTGGCAAACTCTTGCAAGTGATCCCCTGAAATGTTTTTCGGTGGAAATAGATGGGTTTTTATCATCGGAAAAAGAATTAGACCTCGACGTCTGAACAACTTTTTTTGAAAAAATCCCTAAGCCGCGCGGTCACAATTTCTGCTAAAAGTCTGACGTTCTGCAATTCACTCAAAAATGTTGGCAAACTGTTGCAAGTGATCCCCCGAAAGGGTTTTCGGTGGAAACAGATGGGTTTTTATCATCGGAAACAGAATTAGCCCTCGACGTCTGAACAACTTTTTTTGAAAAAATCCCTAAGCCGCGCGGTCACAATTTCTGCTAAAAGTCTGACGTTCTGCAATTCACTCAAAAATGTTGGCAAACTGTTGCAAGTGATCCCCCGAAAGGGTTTTCGGTGGAAACAGATGGGTTTTTATCATCGGAAACAGAATTAGCCCTCGACGTCTGAACAACTTTTTTTGAAAAAATCCCTAAGCCGCGCGGTCACAATTTCTGCTCAAAATCTGACGTTCTGCAATTCACTCAAAAATGTTGGCAAACTCTTGCAAGTGATCCCCTGAAAGGTTTTTCGGTGGAAACAGATGGGTTTTTATCATCGGAAACAGAATTAGCCCTCGACGTCTGAACAACTTTTTTTGAAAAAATCCCTAAGCCGCGCGGTCACAATTTCTGCTCAAAATCTGACGTTCTGCAATTCACTCAAAAATGTTGGCAAACTGTTGCAAGTGATCCCCTGAAAGGTTTTTCGGTGGAAACAGATGGGTTTTTATCATCGGAAACAGAATTAGCCCTCGACGTCTGAACAACTTTTTTTGAAAAAATCCCTAAGCCGCGCGGTCACAATTTCTGCTAAAAATCTGACGTTCTGCAATTCACTCAAAAATGTTGGCAAACTGTTGCGAGTGATCCCCTGAAATGTTTTTCGGTGGAAACAGATGGGTTTTTATCATCGGAAACAGAATTAGCCCTCGACGTCTGAACAACTTTTTTTGAAAAAATCCCTAAGCCGCGCGGTCACAATTTCTGCTCAAAATCTGACGTTCTGCAATTCACTCCAAAATGTTGGCAAACTGTTGCAAGTGATCCCCTGAAATGTTTTTCGGTGGAAACAGATGGGTTTTTATCATAGGAAACAGAATTAGCCCTCGACGTCTGAACAACTTTTTTTTGAAAAAATCCCTAAGCCGCGCGGTCACAATTTCTGCTCAAAATCTGACGTTCTGCAATTCACTGTTGCGAGTGATCCCCTGAAATGTGTTTTGGTGGAAACAGATGGGTTTTTATCATCGGAAACAGAATTAGCCCTCGACGTCTGAACAACTTTTTTTGAAAAAATCCCTAAACCGCGCGGTCACAATTTCTACTAAAAATCTGACGTTCTGCAATTCACTGAAAAATGTTGGCAAACTGTTGCAAGTGATCCCCTGAAATGTTTTTCGGAGGAAACAGATGGGTTTTTATCATCGGAAACACAATTAGCCCTCGACGTCTGAACAACTTTTTTTGAAAAAATCCCTAAGCCGCGCGGTCACAATTTCTGGTCAAAATCTGACGTTCTGCAATTCACTCCAAAATGTTGGCAAACTCTTGCAAGTGATCCCCTGAAATGTTTTTCGGTGGAAATAGATGTGTTTTTATCATCGGAAACAGAATTAGCCCTCGACGTCTGAACAACTTTTTTTGAAAAAATCCCTAAGCCGCGCGGTCACAATTTCTGCTAAAAATCTGACGTTCTGCAATTCACTCAAAAATGTTGGCAAACTGTTGCAAGTGATCCCCTGAAAAGTTTTTCGGTGGAAACAGATGGGTTTTTATCATCGGAAACACAATTAGCCCTCGAAGTCTGAACAACTTTTTTTGAAAAAATCCCTAAGCCGCGCGGTCACAATTTCTGCTCAAAATCTGACGTTCTGCAATTCACTCAAAAATGTTGGCAAACTGTTGCAAGTGATCCCCTGAAAGGTTTTTAGGTGGAAACAGATGGGTTTTTATCATCGGAAACAGAATTAGCCCTCGACGTCAGAAGAACTTTTTTTGAAAAAATCCCTAAGCCGCGCGGTCACAATTTCTGCTCAAAATCTGACGTTCTGCAATTCACTCAAAAATGTTGGCAAACTGTTGCAAGTGATCCCCTGAAAGGTTTTTCGGTGGAAACAGGTGGGTTTTTATCATCGGAAACAGAATTAGCCCTCGACGTCTGAACAACTTTTTTTGAAAAAATCCCTAAGCCGCGCGGTCACAATTTCTGCTCAAAATCTGACGTTCTGCAATTCACTCCAAAATGTTGGCAAACTGTTGCAAGTGATCCCCTGAAAGGTTTTTCGGTGGAAACAGATGGGTTTTTATCATCGGAAACAGAATTAGCCCTCGACGTCTGAACAACTTTTTTTGAAAAAATCCCTAAGCCGCGCGGTCACAATTTCTGCTCAAAATCTGACGTTCTGCAATTCACTCCAAAATGTTGGCAAACTGTTGCAAGTGATCCCCTGAAAGGTTTTTCGGTGGAAACAGATGGGTTTTTATAATCGGAAACAGAATTAGCCCTCGACGTCTGAACAACTTTTTTTTGAAAAAATCCCTAAGCCGCGCGGTCACAATTTCTGCTCAAAATCTGACGTTCTGCAATTCACTCAAAAATGTTGGCAAACTGTTGCAAGTGATCCCCTGAAAGGTTTTTCGGTGGAAACAGATGGGTTTTTATCATCGGAAACAGAATTAGCCCTCGACGTCTGAACAACTTTTTTTTTGAAAAAATCCCTAAGCCGCGCGGTCACAATTTCTGCTCAAAATCTGACGTTCTGCAATTCACTCAAAAATGTTGGCAAACTCTTGCAAGTGATCCCCTGACATGTTTTTCGGTGGAAACAGATGGGTTTTTATCATCGGAAACAGAATTAGCCCTCGACGTATGAACAACTTTTTTTGAAAAAATCCCTAAGCCGCGCCGTCACAATTTCTGCTAAAAGTCTGACGTTCTGCAATTCACTCAAAAATGTTGGCAAACTGTTGCAAGTGATCCCCCGAAAGGGTTTTCGGTGGAAACAGATGGGTTTTTATCATCGGAAACAGAATTAGCCCTCGACGTCTGAACAACTTTTTTTGAAAAAATCCCTAAGCCGCGCGGGCACAATTTCTGCTAAAAATCTGACGTTCTGCAATTCACTCAAAAATGTTGGCAAACTGTTGCAAGTGATCCCCTGAAAGGTTTTTCGGTGGAAACAGATGGGTTTTTATCATCGGAAACAGAATTAGCCCTCGACGTATGAACAACTTTTTTTGAAAAAATCCCTAAGCCGCGCGGTCACAATTTCTGCTAAAAATCTGACGTTCTGCAATTCACTCAAAAATGTTGGCAAACTGTTTCAAGTGATCCCCTGAAATGTTTTTCGGTGGAAACAGATGGGTTTTTATCATCGGAAACAGAATTAGCCCTCGACGTCTGAACAACTTTTTTTGAAAAAATCCCTAAGCCGCGCGCGGTCACAATTTCTGCTCAAAATCTGACGTTCTGCAATTCACTCAAAAATGTTGGCAAACTGTTGCAATTGATCCCCTGAAAGGTTTTTCGGTGGAAACAGATGGGTTTTTATCATCGGAAACAGAATTAGCCCTCGACGTCTGAAAAACTTTTTTTTGAAAAAATCCCTAAGCCGCGCGGTCACAATTTCTGCTAAAAATCTGACGTTCTGCAATTCACTCAAAAATGTTGGCAAACTGTTGCGAGTGATCCCCTGAAATGTTTTCCGGTGGAAACAGATGGGTTTTTATCATCGGAAACAGAATTAGCCCTCGACGTCTGAACAACTTTTTTTGAAAAAATCCCTAAGCCGCGCGGTCACAATTTCTACTCAAAATCTGACGTTCTGCAATTCACTCAAAAATGTTGGCAAACTCTTGCAAGTGATCCCCTGAAATGTTTTTCGGTGGAAACAGATGGGTTTTTATCATCGGAAACAGAATTAGCCCTCGACGTCTGAACAACTTTTTTTTGAAAAAATCCCTAAGCCGCGCGGTCACAATTTCTGCTCAAAATCTTACGTTCTGCAATTCACTGTTGCGAGTGATCCCCTGAAATGTTTTTCGGTGGAAACAGATGGGTTTTTATCATCGGAAACAGAATTAGCCCTCGACGTCTGAACAACTTTTTTTGAAAAAATCCCTAAGCCGCGCGGTCACAATTTCTGCTCAAAATCTGACGTTCTGCAATTCACTCAAAAATGTTGGCAAACTGTTGCAAGTGATCCCCTGAAAGGTTTTTCGGTGGAAACAGATGGGTTTTTATCATCGTAAACAGAATTAGCCCTCGACGTCTGAACAACTTTTTTTTGAAAAAATCCCTAAGTCGCGCGGTCACAATTTCTGCTAAAAATCTGACGTTCTGCAATTCACTCAAAAATGTTGGCAAACTGTTGCGAGTGATCCCCTGAAATGTTTTTCGGTGGAAACAGATGGGTTTTTATCATCGGAAACAGAATTAGCCCTCGACGTCTGAACAACTTTTTTTGAAAAAATCCCTAAGCCGCGCGGTCACAATTTCTGCTCAAAATCTGACGTTCTGCAATTCACTCCAAAATGTTGGCAAACTCTTGCAAGTGATCCCCTGAAATGTTTTTCAGTGGAAACAGATGTGTTTTTATCATCGGAAACAGAATTAGCCCTCGACGTCTGAACAACTTTTTTTTAAAAAAATCCCTAAGCCGCGCAGTCACAATTTCTGCTCAAAATCTTACGTTCTGCAATTCACTGTTGCGAGTGATCCCCTGAAATGTTTTTCGGTGGAAACAGATGGGTTTTTATCATCGGAAACAGAATTAGCCCTCGACGTCTGAACAACGTTTTTTGAAAAAATCCCTAAGCCGCGCGGTCACAATTTCTGCTCAAAATCTGACGTTCTGCAATTCACTCAAAAATGTTGGCAAACTGTTGCAAGTGATCCCCTGAAAGGTTTTTCGGTGGAAACAGATGGGTTTTTATCATCGTAAACAGAATTAGCCCTCGACGTCTGAACAACTTTTTTTTGAAAAAATCCCTAAGTCGCGCGGTCACAATTTCTGCTAAAAATCTGACGTTCTGCAATTCACTCAAAAATGTTGGCAAACTGTTGCGAGTGATCCCCTGAAATGTTTTTCGGTGGAAACAGATGGGTTTTTATCATCGGAAACAGAATTAGCCCTCGACGTCTGAACAACTTTTTTTGAAAAAATCCCTAAGCCGCGCGGTCACAATTTCTGCTCAAAATCTGACGTTCTGCAATTCACTCCAAAATGTTGGCAAACTCTTGCAAGTGATCCCCTGAAATGTTTTTCGGTGGAAACAGATGGGTTTTTATCATCGGAAACAGAATTAGCCCTCGACGTCTGAACAACTTTTTTTTTAAAAAATCCCTAAGCAGCGCGGTCACAATTTCTGCTCAAAATCTGACGTTCTGCAATTCACTGTTGCGAGTGAACCCCTGAAATGTGTTTTGGTGGAAACAGATGGGTTTTTATCATCGGAAACAGAATTAGCCCTCGACGTCTGAACAACTTTTTTTGAAAAAATCCCTAAGCCGCGCGGTCACAATTTCTCCTAAAAATCTGACGTTCTGCAATTCACTGAAAAATGTTGGCAAACTGTTGCAAGTGATCCCCTGAAATGTTTTTCGGTGGAAACAGATGGGTTTTTATCATCGGAAACACAATTAGCCCTCGACGTCTGAACAACTTTTTTTGAAAAAATCCCTAAGCCGCGCGGTCACAATTTCTGCTAAAAGTCTGACGTTCTGCAATTCACTCAAAAATGTTGGCAAACTGTTGCAAGTGATCCCCCGAAAGGGTTTTCGGTGGAAACAGATGGGTTTTTATCATCAGAAACAGAATTAGCCCTCGACGTCTGAACAACTTTTTTTGAAAAAATCCCTAAGCCGCGCGGTCACAATTTCTGGTCAAAATATGACGTTCTGCAATTCACTCCAAAATGTTGGCAAACTCTTGCAAGTGATCCCCTGAAATGTTTTTCGGTGGAAATAGATGGGTTTTTATCATCGGAAAAAGAATTAGACCTCGACGTCTGAACAACTTTTTTTGAAAAAATCCCTAAGCCGCGCGGTCACAATTTCTGCTAAAAGTCTGACGTTCTGCAATTCACTCAAAAATGTTGGCAAACTGTTGCAAGTGATCCCCCGAAAGGGTTTTCGGTGGAAACAGATGGGTTTTTTTCATCGGAAACAGAATTAGCCCTCGACGTCTGAACAACTTTTTTTGAAAAAATCCCTAAGAAGCGCGGTCACAATTTCTGCTCAAAATCTGACGTTCTGCAATTCACTCAAAAATGTTGGCAAACTGTTGCAAGTGATCCCCTGAAAGGTTTTTCGGTGGAAACAGGTGGGTTTTTATCATCGGAAACAGAATTAGCCCTCGACGTCTGAACAACTTTTTTTGAAAAAATCCCTAAGCCGCGCGGTCACAATTTCTGCTAAAAATCTGACGTTCTGCAATTCACTCAAAAATGTTGGCAAACTGTTTCAAGTGATCCCCTGAAATGTTTTTCGGTGGAAACAGATGGGTTTTTATCATCGGAAACAGAATTAGCCCTCGACGTCTGAACAACTTTTTTTGAAAAAATCCCTAAGCGGTCACAATTTCTGCTCAAAATCTGACGTTCTGCAATTCACTCAAAAATGTTGGCAAACTGTTGCAAGTGATCCCCTGAAAGGTTTTTCGGTGGAAACAGATGGGTTTTTATCATCGGAAACAGAATTAGCCCTCGACGTCTGAACAACTTTTTTTGAAAAAATCCCTAAGCCGCGCGGTCACAATTTCTGCTCAAAATCTGACGTTCTGCAATTCACTCCAAAATGTTGGCAAACTCTTGCAAGTGATCCCCTGAAATGTTTTTCGGTGGAAACAGATGGGTTTTTATCATCGGAAACAGAATTAGCCCTCGACGTCTGAACAACTTTTTTTTAAAAAAATCCCTAAGCAGCGCGGTCACAATTTCTGCTCAAAATCTGACGTTCTGCAATTCACTGTTGCGAGTGAACCCCTGAAATGTGTTTTGGTGGAAACAGATGGGTTTTTATCATCGGAAACAGAATTAGCCCTCGACGTCTGAACAACTTTTTTTGAAAAAATCCCTAAGCCGCGCGGTCACAATTTCTACTAAAAATCTGACGTTCTGCAATTCACTGAAAAATGTTGGCAAACTGTTGCAAGTGATCCCCTGAAATGTTTTTCAGTGGAAACAGATGGGTTTTTATCATCGGAAACAGAATTAGCCCTCGACGTCTGAACAACTTTTTTTGAAAAAATCCCTAAGCCGCGCGGTCACAATTTCTGGTCAAAATATGACGTTCTGCAATTCACTCCAAAATGTTGGCAAACTCTTGCAAGTGATCCCCTGAAATGTTTTTCGGTGGAAATAGATGGGTTTTTATCATCGGAAAAAGAATTAGACCTCGACGTCTGAACAACTTTTTTTGAAAAAATCCCTAAGCCGCGCGGTCACAATTTCTGCTAAAAGTCTGACGTTCTGCAATTCACTCAAAAATGTTGGCAAACTGTTGCAAGTGATCCCCCGAAAGGGTTTTCGGTGGAAACAGATGGGTTTTTATCATCGGAAACAGAATTAGCCCTCGACGTCTGAACAACTTTTTTTGAAAAAATCCCTAAGCCGCGCGCGGTCACAATTTCTGCTCAAAATCTGACGTTCTGCAATTCACTCAAAAATGTTGGCAAACTGTTGCAAGTGATCCCCTGAAAGGTTTTTCGGTGGAAACAGATGGGTTTTTATCATCGGAAACAGAATTAGCCCTCGACGTCTGAACAACTTTTTTTGAAAAAATCCCTAAGCCGCGCGGTCACAATTTCTGCTCAAAATCTGACGTTCTGCAATTCACTCCAAAATGTTGGCAAACTCTTGCAAGTGATCCCCTGAAATGTTTTTCGGTGGAAACAGATGGGTTTTTATCATCGGAAACAGAATTAGCCCTCGACGTCTGAACAACTTTTTTTGAAAAAATCCCTAAGAAGCGCGGTCACAATTTCTGCTCAAAATCTGACGTTCTGCAATTCACTCAAAAATGTTGGCAAACTGTTGCAAGTGATCCCCTGAAAGGTTTTTCGGTGGAAACAGATGGGTTTTTATCATCGGAAACAGAATTAGCCCTCGACGTCTGAACAACTTTTTTTGAAAAAATCCCTAAGCCGCGCGGTCACAATTTCTGCTAAAAGTCTGACGTTCTGCAATTCACTCAAAAATGTTGGCAAACTGTTGCAAGTGATCCCCCGAAAGGGTTTTCGGTGGAAACAGATGGGTTTTTATCATCGGAAACAGAATTAGCCCTCGACGTCTGAACAACTTTTTTTGAAAAAATCCCTAAGCCGCGCGGTCACAATTTCTGGTCAAAATATGACGTTCTGCAATTCACTCCAAAATGTTGGCAAACTCTTGCAAGTGATCCCCTGAAATGTTTTTCGGTGGAAATAGATGGGTTTTTATCATCGGAAAAAGAATTAGACCTCGACGTCTGAACAACTTTTTTTGAAAAAATCCCTAAGCCGCGCGGTCACAATTTCTGCTAAAAGTCTGACGTTCTGCAATTCACTCAAAAATGTTGGCAAACTGTTGCAAGTGATCCCCCGAAAGGGTTTTCGGTGGAAACAGATGGGTTTTTTTCATCGGAAACAGAATTAGCCCTCGACGTCTGAACAACTTTTTTTTGAAAAAATCCCTAAGAAGCGCGGTCACAATTTCTGCTCAAAATCTGACGTTCTGCAATTCACTCAAAAATGTTGGCAAACTGTTGCAAGTGATCCCCTGAAAGGTTTTTCGGTGGAAACAGGTGGGTTTTTATCATCGGAAACAGAATTAGCCCTCGACGTCTGAACAACTTTTTTTGAAAAAATCCCTAAGCCGCGCGGTCACAATTTCTGCTAAAAATCTGACTTTCTGCAATTCACTCAAAAATGTTGGCAAACTGTTTCAAGTGATCCCCTGAAATGTTTTTCGGTGGAAACAGATGGGTTTTTATCATCGGAAACAGAATTAGCCCTCGACGTCTGAACAACTTTTTTTGAAAAAATCCCTAAGCCACGCGCGGTCACAATTTCTGCTCAAAATCTGACGTTCTGCAATTCACTCAAAAATGTTGGCAAACTGTTGCAAGTGATCCCCTGAAAGGTTTTTCGGTGGAAACAGATGGGTTTTTATCATCGGAAACAGAATTAGCCCTCGACGTCTGAACAACTTTTTTTGAAAAAATCCCTAAGCCGCGCGGTCACAATTTCTGCTCAAAATCTGACGTTCTGCAATTCACTCCAAAATGTTGGCAAACTCTTGCAAGTGATCCCCTGAAATGTTTTTCGGTGGAAACAGATGGGTTTTTATCATCGGAAACAGAATTAGCCCTCGACGTCTGAACAACTTTTTTTTAAAAAAATCCCTAAGCAGCGCGGTCACAATTTCTGCTCAAAATCTGACGTTCTGCAATTCACTGTTGCGAGTGAACCCCTGAAATGTGTTTTGGTGGAAACAGATGGGTTTTTATCATCGGAAACAGAATTAGCCCTCGACGTCTGAACAACTTTTTTTGAAAAAATCCCTAAGCCGCGCGGTCACAATTTCTACTAAAAATCTGACGTTCTGCAATTCACTGAAAAATGTTGGCAAACTGTTGCAAGTGATCCCCTGAAATGTTTTTCAGTGGAAACAGATGGGTTTTTATCATCGGAAACACAATTAGCCCTCTACGTCTGAACAACTTTTTTTGAAAAAATCCCTAAGCCGCGCGGTCACAATTTCTGCTAAAAGTCTGACGTTCTGCAATTCACTCAAAAATGTTGGCAAACTGTTGCAAGTGATCCCCAGAAAGGGTTTTCGGTGGAAACAGATGGGTTTTTATCATCGGAAACAGAATTAGCCCTCGACGTCTGAACAACTTTTTTTGAAAAAATCCCTAAGCCGCGCGGTCACAATTTCTGGTCAAAATATGACGTTCTGCAATTCACTCCAAAATGTTGGCAAACTCTTGCAAGTGATCCCCTGAAATGTTTTTCGGTGGAAATAGATGGGTTTTTATCATCGGAAAAAGAATTAGACCTCGACGTCTGAACAACTTTTTTTGAAAAAATCCCTAAGCCGCGCGGTCACAATTTCTGCTAAAAGTCTGACGTTCTGCAATTCACTCAAAAATGTTGGCAAACTGTTGCAAGTGATCCCCCGAAAGGGTTTTCGGTGTAAACAGATGGGTTTTTTTCATCGGAAACAGAATTAGCCCTCGACGTCTGAACAACTTTTTTTGAAAAAATCCCTAAGAAGCGCGGTCACAATTTCTGCTCAAAATCTGACGTTCTGCAATTCACTCAAAAATGTTGGCAAACTGTTGCAAGTGATCCCCTGAAAGGTTTTTCGGTGGAAACGGATGGGTTTTTATCATCGGAAACAGAATTAGCCCTCGACGTCTGAACAACTTTTTTTGAAAAAATCCCTAAGCCGCGCGGTCACAATTTCTGCTCAAAATCTGACGTTCTGCAATTCACTCCAAAATGTTGGCAAACTCTTGCAAGTGATCCCCTGAAATGTTTTTCGGTGGAAACAGATGGGTTTTTATCATCGGAAACAGAATTAGCCCTCGACGTCTGAACAACTTTTTTTAAAAAAAATCCCTAAGCAGCGCGGTCACAATTTCTGCTCAAAATCTGACGTTCTGCAATTCACTGTTGCGAGTGAACCCCTGAAATGTGTTTTGGTGGAAACAGATGGGTTTTTATCATCGGAAACAGAATTAGCCCTCGACGTCTGAACAACTTTTTTTGAAAAAATCCCTAAGCCGCGCGGTCACAATTTCTACTAAAAATCTGACGTTCTGCAATTCACTGAAAAATGTTGGCAAACTGTTGCAAGTGATCCCCTGAAATGTTTTTCAGTGGAAACAGATGGGTTTTTATGATCGGAAACACAATTAGCCCTCGACGTCTGAACAACTTTTTTTGAAAAAATCCCTAAGCCGCGCGGTCACAATTTCTGCTAAAAGTCTGACGTTCTGCAATTCACTCAAAAATGTTGGCAAACTGTTGCAAGTGATCCCCCGAAAGGGTTTTCGGTGGAAACAGATGGGTTTTTATCATCGGAAACAGAATTAGCCCTCGACGTCTGAACAACTTTTTTTGAAAAAATCCCTAAGCCGCGCGGTCACAATTTCTGGTCAAAATATGACGTTCTGCAATTCACTCCAAAATGTTGGCAAACTCTTGCAAGTGATCCCCTGAAATGTTTTTCGGTGGAAATAGATGGGTTTTTATCATCGGAAAAAGAATTAGACCTCGACGTCTGAACAACTTTTTTTGAAAAAATCCCTAAGCCGCGCGGTCACAATTTCTGCTAAAAGTCTGACGTTCTGCAATTCACTCAAAAATGTTGGCAAACTGTTGCAAGTGATCCCCCGAAAGGGTTTTCGGTGTAAACAGATGGGTTTTTTTCATCGGAAACAGAATTAGCCCTCGACGTCTGAACAACTTTTTTTGAAAAAATCCCTAAGAAGCGCGGTCACAATTTCTGCTCAAAATCTGACGTTCTGCAATTCACTCAAAAATGTTGGCAAACTGTTGCAAGTGATCCCCTGAAAGGTTTTTCGGTGGAAACGGATGGGTTTTTATCATCGGAAACAGAATTAGCCCTCGACGTCTGAACAACTTTTTTTGAAAAAATCCCTAAGCCGCGCGGTCACAATTTCTGCTCAAAATCTGACGTTCTGCAATTCACTCCAAAATGTTGGCAAACTCTTGCAAGTGATCCCCTGAAATGTTTTTCGGTGGAAACAGATGGGTTTTTATCATCGGAAACAGAATTAGCCCTCGACGTCTGAACAACTTTTTTTAAAAAAAATCCCTAAGCAGCGCGGTCACAATTTCTGCTCAAAATCTGACGTTCTGCAATTCACTGTTGCGAGTGAACCCCTGAAATGTGTTTTGGTGGAAACAGATGGGTTTTTATCATCGGAAACAGAATTAGCCCTCGACGTCTGAACAACTTTTTTTGAAAAAATCCCTAAGCCGCGCGGTCACAATTTCTACTAAAAATCTGACGTTCTGCAATTCACTGAAAAATGTTGGCAAACTGTTGCAAGTGATCCCCTGAAATGTTTTTCAGTGGAAACAGATGGGTTTTTATGATCGGAAACACAATTAGCCCTCGACGTCTGAACAACTTTTTTTGAAAAAATCCCTAAGCCGCGCGGTCACAATTTCTGCTAAAAGTCTGACGTTCTGCAATTCACTCAAAAATGTTGGCAAACTGTTGCAAGTGATCCCCCGAAAGGGTTTTCGGTGGAAACAGATGGGTTTTTATCATCGGAAACAGAATTAGCCCTCGACGTCTGAACAACTTTTTTTGAAAAAATCCCTAAGCCGCGCGGTCACAATTTCTGGTCAAAATATGACGTTCTGCAATTCACTCCAAAATGTTGGCAAACTCTTGCAAGTGATCCCCTGAAATGTTTTTCGGTGGAAATAGATGGGTTTTTATCATCGGAAAAAGAATTAGACCTCGACGTCTGAACAACTTTTTTTGAAAAAATCCTTAAGCCGCGCGGTCACAATTTCTGCTAAAAGTCTGACGTTCTGCAATTCACTCAAAAATGTTGGCAAACTGTTGCAAGTGATCCCCCGAAAGGGTTTTCGGTGGAAACAGATGGGTTTTTTTCATCGGAAACAGAATTAGCCCTCGACGTCTGAACAACTTTTTTTGAAAAAATCCCTAAGAAGCGCGGTCACAATTTCTGCTCAAAATCTGACGTTCTGCAATTCACTCAAAAATGTTGGCAAACTGTTGCAAGTTATCCCCTGAAAGGTTTTTCGGTGGAAACAGGTGGGTTTTTATCATCGGAAACAGAATTAGCCCTCGACGTCTGAACAACTTTTTTTGAAAAAATCCCTAAGCCGCGCGGTCACAATTTCTGCTAAAAATCTGACGTTCTGCAATTCACTCAAAAATGTTGGCAAACTGTTTCAAGTGATCCCCTGAAATGTTTTTCGGTGGAAACAGATGGGTTTTTATCATCGGAAACAGAATTAGCCCTCGACGTCTGAACAACTTTTTTTGAAAAAATCCCTAAGCCGCGCGCGGTCACAATTTCTGCTCAAAATCTGACGTTCTGCAATTCACTCAAAAATGTTGGCAAACTGTTGCAAGTGATCCCCTGAAAGGTTTTTCGGTGGAAACAGGTGGGTTTTTATCATCGGAAACAGAATTAGCCCTCGACGTCTGAACAACTTTTTTTGAAAAAATCCCTAAGCCGCGCGGTCACAATTTCTGCTAAAAATCTGACTTTCTGCAATTCACTCAAAAATGTTGGCAAACTGTTTCAAGTGATCCCCTGAAATGTTTTTCGGTGGAAACAGATGGGTTTTTATCATCGGAAACAGAATTAGCCCTCGACGTCTGAACAACTTTTTTTGAAAAAATCCCTAAGCCGCGCGCGGTCACAATTTCTGCTCAAAATCTGACGTTCTGCAATTCACTCAAAAATGTTGGCAAACTGTTGCAAGTGATCCCCTGAAAGGTTTTTCGGTGGAAACAGATGGGTTTTTATCATCGGAAACAGAATTAGCCCTCGACGTCTGAACAACTTTTTTTGAAAAAATCCCTAAGCCGCGCGGTCACAATTTCTGCTCAAAATCTGACGTTCTGCAATTCACTCCAAAATGTTGGCAAACTCTTGCAAGTGATCCCCTGAAATGTTTTTCGGTGGAAACAGATGGGTTTTTATCATCGGAAACAGAATTAGCCCTCGACGTCTGAACAACTTTTTTTTAAAAAAATCCCTAAGCAGCGCGGTCACAATTTCTGCTCAAAATCTGACGTTCTGCAATTCACTGTTGCGAGTGAACCCCTGAAATGTGTTTTGGTGGAAACAGATGGGTTTTTATCATCGGAAACAGAATTAGCCCTCGACGTCTGAACAACTTTTTTTGAAAAAATCCCTAAGCCGCGCGGTCACAATTTCTACTAAAAATCTGACGTTCTGCAATTCACTGAAAAATGTTGGCAAACTGTTGCAAGTGATCCCCTGAAATGTTTTTCAGTGGAAACAGATGGGTTTTTATCATCGGAAACACAATTAGCCCTCGACGTCTGAACAACTTTTTTTGAAAAAATCCCTAAGCCGCGCGGTCACAATTTCTGCTAAAAGTCTGACGTTCTGCAATTCACTCAAAAATGTTGGCAAACTGTTGCAAGTGATCCCCCGAAAGGGTTTTCGGTGGAAACAGATGGGTTTTTTTCATCGGAAACAGAATTAGCCCTCGACGTCTGAACAACTTTTTTTGAAAAAATCCCTAAGAAGCGCGGTCACAATTTCTGCTCAAAATCTGACGTTCTGCAATTCACTCAAAAATGTTGGCAAACTGTTGCAAGTGATCCCCTGAAAGGTTTTTCGGTGGAAACAGATGGGTTTTTATCATCGGAAACAGAATTAGCCCTCGACGTCTGAACAACTTTTTTTGAAAAAATCCCTAAGCCGCGCGGTCACAATTTCTGCTCAAAATCTGACGTTCTGCAATTCACTCCAAAATGTTGGCAAACTCTTGCAAGTGATCCCCTGAAATGTTTTTCGGTGGAAACAGATGGGTTTTTATCATCGGAAACAGAATTAGCCCTCGACGTCTGAACAACTTTTTTTTAAAAAAATCCCTAAGCAGCGCGGTCACAATTTCTGCTCAAAATCTGACGTGCTGCAATTCACTGTTGCGAGTGAACCCCTGAAATGTGTTTTGGTGGAAACAGATGGGTTTTTATCATCGAAAACAGAATTAGCCCTCGACGTCTGAACAACTTTTTTTGAAAAAATCCCTAAGCCGCGCGGTCACAATTTCTACTAAAAATCTGACGTTCTGCAATTCACTGAAAAATGTTGGCAAACTGTTGCAAGTGATCCCCTGAAATGTTTTTCAGTGGAAACAGATGGGTTTTTATCATCGGAAACAGAATTAGCCCTCGACGTCTGAACAACTTTTTTTGAAAAAATCCCTAAGCCGCGCGGTCACAATTTCTGCTAAAAGTCTGACGTTCTGCAATTCACTCCAAAATGTTGGCAAACTCTTGCAAGTGATCCCCTGAAATGTTTTTCGGTGGAAATAGATGGGTTTTTATCATCGGAAAAAGAATTAGACCTCGACGTCTGAACAACTTTTTTTGAAAAAATCCCTAAGCCGCGCGGTCACAATTTCTGCTAAAAGTCTGACGTTCTGCAATTCACTCAAAAATGTTGGCAAACTGTTGCAAGTGATCCCCCGAAAGGGTTTTCGGTGGAAACAGATGGGTTTTTTTCATCGGAAACAGAATTAGCCCTCGACGTCTGAACAACTTTTTTTGAAAAAATCCCTAAGAAGCGCGGTCACAATTTCTGCTCAAAATCTGACGTTCTGCAATTCACTCAAAAATGTTGGCAAACTGTTGCAAGTGATCCCCTGAAAGGTTTTTCGGTGGAAACAGGTGGGTTTTTATCATCGGAAACAGAATTAGCCCTCGACGTCTGAACAACTTTTTTTGAAAAAATCCCTAAGCCGCGCGGTCACAATTTCTGCTAAAAATCTGACGTTCTGCAATTCACTCAAAAATGTTGGCAAACTGTTTCAAGTGATCCCCTGAAATGTTTTTCGGTGGAAACAGATGGGTTTTTATCATGGGAAACAGAATTAGCCCTCGACGTCTGAACAACTTTTTTTGAAAAAATCCCTAAGCCGCGCGCGGTCACAATTTCTGCTCAAAATCTGACGTTCTGCAATTCACTCAAAAATGTTGGCAAACTGTTGCAAGTGATCCCCTGAAAGGTTTTTCGGTGGAAACAGATGGGTTTTTATCATCGGAAACAGAATTAGCCCTCGACGTCTGAACAACTTTTTTTTGAAAAAATCCCTAAGCCGCGCGGTCACAATTTCTGCTAAAAATCTGACGTTCTGCAATTCACTCAAAAATGTTGGCAAACTGTTGCGAGTGATCCCCTGAAATGTTTTTCGGTGGAAACAGATGGGTTTTTATCATCGGAAACAGAATTAGCCCTCGACGTCTGAACAACTTTTTTTTGAAAAAATCCCTAAGCCGCGCGGTCACAATTTCTGCTCAAAATCTGACGTTCTGCAATTCACTGTTGCGAGTTATCCCCTGAAATGTTTTTCGGTGGAAACAGATGGATTTTTATCATCGGAAACAGAATTAGCCCTCGACGTCTGAACAACTTTTTTTGAAAAAATCCCTAAGAAGCGCGGTCACAATTTCTGCTCAAAATCTGACGTTCTGCAATTCACTCAAAAATGTTGGCAAACTGTTGCAAGTGATCCCCTGAAAGGTTTTTCGGTGGAAACAGGTGGGTTTTTATCATCGGAAACAGAATTAGCCCTCGACGTCTGAACAACTTTTTTTGAAAAAATCCCTAAGCCGCGCGGTCACAATTTCTGCTAAAAATCTGACGTTCTGCAATTCACTCAAAAATGTTGGCAAACTGTTTCAAGTGATCCCCTGAAATGTTTTTCAGTGGAAACAGATGGGTTTTTATCATCGGAAACACAATTAGCCCTCGACGTCTGAACAACTTTTTTTGAAAAAATCCCTAAGCCGCGCGGTCACAATTTCTGCTAAAAGTCTGACGTTCTGCAATTCACTCAAAAATGTTGGCAAACTGTTGCAAGTGATCCCCCGAAAGGGTTTTCGGTGGAAACAGATGGGTTTTTTTCATCGGAAACAGAATTAGCCCTCGACGTCTGAACAACTTTTTTTGAAAAAATCCCTAAGAAGCGCGGTCACAATTTCTGCTCAAAATCTGACGTTCTGCAATTCACTCAAAAATGTTGGCAAACTGTTGCAAGTGATCCCCTGAAAGGTTTTTCGGTGGAAACAGATGGGTTTTTATCATCGGAAACAGAATTAGCCCTCGACGTCTGAACAACTTTTTTTGAAAAAATCCCTAAGCCGCGCGGTCACAATTTCTGCTCAAAATCTGACGTTCTGCAATTCACTCCAAAATGTTGGCAAACTCTTGCAAGTGATCCCCTGAAATGTTTTTCGGTGGAAACAGATGGGTTTTTATCATCGGAAACAGAATTAGCCCTCGACGTCTGAACAACTTTTTTTTAAAAAAATCCCTAAGCAGCGCGGTCACAATTTCTGCTCAAAATCTGACGTGCTGCAATTCACTGTTGCGAGTGAACCCCTGAAATGTGTTTTGGTGGAAACAGATGGGTTTTTATCATCGAAAACAGAATTAGCCCTCGACGTCTGAACAACTTTTTTTGAAAAAATCCCTAAGCCGCGCGGTCACAATTTCTACTAAAAATCTGACGTTCTGCAATTCACTGAAAAATGTTGGCAAACTGTTGCAAGTGATCCCCTGAAATGTTTTTCAGTGGAAACAGATGGGTTTTTATCATCGGAAACAGAATTAGCCCTCGACGTCTGAACAACTTTTTTTGAAAAAATCCCTAAGCCGCGCGGTCACAATTTCTGCTAAAAGTCTGACGTTCTGCAATTCACTCCAAAATGTTGGCAAACTCTTGCAAGTGATCCCCTGAAATGTTTTTCGGTGGAAATAGATGGGTTTTTATCATCGGAAAAAGAATTAGACCTCGACGTCTGAACAACTTTTTTTGAAAAAATCCCTAAGCCGCGCGGTCACAATTTCTGCTAAAAGTCTGACGTTCTGCAATTCACTCAAAAATGTTGGCAAACTGTTGCAAGTGATCCCCCGAAAGGGTTTTCGGTGGAAACAGATGGGTTTTTTTCATCGGAAACAGAATTAGCCCTCGACGTCTGAACAACTTTTTTTGAAAAAATCCCTAAGAAGCGCGGTCACAATTTCTGCTCAAAATCTGACGTTCTGCAATTCACTCAAAAATGTTGGCAAACTGTTGCAAGTGATCCCCTGAAAGGTTTTTCGGTGGAAACAGGTGGGTTTTTATCATCGGAAACAGAATTAGCCCTCGACGTCTGAACAACTTTTTTTGAAAAAATCCCTAAGCCGCGCGGTCACAATTTCTGCTAAAAATCTGACGTTCTGCAATTCACTCAAAAATGTTGGCAAACTGTTTCAAGTGATCCCCTGAAATGTTTTTCGGTGGAAACAGATGGGTTTTTATCATGGGAAACAGAATTAGCCCTCGACGTCTGAACAACTTTTTTTGAAAAAATCCCTAAGCCGCGCGCGGTCACAATTTCTGCTCAAAATCTGACGTTCTGCAATTCACTCAAAAATGTTGGCAAACTGTTGCAAGTGATCCCCTGAAAGGTTTTTCGGTGGAAACAGATGGGTTTTTATCATCGGAAACAGAATTAGCCCTCGACGTCTGAACAACTTTTTTTTGAAAAAATCCCTAAGCCGCGCGGTCACAATTTCTGCTAAAAATCTGACGTTCTGCAATTCACTCAAAAATGTTGGCAAACTGTTGCGAGTGATCCCCTGAAATGTTTTTCGGTGGAAACAGATGGGTTTTTATCATCGGAAACAGAATTAGCCCTCGACGTCTGAACAACTTTTTTTTGAAAAAATCCCTAAGCCGCGCGGTCACAATTTCTGCTCAAAATCTGACGTTCTGCAATTCACTGTTGCGAGTTATCCCCTGAAATGTTTTTCGGTGGAAACAGATGGATTTTTATCATCGGAAACAGAATTAGCCCTCGACGTCTGAACAACTTTTTTTGAAAAAATCCCTAAGAAGCGCGGTCACAATTTCTGCTCAAAATCTGACGTTCTGCAATTCACTCAAAAATGTTGGCAAACTGTTGCAAGTGATCCCCTGAAAGGTTTTTCGGTGGAAACAGGTGGGTTTTTATCATCGGAAACAGAATTAGCCCTCGACGTCTGAACAACTTTTTTTGAAAAAATCCCTAAGCCGCGCGGTCACAATTTCTGCTAAAAATCTGACGTTCTGCAATTCACTCAAAAATGTTGGCAAACTGTTTCAAGTGATCCCCTGAAATGTTTTTCGGTGGAAACAGATGGGTTTTTATCATGGGAAACAGAATTAGCCCTCGACGTCTGAACAACTTTTTTTGAAAAAATCCCTAAGCCGCGCGCGGTCACAATTTCTGCTCAAAATCTGACGTTCTGCAATTCACTCAAAAATGTTGGCAAACTGTTGCAAGTGATCCCCTGAAAGGTTTTTCGGTGGAAACAGATGGGTTTTTATCATCGGAAACAGAATTAGCCCTCGACGTCTGAACAACTTTTTTTTGAAAAAATCCCTAAGCCGCGCGGTCACAATTTCTGCTAAAAATCTGACGTTCTGCAATTCACTCAAAAATGTTGGCAAACTGTTGCGAGTGATCCCCTGAAATGTTTTTCGGTGGAAACAGATGGGTTTTTATCATCGGAAACAGAATTAGCCCTCGACGTCTGAACAACTTTTTTTTGAAAAAATCCCTAAGCCGCGCGGTCACAATTTCTGCTCAAAATCTGACGTTCTGCAATTCACTGTTGCGAGTTATCCCCTGAAATGTTTTTCGGTGGAAACAGATGGATTTTTATCATCGGAAACAGAATTAGCCCTCGACGTCTGAACAACTTTTTTTGAAAAAATCCCTAAGCCGCGCGGTCACAATTTCTGTTCAAAATCTAACGTTCTGCAATTCACTCAAAAATGTTGGCAAACTGTTGCAAGTGATCCCCTGAAAGGTTTTTCGGTGGAAACAGATGGGTTTTTATCACCGGAAACAGAATTAGCCAACGACGTCTGAACAACTTTTTTTAGAAAAAATCCCGAAGCCGCGCGGTCACAATTTCTGCTCAAAATCTGACGTTCTGCAATTCACTGTTGCGAGTGATCCCCTGAAATGTTTTTCGGTGGAAACAGATGGGTTTTTATCATCGGAAACAGAATTAGCCCTAGACGTCTGAACAACTTTTTTTGAAAAAATCCCTAATTTTTTCACAATTTCTGCTAAAAATCTGACGTTCTGCAATTCACTGAAAAATGTTGGCAAACTGTTGCAAGTGATCCCCTGAAATGTTTTTCGGTGGAAACAGATGGGTTTTTATCATCGGAAACAGAATTAGCCCTCGACGTCTGAACAACTTTTTTTGAAAAAATCCCTAAGCCGCGCGGTCACAATTTCTGCTAAAAATCTGACGTTCTGCAATTCACTCAAAAATGTTGGCAAACTGTTTCAAGTGATCCCCTGAAATGTTTTTCGGTGGAAACAGATGGGTTTTTATCATGGGAAACAGAATTAGCCCTCGACGTCTGAACAACTTTTTTTGAAAAAATCCCTAAGCCGCGCGCGGTCACAATTTCTGCTCAAAATCTGACGTTCTGCAATTCACTCAAAAATGTTGGCAAACTGTTGCAAGTGATCCCCTGAAAGGTTTTTCGGTGGAAACAGATGGGTTTTTATCATCGGAAACAGAATTAGCCCTCGACGTCTGAACAACTTTTTTTTGAAAAAATCCCTAAGCCGCGCGGTCACAATTTCTGCTAAAAATCTGACGTTCTGCAATTCACTCAAAAATGTTGGCAAACTGTTGCGAGTGATCCCCTGAAATGTTTTTCGGTGGAAACAGATGGGTTTTTATCATCGGAAACAGAATTAGCCCTCGACGTCTGAACAACTTTTTTTTGAAAAAATCCCTAAGCCGCGCGGTCACAATTTCTGCTCAAAATCTGACGTTCTGCAATTCACTGTTGCGAGTTATCCCCTGAAATGTTTTTCGGTGGAAACAGATGGATTTTTATCATCGGAAACAGAATTAGCCCTCGACGTCTGAACAACTTTTTTTGAAAAAATCCCTAAGCCGCGCGGTCACAATTTCTGTTCAAAATCTAACGTTCTGCAATTCACTCAAAAATGTTGGCAAACTGTTGCAAGTGATCCCCTGAAAGGTTTTTCGGTGGAAACAGATGGGTTTTTATCACCGGAAACAGAATTAGCCAACGACGTCTGAACAACTTTTTTTAGAAAAAATCCCGAAGCCGCGCGGTCACAATTTCTGCTCAAAATCTGACGTTCTGCAATTCACTGTTGCGAGTGATCCCCTGAAATGTTTTTCGGTGGAAACAGATGGGTTTTTATCATCGGAAACAGAATTAGCCCTAGACGTCTGAACAACTTTTTTTGAAAAAATCCCTAATTTTTTCACAATTTCTGCTAAAAATCTGACGTTCTGCAATTCACTGAAAAATGTTGGCAAACTGTTGCAAGTGATCCCCTGAAATGTTTTTCGGTGGAAACAGATGGGTTTTTATCATCGGAAACAGAATTAGCCCTCGACGTCTGAACAACTTTTTTTGAAAAAATCCCTAAGCCGCGCGGTCACAATTTCTGCTAAAAATCTGACGTTCTGCAATTCACTCCAAAATGTTGGCAAACTCTTGCAAGTGATCCCCTGAAATGTTTTTCGGTGGAAACAGATGGGTTTTTATCATCGGAAACAGAATTAGCCCTCGACGTCTGAACAACTTTTTTTTAAAAAAATCCCTAAGCAGCGCGGTCACAATTTCTGCTCAAAATCTGACGTTCTGCAATTCACTGTTGCGAGTGAACCCCTGAAATGTGTTTTGGTGGAAACAGATGGGTTTTTATCATCGGAAACAGAATTAGCCCTCGACGTCTGAACAACTTTTTTTGAAAAAATCCCTAAGCCGCGCGGTCACAATTTCTACTAAAAATCTGACGTTCTGCAATTCACTGAAAAATGTTGGCAAACTGTTGCAAGTGATCCCCTGAAATGTTTTTCAGTGGAAACAGATGGGTTTTTATCATCGGAAACACAATTAGCCCTCGACGTCTGAACAACTTTTTTTGAAAAAATCCCTAAGCCGCGCGGTCACAATTTCTGCTAAAAGTCTGACGTTCTGCAATTCACTCAAAAATGTTGGCAAACTGTTGCAAGTGATCCCCCGAAAGGGTTTTCGGTGGAAACAGATGGGTTTTTATCATCGGAAACAGAATTAGCCCTCGACGTCTGAACAACTTTTTTTGAAAAAATCCCTAAGCCGCGCGGTCACAATTTCTGGTCAAAATATGACGTTCTGCAATTCACTCCAAAATGTTGGCAAACTCTTGCAAGTGATCCCCTGAAATGTTTTTCGGTGGAAATAGATGGGTTTTTATCATCGGAAAAAGAATTAGACCTCGACGTCTGAACAACTTTTTTTGAAAAAAATCCCTAAGCCGCGCGGTCCCAATTTCTGCTAAAAGTCTGACGTTCTGCAATTCACTCAAAAATGTTGGCAAACTGTTGCAAGTGATCCCCCGAAAGGGTTTTCGGTGGAAACAGATGGGTTTTTTTCATCGGAAACAGAATTAGCCCTCGACGTCTGAACAACTTTTTTTGAAAAAATCCCTAAGAAGCGCGGTCACAATTTCTGCTCAAAATCTGACGTTCTGCAATTCACTCAAAAATGTTGGCAAACTGTTGCAAGTGATCCCCTGAAAGGTTTTTCGGTGGAAACAGGTGGGTTTTTATCATCGGAAACAGAATTAGCCCTCGACGTCTGAACAACTTTTTTTGAAAAAATCCCTAAGCCGCGCGGTCACAATTTCTGCTAAAAATCTGACGTTCTGCAATTCACTCAAAAATGTTGGCAAACTGTTTCAAGTGATCCCCTGAAATGTTTTTCGGTGGAAACAGATGGGTTTTTATCATCGGACACAGAATTAGCCCTCGACGTCTGAACAACTTTTTTTGAAAAAATCCCTAAGCCGCGCGCGGTCACAATTTCTGCTCAAAATCTGACGTTCTGCAATTCACTCAAAAATGTTGGCAAACTGTTGCAAGTGATCCCCTGAAAGGTTTTTCGGTGGAAACAGATGGCTTTTTATCATCGGAAACAGAATTAGCCCTCGACGCCTGAAAAACTTTTTTTTGAAAAAATCCCTAAGCCGCGCGGTCACAATTTCTGCTAAAAATCTGACGTTCTGCAATTCACTCAAAAATGTTGGCAAACTGTTGCGAGTGATCCCCTGAAATGTTTTTCGGTGGAAACAGATGGGTTTTTATCATCGGAAACAGAATTAGCCCTCGACGTCTGAACAACTTTTTTTTGAAAAAATCCCTAAGCCGCGCGGTCACAATTTCTGCTCAAAATCTGACGTTCTGCAATTCACTGTTGCGAGTGATCCCCTGAAATGTTTTTCGGTGGAAACAGATGGATTTTTATCATCGGAAACAGAATTAGCCCTCGACGTCTGAACAACTTTTTTTGAAAAAATCCCTAAGCCGCGCGGTCACAATTTCTGTTCAAAATCTAACGTTCTGCAATTCACTCAAAAATGTTGGCAAACTGTTGCAAGTGATCCCCTGAAAGGTTTTTCGGTGGAAACAGATGGGGTTTTATCACCGGAAACAGAATTAGCCCTCGACGTCTGAACAACTTTTTTTAGAAAAAATCCCGAAGCCGCGCGGTCACAATTTCTGCTCAAAATCTGACGTTCTGCAATTCACTCAAAAATGTTGGCAAACTGTTGCGAGTGATCCCCTGAAATGTTTTTCGGTGGAAACAGATGGGTTTTTATCATCGGAAACACAATTAGCCCTCGACGTCTGAACAACTTTTTTTGAAAAAATCCCTAAGCCGCGCGGTCACAATTTCTGCTAAAAATCTGACGTTCTGCAATTCACTCAAAAATGTTGGCAAACTGTTGCAAGTGATCCCCTGAAATGTTTTTCGGTGGAAACAGATGGGTTTTTATCATCGGAAACAGAATTAGCCCTCGACGTCTGAACAACTTTTTTTTGAAAAAATCCCTAAGCCGCGCGGTCACAATTTCTGCTCAAAATCTGACGTTCTGCAATTCACTGTTGCGAGTGATCCCCTGAAATGTTTTTTGGTGGAAACAGATGGGTTTTTTTCATCGGAAACAGAATTAGCCCTAGACGTCTGAACAACTTTTTTTGAAAAAATCCCTAAGCCGCGCGGTCACAATTTCTGCTAAAAATCTGACATTCTGCAATTCACTGAAAAATGTTGGCAAACTGTTGCAAGTGATCCCCTGAAATGTTTTTCGGTGGAAACAGATGGGTTTTTATCATCGGAAACAGAATTAGACCTCGACGTCTGAACAACTTTTTTTGAAAAAGTCCCTAAGCCGCGCGGTCACAATTTCTGCTAAAAATCTGACGTTCTGCAATTCACTCAAAAATGTTGGCAAACTGTTGCGAGTGATCCCCTGAAATGTATTTCGGTGGAAACAGATGGGTTTTTATCATCGGAAACACAATTAGCCCTCGACGTCTGAACAACTTTTTTTGAAAAAATCCCTAAGCCGCGCGGTCACAATTTCTGCTCAAAATCTGACGTTCTGCAATTCACTCCAAAATGTTGGCAAACTGTTGCAAGTGATCCCCTGAAATGTTTTTCGGTGGAAACAGATGGGTTTTTATCATCGGAAACAGAATTAGACCTCGACGTCTGAACAACTTTTTTTGAAAAAGTCCCTAAGCCGCGCGGTCACAATTTCTGCTCAAAATCTGACGTTCTGCAATTCACTCAAAAATGTTGGCAAACTGTTGCGAGTGATCCCCTGAAATGTATTTCGGTGGAAACAGATGGGTTTTTATCATCGGGAACAGAATTAGCCCTCGACGTCTGAACAACTTTTTTTGAAAAAATCCCTAAGCCGCGCGGTCACAATTTCTGCTCAAAATCTGACGTTCTGCAATTCACTCAAAAATGTTGCCAAACTGTTGCAAGTGATCCCCTGAAATGTTTTTCGGTGGAAACAGATGGGTTTTTATCATCGGAAACAGAATTAGCCCTCGACGTCTGAACAAATTTTTGAAAAAATCCCTAAGCCGCGCGGTCACAATTTCTGCTCAAAATCTGACGTTCTGCAATTCACTCAAAAATGTTGCCAAACTGTTGCAAGTGATCCCCTGAAATGTTTTTCGGTGGAAACAGATGGGTTTTTATCATCGGAAACAGAATTAGCCCTCGACGTCTGAACAACTTTTTTTTGAAAAAAACCCTAACCCGCGCGGTCACAATTTCTGCTAAAAATCTGACATTCTGCAATTCACTGTTGCGAGTGATCCCCTGAAATGTTTTTTGGTGGAAACAGATGGGTTTTTATCATCGGAAACAGAATTAGCCCTCGACGTCTGAACAACTTTTTTTGAAAAAATCTCTAAGCCGCGCGGTCACAATTTCTGCTAAAAATCTGACATTCTGCAATTCACTGAAAAATGTTGGCAAACTGTTGCAAGTGATCCCCTGAAATGTTTTTCGGTGGAAACAGATGGGTTTTTATCATCGGAAACAGAATTAGACCTCGACGTCTGAACAACTTTTTTTGAAAAAGTCCCTAAGCCGCGCGGTCACAATTTCTGCTAAAAATCTGACGTTCTGCAATTCACTCAAAAATGTTGGCAAACTGTTGCGAGTGATCCCCTGAAATGTATTTCGGTGGAAACAGATGGGTTTTTGTCATCGGAAACACAATTAGCCCTCGACGTCTGAACAACTTTTTTTGAAAAAATCCCTAAGCCGCGCGGTCACAATTTCTGCTCAAAATCTGACGTTCTGCAATTCACTCCAAAATGTTGGCAAACTGTTGCAAGTGATCCCCTGAAATGTTTTTCGGTGGAAACAGATGGGTTTTTATCATCGGAAACAGAATTAGACCTCGACGTCTGAACAACTTTTTTTGAAAAAGTCCCTAAGCCGCGCGGTCACAATTTCTGCTCAAAATCTGATGTTCTGCAATTCACTCAAAAATGTTGGCAAACTGTTGCGAGTGATCCCCTGAAATGTATTTCGGTGGAAACAGATGGGTTTTTATCATCGGGAACAGAATTAGCCCTCGACGTCTGAACAACTTTTTTTGAAAAAGTCCCTAAGCCGCGCGGTCACAATTTCTGCTAAAAATCTGACGTTCTGCAATTCACTCAAAAATGTTGGCAAACTGTTGCGAGTGATCCCCTGAAATGTATTTCGGTGGAAACAGATGGGTTTTTATCATCGGAAACACAATTAGCCCTCGACGTCTGAACAACTTTTTTTGAAAAAATCCCTAAGCCGCGCGGTCACAATTTCTGCTCAAAATCTGACGTTCTGCAATTCACTCCAAAATGTTGGCAAACTGTTGCAAGTGATCCCCTGAAATGTTTTTCGGTGGAAACAGATGGGTTTTTATCATCGGAAACAGAATTAGACCTCGACGTCTGAACAACTTTTTTTGAAAAAGTCCCTAAGCCGCGCGGTCACAATTTCTGCTCAAAATCTGACGTTCTGCAATTCACTCAAAAATGTTGGCAAACTGTTGCGAGTGATCCCCTGAAATGTATTTCGGTGGAAACAGATGGGTTTTTATCATCGGGAACAGAATTAGCCCTCGACGTCTGAACAACTTTTTTTGAAAAAATCCCTAAGCCGCGCGGTCACAATTTCTGCTCAAAATCTGACGTTCTGCAATTCACTCCAAAATGTTGGCAAACTGTTGCAAGTGATCCCCTGAAATGTTTTTCGGTGGAAACAGATGGGTTTTTATCATCGGGAACAGAATTAGCCCTCGACGTCTGAACAACTTTTTTTGAAAAAATCCCTAAGCCGCGCGGTCACAATTTCTGCTCAAAATCTGACGTTCTGCAATTCACTCCAAAATGTTGGCAAACTGTTGCAAGTGATCCCCTGAAATGTTTTTCGGTGGAAACAGATGGGTTTTTATCATCGGAAACAGAATTAGCCCTCGACGTCTGAACAAATTTTTGAAAAAATCCCTAAGCCGCGCGGTCACAATTTCTGCTCAAAATCTGACGTTCTGCAATTCACTCAAAAATGTTGCCAAACTGTTGCAAGTGATCCCCTGAAATGTTTTTCGGTGGAAACAGATGGGTTTTTATCATCGGAAACAGAATTAGCCCTCGACGTCTGAACAACTTTTTTTTGAAAAAAACCCTAACCCGCGCGGTCACAATTTCTGCTAAAAATCTGACATTCTGCAATTCACTGTTGCGAGTGATCCCCTGAAATGTTTTTTGGTGGAAACAGATGGGTTTTTATCATCGGAAACAGAATTAGCCCTCGACGTCTGAACAACTTTTTTTGAAAAAATCTCTAAGCCGCGCGGTCACAATTTCTGCTAAAAATCTGATGTTCTGCAATTCACTCCAAAATGTTGGCAAACTGTTGCAAGTGATCCCCTGAAATGTTTTTCGGTGGAAACAGATGGGTTTTTATCATCGGAAACAGAATTAGACCTCGACGTCTGAACAACTTTTTTTGAAAAAGTCCCTAAGCCGCGCGGTCACAATTTCTGCTCAAAATCTGATGTTCTGCAATTCACTCAAAAATGTTGGCAAACTGTTGCGAGTGATCCCCTGAAATGTATTTCGGTGGAAACAGATGGGTTTTTATCATCGGGAACAGAATTAGCCCTCGACGTCTGAACAACTTTTTTTGAAAAAGTCCCTAAGCCGCGCGGTCACAATTTCTGCTAAAAATCTGACGTTCTGCAATTCACTCAAAAATGTTGGCAAACTGTTGCGAGTGATCCCCTGAAATGTATTTCGGTGGAAACAGATGGGTTTTTATCATCGGAAACACAATTAGCCCTCGACGTCTGAACAACTTTTTTTGAAAAAATCCCTAAGCCGCGCGGTCACAATTTCTGCTCAAAATCTGACGTTCTGCAATTCACTCCAAAATGTTGGCAAACTGTTGCAAGTGATCCCCTGAAATGTTTTTCGGTGGAAACAGATGGGTTTTTATCATCGGAAACAGAATTAGACCTCGACGTCTGAACAACTTTTTTTGAAAAAGTCCCTAAGCCGCGCGGTCACAATTTCTGCTCAAAATCTGACGTTCTGCAATTCACTCAAAAATGTTGGCAAACTGTTGCGAGTGATCCCCTGAAATGTATTTCGGTGGAAACAGATGGGTTTTTATCATCGGGAACAGAATTAGCCCTCGACGTCTGAACAACTTTTTTTGAAAAAATCCCTAAGCCGCGCGGTCACAATTTCTGCTCAAAATCTGACGTTCTGCAATTCACTCCAAAATGTTGGCAAACTGTTGCAAGTGATCCCCTGAAATGTTTTTCGGTGGAAACAGATGGGTTTTTATCATCGGAAACAGAATTAGCCCTCGACGTCTGAACAAATTTTTGAAAAAATCCCTAAGCCGCGCGGTCACAATTTCTGCTCAAAATCTGACGTTCTGCAATTCACTCAAAAATGTTGCCAAACTGTTGCAAGTGATCCCCTGAAATGTTTTTCGGTGGAAACAGATGGGTTTTTATCATCGGAAACAGAATTAGCCCTCGACGTCTGAACAACTTTTTTTTGAAAAAAACCCTAACCCGCGCGGTCACAATTTCTGCTAAAAATCTGACATTCTGCAATTCACTGTTGCGAGTGATCCCCTGAAATGTTTTTTGGTGGAAACAGATGGGTTTTTATCATCGGAAACAGAATTAGCCCTCGACGTCTGAACAACTTTTTTTGAAAAAATCTCTAAGCCGCGCGGTCACAATTTCTGCTAAAAATCTGACATTCTGCAATTCACTGAAAAATGTTGGCAAACTGTTGCAAGTGATCCCCTGAAATGTTTTTCGGTGGAAACAGATGGGTTTTTATCATCGGAAACAGAATTAGACCTCGACGTCTGAACAACTTTTTTTGAAAAAGTCCCTAAGCCGCGCGGTCACAATTTCTGCTAAAAATCTGACGTTCTGCAATTCACTCAAAAATGTTGGCAAACTGTTGCGAGTGATCCCCTGAAATGTATTTCGGTGGAAACAGATGGGTTTTTATCATCGGAAACACAATTAGCCCTCGACGTCTGAACAACTTTTTTTGAAAAAATCCCTAAGCCGCGCGGTCACAATTTCTGCTCAAAATCTGACGTTCTGCAATTCACTCCAAATTGTTGGCAAACTGTTGCAAGTGATCCCCTGAAATGTTTTTCGGTGGAAACAGATGGGTTTTTATCATCGGAAACAGAATTAGACCTCGACGTCTGAACAACTTTTTTTGAAAAAGTCCCTAAGCCGCGCGGTCACAATTTCTGCTCAAAATCTGATGTTCTGCAATTCACTCAAAAATGTTGGCAAACTGTTGCGAGTGATCCCCTGAAATGTATTTCGGTGGAAACAGATGGGTTTTTATCATCGGGAACAGAATTAGCCCTCGACGTCTGAACAACTTTTTTTGAAAAAATCCCTAAGCCGCGCGGTCACGATTTCTGCTCAAAATCTGACGTTCTGCAATTCACTCCAAAATGTTGGCAAACTGTTGCAAGTGATCCCCTGAAATGTTTTTCGGTGGAAACAGATGGGTTTTTATCATCGGAAACAGAATTAGCCCTCGACGTCTGAACAACTTTTTTTTGAAAAAATCCCTAAGCCGCGCGGTCACAATTTCTGCTAAAAATCTGACGTTCTGCAATTCACTCAAAAATGTTGGCAAACTGTTGCAAGTGATCCCCTGAAAGGTTTTTCGGTGGAAACAGATGGGTTTTTATCATCGGAAACAGAATTAGCCCTCGACGTCTGAACAACTTTTTTTTGAAAAAATCCCTAAGCCGCGCGGTCACAATTTCTGCTCAAAATCTGACGTTCTGCAATTCACTGTTGCGAGTGATCCCCTGAAATGTTTTTTGGTGGAAACAGATGGGTTTTTATCATCGGAAACAGAATTAGCCCTCGACGTCTGAACAACTTTTTTTGAAAAAATCCCTAAGCCGCGCGGTCACAATTTCTGCTAAAAATCTGACATTCTGCAATTCACTGAAAAATGTTGGCAAACTGTTGCAAGTGCTCCCCTGAAATGTTTTTCGGTGGAAACAGGTGGGTTTTTATCATCGGAAACAGAATTAGACCTCGACGTCTGAACAACTTTTTTTGAAAAAGTCCCTAAGCCGCGCGGTCACAATTTCTGCTCAAAATCTGACGTTCTGCAATTCACTCAAAAATGTTGGCAAACTGTTGCGAGTGATCCCCTGAAATGTATTTCGGTGGAAACAGATGGGTTTTTATCATCGGAAACACAATTAGCCCTCGACGTCTGAACAACTTTTTTTGAAAAAATCCCTAAGCCGCGCGGTCACAATTTCTGCTCAAAATCTGACGTTCTGCAATTCACTCCAAAATGTTGGCAAACTGTTGCAAGTGATCCCCTGAAATGTTTTTCGGTGGAAACAGATGGGTTTTTATCATCGGAAACAGAATTAGACCTCGACGTCTGAACAACTTTTTTTGGAAAAGTCCCTAAGCCGCGCGGTCACAATTTCTGCTCAAAATCTGACGTTCTGCAATTCACTCAAAAATGTTGGCAAACTGTTGCGAGTGATCCCCTGAAATGTATTTCGGTGGAAACAGATGGGTTTTTATCATCGGGAACAGAATTAGCCCTCGACGTCTGAACAACTTTTTTTGAAAAAATCCCTAAGCCGCGCGGTCACAATTTCTGCTCAAAATCTGACGTTCTGCAATTCACTCCAAAATGTTGGCAAACTGTTGCAAGTGATCCCCTGAAATGTTTTTCGGTGGAAACAGATGGGTTTTTATCATCGGAAACAGAATTAGCCCTCGACGTCTGAACAACTTTTTTTTGAAAAAATCCCTAAGCCGCGCGGTCACAATTTCTTCTAAAAATCTGACGTTCTGCAATTCACTCAAAAATGTTGGCAAACTGTTGCAAGTGTTCCCCTGAAAGGTTTTTTGGTGGAAACAGATGGGTTTTTATCATCGGAAACAGAATTAGCCCTCGACGTCTGAACAAATTTTTGAAAAAATCCCTAAGCCGCGCGGTCACAATTTCTGCTCAAAATCTGACGTTCTGCAATTCACTCAAAAATGTTGCCAAACTGTTGCAAGTGATCCCCTGAAATGTTTTTCGGTGGAAACAGATGGGTTTTTATCATCGGAAACAGAATTAGCCCTCGACGTCTGAACAACTTTTTTTTGAAAAAATCCCTAACCCGCGCGGTCACAATTTCTGCTCAAAATCTGACGTTCTGCAATTCACTGTTGCGAGTGATCCCCTGAAATGTTTTTTGGTGGAAACAGATGGGTTTTTATCATCGGAAACAGAATTAGCCCTCGACGTCTGAACAACTTTTTTTGAAAAAATCCCTAAGCCGCGCGGTCACAATTTCTGCTAAAAATCTGACATTCTGCAATTCACTGAAAAATGTTGGCAAACTGTTGCAAGTGATCCCCTGAAATGTTTTTCGGTGGAAACAGATGGGTTTTTATCATCGGAAAAAGAATTAGACCTCGACGTCTGAACAACTTTTTTTGAAAAAGTCCCTAAGCCGCGCGGTCACAATTTCTGCTAAAAATCTGACGTTCTGCAATTCACTCAAAAATGTTGGCAAACTGTTGCAAGTGATCCCCTGAAATGTTTTTCGGTGGAAACAGATGGGTTTTTATCATCGGAAACAGAATTAGCCCTCGACGTCTGAAGAACTTTTTTTGAAAAAATCCCTAAGCCGCGCGGTCACAATTTCTGCTCAAAATCTGACGTTCTGCAATTCACTCAAAAATGTTGGCAAACTGTTGCAAGTGATACCCTGAAAGGTTTTTCGGTGGAAACAGATGGGTTTTTATCATCGGAAACAGAATTAGCCCTCGACGTCTGAACAACTTTTTTTGAAAAAATCCCTAAGCCGCGCGGTCACAATTTCTGCTCAAAATCTGACGTTCTGCAATTCACTCAAAAATGTTGGCAAACTGTTGCAAGTGATCCCCTGAAAGGTTTTTCGGTGGAAACAGATGGGTTTTTATCATCGGAAACAGAATTAGCCCTCGACGTCTGAACAACTTTTTTTTGAAAAAATCCCTAAGCCGCGCGGTCACAATTTCTGCTAAAAATCTGACGTTCTGCAATTCACTCAAAAATGTTGGCAAACTGTTGCGAGTGATCCCCTGAAATGTTTTTCGGTGGAAACAGATGGGTTTTTATCATCGGAAACAGAATTAGCCCTCGACGTCTGAACAACTTTTTTTGAAAAAATCCCTAAGCCGCGCGGTCACAATTTCTGCTCAAAATCTGACGTTCTGCAATTCACTCAAAAATGTTGCCAAACTGTTGCAAGTGATCCCCTGAAATGTTTTTCGGTGGAAACAGATGGGTTTTTATCATTGGAAACAGAATTAGCCCTCGACGTCTGAACAACTTTTTTTTGAAACAATCCCTAAGCCGCGCGGTCACAATTTCTGCTCAAAATCTGACGTTCTGCAATTCACTGTTGCGAGTGATCCCCTGAAATGTTTTTTGGTGGAAACAGATGGGTTTTTATCATCGGAAACAGAATTAGCCCTCGACGTCTGAACAACTTTTTTTGAAAAAATCCCTAAGCCGCGCGGTCACAATTTCTGCTAAAAATCTGACATTCTGCAATTCACTGAAAAATGTTGGCAAACTGTTGCAAGTGATCCCCTGAAATGTTTTTCGGTGGAAACAGGTGGGTTTTTATCATCGGAAAAAGAATTAGACTTCGACGTCTGAACAACTTTTTTTGAAAAAGTCCCTAAGCCGCGCGGTCACAATTTCTGCTAAAAATCTGACGTTCTGCAATTCACTCAAAAATGTTGGCAAACTGTTGCAAGTGATCCCCTGAAAAGTTTTTCGGTGGAAACAGATGGGTTTTTATCATCGGAAACACAATTAGCCCTCGACGTCTGAACAACTTTTTTTGAAAAAATCCCTAAGCCGCGCGGTCACAATTTCTGCTCAAAATCTGACGTTCTGCAATTCACTCAAAAATGTTGGCAAACTGTTGCAAGTGTTCCCTTGAAATGTTTTTCGGTGGAAACAGATGGGTTTTTATCATCGGAAACAGAATTAGCCCTCGACGTCTGAAGAACTTTTTTTGAAAAAATCCCTAAGCCGCGCGGTCACAATTTCTGCTCAAAATCTGACGTTCTGCAATTCACTCAAAAATGTTGGCAAACTGTTGCAAGTGATACCCTGAAAGGTTTTTCGGTGGAAACAGATGGGTTTTTATCATCGGAAACAGAATTAGCCCTCGACGTCTGAACAACTTTTTTTGAAAAAATCCCTAAGCCGCGCGGTCACAATTTCTGCTCAAAATCTGACGTTCTGCAATTCACTCAAAAATGTTGGCAAACTGTTGCAAGTGATCCCCTGAAATGTTTTTCGGTGGAAACAGATGGGTTTTTATCATTGGAAACAGAATTAGCCCTCGACGTCTGAACAACTTTTTTTTGAAACAATCCCTAAGCCGCGCGGTCACAATTTCTGCTCAAAATCTGACGTTCTGCAATTCACTGTTGCGAGTGATCCCCTGAAATGTTTTTTGGTGGAAACAGATGGGTTTTTATCATCGGAAACAGAATTAGCCCTCGACGTCTGAACAACTTTTTTTGAAAAAATCCCTAAGCCGCGCGGTCACAATTTCTGCTAAAAATCTGACATTCTGCAATTCACTGAAAAATGTTGGCAAACTGTTGCAAGTGATCCCCTGAAATGTTTTTCGGTGGAAACAGATGGGTTTTTATCATCGGAAACAGAATTAGCCCTCGACGTCTGAACAAATTTTTGAAAAAATCCCTAAGCCGCGCGGTCACAATTTCTGCTCAAAATCTGACGTTCTGCAATTCACTCAAAAATGTTGCCAAACTGTTGCAAGTGATCCCCTGAAATGTTTTTCGGTGGAAACAGATGGGTTTTTATCATCGGAAACAGAATTAGCCCTCGACGTCTGAACAACTTTTTTTTGAAAAAATCCCTAACCCGCGCGGTCACAATTTCTGCTCAAAATCTGACGTTCTGCAATTCACTGTTGCGAGTGATCCCCTGAAATGTTTTTTGGTGGAAACAGATGGGTTTTTATCATCGGAAACAGAATTAGCCCTCGACGTCTGAACAACTTTTTTTGAAAAAATCCCTAAGCCGCGCGGTCACAATTTCTGCTAAAAATCTGACATTCTGCAATTCACTGAAAAATGTTGGCAAACTGTTGCAAGTGATCCCCTGAAATGTTTTTCGGTGGAAACAGATGGGTTTTTATCATCGGAAAAAGAATTAGACCTCGACGTCTGAACAACTTTTTTTGAAAAAGTCCCTAAGCCGCGCGGTCACAATTTCTGCTAAAAATCTGACGTTCTGCAATTCACTCAAAAATGTTGGCAAACTGTTGCAAGTGATCCCCTGAAATGTTTTTCGGTGGAAACAGATGGGTTTTTATCATCGGAAACAGAATTAGCCCTCGACGTCTGAAGAACTTTTTTTGAAAAAATCCCTAAGCCGCGCGGTCACAATTTCTGCTCAAAATCTGACGTTCTGCAATTCACTCAAAAATGTTGGCAAACTGTTGCAAGTGATACCCTGAAAGGTTTTTCGGTGGAAACAGATGGGTTTTTATCATCGGAAACAGAATTAGCCCTCGACGTCTGAACAACTTTTTTTGAAAAAATCCCTAAGCCGCGCGGTCACAATTTCTGCTCAAAATCTGACGTTCTGCAATTCACTCAAAAATGTTGGCAAACTGTTGCAAGTGATCCCCTGAAAGGTTTTTCGGTGGAAACAGATGGGTTTTTATCATCGGAAACAGAATTAGCCCTCGACGTCTGAACAACTTTTTTTTGAAAAAATCCCTAAGCCGCGCGGTCACAATTTCTGCTAAAAATCTGACGTTCTGCAATTCACTCAAAAATGTTGGCAAACTGTTGCGAGTGATCCCCTGAAATGTTTTTCGGTGGAAACAGATGGGTTTTTATCATCGGAAACAGAATTAGCCCTCGACGTCTGAACAACTTTTTTTGAAAAAATCCCTAAGCCGCGCGGTCACAATTTCTGCTCAAAATCTGACGTTCTGCAATTCACTCAAAAATGTTGCCAAACTGTTGCAAGTGATCCCCTGAAATGTTTTTCGGTGGAAACAGATGGGTTTTTATCATTGGAAACAGAATTAGCCCTCGACGTCTGAACAACTTTTTTTTGAAACAATCCCTAAGCCGCGCGGTCACAATTTCTGCTCAAAATCTGACGTTCTGCAATTCACTGTTGCGAGTGATCCCCTGAAATGTTTTTTGGTGGAAACAGATGGGTTTTTATCATCGGAAACAGAATTAGCCCTCGACGTCTGAACAACTTTTTTTGAAAAAATCCCTAAGCCGCGCGGTCACAATTTCTGCTAAAAATCTGACATTCTGCAATTCACTGAAAAATGTTGGCAAACTGTTGCAAGTGATCCCCTGAAATGTTTTTCGGTGGAAACAGGTGGGTTTTTATCATCGGAAAAAGAATTAGACTTCGACGTCTGAACAACTTTTTTTGAAAAAGTCCCTAAGCCGCGCGGTCACAATTTCTGCTAAAAATCTGACGTTCTGCAATTCACTCAAAAATGTTGGCAAACTGTTGCAAGTGATCCCCTGAAAAGTTTTTCGGTGGAAACAGATGGGTTTTTATCATCGGAAACACAATTAGCCCTCGACGTCTGAACAACTTTTTTTGAAAAAATCCCTAAGCCGCGCGGTCACAATTTCTGCTCAAAATCTGACGTTCTGCAATTCACTCAAAAATGTTGGCAAACTGTTGCAAGTGTTCCCTTGAAATGTTTTTCGGTGGAAACAGATGGGTTTTTATCATCGGAAACAGAATTAGCCCTCGACGTCTGAAGAACTTTTTTTGAAAAAATCCCTAAGCCGCGCGGTCACAATTTCTGCTCAAAATCTGACGTTCTGCAATTCACTCAAAAATGTTGGCAAACTGTTGCAAGTGATACCCTGAAAGGTTTTTCGGTGGAAACAGATGGGTTTTTATCATCGGAAACAGAATTAGCCCTCGACGTCTGAACAACTTTTTTTGAAAAAATCCCTAAGCCGCGCGGTCACAATTTCTGCTCAAAATCTGACGTTCTGCAATTCACTCAAAAATGTTGGCAAACTGTTGCAAGTGATCCCCTGAAATGTTTTTCGGTGGAAACAGATGGGTTTTTATCATTGGAAACAGAATTAGCCCTCGACGTCTGAACAACTTTTTTTTGAAACAATCCCTAAGCCGCGCGGTCACAATTTCTGCTCAAAATCTGACGTTCTGCAATTCACTGTTGCGAGTGATCCCCTGAAATGTTTTTTGGTGGAAACAGATGGGTTTTTATCATCGGAAACAGAATTAGCCCTCGACGTCTGAACAACTTTTTTTGAAAAAATCCCTAAGCCGCGCGGTCACAATTTCTGCTAAAAATCTGACATTCTGCAATTCACTGAAAAATGTTGGCAAACTGTTGCAAGTGATCCCCTGAAATGTTTTTCGGTGGAAACAGGTGGGTTTTTATCATCGGAAAAAGAATTAGACTTCGACGTCTGAACAACTTTTTTTGAAAAAGTCCCTAAGCCGCGCGGTCACAATTTCTGCTAAAAATCTGACGTTCTGCAATTCACTCAAAAATGTTGGCAAACTGTTGCAAGTGATCCCCTGAAAAGTTTTTCGGTGGAAACAGATGGGTTTTTATCATCGGAAACACAATTAGCCCTCGACGTCTGAACAACTTTTTTTGAAAAAATCCCTAAGCCGCGCGGTCACAATTTCTGCTCAAAATCTGACGTTCTGCAATTCACTCAAAAATGTTGGGAAACTGTTGCAAGTGTTCCCTTGAAATGTTTTTCGGTGGAAACAGATGGGTTTTTATCATCGGAAACAGAATTAGCCCTCGACGTCTGAAGAACTTTTTTTGAAAAAATCCCTAAGCCGCGCGGTCACAATTTCTGCTCAAAATCTGACGTTCTGCAATTCACTCAAAAATGTTGGCAAACTGTTGCAAGTGATACCCTGAAAGGTTTTTCGGTGGAAACAGATGGGTTTTTATCATCGGAAACAGAATTAGCCCTCGACGTCTGAACAACTTTTTTTGAAAAAATCCCTAAGCCGCGCGGTCACAATTTCTGCTCAAAATCTGACGTTCTGCAATTCACTCAAAAATGTTGGCAAACTGTTGCAAGTGATCCCCTGAAAGGTTTTTCGGTGGAAACAGATGGGTTTTTATCATCGGAAACAGAATTAGCCCTCGACGTCTGAACAACTTTTTTTTGAAAAAATCCCTAAGTCGCGCGGTCACAATTTCTGCTAAAAATCTGACGTTCTGCAATTCACTCAAAAATGTTGGCAAACTGTTGCGAGTGATCCCCTGAAAGGTTTTTCGGTGGAAACAGATGGGTTTTTATCATCGGAAACAGAATTAGCCCTCGACGTCTGAACAACTTTTTTTGAAAAAATCCCTAAGCCGCGCGGTCACAATTTCTGCTAAAAATCTGACGTTCTGCAATTCACTCAAAAATGTTGGCAAACTGTTGCAAGTGATCCCCTGAAAAGTTTTTCGGTGCAAACAGATGGGTTTTTATCATCGGAAACACAATTAGCCCTCGATGTCTGAACAACTTTTTTTGAAAAAATCCCTAAGCCGCGCGGTCACAATTTCTGCTCAAAATCTGACGTTCTGCAATTCACTCAAAAATGTTGGCAAACTGTTGCAAGTGATCCCCTGAAATGTTTTTCGGTGGAAACAGATGGGTTTTTATCATCGGAAACACAATTAGCCCTCGACGTCTGAAGAACTTTTTTTGAAAAAATCCCTAAGCCGCGCGGTCACAATTTCTGCTAAAAATCTGACGTTCTGCAATTCACTCAAAAATGTTGGCAAACTGTTGCAAGTGATTCCCTGAAAAGTTTTTCGGTGGAAACAGATGGGTTTTTATCATCGGAAACACAATTAGCCCTCGACGTCTGAACAACTTTTTTTGAAAAAATCCCTTAGCCGCGCGGTCACAATTTCTGCTCAAAATCTGACGTTCTGCAATTCACTCAAAAATGTTGGCAAACTGTTGCAAGTGATCCCCTGAAAGGTTTTTCGGTGGAAACAGATGGGTTTTTATCATCGGAAACAGAATTAGCCCTCGACGTCTGAACAACTTTTTTTTGAAAAAATCCCTAAGCCGCGCGGTCACAATTTCTGCTAAAAATCTGACGTTCTGCAATTCACTCAAAAATGTTGGCAAACTGTTGCGAGTGATCCCCTGAAATGTTTTTCGGTGGAAACAGATGGGTTTTTATCATCGGAAACAGAATTAGCCCTCGACGTCTGAACAACTTTTTTTGAAAAAATCCCTAAGCCGCGCGGTCACAATTTCTCCTCAAAATCTGACGTTCTGCAATTCACTCAAAAATGTTGCCAAACTGTTGCAAGTGATCCCCTGAAATGTTTTTCGGTGGAAACAGATGGGTTTTTATCATCGGAAACAGAATTAGCCCTCGACGTCTGAACAACTTTTTTTTGAAAAAATCCCTAAGCCGCGCGGTCACAATTTCTGCTCAAAATCTGACGTTCTGCAATTCACTGTTGCGAGTGATCCCCTGAAATGTTTTTTGGTGGAAACAGATGGGTTTTTATCATCGGAAACAGAATTAGCCCTCGACGTCTGAACAGCTTTTTTTGAAAAAATCCCTAAGCCGCGCGGTCACAATTTCTGCTAAAAATCTGACATTCTGCAATTCACTGAAAAATGTTGGCAAACTGTTGCAAGTGATCCCCTGAAATGTTTTTCGGTGGAAACAGGTGGGTTTTTATCATCGGAAAAAGAATTAGACCTCGACGTCTGAACAACTTTTTTTGAAAAAGTCCCTAAGCCGCGCGGTCACAATTTCTGCTAAAAATCTGACGTTCTGCAATTCACTCAAAAATGTTGGCAAACTGTTGCAAGTGATCCCCTGAAAAGTTTTTCGGTGGAAACAGATGGGTTTTTATCATCGGAAACACAATTAGCCCTCGACGTCTGAACAACTTTTTTTGAAAAAATCCCTAAGCCGCGCGGTCACAATTTCTGCTCAAAATCTGACGTTCTGCAATTCACTCAAAAATGTTGGCAAACTGTTGCAAGTGATCCCCTGAAAGGTTTTTCAGTGGAAACAGATGGGTTTTTATCATCGGAAACAGAATTAGCCCTCGATGTCTGAAGAACTTTTTTTGAAAAAATCCCTAAACCGCGCGGTCACAATTTCTGCTCAAAATCTGACGTTCTGCAATTCACTCAAAAATGTTGGCAAACTGTTCCGAGTGATCCCCTGAAATGTATTTCGGTGGAAACAGATGGGTTTTTATCATCGGGAACAGAATTAGCCCTCGACGTCTGAACAACTTTTTTTGAAAAAATCCCTAAGCCGCGCGGTCACAATTTCTGCTCAAAATCTGACGTTCTGCAATTCACTCAAAAATGTTGGCAAACTGTTGCAAGTGATCCCTTGAAATGTTTTTCTGTGGAAACAGATGGGTTTTTATCATCGGAAACAGAATTAGCCCTCAACGTCTGAACAACTTTTTTTGAAAAAATCCCTAAGCCGCGCGGTCACAATTTCTGCTAAAAATCTGACGTTCTGCAATTCACTCAAAAATGTTGGCAAACTGTTGTAAGTGATCCCCTGAAATGTTTTTTGGTGGAAACAGATGGGTTTTTATCATCGGTAACAGAATTAGCCCTCGACGTCTGAACAACTTTTTTTGAAAAAATCCCTAAGCCGCGCGGTCACAATTTCTGCTCAAAATCTGACGTTCTGCAATTCACTCAAAAATGTTGGCAAACTGTTGCAAGTGATCCCCTGATAGGTTTTTCGGTGGAAACAGATGGGTTTTTATCATCGGAAACAGAATTAGCCCTCGACGTCTGAAGAACTTTTTTTGAAAAAATCCCTAAGCCGCGCGGTCACAATTTCTGCTCAAAATCTGACGTTCTGCAATTCACTCAAAAATGTTGGCAAACTGTTGCAAGTGATACCCTGAAAGGTTTTTCGGTGGAAACAGATGGGTTTTTATCATCGGAAACAGAATTAGCCCTCGACGTCTGAACAACTTTTTTTGAAAAAATCCCTAAGCCGCGCGGTCACAATTTCTGCTCAAAATCTGACGTTCTGCAATTCACTCAAAAATGTTGGCAAACTGTTGCAAGTGATCCCCTGAAAGGTTTTTCGGTGGAAACAGATGGGTTTTTATCATCGGAAACAGAATTAGCCCTCGACGTCTGAACAACTTTTTTTTGAAAAAATCCCTAAGTCGCGCGGTCACAATTTCTGCTAAAAATCTGACGTTCTGCAATTCACTCAAAAATGTTGGCAAACTGTTGCGAGTGATCCCCTGAAAGGTTTTTCGGTGGAAACAGATGGGTTTTTATCATCGGAAACAGAATTAGCCCTTGACGTCTGAACAACTTTTTTTGAAAAAATCCCTAAGCCGCGCGGTCACAATTTCTGCTAAAAATCTGACGTTCTGCAATTCACTCAAAAATGTTGGCAAACTGTTGCAAGTGATCCCCTGAAATGTTTTTCGGTGGAAACAGATGGGTTTTTATCATCGGAAACACAATTAGCCCTCGACGTCTGAAGAACTTTTTTTGAAAAAATCCCTAAGCCGCGCGGTCACAATTTCTGCTAAAAATCTGACGTTCTGCAATTCACTCAAAAATGTTGGCAAACTGTTGCAAGTGATCCCCTGAAAAGTTTTTCGGTGGAAACAGATGGGTTTTTATCATCGGAAACACAATTAGCCCTCGACGTCTGAACAACTTTTTTTGAAAAAATCCCTTAGCCGCGCGGTCACAATTTCTGCTCAAAATCTGACGTTCTGCAATTCACTCAAAAATGTTGGCAAACTGTTGCAAGTGATCCCCTGAAAGGTTTTTCGGTGGAAACAGATGGGTTTTTATCATCGGAAACAGAATTAGCCCTCGACGTCTGAACAACTTTTTTTTGAAAAAATCCCTAAGCCGCGCGGTCACAATTTCTGCTCAAAATCTGACGTTCTGCAATTCACTCAAAAATGTTGCCAAACTGTTGCAAGTGATCCCCTGAAATGTTTTTCGGTGGAAACAGATGGGTTTTTATCATCGGAAACAGAATTAGCCCTCGACGTCTGAACAACTTTTTTTTGAAAAAATCCCTAAGCCGCGCGGTCACAATTTCTGCTCAAAATCTGACGTTCTGCAATTCACTCAAAAATGTTGCCAAACTGTTGCAAGTGATCCCCTGAAATGTTTTTCGGTGGAAACAGATGGGTTTTTATCATCGGAAACAGAATTAGCCCTCGACGTCTGAACAACTTTTTTTTGAAAAAATCCCTAAGCCGCGCGGTCACAATTTCTGCTCAAAATCTGACGTTCTGCAATTCACTGTTGCGAGTGATCCCCTGAAATGTTTTTTGGTGGAAACAGATGGGTTTTTATCATCGGAAACAGAATTAGCCCTCGACGTCTGAACAGCTTTTTTTGAAAAAATCCCTAAGCCGCGCGGTCACAATTTCTGCTAAAAATCTGACATTCTGCAATTCACTGAAAAATGTTGGCAAACTGTTGCAAGTGATCCCCTGAAATGTTTTTCGGTGGAAACAGGTGGGTTTTTATCATCGGAAAAAGAATTAGACCTCGACGTCTGAACAACTTTTTTTGAAAAAGTCCCTAAGCCGCGCGGTCACAATTTCTGCTAAAAATCTGACGTTCTGCAATTCACTCAAAAATGTTGGCAAACTGTTGCAAGTGATCCCCTGAAAAGTTTTTCGGTGGAAACAGATGGGTTTTTATCATCGGAAACACAATTAGCCCTCGACGTCTGAACAACTTTTTTTGAAAAAATCCCTAAGCCGCGCGGTCACAATTTCTGCTCAAAATCTGACGTTCTGCAATTCACTCAAAAATGTTGGCAAACTGTTGCAAGTGATCCCCTGAAAGGTTTTTCAGTGGAAACAGATGGGTTTTTATCATCGGAAACAGAATTAGCCCTCGACGTCTGAAGAACTTTTTTTTGAAACAATCCCTAAGCCGCGCGGTCACAATTTCTGCTCAAAATCTGACGTTCTGCAATTCACTGTTGCGAGTGATCCCCTGAAATGTTTTTTGGTGGAAACAGATGGGTTTTTATCATCGGAAACAGAATTAGCCCTCGACGTCTGAACAACTTTTTTTGAAAAAATCCCTAAGCCGCGCGGTCACAATTTCTGCTAAAAATCTGACATTCTGCAATTCACTGAAAAATGTTGGCAAACTGTTGCAAGTGATCCCCTGAAATGTTTTTCGGTGGAAACAGGTGGGTTTTTATCATCGGAAAAAGAATTAGACTTCGACGTCTGAACAACTTTTTTTGAAAAAGTCCCTAAGCCGCGCGGTCACAATTTCTGCTAAAAATCTGACGTTCTGCAATTCACTCAAAAATGTTGGCAAACTGTTGCAAGTGATCCCCTGAAAAGTTTTTCGGTGGAAACAGATGGGTTTTTATCATCGGAAACACAATTAGCCCTCGACGTCTGAACAACTTTTTTTGAAAAAATCCCTAAGCCGCGCGGTCACAATTTCTGCTCAAAATCTGACGTTCTGCAATTCACTCAAAAATGTTGGCAAACTGTTGCAAGTGTTCCCTTGAAATGTTTTTCGGTGGAAACAGATGGGTTTTTATCATCGGAAACAGAATTAGCCCTCGACGTCTGAAGAACTTTTTTTGAAAAAATCCCTAAGCCGCGCGGTCACAATTTCTGCTCAAAATCTGACGTTCTGCAATTCACTCAAAAATGTTGGCAAACTGTTGCAAGTGATACCCTGAAAGGTTTTTCGGTGGAAACAGATGGGTTTTTATCATCGGAAACAGAATTAGCCCTCGACGTCTGAACAACTTTTTTTGAAAAAATCCCTAAGCCGCGCGGTCACAATTTCTGCTCAAAATCTGACGTTCTGCAATTCACTCAAAAATGTTGGCAAACTGTTGCAAGTGATCCCCTGAAAGGTTTTTCGGTGGAAACAGATGGGTTTTTATCATCGGAAACAGAATTAGCCCTCGACGTCTGAACAACTTTTTTTTGAAAAAATCCCTAAGTCGCGCGGTCACAATTTCTGCTAAAAATCTGACGTTCTGCAATTCACTCAAAAATGTTGGCAAACTGTTGCGAGTGATCCCCTGAAAGGTTTTTCGGTGGAAACAGATGGGTTTTTATCATCGGAAACAGAATTAGCCCTCGACGTCTGAACAACTTTTTTTGAAAAAATCCCTAAGCCGCGCGGTCACAATTTCTGCTAAAAATCTGACGTTCTGCAATTCACTCAAAAATGTTGGCAAACTGTTGCAAGTGATCCCCTGAAAAGTTTTTCGGTGGAAACAGATGGGTTTTTATCATCGGAAACACAATTAGCCCTCGACGTCTGAACAACTTTTTTTGAAAAAATCCCTAAGCCGCGCGGTCACAATTTCTGCTCAAAATCTGACGTTCTGCAATTCACTCAAAAATGTTGGCAAACTGTTGCAAGTGATCCCCTGAAATGTTTTTCGGTGGAAACAGATGGGTTTTTATCATCGGAAACACAATTAGCCCTCGACGTCTGAACAACTTTTTTTGAAAAAATCCCTAAGCCGCGCGGCCACAATTTCTGCTAAAAATCTGACGTTCTGCAATTCACTCAAAAATGTTGGCAAACTGTTGCAAGTGATCCCCTGAAAAGTTTTTCGGTGGAAACAGATGGGTTTTTATCATCGGAAACACAATTAGCCCTCGACGTCTGAACAACTTTTTTTGAAAAAATCCCTTAGCCGCGCGGTCACAATTTCTGCTCAAAATCTGACGTTCTGCAATTCACTCAAAAATGTTGGCAAACTGTTGCAAGTGATCCCCTGAAAGGTTTTTCGGTGGAAACAGATGGGTTTTTATCATCGGAAACACAATTAGCCCTCGACGTCTGAACAACTTTTTTTGAAAAAATCCCTTAGCCGCGCGGTCACAATTTCTGCTCAAAATCTGACGTTCTGCAATTCACTCAAAAATGTTGGCAAACTGTTGCAAGTGATCCCCTGAAAGGTTTTTCGGTGGAAACAGATGGGTTTTTATCATCGGAAACAGAATTAGCCCTCGACGTCTGAACAACTTTTTTTTGAAAAAATCCCTAAGCCGCGCGGTCACAATTTCTGCTAAAAATCTGACGTTCTGCAATTCACTCAAAAATGTTGGCAAACTGTTGCGAGTGATCCCCTGAAATGTTTTTCGGTGGAAACAGATGGGTTTTTATCATCGGAAACAGAATTAGCCCTCGACGTCTGAACAACTTTTTTTGAAAAAATCCCTAAGCCGCGCGGTCACAATTTCTGCTCAAAATCTGACGTTCTGCAATTCACTCAAAAATGTTGCCAAACTGTTGCAAGTGATCCCCTGAAATGTTTTTCGGTGGAAACAGATGGGTTTTTATCATCGGAAACAGAATTAGCCCTCGACGTCTGAACAACTTTTTTTTGAAAAAATCCCTAAGCCGCGCGGTCACAATTTCTGCTCAAAATCTGACGTTCTGCAATTCACTGTTGCGAGTGATCCCCTGAAATGTTTTTTGGTGGAAACAGATGGGTTTTTATCATCGGAAACAGAATTAGCCCTCGACGTCTGAACAGCTTTTTTTGAAAAAATCCCTAAGCCGCGCGGTCACAATTTCTGCTAAAAATCTGACATTCTGCAATTCACTGAAAAATGTTGGCAAACTGTTGCAAGTGATCCCCTGAAATGTTTTTCGGTGGAAACAGGTGGGTTTTTATCATCGGAAAAAGAATTAGACCTCGACGTCTGAACAACTTTTTTTGAAAAAGTCCCTAAGCCGCGCGGTCACAATTTCTGCTAAAAATCTGACGTTCTGCAATTCACTCAAAAATGTTGGCAAACTGTTGCAAGTGATCCCCTGAAAGGTTTTTCGGTGGAAACAGATGGGTTTTTATCATCGGAAACAGAATTAGCCCTCGACGTCTGAAGAACTTTTTTTGAAAAAATCCCTAAGCCGCGCGGTCACAATTTCTGCTCAAAATCTGACGTTCTGCAATTCACTCAAAAATGTTGGCAAACTGTTGCAAGTGATACCCTGAAAGGTTTTTCGGTGGAAACAGATGGGTTTTTATCATCGGAAACAGAATTAGCCCTCGACGTCTGAACAACTTTTTTTGAAAAAATCCCTAAGCCGCGCGGTCACAATTTCTGCTCAAAATCTGACGTTCTGCAATTCACTCAAAAATGTTGGCAAACTGTTGCAAGTGATCCCCTGAAAGGTTTTTCGGTGGAAACAGATGGGTTTTTATCATCGGAAACAGAATTAGCCCTCGACGTCTGAACAACTTTTTTTTGAAAAAATCCCTAAGTCGCGCGGTCACAATTTCTGCTAAAAATCTGACGTTCTGCAATTCACTCAAAAATGTTGGCAAACTGTTGCGAGTGATCCCCTGAAAGGTTTTTCGGTGGAAACAGATGGGTTTTTATCATCGGAAACAGAATTAGCCCTCGACGTCTGAACAACTTTTTTTGAAAAAATCCCTAAGCCGCGCGGTCACAATTTCTGCTCAAAATCTGACGTTCTGCAATTCACTCAAAAATGTTGGCAAACTGTTGCAAGTGATCCCCTGAAATGTTTTTCGGTGGAAACAGATGGGTTTTTATCATCGGAAACACAATTAGCCCTCGACGTCTGAAGAACTTTTTTTGAAAAAATCCCTAAGCCGCGCGGTCACAATTTCTGCTAAAAATCTGACGTTCTGCAATTCACTCAAAAATGTTGGCAAACTGTTGCAAGTGATCCCCTGAAAAGTTTTTCGGTGGAAACAGATGGGTTTTTATCATCGGAAACACAATTAGCCCTCGACGTCTGAACAACTTTTTTTGAAAAAATCCCTTAGCCGCGCGGTCACAATTTCTGCTCAAAATCTGACGTTCTGCAATTCACTCAAAAATGTTGGCAAACTGTTGCAAGTGATCCCCTGAAAGGTTTTTCGGTGGAAACAGATGGGTTTTTATCATCGGAAACAGAATTAGCCCTCGACGTCTGAACAACTTTTTTTTGAAAAAATCCCTAAGCCGCGCGGTCACAATTTCTGCTAAAAATCTGACGTTCTGCAATTCACTCAAAAATGTTGGCAAACTGTTGCGAGTGATCCCCTGAAATGTTTTTCGGTGGAAACAGATGGGTTTTTATCATCGGAAACAGAATTAGCCCTCGACGTCTGAACAACTTTTTTTGAAAAAATCCCTAAGCCGCGCGGTCACAATTTCTGCTCAAAATCTGACGTTCTGCAATTCACTCAAAAATGTTGCCAAACTGTTGCAAGTGATCCCCTGAAATGTTTTTCGGTGGAAACAGATGGGTTTTTATCATCGGAAACAGAATTAGCCCTCGACGTCTGAACAACTTTTTTTTGAAAAAATCCCTAAGCCGCGCGGTCACAATTTCTGCTCAAAATCTGACGTTCTGCAATTCACTGTTGCGAGTGATCCCCTGAAATGTTTTTTGGTGGAAACAGATGGGTTTTTATCATCGGAAACAGAATTAGCCCTCGACGTCTGAACAGCTTTTTTTGAAAAAATCCCTAAGCCGCGCGGTCACAATTTCTGCTAAAAATCTGACATTCTGCAATTCACTGAAAAATGTTGGCAAACTGTTGCAAGTGATCCCCTGAAATGTTTTTCGGTGGAAACAGGTGGGTTTTTATCATCGGAAAAAGAATTAGCCCTCGACGTCTGAACAACTTTTTTTGAAAAAGTCCCTAAGCCGCGCGGTCACAATTTCTGCTAAAAATCTGACGTTCTGCAATTCACTCAAAAATGTTGGCAAACTGTTGCAAGTGATCCCCTGAAAAGTTTTTCGGTGGAAACAGATGGGTTTTTATCATCGGAAACACAATTAGCCCTCGACGTCTGAACAACTTTTTTTGAAAAAATCCCTAAGCCGCGCGGTCACAATTTCTGCTCAAAATCTGACGTTCTGCAATTCACTCAAAAATGTTGGCAAACTGTTGCAAGTGATCCCCTGAAAGGTTTTTCAGTGGAAACAGATGGGTTTTTATCATCGGAAACAGAATTAGCCCTCGACGTCTGAAGAACTTTTTTTTGAAAAAATCCCTAAGCCGCGCGGTCACAATTTCTGCTCAAAATCTGACGTTCTGCAATTCACTGTTGCGAGTGATCCCCTGAAATGTTTTTTGGTGGAAACAGATGGGTTTTTATCATCGGAAACAGAATTAGCCCTCGACGTCTGAACAGCTTTTTTTGAAAAAATCCCTAAGCCGCGCGGTCACAATTTCTGCTAAAAATCTGACATTCTGCAATTCACTGAAAAATGTTGGCAAACTGTTGCAAGTGATCCCCTGAAATGTTTTTCGGTGGAAACAGGTGGGTTTTTATCATCGGAAAAAGAATTAGACCTCGACGTCTGAACAACTTTTTTTGAAAAAGTCCCTAAGCCGCGCGGTCACAATTTCTGCTAAAAATCTGACGTTCTGCAATTCACTCAAAAATGTTGGCAAACTGTTGCAAGTGATCCCCTGAAAAGTTTTTCGGTGGAAACAGATGGGTTTTTATCATCGGAAACACAATTAGCCCTCGACGTCTGAACAACTTTTTTTGAAAAAATCCCTAAGCCGCGCGGTCACAATTTCTGCTCAAAATCTGACGTTCTGCAATTCACTCAAAAATGTTGGCAAACTGTTGCAAGTGATCCCCTGAAAGGTTTTTCAGTGGAAACAGATGGGTTTTTATCATCGGAAACAGAATTAGCCCTCGACGTCTGAAGAACTTTTTTTGAAAAAATCCCTAAACCGCGCGGTCACAATTTCTGCTCAAAATCTGACGTTCTGCAATTCACTCAAAAATGTTGGCAAACTGTTCCGAGTGATCCCCTGAAATGTATTTCGGTGGAAACAGATGGGTTTTTATCATCGGGAACAGAATTAGCCCTCGACGTCTGAACAACTTTTTTTTGAAAAAATCCCTAAGCCGCGCGGTCACAATTTCTGCTAAAAATCTGACGTTCTGCAATTCACTCAAAAATGTTGGCAAACTGTTGCGAGTGATCCCCTGAAATGTTTTTCGGTGGAAACAGATGGGTTTTTATCATCGGAAACAGAATTAGCCCTCGACGTCTGAACAACTTTTTTTGAAAAAATCCCTAAGCCGCGCGGTCACAATTTCTGCTCAAAATCTGACGTTCTGCAATTCACTCAAAAATGTTGCCAAACTGTTGCAAGTGATCCCCTGAAATGTTTTTCGGTGGAAACAGATGGGTTTTTATCATCGGAAACAGAATTAGCCCTCGACGTCTGAACAACTTTTTTTAAAAAAAATCCCTAAGCCGCGCGGTCACAATTTCTGCTAAAAATCTGACATTCTGCAATTCACTGAAAAATGTTGGCAAACTGTTGCAAGTGATCCCCTGAAATGTTTTTCGGTGGAAACAGGTGGGTTTTTATCATCGGAAAAAGAATTAGACCTCTACGTCTGAACAACTTTTTTTGAAAAAGTCCCTAAGCCGCGCGGTCACAATTTCTGCTAAAAATCTGACGTTCTGCAATTCACTCAAAAATGTTGGCAAACTGTTGCAAGTGATCCCCTGAAAAGTTTTTCGGTGGAAACAGATGGGTTTTTATCATCGGAAACACAATTAGCCCTCGACGTCTGAACAACTTTTTTTGAAAAAATCCCTAAGCCGCGCGGTCACAATTTCTGCTCAAAATCTGACGTTCTGCAATTCACTCAAAAATGTTGGCAAACTGTTGCAAGTGATCCCCTGAAAGGTTTTTCAGTGGAAACAGATGGGTTTTTATCATCGGAAACAGAATTAGCCCTCGACGTCTGAAGAACTTTTTTTGAAAAAATCCCTAAACCGCGCGGTCACAATTTCTGCTCAAAATCTGACGTTCTGCAATTCACTCAAAAATGTTGGCAAACTGTTCCGAGTGATCCCCTGAAATGTATTTCGGTGGAAACAGATGGGTTTTTATCATCGGGAACAGAATTAGCCCTCGACGTCTGAACAACTTTTTTTGAAAAAATCCCTAAGCCGCGCGGTCACAATTTCTGCTCAAAATCTGACGTTCTGCAATTCACTGTTGCGAGTGATCCCCTGAAATGTTTTTTGGTGGAAACAGAAAGTTTTTTATCATCGGAAACTGAATTAGCCCTCGACGTCTGAAGAACTTTTTTTGAAAAAATCCCTAAACCGCGCGGTCACAATTTCTGCTCAAAATCTGACGTTCTGCAATTCACTCAAAAATGTTGGCAAACTGTTCCGAGTGATCCCCTGAAATGTATTTCGGTGGAAACAGATGGGTTTTTATCATCGGGAACAGAATTAGCCCTCGACGTCTGAACAACTTTTTTTGAAAAAATCCCTAAGCCGCGCGGTCACAATTTCTGCTCAAAATCTGACGTTCTGCAATTCACTGTTGCGAGTGATCCCCTGAAATGTTTTTTGGTGGAAACAGAAAGTTTTTTATCATCGGAAACTGAATTAGCCCTCGACGTCTGAACAACTTTTTTTGAAAAAATCCCTAAGCCGCGCGGTCACAATTTCTGCTCAAAATCTGACGTTCTGCAATTCACTCCAAAATGTTGGCAAACTCTTGCAAATGATCCCCTGAAAGGTTTTTCGGTGGAAACAGATGGGTTTTTATCATCGGAAACAGAATTAGCCCTCGACGTCTGAACAACTTTTTTTTGAAAAAATCCCTAAGCCGCGCGGTCACAATTTCTGCTAAAAATCTGACGTTCTGCAATTCACTCAAAAATGTTGGCAAACTGTTGCGAGTGATCCCCTGAAATGTTTTTCGGTCGAAACAGATGGGTTTTTATCATCGGAAACAGAATTAGCCCTCGACGTCTGAACAACTTTTTTTGAAAAAATCCCTAAGCCGCGCGGTCACAATTTCTGCTCAAAATCTGACGTTCTGCAATTCACTCCAAAATGTTGGCAAACTCTTGCAAGTGATCCCCTGAAATGTTTTTCGGTGGAAACAGATGGGTTTTTATCATCGGAAACAGAATTAGCCCTCGACGTCTGAACAAATTTTTTTTGAAAAAATCCCTAAGCCGCGCGGTCACAATTTCTGCTCAAAATCTGACGTTCTGCAATTCACTGTTGCGAGTGATTCCCTGAAATGTTTTTTGGTGGAAACAGATGGGTTTTTATCATCGGAAACAGAATAAGCCCTCGACGTCTGAAGAACTTTTTTTGAAAAAATCCCTAAGCCGCGCGGTCACAATTTCTGCTAAAAATCTGACGTTCTGCAATTCACTGAAAAATGTTGGCAAACTGTTGCAAGTGATCCCCCGAAAGGGTTTTCGGTGGAAACAGATGGGTTTTTATCATCGGAAACAGAATTAGCCCTCGACGTCTGAACAACTTTTTTTGAAAAAATCCCTAAGCCGCGCGGTCACAATTTCTGCTCAAAATCTGACGTTCTGCAATTCACTCCAAAATGTTGGCAAACTCTTGCAAGTGATCCCCTGAAATGTTTTTCGGTGGAAACAGATGGGTTTTTATCATCGGAAACAGAATTAGCCCTCGACGTCTGAACAACTTTTTTTTGAAAAAATCCCTAAGCCGCGCGGTCACAATTTCTGCTCAAAATCTGACGTTCTGCAATTCACTGTTGCGAGTGATCCCCTGAAATGTTTTTTGGTGGAAACAGATTGGTTTTTATCATCGGAAACAGAATTAGCCCTCGACGTCTGAACAACTTTTTTTGAAAAAATCCCTAAGCCGCGCGGTCACAATTTCTGCTCAAAATCTGACGTTCTGCAATTCACTCAAAAATGTTGGCAAACTGTTGCAAGTGATCCCCTGAAAGGTTTTTCGGTGGAAACAGATGGGTTTTTATCATCGGAAACACAATTAGCCCTCGACGTCTGAAGAACTTTTTTTGAAAAAATCCCTAAGCCGCGCGGTCACAATTTCTGCTCAAAATCTGACGTTCTGCAATTCACTCAAAAATGTTGGCAAACTGTTGCAAGTGATCCCCTGAAAGGTTTTTCGGTGGAAACAGATGGGTTTTTATCATCGGAAACAGAATTAGCCCTCGACGTCTAAACAACTTTTTTTAAAAAAAATCCCTAAGCCGCGCGGTCACAATTTCTGCTCAAAATCTGACGTTCTGCAATTCACTGTTGCGAGTGATCCCCTGAAATGTTTTTTGGTGGAAACAGATTGTTTTTTATCATCGGAAACTGAATTAGCCCTCGACGTCTGAACAACTTTTTTTGAAAAAATCCCTAAGCCGCGCGGTCACAATTTCTGCTCAAAATCTGACGTTCTGCAATTCACTCCAAAATGTTGGCAAACTCTTGCAAGTGATCCCCTGAAATGTTTTTCGGTGGAAACAGATGGGTTTTTATCATCGGAAACAGAATTAGCCCTCGACGTCTGAACAACTTTTTTTTGAAAAAATCCCTAAGCCGCGCGGTCACAATTTCTGCTCAAAATCTGACGTTCTGCAATTCACTGTTGCGAGTGATTCCCTGAAATGTTTTTTGGTGGAAACAGATGGGTTTTTATCATCGGAAACAGAATTAGCCCTCGACGTCTGAAGAACTTTTTTTGAAAAAATCCCTAAGCCGCGCGGTCACAATTTCTGCTCAAAATCTGACGTTCTGCAATTCACTCAAAAATGTTGGCAAACTGTTGCAAGTGATCCCCTGAAAGGTTTTTCAGTGGAAACAGATGGGTTTTTATCATCGGAAACAGAATTAGCCCTCGACGTCTGAAGAACTTTTTTTGAAAAAATCCCTAAACCGCGCGGTCACAATTTCTGCTCAAAATCTGACGTTCTGCAATTCACTCAAAAATGTTGGCAAACTGTTCCGAGTGATCCCCTGAAATGTATTTCGGTGGAAACAGATGGGTTTTTATCATCGGGAACAGAATTAGCCCTCGACGTCTGAACAACTTTTTTTTGAAAAAATCCCTAAGCCGCGCGGTCACAATTTCTGCTAAAAATCTGACGTTCTGCAATTCACTCAAAAATGTTGGCAAACTGTTGCGAGTGATCCCCTGAAATGTTTTTTGGTGGAAACAGATGGGTTTTTATCATCGGAAACAGAATTAGCCCTCGACGTCTGAACAACTTTTTTTGAAAAAATCCCTAAGCCGCGCGGTCACAATTTCTGCTCAAAATCTGACGTTCTGCAATTCACTCAAAAATGTTGCCAAACTGTTGCAAGTGATCCCCTGAAATGTTTTTCGGTGGAAACAGATGGGTTTTTATCATCGGAAACAGAATTAGCCCTCGACGTCTGAACAACTTTTTTTAAAAAAAATCCCTAAGCCGCGCGGTCACAATTTCTGCTAAAAATCTGACATTCTGCAATTCACTGAAAAATGTTGGCAAACTGTTGCAAGTGATCCCCTGAAATGTTTTTCGGTGGAAACAGGTGGGTTTTTATCATCGGAAAAAGAATTAGACCTCTACGTCTGAACAACTTTTTTTGAAAAAGTCCCTAAGCCGCGCGGTCACAATTTCTGCTAAAAATCTGACGTTCTGCAATTCACTCAAAAATGTTGGCAAACTGTTGCAAGTGATCCCCTGAAAAGTTTTTCGGTGGAAACAGATGGGTTTTTATCATCGGAAACACAATTAGCCCTCGACGTCTGAACAACTTTTTTTGAAAAAATCCCTAAGCCGCGCGGTCACAATTTCTGCTCAAAATCTGACGTTCTGCAATTCACTCAAAAATGTTGGCAAACTGTTGCAAGTGATCCCCTGAAAGGTTTTTCAGTGGAAACAGATGGGTTTTTATCATCGGAAACAGAATTAGCCCTCGACGTCTGAAGAACTTTTATTGAAAAAATCCCTAAACCGCGCGGTCACAATTTCTGCTCAAAATCTGACGTTCTGCAATTCACTCAAAAATGTTGGCAAACTGTTCCGAGTGATCCCCTGAAATGTATTTCGGTGGAAACAGATGGGTTTTTATCATCGGGAACAGAATTAGCCCTCGACGTCTGAACAACTTTTTTTGAAAAAATCCCTAAGCCGCGCGGTCACAATTTCTGCTAAAAATCTGACGTTCTGCAATTCACTCAAAAATGTTGGCAAACTGTTGTAAGTGATCTCCTGAAATGTTTTTTGGTGGAAACAGATGGGTTTTTATCATCGGTAACAGAATTAGCCCTCGACGTCTGAACAACTTTTTTTGAAAAAATCCCTAAGCCGCGCGGTCACAATTTCTGCTCAAAATCTGACGTTCTGCAATTCACTGTTGCGAGTGATCCCCTGAAATGTTTTTTGGTGGAAACAGATTGTTTTTTATCATCGGAAACTGAATTAGCCCTCGACGTCTGAACAACTTTTTTTGAAAAAATCCCTAAGCCGCGCGGTCACAATTTCTGCTCAAAATCTGACGTTCTGCAATTCACTCCAAAATGTTGGCAAACTCTTGCAAATGATCCCCTGAAAGGTTTTTCGGTGGAAACAGATGGGTTTTTATCATCGGAAACAGAATTAGCCCTCGACGTCTGAACAACTTTTTTTTGAAAAAATCCCTAAGCCGCGCGGTCACAATTTCTGCTAAAAATCTGACGTTCTGCAATTCACTCAAAAATGTTGGCAAACTGTTGCGAGTGATCCCCTGAAATGTTTTTCGGTGGAAACAGATGGGTTTTTATCATCGGAAACAGAATTAGCCCTCGACGTCTGAACAAATTTTTTTTGAAAAAATCCCTAAGCCGCGAGGTCACAATTTCTGCTCAAAATCTGACGTTCTGCAATTCACTGTTGCGAGTGATTCCCTGAAATGTTTTTTGGTGGAAACAGATGGGTTTTTATCATCGGAAACAGAATAAGCCCTCGACGTCTGAAGAACTTTTTTTGAAAAAATCCCTAAGCCGCGCGGTCACAATTTCTTCTAAAAATCTGACGTTCTGCAATTCACTGAAAAATGTTGGCAAACTGTTGCAAGTGATCCCCCGAAAGGGTTTTCGGTGGAAACAGATGGGTTTTTATCATCGGAAACAGAATTAGCCCTCGATGTCTGAACAACTTTTTTTGAAAAAATCCCTAAGCCGCGCGGTCACAATTTCTGCTCAAAATCTGACGTTCTGCAATTCACTGTTGCGAGTGATCCCCTGAAATGTTTTTTGGTGGAAACAGATTGGTTTTTATCATCGGAAACAGAATTAGCCCTCGACGTCTGAACAACTTTTTTTGAAAAAATCCCTAAGCCGCGCGGTCACAATTTCTGCTCAAAATCTGACGTTCTGCAATTCACTCAAAAATGTTGGCAAACTGTTGCAAGTGATCCCCTGAAAGGTTTTTCGGTGGAAACAGATGGGTTTTTATCATCGGAAACACAATTAGCCCTCGACGTCTGAAGAACTTTTTTTGAAAAAATCCCTAAGCCGCGCGGTCACAATTTCTGCTCAAAATCTGACGTTCTGCAATTCACTCAAAAATGTTGGCAAACTGTTGCAAGTGATCCCCTGAAAGGTTTTTCGGTGGAAACAGATGGGTTTTTATCATCGGAAACAGAATTAGCCCTCGACGTCTAAACAACTTTTTTTAAAAAAAATCCCTAAGCCGCGCGGTCACAATTTCTGCTCAAAATCTGACGTTCTGCAATTCACTGTTGCGAGTGATCCCCTGAAATGTTTTTTGGTGGAAACAGATTGTTTTTTATCATCGGAAACTGAATTAGCCCTCGACGTCTGAACAACTTTTTTTGAAAAAATCCCTAAGCCGCGCGGTCACAATTTCTGCTCAAAATCTGACGTTCTGCAATTCACTCCAAAATGTTGGCAAACTCTTGCAAATGATCCCCTGAAAGGTTTTTCGGTGGAAACAGATGGGTTTTTATCATCGGAAACAGAATTAGCCCTCGACGTCTGAACAACTTTTTTTTGAAAAAATCCCTAAGCCGCGCGGTCACAATTTCTGCTAAAAATCTGACGTTCTGCAATTCACTCAAAAATGTTGGCAAACTGTTGCGAGTGATCCCCTGAAATGTTTTTCGGTCGAAACAGATGGGTTTTTATCATCGGAAACAGAATTAGCCCTCGACGTCTGAACAACTTTTTTTGAAAAAATCCCTAAGCCGCGCGGTCACAATTTCTGCTCAAAATCTGACGTTCTGCAATTCACTCCAAAATGTTGGCAAACTCTTGCAAGTGATCCCCTGAAATGTTTTTCGGTGGAAACAGATGGGTTTTTATCATCGGAAACAGAATTAGCCCTCGACGTCTGAACAACTTTTTTTTGAAAAAATCCCTAAGCCGCGCGGTCACAATTTCTGCTCAAAATCTGACGTTCTGCAATTCACTGTTGCGAGTGATTCCCTGAAATGTTTTTTGGTGGAAACAGATGGGTTTTTATCATCGGAAACAGAATTAGCCCTCGACGTCTGAAGAACTTTTTTTGAAAAAATCCCTAAGCCGCGCGGTCACAATTTCTGCTAAAAATCTGACGTTCTGCAATTCACTCAAAAATGTTGGCAAACTGTTGCAAGTGATCCCCCGAAAGGGTTTTCGGTGGAAACAGATGGGTTTTTATCATCGGAAACAGAATTAGCCCTCGACGTCTGAACAACTTTTTTTTGAAAAAATCCCTAAGCCGCGCGGTCACAATTTCTGCTAAAAATCTGACGTTCTGCAATTCACTCAAAAATGTTGGCAAACTGTTGCGAGTGATCCCCTGAAATGTTTTTCGGTGGAAACAGATGGGTTTTTATCATCGGAAACAGAATTAGCCCTCGACGTCTGAACAACTTTTTTTGAAAAAATCCCTAAGCAGCGCGGTCACAATTTCTGCTCAAAATCTGACGTTCTGCAATTCACTCCAAAATGTTGGCAAACTCTTGCAAGTGATCCCCTGAAATGTTTTTCGGTGGAAACAGATGGGTTTTTATCATCGGAAACAGAATTAGCCCTCGACGTCTGAACAACTTTTTTTTGAAAAAATCCCTAAGCCGCGCGGTCACAATTTCTGCTCAAAATCTGACGTTCTGCAATTCACTGTTGCGAGTGATCCCCTGAAATGTTTTTTGGTGGAAACAGATTGGTTTTTATCATCGGAAACAGAATTAGCCCTCGACGTCTGAACAACTTTTTTTGAAAAAATCCCTAAGCCGCGCGGTCACAATTTCTGCTCAAAATCTGACGTTTTGCAATTCACTCAAAAATGTTGGCAAACTGTTGCAAGTGATCCCCTGAAAGGTTTTTCGGTGGAAACAGATGGGTTTTTATCATCGGAAACACAATTAGCCCTCGACGTCTGAAGAACTTTTTTTGAAAAAATCCCTAAGCCGCGCGGTCACAATTTCTGGTCAAAATCTGACGTTCTGCAATTCACTCAAAAATGTTGGCAAACTGTTGCAAGTGATCCCCTGAAAGGTTTTTCGGTGGAAACAGATGGGTTTTTATCATCGGAAACAGAATTAGCCCTCGACGTCTGAACAACTTTTTTTTGAAAAAATCCCTAAGCCGCGCGGTCACAATTTCTGCTCAAAATCTGACGTTCTGCAATTCACTGTTGCGAGTGATCCCCTGAAATGTTTTTTGGTGGAAACAGATTGTTTTTTATCATCGGAAACTGAATTAGCCCTCGACGTCTGAACAACTTTTTTTGAAAAAATCCCTAAGCCGCGCGGTCACAATTATTGCTAAAAATCTGACGTTCTGCAATTCACTGAAAAATGTTGGCAAACTGTTGCAAGTGATCCCCTGAAATGTTTTTCGGTGGAAACAGATGGGTTTTTATCATCGGAAACAGAATTAGCCCTCGACGTCTGAACAACTTTTTTTGAAAAAATCCCTAAGCCGCGCGGTCACAATTTCTGCTAAAAGTCTGACGTTCTGCAATTCACTCAAAAATGTTGGCAAACTGTTGCAAGTGATCCCCCGAAAGGGTTTTCGGTGGAAACAGATGGGTTTTTATCATCGGAAACAGAATTAGCCCTCGACGTCTGAACAATTTTTTTTAAAAAATCCCTAAGCCGCGCGGTCACAATTTCTGCTAAAAATCTGACGTTCTGCAATTCACTGTTGCGAGTGATCCCCTGAAATGTTTTTTGGTGGAAACAGATTGGTTTTTATCATCGGAAACAGAATTAGCCCTCGACGTCTGAACAACTTTTTTTGAAAAAATCCCTAAGCCGCGCGGTCACAATTTCTGCTCAAAATCTGACGTTCTGCAATTCACTCAAAAATGTTGGCAAACTGTTGCAAGTGATCCCCTGAAAGGTTTTTCGGTGGAAACAGATGGGTTTTTATCATCGGAAACACAATTAGCCCTCGACGTCTGAAGAACTTTTTTTGAAAAAATCCCTAAGCCGCGCGGTCACAATTTCTGGTCAAAATCTGACGTTCTGCAATTCACTCAAAAATGTTGGCAAACTGTTGCAAGTGATCCCCTGAAAGGTTTTTCGGTGGAAACAGATGGGTTTTTATCATCGGAAACAGAATTAGCCCTCGACGTCTGAACAACTTTTTTTTGAAAAAATCCCTAAGCCGCGCGGTCACAATTTCTGCTCAAAATCTGACGTTCTGCAATTCACTGTTGCGAGTGATCCCCTGAAATGTTTTTTGGTGGAAACAGATTGTTTTTTATCATCGGAAACTGAATTAGCCCTCGACGTCTGAACAACTTTTTTTGAAAAAAATCCCTAAGCCGCGCGGTCACAATTATTGCTAAAAATCTGACGTTCTGCAATTCACTGAAAAATGTTGGCAAACTGTTGCAAGTGATCCCCTGAAATGTTTTTCGGTGGAAACAGATGGGTTTTTATCATCGGAAACAGAATTAGCCCTCGACGTCTGAACAACTTTTTTTGAAAAAATCCCTAAGCCGCGCGGTCACAATTTCTGCTAAAAGTCTGACGTTCTGCAATTCACTCAAAAATGTTGGCAAACTGTTGCAAGTGATCCCCCGAAAGGGTTTTCGGTGGAAACAGATGGGTTTTTATCATCGGAAACAGAATTAGCCCTCGACGTCTGAACAATTTTTTTTAAAAAATCCCTAAGCCGCGCGGTCACAATTTCTGCTCAAAATCTGACGTTCTGCAATTCACTCCAAAATGTTGGCAAACTCTTGCAAGTGATCCCCTGAAATGTTTTTCGGTGGAAACAGATGGGTTTTTATCATCGGAAACAGAATTAGCCCTCGACGTCTGAACAACTTTTTTTTGAAAAAATCCCTAAGCCGCGCGGTCACAATTTCTGCTAAAAATCTGACGTTCTGCAATTCACTCAGAAATGTTGGCAAACTGTTGCGAGTGATCCCCTGAAATGTTTTTCGGTGGAAACAGATGGGTTTTTATCATCGGAAACAAAATTAGCCCTCGACGTCTGAACAACTTTTTTTTGAAAAAATCCCTAAGCCGCGCGGTCACAATTTCTGCTCAAAATCTGACGTTCTGCAATTCACTGTTGCGAGTGATCCCCTGAAATGTTTTTTGGTGGAAACAGATGGGTTTTTATCATCGGAAACAGAATTAGCCCTCGACGTCTGAACAACTTTTTTTGAAAAAATCCCTAAGCCGCGCGGTCACAATTTCTGCTCAAAATCTGACGTTCTGCAATTCACTCAAAAATGTTGGCAAACTGTTGCAAGTGATCCCCTGAAAGGTTTTTCGGTGGAAACAGATGGGTTTTTATCATCGGAAAAAGAATTAGCCCTCGACGTCTGAACAACTTTTTTTGAAAAAATCCCTAAGCCGCGGGTCACAATTTCTGGTCAAAATCTGACGTTCTGCAATTCACTCCAAAATGTTGGCAAACTGTTGCAAGTGATCCCCTGAAAGGTTTTTCGGTGGAAACAGATGGGTTTTTATCATCGGAAACAGAATTAGCCCTCGACGTCTGAACAACTTTTTTTGAAAAAATCCCTAAGCCGCGCGGTCACAATTTCTGCTCAAAATCTGACGTTCTGCAATTCACTGTTGCGAGTGATCCCCTGAAATGTTTTTTGGTGGAAACAGATGGGTTTTTATCATCGGAAAAAGAATTAGACCTCGACGTCTGAACAACTTTTTTTGAAAAAGTCCCTAAGCCGCGCCGTCACAATTTCTGCTAAAAATCTGACGTTCTGCAATTCACTCAAAAATGTTGGCAAACTGTTGCAAGTGATCCCCTGAAAAGTTTTTCGGTGGAAACAGATGGGTTTTTATCATCGGAAACACAATTAGCCCTCGACGTCTGAACAACTTTTTTTGAAAAAATCCCTAAGCCGCGCGGTCACAATTTCTGCTCAAAATCTGACGTTCTGCAATTCACTCAAAAATGTTGGCCAACTGTTGCAAGTGATCCCCTGAAAGGTTTTTCGGTGGAAACAGATGGGTTTTTATCATCGGAAACAGAATTAGCCCTCGACGTCTGAAAAACTTTTTTTGAAAAAATCCCTAAGCCGCGCGGTCACAATTTCTGCTCAAAATCTGACGTTCTGCAATTCACTCAAAAATGTTGGCAAACTGTTGCAAGTGATCCCCTGAAAGGTTTTTCGGTGGAAACAGATGGGTTTTTATCATCGGAAACAGAATTAGCCCTCGACGTCTGAACAACTTTTTTTGAAAAAATCCCTAAGCCGCGCGGTCACAATTTCTGCTCAAAATCTGACGTTCTGCAATTCACTCAAAAATGTTGGCAAACTGTTGCAAGTGATCCCCTGAAAGGTTTTTCGGTGGAAACAGATGGGTTTTTATCATCGGAAACAGAATTAGCCCTCGACGTCTGAACAACTTTTTTTTGAAAAAATCCCTAAGCCGCGCGGTCACAATTTCTGCTCAAAATCTGACGTTCTGCAATTCACTGTTGCGAGTGATCCCCTGAAATGTTTTTTGGTGGAAACAGATGGGTTTTTATCATCGGAAACAGAATTAGCCCTCGACGTCTGAACAACTTTTTTTGAAAAAATCCCTAAGCCGCGCGGTCACAATTTCTGCTATAAATCTGACATTCTGCAATTCACTGAAAAATGTTGGCAAACTGTTGCAAGGGATCCCCTGAAATGTTTTTCGGTGGAAACAGATGGGTTTTTATCATCGGAAAAAGAATTAGACCTCGACGTCTGAACAACTTTTTTTGAAAAAGTCCCTAAGCCGTGCGGTCACAATTTCTGCTAGAAATCTGACGTTCTGCAATTCACTCAAAAATGTTGGCAAACTGTTGCAAGTGATCCCCTGAAAAGTTTTTCGGTGGAAACAGATGGGTTTTTACCATCGGAAACAGAATTAGCCCTCGACGGCTGAAGAACTTTTTTTGAAAAAATCCCTACGCCGCGCGGTCACAATTTCTGCTAAAAGTCTGACGTTCTGCAATTCACTCAAAAATGTTGGCAAACTGTTGCGAGTGATCCCCTGAAATGTATTTCGGTGGAAACAGATGGGGTTTTATCATCGGAAACAGAATTAGCCCTCGACGTCTGAACAACTTTTTTTTGAAAAAATCCCTAAGCCGCGCGGTCACAATTTCTGCTAAAAATCTGACGTTCTGCAATTCACTCAAAAATGTTGGCAAACTGTTGCGAGTGATCCCCTGAAATGTTTTTCGGTGGAAACAGATGGGTTTTTATCATCGGAAACAGAATTAGCCCTCGACGTCTGAACAACTTTTTTTGAAAAAATCCCTAAGCCGCGCGGTCACAATTTCTGCTCAAAATCTGACGTTCTGCAATTCACTCCAAAATGTTGGCAAACTCTTGCAAGTGATCCCCTGAAATGTTTTTCGGTGGAAACAGATGGGTTTTTATCATCGGAAAAAGAATTAGACCTCGACGCCTGAACAACTTTTTTTGAAAAAATCCCTAAGCCGCGCGGTCACAATTTCTGCTAAAAGTCTGACGTTCTGCAATTCACTCAAAAATGTTGGCAAACTGTTGCAAGTGATCCCCCGAAAGGGTTTTCGGTGGAAACAGATGGGTTTTTATCATCGGAAACAGAATTAGCCCTCGACGTCTGAACAACTTTTTTTTTAAAAAATCCCTAAGCCGCGCGGTCACAATTTCTGCTAAAAATCTGACGTTCTGCAATTCACTCAAAAATGTTGGCAAACTGTTGCGAGTGAGCCCCTGAAATGTTTTTCGGTGGAAACAGATGGGTTTTTATCATCGGAAACAGAATTAGCCCTCGACGTCTGAACAACTTTTTTTGAAAAAATCCCTAAGCCGCGCGGTCACAATTTCTGCTCAAAATCTGACGTTCTGCAATTCACTCCAAAATGTTGGCAAACTCTTGCAAGTGATCCCCTGAAATGTTTTTCGGTGGAAACAGATGGGTTTTTATCATCGGAAACAGAATTAGCCCTCGACGTCTGAACAACTTTTTTTTGAAAAAATCCCTAAGCCGCGCGGTCACAATTTCTGCTCAAAATCTGACGTTCTGCAATTCACTGTTGCGAGTGATCCCCTGAAATGTTTTTTGGTGGAAACAGATTCGTTTTTATCATCGGAAACAGAATTAGCCCTCGACGTCTCAACAACTTTTTTTGAAAAAATCCCTAAGCCGCGCGGTCACAATTTCTGCTCAAAATCTGACGTTCTGCAATTCACTCAAAAATGTTGGCAAACTGTTGCAAGTGATCCCCTGAAAGGTTTTTCGGTGGAAACAGATGGGTTTTTATCATCGGAAACAGAATTAGCCCTCGACGTCTGAACAACTTTTTTTGAAAAAATCCCTAAGCCGCGCGGTCACAATTTCTGCTCAAAATCTGACGTTCTGCAATTCACTCAAAAATGTTGGCAAACTGTTGCAAGTGATCCCCTGAAAGGTTTTTCGGTGGAAACAGATGGGTTTTTATCATCGGAAACAGAATTAGCCCTCGACGTCTGAACAACTTTTTTTGAAAAAATCCCTAAGCCGCGCGGTCACAATTTCTGGTCAAAATCTGACGTTCTGCAATTCACTCCAAAATGTTGGCAAACTGTTGCAAGTGATCCCCTGAAAGGTTTTTCAGTGGAAACAGATGGGTTTTTATCATCGGAAACAGAATTAGCCCTCGACGTCTGAACAACTTTTTTTTGAAAAAATCCATAAGCCGCGCGGTCACAATTTCTGCTAAAAATCTGACGTTCTGCAATTCACTCAAAAATGTTGGCAAACTGTTGCGAGTGATCCCCTGAAATGTTTTTCGGTGGAAACAGATGGGTTTTTATCATCGGAAACAGAATTAGCCCTCGACGTCTGAACAACTTTTTTTGAAAAAATCCCTAAGCCGCGCGGTCACAATTTCTGCTCAAAATCTGACATTCTGCAATTCACTCAAAAATGTTGGCAAACTGTTGCAAGTGATCCCCTGAAAGGTTTTTCAGTGGAAACAGATGGGTTTTTATCATCGGAAACAGAATTAGCCCTCGACGTCTGAACAACTTTTTTTGAAAAAATCCCTAAGCCGCGCGGTCACAATTTCTTCTCAAAATCTGACGTTCTGCAATTCACTCAAAAATGTTGGCAAACTGTTGCGAGTGATCCCCTGAAATGTATTTCGGTGGAAACAGATGGGTTTTTATCATCGGGAACAGAATTAGCCCTCGACGTCTGAACAACTTTTTTTGAAAAAATCCCTAAGCCGCGCGGTCACAATTTCTGCTCAAAATCTGACGTTCTGCAATTCACTCAAAAATGTTGGCAAACTGTTGCAAGTGATCCCCTGAAATGTTTTACGGTGGAAACAGATGGGTTTTTATCATCGGAAACAGAATTAGCCCTCGACGTCTGAACAACTTTTTTTGAAAAAATCCCTAAGCCGCGCGGTCACAATTTCTGCTCAAAATCTGACATTCTGCAATTCACTGAAAAATGTTGGCAAGCTGTTGCAAGTGATCCCCTGAAATGTTTTTCGGTGGAAACAGATGGGTTTTTATCATCGGAAAAAGAATTAGACCTCGATGTCTGAACAACTTTTTTTGAAAAAGTCCCTAAGCCGCGCGGTCGCAATTTCTGTTAAAAATCTGACATTCTGCAATTCACTCAAAAATGTTGGCAAACTGTTGCAAGTGATCCCCTGAAAAGTTTTTCGGTGGAAACAGATGGGTTTTTATCATCGGAAACACAATTAGCCCTCGACGTCTGAACAACTTTTTTTGAAAAAATCCCTAAGCCGCGCGGTCTCAATTTCTGCTCAAAATCTGACGTTCTGCAATTCACTCAAAAATGTTGGCAAACTGTTGCAAGTGATCCCCTGAAAGGTTTTTCGGTGGAAACAGATGGGTTTTTATCATCGGAAACAGAATTAGCCCTCGACGTCTGAACAACTTTTTTTGAAAAAATCCCTAAGCCGCGCGGTCACAATTTCTGCTCAAAATCTGACGTTCTGCAATTCACTCAAAAATGTTGGCAAACTGTTGCAAGTGATCCCCTGAAAGGTTTTTCGGTGGAAACAGATGGGTTTTTATGATCGGAAACAGAATTAGCCCTCGACGTCTGAACAACTTTTTTTGAAAAAATCCCTAAGCCGCGCGGTCACAATTTCTGCTCAAAATCTGACGTTCTGCAATTCACTCAAAAATGTTGGCAAACTGTTGCGAGTGATCCCCTGAAATGTTTTTCGGTGGAAACAGATGGGTTTTTATCATCGGAAACAGAATTAGCCCTCGACGTCTGAACAACTTTTTTTGAAAAAATCCCTAAGCCGCGCGGTCACAATTTCTGCTCAAAATCTGACGTTCTGCAATTCACTCCAAAATGTTGGCAAACTCTTGCAAGTGATCCCCTGAAATGTTTTTCGGTGGAAACAGATGGGTTTTTATCATCGGAAAAAGAATTAGACCTCGACGTCTGAACAACTTTTTTTGAAAAAATCCCTAAGCCGCGCGGTCACAATTTCTGCTAAAAATCTGACGTTCTGCAATTCACTCAAAAATGTTGGCAAACTGTTGCGAGTGATCCCCTGAAATGTTTTTCGGTGGAAACAGATGGGTTTTTATCATCGGAAACAGAATTAGCCCTCGACGTCTTAACAACTTTTTTTGAAAAAATCCCTAAGCCGCGCGGTCACAATTTCTGCTCAAAATCTGACGTTCTGCAATTCACTCCAAAATGTTGGCAAACTCTTGCAAGTGATCCCCTGAAATGTTTTTCGGTGGAAACAGATGGGTTTTTATCATCGGAAACAGAATTAGCCCTCGACGTCTGAAGAACTTTTTTTGAAAAAATCCCTAAGCCGCGCGGTCACAATTTCTGCTAAAAGTCTGACGTTCTGCAATTCACTCAAAAATGTTGGCAAACTGTTGCAAGTGATCCCCCGAAAGGGTTTTCGGTGGAAACAGATGGGTTTTTATCATCGGAAACAGAATTAGCCCTCGACGTCTGAACAACTTTTTTTTGAAAAAATCCCTAAGCCGCGCGGTCACAATTTCTGCTAAAAATCTGACGTTCTGCAATTCACTCAAAAATGTTGGCAAACTGTTGCGAGTGATCCCCTGAAATGTTTTTCGGTGGAAACAGATGGGTTTTTATCATCGGAAACAGAATTAGCCCTCGACGTCTGAACAACTTTTTTTGAAAAAATCCCTAAGCCGCGCGGTCACAATTTCTGCTCAAAATCTGACGTTCTGCAATTCACTCCAAAATGTTGGCAAACTCTTGCAAGTGATCCCCTGAAATGTTTTTCGGTGGAAACAGATGGGTTTTTATCATCGGAAACAGAATTAGCCCTCGACGTCTGAACAACTTTTTTTTGAAAAAATCCCTAAGCCGCGCGGTCACAATTTCTGCTCAAAATCTGACGTTCTGCAATTCACTGTTGCGAGTGATCCCCTGAAATGTTTTTTGGTGGAAACAGATTGGTTTTTATCATTGGAAACAGAATTAGCCCTCGACGTCTGAACAACTTTTTTTGAAAAAATCCCTAAGCCGCGCGGTCCCAATTTCTGCTCAAAATCTGACGTTCTGCAATTCACTCAAAAATGTTGGCAAACTGTTGCAAGTGATCCCCTGAAAGGTTTTTCGGTGGAAACAGGTGGGTTTTTATCATCGGGAACAGAATTAGCCCTAGACGTCTGAACAACTTTTTTTGAAAAAATCCCTAAGCCGCGCGGTCACAATTTCTGCTAAAAATCTGACGTTCTGCAATTCACTCAAAAATGTTGGCAAACTGCTGCGAGTGATCCCCTGAAATGTTTTTCGGTGGAAACAGATGGGTTTTTATCATCGGAAACAGAATTAGCCCTCGACGTCTGAACAACTTTTTTTTGAAAAAATCCCTAAGCCACGCGGTCACAATTTCTACTCAAAATCTGACGTTCTGCAATTCACTCCAAAACGTTGGCAAACTCTTGCAAGTGATCCCCTGAAATGTTTTTCGGTGGAAACAGATGGGTTTTTATCATCGGAAACAGAATTAGCCCTCGACGTCTGAACAACTTTTTTTTGAAAAAATCCCTAAGCCGCGCGGTCACAATTTCTGCTCAAAATCTGACGTTCTGCAATTCACTGTTGCGAGTGATCCCCTGAAATGTTTTTTGGTGGAAACAGATTGTTTTTTATCATCGGAAACTTAATTAGCCCTCGACGTCTGAACAACTTTTTTTGAAAAAATCCCTAAGCCGCGCGGTCACAATTTCTGCTAAAAATCTGACGTTCTGCAATTCACTGAAAAATGTTGGCAAACTGTTGCAAGTGATCCCCTGAAATGTTTTTCGGTGGAAACAGATGGGTTTTTATCATCGGAAACAGAATTAGCCCTCGACGTCTGAACAACTTTTTTTGAAAAAATCCCTAAGCCGCGCGGTCACAATTTCTGCTAAAAGTCTGACGTTCTGCAATTCACTCAAAAATGTTGGCAAACTGTTGCAAGTGATCCCCCGAAAGGGTTTTCGGTGGAAACAGATGGGTTTTTATCATCGGAAACAGAATTAGCCCTCGACGTCTGAACAATTTTTTTTTGAAAAAATCCCTAAGCCGCGCGGTCACAATTTCTGCTAAAAATCTGACGTTCTGCAATTCACTCAAAAATGTTGGCAAACTGTTGCGAGTGATCCCCTGAAATGTTTTTCGGTGGAAACAGATGGGTTTTTATCATTGGAAACAGAATTAGCCCTCGACGTCTGAACAACTTTTTTTTGAAAAAATCCCTAAGCCGCGCGGTCACAATTTCTGCTCAAAATCTGACGTTCTGCAATTCACTGTTGCGAGTGATCCCCTGAAATGTTTTTTGGTGGAAACAGATTGGTTTTTATCATCGGAAACAGAATTAGCCCTCGACGTCTGAACAACTTTTTTTGAAAAAATCCCTAAGCCGCGCGGTCCCAATTTCTGCTCAAAATCTGACGTTCTGCAATTCACTCAAAAATGTTGGCAAACTGTTGCAAGTGATCCCCTGAAAGGTTTTTCGGTGGAAACAGGTGGGTTTTTATCATCGGAAACAGAATTAGCCCTAGACGTCTGAACAACTTTTTTTGAAAAAATCCCTAAGCCGCGCGGTCACAATTTCTGCTAAAAATCTGACGTTCTGCAATTCACTCAAAAATGTTGGCAAACTGCTGCGAGTGATCCCCTGAAATGTTTTTCGGTGGAAACAGATGGGTTTTTATCATCGGAAACAGAATTAGCCCTCGACGTCTGAACAACTTTTTTTTGAAAAAATCCCTAAGCCACGCGGTCACAATTTCTACTCAAAATCTGACGTTCTGCAATTCACTCCAAAATGTTGGCAAACTCTTGCAAGTGATCCCCTGAAATGTTTTTCGGTGGAAACAGATGGGTTTTTATCATCGGAAACAGAATTAGCCCTCGACGTCTGAACAACTTTTTTTTTAAAAAATCCCTAAGCCGCGCGGTCACAATTTCTGCTCAAAATCTGACGTTCTGCAATTCACTGTTGCGAGTGATCCCCTGAAATGTTTTTTGGTGGAAACAGATTGTTTTTTATCATCGGAAACTTAATTAGCCCTCGACGTCTGAACAACTTTTTTTGAAAAAATCCCTAAGCCGCGCGGTCACAATTTCTGCTAAAAATCTGACGTTCTGCAATTCACTGAAAAATGTTGGCAAACTGTTGCAAGTGATCCCCTGAAAGGTTTTTCGGTGGAAACAGGTGGGTTTTCATCATCGGAAACAGAATTAGCCCTAGACGTCTGAACAACTTTTTTTGAAAAAATCCCTAAGCCGCGCGGTCACAATTTCTGCTAAAAATCTGACGTTCTGCAATTCACTCAAAAATGTTGGCAAACTGCTGCGAGTGATCCCCTGAAATGTTTTTCGGTGGAAACAGATGGGTTTTTATCATCGGAAACAGAATTAGCCCTCGACGTCTGAACAACTTTTTTTTGAAAAAATCCCTAAGCCACGCGGTCACAATTTCTACTCAAAATCTGACGTTCTGCAATTCACTCCAAAACGTTGGCAAACTCTTGCAAGTGATCCCCTGAAATGTTTTTCGGTGGAAACAGATGGGTTTTTATCATCGGAAACAGAATTAGCCCTCGACGTCTGAACAACTTTTTTTTGAAAAAATCCCTAAGCCGCGCGGTCACAATTTCTGCTCAAAATCTGACGTTCTGCAATTCACTGTTGCGAGTGATCCCCTGAAATGTTTTTTGGTGGAAACAGATTGTTTTTTATCATCGGAAACTTAATTAGCCCTCGACGTCTGAACAACTTTTTTTGAAAAAATCCCTAAGCCGCGCGGTCACAATTTCTGCTAAAAATCTGACGTTCTGCAATTCACTGAAAAATGTTGGCAAACTGTTGCAAGTGATCCCCTGAAAGGTTTTTCGGTGGAAACAGGTGGGTTTTTATCATCGGAAACAGAATTAGCCCTAGACGTCTGAACAACTTTTTTTGAAAAAATCCCTAAGCCGCGCGGTCACAATTTCTGCTAAAAATCTGACGTTCTGCAATTCACTCAAAAATGTTGGCAAACTGCTGCGAGTGATCCCCTGAAATGTTTTTCGGTGGAAACAGATGGGTTTTTATCATCGGAAACAGAATTAGCCCTCGACGTCTGAACAACTTTTTTTTGAAAAAATCCCTAAGCCACGCGGTCACAATTTCTACTCAAAATCTGACGTTCTGCAATTCACTCCAAAACGTTGGCAAACTCTTGCAAGTGATCCCCTGAAATGTTTTTCGGTGGAAACAGATGGGTTTTTATCATCGGAAACAGAATTAGCCCTCGACGTCTGAACAACTTTTTTTTGAAAAAATCCCTAAGCCGCGCGGTCACAATTTCTGCTCAAAATCTGACGTTCTGCAATTCACTGTTGCGAGTGATCCCCTGAAATGTTTTTTGGTGGAAACAGATTGTTTTTTATCATCGGAAACTTAATTAGCCCTCGACGTCTGAACAACTTTTTTTGAAAAAATCCCTAAGCCGCGCGGTCACAATTTCTGCTAAAAATCTGACGTTCTGCAATTCACTCAAAAATGTTGGCAAACTGTTGCAAGTGATCCCCTGAAATGTTTTTCGGTGGAAACAGATGGGTTTTTATCATCGGAAACAGAATTAGCCCTCGACGTCTGAACAACTTTTTTTGAAAAAATCCCTAAGCCGCGCGGTCACAATTTCTGCTAAAAGTCTGACGTTCTGCAATTCACTCAAAAATGTTGGCAAACTGTTGCAAGTGATCCCCCGAAAGGGTTTTCGGTGGAAACAGATGGGTTTTTATCATCGGAAACAGAATTAGCCCTCGACGTCTGAACAATTTTTTTTTGAAAAAATCCCTAAGCCGCGCGGTCACAATTTCTGCTAAAAATCTGACGTTCTGCAATTCACTCAAAAATGTTGGCAAACTGTTGCGAGTGATCCCCTGAAATGTTTTTCGGTGGAAACAGATGGGTTTTTATCATTGGAAACAGAATTAGCCCTCGACGTCTGAACAACTTTTTTTTGAAAAAATCCCTAAGCCGCGCGGTCACAATTTCTGCTCAAAATCTGACGTTCTGCAATTCACTGTTGCGAGTGATCCCCTGAAATGTTTTTTGGTGGAAACAGATTGGTTTTTATCATCGGAAACAGAATTAGCCCTCGACGTCTGAACAACTTTTTTTGAAAAAATCCCTAAGCCGCGCGGTCCCAATTTCTGCTCAAAATCTGACGTTCTGCAATTCACTCAAAAATGTTGGCAAACTGTTGCAAGTGATCCCCTGAAAGGTTTTTCGGTGGAAACAGGTGGGTTTTTATCATCGGAAACAGAATTAGCCCTAGACGTCTGAACAACTTTTTTTGAAAAAATCCCTAAGCCGCGCGGTCACAATTTCTGCTCAAAATCTGACGTTCTGCAATTCACTCAAAAATGTTGGCAAACTGCTGCGAGTGATCCCCTGAAATGTTTTTCGGTGGAAACAGATGGGTTTTTATCATCGGAAACAGAATTAGCCCTCGACGTCTGAACAACTTTTTTTTGAAAAAATCCCTAAGCCACGCGGTCACAATTTCTACTCAAAATCTGACGTTCTGCAATTCACTCCAAAATGTTGGCAAACTCTTGCAAGTGATCCCCTGAAATGTTTTTCGGTGGAAACAGATGGGTTTTTATCATCGGAAACAGAATTAGCCCTCGACGTCTGAACAACTTTTTTTTGAAAAAATCCCTAAGCCGCGCGGTCACAATTTCTGCTCAAAATCTGACGTTCTGCAATTCACTGTTGCGAGTGATCCCCTGAAATGTTTTTTGGTGGAAACAGATTGTTTTTTATCATCGGAAACTTAATTAGCCCTCGACGTCTGAACAACTTTTTTTGAAAAAATCCCTAAGCCGCGCGGTCACAATTTCTGCTAAAAATCTGACGTTCTGCAATTCACTGAAAAATGTTGGCAAACTGTTGCAAGTGATCCCCTGAAATGTTTTTCGGTGGAAACAGATGGGTTTTTATCATCGGAAACAGAATTAGCCCTCGACGTCTGAACAACTTTTTTTGAAAAAATCCCTAAGCCGCGCGGTCACAATTTCTGCTAAAAGTCTGACGTTCTGCAATTCACTCAAAAATGTTGGCAAACTGTTGCAAGTGATCCCCCGAAAGGGTTTTCGGTGGAAACAGATGGGTTTTTATCATCGGAAACAGAATTAGCCCTCGACGTCTGAACAATTTTTTTTTGAAAAAATCCCTAAGCCGCGCGGTCACAATTTCTGCTAAAAATCTGACGTTCTGCAATTCACTCAAAAATGTTGGCAAACTGTTGCGAGTGATCCCCTGAAATGTTTTTCGGTGGAAACAGATGGGTTTTTATCATTGGAAACAGAATTAGCCCTCGACGTCTGAACAACTTTTTTTTGAAAAAATCCCTAAGACGCGCGGTCACAATTTCTGCTCAAAATCTGACGTTCTGCAATTCACTGTTGCGAGTGATCCCCTGAAATGTTTTTTGGTGGAAACAGATGGGTTTTTATCATCGGAAACAGAATTAGCCCTCGACGTCTGAAGAACTTTTTTGGAAAAAATCCATAAGCCGCGCGGTCACAATTTCTGCTCAAAATCTGACGTTCTGCAATTCACTCAAAAATGTTGGCAAACTGTTGCAAGTGATCCCCTGAAAGGTTTTTCGGTGGAAACAGATGGGTTTTTATCATCGGAAACAGAATTAGCCCTCGACGTCTGAACAACTTTTTTTGAAAAAATCCCTAAGCCGCGCGGTCACAATTTCTGGTCAAAATCTGACGTTCTGCAATTCACTCCAAAATGTTGGCAAACTGTTGCAAGTGATCCCCTGAAAGGTTTTTCAGTGGAAACAGATGGGTTTTTATCATCGGAAACAGAATTAGCCCTCGACGTCTGAACAACTTTTTTTTGAAAAAATCCCTAAGCCGCGCGGTCACAATTTCTGCTCAAAATCTGACGTTCTGCAATTCACTCAAAAATGTTGGCAAACTGTTGCGAGTGATCCCCTGAAATGTTTTTCGGTGGAAACAGATGGGTTTTTATCATCGGAAACAGAATTAGCCCTCGACGTCTGAACAACTTTTTTTGAAAAAATCCCTAAGCCGCGCGGTCACAATTTCTGCTCAAAATCTGACATTCTGCAATTCACTCAAAAATGTTGGCAAACTGTTGCAAGTGATCCCCTGAAAGGTTTTTCGGTGGAAACAGATGGGTTTTTATCATCGGAAACAGAATTAGCCCTCGACGTCTGAACAACTTTTTTTGAAAAAATCCCTAAGCCGCGCGGTCACAATTTCTGCTCAAAATCTGACGTTCTGCAATTCACTCAAAAATGTTGGCAAACTGTTGCGAGTGATCCCCTGAAATGTATTTCGGTGGAAACAGATGGGTTTTTATCATCGGAAAAAGAATTAGACCTCGACGTCTGAACAACTTTTTTTGAAAAAGTCCCTAAGCCGCGCGGTCACAATTTCTGCTAAAAACCTGACATTCTGCAATTCACTCAAAAATGTTGGCAAACTGTTGCAAGTGATCCCATGAAAAGTTTTTCGGTGGAAACAGATGGGTTTTTATCATCGGAAACACAATTAGCCCTCGACGTCTGAAGAACTTTTTTTGAAAAAATCCCTAAGCCGCGCAGTCACAATTTCTGCTCAAAATCTGACGTTCTGCAATTCACTCAAAAATGTTGGCAAACTGTTGCAAGTGATCCCCTGAAAGGTTTTTCGGTGGAAACAGATGGGTTTTTATCATCGGAAACAGAATTAGCCCTCGACGTCTGAACAACTTTTTTTGAAAAAATCCCTAAGCCGCGCGGTCACAATTTCTGGTCAAAATCTGACGTTCTGCAATTCACTCCAAAATGTTGGCAAACTGTTGCAAGTGATCCCCTGAAAGGTTTTTCAGTGGAAACAGATGGGTTTTTATCATCGGAAACAGAATTAGCCCTCGACGTCTGAACAACTTTTTTTGAAAAAATCCCTAAGCCGCGCGGTCACAATTTCTGCTCAAAATCTGACGTTCTGCAATTCACTCAAAAATGTTGGCAAACTGTTGCGAGTGATCCCCTGAAATGTATTTCGGTGGAAACAGATGGGTTTTTATCATCGGGAACAGAATTAGCCCTCGACGTCTGAACAACTTTTTTTGAAAAAATCCCTAAGCCGCGCGGTCACAATTTCTGCTCAAAATCTGACGTTCTGCAATTCACTCAAAAATGTTGGCAAACTGTTGCAAGTGATCCCCTGAAATGTTTTTCGGTGGAAACAGATGGGTTTTTATCATCGGAAACAGAATTAGCCCTCGACGTCTGAACAACTTTTTTTGAAAAAATCCCTAAGCCGCGCGGTCACAATTTCTGCTCAAAATCTGACATTCTGCAATTCACTGAAAAATGTTGGCAAGCTGTTGCAAGTGATCCCCTGAAATGTTTTTCGGTGGAAACAGATGGGTTTTTATCATCGGAAAAAGAATTAGACCTCGACGTCTGAACAACTTTTTTTGAAAAAGTCCCTAAGCCGCGCGGTCACAATTTCTGCTAAAAATCTGACATTCTGCAATTCACTCAAAAATGTTGGCAAACTGTTGCAAGTGATCCCCTGAAAAGTTTTTCGGTGGAAACAGATGGGTTTTTATCATCGGAAACACAATTAGCCCTCGACGTCTGAACAACTTTTTTTGAAAAAATCCCTAAGCCGCGCGGTCACAATTTCTGCTCAAAATCTGACGTTCTGCAATTCACTCAAAAATGTTGGCAAACTGTTGCAAGTGATCCCCTGAAAGGTTTTTCGGTGGAAACAGATGGGTTTTTATCATCGGAAACAGAATTAGCCCTCGACGTCTGAACAACTTTTTTTGAAAAAATCCCTAAGCCGCGCGGTCACAATTTCTGCTCAAAATCTGACGTTCTGCAATTCACTCAAAAATGTTGGCAAACTGTTGCAAGTGATCCCCTGAAAGGTTTTTCGGTGGAAACAGATGGGTTTTTATCATCGGAAACAGAATTAGCCCTCGACGTCTGAACAACTTTTTTTTGAAAAAATCCCTAAGCCACACGGTCACAATTTCTGCTAAAAATCTGACGTTCTGCAATTCACTCAAAAATGTTGGCAAACTGTTGCGAGTGATCCCCTGAAATGTTTTTCGGTGGAAACAGATGGGTTTTTATCATCGGGAACAGAATTAGCCCTCGACGTCTGAACAACTTTTTTTGAAAAAATCCCTAAGCCGCGCGGTCACAATTTCTGCTCAAAATCTGACGTTCTGCAATTCACTCAAAAATGTTGGCAAACTGTTGCAAGTGATCCCCTGAAATGTTTTTCGGTGGAAACAGATGGGTTTTTATCATCGGAAACAGAATTAGCCCTCGACGTCTGAACAACTTTTTTTGAAAAAATCCCTAAGCCGCGCGGTCACAATTTCTGCTCAAAATCTGACATTCTGCAATTCACTGAAAAATGTTGGCAAGCTGTTGCAAGTGATCCCCTGAAATGTTTTTCGGTGGAAACAGATGGGTTTTTATCATCGGAAAAAGAATTAGACCTCGACGTCTGAACAACTTTTTTTGAAAAAGTCCCTAAGCCGCGCGGTCACAATTTCTGCTAAAAATCTGACATTCTGCAATTCACTCAAAAATGTTGGCAAACTGTTGCAAGTGATCCCCTGAAAAGTTTTTCGGTGGAAACAGATGGGTTTTTATCATCGGAAACACAATTAGCCCTCGACGTCTGAACAACTTTTTTTGAAAAAATCCCTAAGCCGCGCGGTCACAATTTCTGCTCAAAATCTGACGTTCTGCAATTCACTCAAAAATGTTGGCAAACTGTTGCAAGTGATCCCCTGAAAGGTTTTTCGGTGGAAACAGATGGGTTTTTATCATCGGAAACAGAATTAGCCCTCGACGTCTGAACAACTTTTTTTGAAAAAATCCCTAAGCCGCGCGGTCACAATTTCTGCTCAAAATCTGACGTTCTGCAATTCACTCAAAAATGTTGGCAAACTGTTGCAAGTGATCCCCTGAAAGGTTTTTCGGTGGAAACAGATGGGTTTTTATCATCGGAAACAGAATTAGCCCTCGACGTCTGAACAACTTTTTTTTGAAAAAATCCCTAAGCCACACGGTCACAATTTCTGCTAAAAATCTGACGTTCTGCAATTCACTCAAAAATGTTGGCAAACTGTTGCGAGTGATCCCCTGAAATGTTTTTCGGTGGAAACAGATGGGTTTTTATCATCGGAAACAGAATTAGCCCTCGACGTCTGAACAACTTTTTTTTGAAAAAATCCCTAAGCCGCGCGGTCACAATTTCTGCTCAAAATCTGACTTTCTGCAATTCACTGTTGCGAGTGATCCCCTGAAATGTTTTTTGGTGGAAACAGATGGGTTTTTATCATCGGAAACAGAATTAGCCCTCGACGTCTGAACAACTTTTTTTGAAAAAATCCCTAAGCCACGCGGTCACAATTTCTTCTATAAATCTGACATTCTGCAATTCACTCAAAAATGTTGGCAAACTGTTGCAAGTGATCCCCTGAAAGGTTTTTCGGTGGAAACAGATGGGTTTTTATCATCGGAAACAGAATTAGCCCTCGACGTCTGAACAATTTTTTTTTGAAAAAATCCCTAAGCCGCGCGGTCACAATTTCTGCTAAAAATCTGACGTTCTGCAATTCACTCAAAAATGTTGGCAAACTGTTGCGAGTGATCCCCTGAAATGTTTTTCGGTGGAAACAGATGGGTTTTTATCATTGGAAACAGAATTAGCCCTCGACGTCTGAACAACTTTTTTTTGAAAAAATCCCTAAGCCGCGCGGTCACAATTTCTGCTCAAAATCTGACGTTCTGCAATTCACTGTTGCGAGTGATCCCCTGAAATGTTTTTTGGTGGAAACAGATTGGTTTTTATCATCGGAAACAGAATTAGCCCTCGACGTCTGAACAACTTTTTTTGAAAAAATCCCTAAGCCGCGCGGTCCCAATTTCTGCTCAAAATCTGACGTTCTGCAATTCACTCAAAAATGTTGGCAAACTGTTGCAAGTGATCCCCTGAAAGGTTTTTCGGTGGAAACAGGTGGGTTTTTATCATCGGAAACAGAATTAGCCCTAGACGTCTGAACAACTTTTTTTGAAAAAATCCCTAAGCCGCGCGGTCACAATTTCTGCTCAAAATCTGACGTTCTGCAATTCACTCAAAAATGTTGGCAAACTGCTGCGAGTGATCCCCTGAAATGTTTTTCGGTGGAAACAGATGGGTTTTTATCATCGGAAACAGAATTAGCCCTCGACGTCTGAACAACTTTTTTTTGAAAAAATCCCTAAGCCACGCGGTCACAATTTCTACTCAAAATCTGACGTTCTGCAATTCACTCCAAAATGTTGGCAAACTCTTGCAAGTGATCCCCTGAAATGTTTTTCGGTGGAAACAGATGGGTTTTTATCATCGGAAACAGAATTAGCCCTCGACGTCTGAACAACTTTTTTTTGAAAAAATCCCTAAGCCGCGCGGTCACAATTTCTGCTCAAAATCTGACGTTCTGCAATTCACTGTTGCGAGTGATCCCCTGAAATGTTTTTTGGTGGAAACAGATTGTTTTTTATCATCGGAAACTTAATTAGCCCTCGACGTCTGAACAACTTTTTTTGAAAAAATCCCTAAGCCGCGCGGTCACAATTTCTGCTAAAAATCTGACGTTCTGCAATTCACTGAAAAATGTTGGCAAACTGTTGCAAGTGATCCCCTGAAATGTTTTTCGGTGGAAACAGATGGGTTTTTATCATCGGAAACAGAATTAGCCCTCGACGTCTGAACAACTTTTTTTGAAAAAATCCCTAAGCCGCGCGGTCACAATTTCTGCTAAAAGTCTGACGTTCTGCAATTCACTCAAAAATGTTGGCAAACTGTTGCAAGTGATCCCCCGAAAGGGTTTTCGGTGGAAACAGATGGGTTTTTATCATCGGAAACAGAATTAGCCCTCGACGTCTGAACAATTTTTTTTTGAAAAAATCCCTAAGCCACGCGGTCACAATTTCTGCTAAAAATCTGACGTTCTGCAATTCACTCAAAAATGTTGGCAAACTGTTGCGAGTGATCCCCTGAAATGTTTTTCGGTGGAAACAGATGGGTTTTTATCATTGGAAACAGAATTAGCCCTCGACGTCTGAACAACTTTTTTTTGAAAAAATCCCTAAGACGCGCGGTCACAATTTCTGCTCAAAATCTGACGTTCTGCAATTCACTGTTGCGAGTGATCCCCTGAAATGTTTTTTGGTGGAAACAGATGGGTTTTTATCATCGGAAACAGAATTAGCCCTCGACGTCTGAAGAACTTTTTTGGAAAAAATCCATAAGCCGCGCGGTCACAATTTCTGCTCAAAATCTGACGTTCTGCAATTCACTCAAAAATGTTGGCAAACTGTTGCAAGTGATCCCCTGAAAGGTTTTTCGGTGGAAACAGATGGGTTTTTATCATCGGAAACAGAATTAGCCCTCGACGTCTGAACAACTTTTTTTGAAAAAATCCCTAAGCCGCGCGGTCACAATTTCTGGTCAAAATCTGACGTTCTGCAATTCACTCCAAAATGTTGGCAAACTGTTGCAAGTGATCCCCTGAAAGGTTTTTCAGTGGAAACAGATGGGTTTTTATCATCGGAAACAGAATTAGCCCTCGACGTCTGAACAACTTTTTTTTGAAAAAATCCCTAAGCCGCGCGGTCACAATTTCTGCTCAAAATCTGACGTTCTGCAATTCACTCAAAAATGTTGGCAAACTGTTGCGAGTGATCCCCTGAAATGTTTTTCGGTGGAAACAGATGGGTTTTTATCATCGGAAACAGAATTAGCCCTCGACGTCTGAACAACTTTTTTTGAAAAAATCCCTAAGCCGCGCGGTCACAATTTCTGCTCAAAATCTGACATTCTGCAATTCACTCAAAAATGTTGGCAAACTGTTGCAAGTAATCCCCTGAAAGGTTTTTCGGTGGAAACAGATGGGTTTTTATCATCGGAAACAGAATTAGCCCTCGACGTCTGAACAACTTTTTTTGAAAAAATCCCTAAGCCGCGCGGTCACAATTTCTGCTCAAAATCTGACGTTCTGCAATTCACTCAAAAATGTTGGCAAACTGTTGCGAGTGATCCCCTGAAATGTATTTCGGTGGAAACAGATGGGTTTTTATCATCGGAAACAGAATTAGCCCTCGACGTCTGAACAACTTTTTTTGAAAAAATCCCTAAGCCGCGCGGTCACAATTTCTGCTCAAAATCTGACATTCTGCAATTCACTGAAAAATGTTGGCAAGCTGTTGCAAGTGATCCCCTGAAATGTTTTTCGGTGGAAACAGATGGGTTTTTATCATCGGAAAAAGAATTAGACCTCGACGTCTGAACAACTTTTTTTGAAAAAGTCCCTAAGCCGCGCGGTCACAATTTCTGCTAAAAACCTGACATTCTGCAATTCACTCAAAAATGTTGGCAAACTGTTGCAAGTGATCCCCTGAAAAGTTTTTCGGTGGAAACAGATGGGTTTTTATCATCGGAAACACAATTAGCCCTCGACGTCTGAAGAACTTTTTTTGAAAAAATCCCTAAGCCGCGCGGTCACAATTTCTGCTCAAAATCTGACGTTCTGCAATTCACTCAAAAATGTTGGCAAACTGTTGCAAGTGATCCCCTGAAAGGTTTTTCGGTGGAAACAGATGGGTTTTTATCATCGGAAACAGAATTAGCCCTCGACGTCTGAACAACTTTTTTTGAAAAAATCCCTAAGCCGCGCGGTCACAATTTCTGGTCAAAATCTGACGTTCTGCAATTCACTCCAAAATGTTGGCAAACTGTTGCAAGTGATCCCCTGAAAGGTTTTTCAGTGGAAACAGATGGGTTTTTATCATCGGAAACAGAATTAGCCCTCGACGTCTGAACAACTTTTTTTGAAAAAATCCCTAAGCCGCGCGGTCACAATTTCTGCTCAAAATCTGACGTTCTGCAATTCACTCAAAAATGTTGGCAAACTGTTGCGAGTGATCCCCTGAAATGTATTTCGGTGGAAACAGATGGGTTTTTATCATCGGGAACAGAATTAGCCCTCGACGTCTGAACAACTTTTTTTGAAAAAATCCCTAAGCCGCGCGGTCACAATTTCTGCTCAAAATCTGACGTTCTGCAATTCACTCAAAAATGTTGGCAAACTGTTGCAAGTGATCCCCTGAAATGTTTTTCGGTGGAAACAGATGGGTTTTTATCATCGGAAACAGAATTAGCCCTCGACGTCTGAACAACTTTTTTTGAAAAAATCCCTAAGCCGCGCGGTCACAATTTCTGCTCAAAATCTGACATTCTGCAATTCACTGAAAAATGTTGGCAAGCTGTTGCAAGTGATCCCCTGAAATGTTTTTCGGTGGAAACAGATGGGTTTTTATCATCGGAAAAAGAATTAGACCTCGACGTCTGAACAACTTTTTTTGAAAAAGTCCCTAAGCCGCGCGGTCACAATTTCTGCTAAAAATCTGACATTCTGCAATTCACTCAAAAATGTTGGCAAACTGTTGCAAGTGATCCCCTGAAAAGTTTTTCGGTGGAAACAGATGGGTTTTTATCATCGGAAACACAATTAGCCCTCGACGTCTGAACAACTTTTTTTGAAAAAGTCCCTAAGCCGCGCGGTCACAATTTCTGCTAAAAATCTGACATTCTGCAATTCACTCAAAAATGTTGGCAAGCTGTTGCAAGTGATCCCCTGAAATGTTTTTCGGTGGAAACAGATGGGTTTTTATCATCGGAAAAAGAATTAGACCTCGACGTCTGAACAACTTTTTTTGAAAAAGTCCCTAAGCCGCGCGGTCACAATTTCTGCTAAAAATCTGACGTTCTGCAATTCACTCAAAAATGTTGGCAAACTGTTGCAAGTGATCCCCTGAAAGGTTTTTCGGTGGAAACAGATGGGTTTTTATCATCGGAAACAGAATTAGCCCTCGACGTCTGAACAACTTTTTTTGAAAAAATCCCTAAGCCGCGCGGTCACAATTTCTGCTCAAAATCTGACGTTCTGCAATTCACTCAAAAATGTTGGCAAACTGTTGCAAGTGATCCCCTGAAAGGTTTTTCGGTGGAAACAGATGGGTTTTTATCATCGGAAACAGAATTAGCCCTCGACGTCTGAACAACTTTTTTTTGAAAAAATCCCTAAGCCGCGCGGTCACAATTTCTGCTCAAAATCTGACATTCTGCAATTCACTGAAAAATGTTGGCAAGCTGTTGCAAGTGATCCCCTGAAATGTTTTTCGGTGGAAACAGATGGGTTTTTATCATCGGAAAAAGAATTAGACCTCGACGTCTGAACAACTTTTTTTGAAAAAGTCCCTAAGCCGCGCGGTCACAATTTCTGCTAAAAATCTGACATTCTGCAATTCACTCAAAAATGTTGGCAAACTGTTGCAAGTGATCCCCTGAAAAGTTTTTCGGTGGAAACAGATGGGTTTTTATCATCGGAAACAGAATTAGCCCTCGACGTCTGAACAACTTTTTTTTGAAAAAATCCCTAAGCCACGCGGTCACAATTTCTGCTAAAAATCTGACGTTCTGCAATTCACTCAAAAATGTTGGCAAACTGTTGCGAGTGATCCCCTGAAATGTTTTTCGGTGGAAACAGATGGGTTTTTATCATCGGAAACAGAATTAGCCCTCGACGTCTGAACAACTTTTTTTTGAAAAAATCCCTAAGCCGCGCGGTCACAATTTCTGCTCAAAATCTGACTTTCTGCAATTCACTGTTGCGAGTGATCCCCTGAAATGTTTTTTGGTGGAAACAGATGGGTTTTTATCATCGGAAACAGAATTAGCCCTCGACGTCTGAACAACTTTTTTTGAAAAAATCCCTAAGCCACGCGGTCACAATTTCTTCTATAAATCTGACATTCTGCAATTCACTGAAAAATGTTGGCAAACTGTTGCAAGTGATCCCCTGAAATGTTTTTCGGTGGAAACAGATGGGTTTTTATCATCGGAAAAAGAATTAGACCTCGACGTCTGAACAACTTTTTTTGAAAAAGTCCCTAAGCCGCACGGTCACAATTTCTGCTAGAAATCTGACGTTCTGCAATTCACTCAAAAATGTTGGCAAACTGTTGCAAGTGATCCCCTGAAAAGTATTTCGGTGGAAACAGATGGGTTTTTATCATCGGAAACAGAATTAGCCCTCGACGTCTGAAGAACTTTTTTTGAAAAAATCCCTACGCCGCGCGGTCACAATTTCTGCTCAAAATCTGACGTTCTGCAATTCACTCAAAAATGTTGGCAAACTGTTGCAAGTGATCCCCTGAAAGGTTTTTCGGTGGAAACAGATGGGTTTTTATCATCGGAAACAGAATTAGCCCTCGACGTCTGAACAACTTTTTTTTGAAAAAATCCCTAAGCCGCGCGGTCACAATTTCTGCTCAAAATCTGACGTTCTGCAATTCACTCAAAAATGTTGGCAAACTGTTGCGAGTGATCCCCTGAAATGTTTTTCGGTGGAAACAGATGGGTTTTTATCATCGGAAACAGAATTAGCCCTCGACGTCTGAACAACTTTTTTTTGAAAAAATCCCTAAGCCGCGCGGTCACAATTTCTGCTCAAAATCTGACGTTCTGCAATTCACTGTTGCGAGTGATCCCCTGAAATGTTTTTTGGTGGAAACAGATGGGTTTTTATCATCGGAAACAGAATTAGCCCTCGACGTCTGAACAACTTTTTTTGAAAAAATCCCTAAGCCACGCGGTCACAATTTCTGCTATAAATCTGACATTCTGCAATTCACTGAAAAATGTTGGCAAACTGTTGCAAGTGATCCCCTGAAATGTTTTTCGGTGGAAACAGATGGGTTTTTATCATCGGAAAAAGAATTAGACCTCGACGTCTGAACAACTTTTTTTGAAAAAGTCCCTAAGCCGCGCGGTCACAATTTCTGCTAGAAATCTGACGTTCTGCAATTCACTCAAAAATGTTGGCAAACTGTTGCAAGTGATCCCCTGAAAAGTATTTCGGTGGAAACAGATGGGTTTTTATCATCGGAAACAGAATTAGCCCTCGACGTCTGAAGAACTTTTTTTGAAAAAATCCCTACGCCGCGCGGTCACAATTGCTGCTCAAAATCTGACGTTCTGCAATTCACTCAAAAATGTTGGCAAACTGTTGCGAGTGATCCCCTGAAATGTATTTCGGTGGAAACAGATGGGTTTTTATCATCGGGAACAGAATTAGCCCTCGACGTCTGAACAACTTTTTTTGAAAAAATCCCTAAGCCGCGCGGTCACAATTTCTGCTCAAAATCTGACGTTCTGCAATTCACTCAAAAATGTTGGCAAACTGTTGCAAGTGATCCCCTGAAATGTTTTTCGGTGGAAACAGATGGGTTTTTATCATCGGAAACAGAATTAGCCCTCGACGTCTGAACAACTTTTTTTGAAAAAATCCCTAAGCCGCGCGGTCACAATTTCTGCTCAAAATCTGACGTTCTCCAATTCACTCAAAAATGTTGGCAAACTGTTGCAAGTGATCCCCTGAAAGGTTTTTCGGTGGAAACAGGTGGGTTTTTATCATCGGAAACAGAATTAGCCCTCGACGTCTGAACAACTTTTTTTAAAAAAATCCCTAAGCCGCGCGGTCACAATTTCTGCTAAAAATCTGACGTTCTGCAATTCACTCAAAAATGTTGGCAAACTGTTTCAAGTGATCCCCTGAAATGTTTTTCGGTGGAAACAGATGGGTTTTTATCATCGGAAACAGAATTAGCCCTCGACGTCTGAACAACCTTTTTTTGAAAAAATCCCTAAGCCGCGCGGTCACAATTTCTGCTCAAAATCTGACGTTCTGCAATTCACTCAAAAATGTTGGCAAACTGTTGCAAGTGATCCCCTGAAAGGTTTTTCGGTGGAAACAGATGGGTTTTTATCATCGGAAACAGAATTAGCCCTCGACGTCTGAACAACTTTTTTTTGAAAAAATCCCTAAGCCGCGCGGTCACAATTTCTGCTAAAAATCTGACGTTCTGCAATTCACTCAAAAATGTTGGCAAACTGTTGCGAGTGATCCCCTGAAATGTTTTTCGGTGGAAACAGATGGGTTTTTATCATCGGAAACAGAATTAGCCCTCGACATCTGAACAACTTTTTTTGAAAAAATCCCTAAGCCGCGCGGTCACAATTTCTGCTAAAAATCTGACGTTCTGCAATTCACTCAAAAATGTTGGCAAACTGTTGCAAGTGATCCCCTGAAAAGTTTTTCGGTGGAAACAGATGGGTTTTTATCATCGGGAACAGAATTAGCCCTCGACGTCTGAACAACTTTTTTGGGAAAAAATCCCTAAGCCGCGCGGTCACAATTTCTGCTCAAAATCTGACGTTCTGCAATTCACTCAAAAATGTTGGCAAACTGTTGCAAGTGATCCCCTGAAATGTTTTTCGGTGGAAACAGATGGGTTTTTATCATCGGAAACAGAATTAGCCCTCGACGTCTGAAGAACTTTTTTTGAAAAAATCCCTAAGCCGCGCGGTCACAATTTCTGCTCAAAATCTGACGTTCTGCAATTCACTCAAAAATGTTGGCAAACTGTTGCAAGTGATCCCCTGAAAGGTTTTTCGGTGGAAACAGATGGGTTTTTATCATCGGAAACAGAATTAGCCCTCGACGTCTGAACAACTTTTTTTTGAAAAAATCCCTAAGCCGCGCGGTCACAATTTCTGCTAAAAATCTGACGTTCTGCAATTCACTCAAAAATGTTGGCAAACTGTTGCGAGTGATCCCCTGAAATGTTTTTCGGTGGAAACAGATGGGTTTTTATCATCGGAAACAGAATTAGCCCTCGACGTCTGAACAACTTTTTTTGAAAAAATCCCTAAGCCGCGCGGTCACAATTTCTGCTCAAAATCTGACGTTCTGCAATTCACTGTTGCGAGTGATCCCCTGAAAGGTTTTTCGGTGGAAACAGATGGGTTTTTATCATCGGAAACAGAATTAGCCCTCGACGTCTGAACAACTTTTTTTGGAAAAATCCCTAAGCCGCGCGGTCACAATTTCTGCTAAAAATCTGACATTCTGCAATTCACTGAAAAATGTTGGCAAACTGTTGCAAGTGATCCCCTGAAATGTTTTTCGGTGGAAACAGATGGGTTTTTATCATCGGAAACAGAATTAGCCCTCGACGTCTGAAGAACTTTTTTTGAAAAAATCCCTAAGCCGCGCGGTCACAATTTCTGCTCAAAATCTGACGTTCTGCAATTCACTCAAAAATGTTGGCAAACTGTTGCAAGTGATCCCCTGAAATGTTTTTCGGTGGAAACAGATGGGTTTTTATCATCGGAAACAGAATTAGCCCTCGACGTCTGAAGAACTTTTTTTGAAAAAATCCCTACGCCGCGCGGTCACAATTGCTGCTCAAAATCTGACGTTCTGCAATTCACTCAAAAATGTTGGCAAACTGTTGCGAGTGATCCCCTGAAATGTATTTCGGTGGAAACAGATGGGTTTTTATCATCGGGAACAGAATTAGCCCTCGACGTCTGAACAACTTTTTTTGAAAAAATCCCTAAGCCGCGCGGTCACAATTTCTGCTCAAAATCTGACGTTCTGCAATTCACTCAAAAATGTTGGCAAACTGTTGCAAGTGATCCCCTGAAATGTTTTTCGGTGGAAACAGATGGGTTTTTATCATCGGAAACAGAATTAGCCCTCGACGTCTGAACAACTTTTTTTGAAAAAATCCCTAAGCCGCGCGGTCACAATTTCTGCTCAAAATCTGACGTTCTCCAATTCACTCAAAAATGTTGGCAAACTGTTGCAAGTGATCCCCTGAAAGGTTTTTCGGTGGAAACAGGTGGGTTTTTATCATCGGAAACAGAATTAGCCCTCGACGTCTGAACAACTTTTTTTAAAAAAATCCCTAAGCCGCGCGGTCACAATTTCTGCTAAAAATCTGACGTTCTGCAATTCACTCAAAAATGTTGGCAAACTGTTTCAAGTGATCCCCTGAAATGTTTTTCGGTGGAAACAGATGGGTTTTTATCATCGGAAACAGAATTAGCCCTCGACGTCTGAACAACCTTTTTTTGAAAAAATCCCTAAGCCGCGCGGTCACAATTTCTGCTCAAAATCTGACGTTCTGCAATTCACTCAAAAATGTTGGCAAACTGTTGCAAGTGATCCCCTGAAAGGTTTTTCGGTGGAAACAGATGGGTTTTTATCATCGGAAACAGAATTAGCCCTCGACGTCTGAACAACTTTTTTTTGAAAAAATCCCTAAGCCGCGCGGTCACAATTTCTGCTAAAAATCTGACGTTCTGCAATTCACTCAAAAATGTTGGCAAACTGTTGCAAGTGATCCCCTGAAAAGTTTTTCGGTGGAAACAGATGGGTTTTTATCATCGGGAACAGAATTAGCCCTCGACGTCTGAACAACTTTTTTGGGAAAAAATCCCTAAGCCGCGCGGTCACAATTTCTGCTCAAAATCTGACGTTCTGCAATTCACTCAAAAATGTTGGCAAACTGTTGCAAGTGATCCCCTGAAATGTTTTTCGGTGGAAACAGATGGGTTTTTATCATCGGAAACAGAATTAGCCCTCGACGTCTGAAGAACTTTTTTTGAAAAAATCCCTAAGCCGCGCGGTCACAATTTCTGCTCAAAATCTGACGTTCTGCAATTCACTCAAAAATGTTGGCAAACTGTTGCAAGTGATCCCCTGAAAGGTTTTTCGGTGGAAACAGATGGGTTTTTATCATCGGAAACAGAATTAGCCCTCGACGTCTGAACAACTTTTTTTTGAAAAAATCCCTAAGCCGCGCGGTCACAATTTCTGCTAAAAATCTGACGTTCTGCAATTCACTCAAAAATGTTGGCAAACTGTTGCGAGTGATCCCCTGAAATGTTTTTCGGTGGAAACAGATGGGTTTTTATCATCGGAAACAGAATTAGCCCTCGACGTCTGAACAACTTTTTTTGAAAAAATCCCTAAGCCGCGCGGTCACAATTTCTGCTCAAAATCTGACGTTCTGCAATTCACTGTTGCGAGTGATCCCCTGAAAGGTTTTTCGGTGGAAACAGATGGGTTTTTATCATCGGAAACAGAATTAGCCCTCGACGTCTGAACAACTTTTTTTGGAAAAATCCCTAAGCCGCGCGGTCACAATTTCTGCTAAAAATCTGACATTCTGCAATTCACTGAAAAATGTTGGCAAACTGTTGCAAGTGATCCCCTGAAATGTTTTTCGGTGGAAACAGATGGGTTTTTATCATCGGAAAAAGAATTAGACCTCGAAGTCTGAACAACTTTTTTTGAAAAAGTCCCTAAGCCGCGCGGTCACAATTTCTGCTAAAAGTCTGACGTTCTGCAATTCACTCAAAAATGTTGGCAAACTGTTGCAAGTGATCCCCCGAAAGGATTTTCGGTGGAAACAGATGGGTTTTTATCATCGGAAACAGAATTAGCCCTCGACGTCTGAACAACTTTTTTTGAAAAAATCCCTAAGCCGCGCGGTCACAATTTCTGGTCAAAATCTGACGTTCTGCAATTCACTCAAAAATGTTGGCAAACTGTTGCAAGTGATCCCCTGAAATGTTTTTCGGTGGAAACAGATGGGTTTTTATCATCGGGAACAGAATTAGCCCTCGACGTCTGAACAACTTTTTTTGAAAAAATCCCTAAGCCGCGCGGTCACAATTTCTGCTCAAAATCTGACGTTCTGCAATTCACTCAAAAATGTTGGCAAACTGTTGCAAGTGATCCCCTGAAATGTTTTTCGGTGGAAACAGATGGGTTTTTATAAACGGAAACAGAATTAGCCCTCGACGTCTGAACAACTTTTTTTGAAAAAATCCCTAAGCCGCGCGGTCACAATTTCTGCTCACAATCTGACGTTCTGCAATTCACTCCAAAATGTTGGCAAACTGTTGCGAGTGATCCCCTGAAATGTTTTTCGGTGGAAACAGATGGGTTTTTATCATCGGAAACAGAATTAGCCCTCGACGTCTGAGCAACTTTTTTTGAAAAAATCCCTAAGCCGCGCGGTCATAATTTCTGCTCAAAATCTGACGTTCTGCAATTCATTCAAAAATGTTGGCAAACTGTTGCAAGTGATCCCCTGAAATGTTGTTCGGGGGAAACAGATGGGTTTTTATCATCGGAAAAAGAATTAGACCTCGACGTCTGAACAACTTTTTTTGAAAAAATCCCTAAGCCGCGCGGTCACAATTTCTGCTCAAAATCTGACGTTCTGCAATTCACTCAAAAATGTTGGCAAACTGTTGCGAGTGATCCCCTGAAATGTTTTTCGGTGGAAACAGATGCGTTTTTATCATCGGAAACAGAATTAGTCCTCGACGTCTGAACAACTTTTTTTGAAAAAATCCCTAAGCCGCGCGGACACAATTTCTGAAAAAAATCTGATGTTCTGCAATTCACTCAAAAATGTTGGCAAACTGTTGCGAGTGATCCCCGGAAATGTTTTTCGGTGGAAACAGATGGGTTTTTATCATCGTGAACAGAATTAGCCCTCAACGTCTGAACAACTTTTTTTGAAAAAATCCCTAAACCGCGCGGTCACAATTTCTGCTAAAAATCTGACGTTCTGCAATTCACTCAAAAATGTTGGCAAACTGTTGCAAGTGATCCCCTGAAATGTTTTTCGGTGGAAACAGATGGGTTTTTATCATCGGAAACAGAATTAGCCCTCGACGTCTGAACAACTTTTTTTGAAAAAAATCCCTAAGCCGCGCGGTCACAATTTCTGCTCAAAATCTGACGTTCTGCAATTCACTCAAAAATGTTGGCAAACTGTTGCGAGTGATCCCCTGAAAGGTTTTTCGGTGGAAACAGATGGGTTTTTATCATCGGGAACCGAATTAGCCCTCGACGTCTGAACAACTTTTTTTGAAAAAATCCCTAAGCCGCGCGGTCACAATTTCTGCTCAAAATCTGACGTTCTGCAATTCACTCAAAAATGTTGGCAAACTGTTGCAAGTGATCCCCTGAAATGTTTTTCGGTGGAAACAGATGGGTTTTTATCATCGGAAAAAGAATTAGACCTCGACGTCTGAACAACTTTTTTTGAAAAAATCCCTAAGCCGCGCGGTCACAATTTCTGCTCAAAATCTGACGTTCTGCAATTCACTCAAAAATGTTGGCAAACTGTTGCAAGTGATCCCCTGAAAGGTTTTTCGGTGGAAACAGATGGGTTTTTATCATCGGAAACAGAATTAGCCCTCGACGTCTGAACAATTTTTTTTGAAAAAATCCCTAAGCCGCGCGGCCACAATTTCTGCTCAAAATCTGACGTTCTGCAATTCACTCAAAAATGTTGGCAAACTGTTGCGAGTGATCCCCTGAAATGTTTTTCGGTGGAAACAGATGGGTTTTTATCATCGGGAACCGAATTAGCCCTCGACGTCTGAACAACTTTTTTTGAAAAAATCCCTAAGCCGCGCGGTCACAATTTCTGCTCAAAATGTGACGTTCTGCAATTCACTCAAAAATGTTGGCAAACTGTTGCAAGTGATCCCCTGAAATGTTTTTCGGTGGAAACAGATGAGTTTTTATAAACGGAAACAGAATTAGCCCTCGACGTCTGAACAACTTTTTTTGAAAAAATCCCTAAGCCGCGCGGTCATAATTTCTGCTCAAAATCTGACGTTCTGCAATTCACTCAAAAATGTTGGCAAACTGTTGCAAGTGATCCCCTGAAATGTTTTTCGGGGGAAACAGATGGGTTTTTATCAACGGAAAAAGAATTAGACCTCGACGTCTGAACAACTTTTTTTGAAAAAATCCCTAAGCCGCGCGGTCACAATTTCTGCTCAAAATCTGACGTTCTGCAATTCACTCAAAAATGTTGGCAAACTGTTGCGAGTGATCCCCTGAAATGTTTTTCGGTGGAAACAGATGCGTTTTTATCATCGGAAACAGAATTAGCCCTCGACGTCTGAACAACTTTTTTTGAAAAAATCCCTAAGCCGCGCGGCCACAATTTCTGAAAAAAATCTGATGTTCTGCAATTCACTCAAAAATGTTGGCAAACTGTTGCGAGTGATCCCCGGAAATGTTTTTCGGTGGAAACAGATGGGTTTTTATCATCGGAAACAGAATTAGCCCTCGACGTCTGAACAACTTTTTTTGAAAAAATCCCTAAGCCGCGCGGGCACAATTTCTGCTAAAAATCTGACGTTCTGCAATTCACTCAAAAATGTTGGCAAACTGTTGCAAGTGATCCCCTGAAATGTTTTTCGGTGGAAACAGATGGGTTTTTATCATTGGAAACAGAATTAGCCCTCGACGTCTGAACAACTTTTTTTGAAAAAAATCCCTAAGCCGCGCGGTCACAATTTCTGCTCAAAATCTGACGTTCTGCAATTCACTCAAAAATGTTGGCAAACTGTTGCGAGTGATCCCCTGAAATGTTTTTCGGTGGAAACAGATGGGTTTTTATCATCGGGAACCGAATTAGCCCTCGACGTCTGAACAACTTTTTTTGAAAAAATCCCTAAGCCGCGCGGTCACAATTTCTGCTCAAAATCTGACGTTCTGCAATTCACTCAAAAATGTTGGCAAACTGTTGCGAGTGATCCCCTGAAATGTTTTTCGGTGGAAACAGATGCGTTTTTATCATCGGAAACAGAATTAGCCCTCGACGTCTGAACAACTTTTTTTGAAAAAATCCCTAAGCCGCGCGGTCACAATTTCTGCTCAAAATCTGACGTTCTGCAATTCACTCAAAAATGTTGGCAAACTGTTGCAAGTGATCCCCTGAAATGTTTTTCGGGGGAAACAGATGGGTTTTTATCATCGGAAACAGAATTAGCCCTCGACGTCTGAACAACTTTTTTTGAAAAAATCCCTAAGCCGCGCGGTCACAATTTCTGCTCAAAATCTGACGTTCTGCAATTCACTCAAAAATGTTGGCAAACTGTTGCAAGTGATCCCCTGAAATGTTTTTCGGGGGAAACAGATGGGTTTTTATAAACGGAAACAGAATTAGCCCTCGACGTCTGAACAACTTTTTTTGAAAAAATCCCTAAGCCGCGCGGTCATAATTTCTGCTCAAAATCTGACGTTCTGCAATTCACTCAAAAATGTTGGCAAACTGTTGCAAGTGATCCCCTGAAATGTTTTTCGGGGGAAACAGATGGGTTTTTATCAACGGAAAAAGAATTAGACCTCGACGTCTGAACAACTTTTTTTGAAAAAATCCCTAAGCCGCGCGGTCACAATTTCTGCTCAAAATCTGACGTTCTGCAATTCACTCAAAAATGTTGGCAAACTGTTGCGAGTGATCCCCTGAAATGTTTTTCGGTGGAAACAGATGCGTTTTTATCATCGGAAACAGAATTAGCCCTCGACGTCTGAACAACTTTTTTTGAAAAAATCCCTAAGCCGCGCGGCCACAATTTCTGAAAAAAATCTGATGTTCTGCAATTCACTCAAAAATGTTGGCAAACTGTTGCGAGTGATCCCCGGAAATGTTTTTCGGTGGAAACAGATGTGTTTTTATCATCGGAAACAGAATTAGCCCTCGACGTCTGAACAACTTTTTTTGAAAAAATCCCTAAGCCGCGCGGGCACAATTTCTGCTAAAAATCTGACGTTCTGCAATTCACTCAAAAATGTTGGCAAACTGTTGCAAGTGATCCCCTGAAATGTTTTTCGGTGGAAACAGATGGGTTTTTATCATTGGAAACAGAATTAGCCCTCGACGTCTGAACAACTTTTTTTGAAAAAAATCCCTAAGCCGCGCGGTCACAATTTCTGCTCAAAATCTGACGTTCTGCAATTCACTCAAAAATGTTGGCAAACTGTTGCGAGTGATCCCCTGAAATGTTTTTCGGTGGAAACAGATGGGTTTTTATCATCGGGAACCGAATTAGCCCTCGACGTCTGAACAACTTTTTTTGAAAAAATCCCTAAGCCGCGCGGTCACAATTTCTGCTCAAAATCTGACGTTCTGCAATTCACTCAAAAATGTTGGCAAACTGTTGCAAGTGATCCCCTGAAATGTTTTTCGGTGGAAACAGATGGGTTTTTATCATCGGAAAAAGAATTAGACCTCGACGTCTGAACAACTTTTTTTGAAAAAATCCCTAAGCCGCGCGGTCACAATTTCTGCTCAAAATCTGACGTTCTGCAATTCACTCAAAAATGTTGGCAAACTGTTGCAAGTGATCCCCTGAAAGGTTTTTCGGTGGAAACAGATGGGTTTTTATCATCGGAAACAGAATTAGCCCTCGACGTCTGAACAACTTTTTTTGAAAAAATCCCTAAGCCGCGCGGCCACAATTTCTGCTCAAAATCTGACGTTCTGCAATTCACTCAAAAATGTTGGCAAACTGTTGTGAGTGATCCCCTGAAATGTTTTTCGGTGGAAACAGATGGGTTTTTATCATCGGGAACCGAATTAGCCCTCGACGTCTGAACAACTTTTTTTGAAAAAATCCCTAAGCCGCGCGGTCACAATTTCTGCTCAAAATCTGACGTTCTGCAATTCACTCAAAAATGTTGGCAAACTGTTGCAAGTGATCCCCTGAAATGTTTTTCGGTGGAAACAGATGAGTTTTTATAAACGGAAACAGAATTAGCCCTCGACGTCTGAACAACTTTTTTTGAAAAAATCCCTAAGCCGCGCGGTCATAATTTCTGCTCAAAATCTGACGTTCTGCAATTCACTGAAAAATGTTGGCAAACTGTTGCAAGTGATCCCCTGAAATGTTTTTCGGGGGAAACAGATGGGTTTTTATCAACGGAAACAGAATTAGACCTCGACGTCTGAACAACTTTTTTTGAAAAAATCCCTAAGCCGCGCGGTCACAATTTCTGCTCAAAATCTGACGTTCTGCAATTCAGTCAAAAATGTTGGCAAATTGTTGCGAGTGATCCCCTGAAATGTTTTTCGGTGGAAACAGATGCGTTTTTATCATCGGAAACAGAATTAGCCCTCGACGTCTGAACAACTTTTTTTGAAAAAATCCCTAAGCCGCGCGGTCACAATTTCTGCTCAAAATCTGACGTTCTGCAATTCACTCAAAAATGTTGGCAAACTGTTGCAAGTGATCCCCTGAAATGTTTTTCGGGGGAAACAGATGGGTTTTTATCATCGGAAACAGAATTAGCCCTCGACGTCTGAACAACTTTTTTTGAAAAAATCCCTAAGCCGCGCGGTCACAATTTCTGCTCAAAATCTGACGTTCTGCAATTCACTCAAAAATGTTGGCAAACTGTTGCAAGTGATCCCCTGAAATGTTTTTCGGGGGAAACAGATGGGTTTTTATCATCGGAAAAAGAATTAGACCTCGACGTCTGAACAACTTTTTTTGAAAAAATCCCTAAGCCGCGCGGTCACAATTTCTGCTCAAAATCTGACGTTCTGCAATTCACTCAAAAATGTTGGCAAACTGTTGCAAGTGATCCCCTGAAAGGTTTTTCGGTGGAAACAGATGGGTTTTTATCATCGGAAACAGAATTAGCCCTCGACGTCTGAACAACTTTTTTGGAAAAAATCCCTAAGTCGCGCGGTCACAATTTCTGCTCAAAATCTGACGTTCTGCAATTCACTCAAAAATGTTGGCAAAGTGTTGCGAGTGATCCCCTGAAATGTTTTTTGGTGGAAACAGATGGTTTTTTATCATCGGGAACAGAATTAGCCCTCGACGTCTGAACAACTTTTTTTGAAAAAATCCCTAAGTCGCGCGGTCACAATTTCTGCTCAAAATCTGACGTTCTGCAATTCACTCAAAAATGTTGGCAAACTGTTGCGAGTGATCCCCTGAAATGTTTTTCGGTGGAAACAGATGCGTTTTTATCATCGGAAACAGAATTAGCCCTCGACGTCTGAACAACTTTTTTTGAAAAAATCCCTAAGCCGCGCGGCCACAATTTCTGAAAAAAATCTGATGTTCTGCAATTCACTCAAAAATGTTGGCAAACTGTTGCGAGTGATCCCCGGAAATGTTTTTCGGTGGAAACAGATGGGTTTTTATCATCGTGAACAGAATTAGCCCTCAACGTCTGAACAACTTTTTTTGAAAAAATCCCTAAACCGCGCGGTCACAATTTCTGCTCAAAATCTGACGTTCTGCAATTCACTCAAAAATGTTGGCAAACTGTTGCAAGTGATCCCCTGAAATGTCTTTCGGTGGAAACAGATGGGTTTTTATCATCGGAAACAGAATTAGCCCTCGACGTCTGAACAACTTTTTTTGAAAAAAATCCCTAAGCCGCGCGGTCACAATTTCTGCTCAAAATCTGACGTTCTGCAATTCACTCAAAAATGTTGGCAAACTGTTGCGAGTGATCCCCTGAAATGTTTTTCGGTGGAAACAGATGGGTTTTTATCATCGGAAACAGAATTAGCCCTCGACGTCTGAACAACTTTTTTTGAAAAAAATCCCTAAGCCGCGCGGTCACAATTTCTGCTCAAAATCTGACGTTCTGCAATTCACTCAAAAATGTTGGCAAACTGTTGCGAGTGATCCCCTGAAATGTTTTTCGGTGGAAACAGATGGGTTTTTATCATCGGAAACAGAATTAGCCCTCGACGTCTGAACAACTTTTTTTGAAAAAAATCCCTAAGCCGCGCGGTCACAATTTCTGCTCAAAATCTGACGTTCTGCAATTCACTCAAAAATGTTGGCAAACTGTTGCAAGTGATCCCCTGAAATGTTTTTCGGGGGAAACAGATGGGTTTTTATCATCGGAAAAAGAATTAGCCCTCGACGTCTGAACAACTTTTTTTTGAAAAAATCCCTAAGCCGCGCGGTCACAATTTCTGCTCAAAATCTGACGTTCTGCAATTCACTCAAAAATGTTGGCAAACTGTTGCAAGTGATCCCCTGAAAGGTTTTTCGGTGGAAACAGATGGGTTTTTATCATCGGAAACAGAATTAGCCCTCGACGTCTGAACAACTTTTTTTGAAAAAATCCCTAAGCCGCGCGGTCACAATTTCTGCTCAAAATCTGACGTTCTGCAATTCACTCAAAAATGTTGGCAAACTGTTGCGAGTGATCCCCTGAAATGTTTTTTGGTGGAAACAGATGGGTTTTTATCATCGGGAACAGAATTAGCCCTCGACGTCTGAACAACTTTTTTTGAAAAAATCCCTAAGTCGCGCGGTCACAATTTCTGCTCAAAATCTGACGTTCTGCAATTCACTCAAAAATGTTGGCAAACTGTTGCAAGTGATCCCCTGAAATGTTTTTCGGTGGAAACAGATGGGTTTTTTTAAACGGAAACAGAATTAGCCCTCGACGTCTGAACAACTTTTTTTGAAAAAATCCCTAAGCCGCGCGGTCACAATTTCTGCTCAAAATCTGACGTTCTGCAATTCACTCCAAAATGTTGGCAAACTGTTGCGAGTGATCCCCTGAAATGTTTTTCGGTGGAAACAGATGGGTTTTTATCATCGGAAACAGAATTAGCCCTCGACGTCTGAACAACTTTTTTTGAAAAAATCCCTAAGCCGCGCGGTCACAATTTCTGCTCAAAATCTGACGTTCTGCAATTCACTCAAAAATGTTGGCAAACTGTTGCAAGTGATCCCCTGAAATGTTTTTCGGGGGAAACAGATGGGTTTTTATCATCGGAAAAAGAATTAGACCTCGACGTCTGAACAACTTTTTTTGAAAAAATCCCTAAGCCGCGCGGTCACAATTTCTGCTCAAAATCTGACGTTCTGCAATTCACTCAAAAATGTTGGCAAACTGTTGCGAGTCATCCCCTGAAATGTTTTTCGGTGGAAACAGATGCGTTTTTATCATCGGAAACAGAATTAGCCCTCGACGTCTGAACAACTTTTTTTGAAAAAATCCCTAAGCCGCGCGGCCACAATTTCTGAAAAAAATCTGATGTTCTGCAATTCACTCAAAAATGTTGGCAAACTGTTGCAAGTGATCCCCTGAAATGTTTTTCGGGGGAAACAGATGGGTTTTTATCATCGGAAAAAGAATTACCCTCGACGTCTGAACAACTTTTTTTGAAAAAATCCCTAAGCCGCGCGGTCACAATTTCTGCTCAAAATCTGACGTTCTGCAATTCACTCAAAAATGTTGGCAAACTGTTGCGAGTGATCCCCTGAAATGTTTTTCGGTGGAAACAGATGGGTTTTTATCATCGGAAACAGAATTAGCCCTCGACGTCTGAACAACTTTTTTTGAAAAAATCCCTAAGCCGCGCGGTCACAATTTCTGCTCAAAATCTGACGTTCTGCAATTCACTCAAAAATGTTGGCAAACTGTTGCAAGTGATCCCCTGAAATGTTTTTCGGGGGAAACAGATGGGTTTTTATCATCGGAAAAAGAATTAGACCTCGACGTCTGAACAACTTTTTTTGAAAAAATCCCTAAGCCGCGCGGTCACAATTTCTGCTCAAAATCTGACGTTCTGCAATTCACTCAAAAATGTTGGCAAACTGTTGCGAGTGATCCCCTGAAATGTTTTTCGGTGGAAACAGATGCGTTTTTATCATCGGAAACAGAATTAGCCCTCGACGTCTGAACAACTTTTTTTGAAAAAATCCCTAAGCCGCGCGGCCACAATTTCTGAAAAAAATCTGATGTTCTGCAATTCACTCAAAAATGTTGGCAAACTGTTGCAAGTGATCCCCTGAAATGTTTTTCGGGGGAAACAGATGGGTTTTTATCATCGGAAAAAGAATTAGACCTCGACGTCTGAACAACTTTTTTTGAAAAAATCCCTAAGCCGCGCGGTCACAATTTCTGCTCAAAATCTGACGTTCTGCAATTCACTCAAAAATGTTGGCAAACTGTTGCGAGTGATCCCCTGAAATGTTTTTCGGTGGAAACAGATGGGTTTTTATCATCGGAAACAGAATTAGCCCTCGACGTCTGAACAACTTTTTTTGAAAAAATCCCTAAGCCGCGCGGCCACAATTTCTGAAAAAAATCTGATGTTCTGCAATTCACTCAAAAATGTTGGCAAACTGTTGTGAGTGATCCCCGGAAATGTTTTTCGGTGGAAACAGATGGGTTTTTATCATCGTGAACAGAATTAGCCCTCAACGTCTGAACAACTTTTTTTGAAAAACTCCCTAAACCGCGCGGTCACAATTTCTGCTCAAAATCTGACGTTCTGCAATTCACTCAAAAATGTTGGCAAACTGTTGCGAGTGATCCCCTGAAATGTTTTTCGGTGGAAACAGATGGGTTTTTATCATCGGAAACAGAATTAGCCCTCGACGTCTGAAAAACTTTTTTTGAAAAAAATCCCTAAGCCGCGCGGTCACAATTTCTGCTCAAAATCTGAGGTTCTGCAATTCACTCAAAAATGTTGGCAAACTGTTGCGAGTGATCCCCTGAAATGTTTTTCGGTGGAAACAGATGGGTTTTTATCATCGGAAACAGAATTAGCCCTCGACGTCTGAACAACTTTTTTTGAAAAAAATCCCTAAGCCGCGCGGTCACAATTTCTGCTCAAAATCTGACGTTCTGCAATTCACTCAAAAATGTTGGCAAACTGTTGAAAGTGAACCCCTGAAATGTTTTTCGGTGGAAACAGATGGGTTTTTATCATCGGAAAAAGAATTAGCCCTCGACGTCTGAACAACTTTTTTTGAAAAAATCCCTAAGCCGCGCGGTCACAATTTCTGCTCAAAATCTGACGTTCTGCAATTCACTCAAAAATGTTGGCAAACTGTTGCGAGTGATCCCCTGAAATGTTTTTCGGTGGAAACAGATGGGTTTTTATCATCGGAAACAGAATTAGCCCTCGACGTCTGAACAACTTTTTTTGAAAAAATCCCTAAGCCGCGCGGTCACAATTTCTGCTCAAAATCTGACGTTCTGCAATTCACTCAAAAATGTTGGCAAACTGTTGGAAGTGATCCCCTGAAATGTTTTTCGGGGGAAACAGATGGGTTTTTATCATCGGAAAAATAATTAGACCTCGACGTCTGAACAACTTTTTTTGAAAAAATCCCTAAGCCGCGCGGTCACAATTTCTGCTCAAAATCTGACGTTCTGCAATTCACTCAAAAATGTTGGCAAACTGTTGCGAGTGATCCCCTGAAATGTTTTTCGGTGGAAACAGATGCGTTTTTATCATCGGAAACAGAATTAGCCCTCGACGTCTGAACAACTTTTTTTGAAAAAATCCCTAAGCCGCGCGGCCACAATTTCTGAAAAAAATCTGATGTTCTGCAATTCACTCAAAAATGTTGGCAAACTGATTGCGAGTGATCCCCGGAAATGTTTTTCGGTGGAAACAGATGGGTTTTTATCATCGTGAACAGAATTAGCCCTCAACGTCTGAACAACTTTTTTTGAAAAAATCCCTAAACCGCGCGGTCACAATTTCTGCTCAAAATCTGACGTTCTGCAATTCACTCAAAAATGTTGGCAAACTGTTGCAAGTGATCCCCTGAAATGTTTTTCGGTGGAAACAGATGGGTTTTTATCATCGGAAACAGAATTAGCCCTCGACGTCTGAACAACTTTTTTTGAAAAAAATCCCTAAGCCGCGCGGTCACAATTTCTGCTCAAAATCTGACGTTCTGCAATTCACTCAAAAATGTTGGCAAACTGTTGCGAGTGATCCCCTGAAATGTTTTTCGGTGGAAACAGATGGGTTTTTATCATCGGAAAAAGAATTAGCCCTCGACGTCTGAACAACTTTTTTTGAAAAAATCCCTAAGCCGCGCGGTCACAATTTCTGCTCAAAATCTGACGTTCTGCAATTCACTCAAAAATGTTGGCAAACTGTTGCAAGTGATCCCCTGAAATGTTTTTCGGTGGAAACAGATGGGTTTTTATCATCGGAAACAGAATTAGCCCTCGACGTCTGAACAACTTTTTTTTAAAAAAATCCCTAAGCCGCGCGGTCACAATTTCTGCTCAAAATCTGACGTTCTGCAATTCACTCAAAAATGTTGGCAAACTGTTGCGAGTGATCCCCTGAAATGTTTTTCGGTGGAAACAGATGGGTTTTTATCATCGGAAACAGAATTAGCCCTCGACGTCTGAACAACTTTTTTTGAAAAAAATCCCTAAGCCGCGCGGTCACAATTTCTGCTCAAAACCTGACGTTCTGCAATTCACTCAAAAATGTTGGCAAACTGTTGCGAGTGATCCCCTGAAATGTTTTTCGGTGGAAACAGATGGGTTTTTATCATCGGAAACAGAATTAGCCCTCGACGTCTGAACAACTTTTTTTGAAAAAAATCCCTAAGCCGCGCGGTCATAATTTCTGCTCAAAATCTGACGTTCTGCAATTCACTCAAAAATGTTGGCAAACTGTTGCAAGTGATCCCCTGAAATGTTTTTCGGTGGAAACAGATGGGTTTTTATCATCGGGAACCGAATTAGCCCTCGACGTCTGAACAACTTTTTTTGAAAAAATCCCTAAGCCGCGCGGTCACAATTTCTGCTCAAAATCTGACGTTCTGCAATTCACTCAAAAATGTTGGCAAATTGTTGCGAGTGATCCCCTGAAATGTTTTTCGGTGGAAACAGATGCGTTTTTATCATCGGAAACAGAATTAGCCCTCGACGTCTGAACAACTTTTTTTGAAAAAATCCCTAAGCCGCGCGGTCACAATTTCTGCTCAAAATCTGACGTTCTGCAATTCACTCAAAAATGTTGGCAAACTGTTGCAAGTGATCCCCTGAAATGTTTTTCGGGGGAAACAGATGGGTTTTTATCATCGGAAACAGAATTAGCCCTCGACGTCTGAACAACTTTTTTTGAAAAAATCCCTAAGCCGCGCGGTCACAATTTCTGCTCAAAATCTGACGTTCTGCAATTCACTCAAAAATGTTGGCAAACTGTTGCAAGTGATCCCCTGAAATGTTTTTCGGGGGAAACAGATGGGTTTTTATCATCGGAAAAAGAATTAGACCTCGACGTCTGAACAACTTTTTTTGAAAAAATCCCTAAGCCGCGCGGTCACAATTTCTGCTCAAAATCTGACGTTCTGCAATTCACTCAAAAATGTTGGCAAACTGTTGCAAGTGATCCCCTGAAAGGTTTTTCGGTGGAAACAGATGGGTTTTTATCATCGGAAACAGAATTAGCCCTCGACGTCTGAACAACTTTTTTGGAAAAAATCCCTAAGTCGCGCGGTCACAATTTCTGCTCAAAATCTGACGTTCTGCAATTCACTCAAAAATGTTGGCAAAGTGTTGCGAGTGATCCCCTGAAATGTTTTTTGGTGGAAACAGATGGTTTTTTATCATCGGGAACAGAATTAGCCCTCGACGTCTGAACAACTTTTTTTGAAAAAATCCCTAAGTCGCGCGGTCACAATTTCTGCTCAAAATCTGACGTTCTGCAATTCACTCAAAAATGTTGGCAAACTGTTGCAAGTGATCCCCTGAAATGTTTTTCGGTGGAAACAGATGGGTTTTTTTAAACGGAAACAGAATTAGCCCTCGACGTCTCAACAACTTTTTTTGAAAAAATCCCTAAGCCGCGCGGTCACAATTTCTGCTCAAAATCTGACGTTCTGCAATTCACTCCAAAATGTTGGCAAACTGTTGCGAGTGATCCCCTGAAATGTTTTTCGGTGGAAACAGATGGGTTTTTATCATCGGAAACAGAATTAGCCCTCGACGTCTGAACAACTTTTTTTGAAAAAATCCCTAAGCCGCGCGGTCACAATTTCTGCTCAAAATCTGACGTTCTGCAATTCACTCAAAAATGTTGGCAAACTGTTGCAAGTGATCCCCTGAAATGTTTTTCAGGGGAAACAGATGGGTTTTTATCATCGGAAAAAGAATTAGACCTCGACGTCTGAACAACTTTTTTTGAAAAAATCCCTAAGCCGCGCGGTCACAATTTCTGCTCAAAATCTGACGTTCTGCAATTCACTCAAAAATGTTGGCAAACTGTTGCGAGTGATCCCCTGAAATGTTTTTCGGTGGAAACAGATGCGTTTTTATCATCGGAAACAGAATTAGCCCTCGACGTCTGAACAACTTTTTTTGAAAAAATCCCTAAGCCGCGCGGCCACAATTTCTGAAAAAAATCTGATGTTCTGCAATTCACTCAAAAATGTTGGCAAACTGTTGCGAGTGATCCCCGGAAATGTTTTTCGGTGGAAACAGATGGGTTTTTATCATCGTGAACAGAATTAGCCCTCAACGTCTGAACAACTTTTTTTGAAAAAATCCCTAAACCGCGCGGTCACAATTTCTGCTCAAAATCTGACGTTCTGCAATTCACTCAAAAATGTTGGCAAACTGTTGCAAGTGATCCCCTGAAATGTCTTTCGGTGGAAACACATGGGTTTTTATCATCGGAAACAGAATTAGCCCTCGACGTCTGAACAACTTTTTTTGAAAAAAATCCCTAAGCCGCGCGGTCACAATTTCTGCTCAAAATCTGACGTTCTGCAATTCACTCAAAAATGTTGGCAAACTGTTGCGAGTGATCCCCTGAAATGTTTTTCGGTGGAAACAGATGGGTTTTTATCATCGGAAACAGAATTAGCCCTCGACGTCTGAACAACTTTTTTTGAAAAAAATCCCTAAGCCGCGCGGTCACAATTTCTGCTCAAAATCTGACGTTCTGCAATTCACTCAAAAATGTTGGCAAACTGTTGCGAGTGATCCCCTGAAATGTTTTTCGGTGGAAACAGATGGGTTTTTATCATCGTGAACAGAATTAGCCCTCAACGTCTGAACAACTTTTTTTGAAAAAATCCCTAAACCGCGCGGTCACAATTTCTGCTCAAAATCTGACGTTCTGCAATTCACTCAAAAATGTTGGCAAACTGTTGCGAGTGATCCCCTGAAATGTTTTTCGGTGGAAACAGATGGGTTTTTATCATCGGAAACAGAATTAGCCCTCGACGTCTGAACAACTTTTTTTGAAAAAAATCCCTAAGCCGCGCGGTCACAATTTCTGCTCAAAATCTGACGTTCTGCAATTCACTCAAAAATGTTGGCAAACTGTTGCGAGTGATCCCCTGAAATGTTTTTCGGTGGAAACAGATGGGTTTTTATCATCGGAAACAGAATTAGCCCTCGAGGTCTGAACAACTTTTTTTGAAAAAAATCCCTAAGCCGCGCGGTCACAATTTCTGCTCAAAATCTGACGTTCTGCAATTCACTCAAAAATGTTGGCAAACTGTTGCAAGTGATCCCCTGAAATGTTTTTCGGTGGAAACAGATGGGTTTTTATCATCGGAAACAGAATTAGCCCTCGACGTCTGAACAACTTTTTTTTGAAAAAATCCCTAAGCCGCGCGGTCACAATTTCTGCTCAAAATCTGACGTTCTGCAATTCACTCAAAAATGTTGGCAAACTGTTGCAAGTGATCCCCTGAAAGGTTTTTCGGTGGAAACAGATGGGTTTTTATCATCGGAAACAGAATTAGCCCTCGACGTCTGAACAACTTTTTTTGAAAAAATCCCTAAGCCGCGCGGTCACAATTTCTGCTCAAAATCTGACGTTCTGCAATTCACTCAAAAATGTTGGCAAACTGTTGCGAGTGATCCCCTGAAATGTTTTTCGGTGGAAACAGATGGGTTTTTATCATCGGAAACAGAATTAGCCCTCGACGTCTGAACAACTTTTTTTGAAAAAATCCCTAAGCCGCGCGGTCACAATTTCTGCTCAAAATCTGACGTTCTGCAATTCACTCCAAAATGTTGGCAAACTGTTGCAAGTGATCCCCTGAAAGGTTTTTCGGTGGAAACAGATGGGTTTTTATGATCGGAAACAGAATTAGCCCTCGACGTCTGAACAACTTTTTTTGAAAAAAATCCCTAAGCCGCGCGGTCACAATTTCTGCTCAAAATCTGACGTTCTGCAATTCACTCAAAAATGTTGGCAAACTGTTGCAAGTGATCCCCTGAAATGTTTTTCGGTGGAAACAGATGGGTTTTTATCATCGGAAAAAGAATTAGCCCTCGACGTCTGAACAACTTTTTTTTGAAAAAATCCCTAAGCCGCGCGGTCACAATTTCTGCTCAAAATCTGACGTTCTGCAATTCACTCAAAAATGTTGGCAAACTGTTGCAAGTGATCCCCTGAAAGGTTTTTCGGTGGAAACAGATGGGTTTTTATCATCGGAAACAGAATTAGCCCTCGACGTCTGAACAACTTTTTTTGAAAAAATCCCTAAGCCGCGCGGTCACAATTTCTGCTCAAAATCTGACGTTCTGCAATTCACTCAAAAATGTTGGCAAAATGTTGCGAGTGATCCCCTGAAATGTTTTTTGGTGGAAACAGATGGGTTTTTATCATCGGGAACAGAATTAGCCCTCGACGTCTGAACAACTTTTTTTGAAAAAATCCCTAAGTCGCGCGGTCACAATTTCTGCTCAAAATCTGACGTTCTGCAATTCACTCAAAAATGTTGGCAAACTGTTGCAAGTGATCCCCTGAAATGTTTTTCGGTGGAAACAGATGGGTTTTTTTAAACGGAAACAGAATTAGCCCTCGACGTCTGAACAACTTTTTTTGAAAAAATCCCTAAGCCGCGCGGTCACAATTTCTGCTCAAAATCTGACGTTCTGCAATTCACTCCAAAATGTTGGCAAACTGTTGCGAGTGATCCCCTGAAATGTTTTTCGGTGGAAACAGATGGGTTTTTATCATCGGAAACAGAATTAGCCCTCGACGTCTGAACAACTTTTTTTGAAAAAATCCCTAAGCCGCGCGGTCACAATTTCTGCTCAAAATCTGACGTTCTGCAATTCACTCAAAAATGTTGGCAAACTGTTGCAAGTGATCCCCTGAAATGTTTTTCGGGGGAAACAGATGGGTTTTTATCATCGGAAAAAGAATTAGACCTCGACGTCTGAACAACTTTTTTTGAAAAAATCCCTAAGCCGCGCGGTCACAATTTCTGCTCAAAATCGGACGTTCTGCAATTCACTCAAAAATGTTGGCAAACTGTTGCGAGTCATCCCCTGAAATGTTTTTCGGTGGAAACAGATGCGTTTTTATCATCGGAAACAGAATTAGCCCTCGACGTCTGAACAACTTTTTTTGAAAAAATCCCTAAGCCGCGCGGCCACAATTTCTGAAAAAAATCTGATGTTCTGCAATTCACTCAAAAATGTTGGCAAACTGTTGCAAGTGATCCCCTGAAATGTTTTTCGGGGGAAACAGATGGGTTTTTATCATCGGAAAAAGAATTAGCCCTCGACGTCTGAACAACTTTTTTTGAAAAAATCCCTAAGCCGCGCGGTCACAATTTCTGCTCAAAATCTGACGTTCTGCAATTCACTCAAAAATGTTGGCAAACTGTTGCGAGTGATCCCCTGAAATGTTTTTCGGTGGAAACAGATGCGTTTTTATCATCGGAAACAGAATTAGCCCTCGACGTCTGAACAACTTTTTTTGAAAAAATCCCTAAGCCGCGCGGCCACAATTTCTGAAAAAAATCTGATGTTCTGCAATTCACTCAAAAATGTTGGCAAACTGTTGCGAGTGATCCCCGGAAATGTTTTTCGGTGGAAACAGATGGGTTTTTATCATCGTGAACAGAATTAGCCCTCAACGTCTGAACAACTTTTTTTGAAAAAATCCCTAAACCGCGCGGTCACAATTTCTGCTCAAAATCTGACGTTCTGCAATTCACTCAAAAATGTTGGCAAACTGTTGCAAGTGATCCCCTGAAATGTTTTTCGGTGGAAACAGATGGGTTTTTATCATCGGAAACAGAATTAGCCCTCGACGTCTGAACAACTTTTTTTGAAAAAAATCCCTAAGCCGCGCGGTCACAATTTCTGCTCAAAATCTGACGTTCTGCAATTCACTCAAAAATGTTGGCAAACTGTTGCGAGTGATCCCCTGAAATGTTTTTCGGTGGAAACAGATGGGTTTTTATCATCGGAAACAGAATTAGCCCTCGACGTCTGAACAACTTTTTTTGAAAAAATCCCTAAGCCGCGCGGCCACAATTTCTGAAAAAAATCTGATGTTCTGCAATTCACTCAAAAATGTTGGCAAACTGTTGCAAGTGATCCCCTGAAATGTTTTTCGGGGGAAACAGATGGGTTTTTATCATCGGAAAAAGAATTAGCCCTCGACGTCTGAACAACTTTTTTTGAAAAAATCCCTAAGCCGCGCGGTCACAATTTCTGCTCAAAATCTGACGTTCTGCAATTCACTCAAAAATGTTGGCAAACTGTTGCGAGTGATCCCCTGAAATGTTTTTCGGTGGAAACAGATGGGTTTTTATCATCGGAAACAGAATTAGCCCTCGACGTCTGAACAACTTTTTTTGAAAAAATCCCTAAGCCGCGCGGTCACAATTTCTGCTCAAAATCTGACGTTCTGCAATTCACTCAAAAATGTTGGCAAACTGTTGCAAGTGATCCCCTGAAATGTTTTTCGGGGGAAACAGATGGGTTTTTATCATCGGAAAAAGAATTAGACCTCGACGTCTGAACAACTTTTTTTGAAAAAATCCCTAAGCCGCGCGGTCACAATTTCTGCTCAAAATCTGACGTTCTGCAATTCACTCAAAAATGTTGGCAAACTGTTGCGAGTCATCCCCTGAAATGTTTTTCGGTGGAAACAGATGCGTTTTTATCATCGGAAACAGAATTAGCCCTCGACGTCTGAACAACTTTTTTTGAAAAAATCCCTAAGCCGCGCGGCCACAATTTCTGAAAAAAATCTGATGTTCTGCAATTCACTCAAAAATGTTGGCAAACTGTTGCAAGTGATCCCCTGAAATGTTTTTCGGGGGAAACAGATGGGTTTTTATCATCGGAAAAAGAATTAGCCCTCGACGTCTGAACAACTTTTTTTGAAAAAATCCCTAAGCCGCGCGGTCACAATTTCTGCTCAAAATCTGACGTTCTGCAATTCACTCAAAAATGTTGGCAAACTGTTGCGAGTGATCCCCTGAAATGTTTTTCGGTGGAAACAGATGCGTTTTTATCATCGGAAACAGAATTAGCCCTCGACGTCTGAACAACTTTTTTTGAAAAAATCCCTAAGCCGCGCGGCCACAATTTCTGAAAAAAATCTGATGTTCTGCAATTCACTCAAAAATGTTGGCAAACTGTTGCGAGTGATCCCCGGAAATGTTTTTCGGTGGAAACAGATGGGTTTTTATCATCGTGAACAGAATTAGCCCTCAACGTCTGAACAACTTTTTTTGAAAAAATCCCTAAACCGCGCGGTCACAATTTCTGCTCAAAATCTGACGTTCTGCAATTCACTCAAAAATGTTGGCAAACTGTTGCAAGTGATCCCCTGAAATGTTTTTCGGTGGAAACAGATGGGTTTTTATCATCGGAAACAGAATTAGCCCTCGACGTCTGAACAACTTTTTTTGAAAAAAATCCCTAAGCCGCGCGGTCACAATTTCTGCTCAAAATCTGACGTTCTGCAATTCACTCAAAAATGTTGGCAAACTGTTGCGAGTGATCCCCTGAAATGTTTTTCGGTGGAAACAGATGGGTTTTTATCATCGGAAACAGAATTAGCCCTCGACGTCTGAACAACTTTTTTTGAAAAAATCCCTAAGCCGCGCGGCCACAATTTCTGAAAAAAATCTGATGTTCTGCAATTCACTCAAAAATGTTGGCAAACTGTTGCAAGTGATCCCCTGAAATGTTTTTCGGGGGAAACAGATGGGTTTTTATCATCGGAAAAAGAATTAGCCCTCGACGTCTGAACAACTTTTTTTGAAAAAATCCCTAAGCCGCGCGGTCACAATTTCTGCTCAAAATCTGACGTTCTGCAATTCACTCAAAAATGTTGGCAAACTGTTGCGAGTGATCCCCTGAAATGTTTTTCGGTGGAAACAGATGGGTTTTTATCATCGGAAACAGAATTAGCCCTCGACGTCTGAACAACTTTTTTTGAAAAAATCCCTAAGCCGCGCGGTCACAATTTCTGCTCAAAATCTGACGTTCTGCAATTCACTCAAAAATGTTGGCAAACTGTTGCAAGTGATCCCCTGAAATGTTTTTCGGGGGAAACAGATGGGTTTTTATCATCGGAAAAAGAATTAGACCTCGACGTCTGAACAACTTTTTTTGAAAAAATCCCTAAGCCGCGCGGTCACAATTTCTGCTCAAAATCTGACGTTCTGCAATTCACTCAAAAATGTTGGCAAACTGTTGCGAGTGATCCCCTGAAATGTTTTTCGGTGGAAACAGATGCGTTTTTATCATCGGAAACAGAATTAGCCCTCGACGTCTGAACAACTTTTTTTGAAAAAATCCCTAAGCCGCGCGGCCACAATTTCTGAAAAAAATCTGATGTTCTGCAATTCACTCAAAAATGTTGGCAAACTGTTGCAAGTGATCCCCTGAAATGTTTTTCGGGGGAAACAGATGGGTTTTTATCATCGGAAAAAGAATTAGACCTCGACGTCTGAACAACTTTTTTTGAAAAAATCCCTAAGCCGCGCGGTCACAATTTCTGCTCAAAATCTGACGTTCTGCAATTCACTCAAAAATGTTGGCAAACTGTTGTGAGTGATCCCCGGAAATGTTTTTCGGCGGAAACAGATGGGTTTTTATCATCGTGAACAGAATTAGCCCTCAACGTCTGAACAACTTTTTTTGAAAAACTCCCTAAACCGCGCGGTCACAATTTCTGCTCAAAATCTGACGTTCTGCAATTCACTCAAAAATGTTGGCAAACTGTTGCAAGTGATCCCCTGAAATGTTTTTCGGTGGAAACAGATGGGTTTTTATCATCGGAAACAGAATTAGCCCTCGACGTCTGAAAAACTTTTTTTGAAAAAAATCCCTAAGCCGCGCGGTCACAATTTCTGCTCAAAATCTGAGGTTCTGCAATTCACTCAAAAATGTTGGCAAACTGTTGCGAGTGATCCCCTGAAATGTTTTTCAGTGGAAACAGATGGGTTTTTATCATCGGAAACAGAATTAGCCCTCGACGTCTGAACAACTTTTTTTGAAAAAAATCCCTAAGCCGCGCGGTCACAATTTCTGCTCAAAATCTGACGTTCTGCAATTCACTCAAAAATGTTGGCAAACTGTTGAAAGTGATCCCCTGAAATGTTTTTCGGTGGAAACAGATGGGTTTTTATCATCGGAAAAAGAATTAGCCCTCGACGTCTGAACAACTTTTTTTGAAAAAAATCCCTAAGCCGCGCGGTCACAATTTCTGCTCAAAATCTGACGTTCTGCAATTCACTCAAAAATGTTGGCAAACTGTTGCGAGTGATCCCCTGAAATGTTTTTCTGTCGAAACAGATGGGTTTTTATCATCGGAAACAGAATTAGCCCTCGACGTCTGAACAACTTTTTTTGAAAAAAATCCCTAAGCCGCGCGGTCACAATTTCTGCTCAAAATCTGACGTTCTGCAATTCACTCAAAAATGTTGGCAAACTGTTGCAAGTGATCCCCTGAAATGTTTTTCGGTGGAAACAGATGGGTTTTTATCATCGGAAAAAGAATTAGCCCTCAACGTCTGAACAACTTTTTTTTGAAAAAATCCCTAAGCCGCGCGGTCACAATTTCTGCTCAAAATCTGACGTTCTGCAATTCACTCAAAAATGTTGGCAAACTGTTGCAAGTGATCCCCTGAAAGGTTTTTCGGTGGAAACAGATGGGTTTTTATCATCGGAAACAGAATTAGCCCTCGACGTCTGAACAACTTTTTTTGAAAAAATCCCTAAGCCGCGCGGTCACAATTTCTGCTCAAAATCTGACGTTCTGCAATTCACTCAAAAATGTTGGCAAACTGTTGCGAGTGATCCCCTGAAATGTTTTTTGGTGGAAACAGATGGGTTTTTATCATCGGGAACAGAATTAGCCCTCGACGTCTGAACAACTTTTTTTGAAAAAATCCCTAAGTCGCGCGGTCACAATTTCTGCTCAAAATCTGACGTTCTGCAATTCACTCAAAAATGTTGGCAAACTGTTGCAAGTGATCCCCTGAAATGTTTTTCGGTGGAAACAGATGGGTTTTTTTAAACGGAAACAGAATTAGCCCTCGACGTCTGAACAACTTTTTTTGAAAAAATCCCTAAGCCGCGCGGTCACAATTTCTGCTCAAAATCTGACGTTCTGCAATTCACTCCAAAATGTTGGCAAACTGTTGCGAGTGATCCCCTGAAATGTTTTTCGGTGGAAACAGATGGGTTTTTATCATCGGAAACAGAATTAGCCCTCGACGTCTGAACAACTTTTTTTGAAAAAATCCCTAAGCCGCGCGGTCACAATTTCTGCTCAAAATCTGACGTTCTGCAATTCACTCAAAAATGTTGGCAAACTGTTGCAAGTGATCCCCCGAAATGTTTTTCGGGGGAAACAGATGGGTTTTTATCATCGGAAAAAGAATTAGACCTCGACGTCTGAACAACTTTTTTTGAAAAAATCCCTAAGCCGCGCGGTCACAATTTCTGCTCAAAATCTGACGTTCTGCAATTCACTCAAAAATGTTGGCAAACTGTTGCGAGTCATCCCCTGAAATGTTTTTCGGTGGAAACAGATGCGTTTTTATCATCGGAAACAGAATTAGCCCTCGACGTCTGAACAACTTTTTTTGAAAAAATCCCTAAGCCGCGCGGCCACAATTTCTGAAAAAAATCTGATGTTCTGCAATTCACTCAAAAATGTTGGCAAACTGTTGCAAGTGATCCCCTGAAATGTTTTTCGGGGGAAACAGATGGGTTTTTATCATCGGAAAAAGAATTAGCCCTCGACGTCTGAACAACTTTTTTTGAAAAAATCCCTAAGCCGCGCGGTCACAATTTCTGCTCAAAATCTGACGTTCTGCAATTCACTCAAAAATGTTGGCAAACTGTTGCGAGTGATCCCCTGAAATGTTTTTCGGTGGAAACAGATGGGTTTTTATCATCGGAAACAGAATTAGCCCTCGACGTCTGAACAACTTTTTTTGAAAAAATCCCTAAGCCGCGCGGTCACAATTTCTGCTCAAAATCTGACGTTCTGCAATTCACTCAAAAATGTTGGCAAACTGTTGCAAGTGATCCCCTGAAATGTTTTTCGGGGGAAACAGATGGGTTTTTATCATCGGAAAAAGAATTAGACCTCGACGTCTGAACAACTTTTTTTGAAAAAATCCCTAAGCCGCGCGGTCACAATTTCTGCTCAAAATCTGACGTTCTGCAATTCACTCAAAAATGTTGGCAAACTGTTGCGAGTGATCCCCTGAAATGTTTTTCGGTGGAAACAGATGCGTTTTTATCATCGGAAACAGAATTAGCCCTCGACGTCTGAACAACTTTTTTTGAAAAAATCCCTAAGCCGCGCGGCCACAATTTCTGAAAAAAATCTGATGTTCTGCAATTCACTCAAAAATGTTGGCAAACTGTTGCAAGTGATCCCCTGAAATGTTTTTCGGGGGAAACAGATGGGTTTTTATCATCGGAAAAAGAATTAGACCTCGACGTCTGAACAACTTTTTTTGAAAAAATCCCTAAGCCGCGCGGTCACAATTTCTGCTCAAAATCTGACGTTCTGCAATTCACTCAAAAATGTTGGCAAACTGTTGTGAGTGATCCCCGGAAATGTTTTTCGGCGGAAACAGATGGGTTTTTATCATCGTGAACAGAATTAGCCCTCAACGTCTGAACAACTTTTTTTGAAAAACTCCCTAAACCGCGCGGTCACAATTTCTGCTCAAAATCTGACGTTCTGCAATTCACTCAAAAATGTTGGCAAACTGTTGCAAGTGATCCCCTGAAATGTTTTTCGGTGGAAACAGATGGGTTTTTATCATCGGAAACAGAATTAGCCCTCGACGTCTGAAAAACTTTTTTTGAAAAAAATCCCTAAGCCGCGCGGTCACAATTTCTGCTCAAAATCTGAGGTTCTGCAATTCACTCAAAAATGTTGGCAAACTGTTGCGAGTGATCCCCTGAAATGTTTTTCGGTGGAAACAGATGGGTTTTTATCATCGGAAAAAGAATTAGCCCTCGACGTCTGAACAACTTTTTTTGAAAAAATCCCTAAGCCGCGCGGTCACAATTTCTGCTCAAAATCTGACGTTCTGCAATTCACTCAAAAATGTTGGCAAACTGTTGCGAGTGATCCCCTGAAATGTTTTTCGGTGGAAACAGATGGGTTTTTATCATCGGAAACAGAATTAGCCCTCGACGTCTGAACAACTTTTTTTGAAAAAATCCCTAAGCCGCGCGGTCACAATTTCTGCTCAAAATCTGACGTTCTGCAATTCACTCAAAAATGTTGGCAAACTGTTGCAAGTGATCCCCTGAAATGTTTTTCGGGGGAAACAGATGGGTTTTTATCATCGGAAAAAGAATTAGACCTCGACGTCTGAACAACTTTTTTTGAAAAAATCCCTAAGCCGCGCGGTCACAATTTCTGCTCAAAATCTGACGTTCTGCAATTCACTCAAAAATGTTGGCAAACTGTTGCGAGTGATCCCCTGAAATGTTTTTCGGTGGAAACAGATGCGTTTTTATCATCGGAAACAGAATTAGCCCTCGACGTCTGAACAACTTTTTTTGAAAAAATCCCTAAGCCGCGCGGCCACAATTTCTGAAAAAAATCTGATGTTCTGCAATTCACTCAAAAATGTTGGCAAACTGTTGCAAGTGATCCCCTGAAATGTTTTTCGGGGGAAACAGATGGGTTTTTATCATCGGAAAAAGAATTAGACCTCGACGTCTGAACAACTTTTTTTGAAAAAATCCCTAAGCCGCGCGGTCACAATTTCTGCTCAAAATCTGACGTTCTGCAATTCACTCAAAAATGTTGGCAAACTGTTGTGAGTGATCCCCGGAAATGTTTTTCGGCGGAAACAGATGGGTTTTTATCATCGTGAACAGAATTAGCCCTCAACGTCTGAACAACTTTTTTTGAAAAACTCTCTAAACCGCGCGGTCACAATTTCTGCTCAAAATCTGACGTTCTGCAATTCACTCAAAAATGTTGGCAAACTGTTGCAAGTGATCCCCTGAAATGTTTTTCGGTGGAAACAGATGGGTTTTTATCATCGGAAACAGAATTAGCCCTCGACGTCTGAAAAACTTTTTTTGAAAAAAATCCCTAAGCCGCGCGGTCACAATTTCTGCTCAAAATCTGAGGTTCTGCAATTCACTCAAAAATGTTGGCAAACTGTTGCGAGTGATCCCCTGAAATGTTTTTCGGTGGAAACAGATGGGTTTTTATCATCGGAAACAGAATTAGCCCTCGACGTCTGAACAACTTTTTTTGAAAAAAATCCCTAAGCCGCGCGGTCACAATTTCTGCTCAAAATCTGACGTTCTGCAATTCACTCAAAAATGTTGGCAAACTGTTGCGAGTGATCCCCTGAAATGTTTTTCGGTGGAAACAGATGGGTTTTTATCATCGGAAACAGAATTAGCCCTCGACGTCTGAACAACTTTTTTTGAAAAAATCCCTAAGCCGCGCGGTCACAATTTCTGCTCAAAATCTGACGTTCTGCAATTCACTCAAAAATGTTGGCAAACTGTTGCAAGTGATCCCCTGAAATGTTTTTCGGTGGAAACAGATGGGTTTTTATCATCGGAAACAGAATTAGCCCTCGACGTCTGAACAACTTTTTTTGAAAAAAATCCCTAAGCCGCGCGGTCACAATTTCTGCTCAAAATCTGACGTTCTGCAATTCACTCAAAAATGTTGGCAAACTGTTGCGAGTGATCCCCTGAAATGTTTTTCGGTGGAAACAGATGGGTTTTTATCATCGGAAACAGAATTAGCCCTCGACGTCTGAACAACTTTTTTTGAAAAAAATCCCTAAGCCGCGCGGTCACAATTTCTGCTCAAAACCTGACGTTCTGCAATTCACTCAAAAATGTTGGCAAACTGTTGCGAGTGATCCCCTGAAATGTTTTTCGGTGGAAACAGATGGGTTTTTATCATCGGAAACAGAATTAGCCCTCGACGTCTGAACAACTTTTTTTGAAAAAAATCCCTAAGCCGCGCGGTCACAATTTCTGCTCAAAATCTGACGTTCTGCAATTCACTCAAAAATGTTGGCAAACTGTTGCAAGTGATCCCCTGAAATGTTTTTCGGTGGAAACAGATGGGTTTTTATCATCGGAAACAGAATTAGCCCTCGACGTCTGAACAACTTTTTTTGAAAAAAATCCTTAAGCCGCGCGGTCACAATTTCTGCTCAAAATCTGACGTTCTGCAATTCACTCAAAAATGTTGGCAAACTGTTGCGAGTGATCCCCTGAAATGTTTTTCGGTGGAAACAGATGGGTTTTTATCATCGGAAACAGAATTAGCCCTCGACGTCTGAACAACTTTTTTTGAAAAAAATCCCTAAGCCGCGCGGTCACAATTTCTGCTCAAAATCTGACGTTCTGCAATTCACTCAAAAATGTTGGCAAACTGTTGCGAGTGATCCCCTGAAATGTTTTTCGGTGGAAACAGATGGGTTTTTATCATCGGAAACAGAATTAGCCCTCGACGTCTGAACAACTTTTTTTTGAAAAAATCCCTAAGCCGCGCGGTCACAATTTCTGCTCAAAATCTGACGTTCTGCAATTCACTCAAAAATGTTGGCAAACTGTTGCAAGTGATCCCCTGAAAGGTTTTTCGGTGGAAACAGATGGGTTTTTATCATCGGAAACAGAATTAGCCCTCGACGTCTGAACAACTTTTTTTGAAAAAATCCCTAAGCCGCGCGGTCACAATTTCTGCTCAAAATCTGACGTTCTGCAATTCACTCAAAAATGTTGGCAAACTGTTGCGAGTGATCCCCTGAAATGTTTTTCGGTGGAAACAGATGGGTTTTTATCATCGGAAACAGAATTAGCCCTCGACGTCTGAACAACTTTTTTTGAAAAAATCCCTAAGCCGCGCGGTCACAATTTCTGCTCAAAATCTGACGTTCTGCAATTCACTCCAAAATGTTGGCAAACTGTTGCAAGTGATCCCCTGAAAGGTTTTTCGGTGGAAACAGATGGGTTTTTATGATCGGAAACAGAATTAGCCCTCGACGTCTGAACAACTTTTTTTGAAAAAAATCCCTAAGCCGCGCGGTCACAATTTCTGCTCAAAATCTGACGTTCTGCAATTCACTCAAAAATGTTGGCAAACTGTTGCAAGTGATCCCCTGAAAGGTTTTTCGGTGGAAACAGATGGGTTTTTATCATCGGAAAAAGAATTAGCCCTCGACGTCTGAACAACTTTTTTTTGAAAAAATCCCTAAGCCGCGCGGTCACAATTTCTGCTCAAAATCTGACGTTCTGCAATTCACTCAAAAATGTTGGCAAACTGTTGCAAGTGATCCCCTGAAAGGTTTTTCGGTGGAAACAGATGGGTTTTTATCATCGGAAACAGAATTAGCCCTCGACGTCTGAACAACTTTTTTTGAAAAAATCCCTAAGCCGCGCGGTCACAATTTCTGCTCAAAATCTGACGTTCTGCAATTCACTCAAAAATGTTGGCAAACTGTTGCGAGTGATCCCCTGAAATGTTTTTTGGTGGAAACAGATGGGTTTTTATCATCGGGAACAGAATTAGCCCACGACGTCTGAACAACTTTTTTGGAAAAAATCCCTAAGTCGCGCGGTCACAATTTCTGCTCAAAATCTGACGTTCTGCAATTCACTCAAAAATGTTGGCAAACTGTTGCAAGTGATCCCCTGAAATGTTTTTCGGTGGAAACAGATGGGTTTTTTTAAACGGAAACAGAATTAGCCCTCGACGTCTGAACAACTTTTTTTGAAAAAATCCCTAAGCCGCGCGGTCACAATTTCTGCTCAAAATCTGACGTTCTGCAATTCACTCCAAAATGTTGGCAAACTGTTGCGAGTGATCCCCTGAAATGTTTTTCGGTGGAAACAGATGGGTTTTTATCATCGGAAACAGAATTAGCCCTCGACGTCTGAACAACTTTTTTTGAAAAAATCCCTAAGCCGCGCGGTCACAATTTCTGCTCAAAATCTGACGTTCTGCAATTCACTCAAAAATGTTGGCAAACTGTTGCAAGTGATCCCCTGAAATGTTTTTCGGGGGAAACAGATGGGTTTTTATCATCGGAAAAAGAATTAGACCTCGACGTCTGAACAACTTTTTTTGAAAAAATCCCTAAGCCGCGCGGTCACAATTTCTGCTCAAAATCTGACGTTCTGCAATTCACTCAAAAATGTTCGCAAACTGTTGCGAGTCATCCCCTGAAATGTTTTTCGGTGGAAACAGATGCGTTTTTATCATCGGAAACAGAATTAGCCCTCGACGTCTGAACAACTTTTTTTGAAAAAATCCCTAAGCCGCGCGGCCACAATTTCTGAAAAAAATCTGATGTTCTGCAATTCACTCAAAAATGTTGGCAAACTGTTGCAAGTGATCCCCTGAAATGTTTTTCGGGGGAAACAGATGGGTTTTTATCATCGGAAAAAGAATTAGACCTCGACGTCTGAACAACTTTTTTTGAAAAAATCCCTAAGCCGCGCGGTCACAATTTCTGCTCAAAATCTGACGTTCTGCAATTCACTCAAAAATGTTGGCAAACTGTTGCGAGTGATCCCCTGAAATGTTTTTCGGTGGAAACAGATGGGTTTTTATCATCGGAAACAGAATTAGCCCTCGACGTCTGAACAACTTTTTTTGAAAAAATCCCTAAGCCGCGCGGCCACAATTTCTGAAAAAAATCTGATGTTCTGCAATTCACTCAAAAATGTTGGCAAACTGTTGTGAGTGATCCCCGGAAATGTTTTTCGGTGGAAACAGATGGGTTTTTATCATCGTGAACAGAATTAGCCCTCAACGTCTGAACAACTTTTTTTGAAAAACTCCCTAAACCGCGCGGTCACAATTTCTGCTCAAAATCTGACGTTCTGCAATTCACTCAAAAATGTTGGCAAACTGTTGCAAGTGATCCCCTGAAATGTTTTTCGGGGGAAACAGATGGGTTTTTATCATCGGAAACAGAATTAGCCCTCGACGTCTGAAAAACTTTTTTTGAAAAAAATCCCTAAGCCGCGCGGTCACAATTTCTGCTCAAAATCTGAGGTTCTGCAATTCACTCAAAAATGTTGGCAAACTGTTGCGAGTGATCCCCTGAAATGTTTTTCGGTGGAAACAGATGGGTTTTTATCATCGGAAACAGAATTAGCCCTCGACGTCTGAACAACTTTTTTTGAAAAAAATCCCTAAGCCGCGCGGTCACAATTTCTGCTCAAAATCTGACGTTCTGCAATTCACTCAAAAATGTTGGCAAACTGTTGAAAGTGATCCCCTGAAATGTTTTTCGGTGGAAACAGATGGGTTTTTATCATCGGAAAAAGAATTATCCCTCGACGTCTGAACAACTTTTTTTGAAAAAATCCCTAAGCCGCGCGGTCACAATTTCTGCTCAAAATCTGACGTTCTGCAATTCACTCAAAAATGTTGGCAAACTGTTGCGAGTGATCCCCTGAAATGTTTTTCGGTGGAAACAGATGGGTTTTTATCATCGGAAACAGAATTAGCCCTCGACGTCTGAACAACTTTTTTTGAAAAAATCCCTAAGCCGCGCGGTCACAATTTCTGCTCAAAATCTGACGTTCTGCAATTCACTCAAAAATGTTGGCAAACTGTTGGAAGTGATCCCCTGAAATGTTTTTCGGGGGAAACAGATGGGTTTTTATCATCGGAAAAAGAATTAGACCTCGACGTCTGAAAAACTTTTTTTGAAAAAATCCCTAAGCCGCGCGGTCACAATTTCTGCTCAAAATCTGACGTTCTGCAATTCACTCAAAAATGTTGGCAAACTGTTGCGAGTGATCCCCTGAAATGTTTTTCGGTGGAAACAGATGCGTTTTTATCATCGGAAACAGAATTAGCCCTCGACGTCTGAACAACTTTTTTTGAAAAAATCCCTAAGCCGCGCGGCCACAATTTCTGAAAAAAATCTGATGTTCTGCAATTCACTCAAAAATGTTGGCAAACTGTTGCGAGTGATCCCCGGAAATGTTTTTCGGTGGAAACAGATGGGTTTTTATCATCGTGAACAGAATTAGCCCTCAACGTCTGAACAACTTTTTTTGAAAAAATCCCTAAACCGCGCGGTCACAATTTCTGCTCAAAATCTGACGTTCTGCAATTCACTCAAAAATGTTGGCAAACTGTTGCAAGTGATCCCCTGAAATGTTTTTCGGTGGAAACAGATGGGTTTTTATCATCGGAAACAGAATTAGCCCTCGACGTCTGAACAACTTTTTTTGAAAAAAATCCCTAAGCCGCGCGGTCACAATTTCTGCTCAAAATCTGACGTTCTGCAATTCACTCAAAAATGTTGGCAAACTGTTGCGAGTGATCCCCTGAAATGTTTTTCGGTGGAAACAGATGGGTTTTTATCATCGGAAACAGAATTAGCCCTCGACGTCTGAACAACTTTTTTTGAAAAAATCCCTAAGCCGCGCGGTCACAATTTCTGCTCAAAATCTGACGTTCTGCAATTCACTCAAAAATGTTGGCAAACTGTTGCAAGTGATTCCCTGAAATGTTTTTCGGTGGAAACAGATGGGTTTTTATCATCGGAAACAGAATTAGCCCTCGACGTCTGAACAACTTTTTTTGAAAAAAATCCCTAAGCCGCGCGGTCACAATTTCTGCTCAAAATCTGACGTTCTGCAATTCACTCAAAAATGTTGGCAAACTGTTGCGAGTGATCCCCTGAAATGTTTTTCGGTGGAAACAGATGGGTTTTTATCATCGGAAACAGAATTAGCCCTCGACGTCTGAACAACTTTTTTTGAAAAAAATCCCTAAGCCGCGCGGTCACAATTTCTGCTCAAAATCTGACGTTCTGCAATTCACTCAAAAATGTTGGCAAACTGTTGCGAGTGATCCCCTGAAATGTTTTTCGGTGGAAACAGATGGGTTTTTATCATCGGAAACAGAATTAGCCCTCGACGTCTGAACAACTTTTTTTGAAAAAAATCCCTAAGCCGCGTGGTCACAATTTCTGCTCAAAATCTGACGTTCTGCAATTCACTCAAAAATGTTGGCAAACTGTTGCGAGTCATCCCCTGAAATGTTTTTCGGTGGAAACAGATGCGTTTTTATCATCGGAAACAGAATTAGCCCTCGACGTCTGAACAACTTTTTTTGAAAAAATCCCTAAGCCGCGCGGCCACAATTTCTGAAAAAAATCTGATGTTCTGCAATTCACTCAAAAATGTTGGCAAACTGTTGCAAGTGATCCCCTGAAATGTTTTTCGGGGGAAACAGATGGGTTTTTATCATCGGAAAAAGAATTAGCCCTCGACGTCTGAACAACTTTTTTTGAAAAAATCCCTAAGCCGCGCGGTCACAATTTCTGCTCAAAATCTGACGTTCTGCAATTCACTCAAAAATGTTGGCAAACTGTTGCGAGTGATCCCCTGAAATGTTTTTCGGTGGAAACAGATGGGTTTTTATCATCGGAAACAGAATTAGCCCTCGACGTCTGAACAACTTTTTTTGAAAAAATCCCTAAGCCGCGCGGTCACAATTTCTGCTCAAAATCTGACGTTCTGCAATTCACTCAAAAATGTTGGCAAACTGTTGCAAGTGATCCCCTGAAATGTTTTTCGGGGGAAACAGATGGGTTTTTATCATCGGAAAAAGAATTAGACCTCGACGTCTGAACAACTTTTTTTGAAAAAATCCCTAAGCCGCGCGGTCACAATTTCTGCTCAAAATCTGACGTTCTGCAATTCACTCAAAAATGTTGGCAAACTGTTGCGAGTGATCCCCTGAAATGTTTTTCGGTGGAAACAGATGCGTTTTTATCATCGGAAACAGAATTAGCCCTCGACGTCTGAACAACTTTTTTTGAAAAAATCCCTAAGCCGCGCGGCCACAATTTCTGAAAAAAATCTGATGTTCTGCAATTCACTCAAAAATGTTGGCAAACTGTTGCAAGTGATCCCCTGAAATGTTTTTCGGGGGAAACAGATGGGTTTTTATCATCGGAAAAAGAATTAGACCTCGACGTCTGAACAACTTTTTTTGAAAAAATCCCTAAGCCGCGCGGTCACAATTTCTGCTCAAAATCTGACGTTCTGCAATTCACTCAAAAATGTTGGCAAACTGTTGTGAGTGATCCCCGGAAATGTTTTTCGGCGGAAACAGATGGGTTTTTATCATCGTGAACAGAATTAGCCCTCAACGTCTGAACAACTTTTTTTGAAAAACTCCCTAAACCGCGCGGTCACAATTTCTGCTCAAAATCTGACGTTCTGCAATTCACTCAAAAATGTTGGCAAACTGTTGCAAGTGATCCCCTGAAATGTTTTTCGGTGGAAACAGATGGGTTTTTATCATCGGAAACAGAATTAGCCCTCGACGTCTGAAAAACTTTTTTTGAAAAAAATCCCTAAGCCGCGCGGTCACAATTTCTGCTCAAAATCTGAGGTTCTGCAATTCACTCAAAAATGTTGGCAAACTGTTGCGAGTGATCCCCTGAAATGTTTTTCGGTGGAAACAGATGGGTTTTTATCATCGGAAACAGAATTAGCCCTCGACGTCTGAACAACTTTTTTTGAAAAAAATCCCTAAGCCGCGCGGTCACAATTTCTGCTCAAAATCTGACGTTCTGCAATTCACTCAAAAATGTTGGCAAACTGTTGAAAGTGATCCCCTGAAATGTTTTTCGGTGGAAACAGATGGGTTTTTATCATCGGAAAAAGAATTAGCCCTCGACGTCTGAACAACTTTTTTTGAAAAAATCCCTAAGCCGCGCGGTCACAATTTCTGCTCAAAATCTGACGTTCTGCAATTCACTCAAAAATGTTGGCAAACTGTTGCGAGTGATCCCCTGAAATGTTTTTCGGTGGAAACAGATGGGTTTTTATCATCGGAAACAGAATTAGCCCTCGACGTCTGAACAACTTTTTTTGAAAAAATCCCTAAGCCGCGCGGTCACAATTTCTGCTCAAAATCTGACGTTCTGCAATTCACTCAAAAATGTTGGCAAACTGTTGGAAGTGATCCCCTGAAATGTTTTTCGGGGGAAACAGATGGGTTTTTATCATCGGAAAAAGAATTAGACCTCGACGTCTGAACAACTTTTTTTGAAAAAATCCCTAAGCCGCGCGGTCACAATTTCTGCTCAAAATCTGACGTTCTGCAATTCACTCAAAAATGTTGGCAAACTGTTGCGAGTGATCCCCTGAAATGTTTTTCGGTGGAAACAGATGCGTTTTTATCATCGGAAACAGAATTAGCCCTCGACGTCTGAACAACTTTTTTTGAAAAAATCCCTAAGCCGCGCGGCCACAATTTCTGAAAAAAATCTGATGTTCTGCAATTCACTCAAAAATGTTGGCAAACTGTTGCGAGTGATCCCCGGAAATGTTTTTCGGTGGAAACAGATGGGTTTTTATCATCGTGAACAGAATTAGCCCTCAACGTCTAAACAACTTTTTTTGAAAAAATCCCTAAACCGCGCGGTCACAATTTCTGCTCAAAATCTGACGTTCTGCAATTCACTCAAAAATGTTGGCAAACTGTTGCAAGTGATCCCCTGAAATGTTTTTCGGTGGAAACAGATGGGTTTTTATCATCGGAAACAGAATTATCCCTCGACGTCTGAACAACTTTTTTTGAAAAAAATCCCTAAGCCGCGCGGTCACAATTTCTGCTCAAAATCTGACGTTCTGCAATTCACTCAAAAATGTTGGCAAACTGTTGCGAGTGATCCCCTGAAATGTTTTTCGGTGGAAACAGATGGGTTTTTATCATCGGAAACAGAATTAGCCCTCGACGTCTGAACAACTTTTTTTGAAAAAAATCCCTAAGCCGCGCGGTCACAATTTCTGCTCAAAACCTGACGTTCTGCAATTCACTCAAAAATGTTGGCAAACTGTTGCGAGTGATCCCCTGAAATGTTTTTCGGTGGAAACAGATGGGTTTTTATCATCGGAAACAGAATTAGCCCTCGACGTCTGAACAACTTTTTTTGAAAAAAATCCCTAAGCCGCGCGGTCACAATTTCTGCTCAAAATCTGACGTTCTGCAATTCACTCAAAAATGTTGGCAAACTGTTGCAAGTGATCCCCTGAAATGTTTTTCGGTGGAAACAGATGGGTTTTTATCATCGGAAACAGAATTAGCCCTCGACGTCTGAACAACTTTTTTTGAAAAAAATCCCTAAGCCGCGCGGTCACAATTTCTGCTCAAAATCTGAGGTTCTGCAATTCACTCAAAAATGTTGGCAAACTGTTGCGAGTGATCCCCTGAAATGTTTTTCGGTGGAAACAGATGGGTTTTTATCATCGGAAACAGAATTAGCCCTCGACGTCTGAACAACTTTTTTTGAAAAAAATCCCTAAGCCGCGCGGTCACAATTTCTGCTCAAAATCTGACGTTCTGCAATTCACTCAAAAATGTTGGCAAACTGTTGAAAGTGATCCCCTGAAATGTTTTTCGGTGGAAACAGATGGGTTTTTATCATCGGAAAAAGAATTAGCCCTCGACGTCTGAACAACTTTTTTTGAAAAAATCCCTAAGCCGCGCGGTCACAATTTCTGCTCAAAATCTGACGTTCTGCAATTCACTCAAAAATGTTGGCAAACTGTTGCGAGTGATCCCCTGAAATGTTTTTCGGTGGAAACAGATGGGTTTTTATCATCGGAAACAGAATTAGCCCTCGACGTCTGAACAACTTTTTTTGAAAAAATCCCTAAGCCGCGCGGTCACAATTTCTGCTCAAAATCTGACGTTCTGCAATTCACTCAAAAATGTTGGCAAACTGTTGGAAGTGATCCCCTGAAATGTTTTTCGGGGGAAACAGATGGGTTTTTATCATCGGAAAAAGAATTAGACCTCGACGTCTGAACAACTTTTTTTGAAAAAATCCCTAAGCCGCGCGGTCACAATTTCTGCTCAAAATCTGACGTTCTGCAATTCACTCAAAAATGTTGGCAAACTGTTGCGAGTGATCCCCTGAAATGTTTTTCGGTGGAAACAGATGCGTTTTTATCATCGGAAACAGAATTAGCCCTCGACGTCTGAACAACTTTTTTTGAAAAAATCCCTAAGCCGCGCGGCCACAATTTCTGAAAAAAATCTGATGTTCTGCAATTCACTCAAAAATGTTGGCAAACTGTTGCGAGTGATCCCCGGAAATGTTTTTCGGTGGAAACAGATGGGTTTTTATCATCGTGAACAGAATTAGCCCTCAACGTCTGAACAACTTTTTTTGAAAAAATCCCTAAACCGCGCGGTCACAATTTCTGCTCAAAATCTGACGTTCTGCAATTCACTCAAAAATGTTGGCAAACTGTTGCAAGTGATCCCCTGAAATGTTTTTCGGTGGAAACAGATGGGTTTTTATCATCGGAAACAGAATTAGCCCTCGACGTCTGAAAAACTTTTTTTGAAAAAAATCCCTAAGCCGCGCGGTCACAATTTCTGCTCAAAATCTGAGGTTCTGCAATTCACTCAAAAATGTTGGCAAACTGTTGCGAGTGATCCCCTGAAATGTTTTTCGGTGGAAACAGATGGGTTTTTATCATCGGAAACAGAATTAGCCCTCGACGTCTGAACAACTTTTTTTGAAAAAAATCCCTAAGCCGCGCGGTCACAATTTCTGCTCAAAATCTGACGTTCTGCAATTCACTCAAAAATGTTGGCAAACTGTTGAAAGTGATCCCCTGAAATGTTTTTCGGTGGAAACAGATGGGTTTTTATCATCGGAAAAAGAATTAGCCCTCGACGTCTGAACAACTTTTTTTGAAAAAATCCCTAAGCCGCGCGGTCACAATTTCTGCTCAAAATCTGACGTTCTGCAATTCACTCAAAAATGTTGGCAAACTGTTGCGAGTGATCCCCTGAAATGTTTTTCGGTGGAAACAGATGGGTTTTTATCATCGGAAACAGAATTAGCCCTCGACGTCTGAACAACTTTTTTTGAAAAAATCCCTAAGCCGCGCGGTCACAATTTCTGCTCAAAATCTGACGTTCTGCAATTCACTCAAAAATGTTGGCAAACTGTTGGAAGTGATCCCCTGAAATGTTTTTCGGGGGAAACAGATGGGTTTTTATCATCGGAAAAAGAATTAGACCTCGACGTCTGAACAACTTTTTTTGAAAAAATCCCTAAGCCGCGCGGTCACAATTTCTGCTCAAAATCTGACGTTCTGCAATTCACTCAAAAATGTTGGCAAACTGTTGCGAGTGATCCCCTGAAATGTTTTTCGGTGGAAACAGATGCGTTTTTATCATCGGAAACAGAATTAGCCCTCGACGTCTGAACAACTTTTTTTGAAAAAATCCCTAAGCCGCGCGGCCACAATTTCTGAAAAAAATCTGATGTTCTGCAATTCACTCAAAAATGTTGGCAAACTGTTGCGAGTGATCCCCGGAAATGTTTTTCGGTGGAAACAGATGGGTTTTTATCATCGTGAACAGAATTAGCCCTCAACGTCTAAACAACTTTTTTTGAAAAAATCCCTAAACCGCGCGGTCACAATTTCTGCTCAAAATCTGACGTTCTGCAATTCACTCAAAAATGTTGGCAAACTGTTGCAAGTGATCCCCTGAAATGTTTTTCGGTGGAAACAGATGGGTTTTTATCATCGGAAACAGAATTATCCCTCGACGTCTGAACAACTTTTTTTGAAAAAAATCCCTAAGCCGCGCGGTCACAATTTCTGCTCAAAATCTGACGTTCTGCAATTCACTCAAAAATGTTGGCAAACTGTTGCGAGTGATCCCCTGAAATGTTTTTCGGTGGAAACAGATGGGTTTTTATCATCGGAAACAGAATTAGCCCTCGACGTCTGAACAACTTTTTTTGAAAAAAATCCCTAAGCCGCGCGGTCACAATTTCTGCTCAAAACCTGACGTTCTGCAATTCACTCAAAAATGTTGGCAAACTGTTGCGAGTGATCCCCTGAAATGTTTTTCGGTGGAAACAGATGGGTTTTTATCATCGGAAACAGAATTAGCCCTCGACGTCTGAACAACTTTTTTTGAAAAAAATCCCTAAGCCGCGCGGTCACAATTTCTGCTCAAAATCTGACGTTCTGCAATTCACTCAAAAATGTTGGCAAACTGTTGCAAGTGATCCCCTGAAATGTTTTTCGGTGGAAACAGATGGGTTTTTATCATCGGAAACAGAATTAGCCCTCGACGTCTGAACAACTTTTTTTGAAAAAAATCCCTAAGCCGCGCGGTCACAATTTCTGCTCAAAATCTGAGGTTCTGCAATTCACTCAAAAATGTTGGCAAACTGTTGCGAGTGATCCCCTGAAATGTTTTTCGGTGGAAACAGATGGGTTTTTATCATCGGAAACAGAATTAGCCCTCGACGTCTGAACAACTTTTTTTGAAAAAAATCCCTAAGCCGCGCGGTCACAATTTCTGCTCAAAATCTGACGTTCTGCAATTCACTCAAAAATGTTGGCAAACTGTTGAAAGTGATCCCCTGAAATGTTTTTCGGTGGAAACAGATGGGTTTTTATCATCGGAAAAAGAATTAGCCCTCGACGTCTGAACAACTTTTTTTGAAAAAATCCCTAAGCCGCGCGGTCACAATTTCTGCTCAAAATCTGACGTTCTGCAATTCACTCAAAAATGTTGGCAAACTGTTGCGAGTGATCCCCTGAAATGTTTTTCGGTGGAAACAGATGGGTTTTTATCATCGGAAACAGAATTAGCCCTCGACGTCTGAACAACTTTTTTTGAAAAAATCCCTAAGCCGCGCGGTCACAATTTCTGCTCAAAATCTGACGTTCTGCAATTCACTCAAAAATGTTGGCAAACTGTTGGAAGTGATCCCCTGAAATGTTTTTCGGGGGAAACAGATGGGTTTTTATCATCGGAAAAAGAATTAGACCTCGACGTCTGAACAACTTTTTTTGAAAAAATCCCTAAGCCGCGCGGTCACAATTTCTGCTCAAAATCTGACGTTCTGCAATTCACTCAAAAATGTTGGCAAACTGTTGCGAGTGATCCCCTGAAATGTTTTTCGGTGGAAACAGATGCGTTTTTATCATCGGAAACAGAATTAGCCCTCGACGTCTGAACAACTTTTTTTGAAAAAATCCCTAAGCCGCGCGGCCACAATTTCTGAAAAAAAATCTGATGTTCTGCAATTCACTCAAAAATGTTGGCAAACTGTTGCGAGTGATCCCCGGAAATGTTTTTCGGTGGAAACAGATGGGTTTTTATCATCGTGAACAGAATTAGCCCTCAACGTCTAAACAACTTTTTTTGAAAAAATCCCTAAACCGCGCGGTCACAATTTCTGCTCAAAATCTGACGTTCTGCAATTCACTCAAAAATGTTGGCAAACTGTTGCAAGTGATCCCCTGAAATGTTTTTCGGTGGAAACAGATGGGTTTTTATCATCGGAAACAGAATTATCCCTCGACGTCTGAACAACTTTTTTTGAAAAAAATCCCTAAGCCGCGCGGTCACAATTTCTGCTCAAAATCTGACGTTCTGCAATTCACTCAAAAATGTTGGCAAACTGTTGCGAGTGATCCCCTGAAATGTTTTTCGGTGGAAACAGATGGGTTTTTATCATCGGAAACAGAATTAGCCCTCGACGTCTGAACAACTTTTTTTGAAAAAAATCCCTAAGCCGCGCGGTCACAATTTCTGCTCAAAACCTGACGTTCTGCAATTCACTCAAAAATGTTGGCAAACTGTTGCGAGTGATCCCCTGAAATGTTTTTCGGTGGAAACAGATGGGTTTTTATCATCGGAAACAGAATTAGCCCTCGACGTCTGAACAACTTTTTTTGAAAAAAATCCCTAAGCCGCGCGGTCACAATTTCTGCTCAAAATCTGACGTTCTGCAATTCACTCAAAAATGTTGGCAAACTGTTGCAAGTGATCCCCTGAAATGTTTTTCGGTGGAAACAGATGGGTTTTTATCATCGGAAACAGAATTAGCCCTCGACGTCTGAACAACTTTTTTTGAAAAAAATCCCTAAGCCGCGCGGTCACAATTTCTGCTCAAAATCTGACGTTCTGCAATTCACTCAAAAATGTTGGCAAACTGTTGCGAGTGATCCCCTGAAATGTTTTTCGGTGGAAACAGATGGGTTTTTATCATCGGAAACAGAATTAGCCCTCGACGTCTGAACAACTTTTTTTGAAAAAAATCCCTAAGCCGCGGGGTCACAATTTCTGCTCAAAATCTGACGTTCTGCAATTCACTCAAAAATGTTGGCAAACTGTTGCGAGTGATCCCCTGAAATGTTTTTCGGTGGAAACAGATGGGTTTTTATCATCGGAAACAGAATTAGCCCTCGACGTCTGAACAACTTTTTTTGAAAAAAATCCCTAAGCCGCGCGGTCACAATTTCTGCTCAAAATCTGACGTTCTGCAATTCACTCAAAAATGTTGGCAAACTGTTGCAAGTGATCCCCTGAAATGTTTTTCGGTGGAAACAGATGGGTTTTTATCATCGGAAACAGAATTAGCCCTCGACGTCTGAACAACTTTTTTTTGAAAAAATCCCTAAGCCGCGCGGTCACAATTTCTGCTCAAAATCTGACGTTCTGCAATTCACTCAAAAATGTTGGCAAACTGTTGCAAGTGATCCCCTGAAAGGTTTTTCGGTGGAAACAGATGGGTTTTTATCATCGGAAACAGAATTAGCCCTCGACGTCTGAACAACTTTTTTTGAAAAAATCCCTAAGCCGCGCGGTCACAATTTCTGCTCAAAATCTGACGTTCTGCAATTCACTCAAAAATGTTGGCAAACTGTTGCGAGTGATCCCCTGAAATGTTTTTCGGTGGAAACAGATGGGTTTTTATCATCGGAAACAGAATTAGCCCTCGACGTCTGAACAACTTTTTTTGAAAAAATCCCTAAGCCGCGCGGTCACAATTTCTGCTCAAAATCTGACGTTCTGCAATTCACTCCAAAATGTTGGCAAACTGTTGCAAGTGATCCCCTGAAAGGTTTTTCGGTGGAAACAGATGGGTTTTTATGATCGGAAACAGAATTAGCCCTCGACGTCTGAACAACTTTTTTTGAAAAAAATCCCTAAGCCGCGCGGTCACAATTTCTGCTCAAAATCTGACGTTCTGCAATTCACTCAAAAATGTTGGCAAACTGTTGCAAGTGATCCCCTGAAATGTTTTTCGGTGGAAACAGATGGGTTTTTATCATCGGAAAAAGAATTAGCCCTCGACGTCTGAACAACTTTTTTTTGAAAAAATCCCTAAGCCGCGCGGTCACAATTTCTGCTCAAAATCTGACGTTCTGCAATTCACTCAAAAATGTTGGCAAACTGTTGCAAGTGATCCCCTGAAAGGTTTTTCGGTGGAAACAGATGGGTTTTTATCATCGGAAACAGAATTAGCCCTCGACGTCTGAACAACTTTTTTTGAAAAAATCCCTAAGTCGCGCGGTCACAATTTCTGCTCAAAATCTGACGTTCTGCAATTCACTCAAAAATGTTGGCAAACTGTTGCAAGTGATCCCCTGAAATGTTTTTCGGTGGAAACAGATGGGTTTTTTTAAACGGAAACAGAATTAGCCCTCGACGTCTGAACAACTTTTTTTGAAAAAATCCCTAAGCCGCGCGGTCACAATTTCTGCTCAAAATCTGACGTTCTGCAATTCACTCCAAAATGTTGGCAAACTGTTGCGAGTGATCCCCTGAAATGTTTTTCGGTGGAAACAGATGGGTTTTTATCATCGGAAACAGAATTAGCCCTCGACGTCTGAACAACTTTTTTTGAAAAAATCCCTAAGCCGCGCGGTCACAATTTCTGCTCAAAATCTGACGTTCTGCAATTCACTCAAAAATATTGGCAAACTGTTGCAAGTGATCCCCTGAAATGTTTTTCGGGGGAAACAGATGGGTTTTTATCATCGGAAAAAGAATTAGACCTCGACGTCTGAACAACTTTTTTTGAAAAAATCCCTAAGCCGCGCGGTCACAATTTCTGCTCAAAATCTGACGTTCTGCAATTCACTCAAAAATGTTGGCAAACTGTTGCGAGTCATCCCCTGAAATGTTTTTCGGTGGAAACAGATGCGTTTTTATCATCGGAAACAGAATTAGCCCTCGACGTCTGAACAACTTTTTTTGAAAAAATCCCTAAGCCGCGCGGCCACAATTTCTGAAAAAAATCTGATGTTCTGCAATTCACTCAAAAATGTTGGCAAACTGTTGCAAGTGATCCCCTGAAATGTTTTTCGGGGAAAACAGATGGGTTTTTATCATCGGAAAAAGAATTAGCCCTCGACGTCTGAACAACTTTTTTTGAAAAAATCCCTAAGCCGCGCGGTCACAATTTCTGCTCAAAATCTGACGTTCTGCAATTCACTCAAAAATGTTGGCAAACTGTTGCGAGTGATCCCCTGAAATGTTTTTCGGTGGAAACAGATGGGTTTTTATCATCGGAAACAGAATTAGCCCTCGACGTCTGAACAACTTTTTTTGAAAAAATCCCTAAGCCGCGCGGTCACAATTTCTGCTCAAAATCTGACGTTCTGCAATTCACTCAAAAATGTTGGCAAACTGTTGCAAGTGATCCCCTGAAATGTTTTTCGGGGGAAACAGATGGGTTTTTATCATCGGAAAAAGAATTAGACCTCGACGTCTGAACAACTTTTTTTGAAAAAATCCCTAAGCCGCGCGGTCACAATTTCTGCTCAAAATCTGACGTTCTGCAATTCACTCAAAAATGTTGGCAAACTGTTGCGAGTGATCCCCTGAAATGTTTTTCGGTGGAAACAGATGCGTTTTTATCATCGGAAACAGAATTAGCCCTCGACGTCTGAACAACTTTTTTTGAAAAAATCCCTAAGCCGCGCGGCCACAATTTCTGAAAAAAATCTGATGTTCTGCAATTCACTCAAAAATGTTGGCAAACTGTTGCAAGTGATCCCCTGAAATGTTTTTCGGGGGAAACAGATGGGTTTTTATCATCGGAAAAAGAATTAGACCTCGACGTCTGAACAACTTTTTTTGAAAAAATCCCTAAGCCGCGCGGTCACAATTTCTGCTCAAAATCTGACGTTCTGCAATTCACTCAAAAATGTTGGCAAACTGTTGCGAGTGATCCCCTGAAATGTTTTTCGGTGGAAACAGATGGGTTTTTATCATCGGAAACAGAATTAGCCCTCGACGTCTGAACAACTTTTTTTGAAAAAATCCCTAAGCCGCGCGGCCACAATTTCTGAAAAAAATCTGATGTTCTGCAATTCACTCAAAAATGTTGGCAAACTGTTGTGAGTGATCCCCGGAAATGTTTTTCGGTGGAAACAGATGGGTTTTTATCATCGTGAACAGAATTAGCCCTCAACGTCTGAACAACTTTTTTTGAAAAACTCCCTAAACCGCGCGGTCACAATTTCTGCTCAAAATCTGACGTTCTGCAATTCACTCAAAAATGTTGGCAAACTGTTGCAAGTGATCCCCTGAAATGTTTTTCGGTGGAAACAGATGGGTTTTTATCATCGGAAACAGAATTAGCCCTCGACGTCTGAAAAACTTTTTTTGAAAAAAATCCCTAAGCCGCGCGGTCACAATTTCTGCTCAAAATCTGAGGTTCTGCAATTCACTCAAAAATGTTGGCAAACTGTTGCGAGTGATCCCCTGAAATGTTTTTCGGTGGAAACAGATGGGTTTTTATCATCGGAAACAGAATTAGCCCTCGACGTCTGAACAACTTTTTTTTGAAAAAATCCCTAAGCCGCGCGGTCACAATTTCTGCTCAAAATCTGACGTTCTGCAATTCACTCAAAAATGTTGGCAAACTGTTGCAAGTGATCCCCTGAAAGGTTTTTCGGTGGAAACAGATGGGTTTTTATCATCGGAAACAGAATTAGCCCTCGACGTCTGAACAACTTTTTTTGAAAAAATCCCTAAGCCGCGCGGTCACAATTTCTGCTCAAAATCTGACGTTCTGCAATTCACTCAAAAATGTTGGCAAACTGTTGCGAGTGATCCCCTGAAATGTTTTTCGGTGGAAACAGATGGGTTTTTATCATCGGAAACAGAATTAGCCCTCGACGTCTGAACAACTTTTTTTGAAAAAATCCCTAAGCCGCGCGGTCACAATTTCTGCTCAAAATCTGACGTTCTGCAATTCACTCCAAAATGTTGGCAAACTGTTGCAAGTGATCCCCTGAAAGGTTTTTCGGTGGAAACAGATGGGTTTTTATGATCGGAAACAGAATTAGCCCTCGACGTCTGAACAACTTTTTTTGAAAAAAATCCCTAAGCCGCGCGGTCACAATTTCTGCTCAAAATCTGACGTTCTGCAATTCACTCAAAAATGTTGGCAAACTGTTGCAAGTGATCCCCTGAAATGTTTTTCGGTGGAAACAGATGGGTTTTTATCATCGGAAAAAGAATTAGCCCTCGACGTCTGAACAACTTTTTTTTGAAAAAATCCCTAAGCCGCGCGGTCACAATTTCTGCTCAAAATCTGACGTTCTGCAATTCACTCAAAAATGTTGGCAAACTGTTGCAAGTGATCCCCTGAAAGGTTTTTCGGTGGAAACAGATGGGTTTTTATCATCGGAAACAGAATTAGCCCTCGACGTCTGAACAACTTTTTTTGAAAAAATCCCTAAGTCGCGCGGTCACAATTTCTGCTCAAAATCTGACGTTCTGCAATTCACTCAAAAATGTTGGCAAACTGTTGCAAGTGATCCCCTGAAATGTTTTTCGGTGGAAACAGATGGGTTTTTTTAAACGGAAACAGAATTAGCCCTCGACGTCTGAACAACTTTTTTTGAAAAAATCCCTAAGCCGCGCGGTCACAATTTCTGCTCAAAATCTGACGTTCTGCAATTCACTCCAAAATGTTGGCAAACTGTTGCGAGTGATCCCCTGAAATGTTTTTCGGTGGAAACAGATGGGTTTTTATCATCGGAAACAGAATTAGCCCTCGACGTCTGAACAACTTTTTTTGAAAAAATCCCTAAGCCGCGCGGTCACAATTTCTGCTCAAAATCTGACGTTCTGCAATTCACTCAAAAATATTGGCAAACTGTTGCAAGTGATCCCCTGAAATGTTTTTCGGGGGAAACAGATGGGTTTTTATCATCGGAAAAAGAATTAGACCTCGACGTCTGAACAACTTTTTTTGAAAAAATCCCTAAGCCGCGCGGTCACAATTTCTGCTCAAAATCTGACGTTCTGCAATTCACTCAAAAATGTTGGCAAACTGTTGCGAGTCATCCCCTGAAATGTTTTTCGGTGGAAACAGATGCGTTTTTATCATCGGAAACAGAATTAGCCCTCGACGTCTGAACAACTTTTTTTGAAAAAATCCCTAAGCCGCGCGGCCACAATTTCTGAAAAAAATCTGATGTTCTGCAATTCACTCAAAAATGTTGGCAAACTGTTGCAAGTGATCCCCTGAAATGTTTTTCGGGGAAAACAGATGGGTTTTTATCATCGGAAAAAGAATTAGCCCTCGACGTCTGAACAACTTTTTTTGAAAAAATCCCTAAGCCGCGCGGTCACAATTTCTGCTCAAAATCTGACGTTCTGCAATTCACTCAAAAATGTTGGCAAACTGTTGCGAGTGATCCCCTGAAATGTTTTTCGGTGGAAACAGATGGGTTTTTATCATCGGAAACAGAATTAGCCCTCGACGTCTGAACAACTTTTTTTGAAAAAATCCCTAAGCCGCGCGGTCACAATTTCTGCTCAAAATCTGACGTTCTGCAATTCACTCAAAAATGTTGGCAAACTGTTGCAAGTGATCCCCTGAAATGTTTTTCGGGGGAAACAGATGGGTTTTTATCATCGGAAAAAGAATTAGACCTCGACGTCTGAACAACTTTTTTTGAAAAAATCCCTAAGCCGCGCGGTCACAATTTCTGCTCAAAATCTGACGTTCTGCAATTCACTCAAAAATGTTGGCAAACTGTTGCGAGTGATCCCCTGAAATGTTTTTCGGTGGAAACAGATGCGTTTTTATCATCGGAAACAGAATTAGCCCTCGACGTCTGAACAACTTTTTTTGAAAAAATCCCTAAGCCGCGCGGCCACAATTTCTGAAAAAAATCTGATGTTCTGCAATTCACTCAAAAATGTTGGCAAACTGTTGCAAGTGATCCCCTGAAATGTTTTTCGGGGGAAACAGATGGGTTTTTATCATCGGAAAAAGAATTAGACCTCGACGTCTGAACAACTTTTTTTGAAAAAATCCCTAAGCCGCGCGGTCACAATTTCTGCTCAAAATCTGACGTTCTGCAATTCACTCAAAAATGTTGGCAAACTGTTGCGAGTGATCCCCTGAAATGTTTTTCGGTGGAAACAGATGGGTTTTTATCATCGGAAACAGAATTAGCCCTCGACGTCTGAACAACTTTTTTTGAAAAAATCCCTAAGCCGCGCGGCCACAATTTCTGAAAAAAATCTGATGTTCTGCAATTCACTCAAAAATGTTGGCAAACTGTTGTGAGTGATCCCCGGAAATGTTTTTCGGTGGAAACAGATGGGTTTTTATCATCGTGAACAGAATTAGCCCTCAACGTCTGAACAACTTTTTTTGAAAAACTCCCTAAACCGCGCGGTCACAATTTCTGCTCAAAATCTGAGGTTCTGCAATTCACTCAAAAATGTTGGCAAACTGTTGCGAGTGATCCCCTGAAATGTTTTTCGGTGGAAACAGATGGGTTTTTATCATCGGAAACAGAATTAGCCCTCGACGTCTGAACAACTTTTTTTGAAAAAAATCCCTAAGCCGCGCGGTCACAATTTCTGCTCAAAATCTGACGTTCTGCAATTCACTCAAAAATGTTGGCAAACTGTTGAAAGTGATCCCCTGAAATGTTTTTCGGTGGAAACAGATGGGTTTTTATCATCGGAAAAAGAATTAGCCCTCGACGTCTGAACAACTTTTTTTGAAAAAATCCCTAAGCCGCGCGGTCACAATTTCTGCTCAAAATCTGACGTTCTGCAATTCACTCAAAAATGTTGGCAAACTGTTGCGAGTGATCCCCTGAAATGTTTTTCGGTGGAAACAGATGGGTTTTTATAATCGGAAACAGAATTAGCCCTCGACGTCTGAACAACTTTTTTTGAAAAAATCCCTAAGCCGCGCGGTCACAATTTCTGCTCAAAATCTGACGTTCTGCAATTCACTCAAAAATGTTGGCAAACTGTTGGAAGTGATCCCCTGAAATGTTTTTCGGGGGAAACAGATGGGTTTTTATCATCGGAAAAAGAATTAGACCTCGACGTCTGAACAACATTTTTTGAAAAAATCCCTAAGCCGCGCGGTCACAATTTCTGCTCAAAATCTGACGTTCTGCAATTCACTCAAAAATGTTGGCAAACTGTTGCGAGTGATCCCCTGAAATGTTTTTCGGTGGAAACAGATGCGTTTTTATCATCGGAAACAGAATTAGCCCTCGACGTCTGAACAACTTTTTTTGAAAAAATCCCTAAGCCGCGCGGCCACAATTTCTGAAAAAAATCTGATGTTCTGCAATTCACTCAAAAATGTTGGCAAACTGTTGCGAGTGATCCCCGGAAATGTTTTTCGGTGGAAACAGATGGGTTTTTATCATCGTGAACAGAATTAGCCCTCAACGTCTGAACAACTTTTTTTGAAAAAATCCCTAAACCGCGCGGTCACAATTTCTGCTCAAAATCTGACGTTCTGCAATTCACTCAAAAATGTTGGCAAACTGTTGCAAGTGATCCCCTGAAATGTTTTTCGGTGGAAACAGATGGGTTTTTATCATCGGAAACAGAATTAGCCCTCGACGTCTGAACAACTTTTTTTGAAAAAAATCCCTAAGCCGCGCGGTCACAATTTCTGCTCAAAATCTGACGTTCTGCAATTCACTCAAAAATGTTGGCAAACTGTTGCGAGTGATCCCCTGAAATGTTTTTCGGTGGAAACAGATGGGTTTTTATCATCGGAAACAGAATTAGCCCTCGACGTCTGAACAACTTTTTTTGAAAAAATCCCTAAGCCGCGCGGTCACAATTTCTGCTCAAAATCTGACGTTCTGCAATTCACTCAAAAATGTTGGCAAACTGTTGCAAGTGATCCCCTGAAATGTTTTTCGGTGGAAACAGATGGGTTTTTATCATCGGAAACAGAATTAGCCCTCGACGTCTGAACAACTTTTTTTGAAAAAAATCCCTAAGCCGCGCGGTCACAATTTCTGCTCAAAATCTGACGTTCTGCAATTCACTCAAAAATGTTGGCAAACTGTTGCGAGTGATCCCCTGAAATGTTTTTCGGTGGAAACAGATGGGTTTTTATCATCGGAAACAGAATTAGCCCTCGACGTCTGAACAACTTTTTTTGAAAAAAATCCCTAAGCCGCGCGGTCACAATTTCTGCTCAAAATCTGACGTTCTGCAATTCACTCAAAAATGTTGGCAAACTGTTGCGAGTGATCCCCTGAAATGTTTTTCGGTGGAAACAGATGGGTTTTTATCATCGGAAACAGAATTAGCCCTCGACGTCTGAACAACTTTTTTTGAAAAAAATCCCTAAGCCGCGCGGTCACAATTTCTGCTCAAAATCTGACGTTCTGCAATTCACTCAAAAATGTTGGCAAACTGTTGCAAGTGATCCCCTGAAATGTTTTTCGGTGGAAACAGATGGGTTTTTATCATCGGAAACAGAATTAGCCCTCGACGTCTGAACAACTTTTTTTGAAAAAAATCCCTAAGCCGCGCGGTCACAATTTCTGCTCAAAATCTGACGTTCTGCAATTCACTCAAAAATGTTGGCAAACTGTTGCGAGTGATCCCCTGAAATGTTTTTCGGTGGAAACAGATGGGTTTTTATCATCGGAAACAGAATTAGCCCTCGACGTCTGAACAACTTTTTTTGAAAAAAATCCCTAAGCCGCGCGGTCACAATTTCTGCTCAAAATCTGACGTTCTGCAATTCACTCAAAAATGTTGGCAAACTGTTGCGAGTGATCCCCTGAAATGTTTTTCGGTGGAAACAGATGGGTTTTTATCATCGGAAACAGAATTAGCCCTCAACGTCTGAACAACTTTTTTTGAAAAAAATCCCTAAGCCGCGCGGTCACAATTTCTGCTCAAAATCTGACTTTCTGCAATTCACTCAAAAATGTTGGCAAACTGTTGCAAGTGATCCCCTGAAATGTTTTTCGGTGGAAACAGATGGGTTTTTATCATCGGAAACAGAATTAGCCCTCGACGTCTGAACAACTTTTTTTTAAAAAAATCCCTAAGCCGCGCGGTCACAATTTCTGCTCAAAATCTGACGTTCTGCAATTCACTCAAAAATGTTGGAAAACTGTTGCAAGTGATCCCCTGAAAGATTTTTCGGTGGAAACAGATGGGTTTTTATCATCGGAAACAGAATTAGCCCTCGACGTCTGAACAACTTTTTTTGAAAAAATCCCTAAGCCGCGCGGTCACAATTTCTGCTCAAAATCTGACGTTCTGCAATTCACTCAAAAATGTTGGCAAACTGTTGCGAGTGATCCCCTGAAATGTTTTTCGGTGGAAACAGATGGGTTTTTATCATCGGAAACAGAATTAGCCCTCGACGTCTGAACAACTTTTTTTGAAAAAATCCCTAAGCCGCGCGGTCACAATTTCTGCTCAAAATCTGACGTTCTGCAATTCACTCCAAAATGTTGGCAAACTGTTGCAAGTGATCCCCTGAAAGGTTTTTCGGTGGAAACAGATGGGTTTTTATGATCGGAAACAGAATTAGCCCCCGACGTCTGAACACCTTTTTTTGAAAAAATCCCTAAGCCGCGCGGTCACAATTTCTGCTAAAAATCTGACGTTCTGCAATTCACTCAAAAATGTTGGCAAACTGTGGCATGTGATCCCCTGAAATGTTTTTCGGTGGAATCAGTTGGGTTTTTATCATCGGAAACAGAATTAGCCCTCGACGTCGGAACAACTTTTTTTGAAAAAATCCCTAAGTCGCGCGGTCACGATTTCTGCTAAAAATCTGACGTTCTGCAATTCATTCAAAAATGTTGGGGAACTGTTGCAAGTGATCCTCTGAAATGTTTTTCGGTGGAAATAGATGGGTTTTTATCATCGGAAACAGAATTAGCCCTCGACGTCGGAACAACTTTTTTTGAAAAAAATCCCTAAGCCGAGCGGTCACAATTTCTGCTCAAAATCTGACGTTCTGCAATTCACTCAAAAATGTTGGCAAACTGTTGCGAGTGATCCCCTGAAATGTTTTTCGGTGGAAACAGATGGGTTTTTATCATCGGAAACAGAATTAGCCCTCGACGTCTGAACAACTTTTTTTGAAAAAAATCCCTAAGCCGCGCGGTCACAATTTCTGCTCAAAATCTGACGTTCTGCAATTCACTCAAAAATGTTGGCAAACTGTTGCGAGTGATCCCCTGAAATGTTTTTCGGTGGAAACAGATGGGTTTTTATCATCGGAAACAGAATTAGCCCTCGACGTCTGAACAACTTTTTTTGAAAAAAATCCCTAAGCCGCGCGGTCACAATTTCTGCTAAAAATCTGACGTTCTGCAATTCACTCAAAAATGTTGGCAAACTGTGGCATGTGATCCCCTGAAATGTTTTTCGGTGGAATCAGTTGGGTTTTTATCATCGGAAACAGAATTAGCCCTCGACGTCGGAACAACTTTTTTTGAAAAAATCCCTAAGTCGCGCGGTCACGATTTCTGCTAAAAATCTGACGTTCTGCAATTCATTCAAAAATGTTGAGGAACTGTTGCAAGTGATCCTCTGAAATGTTTTTCGGTGGAAATAGATGGGTTTTTATCATCGGAAACAGAATTAGCCCTCGACGTCGGAACAACTTTTTTTGAAAAAAATCCCTAAGCCGAGCGGTCACAATTTCTGCTCAAAATCTGACGTTCTGCAATTCACTCAAAAATGTTGGCAAACTGTTGCGAGTGATCCCCTGAAATGTTTTTCGGTGGAAACAGATGGGTTTTTATCATCGGAAACAGAATTAGCCCTCGACGTCTGAACAACTTTTTTTGAAAAAAATCCCTAAGCCGCGCGGTCACAATTTCTGCTCAAAATCTGACGTTCTGCAATTCACTCAAAAATGTTGGCAAACTGTTGCGAGTGATCCCCGGAAATGTTTTTCGGTGGAAACAGATGGGTTTTTATCATCGGAAACAGAATTAGCCCTCGACGTCTGAACAACTTTTTTTGAAAAAAATCCCTAAGCCGCGCGGTCACAATTTCTGCTCAAAATCTGACGTTCTGCAATTCACTCAAAAATGTTGGCAAACTGTTGCAAGTGATCCCCTGAAATGTTTTTCGGTGGAAACAGATGGGTTTTTATCATCGGAAACAGAATTAGCCCTCGACGTCTGAACAACTTTTTTTGAAAAAAATCCCTAAGCCGCGCGGTCACAATTTCTGCTCAAAATCTGACGTTCTGCAATTCACTCAAAAATGTTGGCAAACTGTTGCGAGTGATCCCCTGAAATGTTTTTCGGTGGAAACAGATGGGTTTTTATCATCGGAAACAGAATTAGCCCTCGACGTCTGAACAACTTTTTTTGAAAAAAATCCCTAAGCCGCGCGGTCACAATTTCTGCTCAAAATCTGACGTTCTGCAATTCACTCAAAAATGTTGGCAAACTGTTGCGAGTGATCCCCTGAAATGTTTTTCGGTGGAAACAGATGGGTTTTTATCATCGGAAACAGAATTAGCCCTCGACGTCTGAACAACTTTTTTTGAAAAAAATCCCTAAGCCGCGCGGTCACAATTTCTGCTCAAAATCTGACGTTCTGCAATTCACTCAAAAATGTTGGCAAACTGTTGCAAGTGATCCCCTGAAATGTTTTTCGGTGGAAACAGATGGGTTTTTATCATCGGAAACAGAATTAGCCCTCGACGTCTGAACAACTTTTTTTGAAAAAAATCCCTAAGCCGCGCGGTCACAATTTCTGCTCAAAATCTGACGTTCTGCAATTCACTCAAAAATGTTGGCAAACTGTTGCGAGTGATCCCCTGAAATGTTTTTCGGTGGAAACAGATGGGTTTTTATCATCGGAAACAGAATTAGCCCTCGACGTCTGAACAACTTTTTTTGAAAAAAATCCCTAAGCCGCGCGGTCACAATTTCTGCTCAAAATCTGACGTTCTGCAATTCACTCAAAAATGTTGGCAAACTGTTGCAAGTGATCCCCTGAAATGTTTTTCGGTGGAAACAGATGGGTTTTTATCATCGGAAAAAGAATTAGCCCTCGACGTCTGAACAACTTTTTTTTGAAAAAATCCCTAAGCCGCGCGGTCACAATTTCTGCTCAAAATCTGACGTTCTGCAATTCACTCAAAAATGTTGGCAAACTGTTGCAAGTGATCCCCTGAAAGGTTTCTCGGTGGAAACAGATGGGTTTTTATCATCGGAAACAGAATTAGCCCTCGACGTCTGAACAACTTTTTTTGAAAAAATCCCTAAGCCGCGCGGTCACAATTTCTGCTCAAAATCTGACGTTCTGCAATTCACTCGAAAATGTTGGCAAACTGTTGCAAGTGATCCCCTGAAATGTTTTTCGGTGGAAACAGATGGGTTTTTATCATCGGAAACAGAATTAGCCCTCGACGTCTGAACAACTTTTTTTGAAAAAAATCCCTAAGCCGCGCGGTCACAATTTCTGCTCAAAATCTGACGTTCTGCAATTCACTCAAAAATGTTGGCAAACTGTTGCAAGTGATCCCCTGAAATGTTTTTCGGGGGAAACAGATGGGTTTTTATCATCGGAAAAAGAATTAGACCTCGACGTCTGAACAACTTTTTTTGAAAAAATCCCTAAGCCGCGCGGTCACAATTTCTGCTCAAAATCTGACGTTCTGCAATTCACTCAAAAATGTTGGCAAACTGTTGCGAGTGATCCCCTGAAATGTTTTTCGGTGGAAACAGATGCGTTTTTATCATCGGAAACAGAATTAGCCCTCGACGTCTAAACAACTTTTTTTGAAAAAATCTCTAAGCCGCGCGGCCACAATTTCTGAAAAAAATCTGATGTTCTGCAATTCACTCAAAAATGTTGGCAAACTGTTGCGAGTGATCCCCGGAAATGTTTTTCGGTGGAAACAGATGGGTTTTTATCATCGGAAACAGAATTAGCCCTCGACGTCTGAACACCTTTTTTTGAAAAAATCCCTAAGCCGCGCGGTCACAATTTCTGCTCAAAATCTGACGTTCTGCAATTCACTCAAAAATGTTGGCAAACTGTTGCAAGTGATCCCCTGAAATGTTTTTCGGGGGAAACAGATGGGTTTTTATCATCGGAAAAAGAATTAGACCTCGACGTCTGAACAACTTTTTTTGAAAAAATCCCTAAGCCGCGCGGTCACAATTTCTGCTCAAAATCTGACGTTCTGCAATTCACTCAAAAATGTTGGCAAACTGTTGCGAGTGATCCCCTGAAATGTTTTTCGGGGGAAACAGATGGGTTTTTATCATCGGAAACAGAATTAGCCCTCGACGTCTGAACAACTTTTTTTGAAAAAATCCCTAAGCCGCGCGGCCACAATTTCTGAAAAAAATCTGATGTTCTGCAATTCATTCAAAAATGTTGGCAAACTGTTGTGAGTGATCCCCGGAAATGTTTTTCGGTGGAAACAGATGGGTTTTTATCATTGTGAACAGAATTAGCCCTCAACGTCTGAACAACTTTTTTTGAAAAACTCCCTAAACCGCGCGGTCACAATTTCTGCTCAAAATCTGACGTTCTGCAATTCACTCAAAAATGTTGGCAAACTGTTGCAAGTGATCCCCTGAAATGTTTTTCGGTGGAAACAGATGGGTTTTTATCATCGGAAACAGAATTAGCCCTCGACGTCTGAACAACTTTTTTTGAAAAAAATCCCTAAGCCGCGCGGTCACAATTTCTGCTCAAAATCTGACGTTCTGCAATTCACTCAAAAATGTTGGCAAACTGTTGCGAGTGATCCCCTGAAATGTTTTTCAGTGGAAACAGATGGGTTTTTATCATCGGAAACAGAATTAGCCCTCGACGTCTGAACAACTTTTTTTGAAAAAAATCCCTAAGCCACGCGGTCACAATTTCTGCTCAAAATCTGACGTTCTGCAATTCACTCAAAAATGTTGGCAAACTGTTGCAAGTGATCCCCTGAAAGGTTTTTCGGTGGAAACAGATGGGTTTTTATCATCGGAAACAGAATTAGCCCTCGACGTCTGAACAACTTTTTTTGAAAAAATCCCTAAGCCGCGCGGTCACAATTTCTGCTCAAAATCTGACGTTCTGCAATTCACTCAAAAATATTGGCAAACTGTTGCGAGTGATCCCCTGAAATGTTTTTCGGTGGAAACAGATGGGTTTTTTTTAAACGGAAACAGAATTAGCCCTCGACGTCTGAACAACTTTTTTTGAAAAAATCCCTAAGCCGCGCGGTCACAATTTCTGCTCAAAATCTGACGTTCTGCAATTCACTCCAAAATGTTGGCAAACTGTTGCGAGTGATCCCCTGAAATGTTTTTCGGTGGAAACAGATGGGTTTTTATCATCGGAAACAGAATTAGCCCTCGACGTCTGAACAACTTTTTTTGAAAAAATCCCTAAGCCGCGCGGTCACAATTTCTGCTCAAAATCTGACGTTCTGCAATTCACTCAAAAATGTTGGCAAACTGTTGCAAGTGATCCCCTGAAATGTTTTTCGGGGGAAACAGATGGGTTTTTATCATCGGAAAAAGAATTAGACCTCGACGTCTGAACAACTTTTTTTGAAAAAATCCCTAAGCCGCGCGGTCACAATTTCTGCTCAAAATCTGACGTTCTGCAATTCACTCAAAAATGTTGGCAAACTGTTGCGAGTGATCCCCTGAAATGTTTTTCGGTGGAAACAGATGCGTTTTTATCATCGGAAACAGAATTAGCCCTCGACGTCTGAACAACTTTTTTTGAAAAAATCCCTAAGCCGCGCGGCCACAATTTCTGCTCAAAATCTGACGTTCTGCAATTCACTCAAAAATGTTGGCAAACTGTTGCGAGTGATCCCCGGAAATGTTTTTCGGTGGAAACAGATGGGTTTTTATCATCGGGAACAGAATTAGCCCTCAACGTCTGAACAACTTTTTTTGAAAAAATCCCTAAGCCGCGCGGTCACAATTTCTGCTCAAAATCTGACGTTCTGCAATTCACTCAAAAATGTTCGCAAACTGTTGCAAGTGATCCCCTGAAATGTTTTTCGGTGGAAACAAATGGGTTTTTATCATCGGAAAAAGAATTAGCCCTCGAGGTCTGAACAACTTTTTTTGAAAAAATCCCTAAGCCGCGCGGTCACAATTTCTGCTAAAAATCTGACGTTCTGCAATTCACTCCAAAATGTTGGCAAACTCTTGCAAGTGATCCCCTGAAATGTTTTTCGGGGGAAACAGATGGGTTTTTATCATCGGAAAAAGAATTAGACCTCGACGTCTGAACAACTTTTTTTGAAAAAATCCCTAAGCCGCGCGGTCACAATTTCTGCTCAAAATCTGACGTTCTGCAATTCACTCAAAAATGTTGGCAAACTGTTGCGAGTGATCCCCTGAAATGTTTTTCGGTGGAAACAGATGCGTTTTTATCATCGGAAACAGAATTAGCCCTCGACGTCTGAACAACTTTTTTTGAAAAAATCCCTAAGCCGCGCGGCCACAATTTCTGCTCAAAATCTGACGTTCTGCAATTCACTCAAAAATGTTGGCAAACTGTTGCGAGTGATCCCCGGAAATGTTTTTCGGTGGAAACAGATGGGTTTTTATCATCGGGAACAGAATTAGCCCTCAACGTCTGAACAACTTTTTTTGAAAAAATCCCTAAGCCGCGCGGTCACAATTTCTGCTCAAAATCTGACGTTCTGCAATTCACTCAAAAATGTTCGCAAACTGTTGCAAGTGATCCCCTGAAATGTTTTTCGGTGGAAACAAATGGGTTTTTATCATCGGAAAAAGAATTAGCCCTCGAGGTCTGAACAACTTTTTTTGAAAAAATCCCTAAGCCGCGCGGTCACAATTTCTGCTAAAAATCTGACGTTCTGCAATTCACTCCAAAATGTTGGCAAACTCTTGCAAGTGATTCCCTGAAATGTTTTTCGGTGGAAACAGATGGGTTTTTATCATCGGAAACAGAATTAGCCCTCGACGTCTGAACAACTTTTTTTGAAAAAAATCCCTAAGCCGCGCGGTCACAATTTCTGCTAAAAATCTGACTTTCTGCAATTCATTCAAAAATGTTGGCAAACTGTTGCGAGTGATCCCCTGAAATGTTTTTTGGTGGAAACAGATGGGTTTTTATCATCGGAAACAGAATTAGCCCTCGACGTCTGAACAACTTTTTTTGAAAAAATCCCTAAGCCGCGCGGCCACAATTTCTGCTCAAAATCTGACGTTCTGCAATTCACTCAAAAATGTTGGCAAACTGTTGCAAGTGATCCCCTGAAATGTTTTTCGGTGGAAACAGATGGGTTTTTAGCATTGGAAACAGAATTACCCCTCGACGTCTGAACAACTTTATTTGAAAAAATCCCTAAGGCGCGCGGTCACAATTTCAGCAAAAATCTGACGTTCTGCAATTCATTCAAAAATGTTGGCAAACTGTTGCAAGTGATTCCCTGAAATGTGTTTCGGTGGAAACAGATGGGTTTTTATCATCGGAAACAGAATTAGCCCTCGACGTCTGAACAACTTTTTTTGAAAAAATTCCTAAGCCGCGCGGTCACAATTTCTGCTCAAAATCTGACGTTCTGCAATTCACTCAAAAATGTTGGCAAACTGTTGCAAGTGATCCCCTGAAATGTTTTTCGGTGGAAACAGATGGGTTTTTATCATCGGAAACAGAATTAGCTCTTTACGTCTGAACAACTTTTTTTGAAAAAAATCCCTAAGGCGCGCGGTCACAATTTCTGCTCAAAATCTGACGTTCTGCAATTCACTCAAAAATGTTGGCAAACTGTTGCAAGTGATCCCCTGAAATGTTTTTCGGGGGAAACAGATGGGTTTTTATCATCGGAAAAAGAATTAGACCTCGACGTCTGAACAACTTTTTTTGAAAAAATCCCTAAGCCGCGCGGTCACAATTTCTGCTCAAAATCTGACGTTCTGCAATTCACTCAAAAATGTTGGCAAAGTGTTGCAAGTGATCCCCTGAAATGTTTTTCGGTGGAAACAGATGGGTTTTTATAAACGGAAACAGAATTAGCCCTCGACGTCTGAACAACTTTTTTTGAAAAAATCCCTAAGCCGCGCGTTCACAATTTCTGCTCAAAATCTGACGTTCTGCAATTCACTCAAAAATGTTGGCAAACTCTTGCGAGTGATCCCCTGAAATGTTTTTCGGTGGAAACAGATGGGTTTTTATCATCGGGAACAGAATTAGCCCTCGACGTCTGAACAACTTTTTTTGAAAAAATCCCTAAGCCACGCGGTCACAATTTCTGCTGAAAATCTGACGTTCTGCAATTCACTCAAAAATGTTGGCAAACTGTTGCGAGTGATCCCCTGAAATGTTTTTCGGTGGAAACAGATGGGTTTTTATCATCGGGAACAGAATTAGCCCTCGACGTCTGAACAACTTTTTTTGAAAAAATCCCTAAGCCACGCGGTCACAATTTCTGCTCAAAATCTGACGTTCTGCAATTCACTCAAAAATGTTGGCAAACTGTTGCAAGTGATCCCCTGAAATGTTTTTCGGGGGAAACAGATGGGTTTTTATCATCGGAAAAAGAATTAGACCTCGACGTCTGAAGAACTTTTTTTGAAAAAATCCCTAAGCCGCGCGGTCACAATTTCTGCTAAAAATCTGACGTTCTTCAATTCACTCAAAAATGTTGGCAAACTGTTGCGAGTGATCCCCTGAAATGTTTTTCGGGGGAAACAGATGGGTTTTTATCATCGGAAAAAGAATTAGACCTCGACGTCTGAACAACTTTTTTTGAAAAAATCCCTAAGCCGCGTGGCCACAATTTCTGCTAAAAATCTGACGTTCTGCAATTCACTCAAAAATGTTGGCAAACTGTTGCAAGTGATCCCCTGAAATGTTTTTCGGTGGAAACAGATGGGTTTTTATCATCGGAAAAAGAATTACCGTATTTTTTGCACCATAACACTCACTTTTTTCCTCCTAAAAAGTATGGGGAAATGTCTGTGCGTGTTATGGAAGGAATGCCTACGGGTGGCATGCCTACGGATTTTCCTCCTCTAAAAACTACGTGCGTGTTATGGTTGGGTGCGTGTTATAGAGCGAAAAATACGGTAGACCTCGACGTCTGAACAACTTTTTTTGAAAAAATCCCTAAGCCGCGCGGTCACAATTTCTGCTAAAAATCTGACGTTCTGCAATTCACTCAAAAATGTTGGCAAACTGTTGCGAGTGATCCCCTGAAATGTTTTTTGGTGGAAACAGATGGGTTTTTATCATCGGAAACAGAATTAGCCCTCGACGTCTGAACAACTTTTTTTGAAAAAATCCCTAAGCCGCGCGGTCACAATTTCTGCTAAAAATCTGACGTTCTGCAATTCACTCCAAAATGTTGGCAAACTCTTGCGAGTGATTCCCTGAAATGTTTTTCAGTGGAAACAGATGGGTTTTTATCATCGGGAACAGAATTAGCCCTCGACGTCTGAACAACTTTTTTTGAAAAAATCCCTAAGCCGCGCGGTCACAATTTCTGCTCAAAATCTGACGTTCTGCAATTCACTCAAAAATGTTGGCAAACTGTTTCAAGTGATCCCCTGAAATGTTTTTCGGGGGAAACAGATGGGTTTTTATCATCGGAAAAAGAATTAGACATCGACGTCTGAACAACTTTTTTTGAAAAAATCCCTAAGCCGCGCGGTCACAATTTCTGCTCAAAATCTGACGTTCTGCAATTCACTCAAAAATGTTGGCAAAGTGTTGCAAGTGATCCCCTGAAATGTTTTTCGGTGGAAACAGATGGGTTTTTATAAACGGAAACAGAATTAGCCCTCGACGTCTGAACAACTTTTTTTGAAAAAATCCCTAAATCGCGCGGTCACAATTTCTGCTCAAAATCTGACGTTCTGCAATTCACTCAAAAATGTTGGCAAACTCTTGCGAGTGATCCCCTGAAATGTTTTTCGGTGGAAACAGATGGGTTTTTATCATCGGGAACAGAATTAGCCCTCGACGTCTGAACAACTTTTTTTGAAAAAATCCCTAAGCCGCGCGGTCACAATTTCTGCTCAAAATCTGACGTTCTGCAATTCACTCAAAAATGTTGGCAAAGTGTTGCAAGTGATCCCCTGAAAGGTTTTTCGGTGGAAACAGATGGGTTTTTATCATCGGAAACAGAATTAGCCCTCGACGTCTGAAGAACTTTTTATGAAAAAATCCCTAAGCCGCGCAGTCACAATTTCTGCTCAAAATCTGACGTTCTGCAATTCACTCAAAAATGTTGGCAAACTGTTGCAAGTGATCCCCTGAAATGTTTTTCGGGGGAAACAGATGCGTTTTTATCATCGGAAACAGAATTAGCCCTCGACGTCTGAACAACTTTTTTTGAAAAAATCCCTAAGCCGCGCGGCCACAATTTCTGCTCAAAATCTGACGTTCTGCAATTCACTCAAAAATGTTGGCAAACTGTTGCGAGTGATCCCCGGAAATGTTTTTCGGTGGAAACAGATGGGTTTTTATCATCGGGAACAGAATTAGCCCTCAACGTCTGAACAACTTTTTTTGAAAAAATCCCTAAGCCGCGCGGTCACAATTTCTGCTCAAAATCTGACGTTCTGCAATTCACTCAAAAATGTTCGCAAACTGTTGCAAGTGATCCCCTGAAATGTTTTTCGGTGGAAACAAATGGGTTTTTATCATCGGAAAAAGAATTAGCCCTCGAGGTCTGAACAACTTTTTTTGAAAAAATCCCTAAGCCGCGCGGTCACAATTTCTGCTAAAAATCTGACGTTCTGCAATTCACTCCAAAATGTTGGCAAACTCTTGCAAGTGATTCCCTGAAATGTTTTTCGGTGGAAACAGATGGGTTTTTATCATCGGAAACAGAATTAGCCCTCGACGTCTGAACAACTTTTTTTGAAAAAAATCCCTAAGCCGCGCGGTCACAATTTCTGCTAAAAATCTGACTTTCTGCAATTCATTCAAAAATGTTGGCAAACTGTTGCGAGTGATCCCCTGAAATGTTTTTTGGTGGAAACAGATGGGTTTTTATCATCGGAAACAGAATTAGCCCTCGACGTCTGAACAACTTTTTTTGAAAAAATCCCTAAGCCGCGCGGCCACAATTTCTGCTCAAAATCTGACGTTCTGCAATTCACTCAAAAATGTTGGCAAACTGTTGCAAGTGATCCCCTGAAATGTTTTTCGGTGGAAACAGATGGGTTTTTAGCATTGGAAACAGAATTACCCCTCGACGTCTGAACAACTTTATTTGAAAAAATCCCTAAGGCGCGCGGTCACAATTTCAGCAAAAATCTGACGTTCTGCAATTCATTCAAAAATGTTGGCAAACTGTTGCAAGTGATTCCCTGAAATGTGTTTCGGTGGAAACAGATGGGTTTTTATCATCGGAAACAGAATTAGCCCTCGACGTCTGAACAACTTTTTTTGAAAAAATTCCTAAGCCGCGCGGTCACAATTTCTGCTCAAAATCTGACGTTCTGCAATTCACTCAAAAATGTTGGCAAACTGTTGCAAGTGATCCCCTGAAATGTTTTTCGGTGGAAACAGATGGGTTTTTATCATCGGAAACAGAATTAGCTCTTTACGTCTGAACAACTTTTTTTGAAAAAAATCCCTAAGGCGCGCGGTCACAATTTCTGCTCAAAATCTGACGTTCTGCAATTCACTCAAAAATGTTGGCAAACTGTTGCAAGTGATCCCCTGAAATGTTTTTCGGGGGAAACAGATGGGTTTTTATCATCGGAAAAAGAATTAGACCTCGACGTCTGAACAACTTTTTTTGAAAAAATCCCTAAGCCGCGCGGTCACAATTTCTGCTCAAAATCTGACGTTCTGCAATTCACTCAAAAATGTTGGCAAAGTGTTGCAAGTGATCCCCTGAAATGTTTTTCGGTGGAAACAGATGGGTTTTTATAAACGGAAACAGAATTAGCCCTCGACGTCTGAACAACTTTTTTTGAAAAAATCCCTAAGCCGCGCGTTCACAATTTCTGCTCAAAATCTGACGTTCTGCAATTCACTCAAAAATGTTGGCAAACTCTTGCGAGTGATCCCCTGAAATGTTTTTCGGTGGAAACAGATGGGTTTTTATCATCGGGAACAGAATTAGCCCTCGACGTCTGAACAACTTTTTTTGAAAAAATCCCTAAGCCACGCGGTCACAATTTCTGCTGAAAATCTGACGTTCTGCAATTCACTCAAAAATGTTGGCAAACTGTTGCGAGTGATCCCCTGAAATGTTTTTCGGTGGAAACAGATGGGTTTTTATCATCGGGAACAGAATTAGCCCTCGACGTCTGAACAACTTTTTTTGAAAAAATCCCTAAGCCACGCGGTCACAATTTCTGCTCAAAATCTGACGTTCTGCAATTCACTCAAAAATGTTGGCAAACTGTTGCAAGTGATCCCCTGAAATGTTTTTCGGGGGAAACAGATGGGTTTTTATCATCGGAAAAAGAATTAGACCTCGACGTCTGAAGAACTTTTTTTGAAAAAATCCCTAAGCCGCGCGGTCACAATTTCTGCTAAAAATCTGACGTTCTTCAATTCACTCAAAAATGTTGGCAAACTGTTGCGAGTGATCCCCTGAAATGTTTTTCGGGGGAAACAGATGGGTTTTTATCATCGGAAAAAGAATTAGACCTCGACGTCTGAACAACTTTTTTTGAAAAAATCCCTAAGCCGCGCGGCCACAATTTCTGCTAAAAATCTGACGTTCTGCAATTCACTCAAAAATGTTGGCAAACTGTTGCAAGTGATCCCCTGAAATGTTTTTCGGTGGAAACAGATGGGTTTTTATCATCGGAAAAAGAATTACCGTATTTTTTGCACCATAACACTCACTTTTTTCCTCCTAAAAAGTATGGGGAAATGTCTGTGCGTGTTATGGAAGGAATGCCTACGGGTGGCATGCCTACGGATTTTCCTCCTCTAAAAACTACGTGCGTGTTATGGTTGGGTGCGTGTTATAGAGCGAAAAATACGGTAGACCTCGACGTCTGAACAACTTTTTTTGAAAAAATCCCTAAGCCGCGCGGTCACAATTTCTGCTAAAAATCTGACGTTCTGCAATTCACTCAAAAATGTTGGCAAACTGTTGCGAGTGATCCCCTGAAATGTTTTTTGGTGGAAACAGATGGGTTTTTATCATCGGAAACAGAATTAGCCCTCGACGTCTGAACAACTTTTTTTGAAAAAATCCCTAAGCCGCGCGGTCACAATTTCTGCTAAAAATCTGACGTTCTGCAATTCACTCCAAAATGTTGGCAAACTCTTGCGAGTGATTCCCTGAAATGTTTTTCAGTGGAAACAGATGGGTTTTTATCATCGGGAACAGAATTAGCCCTCGACGTCTGAACAACTTTTTTTGAAAAAATCCCTAAGCCGCGCGGTCACAATTTCTGCTCAAAATCTGACGTTCTGCAATTCACTCAAAAATGTTGGCAAACTGTTTCAAGTGATCCCCTGAAATGTTTTTCGGGGGAAACAGATGGGTTTTTATCATCGGAAAAAGAATTAGACATCGACGTCTGAACAACTTTTTTTGAAAAAATCCCTAAGCCGCGCGGTCACAATTTCTGCTCAAAATCTGACGTTCTGCAATTCACTCAAAAATGTTGGCAAAGTGTTGCAAGTGATCCCCTGAAATGTTTTTCGGTGGAAACAGATGGGTTTTTATAAACGGAAACAGAATTAGCCCTCGACGTCTGAACAACTTTTTTTGAAAAAATCCCTAAATCGCGCGGTCACAATTTCTGCTCAAAATCTGACGTTCTGCAATTCACTCAAAAATGTTGGCAAACTCTTGCGAGTGATCCCCTGAAATGTTTTTCGGTGGAAACAGATGGGTTTTTATCATCGGGAACAGAATTAGCCCTCGACGTCTGAACAACTTTTTTTGAAAAAATCCCTAAGCCGCGCGGTCACAATTTCTGCTCAAAATCTGACGTTCTGCAATTCACTCAAAAATGTTGGCAAAGTGTTGCAAGTGATCCCCTGAAAGGTTTTTCGGTGGAAACAGATGGGTTTTTATCATCGGAAACAGAATTAGCCCTCGACGTCTGAAGAACTTTTTATGAAAAAATCCCTAAGCCGCGCAGTCACAATTTCTGCTCAAAATCTGACGTTCTGCAATTCACTCAAAAATGTTGGCAAACTGTTGCAAGTGATCCCCTGAAATGTTTTTCGGGGGAAACAGATGGGTTTTTATCATCGGAAAAAGAATTAGACCTCGACGTCTGAACAACTTTTTTTGAAAAAATCCCTAAGCCGCGCGGTCACAATTTCTGCTCAAAATCTGACGTTCTGCAATTCACTCAAAAATGTTGGCAAAGTGTTGCAAGTGATCCCCTGAAATGTTTTTCGGTGGAAACAGATGGGTTTTTATAAACGGAAACAGAATTAGCCCTCGACGTCTGAACAACTTTTTTTGAAAAAATCCCTAAGCCGCGCGTTCACAATTTCTGCTCAAAATCTGACGTTCTGCAATTCACTCAAAAATGTTGGCAAACTGTTGCAAGTGATCCCCTGAAATGTTTTTCGGGGGAAACAGATGGGTTTTTATCATCGGAAAAAGAATTAGACCTCGACGTCTGAACAACTTTTTTTGAAAAAATCCCTAAGCCGCGCGGTCACAATTTCTGCTAAAAATCTGACGTTCTTCAATTCACTCAAAAATGTTGGCAAACTGTTGCGAGTGATCCCCTGAAATGTTTTTCGGGGGAAACAGATGGGTTTTTATCATCGGAAAAAGAATTAGACCTCGACGTCTGAACAACTTTTTTTGAAAAAATCCCTAAGCCGCGCGGCCACAATTTCTGCTAAAAATCTGACGTTCTGCAATTCACTCAAAAATGTTGGCAAACTGTTGCAAGTGATCCCCTGAAATGTTTTTCGGTGGAAACAGATGGGTTTTTATCATCGGAAACAGAATTAGCCCTCGACGTCTGAACAACTTTTTTTGAAAAAATCCCTAAGCCGCGCCGTCACAATTTCTGCTAAAAATCTGACGTTCTGCAATTCACTCCAAAATGTTGGCAAACTCTTGCGAGTGATCCCCTGAAATGTTTTTCAGTGGAAACAGATGGGTTTTTATCATCGGGAACAGAATTAGCCCTCGACGTCTGAACAACTTTTTTTGAAAAAATCCCTAAGCCGCGCGGTCACAATTTCTGCTCAAAATCTGACGTTCTGCAATTCACTCAAAAATGTTGGCAAACTGTTTCAAGTGATCCCCTGAAATGTTTTTCGGGGGAAACAGATGGGTCTTTATCATCGGAAAAAGAATTAGACATCGACGTCTGAACAACTTTTTTTGAAAAAATCCCTAAGCCGCGCGGTCACAATTTCTGCTCAAAATCTGACGTTCTGCAATTCACTCAAAAATGTTGGCAAACTGTTGCGAGTGATCCCCTGAAATGTTTTTCGGGGGAAACAGATGGGTTTTTATCATCGGAAAAAGAATTAGACCTTGACGTCTGAACAACTTTTTTTGAAAAAATCCCTAAGCCGCGCGGTCACAATTTCTGCTCAAAATCTGACGTTCTGCAATTCACTCAAAAATGTTGGCAAACTGTTGCAAGTGATCCCCTGAAATGTTTTTCGGGGGAAACAGATGGGTTTTTATCATCGGAAAAAGAATTAGACCTCGACGTCTGAACAACTTTTTTTGAAAAAATCCCTAAGCCGCGCGGTCACAATTTCTGCTCAAAATCTGACGTTCTGCAATTCACTCAAAAATGTTGGCAAACTGTTGCGAGTGATCCCCTGAAATGTTTTTCGGTGGAAACAGATGGGTTTTTATCATCGGGAACAGAATTAGCCCTCGACGTCTGAACAACTTTTTTTGAAAAAATCCCTAAGCCGCGCGGCCACAATTTCTGCTAAAAATCTGACGTTCTGCAATTCACTCGAAAATGTTGGCAAACTGTTGCGAGTGATCCCCTGAAATGTTTTTCGGTGGAAACAGATGGGTTTTTATAAACGGAAACAGAATTAGCCCTCGACGTCTGAACAACTTTTTTTGAAAAAATCCCTAAGCCGCGCGGTCACAATTTCTGCTAAAAATCTGACGTTCTTCAATTCACTCAAAAATGTTGGCAAACTGTTGCAAGTGATCTCCTGAAATGTTTTTCGGTGGAAACAGATGGGTTTTTATAAACGGAAACAGAATTAGCCCTCGACGTCTGAACAACTTTTTTTGAAAAAATCCCTAAGCCGCGCGGTCACAATTTCTGCTCAAAATCTGACGTTCTGCAATTCACTCAAAAATGTTGGCAAACTGTTGCGAGTGATCCCCTGAAATGTTTTTCGGTGGAAACAGATGGGTTTTTATCATCGGGAACAGAATTAGCCCTCGACGTCTGAACAACTTTTTTTGAAAAAATCCCTAAGCCGCGCGGCCACAATTTCTGCTAAAAATCTGACGTTCTGCAATTCACTCGAAAATGTTGGCAAACTGTTGCGAGTGATCCCCTGAAATGTTTTTCGGTGGAAACAGATGGGTTTTTATAAACGGAAACAGAATTAGCCCTCGACGTCTGAACAACTTTTTTTGAAAAAATCCCTAAGCCGCGCGGTCACAATTTCTGCTCAAAATCTGACGTTCTGCAATTCACTCAAAAATGTTGGCAAACTGTTGCAAGTGATCCCCTGAATGGTTTTTTGGTGGAAACAGATGGGTTTTTATCATCGGAAACAGAATTAGCCCTCGACGTCTGAACAACTTTTTTTGAAAAAATCCCTAAGCCGCGCGGTCACAATTTCTGCTCAAAATCTGACGTTCTGCAATTCACTCAGAAATGTTGGCAAACTGTTGCAAGTGATCCCCTGAAATGTTTTTCGGTGGAAACATATTGGTTTTTAGCATCGGAAACAGAATTACCCCTTGACGTCTGAACAACTTTTTTTGAAAAAATCCCTAAGCCGCGCGGTCACAATTTCTGCTCAAAATCTGACGTTCTGCAATTCACTCAAAAATGTTGGCAAACTGTTGCAAGTGATCCCCTGAAATGTTTTTTGGTGGAAACAGATGGGTTTTTATCATCGGAAACAGAATTAGCCCTCGACGTCTGAACAACTTTTTTTGAAAAAATCCCTAAGCCGCGCGGTCACAATTTCTGCTCAAAATCTGACGTATTGCAATTCACTCAAAAATGTTGGCAAACTGTTGCGAGTGATCCCCTGAAATGTTTTTCGGTGGAAACAGATGGGTTTTTGTCATCGGAAAAAGAATTAGACCTCGACGTCTGAACAACTTTTTTTGAAAAAATCCCTAAGCCGCGCGGTCACAATTTCTGCTAAAAATCTGACGTTCTTCAATTCACTCAAAAATGTTGGCAAACTGTTGCAAGTGATCTCCTGAAATGTTTTTCGGTGGAAACAGATGGGTTTTTATAAACGGAAAAAGAATTAGACCTCGACGTCTGAACAACTTTTTTTGAAAAAATCCCTAAGCCGCGCGGTCACAATTTCTGCTCAAAATCTGACGTTCTGCAATTCACTCAAAAATGTTGGCAAACTGTTGCGAGTGATCCCCTGAAATGTTTTTCGGTGGAAACAGATGGGTTTTTATCATCGGGAACAGAATTAGCCCTCGACGTCTGAACAACTTTTTTTGAAAAAATCCCTAAGCCGCGCGGCCACAATTTCTGCTAAAAATCTGACGTTCTGCAATTCACTCGAAAATGTTGGCAAACTGTTGCGAGTGATCCCCTGAAATGTTTTTCGGTGGAAACAGATGGGTTTTTATAAACGGAAACAGAATTAGCCCTCGACGTCTGAACAACTTTTTTTGAAAAAATCCCTAAGCCGCGCGGTCACAATTTCTGCTCAAAATCTGACGTTCTGCAATTCACTCAAAAATGTTGGCAAACTGTTGCAAGTGATCCCCTGAATGGTTTTTTGGTGGAAACAGATGGGTTTTTATCATCGGAAACAGAATTAGCCCTCGACGTCTGAACAACTTTTTTTGAAAAAATCCCTAAGCCGCGCGGTCACAATTTCTGCTCAAAATCTGACGTTCTGCAAATCACTCAGAAATGTTGGCAAACTGTTGCAAGTGATCCCCTGAAATGTTTTTCGGTGGAAACAGATTGGTTTTTAGCATCGGAAACAGAATTAGCCCTTGACGTCTGAACAACTTTTTTTGAAAAAATCCCTAAGCCGCGCGGTCACAATTTCTGCTCAAAATCTGACGTTCTGCAATTCACTCAGAAATGTTGGCAAACTGTTGCAAGTGATCCCCTGAAATGTTTTTCGGTGGAAACATATTGGTTTTTATAAACGGAAACAGAATTAGCCCTCGACGTCTGAACAACTTTTTTTGAAAAAATCCCTAAGCCGCGCGGTCACAATTTCTGCTCAAAATCTGACGTTCTGCAATTCACTCAAAAATGTTGGCAAACTGTTGCAAGTGATCCCCTGAAATGTTTTTTGGTGGAAACAGATGGGTTTTTATCATCGGGAACAGAATTAGCCCTCGACGTCTGAACAACTTTTTTTGAAAAAATCCCTAAGCCGCGCGGCCACAATTTCTGCTAAAAATCTGACGTTCTGCAATTCACTCGAAAATGTTGGCAAACTGTTGCGAGTGATCCCCTGAAATGTTTTTCGGTGGAAACAGATGGGTTTTTATAAACGGAAACAGAATTAGCCCTCGACGTCTGAACAACTTTTTTTGAAAAAATCCCTAAGCCGCGCGGTCACAATTTCTGCTAAAAATCTGACGTTCTTCAATTCACTCAAAAATGTTGGCAAACTGTTGCAAGTGATCTCCTGAAATGTTTTTCGGTGGAAACAGATGGGTTTTTATAAACGGAAAAAGAATTAGACCTCGACGTCTGAACAACTTTTTTTGAAAAAATCCCTAAGCCGCGCGGTCACAATTTCTGCTCAAAATCTGACGTTCTGCAATTCACTCAAAAATGTTGGCAAACTGTTGCGAGTGATCCCCTGAAATGTTTTTCGGTGGAAACAGATGGGTTTTTATCATCGGGAACAGAATTAGCCCTCGACGTCTGAACAACTTTTTTTGAAAAAATCCCTAAGCCGCGCGGCCACAATTTCTGCTAAAAATCTGACGTTCTGCAATTCACTCGAAAATGTTGGCAAACTGTTGCGAGTGATCCCCTGAAATGTTTTTCGGTGGAAACAGATGGGTTTTTATAAACGGAAACAGAATTAGCCCTCGACGTCTGAACAACTTTTTTTGAAAAAATCCCTAAGCCGCGCGGTCACAATTTCTGCTCAAAATCTGACGTTCTGCAATTCACTCAAAAATGTTGGCAAACTGTTGCAAGTGATCCCCTGAAAGGTTTTTTGGTGGAAACAGATGGGTTTTTATCATCGGAAACAGAATTAGCGCTTGGCGTCTGAACAACTTTTTTTGAAAAAATCCCTAAGCCGCGTGGTCACAATTTCTGCTCAAAATCTGACGTTCTGCAATTCACTCAAAAATGTTGGCAAACTGCTGCAAGTGATCCCCTGAAAGGTTTTTTGGTGGAAACAGATGGGTTTTTATCATCGGAAACAGAATTAGCGCTTGACGTCTGAACAACTTTTTTTGAAAAAATCCCTAAGCCGCGCGGTCACAATTTCTGCTCAAAATCTGACGTTCTGCAATTCACTCAAAAATGTTGGCAAACTGCTGCAAGTGATCCCCTGAAAGGTTTTTTGGTGGAAACAGATGGGTTTTTATCATCGGAAACAGAATTAGCGCTTGGCGTCTGAACAACTTTTTTTGAAAAAATCCCTAAGCGCGCGGTCACAATTTCTGCTCAAAATCTGACGTTCTGCAATTCACTCAAAAATGTTGGCAAACTGTTGCAAGTGATCCCCTGAAAGGTTTTTTGGTGGAAACAGATGGGTTTTTATCATCGGAAACAGAATTAGCGCTTGACGTCTGAACAACTTTTTTGGAAAAACTCCCTAAGCCGCGCGGTCACAATTTCTGCTCAAAATCTGACGTTCTGCAATTCACTCAGAAATGTTGGCAAACTGTTGCAAGTGATCCCCTGAAAGGTTTTTTGGTGGAAACAGATGGGTTTTTGTCATCGGAAACAGAATTAGCGCTTGACGTCTGAACAACTTTTTTTGAAAAAATCCCTAAGCCGCGCGGTCACAATTTCTGCTCAAAATCTGATGTTCTGCAATTGACTCAAAAATGTTGGGAAACTGTTGCAAGTGATCCCCTGAAATGTTTTTTGGTGGAAACAGATGGTTTTTTATCATCGGAAACAGAATTAGCCCTCGACGTCTGAACAACTTTTTTTGAAAAAATCCCTAAGCCGCGCGGTCACAATTTCTGCTCAAAATCTGACGTTCTGCAATTCACTCAAAAATGTTGGCAAACTGTTGCAAGTGATCCCCTGAATGGTTTTTTGGTGGAAACAGATGGGTTTTTATCATCGGAAACAGAATTAGCCCTCGACGTCTGAACAACTTTTTTTGAAAAAATCCCTAAGCCGCGCGGTCACAATTTCTGCTCAAAATCTGACGTTCTGCAATTCACTCAGAAATGTTGGCAAACTGTTGCAAGTGATCCCCTGAAATGTTTTTCGGTGGAAACATATTGGTTTTTAGCATCGGAAACAGAATTAGCCCTTGACGTCTGAACAACTTTTTTTGAAAAAATCCCTAAGCCGCGCGGTCACAATTTCTGCTCAAAATCTGACGTTCTGCAATTCACTCAAAAATGTTGGCAAACTGTTGCAAGTGATCCCCTGAAATGTTTTTCGGTGGAAACAGATGGTTTTTTATCATCGGAAACAGAATTAGCCCTCGACGTCTGAACAACTTTTTTTGAAAAAATCCCTAAGCCGCGCGGTCACAATTTCTGCTCAAAATCTGACGTTCTGCAAATCACTCAGAAATGTTGGCAAACTGTTGCAAGTGATCCCCTGAAATGTTTTTCGGTGGAAACAGATTGGTTTTTAGCATCGGAAACAGAATTAGCCCTTGACGTCTGAACAACTTTTTTTGAAAAAATCCCTAAGCCGCGCGGTCACAATTTCTGCTCAAAATCTGACGTTCTGCAATTCACTCAGAAATGTTGGCAAACTGTTGCAAGTGATCCCCTGAAATGTTTTTCGGTGGAAACATATTGGTTTTTATAAACGGAAACAGAATTAGCCCTCGACGTCTGAACAACTTTTTTTGAAAAAATCCCTAAGCCGCGCGGTCACAATTTCTGCTCAAAATCTGACGTTCTGCAATTCACTCAAAAATGTTGGCAAACTGTTGCAAGTGATCCCCTGAAATGTTTTTTGGTGGAAACAGATGGGTTTTTATCATCGGGAACAGAATTAGCCCTCGACGTCTGAACAACTTTTTTTGAAAAAATCCCTAAGCCGCGCGGCCACAATTTCTGCTAAAAATCTGACGTTCTGCAATTCACTCGAAAATGTTGGCAAACTGTTGCGAGTGATCCCCTGAAATGTTTTTCGGTGGAAACAGATGGGTTTTTATAAACGGAAACAGAATTAGCCCTCGACGTCTGAACAACTTTTTTTGAAAAAATCCCTAAGCCGCGCGGTCACAATTTCTGCTAAAAATCTGACGTTCTTCAATTCACTCAAAAATGTTGGCAAACTGTTGCAAGTGATCTCCTGAAATGTTTTTCGGTGGAAACAGATGGGTTTTTATAAACGGAAAAAGAATTAGACCTCGACGTCTGAACAACTTTTTTTGAAAAAATCCCTAAGCCGCGCGGTCACAATTTCTGCTCAAAATCTGACGTTCTGCAATTCACTCAAAAATGTTGGCAAACTGTTGCGAGTGATCCCCTGAAATGTTTTTCGGTGGAAACAGATGGGTTTTTATCATCGGGAACAGAATTAGCCCTCGACGTCTGAACAACTTTTTTTGAAAAAATCCCTAAGCCGCGCGGCCACAATTTCTGCTAAAAATCTGACGTTCTGCAATTCACTCGAAAATGTTGGCAAACTGTTGCGAGTGATCCCCTGAAATGTTTTTCGGTGGAAACAGATGGGTTTTTATAAACGGAAACAGAATTAGCCCTCGACGTCTGAACAACTTTTTTTGAAAAAATCCCTAAGCCGCGCGGTCACAATTTCTGCTCAAAATCTGACGTTCTGCAATTCACTCAAAAATGTTGGCAAACTGTTGCAAGTGATCCCCTGAAAGGTTTTTTGGTGGAAACAGATGGGTTTTTATCATCGGAAACAGAATTAGCGCTTGGCGTCTGAACAACTTTTTTTGAAAAAATCCCTAAGCCGCGTGGTCACAATTTCTGCTCAAAATCTGACGTTCTGCAATTCACTCAAAAATGTTGGCAAACTGCTGCAAGTGATCCCCTGAAAGGTTTTTTGGTGGAAACAGATGGGTTTTTATCATCGGAAACAGAATTAGCGCTTGACGTCTGAACAACTTTTTTTGAAAAAATCCCTAAGCCGCGCGGTCACAATTTCTGCTCAAAATCTGACGTTCTGCAATTCACTCAAAAATGTTGGCAAACTGCTGCAAGTGATCCCCTGAAAGGTTTTTTGGTGGAAACAGATGGGTTTTTATCATCGGAAACAGAATTAGCGCTTGGCGTCTGAACAACTTTTTTTGAAAAAATCCCTAAGCGCGCGGTCACAATTTCTGCTCAAAATCTGACGTTCTGCAATTCACTCAAAAATGTTGGCAAACTGTTGCAAGTGATCCCCTGAAAGGTTTTTTGGTGGAAACAGATGGGTTTTTATCATCGGAAACAGAATTAGCGCTTGACGTCTGAACAACTTTTTTGGAAAAACTCCCTAAGCCGCGCGGTCACAATTTCTGCTCAAAATCTGACGTTCTGCAATTCACTCAGAAATGTTGGCAAACTGTTGCAAGTGATCCCCTGAAAGGTTTTTTGGTGGAAACAGATGGGTTTTTGTCATCGGAAACAGAATTAGCGCTTGACGTCTGAACAACTTTTTTTGAAAAAATCCCTAAGCCGCGCGGTCACAATTTCTGCTCAAAATCTGATGTTCTGCAATTGACTCAAAAATGTTGGGAAACTGTTGCAAGTGATCCCCTGAAATGTTTTTTGGTGGAAACAGATGGTTTTTTATCATCGGAAACAGAATTAGCCCTCGACGTCTGAACAACTTTTTTTGAAAAAATCCCTAAGCCGCGCGGTCACAATTTCTGCTCAAAATCTGACGTTCTGCAATTCACTCAAAAATGTTGGCAAACTGTTGCAAGTGATCCCCTGAATGGTTTTTTGGTGGAAACAGATGGGTTTTTATCATCGGAAACAGAATTAGCCCTCGACGTCTGAACAACTTTTTTTGAAAAAATCCCTAAGCCGCGCGGTCACAATTTCTGCTCAAAATCTGACGTTCTGCAATTCACTCAGAAATGTTGGCAAACTGTTGCAAGTGATCCCCTGAAATGTTTTTCGGTGGAAACATATTGGTTTTTAGCATCGGAAACAGAATTAGCCCTTGACGTCTGAACAACTTTTTTTGAAAAAATCCCTAAGCCGCGCGGTCACAATTTCTGCTCAAAATCTGACGTTCTGCAATTCACTCAAAAATGTTGGCAAACTGTTGCAAGTGATCCCCTGAAATGTTTTTCGGTGGAAACAGATGGTTTTTTATCATCGGAAACAGAATAACCCTCGACGTCTGAACAACTTTTTTTGAAAAAATCCCTAAGCCGCGCGGTCACAATTTCTGCTCAAAATCTGACGTTCTGCAATTCACTCAAAAATGTTGGCAAACTGTTGCAAGTGATCCCCTGAATGGTTTTTTGGTGGAAACAGATGGGTTTTTATCATCGGAAACAGAATTAGCCCTTGACGTCTGAACAACTTTTTTTGAAAAAATCCCTAAGCCGCGCGGTCACAATTTCTGCTCAAAATCTGACGTTCTGCAATTCACTCAGAAATGTTGGCAAACTGTTGCAAGTGATCCCCTGAAATGTTTTTCGGTGGAAACATATTGGTTTTTAGCATCGGAAACAGAATTAGCCCTTGACGTCTGAACAACTTTTTTTGAAAAAATCCCTAAGCCGCGCGGTCACAATTTCTGCTCAAAATCTGACGTTCTGCAATTCACTCAAAAATGTTGGCAAACTGTTGCAAGTGATCCCCTGAAATGTTTTTTGGTGGAAACAGATGGTTTTTTATCATCGGAAACAGAATTAGCCCTCGACGTCTGAACAACTTTTTTTGAAAAAATCCCTAAGCCGCGCGGTCACAATTTCTGCTCAAAATCTGACGTTCTGCAATTCACTCCAAAATGTTGGCAAACTGTTGCAAGTGATCCCCTGAAAGGTTTTTTGGTGGAAACAGATGGGTTTTTATCATCGGAAACAGAATTAGCGCTTGGCGTCTGAACAACTTTTTTTGAAAAAATCCCTAAGCCGCGTGGTCACAATTTCTGCTCAAAATCTGACGTTCTGCAATTCACTCAAAAATGTTGGCAAACTGCTGCAAGTGATCCCCTGAAAGGTTTTTTGGTGGAAACAGATGGGTTTTTATCATCGGAAACAGAATTAGCGCTTGACGTCTGAACAACTTTTTTTGAAAAAATCCCTAAGCCGCGCGGTCACAATTTCTGCTCAAAATCTGACGTTCTGCAATTCACTCAAAAATGTTGGCAAACTGCTGCAAGTGATCCCCTGAAAGGTTTTTTGGTGGAAACAGATGGGTTTTTATCATCGGAAACAGAATTAGCGCTTGGCGTCTGAACAACTTTTTTTGAAAAAATCCCTAAGCGCGCGGTCACAATTTCTGCTCAAAATCTGACGTTCTGCAATTCACTCAAAAATGTTGGCAAACTGTTGCAAGTGATCCCCTGAAAGGTTTTTTGGTGGAAACAGATGGGTTTTTATCATCGGAAACAGAATTAGCGCTTGACGTCTGAACAACTTTTTTGGAAAAACTCCCTAAGCCGCGCGGTCACAATTTCTGCTCAAAATCTGACGTTCTGCAATTCACTCAGAAATGTTGGCAAACTGTTGCAAGTGATCCCCTGAAAGGTTTTTTGGTGGAAACAGATGGGTTTTTGTCATCGGAAACAGAATTAGCGCTTGACGTCTGAACAACTTTTTTTGAAAAAATCCCTAAGCCGCGCGGTCACAATTTCTGCTCAAAATCTGATGTTCTGCAATTGACTCAAAAATGTTGGCAAACTGTTGCAAGTGATCCCCTGAAATGTTTTTTGGTGGAAACAGATGGTTTTTTATCATCGGAAACAGAATTAGCCCTCGACGTCTGAACAACTTTTTTTGAAAAAATCCCTAAGCCGCGCGGTCACAATTTCTGCTCAAAATCTGACGTTCTGCAATTCACTCAAAAATGTTGGCAAACTGTTGCAAGTGATCCCCTGAATGGTTTTTTGGTGGAAACAGATGGGTTTTTATCATCGGAAACAGAATTAGCCCTCGACGTCTGAACAACTTTTTTTGAAAAAATCCCTAAGCCGCGCGGTCACAATTTCTGCTCAAAATCTGACGTTCTGCAATTCACTCAGAAATGTTGGCAAACTGTTGCAAGTGATCCCCTGAAATGTTTTTCGGTGGAAACATATTGGTTTTTAGCATCGGAAACAGAATTAGCCCTTGACGTCTGAACAACTTTTTTTGAAAAAATCCCTAAGCCGCGCGGTCACAATTTCTGCTCAAAATCTGACGTTCTGCAATTCACTCAAAAATGTTGGCAAACTGTTGCAAGTGATCCCCTGAAATGTTTTTCGGTGGAAACAGATGTGTTTTTATCATCGGAAACAGAATTAGCGCTTAACGTCTGAACAACTTTTTTTGAAAAAATCCCTAAGCCGCGCGGTCACGATTTCTGCTCAAAATCTGACGTTCTGCAATTCACTCAAAAATGTTGGCAAACTGTTGCAAGTGATTCCCTGAAATGTTTTTTGGTGGAAACAGATGGGTTTTTATCATCAGAAACAGAATGAGCGCTTGACTTCTGAACAAATTTTTTTGAAAAAATCCCTAAGCCGCGCGGTCACAATTTCTGCTCAAAATCTGACATTCTGCAATTCACTCAAAAATGTTGGCAAACTGTTGCAAGTGATCCCCTGAAATGTTTTTTGCTGGAAACAGATGGGTTTTTATCATCGGAAACAGAATTAGCCCTCGACGTATGAACAACTTTTTTTGAAAAAATCCGTAAGCCGCGCGGTCACGATTTCTGCTCAAAATCTGACGTTCTGCAATTCACTCAAAAATGTTGGCAAACTGTTGCAAGTGATCCCCTGAAAGGTTTTTTGGTGGAAACAGATGGGTTTTTATCATCGGAAACAGAATTAGCCCTCGACGTCTGAACAACTTTTTTTGAAAAAATCCCTAAGCCGCGCGGTCACAATTTCTGCTCAAAATCTGACGTTCTGCAATTCACTCAGAAATGTTGGCAAACTGTTGCAAGTGATCCCCTGAAATGTTTTTCGGTGGAAACATATTGGTTTTTAGCATCGGAAACAGAATTAGCGCTTGACGTCTGAACAACTTTTTTTGAAAAAATCCCTAAGCCGCGCGGTCACAATTTCTGCTCAAAATCTGATGTTCTGCAATTGACTCAAAAATGTTGGCAAACTGTTGCAAGTGATCCCCTGAAATGTTTTTTGGTGGAAACAGATGGTTTTTTATCATCGGAAACAGAATTAGCCCTCGACGTCTGAACAACTTTTTTTGAAAAAATCCCTAAGCCGCGCGGTCACAATTTCTGCTCAAAATCTGACGTTCTGCAATTCACTCAAAAATGTTGGCAAACTGTTGCAAGTGATCCCCTGAATGGTTTTTTGGTGGAAACAGATGGGTTTTTATCATCGGAAACAGAATTAGCCCTCGACGTCTGAACAACTTTTTTTGAAAAAATCCCTAAGCCGCGCGGTCACAATTTCTGCTCAAAATCTGACGTTCTGCAATTCACTCAGAAATGTTGGCAAACTGTTGCAAGTGATCCCCTGAAATGTTTTTCGGTGGAAACATATTGGTTTTTAGCATCGGAAACAGAATTAGCCCTTGACGTCTGAACAACTTTTTTTGAAAAAATCCCTAAGCCGCGCGGTCACAATTTCTGCTCAAAATCTGACGTTCTGCAATTCACTCAAAAATGTTGGCAAACTGTTGCAAGTGATCCCCTGAAATGTTTTTCGGTGGAAACAGATGTGTTTTTATCATCGGAAACAGAATTAGCGCTTAACGTCTGAACAACTTTTTTTTGAAAAAATTCCTAAGCCGCGCGGTCACAATTTCTGCTCAAAATCTGACGTTCTGCAAGTCACTCAAAAATGTTGGCAAACTGTTGCAAGTGATCCCCTGAAATGTTTTTTGGTGGAAACAGATGGGTTTTTATCATCGGAAACAGAATTAGCGCTTGACGTCTGAACAACTTTTTTTGAAAAAATCCCTAAGCCGCGCGGTCACAATTTCTGCTCAAAATCTGACGTTCTGCAATTCACTCCAAAATGTTGGCAAACTGTTGCAAGTGATCCCCTGAAAGGTTTTTTGGTGGAAACAGATGGGTTTTTATCATCGGAAACAGAATTAGCGCTTGACGTCTGAACAACTTTTTTTGAAAAAATCCCTAAGCCGCGCGGTCACAATTTCTGCTCAAAATCTGACGTTCTGCAATTCACTCAGAAATGTTGGCAAACTGTTGCAAGTGATCCCCTGAAAGGTTTTTTGGTGGAAACAGATGGGTTTTTGTCATCGGAAACAGAATTAGCGCTTGACGTCTGAACAACTTTTTTTGAAAAAATCCCTAAGGCGCGCGGTCACAATTTCTGCTCAAAATCTGATGTTCTGCAATTCACTCAAAAATGTTGGCAAACTGTTGCAAGTGATCCCCTGAAATGTTTTTCGGTGGAAACAGGTGGGTTTTTATCATCGGAAACGGAATTAGCGCTTGACGTCTGAACAACTTTTTTTGAAAAAATCCCTAAGCCGCGCGGTCACGATTTCTGCTCAAAATCTGACGTTCTGCAATTCACTCAGAAATGTTGGAAAACTGTTGCAAGTGATCCCCTGAAAGGTTTTTTGGTGGAAACAGATGGGTTTTTGTCATCGGAAATAGAATTAGCGCTTGACGTCTGAACAACTTTTTTTGAAAAAATCCCTAAGCCGCGCGGTCACAATTTCTGCTCAAAATCTGATGTTCTGCAATTCACTCAAAAATGTTGGCAAACTGTTGCAAGTGATCCCCTGAAATGTTTTTCGGTGGAAACAGGTGGGTTTTTATCATCGGAAACGGAATTAGCGCTTGACGTCTGAACAACTTTTTTTGAAAAAATCCCTAAGCCGCGCGGTCACGATTTCTGCTCAAAATCTGACGTTCTGCAATTCACTCAAAAATGTTGGCAAACTGTTGCAAGTGATTCCCTGAAATGTTTTTTGGTGGAAACAGATGGGTTTTTATCATCGGAAACAGAATTAGCGCTTGACGTCTGAACAACTTTTTTTGAAAAAATCCCTAAGCCGCGCGGTCACAATTTCTGCTCAAAATCTGACGTTCTGCAATTCACTCAAAAATGTTGGCAAACTGTTGCAAGTGATCCCCTGAAATGTTTTTCGGTGGAAACAGGTGGGTTTTTATCATCGGAAACGGAATTAGCGCTTGACGTCTGAACAACTTTTTTTGAAAAAATCCCTAAGCCGCGCGGTCACGATTTCTGCTCAAAATCTGACGTTCTGCAATTCACTCAAAAATGTTGGCAAACTGTTGCAAGTGATTCCCTGAAATGTTTTTTGGTGGAAACAGATGGGTTTTTATCATCGGAAACAGAATTAGCGCTTGACGTCTGAACAACTTTTTTTGAAAAAATCCCTAAGCCGCGCGGTCACAATTTCTGCTCAAAATCTGATGTTCTGCAAGTCACTCAAAAATGTTGGCAAACTGTTGCAAGTGATTCCATGAAATGTTTTTCGGTGGAAACAGATGGGTTTTTAGCACCGGAAACAGAATTAGCCCTTGACGTCTGAACAACTCTTTTTTGAAAAAATCCCTAAGCCGCGCGGTCACAATTTCTGCTCAAAATCTGACGTTCTGCAATTCACTCAAAAATGTTGGCAAACTGTTGCAAGTGATCCCCTGAAAGGTTTTTTGGTGGAAACAGATGGGTTTTTATCATCGGAAACAGAATTAGCGCTTGACGTCTGAACAACTTTTTTTGAAAAAATCCCTAAGCCGCGCGGTCACAATTTCTGCTCAAAATCTGACGTTCTGCAATTCACTCAGAAATGTTGGCAAACTGTTGCAAGTGATCCCCTGAAAGGTTTTTTGGTGGAAACAGATGGGTTTTTGTCATCGGAAACAGAATTAGCGCTTGACGTCTGAACAACTTTTTTTGAAAAAATCCCTGAGCCGCGCGGTCACAATTTCTGCTCAAAATCTGATGTTCTGCAATTCACTCAAAAATGTTGGCAAACTGTTGCAAGTGATCCCCTGAAATGTTTTTCGGTGGAAACAGGTGGGTTTTTATCATCGGAAACAGAATTAGCGCTTGACGTCAGAACAACTTTTTTTGAAAAAATCCCTAAGCCGCGCGGTCACAATTTCTGCTCAAAATCTGACATTCTGCAAATCACTCAGAAATGTTGGCAAACTGTTGCAAGTGATCCCCTGAAAGGTTTTTTGGTGGAAACAGATGGGTTTTTATCATCGGAAACAGAATTTGCGCTTGACGTCTGAACAACTTTTTTTGAAAAAATCCCTAAGCCGCGCGGTCAAAATTTCTGCTCAAAATCTGACGTTCTGCAATTCACTCAAAAATGTTGGCAAACTGTTGCAAGTGATCCCCTGAAATGTTTTTTGGTGGAAACAGATGGTTTTTTATCATCGGAAACAGAATTAGCCCTCGACGTATGAACAACTTTTTTTGAAAAAATCCCTAAGCCGCGCGGTCACAATGTCTGCTCAAAATCTGACGTTCTGCAATTCACTCAAAAATGTTGGCAAACTGTTGCAATTGATTCCCTGAAATGTTTTTCGGTGGAAACAGATGGGTTTTTAGCATCGGAAACATAATTAGCCCTTGACGTCTGAACAACTTTTTTTGAAAAAATCCCTAAGCCGGGCGGTCACGATTTCTGCTAAAAATCTGACGTTCTGCAATTCACTCAAAAATGTTGGCAAACTGTTGCAAGTGATCCCCTGAAAGGTTTTTTGGTGGAAACAGATGGGTTTTTATCATCGGAAACAGAATTAGCGCTTGACGTCTGAACAACTTTTTTTGAAAAAATCCCTAAGCCGCGCGGTCACAATTTCTGCTCAAAATCTGACGTTCTGCAATTCACTCAGAAATGTTGGCAAACTGTTGCAAGTGATCCCCTGAAAGGTTTTTTGGTGGAAACAGATGGGTTTTTGTCATCGGAAACAGAATTAGCGCTTGACGTCTGAACAACTTTTTTTGAAAAAATCCCTAAGCCGCGCGGTCACAATTTCTGCTCAAAATCTGATGTTCTGCAATTCACTCAAAAATGTTGGCAAACTGTTGCAAGTGATCCCCTGAAATGTTTTTCGGTGGAAACAGGTGGGTTTTTATCATCGGAAACAGAATTAGCGCTTGACGTCAGAACAACTTTTTTTGAAAAAATCCCTAAGCCGCGCGGTCACAATTTCTGCTCAAAATCTGACGTTCTGCAAATCACTCAGAAATGTTGGCAAACTGTTGCAAGTGATCCCCTGAAAGGTTTTTTGGTGGAAACAGATGGGTTTTTATCATCGGAAACAGAATTAGCGCTTGACGTCTGAACAACTTTTTTTGAAAAAATCCCTAAGCCGCGCGGTCAAAATTTCTGCTCAAAATCTGAAGTTCTGCAATTCACTCAAAAATGTTGGCAAACTGTTGCAAGTGATCCCCTGAAATGTTTTTTGGTGGAAACAGATGGTTTTTTATCATCGGAAACAGAATTAGCCCTCGACGTATGAACAACTTTTTTTGAAAAAATCCCTAAGCCGCGCGGTCACAATGTCTGCTCAAAATCTGACGTTCTGCAATTCACTCAAAAATGTTGGCAAACTGTTGCAAGTGATTCCCTGAAATGTTTTTCGGTGGAAACAGATGGGTTTTTAGCATCGGAAACAGAATTAGCCCTTGACGTCTGAACAACTTTTTTTGAAAAAATCCCTAAGCCGGGCGGTCACGATTTCTGCTAAAAATCTGACGTTCTGCAATTCACTCAAAAATGTTGGCAAACTGTTGCAAGTGATCCCCTGAAAGGTTTTTTTGGTGGAAACAGATGGGTTTTTATCATCAGAAACAGAATTAGCGCTTGACGTCTGAACAACTTTTTTTGAAAAAATCCCTAAGCCCCGCGGTCACAATTTCTGCTCAAAATCTGACGTTCTGCAATTCACTCAAAAATGTTGGCAAACTGTTGCAAGTGATCCCCTGAAAGGTTTTTTGGTGGAAACAGATGGGTTTTTATCATCGGAAACAGAATTAGCCCTCAACGTCTGAACAACTTTTTTTGAAAAAATCCCTAAGCCGCGCGGTCACAATTTCTGCTCAAAATCTGACGTTCTGCAATTCACTCAGAAATGTTGGCAAACTGTTGCATGTGATCCCCTGAAATGTTTTTCGGTGGAAACAGATTGGTTTTTAGCATCGGAAACAGAATTAGCCCTTGACGTCTGAACAACTTTTTTTGAAAAAATCCATAAGCCGCGCATCACAATTTCTGCTCAAAATCTGACGTTCTGCAAATCACTCAGAAATGTTGGCAAACTGTTGCAAGTGATCCCCTGAAAGGTTTTTTGGTGGAAACAGATGGGTTTTTATCATCGGAAACAGAATTAGCGCTTGACGTCTGAACAACTTTTTTTGAAAAAATCCCTAAGCCGCGCGGTCACAATTTCTGCTCAAAATCTGACGTTCTGCAATTCACTCAAAAATGTTGGCAAACTGTTGCAAGTGATCCCCTGAAATGTTTTTTGGTGGAAACAGATGGGTTTTTATCATCGGAAACAGAATTAGCCCTCGACGTCTGAACAACTTTTTTTGAAAAAATCCCTAAGCCGCGCGGTCACAATTTCTGCTCAAAATCTGACGTTCTGCAATTCACTCAAAAATGTGGGCAAACTGTTGCAAGTGATTCCCTGAAATGTTTTTTGGTGGAAACAGATGGGTTTTTATCATCGGAAACAGAATTAGCGCTTGACGTCTGAACAACTCTTTTTGAAAAAATCCCTAAGTCGCGCGGTCACAATTTCTGCTCAAAATCTGACGTTCTGCAATTCACTCCAAAATGTTGGCAAACTGTTGCAAGTGATCCCCTGAAAGGTTTTTTGGTGGAAACAGATGGGTTTTTATCATCGGAAACAGAATTAGCGCTTGACGTCTGAACAACTTTTTTTGAAAAAATCCCTAAGCCGCGCGGTCACAATTTCTGCTCAAAATCTGACGTTCTGCAATTCACTCAGAAATGTTGGCAAACTGTTGCAAGTGATCCCCTGAAAGGTTTTTTGGTGGAAACAGATGGGTTTTTGTCATCGGAAACAGAATTAGCGCTTGACGTCTGAACAACTTTTTTTGAAAAAATCCCTGAGCCGCGCGGTCACAATTTCTGCTCAAAATCTGATGTTCTGCAATTCACTCAAAAATGTTGGCAAACTGTTGCAAGTGATCCCCTGAAATGTTTTTCGGTGGAAACAGGTGGGTTTTTATCATCGGAAACAGAATTAGCGCTTGACGTCAGAACAACTTTTTTTGAAAAAATCCCTAAGCCGCGCGGTCACAATTTCTGCTCAAAATCTGACATTCTGCAAATCACTCAGAAATGTTGGCAAACTGTTGCAAGTGATCCCCTGAAAGGTTTTTTGGTGGAAACAGATGGGTTTTTATCATCGGAAACAGAATTTGCGCTTGACGTCTGAACAACTTTTTTTGAAAAAATCCCTAAGCCGCGCGGTCAAAATTTCTGCTCAAAATCTGACGTTCTGCAATTCACTCAAAAATGTTGGCAAACTGTTGCAAGTGATCCCCTGAAATGTTTTTTGGTGGAAACAGATGGTTTTTTATCATCGGAAACAGAATTAGCCCTCGACGTATGAACAACTTTTTTTGAAAAAATCCCTAAGCCGCGCGGTCACAATGTCTGCTCAAAATCTGACGTTCTGCAATTCACTCAAAAATGTTGGCAAACTGTTGCAATTGATTCCCTGAAATGTTTTTCGGTGGAAACAGATGGGTTTTTAGCATCGGAAACATAATTAGCCCTTGACGTCTGAACAACTTTTTTTGAAAAAATCCCTAAGCCGGGCGGTCACGATTTCTGCTAAAAATCTGACGTTCTGCAATTCACTCAAAAATGTTGGCAAACTGTTGCAAGTGATCCCCTGAAAGGTTTTTTGGTGGAAACAGATGGGTTTTTATCATCGGAAACAGAATTAGCGCTTGACGTCTGAACAACTTTTTTTGAAAAAATCCCTAAGCCGCGCGGTCACAATTTCTGCTCAAAATCTGACGTTCTGCAATTCACTCAGAAATGTTGGCAAACTGTTGCAAGTGATCCCCTGAAAGGTTTTTTGGTGGAAACAGATGGGTTTTTGTCATCGGAAACAGAATTAGCGCTTGACGTCTGAACAACTTTTTTTGAAAAAATCCCTAAGCCGCGCGGTCACAATTTCTGCTCAAAATCTGATGTTCTGCAATTCACTCAAAAATGTTGGCAAACTGTTGCAAGTGATCCCCTGAAATGTTTTTCGGTGGAAACAGGTGGGTTTTTATCATCGGAAACAGAATTAGCGCTTGACGTCAGAACAACTTTTTTTGAAAAAATCCCTAAGCCGCGCGGTCACAATTTCTGCTCAAAATCTGACGTTCTGCAAATCACTCAGAAATGTTGGCAAACTGTTGCAAGTGATCCCCTGAAAGGTTTTTTGGTGGAAACAGATGGGTTTTTATCATCGGAAACAGAATTAGCGCTTGACGTCTGAACAACTTTTTTTGAAAAAATCCCTAAGCCGCGCGGTCAAAATTTCTGCTCAAAATCTGAAGTTCTGCAATTCACTCAAAAATGTTGGCAAACTGTTGCAAGTGATCCCCTGAAATGTTTTTTGGTGGAAACAGATGGTTTTTTATCATCGGAAACAGAATTAGCCCTCGACGTATGAACAACTTTTTTTGAAAAAATCCCTAAGCCGCGCGGTCACAATGTCTGCTCAAAATCTGACGTTCTGCAATTCACTCAAAAATGTTGGCAAACTGTTGCAAGTGATTCCCTGAAATGTTTTTCGGTGGAAACAGATGGGTTTTTAGCATCGGAAACAGAATTAGCCCTTGACGTCTGAACAACTTTTTTTGAAAAAATCCCTAAGCCGGGCGGTCACGATTTCTGCTAAAAATCTGACGTTCTGCAATTCACTCAAAAATGTTGGCAAACTGTTGCAAGTGATCCCCTGAAAGGTTTTTTTGGTGGAAACAGATGGGTTTTTATCATCAGAAACAGAATTAGCGCTTGACGTCTGAACAACTTTTTTTGAAAAAATCCCTAAGCCCCGCGGTCACAATTTCTGCTCAAAATCTGACGTTCTGCAATTCACTCAAAAATGTTGGCAAACTGTTGCAAGTGATCCCCTGAAAGGTTTTTTGGTGGAAACAGATGGGTTTTTATCATCGGAAACAGAATTAGCCCTCAACGTCTGAACAACTTTTTTTGAAAAAATCCCTAAGCCGCGCGGTCACAATTTCTGCTCAAAATCTGACGTTCTGCAATTCACTCAGAAATGTTGGCAAACTGTTGCATGTGATCCCCTGAAATGTTTTTCGGTGGAAACAGATTGGTTTTTAGCATCGGAAACAGAATTAGCCCTTGACGTCTGAACAACTTTTTTTGAAAAAATCCATAAGCCGCGCATCACAATTTCTGCTCAAAATCTGACGTTCTGCAAATCACTCAGAAATGTTGGCAAACTGTTGCAAGTGATCCCCTGAAAGGTTTTTTGGTGGAAACAGATGGGTTTTTATCATCGGAAACAGAATTAGCGCTTGACGTCTGAACAACTTTTTTTGAAAAAATCCCTAAGCCGCGCGGTCACAATTTCTGCTCAAAATCTGACGTTCTGCAATTCACTCAAAAATGTTGGCAAACTGTTGCAAGTGATCCCCTGAAATGTTTTTTGGTGGAAACAGATGGGTTTTTATCATCGGAAACAGAATTAGCCCTCGACGTCTGAACAACTTTTTTTGAAAAAATCCCTAAGCCGCGCGGTCACAATTTCTGCTCAAAATCTGACGTTCTGCAATTCACTCAAAAATGTGGGCAAACTGTTGCAAGTGATTCCCTGAAATGTTTTTTGGTGGAAACAGATGGGTTTTTATCATCGGAAACAGAATTAGCGCTTGACGTCTGAACAACTCTTTTTGAAAAAATCCCTAAGTCGCGCGGTCACAATTTCTGCTCAAAATCTGACGTTCTGCAATTCACTCCAAAATGTTGGCAAACTGTTGCAAGTGATCCCCTGAAAGGTTTTTTGGTGGAAACAGATGGGTTTTTATCATCGGAAACAGAATTAGCGCTTGACGTCTGAACAACTTTTTTTGAAAAAATCCCTAAGCCGCGCGGTCACAATTTCTGCTCAAAATCTGACGTTCTGCAATTCACTCAGAAATGTTGGCAAACTGTTGCAAGTGATCCCCTGAAAGGTTTTTTGGTGGAAACAGATGGGTTTTTGTCATCGGAAACAGAATTAGCGCTTGACGTCTGAACAACTTTTTTTGAAAAAATCCCTAAGCCGCGCGGTCACAATTTCTGCTCAAAATCTGATGTTCTGCAATTCACTCAAAAATGTTGGCAAACTGTTGCAAGTGATCCCCTGAAATGTTTTTCGGTGGAAACAGGTGGGTTTTTATCATCGGAAACGGAATTAGCGCTTGACGTCTGAACAACTTTTTTTGAAAAAATCCCTAAGCCGCGCGGTCACAATTTCTGCTAAAAATCTGATGTTCTGCAATTCACTCAAAAATGTTGGCAAACTGTTGCAAGTGATCCCCTGAAATGTTTTTCGGTGGAAACAGGTGGGTTTTTATCATCGGAAACGGAATTAGCGCTTGACGTCTGAACAACTTTTTTTGAAAAAATCCCTAAGCCGCGCGGTCACGATTTCTGCTCAAAATCTGACGTTCTGCAATTCACTCAAAAATGTTGGCAAACTGTTGCAAGTGATTCCCTGAAATGTTTTTTGGTGGAAACAGATGGGTTTTTATCATCGGAAACAGAATTAGCGCTTGACGTCTGAACAACTTTTTTTGAAAAAATCCCTAAGCCGCGCGGTCACAATTTCTGCTCAAAATCTGACGTTCTGCAATTCACTCAAAAATGTTGGCAAACTGTTGCAAGTGATCCCCTGAAATGTTTTTCGGTGGAAACAGATGGGTTTTTAGCATTGGAAACAGAATTAGCCCTTGACGTCTGAACAACTTTTTTTTGAAAAAATTCCTAAGCCGCGCGGTCACAATTTCTGCTCAAAATCTGACGTTCTGCAAGTCACTCAAAAATGTTGGCAAACTGTTGCAAGTGATTCCATGAAATGTTTTTCGGTGGAAACAGATGGGTTTTTAGCACCGGAAACAGAATTAGCCCTTGACGTCTGAACAACTTTTTTTGAAAAAATCCCTAAGCCGCGCGGTCACAATTTCTGCTCAAAATCTGACGTTCTGCAATTCACTCAAAAATGTTGGCAAACTGTTGCAAGTGATCCCCTGAAAGGTTTTTTGGTGGAAACAGATGGGTTTTTATCATCGGAAACAGAATTAGCGCTTGACGTCTGAACAACTTTTTTTGAAAAAATCCCTAAGCCGCGCAGTCACAATTTCTGCTCAAAATCTGACGTTCTGCAATTCACTCAGAAATGTTGGCAAACTGTTGCAAGTGATCCCCTGAAAGGTTTTTTGGTGGAAACAGATGGGTTTTTGTCATCGGAAACAGAATTAGCGCTTGACGTCTGAACAACTTTTTTTGAAAAAATCCCTAAGCCGCGCAGTCACAATTTCTGCTCAAAATCTGACGTTCTGCAATTCACTCAGAAATGTTGGCAAACTGTTGCAAGTGATCCCCTGAAAGGTTTTTTGGTGGAAACAGATGGGTTTTTGTCATCGGAAACAGAATTAGCGCTTGACGTCTGAACAACTTTTTTTGAAAAAATCCCTAAGCCGCGCGGTCACAATTTCTGCTCAAAATCTGATGTTCTGCAATTACTCAAAAATGTTGGCAAACTGTTGCAAGTGATCCCCTGAAATGTTTTTCGGTGGAAACAGGTGGGTTTTTATCATCGGAAACAGAATTAGCGCTTGACGTCAGAACAACTTTTTTTGAAAAAATCCCTAAGCCGCGCGGTCACAATTTCTGCTCAAAATCTGACATTCTGCAAATCACTCAGAAATGTTGGCAAACTGTTGCAAGTGATCCCCTGAAAGGTTTTTTGGTGGAAACAGATGGGTTTTTATCATCGGAAACAGAATTTGCGCTTGACGTCTGAACAACTTTTTTTGAAAAAATCCCTAAGCCGCGCGGTCAAAATTTCTGCTCAAAATCTGACGTTCTGCAATTCACTCAAAAATGTTGGCAAACTGTTGCAAGTGATCCCCTGAAATGTTTTTTGGTGGAAACAGATGGTTTTTTATCATTGGAAACAGCATTAGCCCTCGACGTATGAACAACTTTTTTTGAAAAAATCCCTAAGCCGCGCAGTCACAATGTCTGCTCAAAATCTGACGTTCTGCAATTCACTCAAAAATGTTGGCAAACTGTTGCAATTGATTCCCTGAAATGTTTTTCGGTGGAAACAGATGGGTTTTTAGCATCGGAAACAGAATTAGCCCTTGACGTCTGAACAACTTTTTTTGAAAAAATCCCTAAGCCGGGCGGTCACGATTTCTGCTAAAAATCTGACGTTCTGCAATTCACTCAAAAATGTTGGCAAACTGTTGCAAGTGATCCCCTGAAAGGTTTTTTGGTGGAAACAGATGGGTTTTTATCATCGGAAACAGAATTAGCGCTTGACGTCTGAACAACTTTTTTTGAAAAAATCCCTAAGCCGCGCGGTCACAATTTCTGCTCAAAATCTGACGTTCTGCAATTCACTCAGAAATGTTGGCAAACTGTTGCAAGTGATCCCCTGAAAGGTTTTTTGGTGGAAACAGATGGGTTTTTGTCATCGGAAACAGAATTAGCGCTTGACGTCTGAACAACTTTTTTTGAAAAAATCCCTAAGCCGCGCGGTCACAATTTCTGCTCAAAATCTGATGTTCTGCAATTCACTCAAAAATGTTGGCAAACTGTTGCAAGTGATCCCCTGAAATGTTTTTCGGTGGAAACAGGTGGGTTTTTATCATCGGAAACAGAATTAGCGCTTGACGTCAGAACAACTTTTTTTGAAAAAATCCCTAAGCCGCGCGGTCACAATTTCTGCTCAAAATCTGACATTCTGCAAATCACTCAGAAATGTTGGCAAACTGTTGCAAGTGATCCCCTGAAAGGTTTTTTGGTGGAAACAGATGGGTTTTTATCATCGGAAACAGAATTTGCGCTTGACGTCTGAACAACTTTTTTTGAAAAAATCCCTAAGCCGCGCGGTCAAAATTTCTGCTCAAAATCTGACGTTCTGCAATTCACTCAAAAATGTTGGCAAACTGTTGCAAGTGATCCCCTGAAATGTTTTTTGGTGGAAACAGATGGTTTTTTATCATTGGAAACAGCATTAGCCCTCGACGTATGAACAACTTTTTTTGAAAAAATCCCTAAGCCGCGCAGTCACAATGTCTGCTCAAAATCTGACGTTCTGCAATTCACTCAAAAATGTTGGCAAACTGTTGCAATTGATTCCCTGAAATGTTTTTCGGTGGAAACAGATGGGTTTTTAGCATCGGAAACAGAATTAGCCCTTGACGTCTGAACAACTTTTTTTGAAAAAATCCCTAAGCCGGGCGGTCACGATTTCTGCTAAAAATCTGACGTTCTGCAATTCACTCAAAAATGTTGGCAAACTGTTGCAAGTGATCCCCTGAAAGGTTTTTTGGTGGAAACAGATGGGTTTTTATCATCGGAAACAGAATTAGCGCTTGACGTCTGAACAACTTTTTTTGAAAAAATCCCTAAGCCGCGCGGTCACAATTTCTGCTCAAAATCTGACGTTCTGCAATTCACTCAGAAATGTTGGCAAACTGTTGCAAGTGATCCCCTGAAAGGTTTTTTGGTGGAAACAGATGGGTTTTTGTCATCGGAAACAGAATTAGCGCTTGACGTCTGAACAACTTTTTTTGAAAAAATCCCTAAGCCGCGCGGTCACAATTTCTGCTCAAAATCTGATGTTCTGCAATTCACTCAAAAATGTTGGCAAACTGTTGCAAGTGATCCCCTGAAATGTTTTTCGGTGGAAACAGGTGGGTTTTTATCATCGGAAACAGAATTAGCGCTTGACGTCAGAACAACTTTTTTTGAAAAAATCCCTAAGCCGCGCGGTCACAATTTCTGCTCAAAATCTGACGTTCTGCAAATCACTCAGAAATGTTGGCAAACTGTTGCAAGTGATCCCCTGGAAGGTTTTTTGGTGGAAACAGATGGGTTTTTATCATCGGAAACAGAATTAGCGCTTGACGTCTGAACAACTTTTTTTGAAAAAATCCCTAAGCCGCGCGGTCAAAATTTCTGCTCAAAATCTGACGTTCTGCAATTCACTCAAAAATGTTGGCAAACTGTTGCAAGTGATCCCCTGAAATGTTTTTTGGTGGAAACAGATGGTTTTTTATCATCGGAAACAGAATTAGCCCTCGACGTATGAACAACTTTTTTTGAAAAAATCCCTAAGCCGCGCGGTCACAATGTCTGCTCAAAATCTGACGTTCTGCAATTCACTCAAAAATGTTGGCAAACTTTTGCAAGTGATCCCCTGAAAGTTTTTTGGTGGAAACAGATGGGTTTTTATCATCGGAAACAGAATTAACGCTTGACGTCTGAACAACTTTTTTTGAAAAAATCCCTAAGCCGCGCGGTCACAATTTCTGCTCAAAATCTGACGTTCTGCAATTCACTCAAAAATGTTGGCAAACTGTTGCAAGTGATCCCCTGAAAGGTTTTTTGGTGGAAACAGATGGGTTTTTATCATCGGAAACAGAATTAGCCCTCGACGTCTGAACAACTTTTTTTGAAAAAATCCCTAAGCCGCGCGGTCACAATTTCTGCTCAAAATCTGACGTTCTGCAATTCACTGAAAAATGTTGGCAAACTGTTGCAAGTGATCCCCTGAAAGGTTTTTTGGTGGAAACAGATGGGTTTTTATCATCGGAAACAGAATTAGCGCTTGACGTCTGAACAACTCTTTTTGAAAAAATCCCTAAGCCGCGCGGTCATAATTTCTGCTCAAAATCTGACGTTCTGCAATTCACTCAAAAATGTTGGCAAACTGTTGCAAGTGATCCCCTGAAAGGTTTTTTGGTGGAAACAGATGGGTTTTTATCATCGGAAACAGAATTAGCCCTCGACGTCTGAACAACTTTTTTTTGAAAAAATCCCTAAGCCGCGCGGTCACAATTTCTGCTCAAAATCTGACGTTCTGCAATTCACTCAAAAATGTTGGCAAACTGCTGCAAGTGATACCCTGAAAGGTTTTTTGGTGGAAACAGATGGGTTTTTATCATCGGAAACAGAATTAGCGCTTGACGTCTGAACAACTTTTTTTGAAAAAATCCCTAAGCCGCGCGGTCACAATTTCTGCTCAAAATCTGACGTTCTGCAATTCACTCAAAAATGTTGGCAAACTGCTGCAAGTGATCCCCTGAAAGGTTTTTTGGTGGAAAAAGATGGGTTTTTATCATCGGAAACAGAATTAGCGCCTAGCGTCTGAACAACTTTTTTTGAAAAAAATCCCTAAGCCGCGCGGTCACAATTTCTGCTCAAAATCTGACGTTCTGCAATTCACTCCAAAATGTTGGCAAACTGTTGCAAGTGATCCCCTGAAAGGTTTTTTGGTGGAAACAGATGGGTTTTTATCATAGGAAACAGAATTAGCGCTTGACGTCTGAACAACTTTTTTTGAAAAAATCCCTAAGCCGCGCGGTCACAATTTCTGCTCAAAATCTGACGTTCTGCAATTCACTCAGAAATGTTGGCAAACTGTTGCAAGTGATCCCCTGAAAGGTTTTTTGGTGGAAACAGATGGGTTTTTGTCATCGGAAACAAAATTAGGGCTTGACGTCTGAACAACTTTTTTTGAAAAAATCCCTAAGCCGCGCGGTCACAATTTCTGCTCAAAATCTGACGTTCTGCAATTCACTCAAATATGTTGGCAAACTGTTGCAAGTGATTCCCTGAAATGTTTTTCGGTGGAAACAGATGGGTTTTTAGCTTCGGAAACAGAATTAGCCCTTGATGTCTGAACAACTTTTTTTGAAAAAATCCCTAAGCCGCGCGGTCACAATTTCTGCTCAAAATCTGACGTTCTGCAATTCACTCAAAAATGTTGGCAAACTGTTGCAAGTGATTCCCTGAAATGTTTTTTGGTGGAAACAGATGGGTTTTTATCATCGGAAACAGAATTAGCGCTTGACGTCTGAACAACTTTTTTTGAAAAAATCCCTAAGCCGCGCGGTCACAATTTCTGCTCAAAATCTGATGTTCTGCAATTCACTCAAATATGTTGGCAAACTGTTGCAAGTGATCCCCTGAAATGTTTTTTGGTGGAAACAGATGGGTTTTTATCATCGGAAACAGAATTAGCCCTCGACGTATGAACAACTTTTTTTGAAAAAATCCCTAAGCCGCGCGGTCACAATTTCTGATCAAAATCTGACGTTCTGCAATTCACTCAAAAATGTTGGCAAACTGTTGCAAGTGATTCCCTGAAATGTTTTTCGGTGGAAACAGATGGGTTTTTATCATCGGAAACAGAATTAGCGCTTGACGTCTGAACAACTTTTTTTGAAAAAATCCCTAAGCCGCGCGGTCACAATTTCTGATCAAAATCTGACGTTCTGCAATTCACTCAAAAATGTTGGCAAACTGTTGCAAGTGATCCCCTGAAAGGTTTTTTGGTGGAAACAGATGGGTTTTTAGCATCGGAAACAGAATTAGCCCTTGACGTCTGAACAACTTTTTTTGAAAAAATCCCTAAACCGCGCGGTCACAATTTCTGCTCAAAATCTGACGTTCTGCAATTCACTCAAAAATGTTGGCAAACTGTTGCAAGTGATTCCCTGAAATGTTTTTTGGTGGAAACAGATGGGTTTTTATCCTCGGAAACAGAATTAGCGCTTGACGTCTGAACAACTTTTTTTGAAAAAATCCGTAAGCCGCGCGGTCACAATTTCTGCTCAAAATCTGACGTTCTGCAATTCACTCAAAAATGTTGGCAAACTGTTGCAAGTGATTCCCTGAAATGTTTTTCGGTGGAAACAGATGGGTTTTTATCATCGGAAACAGAATTAGCGCTTGACGTCTGAACAACTTTTTTTGAAAAAATCCCTAAGCCGCGCGGTCACAATTTCTGCTCAAAATCTGACGTTCTGCAATTCACTCAAAAATGTTGGCAAACTGTTGCAAGTGATCCCCTGAAAGGTTTTTTGGTGGAAACAGATGGGTTTTTATCTTCGGAAACAGAATTAGCGCTTGACGTCTGAACAACTTTTTTTGAAAAAATCCCTAAGCCGCGCGGTCACAATTTCTGCTCAAAATCTGACGTTCTGCAATTCACTCAAAAATGTTGGCAAACTGCTCCAAGTGATCCCCTGAAAGGTTTTTTGGTGGAAACAGATGGGTTTTTATCATCGGAAACCGAATTAGCGCTTGACGTCTGAACAACTTTTTTTGAAAAAATCCCTAAGCCGCGCGGTCACAATTTCTGCTCAAAATCTGACGTTCTGCAATTCACTCAAAAATGTTGACAAACTTCTGCAAGTGATCCCCTGAAAGGTTTTTTGGTGGAAACAGATGGGTTTTTATCATCGGAAACACAATTAGCGCTTGACGTCTGAACAACTTTTTTTGAAAAAATCCCTAAGCCGCGCGGTCACAATTTCTGCTCAAAATCTGACGTTCTGCAATTCACTCAAAAATGTTGGCAAACTGTTGCAAGTGATCCCCTGAAAGGTTTTTTGGTGGAAACAGATGGGTTTTTATCATCGGAAACAGAATTAGCGCTTGACGTCTGAACAACTTTTTTTGAAAAAATCCCTAAGCCGCGCGGTCACAATTTCTGCTCAAAATCTGACGTTCTGCAATTCACTCAGAAATGTTGGCAAACTGTTGCAAGTGATCCCCTGAAAGGTTTTTTGGTGGAAACAGATGGGTTTTTAGCATCGGAAACAGAATTAGCCCTTGACGTCTGAACAACTTTTTTTGAAAAAATCCCTAAGCCGCGCGGTCACAATTTCTGCTCAAAATCTGACGTTCTGCAATTCACTCAAAAATGTTGGCAAACTGTTGCAAGTGATTCCCTGAAATGTTTTTCGGTGGAAACAGATGGGTTTTTATCATCGGAAACAGAATTAGCCCTCAACGTCTGAACAACTTTTTTTGAAAAAATCCCTAAGCCGCGCGGTCACAATTTCTGCTCAAAATCTGACGTTCTGCAATTCACTCAAAAATGTTGGCAAACTGTTGCAAGTGATCCCCTGAAAGGTTTTTTGGTGGAAACAGATGGGTTTTTATCATCGGAAACAGAATTAGCGCTTGACGTCTGAACAACTTTTTTTGAAAAAATCCCTAAGCCGCGCGGTCACAATTTCTGCTCAAAATCTGACGTTCTGCAATTCACTCAAAAATGTTGGCAAACTGTTGCAAGTGATTCCCTGAAATGTTTTTCGGTGGAAACAGATGGGTTTTTATCATCGGAAACAGAATTAGCGCTTGACGTCTGAACAACTTTTTTTGAAAAAATCCCTAAGCCGCGCGGTCACAATTTCTGCTCAAAATCTGACGTTCTGCAATTCACTCAAAAATGTTGGCAAACTGTTGCAAGTGATCCCCTGAAAGGTTTTTTGGTGGAAACAGATGGGTTTTTATCATCGGAAACAGAATTAGCGCTTGACGTCTGAACAACTTTTTTTGAAAAAATCCCTAAGCCGCGCGGTCACAATTTCTGCTCAAAATCTGACGTTCTGCAATTCACTCAAAAATGTTGGCAAACTGCTCCAAGTGATCCCCTGAAAGGTTTTTTGGTGGAAACAGATGGGTTTTTATCATCGGAAACCGAATTAGCGCTTGACGTCTGAACAACTTTTTTTGAAAAAATCCCTAAGCCGCGCGGTCACAATTTCTGCTCAAAATCTGACGTTCTGCAATTCACTCAAAAATGTTGACAAACTTCTGCAAGTGATCCCCTGAAAGGTTTTTTGGTGGAAACAGATGGGTTTTTATCATCGGAAACACAATTAGCGCTTGACGTCTGAACAACTTTTTTTGAAAAAATCCCTAAGCCGCGCGGTCACAATTTCTGCTCAAAATCTGACGTTCTGCAATTCACTCAAAAATGTTGGCAAACTGTTGCAAGTGATCCCCTGAAAGGTTTTTTGGTGGAAACAGATGGGTTTTTATCATCGGAAACAGAACTAGCGCTTGACGTCTGAACAACTTTTTTTGAAAAAATCCCTAAGCCGCGCGGTCACAATTTCTGCTCAAAATCTGACGTTCTGCAATTCACTCAGAAATGTTGGCAAACTGTTGCAAGTGATCCCCTGAAAGGTTTTTTGGTGGAAACAGATGGGTTTTTAGCATCGGAAACAGAATTAGCCCTTGACGTCTGAACAACTTTTTTTGAAAAAATCCCTAAGCCGCGCGGTCACAATTTCTGCTCAAAATCTGACGTTCTGCAATTCACTCAAAAATGTTGGCAAACTGTTGCAAGTGATTCCCTGAAATATTTTTCGGTGGAAACAGATGGGTTTTTATCATCGGAAACAGAATTAGCGCTTGACGTCTGAACAACTTTTTTTGAAAAAATCCCTAAGCCGCGCGGTCACAATTTCTGCTCAAAATCTGACGTTCTGCAATTCACTCAAAAATGTTGGCAAACTGTTGCAAGTGATCCCCTGAAAGGTTTTTTGGTGGAAACAGATGGGTTTTTATCATCGGAAACAGAATTAGCGCTTGACGTCTGAACAACTTTTTTTGAAAAAATCCCTAAGCCGCGCGGTCACAATTTCTGCTCAAAATCTGACGTTCTGCAATTCACTCAAAAATGTTGGCAAACTGCTCCAAGTGATCCCCTGAAAGGTTTTTTGGTGGAAACAGATGGGTTTTTATCATCGGAAACAGAATTAGCCCTCGACGTCTGAACAACTTTTTTTGAAAAAATCCCTAAGCCGCGCGGTCACAATTTCTGCTAAAAATCTGACGTTCTGCAATTCACTCAAAAATGGTGCCAAACTGTTGCAAACGATCCCCAGAAAGGTTTTTCGGTGGAAACAGATGTGTTTTTATCATCGGAAACAGAATTAGCCCTCGACGTCTGAACAACTTTTTTTGAAAAAATCCCTAAGCCGCGCGGTCACAATTTCTCCTAAAAATCTGACATTCTCCAATTCACTCAAAAATGTTGGCAAACTGTTGCAAGTGATCCCCTGAAATGTTTTTCGGTGGAAACAGATGGGTTTTTATCATCGGAAACAGAATTAGCCCTCGACGTCTGAACAACTTTTTTTGAAAAAATCCCTAAGCCGCGCGGTCACAATTTCTGCTAAAAATCTGACGTTCTGCAATTCACTCAAAAATGGTGCCAAACTGTTGCAAACGATCCCCAGAAACGTTTTTCGGTGGAAACAGATGTGTTTTTATCATCGGAAACAGAATTAGCCCTTGACGTCTGAACAACTTTTTTTGAAAAAATCCCTAAGCCGCGCGGTCACAATTTCTGCTAAAAATCTGACGTTCTGTAATTCATTCAAAAATGGTCCCCAACTGTTGCAAATGATCCCCTGAAAGGTTTTTCGGTGGAAAGAGATGGGTTTTTATCATCGGAAACCGAATTAGCGCTTGACGTCTGAACAACTTTTTTTGAAAAAATCCCTAAGCCGCGCGGTCACAATTTCTGCTCAAAATCTGACGTTCTGCAATTCACTCAAAAATGTTGACAAACTTCTGCAAGTGATCCCCTGAAAGGTTTTTTGGTGGAAACAGATGGGTTTTTATCATCGGAAACACAATTAGCGCTTGACGTCTGAACAACTTTTTTTGAAAAAATCCCTAAGCCGCGCGGTCACAATTTCTGCTCAAAATCTGACGTTCTGCAATTCACTCAAAAATGTTGGCAAACTGTTGCAAGTGATCCCCTGAAAGGTTTTTTGGTGGAAACAGATGGGTTTTTATCATCGGAAACAGAATTAGCGCTTGACGTCTGAACAACTTTTTTTGAAAAAATCCCTAAGCCGCGCGGTCACAATTTCTGCTCAAAATCTGACGTTCTGCAATTCACTCAGAAATGTTGGCAAACTGTTGCAAGTGATCCCCTGAAAGGTTTTTTGGTGGAAACAGATGGGTTTTTAGCATCGGAAACAGAATTAGCCCTTGACGTCTGAACAACTTTTTTTGAAAAAATCCCTAAGCCGCGCGGTCACAATTTCTGCTCAAAATCTGACGTTCTGCAATTCACTCAAAAATGTTGGCAAACTGTTGCAAGTGATTCCCTGAAATGTTTTTCGGTGGAAACAGATGGGTTTTTATCATCGGAAACAGAATTAGCGCTTGACGTCTGAACAACTTTTTTTGAAAAAATCCCTAAGCCGCGCGGTCACAATTTCTGCTCAAAATCTGACGTTCTGCAATTCACTCAAAAATGTTGGCAAACTGTTGCAAGTGATCCCCTGAAAGGTTTTTTGGTGGAAACAGATGGGTTTTTATCATCGGAAACAGAATTAGCGCTTGACGTCTGAACAACTTTTTTTGAAAAAATCCCTAAGCCGCGCGGTCACAATTTCTGCTCAAAATCTGACGTTCTGCAATTCACTCAAAAATGTTGGCAAACTGCTCCAAGTGATCCCCTGAAAGGTTTTTTGGTGGAAACAGATGGGTTTTTATCATCGGAAACCGAATTAGCGCTTGACGTCTGAACAACTTTTTTTGAAAAAATCCCTAAGCCGCGCGGTCACAATTTCTGCTCAAAATCTGACGTTCTGCAATTCACTCAAAAATGTTGACAAACTTCTGCAAGTGATCCCCTGAAAGGTTTTTTGGTGGAAACAGATGGGTTTTTATCATCGGAAACACAATTAGCGCTTGACGTCTGAACAACTTTTTTTGAAAAAATCCCTAAGCCGCGCGGTCACAATTTCTGCTCAAAATCTGACGTTCTGCAATTCACTCAAAAATGTTGGCAAACTGTTGCAAGTGATCCCCTGAAAGGTTTTTTGGTGGAAACAGATGGGTTTTTATCATCGGAAACAGAATTAGCGCTTGACGTCTGAACAACTTTTTTTGAAAAAATCCCTAAGCCGCGCGGTCACAATTTCTGCTCAAAATCTGACGTTCTGCAATTCACTCAGAAATGTTGGCAAACTGTTGCAAGTGATCCCCTGAAAGGTTTTTTGGTGGAAACAGATGGGTTTTTAGCATCGGAAACAGAATTAGCCCTTGACGTCTGAACAACTTTTTTTGAAAAAATCCCTAAGCCGCGCGGTCACAATTTCTGCTCAAAATCTGACGTTCTGCAATTCACTCAAAAATGTTGGCAAACTGTTGCAAGTGATTCCCTGAAATGTTTTTCGGTGGAAACAGATGGGTTTTTATCATCGGAAACAGAATTAGCGCTTGACGTCTGAACAACTTTTTTTGAAAAAATCCCTAAGCCGCGCGGTCACAATTTCTGCTCAAAATCTGACGTTCTGCAATTCACTCAAAAATGTTGGCAAACTGTTGCAAGTGATCCCCTGAAAGGTTTTTTGGTGGAAACAGATGGGTTTTTATCATCGGAAACAGAATTAGCGCTTGACGTCTGAACAACTTTTTTTGAAAAAATCCCTAAGCCGCGCGGTCACAATTTCTGCTCAAAATCTGACGTTCTGCAATTCACTCAAAAATGTTGGCAAACTGCTCCAAGTGATCCCCTGAAAGGTTTTTTGGTGGAAACAGATGGGTTTTTATCATCGGAAACAGAATTAGCCCTCGACGTCTGAACAACTTTTTTTGAAAAAATCCCTAAGCCGCGCGGTCACAATTTCTGCTAAAAATCTGACGTTCTGCAATTCACTCAAAAATGGTGCCAAACTGTTGCAAACGATCCCCAGAAAGGTTTTTCGGTGGAAACAGATGTGTTTTTATCATCGGAAACAGAATTAGCCCTCGACGTCTGAACAACTTTTTTTGAAAAAATCCCTAAGCCGCGCGGTCACAATTTCTCCTAAAAATCTGACATTCTCCAATTCACTCAAAAATGTTGGCAAACTGTTGCAAGTGATCCCCTGAAATGTTTTTCGGTGGAAACAGATGGGTTTTTATCATCGGAAACAGAATTAGCCCTCGACGTCTGAACAACTTTTTTTGAAAAAATCCCTAAGCCGCGCGGTCACAATTTCTGCTAAAAATCTGACGTTCTGCAATTCACTCAAAAATGGTGCCAAACTGTTGCAAACGATCCCCAGAAACGTTTTTCGGTGGAAACAGATGTGTTTTTATCATCGGAAACAGAATTAGCCCTTGACGTCTGAACAACTTTTTTTGAAAAAATCCCTAAGCCGCGCGGTCACAATTTCTGCTAAAAATCTGACGTTCTGTAATTCATTCAAAAATGGTCCCCAACTGTTGCAAATGATCCCCTGAAAGGTTTTTCGGTGGAAAGAGATGGGTTTTTATCATCGGAAACCGAATTAGCGCTTGACGTCTGAACAACTTTTTTTGAAAAAATCCCTAAGCCGCGCGGTCACAATTTCTGCTCAAAATCTGACGTTCTGCAATTCACTCAAAAATGTTGACAAACTTCTGCAAGTGATCCCCTGAAAGGTTTTTTGGTGGAAACAGATGGGTTTTTATCATCGGAAACACAATTAGCGCTTGACGTCTGAACAACTTTTTTTGAAAAAATCCCTAAGCCGCGCGGTCACAATTTCTGCTCAAAATCTGACGTTCTGCAATTCACTCAAAAATGTTGGCAAACTGTTGCAAGTGATCCCCTGAAAGGTTTTTTGGTGGAAACAGATGGGTTTTTATCATCGGAAACAGAATTAGCGCTTGACGTCTGAACAACTTTTTTTGAAAAAATCCCTAAGCCGCGCGGTCACAATTTCTGCTCAAAATCTGACGTTCTGCAATTCACTCAGAAATGTTGGCAAACTGTTGCAAGTGATCCCCTGAAAGGTTTTTTGGTGGAAACAGATGGGTTTTTAGCATCGGAAACAGAATTAGCCCTTGACGTCTGAACAACTTTTTTTGAAAAAATCCCTAAGCCGCGCGGTCACAATTTCTGCTCAAAATCTGACGTTCTGCAATTCACTCAAAAATGTTGGCAAACTGTTGCAAGTGATTCCCTGAAATGTTTTTCGGTGGAAACAGATGGGTTTTTATCATCGGAAACAGAATTAGCGCTTGACGTCTGAACAACTTTTTTTGAAAAAATCCCTAAGCCGCGCGGTCACAATTTCTGCTCAAAATCTGACGTTCTGCAATTCACTCAAAAATGTTGGCAAACTGTTGCAAGTGATCCCCTGAAAGGTTTTTTGGTGGAAACAGATGGGTTTTTATCATCGGAAACAGAATTAGCGCTTGACGTCTGAACAACTTTTTTTGAAAAAATCCCTAAGCCGCGCGGTCACAATTTCTGCTCAAAATCTGACGTTCTGCAATTCACTCAAAAATGTTGGCAAACTGCTCCAAGTGATCCCCTGAAAGGTTTTTTGGTGGAAACAGATGGGTTTTTATCATCGGAAACAGAATTAGCCCTCGACGTCTGAACAACTTTTTTTGAAAAAATCCCTAAGCCGCGCGGTCACAATTTCTGCTAAAAATCTGACGTTCTGCAATTCACTCAAAAATGGTGCCAAACTGTTGCAAACGATCCCCAGAAAGGTTTTTCGGTGGAAACAGATGTGTTTTTATCATCGGAAACAGAATTAGCCCTCGACGTCTGAACAACTTTTTTTGAAAAAATCCCTAAGCCGCGCGGTCACAATTTCTGCTAAAAATCTGACATTCTCCAATTCACTCAAAAATGTTGGCAAACTGTTGCAAGTGATCCCCTGAAATGTTTTTCGGTGGAAACAGATGGGTTTTTATCATCGGAAACAGAATTAGCCCTCGAGGTCTGAACAACTTTTTTTGAAAAAATCCCTAAGCCGCGCGGTCACAATTTCTGCTAAAAATCTGACGTTCTGCAATTCACTCAAAAATGGTGCCAAACTGTTGCAAACGATCCCCAGAAACGTTTTTCGGTGGAAACAGATGTGTTTTTATCATCGGAAACAGAATTAGCCCTTGACGTCTGAACAACTTTTTTTGAAAAAATCCCTAAGCCGCGCGGTCACAATTTCTGCTAAAAATCTGACGTTCTGTAATTCATTCAAAAATGGTCCCCAACTGTTGCAAATGATCCCCTGAAAGGTTTTTCGGTGGAAAGAGATGGGTTTTTATCATCGGAAGCAGAATTAGCCCTCGACGTCTGAACAACTTTTTTTGAAAAAATCCCTAAGCCGCGCGGTCACAATTTCTGCTAAAAATCTGACGTTCTGCAATTCACTCAAAAATGGTGCCAAACTGTTGCAAACGATCCCCAGAAAGGTTTTTCGATGGAAACAGATGTGTTTTTATCATCGGAAACAGAATTATCCCTTGACGTCTGAACAACTTTTTTTGAAAAAATCCCTAAGCCGCGCGGTCACAATTTCTGCTAAAAATCTGACGTTCTGTAATTCATTCAAAAATGGTCCCCAACTGTTGCAAATGATCCCCTGAAATGTTTTTCGGTGGAAACAGATGGGTTTTTATCATCGGAAGCTTAATTAGCCCTCGACGTCTGAACAACTTTTTTTGAAAAAATCCCTAACCCGCGCGGTCAAGATTTCTGCTAAAAATCTGACGTTCTCCAATTCACTCAAAAATGTTGGCAAACTGTTGCAAGTGATCCCCTGAAATGTTTTTCGGTGGAAACAGATGGGTTTTTATCATCGGAAACAGAATTAGCCCTCGACGTCTGAACAACTTTTTTTGAAAAAATCCCTAAGCCGCGCGGTCACAATTTCTGCTAAAAGTCTGACGTTCTGCAATTCACTCAAAAATGTTGGCAAACCGTTGTAAGTGATCCCCTGAAATGTTTTTTGGTGGAAACAGATGGGTTTTTATCATCGGAAACAGAATTAGCCCTCGACGTCTGAACAACTTTTATTGAAGAAATCCCTAAGCCGCGCGGTCACAATTTCTGCTAAAAATCTGACGTTCTGCAATTCACTCAAAAATGGTCCCAAACTGTTGCAAACGATCCCCAGAAAGGTTTTTCGGTGGAAACAGATGTGTTTTTATCATCGGAAACAGAATTAGCCCTCGACGTCTGAACAACTTTTTTTGAAAAAATCCCTAAGCCGCGCGGTCACAATTTCTGCTAAAAATCTGACATTCTCCAATTCACTCAAAAATGTTGGCAAACTGTTGCAAGTGATCCCCTGAAATGTTTTTCGGTGGAAACAGATGGGTTTTTATCATCGGAAACAGAATTAGCCCTCGACGTCTGAACAACTTTTTTTGAAAAAATCCCTAAGCCGCGCGGTCACAATTTCTGCTAAAAATCTGACGTTCTGCAATTCACTCAAAAATGGTGCCAAACTGTTGCAAACGATCCCCAGAAACGTTTTTCGGTGGAAACAGATGTGTTTTTATCATCGGAAACAGAATTAGCCCTTGACGTCTGAACAACTTTTTTTGAAAAAATCCCTAAGCCGCGCGGTCACAATTTCTGCTCAAAATCTGACGTTCTGCAATTCACTCAAAAATGTTGGCAAACTGTTGCAAGTGATCCCCTGAAAGGTTTTTTGGTGGAAACAGATGGGTTTTTATCATCGGAAACAGAATTAGCCCTCGACGTCTGAACAACTTTTTTTGGAAAAATCCCTAAGCCGCGCGGTCACAATTTCTGCTAAAAGTCTGACGTTCTGCAATTCACTCAAAAATGTTGGCAAACCGTTGTAAGTGATCCCCTGAAATGTTTTTTGGTGGAAACAGATGGGTTTTTATCATCGGAAACAGAATTAGCCCTCGACGTCTGAACAACTTTTTTTGAAAAAATCCCTAAGCCGCGCGGTCACAATTTCTGCTAAAAGTCTGACGTTCTGCAATTCACTCAAAAATGTTGGCAAACCGTTGTAAGTGATCCCCTGAAATGTTTTTTGGTGGAAACAGATGGGTTTTTATCATCGGAAACAGAATTAGCCCTCGACGTCTGAACAACTTTTATTGAAGAAATCCCTAAGCCGCGCGGTCACAATTTCTGCTAAAAATCTGACGTTCTGCAATTCACTCAAAAATGGTCCCAAACTGTTGCAAACGATCCCCAGAAAGGTTTTTCGGTGGAAACAGATGTGTTTTTATCATCGGAAACAGAATTAGCCCTCGACGTCTGAACAACTTTTTTTGAAAAATTCCCTAAGCCGCGCGGTCACAATTTCTGCTCAAAATCTGACGTTCTGCAATTCACTCAAAAATGTTGGCAAACTGTTGCAAGTGATCCCCTGAAATGTTTTTCGGTGGAAACAGATGGGTTTTTATCATCGGAAACAGAATTAGCCCTCGACGTCTGAACAACTTTTTTTGAAAAAATCCCTAAGCCGCGCGGTCACAATTTCTGCTAAAAATCTGACGTTCTGCAATTCACTCAAAAATGGTGCCAAACTGTTGCAAACGATCCCCAGAAACGTTTTTCGGTGGAAACAGATGTGTTTTTATCATCGGAAACAGAATTAGCCCTTGACGTCTGAACAACTTTTTTTGAAAAAATCCCTAAGCCGCGCGGTCACAATTTCTGCTCAAAATCTGACGTTCTGCAATTCACTCAAAAATGTTGGCAAACTGTTGCAAGTGATCCCCTGAAAGGTTTTTTGGTGGAAACAGATGGGTTTTTATCATCGGAAACAGAATTAGCCCTCGACGTCTGAACAACTTTTTTTGAAAAAATCCCTAAGCCGCGCGGTCACAATTTCTGCTCAAAATCTGACGTTCTGCAATTCACTCAAAAATGTTGGCAAACTGTTGCAAGTGATCCCCTGAAAGGTTTTTTGGTGGAAACAGATGGGTTTTTATCATCGGAAACAGAATTAGCGCTAGACGTCTGAACTACTTTTTTTGAAAAAATGCCTAAGCCGCGCGGTCACAATTTCTGCTCAAAATCTGACGTTCTGCAATTCACTCAAAAATGTTGGCAAACTGTTGCAAGTGATCCCCTGAAAGGTTTTTTGGTGGAAACAGATGGGTTTTTATCATCGGAAACAGAATTAGCCCTCGACGTCTGAACAACTTTTTTTGAAAAAATCCCTAAGCCGCGCGGTCACAATTTCTGCTCAAAATCTGACGTTCTGCAATTCACTCAAAAATGTTGGCAAACTGCTGCAAGTGATCCCCTGAAAGGTTTTTTGGTGGAAACAGATGGGTTTTTATCATCGGAAACAGAATTAGCGCTTGACGTCTGAACAACTTTTTTTGAAAAAATCCCTAAGCCGCGCGGTCACAATTTCTGCTCAAAATCTGACGTTCTGCAATTCACTCAAAAATGTTGGCAAACTGCTGCAAGTGATCCCCTGAAAGGTTTTTTGGTGGAAACAGATGGGTTTTTATCATCGGAAACAGAATTAGCGCTTGGCGTCTGAACAACTTTTTTTGAAAAAATCCCTAAGCCGCGCGGTCACAATTTCTGCTCAAAATCTGACGTTCTGCAATTCACTCAAAAATGTTGGCAAACTGCTGCAAGTGATCCCCTGAAAGGTTTTTTGGTGGAAACAGATGGGTTTTTATCATCGGAAACAGAATTAGCGCTTGGCGTCTGAACAACTTTTTTTGAAAAAATCCCTAAGCCGCGCGGTCACAATTTCTGCTCAAAATCTGACGTTCTGCAATTCACTCAGAAATGTTGGCAAACTGTTGCAAGTGATCCCCTGAAAGGTTTTTTGGTGGAAACAGATGGGTTTTTGTCATCGGAAACAGAATTAGCGCTTGACGTCTGAACAACTTTTTTTGAAAAAATCCCTAAGCCGCGCGGTCACAATTTCTGCTCAAAATCTGATGTTCTGCAATTCACTCAAAAATGTTGGCAAACTGTTGCAAGTGATCCCCTGAAATGTTTTTCGGTGGAAACAGATGGGTTTTTATCATCGGAAACAGAATTAGCGCTTGACGTCTGAACAACTTTTTTTGAAAAAATCCCTAAGCCGCGCGGTCACAATTTCTGCTCAAAATCTGACGTTCTGCAAATCACTCAGAAATGTTGGCAAACTGTTGCAAGTGATCCCCTGAAATGTTTTTCGGTGGAAACAGATTGGTTTTTAGCATCGGAAACAGAATTAGCCCTTGACGTCTGAACAACTTTTTTTGAAAAAATCCCTAAGCCGCGCGGTCACAATTTCTGCTCAAAATCTGCCGTTCTGGAAATCATTCAGAAATGTTGGCAAACTGTTGCAAGTGATCCCCTGAAAGGTTTTTTGGTGGAAACAGATGGGTTTTTATCATCGGAAACAGAATTAGCGCTCGACGTCTGAACAACTTTTTTTGAAAAAATCCCTAAGCCGCGCGGTCACAATTTCTGCTCAAAATCTGATGTTCTGCAATTCACTCAAAAATGTTGGCAAACTGCTGCAAGTGATCCCCTGAAAGGTTTTTTGGTGGAAACAGATGGGTTTTTATCATCGGAAACAGAATTAGCGCTCGACGTCTGAACAACTTTTTTTGAAAAAATCCCTAAGCCGCGCGGTCACAATTTCTGCTCAAAATCTGACGTTCTGTAATTCATTCAAAAATGGTCCCCAACTGTTGCAAATGATCCCCTGAAAGGTTTTTCGGTGGAAAGAGATGGGTTTTTATCATCGGAAGCAGAATTAGCCCTCGACGTCTGAACAACTTTTTTTGAAAAAATCCCTAAGCCGCGCGGTCACAATTTCTGCTAAAAATCTGACGTTCTGCAATTCACTCAAAAATGGTGCCAAACTGTTGCAAACGATCCCCAGAAAGGTTTTTCGATGGAAACAGATGTGTTTTTATCATCGGAAACAGAATTATCCCTTGACGTCTGAACAACTTTTTTTGAAAAAATCCCTAAGCCGCGCGGTCACAATTTCTGCTAAAAATCTGACGTTCTGTAATTCATTCAAAAATGGTCCCCAACTGTTGCAAATGATCCCCTGAAATGTTTTTCGGTGGAAACAGATGGGTTTTTATCATCGGAAGCAGAATTAGCCCTCGACGTCTGAACAACTTTTTTTGAAAAAATCCCTAACCCGCGCGGTCAAGATTTCTGCTAAAAATCTGACGTTCTCCAATTCACTCAAAAATGTTGGCAAACTGTTGCAAGTGATCCCCTGAAATGTTTTTCGGTGGAAACAGATGGGTTTTTATCATCGGAAACAGAATTAGCCCTCGACGTCTGAACAACTTTTTTTGAAAAAATCCCTAAGCCGCGCGGTCACAATTTCTGCTAAAAGTCTGACGTTCTGCAATTCACTCAAAAATGTTGGCAAACCGTTGTAAGTGATCCCCTGAAATGTTTTTTGGTGGAAACAGATGGGTTTTTATCATCGGAAACAGAATTAGCCCTCGACGTCTGAACAACTTTTATTGAAGAAATCCCTAAGCCGCGCGGTCACAATTTCTGCTAAAAATCTGACGTTCTGCAATTCACTCAAAAATGGTCCCAAACTGTTGCAAACGATCCCCAGAAAGGTTTTTCGGTGGAAACAGATGTGTTTTTATCATCGGAAACAGAATTAGCCCTCGACGTCTGAACAACTTTTTTTGAAAAAATCCCTAAGCCGCGCGGTCACAATTTCTGCTAAAAATCTGACATTCTCCAATTCACTCAAAAATGTTGGCAAACTGTTGCAAGTGATCCCCTGAAATGTTTTTCGGTGGAAACAGATGGGTTTTTATCATCGGAAACAGAATTAGCCCTCGACGTCTGAACAACTTTTTTTGAAAAAATCCCTAAGCCGCGCGGTCACAATTTCTGCTAAAAATCTGACGTTCTGCAATTCACTCAAAAATGTTGGCAAACTGTTGCAAGTGATCCCCTGAAAGGTTTTTTGGTGGAAACAGATGGGTTTTTATCATCGGAAACAGAATTAGCCCTCGACGTCTGAACAACTTTTTTTGAAAAAATCCCTAAGCCGCGCGGTCACAATTTCTGCTCAAAATCTGACGTTCTGCAATTCACTCAAAAATGTTGGCAAACTGTTGCAAGTGATCCCCTGAAAGGTTTTTTGGTGGAAACAGATGGGTTTTTATCATCGGAAACAGAATTAGCCCTCGACGTCTGAACAACTTTTTTTGAAAAAATCCCTAAGCCGCGCGGTCACAATTTCTGCTCAAAATCTGACGTTCTGCAATTCACTCAAAAATGTTGGCAAACTGTTGCAAGTGATCCCCTGAAAGGTTTTTTGGTGGAAACAGATGGGTTTTTATCATCGGAAACAGAATTAGCGCTTGACGTCTGAACTACTTTTTTTGAAAAAATGCCTAAGCCGCGGTCACAATTTCTGCTCAAAATCTGACGTTCTGCAATTCACTCAAAAATGTTGGCAAACTGTTGCAAGTGATCCCCTGAAAGGTTTTTTGGTGGAAACAGATGGGTTTTTATCATCGGAAACAGAATTAGCCCTCGACGTCTGAACAACTTTTTTTGAAAAAATCCCTAAGCCGCGCGGTCACAATTTCTGCTCAAAATCTGACGTTCTGCAATTCACTCAAAAATGTTGGCAAACTGCTGCAAGTGATCCCCTGAAAGGTTTTTTGGTGGAAACAGATGGGTTTTTATCATCGGAAACAGAATTAGCGCTTGACGTCTGAACAACTTTTTTTGAAAAAATCCCTAAGCCGCGCGGTCACAATTTCTGCTCAAAATCTGACGTTCTGCAATTCACTCAAAAATGTTGGCAAACTGCTGCAAGTGATCCCCTGAAAGGTTTTTTGGTGGAAACAGATGGGTTTTTATCATCGGAAACAGAATTAGCGCTTGGCGTCTGAACAACTTTTTTTGAAAAAATCCCTAAGCCGCGCGGTCACAATTTCTGCTCAAAATCTGACGTTCTGCAATTCACTCAGAAATGTTGGCAAACTGTTGCAAGTGATCCCCTGAAAGGTTTTTTGGTGGAAACAGATGGGTTTTTGTCATCGGAAACAGAATTAGCGCTTGACGTCTGAACAACTTTTTTTGAAAAAATCCCTAAGCCGCGCGGTCACAATTTCTGCTCAAAATCTGATGTTCTGCAATTCACTCAAAAATGTTGGCAAACTGTTGCAAGTGATCCCCTGAAATGTTTTTCGGTGGAAACAGATGGGTTTTTATCATCGGAAACAGAATTAGCGCTTGACGTCTGAACAACTTTTTTTGAAAAAATCCCTAAGCCGCGCGGTCACAATTTCTGCTCAAAATCTGAAGTTCTGCAAATCACTCAGAAATGTTGGCAAACTGTTGCAAGTGATCCCCTGAAATGTTTTTCGGTGGAAACAGATTGGTTTTTAGCATCGGAAACAGAATTAGCCCTTGACGTCTGAACAACTTTTTTTGAAAAAATCCCTAAGCCGCGCGGTCACAATTTCTGCTCAAAATCTGCCGTTCTGGAAATCATTCAGAAATGTTGGCAAACTGTTGCAAGTGATCCCCTGAAAGGTTTTTTGGTGGAAACAGATGGGTTTTTATCATCGGAAACAGAATTAGCGCTCGACGTCTGAACAACTTTTTTTGAAAAAATTCCTAAGCCGCGCGGTCACAATTTCTGCTCAAAATCTGATGTTCTGCAATTCACTCAAAAATGTTGGCAAACTGCTGCAAGTGATCCCCTGAAAGGTTTTTTGGTGGAAACAGATGGGTTTTTATCATCGGAAACAGAATTAGCGCTCGACGTCTGAACAACTTTTTTTGAAAAAATCCCTAAGCCGCGCGGTCACAATTTCTGCTCAAAATCTGACGTTCTGCAATTCACTCAAAAATGTTGGCAAACTGCTGCAAGTGATCCCCTGAAAGGTTTTTTGGTGGAAACAGATGGGTTTTTATCATCGGAAACAGAATTAGCGCTTGACGTCTGAACAACTTTTTTTGAAAAAATCCCTAAGCCGCGCGGTCACAATTTCTGCTCAAAATCTGACGTTCTGCAATTCACTCAAAAATGTTGGCAAACTGCTGCAAGTGATCCCCTGAAAGGTTTTTTGGTGGAAACAGATGGGTTTTTATCATCGGAAACAGAATTAGCGCTTGGCGTCTGAACAACTTTTTTTGAAAAAATCCCTAAGCCGCGCGGTCACAATTTCTGCCCAAAATCTGACGTTCTGCAATTCACTCAAAAATGTTGGCAAACTGTTGCAAGTGATCCCCTGAAAGGTTTTTTGGTGGAAACAGATGGGTTTTTATCATCGGAAACAGAATTAGCGCTTGACGTCTGAACAACTTTTTTTGAAAAAATCCCTAAGCCGCGCGGTTACAATTTCTGCTCAAAATCTGACGTTCTGCAATTCACTCAGAAATGTTGGCAAACTGTTGCAAGTGATCCCCTGAAAGGTTTTTTGGTGGAAACAGATGGGTTTTTGTCATCGGAAACAGAATTAGCGCTTGACGTCTGAACAACTTTTTTTGAAAAAATCCCTAAGCCGCGCGGTCACAATTTCTGCTCAAAATCTGATGTTCTGCAATTCACTCAAAAATGTTGGCAAACTGTTGCAAGTGATCCCCTGAAATGTTTTTCAGTGGAAACAGGTGGGTTTTTATCATCGGAAACAGAATTAGCGCTTGACGTCTGAACAACTTTTTTTGAAAAAATCCCTAAGCCGCGCGGTCACAATTTCTGCTCAAAATCTGACGTTCTGCAAATCACTCAGAAATGTTGGCAAACTGTTGCAAGTGATCCCCTGAAATGTTTTTCGGTGGAAACAGATTGGTTTTTAGCATCGGAAACAGAATTAGCCCTTGACGTCTGAACAACTTTTTTTGAAAAAATCCCTAAGCCGCGCGGTCACAATTTCTGCTCAAAATCTGCCGTTCTGGAAATCATTCAGAAATGTTGGCAAACTGTTGCAAGTGATCCCCTGAAAGGTTTTTTGGTGGAAACAGATGGGTTTTTATCATAGGAAACAGAATTAGCGCTTGACGTCTGAACAACTTTTTTTGAAAAAATCCCTAAGCCGCGCGGTCACAATTTCTGCTCAAAATCTGACGTTCTGCAATTCACTCAGAAATGTTGGCAAACTGTTGCAAGTGATCCCCTGAAATGTTTTTGGGTGGAAACAGATGGGTTTTTATCATCCGAAACAGAATTAGCCCTCGACGTCTGAACACCTTTTTTTTGAAAAAATCCCTAAGCCGCGCGGTCACAATTTCTGCTCAAAATCTGACGTTCTGCAAATCACTCAGAAATGTTGGCAAACTGTTGCAAGTGATCCCCTGAAATGTTTTTCGGTGGAAACAGATTGGTTTTTAGCATCGGAAACAGAATTAGCCCTTGACGTCTGAACAACTTTTTTTGAAAAAATCCCTAAGCCGCGCGGTCACAATTTCTGCTCAAAATCTGACGTTCTGCAATTCACTCCAAAATGTTGGCAAACTGTTGCAAGTGATCCCCTGAAATGTTTTTTGGTGGAAACAGATGGGTTTTTATCATCGGAAACAGAATTAGCCCTCGACGTCTGAACACCTTTTTTTGAAAAAATCCCTAAGCCGCGCGGTCACAATTTCTGCTCAAAATCTGACGTTCTGCAATTCACTCCAAAATGTTGGCAAACTGTTGCAAGTGATAACCTGAAATGTTTTTTGGTGGAAACAGATGGGTTTTTATCATCGGAAACAGAATTAGCTCTTGACGTCTGAACAACTTTTTTTGAAAAAATCCCTAAGCCGCGCGGTCACAATTTCTGCTAAAAATCTGACGTTCTGTAATTCATTCAAAAATGGTCCCCAACTGTTGCAAATGATCCCCTGAAAGGTTTTTCGGTGGAAACAGATGGGTTTTTATCATCGGAAGCAGAATTAGCCCTCGACGTCTGAACAACTTTTTTTGAAAAAATCCCTAAGCCGCGCGGTCACAATTTCTGCTAAAAATCTGACGTTCTGCAATTCACTCAAAAATGGTGCCAAACTGTTGCAAACGATCCCCAGAAAGGTTTTTCGGTGGAAACAGATGTGTTTTTATCATCGGAAACAGAATTATCCCTTGACGTCTGAACAACTTTTTTTGAAAAAATCCCTAAGCCGCGCGGTCACAATTTCTGCTAAAAATCTGACGTTCTGTAATTCATTCAAAAATGGTCCCCAACTGTTGCAAATGATCCCCTGAAAGGTTTTTCGGTGGAAACAGATGGGTTTTTATCATCGGAAGCAGAATTAGCCCTCGACGTCTGAACAACTTTTTTTGAAAAAATCCCTAAGCCGCGCGGTCACAATTTCTGCTAAAAATCTGACGTTCTGCAATTCACTCAAAAATGTTGGCAAACTGTTGCAAGTGATCCCCTGAAATGTTTTTCGGTGAAAACAGATGGGTTTTTATCATCGGAAACAGAATTAGCCCTCGAGGTTTGAACAAGTTTTTTTGAAAAAATCCCTAAGCCGCGCGGTCACAATTTCTGCTAAAAATCTGACGTTCTGCAATTCACTCAAAAATGTTGGCAAACTGTTGCAAGTGATCCCCTGAAATGTTTTTCGGTGAAAACAGATGGGTTTTTATCATCGGAAACAGAATTAGCCCTCGAGGTTTGAACAAGTTTTTTTGAAAAAATCCCTAAGCCGTGCGGTCACAATTTCTGCTAAAAATCTGACGTTCTGCAATTCATTCAAAAATGGTCCCAAACTGTTGCAAACGATCCCCTGAAAGGTTTTTCGGTGGAAACAGATGGGTTTTTATCATCGGAAACAGAATTAGCCCTCGACGTCTGAACAACCTTTTTTGAAAAAATCCCTAACCCGCGCGGTCACAATTTCTGCTAAAAATCTGACGTTCTGCAATTCACTCAAAAATGTTGGCAAACTGTTGCAAGTGATCCCCTGAAATGTTTTTCGGTGGAAACAGATGGGTTTTTATCATCGGAAACAGAATTAGCCCTCGACGTCTGAACAACTTTTTTTGAAAAAATCCCTAAGCCGCGCGGTCACAATTTCTGCTAAAAATCTGACGTTCTACAATTCACTCAAAAATGGTCCCAAACTGTTGCAAACGATCCCCAGAAAGGTTTTTCGGTGGAAACAGATGTGTTTTTATCATCGGAAACAGAATTAGCCCTCGACGCCTGAACAACTTTTTTTGAAAAAATCCCTAAGTCGCGCGGTCACAATTTCTGCTAAAAATCTGACGTTCTGCAATTCACTCAAAAATGTTGGCAAAGAGTTGCAAGTTATCCCCTGAAATGTTTTTCGCTGGCAGCAGATGGGTTTTTTTCATCGGAAACAGAATTAGCCCTCGACGTCTGAACAACCTTTTTTGAAAAAATCCCTGACCCGCGCGGTCACAATTTCTGCTAAAAATCTGACGTTCTGCAATTCACTCAAAAATGTTGGCAAACTGTTGCAAGTGATCCCCTGAAATGTTTTTCGGTGGAAACAGATGGGTTTTTATCATCGGAAACAGAATTAGCCCTCGACGTCTGAACAACTTTTTTTGAAAAAATCCCTAAGCCGCGCAGTCACAATTTCTGCTAAAAGTCTGACGTTCTGCAATTCACTCAAAAATGTTGGCAAACCGTTGTAAGTGATCCCCTGAAATGTTTTTTGGTGGAAACAGATGGGTTTTTATCATCGGAAACAGAATTAGCCCTCGACGCCTGAACAACTTTTTTTGAAAAAATCCCTAAGCCGCGCGGTCACAATTTCTGCTAAAAATCTGACGTTCTGCAATTCACTGAAAAATGGTTCCAAACTGTTGCAAACTATCCCCAGAAAGGTTTTTCGGTGGAAACAGATGTGTTTTTATCATCGGAAACAGAATTAGCCCTCGACGCCTGAACAACTTTTTTTGAAAAAATCCCTAAGCCGCGCGGTCACCATTTCTGCTAAAAATCTGACGTTCTGCAATTCACTCAAAAATGTTTGCAAACTGTTGCAAGTGATCCCCTGAAATGTTTTTCGGTGGAAACAGATGGGTTTTTATTATTGGAAACAGAATTAGCCCTCGACGTCTCAACAATTTTTTTTGAAAAAATCCCTAAGCCGCGCGGTCACAATTTCTGGTAAAAATCTGACGTTCTGCAATTCACTCAAAAATGGTGCCAAACTGTTGCAAACGATCCCCAGAAAGGTTTTTCGGTGGAAACAGATGGGTTTTTCTCATCGGAAACAGAATTAGCCCTTGACGTCTGAACAACTTTTTTTGAAAAAATCCCTAAGCCGCGCGGTCACAATTTCTGCTAAAAATCTGACGTTCTGCAATTCACTCAAAAATGGTGCCAAACTGTTGCAAACGATCCCCTGAAATGTTTTTCGGTGGAAACAGATGTGTTTTTATCATCGGAAACAGAATTAGCCCTCGACGTCTGAACAACTTTTTTTGAAAAAATCCCTAAGCCGCGCGGTCACAATTTCTGGTAAAAATCTGACGTTCTGCAATTCACTCAAAAATGGTGCCAAACTGTTGCAAGTGATCCCCTGAAATGTTTTTGGGTGGAAACAGATGGGTTTTTATCATCGGAAACAGAATTAGCCCTCGACGTCTGAACAACTTTTATTGAAGAAATCCCTAAGCCGCGCGGTCACAATTTCTGCTAAAAATCTGACGTTCTGCAATTCACTCAAAAATGGTGCCAAACTGTTGCAAACGATCCCCAGAAAGGTTTTTTGGTGGAAACAGATGTGTTTTTATCATCGGAAACAGAATTAGCCCTCGACGTCTGAACAACTTTTTTTGAAAAAATCCCTAAGCCGCGCGGTCACAATTTCTGCTAAAAATCTGACATTCTCCAATTCACTCAAAAATGTTGGCAAACTGTTGCAAGTGATCCCCTGAAATGTTTTTTGGTGGAAACAGATGGGTTTTTATCATCGGAAACAGAATTAGCCCTCGACGTCTGAACAACTTTTTTTGAAAAAATCCCTAAGCCGCGCGGTCACAATTTCTGCTAAAAATCTGACGTTCTGCAATTCACTCAAAAATGGTGCCAAACTGTTGCAAACGATCCCCAGAAACGTTTTTCGGTGGAAACAGATGTGTTTTTATCATCGGAAACAGAATTAGCCCTTGACGTCTGAACAACTTTTTTTGAAAAAATCCCTAAGCCGCGCGGTCACAATTTCTGCTCAAAATCTGACGTTCTGCAATTCACTCAAAAATGTTGGCAAACTGTTGCAAGTGATCCCCTGAAAGGTTTTTTGGTGGAAACAGATGGGTTTTTATCATCGGAAACAGAATTAGCCCTCGACGTCTGAACAACTTTTTTTGAAAAAATCCCTAAGCCGCGCGGTCACAATTTCTGCTCAAAATCTGACGTTCTGCAATTCACTCAAAAATGTTGGCAAACTGTTGCAAGTGATCCCCTGAAAGGTTTTTTGGTGGAAACAGATGGGTTTTTATCATCGGAAACAGAATTAGCGCTTGACGTCTGAACTACTTTTTTTGAAAAAATGCCTAAGCCGCGCGGTCACAATTTCTGCTCAAAATCTGACGTTCTGCAATTCACTCAAAAATGTTGGCAAACTGTTGCAAGTGATCCCCTGAAAGGTTTTTTGGTGGAAACAGATGGGTTTTTATCATCGGAAACAGAATTAGCCCTCGACGTCTGAACAACTTTTTTTGAAAAAATCCCTAAGCCGCGCGGTCACAATTTCTGCTCAAAATCTGACGTTCTGCAATTCACTCAAAAATGTTGGCAAACTGCTGCAAGTGATCCCCTGAAAGGTTTTTTGGTGGAAACAGATGGGTTTTTATCATCGGAAACAGAATTAGCGCTTGGCGTCTGAACAACTTTTTTTGAAAAAATCCCTAAGCCGCGCGGTCACAATTTCTGCTCAAAATCTGACGTTCTGCAATTCACTCAAAAATGTTGGCAAACTGTTGCAAGTGATCCCCTGAAAGGTTTTTTGGTGGAAACAGATGGGTTTTTATCATCGGAAACAGAATTAGCGCTTGACGTCTGAACTACTTTTTTTGAAAAAATGCCTAAGCCGCGCGGTCACAATTTCTGCTCAAAATCTGACGTTCTGCAATTCACTCAAAAATGTTGGCAAACTGTTGCAAGTGATCCCCTGAAAGGTTTTTTGGTGGAAACAGATGGGTTTTTATCATCGGAAACAGAATTAGCCCTCGACGTCTGAACAACTTTTTTTGAAAAAATCCCTAAGCCGCGCGGTCACAATTTCTGCTCAAAATCTGACGTTCTGCAATTCACTCAAAAATGTTGGCAAACTGCTGCAAGTGATCCCCTGAAAGGTTTTTTGGTGGAAACAGATGGGTTTTTATCATCGGAAACAGAATTAGCGCTTGGCGTCTGAACAACTTTTTTTGAAAAAATCCCTAAGCCGCGCGGTCACAATTTCTGCTCAAAATCTGACGTTCTGCAATTCACTCAAAAATGTTGGCAAACTGTTGCAAGTGATCCCCTGAAAGTTTTTTTGTTGGAAACAGATGGGTTTTTATCATCGGAAACAGAATTAGCGCTTGACGTCTGAACAACTTTTTTTGAAAAAATCCCTAAGCCGCGCGGTCACAATTTCTGCTCAAAATCTGACATTCTGCAATTCACTCAGAAATGTTGGCAAACTGTTGCAAGTGATCCCCTGAAAGGTTTTTTGGTGGAAACAGATGGGTTTTTGTCATCGGAAACAGAATTAGCGCTTGACGTCTGAACAACTTTTTTTGAAAAAATCCCTAAGCCGTGCGGTCACAATTTCTGCTCAAAATCTGATGTTCTGCAATTCACTCAAAAATGTTGGCAAACTGTTGCAAGTGATCCCCTGAAATGTTTTTCGGTGGAAACAGGTGGGTTTTTATCATCGGAAACAGAATTAGCGCTTGACGTCTGAACAACTTTTTTTGAAAAAATCCCTAAGCCGCGCGGTCACAATTTCTGCTCAAAATCTGACGTTCTGCAAATCACTCAGAAATGTTGGCAAACTGTTGCAAGTGATCCCCTGAAATGTTTTTCGGTGGAAACAGATTGGTTTTTAGCATCGGAAACAGAATTAGCCCTTGACGTCTGAACAACTTTTTTTGAAAAAATCCCTAAGTCACAATTTCTGCTCAAAATCTGCCGTTCTGGAAATCATTCAGAAATGTTGGCAAACTGTTGAAAGTGATCCCCTGAAAGGTTTTTTGGTGGAAACAGATGGGTTTTTATCATAGGAAACAGAATTAGCGCTTGACGTCTGAACAACTTTTTTTGAAAAAATCCCTAAGCCGCGCGGTCACAATTTCTGCTCAAAATCTGACGTTCTGCAATTCACTCAAAAATGTTGGCAAACTGCTGCAAGTGATCCCCTGAAAGGTTTTTTGGTGGAAACAGATGGGTTTTTATCATCGGAAACAGAATTAGCGCTTGACGTCTGAACAACTTTTTTTGAAAAAATCCCTAAGCCGCGCGGTCACAATTTCTGCTCAAAATCTGACGTTCTGCAATTCACTCAAAAATGTTGGCAAACTGCTGCAAGTGATCCCCTGAAAGGTTTTTTGGTGGAAACAGATGGGTTTTTATCATCGGAAACAGAATTAGCGCTTGGCGTCTGAACAACTTTTTTTGAAAAAATCCCTAAGCCGCGCGGTCACAATTTCTGCTCAAAATCTGACGTTCTGCAATTCACTCAAAAATGTTGGCAAACTGTTGCAAGTGATCCCCTGAAAGGTTTTTTGGTGGAAACAGATGGGTTTTTATCATCGGAAACAGAATTAGCGCTTGACGTCTGAACAACTTTTTATGAAAAAATCCCTAAGCCGCGCGGTCACAATTTCTGCTCAAAATCTGATGTTCTGCAATTCACTCAAAAATGTTGGCAAACTGTTGCAAGTGATCCCCTGAAATGTTTTTCGGTGGAAACAGGTGGGTTTTTATCATCGGAAACAGAATTAGCGCTTGACGTCTGAACAACTTTTTTTGAAAAAATCCCTAAGCCGCGCGGTCACAATTTCTGCTCAAAATCTGACGTTCTGCAAATCACTCAGAAATGTTGGCAAACTGTTGCAAGTGATCCCCTGAAATGTTTTTCGGTGGAAACAGATTGGTTTTTAGCATCGGAAACAGAATTAGCCCTTGACGTCTGAACAACTTTTTTTGAAAAAATCCCTAAGCCGCGCGGTCACAATTTCTGCTCAAAATCTGCCGTTCTGGAAATCATTCAGAAATGTTGGCAAACTGTTGCAAGTGATCCCCTGAAAGGTTTTTTGGTGGAAACAGATGGGTTTTTATCATAGGAAACAGAATTAGCGCTTGACGTCTGAACAACTTTTTTTGAAAAAATCCCTAAGCCGCGCGGTCACAATTTCTGCTCAAAATCTGACGTTCTGCAATTCACTCCAAAATGTTGGCAAACTGTTGCAAGTGATCCCCTGAAATGTTTTTTGGTGGAAACAGATGGGTTTTTATCATCGGAAACAGAATTAGCCCTCGACGTCTGAACACCTTTTTTTGAAAAAATCCCTAAGCCGCGCGGTCACAATTTCTGCTCAAAATCTGACGTTCTGCAAATCACTCAGAAATGTTGGCAAACTGTTGCAAGTGATCCCCTGAAATGTTTTTCGGTAGAAACAGATTGGTTTTTAGCATCGGAAACAGAATTAGACCTTGACGTCTGAACAAATTTTTGTGAAAAAATCCCTAAGCCGCGCGGTCACAATTTCTGCTCAAAATCTGCCGTTCTGGAAATCATTCAGAAATGTTGGCAAACTGTTGCAAGTGATCCCCTGAAATGTTTTTTGGTGGAAACAGATGGGTTTTTATCATCGGAAACAGAATTAGCCCTCGACGTCTGAACACCTTTTTTTGAAAAAATCCCTAAGCCGCGCGGTCACAATTTCTGCTCAAAATCTGACGTTCTGCAATTCACTCCAAAATGTTGGCAAACTGTTGCAAGTGATCCCCTGAAATGTTTTTTGGTGGAAACAGATGGGTTTTTATCATCGGAAACAGAATTAGCTCTTGACGTCTGAACAACTTTTTTTGAAAAAATCCCTAAGCCTTGCGGTCACAATTTCTGCTCAAAATCTGACGTTCTGCAATTCACCCAAAAATGTTGGCAAACTTCTGCAAGTGATCCCCTGAAAGGTTTTGTGGTGGAAACCGATGGGTTTTTATCATCGGAAACAGAATAAGCGCTTGACGTCTGAACAACTTTTTTTGAAAAAATCCCTAAGCCGCGCGGTCACAATTTCTGCTCAAAATCTGACGTTCTGCAATTCACTCAAAAATGTTGGCAAACTGTTGCAAGTGATCCCCTGAAAGGCTTTTTGGTGGAAACAGATGGGTTTTTATCATCGGAAACAGAATTAGCGCTTGACGTCTGAACAACTTTTTTTGAAAAAATCCCTAAGCCGCGCGGTCACAATTTCTGCTCAAAATCTGATGTTCTGCAATTCACTCAAAAATGTTGGCAAACTGTTGCAAGTGATCCCCTGAAATGTTTTTCGGTGGAAACAGGTGGGTTTTTATCATCGGAAACAGAATTAGCGCTTGACGTCTGAACAACTTTTTTTGAAAAAATCCCTAAGCCGCGCGGTCACAATTTCTGCTTAAAATCTGACGTTCTGCAAATCACTCAGAAATGTTGGCAAACTGTTGCAAGTGATCCCCTGAAAGGTTTTTTGGTGGAAACAGATGGGTTTTTGTCATCGGAAACAGAATTAGCGCTTGACGTCTGAACAACTTTTTTTGAAAAAATCCCTAAGCCGCGCGGTCACAATTTCTGCTCAAAATCTGATGTTCTGCAATTCACTCAAAAATGTTGGCAAACTGTTGCAAGTGATCCCCTGAAATGTTTTTCGGTGGAAACAGGTGGGTTTTTATCATCGGAAACAGAATTAGCGCTTGACGTCTGAACAACTTTTTTTGAAAAAATCCCTAAGCCGCGCGGTCACAATTTCTGCTTAAAATCTGACGTTCTGCAATTCACTCCAAAATGTTGGCAAACTGTTGCAAGTGATCCCCTGAAAGGTTTTTTGGTGGAAACAGATGGGTTTTTATCATCGGAAACAGAATTAGCCCTCGACGTCTGAACAACTTTTTTTGAAAAAATCCCTAAGCCGCGCGGTCACAATTTCTGCTCAAAATCTGACGTTCTGCAATTCACTCAAAAATGTTGGCAAACTTCTGCAAGTGATCCCCTGAAAGGTTTTTTGGTGGAAACAGATGGGTTTTTATCATCGGAAACAGAATTAGCGCTTGACGTCTGAACAACTTTTTTTGAAAAAATCCCTAAGCCGCGCGGTCACAATTTCTGCTCAAAATCTGACGTTCTGCAATTCACTCAAAAATGTTGGCAAACTGTTGCAAGTGATCCCCTGAAAGGCTTTTTGGTGGAAACAGATGGGTTTTTATCATCGGAAACAGAATTAGCGCTTGACGTCTGAACAACTTTTTTTGAAAAAATCCCTAAGCCGCGCGGTCACAATTTCTGCTCAAAATCTGACGTTCTGCAATTCACTCCAAAATGTTGGCAAACTGTTGCAAGTGATCCCCTGAAATGTTTTTTGGTGGAAACAGATGGGTTTTTATCATCGGAAACAGAATTAGCCCTCGACGTCTGAACACCTTTTTTTGAAAAAATCCCTAAGCCGCGCGGTCACAATTTCTGCTCAAAATCTGACGTTCTGCAATTCACTCCAAAATGTTGGCAAACTGTTGCAAGTGATCCCCTGAAATGTTTTTTGGTGGAAACAGATGGGTTTTTATCATCGGAAACAGAATTAGCTCTTGACGTCTGAACAACTTTTTTTGAAAAAATCCCTAAGCCTTGCGGTCACAATTTCTGCTCAAAATCTGACGTTCTGCAATTCACTCAAAAATGTTGGCAAACTTCTGCAAGTGATCCCCTGAAAGGTTTTGTGGTGGAAACAGATGGGTTTTTATCATCGGAAACAGAATTAGCGCTTGACGTCTGAACAACTTTTTTTGAAAAAATCCCTAAGCCGCGCGGTCACAATTTCTGCTCAAAATCTGACGTTCTGCAATTCACTCAAAAATGTTGGCAAACTGTTGCAAGTGATCCCCTGAAAGGCTTTTTGGTGGAAACAGATGGGTTTTTATCATCGGAAACAGAATTAGCGCTTGACGTCTGAACAACTTTTTTTGAAAAAATCCCTAAGCCGCGCGGTCACAATTTCTGCTCAAAATCTGACGTTCTGCAATTCACTCAAAAATGTTGGCAAACTGTTGCAAGTGATCCCCTGAAAGGCTTTTTGGTGGAAACAGATGGGTTTTTATCATCGGAAACAGAATTAGCGCTTGACGTCTGAACAACTCTTTCTGAAAAAATCCCTAAGCCGCGCGGTCACAATTTCTGCTCAAAATCTGACGTTCTGCAATTCACTCAAAAATGTTGGCAAACTGTTGCAAGTGATCCCCTGAAAGGTTTTTTGGTGGAAACAGATGGGTTTTTATCATCGGAAACAGAATTAGCCCTCGACGTCTGAACACCTTTTTTTGAAAAAATCCCTAAGCCGCGCGGTCACAATTTCTGCTCAAAATCTGACGTTCTGCAATTCACTCAGAAATGTTGGCAAACTGTTGCAAGAGATCCCCTGAAAGGTTTTTTGGTGGAAACAGATGGGTTTTTATCATCGGAAACAGAATTAGCGCTTGACGTCTGAACAACTTTTTTTGAAAAAATCCCTAAGCCGCGCGGTCACAATTTCTGCTCAAAATCTGATGTTCTGCAATTCACTCAAAAATGTTGGCAAACTGTTGCAAGTGATCCCCTGAAATGTTTTTCGTTGGAAACAGGTGGGTTTTTATCATCGGAAACAGAATTAGCGCTTGACGTCTGAACAACTTTTTTTGAAAAAATCCCTAAGCCGCGCGGTCACAATTTCTGCTTAAAATCTGACGTTCTGCAAATCACTCAGAAATGTTGGCAAACTGTTGCAAGTGATCCCCTGAAAGGTTTTTTGGTGGAAACAGATGGGTTTTTGTCATCGGAAACAGAATTAGCGCTTGACGTCTGAACAACTTTTTTTGAAAAAATCCCTAAGCCGCGCGGTCACAATTTCTGCTCAAAATCTGATGTTCTGCAATTCACTCAAAAATGTTGGCAAACTGTTGCAAGTGATCCCCTGAAATGTTTTTCGGTGGAAACAGGTGGGTTTTTATCATCGGAAACAGAATTAGCGCTTGACGTCTGAACAACTTTTTTTGAAAAAATCCCTAAGCCGCGCGGTCACAATTTCTGCTTAAAATCTGACGTTCTGCAAATAACTCAGAAATGTTGGCAAACTGTTGCAAGTGATCCCCTGAAAGGTTTTTTGGTGGAAACAGATGGGTTTTTATCATCGGAAATAGAATTAGCGCTTGACGTCTGAACAACTTTTTTTGAAAAAATCCCTAAGCCGCGCGGTCACAATTTCTGCTCAAAATCTGACGTTCTGCAATTCACTCCAAAATGTTGGCAAACTGTTGCAAGTGATCCCCTGAAAGGTTTTTTGGTGGAAACAGATGGGTTTTTATCATCGGAAACAGAATTAGCCCTCGACGTCTGAACAACTTTTTTTGAAAAAATCCCTAAGCCGCGCGGTCACAATTTCTGCTCAAAATCTGACGTTCTGCAATTCACTCAAAAATGTTGGCAAACTTCTGCAAGTGATCCCCTGAAAGGTTTTTTGGTGGAAACAGATGGGTTTTTATCATCGGAAACAGAATTAGCGCTTGACGTCTGAACAACTTTTTTTGAAAAAATCCCTAAGCCGCGCGGTCACAATTTCTGCTCAAAATCTGACGTTCTGCAATTCACTCAAAAATGTTGGCAAACTGTTGCAAGTGATCCCCTGAAAGGCTTTTTGGTGGAAACAGATGGGTTTTTATCATCGGAAACAGAATTAGCGCTTGACGTCTGAACAACTTTTTTTGAAAAAATCCCTAAGCCGCGCGGTCACAATTTCTGCTCAAAATCTGACGTTCTGCAATTCACTCAAAAATGTTGGCAAACTGTTGCAAGTGATCCCCTGAAAGGCTTTTTGGTGGAAACAGATGGGTTTTTATCATCGGAAACAGAATTAGCGCTTGACGTCTGAACAACTCTTTCTGAAAAAATCCCTAAGCCGCGCGGTCACAATTTCTGCTCAAAATCTGACGTTCTGCAATTCACTCAAAAATGTTGGCAAACTGTTGCATGTGATCCCCTGAAAGGTTTTTTGGTGGAAACAGATGGGTTTTTATCATCGGAAACAGAATTAGCCCTCGACGTCTGAACACCTTTTTTTGAAAAAATCCCTAAGCCGCGCGGTCACAATTTCTGCTCAAAATCTGACGTTCTGCAATTCACTCAGAAATGTTGGCAAACTGTTGCAAGAGATCCCCTGAAAGGTTTTTTGGTGGAAACAGATGGGTTTTTATCATCGGAAACAGAATTAGCGCTTGACGTCTGAACAACTTTTTTTGAAAAAATCCCTAAGCCGCGCGGTCATAATTTCTGCTCAAAATTTGACGTTCTGCAATTCACTCAGAAATGTTGGCAAACTGTTGCAAGTGATCCCCTGAAAGGCTTTTTGGTGGAAACAGATGGGTTTTTATCATCGGAAACAGAATTAGCGCTTGACGTCTGAACAACTCTTTCTGAAAAAATCCCTAAGCCGCGCGGTCACAATTTCTGCTCAAAATCTGACGTTCTGCAATTCACTCAGAAATGTTGGCAAACTGTTGCAAGTGATCCCCTGAAATGTTTTTCGGTGGAAACATATTGGTTTTTAGCATCGGAAACAGAATTAGCCCTTGACGTCTGAACAACTTTTTTTGAAAAAATCCCTAAGCCGCGCGGTCACGATTTCTGCTCAAAATCTGACGTTCTGCAATTCACTCAAAAATGTTGGCAAACTGTTGCAAGTGATTCCCTGAAATGTTTTTTGGTGGAAACAGATGGGTTTTTATCATCAGAAACAGAATGAGCGCTTGACTTCTGAACAACTTTTTTTGAAAAAATCCCTAAGCCGCGCGGTCACAATTTCTGCTCAAAATCTGACATTCTGCAATTCACTCAAAAATGTTGGCAAACTGTTGCAAGTGATCCCCTGAAATGTTTTTTGGTGGAAACAGATGGGTTTTTATCATCGGAAACAGAATTAGCGCTTGACGTCTGAACAACTTTTTTTGAAAAAATCCCTAAGCCGCGCGGTCACAATTTCTGCTCAAAATCTGACGTTCTGCAATTCACTCAGAAATGTTGGCAAACTGTTGCAAGTGATCCCCTGAAAGGTTTTTTGGTGGAAACAGATGGGTTTTTGTCATCGGAAACAGAATTAGCGCTTGACGTCTGAACAACTTTTTTTGAAAAAATCCCTAAGCCGCGCGGTCACAATTTCTGCTCAAAATCTGATGTTCTGCAATTCACTCAAAAATGTTGGCAAACTGTTGCAAGTGATCCCCTGAAATGTTTTTCGGTGGAAACAGGTGGGTTTTTATCATCGGAAACAGAATTAGCGCTTGACGTCTGAACAACTTTTTTTGAAAAAATCCCTAAGCCGCGCGGTCACGATTTCTGCTCAAAATCTGACGTTCTGCAATTCACTCAAAAATGTTGGCAAACTGTTGCAAGTGATTCCCTGAAATGTTTTTTGCTGGAAACAGATGGGTTTTTATCATCGGAAACAGAATTAGCGCTTGACGTCTGAACAACTTTTTTTGAAAAAATCCCTAAGCCGCGCGGTCACAATTTCTGCTCAAAATCTGACGTTCTGCAATTCACTCAAAAATGTTGGCAAACTGTTGCAAGTGATCCCCTGAAATGTTTTTTGGTGGAAACAGATGGTTTTTTATCATCGGAAACAGAATTAGCCCTCGACGTATGAACAACTTTTTTTGAAAAAATCCCTAAGCCGCGCGGTCACAATGTCTGCTCAAAATCTGACGTTCTGCAATTCACTCAAAAATGTTGGCAAACTGTTGCAAGTGATTCCCTGAAATGTTTTTCGGTGGAAACAGATGGGTTTTTAGCATCGGAAACAGAATTAGCCCTTGACGTCTGAACAACTTTTTTTGAAAAAATCCCTAAGCCGCGCGGTCACAATTTCTGCTCAAAATCTGACGTTCTGCAATTCACTCAAAAATGTTGGCAAACTGTTGCAAGTGATCCCCTGAAAGGTTTTTTTGGTGGAAACAGATGGGTTTTTATCATCGGAAACAGAATTAGCGCTTGACGTCTGAACAACTTTTTTTGAAAAAATCCCTAAGCCGCGCGGTCACAATTTCTGCTCAAAATCTGACGTTCTGCAATTCACTCAAAAATGTTGGCAAACTGTTGCAAGTGATCCCCTGAAAGGTTTTTTAGTGGAAACAGATGGGTTTTTATCATCGGAAACAGAATTAGCCCTCAACGTCTGAACAACTTTTTTTGAAAAAATCCCTAAGCCGCGCGGTCACAATTTCTGCTCAAAATCTGACGTTCTACAATTCACTCAGAAATGTTGGCAAACTGTTGCAAGTGATCCCCTGAAATGTTTTTCGGTGGAAACAGATTGGTTTTTAGCATCGGAAACAGAATTAGCGCTTGACGTCTGAACAACTTTTTTTGAAAAAATCCCTAAGCCGCGCGGTCACAATTTCTGCTTAAAATCTGACGTTCTGCAAATCACTCAGAAATGTTGGCAAACTGTTGCAAGTGATCCCCTGAAAGGTTTTTTGGTGGAAACAGATGGGTTTTTATCATCGGAAATAGAATTAGCGCTTGACGTCTGAACAACTTTTTTTGAAAAAATCCCTAAGCCGCGCGGTCACAATTTCTGCTCAAAATCTGACGTTCTGCAATTCACTCAAAAATGTTGGCAAACTGTTGCAAGTGATCCCCTGAAAGGTTTTTTGGTGGAAACAGATGGGTTTTTGTCATCGGAAACAGAATTAGCGCTTGACGTCTGAACAACTTTTTTTGAAAAAATCCCTAAGCCGCGCGGTCACAATTTCTGCTCAAAATCTGATGTTCTGCAATTCACTCAAAAATGTTGGCAAACTGTTGCAAGTGATCCCCTGAAATGTTTTTCGGTGGAAACAGGTGGGTTTTTATCATCGGAAACAGAATTAGCGCTTGACGTCTGAACAACTTTTTTTGAAAAAATCCCTAAGCCGCGCGGTCACAATTTCTGCTCAAAATCTGACGTTCTGCAATTCACTCAAAAATGTTGGCAAACTGTTGCAAGTGATCCCCTGAAAGGTTTTTTGGTGGAAACAGATGGGTTTTTATCATCGGAAACAGAATTAGCGCTCGACGTCTGAACAACTTTTTTTGAAAAAATCCCTAAGCCGCGCGGTCACAATTTCTGCTCAAAATCTGACGTTCTGCAATTCACTCAGAAATGTTGGCAAACTGTTGCAAGTGATCCCCTGAAATGTTTTTCGGTGGAAACATATTGGTTTTTAGCATCGGAAACAGAATTAGCCCTTGACGTCTGAACAACTTTTTTTGAAAAAATCCCTAAGCCGCGCGGTCACGATTTCTGCTCAAAATCTGACGTTCTGCAATTCACTCAAAAATGTTGGCAAACTGTTGCAAGTGATTCCCTGAAATGTTTTTTGGTGGAAACAGATGGGTTTTTATCATCAGAAACAGAATGAGCGCTTGACTTCTGAACAACTTTTTTTGAAAAAATCCCTAAGCCGCGCGGTCACAATTTCTGCTCAAAATCTGACATTCTGCAATTCACTAAAAAATGTTGGCAAACTGTTGCAAGTGATCCCCTGAAATGTTTTTTGGTGGAAACAGATGGGTTTTTATCATCGGAAACAGAATTAGCGCTTGACGTCTGAACAACTTTTTTTGAAAAAATCCCTAAGCCGCGCGGTCACAATTTCTGCTCAAAATCTGACGTTCTGCAATTCACTCAGAAATGTTGGCAAACTGTTGCAAGTGATCCCCTGAAAGGTTTTTTGGTGGAAACAGATGGGTTTTTGTCATCGGAAACAGAATTAGCGCTTGACGTCTGAACAACTTTTTTTGAAAAAATCCCTAAGCCGCGCGGTCACAATTTCTGCTCAAAATCTGATGTTCTGCAATTCACTCAAAAATGTTGGCAAACTGTTGCAAGTGATCCCCTGAAATGTTTTTCGGTGGAAACAGGTGGGTTTTTATCATCGGAAACAGAATTAGCGCTTGACGTCTGAACAACTTTTTTTGAAAAAATCCCTAAGCCGCGCGGTCACGATTTCTGCTCAAAATCTGACGTTCTGCAATTCACTCAAAAATGTTGGCAAACTGTTGCGAGTGATCCCCTGAAATGTTTTTTGCTGGAAACAGATGGGTTTTTATCATCGGAAACAGAATTAGCGCTTGACGTCTGAACAACTTTTTTTGAAAAAATCCCTAAGCCGCGCGGTCACAATTTCTGCTCAAAATCTGACGTTCTGCAATTCACTCAAAAATGTTGGCAAACTGTTGCAAGTGATCCCCTGAAATGTTTTTTGGTGGAAACAGATGGTTTTTTATCATCGGAAACAGAATTAGCCCTCGACGTATGAACAACTTTTTTTGAAAAAATCCCTAAGCCGCGCGGTCACAATGTCTGCTCAAAATCTGACGTTCTGCAATTCACTCAAAAATGTTGGCAAACTGTTGCAAGTGATTCCCTGAAATGTTTTTCGGTGGAAACAGATGGGTTTTTAGCATCGGAAACAGAATTAGCCCTTGACGTCTGAACAACTTTTTTTGAAAAAATCCCTAAGCCGCGCGGTCACAATTTCTGCTCAAAATCTGACGTTCTGCAATTCACTCAAAAATGTTGGCAAACTGTTGCAAGTGATCCCCTGAAAGGTTTTTTTGGTGGAAACAGATGGGTTTTTATCATCGGAAACAGAATTAGCGCTTGACGTCTGAACAACTTTTTTTGAAAAAATCCCTAAGCCGCGCGGTCACAATTTCTGCTCAAAATCTGACGTTCTGCAATTCACTCAAAAATGTTGGCAAACTGTTGCAAGTGATCCCCTGAAAGGTTTTTTAGTGGAAACAGATGGGTTTTTATCATCGGAAACAGAATTAGCCCTCAACGTCTGAACAACTTTTTTTGAAAAAATCCCTAAGCCGCGCGGTCACAATTTCTGCTCAAAATCTGACGTTCTACAATTCACTCAGAAATGTTGGCAAACTGTTGCAAGTGATCCCCTGAAATGTTTTTCGGTGGAAACAGATTGGTTTTTAGCATCGGAAACAGAATTAGCGCTTGACGTCTGAACAACTTTTTCTGAAAAAATCCCTAAGCCGCGCGGTCACAATTTCTGCTCAAAATCTGACGTTCTGCAATTCACTCAAAAATGTTGGCAAACTGTTGCAAGTGATCCCCTGAAAGGTTTTTTGGTGGAAACAGATGGGTTTTTATCATCGGAAACAGAATTAGCGCTTGACGTCTGAACAACTTTTTTTGAAAAAATCCCTAAGCCGCGCGGTCACAATTTCTGCTCAAAATCTGACGTTCTGCAATTCACTCAGAAATGTTGGCAAACTGTTGCAAGTGATCCCCTGAAAGGTTTTTTGGTGGAAACAGATGGGTTTTTGTCATCGGAAACAGAATTAGCGCTTGACGTCTGAACAACTTTTTTTGAAAAAATCCCTAAGCCGCGCGGTCACGATTTCTGCTCAAAATCTGACGTTCTGCAATTCACTCAAAAATGTTGGCAAACTGTTGCAAGTGATTCCCTGAAATGTTTTTTGGTGGAAACAGATGGGTTTTTATCATCGGAAACAGAATTAGCGCTTGACGTCTGAACAACTTTTTTTGAAAAAATCCCTAAGCCGCGCGGTCACAATTTCTGCTCAAAATCTGACGTTCTGCAATTCACTCAAAAATGTTGGCAAACTGTTGCAAGTGATCCCCTGAAATGTTTTTCGGTGGAAACAGATGGGTTTTTAGCATTGGAAACAGAATTAGCCCTTGACGTCTGAACAACTTTTTTTTGAAAAAATTCCTAAGCCGCGCGGTCACAATTTCTGCTCAAAATCTGACGTTCTGCAAGTCACTCAAAAATGTTGGCAAACTGTTGCAAGTGATTCCATGAAATGTTTTTCGGTGGAAACAGATGGGTTTTTAGCACCGGAAACAGAATTAGCCCTTGACGTCTGAACAACTTTTTTTGAAAAAATCCCTAAGCCGCGCGGTCACAATTTCTGCTCAAAATCTGACGTTCTGCAATTCACTCAAAAATGTTGGCAAACTGTTGCAAGTGATCCCCTGAAAGGTTTTTTGGTGGAAACAGATGGGTTTTTATCATCGGAAACAGAATTAGCGCTTGACGTCTGAACAACTTTTTTTGAAAAAATCCCTAAGCCGCGCGGTCACAATTTCTGCTCAAAATCTGACGTTCTGCAATTCACTCAGAAATGTTGGCAAACTGTTGCAAATGATCCCCTGAAAGGTTTTTTGGTGGAAACAGATGGGTTTTTTATCATCGGAAACAGAATTAGCCCTCGACGTCTGAACAACTTTTTTTGAAAAAATCCCTAAGCCGCGCGGTCACAATTTCTGCTCAAAATCTGACGTTCTGCAATTCACCCAAAAATGTTGGCAAACTGCTGCAAGTGATCCCCTGAAAGGTTTTTTGGTGGAAACAGATGGGTTTTTATCATCGGAAACAGAATTAGCGCTTGACGTCTGAACAACTTTTTTTGAAAAAATCCCTAAGCCGCGCGGTCACAATTTCTGCTCAAAATCTGACGTTCTGCAATTCACTCAAAAATGTTGGCAAACTGCTGCAAGTGATTCCCTGAAAGGTTTTTTGGTGGAAACAGATGGGTTTTTATCATCGGAAAGAGAATTAACGCTTGACGTCTGAACAACTTTTTTTGAAAAAATCCCTAAGCCGCGCGGTCACAATTTCTGCTCAAAATCTGACGTTCTGCAATTCACTCAAAAATGTTGGCAAACTGCTGCAAGTGATCCCCTGAAAGGTTTTTTGGTGGAAACAGATGGGTTTTTATCATCGGAAACAGAATTAGCGCTCGACGTCTGAACAACTTTTTTTGAAAAAATCCCTAAGCCGCGCGGTCACAATTTCTACTCAAAATCTGACGTTCTGCAATTCACTGAAAAATGTTGGCAAACTGTTGCAAGTGATCCCCTGACAGGTTTTTTGGTGGAAACAGATGGGTTTTTATCATCGGAAACAGAATTAGCGCTTGACGTCTGAACAACTCTTTTTGAAAAAATCCCTAAGCCGCGCGGTCACAATTTCTGCTCAAAATCTGACGTTCTGCAATTCACTCAAAAATGTTGGCAAACTGTTGCAAGTGATCCCCTGAAAGGTTTTTTGGTGGAAACAGATGGGTTTTTATCATCGGAAACAGAATTAGCCCTCGACGTCTGAACAACTTTTTTTTGAAAAAATCCCTAAGCCGCGCGGTCACAATTTCTGCTCAAAATCTGACGTTCTGCAATTCACTCAAAAATGTTGGCAAACTGCTGCAAGTGATCCCCTGAAAGGTTTTTTGGTGGAAACAGATGGGTTTTTATCATCGGAAACAGAATTAGCGCTTGACGTCTGAACAAGTTTTTTTGAAAAAATCCCTAAGCCGCGCGGTCACAATTTCTGCTCAAAATCTGACGTTCTGCAATTCACTCAAAAATGTTGGCAAACTGCTGCAAGTGATCCCCTGAAAGGTTTTTTGGTGGAAACAGATGGGTTTTTATCATCGGAAACAGAATTAGCGCTTGACGTCTGAACAACTTTTTTTGAAAAAATCCCTAAGCCGCGCGGTCACGATTTCTGCTCAAAATCTGACGTTCTGCAATTCACTCAAAAATGTTGGCAAACTGTTGCAAGTGATCCCCTGAAATGTTTTTTGGTGGAAACAGATGGGTTTTTATCATCGGAAACAGAATTAGCGCTTGACGTCTGAACAACTTTTTTTGAAAAAATCCCTAAGCCGCGCGGTCACAATTTCTGCTCAAAATCTGACGTTCTGCAATTCACTCAAAAATGTTGGCAAACTGTTGCAAGTGATCCCCTGAAATGTTTTTCGGTGGAAACAGATGGGTTTTTAGCATTGGAAACAGAATTAGCCCTTGACGTCAGAACAACTTTTTTTTGAAAAAATTCCTAAGCCGCGCGGTCACAATTTCTGCTCAAAATCTGACGTTCTGGAATTCACTCAAAAATGTTGGCAAACTGTTGCAAGTGATTCCATGAAATGTTTTTCGGTGGAAACAGATGGGTTTTTAGCACCGGAAACAGAATTAGCCCTTGACGTCTGAACAACGTTTTTTGAAAAAATCCCTAAGCCGCGCGGTCACAATTTCTGCTCAAAATCTGACGTTCTGCAATTCACCCAAAAATGTTGGCAAACTGCTGCAAGTGATCCCCTGAAAGGTTTTTTGGTGGAAACAGATGGGTTTTTATCATCGGAAACAGAATTAGCGCTTGACGTCTGAACAACTTTTTTTGAAAAAATCCCTAAGCCGCGCGGTCACAATTTCTGCTCAAAATCTGACGTTCTGCAATTCACTCAAATATGTTGGCAAACTGTTGCAAGTGATCCCCTGAAATGTTTTTTGGTGGAAACAGATGGGTTTTTATCATCGGAAACAGAATTAGCCCTCGACGTATGAACAACTTTTTTTGAAAAAATCCCTAAGCCGCGCGGTCACAATTTCTGATCAAAATCTGACGTTCTGCAATTCACTCAAAAATGTTGGCAAACTGTTGCAAGTGATTCCCTGAAATGTTTTTCGGTGGAAACAGATGGGTTTTTATCATCGGAAACAGAATTAGCGCTTGACGTCTGAACAACTTTTTTTGAAAAAATCCCTAAGCCGCGCGGTCACAATTTCTGATCAAAATCTGACGTTCTGCAATTCACTCAAAAATGTTGGCAAACTGTTGCAAGTGATCCCCTGTAAGGTTTTTTGGTGGAAACAGATGGGTTTTTAGCATCGGAAACAGAATTAGCCCTTGACGTCTGAACAACTTTTTTTGAAAAAATCCCTAAACCGCGCGGTCACAATTTCTGCTCAAAATCTGACGTTCTGCAATTCACTCAAAAATGTTGGCAAACTGTTGCAAGTGATTCCCTGAAATGTTTTTTGGTGGAAACAGATGGGTTTTTATCATCGGAAACAGAATTAGCCCTCGACGTATGAACAACTTTTTTTGAAAAAATCCGTAAGCCGCGCGGTCACAATTTCTGCTCAAAATCTGACGTTCTGCAATTCACTCAAAAATGTTGGCAAACTGTTGCAAGTGATTCCCTGAAATGTTTTTCGGTGGAAACAGATGGGTTTTTATCATTGGAAACAGAATTAGCGCTTGACGTCTGAACAACTTTTTTTGAAAAAATCCCTAAGCCGCGCGGTCACAATTTCTGCTCAAAATCTGACGTTCTGCAATTCACTCAAAAATGTTGGCAAACTGTTGCAAGTGATCCCCTGAAAGGTTTTTTGGTGGAAACAGATGGGTTTTTATCATCGGAAACAGAATTAGCGCTTGACGTCTGAACCACTTTTTTTGAAAAAATCCCTAAGCCGCGCGGTCACAATTTCTGCTCAAAATCTGACGTTCTGCAATTCACTCAAAAATGTTGGCAAACTGCTCCAAGTGATCCCCTGAAAGGTTTTTTGGTGGAAACAGATGGGTTTTTATCATCGGAAACAGAATTAGCGCTTGACGTCTGAACAACTTTTTTTGAAAAAATCCCTAAGCCGCGCGGTCACAATTTCTGCTCAAAATCTGACGTTCTGCAATTCACTCAAAAATGTTGACAAACTTCTGCAAGTGATCCCCTGAAAGGTTTTTTGGTGGAAACAGATGGGTTTTTATCATCGGAAACAGAATTAGCGCTTGACGTCTGAACAACTTTTTTTGAAAAAATCCCTAAGCCGCGCGGTCACAATTTCTGCTCAAAATCTGACGTTCTGCAATTCACTCAAAAATGTTGGCAAACTGTTGCAAGTGATCCCCTGAAAGTTTTTTTCGTGGAAACAGATGGGTTTTTATCATCGGAAAGAGAATTAGCCCTCGACGTCTGAACAACTTTTTTTGAAAAAATCCCTAAGCCGCGCGGTCACAATTTCTGCTCAAAATCTGACGTTCTGCAATTCACTCAAAAATGTTGGCAAACTGTTGCAAGTGATCCCCTGAAAGGTTTTTTGGTGGAAACAGATGGGTTTTTATCATCGGAAACAGAATTAGCGCTTGACGTCTGAACAACTTTTTTTGAAAAAATCCCTAAGCCGCGCGGTCACAATTTCTGCTCAAAATCTGACGTTCTGCAATTCACTCAGAAATGTTGGCAAACTGTTGCAAGTGATCCCCTGAAAGGTTTTTTGGTGGAAACAGATGGGTTTTTAGCATCGGAAACAGAATTAGCCCGTGACGTCTGAACAACTTTTTTTGAAAAAATCCCTAAGCCGCGCGGTCACAATTTCTGCTCAAAATCTGACGTTCTGCAATTCACTCAAAAATGTTGGCAAACTGTTGCAAGTGATTCCCTGAAATGTTTTTTGGTGGAAACAGATGGGTTTTTATCATCGGAAACAGAATTAGCCCTCGATGTATGAACAACTTTTTTTGAAAAAATCCGTAAGCCGCGCGGTCACAATTTCTGCTCAAAATCTGACGTTCTGCAATTCACTCAAAAATGTTGGCAAACTGTTGCAAGTGATTCCCTGAAATGTTTTTCGGTGGAAACAGATGGGTTTTTATCATCGGAAGCAGAATTAGCGCTTGACGTCTGAACAACTTTTTTTGAAAAAATCCCTAAGCCGCGCGGTCACAATTTCTGCTCAAAATCTGACGTTCTGCAATTCACTCAAAAATGTTGGCAAACTGTTGCAAGTGATCCCCTGAAAGGTTTTTTGGTGGAAACAGATGGGTTTTTATCATCGGAAACAGAATTAGCGCTTGACGTCTGAACCACTTTTTTTGAAAAAATCCCTAAGCCGCGCGGTCACAATTTCTGCTCAAAATCTGACGTTCTGCAATTCACTCAAAAATGTTGGCAAACTGCTCCAAGTGATCCCCTGAAAGGTTTTTTGGTGGAAACAGATGGGTTTTTATCATCGGAAACAGAATTAGCGCTTGACGTCTGAACAATTTTTTTCTAAAAAATCCCTAAGCCGCGCGGTCACAATTTCTGCTCAAAATCTGACGTTCTGCAATTCACTCAAAAATGTTGACAAACTTCTGCAAGTGATCCCCTGAAAGGTTTTTTGGTGGAAACAGATGGGTTTTTATCATCGGAAACAGAATTAGCGCTTGACGTCTGAACAACTTTTTTTGAAAAAATCCCTAAGCCGCGCGGTCACAATTTCTGCTCAAAATCTGACGTTCTGCAATTCACTCAAAAATGTTGGCAAACTGTTGCAAGTGATTCCCTGAAATGTTTTTTGGTGGAAACAGATGGGTTTTTATCATCAGAAACAGAATTAGCCCTCGATGTATGAACAACTTTTTTTGAAAAAATCCGTAAGCCGCGCGGTCACAATTTCTGCTCAAAATCTGACGTTCTGCAATTCACTCAAAAATGTTGGCAAACTGTTGCAAGTGATTCCCTGAAATGTTTTTCGGTGGAAACAGATGGGTTTTTATCATTGGAAACAGAATTAGCGCTTGACGTCTGAACAACTTTTTTTGAAAAAATCCCTAAGCCGCGCGGTCACAATTTCTGCTCAAAATCTGACGTTCTGCAATTCACTCAAAAATGTTGGCAAACTGTTGCAAGTGATCCCCTGAAAGGTTTTTTGGTGGAAACAGATGGGTTTTTATCATCGGAAACAGAATTAGCGCTTGACGTCTGAACCACTTTTTTTGAAAAAATCCCTAAGCCGCGCGGTCACAATTTCTGCTCAAAATCTGACGTTCTGCAATTCACTCAAAAATGTTGGCAAACTGCTCCAAGTGATCCCCTGAAAGGTTTTTTGGTGGAAACAGATGGGTTTTTATCATCGGAAACAGAATTAGCCCTCGACGTATGAACAACTTTTTTTGAAAAAATCCCTAAGCCGCGCGGTCACAATTTCTGATCAAAATCTGACGTTCTGCAATTCACTCAAAAATGTTGGCAAACTGTTGCAAGTGATTCCCTGAAATGTTTTTCGGTGGAAACAGATGGGTTTTTATCATCGGAAACAGAATTAGCGCTTGACGTCTGAACAACTTTTTTTGAAAAAATCCCTAAGCCGCGCGGTCACAATTTCTGATCAAAATCTGACGTTCTGCAATTCACTCAAAAATGTTGGCAAACTGTTGCAAGTGATCCCCTGTAAGGTTTTTTGGTGGAAACAGATGGGTTTTTAGCATCGGAAACAGAATTAGCCCTTGACGTCTGAACAACTTTTTTTGAAAAAATCCCTAAACCGCGCGGTCACAATTTCTGCTCAAAATCTGACGTTCTGCAATTCACTCAAAAATGTTGGCAAACTGTTGCAAGTGATTCCCTGAAATGTTTTTTGGTGGAAACAGATGGGTTTTTATCATCGGAAACAGAATTATCCCTCGACGTATGAACAACTTTTTTTGAAAAAATCCGTAAGCCGCGCGGTCACAATTTCTGCTCAAAATCTGACGTTCTGCAATTCACTCAAAAATGTTGGCAAACTGTTGCAAGTGATTCCCTGAAATGTTTTTCGGTGGAAACAGATGGGTTTTTATCATTGGAAACAGAATTAGCGCTTGACGTCTGAACAACTTTTTTTGAAAAAATCCCTAAGCCGCGCGGTCACAATTTCTGCTCAAAATCTGACGTTCTGCAATTCACTCAAAAATGTTGGCAAACTGTTGCAAGTGATCCCCTGAAAGGTTTTTTGGTGGAAACAGATGGGTTTTTATCATCGGAAACAGAATTAGCGCTTGACGTCTGAACCACTTTTTTTGAAAAAATCCCTAAGCCGCGCGGTCACAATTTCTGCTCAAAATCTGACGTTCTGCAATTCACTCAAAAATGTTGGCAAACTGCTCCAAGTGATCCCCTGAAAGGTTTTTTGGTGGAAACAGATGGGTTTTTATCATCGGAAACAGAATTAGCGCTTGACGTCTGAACAACTTTTTTTGAAAAAATCCCTAAGCCGCGCGGTCACAATTTCTGCTCAAAATCTGACGTTCTGCAATTCACTCAAAAATGTTGACAAACTTCTGCAAGTGATCCCCTGAAAGGTTTTTTGGTGGAAACAGATGGGTTTTTATCATCGGAAACAGAATTAGCGCTTGACGTCTGAACAACTTTTTTTGAAAAAATCCCTAAGCCGCGCGGTCACAATTTCTGCTCAAAATCTGACGTTCTGCAATTCACTCAAAAATGTTGGCAAACTGTTGCAAGTGATCCCCTGAAAGTTTTTTTCGTGGAAACAGATGGGTTTTTATCATCGGAAAGAGAATTAGCCCTCGACGTCTGAACAACTTTTTTTGAAAAAATCCCTAAGCCGCGCGGTCACAATTTCTGCTCAAAATCTGACGTTCTGCAATTCACTCAAAAATGTTGGCAAACTGTTGCAAGTGATCCCCTGAAAGGTTTTTTGGTGGAAACAGATGGGTTTTTATCATCGGAAACAGAATTAGCGCTTGACGTCTGAACAACTTTTTTTGAAAAAATCCCTAAGCCGCGCGGTCACAATTTCTGCTCAAAATCTGACGTTCTGCAATTCACTCAGAAATGTTGGCAAACTGTTGCAAGTGATCCCCTGAAAGGTTTTTTGGTGGAAACAGATGGGTTTTTAGCATCGGAAACAGAATTAGCCCGTGACGTCTGAACAACTTTTTTTGAAAAAATCCCTAAGCCGCGCGGTCACAATTTCTGCTCAAAATCTGACGTTCTGCAATTCACTCAAAAATGTTGGCAAACTGTTGCAAGTGATTCCCTGAAATGTTTTTTGGTGGAAACAGATGGGTTTTTATCATCGGAAACAGAATTAGCCCTCGATGTATGAACAACTTTTTTTGAAAAAATCCGTAAGCCGCGCGGTCACAATTTCTGCTCAAAATCTGACGTTCTGCAATTCACTCAAAAATGTTGGCAAACTGTTGCAAGTGATTCCCTGAAATGTTTTTCGGTGGAAACAGATGGGTTTTTATCATCGGAAGCAGAATTAGCGCTTGACGTCTGAACAACTTTTTTTGAAAAAATCCCTAAGCCGCGCGGTCACAATTTCTGCTCAAAATCTGACGTTCTGCAATTCACTCAAAAATGTTGGCAAACTGTTGCAAGTGATCCCCTGAAAGGTTTTTTGGTGGAAACAGATGGGTTTTTATCATCGGAAACAGAATTAGCGCTTGACGTCTGAACCACTTTTTTTGAAAAAATCCCTAAGCCGCGCGGTCACAATTTCTGCTCAAAATCTGACGTTCTGCAATTCACTCAAAAATGTTGGCAAACTGCTCCAAGTGATCCCCTGAAAGGTTTTTTGGTGGAAACAGATGGGTTTTTATCATCGGAAACAGAATTAGCGCTTGACGTCTGAACAATTTTTTTCTAAAAAATCCCTAAGCCGCGCGGTCACAATTTCTGCTCAAAATCTGACGTTCTGCAATTCACTCAAAAATGTTGACAAACTTCTGCAAGTGATCCCCTGAAAGGTTTTTTGGTGGAAACAGATGGGTTTTTATCATCGGAAACAGAATTAGCGCTTGACGTCTGAACAACTTTTTTTGAAAAAATCCCTAAGCCGCGCGGTCACAATTTCTGCTCAAAATCTGACGTTCTGCAATTCACTCAAAAATGTTGGCAAACTGTTGCAAGTGATTCCCTGAAATGTTTTTTGGTGGAAACAGATGGGTTTTTATCATCAGAAACAGAATTAGCCCTCGATGTATGAACAACTTTTTTTGAAAAAATCCGTAAGCCGCGCGGTCACAATTTCTGCTCAAAATCTGACGTTCTGCAATTCACTCAAAAATGTTGGCAAACTGTTGCAAGTGATTCCCTGAAATGTTTTTCGGTGGAAACAGATGGGTTTTTATCATTGGAAACAGAATTAGCGCTTGACGTCTGAACAACTTTTTTTGAAAAAATCCCTAAGCCGCGCGGTCACAATTTCTGCTCAAAATCTGACGTTCTGCAATTCACTCAAAAATGTTGGCAAACTGTTGCAAGTGATCCCCTGAAAGGTTTTTTGGTGGAAACAGATGGGTTTTTATCATCGGAAACAGAATTAGCGCTTGACGTCTGAACCACTTTTTTTGAAAAAATCCCTAAGCCGCGCGGTCACAATTTCTGCTCAAAATCTGACGTTCTGCAATTCACTCAAAAATGTTGGCAAACTGCTCCAAGTGATCCCCTGAAAGGTTTTTTGGTGGAAACAGATGGGTTTTTATCATCGGAAACAGAATTAGCGCTTGACGTCTGAACAACTTTTTTTGAAAAAATCCCTAAGCCGCGCGGTCACAATTTCTGCTCAAAATCTGACGTTCTGCAATTCACTCAAAAATGTTGACAAACTTCTGCAAGTGATCCCCTGAAAGGTTTTTTGGTGGAAACAGATGGGTTTTTATCATCGGAAACAGAATTAGCGCTTGACGTCTGAACAACTTTTTTTGAAAAAATCCCTAAGCCGCGCGGTCACAATTTCTGCTCAAAATCTGACGTTCTGCAATTCACTCAAAAATGTTGGCAAACTGTTGCAAGTGATCCCCTGAAAGGTTTTTTGGTGGAAACAGATGGGTTTTTATCATCGGAAAGAGAATTAGCCCTCGACGTCTGAACAACTTTTTTTGAAAAAATCCCTAAGCCGCGCGGTCACAATTTCTGCTCAAAATCTGACGTTCTGCAATTCACTCAAAAATGTTGGCAAACTGTTGCAAGTGATCCCCTGAAAGGTTTTTTGGTGGAAACAGATGGGTTTTTATCATCGGAAACAGAATTAGCGCTTGACGTCTGAACAACTTTTTTTGAAAAAATCCCTAAGCCGCGCGGTCACAATTTCTGCTCAAAATCTGACGTTCTGCAATTCACTCAAAAATGTTGGCAAACTGTTGCAAGTGATCCCCTGAAAGGTTTTTTGGTGGAAACAGATGGGTTTTTAGCATCGGAAACAGAATTAGCCCGTGACGTCTGAACAACTTTTTTTGAAAAAATCCCTAAGCCGCGCGGTCACAATTTCTGCTCAAAATCTGACGTTCTGCAATTCACTCAAAAATGTTGGCAAACTGTTGCAAGTGATTCCCTGAAATGTTTTTTGGTGGAAACAGATGGGTTTTTATCATCGGAAACAGAATTAGCCCTCGATGTATGAACAACTTTTTTTGAAAAAATCCGTAAGCCGCGTGGTCACAATTTCTGCTCAAAATCTGACGTTCTGCAATTCACTCAAAAATGTTGGCAAACTGTTGCAAGTGATTCCCTGAAATGTTTTTCGGTGGAAACAGATGGGTTTTTATCATCGGAAACAGAATTAGCGCTTGACGTCTGAACAACTTTTTTTGAAAAAATCCCTAAGCCGCGCGGTCACAATTTCTGCTCAAAATCTGACGTTCTGCAATTCACTCAAAAATGTTGGCAAACTGCTGCAAGTGATCCCCTGAAAGGTTTTTTGGTGGAAACAGATGGGTTTTTATCATCGGAAACAGAATTAGCGCTTGACGTCTGAACAACTTTTTTTGAAAAAATCCCTAAGCCGCGCGGTCACAATTTCTGCTCAAAATCTGACGTTCTGCAATTCACTCAAAAATGTTGGCAAACTGTTGCAAGTGATCCCCTGAAAGGTTTTTTGGTGGAAACAGATGGGTTTTTATCATCGGAAACAGAATTAGCGCTTGACGTCTGAACAACTTTTTTTGAAAAAATCCCTAAGCCGCGCGGTCACAATTTCTGCTCAAAATCTGACGTTCTGCAATTCACTCAGAAATGTTGGCAAACTGTTGCAAGTGATCCCCTGAAAGTTTTTTGGTGGAAACAGATGGGTTTTTATCATCGGAAACAGAATTAGCGCTTGACGTCTGAACAACTTTTTTTGAAAAAATCCCTAAGCCGCGCGGTCACAATTTCTGCTCAAAATCTGACGTTCTGCAATTCACTCAAAAATGTTGACAAACTTCTGCAAGTGATCCCCTGAAAGGTTTTTTGGTGGAAACAGATGGGTTTTTATCATCGGAAACAGAATTAGCGCTTGACGTCTGAACAACTTTTTTTGAAAAAATCCCTAAGCCGCGCGGTCACAATTTCTGCTCAAAATCTGACGTTCTGCAATTCACTCAAAAATGTTGGCAAACTGTTGCAAGTGATTCCCTGAAATGTTTTTTGGTGGAAACAGATGGGTTTTTATCATCGGAAACAGAATTAGCCCTCGATGTATGAACAACTTTTTTTGAAAAAATCCGTAAGCCGCGCGGTCACAATTTCTGCTCAAAATCTGACGTTCTGCAATTCACTCAAAAATGTTGGCAAACTGTTGCAAGTGATTCCCTGAAATGTTTTTCGGTGGAAACAGATGGGTTTTTATCATTGGAAACAGAATTAGCGCTTGACGTCTGAACAACTTTTTTTGAAAAAATCCCTAAGCCGCGCGGTCACAATTTCTGCTCAAAATCTGACGTTCTGCAATTCACTCAAAAATGTTGGCAAACTGTTGCAAGTGATCCCCTGAAAGGTTTTTTGGTGGAAACAGATGGGTTTTTATCATCGGAAACAGAATTAGCGCTTGACGTCTGAACCACTTTTTTTGAAAAAATCCCTAAGCCGCGCGGTCACAATTTCTGCTCAAAATCTGACGTTCTGCAATTCACTCAAAAATGTTGGCAAACTGCTCCAAGTGATCCCCTGAAAGGTTTTTTGGTGGAAACAGATGGGTTTTTATCATCGGAAACAGAATTAGCGCTTGACGTCTGAACAACTTTTTTTGAAAAAATCCCTAAGCCGCGCGGTCACAATTTCTGCTCAAAATCTGACGTTCTGCAATTCACTCAAAAATGTTGACAAACTTCTGCAAGTGATCCCCTGAAAGGTTTTTTGGTGGAAACAGATGGGTTTTTATCATCGGAAACAGAATTAGCGCTTGACGTCTGAACAACTTTTTTTGAAAAAATCCCTAAGCCGCGCGGTCACAATTTCTGCTCAAAATCTGACGTTCTGCAATTCACTCAAAAATGTTGGCAAACTGTTGCAAGTGATCCCCTGAAAGGTTTTTTGGTGGAAACAGATGGGTTTTTATCATCGGAAAGAGAATTAGCCCTCGACGTCTGAACAACTTTTTTTGAAAAAATCCCTAAGCCGCGCGGTCACAATTTCTGCTCAAAATCTGACGTTCTGCAATTCACTCAAAAATGTTGGCAAACTGTTGCAAGTGATCCCCTGAAAGGTTTTTTGGTGGAAACAGATGGGTTTTTATCATCGGAAACAGAATTAGCGCTTGACGTCTGAACAACTTTTTTTGAAAAAATCCCTAAGCCGCGCGGTCACAATTTCTGCTCAAAATCTGACGTTCTGCAATTCACTCAAAAATGTTGGCAAACTGTTGCAAGTGATCCCCTGAAAGGTTTTTTGGTGGAAACAGATGGGTTTTTAGCATCGGAAACAGAATTAGCCCGTGACGTCTGAACAACTTTTTTTGAAAAAATCCCTAAGCCGCGCGGTCACAATTTCTGCTCAAAATCTGACGTTCTGCAATTCACTCAAAAATGTTGGCAAACTGTTGCAAGTGATTCCCTGAAATGTTTTTTGGTGGAAACAGATGGGTTTTTATCATCGGAAACAGAATTAGCCCTCGATGTATGAACAACTTTTTTTGAAAAAATCCGTAAGCCGCGTGGTCACAATTTCTGCTCAAAATCTGACGTTCTGCAATTCACTCAAAAATGTTGGCAAACTGTTGCAAGTGATTCCCTGAAATGTTTTTCGGTGGAAACAGATGGGTTTTTATCATCGGAAACAGAATTAGCGCTTGACGTCTGAACAACTTTTTTTGAAAAAATCCCTAAGCCGCGCGGTCACAATTTCTGCTCAAAATCTGACGTTCTGCAATTCACTCAAAAATGTTGGCAAACTGCTGCAAGTGATCCCCTGAAAGGTTTTTTGGTGGAAACAGATGGGTTTTTATCATCGGAAACAGAATTAGCGCTTGACGTCTGAACAACTTTTTTTGAAAAAATCCCTAAGCCGCGCGGTCACAATTTCTGCTCAAAATCTGACGTTCTGCAATTCACTCAAAAATGTTGGCAAACTGTTGCAAGTGATCCCCTGAAAGGTTTTTTGGTGGAAACAGATGGGTTTTTATCATCGGAAACAGAATTAGCGCTTGACGTCTGAACAACTTTTTTTGAAAAAATCCCTAAGCCGCGCGGTCACAATTTCTGCTCAAAATCTGACGTTCTGCAATTCACTCAGAAATGTTGGCAAACTGTTGCAAGTGATCCCCTGAAAGTTTTTTGGTGGAAACAGATGGGTTTTTATCATCGGAAACAGAATTAGCGCTTGACGTCTGAACAACTTTTTTTGAAAAAATCCCTAAGCCGCGCGGTCACAATTTCTGCTCAAAATCTGACGTTCTGCAATTCACTCAAAAATGTTGGCAAACTGTTGCAAGTGATCCCCTGAAAGGTTTTTTGGTGGAAACAGATGGGTTTTTTATCATCGGAAACAGAATTAGCCCTCGACGTCTGAACAACTTTTTTTGAAAAAATCCCTAAGCCGCGCGGTCACAATTTCTGCTCAAAATCTGACGTTCTGCAATTCACCCAAAAATGTTGGCAAACTGCTGCAAGTGATCCCCTGAAAGGTTTTTTGGTGGAAACAGATGGGTTTTTATCATCGGAAACAGAATTAGCGCTTGACGTCTGAACAACTTTTTTTGAAAAAATCCCTAAGCCGCGCGGTCACAATTTCTGCTCAAAATCTGACGTTCTGCAATTCACTCAAAAATGTTGACAAACTTCTGCAAGTGATCCCCTAAAAGGTTTTTTGGTGGAAACAGATGGGTTTTTATCATCGGAAAGAGAATTAGCCCTCGACGTCTGAACAACTTTTTTTGAAAAAATCCCTAAGCCACGAGGTCACAATTTCTGCTCAAAATCTGACGTTCTGCAATTCACTCAAAAATGTTGGCAAACTGCTGCAAGTGATCCCCTGAAAGGTTTTTTGGTGGAAACAGATGGGTTTTTATCATCGGAAACAGAATTAACGCTTGACGTCTGAACAACTTTTTTTGAAAAAATCCCTAAGCCGCGCGGTCACAATTTCTGCTCAAAATCTGACGTTCTGCAATTCACTCTAAAATGTTGGCAAACTGCTGCAAGTGATCCCCTGATAGGTTTTTTGGTGGAAACAGATGGGTTTTTATCATCGGAAACAGAATTAGCGCTCGACGTCTGAACAACTTTTTTTGAAAAAATCCCTAAGCCGCGCGGTCACAATTTCTGCTCAAAATCTGACGTTCTGCAATTCACTGAAAAATGTTGGCAAACTGTTGCAAGTGATCCCCTGACAGGTTTTTTGGTGGAAACAGATGGGTTTTTATCATCGGAAACAGAATTAGCGCTTGACGTCTGAACAACTCTTTTTCAAAAAATCCCTAAGCCGCGCGGTCACAATTTCTGCTCAAAATCTGACGTTCTGCAATTCACTCAAAAATGTTGGCAAATTGTTGCAAGTGATCCCCTGAAAGGTTTTTTGGTGGAAACAGATGGGTTTTTATCATCGGAAACAGAATTAGCCCTCGACGTCTGAACAACTTTTTTTTGAAAAAATCCCTAAGCCGCGCGGTCACAATTTCTGCTCAAAATCTGACGTTCTGCAATTCACTCAAAAATGTTGGCAAACTGCTGCAAGTGATCCCCTGAAAGGTTTTTTGGTGGAAACAGATGGATTTTTATCATCGGAAACAGAATTAGCGCTTGACGTCTGAACAACTTTTTTTGAAAAAATCCCTAAGCCGCGCGGTCACAATTTCTGCTCAAAATCTGACGTTCTGCAATTCACTCAAAAATGTTGGCAAACTGCTGCAAGTGATCCCCTGAAAGGTTTTTTGGTGGAAACAGATGGGTTTTTATCATCGGAAACAGAATTAGCGCTTAGCGTCTGAACAACTTTTTTTGAAAAAAATCCCTAAGCCGCGCGGTCACAATTTCTGCTCAAAATCTGACGTTCTGCAATTCACTCCAAAATGTTGGCAAACTGTTGCAAGTGATCCCCTGAAAGGTTTTTTGGTGGAAACAGATGGGTTTTTGTCATCGGAAACAAAATTAGCGCTTGACGTCTGAACAACTTTTTTTGAAAAAATCCCTAAGCCGCGCGGTCACAATTTCTGCTCAAAATCTGACGTTCTGCAATTCACTCAAATATGTTGGCAAACTGTTGCAAGTGATTCCCTGAAATGTTTTTCGGTGGAAACAGATGGGTTTTTAGCATCGGAAACAGAATTAGCCCTCGACGTCTGAACAACTTTTTTTTGAAAAAATCCCTAAGCCGCGCGGTCACAATTTCTGCTCAAAATCTGACGTTCTGCAATTCACTCAAAAATGTTGGCAAACTGCTGCAAGTGATCCCCTGAAAGGTTTTTTGGTGGAAACAGATGGATTTTTATCATCGGAAACAGAATTAGCGCTTGACGTCTGAACAACTTTTTTTGAAAAAATCCCTAAGCCGCGCGGTCACAATTTCTGCTCAAAATCTGACGTTCTGCAATTCACTCAAAAATGTTGGCAAATTGTTGCAAGTGATCCCCTGAAAGGTTTTTTGGTGGAAACAGATGGGTTTTTATCATCGGAAACAGAATTAGCCCTCGACGTCTGAACAACTTTTTTTTGAAAAAATCCCTAAGCCGCGCGGTCACAATTTCTGCTCAAAATCTGACGTTCTGCAATTCACTCAAAAATGTTGGCAAACTGCTGCAAGTGATCCCCTGAAAGGTTTTTTGGTGGAAACAGATGGATTTTTATCATCGGAAACAGAATTAGCGCTTGACGTCTGAACAACTTTTTTTGAAAAAATCCCTAAGCCGCGCGGTCACAATTTCTGCTCAAAATCTGACGTTCTGCAATTCACTCAAAAATGTTGGCAAACTGCTGCAAGTGATCCCCTGAAAGGTTTTTTGGTGGAAACAGATGGGTTTTTATCATCGGAAACAGAATTAGCGCTTAGCGTCTGAACAACTTTTTTTGAAAAAAATCCCTAAGCCGCGCGGTCACAATTTCTGCTCAAAATCTGACGTTCTGCAATTCACTCCAAAATGTTGGCAAACTGTTGCAAGTGATCCCCTGAAAGGTTTTTTGGTGGAAACAGATGGGTTTTTGTCATCGGAAACAAAATTAGCGCTTGACGTCTGAACAACTTTTTTTGAAAAAATCCCTAAGCCGCGCGGTCACAATTTCTGCTCAAAATCTGACGTTCTGCAATTCACTCAAATATGTTGGCAAACTGTTGCAAGTGATTCCCTGAAATGTTTTTCGGTGGAAACAGATGGGTTTTTAGCATCGGAAACAGAATTAGCCCTTGACGTCTGAACAACTTTTTTTGAAAAAATCCCTAAGCCGCGCGGTCACAATTTCTGCTCAAAATCTGACGTTCTGCAATTCACTCAAAAATGTTGGCAAACTGTTGCAAGTGATCCCCTGTAAGGTTTTTTGGTGGAAACAGATGGGTTTTTAGCATCGGAAACAGAATTAGCCCTTGACGTCTGAACAACTTTTTTTGAAAAAATCCCTAAACCGCGCGGTCACAATTTCTGCTCAAAATCTGACGTTCTGCAATTCACTCAAAAATGTTGGCAAACTGTTGCAACTGATTCCCTGAAATGTTTTTTGGTGGAAACAGATGGGTTTTTATCATCGGAAACAGAATTAGCCCTCGACGTATGAACAACTTTTTTTGAAAGAATCCGTAAGCCGCGCGGTCACAATTTCTGCTCAAAATCTGACGTTCTGCAATTCACTCAAAAATGTTGGCAAACTGTTGCAAGTGATTCCCTGAAATGTTTTTTGGTGGAAACAGATGGGTTTTTATCATCGGAAACAGAATTAGCGCTTAGCGTCTGAACAACTTTTTTTGAAAAAAATCCCTAAGCCGCGCGGTCACAATTTCTGCTCAAAATCTGACGTTCTGCAATTCACTCCAAAATGTTGGCAAACTGTTGCAAGTGATCCCCTGAAAGGTTTTTTGGTGGAAACAGATGGGTTTTTGTCATCGGAAACAAAATTAGCGCTTGACGTCTGAACAACTTTTTTTGAAAAAATCCGTAAGCCGCGCGGTCACAATTTCTGCTCAAAATCTGACGTTCTGCAATTCACTCAAATATGTTGGCAAACTGTTGCAAGTGATTCCCTGAAATGTTTTTTGGTGGAAACAGATGGGTTTTTATCATCGGAAACAGAATTAGCGCTTAGCGTCTGAACAACTTTTTTTGAAAAAAATCCCTAAGCCGCGCGGTCACAATTTCTGCTCAAAATCTGACGTTCTGCAATTCACTCAAAAATGTTGGCAAACTGTTGCAAGTGATTCCCTGAAATGTTTTTTGGTGGAAACAGATGGGTTTTTATCATCGGAAACAGAATTAGCGCTTGACGTCTGAACAACTTTTTTTGAAAAAATCCCTAAGCCGCGCGGTCACAATTTCTGCTCAAAATCTGATGTTCTGCAATTCACTCAAATATGTTGGCAAACTGTTGCAAGTGATCCCCTGAAATGTTTTTTGGTGGAAACAGATGGGTTTTTATCATCGGAAACAGAATTAGCCCTCGACGTATGAACACCTTTTTTTGAAAATATCCCTAAGCCGCGCGGTCACAATTTCTGATCAAAATCTGACGTTCTGCAATTCACTCAAAAATGTTGGCAAACTGTTGCAAGTGATCCCCTGTAAGGTTTTTTGGTGGAAACAGATGGGTTTTTAGCATCGGAAACAGAATTAGCCCTTGACGTCTGAACAACTTTTTTTGAAAAAATCCCTAAACCGCGCGGTCACAATTTCTGCTCAAAATCTGACGTTCTGCAATTCACTCAAAAATGTTGGCAAACTGTTGCAAGTGATTCCCTGAAATGTTTTTTGGTGGAAACAGATGGGTTTTTATCATCGGAAACAGAATTAGCCCTCGACGTATGAACAACTTTTTTTGAAAAAATCCGTAAGCCGCGCGGTCACAATTTCTGCTCAAAATCTGACGTTCTGCAATTCACTCAAAAATGTTGGCAAACTGTTGCAAGTGATTCCCTGAAATGTTTTTCGGTGGAAAAAGATGGGTTTTTATCATCGGAAACAGAATTAGCGCTTGACGTCTGAACAACTTTTTTTGAAAAAATCCCTAAGCCGCGCGGTCACAATTTCTGCTCAAAATCTGACGTTCTGCAATTCACTCAAAAATGTTGGCAAACTGTTGCAAGTGATCCCCTGAAAGGTTTTTCGGTGGAAACAGATGGGTTTTTAGCATCGGAAACAGAATTAGCGCTTGACGTCTGAACAACTTTTTTTGAAAAAATCCCTAAGCCGCGCGGTCACAATTTCTGCTCAAAATCTGACGTTCTGCAATTCACTCAAAAATGTTGGCAAACTGCTCCAAGTGATCCCCTGAAAGGTTTTTTGGTGGAAACAGATGGCTTTTTATCATCGGAAACAGAATTAGCGCTTGACGTCTGAACAACTTTTTTTGAAAAAATCCCTAAGCCGCGCGGTCACAATTTCTGCTCAAAATCTGACGTTCTGCAATTCACTCAAAAATGTTGACAAACTTCTGCAAGTGATCCCCTGAAAGGTTTTTTGGTGGAAACAGATGGGTTTTTATCATCGGAAACAGAATTAGCGCTTGACGTCTGAACAACTTTTTTTGAAAAAATCCCTAAGCCGCGCGGTCACAATTTCTGCTCAATATCTGACGTTCTGCAATTCACTCAAAAATGTTGGCAAACTGTTGCAAGTGATCCCCTGAAAGGTTTTTTGGTGGAAACAGATGGGTTTTTATCATCGGAAAGAGAATTAGCCCTCGACGTCTGAACAACTTTTTTTGAAAAAATCCCTAAGCCGCGCGGTCACAATTTCTGCTCAAAATCTGACGTTCTGCAATTCACTCAAAAATGTTGGCAAACTGTTGCAAGTGATCCCCTGAAAGGTTTTTTGGTGGAAACAGATGGGTTTTTATCATCGGAAACAGAATTAGCGCTTGACGTCTGAACAACTTTTTTTGAAAAAATCCCTAAGCCGCGCGGTCACAATTTCTGCTCAAAATCTGACGTTCTGCAATTCACTCAAAAATGTTGGCAAACTGCTCCAAGTGATCCCCTGAAAGGTTTTTTGGTGGAAACAGATGGGTTTTTAGCATCGGAAACAGAATTAGCCCTTGACGTCTGAACAACTTTTTTTGAAAAAATCCCTAAGCCGCGCGGTCACAATTTCTGCTCAAAATCTGACGTTCTGCAATTCACTCAAAAATGTTGGCAAACTGTTGCAAGTGATTCCCTGAAATGTTTTTTGGTGGAAACAGATGGGTTTTTATCATCGGAAACAGAATTAGCCCTCGATGTATGAACAACTTTTTTTGAAAAAATCCGTAAGCCGCGCGGTCACAATTTCTGCTCAAAATCTGACGTTCTGCAATTCACTCAAAAATGTTGGCAAACTGTTGCAAGTGATTCCCTGAAATGTTTTTCGGTGGAAACAGATGGGTTTTTATCATCGGAAACAGAATTAGCGCTTGACGTCTGAACAACTTTTTTTGAAAAAATCCCTAAGCCGCGCGGTCACAATTTCTGCTCAAAATCTGACGTTCTGCAATTCACTCAAAAATGTTGGCAAACTGTTGCAAGTGATCCCCTGAAAGGTTTTTTGGTGGAAACAGATGGGTTTTTATCATCGGAAACAGAATTAGCGCTTGACGTCTGAACAACTTTTTTTGAAAAAATCCCTAAGCCGCGCGGTCACAATTTCTGCTCAAAATCTGACGTTCTGCAATTCACTCAAAAATGTTGGCAAACTGCTCCAAGTGATCCCCTGAAAGGTTTTTTGGTGGAAACAGATGGGTTTTTATCATCGGAAACAGAATTAGCGCTTGACGTCTGAACAACTTTTTTTGAAAAAATCCCTAAGCCGCGCGGTCACAATTTCTGCTCAAAATCTGACGTTCTGCAATTCACTCAAAAATGTTGACAAACTTCTGCAAGTGATCCCCTGAAAGGTTTTTTGGTGGAAACAGATGGGTTTTTATCATCGGAAACAGAATTAGCGCTTGACGTCTGAACAACTTTTTTTGAAAAAATCCCTAAGCCGCGCGGTCACAATTTCTGCTCAATATCTGACGTTCTGCAATTCACTCAAAAATGTTGGCAAACTGTTGCAAGTGATCCCCTGAAAGGTTTTTTGGTGGAAACAGATGGGTTTTTATCATCGGAAAGAGAATTAGCCCTCGACGTCTGAACAACTTTTTTTGAAAAAATCCCTAAGCCGCGCGGTCACAATTTCTGCTCAAAATCTGACGTTCTGCAATTCACTCAAAAATGTTGGCAAACTGTTGCAAGTGATCCCCTGAAAGGTTTTTTGGTGGAAACAGATGGGTTTTTATCATCGGAAACAGAATTAGCGCTTGACGTCTGAACAACTTTTTTTGAAAAAATCCCTAAGCCGCGCGGTCACAATTTCTGCTCAAAATCTGACGTTCTGCAATTCACTCAAAAATGTTGGCAAACTGCTCCAAGTGATCCCCTGAAAGGTTTTTTGGTGGAAACAGATGGGTTTTTAGCATCGGAAACAGAATTAGCCCTTGACGTCTGAACAACTTTTTTTGAAAAAATCCCTAAGCCGCGCGGTCACAATTTCTGCTCAAAATCTGACGTTCTGCAATTCACTCAAAAATGTTGGCAAACTGTTGCAAGTGATTCCCTGAAATGTTTTTTGGTGGAAACAGATGGGTTTTTATCATCGGAAACAGAATTAGCCCTCGATGTATGAACAACTTTTTTTGAAAAAATCCGTAAGCCGCGCGGTCACAATTTCTGCTCAAAATCTGACGTTCTGCAATTCACTCAAAAATGTTGGCAAACTGTTGCAAGTGATTCCCTGAAATGTTTTTCGGTGGAAACAGATGGGTTTTTATCATCGGAAACAGAATTAGCGCTTGACGTCTGAACAACTTTTTTTGAAAAAATCCCTAAGCCGCGCGGTCACAATTTCTGCTCAAAATCTGACGTTCTGCAATTCACTCAAAAATGTTGGCAAACTGTTGCAAGTGATCCCCTGAAAGGTTTTTTGGTGGAAACAGATGGGTTTTTATCATCGGAAACAGAATTAGCGCTTGACGTCTGAACAACTTTTTTTGAAAAAATCCCTAAGCCGCGCGGTCACAATTTCTGCTCAAAATCTGACGTTCTGCAATTCACTCAAAAATGTTGGCAAACTGCTCCAAGTGATCCCCTGAAAGGTTTTTTGGTGGAAACAGATGGGTTTTTATCATCGGAAACAGAATTAGCGCTTGACGTCTGAACAACTTTTTTTGAAAAAATCCCTAAGCCGCGCGGTCACAATTTCTGCTCAAAATCTGACGTTCTGCAATTCACTCAAAAATGTTGACAAACTTCTGCAAGTGATCCCCTGAAAGGTTTTTTGGTGGAAACAGATGGGTTTTTATCATCGGAAACAGAATTAGCGCTTGACGTCTGAACAACTTTTTTTGAAAAAATCCCTAAGCCGCGCGGTCACAATTTCTGCTCAAAATCTGACGTTCTGCAATTCACTCAAAAATGTTGGCAAACTGTTGCAAGTGATCCCCTGAAAGGTTTTTTGGTGGAAACAGATGGGTTTTTATCATCGGAAAGAGAATTAGCCCTCGACGTCTGAACAACTTTTTTTGAAAAAATCCCTAAGCCGCGCGGTCACAATTTCTGCTCAAAATCTGACGTTCTGCAATTCACTCAAAAATGTTGGCAAACTGTTGCAAGTGATCCCCTGAAAGGTTTTTTGGTGGAAACAGATGGGTTTTTGTCATCGGAAACAAAATTAGCGCTTGACGTCTGAACAACTTTTTGTGAAAAAATCCCTAAGCCGCGCGGTCACAATTTCTGCTCAAAATCTGACGTTCTGCAATTCACTCAAAAATGTTGGCAAACTGTTGCAAGTGATTCCCTGAAATGTTTTTCGGTGGAAACAGATGGATTTTTAGCATCGGAAACAGAATTAGCCCTTAATGTCTGAACAACTTTTTTTGAAAAAATCCCTAAGCCGCGCGGTCACAATTTCTGCTCAAAATCTGACGTTCTGCAATTCACTCAAAAATGTTGGCAAACTGTTGCAAGTGATTCCCTGAAATGTTTTTTGGTGGAAACAGATGGGTTTTTATCATCGGAAACAGAATTAGCGCTTGACGTCTGAACAACTTTTTTTGAAAAAATCCCTAAGCCGCGCGGTCACAATTTCTGCTCAAAATCTGATGTTCTGCAATTCACTCAAATATGTTGGCAAACTGTTGCAAGTGATCCCCTGAAATGTTTTTTGGTGGAAACAGATGGGTTTTTATCATCGGAAACAGAATTAACGCTTGACGTCTGAACAACTTTTTTTGAAAAAATCCCTAAGCCGCGCGGTCACGATTTCTGCTCAAAATCTGACGTTCTGCAATTCACTCAAAAATGTTGGCAAACTGTTGCAAGTGATTCCCTGAAATGTTTTTCTGTGGAAACAGATGGGTTTTTATCATCGGAAACAGAATTAGCGCTTGACGTCTGAACAACTTTTTTTGAAAAAATCCCTAAGCCGCGCGGTCACAATTTCTGATCAAAATCTGACGTTCTGCAATTCACTCAAAAATGTTGGCAAACTGTTGCAAGTGATCCCCTGAAAGGTTTTTTGGTGGAAACAGATGGGTTTTTAGCATCGGAAACAGAATTAGCCCTTGACGTCTGAACAACTTTTTTTGAAAAAATCCCTAAGCCGCGCGGTCACAATTTCTGCTCAAAATCTGACGTTCTGCAATTCACTCCAAAATGTTGGCAAACTGTTGCAAGTGATCCCCTGAAAGGTTTTTTGGTGGAAACAGATGGGTTTTTGTCATCGGAAACAAAATTAGCGCTTGACGTCTGAACAACTTTTTTTGAAAAAATCCCTAAGTCGCGCGGTCACAATTTCTGCTCAAAATCTGACGTTCTGCAATTCACTCAAATATGTTGGCAAACTGTTGCAAGTGATTCCCTGAAATGTTTTTCGGTGGAAACAGATGGGTTTTTAGCATCGGAAACAGAATTAGCCCTTGACGTCTGAACAACTTTTTTTGAAAAAATCCCTAAGCCGCGCGGTCACAATTTCTGCTCAAAATCTGACGTTCTGCAATTCACTCAAAAATGTTGGCAAACTGTTGCAAGTGATTCCCTGAAATGTTTTTTGGTGGAAACAGATGGGTTTTTATCATCGGAAACAGAATTAGCCCTCGATGTATGAACAACTTTTTTTGAAAAAATCCGTAAGCCGCGCGGTCACAATTTCTGCTCAAAATCTGACGTTCTGCAATTCACTCAAAAATGTTGGCAAACTGTTGCAAGTGATTCCCTGAAATGTTTTTCGGTGGAAACAGATGGGTTTTTATCATCGGAAACAGAATTAGCGCTTGACGTCTGAACAACTTTTTTTGAAAAAATCCCTAAGCCGCGCGGTCACAATTTCTGCTCAAAATCTGACGTTCTGCAATTCACTCAAAAATGTTGGCAAACTGCTGCAAGTGATCCCCTGAAAGGTTTTTTGGTGGAAACAGATGGGTTTTTATCATCGGAAACAGAATTAGCGCTTGACGTCTGAACAACTTTTTTTGAAAAAATCCCTAAGCCGCGCGGTCACAATTTCTGCTCAAAATCTGACGTTCTGCAATTCACTCAAAAATGTTGGCAAACTGTTGCAAGTGATCCCCTGAAAGGTTTTTTGGTGGAAACAGATGGGTTTTTATCATCGGAAACAGAATTAGCGCTTGACGTCTGAACAACTTTTTTTGAAAAAATCCCTAAGCCGCGCGGTCACAATTTCTGCTCAAAATCTGACGTTCTGCAATTCACTCAGAAATGTTGGCAAACTGTTGCAAGTGATCCCCTGAAAGTTTTTTGGTGGAAACAGATGGGTTTTTATCATCGGAAACAGAATTAGCGCTTGACGTCTGAACAACTTTTTTTGAAAAAATCCCTAAGCCACGCGGTCACAATTTCTGCTCAAAATCTGACGTTCTGCAATTCACTCAAAAATGTTGGCAAACTTCTGCAAGTGATCCCCTGAAAGGTTTTTTGGTGGAAACAGATGGGTTTTTATCATCGGAAACAGAATTAGCCCTTGACGTCTGAACAACTTTTTTTGAAAAAATCCCTAAGCCGCGCGGTCACAATTTCTGCTCAAAATCTGACGTTCTGCAATTCACTCCAAAATGTTGGCAAACTGTTGCAAGTGATCCCCTGAAAGGTTTTTTGGTGGAAACAGATGGGTTTTTGTCATCGGAAACAAAATTAGCGCTTGACGTCTGAACAACTTTTTTTGAAAAAATCCCTAAGCCGCGCGGTCACAATTTCTGCTCAAAATCTGACGTTCTGCAATTCACTCAAATATGTTGGCAAACTGTTGCAAGTGATTCCCTGAAATGTTTTTCGGTGGAAACAGATGGGTTTTTAGCATCGGAAACAGAATTAGCCCTCGACGTCTGAACAACTTTTTTTGAAAAAATCCCTAAGCCGCGCGGTCACAATTTCTGCTCAAAATCTGACGTTCTGCAATTCACTCAAAAATGTTGGCAAACTGCTGCGAGTGATCCCCTAAAAGGTTTTTTGGTGGAAACAGATGGGTTTTTATCATCGGAAACAGAATTAGCGCTTGACGTCTGAACAACTTTTTTTGAAAAAATCCCTAAGCCGCGCGGTCACAATTTCTGCTCAAAATCTGACGTTCTGCAATTCACTCAAAAATGTTGGCAAACTGCTGCAAGTGATCCCCTGAAAGGTTTTTTTGGTGGAAACAGATGGGTTTTTATCATCGGAAACAGAATTAGCCCTTGACGTCTGAACAACTTTTTTTGAAAAAATCCCTAAGCCGCGCGGTCACAATTTCTGCTCAAAATCTGACGTTCTGCAGTTCACTCCAAAATGTTGGCAAACTGTTGCAAGTGATCCCCTGAAAGGTTTTTTGGTGGAAACAGATGGGTTTTTGTCATCGGAAACAAAATTAGCGCTTGACGTCTGAACAACTTTTTTTGAAAAAATCCCTAAGCCGCGCGGTCACAATTTCTGCTCAAAATCTGACGTTCTGCAATTCACTCAAATATGTTGGCAAACTCTTGCAAGTGATTCCCTGAAATGTTTTTCGGTGGAAACAGATGGGTTTTTAGCATCGGAAACAGAATTAGCCCTCGACGTCTGAACAACTTTTTTTGAAAAAATCCCTAAGCCGCGCGGTCACAATTTCTGCTCAAAATCTGACGTTCTGCAATTCACTCAAAAATGTTGGCAAACTGCTGCAAGTGATCCCCTGAAAGTTTTTTGGTGGAAACAGATGGGTTTTTATCATCGGAAACAGAATTAGCGCTTGACGTCTGAACAACTTTTTTTGAAAAAATCCCTAAGCCACGCGGTCACAATTTCTGCTCAAAATCTGACGTTCTGCAATTCACTCAAAAATGTTGGCAAACTTCTGCAAGTGATCCCCTGAAAGGTTTTTTGGTGGAAACAGATGGGTTTTTATCATCGGAAACAGAATTAGCCCTTGACGTCTGAAAAACTTTTTTTGAAAAAATCCCTAAGCCGCGCGGTCACAATTTCTGCTCAAAATCTGACGTTCTGCAATTCACTCCAAAATGTTGGCAAACTGTTGCAAGTGATCCCCTGAAAGGTTTTTTGGTGGAAACAGATGGGTTTTTGTCATCGGAAACAAAATTAGCGCTTGACGTCTGAACAACTTTTTTTGAAAAAATCCCTAAGCCGCGCGGTCACAATTTCTGCTCAAAATCTGACGTTCTGCAATTCACTCAAATATGTTGGCAAACTGTTGCAAGTGATTCCCTGAAATGTTTTTCGGTGGAAACAGATGGGTTTTTAGCATCGGAAACAGAATTAGCCCTCGACGTCTGAACAACTTTTTTTGAAAAAATCCCTAAGCCGCGCGGTCACAATTTCTGCTCAAAATCTGACGTTCTGCAATTCACTCAAAAATGTTGGCAAACTGCTGCAAGTGATCCCCTAAAAGGTTTTTTGGTGGAAACAGATGGGTTTTTATCATCGGAAACAGAATTAGCGCTTGACGTCTGAACAACTTTTTTTGAAAAAATCCCTAAGCCGCGCGGTCACAATTTCTGCTCAAAATCTGACGTTCTGCAATTCACTCAAAAATGTTGGCAAACTGCTGCAAGTGATCCCCTGAAAGGTTTTTTTGGTGGAAACAGATGGGTTTTTATCATCGGAAACAGAATTAGCCCTTGACGTCTGAACAACTTTTTTTGAAAAAATCCCTAAGCCGCGCGGTCACAATTTCTGCTCAAAATCTGACGTTCTGCAATTCACTCCAAAATGTTGGCAAACTGTTGCAAGTGATCCCCTGAAAGGTTTTTTGGTGGAAACAGATGGGTTTTTGTCATCGGAAACAAAATTAGCGCTTGACGTCTGAACAACTTTTTTTGAAAAAATCCCTAAGCCGCGCGGTCACAATTTCTGCTCAAAATCTGACGTTCTGCAATTCACTCAAATATGTTGGCAAACTCTTGCAAGTGATTCCCTGAAATGTTTTTCGGTGGAAACAGATGGGTTTTTAGCATCGGAAACAGAATTAGCCCTCGACGTCTGAACAACTTTTTTTGAAAAAATCCCTAAGCCGCGCGGTCACAATTTCTGCTCAAAATCTGACGTTCTGCAATTCACTCAAAAATGTTGGCAAACTGCTGCAAGTGATCCCCTGAAAGGTTTTTTGGTGGAAACAGATGGGTTTTTATCATCGGAAACAGAATTAGCGCTTGACGTCTGAACAACTTTTTTTGAAAAAATCCCTAAGCCGCGCGGTCACAATTTCTGTTCAAAATCTGACGTTCTGCAATTCACTCAAAAATGTTGGCAAACTGCTGCAAGTGATCCCCTGAAAGGTTTTTTTGGTGGAAACAGATGGGTTTTTATCATCGGAAACAGAATTAGCGCTCGACGTCTGAACAACTTTTTTTGAAAAAATCCCTAAGCCGCGCGGTCACAATTTCTGCTCAAAATCTGATGTTCTGCAATTCACTGAAAAATGTTGGCAAACTGTTGCAAGTGATCCCCTGAAAGGTTTTTTGGTGGAAACAGATGGGTTTTTATCATCGGAAACAGAATTAGCGCTTGACGTCTGAACAACTCTTTTTGAAAAAAATCCCTAAGCCGCGCGGTCACAATTTCTGCTCAAAATCTGACGTTCTGCAATTCACTCAAAAATGTTGGCAAACTGTTGCAAGTGATCCCCTGAAAGGTTTTTTGGTGGAAACAGATGGCTTTTTATCATCGGAAACAGAATTAGCCCTCGACGTCTGAACAACTTTTTTTAAAAAAAACCCTAAGCCGCGCGGTCACAATTTCTGCTCAAAATCTGACGTTCTGCAATTCACTCAAAAATGTTGGCAAACTGCTGCAAGTGATCCCCTGAAAGGTTTTTTGGTGGAAACAGATTGGTTTTTAGCATCGGAAACAGAATTAGCGCTTGGCGTCTGAACAAGTTTTTTTGAAAAAATCCCTAAGCCGCGCGGTCACAATTTCTGCTCAAAATCTGACGTTCTGCAATTCACTCAAAAATGTTGGCAAACTGTTGCAAGTGATCCCCTGAAAGGTTTTTTGGTGGAAACAGATGGGTTTTTATCATCGGAAACAGAATTAGCGCTTGACGTCTGAACAACTTTTTTTGAAAAAATCCCTAAGCCGCGCGGTCACAATTTCTGCTCAAAATCTGACGTTCTGCAATTCACTCAAATATGTTGGCAAACTGTTGCAAGTGATTCCCTGAAATGTTTTTCGGTGGAAACAGATGGGTTTTTAGCATCGGAAACAGAATTAGCCCTTGACGTCTGAACAACTTTTTTTGAAAAAATCCCTAAGCCGCGCGGTCACAATTTCTGCTCAAAATCTGACGTTCTGCAATTCACTCAAAAATGTTGGCAAACTGTTGCAAGTGATTCCCTGAAATGTTTTTCGGTGGAAACAGATGGGTTTTTATCATCGGAAACAGAATTAGCGCTTGACGTCTGAACAACTTTTTTTGAAAAAATCCCTAAGCCGCGCGGTCACAATTTCTGCTCAAAATCTGACGTTCTGCAATTCACTCAAAAATGTTGGCAAACTGCTGCAAGTGATCCCCTGAAAGGTTTTTTGGTGGAAACAGATGGGTTTTTATCATCGGAAACAGAATTAGCGCTTGACGTCTGAACAACTTTTTTTGAAAAAATCCCTAAGCCGCGCGGTCACAATTTCTGCTCAAAATCTGACGTTCTGCAATTCACTCAAAAATGTTGGCAAACTGTTGCAAGTGATCCCCTGAAAGGTTTTTTGGTGGAAACAGATGGGTTTTTATCATCGGAAACAGAATTAGCGCTTGACGTCTGAACAACTTTTTTTGAAAAAATCCCTAAGCCGCGCGGTCACAATTTCTGCTCAAAATCTGACGTTCTGCAATTCACTCAGAAATGTTGGCAAACTGTTGCAAGTGATCCCCTGAAAGTTTTTTGGTGGAAACAGATGGGTTTTTATCATCGGAAACAGAATTAGCGCTTGACGTCTGAACAACTTTTTTTGAAAAAATCCCTAAGCCACGCGGTCACAATTTCTGCTCAAAATCTGACGTTCTGCAATTCACTCAAAAATGTTGGCAAACTTCTGCAAGTGATCCCCTGAAAGGTTTTTTGGTGGAAACAGATGGGTTTTTATCATCGGAAACAGAATTAGCCCTTGACGTCTGAACAACTTTTTTTGAAAAAATCCCTAAGCCGCGCGGTCACAATTTCTGCTCAAAATCTGACGTTCTGCAATTCACTCCAAAATGTTGGCAAACTGTTGCAAGTGATCCCCTGAAAGGTTTTTTGGTGGAAACAGATGGGTTTTTGTCATCGGAAACAAAATTAGCGCTTGACGTCTGAACAACTTTTTTTGAAAAAATCCCTAAGCCGCGCGGTCACAATTTCTGCTCAAAATCTGACGTTCTGCAATTCACTCAAATATGTTGGCAAACTGTTGCAAGTGATTCCCTGAAATGTTTTTCGGTGGAAACAGATGGGTTTTTAGCATCGGAAACAGAATTAGCCCTCGACGTCTGAACAACTTTTTTTGAAAAAATCCCTAAGCCGCGCGGTCACAATTTCTGCTCAAAATCTGACGTTCTGCAATTCACTCAAAAATGTTGGCAAACTGCTGCAAGTGATCCCCTAAAAGGTTTTTTGGTGGAAACAGATGGGTTTTTATCATCGGAAACAGAATTAGCGCTTGACGTCTGAACAACTTTTTTTGAAAAAATCCCTAAGCCGCGCGGTCACAATTTCTGCTCAAAATCTGACGTTCTGCAATTCACTCAAAAATGTTGGCAAACTGCTGCAAGTGATCCCCTGAAAGGTTTTTTTGGTGGAAACAGATGGGTTTTTATCATCGGAAACAGAATTAGCCCTTGACGTCTGAACAACTTTTTTTGAAAAAATCCCTAAGCCGCGCGGTCACAATTTCTGCTCAAAATCTGACGTTCTGCAATTCACTCCAAAATGTTGGCAAACTGTTGCAAGTGATCCCCTGAAAGGTTTTTTGGTGGAAACAGATGGGTTTTTGTCATCGGAAACAAAATTAGCGCTTGACGTCTGAACAACTTTTTTTGAAAAAATCCCTAAGCCGCGCGGTCACAATTTCTGCTCAAAATCTGACGTTCTGCAATTCACTCAAATATGTTGGCAAACTCTTGCAAGTGATTCCCTGAAATGTTTTTCGGTGGAAACAGATGGGTTTTTAGCATCGGAAACAGAATTAGCCCTCGACGTCTGAACAACTTTTTTTGAAAAAATCCCTAAGCCGCGCGGTCACAATTTCTGCTCAAAATCTGACGTTCTGCAATTCACTCAAAAATGTTGGCAAACTGCTGCAAGTGATCCCCTGAAAGGTTTTTTGGTGGAAACAGATGGGTTTTTATCATCGGAAACAGAATTAGCGCTTGACGTCTGAACAACTTTTTTTGAAAAAATCCCTAAGCCGCGCGGTCACAATTTCTGCTCAAAATCTGACGTTCTGCAATTCACTCAAAAATGTTGGCAAACTGCTGCAAGTGATCCCCTGAAAGGTTTTTTTGGTGGAAACAGATGGGTTTTTATCATCGGAAACAGAATTAGCGCTCGACGTCTGAACAACTTTTTTTGAAAAAATCCCTAAGCCGCGCGGTCACAATTTCTGCTCAAAATCTGATGTTCTGCAATTCACTGAAAAATGTTGGCAAACTGTTGCAAGTGATCCCCTGAAAGGTTTTTTGGTGGAAACAGATGGGTTTTTATCATCGGAAACAGAATTAGCGCTTGACGTCTGAACAACTCTTTTTGAAAAAAATCCCTAAGCCGCGCGGTCACAATTTCTGCTCAAAATCTGACGTTCTGCAATTCACTCAAAAATGTTGGCAAACTGTTGCAAGTGATCCCCTGAAAGGTTTTTTGGTGGAAACAGATGGCTTTTTATCATCGGAAACAGAATTAGCCCTCGACGTCTGAACAACTTTTTTTTAAAAAAACCCTAAGCCGCGCGGTCACAATTTCTGCTCAAAATCTGACGTTCTGCAATTCACTCAAAAATGTTGGCAAACTGCTGCAAGTGATCCCCTGAAAGGTTTTTTGGTGGAAACAGATGGGTTTTTATCATCGGAAACAGAATTAGCGCTTGACGTCTGAACAACTTTTTTTGAAAAAATCCCTAAGCCGCGCGGTCACAATTTCTGCTCAAAATCTGACGTTCTGCAATTCACTCAAAAATGTTGGCAAACTGCTGCAAGTGATCCCCTGAAAGGTTTTTTGGTGGAAACAGATGGGTTTTTATCATCGGAAACAGAATTAGCGCTTGGCGTCTGAACAAGTTTTTTTGAAAAAATCCCTAAGCCGCGCGGTCACAATTTCTGCTCAAAATCTGACGTTCTGCAATTCACTCAAAAATGTTGGCAAACTGTTGCAAGTGATCCCCTGAAAGGTTTTTTGGTGGAAACAGATGGGTTTTTATCATCGGAAACAGAATTAGCGCTTGACGTCTGAACAACTTTTTTTGAAAAAATCCCTAAGCCGCGCGGTCACAATTTCTGCTCAAAATCTGACGTTCTGCAATTCACTCAAATATGTTGGCAAACTGTTGCAAGTGATTCCCTGAAATGTTTTTCGGTGGAAACAGATGGGTTTTTAGCATCGGAAACAGAATTAGCCCTTGACGTCTGAACAACTTTTTTTGAAAAAATCCCTAAGCCGCGCGGTCACAATTTCTGCTCAAAATCTGACGTTCTGCAATTCACTCAAAAATGTTGGCAAACTGTTGCAAGTGATTCCCTGAAATGTTTTTTGGTGGAAACAGATGGGTTTTTATCATCGGAAACAGAATTAGCCCTCGATGTATGAACAACTTTTTTGGAAAAAATCCGTAAGCCGCGCGGTCACAATTTCTGCTCAAAATCTGACGTTCTGCAATTCACTCAAAAATGTTGGCAAACTGTTGCAAGTGATTCCCTGAAATGTTTTTCGGTGGAAACAGATGGGTTTTTATCATCGGAAACAGAATTAGCGCTTGACGTCTGAACAACTTTTTTTGAAAAAATCCCTAAGCCGCGCGGTCACAATTTCTGCTCAAAATCTGACGTTCTGCAATTCACTCAAAAATGTTGGCAAACTGCTGCAAGTGATCCCCTGAAAGGTTTTTTGGTGGAAACAGATGGGTTTTTATCATCGGAAACAGAATTAGCGCTTGACGTCTGAACAACTTTTTTTGAAAAAATCCCTAAGCCGCGCGGTCACAATTTCTGCTCAAAATCTGACGTTCTGCAATTCACTCAAAAATGTTGGCAAACTGTTGCAAGTGATCCCCTGAAAGGTTTTTTGGTGGAAACAGATGGGTTTTTATCATCGGAAACAGAATTAGCGCTTGACGTCTGAACAACTTTTTTTGAAAAAATCCCTAAGCCGCGCGGTCACAATTTCTGCTCAAAATCTGACGTTCTGCAATTCACTCAAATATGTTGGCAAACTCTTGCAAGTGATTCCCTGAAATGTTTTTCGGTGGAAACAGATGGGTTTTTAGCATCGGAAACAGAATTAGCCCTCGACGTCTGAACAACTTTTTTTGAAAAAATCCCTAAGCCGCGCGGTCACAATTTCTGCTCAAAATCTGACGTTCTGCAATTCACTCAAAAATGTTGGCAAACTGCTGCAAGTGATCCCCTGAAAGGTTTTTTGGTGGAAACAGATGGGTTTTTATCATCGGAAACAGAATTAGCGCTTGACGTCTGAACAACTTTTTTTGAAAAAATCCCTAAGCCGCGCGGTCACAATTTCTGCTCAAAATCTGACGTTCTGCAATTCACTCAAAAATGTTGGCAAACTGCTGCAAGTGATCCCCTGAAAGGTTTTTTTGGTGGAAACAGATGGGTTTTTATCATCGGAAACAGAATTAGCGCTCGACGTCTGAACAACTTTTTTTGAAAAAATCCCTAAGCCGCGCGGTCACAATTTCTGCTCAAAATCTGATGTTCTGCAATTCACTGAAAAATGTTGGCAAACTGTTGCAAGTGATCCCCTGAAAGGTTTTTTGGTGGAAACAGATGGGTTTTTATCATCGGAAACAGAATTAGCGCTTGACGTCTGAACAACTCTTTTTGAAAAAAATCCCTAAGCCGCGCGGTCACAATTTCTGCTCAAAATCTGACGTTCTGCAATTCACTCAAAAATGTTGGCAAACTGTTGCAAGTGATCCCCTGAAAGGTTTTTTGGTGGAAACAGATGGCTTTTTATCATCGGAAACAGAATTAGCCCTCGACGTCTGAACAACTTTTTTTTAAAAAAACCCTAAGCCGCGCGGTCACAATTTCTGCTCAAAATCTGACGTTCTGCAATTCACTCAAAAATGTTGGCAAACTGCTGCAAGTGATCCCCTGAAAGGTTTTTTGGTGGAAACAGATGGGTTTTTATCATCGGAAACAGAATTAGCGCTTGACGTCTGAACAACTTTTTTTGAAAAAATCCCTAAGCCGCGCGGTCACAATTTCTGCTCAAAATCTGACGTTCTGCAATTCACTCAAAAATGTTGGCAAACTGCTGCAAGTGATCCCCTGAAAGGTTTTTTGGTGGAAACAGATGGGTTTTTATCATCGGAAACAGAATTAGCGCTTGGCGTCTGAACAAGTTTTTTTGAAAAAATCCCTAAGCCGCGCGGTCACAATTTCTGCTCAAAATCTGACGTTCTGCAATTCACTCAAAAATGTTGGCAAACTGTTGCAAGTGATCCCCTGAAAGGTTTTTTGGTGGAAACAGATGGGTTTTTATCATCGGAAACAGAATTAGCGCTTGACGTCTGAACAACTTTTTTTGAAAAAATCCCTAAGCCGCGCGGTCACAATTTCTGCTCAAAATCTGACGTTCTGCAATTCACTCAAATATGTTGGCAAACTGTTGCAAGTGATTCCCTGAAATGTTTTTCGGTGGAAACAGATGGGTTTTTAGCATCGGAAACAGAATTAGCCCTTGACGTCTGAACAACTTTTTTTGAAAAAATCCCTAAGCCGCGCGGTCACAATTTCTGCTCAAAATCTGACGTTCTGCAATTCACTCAAAAATGTTGGCAAACTGTTGCAAGTGATTCCCTGAAATGTTTTTTGGTGGAAACAGATGGGTTTTTATCATCGGAAACAGAATTAGCCCTCGATGTATGAACAACTTTTTTGGAAAAAATCCGTAAGCCGCGCGGTCACAATTTCTGCTCAAAATCTGACGTTCTGCAATTCACTCAAAAATGTTGGCAAACTGTTGCAAGTGATTCCCTGAAATGTTTTTCGGTGGAAACAGATGGGTTTTTATCATCGGAAACAGAATTAGCGCTTGACGTCTGAACAACTTTTTTTGAAAAAATCCCTAAGCCGCGCGGTCACAATTTCTGCTCAAAATCTGACGTTCTGCAATTCACTCAAAAATGTTGGCAAACTGCTGCAAGTGATCCCCTGAAAGGTTTTTTGGTGGAAACAGATGGGTTTTTATCATCGGAAACAGAATTAGCGCTTGACGTCTGAACAACTTTTTTTGAAAAAATCCCTAAGCCGCGCGGTCACAATTTCTGCTCAAAATCTGACGTTCTGCAATTCACTCAAAAATGTTGGCAAACTGTTGCAAGTGATCCCCTGAAAGGTTTTTTGGTGGAAACAGATGGGTTTTTATCATCGGAAACAGAATTAGCGCTTGACGTCTGAACAACTTTTTTTGAAAAAATCCCTAAGCCGCGCGGTCACAATTTCTGCTCAAAATCTGACGTTCTGCAATTCACTCAGAAATGTTGGCAAACTGTTGCAAGTGATCCCCTGAAAGTTTTTTGGTGGAAACAGATGGGTTTTTATCATCGGAAACAGAATTAGCGCTTGACGTCTGAACAACTTTTTTTGAAAAAATCCCTAAGCCACGCGGTCACAATTTCTGCTCAAAATCTGACGTTCTGCAATTCACTCAAAAATGTTGGCAAACTTCTGCAAGTGATCCCCTGAAAGGTTTTTTGGTGGAAACAGATGGGTTTTTATCATCGGAAACAGAATTAGCCCTTGACGTCTGAACAACTTTTTTTGAAAAAATCCCTAAGCCGCGCGGTCACAATTTCTGCTCAAAATCTGACGTTCTGCAATTCACTCCAAAATGTTGGCAAACTGTTGCAAGTGATCCCCTGAAAGGTTTTTTGGTGGAAACAGATGGGTTTTTGTCATCGGAAACAAAATTAGCGCTTGACGTCTGAACAACTTTTTTTGAAAAAATCCCTAAGCCGCGCGGTCACAATTTCTGCTCAAAATCTGACGTTCTGCAATTCACTCAAATATGTTGGCAAACTGTTGCAAGTGATTCCCTGAAATGTTTTTCGGTGGAAACAGATGGGTTTTTAGCATCGGAAACAGAATTAGCCCTCGACGTCTGAACAACTTTTTTTGAAAAAATCCCTAAGCCGCGCGGTCACAATTTCTGCTCAAAATCTGACGTTCTGCAATTCACTCAAAAATGTTGGCAAACTGCTGCAAGTGATCCCCTAAAAGGTTTTTTGGTGGAAACAGATGGGTTTTTATCATCGGAAACAGAATTAGCGCTTGACGTCTGAACAACTTTTTTTGAAAAAATCCCTAAGCCGCGCGGTCACAATTTCTGCTCAAAATCTGACGTTCTGCAATTCACTCAAAAATGTTGGCAAACTGCTGCAAGTGATCCCCTGAAAGGTTTTTTTGGTGGAAACAGATGGGTTTTTATCATCGGAAACAGAATTAGCCCTTGACGTCTGAACAACTTTTTTTGAAAAAATCCCTAAGCCGCGCGGTCACAATTTCTGCTCAAAATCTGACGTTCTGCAATTCACTCCAAAATGTTGGCAAACTGTTGCAAGTGATCCCCTGAAAGGTTTTTTGGTGGAAACAGATGGGTTTTTGTCATCGGAAACAAAATTAGCGCTTGACGTCTGAACAACTTTTTTTGAAAAAATCCCTAAGCCGCGCGGTCACAATTTCTGCTCAAAATCTGACGTTCTGCAATTCACTCAAATATGTTGGCAAACTCTTGCAAGTGATTCCCTGAAATGTTTTTCGGTGGAAACAGATGGGTTTTTAGCATCGGAAACAGAATTAGCCCTCGACGTCTGAACAACTTTTTTTGAAAAAATCCCTAAGCCGCGCGGTCACAATTTCTGCTCAAAATCTGACGTTCTGCAATTCACTCAAAAATGTTGGCAAACTGCTGCAAGTGATCCCCTGAAAGGTTTTTTGGTGGAAACAGATGGGTTTTTATCATCGGAAACAGAATTAGCGCTTGACGTCTGAACAACTTTTTTTGAAAAAATCCCTAAGCCGCGCGGTCACAATTTCTGCTCAAAATCTGACGTTCTGCAATTCACTCAAAAATGTTGGCAAACTGCTGCAAGTGATCCCCTGAAAGGTTTTTTTGGTGGAAACAGATGGGTTTTTATCATCGGAAACAGAATTAGCGCTCGACGTCTGAACAACTTTTTTTGAAAAAATCCCTAAGCCGCGCGGTCACAATTTCTGCTCAAAATCTGATGTTCTGCAATTCACTGAAAAATGTTGGCAAACTGTTGCAAGTGATCCCCTGAAAGGTTTTTTGGTGGAAACAGATGGGTTTTTATCATCGGAAACAGAATTAGCGCTTGACGTCTGAACAACTCTTTTTGAAAAAAATCCCTAAGCCGCGCGGTCACAATTTCTGCTCAAAATCTGACGTTCTGCAATTCACTCAAAAATGTTGGCAAACTGTTGCAAGTGATCCCCTGAAAGGTTTTTTGGTGGAAACAGATGGCTTTTTATCATCGGAAACAGAATTAGCCCTCGACGTCTGAACAACTTTTTTTAAAAAAAACCCTAAGCCGCGCGGTCACAATTTCTGCTCAAAATCTGACGTTCTGCAATTCACTCAAAAATGTTGGCAAACTGCTGCAAGTGATCCCCTGAAAGGTTTTTTGGTGGAAACAGATGGGTTTTTATCATCGGAAACAGAATTAGCGCTTGGCGTCTGAACAAGTTTTTTTGAAAAAATCCCTAAGCCGCGCGGTCACAATTTCTGCTCAAAATCTGACGTTCTGCAATTCACTCAAAAATGTTGGCAAACTGTTGCAAGTGATCCCCTGAAAGGTTTTTTGGTGGAAACAGATGGGTTTTTATCATCGGAAACAGAATTAGCGCTTGACGTCTGAACAACTTTTTTTGAAAAAATCCCTAAGCCGCGTGGTCACAATTTCTGCTCAAAATCTGACGTTCTGCAATTCACTCAGAAATGTTGGCAAACTGTTGCAAGTGATCCCCTGAAAGGTTTTTTGGTGGAAACAGATGGGTTTTTGTCATCGGAAACAAAATTAGCGCTTGACGTCTGAACAACTTTTTTTGAAAAAATCCCTAAGCCGCGCGGTCACAATTTCTGCTCAAAATCTGACGTTCTGCAATTCACTCAAATATGTTGGCAAACTGTTGCAAGTGATTCCCTGAAATGTTTTTCTGTGGAAACAGATGGGTTTTTAGCATCGGAAACAGAATTAGCCCTTGGCGTCTGAACAACTTTTTTTGAAAAAATCCCTAAGCCGCGCGGTCACAATTTCTGCTCAAAATCTGACGTTCTGCAATTCACTCAAAAATGTTGGCAAACTGTTGCAAGTGATTCCCTGAAATGTTTTTTGGTGGAAACAGATGGGTTTTTATCATCGGAAACAGAATTAGCCCTCGACGTATGAACAACTTTTTTTGAAAAAATCCGTAAGCCGCGCGGTCACAATTTCTGCTCAAAATCTGACGTTCTGCAATTCACTCAAAAATGTTGGCAAACTGCTGCAAGTGATCCCCTGAAAGGTTTTTTTGGTGGAAACAGATGGGTTTTTATCATCGGAAACAGAATTAGCGCTCGACGTCTGAACAACTTTTTTTGAAAAAATCCCTAAGCCGCGCGGTCACAATTTCTGCTCAAAATCTGATGTTCTGCAATTCACTGAAAAATGTTGGCAAACTGTTGCAAGTGATCCCCTGAAAGGTTTTTTGGTGGAAACAGATGGGTTTTTATCATCGGAAACAGAATTAGCGCTTGACGTCTGAACAACTCTTTTTGAAAAAAATCCCTAAGCCGCGCGGTCACAATTCCTGCTCAAAATCTGACGTTCTGCAATTCACTCAAAAATGTTGGCAAACTGTTGCAAGTGATCCCCTGAAAGGTTTTTTGGTGGAAACAGATGGCTTTTTATCATCGGAAACAGAATTAGCCCTCGACGTCTGAACAACTTTTTTTGAAAAAATCCCTAAGCCGCGCGGTCACAATTTCTGCTCAAAATCTGACGTTCTGCAATTCACTCAAAAATGTTGGCAAACTGCTGCAAGTGATCCCCTGAAAGGTTTTTTGGTGGAAACAGATGGGTTTTTATCATCGGAAACAGAATTAGCGCTTGACGTCTGAACAACTTTTTTTGAAAAAATCCCTAAGCCGCGCGGTCACAATTTCTGCTCAAAATCTGACGTTCTGCAATTCACTCAAAAATGTTGGCAAACTGCTGCAAGTGATCCCCTGAAAGGTTTTTTGGTGGAAACAGATGGGTTTTTATCATCGGAAACAGAATTAGCGCTTGACGTCTGAACAACTTTTTTTGAAAAAATCCCTAAGCCGCGTGGTCACAATTTCTGCTCAAAATCTGACGTTCTGCAATTCACTCAGAAATGTTGGCAAACTGTTGCAAGTGATCCCCTGAAAGGTTTTTTGGTGGAAACAGATGGGTTTTTGTCATCGGAAACAAAATTAGCGCTTGACGTCTGAACAACTTTTTTTGAAAAAATCCCTAAGCCGCGCGGTCACAATTTCTGCTCAAAATCTGACGTTCTGCAATTCACTCAAATATGTTGGCAAACTGTTGCAAGTGATTCCCTGAAATGTTTTTCTGTGGAAACAGATGGGTTTTTAGCATCGGAAACAGAATTAGCCCTTGACGTCTGAACAACTTTTTTTGAAAAAATCCCTAAGCCGCGCGGTCACAATTTCTGCTCAAAATCTGACGTTCTGCAATTCACTCAAAAATGTTGGCAAACTGTTGCAAGTGATTCCCTGAAATGTTTTTTGGTGGAAACAGATGGGTTTTTATCATCGGAAACAGAATTAGCCCTCGACGTATGAACAACTTTTTTTGAAAAAATCCGTAAGCCGCGCGGTCACAATTTCTGCTCAAAATCTGACGTTCTGCAATTCACTCAAAAATGTTGGCAAACTGTTGCAAGTGATTCACTGAAATGTTTTTCGGTGGAAACAGATGGGTTTTTATCATCGGAAACAGAATTAGCGCTTGACGTCTGAACAACTTTTTTTGAAAAAATCCCTAAGCCGCGCGGTCACAATTTCTGCTCAAAATCTGACGTTCTGCAATTCACTCAAAAATGTTGGCAAACTGTTGCAAGTGATCCCCTGAAAGGTTTTTTGGTGGAAACAGATGGGTTTTTATCATCGGAAACAGAATTAGCGCTTGACGTCTGAACAACTTTTTTTGAAAAAATCCCTAAGCCGCGCGGTCACAATTTCTGCTCAAAATCTGACGTTCTGCAATTCACTCAAAAATGTTGGCAAACTGCTGCAAGTGATCCCCTGAAAGGTTTTTTGGTGGAAACAGATGGGTTTTTATCATCGGAAACAGAATTAGCGCTTGACGTCTGAACAACTTTTTTTGAAAAAATCCCTAAGCCGCGCGGTCACAATTTCTGCTCAAAATCTGACGTTCTGCAATTCACTCAAAAATGTTGGCAAACTGCTGCAAGTGATCCCCTGAAAGGTTTTTTGGTGGAAACAGATGGGTTTTTATCATCGGAAACAGAATTAGCGCTTGACGTCTGAACAACTTTTTTTGAAAAAATCCCTAAGCCGCGTGGTCACAATTTCTGCTCAAAATCTGACGTTCTGCAATTCACTCAGAAATGTTGGCAAACTGTTGCAAGTGATCCCCTGAAAGGTTTTTTGGTGGAAACAGATGGGTTTTTGTCATCGGAAACAAAATTAGCGCTTGACGTCTGAACAACTTTTTTTGAAAAAATCCCTAAGCCGCGCGGTCACAATTTCTGCTCAAAATCTGACGTTCTGCAATTCACTCAAATATGTTGGCAAACTGTTGCAAGTGATTCCCTGAAATGTTTTTCTGTGGAAACAGATGGGTTTTTAGCATCGGAAACAGAATTAGCCCTTGACGTCTGAACAACTTTTTTTGAAAAAATCCCTAAGCCGCGCGGTCACAATTTCTGCTCAAAATCTGACGTTCTGCAATTCACTCAAAAATGTTGGCAAACTGTTGCAAGTGATTCCCTGAAATGTTTTTTGGTGGAAACAGATGGGTTTTTATCATCGGAAACAGAATTAGCCCTCGACGTATGAACAACTTTTTTTGAAAAAATCCGTAAGCCGCGCGGTCACAATTTCTGCTCAAAATCTGACGTTCTGCAATTCACTCAAAAATGTTGGCAAACTGTTGCAAGTGATTCACTGAAATGTTTTTCGGTGGAAACAGATGGGTTTTTATCATCGGAAACAGAATTAGCGCTTGACGTCTGAACAACTTTTTTTGAAAAAATCCCTAAGCCGCGCGGTCACAATTTCTGCTCAAAATCTGACGTTCTGCAATTCACTCAAAAATGTTGGCAAACTGTTGCAAGTGATCCCCTGAAAGGTTTTTTGGTGGAAACAGATGGGTTTTTATCATCGGAAACAGAATTAGCGCTTGACGTCTGAACAACTTTTTTTGAAAAAATCCCTAAGCCGCGCGGTCACAATTTCTGCTCAAAATCTGACGTTCTGCAATTCACTCAAAAATGTTGGCAAACTGTTGCAAGTGATCCCCTGAAAGGTTTTTTGGTGGAAACAGATGGGTTTTTATCATCGGAAACAGAATTAGCGCTCGACGTCTGAACAACTTTTTTTGAAAAAATCCCTAAGCCGCGCGGTCACAATTTCTGCTCAAAATCTGATGTTCTGCAATTCACTGAAAAATGTTGGCAAACTGTTGCAAGTGATCCCCTGAAAGGTTTTTTGGTGGAAACAGATGGGTTTTTATCATCGGAAACAGAATTAGCGCTTGACGTCTGAACAACTCTTTTTGAAAAAAATCCCTAAGCCGCGCGGTCACAATTTCTGCTCAAAATCTGACGTTCTGCAATTCACTCAAAAATGTTGGCAAACTGTTGCAAGTGATCCCCTGAAAGGTTTTTTGGTGGAAACAGATGGCTTTTTATCATCGGAAACAGAATTAGCCCTCGACGTCTGAACAACTTTTTTTGAAAAAATCCCTAAGCCGCGCGGTCACAATTTCTGCTCAAAATCTGACGTTCTGCAATTCACTCAAAAATGTTGGCAAACTGCTGCAAGTGATCCCCTGAAAGGTTTTTTGGTGGAAACAGATGGGTTTTTATCATCGGAAACAGAATTAGCGCTTGACGTCTGAACAACTTTTTTTGAAAAAATCCCTAAGCCGCGCGGTCACAATTTCTGCTCAAAATCTGACGTTCTGCAATTCACTCAAAAATGTTGGCAAACTGCTGCAAGTGATCCCCTGAAAGGTTTTTTGGTGGAAACAGATGGGTTTTTATCATCGGAAACAGAATTAGCGCTTGACGTCTGAACAACTTTTTTTGAAAAAATCCCTAAGCCGCGTGGTCACAATTTCTGCTCAAAATCTGACGTTCTGCAATTCACTCAGAAATGTTGGCAAACTGTTGCAAGTGATCCCCTGAAAGGTTTTTTGGTGGAAACAGATGGGTTTTTGTCATCGGAAACAAAATTAGCGCTTGACGTCTGAACAACTTTTTTTGAAAAAATCCCTAAGCCGCGCGGTCACAATTTCTGCTCAAAATCTGACGTTCTGCAATTCACTCAAATATGTTGGCAAACTGTTGCAAGTGATTCCCTGAAATGTTTTTCTGTGGAAACAGATGGGTTTTTAGCATCGGAAACAGAATTAGCCCTTGACGTCTGAACAACTTTTTTTGAAAAAATCCCTAAGCCGCGCGGTCACAATTTCTGCTCAAAATCTGACGTTCTGCAATTCACTCAAAAATGTTGGCAAACTGTTGCAAGTGATTCCCTGAAATGTTTTTTGGTGGAAACAGATGGGTTTTTATCATCGGAAACAGAATTAGCCCTCGACGTATGAACAACTTTTTTTGAAAAAATCCGTAAGCCGCGCGGTCACAATTTCTGCTCAAAATCTGACGTTCTGCAATTCACTCAAAAATGTTGGCAAACTGTTGCAAGTGATTCCCTGAAATGTTTTTCGGTGGAAACAGATGGGTTTTTATCATCGGAAACAGAATTAGCGCTTGACGTCTGAACAACTTTTTTTGAAAAAATCCCTAAGCCGCGCGGTCACAATTTCTGCTCAAAATCTGACGTTCTGCAATTCACTCAAAAATGTTGGCAAACTGTTGCAAGTGATCCCCTGAAAGGTTTTTTGGTGGAAACAGATGGGTTTTTATCATCGGAAACAGAATTAGCGCTTGACGTCTGAACAACTTTTTTTGAAAAAATCCCTAAGCCGCGCGGTCACAATTTCTGCTCAAAATCTGACGTTCTGCAATTCACTCAAAAATGTTGGCAAACTGTTGCAAGTGATCCCCTGAAAGGTTTTTTGGTGGAAACAGATGGGTTTTTATCATCGGAAACAGAATTAGTGCTTGACGTCTGAACAACTTTTTTTGAAAAAAACCCTAAGCCGCGCGGTCACAATTTCTGCTCAAAATCTGACGTTCTGCAATTCACTCAGAAATGTTGGCAAACTGTTGCAAGTGATCTCCTGAAAGGTTTTTTGGTGGAAACAGATGGGTTTTTGTCATCGGAAACAGAATTAGTGCTTGACGTCTGAACAACTTTTTTTGAAAAAATCCCTAAGCCGCGCGGTCACAATTTCTGCTCAAAATCTGACGTTCTGCAATTCACACAAAAATGTTGGCAAACTGTTGAAAGTGATCCCCTGAAAGGTTTTTTGGTGGAAACAGATGGGTTTTTGTCATCGGAAACAGAATTAGCGCTTGACGTCTGAACAACTTTTTTTGAAAAAATCCCTAAGCCGCGCGGTCACAATTTCTGCTCAAAATCTGACGTTCTGCAATTCACTCAGAAATGTTGGCAAACTGTTGCAAGTGATCTCCTGAAAGGTTTTTTGGTGGAAACAGATGGGTTTTTGTCATCGGAAACAGAATTAGCGCTTGACGTCTGAACAACTTTTTTTGAAAAAATCCCTAAGCCGCGCGGTCACAATTTCTGCTCAAAATCTGACGTTCTGCAATTCACTCAAAAATGTTGGCAAACTGTTGCAAGTGATCCCCTGAAATGTTTTTCGGTGGAAACAGGTGGGTTTTTATCATCGGAAACAGAATTAGCGCTTGACGTCTGAACAACTTTTTTTGAAAAAATCCCTAAGCCGCGCGGTCACGATTTCTGCTCAAAATCTGACGTTCTGCAATTCACTCAAAAATGTTGGCAAACTGTTGCAAGTGATTCCCTGAAATGTTTTTCGGTGGAAACAGATGGGTTTTTATCATCGGAAACAGAATTAGACCTCGACGTATGAACAACTTTTTTTGAAAAAATCCCTAAGCCGCGCGGTCACAATTTCTGCTCAAAATCTGACGTTCTGCAATTCACTCAAAAATGTTGGCAAACTGTTGCAAGTGATTCCCTGAAATGTTTTTTGGTGGAAACAGATGGGTTTTTATCATCGGAAACAGAATTAGCGCTTGACATCTGAACAACTTTTTTTGAAAAAATCCCTAAGCCGCGCGGTCACAATTTCTGCTCAAAATCTGACGTTCTGCAATTCACTCAAAAATGTTGGCAAACTGTTGCAAGTGATCCCCTGAAATGTTTTTCGGTGGAAACAGATTGGTTTTTAGCATCGGAAACAGAATTAGCCCTGGACGTCTGAACAACTTTTTTTGAAAAAATCCCTAAGCCGCGCGGACACAATTTCTGCTCAAAATCTGACGTTCTGCAATTCACTCAAATATGTTGGCAAACTGTTGCAAGTGATCCCCTGAAATGTTTTTTGGTGGAAACAGATGGGTTTTTATCATCGGAAACAGAATTAGCCCTCGACGTATGAACAACTTTTTTTGAAAAAATCCCTAAGCCGCGCGGTCACAATTTCTGATCAAAATCTGACGTTCTGCAATTCACTCAAAAATGTTGGCAAACTGTTGCAAGTGATTCCCTGAAATGTTTTTCGGTGGAAACAGATGGGTTTTTATCATCGGAAACAGAATTAGCGCTTGACGTCTGAACAACTTTTTTTGAAAAAATCCCTAAGCCGCGCGGTCACAATTTCTGATCAAAATCTGACGTTCTGCAATTCACTCAAAAATGTTGGCAAACTGTTGCAAGTGATCCCCTGAAAGGTTTTTTGGTGGAAACAGATGGGTTTTTAGCATCGGAAACAGAATTAGCCCTTGACGTCTGAACAACTTTTTTTGAAAAAATCCCTAAGCCGCGCGGACACAATTTCTGCTCAAAATCTGACGTTCTGCAATTCACTCAAATATGTTGGCAAACTGTTGCAAGTGATCCCCTGAAATGTTTTTTGGTGGAAACAGATGGGTTTTTATCATCGGAAACAGAATTAGCCCTCGACGTATGAACAACTTTTTTTGAAAAAATCCCTAAGCCGCGCGGTCACAATTTCTGATCAAAATCTGACGTTCTGCAATTCACTCAAAAATGTTGGCAAACTGTTGCAAGTGATTCCCTGAAATGTTTTTCGGTGGAAACAGATGGGTTTTTATCATCGGAAACAGAATTAGCGCTTGACGTCTGAACAACTTTTTTTGAAAAAATCCCTAAGCCGCGCGGTCACAATTTCTGATCAAAATCTGACGTTCTGCAATTCACTCAAAAATGTTGGCAAACTGTTGCAAGTGATCCCCTGAAAGGTTTTTTGGTGGAAACAGATGGGTTTTTAGCATCGGAAACAGAATTAGCCCTTGACGTCTGAACAACTTTTTTTGAAAAAATCCCTAAGCCGCGCGGTCACAATTTCTGCTCAAAATCTGACGTTCTGCAATTTACTCAAAAATGTTGGCAAACTGTTGCAAGTGATTCCCTGAAAGGTTTTTTGGTGGAAACAGATGGGTTTTTATCATCGGAAACAGAATTAGCCCTCGACGTATGAACAACTTTTTTTGAAAAAATCCCTAAGCCGCGCGGTCACAATTTCTGCTCAAAATCTGACGTTCTGCAATTCACTCAGAAATGTTGGCAAACTGTTGCAAGTGATCTCCTGAAAGGTTTTTTGGTGGAAACAGATGGGTTTTTGTCATCGGAAACAGAATTAGCGCTTGACGTCTGAACAACTTTTTTTGAAAAAATCCCTAAGCCGCGCGGTCACAATTTCTGCTCAAAATCTGACGTTCTGCAATTCACACAAAAATGTTGGCAAACTGTTGCAAGTGATCCCCTGAAAGGTTTTTTGGTGGAAACAGATGGGTTTTTGTCATCGGAAACAGAATTAGCGCTTGACGTCTGAACAACTTTTTTTGAAAAAATCCCTAAGCCGCGCGGTCATAATTTCTGCTCAAAATCTGACGTTCTGCAATTCACTCAGAAATGTTGGCAAACTGTTGCAAGTGATCTCCTGAAAGGTTTTTTGGTGGAAACAGATGGGTTTTTGTCATCGGAAACAGAATTAGCGCTTGACGTCTGAACAACTTTTTTTGAAAAAATCCCTAAGCCGCGCGGTCACAATTTCTGCTCAAAATCTGACGTTCTGCAATTCACTCAAAAATGTTGGCAAACTGTTGCAAGTGATCCCCTGAAAGGTTTTTCGGTGGAAACAGATGGGTTTTTATCATCGGAAACAGAATTAGCCCTCGACGTCTGAACAACTTTTTTTGAAAAAATCCCTAAGCCGCGCGGTCACAATTTCTGCTCAAAATCTGACGTTCTGCTAATCACTCAGAAATGATGGCAAACTGTTGCAAGTGATTCCCTGAAATGTTTTTCGGTGGAAACAGATGGGTTTTTATCATCGGAAACAGAATTAGCCCTCGACGTATGAACAACTTTTTTTGAAAAAATCCCTAAGCCGCGCGGTCACAATTTCTGCTCAAAATCTGACGTTCTGCAATTCACTCAAAAATGTTGGCAAACTGTTGCAAGTGATTCCCTGAAATGTTTTTTGGTGGAAACAGATGGGTTTTTATCATCGGAAACAGAATTAGCGCTTGACATCTGAACAACTTTTTTTGAAAAAATCCCTAAGCCGCGCGGTCACAATTTCTGCTCAAAATCTGACGTTCTGCGATTCACTCAAAAATGTTGGCAAACTGTTGCAAGTGATCCCCTGAAATGTTTTTCGGTGGAAACAGATTGGTTTTTAGCATCGGAAACAGAATTAGCCCTGGACGTCTGAACAACTTTTTTTGAAAAAATCCCTAAGCCGCGCGGACACAATTTCTGCTCAAAATCTGACGTTCTGCAATTCACTCAAATATGTTGGCAAACTGTTGCAAGTGATCCCCTGAAATGTTTTTTGGTGGAAACAGATGGGTTTTTATCATCGGAAACACAATTAGCCCACGACGTATGAACAACTTTTTTTGAAAAAATCCGTAAGCCGCGCGGTCACAATTTCTGCTCAAAATCTGACGTTCTGCAATTCACTCAAAAATGTTGGCAAACTGTTGCAAGTGATTCCCTGAAATGTTTTTCGGTGGAAACAGATGGGTTTTTATCATCGGAAACAGAATTAGCGCTTGACGTCTGAACAACTTTTTTTGAAAAAATCCCTAAGCCGCGCGGTCACAATTTCTGCTCAAAATCTGACGTTCTGCAATTCACTCAAAAATGTTGGCAAACTGTTGCAAGTGATTCCCTGAAATGTTTTTCGGTGGAAACAGATGGGTTTTTATCATCGGAAACAGAATTAGCGCTTGACGTCTGAACAACTTTTTTTGAAAAAATCCCTAAGCCGCGCGGTCACAATTTCTGCTCAAAATCTGACGTTCTGCAATTCACTCAAAAATGTTGGCAAACTGTTGCAAGTGATTCCCTGAAAGGTTTTTTGGTGGAAACAGATGGGTTTTTATCATCGGAAACAGAATTAGCGCTTGACGTCTGAACAACTTTTTTTGAAAAAATCCCTAAGCCGCGCGGTCACAATTTCTGCTCAAAATCTGACGTTCTGCAATTCACTCAGAAATGTTGGCAAACTGTTGCAAGTGATCTCCTGAAAGGTTTTTTGGTGGAAACAGATGGGTTTTTGTCATCGGAAACAGAATTAGCGCTTGACGTCTGAACAACTTTTTTTGAAAAAATCCCTAAGCCGCGCGGTCTCAATTTCTGCTCAAAATCTGACGTTCTGCAATTCACACAAAAATGTTGGCAAACTGTTGCAAGTGATCCCCTGAAAGGTTTTTTGGTGGAAACAGATGGGTTTTTGTCATCGGAAACAGAATTAGCGCTTGACGTCTGAACAACTTTTTTTGAAAAAATCCCTAAGCCGCGCGGTCACAATTTCTGCTCAAAATCTGACGTTCTGCAATTCACTCAGAAATGTTGGCAAACTGTTGCAAGTGATCTCCTGAAAGGTTTTTTGGTGGAAACAGATGGGTTTTTGTCATCGGAAACAGAATTAGCGCTTGACGTCTGAACAACTTTTTTTGAAAAAATCCCTAAGCCGCGCGGTCACAATTTCTGCTCAAAATCTGACGTTCTGCAATTCACTCAAAAATGTTGGCAAACTGTTGCAAGTGATCCCCTGAAATGTTTTTCGGTGGAAACAGGTGGGTTTTTATCATCGGAAACAAAATTAGCGCTTGACGTCTGAACAACTTTTTTTGAAAAAATCCCTAAGCCGCGCGGTCACAATTTCTGCTCAAAATCTGACGTTCTGCAATTTACTCAAAAATGTTGGCAAACTGCTGCAAGTGATCCCCTGAAAGGTTTTTTGGTGGAAACAGATGGGTTTTTATCATCGGAAACAGAATTAGTGCTTGACGTCTGAACAACTTTTTTTGAAAAAATCCCTAAGCCGCGCGGTCACAATTTCTGCTCAAAATCTGACGTTCTGCAATTCACTCAGAAATGTTGGCAAACTGTTGCAAGTGATCTCCTGAAAGGTTTTTTGTGGAAACAGATGGGTTTTTGTCATCGGAAACAGAATTAGCGCTTGACGTCTGAACAACTTTTTTTGAAAAAATCCCTAAGCCGCGCGGTCACAATTTCTGCTCAAAATCTGACGTTCTGCAATTCACACAAAAATGTTGGCAAACTGTTGCAAGTGATCCCCTGAAAGGTTTTTTGGTGGAAACAGATGGGTTTTTGTCATCGGAAACAGAATTAGCGCTTGACGTCTGAACAACTTTTTTTGAAAAAATCCCTAAGCCGCGCGGTCACAATTTCTGCTCAAAATCTGACGTTCTGCAATTCACTCAGAAATGTTGGCAAACTGTTGCAAGTGATCTCCTGAAAGGTTTTTTTGGTGGAAACAGATGGGTTTTTGTCATCGGAAACAGAATTAGCGCTTGACGTCTGAACAACTTTTTTTGAAAAAATCCCTAAGCCGCGCGGTCACAATTTCTGCTCAAAATCTGACGTTCTGCAATTCACTCAAAAATGTTGGCAAACTGTTGCAAGTGATCCCCTGAAATGTTTTTCGGTGGAAACAGGTGGGTTTTTATCATCGGAAACAGAATTAGCGCTTGACGTCTGAACAACTTTTTTTGAAAAAATCCCTAAGCCGCGCGGTCACGATTTCTGCTCAAAATCTGACGTTCTGCAATTCACTCAAAAATGTTGGCAAACTGTTGCAAGTGATTCCCTGAAATGTTTTTCGGTGGAAACAGATGGGTTTTTATCATCGGAAACAGAATTAGCCCTCGACGTATGAACAACTTTTTTTGAAAAAATCCCTAAGCCTCGCGGTCACAATTTCTGCTCAAAATCTGACGTTCTGCAATTCACTCAAAAATGTTGGCAAACTGTTGCAAGTGATTCCCTGAAATGTTTTTTGGTGGAAACAGATGGGTTTTTATCATCGGAAACAGAATTAGCGCTTGACATCTGAACAACTTTTTTTGAAAAAATCCCTAAGCCGCGCGGTCACAATTTCTGCTCAAAATCTGACGTTCTGCAATTCACTCAAAAATGTTGGCAAACTGTTGCAAGTGATCCCCTGAAATGTTTTTCGGTGGAAACAGATTGGTTTTTAGCATCGGAAACAGAATTAGCCCTGGACGTCTGAACAACTTTTTTTGAAAAAATCCCTAAGCCGCGCGGACACAATTTCTGCTCAAAATCTGACGTTCTGCAATTCACTCAAATATGTTGGCAAACTGTTGCAAGTGATCCCCTGAAATGTTTTTTGGTGGAAACAGATGGGTTTTTATCATCGGAAACACAATTAGCCCACGACGTATGAACAACTTTTTTTGAAAAAATCCGTAAGCCGCGCGGTCACAATTTCTGCTCAAAATCTGACGTTCTGCAATTCACTCAAAAATGTTGGCAAACTGTTGCAAGTGATTCCCTGAAATGTTTTTCGGTGGAAACAGATGGGTTTTTATCATCGGAAACAGAATTAGCGCTTGACGTCTGAACAACTTTTTTTGAAAAAATCCCTAAGCCGCGCGGTCACAATTTCTGCTCAAAATCTGACGTTCTGCAATTCACTCAAAAATGTTGGCAAACTGTTGCAAGTGATCCCCTGAAAGATTTTTTGGTGGAAACAGATGGGTTTTTATCATCGGAAACAGAATTAGCGCTTGACGTCTGAACAACTTTTTTTGAAAAAATCCCTAAGCCGCGCGGTCACAATTTCTGCTCAAAATCTGACGTTCTGCAATTCACTCAAAAATGTTGGCAAACTGCTGCAAGTGATCCCCTGAAAGGTTTTTTGGTGGAAACAGATGGGTTTTTATCATCGGAAACAGAATTAGTGCTTGACGTCTGAACAACTTTTTTTGAAAAAATCCCTAAGCCGCGCGGTCACAATTTCTGCTCAAAATCTGACGTTCTGCAATTCACTCAGAAATGTTGGCAAACTGTTGCAAGTGATCCCCTGAAATGTTTTTCGGTGGAAACAGGTGGGTTTTTATCATCGGAAACAGAATTAGCGCTTGACGTCTGAACAACTTTTTTTGAAAAAATCCCTAAGCCGCGCGGTCACAATTTCTGCTCAAAATCTGACGTTCTGCAATTTACTCAAAAATGTTGGCAAACTGCTGCAAGTGATCCCCTGAAAGGTTTTTTGGTGGAAACAGATGGGTTTTTATCATCGGAAACAGAATTAGTGCTTGACGTCTGAACAACTTTTTTTGAAAAAATCCCTAAGCCGCGCGGTCACAATTTCTGCTCAAAATCTGACGTTCTGCAATTCACTCAGAAATGTTGGCAAACTGTTGCAAGTGATCTCCTGAAAGGTTTTTTGGTGGAAACAGATGGGTTTTTGTCATCGGAAACAGAATTAGCGCTTGACGTCTGAACAACTTTTTTTGAAAAAATCCCTAAGCCGCGCGGTCACAATTTCTGCTCAAAATCTGACGTTCTGCAATTCACACAAAAATGTAGGCAAACTGTTGCAAGTGATCCCCTGAAAGGTTTTTTGGTGGAAACAGATGGGTTTTTGTCATCGGAAACAGAATTAGCGCTTGACGTCTGAACAACTTTTTTTGAAAAAATCCCTAAGCCGCGCGGTCACAATTTCTGCTCAAAATCTGACGTTCTGCAATTCACTCAAAAATGTTGGCAAACTGTTGCAAGTGATCCCCTGAAATGTTTTTCGGTGGAAACAAGTGGGTTTTTATCATCGGAAACAGAATTAGCGCTTGACGTCTGAACAACTTTTTTTGAAAAAATCCCTAAGCCGCGCGGTCACGATTTCTGCTCAAAATCTGACGTTCTGCAATTCACTCAAAAATGTTGGCAAACTGTTGCAAGTGATTCCCTGAAATGTTTTTCGGTGGAAACAGATGGGTTTTTATCATCGGAAACAGAATTAGCCCTCGACGTATGAACAACTTTTTTTGAAAAAATCCCTAAGCCTCGCGGTCACAATTTCTGCTCAAAATCTGACGTTCTGCAATTCACTCAAAAATGTTGGCAAACTGTTGCAAGTGATTCCCTGAAATGTTTTTTGGTGGAAACAGATGGGTTTTTATCATCGGAAACAGAATTAGCGCTTGACATCTGAACAACTTTTTTTGAAAAAATCCCTAAGCCGCGCGGTCACAATTTCTGCTCAAAATCTGACGTTCTGCAATTCACTCAAAAATGTTGGCAAACTGTTGCAAGTGATCCCCTGAAATGTTTTTCGGTGGAAACAGATTGGTTTTTAGCATCGGAAACAGAATTAGCCCTGGACGTCTGAACAACTTTTTTTGAAAAAATCCCTAAGCCGCGCGGACACAATTTCTGCTCAAAATCTGACGTTCTGCAATTCACTCAAATATGTTGGCAAACTGTTGCAAGTGATCCCCTGAAATGTTTTTTGGTGGAAACAGATGGGTTTTTATCATCGGAAACACAATTAGCCCACGACGTATGAACAACTTTTTTTGAAAAAATCCGTAAGCCGCGCGGTCACAATTTCTGCTCAAAATCTGACGTTCTGCAATTCACTCAAAAATGTTGGCAAACTGTTGCAAGTGATTCCCTGAAATGTTTTTCGGTGGAAACAGATGGGTTTTTATCATCGGAAACAGAATTAGCGCTTGACGTCTGAACAACTTTTTTTGAAAAAATCCCTAAGCCGCGCGGTCACAATTTCTGCTCAAAATCTGACGTTCTGCAATTCACTCAAAAATGTTGGCAAACTGTTGCAAGTGATCCCCTGAAAGGTTTTTTGGTGGAAACAGATGGGTTTTTATCATCGGAAACAGAATTAGCGCTTGACGTCTGAACAACTTTTTTTGAAAAAATCCCTAAGCCGCGCGGTCACAATTTCTGCTCAAAATCTGACGTTCTGCAATTCACTCAAAAATGTTGGCAAACTGCTGCAAGTGATCCCCTGAAAGGTTTTTTGGTGGAAACAGATGGGTTTTTATCATCGGAAACAGAATTAGTGCTTGACGTCTGAACAACTTTTTTTGAAAAAATCCCTAAGCCGCGCGGTCACAATTTCTGCTCAAAATCTGACGTTCTGCAATTCACTCAGAAATGTTGGCAAACTGTTGCAAGTGATCTCCTGAAAGGTTTTTTGGTGGAAACAGATGGGTTTTTGTCATCGGAAACAGAATTAGCGCTTGACGTCTGAACAACTTTTTTTGAAAAAATCCCTAAGCCGCGCGGTCACAATTTCTGCTCAAAATCTGACGTTCTGCAATTCACACAAAAATGTTGGCAAACTGTTGCAAGTGATCCCCTGAAAGGTTTTTTGGTGGAAACAGATGGGTTTTTGTCATCGGAAACAGAATTAGCGCTTGACGTCTGAACAACTTTTTTTGAAAAAATCCCTAAGCCGCGCGGTCACAATTTCTGCTCAAAATCTGACGTTCTGCAATTCACTCAGAAATGTTGGCAAACTGTTGCAAGTGATCTCCTGAAAGGTTTTTTGGTGGAAACAGATGGGTTTTTGTCATCGGAAACAGAATTAGCGCTTGACGTCTGAACAACTTTTTTTGAAAAAATCCCTAAGCCGCGCGGTCACAATTTCTGCTCAAAATCTGACGTTCTGCAATTCACTCAAAAATGTTGGCAAACTGTTGCAAGTGATCCCCTGAAATGTTTTTCAGTGGAAACAGGTGGGTTTTTATCATCGGAAACAGAATTAGCGCTTGACGTCTGAACAACTTTTTTTGAAAAAATCCCTAAGCCGCGCGGTCACAATTTCTGCTCAAAATCTGACGTTCTGCAATTCACTCAAAAATGTTGGCAAACTGTTGCAAGTGATTCCCTGAAATGTTTTTCGGTGGAAACAGATGGGTTTTTATCATCGGAAACAGAATTAGCCCTCGACGTATGAACAACTTTTTTTGAAAAAATCCCTAAGCCGCGCGGTCACAATTTCTGCTCAAAATCTGACGTTCTGCAATTCACTCAAAAATGTTGGCAAACTGTTGCAAGTGATTCCCTGAAATGTTTTTTGGTGGAAACAGATGGGTTTTTGTCATCGGAAACAGAATTAGCGCTTGACGTCTGAACAACTTTTTTTGAAAAAATCCCTAAGCCGCGCGGTCACAATTTCTGCTCAAAATCTGACGTTCTGCAATTCACACAAAAATGTTGGCAAACTGTTGCAAGTGATCCCCTGAAAGGTTTTTTGGTGGAAACAGATGGGTTTTTGTCATCGGAAACAGAATTAGCGCTTGACGTCTGAACAACTTTTTTTGAAAAAATCCCTAAGCCGCGCGGTCACAATTTCTGCTCAAAATCTGACGTTCTGCAATTCACACAAAAATCTTGGCAAACTGTTGCAAGTGATCCCCTGAAAGGTTTTTTGGTGGAAACAGATGGGTTTTTGTCATCGGAAACAGAATTAGCGCTTGACGTCTGAACAACTTTTTTTGAAAAAATCCCTAAGCCGCGCGGTCACAATTTCTGCTCAAAATCTGACGTTCTGCAATTCACTCAAAAATGTTGGCAAACTGTTGCAAGTGATCCCCTGAAAGGTTTTTTGGTGGAAACAGATGGGTTTTTATCATCGGAAACAGAATTAGCGCTTGACGTCTGAACAACTTTTTTTGAAAAAATCCCTAAGCCGCGCGGTCACAATTTCTGCTCAAAATCTGACGTTCTGCAATTCACTCAAAAATGTTGGCAAACTGCTGCAAGTGATCCCCTGAAAGGTTTTTTGGTGGAAACAGATGGGTTTTTATCATCGGAAACAGAATTAGTGCTTGACGTCTGAACAACTTTTTTTGAAAAAATCCCTAAGCCGCGCGGTCACAATTTCTGCTCAAAATCTGACGTTCTGCAATTCACTCAGAAATGTTGGCAAACTGTTGCAAGTGATCTCCTGAAAGGTTTTTTGGTGGAAACAGATGGGTTTTTGTCATCGGAAACAGAATTAGCGCTTGACGTCTGAACAACTTTTTTTGAAAAAATCCCTAAGCCGCGCGGTCACAATTTCTGCTCAAAATCTGACGTTCTGCAATTCACACAAAAATGTTGGCAAACTGTTGCAAGTGATCCCCTGAAAGGTTTTTTGGTGGAAACAGATGGGTTTTTGTCATCGGAAACAGAATTAGCGCTTGACGTCTGAACAACTTTTTTTGAAAAAATCCCTAAGCCGCGCGGTCACAATTTCTGCTCAAAATCTGACGTTCTGCAATTCACTCAGAAATGTTGGCAAACTGTTGCAAGTGATCTCCTGAAAGGTTTTTTGGTGGAAACAGATGGGTTTTTGTCATCGGAAACAGAATTAGCGCTTGACGTCTGAACAACTTTTTTTGAAAAAATCCCTAAGCCGCGCGGTCACAATTTCTGCTCAAAATCTGACGTTCTGCAATTCACTCAAAAATGTTGGCAAACTGTTGCAAGTGATCCCCTGAAATGTTTTTCAGTGGAAACAGGTGGGTTTTTATCATCGGAAACAGAATTAGCGCTTGACGTCTGAACAACTTTTTTTGAAAAAATCCCTAAGCCGCGCGGTCACAATTTCTGCTCAAAATCTGACGTTCTGCAATTCACTCAAAAATGTTGGCAAACTGTTGCAAGTGATTCCCTGAAATGTTTTTCGGTGGAAACAGATGGGTTTTTATCATCGGAAACAGAATTAGCCCTCGACGTATGAACAACTTTTTTTGAAAAAATCCCTAAGCCGCGCGGTCACAATTTCTGCTCAAAATCTGACGTTCTGCAATTCACTCAAAAATGTTGGCAAACTGTTGCAAGTGATTCCCTGAAATGTTTTTTGGTGGAAACAGATGGGTTTTTGTCATCGGAAACAGAATTAGCGCTTGACGTCTGAACAACTTTTTTTGAAAAAATCCCTAAGCCGCGCGGTCACAATTTCTGCTCAAAATCTGACGTTCTGCAATTCACACAAAAATGTTGGCAAACTGTTGCAAGTGATCCCCTGAAAGGTTTTTTGGTGGAAACAGATGGGTTTTTGTCATCGGAAACAGAATTAGCGCTTGACGTCTGAACAACTTTTTTTGAAAAAATCCCTAAGCCGCGCGGTCACAATTTCTGCTCAAAATCTGACGTTCTGCAATTCACTCAGAAATGTTGGCAAACTGTTGCAAGTGATCTCCTGAAAGGTTTTTTGGTGGAAACAGATGGGTTTTTGTCATCGGAAACAGAATTAGCGCTTGACGTCTGAACAACTTTTTTTGAAAAAATCCCTAAGCCGCGCGGTCACAATTTCTGCTCAAAATCTGACGTTCTGCAATTCACTCAAAAATGTTGGCAAACTGTTGCAAGTGATCCCCTGAAATGTTTTTCAGTGGAAACAGGTGGGTTTTTATCATCGGAAACAGAATTAGCGCTTGACGTCTGAACAACTTTTTTTGAAAAAATCCCTAAGCCGCGCGGTCACAATTTCTGCTCAAAATCTGACGTTCTGCAATTCACTCAAAAATGTTGGCAAACTGTTGCAAGTGATTCCCTGAAATGTTTTTCGGTGGAAACAGATTGGTTTTTAGCATCGGAAACAGAATTAGCCCTGGACGTCTGAACAACTTTTTTTGAAAAAATCCCTAAGCCGCGCGGACACAATTTCTGCTCAAAATCTGACGTTCTGCAATTCACTCAAATATGTTGGCAAACTGTTGCAAGTGATCCCCTGAAATGTTTTTTGGTGGAAACAGATGGGTTTTTATCATCGGAAACACAATTAGCCCTAGACGTCTGAACAACTTTTTTTGAAAAAATCCGTAAGCCGCGCGGTCACAATTTCTGCTCAAAATCTGCCGTTCTGCAATTCACTCAGAAATGTTGGCAAACTGTTGCAAGTGATTCCCTGAAATGTTTTTCGGTGGAAACAGATGGGTTTTTATCATCGGAAACAGAATTAGCGCTTGACGTCTGAACAACTTTTTTTGAAAAAATCCCTAAGCCGCGCGGTCACAATTTCTGCTCAAAATCTGACGTTCTGCAATTCACTCAAAAATGTTGGCAAACTGTTGCAAGTGATTCCCTGAAATGTTTTTCGGTGGAAACAGATTGGTTTTTAGCATCGGAAACAGAATTAGCCCTGGACGTCTGAACAACTTTTTTTGAAAAAATCCCTAAGCCGCGCGGACACAATTTCTGCTCAAAATCTGACGTTCTGCAATTCACTCAAATATGTTGGCAAACTGTTGCAAGTGATCCCCTGAAATGTTTTTTGGTGGAAACAGATGGGTTTTTATCATCGGAAACACAATTAGCCCTAGACGTCTGAACAACTTTTTTTGAAAAAATCCGTAAGCCGCGCGGTCACAATTTCTGCTCAAAATCTGACGTTCTGCAATTCACTCAAAAATGTTGGCAAACTGTTGCAAGTGATTCCCTGAAATGTTTTTCGGTGGAAACAGATGGGTTTTTATCATCGGAAACAGAATTAGCGCTTGACGTCTGAACAACTTTTTTTGAAAAAATCCCTAAGCCGCGCGGTCACAATTTCTGATCAAAATCTGACGTTCTGCAATTCACTCAAAAATGTTGGCAAACTGTTGCAAGTGATTCCCTGAAATGTTTTTCGGTGGAAACAGATGGGTTTTTATCATCGGAAACAGAATTAGCCCTCGACGTATGAACAACTTTTTTTGAAAAAATCCCTAAGCCGCGCGGTCACAATTTCTGCTCAAAATCTGACGTTCTGCAATTCACTCAAAAATGTTGGCAAACTGTTGCAAGTGATTCCCTGAAATGTTTTTTGGTGGAAACAGATGGGTTTTTATCATCGGAAACAGAATTAGCGCTTGACATCTGAACAACTTTTTTTGAAAAAATCCCTAAGCCGCGCGGTCACAATTTCTGCTCAAAATCTGACGTTCTGCAATTCACTCAAAAATGTTGGCAAACTGTTGCAAGTGATCCCCTGAAATGTTTTTCGGTGGAAACAGATTGGTTTTTAGCATCGGAAACAGAATTAGCCCTCGACGTATGAACAACTTCTTTTGAAAAAATCCCTAAGCCGCGCGGTCACAATTTCTGCTCAAAATCTGACGTTCTGCAATTCACTCAAAAATGTTGGCAAACTGTTGCAAGTGATTCCCTGAAATGTTTTTCGGTGGAAACAGATGGGTTTTTAGCATCGGAAACAGAATTAGCGCTTGACGTCTGAACAACTTTTTTTGAAAAAATCCCTAAGCCGCGCGGTCACAATTTCTGCTCAAAATCTGACGTTCTGCAATTCACTCAAAAATGTTGGCAAACTGTTGCAAGTGATCCCCTGAAATGTTTTTTGGTGGAAACAGATGGGTTTTTATCATCGGAAACAGAATTAGCCCTCGACTTATGAACAACTTTTTTTTGAAAAAATCCGTAAGCCGCGCGGTCACAATTTCTGCTCAAAATCTGACGTTCTGCAATTCACTCAAAAATGTTGGCAAACTGTTGCAAGTGATCCCCTGAAATGTTTTTTGGTGGAAACAGATGGGTTTTTATCATCGGAAACAGAATTAGCCCTCGACTTATGAACAACTTTTTTTTGAAAAAATCCGTAAGCCGCGCGGTCACAATTTCTGCTCAAAATCTGACGTTCTGCAATTCACTCAAAAATGTTGGCAAACTGTTGCAAGTGATTCCCTGAAATGTTTTTCGGTGGAAACAGATGGGTTTTTATCATCGGAAACAGAATTAGCGCTTGACGTCTGAACAACTCTTTTTGAAAAAATCCCTAAGCCGCGCGGTCACAATTTCTGATCAAAATCTGACGTTCTGCAATTCACTCAAAAATTTTGGCAAACTGTTGCAAGTGATCCCATGAAATGTTTTTCGGTGGAAACAGATTGCTTTTTATCATCGGAAACAGAATTAATCCTCTACGTCTGAACAACTTTTTTTGAAAAAATCCCTAAGCCGCGCGGTCACAATTTCTGCTCAAAATCTGACGTTCTGCAATTCACTCAAAAATGTTGGCAAACTGTTGCAAGTGATCCCCTGAAAGGTTTTTTGGTGGAAACAGTTGGGTTTTTATCATCGGAAACAGAATTAATCCTCGACGTCTGAACAACTTTTTTTGAAAAAATCCCTAAGCCGCGCTGTCAGGGGTTCAGGAGCAGAGGCGAGGGCAAGGGAGGAAACAGAGAGCGAGGGGAAGGAGGCAGAAGAAAAGATGAGTGATGACGACGACCTGAGATCTCCGAGTCTTTCCAGTGAATCAGAATATTCACAGAAAGGAGCACCAGTGGCCAGGGCAAGGGGGGAGACTAGGGGGACACCCCAGGAAGATAGAGCCAGAGGGGACTCAGAGGGGAGCAGTTGGAAATCGGGACCAGCGTCACCGCCAGAGAGCAGGGAAGAGGAAGGGCGCCAGGGATAAAGCGCTGGCAGCTCACAACAGGAGGGAGGGCACGAGTCAGGAGTGGCCACACCTCCATCGGGGAGCGAAGAGACGGTTAAACGGAAGGTGGAAGGTTGGGCGCGCGCGCCAAGTTCAAATGCACAGGAAGGTGGCGCAGTAGGCAGCCCGGAAAGGGAGCCAGGTCCTAAAGCCTGGAGCAAGGAGACAGGAGGGTCCTGGGGGTCAGCGTCAGAAGAATCCCGGAAGGAAGAGACCCCGGGGGGCAGAGGGACCCAGAGAAGAACAGTCAGGCGGAAAAGGTGGAGCAGGGCTAGGATATTAAATTGGTGTACAAGGGGCGGAGATTCAGACGGAGCTTCGCCGATCTAAGCATAAGACGTAGAGTTGCACGAAGCAGCTTGAGAATGGAAACTGTAACTCAATAAAGACTTTTATTTAATGATCGCTGGCTAGCGTGATCCTCTGTGAGCTAGGATCTGGAAGCAACTCTGACACGCACGGTCACAATTTCTGCTCAAAATCTGACTTTCTGCAATTCACTCAAAAATGTTGGCAAACTGTTGCAAGTGATCCCCTGAAATGTTTTTCGGTGGAAACAGATGGGTTTTTATCATCCGAAACAGAATTAGCCCTCGACGTCTGAACAACTTTTTTTGAAAAAATCCCTAAGCCGCGCGGTCACAATTTCTGCTCAAAATCTGACGTTCTGCAATTCACTCAAAAATGTTGGCAAACTGTTGCAAGTGATCCCCTGAAATGTTTTTCGGTGGAAACAGATGGGTTTTTATCATCGGAAACAGAATTAATCCTCCACGTCTGAACAACTTTTTTTGAAAAAATCCCTAAGCCGCGCGGTCACAATTTCTGCTCAAAATCTGACTTTCTGCAATTCACTCAAAAATGTTGGCAAACTGTTGCAAGTGATCCCCTGAAATGTTTTTTGGTGGAAACAGATGGGTTTTTATCATCGGAAACAGAATTAGCCCTGGACGTCTGAACAACTTTTTTTGAAAAAATTCCTAAGCCGCGCGGTCACAATTTCTGCTCAAAATCTGATGTTCTGCAATTCACTCAAAAATATTGGCAAACTGTTGCAAGTGATTCCCTGAAATGTTTTTCGGTGGAAACAGATGGGTTTTTATCATCGGAAACAGAATTAGCCCTTGACGTCTGAACAACTTTTTTTGAAAAAATCCCTAAGCCGCGCGGTCACAATTTCTGCTCAAAATCTGACGTTCTGCAATTCACTCAAAAATGTTGGCAAACTGTTGCAAGTGACCCCCTGAAATGTTTTTCGGTGGAAACAGATGGGTTTTTATCATCGGAAACAGAATTAGCCCTCGACGTCGGAACAACTTTTTTTGAAAAAATCCCTAAGCCGCGCGGTCACAATTTCTGGTAAAAATCTGACGTTCTGCAATTCACTCAAAAATGGTGCCAAACTGTTGCAAGTGATCCCCTGAAATGTTTTTCGGTGGAAACAGATGGGTTTTTATCATCGGAAACAGAATTAGCCCTCGACGTCTGAACAACTTTTATTGAATAAATCCCTAAGCCGCGCGGTCACAATTTCTGCTAAAAATCTGACGTTCTGCAATTCACTCAAAAATGGTGCCAAACTGTTGCAAACGATCCCCAGAAAGGTTTTTCGGTGGAAACAGATGTGTTTTTATCATCGGAAACAGAATTAGCCCTCGACGTCTGATCAACTTTTTTTGAAAAAATCCCTAAGCCGCGCGGTCACAATTTCTGCTAAAAATCTGACATTCTCCAATTCACTCAAAAATGTTGGCAAACTGTTGCAAGTGATCCCCTGAAATGTTTTTCGGTGGAAACAGATGGGTTTTTATCATCGGAAACAGAATTAGCCCTCGACGTCTGAACAACTTTTTTGGAAAAAATCCCTAAGCCGCGCGGTCACAATTTCTGCTAAAAATCTGACGTTCTGCAATTCACTCAAAAATGGTGCCAAACTGTTGCAAACGATCCCCAGAAACGTTTTTCGGTGGAAACAGATGTGTTTTTATCATCGGAAACAGAATTAGCGCTTGACGTCTGAACAACTTTTTTTGAAAAAATCCCTATGCCGCGCGGTCACAATTTCTGCTCAAAATCTGACGTTCTGCAATTCACTCAAAAATGTTGGCAAACTGTTGCAAGTGATCCCCTGAAAGGTTTTTTGGTGGAAACAGATGGGTTTTTATCATCGGAAACAGAATTATCCCTCGACGTCTGAACAACTTTTTTTGAAAAAATCCCTAAGCCGCGCGGTCACAATTTCTGCTCAAAATCTGACGTTCTGCAATTCACTCAAAAATGTTGGCAAACTGCTGCAAGTGATCCCCTGAAAGGTTTTTTGGTGGAAACAGATGGGTTTTTGTCATCGGAAACAGAATTAGCGCTTGACGTCTGAACAACTTTTTTTGAAAAAATCCCTAAGCCGCGCGGTCACAATTTCTGCTCAAAATCTGACGTTCTGCAATTCACTCAAAAATGTTGGCAAACTGTTGCAAGTGATCCCCTGAAATGTTTTTCGGTGGAAACAGGTGGGTTTTTATCATCGGAAACAGAATTAGCGCTTGACGTCTGAACAACTTTTTTTGAAAAAATCCCTAAGCCGCGCGGTCACAATTTCTGCTCAAAATCTGACGTTCTGCAAATCACTCAGAAATGTTGGCAAACTGTTGCAAGTGATCCCCTGAAATGTTTTTCGGTGGAAACAGATTGGTTTTTAGCATCGGAAACAGAATTAGCCCTTGACGTCTGAACAACTTTTTTTGAAAAAATCCCTAAGCCGCGCGGTCACAATTTCTGCTCAAAATCTGCCGTTCTGGAAATCATTCAGAAATGTTGGCAAACTGTTGCAAGTGATCCCCTGAAAGGTTTTTTGGTGGAAACAGATGGGTTTTTATCATAGGAAACAGAATTAGCGCTTGACGTCTGAACAACTTTTTTTGAAAAAATCCCTAAGCCGCGCGGTCACAATTTCTGCTCAAAATCTGACGTTCTGCAATTCACTCCAAAATGTTGGCAAACTGTTGCAAGTGATCCCCTGAAATGTTTTTTGGTGGAAACAGATGGGTTTTTATCATCGGAAACAGAATTAGCGCTCGACGTCTGAACAACTTTTTTTGAAAAAAGCCCTAAGCCGCGCGGTCACAATTTCTGCTCAAAATCTGACGTTCTGCAATTCACTCAAAAATGTTGGCAAACTGTTGCAAGTGATCCCCTGAAAGGCTTTTTGGTGGAAACAGATGGGTTTTTATCATCGGAAACAGAATTAGCGCTTGACGTCTGAACAACTCTTTCTGAAAAAATCCCTAAGCCGCGCGGTCACGATTTCTGCTCAAAATCTGACGTTCTGCAATTCACTCAAAAATGTTGGCAAACTGTTGCAAGTGATCCCCTGAAAGGTTTTTTGGTGGAAACAGATGGGTTTTTATCATCGGAAACAGAATTAGCCCTCGACGTCTGAACACCTTTTTTTGAAAAAATCCCTAAGCCGCGCGGTCACAATTTCTGCTCAAAATCTGACGTTCTGCAATTCACTCAGAAATGTTGGCAAACTGTTGCAAGTGATCCCCTGAAAGGTTTTTTGGTGGAAACAGATGGGTTTTTATCATCGGAAACAGAATTAGCCCTCGACGTCTGAACAACTTTTTTTGAAAAAATCCCTAAGCCGCGTGGTCACAATTTCTGCTCAAAATCTGACGTTCTGCAATTCACTCAAAAATGTTGGCAAACTGCTGCAAGTGATCCCCTGAAAGGTTTTTTGGTGGAAACAGATGGGTTTTTATCATCGGAAACAGAATTAGCGCTTGGCGTCTGAACAACTTTTTTTGAAAAAATCCCTAAGCCGCGCGGTCACAATTTCTGCTCAAAATCTGACGTTCTGCAATTCACTCAAAAATGTTGGCAAACTGTTGCAAGAGATCCCCTGAAAGGTTTTTTGGTGGAAACAGATGGGTTTTTATCATCGGAAACAGAATTAGCGCTTGACGTCTGAACAACTTTTTTTGAAAAAATCCCTAAGCCGCGCGGTCATAATTTCTGCTCAAAATCTGACGTTCTGCAATTCACTCAGAAATGTTGGCAAACTGTTGCAAGTGATCCCCTGAAAGGTTTTTTGGTGGAAACAGATGGGTTTTTGTCATCGGAAACAGAATTAGCGCTTGACGTCTGAACAACTTTTTTTGAAAAAATCCCTAAGCCGCGCGGTCACAATTTCTGCTCAAAATCTGACGTTCTGCAATTCACTCAAAAATGTTGGCAAACTGTTGCAAGTGATCCCCTGAAATGTTTTTCAGTGGAAACATATTGGTTTTTAGCATCGGAAACAGAATTAGCCCTTGACGTCTGAACAACTTTTTTTGAAAAAATCCCTAAGCCGCGCGGTCACAATTTCTACTCAAAATCTGACGTTCTGCAATTCACTCAAAAATGTTGGCAAACTGTTGCAAGTGATCCCCTGAAATGTTTTTCGGTGGAAACAGATGTGTTTTTATCATCGGAAACAGAATTAGCGCTTAACGTCTGAACAACTTTTTTTGAAAAAATCCCTAAGCCGCGCGGTCACGATTTCTGCTCAAAATCTGACGTTCTGCAATTCACTCAAAAATGTTGGCAAACTGTTGCAAGTGATTCCCTGAAATGTTTTTTGGTGGAAACAGATGGGTTTTTATCATCAGAAACAGAATGAGCGCTTGACTTCTGAACAATATTTTTTGAAAAAATCCCTAAGCCGCGCGGTCACAATTTCTGCTCAAAATCTGACATTCTGCAATTCACTCAAAAATGTTGACAAACTGTTGCAAGTGATCCCCTGAAATGTTTTTTGGTGGAAACAGATGGGTTTTTATCATCGGAAACAGAATTAGCCCTCGACGTATGAACAACTTTTTTTGAAAAAATCCGTAAGCCGCGCGGTCACGATTTCTGCTCAAAATCTGACGTTCTGCAATTCACTCAAAAATGTTGGCAAACTGTTGCAAGTGATTCCCTGAAATGTTTTTCGGTGGAAACAGATGGGTTTTTAGCATTGGAAACAGAATTAGCCCTTGACGTCTGAACAACTTTTTTTTGAAAAAATCCCTAAGCCGCGCGGTCACAATTTCTGCTCAAAATCTGACGTTCTGCAAGTCACTCAAAAATGTTGGCAAACTGTTGCAAGTGATCCCCTGAAATGTTTTTCGGTGGAAACAGATGGGTTTTTAGCATTGGAAACAGAATTAGGCCTTGACGTCTGAACAACTTTTTTTTGAAAAAATCCCTAAGCCGCGCGGTCACGATTTCTGCTCAAAATCTGACGTTCTGCAATTCACTCAAAAATGTTGGCAAACTGTTGCAAGTGATTCCCTGAAATGTTTTTTGGTGGAAACAGATGGGTTTTTATCATCGGAAACAGAATTAGCGCTTGACGTCTGAACAACTTTTTTTGAAAAAATCCCTAAGCCGCGCGGTCACAATTTCTGCTCAAAATCTGACGTTCTGCAATTCACTCAAAAATGTTGGCAAACTGTTGCAAGTGATCCCCTGAAAGGTTTTTTGGTGGAAACAGATGGGTTTTTATCATCGGAAACAGAATTAGCGCTTGACGTCTGAACAACTTTTTTTGAAAAAATCCCTAAGCCGCGCGGTCACAATTTCTGCTCAAAATCTGACGTTCTGCAATTCACTCAGAAATGTTGGCAAACTGTTGCAAGTGATCCCCTGAAAGGTTTTTTGGTGGAAACAGATGGGTTTTTGTCATCGGAAACAGAATTAGCGCTTGACGTCTGAACAACTTTTTTTGAAAAAATCCCTAAGCCGCGCGGTCACGATTTCTGCTCAAAATCTGATGTTCTGCAATTCACTCAAAAATGTTGGCAAACTGTTGCAAGTGATCCCCTGAAATGTTTTTCGGTGGAAACAGGTGGGTTTTTATCATCGGAAACAGAATTAGCGCTTGACGTCTGAACAACTTTTTTTGAAAAAATCCCTAAGCCGCGCGGTCACGATTTCTGCTCAAAATCTGACGTTCTGCAATTCACTCAAAAATGTTGGCAAACTGTTGCAAGTGATTCCCTGAAATGTTTTTTGGTGGAAACAGATGGGTTTTTATCATCGGAAACAGAATTAGCGCTTGACGTCTGAACAACTTTTTTTGAAAAAATCCCTAAGCCGCGCGGTCACAATTTCTGCTCAAAATCTGACGTTCTGCAATTCACTCAAAAATGTTGGCAAACTGTTGCAAGTGATCCCCTGAAAGGTTTTTTGGTGGAAACAGATGGGTTTTTATCATCGGAAACAGAATTAGCGCTTGACGTCTGAACAACTATTTTTGAAAAAATCCCTAAGCCGCGCGGTCACAATTTCTGCTCAAAATCTGCCGTTCTGCAATTCACTCAGAAATGTTGGCAAACTGTTGCAAGTGATCCCCTGAAAGGTTTTTTGGTGGAAACAGATGGGTTTTTGTCATCGGAAACAGAATTAGCGCTTGACGTCTGAACAACTTTTTTTGAAAAAATCCCTAAGCCGCGCGGTCACAATTTCTGCTCAAAATCTGATGTTCTGCAATTCACTCAAAAATGTTGGCAAACTGTTGCAAGTGATCCCCTGAAATGTTTTTCGGTGGAAACAGGTGGGTTTTTATCATCGGAAACAGAATTAGCGCTTGACGTCTGAACAACTTTTTTTGAAAAAATCCCTAAGCCGCGCGGTCACAATTTCTGCTCAAAATCTGACGTTCTGCAAATCACTCAGAAATGTTGGCAAACTGTTGCAAGTGATCCCCTGAAAGGTTTTTTGGTGGAAACAGATGGGTTTTTATCATCGGAAACAGAATTAGCGCTTGACGTCTGAACAACTTTTTTTGAAAAAATCCCTAAGCCGCGCGGTCACAATTTCTGCTCAAAATCTGACGTTCTGCAATTCACTCAAAAATGTTGGCAAACTGTTGCAAGTGATCCCCTGAAATGTTTTTTGGTGGAAACAGATGGTTTTTTATCATCGGAAACAGAATTAGCCCTCGACGTATGAACAACTTTTTTTGAAAAAATCCCTAAGCCGCGCGGTCACAATGTCTGCTCAAAATCTGACGTTCTGCAATTCACTCAAAAATGTTGGCAAACTGTTGCAAGTGATTCCCTGAAATGTTTTTCGGTGGAAACAGATGGCTTTTTAGCATCGGAAACAGAATTAGCCCTTGACGTCTGAACAACTTTTTTTGAAAAAATCCCTAAGCCGCGCGGTCACAATTTCTGCTCAAAATCTGACGTTCTGCAATTCACTCAAAAATGTTGGCAAACTGTTGCAAGTGATCCCCTGAAAGGTTTTTTTGGTGGAAACAGATGGGTTTTTATCATCGGAAACAGAATTAGCGCTTGACGTCTGAACAACTTTTTTTGAAAAAATCCCTAAGCCGCGCGGTCACAATTTCTGCTAAAAATCTGACGTTCTGCAATTCACTCAAAAATGTTGGCAAACTGTTGCAAGTGATCCCCTGAAAGGTTTTTTGGTGGAAACAGATGGGTTTTTATCATCGGAAACAGAATTAGCCCTCAACGTCTAAACAACTTTTTTTGAAAAAATCCCTAAGCCGCGCGGTCACAATTTCTGCTCAAAATCTGACGTTCTGCAATTCACTCAGAAATGTTGGCAAACTGTTGCAAGTGATCCCCTGAAATGTTTTTCGGTGGATACAGATTGGTTTTTAGCATCGGAAACAGAATTAGCGCTTGACGTCTGAACAACTTTTTTTGAAAAAATCCCTAAGCCGCGCGGTCACAATTTCTGCTCAAAATCTGACGTTCTGCAATTCACTCAAAAATGTTGGCAAACTGTTGCAAGTGATCCCCTGAAATGTTTTTCGGTGGAAACAGATGGGTTTTTAGCATTGGAAACAGAATTAGCCCTTGACGTCTGAACAACTTTTTTTTGAAAAAATTCCTAAGCCGCGCGGTCACAATTTCTGCTCAAAATCTGACGTTCTGCAAGTCACTCAAAAATGTTGGCAAACTGTTGCAAGTGATTCCACGAAATGTTTTTCGGTGGAAACAGATGGATTTTTAGCACCGGAAACAGAATTAGCCCTTGACGTCTGAACAACTTTTTTTGAAAAAATCCCTAAGCCGCGCGGTCACGATTTCTGCTCAAAATCTGACGTTCTGCAATTCACTCAAAAATGTTGGCAAACTGTTGCAAGTGATTCCCTGAAATGTTTTTTGGTGGAAACAGATGGGTTTTTATCATCGGAAACAGAATTAGCGCTTGACGTCTGAACAACTTTTTTTGAAAAAATCCCTAAGCCGCGCGGTCACAATTTCTGCTCAAAATCTGACGTTCTGCAATTCACTCAAAAATGTTGGCAAACTGTTGCAAGTGATCCCCTGAAAGGTTTTTTGGTGGAAACAGATGGGTTTTTATCATCGGAAACAGAATTAGCGCTTGACGTCTGAACAACTTTTTTTGAAAAAATCCCTAAGCCGCGCGGTCACAATTTCTGCTCAAAATCTGACGTTCTGCAATTCACTCAGAAATGTTGGCAAACTGTTGCAAGTGATCCCCTGAAAGGTTTTTTGGTGGAAACAGATGGGTTTTTGTCATCGGAAACAGAATTAGCGCTTGACGTCTGAACAACTTTTTTTGAAAAAATCCCTAAGCCGCGCGGTCACGATTTCTGCTCAAAATCTGATGTTCTGCAATTCACTCAAAAATGTTGGCAAACTGTTGCAAGTGATCCCCTGAAATGTTTTTCGGTGGAAACAGGTGGGTTTTTATCATCGGAAACAGAATTAGCGCTTGACGTCTGAACAACTTTTTTTGAAAAAATCCCTAAGCCGCGCGGTCACAATTTCTGCTCAAAATCTGACGTTCTGCAAATCACTCAGAAATGTTGGCAAACTGTTGCAAGTGATCCCCTGAAAGGTTTTTTGGTGGAAACAGATGGGTTTTTATCATCGGAAACAGAATTAGCGCTTGACGTCTGAACAACTTTTTTTGAAAAAATCCCTAAGCCGCGCGGTCACAATTTCTGCTCAAAATCTGACGTTCTGCAATTCACTCAAAAATGTTGGCAAACTGTTGCAAGTGATCCCCTGAAATGTTTTTTGGTGGTCACAGATGGTTTTTTATCATCGGAAACAGAATTAGCCCTCGACGTATGAACAACTTTTTTTGAAAAAATCCCTAAGCCGCGCGGTCACAATGTCTGCTCAAAATCTGACGTTTTGCAATTCACTCAAAAATGTTGGCAAACTGTTGCAAGTGATTCCCTGAAATGTTTTTCGGTGGAAACAGATGGGTTTTTAGCATCGGAAACAGAATTAGCCCTTGACGTCTGAACAACTTTTTTTGAAAAAATCCCTAAGCCGCGCGGTCACGATTTCTGCTCAAAATCTGACGTTCTGCAATTCACTCAAAAATGTTGGCAAACTGTTGCAAGTGATTCCCTGAAATGTTTTTTGGTGGAAACAGATGGGTTTTTATCATCGGAAACAGAATTAGCGCTTGACGGCTGAACAACTTTTTTTGAAAAAATCCCTAAGCCGCGCGGTCACAATTTCTGCTCAAAATCTGACGTTCTGCAATTCACTCAAAAATGTTGGCAAACTGTTGCAAGTGATCCCCTGAAATGTTTTTCGGTGGAAACAGATGGGTTTTTAGCATTGGAAACAGAATTAGCCCTTGACGTCTGAACAACTTTTTTTTGAAAAAATTCCTAAGCCGCGCGGTCACAATTTCTGCTCAAAATCTGACGTTCTGCAAGTCACTCAAAAATGTTGGCAAACTGTTGCAAGTGATTCCATGAAATGTTTTTCGGTGGAAACAGATGGGTTTTTAGCACCGGAAACAGAATTAGCCCTTGACGTCTGAACAACTTTTTTTGAAAAAATCCCTAAGCCGCGCGGTCACAATTTCTGCTCAAAATCTGACGTTCTGCAATTCACTCAAAAATGTTGGCAAACTGTTGCAAGTGATTCCCTGAAATGTTTTTTGGTGGAAACAGATGGGTTTTTATCATCGGAAACAGAATTAGCGCTTGACGTCTGAACAACTTTTTTTGAAAAAATCCCTAAGCCGCGCGGTCACAATTTCTGCTCAAAATCTGACGTTCTGCAATTCACTCAAAAATGTTGGCAAACTGTTGCAAGTGATCCCCTGAAAGGTTTTTTGGTGGAAACAGATGGGTTTTTATCATCGGAAACAGAATTAGCGCTTGACGTCTGAACAACTATTTTTGAAAAAATCCCTAAGCCGCGCGGTCACAATTTCTGCTCAAAATCTGCCGTTCTGCAATTCACTCAGAAATGTTGGCAAACTGTTGCAAGTGATCCCCTGAAAGGTTTTTTGGTGGAAACAGATGGGTTTTTGTCATCGGAAACAGAATTAGCGCTTGACGTCTGAACAACTTTTTTTGAAAAAATCCCTAAGCCGCGCGGTCACAATTTCTGCTCAAAATCTGATGTTCTGCAATTCACTCAAAAATGTTGGCAAACTGTTGCAAGTGATCCCCTGAAATGTTTTTCGGTGGAAACAGGTGGGTTTTTATCATCGGAAACAGAATTAGCGCTTGACGTCTGAACAACTTTTTTTGAAAAAATCCCTAAGCCGCGCGGTCACAATTTCTGCTCAAAATCTGACGTTCTGCAAATCACTCAGAAATGTTGGCAAACTGTTGCAAGTGATCCCCTGAAAGGTTTTTTGGTGGAAACAGATGGGTTTTTATCATCGGAAACAGAATTAGCGCTTGACGTCTGAACAACTTTTTTTGAAAAAATCCCTAAGCCGCGCGGTCACAATTTCTGCTCAAAATCTGACGTTCTGCAATTCACTCAAAAATGTTGGCAAACTGTTGCAAGTGATCCCCTGAAATGTTTTTTGGTGGAAACAGATGGTTTTTTATCATCGGAAACAGAATTAGCCCTCGACGTATGAACAACTTTTTTTGAAAAAATCCCTAAGCCGCGCGGTCACAATGTCTGCTCAAAATCTGACGTTCTGCAATTCACTCAAAAATGTTGGCAAACTGTTGCAAGTGATTCCCTGAAATGTTTTTCGGTGGAAACAGATGGCTTTTTAGCATCGGAAACAGAATTAGCCCTTGACGTCTGAACAACTTTTTTTGAAAAAATCCCTAAGCCGCGCGGTCACAATTTCTGCTCAAAATCTGACGTTCTGCAATTCACTCAAAAATGTTGGCAAACTGTTGCAAGTGATCCCCTGAAAGGTTTTTTTGGTGGAAACAGATGGGTTTTTATCATCGGAAACAGAATTAGCGCTTGACGTCTGAACAACTTTTTTTGAAAAAATCCCTAAGCCGCGCGGTCACAATTTCTGCTAAAAATCTGACGTTCTGCAATTCACTCAAAAATGTTGGCAAACTGTTGCAAGTGATCCCCTGAAAGGTTTTTTGGTGGAAACAGATGGGTTTTTATCATCGGAAACAGAATTAGCCCTCAACGTCTAAACAACTTTTTTTGAAAAAATCCCTAAGCCGCGCGGTCACAATTTCTGCTCAAAATCTGACGTTCTGCAATTCACTCAGAAATGTTGGCAAACTGTTGCAAGTGATCCCCTGAAATGTTTTTCGGTGGATACAGATTGGTTTTTAGCATCGGAAACAGAATTAGCGCTTGACGTCTGAACAACTTTTTTTGAAAAAATCCCTAAGCCGCGCGGTCACAATTTCTGCTCAAAATCTGACGTTCTGCAATTCACTCAAAAATGTTGGCAAACTGTTGCAAGTGATCCCCTGAAATGTTTTTCGGTGGAAACAGATGGGTTTTTAGCATTGGAAACAGAATTAGCCCTTGACGTCTGAACAACTTTTTTTTGAAAAAATTCCTAAGCCGCGCGGTCACAATTTCTGCTCAAAATCTGACGTTCTGCAAGTCACTCAAAAATGTTGGCAAACTGTTGCAAGTGATTCCACGAAATGTTTTTCGGTGGAAACAGATGGATTTTTAGCACCGGAAACAGAATTAGCCCTTGACGTCTGAACAACTTTTTTTGAAAAAATCCCTAAGCCGCGCGGTCACGATTTCTGCTCAAAATCTGACGTTCTGCAATTCACTCAAAAATGTTGGCAAACTGTTGCAAGTGATTCCCTGAAATGTTTTTTGGTGGAAACAGATGGGTTTTTATCATCGGAAACAGAATTAGCGCTTGACGTCTGAACAACTTTTTTTGAAAAAATCCCTAAGCCGCGCGGTCACAATTTCTGCTCAAAATCTGACGTTCTGCAATTCACTCAAAAATGTTGGCAAACTGTTGCAAGTGATCCCCTGAAAGGTTTTTTGGTGGAAACAGATGGGTTTTTATCATCGGAAACAGAATTAGCGCTTGACGTCTGAACAACTTTTTTTGAAAAAATCCCTAAGCCGCGCGGTCACAATTTCTGCTCAAAATCTGACGTTCTGCAATTCACTCAGAAATGTTGGCAAACTGTTGCAAGTGATCCCCTGAAAGGTTTTTTGGTGGAAACAGATGGGTTTTTGTCATCGGAAACAGAATTAGCGCTTGACGTCTGAACAACTTTTTTTGAAAAAATCCCTAAGCCGCGCGGTCACGATTTCTGCTCAAAATCTGATGTTCTGCAATTCACTCAAAAATGTTGGCAAACTGTTGCAAGTGATCCCCTGAAATGTTTTTCGGTGGAAACAGGTGGGTTTTTATCATCGGAAACAGAATTAGCGCTTGACGTCTGAACAACTTTTTTTGAAAAAATCCCTAAGCCGCGCGGTCACGATTTCTGCTCAAAATCTGACGTTCTGCAATTCACTCAAAAATGTTGGCAAACTGTTGCAAGTGATTCCCTGAAATGTTTTTTGGTGGAAACAGATGGGTTTTTATCATCGGAAACAGAATTAGCGCTTGACGTCTGAACAACTTTTTTTGAAAAAATCCCTAAGCCGCGCGGTCACAATTTCTGCTCAAAATCTGACGTTCTGCAATTCACTCAAAAATGTTGGCAAACTGTTGCAAGTGATCCCCTGAAATGTTTTTCGGTGGAAACAGATGGGTTTTTAGCATTGGAAACAGAATTAGCCCTTGACGTCTGAACAACTTTTTTTTGAAAAAATTCCTAAGCCGCGCGGTCACAATTTCTGCTCAAAATCTGACGTTCTGCAAGTCACTCAAAAATGTTGGCAAACTGTTGCAAGTGATTCCATGAAATGTTTTTCGGTGGAAACAGATGGGTTTTTAGCACCGGAAACAGAATTAGCCCTTGACGTCTGAACAACTTTTTTTGAAAAAATCCCTAAGCCGCGCGGTCACAATTTCTGCTCAAAATCTGACGTTCTGCAATTCACTCAAAAATGTTGGCAAACTGTTGCAAGTGATCCCCTGAAAGGTTTTTTGGTGGAAACAGATGGGTTTTTATCATCGGAAACAGAATTAGCGCTTGACGTCTGAACAACTTTTTTTGAAAAAATCCCTAAGCCGCGCGGTCACAATTTCTGCTCAAAATCTGACGTTCTGCAATTCACTCAGAAATGTTGGCAAACTGTTGCAAGTGATCCCCTGAAATGTTTTTCGGTGGAAACAGGTGGGTTTTTATCATCGGAAACAGAATTAGCGCTTGACGTCTGAACAACTTTTTTTGAAAAAATCCCTAAGCCGCGCGGTCACAATTTCTGCTCAAAATCTGACGTTCTGCAAATCACTCAGAAATGTTGGCAAACTGTTGCAAGTGATCCCCTGAAAGGTTTTTTGGTGGAAACAGATGGGTTTTTATCATCGGAAACAGAATTAGCGCTTGACGTCTGAACAACTTTTTTTGAAAAAATCCCTAAGCCGCGCGGTCACAATTTCTGCTCAAAATCTGACGTTCTGCAATTCACTCAAAAATGTTGGCAAACTGTTGCAAGTGATCCCCTGAAATGTTTTTTGGTGGTCACAGATGGTTTTTTATCATCGGAAACAGAATTAGCCCTCGACGTATGAACAACTTTTTTTGAAAAAATCCCTAAGCCGCGCGGTCACAATGTCTGCTCAAAATCTGACGTTTTGCAATTCACTCAAAAATGTTGGCAAACTGTTGCAAGTGATTCCCTGAAATGTTTTTCGGTGGAAACAGATGGGTTTTTAGCATCGGAAACAGAATTAGCCCTTGACGTCTGAACAACTTTTTTTGAAAAAATCCCTAAGCCGCGCGGTCACGATTTCTGCTCAAAATCTGACGTTCTGCAATTCACTCAAAAATGTTGGCAAACTGTTGCAAGTGATTCCCTGAAATGTTTTTTGGTGGAAACAGATGGGTTTTTATCATCGGAAACAGAATTAGCGCTTGACGGCTGAACAACTTTTTTTGAAAAAATCCCTAAGCCGCGCGGTCACAATTTCTGCTCAAAATCTGACGTTCTGCAATTCACTCAAAAATGTTGGCAAACTGTTGCAAGTGATCCCCTGAAATGTTTTTCGGTGGAAACAGATGGGTTTTTAGCATTGGAAACAGAATTAGCCCTTGACGTCTGAACAACTTTTTTTTGAAAAAATTCCTAAGCCGCGCGGTCACAATTTCTGCTCAAAATCTGACGTTCTGCAAGTCACTCAAAAATGTTGGCAAACTGTTGCAAGTGATTCCATGAAATGTTTTTCGGTGGAAACAGATGGGTTTTTAGCACCGGAAACAGAATTAGCCCTTGACGTCTGAACAACTTTTTTTGAAAAAATCCCTAAGCCGCGCGGTCACAATTTCTGCTCAAAATCTGACGTTCTGCAATTCACTCAAAAATGTTGGCAAACTGTTGCAAGTGATCCCCTGAAAGGTTTTTTGGTGGAAACAGATGGGTTTTTATCATCGGAAACAGAATTAGCGCTTGACGTCTGAACAACTTTTTTTGAAAAAATCCCTAAGCCGCGCGGTCACAATTTCTGCTCAAAATCTGACGTTCTGCAATTCACTCAGAAATGTTGGCAAACTGTTGCAAGTGATCCCCTGAAATGTTTTTCGGTGGAAACAGGTGGGTTTTTATCATCGGAAACAGAATTAGCGCTTGACGTCTGAACAACTTTTTTTGAAAAAATCCCTAAGCCGCGCGGTCACAATTTCTGCTCAAAATCTGACGTTCTGCAAATCACTCAGAAATGTTGGCAAACTGTTGCAAGTGATCCCCTGAAAGGTTTTTTGGTGGAAACAGATGGGTTTTTATCATCGGAAACAGAATTAGCGCTTGACGTCTGAACAACTTTTTTTGAAAAAATCCCTAAGCCGCGCGGTCACAATTTCTGCTCAAAATCTGACGTTCTGCAATTCACTCAAAAATGTTGGCAAACTGTTGCAAGTGATCCCCTGAAATGTTTTTTGGTGGTCACAGATGGTTTTTTATCATCGGAAACAGAATTAGCCCTCGACGTATGAACAACTTTTTTTGAAAAAATCCCTAAGCCGCGCGGTCACAATTTCTGCTCAAAATCTGACGTTCTGCAAGTCACTCAAAAATGTTGGCAAACTGTTGCAAGTGATTCCATGAAATGTTTTTCGGTGGAAACAGATGGGTTTTTAGCACCGGAAACAGAATTAGCCCTTGACGTCTGAACAACTTTTTTTGAAAAAATCCCTAAGCCGCGCGGTCACGATTTCTGCTCAAAATCTGACGTTCTGCAATTCACTCAAAAATGTTGGCAAACTGTTGCAAGTGATTCCCTGAAATGTTTTTTGGTGGAAACAGATGGGTTTTTATCATCGGAAACAGAATTAGCGCTTGACGTCTGAACAACTTTTTTTGAAAAAATCCCTAAGCCGCGCGGTCACAATTTCTGCTCAAAATCTGACGTTCTGCAATTCACTCAGAAATGTTGGCAAACTGTTGCAAGTGATCCCCTGAAAGGTTTTTTGGTGGAAACAGATGGGTTTTTGTCATCGGAAACAGAATTAGCGCTTGACGTCTGAACAACTTTTTTTGAAAAAATCCCTAAGCCGCGCGGTCACGATTTCTGCTCAAAATCTGATGTTCTGCAATTCACTCAAAAATGTTGGCAAACTGTTGCAAGTGATCCCCTGAAATGTTTTTCGGTGGAAACAGGTGGGTTTTTATCATCGGAAACAGAATTAGCGCTTGACGTCCGAACAACTTTTTTTGAAAAAATCCCTAAGCCGCGCGGTCACGATTTCTGCTCAAAATCTGACGTTCTGCAATTCACTCAAAAATGTTGGCAAACTGTTGCAAGTGATTCCCTGAAATGTTTTTTGGTGGAAACAGATGGGTTTTTATCATCGGAAACAGAATTAGCGCTTGACGTCTGAACAACTTTTTTTGAAAAAATCCCTAAGCCGCGCGGTCACAATTTCTGCTCAAAATCTGACGTTCTGCAATTCACTCAAAAATGTTGGCAAACTGTTGCAAGTGATCCCCTGAAATGTTTTTCGGTGGAAACAGATGGGTTTTTAGCATTGGAAACAGAATTAGCCCTTGACGTCTGAACAACTTTTTTTTGAAAAAATTCCTAAGCCGCGCGGTCACAATTTCTGCTCAAAATCTGACGTTCTGCAAGTCACTCAAAAATGTTGGCAAACTGTTGCAAGTGATTCCATGAAATGTTTTTCGGTGGAAACAGATGGGTTTTTAGCACCGGAAACAGAATTAGCCCTTGACGTCTGAACAACTTTTTTTGAAAAAATCCCTAAGCCGCGCGGTCACAATTTCTGCTCAAAATCTGACGTTCTGCAATTCACTCAAAAATGTTGGCAAACTGTTGCAAGTGATCCCCTGAAAGGTTTTTTGGTGGAAACAGATGGGTTTTTATCATCGGAAACAGAATTAGCGCTTGACGTCTGAACAACTTTTTTTGAAAAAATCCCTAAGCCGCGCGGTCACAATTTCTGCTCAAAATCTGACGTTCTGCAATTCACTCAGAAATGTTGGCAAACTGTTGCAAGTGATCCCCTGAAAGGTTTTTTGGTGGAAACAGATGGGTTTTTGTCATCGGAAACAGAATTAGCGCTTGACGTCTGAACAACTTTTTTTGAAAAAATCCCTAAGCCGCGCGGTCACAATTTCTGCTCAAAATCTGATGTTCTGCAATTCACTCAAAAATGTTGGCAAACTGTTGCAAGTGATCCCCTGAAATGTTTTTCGGTGGAAACAGGTGGGTTTTTATCATCGGAAACAGAATTAGCGCTTGACGTCTGAACAACTTTTTTTGAAAAAATCCCTAAGCCGCGCGGTCACAATTTCTGCTCAAAATCTGACGTTCTGCAATTCACTCAAAAATGTTGGCAAACTGTTGCAAGTGATCCCCTGAAATGTTTTTTGGTGGTCACAGATGGTTTTTTATCATCGGAAACAGAATTAGCCCTCGACGTATGAACAACTTTTTTTGAAAAAATCCCTAAGCCGCGCGGTCACAATGTCTGCTCAAAATCTGACGTTTTGCAATTCACTCAAAAATGTTGGCAAACTGTTGCAAGTGATTCCCTGAAATGTTTTTCGGTGGAAACAGATGGGTTTTTAGCATCGGAAACAGAATTAGCGCTTGACGTCTGAACAACTTTTTTTGAAAAAATCCCTAAGCCGCGCGGTCACAATTTCTGCTCAAAATCTGACGTTCTGCAAGTCACTCAAAAATGTTGGCAAACTGTTGCAAGTGATTCCATGAAATGTTTTTCGGTGGAAACAGATGGGTTTTTAGCACCGGAAACAGAATTAGCCCTTGACGTCTGAACAACTTTTTTTGAAAAAATCCCTAAGCCGCGCGGTCACGATTTCTGCTCAAAATCTGACGTTCTGCAATTCACTCAAAAATGTTGGCAAACTGTTGCAAGTGATTCCCTGAAATGTTTTTTGGTGGAAACAGATGGGTTTTTATCATCGGAAACAGAATTAGCGCTTGACGTCTGAAAAACTTTTTTTGAAAAAATCCCTAAGCCGCGCGGTCACAATTTCTGCTCAAAATCTGACGTTCTGCAATTCACTCAGAAATGTTGGCAAACTGTTGCAAGTGATCCCCTGAAAGGTTTTTTGGTGGAAACAGATGGGTTTTTGTCATCGGAAACAGAATTAGCGCTTGACGTCTGAACAACTTTTTTTGAAAAAATCCCTAAGCCGCGCGGTCACGATTTCTGCTCAAAATCTGATGTTCTGCAATTCACTCAAAAATGTTGGCAAACTGTTGCAAGTGATCCCCTGAAATGTTTTTCGGTGGAAACAGGTGGGTTTTTATCATCGGAAACAGAATTAGCGCTTGACGTCTGAACAACTTTTTTTGAAAAAATCCCTAAGCCGCGCGGTCACGATTTCTGCTCAAAATCTGACGTTCTGCAATTCACTCAAAAATGTTGGCAAACTGTTGCAAGTGATTCCCTGAAATGTTTTTTGGTGGAAACAGATGGGTTTTTATCATCGGAAACAGAATTAGCGCTTGACGTCTGAACAACTTTTTTTGAAAAAATCCCTAAGCCGCGCGGTCACAATTTCTGCTCAAAATCTGACGTTCTGCAATTCACTCAAAAATGTTGGCAAACTGTTGCAAGTGATCCCCTGAAATGTTTTTCGGTGGAAACAGATGGGTTTTTAGCATTGGAAACAGAATTAGCCCTTGACGTCTGAACAACTTTTTTTTGAAAAAATTCCTAAGCCGCGCGGTCACAATTTCTGCTCAAAATCTGACGTTCTGCAATTCACTCAGAAATGTTGGCAAACTGTTGCAAGTGATCCCCTGAAAGGTTTTTTGGTGGAAACAGATGGGTTTTTGTCATCGGAAACAGAATTAGCGCTTGACGTCTGAACAACTTTTTTTGAAAAAATCCCTAAGCCGCGCGGTCACAATTTCTGCTCAAAATCTGATGTTCTGCAATTCACTCAAAAATGTTGGCAAACTGTTGCAAGTGATCCCCTGAAATGTTTTTCGGTGGAAACAGGTGGGTTTTTATCATCGGAAACAGAATTAGCGCTTGACGTCTGAACAACTTTTTTTGAAAAAATCCCTAAGCCGCGCGGTCACAATTTCTGCTCAAAATCTGACGTTCTGCAAGTCACTCAAAAATGTTGGCAAACTGTTGCAAGTGATTCCATGAAATGTTTTTTGGTGGAAACAGATGGTTTTTTATCATCGGAAACAGAATTAGCCCTCGACGTATGAACAACTTTTTTTGAAAAAATCCCTAAGCCGCGCGGTCACAATGTCTGCTCAAAATCTGACGTTTTGCAATTCACTCAAAAATGTTGGCAAACTGTTGCAAGTGATTCCCTGAAATGTTTTTCGGTGGAAACAAATGGGTTTTTAGCATCGGAAACAGAATTAGCCCTTGACGTCTGAACAACTTTTTTTGAAAAAATCCCTAAGCCGCGCGGTCACAATTTCTGCTCAAAATCTGACGTTCTGCAATTCACTCAAAAATGTTGGCAAACTGTTGCAAGTGATCCCCTGAAAGGTTTTTTTGGTGGAAACAGATGGGTTTTTATCATCGGAAACAGAATTAGCGCTTGACGTCTGAACAACTTTTTTTGAAAAAATCCCTAAGCCGCGCGGTCACAATTTCTGCTCAAAATCTGACGTTCTGCAATTCACTCAAAAATGTTGGCAAACTGTTGCAAGTGATCCCCTGAAAGGTTTTTTGGTGGAAACAGATGGGTTTTTATCATCGGAAACAGAATTAGCCCTCAACGTCTGAACAACTTTTTTTGAAAAAATCCCTAAGCCGCGCGGTCACAATTTCTGCTCAAAATCTGACGTTCTGCAATTCACTCAGAAATGTTGGCAAACTGTTGCAAGTGATCCCCTGAAATGTTTTTCGGTGGAAACAGATTGGTTTTTAGCATCGGAAACAGAATTAGCGCTTGACGTCTGAACAACTTTTTTTGAAAAAATCCCTAAGCCGCGCGGTCACAATTTCTGCTCAAAATCTGACGTTCTGCAAGTCACTCAAAAATGTTGGCAAACTGTTGCAAGTGATTCCATGAAATGTTTTTCGGTGGAAACAGATGGGTTTTTAGCACCGGAAACAGAATTAGCCCTTGACGTCTGAACAACTTTTTTTGAAAAAATCCCTAAGCCGCGCGGTCACGATTTCTGCTCAAAATCTGACGTTCTGCAATTCACTCAAAAATGTTGGCAAACTGTTGCAAGTGATTCCCTGAAATGTTTTTTGGTGGAAACAGATGGGTTTTTATCATCGGAAACAGAATTAGCGCTTGACGTCTGAACAACTTTTTTTGAAAAAATCCCTAAGCCGCGCGGTCACAATTTCTGCTCAAAATCTGACGTTCTGCAATTCACTCAAAAATGTTGGCAAACTGTTGCAAGTGATCCCCTGAAAGGTTTTTTGGTGGAAACAGATGGGTTTTTATCATCGGAAACAGAATTAGCGCTTGACGTCTGAACAACTTTTTTTGAAAAAATCCCTAAGCCGCGCGGTCACAATTTCTGCTCAAAATCTGACGTTCTGCAATTCACTCAGAAATGTTGGCAAACTGTTGCAAGTGATCCCCTGAAAGGTTTTTTGGTGGAAACAGATGGGTTTTTGTCATCGGAAACAGAATTAGAGCTTGACGTCTGAACAACTTTTTTTGAAAAAATCCCTAAGCCGCGCGGTCACGATTTCTGCTCAAAATCTGACGTTCTGCAATTCACTCAAAAATGTTGGCAAACTGTTGCAAGTGATTCCCTGAAATGTTTTTTGGTGGAAACTGATGGGTTTTTATCATCGGAAACAGAATTAGCGCTTGACGTCTGAACAACTTTTTTTGAAAAAATCCCTAAGCCGCGCGGTCACAATTTCTGCTCAAAATCTGACGTTCTGCAATTCACTCAAAAATGTTGGCAAACTGTTGCAAGTGATCCCCTGAAATGTTTTTCGGTGGAAACAGATGGGTTTTTAGCATTGGAAACAGAATTAGCCCTTGACGTCTGAACAACTTTTTTTTGAAAAAATTCCTAAGCCGCGCGGTCACAATTTCTGCTCAAAATCTGACGTTCTGCAAGTCACTCAAAAATGTTGGCAAACTGTTGCAAGTGATTCCATGAAATGTTTTTCGGTGGAAACAGATGGGTTTTTAGCACCGGAAACAGAATTAGCCCTTGACGTCTGAACAACTTTTTTTGAAAAAATCCCTAAGCCGCGCGGTCACAATTTCTGCTCAAAATCTGACGTTCTGCAATTCACTCAAAAATGTTGGCAAACTGTTGCAAGTGATCCCCTGAAAGGTTTTTTGGTGGAAACAGATGGGTTTTTATCATCGGAAACAGAATTAGCGCTTGACGTCTGAACAACTTTTTTTGAAAAAATCCCTAAGCCGCGCGGTCACAATTTCTGCTCAAAATCTGACGTTCTGCAATTCACTCAGAAATGTTGGCAAACTGTTGCAAGTGATCCCCTGAAAGGTTTTTTGGTGGAAACAGATGGGTTTTTGTCATCGGAAACAGAATTAGCGCTTGACGTCTGAACAACTTTTTTTGAAAAAATCCCTAAGCCGCGCGGTCACAATTTCTGCTCAAAATCTGATGTTCTGCAATTCACTCAAAAATGTTGGCAAACTGTTGCAAGTGATCCCCTGAAATGTTTTTCGGTGGAAACAGGTGGGTTTTTATCATCGGAAACAGAATTAGCGCTTGACGTCTGAACAACTTTTTTTGAAAAAATCCCTAAGCCGCGCGGTCACAATTTCTGCTCAAAATCTGACGTTCTGCAATTCACTCAAAAATGTTGGCAAACTGTTGCAAGTGATCCCCTGAAATGTTTTTTGGTGGTCACAGATGGTTTTTTATCATCGGAAACAGAATTAGCCCTCGACGTATGAACAACTTTTTTTGAAAAAATCCCTAAGCCGCGCGGTCACAATGTCTGCTCAAAATCTGACGTTTTGCAATTCACTCAAAAATGTTGGCAAACTGTTGCAAGTGATTCCCTGAAATGTTTTTCGGTGGAAACAGATGGGTTTTTAGCATCGGAAACAGAATTAGCCCTTGACGTCTGAACAACTTTTTTTGAAAAAATCCCTAAGCCGCGCGGTCACAATTTCTGCTCAAAATCTGACGTTCTGCAATTCACTCAAAAATGTTGGCAAACTGTTGCAAGTGATCCCCTGAAAGGTTTTTTTGGTGGAAACAGATGGGTTTTTATCATCGGAAACAGAATTAGCGCTTGACGTCTGAACAACTTTTTTTGAAAAAATCCCTAAGCCGCGCGGTCAAAATTTCTGCTCAAAATCTGACGTTCTGCAATTCACTCAAAAATGTTGGCAAACTGTTGCAAGTGATCCCCTGAAAGGTTTTTTGGTGGAAACAGATGGGTTTTTATCATCGGAAACAGAATTAGCCCTCAACGTCTGAACAACTTTTTTTGAAAAAATCCCTAAGCCGCGCGGTCACAATTTCTGCTCAAAATCTGACGTTCTGCAATTCACTCAGAAATGTTGGCAAACTGTTGCAAGTGATCCCCTGAAATGTTTTTCGGTGGAAACAGATTGGTTTTTAGCATCGGAAACAGAATTAGCGCTTGACGTCTGAACAACTTTTTTTGAAAAAATCCCTAAGCCGCGCGGTCACAATTTCTGCTCAAAATCTGACGTTCTGCAATTCACTCAAAAATGTTGGCAAACTGTTGCAAGTGATCCCCTGAAATGTTTTTCGGTGGAAACAGATGGGTTTTTAGCATTGGAAACAGAATTAGCCCTTGACGTCTGAACAACTTTTTTTTGAAAAAATTCCTAAGCCGCGCGGTCACAATTTCTGCTCAAAATCTGACGTTCTGCAAGTCACTCAAAAATGTTGGCAAACTGTTGCAAGTGATTCCATGAAATGTTTTTCGGTGGAAACAGATGGGTTTTTAGCACCGGAAACAGAATTAGCCCTTGACGTCTGAACAACTTTTTTTGAAAAAATCCCTAAGCCGCGCGGTCACAATTTCTGCTCAAAATCTGACGTTCTGCAATTCACTCAAAAATGTTGGCAAACTGTTGCGAGTGATCCCCTGAAAGGTTTTTTGGTGGAAACAGATGGGTTTTTATCATCGGAAACAGAATTAGCGCTTGACGTCTGAACAACTTTTTTTGAAAAAATCCCTAAGCCGCGCGGTCACAATTTCTGCTCAAAATCTGACGTTCTGCAATTCACTCAGAAATGTTGGCAAACTGTTGCAAATGATCCCCTGAAAGGTTTTTTGGAGGAAACAGATGGGTTTTTGTCATCGGAAACAGAATTAGCGCTTGACGTCTGAACAACTTTTTTTGAAAAAATCCCTAAGCCGCGCGGTCACGATTTCTGCTCAAAATCTGACGTTCTGCAATTCACTCAAAAATGTTGGCAAACTGTTGCAAGTGATTCCCTGAAATGTTTTTTGGTGGAAACAGATGGGTTTTTATCATCGGAAACAGAATTAGCGCTTGACGTCCGAACAACTTTTTTTTGAAAAAATTCCTAAGCCGCGCGGTCACAATTTCTGCTCAAAATCTGACGTTCTGCAAGTCACTCAAAAATGTTGGCAAACTGTTGCAAGTGATTCCATGAAATGTTTTTCGGTGGAAACAGATGGGTTTTTAGCACCGGAAACAGAATTAGCCCTTGACGTCTGAACAACTTTTTTTGAAAAAATCCCTAAGCCGCGCGGTCACAATTTCTGCTCAAAATCTGACGTTCTGCAATTCACTCAAAAATGTTGGCAAACTGTTTCAAGTGATCCCCTGAAAGGTTTTTTGGTGGAAACAGATGGGTTTTTATCATCGGAAACAGAATTAGCGCTTGACGTCTGAACAACTTTTTTTGAAAAAATCCCTAAGCCGCGCGGTCACAATTTCTGCTCAAAATCTGACGTTCTGCAATTCACTCAGAAATGTTGGCAAACTGTTGCAAGTGATCCCCTGAAAGTTTTTTGGTGGAAACAGATGGGTTTTTATCATCGGAAACAGAATTAGCGCTTGACGTCTGAACAACTTTTTTTGAAAAAATCCCTAAGCCGCGCGGTCACAATTTCTGCTCAAAATCTGACGTTCTGCAATTCACTCAAAAATGTTGGCAAACTGTTGCAAGTGATCCCCTGAAAGGTTTTTTGGTGGAAACAGATGGGTTTTTTATCATCGGAAACAGAATTAGCCCTCGACGTCTGAACAACTTTTTTTGAAAAAATCCCTAAGCCGCGCGGTCACAATTTCTGCTCAAAATCTGACGTTCTGCAATTCACTCAAAAATGTTGACAAACTTCTGCAAGTGATCCCCTGAAAGGTTTTTTGGTGGAAACAGATGGGTTTTTATCATCGGAAAGAGAATTAGCCCTCGACGTCTGAACAACTTTTTTTGAAAAAATCCCTAAGCCATGAGGTCACAATTTCTGCTCAAAATCTGACGTTCTGCAATTCACTCAAAAATGTTGGCAAACTGCTGCAAGTGATCCCCTGAAAGGTTTTTTGGTGGAAACAGATGGGTTTTTATCATCGGAAACAGAATTAACGCTTGACGTCTGAACAACTTTTTTTGAAAAAATCCCTAAGCCGCGCGGTCACAATTTCTGCTCAAAATCTGACGTTCTGCAATTCACTCAAAAATGTTGGCAAACTGCTGCAAGTGATCCCCTGAAAGGTTTTTTGGTGGAAACAGATGGGTTTTTATCATCGGAAACAGAATTAACGCTTGACGTCTGAACAACTTTTTTTGAAAAAATCCCTAAGCCGCGCGGTCGCAATTTCTGCTCAAAATCTGACGTTCTGCAATTCACTCAAAAATGTTGGCAAACTGCTGCAAGTGATCCCCTGAAAGGTTTTTTGGTGGAAACAGATGGGTTTTTATCATCGGAAACAGAATTAGCCCTCGACGTCTGAACAACTTTTTTTGAAAAAATCCCTAAGCCGCGCGGTCACAATTTCTGCTCAAAATCTGACGTTCTGCAATTCACTGAAAAATGTTGGCAAACTGTTGCAAGTGATCCCCTGAAAGGTTTTTTGGTGGAAACAGATGGGTTTTTATCATCGGAAACAGAATTAGCGCTTGACGTCTGAACAACTCTTTTTGAAAAAATCCCTAAGCCGCGCGGTCACAATTTCTGCTCAAAATCTGACGTTCTGCAATTCACTCAAAAATGTTGGCAAACTGTTGCAAGTGATCCCCTGAAAGGTTTTTTGGTGGAAACAGATGGGTTTTTATCATCGGAAACAGAATAGGCCCTCGACGTCTGAACAACTTTTTTTTGAAAAAATCCCTAAGCCGCGCGGTCACAATTTCTGCTCAAAATCTGACGTTCTGCAATTCACTCAAAAATGTTGGCAAACTGCTGCAAGTGATCCCCTGAAAGGTTTTTTGGTGGAAACAGATGGGTTTTTATCATCGGAAACAGAATTAGCGCTTGACGTCTGAACAACTTTTTTTGAAAAAATCCCTAAGCCGCGCGGTCACAATTTCTGCTCAAAATCTGACGTTCTGCAATTCACTCAAAAATGTTGGCAAACTGCTGCAAGTGATCCCCTGAAAGGTTTTTTGGTGGAAACAGATGGGTTTTTATCATCGGAAACAGAATTAGCGCTTAGCGTCTGAAGAACTTTTTTTTGAAAAAATTCCTAAGCCGCGCGGTCACAATTTCTGCTCAAAATCTGACGTTCTGCAAGTCACTCAAAAATGTTGGCAAACTGTTGCAAGTGATTCCATGAAATGTTTTTCGGTGGAAACAGATGGGTTTTTAGCACCGGAAACAGAATTAGCCCTTGACGTCTGAACAACTTTTTTTCAAAAAAATCCCTAAGCCGCGCGGTCACAATTTCTGCTCAAAATGTGACGTTCTGCAATTCACTCAAAAATGTTGGCAAACTGTTGCAAGTGATCCCCTGAAAGGTTTTTTGGAGGAAACAGATGGGTTTTTATCATCGGAAACAGAATTAGCGCTTGACGTCTGAACAACTTTTTTTTAAAAAATCCCTAAGCCGCGCGGTCACAATTTCTGCTCAAAATCTGACGTTCTGCAATTCACTCAGAAATGTTGGCAAACTGTTGCAAGTGATCCCCTGAAAGTTTTTTGGTGGAAACAGATGGGTTTTTATCATCGGAAACAGAATTAGCGCTTGACGTCTGAACAACTTTTTTTGAAAAAATCCCTAAGCCGCGCGGTCACAATTTCTGCTCAAAATCTGACGTTCTGCAATTCACTCAAAAATGTTGGCAAACTGTTGCAAGTGATCCCCTGAAAGGTTTTTTGGTGGAAACAGATGGGTTTTTTATCATCGGAAACAGAATTAGCCCTCGACGTCTGAACAACTTTTTTTGAAAAAATCCCTAAGCCGCGCGGCCACAATTTCTGCTCAAAATCTGACGTTCTGCAATTCACTCAAAAATGTTGACAAACTTCTGCAAGTGATCCCCTGAAAGGTTTTTTGGTGGAAACAGATGGGTTTTTATCATCGGAAAGAGAATTAGCCCTCGACGTCTGAACAACTTTTTTTGAAAAAATCCCTAAGCCACGAGGTCACAATTTCTGCTCAAAATCTGACGTTCTGCAATTCACTCAAAAATGTTGGCAAACTGCTGCAAGTGATCCCCTGAAAGGTTTTTTGGTGGAAACAGATGGGTTTTTATCATCGGAAACAGAATTAACGCTTGACGTCTGAACAACTTTTTTTGAAAAAATCCCTAAGCCGCGCGGTCGCAATTTCTGCTCAAAATCTGACGTTCTGCAATTCACTCAAAAATGTTGGCAAACTGCTGCAAGTGATCCCCTGAAAGGTTTTTTGGTGGAAACAGATGGGTTTTTATCATCAGAAACAGAATTAGCCCTCGACGTCTGAACAACTTTTTTTTGAAAAAATCCCTAAGCCGCGCGGTCACAATTTCTGCTCAAAATCTGACGTTCTGCAATTCACTCAAAAATGTTGGCAAACTGCTGCAAGTGATCCCCTGAAAGGTTTTTTGGTGGAAACAGATGGGTTTTTATCATCGGAAACAGAATTAGCGCTTGACGTCTGAACAACTTTTTTTGAAAAAATCCCTAAGCCGCGCGGTCACAATTTCTGCTCAAAATCTGACGTTCTGCAATTCACTCAAAAATGTTGGCAAACTGCTGCAAGTGATCCCCTGAAAGGTTTTTTGGTGGAAACAGATGGGTTTTTATCATCGGAAACAGAATTAGCGCTTAGCGTCTGAATAACTTTTTTTGAAAAAAATCCCTAAGCCGCGCGGTCACAATTTCTGCTCAAAATCTGACGTTCTGCAATTCACTCCAAAATGTTGGCAAACTGTTGCAAGTGATCCCCTGAAAGGTTTTTTGGTGGAAACAGATGGGTTTTTATCATCGGAAACAGAATTAGCGCTTGACGTCTGAACAACTTTTTTTGAAAAAATCCCTAAGCCGCGCGGTCACAATATCTGCTCAAAATCTGACGTTCTGCAATTCACTCAGAAATGTTGGCAAACTGTTGCAAGTGATCCCCTGAAAGGTTTTTTGGTGGAAACAGATGGGTTTTTGTCATCGGAAACAAAATTAGCGCTTGACGTCTGAACAACTTTTTTTGAAAAAATCCCTAAGCCGCGCGGTCACAATTTCTGCTCAAAATCTGACGTTCTGCAATTCACTCAAATATGTTGGCAAACTGTTGCAAGTGATTCCCTGAAATGTTTTTCGGTGGAAACAGATGGGTTTTTAGCATCGGAAACAGAATTAGCCCTTGACGTCTGAACAACTTTTTTTGAAAAAATCCCTAAGCCGCGCGGTCACAATTTCTGCTCAAAATCTGACGTTCTGCAATTCACTCAAAAATGTTGGCAAACTGTTGCAAGTGATTCCCTGAAATGTTTTTTGGTGGAAACAGATGGGTTTTTATCATCGGAAACAGAATTAGCGCTTGACGTCTGAACAACTTTTTTTGAAAAAATCCCTAAGCCGCGCGGTCACAATTTCTGCTCAAAATCTGATGTTCTGCAATTCACTCAAATATGTTGGCAAACTGTTGCAAGTGATCCCCTGAAATGTTTTTTGGTGGAAACAGATGGGTTTTTATCATCGGAAACAGAATTAGCCCTCGACGTATGAACAACTTTTTTTGAAAAAATCCCTAAGCCGCGCGGTCACAATTTCTGATCAAAATCTGACGTTCTGCAATTCACTCAAAAATGTTGGCAAACTGTTGCAAGTGATTCCCTGAAATGTTTTTCGGTGGAAACAGATGGGTTTTTATCATCGGAAACAGAATTAGCGCTTGACGTCTGAACAACTTTTTTTGAAAAAATCCCTAAGCCGCGCGGTCACAATTTCTGATCAAAATCTGACGTTCTGCAATTCACTCAAAAATGTTGGCAAACTGTTGCAAGTGATCCCCTGAAAGGTTTTTTGGTGGAAACAGATGGGTTTTTAGCATCGGAAACAGAATTAGCCCTTGACGTCTGAACAACTTTTTTTGAAAAAATCCCTAAACCGCGCGGTCACAATTTCTGCTCAAAATCTGACGTTCTGCAATTCACTCAAAAATGTTGGCAAACTGTTGCAAGTGATTCCCTGAAATGTTTTTTGGTGGAAACAGATGGGTTTTTATCATCGGAAACAGAATTAGCCCTCGACGTATGAACAACTTTTTTTGAAAAAATCCGTAAGCCGCGCGGTCACAATTTCTGCTCAAAATCTGACGTTCTGCAATTCACTCAAAAATGTTGGCAAACTGTTGCAAGTGATTCCCTGAAATGTTTTTCGGTGGAAACAGATGGGTTTTTATCATCGGAAACAGAATTAGCGCTTGACGTCTGAACAACTTTTTTTGAAAAAATCCCTAAGCCGCGCGGTCACAATTTCTGCTCAAAATCTGACGTTCTGCAATTCACTCAAAAATGTTGGCAAACTGTTGCAAGTGATCCCCTGAAAGGTTTTTTGGTGGAAACAGATGGGTTTTTAGCATCGGAAACAGAATTAGCCCTTGACGTCTGAACAACTTTTTTTGAAAAAATCCCTAAACCGCGCGGTCACAATTTCTGCTCAAAATCTGACGTTCTGCAATTCACTCAAAAATGTTGGCAAACTGTTGCAAGTGATTCCCTGAAATGTTTTTTGGTGGAAACAGATGGGTTTTTATCATCGGAAACAGAATTAGCCCTCGACGTATGAACAACTTTTTTTGAAAAAATCCGTAAGCCGCGCGGTCACAATTTCTGCTCAAAATCTGACGTTCTGCAATTCACTCAAAAATGTTGGCAAACTGTTGCAAGTGATTCCCTGAAATGTTTTTCGGTGGAAACAGATGGGTTTTTATCATCGGAAACAGAATTAGCGCTTGACGTCTGAACAACTTTTTTTGAAAAAATCCCTAAGCCGCGCGGTCACAATTTCTGCTCAAAATCTGACGTTCTGCAATTCACTCAAAAATGTTGGCAAACTGTTGCAAGTGATCCCCTGAAAGGTTTTTTGGTGGAAACAGATGGGTTTTTATCATCGGAAACAGAATTAGCGCTTGACGTCTGAACAACTTTTTTTGAAAAAATCCCTAAGCCGCGCGGTCACAATTTCTGCTCAAAATCTGACGTTCTGCAATTCAATCAAAAATGTTGGCAAACTGCTCCAAGTGATCCCCTGAAAGGTTTTTTGGTGGAAACAGATGGGTTTTTATCATCGGAAACAGAATTAGCGCTTGACGTCTGAACAACTTTTTTTGAAAAAATCCCTAAGCCGCGCGGTCACAATTTCTGCTCAAAATCTGACGTTCTGCAATTCACTCAAAAATGTTGACAAACTTCTGCAAGTGATCCCCTGAAAGGTTTTTTGGTGGAAACAGATGGGTTTTTATCATCGGAAACAGAATTAGCGCTTGACGTCTGAACAACTTTTTTTGAAAAAATCCCTAAGCCGCGCGGTCACAATTTCTGCTCAAAATCTGACGTTCTGCAATTCACTCAAAAATGTTGGCAAACTGTTGCAAGTGATCCCCTGAAAGGTTTTTTGGTGGAAACAGATGGGTTTTTATCATCGGAAAGAGAATTAGCCCTCGACGTCTGAACAACTTTTTTTGAAAAAATCCCTAAGCCGCGCGGTCACAATTTCTGCTCAAAATCTGACGTTCTGCAATTCACTCAAAAATGTTGGCAAACTGTTGCAAGTGATCCCCTGAAAGGTTTTTTGGTGGAAACAGATGGGTTTTTATCATCGGAAACAGAATTAGCGCTTGACATCTGAACAACTTTTTTTGAAAAAATCCCTAAGCCGCGCGGTCACAATTTCTGCTCAAAATCTGACGTTCTGCAATTCACTCAAAAATGTTGGCAAACTGTTGCAAGTGATTCCCTGAAATGTTTTTTGGTGGAAACAGATGGGTTTTTATCATCGGAAACAGAATTAGCCCTCGATGTATGAACAACTTTTTTTGAAAAAATCCCTAAGCCGCGCGGTCACAATTTCTGCTCAAAATCTGACGTTCTGCAATTCACTCAAAAATGTTGGCAAACTGCTCCAAGTGATCCCCTGAAAGGTTTTTTGGTGGAAACAGATGGGTTTTTATCATCGGAAACAGAATTAGCGCTTGACGTCTGAACAACTTTTTTTGAAAAAATCCCTAAGCCGCGCGGTCACAATTTCTGATCAAAATCTGACGTTCTGCAATTCACTCAAAAATGTTGACAAACTTCTGCAAGTGATCCCCTGAAAGGTTTTTTGGTGGAAACAGATGGGTTTTTATCATCGGAAACAGAATTAGCGCTTGACGTCTGAACAACTTTTTTTGAAAAAATCCCTAAGCCGCGCGGTCACAATTTCTGCTCAAAATCTGACGTTCTGCAATTCACTCAAAAATGTTGGCAAACTGTTGCAAGTGATCCCCTGAAAGGTTTTTTGGTGGAAACAGATGGGTTTTTGTCATCGGAAACAAAATTAGCGCTTGACGTCTGAACAACTTTTTTTGAAAAAATCCCTAAGCCGCGCGGTCACAATTTCTGCTCAAAATCTGACGTTCTGCAATTCACTCAAAAATGTTGGCAAACTGTTGCAAGTGATTCCCTGAAATGTTTTTCGGTGGAAACAGATGGGTTTTTAGCATCGGAAACAGAATTAGCCCTTGACGTCTGAACAACTTTTTTTGAAAAAATCCCTAAGCCGCGCGGTCACAATTTCTGCTCAAAATCTGACGTTCTGCAATTCACTCAAAAATGTTGGCAAACTGTTGCAAGTGATTCCCTGAAATGTTTTTTGGTGGAAACAGATGGGTTTTTATCATCGGAAACAGAATTAGCGCTTGACGTCTGAACAACTTTTTTTGAAAAAATCCCTAAGCCGCGCGGTCACAATTTCTGCTCAAAATCTGATGTTCTGCAATTCACTCAAATATGTTGGCAAACTGTTGCAAGTGATCCCCTGAAATGTTTTTTGGTGGAAACAGATGGGTTTTTATCATCGGAAACAGAATTAGCCCTCGACGTATGAACAACTTTTTTTGAATAAATCCCTAAGCTGCGCGGTCACGATTTCTGCTCAAAATCTGACGTTCTGCAATTCACTCAAAAATGTTGGCAAACTGTTGCAAGTGATTCCCTGAAATGTTTTTCGGTGGAAACAGATGGGTTTTTATCATCGGAAACAGAATTAGCGCTTGACGTCTGAACAACTTTTTTTGAAAAAATCCCTAAGCCGCGCGGTCACAATTTCTGATCAAAATCTGACGTTCTGCAATTCACTCAAAAATGTTGGCAAACTGTTGCAAGTGATCCCCTGAAAGGTTTTTTGTTGGAAACAGATGGGTTTTTAGCATCGGAAACAGAATTAGCCCTTGACGTCTGAACAACTTTTTTTGAAAAAATCCCTAAGCCGCGCGGTCACAATTTCTGCTCAAAATCTGACGTTCTGCAATTCACTCAAAAATGTTGGCAAACTGTTGCAAGTGATTCCCTGAAATGTTTTTTGGTGGAAACAGATGGGTTTTTATCATCGGAAACAGAATTAGCCCTCGACGTATAAACAACTTTTTTTGAAAAAATCCGTAAGCCGCGCGGTCACAATTTCTGCTCAAAATCTGACGTTCTGCAATTCACTCAAAAATGTTGGCAAACTGTTGCAAGTGATTCCCTGAAATGTTTTTCAGTGGAAACAGATGGGTTTTTATCATCGGAAACAGAATTAGCGCTTGACGTCTGAACAACTTTTTTTGAAAAAATCCCTAAGCCGCGCGGTCACAATTTCTGCTCAAAATCTGACGTTCTGCAATTCACTCAAAAATGTTGGCAAACTGTTGCAAGTGATCCCCTGAAAGGTTTTTTGGTGGAAACAGATGGGTTTTTATCATCGGAAACAGAATTAGCGCTTGACGTCTGAACAACTTTTTTTGAAAAAATCCCTAAGCCGCGCGGTCACAATTTCTGCTCAAAATCTGACGTTCTGCAATTCACTCAAAAATGTTGGCAAACTGCTGCAAGTGATCCCCTGAAAGGTTTTTTGGTGGAAACAGATGGGTTTTTATCATCGGAAACAGAATTAGCGCTTGACGTCTGAACAACTTTTTTTGAAAAAATCCCTAAGCCGCGCGGTCACAATTTCTGCTCAAAATCTGACGTTCTGCAATTCACTCAAAAATGTTGACAAACTTCTGCAAGTGATCCCCTGAAAGGTTTTTTGGTGGAAACAGATGGGTTTTTATCATCGGAAACAGAATTAGCGCTTGACGTCTGAACAACTTTTTTTGAAAAAATCCCTAAGCCGCGCGGTCACAATTTCTGCTCAAAATCTGACGTTCTGCAATTCACTCAAAAATGTTGGCAAACTGCTGCAAGTGATCCCCTGAAAGGTTTTTTGGTGGAAACAGATGGGTTTTTATCATCGGAAACAGAATTAGCGCTTGACGTCTGAACAACTTTTTTTGAAAAAATCCCTAAGCCGCGCGGTCACAATTTCTGCTCAAAATCTGACGTTCTGCAATTCACTCAAAAATGTTGACAAACTTCTGCAAGTGATCCCCTGAAAGGTTTTTTGGTGGAAACAGATGGGTTTTTATCATCGGAAACAGAATTAGCGCTTGACGTCTGAACAACTTTTTTTGAAAAAATCCCTAAGCCGCGCGGTCACAATTTCTGCTCAAAATCTGACGTTCTGCAATTCACTCAAAAATGTTGGCAAACTGTTGCAAGTGAGCCCCTGAAAGGTTTTTTGGTGGAAACAGATGGGTTTTTATCATCGGAAAGAGAATTAGCCCTCGACGTCTGAACAACTTTTTTTGAAAAAATCCCTAAGCCGCGCGGTCACAATTTCTGCTCAAAATCTGACGTTCTGCAATTCACTCAAAAATGTTGGCAAACTGTTGCAAGTGATCCCCTGAAAGGTTTTTTGTTGGAAACAGATGGGTTTTTAGCATCGGAAACAGAATTAGCCCTTGACGTCTGAACAACTTTTTTTGAAAAAATCCCTAAGCCGCGCGGTCACAATTTCTGCTCAAAATCTGACGTTCTGCAATTCACTCAAAAATGTTGGCAAACTGTTGCAAGTGATTCCCTGAAATGTTTTTTGGTGGAAACAGATGGGTTTTTATCATCGGAAACAGAATTAGCCCTCGACGTATAAACAACTTTTTTTGAAAAAATCCGTAAGCCGCGCGGTCACAATTTCTGCTCAAAATCTGACGTTCTGCAATTCACTCAAAAATGTTGGCAAACTGTTGCAAGTGATTCCCTGAAATGTTTTTCAGTGGAAACAGATGGGATTTATCATCGGAAACAGAATTAGCGCTTGACGTCTGAACAACTTTTTTTTAAAAAAATCCCTAAGCCGCGCGGTCACAATTTCTGCTCAAAATCTGACGTTCTGCAATTCACTCAAAAATGTTGGCAAACTGCTGCAAGTGATCCCCTGAAAGGTTTTTTGGTGGAAACAGATGGGTTTTTATCATCGGAAACAGAATTAGCGCTTGACGTCTGAACAACTTTTTTTGAAAAAATCCCTAAGCCGCGCGGTCACAATTTCTGCTCAAAATCTGACGTTCTGCAATTCACTCAAAAATGTTGACAAACTTCTGCAAGTGATCCCCTGAAAGGTTTTTTGGTGGAAACAGATGGGTTTTTATCATCGGAAACAGAATTAGCGCTTGACGTCTGAACAACTTTTTTTGAAAAAATCCCTAAGCCGCGCGGTCACAATTTCTGCTCAAAATCTGACGTTCTGCAATTCACTCAAAAATGTTGGCAAACTGTTGCAAGTGAGCCCCTGAAAGGTTTTTTGGTGGAAACAGATGGGTTTTTATCATCGGAAAGAGAATTAGCCCTCGACGTCTGAACAACTTTTTTTGAAAAAATCCCTAAGCCGCGCGGTCACAATTTCTGCTCAAAATCTGACGTTCTGCAATTCACTCAAAAATGTTGGCAAACTGCTGCAAGTGATCCCCTGAAAGGTTTTTTGGTGGAAACAGATGGGTTTTTATCATCGGAAACAGAATTAGCGCTTGACGTCTGAACAACTTTTTTTGAAAAAATCCCTAAGCCGCGCGGTCACAATTTCTGCTCAAAATCTGACGTTCTGCAATTCACTCAAAAATGTTGGCAAACTGCTGCAAGTGATCCCCTGAAAGGTTTTTTGGTGGAAACAGATGGGTTTTTATCATCGGAAACAGAATTAGCGCTCGACGTCTGAACAACTTTTTTTGAAAAAATCCCTAAGCCGCGCGGTCACAATTTCTGCTCAAAATCTGATGTTCTGCAATTCACTGAAAAATGTTGGCAAACTGTTGCAAGTGATCCCCTGAAAGGTTTTTTGGTGGAAACAGATGGGTTTTTATCATCGGAAACAGAATTAGCGCTTGACGTCTGAACAACTTTTTTTGAAAAAATCCCTAAGCCGCGCGGTCACAATTTCTGCTCAAAATCTGACGTTCTGCAATTCACTCAAAAATGTTGGCAAACTGCTGCAAGTGATCCCCTGAAAGGTTTTTTGGTGGAAACAGATGGGTTTTTATCATCGGAAACAGAATTAGCGCTTGGCGTCTGAACAAGTTTTTTTGAAAAAATCCCTAAGCCGCGCGGTCACAATTTCTGCTCAAAATCTGACGTTCTGCAATTCACTCAAAAATGGTGGCAAACTGTTGCAAGTGATCCCCTGAAAGGTTTTTTGGTGGAAACAGATGGGTTTTTATCATCGGAAACAGAATTAGCGCTTGACGTCTGAACAACTTTTTTTGAAAAAATCCCTAAGCCGCGTGGTCACAATTTCTGCTCAAAATCTGACGTTCTGCAATTCACTCAGAAATGTTGGCAAACTGTTGCAAGTGATCCTCTGAAAGGTTTTTTGGTGGAAACAGATGGGTTTTTGTCATCGGAAACAAAATTAGCGCTTGACGTCTGAACAACTTTTTTTGAAAAAATCCCTAAGCCGCGCGGTCACAATTTCTGCTCAAAATCTGACGTTCTGCAATTCACTCAAATATGTTCGCAAACTGTTGCAAGTGAATCCCTGAAATGTTTTTCGGTGGAAACAGATGGGTTTTTAGCATCGGAAACAGAATTAGCCCTTGACGTCTGAACAACTTTTTTTGAAAAAATCCCTAAGCCGCGCGGTCACAATTTCTGCTCAAAATCTGACGTTCTGCAATTCACTCAAAAATGTTGGCAAACTGTTGCAAGTGATTCCCTGAAATGTTTTTTGGTGGAAACAGATGGGTTTTTATCATCGGAAACAGAATTAGCGCTTGACGTCTGAACAACTTTTTTTGAAAAAATCCCTAAGCCGCGCGGTCACAATTTCTGCTCAAAATCTGATGTTCTGCAATTCACTCAAATATGTTGGCAAACTGTTGCAAGTGATCCCCTGAAATGTTTTTTGGTGGAAACAGATGGGTTTTTATCATCGGAAACAGAATTAGCCCTCGACGTATGAACAACTTTTTTTGAAAAAATCCCTAAGCCGCGCGGTCACAATTTCTGATCAAAATCTGACGTTCTGCAATTCACTCAAAAATGTTGGCAAACTGTTGCAAGTGATTCCCTGAAATGTTTTTCGGTGGAAACAGATGGGTTTTTATCATCGGAAACAGAATTAGCGCTTGACGTCTGAACAACTTTTTTTGAAAAAATCCCTAAGCCGCGCGGTCACAATTTCTGATCAAAATCTGACGTTCTGCAATTCACTCAAAAATGTTGGCAAACTGTTGCAAGTGATCCCCTGAAAGGTTTTTTGGTGGAAACAGATGGGTTTTTAGCATCGGAAACAGAATTAGCCCTTGACGTCTGAACAACTTTTTTTGAAAAAATCCCTAAGCCGCGCGGTCACAATTTCTGCTCAAAATCTGACGTTCTGCAATTTACTCAAAAATGTTGGCAAACTGTTGCAAGTGATTCCCTGAAATGTTTTTCGGTGGAAACAGATGGGTTTTTATCATCGGAAACAGAATTAGCCCTCGACGTATGAACAACTTTTTTTGAAAAAATCCGTAAGCCGCGCGGTCACAATTTCTGCTCAAAATCTGACGTTCTGCAATTCACTCAAAAATGTTGGCAAACTGTTGCAAGTGATTCCCTGAAATGTTTTTCGGTGGAAACAGATGGGTTTTTATCATCGGAAACAGAATTAGCGCTTGACGTCTGAACAACTTTTTTTGAAAAAATCCCTAAGCCGCGCGGTCACAATTTCTGCTCAAAATCTGACGTTCTGCAATTCACTCAAAAATGTTGGCAAACTGCTGCAAGTGATCCCCTGAAAGGTTTTTTGGTGGAAACAGATGGGTTTTTATCATCCGAAACAGAATTAGCCCTCGACGTCTGAACAACTTTTTTTGAAAAAATCCCTAAGCCGCGCGGTCACAATTTCTGCTCAAAATCTGACGTTCTGCAATTCACTCAAAAATGTTGGCAAACTTTTGCAAGTGATCCCCTGAAAGGTTTTTTGGTGGAAACAGATGGGTTTTTATCATCGGAAACAGAATTAGCGCTTGACGTCTGAACAACTTTTTTTGAAAAAATCCCTAAGCCGCGCGGTCACAATTTCTGCTCAAAATCTGACGTTCTGTAATTCACTCAAAAATGTTGGCAAACTGTTGCGAGTGATCCCCTGAAATGTTTTTCGGTGGAAACAGAAGGGCTTTTATCATCGGAAACAGAATTAGCCCTTGACGTCTGAAAAACTTTTTTTTTAAAATCCCTAAGCGGTCACAATTTCTGCTGAAAATCGGACGTTCTGCAATTCACTCAAAAATGTTGGCAAACTGTTGCGAGTGATCCCCTGAAATGTTTTTCGGTGGAAACAGATGGGTTTTTATCATCGGAAACAGAATTAGCCCTCGACGTCTAAACAACTTTTTTTGAAAAAATCCCTAAGCCGCGCGGTCACAATTTCTGCTAGAAATCTGACGTTCTGCAATTCACTCCAAAATGTTGGCAAACTGTTGCAAGTGATCCCCTGAAATGTTTTTCGGTGGAAACAGATGGGTTTTTATCCTCGGAAACAGAATTAGCCCTCGACGTCTGAACAACTTTTTCTGAAAAAATCCCTAAGCCGCGCGATCACAATTTCTGCTAAAAATCTGACGTTCTGCAATTCACTCCAAAATGTTGTCAAACTGTTGCAAGTGATCCCCTGAAATGTTTTTCGGTGGAAACGGAAGGGTTTTTATCATCGGAAACAGAATTAGCCCTTGACGTCTGAAAAACTTTTTTAAAAAAATCCCTAAGCGGTCACAATTTCTGCTAAAAATTGGACGTTCTGCAATTCACTCAAAAATGTTGGCAAACTGTTGCGAGTGATCCCCTGAACTGTTTTTCGGTGGAAACAGATGGGTTTTTATCATCGGAAACAGAATTAGCCCTTGACGTCTGAAAAACTTTTTTTAAAAAATCCCTAAGCGGTCACAATTTCTGCTAAAAATTGGACGTTCTGCAATTCACTCAAAAATGTTGGCAAACTGTTGCGAGTGATCCCCTGAAATGTTTTTCGGTGGAAACAGATGGGTTTTTATCATCGGAAACAGAATTAGCCCTCGACGTCTGAACAACTTTTTTTGAAAAAATCCCTAAGCCGCGCGGTCACAATTTCTGCTAAAAATCTGACGTTCTGCAATTCACTCAAAAATGTTGGCAAACTGTTGTGAGTGATCCCATGAAATGTTTTTCGGTGGAAACAGATGGGTTTTTATCATCGGGAACAGAATTAGCCCTCGACGTCTGAACAACTTTTTTTGAAAAAATCCCTAAGCTGCGCGGTCACAATTTCTGCTCAAAATCTGACGTTCTGCAATTCACCCCAAAATGTTGGCAAACTGTTGCAAGTGATCCCGTGAAATGTTTTTCGGTGGAAACAGAAGGGTTTTTATCATCGGAAACAGAATTAGCCCTCGACGTCTGAACAACTTTTTTTGAAAAAATTCCTAAGCCGCGCGGTCACAATTTCTGCTAAAAATCTGACGTTCTGCAATTCACTCCAAAATGTTGTCAAACTGTTGCAAGTGATCCCCTGAAATGTTTTTCGGTGGAAACAGAAGGGTTTTTATCATCGGAAACAGAATTAGCCCTCAACGTCTGAACAACTTTTTTTGAAAAAATCCCTAAGCGGTCACAATTTCTGCTAAAAATCGGACGTTCTGCAATTCACTCAAAAATGTTGGCAAACTGTTGCGAGTGATCCCCTGAAATGTTTTTCGGTGGAAACAGATGGGTTCTTATCATCGGGAACAGAATTAGCCCTCGACGTCTGAACAACTTTTTTTGAAAAAATCCCTAAGCCGCGCGGTCACAATTTCTGCTAAAAATCGGACGTTCTGCAATTCAGTCAAAAATGTTGGCAAACTGTTGCAAGTGATCCCCTGAAAGGTTTTTCGGTGGAAACAGATGGGTTTTTATCATTGGGAACAGAATTAGCCCTCGACGTATGAACAACTTTTTTTGAAAAAATCCCTAAGCCGCGCGGTCACAATTTCTGCTCAAAATCTGACGTTCTGCAATTCACCCCAAAATGTTGGCAAACTGTTGCAAGTGATCCCGTGAAATGTTTTTCGGTGGAAACAGATGGGTTTTTATCATCGGGAACAGAATTAGCCCTCGACGTCTGAACAACTTTTTTTGAAAAAATCCCTAAGCCGCGCGGTCACAATTTCTGCTAAAAATCTGACGTTCTGCAATTCACTCCAAAATGTTGGCAAACTGTTGCGAGGGATCCCCTGAAATGTTTTTCGGTGGAAACAGATGGGATTTTATCATCGGAAACAGAATTAGCCCTCGACGTCTGAACAACTTTTTTTGAAAAAATCCCTAAGCCGCGCGGTCACAATTTCTGCTAAAAATCGGACGTTCTGCAATTCAGTCAAAAATGTTGGCAAACTGTTGCAAGTGAACCCCTGAAAGGTTTTTCGGTGGAAACAGATGGGTTTTTATCATCGGAAACAGAATTAGCCCTCGACGTCTAAACAACTTTTTTTGAAAAAATCCCTAAGCCGCGCGGTCACAATTTCTGCTAGAAATCTGACGTTCTGCAATTCACTCCAAAATGTTGGCAAACTGTTGCGAGTGATCCCCTGAAATGTTTTTCGGTGGAAACAGATGGGTTTTTATCATCGGAAACAGAATTAGCCATCGACGTCTGAACAACTTTTTTTGAAATAATCCTTAAGCCGCGCGGTCACAATTTCTGCTAAAAATCGGACGTTCTGCAATTCAGTCAAAAATGTTGGCAAACTGTTGCAAGTGATCCCCTGAAAGGTTTTTCGGTGGAAACAGATGGGTTTTTATCATCGGAAACAGAATTAGCCCTCGACGTCTAAACAACTTTTTTTGAAAAAATCCCTAAGCCGCGCGGTCACAATTTCTGCTAGAAATCTGACGTTCTGCAATTCACTCCAAAATGTTGGCAAACTGTTGCGAGTGATCCCCTGAAATGTTTTTCGGTGGAAACAGATGGGTTTTTATCATCGGAAACAGAATTAGCCCTCGACGTCTGAACAACTTTTTTTGAAAAAATCTCTAAGCCGCGCGGTCACAATTTCTGCTAAAAATCGGACGTTCTGCAATTCAGTCAAAAATGTTGGCAAACTGTTGCAAGTGATCCCCTGAAATGTTTTTCGGTGGAAACAGAAGGGTTTTTATCATCGGAAACAGAATTAGCCCTTGACGTCTTAAAAACTTTTTTTGAAAAAATCCCTAAGCCGCGCGGTCACAATTTCTGCTGAAAATCGGACGTTCTGCAATTCACTCAAAAATGTTGGCAAACTGTTGCGAGTGATCCCCTGAAATGTTTTTCGGTGGAAACAGATGGGTTTTTATCATCGGAAACAGAATTAGCCCTCGACGTCTAAACAACTTTTTTTGAAAAAATCCCTAAGCCGCGCGGTCACAATTTCTGCTAGAAATCTGACGTTCTGCAATTCACTCCAAAATGTTGGCAAACTGTTGCAAGTGATCCCCTGAAATGTTTTTCGGTGGAAACAGATGGGTTTTTATCATCGGAAACAGAATTAGCCCTCGACGTCTGAACAACTTTTTTTTGAAAAAATCCCTAAGCCGCGCGATCACAATTTCTGCAAAAAATCTGACGTTCTGCAATTCACTCCAAAATGTTGTCAAACTGTTGCAAGTGATCCCCTGAAATGTTTTTCGGTGGAAACGGAAGGGTTTTTATCATCGGAAACAGAATTAGCCCTTGACGTCTGAAAAACTTTTTTTAAAAAATCCCTAAGCGGTCACAATTTCTGCTAAAAATCGGACGTTCTGCAATTCACTCCAAAATGTTGGCAAACTGTTGCGAGTGATCCCCTGAAATGTTTTTCGGTGGAAACAGATGGGTTTTTATCATCGGAAACAGAATTAGCCCTCGACGTCTGAACAACTTTTTTTGAAAAAATCCCTAAGCCGCGCGGTCACAATTTCTGCTAAAAATCGGACGTTCTGCAATTCAGTCAAAAATGTTGGCAAACTGTTGCAAGTGATCCCCTGAAAGGTTTTTCGGTGGAAACAGATGGGTTTTTATCATCGGAAACAGAATTAGCCCTCGACGTCTAAACAACTTTTTTTGAAAAAATCCCTAAGCCGCGCGGTCACAATTTCTGCTAGAAATCTGACGTTCTGCAATTCACTCCAAAATGTTGGCAAACTGTTGCGAGTGATCCCCTGAAATGTTTTTCGGTGGAAACAGATGGGTTTTTATCATCGGAAACAGAATTAGCCCTCGACGTCTGAACAACTTTTTTTGAAAAAATCCCTAAGCCGCGCGGTCACAATTTCTGCTAAAAATCGGACGTTCTGCAATTCAGTCAAAAATGTTGGCAAACTGTTGCAAGTGATCCCCTGAAATGTTTTTCGGTGGAAACAGAAGGGTTTTTATCATCGGAAACAGAATTAGCCCTTGACGTCTTAAAAACTTTTTTTAAAAAATCCCTAAGCGGTCACAATTTCTGCTGAAAATCGGACGTTCTGCAATTCACTCAAAAATGTTGGCAAACTGTTGCGAGTGATCCCCTGAAATGTTTTTCGGTGGAAACAGACGGGGTTTTTATCATCGGAAACAGAATTAGCCCTCGACGTCTAAACAACTTTTTTTGAAAAAATCCCTAAGCCGCGCGGTCACAATTTCTGCTAGAAATCGGACGTTCTGCAATTCACTCCAAAATGTTGGCAAACTGTTGCAAGTGATCCCCTGAAACGTTTTTCGGTGGAAACAGATGGGTTTTTATCATTGGGAACAGAATTAGCCCTCGACGTCTGAACAACTTTTTTTGAAAAAATCCCTAAGCCGCGCGGTCACAATTTCTGCTAAAAATCTGACGTTCTGCAATTCACTCAAAAATGTTGGCAAACTGTTGTGAGTGATCCCGTGAAATGTTTTTCGGTGGAAACAGATGGGTTTTTATCATCGGGAACAGAATTAGCCCTCGACGTCTGAACAACTTTTTTTGAAAAAATCCCTAAACTGCGCGGTCACAATTTCTGCTCAAAATCTGACGTTCTGCAATTCACCCCAAAATGTTGGCAAACTGTTGCAAGTGATCCCGTGAAATGTTTTTCGGTGGAAACAGAAGGGTTTTTATCATTGGAAACAGAATTAGCCCTCGACGTCTGAACAACTTTTTTTGAAAAAATCCCTAAGCCGCGCGGTCACAATTTCTGCTAAAAATCTGACGTTCTGCAATTCACTCCAAAATGTTGTCAAACTGTTGCAAGTGATCCCCTGAAATGTTTTTCGGTGGAAACAGAAGGGTTTTTATCATCGGAAACAGAATTAGCCCTCGACGTCTGAACAACTTTTTTTGAAAAAATCCCTAAGCCGCGCGGTCACAATTTCTGCTAAAAATCTGACGTTATGCAATTCACTCCAAAATGTTGTCAAACTGTTGCAAGTGATCCCCTGAAATGTTTTTTGGTGGAAACAGAAGGGTTTTTATCATCGGAAACAGAATTAGCCCTTGACGTCTGAAAAACTTTTTTTAAAAAATCCCTAAGCGGTCACAATTTCTGCTAAAAATCGGACGTTCTGCAATTCACTCAAAAATGTTGGCAAACTGTTGCGAATGATCCCCTGAAATGTTGTTCGGTGGAAACAGATGGGTTTTTATCATCGGGAACAGAATTAGCCCTCGACGTCTGAACAACTTTTTTTGAAAAAATCCCTAAGCCGCGCGGTCACAATTTCTGCTAAAAATCGGACGTTCTGCAATTCAGTCAAAAATGTTGGCAAACTGTTGCAAGTGATCCCCTGAAAGGTTTTTCGGTGGAAACAGATGGGTTTTTATCATTGGGAACAGAATTAGCCCTCGACGTCTGAACAACTTTTTTTGAAAAAATCCCTAAGCCGCGCGGTCACAATTTCTGCTCAAAATCTGACGTTCTGCAATTCACTCCAAAATGTTGGCAAACTGTTGCAAGTGATCCCCTGAAAGGTTTTTTGGTGGAAACAGATGGGTTTTTATCATCGGAAACAGAATTAGCCCTCGACGTATGAACAACTTTTTTTGAAAAAATCCCTAAGCCGCGCGGTCACAATTTCTGCTCAAAATCTGACGTTCTGCAATTCACCCCAAAATGTTGGCAAACTGTTGCAAGTGATCCCGTGAAATGTTTTTCGGTGGAAACAGATGGGTTTTTATCATCGGGAACAGAATTAGCCCTCGACGTCTGAACAACTTTTTTTGAAAAAATCCCTAAGCCGCGCGGTCACAATTTCTGCTAAAAATCTGACTTTCTGCAATTCACTCCAAAATGTTGGCAAACTGTTGCGAGTGATCCCCTGAAATGTTTTTCGGTGGAAACAGATGGGTTTTTATCATCGGAAACAGAATTAGCCCTCGACGTCTGAACAACTTTTTTTGAAAAAATCCCTAAGCCGCGCGGTCACAATTTCTGCTAGAAATCTGACGTTCTGCAATTCACTCAAAAATGTTGGCAAACTGTTGCGAGTGATCCCCTGAAATGTTTTTCGGTGGAAACAGATGGGTTTTTATCATCGGAAACAGAATTAGCCCTCGACGTCTAAACAACTTTTTTTGAAAAAATCCCTAAGCCGCGCGGTCACAATTTCTGCTAGAAATCTGACGTTCTGCAATTCACTCCAAAATGTTGGCAAACTGTTGCAAGTGATCCCCTGAAATGTTTTTCGGTGGAAACAGAAGGGTTTTTATCATCGGAAACAGAATTAGCCCTTGACGTCTGAAAAACTTTTTTTAAAAAATCCCTAAGCGGTCACAATTTCTGCTAAAAATCGGACGTTCTGCAATTCACTCAAAAATGTTGGCAAACTGTTGCGAGTGATCCCCTGAAATGTTTTTCGGTGGAAACAGATGGGTTTTTATCATCGGAAACAGAATTAGCCCTCGACGTCTGAACAACTTTTTTTGAAAAAATCCCTAAGCCGCGCGGTCACAATTTCTGCTAAAAATCGGACGTTCTGCAATTCACTCCAAAATGTTGGCAAACTGTTGCAAGTGATCCCCTGAAATGTTTTTCGGTGGAAACAGATGGGTTTTTATCATCGGAAACAGAATTAGCCCTCGAAGTCTGAACAACTTTTTTTGAAAAAATCCCTAAGCCGCGCAGTCACAATTTCTGCTAAAAATCTGACGTTCTGCAATTCACTCAAAAATGTTGGCAAACTGTTGTGAGTGATCCCGTGAAATGTTTTTCGGTGGAAACAGATGGGTTTTTATCATCGGGAACAGAATTAGCCCTCGACGTCTGAAAAACTTTTTTTGAAAAAATCCCTAAGCCGCGCGGTCACAATTTCTGCTAAAAATCTGACGTTCTGCAATTCACTCCAAAATGTTGTCAAACTGTTGCAAGTGATCCCCTGAAATGTTTTTCGGTGGAAACAGAAGGGTTTTTATCATCGGAAACAGAATTAGCCCTTGACGTCTGAAAAACTTTTTTTAAAAAATCCCTAAGCGGTCACAATTTCTGCTAAAAATCGGACGTTCTGCAATTCACTCAAAAATGTTGGCAAACTGTTGCGGGTGATCCCCTGAAATGTTTTTCGGTGGAAACAGATGGGTTTTTATCATCGGAAACAGAATTAGCCCTCGACGTCTGAACAACTTTTTTTGAAAAAATCCCTAAGCTGCGCGGTCACAATTTCTGCTAAAAATCTGACGTTCTGCAATTCACTCCAAAATGTTGTCAAACTGTTGCAAGTGATCCCCTGAAATGTTTTTCGGTGGAAACAGAAGGGTTTTTATCATCGGAAACAGAATTAGCCCTTGACGTCTGAAAAACTTTTTTTAAAAAATCCCTAAGCGGTCACAATTTCTGCTAAAAATCGGACGTTCTGCAATTCACTCAAAAATGTTGGCAAACTGTTGCGGGTGATCCCCTGAAATGTTTTTCGGTGGAAACAGATGGGTTTTTATCATCGGAAACAGAATTAGCCCTCGACGTCTGAACAACTTTTTTTGAAAAAATCCCTAAGCTGCGCGGTCACAATTTCTGCTCAAAATCTGACGTTCTGCAATTCACCCCAAAATGTTGGCAAACTGTTGCAAGTGATCCCGTGAAATGTTTTTCGGTGGAAACAGAAGGGATTTTATCATCGGAAACAGAATTAGCCCTCGACGTCTGAACAACTTTTTTTGAAAAAATCCCTAAGCCGCGCGGTCACAATTTCTGCTAGAAATCGGACGTTCTGCAATTCAGTCAAAAATGTTGGCAAACTGTTGCAAGTGATCCCCTGAAACGTTTTTCGGTGGAAACAGATGGGTTTTTATCATTGGGAACAGAATTAGCCCTCGACGTCTGAACAACTTTTTTTGAAAAAATCCCTAAGCCGCGCGGTCACAATTTCTGCTAAAAATCTGACGTTCTGCAATTCACTCAAAAATGTTGGCAAACTGTTGTGAGTGATCCCGTGAAATGTTTTTCGGTGGAAACAGATGGGTTTTTATCATCGGGAACAGAATTAGCCCTCGACGTCTGAACAACTTTTTTTGAAAAAATCCCTAAACTGCGCGGTCACAATTTCTGCTCAAAATCTGACGTTCTGCAATTCACCCCAAAATGTTGGCAAACTGTTGCAAGTGATCCCGTGAAATGTTTTTCGGTGGAAACAGAAGGGTTTTTATCATTGGAAACAGAATTAGCCCTCGACGTCTGAAGAACTTTTTTTGAAAAAATCCCTAAGCCGCGCGGTCACAATTTCTGCTAAAAATCTGACGTTCTGCAATTCACTCCAAAATGTTGTCAAACTGTTGCAAGTGATCCCCTGAAATGTTTTTCGGTGGAAACAGAAGGGTTTTTATCATCGGAAACAGAATTAGCCCTCGACGTCTGAACAACTTTTTTTGAAAAAATCCCTAAGCCGCGCGGTCACAATTTCTGCTAAAAATCTGACGTTATGCAATTCACTCCAAAATGTTGTCAAACTGTTGCAAGTGATCCCCTGAAATGTTTTTTGGTGGAAACAGAAGGGTTTTTATCATCGGAAACAGAATTAGCCCTTGACGTCTGAAAAACTTTTTTTAAAAAATCCCTAAGCGGTCACAATTTCTGCTAAAAATCGGACGTTCTGCAATTCACTCAAAAATGTTGGCAAACTGTTGCGAATGATCCCCTGAAATGTTGTTCGGTGGAAACAGATGGGTTTTTATCATCGGGAACAGAATTAGCCCTCGACGTCTGAACAACTTTTTTTGAAAAAATCCCTAAGCCGCGCGGTCACAATTTCTGCTAAAAATCGGACGTTCTGCAATTCAGTCAAAAATGTTGGCAAACTGTTGCAAGTGATCCCCTGAAAGGTTTTTCGGTGGAAACAGATGGGTTTTTATCATTGGGAACAGAATTAGCCCTCGACGTCTGAACAACTTTTTTTGAAAAAATCCCTAAGCCGCGCGGTCACAATTTCTGCTCAAAATCTGACGTTCTGCAATTCACTCCAAAATGTTGGCAAACTGTTGCAAGTGATCCCCTGAAAGGTTTTTTGGTGGAAACAGATGGGTTTTTATCATCGGAAACAGAATTAGCCCTCGACGTATGAACAACTTTTTTTGAAAAAATCCCTAAGCCGCGCGGTCACAATTTCTGCTCAAAATCTGACGTTCTGCAATTCACCCCAAAATGTTGGCAAACTGTTGCAAGTGATCCCGTGAAATGTTTTTCGGTGGAAACAGATGGGTTTTTATCATCGGGAACAGAATTAGCCCTCGACGTCTGAACAACTTTTTTTGAAAAAATCCCTAAGCCGCGCGGTCACAATTTCTGCTAAAAATCTGACTTTCTGCAATTCACTCCAAAATGTTGGCAAACTGTTGCGAGTGATCCCCTGAAATGTTTTTCGGTGGAAACAGATGGGTTTTTATCATCGGAAACAGAATTAGCCCTCGACGTCTGAACAACTTTTTTTGAAAAAATCCCTAAGCCGCGTGGTCACAATTTCTGCTAGAAATCTGACGTTCTGCAATTCACTCAAAAATGTTGGCAAACTGTTGCGAGTGATCCCCTGAAATGTTTTTCGTTGGAAACAGATGGGTTTTTATCATCGGAAACAGAATTAGCCCTCGACGTCTAAACAACTTTTTTTGAAAAAATCCCTAAGCCGCGCGGTCACAATTTCTGCTAGAAATCTGACGTTCTGCAATTCACTCCAAAATGTTGGCAAACTGTTGCAAGTGATCCCCTGAAATGTTTTTCGGTGGAAACAGAAGGGTTTTTATCATCGGAAACAGAATTAGCCCTTGACGTCTGAAAAACTTTTTTTAAAAAATCCCTAAGCGGTCACAATTTCTGCTAAAAATCGGACGTTCTGCAATTCACTCAAAAATGTTGGCAAACTGTTGCGAGTGATCCCCTGAAATCTTTTTCGGTGGAAACAGATGGGTTTTTATCATCGGAAACAGAATTAGCCCTCGACGTCTGAACAACTTTTTTTGAAAAAATCCCTAAGCCGCGCGGTCACAATTTCTGCTAAAAATCGGACGTTCTGCAATTCACTCCAAAATGTTGGCAAACTGTTGCAAGTGATCCCCTGAAATGTTTTTCGGTGGAAACAGATGGGTTTTTATCATCGGAAACAGAATTAGCCCTCGAAGTCTGAACAACTTTTTTTGAAAAAATCCCTAAGCCGCGCAGTCACAATTTCTGCTAAAAATCTGACGTTCTGCAATTCACTCAAAAATGTTGGCAAACTGTTGTGAGTGATCCCGTGAAATGTTTTTCGGTGGAAACAGATGGGTTTTTATCATCGGGAACAGAATTAGCCCTCGACGTCTGAAAAACTTTTTTTGAAAAAATCCCTAAGCCGCGCGGTCACAATTTCTGCTAAAAATCTGACGTTCTGCAATTCACTCCAAAATGTTGTCAAACTGTTGCAAGTGATCCCCTGAAATGTTTTTCGGTGGAAACAGAAGGGTTTTTATCATCGGAAACAGAATTAGCCCTTGACGTCTGAAAAACTTTTTTTAAAAAATCCCTAAGCGGTCACAATTTCTGCTAAAAATCGGACGTTCTGCAATTCACTCAAAAATGTTGGCAAACTGTTGCGGGTGATCCCCTGAAATGTTTTTCGGTGGAAACAGATGGGTTTTTATCATCGGAAACAGAATTAGCCCTCGACGTCTGAACAACTTTTTTTGAAAAAATCCCTAAGCTGCGCGGTCACAATTTCTGCTCAAAATCTGACGTTCTGCAATTCACCCCAAAATGTTGGCAAACTGTTGCAAGTGATCCCGTGAAATGTTTTTCGGTGGAAACAGAAGGGATTTTATCATCGGAAACAGAATTAGCCCTCGACGTCTGAACAACTTTTTTTGAAAAAATCCCTAAGCCGCGCGGTCACAATTTCTGCTAAAAATCTGACGTTCTGCAATTCACTCCAAAATGTTGTCAAACTGTTGCAAGTGATCCCCTGAAATGTTTTTCGGTGGAAACAGATGGGTTTTTATCATCGGAAACAGAATTAGCCCTCGACGTCTGAACAACATTTTTTGAAAAAATCCCTAAGCCGCGCGGTCACAATTTCTGCTAAAAATCGGACGTTCTGCAATTCACTCCAAAATGTTGGCAAACTGTTGCAAGTGATCCCCTGAAATGTTTTTCGGTGGAAACAGATGGGTTTTTATCATCGGAAACAGAATTAGCCCTCGAAGTCTGAACAACTTTTTTTGAAAAAATCCCTAAGCCGCGCGGTCACAATTTCTGCTCAAAATCTGACGTTCTGCAATTCACTCCAAAATGTTGGCAAACTGTTGTGAGTGATCCCGTGAAATGTTTTTCGGTGGAAACAGATGGGTTTTTATCATCGGGAACAGAATTAGCCCTCGACGTCTGAAAAACTTTTTTTGAAAAAATCCCTAAGCCGCGCGGTCACAATTTCTGCTAAAAATCTGACGTTCTGCAATTCACTCCAAAATGTTGTCAAACTGTTGCAAGTGATCCCCTGAATTGTTTTTCGGTGGAAACAGAAGGGTTTTTATCATCGGAAACAGAATTAGCCCTTGACGTCTGAAAAACTTTTTTTAAAAAATCCCTAAGCGGTCACAATTTCTGCTAAAAATCGGACGTTCTGCAATTCACTCAAAAATGTTGGCAAACTGTTGCGGGTGATCCCCTGAAATGTTTTTCGGTGGAAACAGATGGGTTTTTATCATCGGAAAGAGAATTAGCCCTCGACGTCTGAACAACTTTTTTTGAAAAAATCCCTAAGCCGCGCGGTCACAATTTCTGCTCAAAATCTGACGTTCTGCAATTCACTCCAAAATGTTGGCAAACTGTTGCAAGTGATCCCCTGAAAGGTTTTTTGGTGGAAACAGATGGGTTTTTATCATCGGAAACAGAATTAGCCCTCGACGTATGAACAACTTTTTTTGAAAAAATCCCTAAGCCGCGCGGTCACAATTTCTGCTCAAAATCTGACGTTCTGCAATTCACCCCAAAATGTTGGCAAACTGTTGCAAGTGATCCCGTGAAATGTTTTTCGGTGGAAACAGATGGGTTTTTATCATCGGGAACAGAATTAGCCCTCGACGTCTGAACAACTTTTTTTGAAAAAATCCCTAAGCCGCGCGGTCACAATTTCTGCTAAAAATCTGACTTTCTGCAATTCACTCCAAAATGTTGGCAAACTGTTGCGAGTGATCCCCTGAAATGTTTTTCGGTGGAAACAGATGGGTTTTTATCATCGGAAACAGAATTAGCCCTCGACGTCTGAACAACTTTTTTTGAAAAAATCCCTAAGCCGCGTGGTCACAATTTCTGCTAGAAATCTGACGTTCTGCAATTCACTCAAAAATGTTGGCAAACTGTTGCGAGTGATCCCCTGAAATGTTTTTCGTTGGAAACAGATGGGTTTTTATCATCGGAAACAGAATTAGCCCTCGACGTCTAAACAACTTTTTTTGAAAAAATCCCTAAGCCGCGCGGTCACAATTTCTGCTAGAAATCTGACGTTCTGCAATTCACTCCAAAATGTTGGCAAACTGTTGCAAGTGATCCCCTGAAATGTTTTTCGGTGGAAACAGAAGGGTTTTTATCATCGGAAACAGAATTAGCCCTTGACGTCTGAAAAACTTTTTTTAAAAAATCCCTAAGCGGTCACAATTTCTGCTAAAAATCGGACGTTCTGCAATTCACTCAAAAATGTTGGCAAACTGTTGCGGGTGATCCCCTGAAATGTTTTTCGGTGGAAACAGATGGGTTTTTATCATCGGAAACAGAATTAGCCCTCGACGTCTGAACAACTTTTTTTGAAAAAATCCCTAAGCTGCGCGGTCACAATTTCTGCTCAAAATCTGACGTTCTGCAATTCACCCCAAAATGTTGGCAAACTGTTGCAAGTGATCCCGTGAAATGTTTTTCGGTGGAAACAGAAGGGATTTTATCATCGGAAACAGAATTAGCCCTCGACGTCTGAACAACTTTTTTTGAAAAAATCCCTAAGCCGCGCGGTCACAATTTCTGCTAAAAATCTGACGTTCTGCAATTCACTCCAAAATGTTGTCAAACTGTTGCAAGTGATCCCCTGAAATGTTTTTCGGTGGAAACAGATGGGTTTTTATCATCGGAAACAGAATTAGCCCTCGACGTCTGAACAACATTTTTTGAAAAAATCCCTAAGCCGCGCGGTCACAATTTCTGCTAAAAATCGGACGTTCTGCAATTCACTCCAAAATGTTGGCAAACTGTTGCAAGTGATCCCCTGAAATGTTTTTCGGTGGAAACAGATGGGTTTTTATCATCGGAAACAGAATTAGCCCTCGAAGTCTGAACAACTTTTTTTGAAAAAATCCCTAAGCCGCGCGGTCACAATTTCTGCTCAAAATCTGACGTTCTGCAATTCACTCCAAAATGTTGGCAAACTGTTGTGAGTGATCCCGTGAAATGTTTTTCGGTGGAAACAGATGGGTTTTTATCATCGGGAACAGAATTAGCCCTCGACGTCTGAAAAACTTTTTTTGAAAAAATCCATAAGACGCGCGGTCACAATTTCTGCTAAAAATCTGACGTTCTGCAATTCACTCCAAAATGTTGTCAAACTGTTGCAAGTGATCCCCTGAATTGTTTTTCGGTGGAAACAGAAGGGTTTTTATCATCGGAAACAGAATTAGCCCTTGACGTCTGAAAAACTTTTTTTAAAAAATCCCTAAGCGGTCACAATTTCTGCTAAAAATCGGACGTTCTGCAATTCACTCAAAAATGTTGGCAAACTGTTGCGGGTGATCCCCTGAAATGTTTTTCGGTGGAAACAGATGGGTTTTTATCATCGGAAAGAGAATTAGCCCTCGACGTCTGAACAACTTTTTTTGAAAAAATCCCTAAGCTGCGCGGTCACAATTTCTGCTCAAAATCTGACGTTCTGCAATTCACCCCAAAATGTTGGCAAACTGTTGCAAGTGATCCCGTGAAATGTTTTTCGGTGGAAACAGAAGGGATTTTATCATCGGAAACAGAATTAGCCCTCGACGTCTGAACAACTTTTTTTGAAAAAATCCCTAAGCCGCGCGGTCACAATTTCTGCTAAAAATCTGACGTTCTGCAATTCACTCCAAAATGTTGTCAAACTGTTGCAAGTGATCCCCTGAAATGTTTTTCGGTGGAAACAGATGGGTTTTTATCATCGGAAACAGAATTAGCCCTCGACGTCTGAACAACTTTTTTTGAAAAAATCCCTAAGCCGCGCGGTCACAATTTCTGCTAAAAATCGGACGTTCTGCAATTCACTCCAAAATGTTGGCAAACTGTTGCAAGTGATCCCCTGAAATGTTTTTCGGTGGAAACAGATGGGTTTTTATCATCGGAAACAGAATTAGCCCTCGAAGTCTGAACAACTTTTTTTGAAAAAATCCCTAAGCCGCGCGGTCACAATTTCTGCTAAAAATCTGACGTTCTGCAATTCACTCAAAAATGTTGGCAAACTGTTGTGAGTGATCCCGTGAAATGTTTTTCGGTGGAAACAGATGGGTTTTTATCATCGGGAACAGAATTAGCCCTCGACGTCTGAAAAACTTTTTTTGAAAAAATCCCTAAGCCGCGCGGTCACAATTTCTGCTCAAAATCTGACGTTCTGCAATTCACTCCAAAATGCTGGCAAACTGTTGCAAGTGATCCCCTGAAATGTTTTTCGGTGGAAACAGAAGGGTTTTTATCATCGGAAACAGAATTAGCCCTTGACGTCTGAAAACCTTTTTTAAAAAATCCCTAAGCGGTCACAATTTCTGCTAAAAATCGGACGTTCTGCAATTCACTCAAAAATGTTGGCAAACTGTTGCGGGTGATCCCCTGAAATGTTTTTCGGTGGAAACAGATGGGTTTTTATCATCGGAAACAGAATTAGCCCTCGACGTCTGAACAACTTTTTTTGAAAAAATCCCTAAGCTGCGCGGTCACAATTTCTGCTCAAAATCTGACGTTCTGCAATTCACCCCAAAATGTTGGCAAACTGTTGCAAGTGATCCCGTGAAATGTTTTTCGGTGGAAACAGAAGGGATTTTATCATCGGAAACAGAATTAGCCCTCGACGTCTGAACAACTTTTTTTGAAAAAATCCCTAAGCCGCGCGGTCACAATTTCTGCTAAAAATCTGACGTTCTGCAATTCACTCCAAAATGTTGTCAAACTGTTGCAAGTGATCCCCTGAAATGTTTTTCGGTGGAAACAGATGGGTTTTTATCATCGGAAACAGAATTAGCCCTCGACGTCTGAACAACTTTTTTTGAAAAAATCCCTAAGCCGCGCGGTCACAATTTCTGCTAAAAATCGGACGTTCTGCAATTCACTCCAAAATGTTGGCAAACTGTTGCAAGTGATCCCCTGAAATGTTTTTCGGTGGAAACAGATGGGTTTTTATCATCGGAAACAGAATTAGCCCTCGAAGTCTGAACAACTTTTTTTGAAAAAATCCCTAAGCCGCGCGGTCACAATTTCTGCTAAAAATCTGACGTTCTGCAATTCACTCAAAAATGTTGGCAAACTGTTGTGAGTGATCCCGTGAAATGTTTTTCGGTGGAAACAGATGGGTTTTTATCATCGGGAACAGAATTAGCCCTCGACGTCTGAAAAACTTTTTTTGAAAAAATCCCTAAGCCGCGCGGTCACAATTTCTGCTAAAAATCTGACGTTCTGCAATTCACTCCAAAATGTTGTCAAACTGTTGCAAGTGATCCCCTGAAATGTTTTTCGGTGGAAACAGAAGGGTTTTTATCATCGGAAACAGAATTAGCCCTTGACGTCTGAAAAACTTTTTTTAAAAAATCCCTAAGCGGTCACAATTTCTGCTAAAAATCGGACGTTCTGCAATTCACTCAAAAATGTTGGCAAACTGTTGCGGGTGATCCCCTGAAATGTTTTTCAGTGGAAACAGATGGGTTTTTATCATCGGAAACAGAATTAGCCCTCGACGTCTGAACAACTTTTTTTGAAAAAATCCCTAAGCTGCGCGGTCACAATTTCTGCTCAAAATCTGACGTTCTGCAATTCACCCCAAAATGTTGGCAAACTGTTGCAAGTGATCCCGTGAAATGTTTTTCGGTGGAAACAGAAGGGATTTTATCATCGGAAACAGAATTAGCCCTCGACGTCTGAACAACTTTTTTTGAAAAAATCCCTAAGCCGCGCGGTCACAATTTCTGCTAAAAATCTGACGTTCTGCAATTCACTCCAAAATGTTGTCAAACTGTTGCAAGTGATCCCCTGAAATGTTTTTCGGTGGAAACAGAAGGGTTTTTATCATCGGAAACAGAATTAGCCCTCGACGTCTGAACAACTTTTTTTGAAAAAATCCCAAAGCCGCGCGGTCACAATTTCTGCTAAAAATCTGTCGTTATGCAATTCACTCCAAAATGTTGTCAAACTGTTGCAAGTGATCCCCTGAAATGTTTTTCGGTGGAAACAGAAGGGTTTTTATCATCGGAAACAGAATTAGCCCTTGACGTCTGAAAAACTTTTTTTAAAAAATCCCTAAGCGGTCACAATTTCTGCTAAAAATCGGACGTTCTGCAATTCACTCAAAAATGTTGGCAAACTGTTGCGAGTGATCCCCTGAAATGTTTTTCGGTGGAAACAGATGGGTTTTTATCATCGGGAACAGAATTAGCCCTCGACGTCTGAACAACTTTTTTTGAAAAAATCCCTAAGCCGCGCGGTCACAATTTCTGCTCAAAATCTGATGTTCTGCAATTCACTCCAAAATGTTGGCAAACTGTTGCAAGTGATCCCCTGAAAGGTTTTTTGGTGGAAACAGATGGGTTTTTATCACCGGAAACAGAATTAGCCCTCGACGTCTGAACAACTTTTTTTGAAAAAATCCCTAAGCCGCGCGGTCACAATTTCTGCTAGAAATCTGACGTTCTGCTATTCACTCAAAAATGTTGGCAAACTGTTGTGAGTGATCCCGTGAAATGTTTTTCGGTGGAAACAGATGGGTTTTTATCATCGGGAACAGAATTAGCCCTCGACGTCTGAAAAACTTTTTTTGAAAAAATCCCTAAGCCGCGCGGTCACAATTTCTGCTAAAAATCTGACGTTCTGCAATTCACTCCAAAATGTTGTCAAACTGTTGCAAGTGATCCCCTGAAATGTTTTTCGGTGGAAACAGAAGGGTTTTTATCATCGGAAACAGAATTAGCCCTTGACGTCTGAAAAACTTTTTTTAAAAAATCCCTAAGCGGTCACAATTTCTGCTAAAAATCGGACGTTCTGCAATTCACTCAAAAATGTTGGCAAACTGTTGCGGGTGATCCCCTGAAATGTTTTTCGGTGGAAACAGATGGGTTTTTATCATCGGAAACAGAATTAGCCCTCGACGTCTGAACAACTTTTTTTGAAAAAATCCCTAAGCTGCGCGGTCACAATTTCTGCTCAAAATCTGACGTTCTGCAATTCACCCCAAAATGTTGGCAAACTGTTGCAAGTGATCCCGTGAAATGTTTTTCGGTGGAAACAGAAGGGATTTTATCATCGGAAACAGAATTAGCCCTCGACGTCTGAACAACTTTTTTTGAAAAAATCCCTAAGCCGCGCGGTCACAATTTCTGCTAAAAATCTGACGTTCTGCAATTCACTCCAAAATGTTGTCAAACTGTTGCAAGTGATCCCCTGAAATGTTTTTCGGTGGAAACAGATGGGTTTTTATCATCGGAAACAGAATTAGCCCTCGACGTCTGAACAACATTTTTTGAAAAAATCCCTAAGCCGCGCGGTCACAATTTCTGCTAAAAATCGGACGTTCTGCAATTCACTCCAAAATGTTGGCAAACTGTTGCAAGTGATCCCCTGAAATGTTTTTCGGTGGAAACAGATGGGTTTTTATCATCGGAAACAGAATTAGCCCTCGAAGTCTGAACAACTTTTTTTGAAAAAATCCCTAAGCCGCGCGGTCACAATTTCTGCTCAAAATCTGACGTTCTGCAATTCACTCCAAAATGTTGGCAAACTGTTGTGAGTGATCCCGTGAAATGTTTTTCGGTGGAAACAGATGGGTTTTTATCATCGGGAACAGAATTAGCCCTCGACGTCTGAAAAACTTTTTTTGAAAAAATCCCTAAGCCGCGCGGTCACAATTTCTGCTAAAAATCTGACGTTCTGCAATTCACTCCAAAATGTTGTCAAACTGTTGCAAGTGATCCCCTGAATTGTTTTTCGGTGGAAACAGAAGGGTTTTTATCATCGGAAACAGAATTAGCCCTTGACGTCTGAAAAACTTTTTTTAAAAAATCCCTAAGCGGTCACAATTTCTGCTAAAAATCGGACGTTCTGCAATTCACTCAAAAATGTTGGCAAACTGTTGCGGGTGATCCCCTGAAATGTTTTTCGGTGGAAACAGATGGGTTTTTATCATCGGAAAGAGAATTAGCCCTCGACGTCTGAACAACTTTTTTTGAAAAAATCCCTAAGCTGCGCGGTCACAATTTCTGCTCAAAATCTGACGTTCTGCAATTCACCCCAAAATGTTGGCAAACTGTTGCAAGTGATCCCGTGAAATGTTTTTCGGTGGAAACAGAAGGGATTTTATCATCGGAAACAGAATTAGCCCTCGACGTCTGAACAACTTTTTTTGAAAAAATCCCTAAGCCGCGCGGTCACAATTTCTGCTAAAAATCTGACGTTCTGCAATTCACTCCAAAATGTTGTCAAACTGTTGCAAGTGATCCCCTGAAATGTTTTTCGGTGGAAACAGATGGGTTTTTATCATCGGAAACAGAATTAGCCCTCGACGTCTGAACAACTTTTTTTGAAAAAATCCCTAAGCCGCGCGGTCACAATTTCTGCTAAAAATCGGACGTTCTGCAATTCACTCCAAAATGTTGGCAAACTGTTGCAAGTGATCCCCTGAAATGTTTTTCGGTGGAAACAGATGGGTTTTTATCATCGGAAACAGAATTAGCCCTCGAAGTCTGAACAACTTTTTTTGAAAAAATCCCTAAGCCGCGCGGTCACAATTTCTGCTAAAAATCTGACGTTCTGCAATTCACTCAAAAATGTTGGCAAACTGTTGTGAGTGATCCCGTGAAATGTTTTTCGGTGGAAACAGATGGGTTTTTATCATCGGGAACAGAATTAGCCCTCGACGTCTGAAAAACTTTTTTTGAAAAAATCCCTAAGCCGCGCGGTCACAATTTCTGCTAAAAATCTGACGTTCTGCAATTCACTCCAAAATGTTGTCAAACTGTTGCAAGTGATCCCCTGAAATGTTTTTCGGTGGAAACAGAAGGGTTTTTATCATCGGAAACAGAATTAGCCCTTGACGTCTGAAAAACTTTTTTTAAAAAATCCCTAAGCGGTCACAATTTCTGCTAAAAATCGGACGTTCTGCAATTCACTCAAAAATGTTGGCAAACTGTTGCGGGTGATCCCCTGAAATGTTTTTCGGTGGAAACAGATGGGTTTTTATCATCGGAAACAGAATTAGCCCTCGACGTCTGAACAACTTTTTTTGAAAAAATCCCTAAGCTGCGCGGTCACAATTTCTGCTCAAAATCTGACGTTCTGCAATTCACCCCAAAATGTTGGCAAACTGTTGCAAGTGATCCCGTGAAATGTTTTTCGGTGGAAACAGAAGGGATTTTATCATCGGAAACAGAATTAGCCCTCGACGTCTGAACAACTTTTTTTTAAAAAATCCCTAAGCCGCGCGGTCACAATTTCTGCTAAAAATCTGACGTTCTGCAATTCACTCCAAAATGTTGTCAAACTGTTGCAAGTGATCCCCTGAAATGTTTTTCGGTGGAAACAGATGGGTTTTTATCATCGGAAACAGAATTAGCCCTCGACGTCTGAACAACTTTTTTTGAAAAAATCCCTAAGCCGCGCGGTCACAATTTCTGCTAAAAATCGGACGTTCTGCAATTTACTCCAAAATGTTGGCAAACTGTTGCAAGTGATCCCCTGAAATGTTTTTCGGTGGAAACAGATGGGTTTTTATCATCGGAAACAGAATTAGCCCTCGAAGTCTGAACAACTTTTTTTGAAAAAATCCCTAAGCCGCGCGGTCACAATTTCTGCTAAAAATCTGACGTTCTGCAATTCACTCAAAAATGTTGGCAAACTGTTGTGAGTGATCCCGTGAAATGTTTTTCGGTGGAAACAGATGGGTTTTTATCATCGGGAACAGAATTAGCCCTCGACGTCTGAAAAACTTTTTTTAAAAAATCCCTAAGCGGTCACAATTTCTGCTAAAAATCGGACGTTCTGCAATTCACTCAAAAATGTTGGCAAACTGTTGCGGGTGATCCCCTGAAATGTTTTTCGGTGGAAACAGATGGGTTTTTATCATCGGAAACAGAATTAGCCCTCGACGTCTGAACAACTTTTTTTGAAAAAATCCCTAAGCTGCGCGGTCACAATTTCTGCTCAAAATCTGACGTTCTGCAATTCACCCCAAAATGTTGGCAAACTGTTGCAAGTGATCCCGTGAAATGTTTTTCGGTGGAAACAGAAGGGATTTTATCATCGGAAACAGAATTAGCCCTCGACGTCTGAACAACTTTTTTTGAAAAAATCCCTAAGCCGCGCGGTCACAATTTCTGCTAAAAATCTGACGTTCTGCAATTCACTCCAAAATGTTGTCAAACTGTTGCAAGTGATCCCCTGAAATGTTTTTCGGTGGAAACAGAAGGGTTTTTATCATCGGAAACAGAATTAGCCCTCGACGTCTGAACAACTTTTTTTGAAAAAATCCCAAAGCCGCGCGGTCACAATTTCTGCTAAAAATCTGTCGTTATGCAATTCACTCCAAAATGTTGTCAAACTGTTGCAAGTGATCCCCTGAAATGTTTTTCGGTGGAAACAGAAGGGTTTTTATCATCGGAAACAGAATTAGCCCTTGACGTCTGAAAAACTTTTTTTAAAAAATCCCTAAGCGGTCACAATTTCTGCTAAAAATCGGACGTTCTGCAATTCACTCAAAAATGTTGGCAAACTGTTGCGAGTGATCCCCTGAAATGTTTTTCGGTGGAAACAGATGGGTTTTTATCATCGGGAACAGAATTAGCCCTCGACGTCTGAACAACTTTTTTTGAAAAAATCCCTAAGCCGCGCGGTCACAATTTCTGCTCAAAATCTGATGTTCTGCAATTCACTCCAAAATGTTGGCAAACTGTTGCAAGTGATCCCCTGAAAGGTTTTTTGGTGGAAACAGATGGGTTTTTATCACCGGAAACAGAATTAGCCCTCGACGTCTGAACAACTTTTTTTGAAAAAATCCCTAAGCCGCGCGGTCACAATTTCTGCTAGAAATCTGACGTTCTGCTATTCACTCAAAAATGTTGGCAAACTGTTGTGAGTGATCCCGTGAAATGTTTTTCGGTGGAAACAGATGGGTTTTTATCATCGGGAACAGAATTAGCCCTCGACGTCTGAACAACTTTTTTTGAAAAAATCGCTAAGCCGCGCGGTCACAATTTCTGCTCAAAATCTGACGTTCTGCAATTCACCCCAAAATGTTGGCAAACTGTTGCGGGTGATCCCCTGAAATGTTTTTCGGTGGAAACAGATGGGTTTTTATCATCGGAAACAGAATTAGCCCTCGACGTCTGAACAACTTTTTTTGAAAAAATCCCTAAGCTGCGCGGTCACAATTTCTGCTCAAAATCTGACGTTCTGCAATTCACCCCAAAATGTTGGCAAACTGTTGCAAGTGATCCCGTGAAATGTTTTTCGGTGGAAACAGAAGGGATTTTATCATCGGAAACAGAATTAGCCCTCGACGTCTGAACAACTTTTTTTGAAAAAATCCCTAAGCCGCGCGGTCACAATTTCTGCTAAAAATCTGACGTTCTGCAATTCACTCCAAAATGTTGTCAAACTGTTGCAAGTGATCCCCTGAAATGTTTTTCGGTGGAAACAGAAGGGTTTTTATCATCGGAAACAGAATTAGCCCTTGACGTCTGAAAAACTTTTTTTAAAAAATCCCTAAGCGGTCACAATTTCTGCTAAAAATCGGACGTTCTGCAATTCACTCAAAAATGTTGGCAAACTGTTGCGAGTGATCCCCTGAAATGTTTTTCGGTGGAAACAGATGGGTTTTTATCATCGGGAACAGAATTAGCCCTCGACGTCTGAACAACTTTTTTTGAAAAAATCCCTAAGCCGCGCGGTCACAATTTCTGCTAAAAATCGGACGTTCTGCAATTCAGTCAAAAATGTTGGCAAACTGTTGCAAGTGATCCCCTGAAAGGTTTTTCGGTGGAAACAGATGGGTTTTTATCATTGGGAACAGAATTAGCCCTCGACGTCTGAACAACTTTTTTTGAAAAAATCCCTAAGCCGCGCGGTCACAATTTCTGCTCAAAATCTGACGTTCTGCAATTCACTCCAAAATGTTGGCAAACTGTTGCAAGTGATCCCCTGAAAGGTTTTTTGGTGGAAACAGATGGGTTTTTATCACCGGAAACAGAATTAGCCCTCGACGTCTGAACAACTTTTTTTGAAAAAATCCCTAAGCCGCGCGGTCACAATTTCTGCTAGAAATCTGACGTTCTGCTATTCACTCAAAAATGTTGGCAAACTGTTGTGAGTGATCCCGTGAAATGTTTTTCGGTGGAAACAGATGGGTTTTTATCATCGGGAACAGAATTAACCCTCGACGTCTGAACAACTTTTTTTGAAAAAATCGCTAAGCCGCGCGGTCACAATTTCTGCTCAAAATCTGACGTTCTGCAATTCACCCCAAAATGTTGGCAAACTGTTGCAAGTGATCCCGTGAAATGTTTTTCGGTGGAAACAGATGGGTTTTTATCATCGGGAACAGAATTAGCCCTCGACGTCTGAAAAACTTTTTTTGAAAAAATCCCTAAGCCGCGCGGTCACAATTTCTGCTAAAAATCTGACGTTCTGCAATTCACTCCAAAATGTTGTCAAACTGTTGCAAGTGATCCCCTGAAATGTTTTTCGGTGGAAACAGAAGGGTTTTTATCATCGGAAACAGAATTAGCCCTTGACGTCTGAAAAACTTTTTTTAAAAAAATCCCTAAGCGGTCACAATTTCTGCTAAAAATCGGACGTTCTGCAATTCACTCAAAAATGTTGGCAAACTGTTGCGGGTGATCCCCTGAAATGTTTTTCGGTGGAAACAGATGGGTTTTTATCATCGGAAACAGAATTAGCCCTCGACGTCTGAACAACTTTTTTTGAAAAAATCCCTAAGCCGCGCGGTCACAATTTCTGCTAAAAATCGGACGTTCTGCAATTCAGTCAAAAATGTTGGCAAACTGTTGCAAGTGATCCCCTGAAATGTTTTTCGGTGGAAACAGAAGGGTTTTTATCATCGGAAACAGAATTAGCCCTTGACGTCTTAAAAACTTTTTTTAAAAAATCCCTAAGCGGTCACAATTTCTGCTGAAAATCGGACGTTCTGCAATTCACTCAAAAAAGTTGGCAAACTGTTGCGAGTGATCCCCTGAAATGTTTTTCGGTGGAAACAGATGGGTTTTTATCATCGGAAACAGAATTAGCCCTCGACGTCTAAACAACTTTTTTTGAAAAAATCCCTAAGCCGCGCGGTCACAATTTCTGCTAGAAATCGGACGTTCTGCAATTCAGTCAAAAATGTTGGCAAACTGTTGCAAGTGATCCCCTGAAACGTTTTTCGGTGGAAACAGATGGGTTTTTATCATTGGGAACAGAATTAGCCCTCGACGTCTGAACAACTTTTTTTGAAAAAATCCCTAAGCCGCGCGGTCACAATTTCTGCTCAAAATCTGACGTTCTGCAATTCACCCCAAAATGTTGGCAAACTGTTGCAAGTGATCCCGTGAAATGTTTTTCGGTGGAAACAGAAGGGTTTTTATCATTGGAAACAGAATTAGCCCTCGACGTCTGAACAACTTTTTTTGAAAAAATCCCTAAGCCGCGCGGTCACAATTTCTGCTAAAAATCTGACGTTCTGCAATTCACTCCAAAATGTTGTCAAACTGTTGCAAGTGATCCCCTGAAATGTTTTTCGGTGGAAACAGAAGGGTTTTTATCATCGGAAACAGAATTAGCCCTCGACGTCTGAACAACTTTTTTTGAAAAAATCCCTAAGCCGCGCGGTCACAATTTCTGCTAAAAATCTGACGTTATGCAATTCACTCCAAAATGTTGTCAAACTGTTGCAAGTGATCCCCTGAAATGTTTTTTGGTGGAAAAAGAAGGGTTTTTATCATCGGAAACAGAATTAGCCCTTGACGTCTGAAAAACTTTTTTAAAAAAATCCCTAAGCGGTCACAATTTCTGCTAAAAATCGGACGTTCTGCAATTCACTCAAAAATGTTGGCAAACTGTTGCGAGTGATCCCCTGAAATGTTTTTCAGTGGAAACAGATGGGTTTTTATCATCGGAAACAGAATTAGCCCTCGACGTCTGAACAACTTTTTTTGAAAAAATCCCTAAGCCGCGCGGTCACAATTTCTGCTAAAAATCGGACGTTCTGCAATTCAGTCAAAAATGTTGGCAAACTGTTGCAAGTGATCCCCTGAAATGTTTTTCGGTGGAAACAGAAGGGTTTTTATCATCGGAAACAGAATTAGCCCTTGACGTCTTAAAAACTTTTTTAAAAAAATCCCTAAGCGGTCACAATTTCTGCTGAAAATCGGACGTTCTGCAATTCACTCAAAAATGTTGGCAAACTGTTGCGAGTGATCCCCTGAAATGTTTTTCGGTGGAAACAGATGGGTTTTTATCATCGGAAACAGAATTAGCCCTCGACGTCTAAACAACTTTTTTTGAAAAAATCCCTAAGCCGCGCGGTCACAATTTCTGCTAGAAATCGGACGTTCTGCAATTCAGTCAAAAATGTTGGCAAACTGTTGCAAGTGATCCCCTGAAACGTTTTTCGGTGGAAACAGATGGGTTTTTATCATTGGGAACAGAATTAGCCCTCGACGTCTGAACAACTTTTTTTGAAAAAATCCCTAAGCCGCGCGGTCACAATTTCTGCTAAAAATCTGACGTTCTGCAATTCACTCAAAAATGTTGGCAAACTGTTGTGAGTGATCCCGTGAAATGTTTTTCGGTGGAAACAGATGGGTTTTTATCATGGGGAACAGAATTAGCCCTCGACATCTGAACAACTTTTTTTGAAAAAATCCCTAAGCTGCGCGGTCACAATTTCTGCTCAAAATCTGACGTTCTGCAATTCACCCCAAAATGTTGGCAAACTGTTGCAAGTGATCCCGTGAAATGTTTTTCGGTGGAAACAGAAGGGTTTTTATCATTGGAAACAGAATTAGCCCTCGACGTCTGAACAACTTTTTTTGAAAAAATCCCTAAGCCGCGCGGTCACAATTTCTGCTAAAAATCTGACGTTATGCAATTCACTCCAAAATGTTGTCAAACTGTTGCAAGTGATCCCCTGAAATGTTTTTTGGTGGAAAAAGAAGGGTTTTTATCATCGGAAACAGAATTAGCCCTCGACGTCTGAACAACTTTTTTTGAAAAAATCCCTAAGCCGCGCGGTCACAATTTCTGCTAAAAATCTGACGTTATGCAATTCACTCCAAAATGTTGTCAAACTGTTGCAAGTGATCCCCTGAAATGTTTTTTGGTGGAAAAAGAAGGGTTTTTATCATCGGAAACAGAATTAGCCCTTGACGTCTGAAAAACTTTTTTTAAAAAATCCCTAAGCGGTCACAATTTCTGCTAAAAATCGGACGTTCTGCAATTCACTCAAAAATGTTGGCAAACTGTTGCGAGTGATCCCCTGAAATGTTTTTCGGTGGAAACAGATGGGTTTTTATCATCGGGAACAGAATTAGCCCTCGACGTCTGAACAACTTTTTTTGAAAAAATCCCTAAGCCGCGCGGTCACAATTTCTGCTAAAAATCGGACGTTCTGCAATTCAGTCAAAAATGTTGGCAAACTGTTGCAAGTGATCCCCTGAAAGGTTTTTCGGTGGAAACAGATGGGTTTTTATCATTGGGAACAGAATTAGCCCTCGACGTCTGAACAACTTTTTTTGAAAAAATCCCTAAGCCGCGCGGTCACAATTTCTGCTCAAAATCTGACGTTCTGCAATTCACTCCAAAATGTTGGCAAACTGTTGCAAGTGATCCCCTGAAAGGTTTTTTGGTGGAAACAGATGGGTTTTTATCATCGGAAACAGAATTAGCCCTCGACGTATGAACAACTTTTTTTGAAAAAATCCCTAAGCCGCGCGGTCACAATTTCTGCTCAAAATCTGACGTTCTGCAATTCACCCCAAAATGTTGGCAAACTGTTGCAAGTGATCCCGTGAAATGTTTTTCGGTGGAAACAGATGGGTTTTTATCATCGGGAACAGAATTAGCCCTCGACGTCTGAACAACTTTTTTTGAAAAAATCCCTAAGCCGCGCGGTCACAATTTCTGCTAAAAATCTGACTTTCTGCAATTCACTCCAAAATGTTGGCAAACTGTTGCGAGTGATCCCCTGAAATGTTTTTCGGTGGAAACAGATGGGTTTTTATCATCGGAAACAGAATTAGCCCTCGACGTCTGAACAACTTTTTTTGAAAAAATCCCTAAGCCGCGCGGTCACAATTTCTGCTAGAAATCTGACGTTCTGCAATTCACTCAAAAATGTTGGCAAACTGTTGCGAGTGATCCCCTGAAATGTTTTTCGGTGGAAACAGATGGGTTTTTATCATCGGAAACAGAATTAGCCCTCGACGTCTAAACAACTTTTTTTGAAAAAATCCCTAAGCCGCGCGGTCACAATTTCTGCTAGAAATCTGACGTTCTGCAATTCACTCCAAAATGTTGGCAAACTGTTGCAAGTGATCCCCTGAAATGTTTTTCGGTGGAAACAGAAGGGTTTTTATCATCGGAAACAGAATTAGCCCTTGACGTCTGAAAAACTTTTTTTAAAAAATCCCTAAGCGGTCACAATTTCTGCTAAAAATCGGACGTTCTGCAATTCACTCAAAAATGTTGGCAAACTGTTGCGAGTGATCCCCTGAAATGTTTTTCGGTGGAAAGAGATGGGTTTTTATCATCGGAAACAGAATTAGCCCTCGACGTCTGAACAACTTTTTTTGAAAAAATCCCTAAGCCGCGCGGTCACAATTTCTGCTAAAAATCGGACGTTCTGCAATTCACTCCAAAATGTTGGCAAACTGTTGCAAGTGATCCCCTGAAATGTTTTTCGGTGGAAACAGATGGGTTTTTATCATCGGAAACACAATTAGCCCTCGACGTCTGAACAACTTTTTTTGAAAAAATCCCTAAGCCGCGCGGTCACAATTTCTGCTAAAAATCTGACGTTCTGCAATTCACTCAAAAATGTTGGCAAACTGTTGTGAGTGATCCCGTGAAATGTTTTTCGGTGGAAACAGATGGGTTTTTATCATCGGGAACAGAATTAGCCCTCGACGTCTGAAAAACTTTTTTTGAAAAAATCCCTAAGCCGCGCGGTCACAATTTCTGCTAAAAATCTGACGTTCTGCAATTCACTCCAAAATGTTGTCAAACTGTTGCAAGAGATCCCCTGAAATGTTTTTCGGTGGAAACAGAAGGGTTTTTATCATCGGAAACAGAATTAGCCCTTGACGTCTGAAAAACTTTTTTAAAAAAATCCCTAAGCGGTCACAATTTCTGATAAAAATCGGACGTTCTGCAATTCACTCAAAAATGTTGGCAAACTGTTGCGGGTTATCCCCTGAAATGTTTTTCGGTGGAAACAGATGGGTTTTTATCATCGGAAACAGAATTAGCCCTCGACGTCTGAACAACTTTTTTTGAAAAAATCCCTAAGCCGCGCGGTCACAATTTCTGCTAAAAATCTGACGTTATGCAATTCACTCCAAAATGTTGTCAAACTGTTGCAAGTGATCCCCTGAAATGTTTTTCGGTGGAAACAGAAGGGTTTTTATCATCGGAAACAGAATTAGCCCTTGACGTCTGAAAAACTTTTTTTAAAAAATCCCTAAGCGGTCACAATTTCTGCTAAAAATCGGATGTTCTGCAATTCACTCAAAAATGTTGGCAAACTGTTGCGAGTGATCCCCTGAAATGTTTTTCGGTGGAAACAGATGGGTTTTTATCATCGGGAACAGAATTAGCCCTCGACGTCTGAACAACTTTTTTTGAAAAAATCCCTAAGCCGCGCGGTCACAATTTCTGCTAAAAATCGGACGTTCTGCAATTCAGTCAAAAATGTTGGCAAACTGTTGCAAGTGATCCCCTGAAAGGTTTTTCGGTGGAAACAGATGGGTTTTTATCATTGGGAACAGAATTAGCCCTCGACGTCTGAACAACTTTTTTTGAAAAAATCCCTAAGCCGCGCGGTCACAATTTCTGCTCAAAATCTGACGTTCTGCAATTCACTCCAAAATGTTGGCAAACTGTTGCAAGTGATCCCCTGAAAGGTTTTTTGGTGGAAACAGATGGGTTTTTATCATCGGAAACAGAATTAGCCCTCGACGTATGAACAACTTTTTTTGAAAAAATCCCTAAGCCGCGCGGTCACAATTTCTGCTCAAAATCTGACGTTCTGCAATTCACCCCAAAATGTTGGCAAACTGTTGCAAGTGATCCCGTGAAATGTTTTTCGGTGGAAACAGATGGGTTTTTATCATCGGGAACAGAATTAGCCCTCGACGTCTGAACAACTTTTTTTGAAAAAATCCCTAAGCCGCGCGGTCACAATTTCTGCTAAAAATCTGACTTTCTGCAATTCACTCCAAAATGTTGGCAAACTGTTGCGAGTGATCCCCTGAAATGTTTTTCGGTGGAAACAGATGGGTTTTTATCATCGGAAACAGAATTAGCCCTCGACGTCTGAACAACTTTTTTTGAAAAAATCCCTAAGCCGCGCGGTCACAATTTCTGCTAGAAATCTGACGTTCTGCAATTCACTCAAAAATGTTGGCAAACTGTTGCGAGTGATCCCCTGAAATGTTTTTCGGTGGAAACAGATGGGTTTTTATCATCGGAAACAGAATTAGCCCTCGACGTCTAAACAACTTTTTTTGAAAAAATCCCTAAGCCGCGCGGTCACAATTTCTGCTAGAAATCTGACGTTCTGCAATTCACTCCAAAATGTTGGCAAACTGTTGCAAGTGATCCCCTGAAATGTTTTTCGGTGGAAACAGAAGGGTTTTTATCATCGGAAACAGAATTAGCCCTTGACGTCTGAAAAACTTTTTTAAAAAAATCCCTAAGCGGTCACAATTTCTGCTAAAAATCGGACGTTCTGCAATTCACTCAAAAATGTTGGCAAACTGTTGCGAGTGATCCCCTGAAATGTTTTTCGGTGGAAAGAGATGGGTTTTTATCATCGGAAACAGAATTAGCCCTCGACGTCTGAACAACTTTTTTTGAAAAAATCCCTAAGCCGCGCGGTCACAATTTCTGCTAAAAATCGGACGTTCTGCAATTCACTCCAAAATGTTGGCAAACTGTTGCAAGTGATCCCCTGAAATGTTTTTCGGTGGAAACAGATGGGTTTTTATCATCGGAAACACAATTAGCCCTCGACGTCTGAACAACTTTTTTTGAAAAAATCCCTAAGCCGCGCGGTCACAATTTCTGCTAAAAATCTGACGTTCTGCAATTCACTCAAAAATGTTGGCAAACTGTTGTGAGTGATCCCGTGAAATGTTTTTCGGTGGAAACAGATGGGTTTTTATCATCGGGAACAGAATTAGCCCTCGACGTCTGAAAAACTTTTTTTGAAAAAATCCCTAAGCCGCGCGGTCACAATTTCTGCTAAAAATCTGACGTTCTGCAATTCACTCCAAAATGTTGTCAAACTGTTGCAAGTGATCCCCTGAAATGTTTTTCGGTGGAAACAGAAGGGTTTTTATCATCGGAAACAGAATTAGCCCTTGACGTCTGAAAAACTTTTTTAAAAAAATCCCTAAGCGGTCACAATTTCTGCTAAAAATCGGACGTTCTGCAATTCACTCAAAAATGTTGGCAAACTGTTGCGGGTGATCCCCTGAAATGTTTTTCGGTGGAAACAGATGGGTTTTTATCATCGGAAACAGAATTAGCCCTCGACGTCTGAACAACTTTTTTTGAAAAAATCCCTAAGCCGCGCGGTCACAATTTCTGCTAAAAATCTGACGTTATGCAATTCACTCCAAAATGTTGTCAAACTGTTGCAAGTGATCCCCTGAAATGTTTTTCGGTGGAAACAGAAGGGTTTTTATCATCGGAAACAGAATTAGCCCTCGACGTATGAACAACTTTTTTTGAAAAAATCCCTAAGCCGCGCGGTCACAATTTCTGCTCAAAATCTGACGTTCTGCAATTCACCCCAAAATGTTGGCAAACTGTTGCAAGTGATCCCGTGAAATGTTTTTCGGTGGAAACAGATGGGTTTTTATCATCGGGAACAGAATTAGCCCTCGACGTCTGAACAACTTTTTTTGAAAAAATCCCTAAGCCGCGCGGTCACAATTTCTGCTAAAAATCTGACTTTCTGCAATTCACTCCAAAATGTTGGCAAACTGTTGCGAGTGATCCCCTGAAATGTTTTTCGGTGGAAACAGATGGGTTTTTATCATCGGAAACAGAATTAGCCCTCGACGTCTGAACAACTTTTTTTGAAAAAATCCCTAAGCCGCGCGGTCACAATTTCTGCTAGAAATCTGACGTTCTGCAATTCACTCAAAAATGTTGGCAAACTGTTGCGAGTGATCCCCTGAAATGTTTTTCGGTGGAAACAGATGGGTTTTTATCATCGGAAACAGAATTAGCCCTCGACGTCTAAACAACTTTTTTTGAAAAAATCCCTAAGCCGCGCGGTCACAATTTCTGCTAGAAATCTGACGTTCTGCAATTCACTCCAAAATGTTGGCAAACTGTTGCAAGTGATCCCCTGAAATGTTTTTCGGTGGAAACAGAAGGGTTTTTATCATCGGAAACAGAATTAGCCCTTGACGTCTGAAAAACTTTTTTAAAAAAATCCCTAAGCGGTCACAATTTCTGCTAAAAATCGGACGTTCTGCAATTCACTCAAAAATGTTGGCAAACTGTTGCGAGTGATCCCCTGAAATGTTTTTCGGTGGAAAGAGATGGGTTTTTATCATCGGAAACAGAATTAGCCCTCGACGTCTGAACAACTTTTTTTGAAAAAATCCCTAAGCCGCGCGGTCACAATTTCTGCTAAAAATCGGACGTTCTGCAATTCACTCCAAAATGTTGGCAAACTGTTGCAAGTGATCCCCTGAAATGTTTTTCGGTGGAAACAGATGGGTTTTTATCATCGGAAACACAATTAGCCCTCGACGTCTGAACAACTTTTTTTGAAAAAATCCCTAAGCCACGCGGTCACAATTTCTGCTAAAAATCTGACGTTCTGCAATTCACTCAAAAATGTTGGCAAACTGTTGTGAGTGATCCCGTGAAATGTTTTTCGGTGGAAACAGATGGGTTTTTATCATCGGGAACAGAATTAGCCCTCGACGTCTGAAAAACTTTTTTTGAAAAAATCCCTAAGCCGCGCGGTCACAATTTCTGCTAAAAATCTGACGTTCTGCAATTCACTCCAAAATGTTGTCAAACTGTTGCAAGTGATCCCCTGAAATGTTTTTCGGTGGAAACAGAAGGGTTTTTATCATCGGAAACAGAATTAGCCCTTGACGTCTGAAAAACTTTTTTTAAAAAATCCCTAAGCGGTCACAATTTCTGCTAAAAATCGGATGTTCTGCAATTCACTCAAAAATGTTGGCAAACTGTTGCGAGTGATCCCCTGAAATGTTTTTCGGTGGAAACAGATGGGTTTTTATCATCGGAAACAGAATTAGCCCTCGACGTCTGAACAACTTTTTTTGAAAAAATCCCTAAGCCGCGCGGTCACAATTTCTGCTAAAAATCGGACGTTCTGCAATTCAGTCAAAAATGTTGGCAAACTGTTGCAAGTGATCCCCTGAAAGGTTTTTCAGTGGAAACAGATGGGTTTTTATCATTGGGAACAGAATTAGCCCTCGACGTCTGAACAACTTTTTTTGAAAAAATCCCTAAGCCGCGCGGTCACAATTTCTGCTCAAAATCTGACGTTCTGCAATTCACTCCAAAATGTTGGCAAACTGTTGCAAGTGATCCCCTGAAAGGTTTTTTGGTGGAAACAGATGGGTTTTTATCATCGGAAACAGAATTAGCCCTCGACGTCTGAACAACTTTTTTTGAAAAAATCCCTAAGCCGCGCGGTCACAATTTCTGCTAGAAATCTGACGTTCTGCAATTCACTCAAAAATGTTGGCAAACTGTTGCGAGTGATCCCCTGAAATGTTTTTAGGTGGAAACAGATGGGTTTTTATCATCGGAAACAGAATTAGCCCTCGACGTCTAAACAACTTTTTTTGAAAAAATCCCTAAGCCGCGCGGTCACAATTTCTGCTAGAAATCTGACGTTCTGCAATTCACTCCAAAATGTTGGCAAATTGTTGCAAGTGATCCCCTGAAATGTTTTTCGGTGGAAACAGAAGGGTTTTTATCATCGGAAACAGAATTAGCCCTCGACGTCTGAACAACTTTTTTTGAAAAAATCCCTAAGCCGCGCGGTCACAATTTCTGCTAATAATCGGACGTTCTGCAATTCACTCCAAAATGTTGTCAAACTGTTGCAAGTGATCCCCTGAAATGTTTTTCGGTGGAAACAGAAGGGTTTTTATCATCGGAAACAGAATTAGCCCTTGACGTCTGAAAAACTTTTTTAAAAAAATCCCTAAGCGGTCACAATTTCTGCTAAAAATCGGACGTTCTGCAATTCACTCAAAAATGTTGGCAAACTGTTGCGAGTGATCCCCTGAAATGTTTTTCGGTGGAAACAGATGGGTTTTTATCATCGGAAACAGAATTAGCCATCGACGTCTGAACAACTTTTTTTGAAAAAATCCCTAAGCCGCGCGGTCACAATTTCTGCTAAAAATCAGACGTTCTGCAATTCACTCCAAAATGTTGGCAAACTGTTGCAAGTGATCCCCTGAAATGTTTTTCGGTGGAAACAGATGGGTTTTTATCATCGGAAACAGAATTAGCCCTCGACGTCTGAACAACTTTTTTTGAAAAAATCCCTAAGCCGCGCGGTCACAATTTCTGCTAAAAATCTGACGTTCTGCAATTCACTCAAAAATGTTGGCAAACTGTTGTGAGTGATCCCGTGAAATGTTTTTCGGTGGAAACAGATGGGTTTTTATCATCGGGAACAGAATTAGCCCTCGACGTCTGAACAACTTTTTTTGAAAAAATCGCTAAGCCGCGCGGTCACAATTTCTGCTCAAAATCTGACGTTCTGCAATTCACCCCAAAATGTTGTCAAACTGTTGCAAGTGATCCCCTGAAATGTTTTTCGGTGGAAACAGATGGGTTTTTATCATCGGGAACAGAATTAGCCCTCGACGTCTGAAAAACTTTTTTTGAAAAAATCCCTAATCCGCGCGGTCACAATTTCTGCCAAAAATCTGACGTTCTGCAATTCACTCCAAAATGTTGTCAAACTGTTGCAAGTGATCCCCTGAAATGTTTTTCGGTGGAAACAGATGGGTTTTTATCATCGGAAACAGAATTAGCCCTTGACGTCTGAAAAACTTTTTTTAAAAAATCCCTAAGCGGTCACAATTTCTGCTAAAAATCGGACGTTCTGCAATTCACTCAAAAATGTTGGCAAACTGTTGCGAGTGATCCCCTGAAATGTTTTTCGGTGGAAACAGATGGGTTTTTATCATCGGAAACAGAATTAGCCCTCGACGTCTGAACAACTTTTTTTGAAAAAATCCCTAAGCCGCGCGGTCACAATTTTTGCTAAAAATCGGACGTTCTGCAATTCAGTCAAAAATGTTGGCAAACTGTTGCAAGTGATCCCGTGAAATGTTTTTCGGTGGAAACAGATGGGTTTTTATCATCGGGAACAGAATTAGCCCTCGACGTCTGAACAACTTTTTTTGAAAAAATCCCTAAGCCGCGCGGTCACAATTTCTGCTCAAAATCTGACGTTCTGCAATTCACCCCAAAATGTTGGCAAACTGTTGCAAGTGATCCCCTGAAATGTTTTTCGGTGGAAACAGAAGGGTTTTTATCTTCGGAAACAGAATTAGCCCTTGACGTCTGAAAAACTTTTTTAAAAAAATCCCTAAGCGGTCACAATTTCTGCTAAAAATCGGACGTTCTGCAATTCACTCAAAAATGTTGGCAAACTGTTGCGAGTGATCCCCTGAAATGTTTTTCGGTGGAAACAGATGGGTTTTTATCATCGGAAACAGAATTAGCCCTAGACGTCTGAACAACTTTTTTTGAAAAAATCCCTAAGCCGCGCGGTCACAATTTCTGCTAAAAATCTGACGTTCTGCAATTCACTCAAAAATGTTGGCAAACTGTTGCAAGTGATCCCCCGAAAGGTTTTTCGGTGGAAACAGATGGGTTTTTATCATTGGGAACAGAATTAGCCCTCGACGTCTGAACAACGTTTTTTTAAAAAAAACCCTAAGCGGTCACAATTTCTGCTGAAAATCGGAGGTTCTGCAATTCACTCAAAAATGTTGGCAAACTGTTGCGAGTGATCCCCTGAAATGTTTTTCGGTGGAAACAGATGGGTTTTTATCATCGGAAACAGAATTAGCCCTCGACGTCTGAACAACTTTTTTTGAAAAAATCCCTAAGCCGCGCGGTCACAATTTCTGCTAAAAATCTGACGTTCTGCAATTCACTCCAAAATGTTGTCAAACTGTTGCAAGTGATCCCCTGAAATGTTTTTCGGTGGAAACAGAAGGGTTTTTATCATCGGAAACAGAATTAGCCCTTGACGTCTGAAAAAACTTTTTTTAAAAAATCCCTAAGCGGTCACAATTTCTGCTAAAAATCGGACGTTCTGCAATTCACTCAAAAATGTTGGCAAACTGTTGCGAGTGATCCCCTGAAATGTTTTTCGGTGGAAACAGATGGGTTTTTATCATCGGAAACAGAATTAGCCCTCGACGTCTAAACAACTTTTTTTGAAAAAATCCCTAAGCCGCGCGGTCACAATTTCTGCTAGAAATCTGACGTTCTGCAATTCACTCCAAAATGTTGGCAAACTGTTGCAAGTGATCCCCTGAAATGTTTTTCGGTGGAAACAGAAGGGTTTTTATCATCGGAAACAGAATTAGCCCTTGACGTCTGAAAAACTTTTTTAAAAAAATCCCTAAGCGGTCACAATTTCTGCTAAAAATCGGACGTTCTGCAATTCACTCAAAAATGTTGGCAAACTGTTGCGAGTGATCCCCTGAAATGTTTTTCAGTGGAAACAGATGGGTTTTTATCATCGGAAACAGAATTAGCCCTCGACGTCTGAACAACTTTTTTTGAAAAAATCCCTAAGCCGCGCGGTCACAATTTCTGCTAAAAATCGGACGTTCTGCAATTCACTCCAAAATGTTGGCAAACTGTTGCAAGTGATCCCGTGAAATGTTTTTCAGTGGAAACAGATGGGTTTTTATCATTGGGAACAGAATTAGCCCTCGACGTCTGAACAACTTTTTTTGAAAAAATCCCTAAGCCGCGCGGTCACAATTTCTGCTCAAAATCTGACGTTCTGCAATTCACCCCAAAATGTTGGCAAACTGTTGCAAGTGATCCCGTGAAATGTTTTTCGGTGGAAACAGATGGGTTTTTATCATCCGAAACAGAATTAGCCCTCGACGTCTGAACAACTTTTTTTGAAAAAATCCCTAAGCCGCGCGGTCACAATTTCTGCTAAAAATCGCACGTTCTGCAATTCAGTCAAAAATGTTGGCAAACTGTTGCAAGTGATCCCCTGAAAGGTTTTTCGGTGGAAACAGATGGGTTTTTATCATTGGGAACAGAATTAGCCCTCGACGTCTGAACAGCTTTTTTTGAAAAAATCCCTAAGCCGCGCGGTCACAATTTCTGCTCAAAATCTGACGTTCTGCAATTCACTCCAAAATGTTGGCAAACTGTTGCAAGTGATCCCCTGAAAGGTTTTTTGGTGGAAACAGATGGGTTTTTATCATCGGAAACAGAATTAGCCCTCGACGTCTGAACAACTTTTTTTGAAAAAATCCCTAAGCCGCGCGGTCACAATTTTTGCTAAAAATCGGACGTTCTGCAATTCAGTCAAAAATGTTGGCAAACTGTTGCAAGTGATCCCGTGAAAGGTTTTTCGGTGGAAACAGATGGGTTTTTATCATCGGGAACAGAATTACCCCTCGACGTCTGAACAACTTTTTTTGAAAAAATCCCTAAGCCGCGCGGTCACAATTTCTGCTCAAAATCTGACGTTCTGCAATTCACCCCAAAATGTTGGCAAACTGTTGCAAGTGATCCCCTGAAATGTTTTTCGGTGGAAACAGAAGGGTTTTTATCATCGGAAACAGAATTAGCCCTCGACGTCTGAAAAACTTTTTTAAAAAAATCCCTAAGCGGTCACAATTTCTGCTAAAAATCGGACGTTCTGCAATTCACTCAAAAATGTTGGCAAACTGTTGCGAGTGATCCCCTGAAATGTTTTTCGGTGGAAACAGATGGGTTTTTATCATCGGAAACAGAATTAGCCCTAGACGTCTGAACAACTTTTTTTGAAAAAATCCCTAAGCCGCGCGGTCACAATTTCTGCTAAAAATCTGACGTTCTGCAATTCACTCAAAAATGTTGGCAAACTGTTGCAAGTGATCCCCCGAAAGGTTTTTCGGTGGAAACAGATGGGTTTTTATCATTGGGAACAGAATTAGCCCTCGACGTCTGAACAACGTTTTTTTAAAAAAAACCCTAAGCGGTCACAATTTCTGCTGAAAATCGGAGGTTCTGCAATTCACTCAAAAATGTTGGCAAACTGTTGCGAGTGATCCCCTGAAATGTTTTTCGGTGGAAACAGAAGGGTTTTTATCATCGGAAACAGAATTAGCCCTCGACGTCTGAACAACTTTTTTTGAAAAAATCCCTAAGCCGCGCGGTCACAATTTCTGCTAATAATCTGACGTTCTGCAATTCACTCCAAAATGTTGTCAAACTGTTGCAAGTGATCCCCTGAAATGTTTTTCGGTGGAAACAGAAGGGTTTTTATCATCGGAAACAGAATTAGCCCTTGACGTCTGAAAAACTTTTTTAAAAAAATCCCTAAGCGGTCACAATTTCTGCTAAAAATCGGACGTTCTGCAATTCACTCAAAAATGTTGGCAAACTGTTGCGAGTGATCCCCTGAAATGTTTTTCGGTGGAAACAGATGGGTTTTTATCATCGGAAACAGAATTAGCCATCGACGTCTGAACAACTTTTTTTGAAAAAATCCCTAAGCCGCGCGGTCACAATTTCTGCTAAAAATCGGACGTCCTGCAATTCACTCCAAAATGTTGGCAAACTGTTGCAAGTGATCCCCTGAAATGTTTTTCGGTGGAAACAGATGGGTTTTTATCATCGGAAACAGAATTAGCCCTCGACGTCTGAACAACTTTTTTTGAAAAAATCCCTAAGCCGCGCGGTCACAATTTCTGCTAAAAATCTGACGTTCTGCAATTCACTCAAAAATGTTGGCAAACTGTTGTGAGTGATCCCGTGAAATGTTTTTCGGTGGAAACAGATGGGTTTTTATCATCGGGAACAGAATTAGCCCTCGACGTCTGAACAACTTTTTTTGAAAAAATCGCTAAGCCGCGCGGTCACAATTTCTGCTCAAAATCTGGCGTTCTGCAATTCACCCCAAAATGTTGGCAAACTGTTGCAAGTGATCCCGTGAAATGTTTTTTGGTGGAAACAGATGGGTTTTTATCATCGGGAACAGAATTAGCCCTCGACGTCTGAAAAACTTTTTTTGAAAAAATCCCTAAGCGGTCACAATGTCTGCTAAAAATCGGACGTTCTGCAATTCACTCAAAAATGTTGGCAAACTGTTGCGAGTGATCCCCTGAAATGTTTTTCGGTGGAAACAGATGGGTTTTTTTCATCGGGAACAGAATTAGCCCTCGACGTCTGAACAACTTTTTTTGAAAAAATCCCTAAGCCGCGCGGTCACAATTTCTGCTAAAAATCTGACGTTCTGCAATTCACTCCAAAATATTTTCAAACTGTTGCAAGTGATCCCGTGAAATGTTTTTCGGTGGAAACAGAAGGGTTTTTATCATCGGAAACAGAATTAGCCCTTGACGTCTGAAAAACTTTTTTAAAAAAATCCCTAAGCGGTCACAATTTCTGCTAAAAATCGGACGTTCTGCAATTCACTCAAAAATGTTGGAAAACTGTTCCGAGTGATCCCCTGTAATGTTTTTCGGTGGAAACAGATGGATTTTTATCATCGGAAACAGAATTATCCCTCGACGTCTGAACAACTTTTTTTGAAAAAATCCCTAAGCCGCGCGGTCACAATTTCTGCTAAAAATCGGACGTTCTGCAATTCACTCCAAAATGTTGGCAAACTGTTGCAAGTGATCCCCTGAAATGTTTTTCGGTGGAAACAGATGGGTTTTTATCATCGGAAACAGAATTAGCCCTCGACGTCTGAACAACTTTTTTTGAAAAAATCCCTAAGCCGCGCGGTCACAATTTCTGCTAAAAATCTGACGTTCTGCAATTTACTCAAAAATGTTGGCAAACTGTTGTGAGTGATCCCGTGAAATGTTTTTCGGTGGAAACAGATGGGTTTTTATCATCGGGAACAGAATTAGCCCTCGACGTCTGAACAACTTTTTTTGAAAAAATCGCTAAGCCGCGCGGTCACAATTTCTGCTCAAAATCTGACGTTCTGCAATTCACCCCAAAATGTTGGCAAACTGTTGCAAGTGATCCCGTGAAATGTTTTTCGGTGGAAACATATGGGTTTTTATCATCGGGAACAGAATTAGCCCTCGACGTCTGAACAACTTTTTTTGAAAAAATCCCTAAGCCGCGCGGTCACAATTTCTGCTAAAAATCTGACGTTCTGCAATTCAGTCAAAAATGTTGGCAAACTGTTGCAAGTGATCCCCTGAAAGGTTTTTCGGTGGAAACAGATGGGTTTTTATCATTGGGAACAGAATTAGCCCTCGACGTCTGAACAACTTTTTTTGAAAAAATCCCTAAGCCGCGCGGTCACAATTTCTGCTAAAAATCGGACGGTCTGCAATTCAGTCAAAAATGTTGGCAAACTGTTGTGAGTGATCCCGTGAAATGTTTTTCGGTGGAAACAGATGGGTTTTTATCATCGGGAACAGAATTAGCCCTCGACGTCTGAACAACTTTTTTTGAAAAAATCCCTAAGCCGTGCGGTCACAATTTCTACTCAAAATCTGACGTTCTGCAATTCACCCCAAAATGTTGGCAAACTGTTGCAAGTGATCCCGTGAAATGTTTTTCGGTGGAAACAGATGGGTTTTTATCATCGGGAACAGAATTAGCCCTCGACGTCTGAACAACTTTTTTTGAAAAAATCCCTAAGCCGCGCGGTCACAATTTCTGCTAAAAATCTGACGTTCTGCAATTCACCCCAAAATGTTGGCAAACTGTTGCAAGTGATCCCCTGAAATGTTTTTCGGTGGAAACAGAAGGGTTTTTATCTTCGGAAACAGAATTAGCCCTAGACGTCTGAACAACTTTTTTTGAAAAAATCCCTAAGCCGCGCGGTCACAATTTCTGCTAAAAATCTGACGTTCTGCAATTCACTCCAAAATGTTGTCAAACTGTTGCAAGTGATCCCCTGAAATGTTTTTCGGTGGAAACAGAAGGGTTTTTATCATCGGAAACAGAATTAGCCCTTGACGTCTGAAAAACTTTTTTTAAAAAATCCCTAAGCGGTCACAATTTCTGCTAAAAATCGGACGTTCTGCAATTCACTCAAAAATGTTGGCAAACTGTTGCGAGTGATCCCCTGAAATGTTTTTCGGTGGAAACAGATGGGTTTTTATCATCGGAAACAGAATTAGCCCTCGACGTCTGAACAACTTTTTTTGAAAAAATCCCTAAGCCGCGCGGTCACAATTTCTGGTAAAAATCGGACGTTCTGCAATTCAGTCAAAAATGTTGGCAAACTGTTGCAAGTGATCCCCTGAAAGGTTTTTCTGTGGAAACAGATGGGTTTTTATCATTGGGAACAGAATTAGCCCTCGACGTCTGAACAACTTTTTTTGAAAAAATCCCTAAGCCGCGCGGTCACAATTTCTGCTAAAAATCTGACGTTCTGCAATTCACTCAAAAATGTTGGCAAACTGTTGTGAGTGATCCCGTGAAATGTTTTTCGGTGGAAACAGATGGGTTTTTATCATCGGGAACAGAATTAGCCCTCGACGTCTGAACAACTTTTTTTGAAAAAATCCCTAAGCCGCGCGGTCACAATTTCTGCTCAAAATCTGACGTTCTGCAATTCACCCCAAAATGTTGGCAAACTGTTGCAAGTGATCCTGTGAAATGTTTTTCGGTGGAAACAGATGGGTTTTTATCATCGGGAACAGAATTAGCCCTCGACGTCTGAACAACTTTTTTTGAAAAAATCCCTAAGCCGCGCGGTCACAATTTCTGCTCAAAATCTGACGTTCTGCAATTCACTCCAAAATGTTTTCAAACTGTTGCAAGTGATCCCGTGAAATGTTTTTCGGTGGAAACAGAAGGGTTTTTATCATCGGAAACAGAATTAGCCCTTGACGTCTGAAAAACTTTTTTTAAAAAATCCCTAAGCGGTCACAATTTCTGCTAAAAATCGGACGTTCTGCAATTCACTCAAAAATGTTGGCAAACTGTTGCGAGTGATCCCCTGAAATGTTTTTCGGTGGAAACAGATGGGTTTTTATCATCGGAAACAGAATTAGCCCTCGACGTCTGAAAAACATTTTTTGAAAAAATCCCTAAGCCGCGCGGTCACAATTTCTGCTAAAAATCGGACGTTCTGCAATTCAGTCAAAAATGTTGGCAAACTGTTGCAAGTGATCCCCTGAAAGGTTTTTCGGTGGAAACAGATGGGTTTTTATCATTGGGAACAGAATTAGCCCTCGACGTCTGAACAACTTTTTTTGAAAAAATCCCTAAGCCGCGCGGTCACAATTTCTGCTAAAAATCGGACGGTCTGCAATTCAGTCAAAAATGTTGGCAAACTGTTGTGAGTGATCCCGTGAAATGTTTTTCGGTGGAAACAGATGTGTTTTTATCATCGGGAACAGAATTAGCCCTCGACGTCTGAACAACTTTTTTTGAAAAAATCCCTAAGCCGTGCGGTCACAATTTCTACTCAAAATCTGACGTTCTGCAATTCACCCCAAAATGTTGGCAAACTGTTGCAAGTGATCCCGTGAAATGTTTTTCGGTGGAAACAGATGGGTTTTTATCATCGGGAACAGAATTAGCCCTCGACGTCTGAACAACTTTTTTTAAAAAAATCCCTAAGCCGCGCGGTCACAATTTCTGCTCAAAATCTGACGTTCTGCAATTCACCCCAAAATGTTGGCAAACTGTTGCAAGTGATCCCCTGAAATGTTTTTCGGTGGAAACAGAAGGGTTTTTATCTTCGGAAACAGAATTAGCCCTCGACGTCTGAACAACTTTTTTTGAAAAAATCCCTAAGCCGCGCGGTCACAATTTCTGCTAAAAATCTGACGTTCTGCAATTCACTCCAAAATGTTGTCAAACTGTTGCAAGTGATCCCCTGAAATGTTTTTCGGTGGAAACAGAAGGGTTTTTATCATCGGAAACAGAATTAGCCCTTGACGTCTGAAAAACTTTTTTTAAAAAATCCCTAAGCGGTCACAATTTCTGCTAAAAATCGGACGTTCTGCAATTCACTCAAAAATGTTGGCAAACTGTTGCGAGTGATCCCCTGAAATGTTTTTCGGTGGAAACAGATGGGTTTTTATCATCGGAAACAGAATTAGCCCTCGACGTCTGAACAACTTTTTTTGAAAAAATCCCTAAGCCGCGCGGTCACAATTTCTGCTAAAAATCTGACGTTCTGCAATTCACCCAAAAATGTTGGCAAACTGTTGCAAGTGATCCCCCGAAAGGTTTTTCGGTGGAAACAGATGGGTTTTTATCATCGGAAACAGAATTAGCCCTCGACGTCTGAACAACTTTTTTTAAAAAATCACTAAGTGGTCACAATTTCTGCTGAAAATCGGACGTTCTGCAATTCACTCAAAAATGTTGGCAAACTGTTGCGAGTGATCCCCTGAAATGTTTTTCGGTGGAAACAGATGGGTTTTTATCATCGGAAACAGAATTAGCCCTCGACGTCTGAACAACTTTTTTTGAAAAAATCCCTAAGCCGCGCGGTCACAATTTCTGGTAAAAATCGGACGTTCTGCAATTCAGTCAAAAATGTTGGCAAACTGTTGCAAGTGATCCCCTGAAAGGTTTTTCGGTGGAAACAGATGGGTTTTTATCATTGGGAACAGAATTAGCCCTCGACGTCTGAACAACTTTTTTTGAAAAAATCCCTAAGCCGCGCGGTCACAATTTCTGCTAAAAATCTGACGTTCTGCAATTCACTCAAAAATGTTGGCAAACTGTTGTGAGTGATCCCGTGAAATGTTTTTCGGTGGAAACAGATGGGTTTTTATCATCGGGAACAGAATTAGCCCTCGACGTCTGAACAACTTTTTTTGAAAAAATCCCTAAGCCGCGCGGTCACAATTTCTGCTAGAAATCTGACGTTCTGCAATTCACTCCAAAATGTTGGCAAACTGCTGCAAGTGATCCCCTGAAATGTTTTTCGGTGGAAACAGATGGGTTTTTATCATCGGAAACAGAATTAGCCCTCGACGTCTGAACAACTTTTTTTGAAAAAATCCCTAAGCCGCGCGGTCACAATTTCTGCTAGAAATCTGACGTTCTGCAATTCACTCCAAAATGTTGTCAAACTGTTTCAAGTGATCCCCTGAAATGTTTTTCGGTGGAAACAGAAGGGTTTTTATCATCGGAAACAGAATTAGCCCTTGACGTCTGAAAAACTTTTTTTAAAAAATCCCTAAGCGGTCACAATTTCTGCTAAAAATCGGACGTTCTGCAATTCACTCCAAAATGTTGGCAAACTGTTGCGAGTGATCCCCTGAAATGTTTTTCGGTGGAAACAGATGGGTTTTTATCATCGGAAACAGAATTAGCCCTCGACGTCTGAACAACTTTTTTTGAAAAAATCCCTAAGCCGCGCGGTCACAATTTCTGCTAAAAATCGGACGTTCTGCAATTCAGTCAGAAATGTTGGCAAACTGTTGCAAGTGATCCCCTGAAAGGTTTTTCGGTGGAAACAGATGGGTTTTTATCATCGGGAACAGAATTAGCCCTCGACGTCTGAACAACTTTTTTTGAAAAAATCCCTAAGCCGCGCGGTCACAATTTCTGCTAAAAATCTGACGTTCTGCAATTCACTCAAAAATGTTGGCAAACTGTTGTGAGTGATCCCGTGAAATGTTTTTCGGTGGAAACAGATGGGTTTTTATCATCGGGAACAGAATTAGCCCTCGACGTCTGAACAACTTTTTTTGAAAAAATCCCTAAGCCGCGCGGTCACAATTTCTGCTCAAAATCTGACGTTCTGCAATTCACCCCAAAATGTTGGCAAACTGTTGCAAGTGATCCCGTGAAATGTTTTTCGGTGGAAACAGATGGGTTTTTATCATCGGGAACAGAATTAGCCCTCGACGTCTGAACAACTTTTTTTGAAAAAATCCCTAAGCCGCGCGGTCACAATTTCTGCTAAAAATCTGACGTTCTGCAAATCACTCCAAAATGTTGTCAAACTGTTGCAAGTGATCCCGTGAAATGTTTTTCGGTGGAAACAGAAGGGTTTTTATCATCGGAAACAGAATTAGCCCTTGACGTCTGAAAAACTTTTTTAAAAAAATCCCTAAGCGGTCACAATTTCTGCTAAAAATCGGACGTTCTACAATTCACTCAAAAATGTTGGCAAACTGCTGCAAGTGATCCCCTGAAATGTTTTTCGGTGGAAACAGATGGGTTTTTATCATCGGAAACAGAATTAGCCCTCGACGTCTGAACAACTTTTTTTGAAAAAATCCCTAAGCCGCGCGGTCACAATTTCTGCTCAAAATCTGACGTTCTGCAATTCACCCCAAAATGTTGGCAAACTGTTGCAAGTTATCCCGTGAAATGTTTTTCGGTGGAAACAGATGGGTTTTTATCATCGGGAACAGAATTAGCCCTCGACGTCTGAACAACTTTTTTTGAAAAAATCCCTAAGCCGCGCGGTCACAATTTCTGCTCAAAATCTGACGTTCTGCAATTCACCCCAAAATGTTGGCAAACTGTTGCAAGTGATCCCCTGAAATGTTTTTCGGTGGAAACAGAAGGGTTTTTATCTTCGGAAACAGAATTAGCCCTTGACGTCTGAAAAACTTTTTTTAAAAAATCCCTAAGCGGTCACAATTTCTGCTAAAAATCGGACGTTCTGCAATTCACTCAAAAATGTTGGCAAACTGTTGCGAGTGATCCCCTGAAATGTTTTTCGGTGGAAACAGATGGGTTTTTATCATCGGAAACAGAATTAGCCCTAGACGTCTGAACAACTTTTTTTGAAAAAATCCCTAAGCCGCGCGGTCACAATTTCTGCTAAAAATCTGACGTTCTGCAATTCACTCAAAAATGTTGGCAAACTGTTGCAAGTGATCCCCCGAAAGGTTTTTCGGTGGAAACAGATGGGTTTTTATCATTGGGAACAGAATTAGCCCTCGACGTCTGAACAACGTTTTTTTAAAAAAAACCCTAAGCGGTCACAAATTCTGCTGAAAATCGGACGTTCTGCAATTCACTCAAAAATGTTGGCAAACTGTTGCGAGTGATCCCCTGAAATGTTTTTCGGTGGAAACAGATGGGTTTTTATCATCGGAAACAGAATTAGCCCTCGACGTCTAAACAACATTTTGAAAAACTCCCTAAGCCGCGCGGTCATAATTTCTGCTAGAAATCTGACGTTCTGCAAATCACTCCAAAATGTTGGCAAACTGTTGCAAGTGATCCCCTGAAATGTTTTTCGGTGGAAACAGATGGGTTTTTATCATCGGAAACAGAATTAGCCCTCGACGTCTGAACAACTTTTTTTGAAAAAATCCCTAAGCCGCGCGGTCACAATTTCTGCTAAAAATCTGACGTTCTGCAATTCACTCCAAAATGTTGTCAAACTGTTGCAAGTGATCCCCTGAAAGGTTTTTCGGTGGAAACAGAAGGGTTTTTATCATCGGAAACAGAATTAGCCCTTGACGTCTGAAAAACTTTTTTTAAAAAATCCCTAAGCGGTCACAATTTCTGCTAAAAATCGGACGTTCTGCAATTCACTCAAAAATATTGGCAAACTGTTGCGAGTGATCCCCTGAAATGTTTTTCGGTGGAAACAGATGGGTTTTTATCATCGGGAACAGAATTAGCCCTCGACGTCTGAACAACTTTTTTTGAAAAAAATCCCTAAGCCGCGCGGTCACAATTTCTGCTAAAAATCTGACGTTCTGCAATTCACTCCAAAATGTTTTCAAACTGTTGCAAGTGATCCCGTGAAATGTTTTTCGGTGGAAACAGATGGGTTTTTATCATCGGGAACAGAATTAGCCCTCGACGTCTGAACAACTTTTTTTGAAAAAATCCCTAAGCCGCGCGGTCACAATTTCTGCTCAAAATCTGACGTTCTGCAATTCACCCCAAAATGTTGGCAAACTGTTGCAAGTGATCCCGTGAAATGTTTTTCGGTGGAAACAGATGGGTTTTTATCATCGGGAACAGAATTAGCCCTCGACGTCTGAACAACTTTTTTTTGAAAAAATCCCTAAGCCGCGCGGTCACAATTTCTGCTCAAAATCTGACGTTCTGCAATTCACCCCAAAATGTTGGCAAACTGTTGCAAGTGATCCCCTGAAATGTTTTTCGGTGGAAACAGAAGGGTTTTTATCTTCGGAAACAGAATTAGCCCTCGACGTCTGAACAACTTTTTTTGAAAAAATCCCTAAGCCGCGCGGTCACAATTTCTGCTAAAAATCTGACGTTCTGCAATTCACTCCAAAATGTTGTCAAACTGTTGCAAGTGATCCCCTGAAATGTTTTTCGGTGGAAACAGAAGGGTTTTTATCATCGGAAACAGAATTAGCCCTTGACGTCTGAAAAACTTTTTTTGAAAAAATCCCTAAGCCGCGCGGTCACAATTTCTGCTAAAAATCGGACGTTCTGCAATTCACTCAAAAATGTTGGCAAACTGTTGCGAGTGATCCCCTGAAATGTTTTTCGGTGGAAACAGATGGGTTTTTATCATCGGAAACAGAATTAGCCCTCGACGTCTGAACAACTTTTTTTGAAAAAATCCCTAAGCCGCGCGGTCACAATTTCTGGTAAAAATCGGACGTTCTGCAATTCAGTCAAAAATGTTGGCAAACTGTTGCAAGTGATCCCCTGAAAGGTTTTTCGGTGGAAACAGATGGGTTTTTATCATCGGAAACAGAATTAGCCCTCGACGTCTGAACAACTTTTTTAAAAAAAATCCCTAAGCCGCGCGGTCACAATTTCTGCTCAAAATCTGACGTTCTGCAATTCACCCCAAAATGTTGGCAAACTGTTGCAAGTGATCCCGTGAAATGTTTTTCGGTGGAAACAGATGGGTTTTTATCATCGGGAACAGAATTAGCCCTCGACGTCTGAACAACTTTTTTTGAAAAAATCCCTAAGCCGCGCGGTCACAATTTCTGCTCAAAATCTGACGTTCTGCAATGCACCCCAAAATGTTGGCAAACTGTTGCAAGTGATCCCCTGAAATGTTTTTCGGTGGAAACAGAAGGGTTTTTATCTTCGGAAACAGAATTAGCCCTTGACGTCTGAAAAACTTTTTTTAAAAAATCCCTAAGCGGTCAAAATTTCTGCTAAAAATCGGACGTTCTGCAATTCACTCAAAAATGTTGGCAAACTGTTGCGAGTGATCCCCTGAAATGTTTTTCGGTGGAAACAGATGGGTTTTTATCATCGGAAACAGAATTAGCCCTAGACGTCTGAACAACTTTTTTTGAAAAAATCCCTAAGCCGCGCGGTCACAATTTCTGCTAAAAATCTGACGTTCTGCAATTCACTCAGAAATGTTGGCAAACTGTTGCAAGTGATCCCCCGAAAGGTTTTTCGGTGGAAACAGATGGGTTTTTATCATTGGGAACAGAATTAGCCCTCGACGTCTGAACAACTTTTTTAAAAAAATCCCTAAGCGGTCACAATTTCTGCTGAAAATCGGACGTTCTGCAATTCACTCAAAAATGTTGGCAAACTGTTGCGAGTGATCCCCTGAAATGTTTTTCGGTGGAAACAGATGGGTTTTTATCATCGGAAACAGAATTAGCCCTCGACGTCTAAACAACTTTTTTTGAAAAAATCCCTAAGCCGCGCGGTCACAATTTCTCCTAGAAATCTGACGTTCTGCAATTCACTCCAAAATGTTGGCAAACTGTTGCAAGTGATCCCCTGAAATGTTTTTCGGTGGAAACAGATGGGTTTTTATCATCGGAAACAGAATTAGCCCTCAACGTCTGAACAACTTTTTTTGAAAAAATCCCTAAGCCGCGCGGTCACAATTTCTGCTAGAAATCTGACGTTCTGCAATTCATTCAAAAATGTTGGGAAACTGTTGCAAGTGATCCCCTGAAATGTTTTTCGGTGGAAACAGATGGGTTTTTATCATCGGAAACAGAATTAGCCCTCGACGTCTGAACAACTTTTTTTGAAAAAATCCCTAAGCCGCGCGGTCACGATTTCTGCTAAAAATCTGACGTTCTGCAATTCATTCAAAAATGTTGGCAAACTGTTGCAAGTGATCCCCTGAAATGTTTTTCGGTGGAAACAGATGGGTTTTTATCATCGGAAACAGAATTAGCCCTCGACGTCTGAATAACTTTTTTTGAAAAAATCCCTAAGCCGCGCGGTCACAATTTCTGCTCAAAATCTGACGTTCTGCATCTCACTCATCAATGTTGGTAAACTGTTGCAAGTGATCCCCTGAAAGGTTTTTCGGTGGAAACAGATGGGTTTTTATCATTGGGAACAGAATTAGCCCTCGACGTCTGAACAACGTTTTTTTAAAAAAAACCCTAAGCGGTCACAAATTCTGCTGAAAATCGGACGTTCTGCAATTCACTCAAAAATGTTGGCAAACTGTTGCGAGTGATCCCCTGAAATGTTTTTCGGTGGAAACAGATGGGTTTTTATCATCGGAAACAGAATTAGCCCTCGACGTCTAAACAACATTTTGAAAAACTCCCTAAGCCGCGCGGTCATAATTTCTGCTAGAAATCTGACGTTCTGCAAATCACTCCAAAATGTTGGCAAACTGTTGCAAGTGATCCCCTGAAATGTTTTTCGGTGGAAACAGATGGGTTTTTATCATCGGAAACAGAATTAGCCCTCGACGTCTGAACAACTTTTTTTGAAAAAATCCCTAAGCCGCGCGGTCACAATTTCTGCTAAAAATCTGACGTTCTGCAATTCACTCCAAAATGTTGTCAAACTGTTGCAAGTGATCCCCTGAAAGGTTTTTCGGTGGAAACAGAAGGGTTTTTATCATCGGAAACAGAATTAGCCCTTGACGTCTGAAAAACTTTTTTTAAAAAATCCCTAAGCGGTCACAATTTCTGCTAAAAATCGGACGTTCTGCAATTCACTCAAAAATATTGGCAAACTGTTGCGAGTGATCCCCTGAAATGTTTTTCGGTGGAAACAGATGGGTTTTTATCATCGGGAACAGAATTAGCCCTCGACGTCTGAACAACTTTTTTTGAAAAAAATCCCTAAGCCGCGCGGTCACAATTTCTGCTAAAAATCTGACGTTCTGCAATTCACTCCAAAATGTTTTCAAACTGTTGCAAGTGATCCCGTGAAATGTTTTTCGGTGGAAACAGATGGGTTTTTATCATCGGGAACAGAATTAGCCCTCGACGTCTGAACAACTTTTTTTGAAAAAATCCCTAAGCCGCGCGGTCACAATTTCTGCTCAAAATCTGACGTTCTGCAATTCACCCCAAAATGTTGGCAAACTGTTGCAAGTGATCCCGTGAAATGTTTTTCGGTGGAAACAGATGGGTTTTTATCATCGGGAACAGAATTAGCCCTCGACGTCTGAACAACTTTTTTTTGAAAAAATCCCTAAGCCGCGCGGTCACAATTTCTGCTCAAAATCTGACGTTCTGCAATTCACCCCAAAATGTTGGCAAACTGTTGCAAGTGATCCCCTGAAATGTTTTTCGGTGGAAACAGAAGGGTTTTTATCTTCGGAAACAGAATTAGCCCTCGACGTCTGAACAACTTTTTTTGAAAAAATCCCTAAGCCGCGCGGTCACAATTTCTGCTAAAAATCTGACGTTCTGCAATTCACTCCAAAATGTTGTCAAACTGTTGCAAGTGATCCCCTGAAATGTTTTTCGGTGGAAACAGAAGGGTTTTTATCATCGGAAACAGAATTAGCCCTTGACGTCTGAAAAACTTTTTTTGAAAAAATCCCTAAGCCGCGCGGTCACAATTTCTGCTAAAAATCGGACGTTCTGCAATTCACTCAAAAATGTTGGCAAACTGTTGCGAGTGATCCCCTGAAATGTTTTTCGGTGGAAACAGATGGGTTTTTATCATCGGAAACAGAATTAGCCCTCGACGTCTGAACAACTTTTTTTGAAAAAATCCCTAAGCCGCGCGGTCACAATTTCTGGTAAAAATCGGACGTTCTGCAATTCAGTCAAAAATGTTGGCAAACTGTTGCAAGTGATCCCCTGAAAGGTTTTTCGGTGGAAACAGATGGGTTTTTATCATCGGAAACAGAATTAGCCCTCGACGTCTGAACAACTTTTTTAAAAAAAATCCCTAAGCCGCGCGGTCACAATTTCTGCTCAAAATCTGACGTTCTGCAATTCACCCCAAAATGTTGGCAAACTGTTGCAAGTGATCCCGTGAAATGTTTTTCGGTGGAAACAGATGGGTTTTTATCATCGGGAACAGAATTAGCCCTCGACGTCTGAACAACTTTTTTTGAAAAAATCCCTAAGCCGCGCGGTCACAATTTCTGCTCAAAATCTGACGTTCTGCAATGCACCCCAAAATGTTGGCAAACTGTTGCAAGTGATCCCCTGAAATGTTTTTCGGTGGAAACAGAAGGGTTTTTATCTTCGGAAACAGAATTAGCCCTTGACGTCTGAAAAACTTTTTTTAAAAAATCCCTAAGCGGTCAAAATTTCTGCTAAAAATCGGACGTTCTGCAATTCACTCAAAAATGTTGGCAAACTGTTGCGAGTGATCCCCTGAAATGTTTTTCGGTGGAAACAGATGGGTTTTTATCATCGGAAACAGAATTAGCCCTAGACGTCTGAACAACTTTTTTTGAAAAAATCCCTAAGCCGCGCGGTCACAATTTCTGCTAAAAATCTGACGTTCTGCAATTCACTCAAAAATGTTGGCAAACTGTTGCAAGTGATCCCCCGAAAGGTTTTTCGGTGGAAACAGATGGGTTTTTATCATTGGGAACAGAATTAGCCCTCGACGTCTGAACAACTTTTTTAAAAAAATCCCTAAGCGGTCACAATTTCTGCTGAAAATCGGACGTTCTGCAATTCACTCAAAAATGTTGGCAAACTGTTGCGAGTGATCCCCTGAAATGTTTTTCGGTGGAAACAGATGGGTTTTTATCATCGGAAACAGAATTAGCCCTCGACGTCTAAACAACTTTTTTTGAAAAAATCCCTAAGCCGCGCGGTCACAATTTCTCCTAGAAATCTGACGTTCTGCAATTCACTCCAAAATGTTGGCAAACTGTTGCAAGTGATCCCCTGAAATGTTTTTCGGTGGAAACAGATGGGTTTTTATCATCGGAAACAGAATTAGCCCTCAACGTCTGAACAACTTTTTTTGAAAAAATCCCTAAGCCGCGCGGTCACAATTTCTGCTAGAAATCTGACGTTCTGCAATTCATTCAAAAATGTTGGGAAACTGTTGCAAGTGATCCCCTGAAATGTTTTTCGGTGGAAACAGATGGGTTTTTATCATCGGAAACAGAATTAGCCCTCGACGTCTGAACAACTTTTTTTGAAAAAATCCCTAAGCCGCGCGGTCACGATTTCTGCTAAAAATCTGACGTTCTGCAATTCATTCAAAAATGTTGGCAAACTGTTGCAAGTGATCCCCTGAAATGTTTTTCGGTGGAAACAGATGGGTTTTTATCATCGGAAACAGAATTAGCCCTCGACGTCTGAATAACTTTTTTTGAAAAAATCCCTAAGCCGCGCGGTCACAATTTCTGCTCAAAATCTGACGTTCTGCATCTCACTCATCAATGTTGGTAAACTGTTGCAAGTGATCCCCTGAAAGGTTTTTCGGTGGAAACAGATGGGTTTTTATCATCGGAAGCAGAATTAGCCCTCGACGTCTGAACAACTTTTTTTGAAAAAATCCCTAAGCCGCGCGGTCACAATTTCTGCTAAAAATCTGACGTTCTGCAATTCACTCCAAAATGTTGGCAAACTGTTGCAAGTGATCCCCTGAAATGTTTTTTGGTGGAAACTGATGGGTATTTATCATCGGAAACAGAATTAGCCCTCGACGTCTGAACAACTTTTTTTGAAAAAATCCCTAAGCCGCGCGGTCACAATTTCTGCTAAAAATCTGACGTTCTGCAATTCACTCCAAAATGTTGGCAAACTGTTGCAAGTGATCCCCTGAAAGGTTTTTCAGTGGAAACAGATGGGTTTTTATCATCGGAAACAGAATTAGCCCTCGACGTCTGAACAACTTTTTTTGAAAAAATCCCTAAGCCGCGCGGTCACGATTTCTGCTAAAAATCTCACGTTCTGCAATTCACTCAAAAATGTTGGCAAACTGTTGCAAGTGATCCCCTGAAAGGTTTTTCGGTGGAAACAGATGGGTTTTTATCATCGGAAACAGAATTAGCCCTCGACGTCTGAACAACTTTTTTTGAAAAAATCCCTAAGCCGCGCGGTCACAATTTCTGCTAAAAATCTGACGTTCTGCAATTCACTCAAAAATGTTGGCAAACTGTTGCAAGTGATCCCCTGAAATGTTTTTCGGTGGAAACAGATGGGTTTTTATCATCGGAAACAGAATTAGCCCTCGACGTCTGAATAACTTTTTTTGAAAAAATCCCTAAGCCGCGCGGTCACAATTTCTGCTCAAAATCTGACGTTCTGCAATTCACTCATCAATGTTGGTAAACTGTTGCAAGTGATCCCCTGAAAGGTTTTTCGGTGGAAACAGATGGGTATTTATCATCGGAAACAGAATTAGCCCTCGACGTCGGAACAACTTTTTTTGAAAAAATCCCTAAACCGCGCGGTCACAATTTCTGCTAAAAATCTGACGTTCTGCAATTCACTCCAAAATGTTGGCAAACTGTTGCAAGTGATCCCCTGAAATGTTTTTTGGTGGAAACAGATGGGTATTTATCATCGGAAACAGAATTAGCCCTCGACGTCTGAACAACTTTTTTTGAAAAAATCCCTAAGCCGCGCGGTCACAATTTCTGCTAAAAATCTGACGTTCTGCAATTCACTCCAAAATGTTGGCAAACTGTTGCAAGTGATCCCCTGAAAGGTTTTTCAGTGGAAACAGATGGGTTATTATCATCGGAAACAGAATTAGCCCTCGACGTCTGAACAACTTTTTTTGAAAAAATCCCTAAGCCGCGCGGTCACGATTTCTGCTAAAAATCTGACGTTCTGCAATTCATTCAAAAATGTTGGGAAACTGTTGCAAGTGATCCCCTGAAATGTTTTTCGGTGGAAACAGATGGGTTTTCATCATCGGAAACAGAATTAGCCCTCGACGTCGGAACAACTTTTTTTGAAAAAATCCCTAAGCCGCGCGGTCACAATTTCTGCTAAAAATCTGACGTTCTGCAATTCACTCAAAAATGTTGGCAAACTGTTGCAAGTGATCCCCTGAAATGTTTTTCGGTGGAAACAGATGGGTTTTTATCATCGGAAACAGAATTAGCCCTCGACGTCTGAATAACTTTTTTTGAAAAAATCCCTAAGCCGCGCGGTCACAATTTCTGCTAAAAATCTGACGTTCTGCAATTCACTCAAAAATGTTGGCAAACTGTTGCAAGTGATCCCCTGAAATGTTTTTCGGTGGAAACAGATGGGTTTTTATCATCGGAAACAGAATTAGCCCTCGACGTCTGAATAACTTTTTTTGAAAAAATCCCTAAGCCGCGCGGTCACAATTTCTGCTCAAAATCTGACGTTCTGCAATTCACTCATCAATGTTGGTAAACTGTTGCAAGTGATCCCCTGAAAGGTTTTTCGGTGGAAACAGATGGGTTTTTATCATCGGAAGCAGAATTAGCCCTCGACGTCTGAACAACTTTTTTTGAAAAAATCCCTAAACCGCGCGGTCACAATTTCTGCTAAAAATCTGACGTTCTGCAATTCACTCCAAAATGTTGGCAAACTGTTGCAAGTGATCCCCTGAAAGGTTTTTCAGTGGAAACAGATGGCTTTTTATCATCGGAAACAGAATTAGCCCTCGACGTCTGAACAACTTTTTTTGAAAAAATCCCTAAGCCGCGCGGTCACGATTTCTGCTAAAAATCTGACGTTCTGCAATTCATTCAAAAATGTTGGGAAACTGTTGCAAGTGATCCCCTGAAATGTTTTTCGGTGGAAACAGATGGGTTTTTATCATCGGAAACAGAATTAGCCCTCGACGTCGGAACAACTTTTTTTGAAAAAATCCCTAAGCCGCGCGGTCACAATTTCTGCTCAAAATCTGACGTTCTGCAATTCACTCCAAAATGTTGGCAAACTGTTGCAAGTGATCCCCTGAAATGCTGTTCGGTGGAAACAGATGGGTTTTTATCATCGGAAACAGAATTAGCCCTTGACGTCTGAACAACTTTTTTTGAAAAATCCCTAAGCCGCGCGGTCACGATTTCTGCTAAAAATCTGACGTTCTGCAATTCATTCAAAAATGTTGGGAAACTGTTGCAAGTGATCCCCTGAAATGTTTTTCGGTGGAAACAGATGGGTTTTTATCATCGGAAACAGAATTAGCCCTTGACGTCTGAACAACTTTTTTTGAAAAAATCCCTAAGCCGCGCGGTCACAATTTCTGCTAAAAATCTGACGTTCTGCAATTCACTCGAAAATGTTGGCAAACTGTTGCAAGTGATCCCCTGAAATGTTTTGCGGTGGAAACAGATGGGTTTTTATCATCGGAAACAGAATTAGCCCTCGACGTCTGAATAACTTTTTTTGAAAAAATCCCTAAGCCGCGCGGTCACAATTTCTGCTTAAAATCTGACGTTCTGCAATTCACTCAAAAATGTTGGCAAACTGTTGCAAGTGATCCCCTGAAATGTTTTTCGGTGGAAACAGGTGGGTATTTATCATCGGAACAGAATTAGCCCTCGACGTCTGAACAACTTTTTTTGAAAAAATCCCTAAGCCGCGCGGTCACAATTTCTGCTAAAAATCTGACGTTCTGCAATTCACTCAAAAATGTTGGCAAACTGTTGCAAGTAATACCCTGAAATGTTTTTCGGTGGAAACAGATGGGTTTTTATCATCGGAAACAGAATTAGCCCTCGACGTCGGCACAACTTTTTTTAAAAAAATCCCTAAGCCGCGCGGTCACAATTTCTGCTAAAAATCTGACATTCTGCAATTCACTCAAAAATGTTGGCAAACTGTTGCGAGTGATCCCCTGAAATGTTTTTCGGTGGAAACAGATGGGTATTTATCATCGGAAACAGAATTAGCCCTCGACGTCTGAACAACTTTTTTTGAAAAAATCCCTAAGCCGCGCGGTCACAATTTCTGCTAAAAATCTGACGTTCTGCAATTCACTCAAAAATGTTGGCAAACTGTTGCAAGTGATCCCCTGAAATGTTTTTCGGTGGAAACAGATGGGTTTTTATCATCGGAAACAGAATTAGCACTCGACGTCTGAATAACTTTTTTTGAAAAAATCCCTAAGCCGCGCAGTCACAATTTCTGCTAAAAATCTGACGTTCTGCAATTCACTCAAAAATGTTGGCAAACTGTTGCAAGTGATCCCCTGCAATGTTTTTCGGTGGAAACAGATGGGTATTTATCATCGGAAACAGTATTAGCCCTAGACGTCTCAACAACTTTTTTTGAAAAAATCCCTAAGCCGCGCGGTCACAATTTCTGCTAAAAATGTGACGTTGTGCAATTCACTCCAAAATGTTGGCAAACTGTTGCAAGTGATCCTCTGAAATGCTTTTCGGTAGAAACAGATGGGTTTTTATCATCGGAACAGAATTAGCCCTCGACGTCTGAACAACTTTTTTTGAAAAAATCCCTAAGCCGCGCGGTCACAATTTCTGCTAAAAATCTGACGTTCTGCAATTCACTCAAAAATGTTGGCAAAGTGTTGCGAGTGATCCCGTGAAATGTTTTTCGGTGGAAACAGATGGGTTTTTATCATCGGAAACAGAATTAGCCCTCGACGTCTGAACAACTTTTTTTGAAAAAATCCCTAAGCCGCGCGGTCACGATTTCTGCTAAAAATCTGACGTTCTGCAATTCATTCAAAAATGTTGGGAAACTGTTGCAAGTGATCCCCTGAAATGTTTTTCGGTGGAAACAGATGGGTTTTTATCATCGGAAACAGAATTAGCCCTCGACGTCGGAACAACTTTTTTTGAAAAAATCCCTAAGCCGCGCGGTCACAATTTCTGCTAAAAATCTGACGTTCTGCAATTCACTCAAAAATGTTGGCAAACTGTTGCAAGTAATACCCTGAAATGTTTTTCGGTGGAAACAGATGGGTTTTTATCATCGGAAACAGAATTAGCCCTCGACGTCGGAACAACTTTTTTTAAAAAAATCCCTAAGCCGCGCGGTCACAATTTCTGCTAAAAATCTGACATTCTGCGATTCACTCAAAAATGTTGGCAAACTGTTGCGAGTGATCCCCTGAAATGTTTTTCGGTGGAAACAGATGGGTATTTATCATCGGAAACAGAATTAGCCCTCGACGTCTGAACAACTTTTTTTGAAAAAATCCCTAAGCCGCGCGGTCACAATTTCTGCTAAAAATCTGACGTTCTGCAATTCACTCAAAAATGTTGGCAAACTGTTGCAAGTGATCCCCTGCAATGTTTTTCGGTGGAAACAGATGGGTTTTTATCATCGGAAGCAGAATTAGCCCTCGACGTCTGAACAACTTTTTTTGAAAAAATCCCTAAACCGCGCGGTCACAATTTCTGCTAAAAATCTGACGTTCTGCAATTCACTCAAAAATGTTGGCAAAGTGTTGCGAGTGATCCCGTGAAATGTTTTTCGGTGGAAACAGATGGGTTTTTATCATCGGAAACAGAATTAGCCCTCGACGTCTGAACAACTTTTTTTGAAAAAATCCCTAAGCCGCGCGGTCACAATTTCTGCTAAAAATCTGACGTTCTGCAATTCACTCGAAAATGTTGGCAAACTGTTGCAAGTGATCCCCTGAAATGTTGTTCGGTGGAAACAGATGGGTTTTTATCATCGGAAACAGAATTAGCCCTTGACGTCTGAACAACTTTTTTTGAAAAAATCCCTAAGCCGCGCGGTCACGATTTCTGCTAAAAATCTGACGTTCTGCAATTCATTCAAAAATGTTGGGAAACTGTTGCAAGTGATCCCCTGAAATGTTTTTCGGTGGAAACAGATGGGTTTTTATCATCGGAAACAGAATTAGCCCTTGACGTCTGAACAACTTTTTTTTGAAAAAATCCCTAAGCCGCGCGGTCACAATTTCTGCTAAAAATCTGACGTTCTGCAATTCACTCGAAAATGTTGGCAAACTGTTGCAAGTGATCCCCTCAAATGTTTTGCGGTGGAAACAGATGGGTTTTTATCATCGGAAACAGAATTAGCCCTCGACGTCTGAATAACTTTTTTTGAAAAAATCCCTAAGCCGCGCGGTCACAATTTCTGCTTAAAATCTGACGTTCTGCAATTCACTCCAAATTGTTGGCAAATTGTTGCAAGTGATCCCCTGAAAGGTTTTTCGGTGGAAACAGATGGGTTTTTATCATCGGAAACAGAAATAGCCCTCGACGTCTGAACAACTTTTTTTGAAAAAATCCCTAAGCCGCGCGGTCACGATTTCTGCTAAAAATCTGACGTTCTGCAATTCACTCAAAAATGTTGGCAAAGTGTTGCGAGTGATCCCGTGAAATGTTTTTCGGTGGAAACAGATGGGTTTTTATCATCGGAAACAGAATTAGCCCTCGACGTCTGAACAACTTTTTTTGAAAAAATCCCTAAGCCGCGCGGTCACAATTTCTGCTAAAAATCTGACGTTCTGCAATTCACTCGAAAATGTTGGCAAACTGTTGCAAGTGATCCCCTGAAATGTTGTTCGGTGGAAACAGATGGGTTTTTATCATCGGAAACAGAATTAGCCCTTGACGTCTGAACAACTTTTTTTGAAAAAATCCCTAAGCCGCGCGGTCACGATTTCTGCTAAAAATCTGACGTTCTGCAATTCATTCAAAAATGTTGGGAAACTGTTGCAAGTGATCCCCTGAAATGTTTTTCGGTGGAAACAGATGGGTTTTTATCATCGGAAACAGAATTAGCCCTTGACGTCTGAACAACTTTTTTTTGAAAAAATCCCTAAGCCGCGCGGTCACAATTTCTGCTAAAAATCTGACGTTCTGCAATTCACTCGAAAATGTTGGCAAACTGTTGCAAGTGATCCCCTCAAATGTTTTGCGGTGGAAACAGATGGGTTTTTATCATCGGAAACAGAATTAGCCCTCGACGTCTGAATAACTTTTTTTGAAAAAATCCCTAAGCCGCGCGGTCACAATTTCTGCTTAAAATCTGACGTTCTGCAATTCACTCCAAATTGTTGGCAAATTGTTGCAAGTGATCCCCTGAAAGGTTTTTCGGTGGAAACAGATGGGTTTTTATCATCGGAAACAGAAATAGCCCTCGACGTCTGAACAACTTTTTTTGAAAAAAAATCCCTAAGCCGCGCGGTCACGATTTCTGCTAAAAATCTGACGTTCTGCAATTCACTCAAAAATGTTGGCAAACTGTTGCAAGTGATCCCCTGAAAGGTTTTTCGGTGGAAACAGATGGGTTTTTATCATCGGAAACAGAATTAGCCCTCGACGTCTGAACAACTTTTTTTGAAAAAATCCCTAAGCCGCGCGGTCACAATTTCTGCTAAAAATCTGACGTTCTGCAATTCACTCAAAAATGTTGGCAAACTATTGCAAGTGATCCCCTGAAATGTTTTTCGGTGGAAACAGATGGGTTTTAATCATCGGAAACAGAATTAGCCCTCGACGTCTGAATAACTTTTTTTGAAAAAATCCCTAAGCCGCGCGGTCACAATTTCTGCTCAAAATCTGACGTTCTGCAATTCACTCATCAATGTTGGTAAACTGTTGCAAGTGATCCCCTGAAAGGTTTTTTGGTGGAAACAGATGGGTTTTTATCATCGGAAACAGAATTAACCCTCGACATCTGAACAACTTTTTTTGAAAAAATCCCTAAGCCGCGCGGTCACAATTTCTGCTAAAAATGTGACGTTCTGCAATTCACTCCAAAATGTTGGCAAACTGTTGCAAGTGATCCTCTGAAATGTTTTTCGGTAGAAACAGATGGGTTTTTATCATCGGAACAGAATTAGCCCTCGACGTCTGAACAACTTTTTTTGAAAAAATCCCTAAGCCGCGCGGTCACAATTTCTGCTAAAAATCTGACGTTCTGCAATTCACTCAAAAATGTTGGCAAAGTGTTGCGAGTGATCCCGTGAAATGTTTTTCGGTGGAAACAGATGGGTTTTTATCATCGGAAACAGAATTAGCCCTCGACGTCTGAACAACTTTTTTTGAAAAAATCCCTAAGCCGCGCGGTCACAATTTCTGCTCAAAATCTGACGTTCTGCAATTCACTCGAAAATGTTGGCAAACTGTTGCAAGTGATCCCCTGAAAGGTTTTTCGGTGGAAACAGATGGGTTTTTATCATCGGAAACAGAATTAGCCCTCGACGTCTGAATAACTTTTTTTGAAAAAATCCCTAAGCCGCGCGGTCACAATTTCTGCTTAAAATCTGACGTTCTGCAATTCACTCAAAAATGTTGGCAAACTGTTGCAAGTGATCCCCTGAAATGTTGTTCGGTGGAAACAGATGGGTATTTATCATCGGAAACAGAATTAGCCCTCGACGTCTCAACAACTTTTTTTGAAAAAATCCCTAAGCCGCGCGGTCACAATTTCTGCTAAAAATCTGACGTTCTGCAATTCACTCGAAAATGTTGGCAAACTGTTGCAAGTGATCCCCTGAAAGGTTTTTCGGTGGAAACAGATGGGTTTTTATCATCGGAAACAGAATTAGCCCTCGACGTCTGAACAACTTTTTTTGAAAAAATCCCTAAGCCGCGCGGTCACAATTTCTGCTAAAAATCTGACGTTCTGCAATTCACTCCAAATTGTTGGCAAATTGTTGCAAGTGATCCCCTGAAAGGTTTTTCGGTGGAAACAGATGGGTTTTTATCATCGGAAACAGAAATAGCCCTCGACGTCTGAACAACTTTTTTTGAAAAAATCCCTAAGCCGCGCGGTCACGATTTCTGCTAAAAATCTGACGTTCTGCAATTCACTCAAAAATGTTGGCAAACTGTTGCAAGTGATCCCCTGAAAGGTTTTTCGGTGGAAACAGATGGGTTTTTATCATCGGAAACAGAATTAGCACTCGACGTCTGAATAACTTTTTTTGAAAAAATCCCTAAGCCGCGCGGTCACAATTTCTGCTAAAAATCTGACGTTCTGCAATTCACTCAAAAATGTTGGCAAACTGTTGCAAGTGATCCCCTGCAATGTTTTTCGGTGGAAACAGATGGGTATTTATCATCGGAAACAGTATTAGCCCTCGACGTCTCAACAACTTTTTTTGAAAAAATCCCTAAGCCGCGCGGTCACAATTTCTGCTCAAAATCTGACGTTCTGCAATTCACTCAAAAATGTTGGCAAACTGCTGCAAGTGATCCCCTGAAAGGTTTTTTGGTGGAAACAGATGGGTTTTTATCATCGGAAACAGAATTAGCGCTTAGCGTCTGAATAACTTTTTTTGAAAAAAATCCCTAAGCCGCGCGGTCACAATTTCTGCTAAAAATCTGACGTTCTGCAATTCACTCAAAAATGTTGGCAAAGTGTTGCGAGTGATCCCGTGAAATGTTTTTCGGTGGAAACAGATGGGTTTTTATCATCGGAAACAGAATTAGCCCTCGACGTCTGAACAACTTTTTTTGAAAAAATCCCTAAGCCGCGCGGTCACAATTTCTGCTAAAAATCTGACGTTCTGCAATTCACTCGAAAATGTTGGCAAACTGTTGCAAGTGATCCCCTGAAATGTTGTTCGGTGGAAACAGATGGGTTTTTATCATCGGAAACAGAATTAGCCCTTGACGTCTGAACAACTTTTTTTGAAAAAATCCCTAAGCCGCGCGGTCACGATTTCTGCTAAAAATCTGACGTTCTGCAATTCATTCAAAAATGTTGGGAAACTGTTGCAAGTGATCCCCTGAAATGTTTTTCGGTGGAAACAGATGGGTTTTTATCATCGGAAACAGAATTAGCCCTTGACGTCTGAACAACTTTTTTTTGAAAAAATCCCTAAGCCGCGCGGTCACAATTTCTGCTAAAAATCTGACGTTCTGCAATTCACTCGAAAATGTTGGCAAACTGTTGCAAGTGATCCCCTGAAATGTTTTGCGGTGGAAACAGATGGGTTTTTAACATCGGAAACAGAATTAGCCCTCGACGTCTGAATAACTTTTTTTGAAAAAATCCCTAAGCCGCGCGGTCACAATTTCTGCTTAAAATCTGACGTTCTGCAATTCACTCAAAAATGTTGGCAAACTGTTGCAAGTGATCCCCTGAAATGTTTTTCGGGGGAAACAGGTGGGTATTTATCATCGGAACAGAATTAGCCCTCGACGTCTGAACAACTTTTTTTGAAAAAATCCCTAAGCCGCGCGGTCACAATTTCTGCTAAAAATCTGACGTTCTGCAATTCACTCAAAAATGTTGGCAAAGTGTTGCGAGTGATCCCGTGAAATGTTTTGCGGTGGAAACAGATGGGTTTTTATCATCGGAAACAGAATTAGCCCTCGACGTCTGAACAACTTTTTTTGAAAAAATCCCTAAGCCGCGCGGTCACAATTTCTGCTAAAAATGTGACGTTGTGCAATTCACTCCAAAATGTTGGCAAACTGTTGCAAGTGATCCTCTGAAATGTTTTTCGGTAGAAACAGATGGGTTTTTATCATCGGAACAGAATTAGCCCTCGACGTCTGAACAACTTTTTTTGAAAAAATCCCTAAGCCGCGCGGTCACAATTTCTGCTAAAAATCTGACGTTCTGCAATTCACTCAAAAATGTTGGCAAACTGTTGCAAGTGATTCCCTGAAATGTTTTTTTGGTGGAAACAGATGGGTTTTTATCATCGGAAACAGAATTAGCGCTTGACGTCTGAACAACGTTTTTTGAAAAAATCCCTAAGCCGCGCGGTCACAATTTCTGCTCAAAATATGACGTTCTGCAATTCACTCAAAAATGTTGGCAAACTGCTGCAAGTGATCCCCTGAAATGTTTTTCGATGGAAACAGATGGGTTTTTATCATCGGAAACAGAATTAGCCCTCGACCTCTGAACAACTTTTTTTGAAAAAATCCCTAAGCCGCGCGGTCACAATTTCTGCTAAAAATCTGACGTTCTGCAATTCACTCAAAAATGTTGGCAAAGTGTTGCGAGTGATCCCGTGAAATGTTTTGCGGTGGAAACAGATGGGTTTTTATCATCGGAAACAGAATTAGCCCTCGACGTCTCAACAACTTTTTTTGAAAAAATCCCTAAGCCGCGCGGTCACAATTTCTGCTAAAAATGTGACGTTGTGCAATTCACTCCAAAATGTTGGCAAACTGTTGCAAGTGATCCTCTGAAATGTTTTTCGGTAGAAACAGATGGGTTTTTATCATCAGAACAGAATTAGCCCTCGACGTCTGAACAACTTTTTTTGAAAAAATCCCTAAGCCGCGCGGTCACAATTTCTGCTAAAAATCTGACGTTCTGCAATTCACTCGAAAATGTTGGCAAACTGTTGCAAGTGATCCCCTGAAATGTTGTTCGGTGGAAACAGATGGGTTTTTATCATCGGAAACAGAATTAGCCCTTGACGTCTGAACAACTTTTTTTGAAAAAATCCCTAAGCCGCGCGGTCACGATTTCTGCTAAAAATCTGACGTTCTGCAATTCACTCAAAAATGTTGGCAAAGTGTTGCGAGTGATCCCGTGAAATGTTTTTCGGTGGAAACAGATGGGTTTTTATCATCGGAAACAGAATTAGCCCTCGACGTCTGAACAACTTTTTTTGAAAAAATCCCTAAGCCGCGCGGTCACAATTTCTGCTCAAAATCTGACGTTCTGCAATTCACTCGAAAATGTTGGCAAACTGTTGCAAGTGATCCCCTGAAAGGTTTTTCGGTGGAAACAGATGGGTTTTTATCATCGGAAACAGAATTAGCCCTCGACGTCTGAATAACTTTTTTTGAAAAAATCCCTAAGCCGCGCGGTCACAATTTCTGCTTAAAATCTGACGTTCTGCAATTCACTCAAAAATGTTGGCAAACTGTTGCAAGTGATCCCCTGAAATGTTGTTCGGTGGAAACAGATGGGTATTTATCATCGGAACAGAATTAGCCCTCGACGTCTGAACAACTTTTTTTGAAAAAATCCCTAAGCCGCGCGGTCACAATTTCTGCTAAAAATCTGACGTTCTGCAATTCACTCGAAAATGTTGGCAAACTGTTGCAAGTGATCCCCTGAAAGGTTTTTCGGTGGAAACAGATGGGTTTTTATCATCGGAAACAGAATTAGCCCTCGACGTCTGAACAACTTTTTTTGAAAAAATCCCTAAGCCGCGCGGTCACAATTTCTGCTAAAAATCTGACGTTCTGCAATTCACTCCAAATTGTTGGCAAATTGTTGCAAGTGATCCCCTGAAAGGTTTTTCGGTGGAAACAGATGGGTTTTTATCATCGGAAACAGAAATAGCCCTCGACGTCTGAACAACTTTTTTTGAAAAAATCCCTAAGCCGCGCGGTCACGATTTCTGCTAAAAATCTGACGTTCTGCAATTCACTCAAAAATGTTGGCAAACTGTTGCAAGTGATCCCCTGAAAGGTTTTTCGGTGGAAACAGATGGGTTTTTATCATCGGAAACAGAATTAGCACTCGACGTCTGAATAACTTTTTTTGAAAAAATCCCTAAGCCGCGCGGTCACAATTTCTGCTAAAAATCTGACGTTCTGCAATTCACTCAAAAATGTTGGCAAACTGCTGCAAGTGATCCCCTGAAAGGTTTTTTGGTGGAAACAGATGGGTTTTTATCATCGGAAACAGAATTAGCGCTTAGCGTCTGAATAACTTTTTTTGAAAAAAATCCCTAAGCCGCGCGGTCACAATTTCTGCTAAAAATCTGACGTTCTGCAATTCACTCAAAAATGTTGGCAAAGTGTTGCGAGTGATCCCGTGAAATGTTTTTCGGTGGAAACAGATGGGTTTTTATCATCGGAAACAGAATTAGCCCTCGACGTCTGAACAACTTTTTTTGAAAAAATCCCTAAGCCGCGCGGTCACAATTTCTGCTAAAAATCTGACGTTCTGCAATTCACTCGAAAATGTTGGCAAACTGTTGCAAGTGATCCCCTGAAATGTTGTTCGGTGGAAACAGATGGGTTTTTATCATCGGAAACAGAATTAGCCCTTGACGTCTGAACAACTTTTTTTGAAAAAATCCCTAAGCCGCGCGGTCACGATTTCTGCTAAAAATCTGACGTTCTGCAATTCATTCAAAAATGTTGGGAAACTGTTGCAAGTGATCCCCTGAAATGTTTTTCGGTGGAAACAGATGGGTTTTTATCATCGGAAACAGAATTAGCCCTTGACGTCTGAACAACTTTTTTTTGAAAAAATCCCTAAGCCGCGCGGTCACAATTTCTGCTAAAAATCTGACGTTCTGCAATTCACTCAAAAATGTTGGCAAACTGTTGCAAGTGATCCCCTGAAATGTTTTGCGGTGGAAACAGATGGGTTTTTAACATCGGAAACAGAATTAGCCCTCGACGTCTGAATAACTTTTTTTGAAAAAATCCCTAAGCCGCGCGGTCACAATTTCTGCTTAAAATCTGACGTTCTGCAATTCACTCAAAAATGTTGGCAAACTGTTGCAAGTGATCCCCTGAAATGTTTTTCGGGGGAAACAGGTGGGTATTTATCATCGGAACAGAATTAGCCCTCGACGTCTGAACAACTTTTTTTGAAAAAATCCCTAAGCCGCGCGGTCACAATTTCTGCTAAAAATCTGACGTTCTGCAATTCACTCAAAAATGTTGGCAAAGTGTTGCGAGTGATCCCGTGAAATGTTTTGCGGTGGAAACAGATGGGTTTTTATCATCGGAAACAGAATTAGCCCTCGACGTCTGAACAACTTTTTTTGAAAAAATCCCTAAGCCGCGCGGTCACAATTTCTGCTAAAAATGTGACGTTGTGCAATTCACTCCAAAATGTTGGCAAACTGTTGCAAGTGATCCTCTGAAATGTTTTTCGGTAGAAACAGATGGGTTTTTATCATCGGAACAGAATTAGCCCTCGACGTCTGAACAACTTTTTTTGAAAAAATCCCTAAGCCGCGCGGTCACAATTTCTGCTAAAAATCTGACGTTCTGCAATTCACTCAAAAATGTTGGCAAACTGTTGCAAGTGATTCCCTGAAATGTTTTTTTGGTGGAAACAGATGGGTTTTTATCATCGGAAACAGAATTAGCGCTTGACGTCTGAACAACGTTTTTTGAAAAAATTCCTAAGCCGCGCGGTCACAATTTCTGCTCAAAATATGACGTTCTGCAATTCACTCAAAAATGTTGGCAAACTGCTGCAAGTGATCCCCTGAAATGTTTTTCGATGGAAACAGATGGGTTTTTATCATCGGAAACAGAATTAGCCCTCGACCTCTGAACAACTTTTTTTGAAAAAATCCCTAAGCCGCGCGGTCACAATTTCTGCTAAAAATCTGACGTTCTGCAATTCACTCAAAAATGTTGGCAAAGTGTTGCGAGTGATCCCGTGAAATGTTTTGCGGTGGAAACAGATGGGTTTTTATCATCGGAAACAGAATTAGCCCTCGACGTCTCAACAACTTTTTTTGAAAAAATCCCTAAGCCGCGCGGTCACAATTTCTGCTAAAAATGTGACGTTGTGCAATTCACTCCAAAATGTTGGCAAACTGTTGCAAGTGATCCTCTGAAATGTTTTTCGGTAGAAACAGATGGGTTTTTATCATCGGAACAGAATTAGCCCTCGACGTCTGAACAACTTTTTTTGAAAAAATCCCTAAGCCGCGCGGTCACAATTTCTGCTAAAAATCTGACGTTCTGCAATTCACTCGAAAATGTTGGCAAACTGTTGCAAGTGATCCCCTGAAATGTTGTTCGGTGGAAACAGATGGGTTTTTATCATCGGAAACAGAATTAGCCCTTGACGTCTGAACAACTTTTTTTGAAAAAATCCCTAAGCCGCGCGGTCACGATTTCTGCTAAAAATCTGACGTTCTGCAATTCATTCAAAAATGTTGGGAAACTGTTGCAAGTGATCCCCTGAAATGTTTTTCGGTGGAAACAGATGGGTTTTTATCATCGGAAACAGAATTAGCCCTTGACGTCTGAACAACTTTTTTTTGAAAAAATCCCTAAGCCGCGCGGTCACAATTTCTGCTAAAAATCTGACGTTCTGCAATTCACTCGAAAATGTTGGCAAACTGTTGCAAGTGATCCCCTGAAATGTTTTGCGGTGGAAACAGATGGGTTTTTAACATCGGAAACAGAATTAGCCCTCGACGTCTGAATAACTTTTTTTGAAAAAATCCCTAAGCCGCGCGGTCACAATTTCTGCTTAAAATCTGACGTTCTGCAATTCACTCAAAAATGTTGGCAAACTGTTGCAAGTGATCCCCTGAAATGTTTTTCGGTGGAAACAGGTGGGTATTTATCATCGGAACAGAATTAGCCCTCGACGTCTGAACAACTTTTTTTGAAAAAATCCCTAAGCCGCGCGGTCACAATTTCTGCTAAAAATCTGACGTTCTGCAATTCACTCAAAAATGTTGGCAAAGTGTTGCGAGTGATCCCGTGAAATGTTTTTCGGTGGAAACAGATGGGTTTTTATCATCGGAAACAGAATTAGCCCTCGACGTCTGAACAACTTTTTTTGAAAAAATCCCTAAGCCGCGCGGTCACAATTTCTGCTAAAAATCTGACGTTCTGCAATTCACTCGAAAATGTTGGCAAACTGTTGCAAGTGATCCCCTGAAATGTTGTTCGGTGGAAACAGATGGGTTTTTATCATCGGAAACAGAATTAGCCCTTGACGTCTGAACAACTTTTTTTGAAAAAATCCCTAAGCCGCGCGGTCACGATTTCTGCTAAAAATCTGACGTTCTGCAATTCATTCAAAAATGTTGGGAAACTGTTGCAAGTGATCCCCTGAAATGTTTTTCGGTGGAAACAGATGGGTTTTTATCATCGGAAACAGAATTAGCCCTTGACGTCTGAACAACTTTTTTTTGAAAAAATCCCTAAGCCGCGCGGTCACAATTTCTGCTAAAAATCTGACGTTCTGCAATTCACTCAAAAATGTTGGCAAACTGTTGCAAGTGATCCCCTGAAATGTTTTGCGGTGGAAACAGATGGGTTTTTAACATCGGAAACAGAATTAGCCCTCGACGTCTGAATAACTTTTTTTGAAAAAATCCCTAAGCCGCGCGGTCACAATTTCTGCTTAAAATCTGACGTTCTGCAATTCACTCAAAAATGTTGGCAAACTGTTGCAAGTGATCCCCTGAAATGTTTTTCGGGGGAAACAGGTGGGTATTTATCATCGGAACAGAATTAGCCCTCGACGTCTGAACAACTTTTTTTGAAAAAATCCCTAAGCCGCGCGGTCACAATTTCTGCTAAAAATCTGACGTTCTGCAATTCACTCAAAAATGTTGGCAAAGTGTTGCGAGTGATCCCGTGAAATGTTTTGCGGTGGAAACAGATGGGTTTTTATCATCGGAAACAGAATTAGCCCTCGACGTCTGAACAACTTTTTTTGAAAAAATCCCTAAGCCGCGCGGTCACAATTTCTGCTAAAAATGTGACGTTGTGCAATTCACTCCAAAATGTTGGCAAACTGTTGCAAGTGATCCTCTGAAATGTTTTTCGGTAGAAACAGATGGGTTTTTATCATCGGAACAGAATTAGCCCTCGACGTCTGAACAACTTTTTTTGAAAAAATCCCTAAGCCGCGCGGTCACAATTTCTGCTAAAAATCTGACGTTCTGCAATTCACTCAAAAATGTTGGCAAACTGTTGCAAGTGATTCCCTGAAATGTTTTTTTGGTGGAAACAGATGGGTTTTTATCATCGGAAACAGAATTAGCGCTTGACGTCTGAACAACGTTTTTTGAAAAAATTCCTAAGCCGCGCGGTCACAATTTCTGCTCAAAATATGACGTTCTGCAATTCACTCAAAAATGTTGGCAAACTGCTGCAAGTGATCCCCTGAAATGTTTTTCGATGGAAACAGATGGGTTTTTATCATCGGAAACAGAATTAGCCCTCGACCTCTGAACAACTTTTTTTGAAAAAATCCCTAAGCCGCGCGGTCACAATTTCTGCTAAAAATCTGACGTTCTGCAATTCACTCAAAAATGTTGGCAAAGTGTTGCGAGTGATCCCGTGAAATGTTTTGCGGTGGAAACAGATGGGTTTTTATCATCGGAAACAGAATTAGCCCTCGACGTCTCAACAACTTTTTTTGAAAAAATCCCTAAGCCGCGCGGTCACAATTTCTGCTAAAAATGTGACGTTGTGCAATTCACTCCAAAATGTTGGCAAACTGTTGCAAGTGATCCTCTGAAATGTTTTTCGGTAGAAACAGATGGGTTTTTATCATCGGAACAGAATTAGCCCTCGACGTCTGAACAACTTTTTTTGAAAAAATCCCTAAGCCGCGCGGTCACAATTTCTGCTAAAAATCTGACGTTCTGCAATTCACTCGAAAATGTTGGCAAACTGTTGCAAGTGATCCCCTGAAATGTTGTTCGGTGGAAACAGATGGGTTTTTATCATCGGAAACAGAATTAGCCCTTGACGTCTGAACAACTTTTTTTGAAAAAATCCCTAAGCCGCGCGGTCACGATTTCTGCTAAAAATCTGACGTTCTGCAATTCATTCAAAAATGTTGGGAAACTGTTGCAAGTGATCCCCTGAAATGTTTTTCGGTGGAAACAGATGGGTTTTTATCATCGGAAACAGAATTAGCCCTTGACGTCTGAACAACTTTTTTTTGAAAAAATCCCTAAGCCGCGCGGTCACAATTTCTGCTAAAAATCTGACGTTCTGCAATTCACTCGAAAATGTTGGCAAACTGTTGCAAGTGATCCCCTGAAATGTTTTGCGGTGGAAACAGATGGGTTTTTAACATCGGAAACAGAATTAGCCCTCGACGTCTGAATAACTTTTTTTGAAAAAATCCCTAAGCCGCGCGGTCACAATTTCTGCTTAAAATCTGACGTTCTGCAATTCACTCAAAAATGTTGGCAAACTGTTGCAAGTGATCCCCTGAAATGTTTTTCGGTGGAAACAGGTGGGTATTTATCATCGGAACAGAATTAGCCCTCGACGTCTGAACAACTTTTTTTGAAAAAATCCCTAAGCCGCGCGGTCACAATTTCTGCTAAAAATCTGACGTTCTGCAATTCACTCAAAAATGTTGGCAAAGTGTTGCGAGTGATCCCGTGAAATGTTTTGCGGTGGAAACAGATGGGTTTTTATCATCGGAAACAGAATTAGCCCTCGGCGTCTGAACAACTTTTTTTGAAAAAATCCCTAAGCCGCGCCGTCACAATTTCTGCTCAAAATCTGACGTTCTGCAATTCACTCAAAAATGTTGGCAAACTATTGCAAGTGATCCCCTGAAATGTTTTTCGGTGGAAACAGATGGGTTTTAATCATCGGAAACAGAATTAGCCCTCGACGTCTGAATAACTTTTTTTGAAAAAATCCCTAAGCCGCGCGGTCACAATTTCTGCTAAAAATCTGACGTTCTGCAATTCACTCCAAATTGTTGGCAAATTGTTGCAAGTGATCCCCTGAAAGGTTTTTTGGTGGAAACAGATGGGTATTTATCATCGGAAACAGAATTAGCCCTCGACGTCTGAACAACTTTTTTTGAAAAAATCCCTAAGCCGCGCGGTCACAATTTCTGCTAAAAATCTGACGTTCTGCAATTCACTCGAAAATGTTGGCAAACTGTTGCAAGTGATCCCCTGAAAGGTTTTTCGGTGGAAACAGATGGGTTTTTATCATCGGAAACAGAATTAGCCCTCGACGTCTGAACAACTTTTTTTGAAAAAATCCCTAAGCCGCGCGGTCACAATTTCTGCTAAAAATCTGACGTTCTGCAATTCACTCCAAATTGTTGGCAAATTGTTGCAAGTGATCCCCTGAAAGGTTTTTCGGTGGAAACAGATGGGTTTTTATCATCGGAAACAGAAATAGCCCTCGACGTCTGAACAACTTTTTTTGAAAAAATCCCTAAGCCGCGCGGTCACGATTTCTGCTAAAAATCTGACGTTCTGCAATTCACTCAAAAATGTTGGCAAACTGTTGCAAGTGATCCCCTGAAAGGTTTTTCGGTGGAAACAGATGGGTTTTTATCATCGGAAACAGAATTAGCCCTCGACGTCTGAACAACTTTTTTTGAAAAAATCCCTAAGCCGCGCGGTCACAATTTCTGCTAAAAATCTGACGTTCTGCAATTCACTCCAAAATGTTGGCAAACTGTTGCAAGTGATCCTCTGAAATGTTTTTCGGTAGAAACAGATGGGTTTTTATCATCGGAACAGAATTAGCCCTCGACGTCTGAACAACTTTTTTTGAAAAAATCCCTAAGCCGCGCGGTCACAATTTCTGCTAAAAATCTGACGTTCTGCAATTCACTCAAAAATGTTGGCAAAGTGTTGCGAGTGATCCCGTGAAATGTTTTTCGGTGGAAACAGATGGGTTTTTATCATCGGAAACAGAATTAGCCCTCGACGTCTGAACAACTTTTTTTGAAAAAATCCCTAAGCCGCGCGGTCACAATTTCTGCTCAAAATCTGACGTTCTGCAATTCACTCCAAAATGTTGGCAAACTGTTGCAAGTTATCCCCTGAAATGTTTTGCGGTGGAAACAGATGGGTTTTTATCATCGGAAACAGAATTAGCCCTCGACGTCTGAATAACTTTTTTTGAAAAAATCCCTAAGCCGCGCGGTCACAATTTCTGCTTAAAATCTGACGTTCTGCAATTCACTCAAAAATGTTGGCAAACTGTTGCAAGTGATCCCCTGAAATGTTGTTCGGTGGAAACAGATGGGTATTTATCATCGGAAACAGAATTAGCCCTCGACGTCTGAACAACTTTTTTTGAAAAAATCCCTAAGCCGCGCGGTCACAATTTCTGCTAAAAATCTGACGTTCTGCAATTCACTCGAAAATGTTGGCAAACTGTTGCAAGTGATCCCCTGAAAGGTTTTTCGGTGGAAACAGATGGGTTTTTATCATCGGAAACAGAATTAGCCCTCGACGTCTGAAAAACTTTTTTTGAAAAAATCCCTAAGCCGCGCGGTCACAATTTCTGCTAAAAATCTGACGTTCTGCAATTCACTCCAAATTGTTGGCAAATTGTTGCAAGTGATCCCCTGAAAGGTTTTTCAGTGGAAACAGATGGGTTTTTATCATCGGAAACAGAAATAGCCCTCGACGTCTGAACAACTTTTTTTGAAAAAATCCCTAAGCCGCGCGGTCACGATTTCTGCTAAAAATCTGACGTTCTGCAATTCACTCAAAAATGTTGGCAAACTGTTGCAAGTGATCCCCTGAAAGGTTTTTCGGTGGAAACAGATGGGTTTTTATCATCGGAAACAGAATTAGCCCTCGACGTCTGAACAACTTTTTTTGAAAAAATCCCTAAGCCGCGCGGTCACAATTTCTGCTAAAAATCTGACGTTCTGCAATTCACTCAAAAATGTTGGCAAACTGTTGCAAGTGATCCCCTGAAAGGTTTTTCGGTGGAAACAGATGGGTTTTAATCATCGGAAACAGAATTAGCCCTCGACGTCTGAACAACTTTTTTTGAAAAAATCCCTAAGTCGCGCGGTCACAATTTCTGCTAAAAATCTGACGTTCTGCAATTCACTCGAAAATGTTGGCAAACTGTTGCAAGTGATCCCCTGAAAGGTTTTTCGGTGGAAACAGATGGGTTTTTATCATCGGAAACAGAATTAGCCCTCGACGTCTGAACAACTTTTTTTGAAAAAATCCCTAAGCCGCGCGGTCACAATTTCTGCTAAAAATCTGACGTTCTGCAATTCACTCAAAAATGTTGGCAAACTGTTGCAAGTGATCCCCTGAAAGGTTTTTCGGTGGAAACAGATGGGTTTTAATCATCGGAAACAGAATTAGCCCTCGACGTCTGAACAACTTTTTTTGAAAAAATCCCTAAGTCGCGCGGTCACAATTTCTGCTAAAAATCTGACGTTCTGCAATTCACTCGAAAATGTTGGCAAACTGTTGCAAGTGATCCCCTGAAAGGTTTTTCGGTGGAAACAGATGGGTTTTTATCATCGGAAACAGAATTAGCCCTCGACGTCTGAACAACTTTTTTTGAAAAAATCCCTAAGCCGCGCGGTCACAATTTCTGCTAAAAATCTGACGTTCTGCAATTCACTCCAAATTGTTGGCAAATTGTTGCAAGTGATCCCCTGAAAGGTTTTTCGGTGGAAACAGATGGGTTTTTATCATCAGAAACAGAAATAGCCCTCGACGTCTGAACAACTTTTTTTGAAAAAATCCCTAAGCCGCGCGGTCACGATTTCTGCTAAAAATCTGACGTTCTGCAATTCACTCAAAAATGTTGGCAAACTGTTGCAAGTGATCCCCTGAAAGGTTTTTCGGTGGAAACAGATGGGTTTTTATCATCGGAAACAGAATTAGCCCTCGACGTCTGAACAACTTTTTTTGAAAAAATCCCTAAGCCGCGCGGTCACAATTTCTGCTAAAAATCTGACGTTCTGCAATTCACTCAAAAATGTTGGCAAACTATTGCAAGTGATCCCCTGAAATGTTTTTCGGTGGAAACAGATGGGTTTTAATCATCGGAAACAGAATTAGCCCTCGACGTCTGAATAACTTTTTTTGAAAAAATCCCTAAGCCGCGCGGTCACAATTTCTGCTCAAAATCTGACGTTCTGCAATTCACTCATCAATGTTGGTAAACTGTTGCAAGTGATCCCCTGAAAGGTTTTTTGGTGGAAACAGATGGGTTTTTATCATCGGAAACAGAATTAACCCTCGACATCTGAACAACTTTTTTTGAAAAAATCCCTAAGCCGCGCGGTCACAATTTCTGCTAAAAATGTGACGTTCTGCAATTCACTCCAAAATGTTGGCAAACTGTTGCAAGTGATCCTCTGAAATGTTTTTCGGTAGAAACAGATGGGTTTTTATCATCGGAAACAGAATTAGCCCTCGACGTCTGAACAACTTTTTTTGAAAAAATCCCTAAGCCGCGCGGTCACAATTTCTGCTCAAAATCTGACGTTCTGCAATTCACTCCAAAATGTTGGCAAACTGTTGCAAGTTATCCCCTGAAATGTTTTGCGGTGGAAACAGATGGGTTTTTATCATCGGAAACAGAATTAACCCTCGACATCTGAACAACTTTTTTTGAAAAAATCCCTAAGCCGCGCGGTCACAATTTCTGCTAAAAATGTGACGTTCTGCAATTCACTCCAAAATGTTGGCAAACTGTTGCAAGTGATCCTCTGAAATGTTTTTCAGTAGAAACAGATGGGTTTTTATCATCGGAAACAGCATTAGCCCTCGACGTCTGAACAACTTTTTTTGAAAAAATCCCTAAGCCGCGCGGTCACAATTTCTGCTCAAAATCTGACGTTCTGCAATTCACTCCAAAATGTTGGCAAACTGTTGCAAGTTATCCCCTGAAATGTTTTGCGGTGGAAACAGATGGGTTTTTATCATCGGAAACAGAATTAGCCCTCGACGTCTGAATAACTTTTTTTGAAAAAATCCCTAAGCCGCGCGGTCACAATTTCTGCTTAAAATCTGACGTTCTGCAATTCACTCAAAAATGTTGGCAAACTGTTGCAAGTGATCCCCTGAAATGTTGTTCGGTGGAAACAGATGGGTATTTATCATCGGAAACAGAATTAGCCCTCGACGTCTGAACAACTTTTTTTGAAAAAATCCCTAAGCCGCGCGGTCACAATTTCTGCTAAAAATCTGACGTTCTGCAATTCACTCGAAAATGTTGGCAAACTGTTGCAAGTGATCCCCTGAAAGGTTTTTCGGTGGAAACAGATGGGTTTTTATCATCGGAAACAGAATTAGCCCTCGACGTCTGAACAACTTTTTTTGAAAAAATCCCTAAGCCGCGCGGTCACAATTTCTGCTAAAAATCTGACGTTCTGCAATTCACTCCAAATTGTTGGCAAATTGTTGCAAGTGATCCCCTGAAAGGTTTTTCGGTGGAAACAGATGGGTTTTTATCATCGGAAACAGAAATAGCCCTCGACGTCTGAACAACTTTTTTTGAAAAAATCCCTAAGCCGCGCGGTCACGATTTCTGCTAAAAATCTGACGTTCTGCAATTCACTCAAAAATGTTGGCAAACTGTTGCAAGTGATCCCCTGAAAGGTTTTTCGGTGGAAACAGATTGGTTTTTATCATCGGAAACAGAATTAGCCCTCGACGTCTGAACAACTTTTTTTGAAAAAATCCCTAAGCCGCGCGGTCACAATTTCTGCTCAAAATCTGACGTTCTGCAATTCACTCATCAATGTTGGTAAACTGTTGCAAGTGATCCCCTGAAAGGTTTTTTGGTGGAAACAGATGGGTTTTTATCATCGGAAACAGAATTAACCCTCGACATCTGAACAACTTTTTTTGAAAAAATCCCTAAGCCGCGCGGTCACAATTTCTGCTAAAAATGTGACGTTCTGCAATTCACTCCAAAATGTTGGCAAACTGTTGCAAGTGATCCTCTGAAATGTTTTTCGGTAGAAACAGATGGGTTTTTATCATCGGAAACAGAATTAGCCCTCGACGTCTGAACAACTTTTTTTGAAAAAATCCCTAAGCCGCGCGGTCACAATTTCTGCTCAAAATCTGACGTTCTGCAATTCACTCCAAAATGTTGGCAAACTGTTGCAAGTTATCCCCTGAAATGTTTTGCGGTGGAAACAGATGGGTTTTTATCATCGGAAACAGAATTAACCCTCGACATCTGAACAACTTTTTTTGAAAAAATCCCTAAGCCGCGCGGTCACAATTTCTGCTAAAAATGTGACGTTCTGCAATTCACTCCAAAATGTTGGCAAACTGTTGCAAGTGATCCTCTGAAATGTTTTTCAGTAGAAACAGATGGGTTTTTATCATCGGAAACAGAATTAGCCCTCGACGTCTGAACAACTTTTTTTGAAAAAATCCCTAAGCCGCGCGGTCACAATTTCTGCTCAAAATCTGACGTTCTGCAATTCACTCCAAAATGTTGGCAAACTGTTGCAAGTTATCCCCTGAAATGTTTTGCGGTGGAAACAGATGGGTTTTTATCATCGGAAACAGAATTAGCCCTCGACGTCTGAATAACTTTTTTTGAAAAAATCCCTAAGCCGCGCGGTCACAATTTCTGCTTAAAATCTGACGTTCTGCAATTCACTCAAAAATGTTGGCAAACTGTTGCAAGTGATCCCCTGAAATGTTGTTCGGTGGAAACAGATGGGTATTTATCATCGGAAACAGAATTAGCCCTCGACGTCTGAACAACTTTTTTTGAAAAAATCCCTAAGCCGCGCGGTCACAATTTCTGCTAAAAATCTGACGTTCTGCAATTCACTCGAAAATGTTGGCAAACTGTTGCAAGTGATCCCCTGAAAGGTTTTTCGGTGGAAACAGATGGGTTTTTATCATCGGAAACAGAATTAGCCCTCGACGTCTGAACAACTTTTTTTGAAAAAATCCCTAAGCCGCGCGGTCACAATTTCTGCTAAAAATCTGACGTTCTGCAATTCACTCCAAATTGTTGGCAAATTGTTGCAAGTGATCCCCTGAAAGGTTTTTCGGTGGAAACAGATGGGTTTTTATCATCGGAAACAGAAATAGCCCTCGACGTCTGAACAACTTTTTTTGAAAAAATCCCTAAGCCGCGCGGTCACGATTTCTGCTAAAAATCTGACGTTCTGCAATTCACTCAAAAATGTTGGCAAACTGTTGCAAGTGATCCCCTGAAAGGTTTTTCGGTGGAAACAGATTGGTTTTTATCATCGGAAACAGAATTAGCCCTCGACGTCTGAACAACTTTTTTTGAAAAAATCCCTAAGCCGCGCGGTCACAATTTCTGCTCAAAATCTGACGTTCTGCAATTCACTCATCAATGTTGGTAAACTGTTGCAAGTGATCCCCTGAAAGGTTTTTTGGTGGAAACAGATGGGTTTTTATCATCGGAAACAGAATTAACCCTCGACATCTGAACAACTTTTTTTGAAAAAATCCCTAAGCCGCGCGGTCACAATTTCTGCTAAAAATGTGACGTTCTGCAATTCACTCCAAAATGTTGGCAAAGTGTTGCGAGTGATCCCGTGAAATGTTTTTCGGTGGAAACAGATGGGTTTTTATCATCGGAAACAGAATTAGCCCTCGACGTCTGAACAACTTTTTTTGAAAAAATCCCTAAGCCGCGCGGTCACAATTTCTGCTCAAAATCTGACGTTCTGCAATTCACTCCAAAATGTTGGCAAACTGTTGCAAGTTATCCCCTGAAATGTTGTTCGGTGGAAACAGATGGGTTTTTATCATCGGAAACAGAATTAGCCCTTGACGTCTGAACAACTTTTTTTGAAAAATCCGTAAGCCGCGCGGTCACGATTTCTGCTAAAAATCTGACGTTCTGCAATTCATTCAAAAATGTTGGGAAACTGTTGCAAGTGATCCCCTGAAATGTTTTTCAGTGGAAACAGATGGGTTTTTATCATCGGAAACAGAATTAGCCCTTGACGTCTGAACAACTTTTTTTGAAAAAATCCCTAAGCCACGCGGTCACAATTTCTGCTAAAAATCTGACGTTCTGCAATTCACTCGAAAATGTTGGCAAACTGTTGCAAGTGATCCTCTGAAATGTTTTGCGGTGGAAACAGATGGGTTTTTATCATCGGAAACAGAATTAGCCCTCGACGTCTGAATAACTTTTTTTGAAAAAATCCCTAAGCCGCGCGGTCATAATTTCTGCTTAAAATCTGACGTTCTGCAATTCACTCAAAAATGTTGGCAAACTGTTGCGAGTGATCCCCTGAAATGTTTTTCGGTGGAAACAGGTGGGTATTTATCATCGGAAACAGAATTAGCCCTCGACGTCTGAACAACTTTTTTTGAAAAAATCCCTAAGCCGCGCGGTCACAATTTCTGCTAAAAATCTGACGTTCTGCAATTCACTCCAAAATGTTGGCAAACTGTTGCAAGTGATCCTCTGAAATGTTTTTCGGTAGAAACAGATGGGTTTTTATCATCGGAACAGAATTAGCCCTCGACGTCTGAACAACTTTTTTTGAAAAAATCCCTAAGCCGCGCGGTCACAATTTCTGCTAAAAATCTGACGTTCTGCAATTCACTCAAAAATGTTGGCAAAGTGTTGCGAGTGATCCCGTGAAATGTTTTTCGGTGGAAACAGATGGGTTTTTATCATCGGAAACAGAATTAGCCCTCGACGTCTGAACAACTTTTTTTGAAAAAATCCCTAAGCCGCGCGGTCACAATTTCTGCTCAAAATCTGACGTTCTGCAATTCACTCCAAAATGTTGGCAAACTGTTGCAAGTTATCCCCTGAAATGTTGTTCGGTGGAAACAGATGGGTTTTTATCATCGGAAACAGAATTAGCCCTTGACGTCTCAACAACTTTTTTTGAAAAATCCGTAAGCCGCGCGGTCACGATTTCTGCTAAAAATCTGACGTTCTGCAATTCATTCAAAAATGTTGGGAAACTGTTGCAAGTGATCCCCTGAAATGTTTTTCGGTGGAAACAGATGGGTTTTTATCATCGGAAACAGAATTAGCCCTTGACGTCTGAACAACTTTTTTTGAAAAAATCCCTAAGCCGCGCGGTCACAATTTCTGCTAAAAATCTGACGTTCTGCAATTCACTCAAAAATGTTGGCAAACTGTTGCGAGTGATCCCCTGAAATGTTTTTCGGTGGAAACAGGTGGGTATTTATCATCGGAAACAGAATTAGCCCTCGACGTCTGAACAACTTTTTTTGAAAAAATCCCTAAGCCGCGCGGTCACAATTTCTGCTAAAAATCTGACGTTCTGCAATTCACTCCAAAATGTTGGCAAACTGTTGCAAGTGATCCCCTGAAAGGTTTTTCGGTGGAAACAGATGGGTTTTTATCATCGGAAACAGAATTAGCCCTCGACGTCTGAACAACTTTTTTTGAAAAAATCCCTAAGCCGCGCGGTCACAATTTCTGCTAAAAATCTGACGTTCTGCAATTCACTCCAAATTGTTGGCAAATTGTTGCAAGTGATCCCCTGAAAGGTTTTTCGGTGGAAACAGATGGGTTTTTATCATCGGAAACAGAAATAGCCCTCGACGTCTGAACAACTTTTTTTGAAAAAATCCCTAAGCCGCGCGGTCACGATTTCTGCTAAAAATCTGACGTTCTGCAATTCACTCAAAAATGTTGGCAAACTGTTGCAAGTGATCCCCTGAAAGGTTTTTCGGTGGAAACAGATGGGTTTTTATCATCGGAAACAGAATTAGCCCTCGACGTCTGAACAACTTTTTTTGAAAAAATCCCTAAGCCGCGCGGTCACAATTTCTGCTAAAAATCTGACGTTCTGCAATTCACTCAAAAATGTTGGCAAACTATTGCAAGTGATCCCCTGAAATGTTTTTCGGTGGAAACAGATGGGTTTTTATCATCGGAAACAGAATTAGCCCTCGACGTCTGAATAACTTTTTTTGAAAAAATCCCTAAGCCGCGCGGTCACAATTTCTGCTCAAAATCTGACGTTCTGCAATTCACTCAAAAATGTTGGCAAACTGTTGCAAGTGATCCCCTGAAATGTTTTTCGGTGGAAACAGATGGGTATTTATCATCGGAAACAGAATTAGCCCTCGACGTCTGAATAACTTTTTTTGAAAAAATCCCTAAGCCGCGCGGTCACAATTTCTGCTAAAAATCTGACGTTCTGCAATTCACTCAAAAATGTTGGCAAAGTGTTGCGAGTGATCCCGTGAAATGTTTTGCGGTGGAAACAGATGGGTTTTTATCATCGGAAACAGAATTAGCCCTCGGCGTCTGAACAACTTTTTTTGAAAAAATCCCTAAGCCGCGCGGTCACAATTTCTGCTCAAAATCTGACGTTCTGCAATTCACTCAAAAATGTTGGCAAACTATTGCAAGTGATCCCCTGAAATGTTTTTCGGTGGAAACAGATGGGTTTTAATCATCGGAAACAGAATTAGCCCTCGACGTCTGAATAACTTTTTTTGAAAAAATCCCTAAGCCGCGCGGTCACAATTTCTGCTCAAAATCTGACGTTCTGCAATTCACTCATCAATGTTGGTAAACTGTTGCAAGTGATCCCCTGAAAGGTTTTTTGGTGGAAACAGATGGGTTTTTATCATCGGAAACAGAATTAACCCTCGACATCTGAACAACTTTTTTTGAAAAAATCCCTAAGCCGCGCGGTCACAATTTCTGCTAAAAATGTGACGTTCTGCAATTCACTCCAAAATGTTGGCAAACTGTTGCAAGTGATCCTCTGAAATGTTTTTCGGTAGAAACAGATGGGTTTTTATCATCGGAACAGAATTAGCCCTCAACGTCTGAACAACTTTTTTTGAAAAAATCCCTAAGCCGCGCGGTCACAATTTCTGCTAAAAATCTGACGTTCTGCAATTCACTCCAAATTGTTGGCAAATTGTTGCAAGTGATCCCCTGAAAGGTTTTTTGGTGGAAACAGATGGGTATTTATCATCGGAAACAGAATTAGCCCTCGACGTCTGAACAACTTTTTTTGAAAAAATCCCTAAGCCGCGCGGTCACAATTTCTGCTAAAAATCTGACGTTCTGCAATTCACTCGAAAATGTTGGCAAACTGTTGCAAGTGATCCCCTGAAAGGTTTTTCGGTGGAAACAGATGGGTTTTTATCATCGGAAACAGAATTAGCCCTCGACGTCTGAACAACTTTTTTTGAAAAAATCCCTAAGCCGCGCGGTCACAATTTCTGCTAAAAATCTGACGTTCTGCAATTCACTCCAAATTGTTGGCAAATTGTTGCAAGTGATCCCCTGAAAGGTTTTTCGGTGGAAACAGATGGGTTTTTATCATCGGAAACAGAAATAGCCCTCGACGTCTGAACAACTTTTTTTGAAAAAATCCCTAAGCCGCGCGGTCACGATTTCTGCTAAAAATCTGACGTTCTGCAATTCACTCAAAAATGTTGGCAAACTGTTGCAAGTGATCCCCTGAAAGGTTTTTCGGTGGAAACAGATGGGTTTTTATCATCGGAAACAGAATTAGCCCTCGACGTCTGAACAACTTTTTTTGAAAAAATCCCTAAGCCGCGCGGTCACAATTTCTGCTAAAAATCTGACGTTCTGCAATTCACTCCAAAATGTTGGCAAACTGTTGCAAGTGATCCTCTGAAATGTTTTTCGGTAGAAACAGATGGGTTTTTATCATCGGAACAGAATTAGCCCTCGACGTCTGAACAACTTTTTTTGAAAAAATCCCTAAGCCGCGCGGTCACAATTTCTGCTAAAAATCTGACGTTCTGCAATTCACTCAAAAATGTTGGCAAAGTGTTGCGAGTGATCCCGTGAAATGTTTTTCGGTGGAAACAGATGGGTTTTTATCATCGGAAACAGAATTAGCCCTCGACGTCTGAACAACTTTTTTTGAAAAAATCCCTAGGCCGCGCGGTCACAATTTCTGCTCAAAATCTGACGTTCTGCAATTCACTCCAAAATGTTGGCAAACTGTTGCAAGTTATCCCCTGAAATGTTTTGCGGTGGAAACAGATGGGTTTTTATCATCGGAAACAGAATTAGCCCTCGACGTCTGAATAACTTTTTTTGAAAAAATCCCTAAGCCGCGCGGTCACAATTTCTGCTTAAAATCTGACGTTCTGCAATTCACTCAAAAATGTTGGCAAACTGTTGCAAGTGATCCCCTGAAATGTTGTTCGGTGGAAACAGATGGGTATTTATCATCGGAAACAGAATTAGCCCTCGACGTCTGAACAACTTTTTTTGAAAAAATCCCTAAGCCGCGCGGTCACAATTTCTGCTAAAAATCTGACGTTCTGCAATTCACTCGAAAATGTTGGCAAACTGTTGCAAGTGATCCCCTGAAAGGTTTTTCGGTGGAAACAGATGGGTTTTTATCATCGGAAACAGAATTAGCCCTCGACGTCTGAACAACTTTTTTTGAAAAAATCCCTAAGCCGCGCGGTCACAATTTCTGCTAAAAATCTGACGTTCTGCAATTCACTCCAAATTGTTGGCAAATTGTTGCAAGTGATCCCCTGAAAGGTTTTTCAGTGGAAACAGATGGGTTTTTATCATCGGAAACAGAAATAGCCCTCGACGTCTGAACAACTTTTTTTGAAAAAATCCCTAAGCCGCGCGGTCACGATTTCTGCTAAAAATCTGACGTTCTGCAATTCACTCAAAAATGTTGGCAAACTGTTGCAAGTGATCCCCTGAAAGGTTTTTCGGTGGAAACAGATGGGTTTTTATCATCGGAAACAGAATTAGCCCTCGACGTCTGAACAACTTTTTTTGAAAAAATCCCTAAGCCGCGCGGTCACAATTTCTGCTAAAAATCTGACGTTCTGCAATTCACTCAAAAATGTTGGCAAACTGTTGCAAGTGATCCCCTGAAAGGTTTTTCGGTGGAAACAGATGGGTTTTAATCATCGGAAACAGAATTAGCCCTCGACGTCTGAACAACTTTTTTTGAAAAAATCCCTAAGTCGCGCGGTCACAATTTCTGCTAAAAATCTGACGTTCTGCAATTCACTCGAAAATGTTGGCAAACTGTTGCAAGTGATCCCCTGAAAGGTTTTTCGGTGGAAACAGATGGGTTTTTATCATCGGAAACAGAATTAGCCCTCGACGTCTGAACAACTTTTTTTGAAAAAATCCCTAAGCCGCGCGGTCACAATTTCTGCTAAAAATCTGACGTTCTGCAATTCACTCCAAATTGTTGGCAAATTGTTGCAAGTGATCCCCTGAAAGGTTTTTCGGTGGAAACAGATGGGTTTTTATCATCAGAAACAGAAATAGCCCTCGACGTCTGAACAACTTTTTTTGAAAAAATCCCTAAGCCGCGCGGTCACGATTTCTGCTAAAAATCTGACGTTCTGCAATTCACTCAAAAATGTTGGCAAACTGTTGCAAGTGATCCCCTGAAAGGTTTTTCGGTGGAAACAGATGGGTTTTTATCATCGGAAACAGAATTAGCCCTCGACGTCTGAACAACTTTTTTTGAAAAAATCCCTAAGCCGCGCGGTCACAATTTCTGCTAAAAATCTGACGTTCTGCAATTCACTCAAAAATGTTGGCAAACTATTGCAAGTGATCCCCTGAAAGGTTTTTTGGTGGAAACAGATGGGTATTTATCATCGGAAACAGAATTAGCCCTCGACGTCTGAACAACTTTTTTTGAAAAAATCCCTAAGCCGCGCGGTCACAATTTCTGCTAAAAATCTGACGTTCTGCAATTCACTCGAAAATGTTGGCAAACTGTTGCAAGTGATCCCCTGAAAGGTTTTTCGGTGGAAACAGATGGGTTTTTATCATCGGAAACAGAATTAGCCCTCGACGTCTGAACAACTTTTTTTGAAAAAATCCCTAAGCCGCGCGGTCACAATTTCTGCTAAAAATCTGACGTTCTGCAATTCACTCCAAATTGTTGGCAAATTGTTGCAAGTGATCCCCTGAAAGGTTTTTCGGTGGAAACAGATGGGTTTTTATCATCGGAAACAGAAATAGCCCTCGACGTCTGAACAACTTTTTTTGAAAAAATCCCTAAGCCGCGCGGTCACGATTTCTGCTAAAAATCTGACGTTCTGCAATTCACTCAAAAATGTTGGCAAACTGTTGCAAGTGATCCCCTGAAAGGTTTTTCGGTGGAAACAGATGGGTTTTTATCATCGGAAACAGAATTAGCCCTCGACGTCTGAACAACTTTTTTTGAAAAAATCCCTAAGCCGCGCGGTCACAATTTCTGCTAAAAATCTGACGTTCTGCAATTCACTCCAAAATGTTGGCAAACTGTTGCAAGTGATCCTCTGAAATGTTTTTCGGTAGAAACAGATGGGTTTTTATCATCGGAACAGAATTAGCCCTCGACGTCTGAACAACTTTTTTTGAAAAAATCCCTAAGCCGCGCGGTCACAATTTCTGCTAAAAATCTGACGTTCTGCAATTCACTCAAAAATGTTGGCAAAGTGTTGCGAGTGATCCCGTGAAATGTTTTTCGGTGGAAACAGATGGGTTTTTATCATCGGAAACAGAATTAGCCCTCGACGTCTGAACAACTTTTTTTGAAAAAATCCCTAGGCCGCGCGGTCACAATTTCTGCTCAAAATCTGACGTTCTGCAATTCACTCCAAAATGTTGGCAAACTGTTGCAAGTTATCCCCTGAAATGTTTTGCGGTGGAAACAGATGGGTTTTTATCATCGGAAACAGAATTAGCCCTCGACGTCTGAATAACTTTTTTTGAAAAAATCCCTAAGCCGCGCGGTCACAATTTCTGCTTAAAATCTGACGTTCTGCAATTCACTCAAAAATGTTGGCAAACTGTTGCAAGTGATCCCCTGAAATGTTGTTCGGTGGAAACAGATGGGTATTTATCATCGGAAACAGAATTAGCCCTCGACGTCTGAACAACTTTTTTTGAAAAAATCCCTAAGCCGCGCGGTCACAATTTCTGCTAAAAATCTGACGTTCTGCAATTCACTCGAAAATGTTGGCAAACTGTTGCAAGTGATCCCCTGAAAGGTTTTTCGGTGGAAACAGATGGGTTTTTATCATCGGAAACAGAATTAGCCCTCGACGTCTGAACAACTTTTTTTGAAAAAATCCCTAAGCCGCGCGGTCACAATTTCTGCTAAAAATCTGACGTTCTGCAATTCACTCCAAATTGTTGGCAAATTGTTGCAAGTGATCCCCTGAAAGGTTTTTCAGTGGAAACAGATGGGTTTTTATCATCGGAAACAGAAATAGCCCTCGACGTCTGAACAACTTTTTTTGAAAAAATCCCTAAGCCGCGCGGTCACGATTTCTGCTAAAAATCTGACGTTCTGCAATTCACTCAAAAATGTTGGCAAACTGTTGCAAGTGATCCCCTGAAAGGTTTTTCGGTGGAAACAGATGGGTTTTTATCATCGGAAACAGAATTAGCCCTCGACGTCTGAACAACTTTTTTTGAAAAAATCCCTAAGCCGCGCGGTCACAATTTCTGCTAAAAATCTGACGTTCTGCAATTCACTCAAAAATGTTGGCAAACTGTTGCAAGTGATCCCCTGAAAGGTTTTTCGGTGGAAACAGATGGGTTTTAATCATCGGAAACAGAATTAGCCCTCGACGTCTGAACAACTTTTTTTGAAAAAATCCCTAAGTCGCGCGGTCACAATTTCTGCTAAAAATCTGACGTTCTGCAATTCACTCGAAAATGTTGGCAAACTGTTGCAAGTGATCCCCTGAAAGGTTTTTCGGTGGAAACAGATGGGTTTTTATCATCGGAAACAGAATTAGCCCTCGACGTCTGAACAACTTTTTTTGAAAAAATCCCTAAGCCGCGCGGTCACAATTTCTGCTAAAAATCTGACGTTCTGCAATTCACTCCAAATTGTTGGCAAATTGTTGCAAGTGATCCCCTGAAAGGTTTTTCGGTGGAAACAGATGGGTTTTTATCATCAGAAACAGAAATAGCCCTCGACGTCTGAACAACTTTTTTTGAAAAAATCCCTAAGCCGCGCGGTCACGATTTCTGCTAAAAATCTGACGTTCTGCAATTCACTCAAAAATGTTGGCAAACTGTTGCAAGTGATCCCCTGAAAGGTTTTTCGGTGGAAACAGATGGGTTTTTATCATCGGAAACAGAATTAGCCCTCGACGTCTGAACAACTTTTTTTGAAAAAATCCCTAAGCCGCGCGGTCACAATTTCTGCTAAAAATCTGACGTTCTGCAATTCACTCAAAAATGTTGGCAAACTATTGCAAGTGATCCCCTGAAATGTTTTTCGGTGGAAACAGATGGGTTTTAATCATCGGAAACAGAATTAGCCCTCGACGTCTGAATAACTTTTTTTGAAAAAATCCCTAAGCCGCGCGGTCACAATTTCTGCTCAAAATCTGACGTTCTGCAATTCACTCATCAATGTTGGTAAACTGTTGCAAGTGATCCCCTGAAAGGTTTTTTGGTGGAAACAGATGGGTTTTTATCATCGGAAACAGAATTAACCCTCGACATCTGAACAACTTTTTTTGAAAAAATCCCTAAGCCGCGCGGTCACAATTTCTGCTAAAAATGTGACGTTCTGCAATTCACTCCAAAATGTTGGCAAACTGTTGCAAGTGATCCTCTGAAATGTTTTTCGGTAGAAACAGATGGGTTTTTATCATCGGAAACAGAATTAGCCCTCGACGTCTGAACAACTTTTTTTGAAAAAATCCCTAAGCCGCGCGGTCACAATTTCTGCTCAAAATCTGACGTTCTGCAATTCACTCCAAAATGTTGGCAAACTGTTGCAAGTTATCCCCTGAAATGTTTTGCGGTGGAAACAGATGGGTTTTTATCATCGGAAACAGAATTAACCCTCGACATCTGAACAACTTTTTTTGAAAAAATCCCTAAGCCGCGCGGTCACAATTTCTGCTAAAAATGTGACGTTCTGCAATTCACTCCAAAATGTTGGCAAACTGTTGCAAGTGATCCTCTGAAATGTTTTTCAGTAGAAACAGATGGGTTTTTATCATCGGAAACAGCATTAGCCCTCGACGTCTGAACAACTTTTTTTGAAAAAATCCCTAAGCCGCGCGGTCACAATTTCTGCTCAAAATCTGACGTTCTGCAATTCACTCCAAAATGTTGGCAAACTGTTGCAAGTTATCCCCTGAAATGTTTTGCGGTGGAAACAGATGGGTTTTTATCATCGGAAACAGAATTAGCCCTCGACGTCTGAATAACTTTTTTTGAAAAAATCCCTAAGCCGCGCGGTCACAATTTCTGCTTAAAATCTGACGTTCTGCAATTCACTCAAAAATGTTGGCAAACTGTTGCAAGTGATCCCCTGAAATGTTGTTCGGTGGAAACAGATGGGTATTTATCATCGGAAACAGAATTAGCCCTCGACGTCTGAACAACTTTTTTTGAAAAAATCCCTAAGCCGCGCGGTCACAATTTCTGCTAAAAATCTGACGTTCTGCAATTCACTCGAAAATGTTGGCAAACTGTTGCAAGTGATCCCCTGAAAGGTTTTTCGGTGGAAACAGATGGGTTTTTATCATCGGAAACAGAATTAGCCCTCGACGTCTGAACAACTTTTTTTGAAAAAATCCCTAAGCCGCGCGGTCACAATTTCTGCTAAAAATCTGACGTTCTGCAATTCACTCCAAATTGTTGGCAAATTGTTGCAAGTGATCCCCTGAAAGGTTTTTCGGTGGAAACAGATGGGTTTTTATCATCGGAAACAGAAATAGCCCTCGACGTCTGAACAACTTTTTTTGAAAAAATCCCTAAGCCGCGCGGTCACGATTTCTGCTAAAAATCTGACGTTCTGCAATTCACTCAAAAATGTTGGCAAACTGTTGCAAGTGATCCCCTGAAAGGTTTTTCGGTGGAAACAGATTGGTTTTTATCATCGGAAACAGAATTAGCCCTCGACGTCTGAACAACTTTTTTTGAAAAAATCCCTAAGCCGCGCGGTCACAATTTCTGCTCAAAATCTGACGTTCTGCAATTCACTCATCAATGTTGGTAAACTGTTGCAAGTGATCCCCTGAAAGGTTTTTTGGTGGAAACAGATGGGTTTTTATCATCGGAAACAGAATTAACCCTCGACATCTGAACAACTTTTTTTGAAAAAATCCCTAAGCCGCGCGGTCACAATTTCTGCTAAAAATGTGACGTTCTGCAATTCACTCCAAAATGTTGGCAAACTGTTGCAAGTGATCCTCTGAAATGTTTTTCGGTAGAAACAGATGGGTTTTTATCATCGGAAACAGAATTAGCCCTCGACGTCTGAACAACTTTTTTTGAAAAAATCCCTAAGCCGCGCGGTCACAATTTCTGCTCAAAATCTGACGTTCTGCAATTCACTCCAAAATGTTGGCAAACTGTTGCAAGTGATCCCCTGAAAGGTTTTTCGGTGGAAACAGATGGGTTTTTATCATCGGAAACAGAATTAACCCTCGACATCTGAACAACTTTTTTTGAAAAAATCCCTAAGCCGCGCGGTCACAATTTCTGCTAAAAATGTGACGTTCTGCAATTCACTCCAAAATGTTGGCAAACTGTTGCAAGTGATCCTCTGAAATGTTTTTCAGTAGAAACAGATGGGTTTTTATCATCGGAAACAGAATTAGCCCTCGACGTCTGAACAACTTTTTTTGAAAAAATCCCTAAGCCGCGCGGTCACAATTTCTGCTCAAAATCTGACGTTCTGCAATTCACTCCAAAATGTTGGCAAACTGTTGCAAGTTATCCCCTGAAATGTTTTGCGGTGGAAACAGATGGGTTTTTATCATCGGAAACAGAATTAGCCCTCGACGTCTGAATAACTTTTTTTGAAAAAATCCCTAAGCCGCGCGGTCACAATTTCTGCTTAAAATCTGACGTTCTGCAATTCACTCAAAAATGTTGGCAAACTGTTGCAAGTGATCCCCTGAAATGTTGTTCGGTGGAAACAGATGGGTATTTATCATCGGAAACAGAATTAGCCCTCGACGTCTGAACAACTTTTTTTGAAAAAATCCCTAAGCCGCGCGGTCACAATTTCTGCTAAAAATCTGACGTTCTGCAATTCACTCGAAAATGTTGGCAAACTGTTGCAAGTGATCCCCTGAAAGGTTTTTCGGTGGAAACAGATGGGTTTTTATCATCGGAAACAGAATTAGCCCTCGACGTCTGAACAACTTTTTTTGAAAAAATCCCTAAGCCGCGCGGTCACGATTTCTGCTAAAAATCTGACGTTCTGCAATTCACTCCAAATTGTTGGCAAATTGTTGCAAGTGATCCCCTGAAAGGTTTTTCGGTGGAAACAGATGGGTTTTTATCATCGGAAACAGAAATAGCCCTCGACGTCTGAACAACTTTTTTTGAAAAAATCCCTAAGCCGCGCGGTCACGATTTCTGCTAAAAATCTGACGTTCTGCAATTCACTCAAAAATGTTGGCAAACTGTTGCAAGTGATCCCCTGAAAGGTTTTTCGGTGGAAACAGATTGGTTTTTATCATCGGAAACAGAATTAGCCCTCGACGTCTGAACAACTTTTTTTGAAAAAATCCCTAAGCCGCGCGGTCACAATTTCTGCTCAAAATCTGACGTTCTGCAATTCACTCATCAATGTTGGTAAACTGTTGCAAGTGATCCCCTGAAAGGTTTTTTGGTGGAAACAGATGGGTTTTTATCATCGGAAACAGAATTAACCCTCGACATCTGAACAACTTTTTTTGAAAAAATCCCTAAGCCGCGCGGTCACAATTTCTGCTAAAAATGTGACGTTCTGCAATTCACTCCAAAATGTTGGCAAAGTGTTGCGAGTGATCCCGTGAAATGTTTTTCGGTGGAAACAGATGGGTTTTTATCATCGGAAACAGAATTAGCCCTCGACGTCTGAACAACTTTTTTTGAAAAAATCCCTAAGCCGCGCGGTCACAATTTCTGCTCAAAATCTGACGTTCTGCAATTCACTCCAAAATGTTGGCAAACTGTTGCAAGTTATCCCCTGAAATGTTGTTCGGTGGAAACAGATGGGTTTTTATCATCGGAAACAGAATTAGCCCTTGACGTCTGAACAACTTTTTTTGAAAAATCCGTAAGCCGCGCGGTCACGATTTCTGCTAAAAATCTGACGTTCTGCAATTCATTCAAAAATGTTGGGAAACTGTTGCAAGTGATCCCCTGAAATGTTTTTCGGTGGAAACAGATGGGTTTTTATCATCGGAAACAGAATTAGCCCTTGACGTCTGAACAACTTTTTTTGAAAAAATCCCTAAGCCACGCGGTCACAATTTCTGCTAAAAATCTGACGTTCTGCAATTCACTCGAAAATGTTGGCAAACTGTTGCAAGTGATCCTCTGAAATGTTTTGCGGTGGAAACAGATGGGTTTTTATCATCGGAAACAGAATTAGCCCTCGACGTCTGAATAACTTTTTTTGAAAAAATCCCTAAGCCGCGCGGTCATAATTTCTGCTTAAAATCTGACGTTCTGCAATTCACTCAAAAATGTTGGCAAACTGTTGCGAGTGATCCCCTGAAATGTTTTTCGGTGGAAACAGGTGGGTATTTATCATCGGAAACAGAATTAGCCCTCGACGTCTGAACAACTTTTTTTGAAAAAATCCCTAAGCCGCGCGGTCACAATTTCTGCTAAAAATCTGACGTTCTGCAATTCACTCCAAAATGTTGGCAAACTGTTGCAAGTGATCCTCTGAAATGTTTTTCGGTAGAAACAGATGGGTTTTTATCATCGGAACAGAATTAGCCCTCGACGTCTGAACAACTTTTTTTGAAAAAATCCCTAAGCCGCGCGGTCACAATTTCTGCTAAAAATCTGACGTTCTGCAATTCACTCAAAAATGTTGGCAAAGTGTTGCGAGTGATCCCGTGAAATGTTTTTCGGTGGAAACAGATGGGTTTTTATCATCGGAAACAGAATTAGCCCTCGACGTCTGAACAACTTTTTTTGAAAAAATCCCTAAGCCGCGCGGTCACAATTTCTGCTCAAAATCTGACGTTCTGCAATTCACTCCAAAATGTTGGCAAACTGTTGCAAGTTATCCCCTGAAATGTTGTTCGGTGGAAACAGATGGGTTTTTATCATCGGAAACAGAATTAGCCCTTGACGTCTCAACAACTTTTTTTGAAAAATCCGTAAGCCGCGCGGTCACGATTTCTGCTAAAAATCTGACGTTCTGCAATTCATTCAAAAATGTTGGGAAACTGTTGCAAGTGATCCCCTGAAATGTTTTTCGGTGGAAACAGATGGGTTTTTATCATCGGAAACAGAATTAGCCCTTGACGTCTGAACAACTTTTTTTGAAAAAATCCCTAAGCCGCGCGGTCACAATTTCTGCTAAAAATCTGACGTTCTGCAATTCACTCAAAAATGTTGGCAAACTGTTGCGAGTGATCCCCTGAAATGTTTTTCGGTGGAAACAGGTGGGTATTTATCATCGGAAACAGAATTAGCCCTCGACGTCTGAACAACTTTTTTTGAAAAAATCCCGAAGCCGCGCGGTCACAATTTCTGCTAAAAATCTGACGTTCTGCAATTCACTCCAAAATGTTGGCAAACTGTTGCAAGTGATCCCCTGAAAGGTTTTTCGGTGGAAACAGATGGGTTTTTATCATCGGAAACAGAATTAGCCCTCGACGTCTGAACAACTTTTTTTGAAAAAATCCCTAAGCCGCGCGGTCACAATTTCTGCTAAAAATCTGACGTTCTGCAATTCACTCCAAATTGTTGGCAAATTGTTGCAAGTGATCCCCTGAAAGGTTTTTCGGTGGAAACAGATGGGTTTTTATCATCGGAAACAGAAATAGCCCTCGACGTCTGAACAACTTTTTTTGAAAAAATCCCTAAGCCGCGCGGTCACGATTTCTGCTAAAAATCTGACGTTCTGCAATTCACTCAAAAATGTTGGCAAACTGTTGCAAGTGATCCCCTGAAAGGTTTTTCGGTGGAAACAGATGGGTTTTTATCATCGGAAACAGAATTAGCCCTCGACGTCTGAACAACTTTTTTTGAAAAAATCCCTAAGCCGCGCGGTCACAATTTCTGCTCAAAATCTGACGTTCTGCAATTCACTCAAAAATGTTGGCAAACTGCTGCAAGTGATCCCCTGAAATGTTTTTCGGTGGAAACAGATGGGTATTTATCATCGGAAACAGAATTAGCCCTCGACGTCTGAATAACTTTTTTTGAAAAAATCCCTAAGCCGCGCGGTCACAATTTCTGCTAAAAATCTGACGTTCTGCAATTCACTCATCAATGTTGGTAAACTGTTGCAAGTGATCCCCTGAAAGGTTTTTCGGTGGAAACATATGGGTTTTTATCATCGGAAACAGAATTAGCCCTCGACGTCTGAACAACTTTTTTTGAAAAAATCCCTAAACCGCGCGGTCACAATTTCTGCTAAAAATCTGACGTTCTGCAATTCACTCAAAAATGTTGGCAAACTGTTGCAAGTGATCCCCTGAAATGTTTTTTGGTGGAAACAGATGGGTATTTATCATCGGAAACAGAATTAGCCCTCGACGTCTGAACAACTTTTTTTGAAAAAATCCCTAAGCTGCGCGGTCACAATTTCTGCTAAAAATCTGACGTTCTGCAATTCACTCAAAAATGTTGGCAAACTGTTGCAAGTGATCCCCTGAAATGTTTTTCAGTGGAAACAGATGGGTATTTATCATCGGAAACAGAATTAGCCCTCGACGTCTGAACAACTTTTTTTGAAAAAATCCCTAAGCCGCGCGGTCACAATTTCTGCTAAAAATCTGACGTTCTGCAATTCACTCAAAAATGTTGGCAAACTGTTGCAAGTGATCCCCTGAAATGTTTTTTGGTGGAAACAGATGGGTATTTATCATCGGAAACAGAATTAGCCCTCGACGTCTGAACAACTTTTTTTGAAAAAATCCCTAAGCTGCGCGGTCACAATTTCTGCTAAAAATCTGACGTTCTGCAATTCACTCCAAAATGTTGGTTTTTCAGTGGAAACAGATGGGTTTTTATCATCGGAAGCAGAATTAGCCCTCGACGTCTGAACAACTTTTTTTGAAAAAATCCCTAAACCGCGCGGTCACAATTTCTGCTAAAAATCTGACGTTCTGCAATTCACTCCAAAATGTTGGCAAACTGTTGCAAGTGATCCCGTGAAATGTTTTTCGGTAGAAACAGATGGGTTTTTATCATCGGAAACAGAATTAGCCCTCGACGTCTGAACAACTTTTTTTGAAAAAATCCCTAAGCCGCGCGGTCACGATTTCTGCTAAAAATCTGACGTTCTGCAATTCACTCAAAAATGTTGGCAAACTGTTGCAAGTGATCCCCTGAAAGGTTTTTCGGTGGAAACAGATGGGTTTTTATCATCGGAAACAGAATTAGCCCTCGACGTCTGAACAACTTTTTTTGAAAAAATCCCTAAGCCGCGCGGTCACAATTTCTGCTAAAAATCTGACGTTCTGCAATTCACTCAAAAATGTTGGCAAACTATTGCAAGTGATCCCCTGAAATGTTTTTCGGTGGAAACAGATGGGTTTTTATCATCGGAAACAGAATTAGCCCTCGACGTCTGAATAACTTTTTTTGAAAAAATCCCTAAGCCGCGCGGTCACAATTTCTGCTCAAAATCTGACGTTCTGCAATTCACTCAAAAATGTTGGCAAACTGTTGCAAGTGATCCCCTGAAATGTTTTTCGGTGGAAACAGATGGGTATTTATCATCGGAAACAGAATTAGCCCTCGACGTCTGAATAACTTTTTTTGAAAAAATCCCTAAGCCGCGCGGTCACAATTTCTGCTAAAAATCTGACGTTCTGCAATTCACTCATCAATGTTGGTAAACTGTTGCAAGTGATCCCCTGAAAGGTTTTTCGGTGGAAACATATGGGTTTTTATCATCGGAAACAGAATTAGCCCTCGACGTCTGAACAACTTTTTTTGAAAAAATCCCTAAACCGCGCGGTCACAATTTCTGCTAAAAATCTGACGTTCTGCAATTCACTCAAAAATGTTGGCAAACTGTTGCAAGTGATCCCCTGAAATGTTTTTTGGTGGAAACAGATGGGTATTTATCATCGGAAACAGAATTAGCCCTCGACGTCTGAACAACTTTTTTTGAAAAAATCCCTAAGCTGCGCGGTCACAATTTCTGCTAAAAATCTGACGTTCTGCAATTCACTCAAAAATGTTGGCAAACTGTTGCAAGTGATCCCCTGAAATGTTTTTCAGTGGAAACAGATGGGTATTTATCATCGGAAACAGAATTAGCCCTCGACGTCTGAACAACTTTTTTTGAAAAAATCCCTAAGCCGCGCGGTCACAATTTCTGCTAAAAATCTGACGTTCTGCAATTCACTCAAAAATGTTGGCAAACTGTTGCAAGTGATCCCCTGAAATGTTTTTTGGTGGAAACAGATGGGTATTTATCATCGGAAACAGAATTAGCCCTCGACGTCTGAACAACTTTTTTTGAAAAAATCCCTAAGCTGCGCGGTCACAATTTCTGCTAAAAATCTGACGTTCTGCAATTCACTCCAAAATGTTGGTTTTTCAGTGGAAACAGATGGGTTTTTATCATCGGAAGCAGAATTAGCCCTCGACGTCTGAACAACTTTTTTTGAAAAAATCCCTAAACCGCGCGGTCACAATTTCTGCTAAAAATCTGACGTTCTGCAATTCACTCCAAAATGTTGGCAAACTGTTGCAAGTGATCCCGTGAAATGTTTTTCGGTAGAAACAGATGGGTTTTTATCATCGGAAACAGAATTAGCCCTCGACGTCTGAACAACTTTTTTTGAAAAAATCCCTAAGCCGCGCGGTCACGATTTCTGCTAAAAATCTGACGTTCTGCAATTCATTCAAAAATGTTGGGAAACTGTTGCAAGTGATCCCCTGAAATGTTTTTCGGTGGAAACAGATGGGTTTTTATCATCGGAAACAGAATTAGCCCTCGACGTCGGAACAACTTTTTTTGAAAAAATCCCTAAGCCGCGCGGTCACAATTTCTGCTAAAAATCTGACGTTCTGCAATTCACTCCAAAATGTTGGCAAACTGTTGCAAGTGATCCCCTGAAATGTTTTTCGGTAGAAACAGATGGGTTTTTATCATCGGAAACAGAATCAGCCCTCAACGTCTGAACAACTTTTTTTGAAAAAATCCCTAAGCCGCGCGGTCACAATTTCTGCTAAAAATGTGACGTTCTGCAATTCACTCCAAAATGTTGGCAAACTGTTGCAAGTGATCCTCTGAAATGTTTTTCGGTAGAAACAGATGGGTTTTTATCATCGGAACAGAATTAGCCCTCGACGTCTGAACAACTTTTTTTGAAAAAATCCCTAAGCCGCGCGGTCACAATTTCTGCTAAAAATCTGACGTTCTGCAATTCACTCAAAAATGTTGGCAAAGTGTTGCGAGTGATCCCGTGAAATGTTTTTCGGTGGAAACAGATGGGTTTTTATCATCGGAAACAGAATTAGCCCTCGACGTCTGAACAACTTTTTTTGAAAAAATCCCTAAGCCGCGCGGTCACAATTTCTGCTCAAAATCTGACGTTCTACAATTCACTCCAAAATGTTGGCAAACTGTTGCAAGTTATCCCCTGAAATGTTGTTCGGTGGAAACAGATGGGTTTTTATCATCGGAAACAGAATTAGCCCTTGACGTCTGAACAACTTTTTTTGAAAAATCCGTAAGCCGCGCGGTCACGATTTCTGCTAAAAATCTGACGTTCTGCAATTCATTCAAAAATGTTGGGAAACTGTTGCAAGTGATCCCCTGAAATGTTTTTCGGTGGAAACAGATGGGTTTTTATCATCGGAAACAGAATTAGCCCTTGACGTCTGAACAACTTTTTTTGAAAAAATCCCTAAGCCACGCGGTCACAATTTCTGCTAAAAATCTGACGTTCTGCAATTCACTCGAAAATGTTGGCAAACTGTTGCAAGTGATCCTCTGAAATGTTTTGCGGTGGAAACAGATGGGTTTTTATCATCGGAAACAGAATTAGCCCTCGACGTCTGAATAATTTTTTTAAAAAAAATCCCTAAGCCGCGCGGTCACAATTTCTGCTTAAAATCTGAAGTTCTGCAATTCACTCAAAAATGTTGGCAAACTGTTGCGAGTGATCCCCTGAAATGTTTTTCGGTGGAAACAGGTGGGTATTTATCATCGGAAACAGAATTAGCCCTCGACGTCTGAACAACTTTTTTTGAAAAAATCCCAAAGCCGCGCGGTCACAATTTCTGCTAAAAATCTGACGTTCTGCAATTCACTCCAAAATGTTGGCAAACTGTTGCAAGTGATCCTCTGAAATGTTTTTCGGTAGAAACAGATGGGTTTTTATCATCGGAACAGAATTAGCCCTCGACGTCTGAACAACTTTTTTTGAAAAAATCCCTAAGCCGCGCGGTCACAATTTCTGCTAAAAATCTGACGTTCTGCAATTCACTCAAAAATGTTGGCAAAGTGTTGCGAGTGATCCCGTGAAATGTTTTTCGGTGGAAACAGATGGGTTTTTATCATCGGAAACAGAATTAGCCCTCGACGTCTGAACAACTTTTTTTGAAAAAATCCCTAAGCCGCGCGGTCACAATTTCTGCTCAAAATCTGACGTTCTGCAATTCACTCCAAAATGTTGGCAAACTGTTGCAAGTTATCCCCTGAAATGTTGTTCGGTGGAAACAGATGGGTTTTTATCATCGGAAACAGAATTAGCCCTTGACGTCTCAACAACTTTTTTTGAAAAATCCGTAAGCCGCGCGGTCACGATTTCTGCTAAAAATCTGACGTTCTGCAATTCATTCAAAAATGTTGGGAAACTGTTGCAAGTGATCCCCTGAAATGTTTTTCGGTGGAAACAGATGGGTTTTTATCATCGGAAACAGAATTAGCCCTTGACGTCTGAACAACTTTTTTTGAAAAAATCCCTAAGCCGCGCGGTCACAATTTCTGCTAAAAATCTGACGTTCTGCAATTCACTCAAAAATGTTGGCAAACTGTTGCGAGTGATCCCCTGAAATGTTTTTCGGTGGAAACAGGTGGGTATTTATCATCGGAAACAGAATTAGCCCTCGACGTCTGAACAACTTTTTTTGAAAAAATCCCTAAGCCGCGCGGTCACAATTTCTGCTAAAAATCTGACGTTCTGCAATTCACTCCAAAATGTTGGCAAACTGTTGCAAGTGATCCCCTGAAAGGTTTTTCGGTGGAAACAGATGGGTTTTTATCATCGGAAACAGAATTAGCCCTCGACGTCTGAACAACTTTTTTTGAAAAAATCCCTAAGCCGCGCGCGGTCACAATTTCTGCTAAAAATCTGACGTTCTGCAATTCACTCCAAATTGTTGGCAAATTGTTGCAAGTGATCCCCTGAAAGGTTTTTCGGTGGAAACAGATGGGTTTTTATCATCGGAAACAGAAATAGCCCTCGACGTCTGAACAACTTTTTTTGAAAAAATCCCTAAGCCGCGCGGTCACGATTTCTGCTAAAAATCTGACGTTCTGCAATTCACTCAAAAATGTTGGCAAACTGTTGCAAGTGATCCCCTGAAAGGTTTTTCGGTGGAAACAGATGGGTTTTTATCATCGGAAACAGAATTAGCCCTCGACGTCTGAACAACTTTTTTTGAAAAAATCCCTAAGCCGCGCGGTCACAATTTCTGCTAAAAATCTGACGTTCTGCAATTCACTCAAAAATGTTGGCAAACTGTTGCAAGTGATCCCCTGAAATGTTTTTCGGTGGAAACAGATGGGTTTTTATCATCGGAAACAGAATTAGCCCTCGACGTCTGAATAACTTTTTTTGAAAAAATCCCTAAGCCGCGCGGTCACAATTTCTGCTCAAAATCTGACGTTCTGCAATTCACTCAAAAATGTTGGCAAACTGTTGCAAGTGATCCCCTGAAATGTTTTTCGGTGGAAACAGATGGGTATTTATCATCGGAAACAGAATTAGCCCTCGACGTCTGAATAACTTTTTTTGAAAAAATCCCTAAGCCGCGCGGTCACAATTTCTGCTAAAAATCTGACGTTCTGCAATTCACTCATCAATGTTGGTAAACTGTTGCAAGTGATCCCCTGAAAGGTTTTTCGGTGGAAACATATGGGTTTTTATCATCGGAAACAGAATTAGCCCTCGACGTCTGAACAACTTTTTTTGAAAAAATCCCTAAACCGCGCGGTCACAATTTCTGCTAAAAATCTGACGTTCTGCAATTCACTCAAAAATGTTGGCAAACTGTTGCAAGTGATCCCCTGAAATGTTTTTTGGTGGAAACAGATGGGTATTTATCATCGGAAACAGAATTAGCCCTCGACGTCTGAACAACTTTTTTTGAAAAAATCCCTAAGCTGCGCGGTCACAATTTCTGCTAAAAATCTGACGTTCTGCAATTCACTCCAAAATGTTGGTTTTTCAGTGGAAACAGATGGGTTTTTATCATCGGAAGCAGAATTAGCCCTCGACGTCTGAACAACTTTTTTTGAAAAAATCCCTAAACCGCGCGGTCACAATTTCTGCTAAAAATCTGACGTTCTGCAATTCACTCCAAAATGTTGGCAAACTGTTGCAAGTGATCCCGTGAAATGTTTTTCGGTAGAAACAGATGGGTTTTTATCATCGGAAACAGAATTAGCCCTCGACGTCTGAACAACTTTTTTTGAAAAAATCCCTAAGCCGCGCGGTCACGATTTCTGCTAAAAATCTGACGTTCTGCAATTCATTCAAAAATGTTGGGAAACTGTTGCAAGTGATCCCCTGAAATGTTTTTGGGTGGAAACAGATGGGTTTTTATCATCGGAAACAGAATTAGCCCTCGACGTCGGAACAACTTTTTTTGAAAAAATCCCTAAGCCGCGCGGTCACAATTTCTGCTAAAAATCTGACGTTCTGCAATTCACTCCAAAATGTTGGCAAACTGTTGCAAGTGATCCCCTGAAATGTTGTTCGGTGGAAACAGATGGGTTTTTATCATCGGAAACAGAATTAGCCCTTGACGTCTGAACAACTTTTTTTGAAAAAATCCCTAAGCCGCGCGGTCACGATTTCTGCTAAAAATCTGACGTTCTGCAATTCATTCAAAAATGTTGGTAAACTGTTGCAAGTGATCCCCTGAAAGGTTTTTCGGTGGAAACAGATGGGTTTTTATCATCGGAAGCAGAATTAGCCCTCGACGTGTGAACAACTTTTTTTGAAAAAATCCCTAAACCGCGCGGTCACAATTTCTGCTAAAAATCTGACGTTCTGCAATTCACTCCAAAATGTTGGCAAACTGTTGCAAGTGATCCCCTGAAAGGTTTTTCAGTGGAAACAGATGGGTTTTTATCATCGGAAACAGAATTAGCCCTTGACGTCTGAACAACTTTTTTTGAAAAAATCCCTAAGCCGCGCGGTCACGATTTCTGCTAAAAATCTGACGTTCTGCAATTCATTCAAAAATGTTGGTAAACTGTTGCAAGTGATCCCCTGAAAGGTTTTTCGGTGGAAACAGATGGGTTTTTATCATCGGAAGCAGAATTAGCCCTCGACGTGTGAACAACTTTTTTTGAAAAAATCCCTAAACCGCGCGGTCACAATTTCTGCTAAAAATCTGACGTTCTGCAATTCACTCAAAAATGTTGGCAAACTGTTGCAAGTGATCCCCTGAAAGGTTTTTCAGTGGAAACAGATGGGTTTTTATCATCAGAAACAGAATTAGCCCTCGACGTCTGAACAACTTTTTTTGAAAAAATCCCTAAGCTGCGCGGTCACAATTTCTCCTAAAAATCTGACGTTCTGCAATTCACTCAAAAATGTTGGCAAACTGTTGCAAGTAATCCCCTGAAATGTTTTTCGGTGGAAACAGATGGGTTTTTATCATCGGAAACAGAATTAGCCCTCGAAGTCGGAACAACTTTTTTTGAAAAAATCCCTAAGCCGCGCGGTCACAATTTCTGCTAAAAATCTGACGTTCTGCAATTCACTCAAAAATGTTGGCAAACTGTTGCGAGTGATCCCCTGAAATGTTTTTCGGTGGAAACAGATGGGTATTTATCATCGGAAACAGAATTAGCCCTCGACGACTGAACAACTTTTTTTGAAAAAATCCCTAAGCCGCGCGGTCACAATTTCTGCTCAAAATCTGACGTTCTGCAATTCACTCAAAAATGTTGGCAAACTGTTGCAAGTGATCCCCTGAAATGTTTTTCGGTGGAAACAGATGGGTATTTATCATCGGAAACAGAATTAGCCCTCGACGTCTGAATAACTTTTTTTGAAAAAATCCCTAAGCCGCGCGGTCACAATTTCTGCTAAAAATCTGACGTTCTGCAATTCACTCATCAATGTTGGTAAACTGTTGCAAGTGATCCCCTGAAAGGTTTTTCGGTGGAAACATATGGGTTTTTATCATCGGAAACAGAATTAGCCCTCGACGTCTTGAACAACTTTTTGTGAAAAAATCCGTAAACCGCGCAGTCACAATTTCTGCTAAAAATCTGACGTTCTGCAATTCACTCAAAAATGTTGGCAAACTGTTGCAAGTGATCCCCTGAAATGTTTTTTGGTGGAAACAGATGGGTATTTATCATCGGAAACAGAATTAGCCCTCGACGTCTGAACAACTTTTTTTGAAAAAATCCCTAAACTGCGCGGTCACAATTTCTGCTAAAAATCTGACGTTCTGCAATTCACTCAAAAATGTTGTCAAACTGTTGCAAGTGATCCCCTGAAATGTTTTTCAGTGGAAACAGATGGGTATTTATCATCGGAAACAGAATTAGCCCTCGACGTCTGAACAACTTTTTTTGAAAAAATCCCTAAGCCGCGCGGTCACGATTTCTGCTAAAAATCTGACGTTCTGCAATTCACTCAAAAATGTTGGCAAACTGTTGCAAGTGATCCCCTGAAAGGTTTTTCGGTGGAAACAGATGGGTTTTTATCATCGGAAACAGAATTAGCCCTCGACGTCTGAACAACTTTTTTTGAAAAAATCCCTAAGCTGCGCGGTCACAATTTCTCCTAAAAATCTGACGTTCTGCAATTCACTCAAAAATGTTGGCAAACTGTTGCAAGTAATCCCCTGAAATGTTTTTCGGTGGAAACAGATGGGTTTTTATCATCGGAAACAGAATTAGCCCTCGACGTCGGAACAACTTTTTTTGAAAAAATCCCTAAGCCGCGCGGTCACAATTTCTGCTAAAAATCTGACGTTCTGCAATTCACTCAAAAATGTTGGCAAACTGTTGCGAGTGATCCCCTGAAATGTTTTTCGGTGGAAACAGATGGGTATTTATCATCGGAAACAGAATTAGCCCTCGACGACTGAACAACTTTTTTTGAAAAAATCCCTAAGCCGCGCGGTCAGGATTTCTCCTAAAAATCTGACGTTCTGCAATTCACTCGAAAATATTGGCAAACTGTTGCAAGTTATCCCCTGAAAGGTTTTTTGGTGCAAACAGATGGGTATTTATCATCGGAAACAGAATTAGCCCTCGACGTCTGAACAACTTTTTTTGAAAAAATCCCTAAGCTGCGCGGTCACAATTTCTGCTAAAAATCTGACGTTCTGCAATTCACTCAAAAATGTTGGCAAACTGTTGCAAGTGATCCCCTGAAATGTTTTTCAGTGGAAACAGATGGGTATTTATCATCGGAAACAGAATTAGCCCTCGACGTCTGAACAACTTTTTTTGAAAAAATCACTAAGCCGCGCGGTCACAATTTCTGCTCAAAATCTGACGTTCTGCAATTCACTCAAAAATGTTGGCAAACTGTTGCAAGTGATCCCCTGAAATGTTTTTCGGTGGAAACAGATGGGTATTTATCATCGGAAACAGAATTAGCCCTCGACGTCTGAACAACTTTTTTTGAAAAAATCCCTAAGCTGCGCGGTCACAATTTCTGCTAAAAATCTGACGTTCTGCAATTCACTCCAAAATGTTGGTTTTTCAGTGGAAACAGATGGGTTTTTATCATCGGAAACAGAATTAGCCCTCGACGTGTGAACAACTTTTTTTGAAAAAATCCCTAAGCCGCGCGGTCACAATTTCTGCTAAAAATCTGACGTTCTGCAATTCACTCAAAAATGTTGGCAAACTGTTGCAAGTGATCCCCTGAAATGTTTTTCGGTGGAAACAGATGGGTTTTTATCATCGGAAACAGAATTAGCCCTCGACGTCTGAACAACTTTTTTTGAAAAAATCCCTAAGCCGCGCGGTCACAATTTCTCCTAAAAATCTGACGTTCTGCAATTCACTCATCAATGTTGGTAAACTGTTGCAAGTGATCCCCTGAAAGGTTTTTCGGTGGAAACATATGGGTTTTTATCATCGGAAACAGAATTAGCCCTCGTCGTCTGAACAACTTTTTTTGAAAAAATCCCTAAACCGCGCGGTCACAATTTCTGCTAAAAATCTGACGTTCTGCAATTCACTCAAAAATGTTGGCAAACTGTTGCAAGTGATCCCCTGAAATGTTTTTTGGTGGAAACAGATGAGTATTTATCATCGGAAACAGAATTAGCCCTCGACGTCTGAACAACTTTTTTTGAAAAAATCCCTAAGCTGCGCGGTCACAATTTCTCCTAAAAATCTGACGTTCTGCAATTCACTCAAAAATGTTGGCAAACTGTTGCAAGTAATCCCCTGAAATGTTTTTCGGTGGAAACAGATGGGTTTTTATCATCGGAAACAGAATTAGCCCTCGACGTCGGAACAACTTTTTTTGAAAAAATCCCTAAGCCGCGCGGTCACAATTTCTGCTAAAAATCTGACGTTCTGCAATTCACTCAAAAATGTTGGCAAACTGTTGCGAGTGATCCCCTGAAATGTTTTTTGGTGGAAACAGATGGGTATTTATCATCGGAAACAGAATTAGCCCTCGACGTCTGAACAACTTTTTTTGAAAAAATCCCTAAGCCGCGCGGTCAGGATTTCTCCTAAAAATCTGACGTTCTGCAATTCACTCGAAAATATTGGCAAACTGTTGCAAGTTATCCCCTGAAAGGTTTTTCGGTGGAAACAGATGGGTTTTTATCATCGGAAACAGAATTAGCCCTCGACGTCTGAACAACTTTTTTTGAAAAAATCCCTAAGCCGCGCGGTCACAATTTCTGCTAAAAATCTGACGTTCTGCAATTCACTCCAAATTGTTGGCAAATTGTTGCAAGTGATCCCCTGAAAGGTTTTTCGGTGGAAACAGATGGGTTTTTATCAACGGAAACCGAATTAGCCCTCGACGTCTGAACAACTTTTTTTGAAAAAATCCCTAAGCCGCGCGGTCACGATTTCTGCTAAAAATCTGACGTTCTGCAATTCACTCAAAAATGTTGGCAAACTGTTGCAAGTGATCCCCTGAAAGGTTTTTTGGTGGAAACAGATGGGTTTTTATCATCGGAAACAGAATTAGCCCTCGACGTCTGAACAACTTTTTTTGAAAAAATCCCTAAGCTGCGCGGTCACAATTTCTCCTAAAAATCTGACGTTCTGCAATTCACTCAAAAATGTTGGCAAACTGTTGCAAGTAATCCCCTGAAATGTTTTTCGGTGGAAACAGATGGGTTTTTATCATCGGAAACAGAATTAGCCCTTGACGTCGGAACAACTTTTTTTGAAAAAATCCCTAAGCCGCGCGGTCACAATTTCTGCTAAAAATCTGACGTTCTGCAATTCACTCAAAAATGTTGGGAAACTGTTGCAAGTGATCCCCTGAATTTTTTTTCCGTGTAAACAGATGGGTTTTTATCATCGGAAACAGAATTAGCCCTCGACGTCTGAACAACTTTTTTTGAAAAAATCCCTAAGCCGCGCGGTCACAATTTCTGCTAAAAATCTGACGTTCTGCAATTCATTCAAAAATGTTGGGAAACTGTTGCAAGTGATCCCCTGAAATGTTTTTCGGTGGAAACAGATGGGTTTTTATCATCGGAAACAGAATTAGCCCTCGACGTCGGAACAACTTTTTTTGAAAAAATCCCTAAGCCGCGCGGTCACAATTTCTGCTAAAAATCTGACGTTCTGCAATTCACTCGAAAATGTTGGCAAACTGTTGCAAGTGATCCCCTGAAATGTTTTGCGGTGGAAACAGATGGGTTTTTATCATCGGAAACAGAATTAGCCCTCGACGTCTGAACAACTTTTTTTGAAAAAATCCCTAAGCCGCGCGGTCACGATTTCTGCTAAAAATCTGACGTTCTGCAATTCATTCAAAAATGTTGGGAAACTGTTGCAAGTGATCCCCTGAAATGTTTTTCGGTGGAAACAGATGGGTTTTTATCATCGGAAACAGAATTAGCCCTCGACGTCGGAACAACTTGTTTTGAAAAAATCCCTAAGCCGCGCGGTCACAATTTCTGCTAAAAATCTGACGTTCTGCAATTCACTCGAAAATGTTGGCAAACTGTTGCAAGTGATCCCCTGAAATGTTTTGCGGTGGAAACAGATGGGTTTTTATCATCGGAAACAGAATTAGCCCTCGACGTCTGAACAACTTTTTTTGAAAAAATCCCTAAGCCGCGCGGTCACGATTTCTGCTAAAAATCTGACGTTCTGCAATTCATTCAAAAATGTTGGGAAACTGTTGCAAGTGATCCCCTGAAAGGTTTTTCGGTGGAAACAGATGGGTATTTATTATCGGAAACAGAATTAGCCCTCGACGTCTGAACAACTTTTTTTGAAAAAATCCCTAAGCCGCGCGGTCAGGATTTCTCCTAAAAATCTGACGTTCTGCAATTCACTCAAAAATGTTGGCAAACTCTTGCAAGTGATCCCCTGAAAGGTTTTTCAGTGGAAACAGATGGGTTTTTATCATCGGAAACAGAATTAGCCCTCGACGTCTGAACAACTTTTTTTGAAAAAATCCCTAAGCCGCGCGGTCACGATTTCTGCTAAAAATCTGACGTTCTGCAATTCACTCAAAAATGTTGGCAAACTGTTGCAAGTGATCCCCTGAAAGGTTTTTCGGTGGAAACAGATGGGTTTTTATCATCGGAAACAAAATTAGCCCTCGACGTCGGAACAACTTTTTTTGAAAAAATCCCTAAGCCGCGCGGTCACAATTTCTGCTAAAAATCTGACGTTCTGCAATTCACTCAAAAATGTTGGCAAACTGTTGCAAGTGATCCCCTGAAAGGTTTTTCGGTGGAAACAGATGGGTTTTTATCATCGGAAACAAAATTAGCCCTCGACGTCTGAACAACTTTTTTTGAAAAAATCCCTAAGCCGCGCGGTCACAATTTCTGCTAAAAATCTGACGTTCTGCAATTCATTCAAAAATGTTGGGAAACTGTTGCAAGTGATCCCCTGAAATGTTTTTCGGTGGAAACAGATGGGTTTTTATCATCGGAAACAGAATTAGCCCTCGACGTCTGAACAACTTTTTTTGAAAAAATCCCTAAGCCGCGCGGTCACGATTTCTGCTAAAAATCTGACGTTCTGCAATTCATTCAAAAATGTTGGGAAACTGTTGCAAGTGATCCCCTGAAATGTTTTTCGGTGGAAACAGATGGGTTTTTATCATCGGAAACAGAATTAGCCCTCGACGTCGGAACAACTTTTTTTGAAAAAATCCCTAAGCCGCGCGGTCACAATTTCTGCTAAAAATCTGACGTTCTGCAATTCACTCGAAAATGTTGGCAAACTGTTGCAAGTGATCCCCTGAAATGTTTTGCGGTGGAAACAGATGGGTTTTTATCATCGGAAACAGAATTAGCCCTCGACGTCTGAACAACTTTTTTTGAAAAAATCCCTAAGCCGCGCGGTCACGATTTCTGCTAAAAATCTGACGTTCTGCAATTCATTCAAAAATGTTGGGAAACTGTTGCAAGTGATCCCCTGAAATGTTTTTCGGTGGAAACAGATGGGTTTTTATCATCGGAAACAGAATTAGCCCTCGACGTCGGAACAACTTGTTTTGAAAAAATCCCTAAGCCGCGCGGTCACAATTTCTGCTAAAAATCTGACGTTCTGCAATTCACTCAAAAATGTTGGCAAACTGTTGCGAGTGATCCCCTGAAATGTTTTTCGGTGGAAACAGATGGGTATTTATTATCGGAAACAGAATTAGCCCTCGACGTCTGAACAACTTTTTTTGAAAAAATCCCTAAGCCGCGCGGTCAGGATTTCTCCTAAAAATCTGACGTTCTGCAATTCACTCAAAAATGTTGGCAAACTCTTGCAAGTGATCCCCTGAAAGGTTTTTCAGTGGAAACAGATGGGTTTTTATCATCGGAAACAGAATTAGCCCTCGGCGTCTGAACAACTTTTTTTGAAAAAATCCCTAAGCCGCGGGGTCACAATTTCTGCAAAAAATCTGAAGTTCTGCAATTCACTCCAAATTGTTGGCAAATTGTTGCAAGTGATCCCCTGAAAGGTTTTTCGGTGGAAACAGATGGGTTTTTATCATCGGAAACAGAATTAGCCCTCGACGTCTGAACAACTTTTTTTGAAAAAATCCCTAAGCCCCGCGGTCACAATTTCTGCTAAAAATCTGACGTTCTGCAATTCACTCAAAAATGTTGGCAAAGTGTTGCGAGTGATCCCGTGAAATGTTTTTTGGTGGAAACAGATGGGTTTTTATCATCGGAAACAGAATTAGCCCTCGACGTCTGAATAACTTTTTTTGAAAAAATCCCTAAGCCGCGCGGTCACAATTTCTGCTCAAAATCTGACGTTCTGCAATTCACTCATCAATGTTGGTAAACTGTTGCAAGTGATCCCCTGAAAGGTTTTTCGGTGGAAACAGCTGGGTTTTTATCATCGGAAGCAGAATTAGCCCTCGACGTCTGAACAACTTTTTTTGAAAAAATCCCTAAGCCGCGCGGTCACGATTTCTGCTAAAAATCTGACGTTCTGCAATTCATTCAAAAATGTTGGGAAACTGTTGCAAGTGATCCCCTGAATTTTTTTTCCGTGTAAACAGATGGGTTTTTATCATCGGAAACAGAATTAGCCCTCGACGTCGGAACAACTTTTTTTGAAAAAATCCCTAAGCCGCGCGGTCACAATTTCTGCTAAAAATCTGACGTTCTGCAATTCACTCAAAAATGTTGGCAAACTGTTGCAAGTGATCCCCTGAAATGTTTTTCGGTGGAAACAGATGGGTTTTTATCATCGGAAACAGAATTAGCCCTCGACGTCTGAATAACTTTTTTTGAAAAAATCCCTAAGCCGCGCGGTCACAATTTCTGCTAAAAATCTGACGTTCTGCAATTCATTCAAAAATGTTGGGAAACTGTTGCAAGTGATCCCCTGAAATGTTTTTCAGTGGAAACAGATGGGTATTTATCATCGGAAACAGAATTAGCCCTCGACGTCGGAACAACTTTTTTTGAAAAAATCCCTAAGCCGCGCGGTCACAATTTCTGCTAAAAATCTGACGTTCTGCAATTCACTCGAAAATGTTGGCAAACTGTTGCAAGTGATCCCCTGAAATGTTTTGCGGTGGAAACAGATGTGTTTTTATCATCGGAAACAGAATTAGCCCTCGACGTCTGAATAACTTTTTTTGAAAAAATCCCTAAGCCGCGCGGTCACAATTTCTGCTAAAAATCTGACGTTCTGCAATTCACTCAAAAATGTTGGCAAACTGTTGCAAGTGATCCCCTGAAAGGTTTTTCGGTGGAAACAGATGGGTTTTTATCATCGGAAACAAAATTAGCCCTCGACGTCTGAACAACTTTTTTTGAAAAAATCCCTAAGCCGCGCGGTCACAATTTCTGCTAAAAATCTGACGTTCTGCAATTCATTCAAAATTGTTGGGAAACTGTTGCAAGTGATCCCCTGAAATGTTTTTCGGTGGAAACAGATGGGTTTTTATCATCGGAAACAGAATTAGCCCTCGACGTCTGAACAACTTTTTTTGAAAAAATCCCTAAGCCGCGCGGTCACGATTTCTGCTAAAAATCTGACGTTCTGCAATTCATTCAAAAATGTTGGGAAACTGTTGCAAGTGATCCCCTGAAATGTTTTTCGGTGGAAACAGATGGGTTTTTATCATCGGAAACAGAATTAGCCCTCGACGTCTGAACAACTTTTTTTGAAAAAATCCCTAAGCCGCGCGGTCACAATTTCTGCTAAAAATCTGACGTTCTGCAATTCACTCAAAAATGTTGGCAAACTGTTGCAAGTGATCCCCTGAAATGTTTTGCGGTGGAAACAGATGGGTTTTTATCATCGGAAACAGAATTAGCCCTCGACGTCTGAACAACTTTTTTTGAAAAAATCCCTAAGCCGCGCGGTCACGATTTCTGCTAAAAATCTGACGTTCTGCAATTCATTCAAAAATGTTGGGAAACTGTTGCAAGTGATCCCCTGAAATGTTTTTCGGTGGAAACAGATGGGTTTTTATCATCGGAAACAGAATTAGCCCTCGACGTCGGAACAACTTGTTTTGAAAAAATCCCTAAGCCGCGCGGTCACAATTTCTGCTAAAAATCTGACGTTCTGCAATTCACTCAAAAATGTTGGCAAACTGTTGCGAGTGATCCCCTGAAATGTTTTTCGGTGGAAACAGATGGGTATTTATTATCGGAAACAGAATTAGCCCTCGACGTCTGAACAACTTTTTTTGAAAAAATCCCTAAGCCGCGCGGTCAGGATTTCTCCTAAAAATCTGACGTTCTGCAATTCACTCAAAAATGTTGGCAAACTCTTGCAAGTGATCCCCTGAAAGGTTTTTCAGTGGAAACAGATGGGTTTTTATCATCGGAAACAGAATTAGCCCTCGGCGTCTGAACAACTTTTTTTGAAAAAATCCCTAAGCCGCGGGGTCACAATTTCTGCAAAAAATCTGAAGTTCTGCAATTCACTCAAAAATGTTGGCAAACTCTTGCAAGTGATCCCCTGAAAGGTTTTTCAGTGGAAACAGATGGGTTTTTATCATCGGAAACAGAATTAGCCCTCGACGTCTGAACAACTTTTTTTGAAAAAATCCCTAAGCCGCGCGGTCACGATTTCTGCTAAAAATCTGACGTTCTGCAATTCACTCAAAAATGTTGGCAAACTGTTGCAAGTGATCCCCTGAAAGGTTTTTCGGTGGAAACAGATGGGTTTTTATCATCGGAAACAAAATTAGCCCTCGACGTCTGAACAACTTTTTTTGAAAAAATCCCTAAGCCGCGCGGTCACAATTTCTGCTAAAAATCTGACGTTCTGCAATTCACTCAAAAATGTTGGCAAACTGTTGCAAGTGATCCCCTGAAAGGTTTTTCAGTGGAAACAGATGGGTTTTTATCATCGGAAACAGAATTAGCCCTCGACGTCTGAACAACTTTTTTTGAAAAAATCCCTAAGCCGCGCGGTCACGATTTCTGCTAAAAATCTGAAGTTCTGCAATTCACTCAAAAATGTTGGCAAACTGTTGCAAGTGATCTCCTGAAATGTTTTTCGGTGGAAACAGATGGGTTTTTATCATCGGAAACAGAATTAGCCCTCGACGTCGGAACAACTTTTTTTGAAAAAATCCCTAAGCCGCGCGGTCACAATTTCTGCTAAAAATCTGACGTTCTGCAATTCACTCAAAAATGTTGGCAAACTGTTGCAAGTGATCCCCTGAAATTTTTTCGGTGGAAACAGATGGGTTTTTATCATCGGAACAGAATTAGGCCTCGACGTCTGAACAACTTTTTTTGAAAAAATCCCTAAGCCGCGCGGTCACAATTTCTGCTAAAAATCTGACGTTCTGCAATTCACTCAAAAATGTTGGCAAAGTGTTGCGAGTGATCCCGTGAAATGTTTTTCGGTGGAAACAGATGGGTTTTTATCATCGGAAATAGAATTAGCCCTCGACGTCTGAACAACTTTTTTTGAAAAAATCCCTAAGCCCCGCGGTCACAATTTCTGCTAAAAATCTGACGTTCTGCAATTCACTCAAAAATGTTGGCAAACTGTTGCGAGTGATCCCGTGAAATGTTTTTTGGTGGAAACAGATGGGTTTTTATCATCGGAAACAGAATTAGCCCTCGACGTCTGAATAACTTTTTTTGAAAAAATCCCTAAGCCGCGCGGTCACAATTTCTGCTCAAAATCTGACGTTCTGCAATTCACTCATCAATGTTGGTAAACTGTTGCAAGTGATCCCCTGAAAGGTTTTTCGGTGGAAACAGCTGGGTTTTTATCATCGGAAGCAGAATTAGCCCTCGACGTCTGAACAACTTTTTTTGAAAAAATCCCTAAGCCGCGCGGTCACGATTTCTGCTAAAAATCTGACGTTCTGCAATTCATTCAAAAATGTTGGGAAACTGTTGCAAGTGATCCCCTGAATTTTTTTTCCGTGTAAACAGATGGGTTTTTATCATCGGAAACAGAATTAGCCCTCGACGTCGGAACAACTTTTTTTGAAAAAATCCCTAAGCCGCGCGGTCACAATTTCTGCTAAAAATCTGACGTTCTGCAATTCACTCAAAAATGTTGGCAAACTGTTGCAAGTGATCCCCTGAAATGTTTTTCGGTGGAAACAGATGGGTTTTTATCATCGGAAACAGAATTAGCCCTCGACGTCTGAATAACTTTTTTTGAAAAAATCCCTAAGCCGCGCGGTCACAATTTCTGCTAAAAATCTGACGTTCTGCAATTCACTCATCAATGTTGGTAAACTGTTGCAAGTGATCCCCTGAAAGGTTTTTCGGTGGAAACATATGGGTTTTTATCATCGGAAACAGAATTAGCCCTCGACGTCTGAACAACTTTTTTTGAAAAAATCCCTAAACCGCGCTGTCACAATTTCTGCTAAAAATCTGACGTTCTGCAATTCACTCAAAAATGTTGGCAAACTGTTGCAAGTGATCCCCTGAAATGTTTTTTGGTGGAAACAGATGGGTATTTATCATCGGAAACAGAATTAGCCCTCGACGTCTGAACAACTTTTTTTGAAAAAATCCCTAAGCTGCGCGGTCACAATTTCTGCTAAAAATCTGACGTTCTGCAATTCACTCAAAAATGTTGGCAAACTGTTGCAAGTGATCCCCTGAAATGTTTTGCGGTGGAAACAGATGTGTTTTTATCATCGGAAACAGAATTAGCCCTCGACGTCTGAATAACTTTTTTTGAAAAAATCCCTAAGCCGCGCGGTCACAATTTCTGCTCAAAATCTGACGTTCTGCAATTCACTCATCAATGTTGGTAAACTGTTGCAAGTGATCCCCTGAAAGGTTTTTCGGTGGAAACAGCTGGGTTTTTATCATCGGAAGCAGAATTAGCCCTCGACGTCTGAACAACTTTTTTTGAAAAAATCCCTAAGCCGCGCGGTCACGATTTCTGCTAAAAATCTGACGTTCTGCAATTCATTCAAAAATGTTGGGAAACTGTTGCAAGTGATCCCCTGAATTTTTTTTCCGTGTAAACAGATGGGTTTTTATCATCGGAAACAGAATTAGCCCTCGACGTCGGAACAACTTTTTTTGAAAAAATCCCTAAGCCGCGCGGTCACAATTTCTGCTAAAAATCTGACGTTCTGCAATTCACTCAAAAATGTTGGCAAACTGTTGCAAGTGATCCCCTGAAATGTTTTTCGGTGGAAACAGATGGGTTTTTATCATCGGAAACAGAATTAGCCCTCGACGTCTGAATAACTTTTTTTGAAAAAATCCCTAAGCCGCGCGGTCACAATTTCTGCTAAAAATCTGACGTTCTGCAATTCACTCATCAATGTTGGTAAACTGTTGCAAGTGATCCCCTGAAAGGTTTTTCGGTGGAAACATATGGGTTTTTATCATCGGAAACAGAATTAGCCCTCGACGTCTGAACAACTTTTTTTGAAAAAATCCCTAAACCGCGCTGTCACAATTTCTGCTAAAAATCTGACGTTCTGCAATTCACTCAAAAATGTTGGCAAACTGTTGCAAGTGATCCCCTGAAATGTTTTTCGGTGGAAACAGATGGGTTTTTATCATCGGAAACAGAATTAGCCCTCGACGTCTGAACAACTTTTTTTGAAAAAATCCCTAAGCTGCGCGGTCACAATTTCTGCTAAAAATCTGACGTTCTGCAATTCACTCAAAAATGTTGGCAAACTGTTGCAAGTGATCCCCTGAAATGTTTTGCGGTGGAAACAGATGTGTTTTTATCATCGGAAACAGAATTAGCCCTCGACGTCTGAATAACTTTTTTTGAAAAAATCCCTAAGCCGCGCGGTCACAATTTCTGCTAAAAATCTGACGTTCTGCAATTCACTCAAAAATGTTGGCAAACTGTTGCAAGTGATCCCCTGAAATGTTTTGCGGTGGAAACAGATGGGTTTTTATCATCGGAAACAGAATTAGCCCTCGACGTCTGAACAACTTTTTTTGAAAAAATCCCTAAGCCGCGCGGTCACAATTTCTGCTAAAAATCTGACGTTCTGCAATTCACTCCAAAATGTTGGCAAACTGTTGCGAGTGATCCCCTGAAATGTTTTTCGGTGGAAACAGATGGGTATTTATTATCGGAAACAGAATTAGCCCTCGGCGTCTGAACAACTTTTTTTGAAAAAATCCCTAAGCCGCACGGTCACAATTTCTGCTAAAAATCTGACGTTCTGCAATTCACTCAAAAATGTTGGCAAACTGTTGCAAGTGATCCCCTGAAATGTTTTTCGGTGGAAACAGATGGGTTTTTATCATCGGAAACAGAATTAGCCCTCGACGTCTGAACAACTTTTTTTGAAAAAATCCCTAAGCCGCGCGGTCACGATTTCTGCTAAAAATCTGACGTTCTGCAATTCATTCAAAAATGTTGGGAAACTGTTGCAAGTGATCCCCTGAAATGTTTTTCGGTGGAAACAGATGGGTTTTTATCATCGGAAACAGAATTAGCCCTCGACGTCGGAACAACTTGTTTTGAAAAAATCCCTAAGCCGCGCGGTCACAATTTCTGCTAAAAATCTGACGTTCTGCAATTCACTCAAAAATGTTGGCAAACTGTTGCGAGTGATCCCCTGAAATGTTTTTCGGTGGAAACAGATGGGTATTTATTATCGGAAACAGAATTAGCCCTCGACGTCTGAACAACTTTTTTTGAAAAAATCCCTAAGCCGCGCGGTCAGGATTTCTCCTAAAAATCTGACGTTCTGCAATTCACTCAAAAATGTTGGCAAACTCTTGCAAGTGATCCCCTGAAAGGTTTTTCAGTGGAAACAGATGGGTTTTTATCATCGGAAACAGAATTAGCCCTCGGCGTCTGAACAACTTTTTTTGAAAAAATCCCTAAGCCGCGGGGTCACAATTTCTGCAAAAAATCTGAAGTTCTGCAATTCACTCCAAATTGTTGGCAAATTGTTGCAAGTGATCCCCTGAAAGGTTTTTCGGTGGAAACAGATGGGTTTTTATCATCGGAAACAGAATTAGCCCTCGACGTCTGAACAACTTTTTTTGAAAAAATCCCTAAGCCGCGCGGTCACGATTTCTGCTAAAAATCTGACGTTCTGCAATTCACTCAAAAATGTTGGCAAACTGTTGCAAGTGATCCCCTGAAAGGTTTTTCGGTGGAAACAGATGGGTTTTTATCATCGGAAACAAAATTAGCCCTCGACGTCTGAACAACTTTTTTTGAAAAAATCCCTAAGCCGCGCGGTCACAATTTCTGCTAAAAATCTGACGTTCTGCAATTCACTCAAAAATGTTGGCAAACTGTTGCAAGTGATCCCCTGAAAGGTTTTTCAGTGGAAACAGATGGGTTTTTATCATCGGAAACAGAATTAGCCCTCGACGTCTGAACAACTTTTTTTGAAAAAATCCCTAAGCCGCGCGGTCACGATTTCTGCTAAAAATCTGACGTTCTGCAATTCATTCAAAAATGTTGGGAAACTGTTGCAAGTGATCTCCTGAAATGTTTTTCGGTGGAAACAGATGGGTTTTTATCATCGGAAACAGAATTAGCCCTCGACGTCGGAACAACTTTTTTTGAAAAAATCCCTAAGCCGCGCGGTCACAATTTCTGCTAAAAATCTGACGTTCTGCAATTCACTCAAAAATGTTGGCAAACTGTTGCAAGTGATCCCCTGAAAGGTTTTTCGGTGGAAACAGATGGGTTTTTATCATCGGAAACAAAATTAGCCGTCGACGTCTGAACAACTTTTTTTGAAAAAATCCCTAAGCTGCGCGGTCACAATTTCTGCTAAAAATCTGACGTTCTGCAATTCATTCAAAAATGTTGGGAAACTGTTGCAAGTGATCCCCTGAAATGTTTTTCGGTGGAAACAGATGGGTTTTTATCATCGGAAACAGAATTAGCCCTCGACGTCGGAACAACTTTTTTTGAAAAAATCCCTAAGCCGCGCGGTCACGATTTCTGCTAAAAATCTGACGTTCTGCAATTCACTCAAAAATGTTGGCAAACTGTTGCAAGTGATCCCCTGAAAGGTTTTTCGGTGGAAACAGATGGGTTTTTATCATCGGAAACAAAATTAGCCCTCGACGTCTGAACAACTTTTTTTGAAAAAATCCCTAAGCCGCGCGGTCACAATTTCTGCTAAAAATCTGACGTTCTGCAATTCATTCAAAAATGTTGGGAAACTGTTGCAAGTGATCCCCTGAAATGTTTTTCGGTGGAAACAGATGGGTTTTTATCATCGGAAACAGAATTAGCCCTCGACGTCGGAACAACTTTTTTTGAAAAAATCCCTAAGCCGCGCGGTCACAATTTCTGCTAAAAATCTGACGTTCTGCAATTCACTCGAAAATGTTGGCAAACTGTTGCAAGTGATCCCCTGAAATGTTTTGCGGTGGAAACAGATGGGTTTTTATCATCGGAAACAGAATTAGCCCTCGACGTCTGAATAACTTTTTTTGAAAAAATCCCTAAGCCGCGCGGTCACAATTTCTGCTAAAAATCTGACGTTCTGCAATTCACTCAAAAATGTTGGCAAACTGTTGCAAGTGATCCCCTGAAATGTTTTGCGGTGGAAACAGATGGGTTTTTATCATCGGAAACAGAATTAGCCCTCGACGTCTGAACAACTTTTTTTGAAAAAATCCCTAAGCCGCGCGGTCACAATTTCTGCTAAAAATCTGACGTTCTGCAATTCACTCGAAAATGTTGGCAAACTGTTGCAAGTGATCCCCTGAAATGTTTTTCAGTGGAAACAGATGGGTTTTTATCATCGGAAACAGAATTAGCCCTCGACGTCTGAACAACTTTTTTTGAAAAAATCCCTAAGCCGCGCGGTCAGGATTTCTCCTAAAAATCTGACGTTCTGCAATTCACTCAAAAATGTTGGCAAACTCTTGCAAGTGATCCCCCGAAAGGTTTTTCGGTGGAAACAGATGGGTTTTTATCATCGGAAACAGAATTAGCCCTCGACGTCTGAACAACTTTTTTTGAAAAAATCCCTAAGCCGCGCGGTCACAATTTCTGCTAAAAATCTGAAGTTCTGCAATTCACTCCAAATTGTTGGCAAATTGTTGCAAGTGATCCCCTGAAAGGTTTTTCGGTGGAAACAGATGGGTTTTTATCATCGGAAACAGAATTAGCCCTCGACGTCTGAACAACTTTTTTTGAAAAAATCCCTAAGCCGCGCGGTCACGATTTCTGCTAAAAATCTGACGTTCTGCAATTCACTCAAAAATGTTGGCAAACTGTTGCAAGTGATCCCCTGAAAGGTTTTTCGGTGGAAACAGATGGGTTTTTATCATCGGAAACAAAATTAGCCCTCGACGTCTGAACAACTTTTTTTGAAAAAATCCCTAAGCCGCGCGGTCACAATTTCTGCTAAAAATCTGACGTTCTGCAATTCACTCAAAAATGTTGGCAAACTGTTGCAAGTGATCCCCTGAAAGGTTTTTCAGTGGAAACAGATGGGTTTTTATCATCGGAAACAGAATTAGCCCTCGACGTCTGAACAACTTTTTTTGAAAAAATCCCTAAGCCGCGCGGTCACGATTTCTGCTAAAAATCTGACGTTCTGCAATTCATTCAAAAATGTTGGGAAACTGTTGCAAGTGATCTCCTGAAATGTTTTTCGGTGGAAACAGATGGGTTTTTATCATCGGAAACAGAATTAGCCCTCGACGTCGGAACAACTTTTTTTGAAAAAATCCCTAAGCCGCGCGGTCACAATTTCTGCTAAAAATCTGACGTTCTGCAATTCACTCAAAAATGTTGGCAAACTGTTGCGAGTGATCCCCTGAAATGTTTTTCGGTGGAAACAGATGGGTATTTATTATCGGAAACAGAATTAGCCCTCGACGTCTGAACAACTTTTTTTGAAAAAATCCCTAAGCCGCGCGGTCACAATTTCTGCTAAAAATATGACGTTCTGCAATTCACTCAAAAATGTTGGCAAACTCTTGCAAGTGATCCCCTGAAAGGTTTTTCAGTGGAAACAGATGGGTTTTTATCATCGGAAACAGAATTAGCCCTCGACGTCGGAACAACTTTTTTTGAAAAAATCCCTAAGCCGCGGGGTCACAATTTCTGCAAAAAATCTGAAGTTCTGCAATTCACTCCAAATTGTTGGCAAATTGTTGCAAGTGATCCCCTGAAAGGTTTTTCGGTGGAAACAGATGGGTTTTTATCATCGGAAACAGAATTAGCCCTCGACGTCTGAACAACTTTTTTTGAAAAAATCCCTAAGCCGCGCGGTCACGATTTCTGCTAAAAATCTGACGTTCTGCAATTCACTCAAAAATGTTGGCAAACTGTTGCAAGTGATCCCCTGAAAGATTTTTCGGTGGAAACAGATGGGTTTTTATCATCGGAAACAAAATTAGCCCTCGACGTCTGAACAACTTTTTTTGAAAAAATCCCTAAGCCGCGCAGTCACAATTTCTGCTAAAAATCTGACGTTCTGCAATTCACTCAAAAATGTTGGCAAACTGTTGCAAGTGATCCCCTGAAAGGTTTTTCAGTGGAAACAGATGGGTTTTTATCATCGGAAACAGAATTAGCCCTCGACGTCTGAACAACTTTTTTTGAAAAAATCCCTAAGCCGCGCGGTCACGATTTCTGCTAAAAATCTGACGTTCTGCAATTCATTCAAAAATGTTGGGAAACTGTTGCAAGTGATCTCCTGAAATGTTTTTCGGAGGAAACAGATGGGTTTTTATCATCGGAAACAGAATTAGCCCTCGACGTCGGAACAACTTTTTTTGAAAAAATCCCTAAGCCGCGCGGTCACAATTTCTGCTAAAAATCTGACGTTCTGCAATTCACTCAAAAATGTTGGCAAACTGTTGCAAGTGATCCCCTGAAAGGTTTTTCGGTGGAAACAGATGGGTTTTTATCATCGGAAACAAAATTAGCCCTCGACGTCTGAACAACTTTTTTTGAAAAAATCCCTAAGCCGCGCGGTCACAATTTCTGCTAAAAATCTGACGTTCTGCAATTCATTCAAAAATGTTGGGAAACTGTTGCAAGTGATCCCCTGAAAGGTTTTTCGGTGGAAACAGATGGGTTTTTATCATCGGAAACAAAATTAGCCCTCGACGTCTGAACAACTTTTTTTGAAAAAATCCCTAAGCCGCGCGGTCACAATTTCTGCTAAAAATCTGACGTTCTGCAATTCATTCAAAAATGTTGGGAAACTGTTGCAAGTGATCCCCTGAAATGTTTTTCGGTGGAAACAGATGGGTTTTTATCATCGGAAACAGAATTAGCCCTCGACGTCTGAACAACTTTTTTTGAAAAAATCCCTAAGCCGCGCGGTCACGATTTCTGCTAAAAATCTGACGTGCTGCAATTCATTCAAAAATGTTGGGAAACTGTTGCAAGTGATCCCCTGAAATGTTTTTCGGTGGAAACAGATGGGTTTTTATCATCGGAAACAGAATTAGCCCTCGGCGTCGGAACAACTTTTTTTGAAAAAATCCCTAAGCCGCGCGGTCACAATTTCTGCTAAAAATCTGACGTTCTGCAATTCACTCGAAAATGTTGGCAAACTGTTGCAAGTGATCCCCTGAAATGTTTTGCGGTGGAAACAGATGGGTTTTTATCATCGGAAACAGAATTAGCCCTCGACGTCTGAACAACTTTTTTTGAAAAAATCCCTAAGCCGCGCGGTCACGATTTCTGCTAAAAATCTGACGTTCTGCAATTCATTCAAAAATGTTGGGAAACTGTTGCAAGTGATCCCCTGAAATGTTTTTCGGTGGAAACAGATGGGTTTTTATCATCGGAAACAGAATTAGCCCTCGACGTCGGAACAACTTGTTTTGAAAAAATCCCTAAGCCGCGCGGTCACAATTTCTGCTAAAAATCTGACGTTCTGCAATTCACTCAAAAATGTTGGCAAACTGTTGCGAGTGATCCCCTGAAATGTTTTTCGGTGGAAACAGATGGGTATTTATTATCGGAAACAGAATTAGCCCTCGACGTCTGAACAACTTTTTTTGAAAAAATCCCTAAGCCGCGCGGTCAGGATTTCTCCTAAAAATCTGACGTTCTGCAATTCACTCAAAAATGTTGGCAAACTCTTGCAAGTGATCCCCTGAAAGGTTTTTCAGTGGAAACAGATGGGTTTTTATCATCGGAAACAGAATTAGCCCTCGACGTCGGAACAACTTTTTTTGAAAAAATCCCTAAGCCGCGGGGTCACAATTTCTGCAAAAAATCTGAAGTTCTGCAATTCACTCCAAATTGTTGGCAAATTGTTGCAAGTGATCCCCTGAAAGGTTTTTCGGTGGAAACAGATGGGTTTTTATCATCGGAAACAGAATTAGCCCTCGACGTCTGAACAACTTTTTTTGAAAAAATCCCTAAGCCGCGCGGTCACGATTTCTGCTAAAAATCTGACGTTCTGCAATTCACTCAAAAATGTTGGCAAACTGTTGCAAGTGATCCCCTGAAAGGTTTTTCGGTGGAAACAGATGGGTTTTTATCATCGGAAACAAAATTAGCCCTCGACGTCTGAACAACTTTTTTTGAAAAAATCCCTAAGCCGCGCGGTCACAATTTCTGCTAAAAATCTGACGTTCTGCAATTCACTCAAAAATGTTGGCAAACTGTTGCAAGTGATCCCCTGAAAGGTTTTTCAGTGGAAACAGATGGGTTTTTATCATCGGAAACAGAATTAGCCCTCGACGTCTGAACAACTTTTTTTGAAAAAATCCCTAAGCCGCGCGGTCACGATTTCTGCTAAAAATCTGACGTTCTGCAATTCATTCAAAAATGTTGGGAAACTGTTGCAAGTGATCTCCTGAAATGTTTTTCGGAGGAAACAGATGGGTTTTTATCATCGGAAACAGAATTAGCCCTCGACGTCGGAACAACTTTTTTTGAAAAAATCCCTAAGCCGCGCGGTCACAATTTCTGCTAAAAATCTGACGTTCTGCAATTCACTCAAAAATGTTGGCAAACTGTTGCAAGTGATCCCCTGAAAGGTTTTTCGGTGGAAACAGATGGGTTTTTATCATCGGAAACAAAATTAGCCCTCGACGTCTGAACAACTTTTTTTGAAAAAATCCCTAAGCCGCGCGGTCACAATTTCTGCTAAAAATCTGACGTTCTGCAATTCATTCAAAAATGTTGGGAAACTGTTGCAAGTGATCCCCTGAAATGTTTTTCGGTGGAAACAGATGGGTTTTTATCATCGGAAACAGAATTAGCCCTCGACGTCGGAACAACTTTTTTTGAAAAAATCCCTAAGCCGCGCGGTCACGATTTCTGCTAAAAATCTGACGTTCTGCAATTCACTCAAAAATGTTGGCAAACTGTTGCAAGTGATCCCCTGAAAGGTTTTTCGGTGGAAACAGATGGGTTTTTATCATCGGAAACAAAATTAGCCCTCGACGTCTGAACAACTTTTTTTGAAAAAATCCCTAAGCCGCGCGGTCACAATTTCTGCTAAAAATCTGACGTTCTGCAATTCATTCAAAAATGTTGGGAAACTGTTGCAAGTGATCCCCTGAAATGTTTTTCGGTGGAAACAGATGGGTTTTTATCATCGGAAACAGAATTAGCCCTCGACGTCGGAACAACTTTTTTTGAAAAAATCCCTAAGCCGCGCGGTCACAATTTCTGCTAAAAATCTGACGTTCTGCAATTCACTCGAAAATGTTGGCAAACTGTTGCAAGTGATCCCCTGAAATGTTTTGCGGTGGAAACAGATGGGTTTTTATCATCGGAAACAGAATTAGCCCTTGACGTCTGAATAACTTTTTTTGAAAAAATCCCTAAGCCGCGCGGTCACAATTTCTGCTAAAAATCTGACGTTCTGCAATTCACTCAAAAATGTTGGCAAACTGTTGCAAGTGATCCCCTGAAATGTTTTGCGGTGGAAACAGATGGGTTTTTATCATCGGAAACAGAATTAGCCCTCGACGTCTGAACAACTTTTTTTGAAAAAATCCCTAAGCCGCGCGGTCACAATTTCTGCTAAAAATCTGACGTTCTGCAATTCACTCGAAAATGTTGGCAAACTGTTGCAAGTGATCCCCTGAAATGTTTTTCAGTGGAAACAGATGGGTTTTTATCATCGGAAACAGAATTAGCCCTCGACGTCTGAACAACTTTTTTTGAAAAAATCCCTAAGCCGCGCGGTCAGGATTTCTCCTAAAAATCTGACGTTCTGCAATTCACTCAAAAATGTTGGCAAACTCTTGCAAGTGATCCCCCGAAAGGTTTTTCGGTGGAAACAGATGGATTTTTATCATCGGAAACAGAATTAGCCCTCGACGTCTGAACAACTTTTTTTGAAAAAATCCCTAAGCCGCGCGGTCACAATTTCTGCTAAAAATCTGAAGTTCTGCAATTCACTCCAAATTGTTGGCAAATTGTTGCAAGTGATCCCCTGAAAGGTTTTTCGGTGGAAACAGATGGGTTTTTATCATCGGAAACAGAATTAGCCCTCGACGTCTGAACAACTTTTTTTGAAAAAATCCCTAAGCCGCGCGGTCACGATTTCTGCTAAAAATCTGACGTTCTGCAATTCACTCAAAAATGTTGGCAAACTGTTGCAAGTGATCCCCTGAAAGGTTTTTCGGTGGAAACAGATGGGTTTTTATCATCGGAAACAAAATTAGCCCTCGACGTCTGAACAACTTTTTTTGAAAAAATCCCTAAGCCGCGCGGTCACAATTTCTGCTAAAAATCTGACGTTCTGCAATTCATTCAAAAATGTTGGGAAACTGTTGCAAGTGATCCCCTGAAATGTTTTTCGGTGGAAACAGATGGGTTTTTATCATCGGAAACAGAATTAGCCCTCGACGTCGGAACAACTTTTTTTGAAAAAATCCCTAAGCCGCGCGGTCACGATTTCTGCTAAAAATCTGACGTTCTGCAATTCACTCAAAAATGTTGGCAAACTGTTGCAAGTGATCCCCTGAAAGGTTTTTCGGTGGAAACAGATGGGTTTTTATCATCGGAAACAAAATTAGCCCTCGACGTCTGAACAACTTTTTTTGAAAAAATCCCTAAGCCGCGCGGTCACAATTTCTGCTAAAAATCTGACGTTCTGCAATTCATTCAAAAATGTTGGGAAACTGTTGCAAGTGATCCCCTGAAATGTTTTTCGGTGGAAACAGATGGGTTTTTATCATCGGAAACAGAATTAGCCCTCGACGTCGGAACAACTTTTTTTGAAAAAATCCCTAAGCCGCGCGGTCACAATTTCTGCTAAAAATCTGACGTTCTGCAATTCACTCGAAAATGTTGGCAAACTGTTGCAAGTGATCCCCTGAAATGTTTTGCGGTGGAAACAGATGGGTTTTTATCATCGGAAACAGAATTAGCCCTTGACGTCTGAATAACTTTTTTTGAAAAAATCCCTAAGCCGCGCGGTCACAATTTCTGCTAAAAATCTGACGTTCTGCAATTCACTCAAAAATGTTGGCAAACTGTTGCAAGTGATCCCCTGAAATGTTTTGCGGTGGAAACAGATGGGTTTTTATCATCGGAAACAGAATTAGCCCTCGACGTCTGAACAACTTTTTTTGAAAAAATCCCTAAGCCGCGCGGTCACAATTTCTGCTAAAAATCTGACGTTCTGCAATTCACTCGAAAATGTTGGCAAACTGTTGCAAGTGATCCCCTGAAATGTTTTTCAGTGGAAACAGATGGGTTTTTATCATCGGAAACAGAATTAGCCCTCGACGTCTGAACAACTTTTTTTGAAAAAATCCCTAAGCCGCGCGGTCAGGATTTCTCCTAAAAATCTGACGTTCTGCAATTCACTCAAAAATGTTGGCAAACTCTTGCAAGTGATCCCCCGAAAGGTTTTTCGGTGGAAACAGATGGATTTTTATCATCGGAAACAGAATTAGCCCTCGACGTCTGAACAACTTTTTTTGAAAAAATCCCTAAGCCGCGCGGTCACAATTTCTGCTAAAAATCTGAAGTTCTGCAATTCACTCCAAATTGTTGGCAAATTGTTGCAAGTGATCCCCTGAAAGGTTTTTCGGTGGAAACAGATGGGTTTTTATCATCGGAAACAGAATTAGCCCTCGACGTCTGAACAACTTTTTTTGAAAAAATCCCTAAGCCGCGCGGTCACGATTTCTGCTAAAAATCTGACGTTCTGCAATTCACTCAAAAATGTTGGCAAACTGTTGCAAGTGATCCCCTGAAAGGTTTTTCGGTGGAAACAGATGGGTTTTTATCATCGGAAACAAAATTAGCCCTCGACGTCTGAACAACTTTTTTTGAAAAAATCCCTAAGCCGCGCGGTCACAATTTCTGCTAAAAATCTGACGTTCTGCAATTCATTCAAAAATGTTGGGAAACTGTTGCAAGTGATCCCCTGAAATGTTTTTCGGTGGAAACAGATGGGTTTTTATCATCGGAAACAGAATTAGCCCTCGACGTCGGAACAACTTTTTTTGAAAAAATCCCTAAGCCGCGCGGTCACGATTTCTGCTAAAAATCTGACGTTCTGCAATTCACTCAAAAATGTTGGCAAACTGTTGCAAGTGATCCCCTGAAAGGTTTTTCGGTGGAAACAGATGGGTTTTTATCATCGGAAACAAAATTAGCCCTCGACGTCTGAACAACTTTTTTTGAAAAAATCCCTAAGCCGCGCGGTCACAATTTCTGCTAAAAATCTGACGTTCTGCAATTCACTCGAAAATGTTGGCAAACTGTTGCAAGTGATCCCCTGAAATGTTTTGCGGTGGAAACAGATGGGTTTTTATCATCGGAAACAGAATTAGCCCTTGACGTCTGAATAACTTTTTTTGAAAAAATCCCTAAGCCGCGCGGTCACAATTTCTGCTAAAAATCTGACGTTCTGCAATTCACTCAAAAATGTTGGCAAACTGTTGCAAGTGATCCCCTGAAATGTTTTGCGGTGGAAACAGATGGGTTTTTATCATCGGAAACAGAATTAGCCCTCGACGTCTGAACAACTTTTTTTGAAAAAATCCCTAAGCCGCGCGGTCACAATTTCTGCTAAAAATCTGACGTTCTGCAATTCACTCGAAAATGTTGGCAAACTGTTGCAAGTGATCCCCTGAAATGTTTTTCAGTGGAAACAGATGGGTTTTTATCATCGGAAACAGAATTAGCCCTCGACGTCTGAACAACTTTTTTTGAAAAAATCCCTAAGCCGCGCGGTCAGGATTTCTCCTAAAAATCTGACGTTCTGCAATTCACTCAAAAATGTTGGCAAACTCTTGCAAGTGATCCCCCGAAAGGTTTTTCGGTGGAAACAGATGGATTTTTATCATCGGAAACAGAATTAGCCCTCGACGTCTGAACAACTTTTTTTGAAAAAATCCCTAAGCCGCGCGGTCACAATTTCTGCTAAAAATCTGAAGTTCTGCAATTCACTCCAAATTGTTGGCAAATTGTTGCAAGTGATCCCCTGAAAGGTTTTTCGGTGGAAACAGATGGGTTTTTATCATCGGAAACAGAATTAGCCCTCGACGTCTGAACAACTTTTTTTTAAAAAATCCCTAAGCCGCGCGGTCACGATTTCTCCTAAAAATCTGACGTTCTGCAATTCACTCAAAAATGTTGGCAAACTGTTGCAAGTGATCCCCTGAAAGGTTTTTCGGTGGAAACAGATGGGTTTTTATCATCGGAAACAAAATTAGCCCTCGACGTCTGAACAACTTTTTTTGAAAAAATCCCTAAGCCGCGCGGTCACAATTTCTGCTAAAAATCTGACGTTCTGCAATTCACTCAAAAATGTTGGCAAACTGTTGCAAGTGATCCCCTGAAAGGTTTTTCAGTGGAAACAGATGGGTTTTTATCATCGGAAACAGAATTAGCCCTCGACGTCTGAACAACTTTTTTTGAAAAAATCCCTAAGCCGCGCGGTCACGATTTCTGCTAAAAATCTGACGTTCTGTAATTCATTCAAAAATGTTGGGAAACTGTTGCAAGTGATCTCCTGAAATGTTTTTCGGTGGAAACAGATGGGTTTTTATCATCGGAAACAGAATTAGCCCTCGACGTCGGAACAACTTTTTTTGAAAAAATCCCTAAGCCGCGCGGTCACAATTTCTGCTAAAAATCTGACGTTCTGCAATTCACTCAAAAATGTTGGCAAACTGTTGCGAGTGATCCCCTGAAATGTTTTTCGGTGGAAACAGATGGGTATTTATTATCGGAAACAGAATTAGCCCTCAACGTCTGAACAACTTTTTTTGAAAAAATCCCTAAGCCGCGCGGTCACAATTTCTGCTAAAAATCTGACGTTCTGCAATTCACTCAAAAATGTTGGCAAACTGTTGCAAGTGATCCCCTGAAAGGTTTTTCGGTGGAAACAGATGGGTTTTTATCATCGGAAACAGAATTAGCCCTCGACGTCGGAACAACTTTTTTTGAAAAAATCCCTAAGCCGCGCGGTCACAATTTCTGCTAAAAATCTGACGTTCTGCAATTCACTCAAAAATGTTGGCAAACTGTTGCGAGTGATCCCCTGAAATGTTTTTCGGTGGAAACAGATGGGTATTTATTATCGGAAACAGAATTAGCCCTCGACGTCTGAACAACTTTTTTTGAAAAAATCCCGAAGCCGCGCGGTCACAATTTCTGCTAAAAATCTGACGTTCTGCAATTCACTCCAAAATGTTGGCAAACTGTTGCAAGTGATCCCCTGAAAGGTTTTTCAGTGGAAACAGATGGGTTTTTATCATCGGAAACAGAATTAGCCCTCGACGTCTGAACAACTTTTTTTGAAAAAATCCCTAAGCCGCGCGGTCAGGATTTCTCCTAAAAATCTGACGTTCTGCAATTCACTCAAAAATGTTGGCAAACTCTTGCAAGTGATCCCCTGAAAGGTTTTTCGGTGGAAACAGATGGGTTTTTATCATCGGAAACAGAATTAGCCCTCGACGTCTGAACAACTTTTTTTGAAAAAATCCCTAAGCCGCGCGGTCACGATTTCTGCTAAAAATCTGACGTTCTGCAATTCACTCAAAAATGTTGGCAAACTGTTGCAAGTGATCCCCTGAAAGGTTTTTCGGTGGAAACAGATGGGTTTTTATCATCGGAAACAAAATTAGCCCTCGACGTCTGAACAACTTTTTTTGAAAAAATCCCTAAGCCGCGCGGTCACAATTTCTGCTAAAAATCTGACGTTCTGCAATTCACTCAAAAATGTTGGCAAACTGTTGCAAGTGATCCCCTGAAATGTTTTGTGGTGGAAACAGATGGGTTTTTATCATCGGAAACAGAATTAGCCCTCGACGTCTGAACAACTTTTTTTGAAAAAATCCCTAAGGCGCGGTCACAATTTCTCCTAAAAATCTGACGTTCTGCAATTCACTCAAAAATGTTGGCAAACTGTTGCAAGTGATCCCCTGAAATGTTTTGCGGTGGAAACAGATGGGTTTTTATCATCGGAAACAGAATTATCCCTCGACGTCTGACCACCTTTTTTTGAAAAAATCCCTAGGCCGCGCGGTCACAATTTCTGCTAAAAATCTGACGTTCTGCTATTCACTCAAAAATGTTGGCAAACTGTTGCGAGTGATCCCCTGAAATGTTTTTCGGTGGAAACAGATGGGTATTTATTATCGGAAACAGAATTAGCCCTCGACGTCTGAACAACTTTTTTTGAAAAAATCCCTAAGCCGCGCGGTCAGGATTTCTCCTAAAAATCTGACGTTCTGCAATTCACTCAAAAATGTTGGCAAACTCTTGCAAGTGATCCCCTGAAAGGTTTTTCGGTGGAAACAGATGGGTTTTTATCATCGGAAACAGAATTAGCCCTCGACGTCTGAACAACTTTTTTTGAAAAAATCCCTAAGCCGCGCGGTCACAATTTCTGCTAAAAATCTGAAGTTCTGCAATTCACTCCAAATTGTTGGCAAATTGTTGCAAGTGATCCCCTGAAAGGTTTTTCGGTGGAAACAGATGGGTTTTTATCATCGGAAACAGAATTAGCCCTCGACGTCTGAACAACTTTTTTTGAAAAAATCCCTAAGCCGCGCGGTCACGATTTCTGCTAAAAATCTGACGTTCTGCAATTCACTCAAAAATGTTGGCAAACTGTTGCAAGTGATCCCCTGAAAGGTTTTTCGGTGGAAACAGATGGGTTTTTATCATCGGAAACAAAATTAGCCCTCGACGTCTGAACAACTTTTTTTGAAAAAATCCCTAAGCCGCGCGGTCACAATTTCTGCTAAAAATCTGACATTCTGCAATTCACCCAAAAATTTTGGCAAACTGTTGCAAGTGATCCCCTGAAATGTTTTGCGGTGGAAACAGATGGGTTTTTATCATCGGAAACAGAATTAGCCCTCAACGTCTGAACAACTTTTTTTGAAAAAATCCCTAAGCCGCGCGGTCACAATTTCTGCTAAAAATCTGACGTTCTGCAATTCACTCCAAAATGTTGGCAAACTGTTGCAAGTGATCCCCTGAAATGTTTTGCGGTGGAAACAGATGGGTTTTTATCATCGGAAACAGAATTATCCCTCGACGGCTGAACAACTTTTTTTGAAAAAATCCCTAAGCCGCGCGGTCACAATTTCTGCTAAAAATCTGACGTTCTGCAATTCACTCCAAAATGTTGGCAAACTGTTGCAAGTGATCCCCTGAAATGTTTTGCGGTGGAAACAGATGGGTTTTTATCATCGGAAACAGAATTAGCCCTCGACGTCTGAACAACTTTTTTTGAAAAAATCCCTAAGCCGCGCCGTCACAATTTCTGCTAAAAATCTGACGTTCTGCAATTCACTCCAAAATGTTGGCAAACTGTTGCAAGTGATCCCCCGAAATGTTTTGCGGTGGAAACAGATGGGTTTTTATCATCGGAAACAGAATTATCCCTCGACGTCTGAACAACTTTTTTTGAAAAAATCCCTAAGCCGCGCAGTCACGATTTCTGCTAAAAATCTGACGTTCTGCAATTCACTCAAAAATGTTGGCAAACTGTTGCAAGTGATCCCCTGAAAGGTTTTTCGGTGGAAACAGATGGGTTTTTATCATCGGAAACAAAATTAGCCCTCGACGTCTGAACAACTTTTTTTGAAAAAATCCCTAAGCCGCGCGGTCACAATTTCTGCTAAAAATCTGACGTTCTGCAATTCACTCAAAAATGTTGGCAAACTGTTGCAAGTGATCCCCTGAAAGGTTTTTCGGTGGAAACATATGGGTTTTTATCATCGGAAACAGAATTAGCCCTCGACGTCTGAACAACTTTTTTTGAAAAAATCCCTAAACCGCGCGGTCACAATTTCTGCTAAAAATCTGACGTTCTGCAATTCACTCAAAAATGTTGGCAAACTGTTGCAAGTGATCCCCTGAAATGTTTTTTGGTGGAAACAGATGGGTATTTATCATCGGAAACAGAATTAGCCCTCGACGTCTGAACAACTTTTTTTGAAAAAATCCCTAAGCTGCGCGGTCACAATTTCTGCTAAAAATCTGACGTTCTGCAATTCACTCAAAAATGTTGGCAAACTGTTGCAAGTGATCCCCTGAAATGTTTTTCAGTGGAAACAGGTGGGTATTTATCATCGGAAACAGAATTATCCCTCGACGTCTGAACAACTTTTTTTGAAAAAATCCCTAAGCCGCGCGGTCACAATTTCTGCTAAAAATCTGACGTTCTGCAATTCACTCCAAAATGTTGGCAAACTGTTGCAAGTGATCCCCTGAAATGTTGTTCGGTGGAAACAGATTGGTTTTTATCATCGGAAACAGAATTAGCCCTTGACGTCTGAACAACTTTTTTTGAAAAAATCCCTAAGCCGCGCGGTCACGATTTCTGCTAAAAATCTGACGTTCTGCAATTCATTCAAAAATGTTGGGAAACTGTTGCAAGTGATCCCCTGAAATGTTTTTCGGTGGAAACAGATGGGTTTTTATCATCGGAAACAGAATTAGCCCTCGACGTCGGAACAACTTTTTTTGAAAAAATCCCTAAGCCGCGCGGTCACAATTTCTGCTAAAAATCTGACGTTCTGCAATTCACTCGAAAATGTTGGCAAACTGTTGCAAGTGATCCCCTGAAATGTTTTGCGGTGGAAACAGATTGGTTTTTATCATCGGAAACAGAATTAGCCCTCGACGTCTGAACAACTTTTTTTGAAAAAATCCCTAAGCCGCGCGGTCACGATTTCTGCTAAAAATCTGACGTTCTGCAATTCACTCAAAAATGTTGGCAAACTGTTGCAAGTGATCCCCTGAAAGTTTTTTCGGTGGAAACAGATGGGTTTTTATCATCGGAAACAAAATTAGCCCTCGACGTCTGAACAACTTTTTTTGAAAAAATCCCTAAGCCGCGCGGTCACAATTTCTGCTAAAAATCTGACGTTCTGCAATTCACTCAAAAATGTTGGCAAACTGTTGCAAGTGATCCCCTGAAATGTTTTGCGGTGGAAACAGATGGGTTTTTATCATCGGAAACAGAATTAGCCCTCGACATCTGAACAACTTTTTTTGAAAAAATCCCTAAGCCGCGCGGTCACAATTTCTGCTAAAAATCTGGCGTTCTGCAATTCACTCCAAAATGTTGGCAAACTGTTGCAAGTGATCCCCTGAAAGGTTTTTCAGTGGAAACAGATGGGTTTTTATCATCGGAAACAGAATTAGCCCTCGACGTCTGAACAACTTTTTTTTAAAAAAAACCCTAAGCCGCGCGGTCACAATTTCTGCTAAAAATCTGACGTTCTGCAATTCACTCAAAAATGTTGGCAAACTGTTGCAAGTGATCCCCTGAAATGTTTTCCGGTGGAAACAGATGGGTTTTTATCATCGGAAACAGAATTAGCCCTCGACGTCTGAACACCTTTTTTTGAAAAAATCCCTAAGCCGCGCGGTCACAATTTCTGCTAAAAATCTGACGTTCTGCAATTCACTCAAAAATGTTGGCAAACTGTTGCAAGTGATCCCCTGAAAGGTTTTTCGGTGGAAACATATGGGTTTTTATCATCGGAAACAGAATTAGCCCTCGACGTCTGAACAACTTTTTTTGAAAAAATCCCTAAACCGCGCGGTTACAATTTCTGCTAAAAATCTGACGTTCTGCAATTCACTCAAAAATGTTGGCAAACTGTTGCAAGTGATCCCCTGAAATGTTTTTTGGTGTAAACAGATGGGTTTTTATCATCGGAAACAGAATTAGCCCTCGACGTCTGAACAACTTTTTTTGAAAAAATCCCTAAGCTGCGCGGTCACAATTTCTGCTAAAAATCTGACGTTCTGCAATTCACTCAAAAATGTTGGCAAACTGTTGCAAGTGATCCCCTGAAATGTTTTTCAGTGGAAACAGATGGGTATTTATCATCGGAAACAGAATTATCCCTCGACGTCTGAACAACTTTTTTTGAAAAAATCCCTAAGCCGCGCGGTCACAATTTCTGCTAAAAATCTGACGTTCTGCAATTCACTCCAAAATGTTGGCAAACTGTTGCAAGTGATCCCCTGAAATGTTGTTCGGTGGAAACAGATGGGTTTTTATCATCGGAAACAGAATTAGCCCTTGACGTCTGAACAACTTTTTTTGAAAAAATCCCTAAGCCACGCGGTCACAATTTCTGCTAAAAATCTGACGTTCTGCAATTCACCCCAAAATGTTGGGAAACTGTTGCAAGTGATCCCCTGAAATGTTTTTCGGTGGAAACAGATGGGTTTTTATCATCGGAAACAGAATTAGCCCTCGACGTCGGAACAACTTTTTTTGAAAAAATCCCTAAGCCGCGCGGTCACAATTTCTGCTAAAAATCTGACGTTCTGCAATTCACTCGAAAATGTTGGCAAACTGTTGCAAGTGATCCCCTGAAATGTTTTGCGGTGGAAACAGATGGGTTTTTATCATCGGAAACAGAATTAGCCCTCGACGTCTGAATAACTTTTTTTGAAAAAATCCCTAAGCCGCGCGGTCACAATTTCTGCTAAAAATCTGACGTTCTGCAATTCACTCCAAAATGTTGGCAAACTGTTGCAAGTGATCCCCTGAAATGTTTTGCGGTGGAAACAGATGGGTTTTTATCATCGGAAACAGAATTAGCCCTCGACGTCTGAACAACTTTTTTTGAAAAAATCCCTAAGCCGCGCGGTCACAATTTCTGCTAAAAATCTGACGTTCTGCAATTCACTCCAAAATGTTGGCAAACTGTTGCAAGTGATCCCCTGAAAGGTTTTTCAGTGGAAACAGATGGGTTTTTATCATCGGAAACAGAATTAGCCCTCGACGTCTGAAGAAGTGTGCATGCACACGAAAGCTCATACCAAGAACTAACTTAGTTGGTCTTTAAGGTGCTACTGGAAGGAATTTTTTATTTTGACTATGGCAGACCAACACGGCTACCTATCTACTGCTAAAAATCTGACGTTCTGCAATTCACTCAAAAATGTTGGCAAACTGTTGCGAGTGATCCCCTGAAATGTTTTTCGGTGGAAACAGATGGGTATTTATTATCGGAAACAGAATTAGCCCTCGACGTCTGAACAACTTTTTTTGAAAAAATCCCTAAGCCGCGCGGTCAGGATTTCTCCTAAAAATCTGACGTTCTGCAATTCACTCAAAAATGTTGGCAAACTCTTGCAAGTGATCCCCTGAAAGGTTTTTCGGTGGAAACAGATGGGTTTTTATCATCGGAAACAGAATTAGCCCTCGACGTCTGAACAACTTTTTTTGAAAAAATCCCTAAGCCGCGCGGTCACAATTTCTGCTAAAAATCTGGCGTTCTGCAATTCACTCCAAAATGTTGGCAAACTGTTGCAAGTGATCCCCTGAAAGGTTTTTCAGTGGAAACAGATGGGTTTTTATCATCGGAAACAGAATTAGCCCTCGACGTCTGAACAACTTTTTTTTAAAAAAAACCCTAAGCCGCGCGGTCACAATTTCTGCTAAAAATCTGACGTTCTGCAATTCACTCAAAAATGTTGGCAAACTGTTGCAAGTGATCCCATGAAATGTTTTCCGGTGGAAACAGATGGGTTTTTATCATCGGAAACAGAATTAGCCCTCGACGTCTGAACAACTTTTTTTGAAAAAATCCCTAAGCCGCGCGGTCACAATTTCTGCTAAAAATCTGACGTTCTGCAATTCACTCAAAAATGTTGGCAAACTGTTGCAAGTGATCCCCTGAAAGGTTTTTCGGTGGAAACATATGGGTTTTTATCATCGGAAACAGAATTAGCCCTCGACGTCTGAACAACTTTTTTTGAAAAAATCCCTAAACCGCGCGGTTACAATTTCTGCTAAAAATCTGACGTTCTGCAATTCACTCAAAAATGTTGGCAAACTGTTGCAAGTGATCCCCTGAAATGTTTTTTGGTGGAAACAGATGGGTTTTTATCATCGGAAACAGAATTAGCCCTCGACGTCTGAACAACTTTTTTTGAAAAAATCCCTAAGCTGCGCGGTCACAATTTCTGCTAAAAATCTGACGTTCTGCAATTCACTCAAAAATGTTGGCAAACTGTTGCAAGTGATCCCCTGAAATGTTTTTCAGTGGAAACAGATGGGTATTTATCATCGGAAACAGAATTATCCCTCGACGTCTGAACAACTTTTTTTGAAAAAATCCCTAAGCCGCGCGGTCACAATTTCTGCTAAAAATCTGACGTTCTGCAATTCACTCCAAAATGTTGGCAAACTGTTGCAAGTGATCCCCTGAAATGTTGTTCGGTGGAAACAGATGGGTTTTTATCATCGGAAACAGAATTAGCCCTTGACGTCTGAACAACTTTTTTTGAAAAAATCCCTAAGCCGCGCGGTCACGATTTCTGCTAAAAATCTGACGTTCTGCAATTCACCCCAAAATGTTGGGAAACTGTTGCAAGTGATCCCCTGAAATGTTTTTCGGTGGAAACAGATGGGTTTTTATCATCGGAAACAGAATTAGCCCTCGACGTCGGAACAACTTTTTTTGAAAAAATCCCTAAGCCGCGCGGTCACAATTTCTGCTAAAAATCTGACGTTCTGCAATTCACTCGAAAATGTTGGCAAACTGTTGCAAGTGATCCCCTGAAATGTTTTGCGGTGGAAACAGATGGGTTTTTATCATCGGAAACAGAATTAGCCCTCGACGTCTGAATAACTTTTTTTGAAAAAATCCCTAAGCCGCGCGGTCACAATTTCTGCTAAAAATCTGACGTTCTGCAATTCACTCCAAAATGTTGGCAAACTGTTGCAAGTGATCCCCTGAAATGTTTTGCGGTGGAAACAGATGGGTTTTTATCATCGGAAACAGAATTAGCCCTCGACGTCTGAACAACTTTTTTTGAAAAAATCCCTAAGCCGCGCGGTCACAATTTCTGCTAAAAATCTGACGTTCTGCAATTCACTCCAAAATGTTGGCAAACTGTTGCAAGTGATCCCCTGAAAGGTTTTTCAGTGGAAACAGATGGGTTTTTATCATCGGAAACAGAATTAGCCCTCGACGTCTGAAGAAGTGTGCATGCACACGAAAGCTCATACCAAGAACTAACTTAGTTGGTCTTTAAGGTGCTACTGGAAGGAATTTTTTATTTTGACTATGGCAGACCAACACGGCTACCTATCTACTGCTAAAAATCTGACGTTCTGCAATTCACTCAAAAATGTTGGCAAACTGTTGCGAGTGATCCCCTGAAATGTTTTTCGGTGGAAACAGATGGGTATTTATTATCGGAAACAGAATTAGCCCTCGACGTCTGAACAACTTTTTTTGAAAAAATCCCTAAGCCGCGCGGTCAGGATTTCTCCTAAAAATCTGACGTTCTGCAATTCACTCAAAAATGTTGGCAAACTCTTGCAAGTGATCCCCTGAAATGTTTTTTGGTGGAAACAGATGGGTTTTTATCATCGGAAACAGAATTAGCCCTCGACGTCTGAACAACTTTTTTTGAAAAAATCCCTAAGCTGCGCGGTCACAATTTCTGCTAAAAATCTGACGTTCTGCAATTCACTCAAAAATGTTGGCAAACTGTTGCAAGTGATCCCCTGAAATGTTTTTCAGTGGAAACAGATGGGTATTTATCATCGGAAACAGAATTATCCCTCGACGTCTGAACAACTTTTTTTGAAAAAATCCCTAAGCCGCGCGGTCACAATTTCTGCTAAAAATCTGACGTTCTGCAATTCACTCCAAAATGTTGGCAAACTGTTGCAAGTGATCCCCTGAAATGTTGTTCGGTGGAAACAGATGGGTTTTTATCATCGGAAACAGAATTAGCCCTTGACGTCTGAACAACTTTTTTTGAAAAAATCCCTAAGCCACGCGGTCACAATTTCTGCTAAAAATCTGACGTTCTGCAATTCACCCCAAAATGTTGGGAAACTGTTGCAAGTGATCCCCTGAAATGTTTTTCGGTGGAAACAGATGGGTTTTTATCATCGGAAACAGAATTAGCCCTCGACGTCGGAACAACTTTTTTTGAAAAAATCCCTAAGCCGCGCGGTCACAATTTCTGCTAAAAATCTGACGTTCTGCAATTCACTCGAAAATGTTGGCAAACTGTTGCAAGTGATCCCCTGAAATGTTTTGCGGTGGAAACAGATGGGTTTTTATCATCGGAAACAGAATTAGCCCTCGACGTCTGAATAACTTTTTTTGAAAAAATCCCTAAGCCGCGCGGTCACAATTTCTGCTAAAAATCTGACGTTCTGCAATTCACTCCAAAATGTTGGCAAACTGTTGCAAGTGATCCCCTGAAATGTTTTGCGGTGGAAACAGATGGGTTTTTATCATCGGAAACAGAATTAGCCCTCGACGTCTGAACAACTTTTTTTGAAAAAATCCCTAAGCCGCGCGGTCACAATTTCTGCTAAAAATCTGACGTTCTGCAATTCACTCCAAAATGTTGGCAAACTGTTGCAAGTGATCCCCTGAAAGGTTTTTCAGTGGAAACAGATGGGTTTTTATCATCGGAAACAGAATTAGCCCTCGACGTCTGAAGAAGTGTGCATGCACACGAAAGCTCATACCAAGAACTAACTTAGTTGGTCTTTAAGGTGCTACTGGAAGGAATTTTTTATTTTGACTATGGCAGACCAACACGGCTACCTATCTACTGCTAAAAATCTGACGTTCTGCAATTCACTCAAAAATGTTGGCAAACTGTTGCGAGTGATCCCCTGAAATGTTTTTCGGTGGAAACAGATGGGTATTTATTATCGGAAACAGAATTAGCCCTCGACGTCTGAACAACTTTTTTTGAAAAAATCCCTAAGCCGCGCGGTCAGGATTTCTCCTAAAAATCTGACGTTCTGCAATTCACTCAAAAATGTTGGCAAACTCTTGCAAGTGATCCCCTGAAAGGTTTTTCGGTGGAAACAGATGGGTTTTTATCATCGGAAACAGAATTAGCCCTCGACGTCTGAACAACTTTTTTTGAAAAAATCCCTAAGCCGCGCGGTCACAATTTCTGCTAAAAATCTGGCGTTCTGCAATTCACTCCAAAATGTTGGCAAACTGTTGCAAGTGATCCCCTGAAAGGTTTTTCAGTGGAAACAGATGGGTTTTTATCATCGGAAACAGAATTAGCCCTCGACGTCTGAACAACTTTTTTTTAAAAAAAACCCTAAGCCGCGCGGTCACAATTTCTGCTAAAAATCTGACGTTCTGCAATTCACTCAAAAATGTTGGCAAACTGTTGCAAGTGATCCCCTGAAAGGTTTTTCGGTGGAAACATATGGGTTTTTATCATCGGAAACAGAATTAGCCCTCGACGTCTGAACAACTTTTTTTGAAAAAATCCCTAAACCGCGCGGTTACAATTTCTGCTAAAAATCTGACGTTCTGCAATTCACTCAAAAATGTTGGCAAACTGTTGCAAGTGATCCCCTGAAATGTTTTTTGGTGGAAACAGATGGGTTTTTATCATCGGAAACAGAATTAGCCCTCGACGTCTGAACAACTTTTTTTGAAAAAATCCCTAAGCTGCGCGGTCACAATTTCTGCTAAAAATCTGACGTTCTGCAATTCACTCAAAAATGTTGGCAAACTGTTGCAAGTGATCCCCTGAAATGTTTTTCAGTGGAAACAGATGGGTATTTATCATCGGAAACAGAATTATCCCTCGACGTCTGAACAACTTTTTTTGAAAAAATCCCTAAGCCGCGCGGTCACAATTTCTGCTAAAAATCTGACGTTCTGCAATTCACTCCAAAATGTTGGCAAACTGTTGCAAGTGATCCCCTGAAATGTTGTTCGGTGGAAACAGATGGGTTTTTATCATCGGAAACAGAATTAGCCCTTGACGTCTGAACAACTTTTTTTGAAAAAATCCCTAAGCCGCGCGGTCACGATTTCTGCTAAAAATCTGACGTTCTGCAATTCACCCCAAAATGTTGGGAAACTGTTGCAAGTGATCCCCTGAAATGTTTTTCGGTGGAAACAGATGGGTTTTTATCATCGGAAACAGAATTAGCCCTCGACGTCGGAACAACTTTTTTTGAAAAAATCCCTAAGCCGCGCGGTCACAATTTCTGCTAAAAATCTGACGTTCTGCAATTCACTCGAAAATGTTGGCAAACTGTTGCAAGTGATCCCCTGAAATGTTTTGCGGTGGAAACAGATGGGTTTTTATCATCGGAAACAGAATTAGCCCTCGACGTCTGAATAACTTTTTTTGAAAAAATCCCTAAGCCGCGCGGTCACAATTTCTGCTAAAAATCTGACGTTCTGCAATTCACTCCAAAATGTTGGCAAACTGTTGCAAGTGATCCCCTGAAATGTTTTGCGGTGGAAACAGATGGGTTTTTATCATCGGAAACAGAATTAGCCCTCGACGTCTGAACAACTTTTTTTGAAAAAATCCCTAAGCCGCGCGGTCACAATTTCTGCTAAAAATCTGACGTTCTGCAATTCACTCCAAAATGTTGGCAAACTGTTGCAAGTGATCCCCTGAAAGGTTTTTCAGTGGAAACAGATGGGTTTTTATCATCGGAAACAGAATTAGCCCTCGACGTCTGAAGAAGTGTGCATGCACACGAAAGCTCATACCAAGAACTAACTTAGTTGGTCTTTAAGGTGCTACTGGAAGGAATTTTTTATTTTGACTATGGCAGACCAACACGGCTACCTATCTACTGCTAAAAATCTGACGTTCTGCAATTCACTCAAAAATGTTGGCAAACTGTTGCGAGTGATCCCCTGAAATGTTTTTCGGTGGAAACAGATGGGTATTTATTATCGGAAACAGAATTAGCCCTCGACGTCTGAACAACTTTTTTTGAAAAAATCCCTAAGCCGCGCGGTCAGGATTTCTCCTAAAAATCTGACGTTCTGCAATTCACTCAAAAATGTTGGCAAACTCTTGCAAGTGATCCCCTGAAAGGTTTTTCGGTGGAAACAGATGGGTTTTTATCATCGGAAACAGAATTAGCCCTCGACGTCTGAACAACTTTTTTTGAAAAAATCCCTAAGCCGCGCGGTCACAATTTCTGCTCAAAATCTGAAGTTCTGCAATTCACTCCAAATTGTTGGCAAATTGTTGCAAGTGATCCCCTGAAAGGTTTTTCGGTGGAAACAGATGGGTTTTTATCATCGGAAACAGAATTAGCCCTCGACGTCTGAACAACTTTTTTTGAAAAAATCCCTAAGCCGCGCGGTCACGATTTCTGCTAAAAATCTGACGTTCTGCAATTCACTCAAAAATGTTGGCAAACTGTTGCAAGTGATCCCCTGAAAGGTTTTTCGGTGGAAACAGATGGGTTTTTATCATCGGAAACAGAATTAGCCCTCGACGTCTGAACAACTTTTTTTGAAAAAATCCCTAAGCCGCGCGGTCACAATTTCTGCTAAAAATCTGACGTTCTGCAATTCACTCCAAAATGTTGGCAAACTGTTGCAAGTGATCCCCTGAAAGGTTTTTCAGTGGAAACAGATGGGTTTTTATCATCGGAAACAGAATTAGCCCTCGACGTCTGAACAACTTTTTTTGAAAAAATCCCTAAGCCGCGCGGTCACAATTTCTGCTAAAAATCTGACGTTCTGCAATTCACTCAAAAATGTTGGCAAACTGTTGCAAGTGATCCCCTGAAATGTTTTCCGGTGGAAACAGATGGGTTTTTATCATCGGAAACAGAATTAGCCCTCGACGTCTGAACAACTTTTTTTGAAAAAATCCCTAAGCCGCGCGGTCACAATTTCTGCTAAAAATCTGACGTTCTGCAATTCACTCCAAAATGTTGGCAAACTGTTGCAAGTGATCCCCTGAAATGTTTTTCAGTGGAAACAGATGGGTATTTATCATCGGAAACAGAATTATCCCTCGACGTCTGAACAACTTTTTTTGAAAAAATCCCTAAGCCGCGCGGTCACAATTTCTGCTAAAAATCTGACGTTCTGCAATTCACTCCAAAATGTTGGCAAACTGTTGCAAGTGATCCCCTGAAATGTTGTTCGGTGGAAACAGATGGGTCTTTATCATCGGAAACAGAATTAGCCCTCGACGTCTGAACAACTTTTTTTGAAAAAATCCCTAAGCCGCGCGGTCACGATTTCTGCTAAAAATCTGACGTTCTGCAATTCATTCAAAAATGTTGGGAAACTGTTGCAAGTGATCCCCTGAAATGTTTTTCGGTGGAAACAGATGGGTTTTTATCATCGGAAACAGAATTAGCCCTCGACGTCGGAACAACTTGTTTTGAAAAAATCCCTAAGCCGCGCGGTCACAATTTCTGCTAAAAATCTGACGTTCTGCAATTCACTCAAAAATGTTGGCAAACTGTTGCGAGTGATCCCCTGAAATGTTGTTCGGTGGAAACAGATGGGTCTTTATCATCGGAAACAGAATTAGCCCTCGACGTCTGAACAACTTTTTTTGAAAAAATCCCTAAGCCGCGCGGTCACGATTTCTGCTAAAAATCTGACGTTCTGCAATTCATTCAAAAATGTTGGGAAACTGTTGCAAGTGATCCCCTGAAATGTTTTTCGGTGGAAACAGATGGGTTTTTATCATCGGAAACAGAATTAGCCCTCGACGTCGGAACAACTTGTTTTGAAAAAATCCCTAAGCCGCGCGGTCACAATTTCTGCTAAAAATCTGACGTTCTGCAATTCACTCAAAAATGTTGGCAAACTGTTGCGAGTGATCCCCTGAAATGTTTTTCGGTGGAAACAGATGGGTATTTATTATCGGAAACAGAATTAGCCCTCGACGTCTGAACAACTTTTTTTGAAAAAATCCCTAAGCCGCGCGGTCAGGATTTCTCCTAAAAATCTGACGTTCTGCAATTCACTCAAAAATGTTGGCAAACTCTTGCAAGTGATCCCCTGAAAGGTTTTTCAGTGGAAACAGATGGGTTTTTATCATCGGAAACAGAATTAGCCCTCGGCGTCTGAACAACTTTTTTTGAAAAAATCCCTAAGCCGCGCGGTCACAATTTCTGCTAAAAATCTGACGTTCTGCAATTCACTCCAAAATGTTGGCAAACTGTTGCAAGTGATCCCCTGAAATGTTGTTCGGTGGAAACAGATGGGTTTTTATCATCGGAAACAGAATTAGCCCTTGACGTCTGAACAACTTTTTTTGAAAAAATCCCTAAGCCGCGCGGTCACGATTTCTGCTCAAAATCTGACGTTCTGCAATTCATTCAAAAATGTTGGGAAACTGTTGCAAGTGATCCCCTGAAATGTTTTTCGGTGGAAACAGATGGGTTTTTATCATCGGAAACAGAATTAGCCCTCGACGTCGGAACAACTTTTTTTGAAAAAATCCCTAAGCCGCGCGGTCACAATTTCTGCTAAAAATCTGACGTTCTGCAATTCACTCGAAAATGTTGGCAAACTGTTGCAAGTGATCCCCTGAAATGTTTTGCGGTGGAAACAGATGGGTTTTTATCATCGGAAACAGAATTAGCCCTCGACGTCTGAATAACTTTTTTTGAAAAAATCCCTAAGCCGCGCGGTCACAATTTCTGCTAAAAATCTGACGTTCTGCAATTCACTCAAAAATGTTGGCAAACTGTTGCAAGTGATCCCCTGAAATGTTTTGCGGTGGAAACAGATGGGTTTTTATCATCGGAAACAGAATTAGCCCTCGACGTCTGAACAACTTTTTTTGAAAAAATCCCTAAGCCGCGCGGTCACAATTTCTGCTAAAAATCTGACGTTCTGCAATTCACTCAAAAATGTTGGCAAACTGTTGCAAGTGATCCCCTGAAAGGTTTTTCAGTGGAAACAGATGGGTATTTATTATCGGAAACAGAATTAGCCCTCGACGTCTGAACAACTTTTTTTGAAAAAATCCCTAAGCCGCGCGGTCAGGATTTCTCCTAAAAATCTGACGTTCTGCAATTCACTCAAAAATGTTGGCAAACTCTTGCAAGTGATCCCCTGAAAGGTTTTTCAGTGGAAACAGATGGGTTTTTATCATCGGAAACAGAATTAGCCCTCGGCGTCTGAACAACTTTTTTTGAAAAAATCCCTAAGCCGCGCGGTCACAATTTCTGCTAAAAATCTGACGTTCTGCAATTCACTCCAAAATGTTGGCAAACTGTTGCAAGTGATCCCCTGAAATGTTGTTCGGTGGAAACAGATGGGTTTTTATCATCGGAAACAGAATTAGCCCTTGACGTCTGAACAACTTTTTTTGAAAAAATCCCTAAGCCGCGCGGTCACGATTTCTGCTCAAAATCTGACGTTCTGCAATTCATTCAAAAATGTTGGGAAACTGTTGCAAGTGATCCCCTGAAATGTTTTTCGGTGGAAACAGATGGGTTTTTATCATCGGAAACAGAATTAGCCCTCGACGTCGGAACAACTTTTTTTGAAAAAATCCCTAAGCCGCGCGGTCACAATTTCTGCTAAAAATCTGACGTTCTGCAATTCACTCGAAAATGTTGGCAAACTGTTGCAAGTGATCCCCTGAAATGTTTTGCGGTGGAAACAGATGGGTTTTTATCATCGGAAACAGAATTAGCCCTCGACGTCTGAATAACTTTTTTTGAAAAAATCCCTAAGCCGCGCGGTCACAATTTCTGCTAAAAATCTGACGTTCTGCAATTCACTCAAAAATGTTGGCAAACTGTTGCAAGTGATCCCCTGAAATGTTTTGCGGTGGAAACAGATGGGTTTTTATCATCGGAAACAGAATTAGCCCTCGACGTCTGAACAACTTTTTTTGAAAAAATCCCTAAGCCGCGCGGTCACAATTTCTGCTAAAAATCTGACGTTCTGCAATTCACTCAAAAATGTTGGCAAACTGTTGCAAGTGATCCCCTGAAAGGTTTTTCAGTGGAAACAGATGGGTTTTTATCATCGGAAACAGAATTAGCCCTCGACGTCTGAACAACTTTTTTTGAAAAAATCCCTAAGCCGCGCGGTCACGATTTCTGCTAAAAATCTGACGTTCTGCAATTCATTCAAAAATGTTGGGAAACTGTTGCAAGTGATCCCCTGAAATGTTTTTCGGTGGAAACAGATGGGTTTTTATCATCGGAAACAGAATTAGCCCTCGACGTCGGAACAACTTTTTTTGAAAAAATCCCTAAGCCGCGCGGTCACAATTTCTGCTAAAAATCTGACGTTCTGCAATTCACTCAAAAATGTTGGCAAACTGTTGCGAGTGATCCCCTGAAATGTTTTTCGGTGGAAACAGATGGGTATTTATTATCGGAAACAGAATTAGCCCTCGACGTCTGAACAACTTTTTTTGAAAAAATCCCTAAGCCGCGCGGTCAGGATTTCTCCTAAAAATCTGACGTTCTGCAATTCACTCAAAAATGTTGGCAAACTCTTGCAAGTGATCCCCTGAAAGGTTTTTCGGTGGAAACAGATGGGTTTTTATCATCGGAAACAGAATTAGCCCTCGACGTCTGAACAACTTTTTTTGAAAAAATCCCTAAGCCGTGCGGTCACAATTTCTGCTAAAAATCTGAAGTTCTGCAATTCACTCCAAATTGTTGGCAAATTGTTGCAAGTGATCCCCTGAAAGGTTTTTCGGTGGAAACAGATGGGTTTTTATCATCGGAAACAGAATTAGCCCTCGACGTCTGAACAACTTTTTTTGAAAAAATCCCTAAGCCGCGCGGTCACGATTTCTGCTAAAAATCTGACGTTCTGCAATTCACTCAAAAATGTTGGCAAACTGTTGCAAGTGATCCCCTGAAAGGTTTTTCGGTGGAAACAGATGGGTTTTTATCATCGGAAACAGAATTATCCCTCGACGTCTGAACAACTTTTTTTGAAAAAATCCCTAAGCCGCGCGGTCACAATTTCTGCTAAAAATCTGACGTTCTGCAATTCACTCCAAAATGTTGGCAAACTGTTGCAAGTGATCCCCTGAAATGTTTTGCGGTGGAAACAGATGGGTTTTTATCATCGGAAACAGAATTAGCCCTCGATGTCTGAACAACTTTTTTTGAAAAAATCCCTAAGCCGCGCGGTCACAATTTCTGCTAAAAATCTGACGTTCTGCAATTCACTCCAAAATGTTGGCAAACTGTTGCAAGTGATCCCCCGAAATGTTTTGCGGTGGAAACAGATGGGGTTTTATCATCGGAAACAGAATTATCCCTCGACGTCTGAACAACTTTTTTTGAAAAAATCCCTAAACCGCGCGGTCACAATTTCTGCTAAAAATCTGACGTTCTGCAATTCACTCGAAAATGTTGGCAAACTGTTGCAAGTGATCCCCTGAAATGTTTTGCGGTGGAAACAGATGGGTTTTTATCATCGGAAACAGAATTAGCCCTCGACGTCTGAACAACTTTTTTTGAAAAAATCCCTAAGCCGCGCGGTCACAATTTCTGCTAAAAATCTGACGTTCTGCAATTCACTCCAAAATGTTGGCAAACTGTTGCAAGTGATCCCCTGAAATGTTTTGCGGTGGAAACAGATGGGTTTTTATCATCGGAAACAGAATTATCCCTCGACGTCTGAACAACTTTTTTTGAAAAAATCCCTAAGCCGCGCGGTCACAATTTCTGCTAAAAATCTGACGTTCTGCAATTCACTCCAAAATGTTGGCAAACTGTTGCAAGTGATCCCCTGAAATGTTTTTCGGTGGAAACAGATGGGTTTTTATCATCGGAAACAGAATTAGCCCTCGACGTCTGAAGAAGTGTGCATGCACACGAAAGCTCATACCAAGAACTAACTTAGTTGGTCTTTAAGGTGCTACTGGAAGGAATTTTTTATTTTGACTATGGCAGACCAACACGGCTACCTATCTACTGCTAAAAATCTGACGTTCTGCAATTCACTCAAAAATGTTGGCAAACTGTTGCGAGTGATCCCCTGAAATGTTTTTCGGTGGAAACAGATGGGTATTTATTATCGGAAACAGAATTAGCCCTCGACGTCTGAACAACTTTTTTTGAAAAAATCCCTAAGCCGCGCGGTCAGGATTTCTCCTAAAAATCTGACGTTCTGCAATTCACTCAAAAATGTTGGCAAACTCTTGCAAGTGATCCCCTGAAAGGTTTTTCGGTGGAAACAGATGGGTTTTTATCATCGGAAACAGAATTAGCCCTCGACGTCTGAACAACTTTTTTTGAAAAAATCCCTAAGCCGCGCGGTCACAATTTCTGCTAAAAATCTGGCGTTCTGCAATTCACTCCAAAATGTTGGCAAACTGTTGCAAGTGATCCCCTGAAAGGTTTTTCAGTGGAAACAGATGGGTTTTTATCATCGGAAACAGAATTAGCCCTCGACGTCTGAACAACTTTTTTTAAAAAAAAACCCTAAGCCGCGCGGTCACAATTTCTGCTAAAAATCTGACGTTCTGCAATTCACTCAAAAATGTTGGCAAACTGTTGCAAGTGATCCCATGAAATGTTTTCCGGTGGAAACAGATGGGTTTTTATCATCGGAAACAGAATTAGCCCTCGACGTCTGAACAACTTTTTTTGAAAAAATCCCTAAGCCGCGCGGTCACAATTTCTGCTAAAAATCTGACGTTCTGCAATTCACTCAAAAATGTTGGCAAACTGTTGCAAGTGATCCCCTGAAAGGTTTTTCGGTGGAAACATATGGGTTTTTATCATCGGAAACAGAATTAGCCCTCGACGTCTGAACAACTTTTTTTGAAAAAATCCCTAAACCGCGCGGTTACAATTTCTGCTAAAAATCTGACGTTCTGCAATTCACTCAAAAATGTTGGCAAACTGTTGCAAGTGATCCCCTGAAATGTTTTTTGGTGGAAACAGATGGGTTTTTATCATCGGAAACAGAATTAGCCCTCGACGTCTGAACAACTTTTTTTGAAAAAATCCCTAAGCTGCGCGGTCACAATTTCTGCTAAAAATCTGACGTTCTGCAATTCACTCAAAAATGTTGGCAAACTGTTGCAAGTGATCCCCTGAAATGTTTTTCAGTGGAAACAGATGGGTATTTATCATCGGAAACAGAATTATCCCTCGACGTCTGAACAACTTTTTTTGAAAAAATCCCTAAGCCGCGCGGTCACAATTTCTGCTAAAAATCTGACGTTCTGCAATTCACTCCAAAATGTTGGCAAACTGTTGCAAGTGATCCCCTGAAATGTTGTTCGGTGGAAACAGATGGGTTTTTATCATCGGAAACAGAATTAGCCCTTGACGTCTGAACAACTTTTTTTGAAAAAATCCCTAAGCCGCGCGGTCACGATTTCTGATAAAAATCTGACGTTCTGCAATTCACCCCAAAATGTTGGGAAACTGTTGCAAGTGATCCCCTGAAATGTTTTTCGGTGGAAACAGATGGGTTTTTATCATCGGAAACAGAATTAGCCCTCGACGTCGGAACAACTTTTTTTGAAAAAATCCCTAAGCCGCGCGGTCACAATTTCTGCTAAAAATCTGACGTTCTGCAATTCACTCGAAAATGTTGGCAAACTGTTGCAAGTGATCCCCTGAAATGTTTTGCGGTGGAAACAGATGGGTTTTTATCATCGGAAACAGAATTAGCCCTCGACGTCTGAATAACTTTTTTTGAAAAAATCCCTAAGCCGCGCGGTCACAATTTCTGCTAAAAATCTGACGTTCTGCAATTCACTCCAAAATGTTGGCAAACTGTTGCAAGTGATCCCCTGAAATGTTTTGCGGTGGAAACAGATGGGTTTTTATCATCGGAAACAGAATTAGCCCTCGACGTCGGAACAACTTTTTTTGAAAAAATCCCTAAGCCGCGCGGTCACAATTTCTGCTAAAAATCTGACGTTCTGCAATTCACTCCAAAATGTTGGCAAACTGTTGCAAGTGATCCCCTGAAAGGTTTTTCAGTGGAAACAGATGGGTTTTTATCATCGGAAACAGAATTAGCCCTCGACGTCTGAAGAAGTGTGCATGCACACGAAAGCTCATACCAAGAACTAACTTAGTTGGTCTTTAAGGTGCTACTGGAAGGAATTTTTTATTTTGACTATGGCAGACCAACACGGCTACCTATCTACTGCTAAAAATCTGACGTTCTGCAATTCACTCAAAAATGTTGGCAAACTGTTGCGAGTGATCCCCTGAAATGTTTTTCGGTGGAAACAGATGGGTATTTATTATCGGAAACAGAATTAGCCCTCGACGTCTGAACAACTTTTTTTGAAAAAATCCCTAAGCCGCGCGGTCAGGATTTCTCCTAAAAATCTGACGTTCTGCAATTCACTCAAAAATGTTGGCAAACTCTTGCAAGTGATCCCCTGAAAGGTTTTTCGGTGGAAACAGATGGGTTTTTATCATCGGAAACAGAATTAGCCCTCGACGTCTGAACAACTTTTTTTGAAAAAATCCCTAAGCCGCGCGGTCACAATTTCTGCTAAAAATCTGAAGTTCTGCAATTCACTCCAAATTGTTGGCAAATTGTTGCAAGTGATCCCCTGAAAGGTTTTTCGGTGGAAACAGATGGGTTTTTATCATCGGAAACAGAATTAGCCCTCGACGTCTGAACAACTTTTTTTGAAAAAATCCGTAAGCCGCGCGGTCACAATTTCTGCTAAAAATCTGACGTTCTGCAATTCACTCAAAAATGTTGGCAAACTGTTGCAAGTGATCCCCTGAAATGTTTTGCGGTGGAAACAGATGGGTTTTTATCATCGGAAACAGAATTAGCCCTCGACGTCTGAACAACTTTTTTTGAAAAAATCCCTAAGCCGCGCGGTCACAATTTCTGCTAAAAATCTGACGTTCTGCAATTCACTCCAAAATGTTGGCAAACTGTTGCAAGTGATCCCCTGAAAGGTTTTTCAGTGGAAACAGATGGGTTTTTATCATCGGAAACAGAATTAGCCCTCGACGTCTGAACAACTTTTTTTGAAAAAATCCCTAAGCCGCGCGGTCACAATTTCTGCTAAAAATCTGACGTTCTGCAATTCACTCAAAAATGTTGGCAAACTGTTGCAAGTGATCCCCTGAAATGTTTTCCGGTGGAAACAGATGGGTTTTTATCATCGGAAACAGAATTAGCCCTCGACGTCTGAACAACTTTTTTTGAAAAAATCCCTAAGCCGCGCGGTCACAATTTCTGCTAAAAATCTGACGTTCTGCAATTCACTCCAAAATGTTGGCAAACTGTTGCAAGTGATCCCCTGAAATGTTTTTCAGTGGAAACAGATGGGTATTTATCATCGGAAACAGAATTATCCCTCGACGTCTGAACAACTTTTTTTGAAAAAATCCCTAAGCCGCGCGGTCACAATTTCTGCTAAAAATCTGACGTTCTGCAATTCACTCCAAAATGTTGGCAAACTGTTGCAAGTGATCCCCTGAAATGTTGTTCGGTGGAAACAGATGGGTCTTTATCATCGGAAACAGAATTAGCCCTCGACGTCTGAACAACTTTTTTTGAAAAAATCCCTAAGCCGCGCGGTCACGATTTCTGCTAAAAATCTGACGTTCTGCAATTCATTCAAAAATGTTGGGAAACTGTTGCAAGTGATCCCCTGAAATGTTTTTCGGTGGAAACAGATGGGTTTTTATCATCGGAAACAGAATTAGCCCTCGACGTCGGAACAACTTGTTTTGAAAAAATCCCTAAGCCGCGCGGTCACAATTTCTGCTAAAAATCTGACGTTCTGCAATTCACTCAAAAATGTTGGCAAACTGTTGCGAGTGATCCCCTGAAATGTTTTTCGGTGGAAACAGATGGGTATTTATTATCGGAAACAGAATTAGCCCTCGACGTCTGAACAACTTTTTTTGAAAAAATCCCTAAGCCGCGCGGTCACAATTTCTGCTAAAAATCTGACGTTCTGCAATTCACTCAAAAATGTTGGCAAACTCTTGCAAGTGATCCCCTGAAAGGTTTTTCAGTGGAAACAGATGGGTTTTTATCATCGGAAACAGAATTAGCCCTCGGCGTCTGAACAACTTTTTTTGAAAAAATCCCTAAGCCGCGCGGTCACAATTTCTGCTAAAAATCTGACGTTCTGCAATTCACTCCAAAATGTTGGCAAACTGTTGCAAGTGATCCCCTGAAATGTTGTTCGGTGGAAACAGATGGGTTTTTATCATCGGAAACAGAATTAGCCCTTGACGTCTGAACAACTTTTTTTGAAAAAATCCCTAAGCCGCGCGGTCACGATTTCTGCTCAAAATCTGACGTTCTGCAATTCATTCAAAAATGTTGGGAAACTGTTGCAAGTGATCCCCTGAAATGTTTTTCGGTGGAAACAGATGGGTTTTTATCATCGGAAACAGAATTAGCCCTCGACGTCGGAACAACTTTTTTTGAAAAAATCCCTAAGCCGCGCGGTCACAATTTCTGCTAAAAATCTGACGTTCTGCAATTCACTCGAAAATGTTGGCAAACTGTTGCAAGTGATCCCCTGAAATGTTTTGCGGTGGAAACAGATGGGTTTTTATCATCGGAAACAGAATTAGCCCTCGACGTCTGAATAACTTTTTTTGAAAAAATCCCTAAGCCGCGCGGTCACAATTTCTGCTAAAAATCTGACGTTCTGCAATTCACTCAAAAATGTTGGCAAACTGTTGCAAGTGATCCCCTGAAATGTTTTGCGGTGGAAACAGATGGGTTTTTATCATCGGAAACAGAATTAGCCCTCGACGTCTGAACAACTTTTTTTGAAAAAATCCCTAAGCCGCGCGGTCACAATTTCTGCTAAAAATCTGACGTTCTGCAATTCACTCAAAAATGTTGGCAAACTGTTGCAAGTGATCCCCTGAAAGGTTTTTCAGTGGAAACAGATGGGTTTTTATCATCGGAAACAGAATTAGCCCTCGACGTCTGAACAACTTTTTTTGAAAAAATCCCTAAGCCGCGCGGTCACGATTTCTGCTAAAAATCTGACGTTCTGCAATTCATTCAAAAATGTTGGGAAACTGTTGCAAGTGATCCCCTGAAATGTTTTTCGGTGGAAACAGATGGGTTTTTATCATCGGAAACAGAATTAGCCCTCGACGTCGGAACAACTTTTTTTGAAAAAATCCCTAAGCCGCGCGGTCACAATTTCTGCTAAAAATCTGACGTTCTGCAATTCACTCAAAAATGTTGGCAAACTGTTGCGAGTGATCCCCTGAAATGTTTTTCGGTGGAAACAGATGGGTATTTATTATCGGAAACAGAATTAGCCCTCGACGTCTGAACAACTTTTTTTGAAAAAATCCCTAAGCCGCGCGGTCAGGATTTCTCCTAAAAATCTGACGTTCTGCAATTCACTCAAAAATGTTGGCAAACTCTTGCAAGTGATCCCCTGAAAGGTTTTTCGGTGGAAACAGATGGGTTTTTATCATCGGAAACAGAATTAGCCCTCGACGTCTGAACAACTTTTTTTGAAAAAATCCCTAAGCCGTGCGGTCACAATTTCTGCTAAAAATCTGAAGTTCTGCAATTCACTCCAAATTGTTGGCAAATTGTTGCAAGTGATCCCCTGAAAGGTTTTTCGGTGGAAACAGATGGGTTTTTATCATCGGAAACAGAATTAGCCCTCGACGTCTGAACAACTTTTTTTGAAAAAATCCCTAAGCCGCGCGGTCACGATTTCTGCTAAAAATCTGACGTTCTGCAATTCACTCAAAAATGTTGGCAAACTGTTGCAAGTGATCCCCTGAAAGGTTTTTCGGTGGAAACAGATGGGTTTTTATCATCGGAAACAGAATTAGCCCTCGATGTCTGAACAACTTTTTTTGAAAAAATCCCTAGGCCGCGCGGTCACAATTTCTGCTAAAAATCTGACGTTCTGCAATTCACTCCAAAATGTTGGCAAACTGTTGCAAGTGATCCCCCGAAATGTTTTGCGGTGGAAACAGATGGGGTTTTATCATCGGAAACAGAATTATCCCTCGACGTCTGAACAACTTTTTTTGAAAAAATCCCTAAACCGCGCGGTCACAATTTCTGCTAAAAATCTGACGTTCTGCAATTCACTCCAAAATGTTGGCAAACTGTTGCAAGTGATCCCCTGAAATGTTTTGCGGTGGAAACAGATGGGTTTTTATCATCGGAAACAGAATTAGCCCTCGACGTCTGAACAACTTTTTTTGAAAAAATCCCTAAGCCGCGCGGTCACAATTTCTGCTAAAAATCTGACGTTCTGCAATTCACTCCAAAATGTTGGCAAACTGTTGCAAGTGATCCCCTGAAATGTTTTGCGGTGGAAACAGATGGGTTTTTATCATCGGAAACAGAATTATCCCTCGACGTCTGAACAACTTTTTTTGAAAAAATCCCTAAGCCGCGCGGTCACAATTTCTGCTAAAAATCTGACGTTCTGCAATTCACTCCAAAATGTTGGCAAACTGTTGCAAGTGATCCCCTGAAATGTTTTTCGGTGGAAACAGATGGGTTTTTATCATCGGAAACAGAATTAGCCCTCGACGTCTGAACAACTTTTTTTGAAAAAATCCCTAAGCCGCGCGGTCACGATTTCTGCTAAAAATCTGACGTTCTGCAATTCATTCAAAAATGTTGGGAAACTGTTGCAAGTGATCCCCTGAAATGTTTTTCGGTGGAAACAGATGGGTTTTTATCATCGGAAACAGAATTAGCCCTCGACGTCGGAACAACTTTTTTTGAAAAAATCCCTAAGCCGCGCGGTCACAATTTCTGCTAAAAATCTGACGTTCTGCAATTCACTCAAAAATGTTGGCAAACTGTTGCGAGTGATCCCCTGAAATGTTTTTCGGTGGAAACAGATGGGTATTTATTATCGGAAACAGAATTAGCCCTCGACGTCTGAACAACTTTTTTTGAAAAAATCCCTAAGCCGCGCGGTCAGGATTTCTCCTAAAAATCTGACGTTCTGCAATTCACTCAAAAATGTTGGCAAACTCTTGCAAGTGATCCCCTGAAAGGTTTTTCGGTGGAAACAGATGGGTTTTTATCATCGGAAACAGAATTAGCCCTCGACGTCTGAACAACTTTTTTTGAAAAAATCCCTAAGCCGTGCGGTCACAATTTCTGCTAAAAATCTGAAGTTCTGCAATTCACTCCAAATTGTTGGCAAATTGTTGCAAGTGATCCCCTGAAAGGTTTTTCGGTGGAAACAGATGGGTTTTTATCATCGGAAACAGAATTAGCCCTCGACGTCTGAACAACTTTTTTTGAAAAAATCCCTAAGCCGCGCGGTCACGATTTCTGCTAAAAATCTGACGTTCTGCAATTCACTCAAAAATGTTGGCAAACTGTTGCAAGTGATCCCCTGAAAGGTTTTTCGGTGGAAACAGATGGGTTTTTATCATCGGAAACAAAATTAGCCCTCGACGTCTGAACAACTTTTTTTGAAAAAATCCCTAAGCCGCGCGGTCACAATTTCTGCTAAAAATCTGACGTTCTGCAATTCACTCCAAAATGTTGGCAAACTGTTGCAAGTGATCCCCTGAAATGTTTTGCGGTGGAAACAGATGGGTTTTTATCATCGGAAACAGAATTAGCCCTCGATGTCTGAACAACTTTTTTTGAAAAAATCCCTAAGCCGCGCGGTCACAATTTCTGCTAAAAATCTGACGTTCTGCAATTCACTCCAAAATGTTGGCAAACTGTTGCAAGTGATCCCCCGAAATGTTTTGCGGTGGAAACAGATGGGGTTTTATCATCGGAAACAGAATTATCCCTCGACGTCTGAACAACTTTTTTTGAAAAAATCCCTAAACCGCGCGGTCACAATTTCTGCTAAAAATCTGACGTTCTGCAATTCACTCCAAAATGTTGGCAAACTGTTGCAAGTGATCCCCTGAAATGTTTTGCGGTGGAAACAGATGGGTTTTTATCATCGGAAACAGAATTAGCCCTCGACGTCTGAACAACTTTTTTTGAAAAAATCCCTAAGCCGCGCGGTCACAATTTCTGCTAAAAATCTGACGTTCTGCAATTCACTCCAAAATGTTGGCAAACTGTTGCAAGTGATCCCCTGAAATGTTTTGCGGTGGAAACAGATGGGTTTTTATCATCGGAAACAGAATTATCCCTCGACGTCTGAACAACTTTTTTTGAAAAAATCCCTAAGCCGCGCGGTCACAATTTCTGCTAAAAATCTGACGTTCTGCAATTCACTCCAAAATGTTGGCAAACTGTTGCAAGTGATCCCCTGAAATGTTTTTCGGTGGAAACAGATGGGTATTTATTATCGGAAACAGAATTAGCCCTCGGCGTCTGAACAACTTTTTTTGAAAAAATCCCTAAGCCGCGCGGTCACGATTTCTGCTAAAAATCTGACGTTCTGTAATTCACTCAAAAATGTTGGCAAACTGTTGCAAGTGATCCCCTGAAAGGTTTTTCGGTGGAAACAGATGGGTTTTTATCATCGGAAACAAACTTAGCCCTCGACGTCTGAACAACTTTTTTTGAAAAAATCCCTAAGCCGCGCGGTCACAATTTCTGCTAAAAATCTGACGTTCTGCAATTCACTCAAAAATGTTGGCAAACTGTTGCAAGTGATCCCCTGAAAGGTTTTTCAGTGGAAACAGATGGGTTTTTATCATCGGAAACAGAATTAGCCCTCGACGTCTGAACAACTTTTTTTGAAAAAATCCCTAAGCCGCGCGGTCACGATTTCTGCTAAAAATCTGACGTTCTGCAATTCATTCAAAAATGTTGGGAAACTGTTGCAAGTGATCCCCTGAAATGTTTTTCGGTGGAAACAGATGGGTTTTTATCATCGGAAACAGAATTAGCCCTCGACGTCGGAACAACTTTTTTTGAAAAAATCCCTAAGCCGCGCGGTCACAATTTCTGCTAAAAATCTGACGTTCTGCAATTCACTCAAAAATGTTGGCAAACTGTTGCGAGTGATCCCCTGAAATGTTTTTCGGTGGAAACAGATGGGTATTTATTATCGGAAACAGAATTAGCTCTCGACGTCTGAACAACTTTTTTTGAAAAAATCCCTAAGCCGCGCGGTCACAATTTCTGCTAAAAATCTGACGTTCTGCAATTCACTCCAAAATGTTGGCAAACTGTTGCAAGTGATCCCCTGAAATGTTTTGCGGTGGAAACAGATGGGTTTTTATCATCGGAAACAGAATTATCCCTCGACGTCTGAACAACTTTTTTTGAAAAAATCCCTAAGCCGCGCGGTCACAATTTCTGCTAAAAATCTGACGTTCTGCAATTCACTCCAAAATGTTGGCAAACTGTTGCAAGTGATCCCCTGAAATGTTTTTCGGTGGAAACAGATGGGTATTTATTATCGGAAACAGAATTAGCCCTCGGCGTCTGAACAACTTTTTTTGAAAAAATCCCTAAGCCGCGCGGTCATGATTTTTGCTAAAAATCTGACGTTCTGCAATTCACTCAAAAATGTTGGCAAACTGTTGCAAGTGATCCCCTGAAAGGTTTTTCGGTGGAAACAGATGGGTTTTTATCATCGGAAACAAACTTAGCCCTCGACGTCTGAACAACTTTTTTTGAAAAAATCCCTAAGCCGCGCGGTCACAATTTCTGCTAAAAATCTGACGTTCTGCAATTCACTCAAAAATGTTGGCAAACTGTTGCAAGTGATCCCCTGAAAGGTTTTTCAGTGGAAACAGATGGGTTTTTATCATCGGAAACAGAATTAGCCCTCGACGTCTGAACAACTTTTTTTGAAAAAATCCCTAAGCCGCGCGGTCACGATTTCTGCTAAAAATCTGACGTTCTGCAATTCATTCAAAAATGTTGGGAAACTGTTGCAAGTGATCCCCTGAAATGTTTTTCAGTGGAAACAGATGGGTTTTTATCATCGGAAACAGAATTAGCCCTCGACGTCGGAACAACTTTTTTTGAAAAAATCCCTAAGCCGCGCGGTCACAATTTCTGCTAAAAATCTGACGTTCTGCAATTCACTCAAAAATGTTGGCAAACTGTTGCGAGTGATCCCCTGAAATGTTTTTCGGTGGAAACAGATGGGTATTTATTATCGGAAACAGAATTAGCCCTCGACGTCTGAACAACTTTTTTTGAAAAAATCCCTAAGCCGCGCGGTCACGATTTCTACTCAAAATCTGACGTTCTGCAATTCACTCAAAAATGTTGGCAAACTGTTGCAAGTGATCCCCTGAAAGGTTTTTCGGTGGAAACAGATGGGTTTTTATCATCGGAAACAAAATTAGCCCTCGACGTCTGAACAACTTTTTTTGAAAAAATCCCTAAGCCGCGCGGTCACAATTTCTGCTGAAAATCTGACGTTCTGCAATTCACTCAAAAATGTTGGCAAACTGTTGCAAGTGATCCCCTGAAAGGTTTTTCGGTGGAAACATATGGGTTTTTATCATCGGAAACAGAATTAGCCCTCGACGTCTGAACAACTTTTTTTGAAAAAATCCCTAAACCGCGCGGTCACAATTTCTGCTAAAAATCTGACGTTCTGCAATTCACTCAAAAATGTTGGCAAACTGTTGCAAGTGATCCCCTGAAATGTTTTTTGGTGGAAACAGATGGGTATTTATCATCGGAAACAGAATTAGCCCTCAACGTCTGAACAACTTTTTTTGAAAAAATCCCTAAGCTGCGCGGTCACAATTTCTGCTAAAAATCTGACGTTCTGCAATTCACTCAAAAATGTTGGCAAACTGTTGCAAGTGATCCCCTGAAATGTTTTTCAGTGGAAACAGATGGGTATTTATCATCGGAAACAGAATTATCCCTCGACGTCTGAACAACTTTTTTTGAAAAACTCCCTAAACCGCGCGGTCACAATTTCTGCTAAAAATCTGACGTTCTGCAATTCACTCCAAAATGTTGGCAAACTGTTGCAAGTGATCCCCTGAAATGTTGTTCAGTGGAAACAGATGGGTTTTTATCATCGGAAACAGAATTAGCCCTTGACGTCTGAACAACTTTTTTTGAAAAAATCCCTAAGCCGCGCGGTCACGATTTCTGCTAAAAATCTGACGTTCTGCAATTCATTCAAAAATGTTGGGAAACTGTTGCAAATGATCCCCTGAAATGTTTTGCGGTGGAAAGAGATGGGTTTTTATCATCGGAAACAGAATTAGCCCTCGACGTCTGAACAACTTTTTTTGAAAAAATCCCTAAGCCGCGCGGTCACAATTTCTGCTAAAAATCTGACGTTCTGCAATTCACTCCAAAATGTTGGCAAACTGTTGCAAGTGATCCCCTGAAAGGTTTTTCAGTGGAAACAGATGGGTTTTTATCATCGGAAACAGAATTATCCCTCGACGTCTGAACAACTTTTTTTGAAAAAATCCCTAAGCCGCGCGGTCACAATTTCTGCTAAAAATCTGACGTTCTGCAATTCACTCCAAAATGTTGGCAAACTGTTGCAAGTGATCCCCTGAAATGTTTTTCGGTGGAAACAGATGGGTATTTATTATCGGAAACAGAATTAGCCCTCGGCGTCTGAACAACTTTTTTTGAAAAAATCCCTAAGCCGCGCGGTCATGATTTTTGCTAAAAATCTGACGTTCTGCAATTCACTCAAAAATGTTGGCAAACTGTTGCAAGTGATCCCCTGAAAGGTTTTTCGGTGGAAACAGATGGGTTTTTATCATCGGAAACAAACTTAGCCCTCGACGTCTGAACAACTTTTTTTGAAAAAATCCCTAAGCCGCGCGGTCACAATTTCTGCTAAAAATCTGACGTTCTGCAATTCACTCAAAAATGTTGGCAAACTGTTGCAAGTGATCCCCTGAAAGGTTTTTCAGTGGAAACAGATGGGTTTTTATCATCGGAAACAGAATTAGCCCTCGATGTCTGAACAACTTTTTTTGAAAAAATCCCTAAGCCGCGCGGTCACGATTTCTGCTAAAAATCTGACGTTCTGCAATTCATTCAAAAATGTTGGGAAACTGTTGCAAGTGATCCCCTGAAATGTTTTTCAGTGGAAACAGATGGGTTTTTATCATCGGAAACAGAATTAGCCCTCGACGTCGGAACAACTTTTTTTGAAAAAATCCCTAAGCCGCGCGGTCACAATTTCTGCTAAAAATCTGACGTTCTGCAATTCACTCAAAAATGTTGGCAAACTGTTGCGAGTGATCCCCTGAAATGTTTTTCGGTGGAAACAGATGGGTATTTATTATCGGAAACAGAATTAGCCCTCGACGTCTGAACAACTTTTTTTGAAAAAATCCCTAAGCCGCGCGGTCACGATTTCTACTCAAAATCTGACGTTCTGCAATTCACTCAAAAATGTTGGCAAACTGTTGCAAGTGATCCCCTGAAAGGTTTTTCGGTGGAAACAGATGGGTTTTTATCATCGGAAACAAAATTAGCCCTCGACGTCTGAACAACTTTTTTTGAAAAAATCCCTAAGCCGCGCGGTCACAATTTCTGCTGAAAATCTGACGTTCTGCAATTCACTCAAAAATGTTGGCAAACTGTTGCAAGTGATCCCCTGAAAGGTTTTTCGGTGGAAACATATGGGTTTTTATCATCGGAAACAGAATTAGCCCTCGACGTCTGAACAACTTTTTTTGAAAAAATCCCTAAACCGCGCGGTCACAATTTCTGCTAAAAATCTGACGTTCTGCAATTCACTCAAAAATGTTGGCAAACTGTTGCAAGTGATCCCCTGAAATGTTTTTTGGTGGAAACAGATGGGTATTTATCATCGGAAACAGAATTAGCCCTCAACGTCTGAACAACTTTTTTTGAAAAAATCCCTAAGCTGCGCGGTCACAATTTCTGCTAAAAATCTGACGTTCTGCAATTCACTCAAAACTGTTGGCAAACTGTTGCAAGTGATCCCCTGAAATGTTTTTCAGTGGAAACAGATGGGTATTTATCATCGGAAACAGAATTATCCCTCGACGTCTGAACAACTTTTTTTGAAAAACTCCCTAAACCGCGCGGTCACAATTTCTGCTAAAAATCTGACGTTCTGCAATTCACTCCAAAATGTTGGCAAACTGTTGCAAGTGATCCCCTGAAATGTTGTTCAGTGGAAACAGATGGGTTTTTATCATCGGAAACAGAATTAGCCCTTGACGTCTGAACAACTTTTTTTGAAAAAATCCCTAAGCCGCGCGGTCACGATTTCTGCTAAAAATCTGACGTTCTGCAATTCATTCAAAAATGTTGGGAAACTGTTGCAAATGATCCCCTGAAATGTTTTTCGGTGGAAACAGATGGGTTTTTATCATCGGAAACAGAATTAGCCCTCGACGTCGGAACAACTTTTTTTGAAAAAATCCCTAAGCCGCGCGGTCACAATTTCTGCTAAAAATCTGACGTTCTGCAATTCACTCCAAAATGTTGGCAAACTGTTGCAAGTGATCCCCTGAAATGTTGTTCAGTGGAAACAGATGGGTTTTTATCATCGGAAACAGAATTAGCCCTTGACGTCTGAACAACTTTTTTTGAAAAAATCCCTAAGCCGCGCGGTCACGATTTCTGCTAAAAATCTGACGTTCTGCAATTCATTCAAAAATGTTGGGAAACTGTTGCAAATGATCCCCTGAAATGTTTTGCGGTGGAAAGAGATGGGTTTTTATCATCGGAAACAGAATTAGCCCTCGACGTCTGAACAACTTTTTTTGAAAAAATCCCTAAGCCGCGCGGTCACAATTTCTGCTAAAAATCTGACGTTCTGCAATTCACTCCAAAATGTTGGCAAACTGTTGCAAGTGATCCCCTGAAAGGTTTTTCAGTGGAAACAGATGGGTTTTTATCATCGGAAACAGAATTAGCCCTCGACGTCTGAACAACTTTTTTTGAAAAAATCCCTAAGCCGCGCGGTCACAATTTCTGCTAAAAATCTGACGTTCTGCAATTCACTCCAAAATGTTGGCAAACTGTTGCAAGTGATCCCCTGAAATGTTTTTCGGTGGAAACAGATGGGTATTTATTATCGGAAACAGAATTAGCCCTCGGCGTCTGAACAACTTTTTTTGAAAAAATCCCTAAGCCGCGCGGTCATGATTTTTGCTAAAAATCTGACGTTCTGCAATTCACTCAAAAATGTTGGCAAACTGTTGCAAGTGATCCCCTGAAAGGTTTTTCGGTGGAAACAGATGGGTTTTTATCATCGGAAACAAACTTAGCCCTCGACGTCTGAACAACTTTTTTTGAAAAAATCCCTAAGCCGCGCGGTCACAATTTCTGCTAAAAATCTGACGTTCTGCAATTCACTCAAAAATGTTGGCAAACTGTTGCAAGTGATCCCCTGAAAGGTTTTTCAGTGGAAACAGATGGGTTTTTATCATCGGAAACAGAATTAGCCCTCGACGTCTGAACAACTTTTTTTGAAAAAATCCCTAAGCCGCGCGGTCACGATTTCTGCTAAAAATCTGACGTTCTGCAATTCATTCAAAAATGTTGGGAAACTGTTGCAAGTGATCCCCTGAAATGTTTTTCAGTGGAAACAGATGGGTTTTTATCATCGGAAACAGAATTAGCCCTCGACGTCGGAACAACTTTTTTTGAAAAAATCCCTAAGCCGCGCGGTCACAATTTCTGCTAAAAATCTGACGTTCTGCAATTCACTCAAAAATGTTGGCAAACTGTTGCGAGTGATCCCCTGAAATGTTTTTCGGTGGAAACAGATGGGTATTTATTATCGGAAACAGAATTAGCCCTCGACGTCTGAACAACTTTTTTTGAAAAAATCCCTAAGCCGCGCGGTCACGATTTCTACTCAAAATCTGACGTTCTGCAATTCACTCAAAAATGTTGGCAAACTGTTGCAAGTGATCCCCTGAAAGGTTTTTCGGTGGAAACAGATGGGTTTTTATCATCGGAAACAAAATTAGCCCTCGACGTCTGAACAACTTTTTTTGAAAAAATCCCTAAGCCGCGCGGTCACAATTTCTGCTGAAAATCTGACGTTCTGCAATTCACTCAAAAATGTTGGCAAACTGTTGCAAGTGATCCCCTGAAAGGTTTTTCGGTGGAAACATATGGGTTTTTATCATCGGAAACAGAATTAGCCCTCGACGTCTGAACAACTTTTTTTGAAAAAATCCCTAAACCGCGCGGTCACAATTTCTGCTAAAAATCTGACGTTCTGCAATTCACTCAAAAATGTTGGCAAACTGTTGCAAGTGATCCCCTGAAATGTTTTTTGGTGGAAACAGATGGGTATTTATCATCGGAAACAGAATTAGCCCTCAACGTCTGAACAACTTTTTTTGAAAAAATCCCTAAGCTGCGCGGTCACAATTTCTGCTAAAAATCTGACGTTCTGCAATTCACTCAAAAATGTTGGCAAACTGTTGCAAGTGATCCCCTGAAATGTTTTTCAGTGGAAACAGATGGGTATTTATCATCGGAAACAGAATTATCCCTCGACGTCTGAACAACTTTTTTTGAAAAACTCCCTAAACCGCGCGGTCACAATTTCTGCTAAAAATCTGACGTTCTGCAATTCACTCCAAAATGTTGGCAAACTGTTGCAAGTGATCCCCTGAAAGGTTTTTCGGTGGAAACAGATGGGTTTTTATCATCGGAAACAGAATTAGCCCTCGACGTCTGAACAACTTTTTTTGAAAAAATCCCTAAGCCGCGCGGTCACAATTTCTGCTAAAAATCTGAAGTTCTGCAATTCACTCCAAATTGTTGGCAAATTGTTGCAAGTGATCCCCTGAAAGGTTTTTCGGTGGAAACAGATGGGTTTTTATCACCGGAAACAGAATTAGCCCTCGACGTCTGAACAACTTTTTTTGAAAAAATCCCTAAGCCGCGCGGTCACGATTTCTGCTAAAAATCTGACGTTCTGCAATTCACTCAAAAATGTTGGCAAACTGTTGCAAGTGATCCCCTGAAAGTTTTTTCGGTGGAAACAGATGGGTTTTTATCATCGGAAACAAAATTAGCCCTCGACGTCTGAACAACTTTTTTTGAAAAAATCCCTAAGCCGCGCGGTCACAATTTCTGCTAAAAATCTGACGTTCTGCAATTCACTCAAAAATGTTGGCAAACTGTTGCAAGTGATCCCCTGAAATGTTTTGCGGTGGAAACAGATGGGTTTTTATCATCGGAAACAGAATTAGCCCTCGACGTCTGAACAACTTTTTTTGAAAAAATCCCTAAGCCGCGCGGTCACAATTTCTGCTAAAAATCTGACGTTCTGCAATTCACTCCAAAATGTTGGCAAACTGTTGTAAGTGATCCCCTGAAAGGTTTTTCAGTGGAAACAGATGGGTTTTTATCATCGGAAACAGAATTAGCCCTCGACGTCTGAACAACTTTTTTTGAAAAAATCCCTAAGCCGCGCGGTCACAATTTCTGCTAAAAATCTGACGTTCTGCAATTCACTCCAAAATGTTGGCAAACTGTTGCAAGTGATCCCCTGAAATGTGTTGCGGTGGAAACAGATGGGTTTTTATCATCGGAAACAGAATTAGCCCTCGACGTCGGAACAACTTTTTTTGAAAAAATCCCTAAGCCGCGCGGTCACGATTTCTGCTAAAAATCTGACGTTCTGCAATTCACTCAAAAATGTTGGCAAACTGTTGCAAGTGATCCCCTGAAATGTTTTTCAGTGGAAATAGATGGGTATTTATCATCGGAAACAGTATTATCCCTCGACGTCTGAACAACTTTTTTTGAAAAAATCCCTAAGCCGCGCGGTCACAATTTCTGCAAAAAATCTGACGTTCTGCAATTCACTCCAAAATGTTGGCAAACTGTTGCAAGTGATCCCCTGAAATGTTGTTCGGTGGAAACAGATGGGTTTTTATCATCGGAAACAGAATTAGCCCTTGACGTCTGAACAACTTTTTTTGAAAAAATCCCTAAGCCGCGCGGTCACAATTTCTGCTAAAAATCTGACGTTCTGCAATTCACTCGAAAATGTTGGCAAACTGTTGCAAGTGATCCCCTGAAATGTTTTGCGGTGGAAACAGATGGGTTTTTATCATCGGAAACAGAATTAGCCCTCGACGTCTGAACAACTTTTTTTGAAAAAATCCCTAAGCCGCGCGGTCACGATTTCTGCTAAAAATCTGACGTTCTGCAATTCACTCCAAAATGTTGGCAAACTGTTGCAAGTGATCCCCTGAAAGGTTTTTCGGTGGAAACAGATGGGTTTTTATCATCGGAAACAGAATTAGCCCTCGACGTCGGAACAACTTTTTTTGAAAAATTCCCTAAGCCGCGCGGTCACAATTTCTGCTAAAAATCTGACGTTCTGCAATTCACTCGAAAATGTTGGCAAACTGTTGCAAGTGATCCCCTGAAATGTTTTGCGGTGGAAACAGATGGGTTTTTATCATCGGAAACAGAATTAGCCCTCGACGTCTGAATAACTTTTTTTGAAAAAATCCCTAAGCCGCGCGGTCACAATTTCTGCTAAAAATCTGACGTTCTGCAATACACTCAAAAATGTTGGCAAACTGTTGCAAGTGATCCCCTGAAATGTTTTGCGGTGGAAACAGATGGGTTTTTATCATCGGAAACAGAATTAGCCCTCGACGTCTGAACAACTTTTTTTGAAAAAATCCCTAAGCCGCGCGGTCACAATTTCTGCTAAAAATCTGACGTTCTGCAATTCACTCCAAAATGTTGGCAAACTGTTGTAAGTGATCCCCTGAAAGGTTTTTCAGTGGAAACAGATGGGTTTTTATCATCGGAAACAGAATTAGCCCTCGACGTCTGAACAACTTTTTTTGAAAAAATCCCTAAGCCGCGCGGTCACAATTTCTGCTAAAAATCTGACGTTCTGCAATTCACTCCAAAATGTTGGCAAACTGTTGCAAGTGATCCCCTGAAATGTTTTGCGGTGGAAACAGATGGGTTTTTATCATCGGAAACAGAATTAGCCCTCGACGTCGGAACAACTTTTTTTGAAAAAATCCCTAAGCCGCGCGGTCACAATTTCTGCTAAAAATCTGACGTTCTGCAATTCACTCCAAAATGTTGGCAAACTGTTGCAAGTGATCCCCTGAAATGTTTTTCAGTGGAAACAGATGGGTATTTATCATCGGAAACAGAATTATCCCTCGACGTCTGAACAACTTTTTTTGAAAAAATCCCTAAGCCGCGCGGTCACAATTTCTGCAAAAAATCTGACGTTCTGCAATTCACTCCAAAATGTTGGCAAACTGTTGCAAGTGATCCCCTGAAATGTTGTTCGGTGGAAACAGATGGGTTTTTATCATCGGAAACAGAATTAGCCCTTGACGTCTGAACAACTTTTTTTGAAAAAATCCCTAAGCCGCGCGGTCACAATTTCTGCTAAAAATCTGACGTTCTGCAATTCACTCGAAAATGTTGGCAAACTGTTGCAAGTGATCCCCTGAAATGTTTTGCGGTGGAAACAGATGGGTTTTTATCATCGGAAACAGAATTAGCCCTCGACGTCTGAATAACTTTTTTTGAAAAAATCCCTAAGCCGCGCGGTCACAATTTCTGCTAAAAATCTGACGTTCTGCAATTCACTCAAAAATGTTGGCAAACTGTTGCAAGTGATCCCCTGAAATGTTTTGCGGTGGAAACAGATGGGTTTTTATCATCGGAAACAGAATTAGCCCTCGACGTCTGAACAACTTTTTTTGAAAAAATCCCTAAGCCGCGCGGTCACAATTTCTGCTAAAAATCTGACGTTCTGCAATTCACTCCAAAATGTTGGCAAACTGTTGCAAGTGATCCCCTGAAAGGTTTTTCGGTGGAAACAGATGGGTTTTTATCATCGGAAACAGAATTAGCCCTCGACGTCGGAACAACTTTTTTTGAAAAAATCCCTAAGCCGCGCGGTCACAATTTCTGCTAAAAATCTGACGTTCTGCAATTCACTCCAAAATGTTGGCAAACTGTTGCAAGTGATCCCCCGAAATGTTTTGCGGTGGAAACAGATGGGTTTTTATCATCGGAAACAGAATTATCCCTCGACGTCTGAACAACTTTTTTTGAAAAAATCCCTAAGCCGCGCGGTCGCAATTTCTGCTAAAAATCTGACGTTCTGCAATTCACTCCAAAATGTTGGCAAACTGTTGCAAGTGATCCCCTGAAATGTTTTGCGGTGGAAACAGATGGGTTTTTATCATCGGAAACAGAATTAGCCCTCGACGTCTGAATAACTTTTTTTGAAAAAATCCCTAAGCCGCGCGGTCACAATTTCTGCTAAAAATCTGACGTTCTGCAATACACTCCAAAATGTTGGCAAACTGTTGCAAGTGATCCCCTGAAATGTTTTGCGGTGGAAACAGATGGGTTTTTATCATCGGAAACAGAATTAGCCCTCGACGTCTGAACAACTTTTTTTGAAAAAATCCCTAAGCCGCGCGGTCACAATTTCTGCTAAAAATCTGACGTTCTGCAATTCACTCCAAAATGTTGGCAAACTGTTGCAAGTGATCCCCTGAAATGTTTTGCGGTGGAAACAGATGGGTTTTTATCATCGGAAACAGAATTAGCCCTCGACGTCGGAACAACTTTTTTTGAAAAAATCCCTAAGCCGCGCGGTCACAATTTCTGCTAAAAATCTGACGTTCTGCAATTCACTCCAAAATGTTGGCAAACTGTTGCAAGTGATCCCCTGAAATGTTTTTCAGTGGAAACAGATGGGTATTTATCATCGGAAACAGAATTATCCCTCGACGTCTGAACAACTTTTTTTGAAAAAATCCCTAAGCCGCGCGGTCACAATTTCTGCAAAAAATCTGACGTTCTGCAATTCACTCCAAAATGTTGGCAAACTGTTGCGAGTGATCCCCTGAAATGTTGTTCGGTGGAAACAGATGGGTTTTTATCATCGGAAACAGAATTAGCCCTTGACGTCTGAACAACTTTTTTTGAAAAAATCCCTAAGCCGCGCGGTCACAATTTCTGCTAAAAATCTGACGTTCTGCAATTCACTCGAAAATGTTGGCAAACTGTTGCAAGTGATCCCCTGAAATGTTTTGCGGTGGAAACAGATGGGTTTTTATCATCGGAAACAGAATTAGCCCTCGACGTCTGAATAACTTTTTTTGAAAAAATCCCTAAGCCGCGCGGTCACAATTTCTGCTAAAAATCTGACGTTCTGCAATTCACTCAAAAATGTTGGCAAACTGTTGCAAGTGATCCCCTGAAATGTTTTGCGGTGGAAACAGATGGGTTTTTATCATCGGAAACAGAATTAGCCCTCGACGTCTGAACAACTTTTTTTGAAAAAATCCCTAAGCCGCGCGGTCACAATTTCTGCTAAAAATCTGACGTTCTGCAATTCACTCCAAAATGTTGGCAAACTGTTGCAAGTGATCCCCTGAAAGGTTTTTCGGTGGAAACAGATGGGTTTTTATCATCGGAAACAGAATTAGCCCTCGACGTCGGAACAACTTTTTTTGAAAAAATCACTAAGCCGCGCGGTCACAATTTCTGCTAAAAATCTGACGTTCTGCAATTCACTCCAAAATGTTGGCAAACTGTTGCAAGTGATCCCCCGAAATGTTTTGCGGTGGAAACAGATGGGTTTTTATCATCGGAAACAGAATTATCCCTCGACGTCTGAACAACTTTTTTTGAAAAAATCCCTAAGCCGCGCGGTCGCAATTTCTGCTAAAAATCTGACGTTCTGCAATTCACTCCAAAATGTTGGCAAACTGTTGCAAGTGATCCCCTGAAATGTTTTGCGGTGGAAACAGATGGGTTTTTATCATCGGAAACAGAATTAGCCCTCGACGTCTGAACAACTTTTTTTGAAAAAATCCCTAAGCCGCGCGGTCACAATTTCTGCTAAAAATCTGACGTTCTGCAATTCACTCCAAAATGTTGGCAAACTGTTGCAAGTGATCCCCTGAAATGTTTTGCGGTGGAAACAGATGGGTTTTTATCATCGGAAACAGAATTATCCCTCGACGTCTGAACAACTTTTTTTGAAAAAATCCCTAAGCCGCGCGGTCACAATTTCTGCTAAAAATCTGACGTTCTGCAATTCACTCCAAAATGTTGGCAAACTGTTGCAAGTGATCCCCTGAAATGTTTTTCGGTGGAAACAGATGGGTATTTATTATCGGAAACAGAATTAGCCCTCGGCGTCTGAACAACTTTTTTTGAAAAAATCCCTAAGCCGCGCGGTCACGATTTCTGCTAAAAATCTGACGTTCTGCAATTCACTCAAAAATGTTGGCAAACTGTTGCAAGTGATCCCCTGAAAGGTTTTTCGGTGGAAACAGATGGGTTTTTATCATCGGAAACAAACTTAGCCCTCGACGTCTGAACACCTTTTTTTGAAAAAATCCGTAAGCCGCGCGGTCACAATTTCTGCTAAAAATCTGACGTTCTGCAATTCACTCAAAAATGTTGGCAAACTATTACAAGTGATCCCCTGAAAGGTTTTTCAGTGGAAACAGATGGGTTTTTATCATCGGAAACAGAATTAGCCCTCGACGTCTGAACAACTTTTTTTGAAAAAATCCCTAAGCCGCGCGGTCACGATTTCTGCTAAAAATCTGACGTTCTGCAATTCATTCAAAAATGTTGGGAAACTGTTGCAAGTGATCCCCTGAAATGTTTTTCGGTGGAAACAGATGGGTTTTTATCATCGGAAACAGAATTAGCCCTCGACGTCGGAACAACTTTTTTTGAAAAAATCCCTAAGCCGCGCGGTCACAATTTCTGCTAAAAATCTGACGTTCTGCAATTCACTCAAAAATGTTGGCAAACTGTTGCGAGTGATCCCCTGAAATGTTTTTCGGTGGAAACAGATGGGTATTTATTATCGGAAACAGAATTAGCCCTCGACGTCTGAACAACTTTTTTTGAAAAAATCCCTAAGCCGCGCGGTCACGATTTCTGCTAAAAATCTGACGTTCTGCAATTCACTCAAAAATGTTGGCAAACTGTTGCAAGTGATCCCCTGAAAGGTTTTTCGGTGGAAACAGATGGGTTTTTATCATCGGAAACAAAATTAGCCCTCGAAGTCTGAACAACTTTTTTTGAAAAAATCCCTAAGCCGCGCGGTCACAATTTCTGCTAAAAATCTGACGTTCTGCAATTCACTCAAAAATGTTGGCAAACTGTTGCAAGTGATCCCCTGAAAGGTTTTTCGGTGGAAACATATGGGTTTTTATCATCGGAAACAGAATTAGCCCTCGACGTCTGAACAACTTTTTTTGAAAAAATCCCTAAACCGCGCGGTCACAATTTCTGCTAAAAATCTGACGTTCTGCAATTCACTCGAAAATGTTGGCAAACTGTTGCAAGTGATCCCCTGAAATGTTTTGCGGTGGAAACAGATGGGTTTTTATCATCGGAAACAGAATTAGCCCTCGACGTCTGAATAACTTTTTTTGAAAAAATCCCTAAGCCGCGCGGTCACAATTTCTGCTAAAAATCTGACGTTCTGCAATTCACTCAAAAATGTTGGCAAACTGTTGCAAGTGATCCCCTGAAATGTTTTGCGGTGGAAACAGATGGGTTTTTATCATCGGAAACAGAATTAGCCCTCGACGTCTGAACAACTTTTTTTGAAAAAATCCCTAAGCCGCGCGGTCACAATTTCTGCTAAAAATCTGACGTTCTGCAATTCACTCAAAAATGTTGGCAAACTGTTGCAAGTGATCCCCTGAAAGGTTTTTCGGTGGAAACATATGGGTTTTTATCATCGGAAACAGAATTAGCCCTCGACGTCTGAACAACTTTTTTTGAAAAAATCCCTAAACCGCGCGGTCACAATTTCTGCTAAAAATCTGACGTTCTGCAATTCACTCAAAAATGTTGGCAAACTGTTGCAAGTGATCCCCTGAAATGTTTTTTGGTGGAAACAGATGGGTATTTATCATCGGAAACAGAATTAGCCCTCGACGTCTGAACAACTTTTTTTGAAAAAATCCCTAAGCTGCGCGGTCACAATTTCTGCTAAAAATCTGACGTTCTGCAATTCACTCAAAAATGTTGGCAAACTGTTGCAAATGATCCCCTGAAATGTTTTTCAGTGGAAACAGATGGGTATTTATCATCGGAAACAGAATTATCCCTCGACGTCTGAACAACTTTTTTTGAAAAAATCCCTAAGCCGCGCGGTCACAATTTCTGCTAAAAATCTGACGTTCTGCAATTCACTCCAAAATGTTGGCAAACTGTTGCAAGTGATCCCGTGAAATGTTTTTCGGTGGAAACAGATGGGTTTTTATCATCGGAAACAGAATTAGCCCTTGACGTCTGAACAACTTTTTTTGAAAAAATCCCTAAGCCGCGCGGTCACGATTTCTGCTAAAAATCTGACGTTCTGCAATTCATTCAAAAATGTTGGGAAACTGTTGCAAGTGATCCCCTGAAATGTTTTTCGGTGGAAACAGATGGGTTTTTATCATCGGAAACAGAATTAGCCCTCGACGTCGGAACAACTTTTTTTGAAAAAATCCCTAAGCCGCGCGGTCACAATTTCTGCTAAAAATCTGACGTTCTGCAATTCACTCAAAAATGTTGGCAAACTGTTGCAAGTGATCCCCTGAAAGGTTTTTCGGTGGAAACATATGGGTTTTTATCATCGGAAACAGAATTAGCCCTCGACGTCTGAACAACTTTTTTTGAAAAAATCCCTAAACCGCGCGGTCACAATTTCTGCTAAAAATCTGACGTTCTGCAATTCACTCAAAAATGTTGGCAAACTGTTGCAAGTGATCCCCTGAAATGTTTTTTGGTGGAAACAGATGGGTATTTATCATCGGAAACAGAATTAGCCCTCGACGTCTGAACAACTTTTTTTGAAAAAATCCCTAAGCTGCGCGGTCACAATTTCTGCTAAAAATCTGACGTTCTGCAATTCACTCAAAAATGTTGGCAAACTGTTGCAAATGATCCCCTGAAATGTTTTTCAGTGGAAACAGATGGGTATTTATCATCGGAAACAGAATTATCCCTCGACGTCTGAACAACTTTTTTTGAAAAAATCCCTAAGCCGCGCGGTCACAATTTCTGCTAAAAATCTGACGTTCTGCAATTCACTCCAAAATGTTGGCAAACTGTTGCAAGTGATCCCGTGAAATGTTTTTCGGTGGAAACAGATGGGTTTTTATCATCGGAAACAGAATTAGCCCTTGACGTCTGAACAACTTTTTTTGAAAAAATCCCTAAGCCGCGCGGTCACGATTTCTGCTAAAAATCTGACGTTCTGCAATTCATTCAAAAATGTTGGGAAACTGTTGCAAGTGATCCCCTGAAATGTTTTTCGGTGGAAACAGATGGGTTTTTATCATCGGAAACAGAATTAGCCCTCGACGTCGGAACAACTTTTTTTGAAAAAATCCCTAAGCCGCGCGGTCACAATTTCTGCTAAAAATCTGACGTTCTGCAATTCACTCGAAAATGTTGGCAAACTGTTGCAAGTGATCCCCTGAAATGTTTTGCGGTGGAAACAGATGGGTTTTTATCATCGGAAACAGAGTTAGCCCTCGACGTCTGAATAACTTTTTTTGAAAAAATCCCTAAGCCGCGCGGTCACAATTTCTGCTAAAAATCTGACGTTCTGCAATTCACTCAAAAATGTTGGCAAACTGTTGCAAGTGATCCCCTGAAATGTTTTGCGGTGGAAACAGATGGGTTTTTATCATCGGAAACAGAATTAGCCCTCGAAGTCTGAACAACTTTTTTTGAAAAAATCCCTAAGCCGCGCGGTCACAATTTCTGCTAAAAATCTGACGTTCTGCAATTCACTCCAAAATGTTGGCAAACTGTTGCAAGTGATCCCCTGAAAGGTTTTTCAGTGGAAACAGATGGGTTTTTATCATCGGAAACAGAATTAGCCCTCGACGTCTGAACAACTTTTTTTGAAAAAATCCCTAAGCCGCGCGGTCACGATTTCTGCTAAAAATCTGACGTTCTGCAATTCATTCAAAAATGTTGGGAAACTGTAGCAAGTGATCCCCTGAAATGTTTTTCGGTGGAAACCGATGGGTTTTTATCATCGGAAACAGAATTAGCCCTCGACGTCGGAACAACTTTTTTTGAAAAAATCCCTAAGCCGCGCGGTCACAATTTCTGCTAAAAATCTGACGTTCTGCAATTCACTCAAAAATGTTGGCAAACTGTTGCGAGTGATCCCCTGAAATGTTTTTCGGTGGAAACAGATGGGTATTTATTATCGGAAACAGAATTAGCCCTCGACGTCTGAACAACTTTTTTTGAAAAAATCCCTAAGCCGCGCGGTCAGGATTTCTCCTAAAAATCTGACGTTCTGCAATTCACTCAAAAATGTTGGCAAACTCTTGCAAGTGATCCCCTGAAATGTTTTTCGGTGGAAACAGATGGGTTTTTATCATCGGAAACAGAATTAGCCCTCGACGTCTGAACAACTTTTTTTGAAAAAATCCCTAAGCCGCGCGGTCACAATTTCTGCTAAAAATCTGAAGTTCTGCAATTCACTCCAAATTGTTGGCAAATTGTTGCACGTGATCCCCTGAAAGGTTTTTCGGTGGAAACAGATGGGTTTTTATCACCGGAAACAGAATTAGCCCTCGACGTCTGAACAACTTTTTTTGAAAAAATCCCTAAGCCGCGCGGTCACGATTTCTGCTAAAAATCTGACGTTCTGCAATTCACTCAAAAATGTTGGCAAACTGTTGCAAGTGATCCCCTGAAAGTTTTTTCGGTGGAAACAGATGGGTTTTTATCATCGGAAACAAAATTAGCCCTCGACGTCTGAACAACTTTTTTTGAAAAAATCCCTAAGCCGCGCGGTCACAATTTCTGCTAAAAATCTGACGTTCTGCAATTCACTCAAAAATGTTGGCAAACTGTTGCAAGTGATCCCCTGAAATGTTTTGCGGTGGAAACAGATGGGTTTTTATCATCGGAAACAGAATTAGCCCTCGACGTCTGAACAACTTTTTTTGAAAAAATCCCTAAGCCGCGGTCACAATTTCTGCTAAAAATCTGACGTTCGGCAATTCACTCCAAAATGTTGGCAAACTGTTGTAAGTGATCCCCTGAAAGGTTTTTCAGTGGAAACAGATGGGTTTTTATCATCGGAAACAGAATTAGCCCTCGACGTCTGAACAACTTTTTTTGAAAAAATCCCTAAGCCGCGCGGTCACAATTTCTGCTAAAAATCTGACGTTCTGCAATTCACTCCAAAATGTTGGCAAACTGTTGCAAGTGATCCCCTGAAATGTTGTTCGGTGGAAACAGATGGGTTTTTATCATCGGAAACAGAATTAGCCCTTGACGTCTGAACAACTTTTTTTGAAAAAATCCCTAAGCCGCGCGGTCACAATTTCTGCTAAAAATCTGACGTTCTGCAATTCACTCGAAAATGTTGGCAAACTGTTGCAAGTGATCCCCTGAAATGTTTTGCGGTGGAAACAGATGGGTTTTTATCATCGGAAACAGAATTAGCCCTCGACGTCTGAATAACTTTTTTTGAAAAAATCCCTAAGCCGCGCGGTCACAATTTCTGCTAAAAATCTGACGTTCTGCAATTCACTCAAAAATGTTGGCAAACTGTTGCAAGTGATCCCCTGAAATTTTTTTCGGTGGAAACAGATGGGTTTTTATCATCGGAAACAGAATTAGCCCTCGACGTCGGAACAACTTTTTTTGAAAAAATCCCTAAGCCGCGCGGTCACAATTTCTGCTAAAAATCTGACGTTCTGCAATTCACTCAAAAATGTTGGCAAACTGTTGCGAGTGATCCCCTGAAATGTTTTTCGGTGGAAACAGATGGGTATTTATTATCGGAAACAGAATTAGCCCTCGACGTCTGAACAACTTTTTTTGAAAAAATCCCTAAGCCGCGCGGTCACAATTTCTGCTAAAAATCTGAAGTTCTGCAATTCACTCCAAATTGTTGGCAAATTGTTGCAAGTGATCCCCTGAAAGGTTTTTCGGTGGAAACAGATGGGTTTTTATCATCGGAAACAGAATTAGCCCTCGACGTCTGAACAACTTTTTTTGAAAAAATCCCTAAGCCGCGCGGTCACAATTTCTGCTAAAAATCTGACGTTCTGCAATTCACTCCAAAATGTTGGCAAACTGTTGCAAGTGATCCCCTGAAAGGTTTTTCAGGGGAAACAGATGGGTTTTTATCATCGGAAACAGAATTAGCCCTCGACGTCTGAACAACTTTTTTTGAAAAAATCCCTAAGTCGCGCGGTCACGATTTCTGCTAAAAATCTGACGTTCTGCAATTCACTCAAAAATGTTGGCAAACTGTTGCGAGTGATCCCCTGAAATGTTTTTCGGTGAAAACAGATGGGTATTTATTATCGGAAACAGAATTAGCCCTCGACGTCTGAACAACTTTTTTTGAAAAAATCCCTAAGCCGCGCGGTCACAATTTCTGCTAAAAATCTGAAGTTCTGCAATTCACTCCAAATTGTTGGCAAATTGTTGCAAGTGATCCCCTGAAAGGTTTTTCGGTGGAAACAGATGGGTATTTATCATCGGAAACAGAATTAGCCCTTGACGTCTGAACAACTTTTTTTGAAAAAATCCCTAAGCCGCGCGGTCACAATTTCTGCTAAAAATCTGAAGTTCTGCAATTCACTCCAAATTGTTGGCAAATTGTTGCAAGTGATCCCCTGAAAGGTTTTTCGGTGGAAACAGATGGGTTTTTATCATCGGAAACAGAATTAGCCCTCGACGTCTGAACAACTTTTTTTGAAAAAATCCCTAAGCCGCACGGTCACGATTTCTGCTAAAAATCTGACGTTCTGCAATTCACTCAAAAATGTTGGCAAACTGTTGCAAGTGATCCCCTGAAAGGTTTTTCGGTGGAAACAGATGGGTTTTTATCATCGGAAACAAAATTAGCCCTCGACGTCTGAACAACTTTTTTTGAAAAAATCCCTAAGCCGCGCGGTCACAATTTCTGCTAAAAATCTGACGTTCTGCAATTCACTCAAAAATGTTGGCAAACTGTTGCAAGTGATCCCCTGAAATGTTTTGCGGTGGAAACAGATGGGTTTTTATCATCGGAAACAGAATTAGCCCTCGACGTCTGAACAACTTTTTTTGAAAAAATCCCTAAGCCGCGCGGTCACAATTTCTGCTAAAAATCTGACGTTCTGCAATTCACTCCAAAATGTTGGCAAACTGTTGCAAGTGATCCCCTGAAAGGTTTTTCAGTGGAAACAGATGGGTTTTTATCATCGGAAACAGAATTAGCCCTCGACGTCTGAACAACTTTTTTTGAAAAAATCCCTAAGTCGTGCGGTCACGATTTCTGCTAAAAATCTGACGTTCTGCAATTCATTCAAAAATGTTGGCAAACTGTTGCAAGTGATCCCGTGAAATGTTTTTCCGTGGAAACAGATGGGTTTTTATCATCGGAAACCGAATTAGCCCTCGACGTCGGAACAACTTTTTTTGAAAAAATCCCGAAGCCGCGCGGTCACAATTTCTGCTAAAAATCTGACGTTCTGCAATTCACTCAAAAATGTTGGCAAACTGTTGCGAGTGATCCCCTGAAATGTTTTTCGGTGGAAACAGATGGGTTTTTATCATCGGAAACAGAATTAGCCCTCGACCTCGGAACAACTTTTTTTGAAAAAATCCCTAAGCCGCGCGGTCACAATTTCTGCTAAAAATCTGACGTTCTGCAATTCACTCAAAAATGTTGGCAAACTGTTGCGAGTGATCCCCTGAAATGTTTTTCGGTGGAAACAGATGGGTATTTATTATCGGAAACAGAATTAGCCCTCGACGTCTGAACAACTTTTTTTGAAAAAATCCCTAAGCCGCGCGGTCAGGATTTCTCCTAAAAATCTGACGTTCTGCAATTCACTCAAAAATGTTGGCAAACTCTTGCAAGTGATCCCCTGAAAGGTTTTTCGGTGGAAACAGATGGGTTTTTATCATCGGAAACAGAATTAGCCCTCGACGTCTGAACAACTTTTTTTGAAAAAATCCCTAAGCCGCGCGGTCACAATTTCTGCTAAAAATCTGAAGTTCTGCAATTCACTCCAAATTGTTGGCAAATTGTTGCAAGTGATCCCCTGAAAGGTTTTTCGGTGGAAACAGATGGGTTTTTATCATCGGAAACAGAATTAGCCCTCGACGTCTGAACAACTTTTTTTGAAAAAATCCCTAAGCCGCGCGGTCACGATTTCTGCTAAAAATCTGACGTTCTGCAATTCACTCAAAAATGTTGGCAAACTGTTGCAAGTGATCCCCTGAAATGTTTTGCGGTGGAAACAGATGGGTTTTTATCATCGGAAACAGAATTAGCCCTCGACGTCTGAACAACTTTTTTTGAAAAAATCCCTAAGCCGCGCGGTCACAATTTCTGCTAAAAATCTGACGTTCTGCAATTCACTCCAAAATGTTGGCAAACTGTTGCAAGTGATCCCCTGAAAGGTTTTTCAGTGGAAACAGATGGGTTTTTATCATCGGAAACAGAATTAGCCCTCGACGTCTGAACAACTTTTTTTGAAAAAATCCCTAAGTCGCGCGGTCACGATTTCTGCTAAAAATCGGACGTTCTGCAATTCATTCAAAAATGTTGGCAAACTGTTGCAAGTGATCCCGTGAAATGTTTTTCGGTGGAAACAGATGGGTTTTTATCATCGGAAACAGAATTAGCCCTCGACGTCGGAACAACTTTTTTTGAAAAAATCCCTAAGCCGCGCGGTCACAATTTCTGCTAAAAATCTGACGTTCTGCAATTCACTCAAAAATGTTGGCAAACTGTTGCGAGTGATCCCCTGAAATGTTTTTCGGTGGAAACAGATGGGTATTTATTATCGGAAACAGAATTAGCCCTTGACGTCTGAACAACTTTTTTTGAAAAAATCCCTAAGCCGCGCGGTCAGGATTTCTCCTAAAAATCTGACGTTCTGCAATTCACTCCAAAATGTTGGCAAACTCTTGCAAGTGATCCCCTGAAAGGTTTTTCGGTGGAAACAGATGGGTTTTTATCATCGGAAACAGAATTAGCCCTCGACGTCTGAACAACTTTTTTTGAAAAAATCCCTAAGCCGCGCGGTCACAATTTCTGCTAAAAATCTGAAGTTCTGCAATTCACTCCAAATTGTTGGCAAATTGTTGCAAGTGATCCCCTGAAAGGTTTTTCGGTGGAAACAGATGGCTATTTATCATCGGAAACAGAATTAGCCCTTGACGTCTGAACAACTTTTTTTGAAAAAATCCGTAAGCCGCGCGGTCACAATTTCTGCTAAAAATCTGAAGTTCTGCAATTCACTCCAAATTGTTGGCAAATTGTTGCAAGTGATCCCCTGAAAGGTTTTTCGGTGGAAACAGATGGGTTTTTATCATCGGAAACAAAATTAGCCCTCGACGTCTGAACAACTTTTTTTGAAAAAATCCCTAAGCCGCGCGGTCACGATTTCTGCTAAAAATCTGACGTTCTGCAATTCACTCAAAAATGTTGGCAAACTGTTGCAAGTGATCCCCTGAAAGGTTTTTCGGTGGAAACAGATGGGTTTTTATCATCGGAAACAAAATTAGCCCTCGACGTCTGAACAACTTTTTTTGAAAAAATCCCTAAGCCGCGCGGTCACAATTTCTGCTAAAAATCTGACGTTCTGCAATTCACTCAAAAATGTTGGCAAACTGTTGCAAGTGATCCCCTGAAATGTTTTGCGGTGGAAACAGATGGGTTTTTATCATCGGAAACAGAATTAGCCCTCGACGTCTGAACAACTTTTTTTGAAAAAATCCCTAAGCCGCGCGGTCACAATTTCTGCTAAAAATCTGACGTTCTGCAATTCACTCCAAAATGTTGGCAAACTGTTGCAAGTGATCCCCTGAAAGGTTTTTCAGTGGAAACAGATGGGTTTTTATCATCGGAAACAGAATTAGCCCTCGACGTCTGAACAACTTTTTTTGAAAAAATCCCTAAGTCGCACGGTCACGATTTCTGCTAAAAATCTGACGTTCTGCAATTCATTCAAAAATGTTGGCAAACTGTTGCAAGTGATCCCGTGAAATGTTTTTCGGTGGAAACAGATGGGTTTTTATCATCGGAAACCGAATTAGCCCTCGACGTCGGAACAACTTTTTTTGAAAAAATCCCTAAGCCGCGCGGTCACAATTTCTGCTAAAAATCTGACGTTCTGCAATTCACTCAAAAATGTTGGCAAACTGTTGCGAGTGATCCCCTGAAATGTTTTGCGGTGGAAACAGATGGGTTTTTATCATCGGAAACAGAATTAGCCCTCGACCTCGGAACAACTTTTTTTGAAAAAATCCCTAAGCCGCGCGGTCACAATTTCTGCTAAAAATCTGACGTTCTGCAATTCACTCAAAAATGTTGGCAAACTGTTGCGAGTGATCCCCTGAAATGTTTTTCGGTGGAAACAGATGGGTATTTATTATCGGAAACAGAATTAGCCCTCGACGTCTGAACAACTTTTTTTGAAAAAATCCCTAAGCCGCGCGGTCAGGATTTCTCCTAAAAATCTGACGTTCTGCAATTCACTCAAAAATGTTGGCAAACTCTTGCAAGTGATCCCCTGAAAGGTTTTTCGGTGGAAACAGATGGGTTTTTATCATCGGAAACAGAATTAGCCCTCGACGTCTGAACAACTTTTTTTGAAAAAATCCCTAAGCCGCGCGGTCACAATTTCTGCTAAAAATCTGAAGTTCTGCAATTCACTCCAAATTGTTGGCAAATTGTTGCAAGTGATCCCCTGAAAGGTTTTTCGGTGGAAACAGATGGGTTTTTATCATCGGAAACAGAATTAGCCCTCGACGTCTGAACAACTTTTTTTGAAAAAATCCCTAAGCCGCGCGGTCACGATTTCTGCTAAAAATCTGACGTTCTGCAATTCACTCAAAAATGTTGGCAAACTGTTGCAAGTGATCCCCTGAAATGTTTTGCGGTGGAAACAGATGGGTTTTTATCATCGGAAACAGAATTAGCCCTCGACGTCTGAACAACTTTTTTTGAAAAAATCCCTAAGCCGCGCGGTCACAATTTCTGCTAAAAATCTGACGTTCTGCAATTCACTCCAAAATGTTGGCAAACTGTTGCAAGTGATCCCCTGAAAGGTTTTTCAGTGGAAACAGATGGGTTTTTATCATCGGAAACAGAATTAGCCCTCGACGTCTGAACAACTTTTTTTGAAAAAATCCCTAAGTCGCGCGGTCACGATTTCTGCTAAAAATCGGACGTTCTGCAATTCATTCAAAAATGTTGGCAAACTGTTGCAAGTGATCCCGTGAAATGTTTTTCGGTGGAAACAGATGGGTTTTTATCATCGGAAACAGAATTAGCCCTCGACGTCGGAACAACTTTTTTTGAAAAAATCCCTAAGCCGCGCGGTCACAATTTCTGCTAAAAATCTGACGTTCTGCAATTCACTCAAAAATGTTGGCAAACTGTTGCGAGTGATCCCCTGAAATGTTTTTCGGTGGAAACAGATGGGTATTTATTATCGGAAACAGAATTAGCCCTTGACGTCTGAACAACTTTTTTTGAAAAAATCCCTAAGCCGCGCGGTCAGGATTTCTCCTAAAAATCTGACGTTCTGCAATTCACTCCAAAATGTTGGCAAACTCTTGCAAGTGATCCCCTGAAAGGTTTTTCGGTGGAAACAGATGGGTTTTTATCATCGGAAACAGAATTAGCCCTCGACGTCTGAACAACTTTTTTTGAAAAAATCCCTAAGCCGCGCGGTCACAATTTCTGCTAAAAATCTGAAGTTCTGCAATTCACTCCAAATTGTTGGCAAATTGTTGCAAGTGATCCCCTGAAAGGTTTTTCGGTGGAAACAGATGGCTATTTATCATCGGAAACAGAATTAGCCCTTGACGTCTGAACAACTTTTTTTGAAAAAATCCGTAAGCCGCGCGGTCACAATTTCTGCTAAAAATCTGAAGTTCTGCAATTCACTCCAAATTGTTGGCAAATTGTTGCAAGTGATCCCCTGAAAGGTTTTTCGGTGGAAACAGATGGGTTTTTATCATCGGAAACAAAATTAGCCCTCGACGTCTGAACAACTTTTTTTGAAAAAATCCCTAAGCCGCGCGGTCACGATTTCTGCTAAAAATCTGACGTTCTGCAATTCACTCAAAAATGTTGGCAAACTGTTGCAAGTGATCCCCTGAAAGGTTTTTCGGTGGAAACAGATGGGTTTTTATCATCGGAAACAAAATTAGCCCTCGACGTCTGAACAACTTTTTTTGAAAAAATCCCTAAGCCGCGCGGTCACAATTTCTGCTAAAAATCTGACGTTCTGCAATTCACTCAAAAATGTTGGCAAACTGTTGCAAGTGATCCCCTGAAATGTTTTGCGGTGGAAACAGATGGGTTTTTATCATCGGAAACAGAATTAGCCCTCGACGTCTGAACAACTTTTTTTGAAAAAATCCCTAAGCCGCGCGGTCACAATTTCTGCTAAAAATCTGACGTTCTGCAATTCACTCCAAAATGTTGGCAAACTGTTGCAAGTGATCCCCTGAAAGGTTTTTCAGTGGAAACAGATGGGTTTTTATCATCGGAAACAGAATTAGCCCTCGACGTCTGAACAACTTTTTTTGAAAAAATCCCTAAGTCGCACGGTCACGATTTCTGCTAAAAATCTGACGTTCTGCAATTCATTCAAAAATGTTGGCAAACTGTTGCAAGTGATCCCGTGAAATGTTTTTCGGTGGAAACAGATGGGTTTTTATCATCGGAAACCGAATTAGCCCTCGACGTCGGAACAACTTTTTTTGAAAAAATCCCTAAGCCGCGCGGTCACAATTTCTGCTAAAAATCTGACGTTCTGCAATTCACTCAAAAATGTTGGCAAACTGTTGCGAGTGATCCCCTGAAATGTTTTTCGGTGGAAACAGATGGGTTTTTATCATCGGAAACAGAATTAGCCCTCGACCTCGGAACAACTTTTTTTGAAAAAATCCCTAAGCCGCGCGGTCACAATTTCTGCTAAAAATCTGACGTTCTGCAATTCACTCAAAAATGTTGGCAAACTGTTGCGAGTGATCCCCTGAAATGTTTTTCGGTGGAAACAGATGGGTATTTATTATCGGAAACAGAATTAGCCCTCGACGTCTGAACAACTTTTTTTGAAAAAATCCCTAAGCCGCGCGGTCAGGATTTCTCCTAAAAATCTGACGTTCTGCAATTCACTCAAAAATGTTGGCAAACTCTTGCAAGTGATCCCCTGAAAGGTTTTTCGGTGGAAACAGATGGGTTTTTATCATCGGAAACAGAATTAGCCCTCGACGTCTGAACAACTTTTTTTGAAAAAATCCCTAAGCCGCGCGGTCACAATTTCTGCTAAAAATCTGAAGTTCTGCAATTCACTCCAAATTGTTGGCAAATTGTTGCAAGTGATCCCCTGAAAGGTTTTTCGGTGGAAACAGATGGGTTTTTATCATCGGAAACAGAATTAGCCCTCGACGTCTGAACAACTTTTTTTGAAAAAATCCCTAAGCCGCGCGGTCACAATTTCTGCTAAAAATCTGACGTTCTGCAATTCACTCCAAAATGTTGGCAAACTGTTGCAAGTGATCCCCTGAAAGGTTTTTCAGTGGAAACAGATGGGTTTTTATCATCGGAAACAGAATTAGCCCTCGACGTCTGAACAACTTTTTTTGAAAAAATCCCTAAGTCGCGCGGTCACGATTTCTGCTAAAAATCGGACGTTCTGCAATTCATTCAAAAATGTTGGCAAACTGTTGCAAGTGATCCCGTGAAATGTTTTTCGGTGGAAACAGATGGGTTTTTATCATCGGAAACAGAATTAGCCCTCGACGTCGGAACAACTTTTTTTGAAAAAATCCCTAAGCCGCGCGGTCACAATTTCTGCTAAAAATCTGACGTTCTGCAATTCACTCAAAAATGTTGGCAAACTGTTGCGAGTGATCCCCTGAAATGTTTTTCGGTGGAAACAGATGGGTATTTATTATCGGAAACAGAATTAGCCCTTGACGTCTGAACAACTTTTTTTGAAAAAATCCCTAAGCCGCGCGGTCAGGATTTCTCCTAAAAATCTGACGTTCTGCAATTCACTCAAAAATGTTGGCAAACTCTTGCAAGTGATCCCCTGAAAGGTTTTTCGGTGGAAACAGATGGGTTTTTATCATCGGAAACAGAATTAGCCCTCGACGTCTGAACAACTTTTTTTGAAAAAATCCCTAAGCCGCGCGGTCACAATTTCTGCTAAAAATCTGAAGTTCTGCAATTCACTCCAAATTGTTGGCAAATTGTTGCAAGTGATCCCCTGAAAGGTTTTTCGGTGGAAACAGATGGGTATTTATCATCGGAAACAGAATTAGCCCTTGACGTCTGAACAACTTTTTTTGAAAAAATCCGTAAGCCGCACGGTCACAATTTCTGCTAAAAATCTGAAGTTCTGCAATTCACTCCAAATTGTTGGCAAATTGTTGCAAGTGATCCCCTGAAAGGTTTTTCGGTGGAAACAGATGGGTTTTTATCATCGGAAACAGAATTAGCCCTCGACGTCTGAACAACTTTTTTTGAAAAAATCCCTAAGCCGCACGGTCACGATTTCTGCTAAAAATCTGACGTTCTGCAATTCACTCAAAAATGTTGGCAAACTGTTGCAAGTGATCCCCTGAAAGGTTTTTCGGTGGAAACAGATGGGTTTTTATCATCGGAAACAAAATTAGCCCTCGACGTCTGAACAACTTTTTTTGAAAAAATCCCTAAGCCGCGCCGTCACAATTTCTGCTAAAAATCTGACGTTCTGCAATTCACTCAAAAATGTTGGCAAACTGTTGCAAGTGATCCCCTGAAATGTTTTGCGGTGGAAACAGATGGGTTTTTATCATCGGAAACAGAATTAGCCCTCGACGTCTGAACAACTTTTTTTGAAAAAATCCCTAAGCCGCGCGGTCACAATTTCTGCTAAAAATCTGACGTTCTGCAATTCACTCCAAAATGTTGGCAAACTGTTGCAAGTGATCCCCTGAAAGGTTTTTCAGTGGAAACAGATGGGTTTTTATCATCGGAAACAGAATTAGCCCTCGACGTCTGAACAACTTTTTTTGAAAAAATCCCTAAGTCGCGCGGTCACGATTTCTGCTAAAAATCTGACGTTCTGCAATTCATTCAAAAATGTTGGCAAACTGTTGCAAGTGATCCCGTGAAATGTTTTTCGGTGGAAACAGATGGGTTTTTATCATCGGAAACCGAATTAGCCCTCGACGTAGGAAAAACTTTTTTTGAAAAAATCCCTAAGCCGCGCGGTCACAATTTCTGCTAAAAATCTGACGTTCTGCAATTCACTCAAAAATGTTGGCAAACTGTTGCGAGTGATCCCCTGAAATGTTTTTCGGTGGAAACAGATGGGTTTTTATCATCGGAAACAGAATTAGCCCTCGACCTCGGAACAACTTTTTTTGAAAAAATCCCTAAGCCGCGCGGTCACAATTTCTGCTAAAAATCTGACGTTCTGCAATTCACTCAAAAATGTTGGCAAACTGTTGCGAGTGATCCCCTGAAATGTTTTTCGGTGGAAACAGATGGGTATTTATTATCGGAAACAGAATTAGCCCTCGACGTCTGAACAACTTTTTTTGAAAAAATCCCTAAGCCGCGCGGTCAGGATTTCTCCTAAAAATCTGACGTTCTGCAATTCACTCAAAAATGTTGGCAAACTCTTGCAAGTGATCCCCTGAAAGGTTTTTCGGTGGAAACAGATGGGTTTTTATCATCGGAAACAGAATTAGCCCTCGACGTCTGAACAACTTTTTTTGAAAAAATCCCTAAGCCGCGCGGTCACAATTTCTGCTAAAAATCTGAAGTTCTGCAATTCACTCCAAATTGTTGGCAAATTGTTGCAAGTGATCCCCTGAAAGGTTTTTCGGTGGAAACAGATGGGTTTTTATCATCGGAAACAGAATTAGCCCTCGACGTCTGAACAACTTTTTTTGAAAAAATCCCTAAGCCGCGCGGTCACGATTTCTGCTAAAAATCTGACGTTCTGCAATTCACTCAAAAATGTTGGCAAACTGTTGCAAGTGATCCCCTGAAATGTTTTGCGGTGGAAACAGATGGGTTTTTATCATCGGAAACAGAATTAGCCCTCGACGTCTGAACAACTTTTTTTGAAAAAATCCCTAAGCCGCGCGGTCACAATTTCTGCTAAAAATCTGACGTTCTGCAATTCACTCCAAAATGTTGGCAAACTGTTGCAAGTGATCCCCTGAAAGGTTTTTCAGTGGAAACAGATGGGTTTTTATCATCGGAAACAGAATTAGCCCTCGACGTCTGAACAACTTTTTTTGAAAAAATCCCTAAGTCGCGCGGTCACGATTTCTGCTAAAAATCGGACGTTCTGCAATTCATTCAAAAATGTTGGCAAACTGTTGCAAGTGATCCCGTGAAATGTTTTTCGGTGGAAACAGATGGGTTTTTATCATCGGAAACAGAATTAGCCCTCGACGTCGGAACAACTTTTTTTGAAAAAATCCCTAAGCCGCGCGGTCACAATTTCTGCTAAAAATCTGACGTTCTGCAATTCACTCAAAAATGTTGGCAAACTGTTGCGAGTGATCCCCTGAAATGTTTTTCGGTGGAAACAGATGGGTATTTATTATCGGAAACAGAATTAGCCCTTGACGTCTGAACAACTTTTTTTGAAAAAATCCCTAAGCCGCGCGGTCAGGATTTCTCCTAAAAATCTGACGTTCTGCAATTCACTCCAAAATGTTGGCAAACTCTTGCAAGTGATCCCCTGAAAGGTTTTTCGGTGGAAACAGATGGGTTTTTATCATCGGAAACAGAATTAGCCCTCGACGTCTGAACAACTTTTTTTGAAAAAATCCCTAAGCCGCGCGTTCACAATTTCTGCTAAAAATCTGAAGTTCTGCAATTCACTCCAAATTGTTGGCAAATTGTTGCAAGTGATCCCCTGAAAGGTTTTTCGGTGGAAACAGATGGCTATTTATCATCGGAAACAGAATTAGCCCTTGACGTCTGAACAACTTTTTTTGAAAAAATCCGTAAGCCGCGCGGTCACAATTTCTGCTAAAAATCTGAAGTTCTGCAATTCACTCCAAATTGTTGGCAAATTGTTGCAAGTGATCCCCTGAAAGGTTTTTCGGTGGAAACAGATGGGTTTTTATCATCGGAAACAAAATTAGCCCTCGACGTCTGAACAACTTTTTTTGAAAAAATCCCTAAGCCGCGCGGTCACAATTTCTGCTAAAAATCTGACGTTCTGCAATTCACTCAAAAATGTTGGCAAACTGTTGCAAGTGATCCCCTGAAAGGTTTTTCGGTGGAAACAGATGGGTTTTTATCATCGGAAACAAAATTAGCCCTCGACGTCTGAACAACTTTTTTTGAAAAAATCCCTAAGCCGCGCGGTCACAATTTCTGCTAAAAATCTGACGTTCTGCAATTCACTCAAAAATGTTGGCAAACTGTTGCAAGTGATCCCCTGAAATGTTTTGCGGTGGAAACAGATGGGTTTTTATCATCGGAAACAGAATTAGCCCTCGACGTCTGAACAACTTTTTTTGAAAAAATCCCTAAGCCGCGCGGTCACAATTTCTGCTAAAAATCTGACGTTCTGCAATTCACTCCAAAATGTTGGCAAACTGTTGCAAGTGATCCCCTGAAAGGTTTTTCAGTGGAAACAGATGGGTTTTTATCATCGGAAACAGAATTAGCCCTCGACGTCTGAACAACTTTTTTTGAAAAAATCCCTAAGTCGCACGGTCACGATTTCTGCTAAAAATCTGACGTTCTGCAATTCATTCAAAAATGTTGGCAAACTGTTGCAAGTGATCCCGTGAAATGTTTTTCGGTGGAAACAGATGGGTTTTTATCATCGGAAACCGAATTAGCCCTCGACGTCGGAACAACTTTTTTTGAAAAAATCCCTAAGCCGCGCGGTCACAATTTCTGCTAAAAATCTGACGTTCTGCAATTCACTCAAAAATGTTGGCAAACTGTTGCGAGTGATCCCCTGAAATGTTTTTCGGTGGAAACAGATGGGTTTTTATCATCGGAAACAGAATTAGCCCTCGACCTCGGAACAACTTTTTTTGAAAAAATCCCTAAGCCGCGCGGTCACAATTTCTGCTAAAAATCTGACGTTCTGCAATTCACTCAAAAATGTTGGCAAACTGTTGCGAGTGATCCCCTGAAATGTTTTTCGGTGGAAACAGATGGGTATTTATTATCGGAAACAGAATTAGCCCTCGACGTCTGAACAACTTTTTTTGAAAAAATCCCTAAGCCGCGCGGTCAGGATTTCTCCTAAAAATCTGACGTTCTGCAATTCACTCAAAAATGTTGGCAAACTCTTGCAAGTGATCCCCTGAAAGGTTTTTCGGTGGAAACAGATGGGTTTTTATCATCGGAAACAGAATTAGCCCTCGACGTCTGAACAACTTTTTTTGAAAAAATCCCTAAGCCGCGCGGTCACAATTTCTGCTAAAAATCTGAAGTTCTGCAATTCACTCCAAATTGTTGGCAAATTGTTGCAAGTGATCCCCTGAAAGGTTTTTCGGTGGAAACAGATGGGTTTTTATCATCGGAAACAGAATTAGCCCTCGACGTCTGAACAACTTTTTTTGAAAACATCCCTAAGCCGCGCGGTCACAATTTCTGCTAAAAATCTGACGTTCTGCAATTCACTCCAAAATGTTGGCAAACTGTTGCAAGTGATCCCCTGAAAGGTTTTTCAGTGGAAACAGATGGGTTTTTATCATCGGAAACAGAATTAGCCCTCGACGTCTGAACAACTTTTTTTGAAAAAATCCCTAAGTCGCGCGGTCACGATTTCTGCTAAAAATCGGACGTTCTGCAATTCATTCAAAAATGTTGGCAAACTGTTGCAAGTGATCCCGTGAAATGTTTTTCGGTGGAAACAGATGGGTTTTTATCATCGGAAACAGAATTAGCCCTCGACGTCGGAACAACTTTTTTTGAAAAAATCCCTAAGCCGCGCGGTCACAATTTCTGCTAAAAATCTGACGTTCTGCAATTCACTCAAAAATGTTGGCAAACTGTTGCGAGTGATCCCCTGAAATGTTTTTCGGTGGAAACAGATGGGTATTTATTATCGGAAACAGAATTAGCCCTTGACGTCTGAACAACTTTTTTTGAAAAAATCCCTAAGCCGCGCGGTCAGGATTTCTCCTAAAAATCTGACGTTCTGCAATTCACTCAAAAATGTTGGCAAACTCTTGCAAGTGATCCCCTGAAAGGTTTTTCGGTGGAAACAGATGGGTTTTTATCATCGGAAACAGAATTAGCCCTCGACGTCTGAACAACTTTTTTTGAAAAAATCCCTAAGCCGCGCGGTCACAATTTCTGCTAAAAATCTGAAGTTCTGCAATTCACTCCAAATTGTTGGCAAATTGTTGCAAGTGATCCCCTGAAAGGTTTTTCGGTGGAAACAGATGGGTATTTATCATCGGAAACAGAATTAGCCCTTGACGTCTGAACAACTTTTTTTGAAAAAATCCGTAAGCCGCACGGTCACAATTTCTGCTAAAAATCTGAAGTTCTGCAATTCACTCCAAATTGTTGGCAAATTGTTGCAAGTGATCCCCTGAAAGGTTTTTCGGTGGAAACAGATGGGTTTTTATCATCGGAAACAGAATTAGCCCTCGACGTCTGAACAACTTTTTTTGAAAAAATCCCTAAGCCGCGCGGTCACGATTTCTGCTAAAAATCTGACGTTCTGCAATTCACTCAAAAATGTTGGCAAACTGTTGCAAGTGATCCCCTGAAAGGTTTTTCGGTGGAAACAGATGGGTTTTTATCATCGGAAACAAAATTAGCCCTCGACGTCTGAACAACTTTTTTTGAAAAAATCCCTAAGCCGCGCGGTCACAATTTCTGCTAAAAATCTGACGTTCTGCAATTCACTCAAAAATGTTGGCAAACTGTTGCAAGTGATCCCCTGAAATGTTTTTCGGTGGAAACAGATGGGTTTTTATCATCGGAAACAGAATTAGCCCTCGACGTCTGAATAACTTTTTTTGAAAAAATCCCTAAGCCGCGCGGTCACAATTTCTGCTAAAAATCTGACGTTCTGCAATTCACTCAAAAATGTTGGCAAACTGTTGCAAGTGATCCCCTGAAATGTTTTTCGGTGGAAACAGATGGGTTTTTATCATCGGAAACAGAATTAGCCCTCGACGTCGGAACAACTTTTTTTGAAAAAATCCCTAAGCCGCGCAGTCACAATTTCTGCTCAAAATCTGACGTTCTGCAATTCACTCATCAATGTTGGTAAACTGTTGCAAGTGATCCCCTGAAAGGTTTTTTGGTAGAAACAGATGAGTTTTTATCATCGGAAACAGAATTAGCCCTCGACGTCTCAACAACTTTTTTTGAAAAAATCCCTAAGCCGCGCGGTCACGATTTCTGCTAAAAATCTGACGTTCTGCAATTCATTCAAAAATGTTGGGAAACTGTTGCAAGTGATCCCCTGAAATGTTTTTCGGTGGAAACAGATGGGTTTTTATCATCGGAAATAGAATTAGCCCTCGACGTCGGAACAACTTTTTTTGAAAAAATCCCTAAGCCGCGCGGTCACAATTTCTGCTAAAAATCTGACGTTCTGCAATTCACTCCAAAATGTTGGCAAACTGTTGCAAGTGATCCCCTGAAATGTTGTTCGGTGGAAACAGATGGGTTTTTATCATCGGAAACAGAATTAGCCCTTGACGTCTGAACAACTTTTTTTGAAAAAATCCCTAAGCCGCGCGGTCACGATTTCTGTTAAAAATCTGACGTTCTGCAATTCATTCAAAAATGTTGGTAAACTGTTGCAAGTGATCCCCTGAAAGGTTTTTCGGTGGAAACAGATGGGTTTTTATCATCGGAAACAGAATTAGCCCTCGACGTCTGAACAACTTTTTTTGAAAAAATCCCTAAACCGCGCGGTCACAATTTCTGCTAAAAATCTGACGTTCTGCAATTCACTCCAAAATGTTGGCAAACTGTTGCAAGTGATCCCCTGAAAGGTTTTTCAGTGGAAACAGATGGGTTTTTATCATCGGAAACAGAATTAGCCCTCGACGTCTGAATAACTTTTTTTGAAAAAATCCCTAAGCCGCGCGGTCACAATTTCTGCTAAAAATCTGACGTTCTGCAATTCACTCAAAAATGTTGGCAAACTGTTGCGAGTGATCCCCTGAAATGTTTTTCGGTGGAAACAGATGGGTATTTATTATCGGAAACAGAATTAGCCCTTGACGTCTGAACAACTTTTTTTGAAAAAATCCCTAAGCCGCGCGGTCAGGATTTCTCCTAAAAATCTGACGTTCTGCAATTCACTCAAAAATGTTGGCAAACTCTTGCAAGTGATCCCCTGAAAGGTTTTTCGGTGGAAACAGATGGGTTTTTATCATCGGAAACAGAATTAGCCCTCGACGTCTGAACAACTTTTTTTGAAAAAATCCCTAAGCCGCGCGGTCACAATTTCTGCTAAAAATCTGAAGTTCTGCAATTCACTCCAAATTGTTGGCAAATTGTTGCAAGTGATCCCCTGAAAGGTTTTTCGGTGGAAACAGATGGGTATTTATCATCGGAAACAGAATTAGCCCTTGACGTCTGAACAACTTTTTTTGAAAAAATCCGTAAGCCGCGCGGTCACAATTTCTGCTAAAAATCTGAAGTTCTGCAATTCACTCCAAATTGTTGGCAAATTGTTGCAAGTGATCCCCTGAAAGGTTTTTCGGTGGAAACAGATGGGTTTTTATCATCGGAAACAGAATTAGCCCTCGACGTCTGAACAACTTTTTTTGAAAAAATCCCTAAGCCGCGCGGTCACGATTTCTGCTAAAAATCTGACGTTCTGCAATTCACTCAAAAATGTTGGCAAACTGTTGCAAGTGATCCCCTGAAAGGTTTTTCGGTGGAAACAGATGGGTTTTTATCATCGGAAACAGAATTAGCCCTCGACGTCTGAACAACTTTTTTTGAAAAAATCCCTAAGCCGCGCGGTCACAATTTCTGCTAAAAATCTGACGTTCTGCAATTCACTCAAAAATGTTGGCAAACTGTTGCAAGTGATCCCCTGAAAGGTTTTTCGGTGGAAACAGATGGGTTTTTATCATCGGAAACAAAATTAGCCCTCGACGTCTGAACAACTTTTTTTGAAAAAATCCCTAAGCCGCGCGGTCACAATTTCTGCTAAAAATCTGACGTTCTGCAATTCACTCCAAAATGTTGGCAAACTGTTGCAAGTGATCCCCTGAAATGTTTTGCGGTGGAAACAGATGGGTTTTTATCATCGGAAACAGAATTAGCCCTCGACGTCTGAACAACTTTTTTTGAAAAAATCCCTAAGCCGCGCGGTCACAATTTCTGCTAAAAATCTGACGTTCTGCAATTCACTCCAAAATGTTGGCAAACTGTTGCAAGTGATCCCCTGAAAGGTTTTTCAGTGGAAACAGATGGGTTTTTATCATCGGAAACAGAATTAGCCCTCGACGTCTGAACAACTTTTTTTGAAAAAATCCCTAAGTCGCGCGGTCACGATTTCTGCTAAAAATCTGACGTTCTGCAATTCATTCAAAAATGTTGGCAAACTGTTGCAAGTGATCCCGTGAAATGTTTTTCGGTGGAAACAGATGGGTTTTTATCATCGGAAACCGAATTAGCCCTCGACGTCGGAACAACTTTTTTTGAAAAAATCCCTAAGCCGCGCGGTCACAATTTCTGCTAAAAATCTGACGTTCTGCAATTCACTCAAAAATGTTGGCAAACTGTTGCGAGTGATCCCCTGAAATGTTTTTCGGTGGAAACAGATGGGTTTTTATCATCGGAAACAGAATTAGCCCTCGACCTCGGAACAACTTTTTTTGAAAAAATCCCTAAGCCGCGCGGTCACAATTTCTGTTAAAAATCTGACGTTCTGCAATTCACTCCAAAATGTTGGCAAACTGTTGCAAGTGATCCCCTGAAAGGTTTTTCAGTGGAAACAGATGGGTTTTTATCATCGGAAACAGAATTAGCCCTCGACGTCTGAACAACTTTTTTTGAAAAAATCCCTAAGTCGCGCGGTCACGATTTCTGCTAAAAATCGGACGTTCTGCAATTCATTCAAAAATGTTGGCAAACTGTTGCAAGTGATCCCGTGAAATGTTTTTCGGTGGAAACAGATGGGTATTTATTATCGGAAACAGAATTAGCCCTTGACGTCTGAACAACTTTTTTTGAAAAAATCCCTAAGCCGCGCGGTCAGGATTTCTCCTAAAAATCTGACGTTCTGCAATTCACTCAAAAATGTTGGCAAACTCTTGCAAGTGATCCCCTGAAAGGTTTTTCGGTGGAAACAGATGGGTTTTTATCATCGGAAACAGAATTAGCCCTCGACGTCTGAACAACTTTTTTTGAAAAAATCCCTAAGCCGCGCGGTCACAATTTCTGCTAAAAATCTGAAGTTCTGCAATTCACTCCAAATTGTTGGCAAATTGTTGCAAGTGATCCCCTGAAAGGTTTTTCGGTGGAAACAGATGGGTATTTATCATCGGAAACAGAATTAGCCCTTGACGTCTGAACAACTTTTTTTGAAAAAATCCCTAAGCCGCGCGGTCACAATTTCTGCTAAAAATCTGAAGTTCTGCAATTCACTCCAAATTGTTGGCAAATTGTTGCAAGTGATCCCCTGAAAGGTTTTTCGGTGGAAACAGATGGGTTTTTATCATCGGAAACAGAATTAGCCCTCGACGTCTGAACAACTTTTTTTGAAAAAATCCCTAAGCCGCGCGGGCACGATTTCTGCTAAAAATCTGACGTTCTGCAATTCACTCAAAAATGTTGGCAAACTGTTGCAAGTGATCCCCTGAAAGGTTTTTCGGTGGAAACAGATGGGTTTTTATCATCGGAAACAAAATTAGCCCTCGACGTCTGAACAACTTTTTTTGAAAAAATCCCTAAGCCGCGCGGTCACAATTTCTGCTAAAAATCTGACGTTCTGCAATTCACTCAAAAATGTTGGCAAACTGTTGCAAGTGATCCCCTGAAATGTTTTTCGGTGGAAACAGATGGGTTTTTATCATCGGAAACAGAATTAGCCCTCGACGTCTGAATAACTTTTTTTGAAAAAATCCCTAAGCCGCGCGGTCACAATTTCTGCTAAAAATCTGACGTTCTGCAATTCACTCAAAAATGTTGGCAAACTGTTGCAAGTGATCCCCTGAAATGTTTTTCGGTGGAAACAGATGGGTTTTTATCATCGGAAACAGAATTAGCCCTCGACGTCGGAACAACTTTTTTTGAAAAAATCCCTAAGCCGCGCAGTCACAATTTCTGCTCAAAATCTGACGTTCTGCAATTCACTCATCAATGTTGGTAAACTGTTGCAAGTGATCCCCTGAAAGGTTTTTTGGTAGAAACAGATGGGTTTTTATCATCGGAAACAGAATTAGCCCTCGACGTCTGAACAACTTTTTTTGAAAAAATCCCTAAGCCGCGCGGTCACGATTTCTGCTAAAAATCTGACGTTCTGCAATTCATTCAAAAATGTTGGGAAACTGTTGCAAGTGATCCCCTGAAATGTTTTTCGGTGGAAACAGATGGGTTTTTATCATCGGAAATAGAATTAGCCCTCGACGTCGGAACAACTTTTTTTGAAAAAATCCCTAAGCCGCGCGGTCACAATTTCTGCTAAAAATCTGACGTTCTGCAATTCACTCCAAAATGTTGGCAAACTGTTGCAAGTGATCCCCTGAAATGTTGTTCGGTGGAAACAGATGGGTTTTTATCATCGGAAACAGAATTAGCCCTTGACGTCTGAACAACTTTTTTTGAAAAAATCCCTAAGCCGCGCGGTCACGATTTCTGTTAAAAATCTGACGTTCTGCAATTCATTCAAAAATGTTGGTAAACTGTTGCAAGTGATCCCCTGAAAGGTTTTTCGGTGGAAACAGATGGGTTTTTATCATCGGAAACAGAATTAGCCCTCGACGTCTGAACAACTTTTTTTGAAAAAATCCCTAAACCGCGCGGTCACAATTTCTGCTAAAAATCTGACGTTCTGCAATTCACTCCAAAATGTTGGCAAACTGTTGCAAGTGATCCCCTGAAAGGTTTTTCAGTGGAAACAGATGGGTTTTTATCATCAGAAACTGAATTAGCCCTCGACGTCTGAACAATTTTTTTTGAAAAAATCCCTAAGCCGCGCGGTCACGATTTCTGCTAAAAATCTGACGTTCTGCAATTCATTCAAAAATGTTGGGAAACTGTTGCAAGTGATCCCCTGAAATGTTTTTCGGTGGAAACAGATGGGTTTTTATCATCGGAAACAGAATTAGCCCTCGACGTCGGAACAACTTTTTTTGAAAAAATCCCTAAGCCGCGCGGTCACAATTTCTGCTAAAAATCTGACGTTCTGCAATTCACTCAAAAATGGTAGCAAACTGTTGCAAGTGATCCCCTGAAATGTTTTTCGGTGGAAACAGATGGGTTTTTATCATCGGAAACAGAATTAGCCCTCGACGTCTGAATAACTTTTTTTGAAAAAATCCCTAAGCCGCGCGGTCACGATTTCTGCTAAAAATCTGACGTTCTGCAATTCATTCAAAAATGTTGGGAAACTGTTGCAAGTGATCCCCTGAAATGTTTTTCGGTGGAAACAGATGGGTTTTTATCATCGGAAACAGAATTAGCCCTCGACGTCGGAACAACTTTTTTTGAAAAAATCCCTAAGCCGCGCGGTCACAATTTCTGCTAAAAATCTGACGTTCTGCAATTCACTCAAAAATGTTGGCAAACTGTTGCAAGTGATCCCCTGAAATGTTTTTCGGTGGAAACAGATGGGTTTTTATCATCGGAAACAGAATTAGCCCTCGACGTCTGAATAACTTTTTTTGAAAAAATCCCTAAGCCGCGCGGTCACGATTTCTGCTAAAAATCTGACGTTCTGCAATTCATTCAAAAATGTTGGGAAACTGTTGCAAGTGATCCCCTGAAATGTTTTTCGGTGTAAACAGATGGGTTTTTATCATCGGAAACAGAATTAGCCCTCGACGTCGGAACAACTTTTTTTGAAAAAATCCCTAAGCCGCGCGGTCACAATTTCTGCTAAAAATCTGACGTTCTGCAATTCACTCAAAAATGTTGGCAAACTGTTGCGAGTGATCCCCTGAAATGTTTTTCGGTGGAAACAGATGGGTATTTATTATCGGAAACAGAATTAGCCCTCGACGTCTGGACAACTTTTTTTGAAAAAATCCCTAAGCCGCGCGGTCACGATTTCTGCTAAAAATCTGACGTTCTGCAATTCACTCAAAAATGTTGGCAAACTGTTGCAAGTGATCCCCTGAAAGGTTTTTCGGTGGAAACAGATGGGTTTTTATCATCGGAAACAAAATTAGCCCACGACGTCTGAACAACTTTTTTTGAAAAAATCCCTAAGCCGCGCGGTCACAATTTCTGCTAAAAATCTGACGTTCTGCAATTCACTCAAAAATGTTGGCAAACTGTTGCAAGTGATCCCCTGAAAGGTTTTTCGGTGGAAACATATGGGTTTTTATCATCGGAAACAGAATTAGCCCTCGACGTCTGAACAACTTTTTTTGAAAAAATCCCTAAACCGCGCGGTCACAATTTCTGCTAAAAATCTGACGTTCTGCAATTCACTCAAAAATGTTGGCAAACTGTTGCAAGTGATCCCCTGAAATGTTTTTTGGTGGAAACAGATGGGTATTTATCATCGTAAACAGAATAAGCCCTCGACGTCTGAACAACTTTTTTTGAAAAAATCCCTAAGCTGCGCGGTCACAATTTCTGCTAAAAATCTGACGTTCTGCAATTCACTCCAAAATGTTGGGAAACTGTTGCAAGTGATCCCCTGAAATGTTGTTCGGTGGAAACAGATGGGTTTTTATCATCGGAAACAGAATTAGCCCTCGACGTCGGAACAACTTTTTTTGAAAAAATCCCTAAGCCGCGCGGTCACAATTTCTGCTAAAAATCTGACGTTCTGCAATTCACCCGAAAATGTTGGCAAACTGTTGCAAGTGATCCCCTGAAATGTTTTGCGGTGGAAACAGATGGGTTTTTATCATCGGAAACAGAATTAGCCCTCGACGTCTGAACAACTTTTTTTGAAAAAATCCCTAAGCCGCGCGGTCACGATTTCTGCTAAAAATCTGACGTTCTGCAATTCATTCAAAAATGTTGGGAAACTGTTGCAAGTGATCCCCTGAAATGTTTTTCGGTGGAAACAGATGGGTTTTTATCATCGGAAACAGAATTAGCCCTCGACGTCGGAACAACTTTTTTTGAAAAAATCCCTAAGCCGCGCGGTCACAATTTCTGCTAAAAATCTGACGTTCTGCAATTCACTCAAAAATGTTGGCAAACTGTTGCGAGTGATTCCCTGAAATGTTTTTCGGTGGAAACAGATGGGTATTTATTATCGGAAACAGAATTAGCCCTCGACGTCTGAACAACTTTTTTTGAAAAAATCCCTAAGCCGCGCGGTCACGATTTCTGCTAAAAATCTGACGTTCTGCAATTCACTCAAAAATGTTGGCAAACTGTTGCAAGTGATCCCCTGAAAGGTTTTTCGGTGGAAACAGATGGGTTTTTATCATCGGAAACAAAATTAGCCCACGACGTCTGAACAACTTTTTTTGAAAAAATCCCTAAGCCGCGCGGTCACAATTTCTGCTAAAAATCTGACGTTCTGCAATTCACTCAAAAATGTTGGCAAACTGTTGCAAGTGATCCCCTGAAAGGTTTTTCGGTGGAAACATATGGGTTTTTATCATCGGAAACAGAATTAGCCCTCGACGTCTGAACAACTTTTTTTGAAAAAATCCCTAAACCGCGCGGTCACAATTTCTGCTAAAAATCTGACGTTCTGCAATTCACTCAAAAATGTTGGCAAACTGTTGCAAGTGATCCCCTGAAATGTTTTTTGGTGGAAACAGATGGGTATTTATCATCGTAAACAGAATAAGCCCTCGACGTCTGAACAACTTTTTTTGAAAAAATCCCTAAGCTGCGCGGTCACAATTTCTGCTAAAAATCTGACGTTCTGCAATTCACTCGAAAATGTTGGCAAACTGTTGCAAGTGATCCCCTGAAATGTTTTTCAGTGGAAACAGATGGGTATTTATCATCGGAAACAGAATTATCCCTCGACGTCTGAACAACTTTTTTTGAAAAAATCCCTAAGCCGCGCGGTCACAATTTCTGCTAAAAATCTGACGTTCTGCAATTCACTCCAAAATGTTGGGAAACTGTTGCAAGTGATCCCCTGAAATGTTGTTCGGTGGAAACAGATGGGTTTTTATCATCGGAAACAGAATTAGCCCTCGACGTCTGAACAACTTTTTTTGAAAAAATCCCTAAGCCGCGCGGTCACGATTTCTGCTAAAAATCTGACGTTCTGCAATTCATTCAAAAATGTTGGGAAACTGTTGCAAGTGATCCCCTGAAATGTTTTTCGGTGGAAACAGATGGGTTTTTATCATCGGAAACAGAATTAGCCCTCGACGTCGGAACAACTTTTTTTGAAAAAATCCCTAAGCCGCGCGGTCACAATTTCTGCTAAAAATCTGACGTTCTGCAATTCACCCGAAAATGTTGGCAAACTGTTGCAAGTGATCCCCTGAAATGTTTTGCGGTGGAAACAGATGGGTTTTTATCATCGGAAACAGAATTAGCCCTCGACGTCTGAACAACTTTTTTTGAAAAAATCCCTAAGCCGCGCGGTCACGATTTCTGCTAAAAATCTGACGTTCTGCAATTCACTCCAAAATGTTGGCAAACTGTTGCAAGTGATCCCCTGAAAGGTTTTTCGGTGGAAACAGATGGGTTTTTATCATCGGAAACAGAATTAGCCCTCGACGTCGGAACAACTTTTTTTGAAAAAATCCCTAAGCCGCGCGGTCAGAATTTCTGCTAAAAATCTGACGTTCTGCAATTCACTCAAAAATGTTGGCAAACTGTTGCGAGTGATCCCCTGAAATGTTTTTCGGTGGAAACAGATGGGTTTTTATCATCGGAAACAGAATTAGCCCTCGACGTCTGAATAACTTTTTTTGAAAAAATCCCTAAGCCGCGCGGTCACAATTTCTGCTAAAAATCTGACGTTCTGCAATTCACTCAAAAATGTTGGCAAACTGTTGCAAGTGATCCCCTGAAATGTTTTTCGGTGGAAACAGATGGGTTTTTATCATCGGAAACAGAATTAGCCCTCGACGTCTGAATAACTTTTTTTGAAAAAATCCCTAAGCCGCGCAGTCACAATTTCTGCTCAAAATCTGACGTTCTGCAATTCACTCATCAATGTTGGTAAACTGTTGCAAGTGATCCCCTGAAAGGTTTTTTGGTGGAAACAGATGGGTTTTTATCATCGGAAACAGAATTAGCCCTCGACGTCTGAACAACTTTTTTTGAAAAAATCCCTAAGCCGCGCGGTCACGATTTCTGCTAAAAATCTGACGTTCTGCAATTCATTCAAAAATGTTGGGAAACTGTTGCAAGTGATCCCCTGAAAGGTTTTTCGGTGGAAACAGATGGGTTTTTATCATCGGAAACAGAATTAGCCCTCGACGTCGGAACAACTTTTTTTGAAAAAATCCCTAAGCCGCGCAGTCACAATTTCTGCTAAAAATCTGACGTTCTGCAATTCACTCCAAAATGTTGGCAAACTGTTGCAAGTGATCCCCTGAAATGTTGTTCGGTGGAAACAGATGGGTTTTTATCATCGGAAACAGAATTAGCCCTTGACGTCTGAACAACTTTTTTTGAAAAAATCCCTAAGCCGCGCGGTCACGATTTCTGCTAAAAATCTGACGTTCTGCAATTCATTCAAAAATGTTGGTAAACTGTTGCAAGTGATCCCCTGAAAGGTTTTTCGGTGGAAACAGATGGGTTTTTATCATCGGAAACAGAATTAGCCCTCGACGTCGGAACAACTTTTTTTGAAAAAATCCCTAAACCGCGCGGTCACAATTTCTGCTAAAAATCTGACGTTCTGCAATTCACTCCAAAATGTTGGCAAACTGTTGCAAGTGATCCCCTGAAAGGTTTTTCAGTGGAAACAGATGGGTTTTTATCATCAGAAACAGAATTAGCCCTCGACGTCTGAACAACTTTTTTTGAAAAAATCCCTAAGCCGCGCGGTCACGATTTCTGCTAAAAATCTGACGTTCTGCAATTCATTCAAAAATGTTGGGAAACTGTTGCAAGTGATCCCCTGAAATGTTTTTCGGTGGAAACAGATGGGTTTTTATCATCGGAAACAGAATTAGCCCTCGACGTCGGAACAACTTTTTTTGAAAAAATCCCTAAGGCGCGGTCACAATTTCTGCTAAAAATCTGACGTTCTGCAATTCACTCGAAAATGTTGGCAAACTGTTGCAAGTGATCCCCTGAAATGTTTTGCGGTGGAAACAGATGGGTTTTTATCATCGGAAACAGAATTAGCCCTCGACGTCTGAATAACTTTTTTTGAAAAAATCCCTAAGCCGCGCGGTCACAATTTCTGCTAAAAATCTGACGTTCTGCAATTCACTCAAAAATGTTGGCAAACTGTTGCAAGTGATCCCCTGAAATGTTTTGCGGTGGAAACAGATGGGTTTTTATCATCGGAAACAGAATTAGCCCTCGACGTCTGAACAACTTTTTTTGAAAAAATCCCTAAGCCGCGCGGTCACGATTTCTGCTAAAAATCTGACGTTCTGCAATTCACTCCAAAATGTTGGCAAACTGTTGCAAGTGATCCCCTGAAAGGTTTTTCGGTGGAAACAGATGGGTTTTTATCATCGGAAACAGAATTAGCCCTCGACGTCGGAACAACTTTTTTTGAAAAAATCCCTAAGCCGCGCGGTCACAATTTCTGCTAAAAATCTGACGTTCTGCAATTCACTCGAAAATGTTGGCAAACTGTTGCAAGTGATCCCCTGAAATGTTTTGCGGTGGAAACAGATGGGTTTTTATCATCGGAAACAGAATTAGCCCTCGACGTCTGAATAACTTTTTTTGAAAAAATCCCTAAGCCGCGCGGTCACAATTTCTGCTAAAAATCTGACGTTCTGCAATTCACTCAAAAATGTTGGCAAACTGTTGCAAGTGATCCCCTGAAATGTTTTGCGGTGGAAACAGATGGGTTTTTATCATCGGAAACAGAATTAGCCCTCGACGTCTGAACAACTTTTTTTGAAAAAATCCCTAAGCCGCGCGGTCACGATTTCTGCTAAAAATCTGACGTTCTGCAATTCACTCCAAAATGTTGGGAAACTGTTGCAAGTGATCCCCTGAAAGGTTTTTCGGTGGAAACAGATGGGTTTTTATCATCGGAAACAGAATTAGCCCTCGACGTCGGAACAACTTTTTTTGAAAAAATCCCTAAGCCGCGCGGTCACAATTTCTGCTAAAAATCTGACGTTCTGCAATTCACTCAAAAATGTTGGCAAACTGTTGCGAGTGATCCCCTGAAATGTTTTTCGGTGGAAACAGATGGGTATTTATTATCGGAAACAGAATTAGCCCTCGACGTCTGAACAACTTTTTTTGAAAAAATCCTTAAGCCGCGCGGTCAGGATTTCTCCTAAAAATCTGACGTTCTGCAATTCACTCAAAAATGTTGGCAAACTCTTGCAAGTGATCCCCTGAAAGGTTTTTCGGTGGAAACAGATGGGTTTTTATCATCGGAAACAGAATTAGCCCTCGACGTCTGAACAACTTTTTTTGAAAAAATCCCTAAGCCGCACGGTCACAATTTCTGCTAAAAATCTGAAGTTCTGCAATTCACTCCAAATTGTTGGCACATTGTTGCAAGTGATCCCCTGAAAGGTTTTTCGGTGGAAACAGATGGGTTTTTATCATCGGAAACAGAATTAGCCCTCGACGTCTGAATAACTTTTTTTGAAAAAATCCCTAAGCCGCGCGGTCACAATTTCTGCTAAAAATCTGACGTTCTGCAATTCACTCAAAAATGTTGGCAAACTGTTGCAAGTGATCCCCTGAAATGTTTTTCGGTGGAAACAGATGGGTTTTTATCATCGGAAACAGAATTAGCCCTCGACGTCTGAATAACTTTTTTTGAAAAAATCCCTAAGCCGCGCAGTCACAATTTCTGCTCAAAATCTGACGTTCTGCAATTCACTCATCAATGTTGGTAAACTGTTGCAAGTGATCCCCTGAAAGGTTTTTTGGTGGAAACAGATGGGTTTTTATCATCGGAAACAGAATTAGCCCTCGACGTCTGAACAACTTTTTTTGAAAAAATCCCTAAGCCGCGCGGTCACGATTTCTGCTAAAAATCTGACGTTCTGCAATTCATTCAAAAATGTTGGGAAACTGTTGCAAGTGATCCCCTGAAAGGTTTTTCGGTGGAAACAGATGGGTTTTTATCATCGGAAACAGAATTAGCCCTCGACGTCGGAACAACTTTTTTTGAAAAAATCCCTAAGCCGCGCAGTCACAATTTCTGCTAAAAATCTGACGTTCTGCAATTCACTCCAAAATGTTGGCAAACTGTTGCAAGTGATCCCCTGAAATGTTGTTCGGTGGAAACAGATGGGTTTTTATCATCGGAAACAGAATTAGCCCTTGACGTCTGAACAACTTTTTTTGAAAAAATCCCTAAGCCGCGCGGTCACGATTTCTGCTAAAAATCTGACGTTCTGCAATTCATTCAAAAATGTTGGTAAACTGTTGCAAGTGATCCCCTGAAAGGTTTTTCGGTGGAAACAGATGGGTTTTTATCATCGGAAACAGAATTAGCCCTCGACGTCGGAACAACTTTTTTTGAAAAAATCCCTAAACCGCGCGGTCACAATTTCTGCTAAAAATCTGACGTTCTGCAATTCACTCCAAAATGTTGGCAAACTGTTGCAAGTGATCCCCTGAAAGGTTTTTCAGTGGAAACAGATGGGTTTTTATCATCAGAAACAGAATTAGCCCTCGACGTCTGAACAACTTTTTTTGAAAAAATCCCTAAGCCGCGCGGTCACGATTTCTGCTAAAAATCTGACGTTCTGCAATTCATTCAAAAATGTTGGGAAACTGTTGCAAGTGATCCCCTGAAATGTTTTTCGGTGGAAACAGATGGGTTTTTATCATCGGAAACAGAATTAGCCCTCGACGTCGGAACAACTTTTTTTGAAAAAATCCCTAAGGCGCGGTCACAATTTCTGCTAAAAATCTGACGTTCTGCAATTCACTCGAAAATGTTGGCAAACTGTTGCAAGTGATCCCCTGAAATGTTTTGCGGTGGAAACAGATGGGTTTTTATCATCGGAAACAGAATTAGCCCTCGACGTCTGAATAACTTTTTTTGAAAAAATCCCTAAGCCGCGCGGTCACAATTTCTGCTAAAAATCTGACGTTCTGCAATTCACTCAAAAATGTTGGCAAACTGTTGCAAGTGATCCCCTGAAATGTTTTGCGGTGGAAACAGATGGGTTTTTATCATCGGAAACAGAATTAGCCCTCGACGTCTGAACAACTTTTTTTGAAAAAATCCCTAAGCCGCGCGGTCACGATTTCTGCTAAAAATCTGACGTTCTGCAATTCACTCCAAAATGTTGGCAAACTGTTGCAAGTGATCCCCTGAAAGGTTTTTCGGTGGAAACAGATGGGTTTTTATCATCGGAAACAGAATTAGCCCTCGACGTCGGAACAACTTTTTTTGAAAAAATCCCTAAGCCGCGCGGTCACAATTTCTGCTAAAAATCTGACGTTCTGCAATTCACTCAAAAATGTTGGCAAACTCTTGCAAGTGATCCCCTGAAAGGTTTTTCGGTGGAAACAGATGGGTTTTTATCATCGGAAACAGAATTAGCCCTCGACGTCTGAACAACTTTTTTTGAAAAAATCCCTAAGCCGCGCGGTCACAATTTCTGCTAAAAATCTGAAGTTCTGCAATTCACTCCAAATTGTTGGCAAATTGTTGCAAGTGATCCCCTGAAAGGTTTTTCGGTGGAAACAGATGGGTTTTTATCATCGGAAACAGAATTAGCCCTCGACGTCTGAACAACTTTTTTTGAAAAAATCCCTAAGCCGCGCGGTCACGATTTCTGCTAAAAATCTGACGTTCTGCAATTCACTCAAAAATGTTGGCAAACTGTTGCAAGTGATCCCCTGAAAGGTTTTTCAGTGGAAACAGATGGGTTTTTATCATCGGAAACAAAATTAGCCCTCGACGTCTGAACAACTTTTTTTGAAAAAATCCCTAAACCGCGCGGTCACAATTTCTGCTAAAAATCTGACGTTCTGCAATTCACTCAAAAATGTTGGCAAACTGTTGCAAGTGATCTCCTGAAAGGTTTTTTGGTGGAAACAGATGGGTTTTTATCATCGGAAACAGAATTAGCCCTCGACGTCTGAACAACTTTTTTTGAAAAAATCCCTAAGCCGCGCGGTCACAATTTCTGCTAAAAATCTGACGTTCTGCAATTCACTCCAAAATGTTGGCAAACTGTTGCAAGTGATCCCCTGAAATGTTGTTCGGTGGAAACAGATGGGTTTTTATCATCGGAAACAGAATTAGCCCTTGACGTCTGAACAACTTTTTTTGAAAAAATCCCTAAGCCGCGCGGTCACGATTTCTGCTAAAAATCTGACGTTCTGCAATTCATTCAAAAATGTTGGGAAACTGTTGCAAGTGATCCCCTGAAATGTTTTTCGGTGGAAACAGATGGGTTTTTATCATCGGAAACAGAATTAGCTCTTGACGTCTGAACAACTTTTTTTGAAAAAATCCCTAAGCCGCGCGGTCACGATTTCTGCTAAAAATCGGACGTTCTGCAATTCATTCAAAAATGTTGGGAAACTGTTGCAAGTGATCCCCTGAAATGTTTTTCGGTGGAAACAGATGGGTTTTTATCATCGGAAACCGAATTAGCCCTCGACGTCGGAACAACTTTTTTTGAAAAAATCCCTAAGCCGCGCGGTCACAATTTCTGCTAAAAATCTGACGTTCTGCAATTCACTCAAAAATGTTGGCAAACTGTTGCAAGTGATCCCCTGAAATGTTTTGCGGTGGAAACAGATGGGTTTTTATCATCGGAAACAGAATTAGCCCTCGACGTCTGAACAACTTTTTTTGAAAAAATCCCTAAGCCGCGCGGTCACGATTTCTGCTAAAAATCTGACGTTCTGCAATTCACTCCAAAATGTTGGGAAACTGTTGCAAGTGATCCCCTGAAAGGTTTTTCGGTGGAAACAGATGGGTTTTTATCATCGGAAACAGAATTAGCCCTCGACGTCGGAACAACTTTTTTTGAAAAAATCCCTAAGCCGCGCGGTCACAATTTCTGCTAAAAATCTGACGTTCTGCAATTCACTCAAAAATGTTGGCAAACTGTTGCGAGTGTTCCCCTGAAATGTTTTTCGGTGGAAACAGATGGGTTTTTATCATCGGAAACAGAATTAGCCATCGACGTCTGAATAACTTTTTTTGAAAAAATCCCTAAGCCGCGCGGTCACAATTTCTGCTAAAAATCTGACGTTCTGCAATTCACTCAAAAATGTTGGCAAACTGTTGCAAGTGATCCCCTGAAATGTTTTTCGGTGGAAACAGATGGGTTTTTATCATCGGAAACAGAATTAGCCCTCGACGTCTGAATAACGTTTTTTGAAAAAATCCCTAAGCCGCGCAGTCACAATTTCTGCTAAAAATCTGACGTTCTGCAATTCACTCATCAATGTTGGTAAACTGTTGCAAGTGATCTCCTGAAAGGTTTTTTGGTGGAAACAGATGGGTTTTTATCATCGGAAACAGAATTAGCCCTCGACGTCTGAACAACTTTTTTTGAAAAAATCCCTAAGCCGCGCGGTCACAATTTCTGCTAAAAATCTGACGTTCTGCAATTCACTCCAAAATGTTGGCAAACTGTTGCAAGTGATCCCCTGAAATGTTGTTCGGTGGAAACAGATGGGTTTTTATCATCGGAAACAGAATTAGCCCTTGACGTCTGAACAACTTTTTTTGAAAAAATCCCTAAGCCGCGCGGTCACGATTTCTGCTAAAAATCTGACGTTCTGCAATTCATTCAAAAATGTTGGGAAACTGTTGCAAGTGATCCCCTGAAATGTTTTTCGGTGGAAACAGATGGGTTTTTATCATCGGAAACAGAATTAGCCCTCAACGTCGGAAAAACTTTTTTTGAAAAAATCCCTAAGCCGCGCGGTCACAATTTCTGCTAAAAATCTGACGTTCTGCAATTCACTCAAAAATGTTGGCAAACTGTTGCAAGTGATCCCCTGAAATGTTTTTCGGTGGAAACAGATGGGTTTTTATCATCGGAAACAGAATTAGCCCTCGACGTCTGAATAACTTTTTTTGAAAAAATCCCTAAGCCGCGCGGTCACGATTTCTGCTAAAAATCGGACGTTCTGCAATTCATTCAAAAATGTTGGGAAACTGTTGCAAGTGATCCCCTGAAATGTTTTGCGGTGGAAACAGATGGGTTTTTATCATCGGAAACAGAATTAGCCCTCGACGTCTGAACAACTTTTTTTGAAAAAATCCCTAAGCCGCGCGGTCACGATTTCTGCTAAAAATCTGACGTTCTGCAATTCACTCCAAAATGTTGGCAAACTGTTGCAAGTGATCCCCTGAAAGGTTTTTCGGTGGAAACAGATGGGTTTTTATCATCGGAAACAGAATTAGCCCTCGACGTCGGAACAACTTTTTTTAAAAAAATCCCTAAGCCGCGCGGTCACAATTTCTGCTAAAAATCTGACGTTCTGCAATTCACTCAAAAATGTTGGCAAACTGTTGCGAGTGATCCCCTGAAATGTTTTTCGGTGGAAACAGATGGGTTTTTATCATCGGAAACAGAATTAGCCCTCGACGTCTGAATAACTTTTTTTGAAAAAATCCCTAAGCCGCGCGGTCACGATTTCTGCTAAAAATCTGACGTTCTGCAATTCATTCAAAAATGTTGGGAAACTGTTGCAAGTGATCCCCTGAAATGTTTTTCGGTGGAAACAGATGGGTTTTTATCATCGGAAACAGAATTAGCCCTGGACGTCGGAACAACTTTTTTTGAAAAAATCCCTAAGCCGCGCGGTCACAATTTCTGCTCAAAATCTGACGTTCTGCAATTCACTCAAAAATGTTGGCAAACTGTTGCAAGTGATCCCCTGAAATGTTTTTCGGTGGAAACAGATGGGTTTTTATCATCGGAAACAGAATTAGCCCTCGACGTCTGAATAACTTTTTTTGAAAAAATCCCTAAGCCGCGCGGTCACGATTTCTGCTAAAAATCTGACGTTCTGCAATTCATTCAAAAATGTTGGGAAACTGTTGCAAGTGATCCCCTGAAATGTTTTTCGGTGGAAACAGATGGGTTTTTATCATCGGAAACAGAATTAGCCCTCGACGTTGGAACAACTTTTTTTGAAAAAATCCCTAAGCCGCGCGGTCACAATTTCTGCTAAAAATCTGACGTTCTGCAATTCACTCAAAAATGTTGGCAAACTGTTGCAAGTGATCCCCTGAAATGTTTTTCGGTGGAAAAAGAGGGGTTTTTATCATCGGAAACAGAATTAGCCCTCGACGTCTGAATAACTTTTTTTGAAAAAATCCCTAAGCCGCGCGGTCACGATTTCTGCTAAAAATCGGACGTTCTGCAATTCATTCAAAAATGTTGGGAAACTGTTGCAAGTGATCCCCTGAAATGTTTTTCGGTGGAAACAGATGGGTTTTTATCATCGGAAACCGAATTAGCCCTCGACGTCGGAACAACTTTTTTTGAAAAAATCCCTAAGCCGCGCGGTCACAATTTCTGCTAAAAATCTGACGTTCTGCAATTCACTCAAAAATGTTGGCAAACTGTTGCAAGTGATCCCCTGAAATGTTTTTCGGTGGAAACAGATGGGTTTTTATCATCGGAAACAGAATTAGCCCTCGACGTCTGAATAACTTTTTTTGAAAAAATCCCTAAGCCGCGCGGTCACGATTTCTGCTAAAAATCTGACGTTCTGCAATTCATTCAAAAATGTTGGGAAACTGTTGCAAGTGATCCCCTGAAATGTTTTTCGGTGGAAACAGATGGGTTTTTATCATCGGAAACAGAATTAGCCCTCGACGTCGGAACAACTTTTTTTGAAAAAATCCCTAAGCCGCGCGGTCACAATTTCTGCTAAAAATCTGACGTTCTGCAATTCACTCAAAAATGTTGGCAAACTGTTGCGAGTGATCCCCTGAAATGTTTTTCGGTGGAAACAGATGGGTTTTTATCATCGGAAACAAAATTAGCCCACGACGTCTGAACAACTTTTTTTGAAAAAATCCCTAAGCCGCGCGGTCACAATTTCTGCTAAAAATCTGACGTTCTGCAATTCACTCAAAAATGTTGGCAAACTGTTGCAAGTGATCCCCTGAAATGTTGTTCGGTGGAAACAGATGGGTTTTTATCATCGGAAACAGAATTAGCCCTCGACGTCTGAATAACTTTTTTTGAAAAAATCCCTAAGCCGCGCGGTCACAATTTCTGCTAAAAATCTGACGTTCTGCAATTCACTCAAAAATGTTGGCAAACTGTTGCAAGTGATCCCCTGAAATGTTTTTCGGTGGAAACAGATGGGTTTTTATCATCGGAAACAGAATTAGCCCTCGACGTCGGAACAACTTTTTTTGAAAAAATCCCTAAGCCGCGCGGTCACAATTTCTGCTAAAAATCTGACGTTCTGCAATTCACTCAAAAATGTTGGCAAACTGTTGCAAGTGATCCCCTGAAATGTTTTTCGGTGGAAACAGATGGGTTTTTATCATCGGAAACAGAATTAGCCCTCGACGTCTGAATAACTTTTTTTGAAAAAATCCCTAAGCCGCGCGGTCACGATTTCTGCTAAAAATCTGACGTTCTGCAATTCACTCCAAAATGTTGGCAAACTGTTGCAAGTGATCCCCTGAAATGTTGTTCGGTGGAAACAGATGGGTTTTTATCATCGGAAACAGAATTAGCCCTTGACGTCTGAACAACTTTTTTTGAAAAAATCCCTAAGCCGCGCGGTCACGATTTCTGCTAAAAATCTGACGTTCTGCAATTCATTCAAAAATGTTGGGAAACTGTTGCAAGTGATCCCCTGAAATGTTTTTCGGTGGAAACAGATGGGTTTTTATCATCGGAAACAGAATTAGCCCTCGACGTCTGAACAACTTTTTTTGAAAAAATCCCTAAGCCGCGCGGTCACGATTTCTGCTAAAAATCTGACGTTCTGCAATTCACTCCAAAATGTTGGCAAACTGTTGCAAGTGATCCCCTGAAAGGTTTTTCGGTGGAAACAGATGGGTTTTTATCATCGGAAACAGAATTAGCCCTCGACGTCGGAACAACTTTTTTTGAAAAAATCCCTAAGCCGCGCGGTCACGATTTCTGCTAAAAATCGGACGTTCTGCAATTCATTCAAAAATGTTGGGAAACTGTTGCGAGTGATCCCCTGAAATGTTTTTCGGTGGAAACAGATGGGTTTTTATCATCGGAAACCGAATTAGCCCTCGACGTCGGAACAACTTTTTTTGAAAAAATCCCTAAGCCGCGCGGTCACAATTTCTGCTAAAAATCTGACGTTCTGCAATTCACTCAAAAATGTTGGCAAACTGTTGCAAGTGATCCCCTGAAATGTTTTTCGGTGGAAACAGATGGGTTTTTATCATCGGAAACAGAATTAGCCCTCGACGTCTGAATAACGTTTTTTGAAAAAATCCCTAAGCCGCGCAGTCACAATTTCTGCTCAAAATCTGACGTTCTGCAATTCACTCATCAATGTTGGTAAACTGTTGCAAGTGATCTCCTGAAAGGTTTTTTGGTGGAAACAGATGGGTTTTTATCATCGGAAACAGAATTAGCCCTCGACGTCTGAACAACTTTTTTTGAAAAAATCCCTAAGCCGCGCGGTCACAATTTCTGCTAAAAATCTGACGTTCTGCAATTCACTCCAAAATGTTGGCAAACTGTTGCAAGTGATCCCCTGAAATGTTGTTCGGTGGAAACAGATGGGTTTTTATCATCGGAAACAGAATTAGCCCTCGACGTCTGAACAACTTTTTTTGAAAAAATCCCTAAGCCGCGCGGTCACAATTTCTGCTAAAAATCTGACGTTCTGCAATTCACTCAAAAATGTTGGCAAACTGTTGCAAGTGATCCCCTGAAATGTTTTTCGGTGGAAACAGATGGGTTTTTATCATCGGAAACAGAATTAGCCCTCGACGTCGGAATAACGTTTTTTGAAAAAATCCCTAAGCCGCGCGGTCACAATTTCTGCTCAAAATCTGACGTTCTGCAATTCACTCATCAATGTTGGTAAACTGTTGCAAGTGATCTCCTGAAAGGTTTTTTGGTGGAAACAGATGGGTTTTTATCATCGGAAACAGAATTAGCCCTCGACGTCTGAACAACTTTTTTTGAAAAAATCCCTAAGCCGCGCGGTCACAATTTCTGCTAAAAATCTGACGTTCTGCAATTCACTCCAAAATGTTGGCAAACTGTTGCAAGTGATCCCCTGAAATGTTGTTCGGTGGAAACAGATGGGTTTTTATCATCGGAAACAGAATTAGCCCTTGACGTCTGAACAACTTTTTTTGAAAAAATCCCTAAGCCGCGCGGTCACGATTTCTGCTAAAAATCTGACGTTCTGCAATTCATTCAAAAATGTTGGGAAACTGTTGCAAGTGATCCCCTGAAATGTTTTTCGGTGGAAACAGATGGGTTTTTATCATCGGAAACAGAATTAGCCCTCGACGTCGGAACAACTTTTTTTGAAAAAATCCCTAAGCCGCGCGGTCACGATTTCTGCTAAAAATCTGACGTTCTGCAATTCACTCAAAAATGTTGGCAAACTGTTGCAAGTGATCCCCTGAAATGTTTTTCGGTGGAAACAGATGGGTTTTTATCATCGGAAACAGAATTAGCCCTCGACGTCTGAATAACTTTTTTTGAAAAAATCCCTAAGCCGCGCGGTCACGATTTCTGCTAAAAATCTGACGTTCTGCAATTCACTCAAAAATGTTGGCAAACTGTTGCGAGTGATCCCCTGAAATGTTTTTCGGTGGAAACAGATGGGTTTTTATCATCGGAAACAGAATTAGCCCTCGACGTCGGAACAACTTTTTTTGAAAAAATCCCTAAGCCGCGCGGTCACAATTTCTGCTAAAAATCTGACGTTCTGCAATTCACTCAAAAATGTTGGCAAACTGTTGCAAGTGATCCCCTGAAATGTTTTGCGGTGGAAACAGATGGGTTTTTATCATCGGAAACAGAATTAGCCCTCGACGTCTGAACAACTTTTTTTGAAAAAATCCCTAAGCCGCGCGGTCACGATTTCTGCTAAAAATCTGACGTTCTGCAATTCACTCCAAAATGTTGGGAAACTGTTGCAAGTGATCCCCTGAAAGGTTTTTCGGTGGAAACAGATGGGTTTTTATCATCGGAAACAGAATTAGCCCTCGACGTCGGAACAACTTTTTTTGAAAAAATCCCTAAGCCGCGCGGTCACGATTTCTGCTAAAAATCTGACGTTCTGCAATTCATTCAAAAATGTTGGGAAACTGTTGCAAGTGATCCCCTGAAATGTTTTTTGGTGGAAACAGATGGGTTTTTATCATCGGAAACAGAATTAGCCCTCGACGTCTGAACAACTTTTTTTGAAAAAATCCCTAAGCCGCGCGGTCACGATTTCTGCTAAAAATCTGACGTTCTGCAATTCATTCAAAAATGTTGGGAAACTGTTGCAAGTGATCCCCTGAAAGGTTTTTCGGTGGAAACAGATGGGTTTTTATCATCGGAAACCGAATTAGCCCTCGACGTCGGAACAACTTTTTTTGAAAAAATCCCTAAGCCGCGCGGTCACGATTTCTGCTAAAAATCTGACGTTCTGCAATTCATTCAAAAATGTTGGGAAACTGTTGCAAGTGATCCCCTGAAATGTTTTTCGGTGGAAACAGATGGGTTTTTATCATCGGAAACAGAATTAGCCCTCGACGTCTGAATAACTTTTTTTGAAAAAATCCCTAAGCCGCGCGGTCACGATTTCTGCTAAAAATCTGACGTTCTGCAATTCATTCAAAAATGTTGGGAAACTGTTGCAAGTGATCCCCTGAAATGTTTTTCGGTGGAAACAGATGGGTTTTTATCATCGGAAACAGAATTAGCCCTCGACGTCGGAACAACTTTTTTTGAAAAAATCCCTAAGCCGCGCGGTCACAATTTCTGCTAAAAATCTGACGTTCTGCAATTCACTCAAAAATGTTGGCAAACTGTTGCGAGTGATCCCCTGAAATGTTTTTCGGTGGAAACAGATGGGTTTTTATCATCGGAAACAAAATTAGCCCACGACGTCTGAACAACTTTTTTTGAAAAAATCCCTAAGCCGCGCGGTCACGATTTCTGCTAAAAATCTGACGTTCTGCAATTCATTCAAAAATGTTGGGAAACTGTTGCAAGTGATCCCCTGAAAGGTTTTTCGGTGGAAACAGATGGGTTTTTATCATCGGAAACAGAATTAGCCCTCGACGTCGGAACAACTTTTTTTGAAAAAATCCCTAAACCGCGCGGTCACAATTTCTGCTAAAAATCTGACGTTCTGCAATTCACTCCAAAATGTTGGCAAACTGTTGCAAGTGATCCCCTGAAAGGTTTTTCAGTGGAAACAGATGGGTTTTTATCATCAGAAACAGAATTAGCCCTCGACGTCTGAACAACTTTTTTTGAAAAAATCCCTAAGCCGCGCGGTCACGATTTCTGCTAAAAATCTGACGTTCTGCAATTCATTCAAAAATGTTGGGAAAATGTTGCAAGTGATCCCCTGAAATGTTTTTCGGTGGAAACAGATGGGTTTTTATCATCGGAAACAGAATTAGCCCTCGACGTCGGAACAACTTTTTTTGAAAAAATCCCTAAGGCGCGGTCACAATTTCTGCTAAAAATCTGACGTTCTGCAATTCACTCGAAAATGTTGGCAAACTGTTGCAAGTGATCCCCTGAAATGTTTTGCGGTGGAAACAGATGGGTTTTTATCATCGGAAACAGAATTAGCCCTCGACGTCTGAATAACTTTTTTTGAAAAAATCCCTAAGCCGCGCGGTCACAATTTCTGCTAAAAATCTGACGTTCTGCAATTCACTCAAAAATGTTGGCAAACTGTTGCAAGTGATCCCCTGAAATGTTTTGCGGTGGAAACAGATGGGTTTTTATCATCGGAAACAGAATTAGCCCTCGACGTCTGAACAACTTTTTTTGAAAAAATCCCTAAGCCGCGCGGTCACGATTTCTGCTAAAAATCTGACGTTCTGCAATTCACTCCAAAATGTTGGCAAACTGTTGCAAGTGATCCCCTGAAAGGTTTTTCGGTGGAAACAGATGGGTTTTTATCATCGGAAACAGAATTAGCCCTCGACGTCGGAACAACTTTTTTTGAAAAAATCCCTAAGCCGCGCGGTCACAATTTCTGCTAAAAATCTGACGTTCTGCAATTCACTCGAAAATGTTGGCAAACTGTTGCAAGTGATCCCCTGAAATGTTTTGCGGTGGAAACAGATGGGTTTTTATCATCGGAAACAGAATTAGCCCTCGACGTCTGAACAACTTTTTTTGAAAAAATCCCTAAGCCGCGCGGTCACAATTTCTGCTAAAAATCTGACGTTCTGCAATTCACTCAAAAATGTTGGCAAACTGTTGCAAGTGATCCCCTGAAAGGTTTTTCAGTGGAAACAGATGGGTTTTTATCATCGGAAACAGAATTAGCCCTCGATGTCTGAACAACTTTTTTTGAAAAAATCCCTAAGCCGCGCGGTCACGATTTCTGCTAAAAATCTGACGTTCTGCAATTCATTCAAAAATGTTGGGAAACTGTTGCAAGTGATCCCCTGAAATGTTTTTCAGTGGAAACAGATGGGTTTTTATCATCGGAAACAGAATTAGCCCTCGACGTCGGAACAACTTTTTTTGAAAAAATCCCTAAGCCGCGCGGTCACAATTTCTGCTAAAAATCTGACGTTCTGCAATTCACTCAAAAATGTTGGCAAACTGTTGCGAGTGATCCCCTGAAATGTTTTTCGGTGGAAACAGATGGGTATTTATTATCGGAAACAGAATTAGCCCTCGACGTCTGAACAACTTTTTTTGAAAAAATCCCTAAGCCGCGCGGTCACGATTTCTACTCAAAATCTGACGTTCTGCAATTCACTCAAAAATGTTGGCAAACTGTTGCAAGTGATCCCCTGAAAGGTTTTTCGGTGGAAACAGATGGGTTTTTATCATCGGAAACAAAATTAGCCCTCGACGTCTGAACAACTTTTTTTGAAAAAATCCCTAAGCCGCGCGGTCACAATTTCTGCTGAAAATCTGACGTTCTGCAATTCACTCAAAAATGTTGGCAAACTGTTGCAAGTGATCCCCTGAAAGGTTTTTCGGTGGAAACATATGGGTTTTTATCATCGGAAACAGAATTAGCCCTCGACGTCTGAACAACTTTTTTTGAAAAAATCCCTAAACCGCGCGGTCACAATTTCTGCTAAAAATCTGACGTTCTGCAATTCACTCAAAAATGTTGGCAAACTGTTGCAAGTGATCCCCTGAAATGTTTTTTGGTGGAAACAGATGGGTATTTATCATCGGAAACAGAATTAGCCCTCAACGTCTGAACAACTTTTTTTGAAAAAATCCCTAAGCTGCGCGGTCACAATTTCTGCTAAAAATCTGACGTTCTGCAATTCACTCAAAACTGTTGGCAAACTGTTGCAAGTGATCCCCTGAAATGTTTTTCAGTGGAAACAGATGGGTATTTATCATCGGAAACAGAATTATCCCTCGACGTCTGAACAACTTTTTTTGAAAAACTCCCTAAACCGCGCGGTCACAATTTCTGCTAAAAATCTGACGTTCTGCAATTCACTCCAAAATGTTGGCAAACTGTTGCAAGTGATCCCCTGAAATGTTGTTCAGTGGAAACAGATGGGTTTTTATCATCGGAAACAGAATTAGCCCTTGACGTCTGAACAACTTTTTTTGAAAAAATCCCTAAGCCGCGCGGTCACGATTTCTGCTAAAAATCTGACGTTCTGCAATTCATTCAAAAATGTTGGGAAACTGTTGCAAATGATCCCCTGAAATGTTTTTCGGTGGAAACAGATGGGTTTTTATCATCGGAAACAGAATTAGCCCTCGACGTCGGAACAACTTTTTTTGAAAAAATCCCTAAGCCGCGCGGTCACAATTTCTGCTAAAAATCTGACGTTCTGCAATTCACTCCAAAATGTTGGCAAACTGTTGCAAGTGATCCCCTGAAATGTTGTTCAGTGGAAACAGATGGGTTTTTATCATCGGAAACAGAATTAGCCCTTGACGTCTGAACAACTTTTTTTGAAAAAATCCCTAAGCCGCGCGGTCACGATTTCTGCTAAAAATCTGACGTTCTGCAATTCATTCAAAAATGTTGGGAAACTGTTGCAAATGATCCCCTGAAATGTTTTGCGGTGGAAAGAGATGGGTTTTTATCATCGGAAACAGAATTAGCCCTCGACGTCTGAACAACTTTTTTTGAAAAAATCCCTAAGCCGCGCGGTCACAATTTCTGCTAAAAATCTGACGTTCTGCAATTCACTCCAAAATGTTGGCAAACTGTTGCAAGTGATCCCCTGAAAGGTTTTTCAGTGGAAACAGATGGGTTTTTATCATCGGAAACAGAATTAGCCCTCGACGTCTGAACAACTTTTTTTGAAAAAATCCCTAAGCCGCGCGGTCACAATTTCTGCTAAAAATCTGACGTTCTGCAATTCACTCCAAAATGTTGGCAAACTGTTGCAAGTGATCCCCTGAAATGTTTTTCGGTGGAAACAGATGGGTATTTATTATCGGAAACAGAATTAGCGCTCGGCGTCTGAACAACTTTTTTTGAAAAAATCCCTAAGCCGCGCGGTCATGATTTTTGCTAAAAATCTGACGTTCTGCAATTCACTCAAAAATGTTGGCAAACTGTTGCAAGTGATCCCCTGAAAGGTTTTTCGGTGGAAACAGATGGGTTTTTATCATCGGAAACAAACTTAGCCCTCGACGTCTGAACAACTTTTTTTGAAAAAATCCCTAAGCCGCGCGGTCACAATTTCTGCTAAAAATCTGACGTTCTGCAATTCACTCAAAAATGTTGGCAAACTGTTGCAAGTGATCCCCTGAAAGGTTTTTCAGTGGAAACAGATGGGTTTTTATCATCGGAAACAGAATTAGCCCTCGACGTCTGAACAACTTTTTTTGAAAAAATCCCTAAGCCGCGCGGTCACGATTTCTGCTAAAAATCTGACGTTCTGCAATTCATTCAAAAATGTTGGGAAACTGTTGCAAGTGATCCCCTGAAATGTTTTTCAGTGGAAACAGATGGGTTTTTATCATCGGAAACAGAATTAGCCCTCGACGTCGGAACAACTTTTTTTGAAAAAATCCCTAAGCCGCGCGGTCACAATTTCTGCTAAAAATCTGACGTTCTGCAATTCACTCAAAAATGTTGGCAAACTGTTGCGAGTGATCCCCTGAAATGTTTTTCGGTGGAAACAGATGGGTATTTATTATCGGAAACAGAATTAGCCCTCGACGTCTGAACAACTTTTTTTGAAAAAATCCCTAAGCCGCGCGGTCACGATTTCTACTCAAAATCTGACGTTCTGCAATTCACTCAAAAATGTTGGCAAACTGTTGCAAGTGATCCCCTGAAAGGTTTTTCGGTGGAAACAGATGGGTTTTTATCATCGGAAACAAAATTAGCCCTCGACGTCTGAACAACTTTTTTTGAAAAAATCCCTAAGCCGCGCGGTCACAATTTCTGCTGAAAATCTGACGTTCTGCAATTCACTCAAAAATGTTGGCAAACTGTTGCAAGTGATCCCCTGAAAGGTTTTTCGGTGGAAACATATGGGTTTTTATCATCGGAAACAGAATTAGCCCTCGACGTCTGAACAACTTTTTTTGAAAAAATCCCTAAACCGCGCGGTCACAATTTCTGCTAAAAATCTGACGTTCTGCAATTCACTCAAAAATGTTGGCAAACTGTTGCAAGTGATCCCCTGAAATGTTTTTTGGTGGAAACAGATGGGTATTTATCATCGGAAACAGAATTAGCCCTCAACGTCTGAACAACTTTTTTTGAAAAAATCCCTAAGCTGCGCGGTCACAATTTCTGCTAAAAATCTGACGTTCTGCAATTCACTCAAAAATGTTGGCAAACTGTTGCAAGTGATCCCCTGAAATGTTTTTCAGTGGAAACAGATGGGTATTTATCATCGGAAACAGAATTATCCCTCGACGTCTGAACAACTTTTTTTGAAAAACTCCCTAAACCGCGCGGTCACAATTTCTGCTAAAAATCTGACGTTCTGCAATTCACTCCAAAATGTTGGCAAACTGTTGCAAGTGATCCCCTGAAATGTTGTTCAGTGGAAACAGATGGGTTTTTATCATCGGAAACAGAATTAGCCCTTGACGTCTGAACAACTTTTTTTGAAAAAATCCCTAAGCCGCGCGGTCACGATTTCTGCTAAAAATCTGACGTTCTGCAATTCATTCAAAAATGTTGGGAAACTGTTGCAAATGATCCCCTGAAATGTTTTTCGGTGGAAACAGATGGGTTTTTATCATCGGAAACAGAATTAGCCCTCGACGTCGGAACAACTTTTTTTGAAAAAATCCCTAAGCCGCGCGGTCACAATTTCTGCTAAAAATCTGACGTTCTGCAATTCACTCGAAAATGTTGGCAAACTGTTGCAAGTGATCCCCTGAAATGTTTTGCGGTGGAAACAGATGGGTTTTTATCATCGGAAACAGAATTAGCCCTCGACGTCTGAATAACTTTTTTTGAAAAAATCCCTAAGCCGCGCGGTCACAATTTCTGCTAAAAATCTGACGTTCTGCAATTCACTCAAAAATGTTGGCAAACTGTTGCAAGTGATCCCCTGAAATGTTTTGCGGTGGAAAGAGATGGGTTTTTATCATCGGAAACAGAATTAGCCCTCGACGTCTGAACAACTTTTTTTGAAAAAATCCCTAAGCCGCGCGGTCACAATTTCTGCTAAAAATCTGACGTTCTGCAATTCACTCCAAAATGTTGGCAAACTGTTGCAAGTGATCCCCTGAAAGGTTTTTCAGTGGAAACAGATGGGTTTTTATCATCGGAAACAGAATTAGCCCTCGACGTCTGAACAACTTTTTTTGAAAAAATCCCTAAGCCGCGCGGTCACGATTTCTGCTAAAAATCTGACGTTCTGCAATTCATTCAAAAATGTTGGGAAACTGTTGCAAGTGATCCCCTGAAATGTTTTTCGGTGGAAACAGATGGGTTTTTATCATCGGAAACAGAATTAGCCCTCGACGTCGGAACAACTTTTTTTGAAAAAATCCCTAAGCCGCGCGGTCACAATTTCTGCTAAAAAACTGACGTTCTGCAATTCACTCAAAAATGTTGGCAAACTGTTGCGAGTGATCCCCTGAAATGTTTTTCGGTGGAAACAGATGGGTATTTATTATCGGAAACAAAATTAGCCCTCGACGTCTGAACAACTTTTTTTGAAAAAATCCCTAAGCCGCGCGGTCAGGATTTCTCCTAAAAATCTGACGTTCTGCAATTCACTCAAAAATGTTGGCAAACTCTTGCAAGTGATCCCCTGAAAGGTTTTTCGGTGGAAACAGATGGGTTTTTATCATCGGAAACAGAATTAGCCCTCGACGTCTGAACAACTTTTTTTGAAAAAATCCCTAAGCCGCGCGGTCACAATTTCTGCTAAAAATCTGAAGTTCTGCAATTCACTCCAAATTGTTGGCAAATTGTTGCAAGTGATCCCCTGAAAGGTTTTTCGGTGGAAACAGATGGGTTTTTATCACCGGAAACAGAATTAGCCCTCGACGTCTGAACAACTTTTTTTGAAAAAATCCCTAAGCCGCGCGGTCACGATTTCTGCTAAAAATCTGACGTTCTGCAATTCACTCAAAAATGTTGGCAAACTGTTGCAAGTGATCCCCTGAAAGTTTTTTCGGTGGAAACAGATGGGTTTTTATCATCGGAAACAAAATTAGCCCTCGACGTCTGAACAACTTTTTTTGAAAAAATCCCTAAGCCGCGCGGTCACAATTTCTGCTAAAAATCTGACGTTCTGCAATTCACTCAAAAATGTTGGCAAACTGTTGCAAGTGATCCCCTGAAATGTTTTGCGGTGGAAACAGATGGGTTTTTATCATCGGAAACAGAATTAGCCCTCGACGTCTGAACAACTTTTTTTGAAAAAATCCCTAAGCCGCGCGGTCACAATTTCTGCTAAAAATCTGACGTTCTGCAATTCACTCCAAAATGTTGGCAAACTGTTGTAAGTGATCCCCTGAAAGGTTTTTCAGTGGAAACAGATGGGTTTTTATCATCGGAAACAGAATTAGCCCTCGACGTCTGAACAACTTTTTTTGAAAAAATCCCTAAGCCGCGCGGTCACAATTTCTGCTAAAAATCTGACGTTCTGCAATTCACTCCAAAATGTTGGCAAACTGTTGCAAGTGATCCCCTGAAATGTGTTGCGGTGGAAACAGATGGGTTTTTATCATCGGAAACAGAATTAGCCCTCGACGTCGGAACAACTTTTTTTGAAAAAATCCCTAAGCCGCGCGGTCACGATTTCTGCTAAAAATCTGACGTTCTGCAATTCACTCAAAAATGTTGGCAAACTGTTGCAAGTGATCCCCTGAAATGTTTTTCAGTGGAAATAGATGGGTATTTATCATCGGAAACAGTATTATCCCTCGACGTCTGAACAACTTTTTTTGAAAAAATCCCTAAGCCGCGCGGTCACAATTTCTGCAAAAAATCTGACGTTCTGCAATTCACTCCAAAATGTTGGCAAACTGTTGCAAGTGATCCCCTGAAATGTTGTTCGGTGGAAACAGATGGGTTTTTATCATCGGAAACAGAATTAGCCCTTGACGTCTGAACAACTTTTTTTGAAAAAATCCCTAAGCCGCGCGGTCACAATTTCTGCTAAAAATCTGACGTTCTGCAATTCACTCGAAAATGTTGGCAAACTGTTGCAAGTGATCCCCTGAAATGTTTTGCGGTGGAAACAGATGGGTTTTTATCATCGGAAACAGAATTAGCCCTCGACGTCTGAACAACTTTTTTTGAAAAAATCCCTAAGCCGCGCGGTCACGATTTCTGCTAAAAATCTGACGTTCTGCAATTCACTCCAAAATGTTGGCAAACTGTTGCAAGTGATCCCCTGAAAGGTTTTTCGGTGGAAACAGATGGGTTTTTATCATCGGAAACAGAATTAGCCCTCGACGTCGGAACAACTTTTTTTGAAAAATTCCCTAAGCCGCGCGGTCACAATTTCTGCTAAAAATCTGACGTTCTGCAATTCACTCGAAAATGTTGGCAAACTGTTGCAAGTGATCCCCTGAAATGTTTTGCGGTGGAAACAGATGGGTTTTTATCATCGGAAACAGAATTAGCCCTCGACGTCTGAATAACTTTTTTTGAAAAAATCCCTAAGCCGCGCGGTCACAATTTCTGCTAAAAATCTGACGTTCTGCAATACACTCAAAAATGTTGGCAAACTGTTGCAAGTGATCCCCTGAAATGTTTTGCGGTGGAAACAGATGGGTTTTTATCATCGGAAACAGAATTAGCCCTCGACGTCTGAACAACTTTTTTTGAAAAAATCCCTAAGCCGCGCGGTCACAATTTCTGCTAAAAATCTGACGTTCTGCAATTCACTCCAAAATGTTGGCAAACTGTTGTAAGTGATCCCCTGAAAGGTTTTTCAGTGGAAACAGATGGGTTTTTATCATCGGAAACAGAATTAGCCCTCGACGTCTGAACAACTTTTTTTGAAAAAATCCCTAAGCCGCGCGGTCACAATTTCTGCTAAAAATCTGACGTTCTGCAATTCACTCCAAAATGTTGGCAAACTGTTGCAAGTGATCCCCTGAAATGTTTTGCGGTGGAAACAGATGGGTTTTTATCATCGGAAACAGAATTAGCCCTCGACGTCGGAACAACTTTTTTTGAAAAAATCCCTAAGCCGCGCGGTCACAATTTCTGCTAAAAATCTGACGTTCTGCAATTCACTCCAAAATGTTGGCAAACTGTTGCAAGTGATCCCCTGAAATGTTTTTCAGTGGAAACAGATGGGTATTTATCATCGGAAACAGAATTATCCCTCGACGTCTGAACAACTTTTTTTGAAAAAATCCCTAAGCCGCGCGGTCACAATTTCTGCAAAAAATCTGACGTTCTGCAATTCACTCCAAAATGTTGGCAAACTGTTGCAAGTGATCCCCTGAAATGTTGTTCGGTGGAAACAGATGGGTTTTTATCATCGGAAACAGAATTAGCCCTTGACGTCTGAACAACTTTTTTTGAAAAAATCCCTAAGCCGCGCGGTCACAATTTCTGCTAAAAATCTGACGTTCTGCAATTCACTCGAAAATGTTGGCAAACTGTTGCAAGTGATCCCCTGAAATGTTTTGCGGTGGAAACAGATGGGTTTTTATCATCGGAAACAGAATTAGCCCTCGACGTCTGAATAACTTTTTTTGAAAAAATCCCTAAGCCGCGCGGTCACAATTTCTGCTAAAAATCTGACGTTCTGCAATTCACTCAAAAATGTTGGCAAACTGTTGCAAGTGATCCCCTGAAATGTTTTGCGGTGGAAACAGATGGGTTTTTATCATCGGAAACAGAATTAGCCCTCGACGTCTGAACAACTTTTTTTGAAAAAATCCCTAAGCCGCGCGGTCACAATTTCTGCTAAAAATCTGACGTTCTGCAATTCACTCCAAAATGTTGGCAAACTGTTGCAAGTGATCCCCTGAAAGGTTTTTCGGTGGAAACAGATGGGTTTTTATCATCGGAAACAGAATTAGCCCTCGACGTCGGAACAACTTTTTTTGAAAAAATCCCTAAGCCGCGCGGTCACAATTTCTGCTAAAAATCTGACGTTCTGCAATTCACTCCAAAATGTTGGCAAACTGTTGCAAGTGATCCCCCGAAATGTTTTGCGGTGGAAACAGATGGGTTTTTATCATCGGAAACAGAATTATCCCTCGACGTCTGAACAACTTTTTTTGAAAAAATCCCTAAGCCGCGCGGTCGCAATTTCTGCTAAAAATCTGACGTTCTGCAATTCACTCCAAAATGTTGGCAAACTGTTGCAAGTGATCCCCTGAAATGTTTTGCGGTGGAAACAGATGGGTTTTTATCATCGGAAACAGAATTAGCCCTCGACGTCTGAATAACTTTTTTTGAAAAAATCCCTAAGCCGCGCGGTCACAATTTCTGCTAAAAATCTGACGTTCTGCAATACACTCCAAAATGTTGGCAAACTGTTGCAAGTGATCCCCTGAAATGTTTTGCGGTGGAAACAGATGGGTTTTTATCATCGGAAACAGAATTAGCCCTCGACGTCTGAACAACTTTTTTTGAAAAAATCCCTAAGCCGCGCGGTCACAATTTCTGCTAAAAATCTGACGTTCTGCAATTCACTCCAAAATGTTGGCAAACTGTTGCAAGTGATCCCCTGAAATGTTTTGCGGTGGAAACAGATGGGTTTTTATCATCGGAAACAGAATTAGCCCTCGACGTCGGAACAACTTTTTTTGAAAAAATCCCTAAGCCGCGCGGTCACAATTTCTGCTAAAAATCTGACGTTCTGCAATTCACTCCAAAATGTTGGCAAACTGTTGCAAGTGATCCCCTGAAATGTTTTTCAGTGGAAACAGATGGGTATTTATCATCGGAAACAGAATTATCCCTCGACGTCTGAACAACTTTTTTTGAAAAAATCCCTAAGCCGCGCGGTCACAATTTCTGCAAAAAATCTGACGTTCTGCAATTCACTCCAAAATGTTGGCAAACTGTTGCAAGTGATCCCCTGAAATGTTGTTCGGTGGAAACAGATGGGTTTTTATCATCGGAAACAGAATTAGCCCTTGACGTCTGAACAACTTTTTTTGAAAAAATCCCTAAGCCGCGCGGTCACAATTTCTGCTAAAAATCTGACGTTCTGCAATTCACTCGAAAATGTTGGCAAACTGTTGCAAGTGATCCCCTGAAATGTTTTGCGGTGGAAACAGATGGGTTTTTATCATCGGAAACAGAATTAGCCCTCGACGTCTGAATAACTTTTTTTGAAAAAATCCCTAAGCCGCGCGGTCACAATTTCTGCTAAAAATCTGACGTTCTGCAATTCACTCAAAAATGTTGGCAAACTGTTGCAAGTGATCCCCTGAAATGTTTTGCGGTGGAAACAGATGGGTTTTTATCATCGGAAACAGAATTAGCCCTCGACGTCTGAACAACTTTTTTTGAAAAAATCCCTAAGCCGCGCGGTCACAATTTCTGCTAAAAATCTGACGTTCTGCAATTCACTCCAAAATGTTGGCAAACTGTTGCAAGTGATCCCCTGAAAGGTTTTTCGGTGGAAACAGATGGGTTTTTATCATCGGAAACAGAATTAGCCCTCGACGTCGGAACAACTTTTTTTGAAAAAATCACTAAGCCGCGCGGTCACAATTTCTGCTAAAAATCTGACGTTCTGCAATTCACTCCAAAATGTTGGCAAACTGTTGCAAGTGATCCCCCGAAATGTTTTGCGGTGGAAACAGATGGGTTTTTATCATCGGAAACAGAATTATCCCTCGACGTCTGAACAACTTTTTTTGAAAAAATCCCTAAGCCGCGCGGTCGCAATTTCTGCTAAAAATCTGACGTTCTGCAATTCACTCCAAAATGTTGGCAAACTGTTGCAAGTGATCCCCTGAAATGTTTTGCGGTGGAAACAGATGGGTTTTTATCATCGGAAACAGAATTAGCCCTCGACGTCTGAACAACTTTTTTTGAAAAAATCCCTAAGCCGCGCGGTCACAATTTCTGCTAAAAATCTGACGTTCTGCAATTCACTCCAAAATGTTGGCAAACTGTTGCAAGTGATCCCCTGAAATGTTTTGCGGTGGAAACAGATGGGTTTTTATCATCGGAAACAGAATTATCCCTCGACGTCTGAACAACTTTTTTTGAAAAAATCCCTAAGCCGCGCGGTCACAATTTCTGCTAAAAATCTGACGTTCTGCAATTCACTCCAAAATGTTGGCAAACTGTTGCAAGTGATCCCCTGAAATGTTTTTCGGTGGAAACAGATGGGTATTTATTATCGGAAACAGAATTAGCCCTCGGCGTCTGAACAACTTTTTTTGAAAAAATCCCTAAGCCGCGCGGTCACGATTTCTGCTAAAAATCTGACGTTCTGCAATTCACTCAAAAATGTTGGCAAACTGTTGCAAGTGATCCCCTGAAAGGTTTTTCGGTGGAAACAGATGGGTTTTTATCATCGGAAACAAACTTAGCCCTCGACGTCTGAACACCTTTTTTTGAAAAAATCCGTAAGCCGCGCGGTCACAATTTCTGCTAAAAATCTGACGTTCTGCAATTCACTCAAAAATGTTGGCAAACTATTACAAGTGATCCCCTGAAAGGTTTTTCAGTGGAAACAGATGGGTTTTTATCATCGGAAACAGAATTAGCCCTCGACGTCTGAACAACTTTTTTTGAAAAAATCCCTAAGCCGCGCGGTCACGATTTCTGCTAAAAATCTGACGTTCTGCAATTCATTCAAAAATGTTGGGAAACTGTTGCAAGTGATCCCCTGAAATGTTTTTCGGTGGAAACAGATGGGTTTTTATCATCGGAAACAGAATTAGCCCTCGACGTCGGAACAACTTTTTTTGAAAAAATCCCTAAGCCGCGCGGTCACAATTTCTGCTAAAAATCTGACGTTCTGCAATTCACTCAAAAATGTTGGCAAACTGTTGCGAGTGATCCCCTGAAATGTTTTTCGGTGGAAACAGATGGGTATTTATTATCGGAAACAGAATTAGCCCTCGACGTCTGAACAACTTTTTTTGAAAAAATCCCTAAGCCGCGCGGTCACGATTTCTGCTAAAAATCTGACGTTCTGCAATTCACTCAAAAATGTTGGCAAACTGTTGCAAGTGATCCCCTGAAAGGTTTTTCGGTGGAAACAGATGGGTTTTTATCATCGGAAACAAAATTAGCCCTCGAAGTCTGAACAACTTTTTTTGAAAAAATCCCTAAGCCGCGCGGTCACAATTTCTGCTAAAAATCTGACGTTCTGCAATTCACTCAAAAATGTTGGCAAACTGTTGCAAGTGATCCCCTGAAAGGTTTTTCGGTGGAAACATATGGGTTTTTATCATCGGAAACAGAATTAGCCCTCGACGTCTGAACAACTTTTTTTGAAAAAATCCCTAAACCGCGCGGTCACAATTTCTGCTAAAAATCTGACGTTCTGCAATTCACTCGAAAATGTTGGCAAACTGTTGCAAGTGATCCCCTGAAATGTTTTGCGGTGGAAACAGATGGGTTTTTATCATCGGAAACAGAATTAGCCCTCGACGTCTGAATAACTTTTTTTGAAAAAATCCCTAAGCCGCGCGGTCACAATTTCTGCTAAAAATCTGACGTTCTGCAATTCATTCAAAAATGTTGGGAAACTGTTGCAAGTGATCCCCTGAAATGTTTTTCGGTGGAAACAGATGGGTTTTTATCATCGGAAACAGAATTAGCCCTCGACGTCGGAACAACTTTTTTTGAAAAAATCCCTAAGCCGCGCGGTCACGATTTCTGCTAAAAATCTGACGTTCTGCAATTCACTCAAAAATGTTGGCAAACTGTTGCAAGTGATCCCCTGAAATGTTTTTCGGTGGAAACAGATGGGTTTTTATCATCGGAAACAGAATTAGCCCTCGACGTCTGAATAACTTTTTTTGAAAAAATCCCTAAGCCGCGCGGTCACGATTTCTGCTAAAAATCTGACGTTCTGCAATTCACTCAAAAATGTTGGCAAACTGTTGCGAGTGATCCCCTGAAATGTTTTTCGGTGGAAACAGATGGGTTTTTATCATCGGAAACAGAATTAGCCCTCGACGTCGGAACAACTTTTTTTGAAAAAATCCCTAAGCCGCGCGGTCACAATTTCTGCTAAAAATCTGACGTTCTGCAATTCACTCAAAAATGTTGGCAAACTGTTGCAAGTGATCCCCTGAAATGTTTTGCGGTGGAAACAGATGGGTTTTTATCATCGGAAACAGAATTAGCCCTCGACGTCTGAACAACTTTTTTTGAAAAAATCCCTAAGCCGCGCGGTCACGATTTCTGCTAAAAATCTGACGTTCTGCAATTCACTCCAAAATGTTGGGAAACTGTTGCAAGTGATCCCCTGAAAGGTTTTTCGGTGGAAACAGATGGGTTTTTATCATCGGAAACAGAATTAGCCCTCGACGTCGGAACAACTTTTTTTGAAAAAATCCCTAAGCCGCGCGGTCACAATTTCTGCTAAAAATCTGACGTTCTGCAATTCACTCAAAAATGTTGGCAAACTGTTGCAAGTGATCCCCTGAAATGTTTTTCGGTGGAAACAGATGGGTTTTTATCATCGGAAACAGAATTAGCCCTCGACGTCTGAATAACTTTTTTTGAAAAAATCCCTAAGCCGCGCGGTCACGATTTCTGCTAAAAATCTGACGTTCTGCAATTCACTCAAAAATGTTGGCAAACTGTTGCAAGTGATCCCCTGAAATGTTTTTCGGTGGAAACAGATGGGTTTTTATCATCGGAAACAGAATTAGCCCTCGACGTCTGAATAACGTTTTTTGAAAAAATCCCTAAGCCGCGCAGTCACAATTTCTGCTCAAAATCTGACGTTCTGCAATTCACTCATCAATGTTGGTAAACTGTTGCAAGTGATCTCCTGAAAGGTTTTTTGGTGGAAACAGATGGGTTTTTATCATCAGAAACAGAATTAGCCCTCGACGTCTGAACAACTTTTTTTGAAAAAATCCCTAAGCCGCGCGGTCACGATTTCTGCTAAAAATCGGACGTTCTGCAATTCATTCAAAAATGTTGGGAAACTGTTGCAAGTGATCCCCTGAAATGTTTTTCGGTGGAAACAGATGGGTTTTTATCATCGGAAACAGAATTAGCCCTCGACGTCTGAATAACTTTTTTTGAAAAAATCCCTAAGCCGCGCGGTCACGATTTCTGCTAAAAATCGGACGTTCTGCAATTCATTCAAAAATGTTGGGAAACTGTTGCAAGTGATCCCCTGAAATGTTTTTCGGTGGAAACAGATGGGTTTTTATCATCGGAAACAGAATTAGCCCTCGACGTCTGAATAACTTTTTTTGAAAAAATCCCTAAGCCGCGCGGTCACGATTTCTGCTAAAAATCTGACGTTCTGCAATTCATTCAAAAATGTTGGCAAACTGTTGCAAGTGATCCCCTGAAATGTTTTTCGGTGGAAACAGATGGGTTTTTATCATCGGAAACAGAATTAGCCCTCGACGTCTGAATAACTTTTTTTGAAAAAATCCCTAAGCCGCGCGGTCACGATTTCTGCTAAAAATCGGACGTTCTGCAATTCATTCAAAAATGTTGGGAAACTGTTGCAAGTGATCCCCTGAAATGTTTTTCGGTGGAAACAGATGGGTTTTTATCATCGGAAACAAAATTAGCCCACGACGTCTGAACAACTTTTTTTGAAAAAATCCCTAAGCCGCGCGGTCACAATTTCTGCTAAAAATCTGACGTTCTGCAATTCACTCAAAAATGTTGGCAAACTGTTGCGAGTGATCCCCTGAAATGTTTTTCGGTGGAAACAGATGGGTTTTTATCATCGGAAACAGAATTAGCCCTCGACGTCTGAATAACTTTTTTTGAAAAAATCCCTAAGCCGCGCGGTCACGATTTCTGCTAAAAATCTGACGTTCTGCAATTCATTCAAAAATGTTGGGAAACTGTTGCAAGTGATCCCCTGAAATGTTTTTCGGTGGAAACAGATGGGTTTTTATCATCGGAAACAGAATTAGCCCTCGACGTCGGAACAACTTTTTTTGAAAAAATCCCTAAGCCGCGCGGTCACAATTTCTGCTAAAAATCTGACGTTCTGCAATTCACTCAAAAATGTTGGCAAACTGTTGCGAGTGATCCCCTGAAATGTTTTTCGGTGGAAACAGATGGGTTTTTATCATCGGAAACAGAATTAGCCCTCGACGTCTGAACAACTTTTTTTGAAAAAATCCCTAAGCCGCGCGGTCACGATTTCTGCTAAAAATCTGACGTTCTGCAATTCATTCAAAAATGTTGGGAAACTGTTGCAAGTGATCCCCTGAAAGGTTTTTCGGTGGAAACAGATGGGTTTTTATCATCGGAAACAGAATTAGCCCTCGACGTCGGAACAACTTTTTTTGAAAAAATCCCTAAGCCGCGCAGTCACAATTTCTGCTAAAAATCTGACGTTCTGCAATTCACTCCAAAATGTTGGCAAACTGTTGCAAGTGATCCCCTGAAATGTTGTTCGGTGGAAACAGATGGGTTTTTATCATCGGAAACAGAATTAGCCCTCGACGTCTGAATAACTTTTTTTGAAAAAATCCCTAAGCCGCGCGGTCACGATTTCTGCTAAAAATCTGACGTTCTGCAATTCATTCAAAAATGTTGGGAAACTGTTGCAAGTGATCCCCTGAAATGTTTTTTGGTGGAAACAGATGGGTTTTTATCATCGGAAACAGAATTAGCCCTCGACGTCTGAACAACTTTTTTTGAAAAAATCCCTAAGCCGCGCGGTCACGATTTCTGCTAAAAATCTGACGTTCTGCAATTCATTCAAAAATGTTGGGAAACTGTTGCAAGTGATCCCCTGAAAGGTTTTTCGGTGGAAACAGATGGGTTTTTATCATCGGAAACCGAATTAGCCCTCGACGTCGGAACAACTTTTTTTGAAAAAATCCCTAAGCCGCGCGGTCACGATTTCTGCTAAAAATCTGACGTTCTGCAATTCATTCAAAAATGTTGGGAAACTGTTGCAAGTGATCCCCTGAAATGTTTTTCGGTGGAAACAGATGGGTTTTTATCATCGGAAACAGAATTAGCCCTCGACGTCTGAATAACTTTTTTTGAAAAAATCCCTAAGCCGCGCGGTCACGATTTCTGCTAAAAATCTGACGTTCTGCAATTCATTCAAAAATGTTGGGAAACTGTTGCAAGTGATCCCCTGAAATGTTTTTCGGTGGAAACAGATGGGTTTTTATCATCGGAAACAGAATTAGCCCTCGACGTCGGAACAACTTTTTTTGAAAAAATCCCTAAGCCGCGCGGTCACAATTTCTGCTAAAAATCTGACGTTCTGCAATTCACTCAAAAATGTTGGCAAACTGTTGCGAGTGATCCCCTGAAATGTTTTTCGGTGGAAACAGATGGGTTTTTATCATCGGAAACAAAATTAGCCCACGACGTCTGAACAACTTTTTTTGAAAAAATCCCTAAGCCGCGCGGTCACGATTTCTGCTAAAAATCTGACGTTCTGCAATTCATTCAAAAATGTTGGGAAACTGTTGCAAGTGATCCCCTGAAAGGTTTTTCGGTGGAAACAGATGGGTTTTTATCATCGGAAACAGAATTAGCCCTCGACGTCGGAACAACTTTTTTTGAAAAAATCCCTAAACCGCGCGGTCACAATTTCTGCTAAAAATCTGACGTTCTGCAATTCACTCCAAAATGTTGGCAAACTGTTGCAAGTGATCCCCTGAAAGGTTTTTCAGTGGAAACAGATGGGTTTTTATCATCAGAAACAGAATTAGCCCTCGACGTCTGAACAACTTTTTTTGAAAAAATCCCTAAGCCGCGCGGTCACGATTTCTGCTAAAAATCTGACGTTCTGCAATTCATTCAAAAATGTTGGGAAACTGTTGCAAGTGATCCCCTGAAATGTTTTTCGGTGGAAACAGATGGGTTTTTATCATCGGAAACAGAATTAGCCCTCGACGTCGGAACAACTTTTTTTGAAAAAATCCCTAAGGCGCGGTCACAATTTCTGCTAAAAATCTGACGTTCTGCAATTCACTCGAAAATGTTGGCAAACTGTTGCAAGTGATCCCCTGAAATGTTTTGCGGTGGAAACAGATGGGTTTTTATCATCGGAAACAGAATTAGCCCTCGACGTCTGAATAACTTTTTTTGAAAAAATCCCTAAGCCGCGCGGTCACAATTTCTGCTAAAAATCTGACGTTCTGCAATTCACTCAAAAATGTTGGCAAACTGTTGCAAGTGATCCCCTGAAATGTTTTGCGGTGGAAACAGATGGGTTTTTATCATCGGAAACAGAATTAGCCCTCGACGTCTGAACAACTTTTTTTGAAAAAATCCCTAAGCCGCGCGGTCACGATTTCTGCTAAAAATCTGACGTTCTGCAATTCACTCCAAAATGTTGGCAAACTGTTGCAAGTGATCCCCTGAAAGGTTTTTCGGTGGAAACAGATGGGTTTTTATCATCGGAAACAGAATTAGCCCTCGACGTCGGAACAACTTTTTTTGAAAAAATCCCTAAGCCGCGCGGTCACAATTTCTGCTAAAAATCTGACGTTCTGCAATTCACTCGAAAATGTTGGCAAACTGTTGCAAGTGATCCCCTGAAATGTTTTGCGGTGGAAACAGATGGGTTTTTATCATCGGAAACAGAATTAGCCCTCGACGTCTGAACAACTTTTTTTGAAAAAATCCCTAAGCCGCGCGGTCACGATTTCTGCTAAAAATCTGACGTTCTGCAATTCACTCCAAAATGTTGGCAAACTGTTGCAAGTGATCCCCTGAAAGGTTTTTCGGTGGAAACAGATGGGTTTTTATCATCGGAAACAGAATTAGCCCTCGACGTCGGAACAACTTTTTTTGAAAAAATCCCTAAGCCGCGCGGTCACAATTTCTGCTAAAAATCTGACGTTCTGCAATTCACTCAAAAATGTTGGCAAACTGTTGCGAGTGATCCCCTGAAATGTTTTTCGGTGGAAACAGATGGGTATTTATTATCGGAAACAGAATTAGCCCTCGACGTCTGAACAACTTTTTTTGAAAAAATCCTTAAGCCGCGCGGTCAGGATTTCTCCTAAAAATCTGACGTTCTGCAATTCACTCAAAAATGTTGGCAAACTCTTGCAAGTGATCCCCTGAAAGGTTTTTCGGTGGAAACAGATGGGTTTTTATCATCGGAAACAGAATTAGCCCTCGACGTCTGAACAACTTTTTTTGAAAAAATCCCTAAGCCGCGCGGTCACAATTTCTGCTAAAAATCTGAAGTTCTGCAATTCACTCCAAATTGTTGGCACATTGTTGCAAGTGATCCCCTGAAAGGTTTTTCGGTGGAAACAGATGGGTTTTTATCATCGGAAACAGAATTAGCCCTCGACGTCTGAATAACTTTTTTTGAAAAAATCCCTAAGCCGCGCAGTCACAATTTCTGCTCAAAATCTGACGTTCTGCAATTCACTCATCAATGTTGGTAAACTGTTGCAAGTGATCCCCTGAAAGGTTTTTTGGTGGAAACAGATGGGTTTTTATCATCGGAAACAGAATTAGCCCTCGACGTCTGAACAACTTTTTTTGAAAAAATCCCTAAGCCGCGCGGTCACGATTTCTGCTAAAAATCTGACGTTCTGCAATTCATTCAAAAATGTTGGGAAACTGTTGCAAGTGATCCCCTGAAAGGTTTTTCGGTGGAAACAGATGGGTTTTTATCATCGGAAACAGAATTAGCCCTCGACGTCGGAACAACTTTTTTTGAAAAAATCCCTAAGCCGCGCAGTCACAATTTCTGCTAAAAATCTGACGTTCTGCAATTCACTCCAAAATGTTGGCAAACTGTTGCAAGTGATCCCCTGAAATGTTGTTCGCTGGAAACAGATGGGTTTTTATCATCGGAAACAGAATTAGCCCTTGACGTCTGAACAACTTTTTTTGAAAAAATCCCTAAGCCGCGCGGTCACGATTTCTGCTAAAAATCTGACGTTCTGCAATTCATTCAAAAATGTTGGTAAACTGTTGCAAGTGATCCCCTGAAAGGTTTTTCGGTGGAAACAGATGGGTTTTTATCATCGGAAACAGAATTAGCCCTCGACGTCGGAACAACTTTTTTTGAAAAAATCCCTAAACCGCGCGGTCACAATTTCTGCTAAAAATCTGACGTTCTGCAATTCACTCCAAAATGTTGGCAAACTGTTGCAAGTGATCCCCTGAAAGGTTTTTCAGTGGAAACAGATGGGTTTTTATCATCAGAAACAGAATTAGCCCTCGACGTCTGAACAACTTTTTTTGAAAAAATCCCTAAGCCGCGCGGTCACGATTTCTGCTAAAAATCGGACGTTCTGCAATTCATTCAAAAATGTTGGGAAACTGTTGCAAGTGATCCCCTGAAATGTTTTTCGGTGGAAACAGATGGGTTTTTATCATCGGAAACCGAATTAGCCCTCGACGTCGGAACAACTTTTTTTGAAAAAATCCCTAAGCCGCGCGGTCACAATTTCTGCTAAAAATCTGACGTTCTGCAATTCACTCAAAAATGTTGGCAAACTGTTGCAAGTGATCCCCTGAAATGTTTTGCGGTGGAAACAGATGTGTTTTTATCATCGGAAACAGAATTAGCCCTCGACGTCTGAACAACTTTTTTTGAAAAAATCCCTAAGCCGCGCGGTCACGATTTCTGCTAAAAATCTGACGTTCTGCAATTCACTCCAAAATGTTGGGAAACTGTTGCAAGTGATCCCCTGAAAGGTTTTTCGGTGGAAACAGATGGGTTTTTATCATCGGAAACAGAATTAGCCCTCGACGTCGGAACAACTTTTTTTGAAAAAATCCCTAAGCCGCGCGGTCACAATTTCTGCTAAAAATCTGACGTTCTGCAATTCACTCAAAAATGTTGGCAAACTGTTGCGAGTGATCCCCTGAAATGTTTTTCGGTGGAAACAGATGGGTTTTTATCATCGGAAACAGAATTAGCCATCGACGTCTGAATAACTTTTTTTGAAAAAATCCCTAAGCCGCGCGGTCACAATTTCTGCTAAAAATCTGACGTTCTGCAATTCACTCAAAAATGTTGGCAAACTGTTGCAAGTGATCCCCTGAAATGTTTTTCGGTGGAAACAGATGGGTTTTTATCATCGGAAACAGAATTAGCCCTCGACGTCTGAATAACGTTTTTTGAAAAAATCCCTAAGCCGCGCAGTCACAATTTCTGCTCAAAATCTGACGTTCTGCAATTCACTCATCAATGTTGGTAAACTGTTGCAAGTGATCTCCTGAAAGGTTTTTTGGTGGAAACAGATGGGTTTTTATCATCGGAAACAGAATTAGCCCTCGACGTCTGAACAACTTTTTTTGAAAAAATCCCTAAGCCGCGCGGTCACAATTTCTGCTAAAAATCTGACGTTCTGCAATTCACTCCAAAATGTTGGCAAACTGTTGCAAGTGATCCCCTGAAATGTTGTTCGGTGGAAACAGATGGGTTTTTATCATCGGAAACAGAATTAGCCCTTGACGTCTGAACAACTTTTTTTGAAAAAATCCCTAAGCCGCGCGGTCACGATTTCTGCTAAAAATCTGACGTTCTGCAATTCATTCAAAAATGTTGGGAAACTGTTGCAAGTGATCCCCTGAAATGTTTTTCGGTGGAAACAGATGGGTTTTTATCATCGGAAACAGAATTAGCCCTCGACGTCGGAACAACTTTTTTTGAAAAAATCCCTAAGCCGCGCGGTCACAATTTCTGCTAAAAATCTGACGTTCTGCAATTCACTCAAAAATGTTGGCAAACTGTTGCAAGTGATCCCCTGAAATGTTTTTCGGTGGAAACAGATGGGTTTTTATCATCGGAAACAGAATTAGCCCTCGACGTCTGAATAACTTTTTTTGAAAAAATCCCTAAGCCGCGCGGTCACGATTTCTGCTAAAAATCGGACGTTCTGCAATTCACTCCAAAATGTTGGGAAACTGTTGCAAGTGATCCCCTGAAAGGTTTTTCGGTGGAAACAGATGGGTTTTTATCATCGGAAACCGAATTAGCCCTCGACGTCGGAACAACTTTTTTTGAAAAAATCCCTAAGCCGCGCGGTCACAATTTCTGCTAAAAATCTGACGTTCTGCAATTCACTCAAAAATGTTGGCAAACTGTTGCAAGTGATCCCCTGAAATGTTTTTCGGTGGAAACAGATGGGTTTTTATCATCGGAAACAGAATTAGCCCTCGACGTCTGAATAACTTTTTTTGAAAAAATCCCTAAGCCGCGCGGTCACGATTTCTGCTAAAAATCTGACGTTCTGCAATTCATTCAAAAATGTTGGGAAACTGTTGCAAGTGATCCCCTGAAATGTTTTTCGGTGGAAACAGATGGGTTTTTATCATCGGAAACAGAATTAGCCCTCGACGTCGGAACAACTTTTTTTGAAAAAATCCCTAAGCCGCGCGGTCACAATTTCTGCTAAAATTCTGACGTTCTGCAATTCACTCAAAAATGTTGGCAAACTGTTGCGAGTGATCCCCTGAAATGTTTTTCGGTGGAAACAGATGGGTTTTTATCATCGGAAACAAAATTAGCCCACGACGTCTGAACAACTTTTTTTGAAAAAATCCCTAAGCCGCGCGGTCACAATTTCTGCTAAAAATCTGACGTTCTGCAATTCACTCAAAAATGTTGGCAAACTGTTGCGAGTGATCCCCTGAAATGTTTTTCGGTGGAAACAGATGGGTTTTTATCATCGGAAACAGAATTAGCCCTCGACGTCTGAATAACTTTTTTTGAAAAAATCCCTAAGCCGCGCGGTCACAATTTCTGCTAAAAATCTGACGTTCTGCAATTCACTCAAAAATGTTGGCAAACTGTTGCAAGTGATCCCCTGAAATGTTTTTCGGTGGAAACAGATGGGTTTTTATCATCGGAAACAGAATTAGCCCTCGACGTCTGAATAACTTTTTTTGAAAAAATCCCTAAGCCGCGCAGTCACAATTTCTGCTCAAAATCTGACGTTCTGCAATTCACTCATCAATGTTGGTAAACTGTTGCAAGTGATCCCCTGAAAGGTTTTTTGGTGGAAACAGATGGGTTTTTATCATCGGAAACAGAATTAGCCCTCGACGTCTGAACAACTTTTTTTGAAAAAATCCCTAAGCCGCGCGGTCACGATTTCTGCTAAAAATCTGACGTTCTGCAATTCATTCAAAAATGTTGGGAAACTGTTGCAAGTGATCCCCTGAAAGGTTTTTCGGTGGAAATAGATGGGTTTTTATCATCGGAAACAGAATTAGCCCTCGACGTCGGAACAACTTTTTTTGAAAAAATCCCTAAGCCGCGCAGTCACAATTTCTGCTAAAAATCTGACGTTCTGCAATTCACTCCAAAATGTTGGCAAACTGTTGCAAGTGATCCCCTGAAATGTTGTTCGGTGGAAACAGATGGGTTTTTATCATCGGAAACAGAATTAGCCCTCGACGTCTGAATAACTTTTTTTGAAAAAATCCCTAAGCCGCGCGGTCACGATTTCTGCTAAAAATCTGACGTTCTGCAATTCATTCAAAAATGTTGGGAAACTGTTGCAAGTGATCCCCTGAAATGTTTTTCGGTGGAAACAGATGGGTTTTTATCATCGGAAACAGAATTAGCCCTCGACGTCTGAACAACTTTTTTTGAAAAAATCCCTAAGCCGCGCGGTCACGATTTCTGCTAAAAATCTGACGTTCTGCAATTCATTCAAAAATGTTGGGAAACTGTTGCAAGTGATCCCCTGAAAGGTTTTTCGGTGGAAACAGATGGGTTTTTATCATCGGAAACCGAATTAGCCCTCGACGTCGGAACAACTTTTTTTGAAAAAATCCCTAAGCCGCGCGGTCACAATTTCTGCTAAAAATCTGACGTTCTGCAATTCACTCAAAAATGTTGGCAAACTGTTGCAAGTGATCCCCTGAAATGTTTTTCGGTGGAAACAGATGGGTTTTTATCATCGGAAACAGAATTAGCCCTCGACGTCTGAATAACTTTTTTTGAAAAAATCCCTAAGCCGCGCGGTCACGATTTCTGCTAAAAATCTGACGTTCTGCAATTCATTCAAAAATGTTGGGAAACTGTTGCAAGTGATCCCCTGAAATGTTTTTCGGTCAAAACAGATGGGTTTTTATCATCGGAAACAGAATTAGCCCTCGACGTCGGAACAACTTTTTTTGAAAAAATCCCTAAGCCGCGCGGTCACAATTTCTGCTAAAAATCTGACGTTCTGCAATTCACTCAAAAATGTTGGCAAACTGTTGCGAGTGATCCCCTGAAATGTTTTTCGGTGGAAACAGATGGGTTTTTATCATCGGAAACAAAATTAGCCCACGACGTCTGAACAACTTTTTTTGAAAAAATCCCTAAGCCGCGCGGTCACAATTTCTGCTAAAAATCTGACGTTCTGCAATTCACTCAAAAATGTTGGCAACCTGTTGCAAGTGATCCCCTGAAATGTTTTTCGGTGGAAACAGATGGGTTTTTATCATCGGAAACAGAATTAGCCCTCGACGTCTGAATAACTTTTTTTGAAAAAATCCCTAAGCCGCGCGGTCACAATTTCTGCTAAAAATCTGACGTTCTGCAATTCACTCAAAAATGTTGGCAAACTGTTGCAAGTGATCCCCTGAAATGTTTTTCGGTGGAAACAGATGGGTTTTTATCATCGGAAACAGAATTAGCCCTCGACGTCTGAATAACTTTTTTTGAAAAAATCCCTAAGCCGCGCAGTCACAATTTCTGCTCAAAATCTGACGTTCTGCAATTCACTCATCAATGTTGGTAAACTGTTGCAAGTGATCCCCTGAAAGGTTTTTTGGTGGAAACAGATGGGTTTTTATCATCGGAAACAGAATTAGCCCTCGACGTCTGAACAACTTTTTTTGAAAAAATCCCTAAGCCGCGCGGTCACGATTTCTGCTAAAAATCTGACGTTCTGCAATTCATTCAAAAATGTTGGGAAACTGTTGCAAGTGATCCCCTGAAATGTTTTTCGGTGGAAACAGATGGGTTTTTATAATCGGAAATAGAATTAGCCCTCGACGTCGCAACAACTTTTTTTGAAAAAATCCCTAAGCCGCGCGGTCACAATTTCTGCTAAAAATCTGACGTTCTGCAATTCACTCAAAAATGTTGGCAAACTGTTGCAAGTGATCCCCTGAAATGTTTTTCGGTGGAAACAGATGGGTTTTTATCATCGGAAACAGAATTAGCCCTCGACGTCTGAACAACTTTTTTTGAAAAAATCCCTAAGCCGCGCGGTCACGATTTCTGCTAAAAATCTGACGTTCTGCAATTCATTCAAAAATGTTGGGAAACTGTTGCAAGTGATCCCCTGAAATGTTTTTCGGTGGAAACAGATGGGTTTTTATCATCGGAAATAGAATTAGCCCTCGACGTCGGAACAACTTTTTTTGAAAAAATCCCTAAGCCGCGCGGTCACAATTTCTGCTAAAAATCTGACGTTCTGCAATTCACTCCAAAATGTTGGCAAACTGTTGCAAGTGATCCCCTGAAATGTTGTTCGGTGGAAACAGATGGGTTTTTATCATCGGAAACAGAATTAGCCCTTGACGTCTGAACAACTTTTTTTGAAAAAATCCCTAAGCCGCGCGGTCACGATTTCTGCTAAAAATCTGACGTTCTGCAATTCATTCAAAAATGTTGGTAAACTGTTGCAAGTGATCCCCTGAAAGGTTTTTCGGTGGAAACAGATGGGTTTTTATCATCGGAAACAGAATTAGCCCTCGACGTCTGAACAACTTTTTTTGAAAAAATCCCTAAACCGCGTGGTCACAATTTCTGCTAAAAATCTGACGTTCTGCAATTCACTCCAAAATGTTGGCAAACTGTTGCAAGTGATCCCCTGAAAGGTTTTTCAGTGGAAACAGATGGGTTTTTATCATCAGAAACAGAATTAGCCCTCGACGTCTGAACAACTTTTTTTGAAAAAATCCCTAAGCCGCGCGGTCACGATTTCTGCTAAAAAATCTGACGTTCTGCAATTCATTCAAAAATGTTGGGAAACTGTTGCAAGTGATCCCCTGAAATGTTTTTCGGTGGAAACAGATGGGTTTTTATAATCGGAAATAGAATTAGCCCTCGACGTCGCAACAACTTTTTTTGAAAAAATCCCTAAGCCGCGCGGTCACAATTTCTGCTAAAAATCTGATGTTCTGCAATTCACTCAAAAATGTTGGCAAACTGTTGCAAGTGATCCCCTGAAATGTTTTTCGGTGGAAACAGATGGGTTTTTATCATCGGAAACAGAATTAGCCCTCGACGTCTGAACAACTTTTTTTGAAAAAATCCCTAAGCCGCGCGGTCACGATTTCTGCTAAAAATCTGACGTTCTGCAATTCATTCAAAAATGTTGGGAAACTGTTGCAAGTGATCCCCTGAAATGTTTTTCGGTGGAAACAGATGGGTTTTTATCATCGGAAATAGAATTAGCCCTCGACGTCGGAACAACTTTTTTTGAAAAAATCCCTAAGCCGCGCGGTCACAATTTCTGCTAAAAATCTGACGTTCTGCAATTCACTCCAAAATGTTGGCAAACTGTTGCAAGTGATCCCCTGAAATGTTGTTCGGTGGAAACAGATGGGTTTTTATCATCGGAAACAGAATTAGCCCTTGACGTCTGAACAACTTTTTTTGAAAAAATCCCTAAGCCGCGCGGTCACGATTTCTGCTAAAAATCTGACGTTCTGCAATTCATTCAAAAATGTTGGTAAACTGTTGCAAGTGATCCCCTGAAAGGTTTTTCGGTGGAAACAGATGGGTTTTTATCATCGGAAACAGAATTAGCCCTCGACGTCTGAACAACTTTTTTTGAAAAAATCCCTAAACCGCGTGGTCACAATTTCTGCTAAAAATCTGACGTTCTGCAATTCACTCCAAAATGTTGGCAAACTGTTGCAAGTGATCCCCTGAAAGGTTTTTCAGTGGAAACAGATGGGTTTTTATCATCAGAAACAGAATTAGCCCTCGACGTCTGAACAACTTTTTTTGAAAAAATCCCTAAGCCGCGCGGTCACGATTTCTGCTAAAAAATCTGACGTTCTGCAATTCATTCAAAAATGTTGGGAAACTGTTGCAAGTGATCCCCTGAAATGTTTTTCGGTGGAAACAGATGGGTTTTTATCATCGGAAACAGAATTAGCCCTCGACGTCGGAACAACTTTTTTTGAAAAAATCCCTAAGCCGCGCGGTCACAATTTCTGCTAAAAATCTGACGTTCTGCAATTCACTCAAAAATGTTAGCAAACTGTTGCAAGTGATCCCCTGAAATGTTTTTCGGTGGAAACAGATGGGTTTTTATCATCGGAAACAGAATTAGCCCTCGACGTCTGAATAACTTTTTTTGAAAAAATCCCTAAGGCGCGCGGTCACGATTTCTGCTAAAAATCTGACGTTCTGCAATTCATTCAAAAATGTTGGGAAACTGTTGCAAGTGATCCCCTGAAATGTTTTTCGGTGGAAACAGATGGGTTTTTATCATCGGAAACAGAATTAGCCCTCGACGTCGGAACAACTTTTTTTGAAAAAATCCCTAAGCCGCGCGGTCACAATTTCTGCTCAAAATCTGACGTTCTGCAATTCACTCAAAAATGTTGGCAAACTGTTGCAAGTGATCCCCTGAAATGTTTTTCGGTGGAAACAGATGGGTTTTTATCATCGGAAACAGAATTAGCCCTCGACGTCTGAATAACTTTTTTTGAAAAAATCCCTAAGCCGCGCGGTCACGATTTCTGCTAAAAATCTGACGTTCTGCAATTAATTAAAAAATGTTGGGAAACTGTTGCAAGTGATCCCCTGAAATGTTTTTCGGTGGAAACAGATGGGTTTTTATCATCGGAAACAGAATTAGCCCTCGACGTCGGAACAACTTTTTTTGAAAAAATCCCTAAGCCGCGCGGTCACAATTTCTGCTAAAAATCTGACGTTCTGCAATTCACTCAAAAATGTTGGCAAATTGTTGCGAGTGATCCCCTGAAATGTTTTTCGGTGGAAACAGATGGGTATTTATTATCGGAAACAGAATTAGCCCTCGACGTCTGAACAACTTTTTTTGAAAAAATCCCTAAGCCGCGCGGTCACAATTTCTGCTAAAAATCTGACGTTCTGCAATTCACTCAAAAATGTTAGCAAACTGTTGCAAGTGATCCCCTGAAATGTTTTTCGGTGGAAACAGATGGGTTTTTATCATCGGAAACAGAATTAGCCCTCGACGTCTGAATAACTTTTTTTGAAAAAATCCCTAAGGCGCGCGGTCACGATTTCTGCTAAAAATCTGACGTTCTGCAATTCATTCAAAAATGTTGGGAAACTGTTGCAAGTGATCCCCTGAAATGTTGTTCGGTGGAAACAGATGGGTTTTTATCATCGGAAACAGAATTAGCCCTCGACGTCGGAACAACTTTTTTTGAAAAAATCCCTAAGCCGCGCGGTCACAATTTCTGCTCAAAATCTGACGTTCTGCAATTCACTCAAAAATGTTGGCAAACTGTTGCAAGTGATCCCCTGAAATGTTTTTCGGTGGAAACAGATGGGTTTTTATCATCGGAAACAGAATTAGCCCTCGACGTCTGAATAACTTTTTTTGAAAAAATCCCTAAGCCGCGCGGTCACGATTTCTGCTAAAAATCTGACGTTCTGCAATTAATTAAAAAATGTTGGGAAACTGTTGCAAGTGATCCCCTGAAATGTTTTTCGGTGGAAACAGATGGGTTTTTATCATCGGAAACAGAATTAGCCCTCGACGTCGGAACAACTTTTTTTGAAAAAATCCCTAAGCCGCGCGGTCACAATTTCTGCTAAAAATCTGACGTTCTGCAATTCACTCAAAAATGTTGGCAAATTGTTGCGAGTGATCCCCTGAAATGTTTTTCGGTGGAAACAGATGGGTATTTATTATCGGAAACAGAATTAGCCCTCGACGTCTGAACAACTTTTTTTGAAAAAATCCCTAAGCCGCGCGGTCACGATTTCTGCTAAAAATCTGACGTTCTGCAATTCACTCAAAAATGTTGGCAAACTGTTGCAAGTGATCCCCTGAAAGGTTTTTCGGTGGAAACAGATGGGTTTTTATCATCGGAAACAAAATTAGCCCACGACGTCTGAACAACTTTTTTTGAAAAAATCCCTAAGCCGCGCGGTCACAATTTCTGCTAAAAATCTGACGTTCTGCAATTCAGTCAAAAATGTTGGCAAACTGTTGCAAGTGATCCCCTGAAATGTTTTTCAGTGGAAACAGATGGGTATTTATCATCGGAAACAGAATTATCCCTCGACGTCTGAACAACTTTTTTTGAAAAAATCCCTAAGCCGCGCGGTCACGATTTCTGCTAAAAATCTGACGTTCTGCAATTCACTCCAAAATGTTGGCAAACTGTTGAAAGTGATCCCCTGAAATGTTGTTCGGTGGAAACAGATGGGTTTTTATCATCGGAAACAGAATTAGCCCTTGACGTCTGAACAACTTTTTTTGAAAAAATCCCTAAGCCGCGCGGTCACGATTTCTGCTAAAAATCTGACGTTCTGCAATTCATTCAAAAATGTTGGTAAACTGTTGCAAGTGATCCCCTGAAAGGTTTTTCGGTGGAAACAGATGGGTTTTTATCATCGGAAACAGAATTAGCCCTCGACGTCTGAACAACTTTTTTTGAAAAAATCCCTAAACCGCGCGGTCACAATTTCTGCTAAAAATCTGACGTTCTGCAATTCACTCCAAAATGTTGGCAAACTGTTGCAAGTGATCCCCTGAAAGGTTTTTCAGTGGAAACAGATGGGTTTTTATCATCAGAAACAGAATTAGCCCTCGACGTCTGAACAACTTTTTTTGAAAAAATCCCTAAGCCGCGCGGTCACGATTTCTGCTAAAAATCTGACGTTCTGCAATTCATTCAAAAATGTTGGGAAACTGTTGCAAGTGATCCCCTGAAATGTTTTTCGGTGGAAACAGATGGGTTTTTATCATCGGAAACAGAATTAGCCCTCGACGTCGGAACAACTTTTTTTGAAAAAATCCCTAAGCCGCGCGGTCACAATTTCTGCTAAAAATCTGACGTTCTGCAATTCACTCAAAAATGTTAGCAAACTGTTGCAAGTGATCCCCTGAAATGTTTTTCGGTGGAAACAGATGGGTTTTTATCATCGGAAACAGAATTAGCCCTCGACGTCTGAATAACTTTTTGTGAAAAAATCCCTAAGCCGCGCGGTCACGATTTCTGCTAAAAATCTGACGTTCTGCAATTCATTCAAAAATGTTGGGAAACTGTTGCAAGTGATCCCCTGAAATGTTTTTCGGTGGAAACAGATGGGTTTTTATCATCGGAAACAGAATTAGCCCTCGACGTCGGAACAACTTTTTTTGAAAAAATCCCTAAGCCGCGCGGTCACAATTTCTGCTAAAAATCTGACGTTCTGCAATTCACTCAAAAATGTTGGCAAACTGTTGCGAGTGATCCCCTGAAATGTTTTTCGGTGGAAACAGATGGGTATTTATTATCGGAAACAGAATTAGCCCTCGACGTCTGAACAACTTTTTTTGAAAAAATCCCTAAGCCGCGCGGTCACGATTTCTGCTAAAAATCTGACGTTCTGCAATTCACTCAAAAATGTTGGCAAACTGTTGCAAGTGATCCCCTGAAAGGTTTTTCGGTGGAAACAGATGGGTTTTTATCATCGGAAACAAAATTAGCCCACGACGTCTGAACAACTTTTTTTGAAAAAATCCCTAAGCCGCGCGGTCACAATTTCTGCTAAAAATCTGACGTTCTGCAATTCACTCCAAAATGTTGGCAAACTGTTGCAAGTGATCCCCTGAAATGTTGTTCGGTGGAAACAGATGGGTTTTTATCATCGGAAACAGAATTAGCCCTTGACGTCTGAACAACTTTTTTTGAAAAAATCCCTAAGCCGCGCGGTCACGATTTCTGCTAAAAATCTGACGTTCTGCAATTCATTCAAAAATGTTGGGAAACTGTTGCAAGTGATCCCCTGAAATGTTTTTCGGTGGAAACAGATGGGTTTTTATCATCGGAAACAGAATTAGCCCTCGACGTCGGAACAACTTTTTTTGAAAAAATCCCTAAGCCGCGCGGTCACAATTTCTGCTAAAAATCTGACGTTCTGCAATTCACTCGAAAATGTTGGCAAACTGTTGCAAGTGATCCCCTGAAATGTTTTGCGGTGGAAACAGATGGGTTTTTATCATCGGAAACAGAATTAGCCCTCGACGTCTGAATAACTTTTTTTGAAAAAATCCCTAAGCCGCGCGGTCACAATTTCTGCTAAAAATCTGACGTTCTGCAATTCACTCCAAAATGTTGGCAAACTGTTGCAAGTGATCCCCTGAAAGGTTTTTCGGTGGAAACAGATGGGTTTTTATCATCGGAAACAGAATTAGCCCTCGACGTCGGAACAACTTTTTTTGAAAAAATCCCTAAGCCGCGCGGTAACAATTTCTGCTAAAAATCTGACGTTCTGCAATTCACTCGAAAATGTTGGCAAACTGTTACAAGTGATCCCCTGAAATGTTTTGCGGTGGAAACAGATGGGTTTTTATAATCGGAAACAGAATTAGCCCTCGACGTCTGAATAACTTTTTTTGAAAAAATCCCTAAGCCGCGCGGTCACAATTTCTGCTAAAAATCTGACGTTCTGCAATTCAACTCAAAAATGTTGGCAAACTGTTGCAAGTGATCCCCTGAAATGTTTTTCGGTGGAAACAGATGAGTTTTTATCATCGGAAACAGAATTAGCCCTCGACGTCTGAACAACTTTTTTTGAAAAAATCCCTAAGCCGCGCGGTCAGGATTTCTCCTAAAAATCTGACGTTCTGCAATTCACTCAAAAATGTTGGCAAACTCTTGCAAGTGATCCCCTGAAAGGTTTTTCGGTGGAAACAGATGGGTTTTTATCATCGGAAACAGAATTAGCCCTCGACGTCTGAACAACTTTTTTTGAAAAAATCCCTAAGCCGCGCGGTCACAATTTCTGCTAAAAATCTGAAGTTCTGCAATTCACTCCAAATTGTTGGCAAATTGTTGCAAGTGATCCCCTGAAAGGTTTTTCGGTGGAAACAGATGGGTTTTTATCATCGGAAACAGAATTAGCCCTCGACGTCTGAACAACTTTTTTCGAAAAAATCCCTGAGCCGCGCGGTCACGATTTCTGCTAAAAATCTGACGTTCTGCAATTCACTCAAAAATGTTGGCAAACTGTTGCAAGTGATCCCCTGAAAGGTTTTTCGGTGGAAACAGATGGGTTTTTATCATCGGAAACAAAATTAGCCCTCGACGTCTGAACAACTTTTTTTGAAAAAATCCCTAAACCGCGCGGTCACAATTTCTGCTAAAAATCTGACGTTCTGCAATTCACTCAAAAATGTTGGCAAACTGTTGCAAGTGATCCCCTGAAATGTTTTTTGGTGGAAACAGATGGGTATTTATCATCGTAAACAGAATAAGCCCTCGACGTCTGAACAACTTTTTTTGAAAAAATCCCTAAGCTGCGCGGTCACAATTTCTGCTAAAAATCTGACGTTCTGCAATTCACTCAAAAATGTTGGCAAACTGTTGCAAGTGATCCCCTGAAATGTTTTTCAGTGGAAACAGATGGGTATTTATCATCGGAAACAGAATTATCCCTCGACGTCTGAACAACTTTTTTTGAAAAAATCCCTAAGCCGCGCGGTCACAATTTCTGCTAAAAATCTGACGTTCTGCAATTCACTCCAAAATGTTGGAAAACTGTTGCAAGTGATCCCCCGAAATGTTGTTCGGTGGAAACAGATGGGTTTTTATCATCGGAAACAGAATTAGCCCTTGACGTCTGAACAACTTTTTTTGAAAAAATCCCTAAGCCGCGCGGTCACGATTTCTGCTAAAAATCTGACGTTCTGCAATTCATTCAAAAATGTTGGGAAACTGTTGCAAGTGATCCCCTGAAATGTTTTTCGGTGGAAAAAGATGGGTTTTTATCATCGGAAACAGAATTAGCCCTCGACGTCGGAACAACTTTTTTTGAAAAAATCCCTAAGCCGCGCGGTCACAATTTCTGCTAAAAATCTGACGTTCTGCAATTCACTCGAAAATGTTGGCAAACTGTTGCAAGTGATCCCCTGAAATGTTTTGCGGTGGAAACAGATGGGTTTTTATCATCGGAAACAGAATTAGCCCTCGACATCTGAATAACTTTTTTTGAAAAAATCCCTAAGCCGCGCGGTCACAATTTCTGCTAAAAATCTGACGTTCTGCAATTCACTCAAAAATGTTGGCAAACTGTTGCAAGTGATCCCCTGAAATGTTTTGCGGTGGAAACAGATGGGTTTTTATCATCGGAAACAGAATTAGCCCTCGACGTCGGAACAACTTTTTTTGAAAAAATCCCTAAGCCGCGCGGTCACAATTTCTGCTAAAAATCTGACGTTCTGCAATTCACTCAAAAATGTTGGCAAACTGTTGCGAGTGATCCCCTGAAATGTTTTTCGGTGGAAACAGATGGGTATTTATTATCGGAAACAGAATTAGCCCTCGACGTCTGAACAACTTTTTTTGAAAAAATCCCTAAGCCGCGCGGTCACGATTTCTGCTAAAAATCTGACGTTCTGCAATTCACTCCAAAATGTTGGCAAACTGTTGCAAGTGATCCCCTGAAAGGTTTTTCGGTGGAAACAGATGGGTTTTTATCATCGGAAACAAAATTAGCCCACGACGTCTGAACAACTTTTTTTGAAAAAATCCCTAAGCCGCGCGGTCACAATTTCTGCTAAAAATCTGACGTTCTGCAATTCAGTCAAAAATGTTGGCAAACTGTTGCGAGTGATCCCCTGAAATGTTTTTCGGTGGAAAAAGATGGGTTTTTATCATCGGAAACAGAATTAGCCCTCGACGTCGGAACAACTTTTTTTGAAAAAATCCCTAAGCCGCGCGGTCACAATTTCTGCTAAAAATCTGACGTTCTGCAATTCACTCGAAAATGTTGGCAAACTGTTGCAAGTGATCCCCTGAAATGTTTTGCGGTGGAAACAGATGGGTTTTTATCATCGGAAACAGAATTAGCCCTCGACATCTGAATAACTTTTTTTGAAAAAATCCCTAAGCCGCGCGGTCACAATTTCTGCTAAAAATCTGACGTTCTGCAATTCACTCAAAAATGTTGGCAAACTGTTGCAAGTGATCCCCTGAAATGTTTTGCGGTGGAAACAGATGGGTTTTTATCATCGGAAACAGAATTAGCCCTCGACGTCTGAACAACTTTTTTTGAAAAAATCCCTAAGCCGCGCGGTCACGATTTCTGCTAAAAATCTGACGTTCTGCAATTCACTCCAAAATGTTGGCAAACTGTTGCAAGTGATCCCCTGAAAGGTTTTTCGGTGGAAACAGATGGGTTTTTATCATCGGAAACAGAATTAGCACTCGACGTCGGAACAACTTTTTTAAAAAAAATCCCTAAGCCGCGCGGTCACAATTTCTGCTAAAAATCTGACGTTCTGCAATTCACTCAAAAATGTTGGCAAACTGTTGCGAGTGATCCCCTGAAATGTTTTTCGGTGGAAACAGATGGGTTTTTATCATCGGAAACAGAATTAGCCCTCGACGTCTGAATAACTTTTTTTGAAAAAATCCCTAAGCCGCGCGGTCACGATTTCTGCTAAAAATCTGACGTTCTGCAATTCATTCAAAAATGTTGGGAAACTGTTGCAAGTGATCCCCTGAAATGTTTTTCGGTGGAAACAGATGGGTTTTTATCATCGGAAACAGAATTAGCCCTGGACGTCGGAACAACTTTTTTTGAAAAAATCCCTAAGCCGCGCGGTCACAATTTCTGCTCAAAATCTGACGTTCTGCAATTCACTCAAAAATGTTGGCAAACTGTTGCAAGTGATCCCCTGAAATGTTTTTCGGTGGAAACAGATGGGTTTTTATCATCGGAAACAGAATTAGCCCTCGACGTCTGAATAACTTTTTTTGAAAAAATCCCTAAGCCGTGCGGTCATGATTTCTGCTAAAAATCTGACGTTCTGCAATTCATTCAAAAATGTTGGGAAACTGTTGCAAGTGATCCCCTGAAATGTTTTTCGGTGGAAACAGATGGGTTTTTATCATCGGAAACAGAATTAGCCCTCGACGTCGGAACAACTTTTTTTGAAAAAATCCCTAAGCCGCGCGGTCACAATTTCTGCTAAAAATCTGACGTTCTGCAATTCACTCAAAAATGTTGGCAAACTGTTGCGAGTGATCCCCTGAAATGTTTTTCGGTGGAAACAGATGGGTATTTATTATCGGAAACAGAATTAGCCCTCGACGTCTGAACAACTTTTTTTGAAAAAATCCCTAAGCCGCGCGGTCACGATTTCTGCTAAAAATCTGACGTTCTGCAATTCACTCAAAAATGTTGGCAAACTGTTGCAAGTGATCCCCTGAAAGGTTTTTCGGTGGAAACAGATGGGTTTTTATCATCGGAAACAAAATTAGCCCACGACGTCTGAACAACTTTTTTTGAAAAAATCCCTAAGCCGCGCGGTCACAATTTCTGCTAAAAATCTGACGTTCTGCAATTCAGTCAAAAATGTTGGCAAACTGTTGCGAGTGATCCCCTGAAATGTTTTTCGGTGGAAACAGATGGGTTTTAATCATCGGAAACAGAATTAGCCCTCGACGTCGGAACAACTTTTTTTGAAAAAATCCCTAAGCCGTTCGGTCACAATTTCTGCTAAAAATCTGACGTTCTGCAATTCACTCGAAAATGTTGGCAAACTGTTGCAAGTGATCCCCTGAAATGTTTTGCGGTGGAAACAGATGGGTTTTTATAATCGGAAACAGAATTAGCCCTCGACGTCTGAACAACTTTTTTTGAAAAAATCCCTAAGCCGCGCGGTCACAATTTCTGCTAAAAATCTGACGTTCTGCAATTCAACTCAAAAATGTTGGCAAACTGTTGCAAGTGATCCCCTGAAATGTTTTGCGGTGGAAACAGATGGGTTTTTATCATCGGAAACAGAATTAGCCCTCGACGTCTGAACAACTTTTTTTGAAAAAATCCCTAAGCCGCGCGGTCACGATTTCTGCTAAAAATCTGACGTTCTGCAATTCACTCCAAAATGTTGGCAAACTGTTGCAAGTGATCCCCTGAAAGGTTTTTCGGTGGAAACAGATGGGTTTTTATCATCGGAAACAGAATTAGCCCTCGACGTCGGAACAACTTTTTTTGAAAAAATCCCTAAGCCGCGCGGTCACAATTTCTGCTGAAAATCTGACGTTCTGCAATTCACTCAAAAATGTTGGCAAACTGTTGCGAGTGATCCCCTGAAATGTTTTTCGGTGGAAACAGATGGGTATTTATTATCGGAAACAGAATTAGCCCTCGACGTCTGAACAACTTTTTTTGAAAAAATCCCTAAGCCGCGCGGTCACAATTTCTGCTAAAAATCTGACGTTCTGCAATTCAGTCAAAAATGTTGGCAAACTGTTGCGAGTGATCCCCTGAAATGTTTTTCGGTGGAAACAGATGGGTTTTAATCATCGGAAACAGAATTAGCCCTCGACGTCGGAACAACTTTTTTTGAAAAAATCCCTAAGCCGTTCGGTCACAATTTCTGCTAAAAATCTGACGTTCTGCAATTCACTCGAAAATGTTGGCAAACTGTTGCAAGTGATCCCCTGAAATGTTTTGCGGTGGAAACAGATGGGTTTTTATAATCGGAAACAGAATTAGCCCTCGACGTCTGAACAACTTTTTTTGAAAAAATCCCTAAGCCGCGCGGTCACAATTTCTGCTAAAAATCTGACGTTCTGCAATTCAACTCAAAAATGTTGGCAAACTGTTGCAAGTGATCCCCTGAAATGTTTTGCGGTGGAAACAGATGGGTTTTTATCATCGGAAACAGAATTAGCCCTCGACGTCTGAACAACTTTTTTTGAAAAAATCCCTAAGCCGCGCGGTCACGATTTCTGCTAAAAATCTGACGTTCTGCAATTCACTCCAAAATGTTGGCAAACTGTTGCAAGTGATCCCCTGAAAGGTTTTTCGGTGGAAACAGATGGGTTTTTATCATCGGAAACAGAATTAGCCCTCGACGTCGGAACAACTTTTTTTGAAAAAATCCCTAAGCCGCGCGGTCACAATTTCTGCTGAAAATCTGACGTTCTGCAATTCACTCAAAAATGTTGGCAAACTGTTGCGAGTGATCCCCTGAAATGTTTTTCGGTGGAAACAGATGGGTATTTATTATCGGAAACAGAATTAGCCCTCGACGTCTGAACAACTTTTTTTGAAAAAATCCCTAAGCCGCGCGGTCACAATTTCTGCTAAAAATCTGAAGTTCTGCAATTCACTCCAAATTGTTGGCAAATTGTTGCAAGTGATCCCCTGAAAGGTTTTTCGGTGGAAACAGATGGGTTTTTATCATCGGAAACAGAATTAGCCCTTGACGTCTGAACAACTTTTTTTGAAAAAATCCCTAAGCCGCGCGGTCACGATTTCTGCTAAAAATCTGACGTTCTGCAATTCATTCAAAAATGTTGGGAAACTGTTGCAAGTGATCCCCTGAAATGTTTTTCGGTGGAAACAGATGGGTTTTTATCATCGGAAACAGAATTAGCCCTCGACGTCGGAACAACTTTTTTTGAAAAAATCCCTAAGCCGCGCGGTCACAATTTCTGCTAAAAATCTGACGTTCTGCAATTCACTCGAAAATGTTGGCAAACTGTTGCAAGTGATCCCCTGAAATGTTTTGCGGTGGAAACAGATGGGTTTTTATCATCGGAAACAGAATTAGCCCTCGACATCTGAATAACTTTTTTTGAAAAAATCCCTAAGCCGCGCGGTCACAACTTCTGCTAAAAATCTGACGTTCTGCAATTCACTCAAAAATGTTGGCAAACTGTTGCAAGTGATCCCCTGAAATGTTTTTCGGTGGAAACAGATGGGTTTTTATCATCGGAAACAGAATTAGCCCTCGACGTCTGAATAACTTTTTTTGAAAAAATCCCTGAGCCGCGCGGTCACGATTTCTGCTAAAAATCTGACGTTCTGCAATTCACTCAAAAATGTTGGCAAACTGTTGCAAGTGATCCCCTGAAAGGTTTTTCGGTGGAAACAGATGGGTTTTTATCATCGGAAACAAAATTAGCCCTCGACGTCTGAACAACTTTTTTTGAAAAAATCCCTAAACCGCGCGGTCACAATTTCTGCTAAAAATCTGACGTTCTGCAATTCACTCAAAAATGTTGGCAAACTGTTGCAAGTGATCCCCTGAAATGTTTTTTGGTGGAAACAGATGGGTATTTATCATCGTAAACAGAATAAGCCCTCGACGTCTGAACAACTTTTTTTGAAAAAATCCCTAAGCTGCGCGGTCACAATTTCTGCTAAAAATCTGACGTTCTGCAATTCACTCAAAAATGTTGGCAAACTGTTGCAAGTGATCCCCTGAAATGTTTTTCAGTGGAAACAGATGGGTATTTATCATCGGAAACAGAATTATCCCTCGACGTCTGAACAACTTTTTTTGAAAAAATCCCTAAGCCGCGCGGTCACAATTTCTGCTAAAAATCTGACGTTCTGCAATTCACTCCAAAATGTTGGAAAACTGTTGCAAGTGATCCCCCGAAATGTTGTTCGGTGGAAACAGATGGGTTTTTATCATCGGAAACAGAATTAGCCCTTGACGTCTGAACAACTTTTTTTGAAAAAATCCCTAAGCCGCGCGGTCACGATTTCTGCTAAAAATCTGACGTTCTGCAATTCATTCAAAAATGTTGGGAAACTGTTGCAAGTGATCCCCTGAAATGTTTTTCGGTGGAAAAAGATGGGTTTTTATCATCGGAAACAGAATTAGCCCTCGACGTCGGAACAACTTTTTTTGAAAAAATCCCTAAGCCGCGCGGTCACAATTTCTGCTAAAAATCTGACGTTCTGCAATTCACTCGAAAATGTTGGCAAACTGTTGCAAGTGATCCCCTGAAATGTTTTGCGGTGGAAACAGATGGGTTTTTATCATCGGAAACAGAATTAGCCCTCGACATCTGAATAACTTTTTTTGAAAAAATCCCTAAGCCGCGCGGTCACAATTTCTGCTAAAAATCTGACGTTCTGCAATTCACTCAAAAATGTTGGCAAACTGTTGCAAGTGATCCCCTGAAATGTTTTGCGGTGGAAACAGATGGGTTTTTATCATCGGAAACAGAATTAGCCCTCGACGTCTGAACAACTTTTTTTGAAAAAATCCCTAAGCCGCGCGGTCACGATTTCTGCTAAAAATCTGACGTTCTGCAATTCACTCCAAAATGTTGGCAAACTGTTGCAAGTGATCCCCTGAAAGGTTTTTCGGTGGAAACAGATGGGTTTTTATCATCGGAAACAGAATTAGCCCTCGACGTCGGAACAACTTTTTTTAAAAAAATCCCTAAGCCGCGCGGTCACAATTTCTGCTAAAAATCTGACGTTCTGCAATTCACTCAAAAATGTTGGCAAACTGTTGCGAGTGATCCCCTGAAATGTTTTTCGGTGGAAACAGATGGGTTTTTATCATCGGAAACAGAATTAGCCCTCGACGTCTGAATAACTTTTTTTGAAAAAATCCCTAAGCCGCGCGGTCACGATTTCTGCTAAAAATCTGACGTTCTGCAATTCATTCAAAAATGTTGGGAAACTGTTGCAAGTGATCCTCTGAAATGTTTTTCGGTGGAAACAGATGGGTTTTTATCATCGGAAACAGAATTAGCCCTGGACGTCGGAACAACTTTTTTTGAAAAAATCCCTAAGCCGCGCGGTCACAATTTCTGCTCAAAATCTGACGTTCTGCAATTCACTCAAAAATGTTGGCAAACTGTTGCAAGTGATCCCCTGAAATGTTTTTCGGTGGAAACAGATGGGTTTTTATCATCGGAAACAGAATTAGCCCTCGACGTCTGAATAACTTTTTTTGAAAAAATCCCTAAGCCGTGCGGTCATGATTTCTGCTAAAAATCTGACGTTCTGCAATTCATTCAAAAATGTTGGGAAACTGTTGCAAGTGATCCCCTGAAATGTTTTTCGGTGGAAACAGATGGGTTTTTATCATCGGAAACAGAATTAGCCCTCGACGTCGGAACAACTTTTTTTGAAAAAATCCCTAAGCCGCGCGGTCACAATTTCTGCTAAAAATCTGACGTTCTGCAATTCACTCAAAAATGTTGGCAAACTGTTGCGAGTGATCCCCTGAAATGTTTTTCGGTGGAAACAGATGGGTATTTATTATCGGAAACAGAATTAGCCCTCGACGTCTGAACAACTTTTTTTGAAAAAATCCCTAAGCCGCGCGGTCACGATTTCTGCTAAAAATCTGACGTTCTGCAATTCACTCAAAAATGTTGGCAAACTGTTGCAAGTGATCCCCTGAAAGGTTTTTCGGTGGAAACAGATGGGTTTTTATCATCGGAAACAAAATTAGCCCACGACGTCTGAACAACTTTTTTTGAAAAAATCCCTAAGCCGCGCGGTCACAATTTCTGCTAAAAATCTGACGTTCTGCAATTCAGTCAAAAATGTTGGCAAACTGTTGCGAGTGATCCCCTGAAATGTTTTTCGGTGGAAACAGATGGGTTTTAATCATCGGAAACAGAATTAGCCCTCGACGTCGGAACAACTTTTTTTGAAAAAATCCCTAAGCCGCGCGGTCACAATTTCTGCTAAAAATCTGACGTTCTGCAATTCACTCGAAAATGTTGGCAAACTGTTGCAAGTGATCCCCTGAAATGTTTTGCGGTGGAAACAGATGGGTTTTTATAATCGGAAACAGAATTAGCCCTCGACGTCTGAACAACTTTTTTTGAAAAAATCCCTAAGCCGCGCGGTCACAATTTCTGCTAAAAATCTGACGTTCTGCAATTCAACTCAAAAATGTTGGCAAACTGTTGCAAGTGATCCCCTGAAATGTTTTGCGGTGGAAACAGATGGGTTTTTATCATCGGAAACAGAATTAGCCCTCGACGTCTGAACAACTTTTTTTGAAAAAATCCCTAAGCCGCGCGGTCACGATTTCTGCTAAAAATCTGACGTTCTGCAATTCACTCCAAAATGTTGGCAAACTGTTGCAAGTGATCCCCTGAAAGGTTTTTCGGTGGAAACAGATGGGTTTTTATCATCGGAAACAGAATTAGCCCTCGACGTCGGAACAACTTTTTTTGAAAAAATCCCTAAGCCGCGCGGTCACAATTTCTGCTGAAAATCTGACGTTCTGCAATTCACTCAAAAATGTTGGCAAACTGTTGCGAGTGATCCCCTGAAATGTTTTTCGGTGGAAACAGATGGGTATTTATTATCGGAAACAGAATTAGCCCTCGACGTCTGAACAACTTTTTTTGAAAAAATCCCTAAGCCGCGCGGTCACAATTTCTGCTAAAAATCTGAAGTTCTGCAATTCACTCCAAATTGTTGGCAAATTGTTGCAAGTGATCCCCTGAAAGGTTTTTCGGTGGAAACAGATGGGTTTTTATCATCGGAAACAGAATTAGCCCTCGACGTCTGAACAACTTTTTTTGAAAAAATCCCTAAACCGCGCGGTCACAATTTCTGCTAAAAATCTGACGTTCTGCAATTCACTCAAAAATGTTGGCAAACTGTTGCAAGTGATCCCCTGAAATGTTTTTTGGTGGAAACAGATGGGTATTTATCATCGTAAACAGAATAAGCCCTCGACGTCTGAACAACTTTTTTTGAAAAAATCCCTAAGCTGCGCGGTCACAATTTCTGCTAAAAATCTGACGTTCTGCAATTCACTCAAAAATGTTGGCAAACTGTTGCAAGTGATCCCCTGAAATGTTTTTCAGTGGAAACAGATGGGTATTTATCATCGGAAACAGAATTATCCCTCGACGTCTGAACAACTTTTTTTGAAAAAATCCCTAAGCCGCGCGGTCACAATTTCTGCTAAAAATCTGACGTTCTGCAATTCACTCCAAAATGTTGGAAAACTGTTGCAAGTGATCCCCCGAAATGTTGTTCGGTGGAAACAGATGGGTTTTTATCATCGGAAACAGAATTAGCCCTTGACGTCTGAACAACTTTTTTTGAAAAAATCCCTAAGCCGCGCGGTCACGATTTCTGCTAAAAATCTGACGTTCTGCAATTCATTCAAAAATGTTGGGAAACTGTTGCAAGTGATCCCCTGAAATGTTTTTCGGTGGAAACAGATGGGTTTTTATCATCGGAAACAGAATTAGCCCTCGACGTCGGAACAACTTTTTTTGAAAAAATCCCTAAGCCGCGCGGTCACAATTTCTGCTAAAAATCTGACGTTCTGCAATTCACTCGAAAATGTTGGCAAACTGTTGCAAGTGATCCCCTGAAATGTTTTGCGGTGGAAACAGATGGGTTTTTATCATCGGAAACAGAATTAGCCCTCGACATCTGAATAACTTTTTTTGAAAAAATCCCTAAGCCGCGCGGTCACAATTTCTGCTAAAAATCTGACGTTCTGCAATTCACTCAAAAATGTTGGCAAACTGTTGCAAGTGATCCCCTGAAATGTTTTGCGGTGGAAACAGATGGGTTTTTATCATCGGAAACAGAATTAGCCCTGGACGTCGGAACAACTTTTTTTGAAAAAATCCCTAAGCCGCGCGGTCACAATTTCTGCTCAAAATCTGACGTTCTGCAATTCACTCAAAAATGTTGGCAAACTGTTGCAAGTGATCCCCTGAAATGTTTTTCGGTGGAAACAGATGGGTTTTTATCATCGGAAACAGAATTAGCCCTCGACGTCTGAATAACTTTTTTTGAAAAAATCCCTAAGCCGCGCGGTCACGATTTCTGCTAAAAATCTGACGTTCTGCAATTCATTCAAAAATGTTGGGAAACTGTTGCAAGTGATCCCCTGAAATGTTTTTCGGTGGAAACAGATGGGTTTTTATCATCGGAAACAGAATTAGCCCTCGACGTCGGAACAACTTTTTTTGAAAAAATCCCTAAGCCGCGCGGTCACAATTTCTGCTAAAAATCTGACGTTCTGCAATTCACTCAAAAATGTTGGCAAACTGTTGCGAGTGATCCCCTGAAATGTTTTTCGGTGGAAACAGATGGGTATTTATTATCGGAAACAGAATTAGCCCTCGACGTCTGAACAACTTTTTTTGAAAAAATCCCTAAGCCGCGCGGTCACGATTTCTGCTAAAAATCTGACGTTCTGCAATTCACTCAAAAATGTTGGCAAACTGTTGCAAGTGATCCCCTGAAAGGTTTTTCGGTGGAAACAGATGGGTTTTTATCATCGGAAACAAAATTTGCCCACGACGTCTGAACAACTTTTTTTGAAAAAATCCCTAAGCCGCGCGGTCACAATTTCTGCTAAAAATCTGACGTTCTGCAATTCAGTCAAAAATGTTGGCAAACTGTTGCGAGTGATCCCCTGAAATGTTTTTCGGTGGAAACAGATGGGTTTTTATCATCGGAAACAGAATTAGCCCTCGACGTCGGAACAACTTTTTTTGAAAAAATCCCTAAGCCGCGCGGTCACAATTTCTGCTAAAAATCTGACGTTCTGCAATTCACTCGAAAATGTTGGCAAACTGTTGCAAGTGATCCCCTGAAATGTTTTGCGGTGGAAACAGATGGGTTTTTATAATCGGAAACAGAATTAGCCCTCGACGTCTGAATAACTTTTTTTGAAAAAATCCCTAAGCCGCGCGGTCACAATTTCTGCTAAAAATCTGACGTTCTGCAATTCAACTCAAAAATGTTGGCAAACTGTTGCAAGTGATCCCCTGAAATGTTTTGCGGTGGAAACAGATGGGTTTTTATCATCGGAAACAGAATTAGCCCTCGACGTCTGAACAACTTTTTTTGAAAAAATCCCTAAGCCGCGCGGTCACGATTTCTGCTAAAAATCTGACGTTCTGCAATTCACTCCAAAATGTTGGCAAACTGTTGCAAGTGATCCCCTGAAAGGTTTTTCGGTGGAAACAGATGGGTTTTTATCATCGGAAACAGAATTAGCCCTCGACGTCGGAACAACTTTTTTTGAAAAAATCCCTAAGCCGCGCGGTCACAATTTCTGCTAAAAATCTGACGTTCTGCAATTCACTCAAAAATGTTGGCAAACTGTTGCGAGTGATCCCCTGAAATGTTTTTCGGTGGAAACAGATGGGTATTTATTATCGGAAACAGAATTAGCCCTCGACGTCTGAACAACTTTTTTTGAAAAAATCCCTAAGCCGCGCGGTCACAATTTCTGCTAAAAATCTGAAGTTCTGCAATTCACTCCAAATTGTTGGCAAATTGTTGCAAGTGATCCCCTGAAAGGTTTTTCGGTGGAAACAGATGGGTTTTTATCATCGGAAACAGAATTAGCCCTCGACGTCTGAACAACTTTTTTTGAAAAAATCCCTAAACCGCGCGGTCACAATTTCTGCTAAAAATCTGACGTTCTGCAATTCACTCAAAAATGTTGGCAAACTGTTGCAAGTGATCCCCTGAAATGTTTTTTGGTGGAAACAGATGGGTATTTATCATCGTAAACAGAATAAGCCCTCGACGTCTGAACAACTTTTTTTGAAAAAATCCCTAAGCTGCGCGGTCACAATTTCTGCTAAAAATCTGACGTTCTGCAATTCACTCAAAAATGTTGGCAAACTGTTGCAAGTGATCCCCTGAAATGTTTTTCAGTGGAAACAGATGGGTATTTATCATCGGAAACAGAATTATCCCTCGACGTCTGAACAACTTTTTTTGAAAAAATCCCTAAGCCGCGCGGTCACAATTTCTGCTAAAAATCTGACGTTCTGCAATTCACTCCAAAATGTTGGAAAACTGTTGCAAGTGATCCCCCGAAATGTTGTTCGGTGGAAACAGATGGGTTTTTATCATCGGAAACAGAATTAGCCCTTGACGTCTGAACAACTTTTTTTGAAAAAATCCCTAAGCCGCGCGGTCACGATTTCTGCTAAAAATCTGACGTTCTGCAATTCATTCAAAAATGTTGGGAAACTGTTGCAAGTGATCCCCTGAAATGTTTTTCGGTGGAAACAGATGGGTTTTTATCATCGGAAACAGAATTAGCCCTCGACGTCGGAACAACTTTTTTTGAAAAAATCCCTAAGCCGCGCGGTCACAATTTCTGCTAAAAATCTGACGTTCTGCAATTCACTCGAAAATGTTGGCAAACTGTTGCAAGTGATCCCCTGAAATGTTTTGCGGTGGAAACAGATGGGTTTTTATCATCGGAAACAGAATTAGCCCTCGACATCTGAATAACTTTTTTTGAAAAAATCCCTAAGCCGCGCGGTCACAATTTCTGCTAATAATCTGACGTTCTGCATTTCACTCAAAAATGTTGGCAAACTGTTGCAAGTGATCCCCTGAAATGTTTTGCGGTGGAAACAGATGGGTTTTTATCATCGGAAACAGAATTAGCCCTCGACGTCTGAACAACTTTTTTTGAAAAAATCCCTAAGCCGCGCGGTCACGATTTCTGCTAAAAATCTGACGTTCTGCAATTCACTCCAAAATGTTGGCAAACTGTTGCAAGGGATCCCCTGAAAGGTTTTTCGGTGGAAACAGATGGGTTTTTATCATCGGAAACAGAATTAGCCCTCGACGTCGGAACAACTTTTTTTAAAAAAATCCCTAAGCCGCGCGGTCACAATTTCTGCTAAAAATCTGACGTTCTGCAATTCACTCAAAAATGTTGGCAAACTGTTGCGAGTGATCCCCTGAAATGTTTTTCGGTGGAAACAGATGGGTTTTTATCATCGGAAACAGAATTAGCCCTCGACGTCTGAATAACTTTTTTTGAAAAAATCCCTAAGCCGCGCGGTCACAATTTCTGCTAAAAATCTGACGTTCTGCAATTCACTCAAAAATGTTGGCAAACTGTTGCAAGTGATCCCCTGAAATGTTTTTCGGTGGAAACAGATGGGTTTTTATCATCGGAAACAGAATTAGCCCTCGACGTCTGAATAACTTTTTTTGAAAAAATCCCTAAGCCGCGCAGTCACAATTTCTGCTCAAAATCTGACTTTCTGCAATTCACTCATCAATGTTGGTAAACTGTTGCAAGTGATCTCCTGAAAGGTTTTTTGGTGGAAACAGATGGGTTTTTATCATCGGAAACAGAATTAGCCCTCGACGTCTGAACAACTTTTTTTGAAAAAATCCCTAAGCCGCGCGGTCACAATTTCTGCTAAAAATCTGACGTTCTGCAATTCAGTCCAAAATGTTGGCAAACTGTTGCAAGTGATCCCCTGAAATGTTGTTCGGTGGAAACAGATGGGTTTTTATCATCGGAAACAGAATTAGCCCTTGACGTCTGAACAACTTTTTTTGAAAAAATCCCTAAGCCGCGCGGTCACGATTTCTGCTAAAAATCGGACGTTCTGCAATTCATTCAAAAATGTTGGAAAACTGTTGCAAGTGATCCCCTGAAATGTTTTTCGGTGGAAACAGATGGGTTTTTATCATCGGAAACCGAATTAGCCCTCGACGTCGGAACAACTTTTTTTGAAAAAATCCCTAAGCCGCGCGGTCACAATTTCTGCTAAAAATCTGACGTTCTGCAATTCACTCAAAAATGTTGGCAAACTGTTGCAAGTGATCCCCTGAAATGTTTTTCGGTGGAAACAGATGGGTTTTTATCATCGGAAACAGAATTAGCCCTCGACGTCTGAATAACTTTTTTTGAAAAAATCCCTAAGCCGCGCGGTCACGATTTCTGCTAAAAATCTGACGTTCTGCAATTCATTCAAAAATGTTGGCAAACTGTTGCAAGTGATCCCCTGAAATGTTTTTCGGTGGAAACAGATGGGTTTTTATCATCGGAAACAGAATTAGCCCTCGACGTCGGAACAACTTTTTTTGAAAAAATCCCTAAGCCGCGCGGTCACAATTTCTGCTAAAAATCTGACGTTCTGCAATTCACTCAAAAATGTTGGCAAACTGTTGCGAGTGATCCCCTGAAATGTTTTTCGCTGGAAACAGATGGGTTTTTATCATCGGAAACAGAATTAGCCCTCGACGTCTGAACAACTTTTTTTGAAAAAATCCCTAAACCGCGCGGTCACAATTTCTGCTAAAAATCTGACGTTCTGCAATTCACTCAAAAATGTTGGCAAACTGTTGCAAGTGATCCCCTGAAAGGTTTTTCGGTGGAAACAGATGGGTTTTTATCATCGGAAACAAAATTAGCCCTCGACGTCTGAACAACTTTTTTTGAAAAAAATCCCTAAGCCGCGCGGTCACAATTTCTGCTAAAAATCTGACGTTCTGCAATTCACTCAAAAATGTTGGCAAACTGTTGCAAGTGATCCCCTGAAATGTTTTTCGGTGGAAACAGATGGGTTTTTATCATCGGAAACAGAATTAGCCCTCGACGTCTGAATAACTTTTTTTGAAAAAATCCCTAAGCCGCGCGGTCACAATTTCTGCTAAAAATCTGACGTTCTGCAATTCACTCAAAAATGTTGGCAAACTGTTGCAAGTGATCCCCTGAAATGTTTTTCGGTGGAAACAGATGGGTTTTTATCATCGGAAACAGAATTAGCCCTCGACGTCTGAATAACTTTTTTTGAAAAAATCCCTAAGCCGCGCAGTCACAATTTCTGCTCAAAATCTGACGTTCTGCAATTCACTCATTAATGTTGGTAAACTGTTGCAAGTGATCCCCTGAAAGGTTTTTTGGTGGAAACAGATGGGTTTTTATCATCGGAAACAGAATTAGCCCTCGACGTCTGAACAACTTTTTTTGAAAAAATCCCTAAGCCGCGCGGTCACGATTTCTGCTAAAAATCTGACGTTCTGCAATTCATTCAAAAATGTTGGGAAACTGTTGCAAGTGATCCCCTGAAATGTTTTTCGGTGGAAACAGATGGGTTTTTATCATCGGAAATAGAATTAGCCCTCGACGTCGGAACAACTTTTTTTGAAAAAATCCCTAAGCCGCGCGGTCACAATTTCTGCTATAAATCTGACGTTCTGCAATTCACTCCAAAATGTTGGCAAACTGTTGCAAGTGATCCCCTGAAATGTTGTTCGGTGGAAACAGATGGGTTTTTATCATCGGAAACAGAATTAGCCCTTGACGTCTGAACAACTTTTTTTGAAAAAATCCCTAAGCCGCGCGGTCACGATTTCTGCTAAAAATCTGACGTTCTGCAATTCATTCAAAAATGTTGGTAAACTGTTGCAAGTGATCCCCTGAAAGGTTTTTCGGTGGAAACAGATGGGTTTTTATCATCGGAAACAGAATTAGCCCTCGACGTCTGAACAACTTTTTTTGAAAAAATCCCTAAACCGCGCGGTCACAATTTCTGCTAAAAATCTGACGTTCTGCAATTCACTCCAAAATGTTGGCAAACTGTTGCAAGTGATCCCCTGAAAGGTTTTTCAGTGGAAACAGATGGGTTTTTATCATCAGAAACAGAATTAGCCCTCAACGTCTGAACAACTTTTTTTGAAAAAATCCCTAAGCCGCGCGGTCACGATTTCTGCTAAAAATCTGACGTTCTGCAATTCATTCAAAAATGTTGGGAAACTGTTGCAAGTGATCCCCTGAAATGTTTTTCAGTGGAAACAGATGGGTTTTTATCATCGGAAACAGAATTAGCCCTCGACGTCGGAACAACTTTTTTTGAAAAAATCCCTAAGCCGCGCGGTCACAATTTCTGCTAAAAATCTGACGTTCTGCAATTCACTCAAAAATGTTAGCAAACTGTTGCAAGTGATCCCCTGAAATGTTTTTCGGTGGAAACAGATGGGTTTTTATCATCGGAAACAGAATTAGCCCTCGACGTCTGAATAACTTTTTTTGAAAAAATCCCTAAGCCGCGCGGTCACGATTTCTGCTAAAAATCTGACGTTCTGCAATTCATTCAAAAATGTTGGGAAACTGTTGCAAGTGATCCCCTGAAATGTTTTTCGGTGGAAACAGATGGGTTTTTATCATCGGAAACAGAATTAGCCCTCGACGTCGGAACAACTTTTTTTGAAAAAATCCCTAAGCCGCGCGGTCACAATTTCTGCTAAAAATCTGACGTTCTGCAATTCACTCAAAAACGTTGGCAAACTGTTGCAAGTGATCCCCTGAAATGTTTTTCGGTGGAAACAGATGGGTTTTTATCATCGGAAACAGAATTAGCCCTCGACGTCTGAACAACTTTTTTTGAAAAAATCCCTAAGCCGCGCGGTCACGATTTCTGCTAAAAATCTGACGTTCTGCAATTCACTCAAAAATGTTGGCAAACTGTGGCAAGTGATCCCCTGAAAGGTTTTTCGGTGGAAACAGATGGGTTTTTATCATCGGAAACAAAACTAGCCCACGACGTCTGAACAACTTTTTTTGAAAAAATCCCTAAGCCGCGCGGTCACAATTTCTGCTAAAAATCTGACGTTCTGCAATTCACTCAAAAATGTTGGCAAACTGTTGCAAGTGATCCCCTGAAAGGTTTTTTGGTGGAAACAGATGGGTTTTTATCATCGGAAACAGAATTAGCGCTTGACGTCTGAACAACTTTTTTTGAAAAAATCCCTAAGCCGCGCGGTCACAATTTCTGCTCAAAATCTGACGTTCTGCAATTCACTCCAAATTGTTGGCAAATTGTTGCAAGTGATCCCCTGAAAGGTTTTTCGGTGGAAACAGATGGGTTTTTATCATCGGAAACAGAATTAGCCCTCGACGTCTGAACAACTTTTTTTGAAAAAATCCCTGAGCCGCGCGGTCACGATTTCTGCTAAAAATCTGACGTTCTGCAATTCACTCAAAAATGTTGGCAAACTGTTGCAAGTGATCCCCTGAAAGGTTTTTCGGTGGAAACAGATGGGTTTTTATCATCGGAAACAAAATTAGCCCTCGACGTCTGAACAACTTTTTTTGAAAAAATCCCTAAACCGCGCGGTCACAATTTCTGCTAAAAATCTGACGTTCTGCAATTCACTCAAAAATGTTGGCAAACTGTTGCAAGTGATCCCCTGAAATGTTTTTTGGTGGAAACAGATGGGTATTTATCATCGTAAACAGAATAAGCCCTCGACGTCTGAACAACTTTTTTTGAAAAAATCCCTAAGCTGCGCGGTCACAATTTCTGCTAAAAATCTGACGTTCTGCAATTCACTCAAAAATGTTGGCAAACTGTTGCAAGTGATCCCCTGAAATGTTTTTCAGTGGAAACAGATGGGTATTTATCATCGGAAACAGAATTATCCCTCGACGTCTGAACAACTTTTTTTGAAAAAATCCCTAAGCCGCGCGGTCACAATTTCTGCTAAAAATCTGACGTTCTGCAATTCACTCCAAAATGTTGGAAAACTGTTGCAAGTGATCCCCCGAAATGTTGTTCGGTGGAAACAGATGGGTTTTTATCATCGGAAACAGAATTAGCCCTTGACGTCTGAACAACTTTTTTTGAAAAAATCCCTAAGCCGCGCGGTCACGATTTCTGCTAAAAATCTGACGTTCTGCAATTCATTCAAAAATGTTGGGAAACTGTTGCAAGTGATCCCCTGAAATGTTTTTCGGTGGAAAAAGATGGGTTTTTATCATCGGAAACAGAATTAGCCCTCGACGTCGGAACAACTTTTTTTGAAAAAATCCCTAAGCCGCGCGGTCACAATTTCTGCTAAAAATCTGACGTTCTGCAATTCACTCGAAAATGTTGGCAAACTGTTGCAAGTGATCCCCTGAAATGTTTTGCGGTGGAAACAGATGGGTTTTTATCATCGGAAACAGAATTAGCCCTCGACATCTGAATAACTTTTTCTGAAAAAATCCCTAAGCCGCGCGGTCACAATTTCTGCTAAAAATCTGACGTTCTGCAATTCACTCAAAAATGTTGGCAAACTGTTGCAAGTGATCCCCTGAAATGTTTTGCGGTGGAAACAGATGGGTTTTTATCATCGGAAACAGAATTAGCCCTTGACGTCTGAACAACTTTTTTTGAAAAAATCCCTAAGCCGCGCGGTCACGATTTCTGCTAAAAATCTGACGTTCTGCAATTCATTCAAAAATGTTGGTAAACTGTTGCAAGTGATCCCCTGAAAGGTTTTTCGGTGGAAACAGATGGGTTTTTATCATCGGAAACAGAATTAGCCCTCGACGTCTGAACAACTTTTTTTGAAAAAATCCCTAAACCGCGCGGTCACAATTTCTGCTAAAAATCTGACGTTCTGCAATTCACTCCAAAATGTTGGCAAACTGTTGCAAGTGATCCCCTGAAAGGTTTTTCAGTGGAAACAGATGGGTTTTTATCATCAGAAACAGAATTAGCCCTCGACGTCTGAACAACTTTTTTTGAAAAAATCCCTAAGCCGCGCGGTCACGATTTCTGCTAAAAATCTGACGTTCTGCAATTCATTCAAAAATGTTGGGAAACTGTTGCAAGTGATCCCCTGAAATGTTTTTCGGTGGAAACAGATGGGTTTTTATCATCGGAAACAGAATTAGCCCTCGACGTCGGAACAACTTTTTTTGAAAAAATCCCTAAGCCGCGCGGTCACAATTTCTGCTAAAAATCTGACGTTCTGCAATTCACTCAAAAATGTTAGCAAACTGTTGCAAGTGATCCCCTGAAATGTTTTTCGGTGGAAACAGATGGGTTTTTATCATCGGAAACAGAATTAGCCCTCGACGTCTGAATAACTTTTTTTGAAAAAATCCCTAAGCCGCGCGGTCACGATTTCTGCTAAAAATCTGACGTTCTGCAATTCATTCAAAAATGTTGGGAAACTGTTGCAAGTGATCCCCTGAAATGTTTTTCGGTGGAAACAGATGGGTTTTTATCATCGGAAACAGAATTAGCCCTCGACGTCGGAACAACTTTTTTTGAAAAAATCCCTAAGCCGCGCGGTCACAATTTCTGCTAAAAATCTGACGTTCTGCAATTCACTCAAAAACGTTGGCAAACTGTTGCAAGTGATCCCCTGAAATGTTTTTCGGTGGAAACAGATGGGTTTTTATCATCGGAAACAGAATTAGCCCTCGACGTCTGAACAACTTTTTTTGAAAAAATCCCTAAGCCGCGCGGTCACGATTTCTGCTAAAAATCTGACGTTCTGCAATTCACTCAAAAATGTTGGCAAACTGTTGCAAGTGATCCCCTGAAAGGTTTTTCGGTGGAAACAGATGGGTTTTTATCATCGGAAACAAAACTAGCCCACGACGTCTGAACAACTTTTTTTGAAAAAATCCCTAAGCCGCGCGGTCACAATTTCTGCTAAAAATCTGACGTTCTGCAATTCACTCAAAAATGTTGGCGAACTGTTGCAAGTGATCCCCTGAAAGGTTTTTCGGTGGAAACATATGGGTTTTTATCATCGGAAACAGAATTAGCCCTCGACGTCTGAACAACTTTTTTTGAAAAAATCCCTAAACCGCGCGGTCACAATTTCTGCTAAAAATCTGACGTTCTGCAATTCACTCAAAAATGTTGGCAAACTGTTGCAAGTGATCCCCTGAAATGTTTTTTGGTGGAAACAGATGGGTATTTATCATCGTAAACAGAATAAGCCCTCGACGTCTGAACAACTTTTTTTGAAAAAATCCCTAAGCTACGCGGTCACAATTTCTGCTAAAAATCTGACGTTCTGCAATTCACTCAAAAATGTTGGCAAACTGTTGCAAGTGATCCCCTGAAATGTTTTTCAGTGGAAACAGATGGGTATTTATCATCGGAAACAGAATTATCCCTCGACGTCTAAACAACTTTTTTTGAAAAAATCCCTAAGCCGCGGGTCACAATTTCTGCTAAAAATCTGACGTTCTGCAATTCACTCCAAAATGTTGGAAAACTGTTGCAAGTGATCCCCTGAAATGTTGTTCGGTGGAAACAGATGGGTTTTTATCATCGGAAACAGAATTAGCCCTTGACGTCTGAACAACTTTTTTTGAAAAAATCCCTAAGCCGCGCGGTCACGATTTCTGCTAAAAATCTGACGCTCTGCAAGTCATTCAAAAATGTTGGGAAACTGTTGCAAGTGATCCCCTGAAATGTTTTTCGGTGGAAACAGATGGGTTTTTATCATCGGAAACAGAATTAGCCCTCGACGTCGGAACAACTTTTTTTGAAAAAATCCCTAAGCCGCGCGGTCACAATTTCTGCTAAAAATCTGACGTTCTGCAATTCACCCGAAAATGTTGGCAAACTGTTGCAAGTGATCCCCTGAAATGTTTTGCGGTGGAAACAGATGGGTTTTTATCATCGGAAACAGAATTAGCCCTCGACGTCTGAATAACTTTTTTTGAAAAAATCCCTAAGCCGCGCGGTCACAATTTCTGCTAAAAATCTGACGTTCTGCAATTCACTCAAAAATGTTGGCAAACTGTTGCAAGTGATCCCCTGAAATGTTTTGCGGTGGAAACAGATGGGTTTTTATCATCGGAAACAGAATTAGCCCTCGACGTCTGAACAACTTTTTTTGAAAAAATCCCTAAGCCGCGCGGTCACGATTTCTGCTAAAAATCTGACGTTCTGCAATTCACTCCAAAATGTTGGCAAACTGTTGCAAGTGATCCCCTGAAAGGTTTTTCGGTGGAAACAGATGGGTTTTTATCATCGGAAACAGAATTAGCCCTCGACGTCGGAACAACTTTTTTTGAAAAAATCCCTAAGCCGCGCGGTCACAATTTCTGCTAAAAATCTGACGTTCTGCAATTCACTCAAAAATGTTGGCAAACTGTTGCGAGTGATCCCCTGAAATGTTTTTCGGTGGAAACAGATGGGTTTTTATCATCGGAAACAGAATTAGCCCTCAACGTCTGAATAACTTTTTTTGAAAAAATCCCTAAGCCGCGCGGTCACAATTTCTGCTAAAAATCTGACGTTCTGCAATTCACTCAAAAATGTTGGCAAACTGTTGCAAGTGATCCCCTGAAATGTTTTTCGGTGGAAACAGATGGGTTTTTATCATCGGAAACAGAATTAGCCCTCGACGTCTGAATAACTTTTTTTGAAAAAATCCCTAAGCCGCGCAGTCACAATTTCTGCTCAAAATTTGACGTTCTGCAATTCACTCATCAATGTTGGTAAACTGTTGCAAGTGATCCCCTGAAAGGTTTTTTGGTGGAAACAGATGGGTTTTTATCATCGGAAACAGAATTAGCCCTCGACGTCTGAACAACTTTTTTTGAAAAAATCCCTAAGCCGCGCGGTCACGATTTCTGCTAAAAATCTGACGTTCTGCAATTCATTCAAAAATGTTGGGAAACTGTTGCAAGTGATCCCCTGAAATGTTTTTCGGTGGAAACAGATGGGTTTTTATCATCGGAAATAGAATTAGCCCTCGACGTCGGAACAACTTTTTTTGAAAAAATCCCTAAGCCGCGCGGTCACAATTTCTGCTAAAAATCTGACGTTCTGCAATTCACTCCAAAATGTTGGCAAACTGTTGCAAGTGATCCCCTGAAATGTTGTTCGGTGGAAACAGATGGGTTTTTATCATCGGAAACAGAATTAGCCCTTGACGTCTGAACAACTTTTTTTGAAAAAATCCCTAAGCCGCGCGGTCACGATTTCTGCTAAAAATCTCACGTTCTGCAATTCACTCAAAAATGTTGGTAAACTGTTGCAAGTGATCCCCTGAAAGGTTTTTCGGTGGAAACAGATGGGTTTTTATCATCGGAAACAGAATTAGCCCTCGACGTCTGAACAACTTTTTTTGAAAAAATCCCTAAACCGCGCGGTCACAATTTCTGCTAAAAATCTGACATTTCTGCAATTCACTCCAAAATGTTGGCAAACTGTTGCAAGTGATCCCCTGAAAGGTTTTTCAGTGGAAACAGATGGGTTTTTATCATCAGAAACAGAATTAGCCCTCGACGTCTGAACAACTTTTTTTGAAAAAATCCCTAAGCCGCGCGGTCACGATTTCTGCTAAAAATCTGACGTTCTGCAATTCATTCAAAAATGTTGGGAAACTGTTGCAAGTGATCCCCTGAAATGTTTTTCGGTGGAAACAGATGGGTTTTTATCATCGGAAACAGAATTAGCCCTCGACGTCGGAACAACTTTTTTTGAAAAAATCCCTAAGCCGCGCGGTCACAATTTCTGCTAAAAATCTGACGTTCTGCAATTCACTCAAAAATGTTAGCAAACTGTTGCAAGTGATCCCCTGAAATGTTTTTCGGTGGAAACAGATGGGTTTTTATCATCGGAAACAGAATTAGCCCTCGACGTCTGAATAACTTTTTTTGAAAAAATCCCTAAGCCGCGCGGTCACGATTTCTGCTAAAAATCTGACGTTCTGCAATTCATTCAAAAATGTTGGGAAACTGTTGCAAGTGATCCCCTGAAATGTTTTTCGGTGGAAACAGATGGGTTTTTATCATCGGAAACAGAATTAGCCCTCGACGTCGGAACAACTTTTTTTGAAAAAATCCCTAAGCCGCGCGGTCACAATTTCTGCTAAAAATCTGACGTTCTGCAATTCACTCAAAAATGTTGGCAAACTGTTGCGAGTGATCCCCTGAAATGTTTTTCAGTGGAAACAGATGGGTATTTATTATCGGAAACAGAATTAGCCCTCGACGTCTGAACAACTTTTTTTGAAAAAATCCCTAAGCCGCGCGGTCACGATTTCTGCTAAAAATCTGACGTTCTGCAATTCACTCAAAAATGTTGGCAAACTGTTGCAAGTGATCCCCTGAAAGGTTTTTCGGTGGAAACAGATGGGTTTTTATCATCAGAAACAAAATTAGCCCATGACGTCTGAACAACTTTTTTTTTGAAAAAATCCCTAAGCCGCGCGGTCACAATTTCTGCTAAAAATCTGACGTTCTGCAATTCACTCCAAAATGTTGGAAAACTGTTGCAAGTGATCCCCTGAAATGTTGTTCGGTGGAAACAGATGGGTTTTTATCATCGGAAACAGAATTAGCCCTTGACGTCTAAACAACTTTTTTTGAAAAAATCCCTAAGCCGCGCGGTCACGATTTCTGCTAAAAATCTGACGTTCTGCAATTCACTCAAAAATGTTGGCAAACTGTTGCAAGTGATCCCCTGAAAGGTTTTTCGGTGGAAACAGATGGGTTTTTATCATCAGAAACAAAATTAGCCCACGACGTCTGAACAACTTTTTTTGAAAAAATCCCTAAGCCGCGCGGTCACAATTTCTGCTAAAAATCTGACGTTCTGCAATTCACTCCAAAATGTTGGAAAACTGTTGCAAGTGATCCCCTGAAATGTTGTTCAGTGGAAACAGATGGGTTTTTATCATCGGAAACAGAATTAGCCCTTGACGTCTGAACAACTTTTTTTGAAAAAATCCCTAAGCCGCGCGGTCACGATTTCTGCTAAAAATCTGACGTTCTGCAATTCATTCAAAAATGTTGGGAAACTGTTGCAAGTGATCCCCTGAAATGTTTTTCGGTGGAAACAGATGGGTTTTTATCATCGGAAACAGAATTAGCCCTCGACGTCGGAACAACTTTTTTTGAAAAAATCCCTAAGCCGCGCGGTCACAATTTCTGCTAAAAATCGGACGTTCTGCAATTCATTCAAAAATGTTGGTAAACTGTTGCAAGTGATCCCCTGAAAGGTTTTTCGGTGGAAACAGATGGGTTTTTATCATCGGAAACAGAATTAGCCCTCGACGTCTGAACAACTTTTTTTGAAAAAATCCCTAAACCGCGCGGTCACAATTTCTGCTAAAAATCTGACGTTCTGCAATTCACTCCAAAATGTTGGCAAACTGTTGCAAGTGATCCCCTGAAAGGTTTTTCAGTGGAAACAGATGGGTTTTTATCATCAGAAACAGAATTAGCCCTCGACGTCTGAACAACTTTTTTTGAAAAAATCCCTAAGCCGCGCGGTCACGATTTCTGCTAAAAATCTGACGTTCTGCAATTCATTCAAAAATGTTGGGAAACTGTTGCAAGTGATCCCCTGAAATGTTTTTCGGTGGAAACAGATGGGTTTTTATCATCGGAAACAGAATTAGCCCTCGACGTCGGAACAACTTTTTTTGAAAAAATCCCTAAGCCGCGCGGTCACAATTTCTGCTAAAAATCTGACGTTCTGCAATTCACTCAAAAATGTTAGCAAACTGTTGCAAGTGATCCCCTGAAATGTTTTTCGGTGGAAACAGATGGGTTTTTATCATCGGAAACAGAATTAGCCCTCGACGTCTGAATAACTTTTTTTGAAAAAATCCCTAAGCCGCGCGGTCACGATTTCTGCTAAAAATCTGACGTTCTGCAATTCATTCAAAAATGTTGGGAAACTGTTGCAAGTGATCCCCTGAAATGTTTTTCGGTGGAAACAGATGGGTTTTTATCATCGGAAACAGAATTAGCCCTCGACGTCGGAACAACTTTTTTTGAAAAAATCCCTAAGCCGCGCGGTCACAATTTCTGCTAAAAATCTGACGTTCTGCAATTCACTCAAAAATGTTGGCAAACTGCTGCGAGTGATACCCTGAAATGTTTTTCGGTGGAAACAGATGGGTATTTATTATCCGAAACAGAATTAGCCCTCGACGTCTGAACAACTTTTTTTGAAAAAATCCCTAAGCCGCGCGGTCACGATTTCTGCTAAAAATCTGACGTTCTGCAATTCACTCAAAAATGTTGGCAAACTGTTGCAAGTGATCCCCTGAAAGGTTTTTCGGTGGAAACAGATGGGTTTTTATCATCAGAAACAAAATTAGCCCACGACGTCTGAACAACTTTTTTTGAAAAAATCCCTAAGCCGCGCGGTCACAATTTCTGCTAAAAATCTGACGTTCTGCAATTCACTCCAAAATGTTGGAAAACTGTTGCAAGTGATCCCCTGAAATGTTGTTCGGTGGAAACAGATGGGTTTTTATCATCGGAAACAGAATTAGCCCTTGACGTCTGAACAACTTTTTTTGAAAAAATCCCTAAGCCGCGCGGTCACGATTTCTGCTAAAAATCTGACGTTCTGCAATTCATTCAAAAATGTTGGGAAACTGTTGCAAGTGATCCCCTGAAATGTTTTTCGGTGGAAACAGATGGGTTTTTATCATCGGAAACAGAATTAGCCCTCGACGTCGGAACAACTTTTTTTGAAAAAATCCCTAAGCCGCGCGGTCACAATTTCTGCTAAAAATCTGACGTTCTGCAATTCACTCAAAAATGTTGGCAAACTGTTGCGAGTGATCCCCTGAAATGTTTTTCGGTGGAAACAGATGGGTATTTATTATCGGAAACAGAATTAGCCCTCGACGTCTGAACAACTTTTTTTGAAAAAATCCCTAAGCCGCGCGGTCACGATTTCTGCTAAAAATCTGACGTTCTGCAATTCACTCAAAAATGTTGGCAAACTGTTGCAAGTGATCCCCTGAAAGGTTTTTCGGTGGAAACAGATGGGTTTTTATCATCAGAAACAAAATTAGCCCACGACGTCTGAACAACTTTTTTTGAAAAAATCCCTAAGCCGCGCGGTCACGATTTCTGCTAAAAATCTGACGTTCTGCAATTCACTCAAAAATGTTGGCAAACTGTTGCAAGTGATCCCCTGAAATGTTGTTCGGTGGAAACAGATGGGTTTTTATCATCGGAAACAGAATTAGCCCTTGACGTCTGAACAACTTTTTTTTAAAAATCCCTAAGCCGCGCGGTCACGATTTCTGCTAAAAATCTGACGTTCTGCAATTCATTCAAAAATGTTGGGAAACTGTTGCAAGTGATCCCCTGAAATGTTTTTCGGTGGAAACAGATGGGTTTTTATCATCGGAAACAGAATTAGCCCTCGACGTCGGAACAACTTTTTTTGAAAAAATCCCTAAGCCGCGCGGTCACAATTTCTGCTAAAAATCTGACGTTCTGCAATTCACCCGAAAATGTTCGCAAACTGTTGCAAGTGATCCCCTGAAATGTTTTGCGGTGGAAACAGATGGGTTTTTATCATCGGAAACAGAATTAGCCCTCGACGTCTGAATAACTTTTTTTGAAAAAATCCCTAAGCCGCGCGGTCACAATTTCTGCTAAAAATCTGACGTTCTGCAATTCACTCAAAAATGTTGGCAAACTGTTGCAAGTGATCCCCTGAAATGTTTTGCGGTGGAAACAGATGGGTTTTTATCATCGGAAACAGAATTAGCCCTCGACGTCTGAACAACTTTTTTTGAAAAAATCCCTAAGCCGCGCGGTCACAATTTCTGCTAAAAATCTGACGTTCTGCAATTCACTCCAAAATGTTGGCAAACTGTTGCAAGTGATCCCCTGAAAGGTTTTTCGGTGGAAACAGATGGGTTTTTATCATCGGAAACAGAATTAGCCCTCGACGTCGGAACAACTTTTTTTGAAAAAATCCCTAAGCCGCGCGGTCACAATTTCTGCTAAAAATCTGACGTTCTGCAATTCACTCAAAAATGTTGGCAAACTGTTGCGAGTGATCCCCTGAAATGTTTTTCGGTGGAAACAGATGGGTTTTTATCATCGGAAACAGAATTAGCCCTCGACGTCTGAATAACTTTTTTTGAAAAAATCCCTAAGCCGCGCGGTCACAATTTCTGCTAAAAATCTGACGTTCTGCAATTCACTCAAAAATGTTGGCAAACTGTTGCGAGTGATCCCCTGAAATGTTTTTCGGTGGAAACAGATGGGTTTTTATCATCGGAAACAGAATTAGCCCTCGACGTCTGAATAACTTTTTTTGAAAAAATCCCTAAGCCGCGCAGTCACAATTTCTGCTCAAAATCTGACGTTCTGCAATTCACTCATCAATGTTGGGAAACTGTTGCAAGTGATCCCCTGAAATGTTTTTCGGTGGAAACAGATGGGTTTTTATCATCGGAAACAGAATTAGCCGTCGACGTCGGAACAACTTTTTTTGAAAAAATCCCTAAGCCGCGCGGTCACAATTTCTGCTAAAAATCTGACGTTCTGCAATTCACTCAAAAATGTTGGCAAACTGTTGCGAGTGATCCCCTGAAAGTTTTTCGGTGGAAACAGATGGGTATTTATTATCGGAAACAGAATTAGCCCTCGACGTCTGAACAACTTTTTTTGAAAAAATCCCTAAGCCGCGCGGTCACGATTTCTGCTAAAAATCTGACGTTCTGCAATTCACTCAAAAATGTTGGCAAACTGTTGCAAGTGATCCCCTGAAAGGTTTTTCGGTGGAAACAGATGGGTTTTTATCATCAGAAACAAAATTAGCCCACGACGTCTGAACAACTTTTTTTGAAAAAATCCCTAAGCCGCGCGGTCACAATTTCTGCTAAAAATCTGACGTTCTGCAATTCACTCAAAAATGTTGGCAAACTGTTGCAAGTGATCCCCTGAAAGGTTTTTCGGTGGAAACATATGGGTTTTTATCATCGGAAACAGAATTAGCCCTCGACGTCTGAACAACTTTTTTTGAAAAAATCCCTAAACCGCGCGGTCACAATTTCTGCTAAAAATCTGACGTTCTGCAATTCACTCAAAAATGTTGGCAAACTGTTGCAAGTGATCCCCTGAAATGTTTTTTGGTGGAAACAGATGGGTATTTATCATCGTAAACAGAATAAGCCCTCGACGTCTGAACAACTTTTTTTGAAAAAATCCCTAAGCTGCGCGGTCACAATTTCTGCTAAAAATCTGACGTTCTGCAATTCACTCAAAAATGTTGGCAAACTGTTGCAAGTGATCCCCTGAAATGTTTTTCAGTGGAAACAGATGGGTATTTATCATCGGAAACAGAATTATCCCTCGACGTCTGAACAACTTTTTTTGAAAAAATCCCTAAGCCGCGCGGTCACAATTTCTGCTAAAAATCTGACGTTCTGCAATTCACTCCAAAATGTTGGCAAACTGTTGCAAGTGATCCCCTGAAATGTTGTTCGGTGGAAACAGATGGCTTTTTATCATCGGAAACAGAATTAGCCCTTGACGTCGGAACAACTTTTTTTGAAAAAATCCCTAAGCCGCGCGGTCACGATTTCTGCTAAAAATCTGACGTTCTGCAATTCATTCAAAAATGTTGGGAAACTGTTGCAAGTGATCCCCTGAAATGTTTTTCGGTGGAAACAGATGGGTTTTTATCATCGGAAACAGAATTAGCCCTCGACGTCGGAACAACTTTTTTTGAAAAAATCCCTAAGCCGCGCGGTCACAATTTCTGCTAAAAATCTGACGTTCTGCAATTCACTCAAAAATGTTGGCAAACTGTTGCAAGTGATCCCCTGAAATGTTTTTCGGTGGAAACAGATGGGTTTTTATCATCGGAAACAGAATTCGCCCTCGACGTCTGAATAACTTTTTTTGAAAAAATCCCTAAGCCGCGCGGTCACGATTTCTGCTAAAAATCGGACGTTCTGCAATTCATTCAAAAATGTTGGGAAACTGTTGCAAGTGATCCCCTGAAATGTTTTTCGGTGGAAACAGATGGGTTTTTATAATCGGAAACCGAATTAGCCCTCGACATCGGAACAACTTTTTTTGAAAAAATCCCTAAGCCGCGCGGTCACAATTTCTGCTAAAAATCTGACGTTCTGCAATTCACTCAAAAATGTTGGCAAACTGTTGCAAGTGATCCCCTGAAATGTTTTTCGGTGGAAACAGATGGGTTTTTATCATCGGAAACAGAATTAGCCCTCGACGTCGGAACAACTTTTTTTGAAAAAATCCCTAAGCCGCGCGGTCACAATTTCTACTAAAAATCTGACGTTCTGCAATTCACTCAAAAATGTTGGCAAACTGTTGCGAGTGATCCCCTGAAAGGTTTTTCGGTGGAAACAGATGGGTATTTATTATCGGAAACAGAATTAGCCCTCGACGTCTGAACAACTTTTTTTGAAAAAATCCCTAAGCCGCGCGGTCACAATTTCTGCTAAAAATCTGACGTTCTGCAATTCACTCAAAAATGTTGGCAAACTGTTGCAAGTGATCCCCTGAAATGTTGTTCGGTGGAAACAGATGGCTTTTTATCATCGGAAACAGAATTAGGCCTTGACGTCGGAACAACTTTTTTTGAAAAAATCCCTAAGCCGCGCGGTCACGATTTCTGCTAAAAATCTGACGTTCTGCAATTCATTCAAAAATGTTGGGAAACTGTTGCAAGTGATCCCCTGAAATGTTTTTCGGTGGAAACAGATGGGTTTTTATCATCGGAAACAGAATTAGCCCTCGACGTCGGAACAACTTTTTTTGAAAAAATCCCTAAGCCGCGCGGTCACAATTTCTGCTAAAAATCTGACGTTCTGCAATTCACTCAAAAATGTTGGCAAACTGTTGCAAGTGATCCCCTGAAATGTTTTTCGGTGGAAACAGATGGGTTTTTATCATCGGAAACAGAATTAGCCCTCGACGTCTGAATAACTTTTTTTGAAAAAATCCCTAAGCCGCGCGGTCACGATTTCTGCTAAAAATCGGACGTTCTGCAATTCATTCAAAAATGTTGGGAAACTGTTGCAAGTGATCCCCTGAAATGTTTTTCGGTGGAAACAGATGGGTTTTTATAATCGGAAACCGAATTAGCCCTCGACATCGGAACAACTTTTTTTGAAAAAATCCCTAAGCCGCGCGGTCACAATTTCTGCTAAAAATCTGACGTTCTGCAATTCACTCAAAAATGTTGGCAAACTGTTGCAAGTGATCCCCTGAAATGTTTTTCGGTGGAAACAGATGGGTTTTTATCATCGGAAACAGAATTAGCCCTCGTCATCTGAATAACTTTTTTTGAAAAAATCCCTAAGCCGCGCGGTCACAATTTCTGCTAAAAATCTGACGTTCTGCAATTCACTCAAAAATGTTGGCAAACTGTTGCGAGTGATCTTCTGAAATGTTTTTCGGTGGAAACAGATGGGTTTTTATCATCGGAAACAAAATTAGCCCACGACGTCTGAACAACTTTTTTTGAAAAAATCCCTAAGCCGCGCGGTCACAATTTCTGCTAAAAATCTGACGTTCTGCAATTCACTCAAAAATGTTGGCAAACTGTTGCAAGTGATCCCCTGAAAGGTTTTTCGGTGGAAACAGATGGGTTTTTATCATCGGAAACAGAATTAGCCCTCGACGTCTGAACAACTTTTTTTGAAAAAATCCCTAAACCGCGCGGTCACAATTTCTGCTAAAAATCTGACGTTCTGCAATTCATTCAAAAATGTTGGGAAACTGTTGCAAGTGATCCCCTGAAATGTTTTTCGGTGGAAACAGATGGGTTTTTATAATCGGAAACCGAATTAGCCCTCGACATCGGAACAACTTTTTTTGAAAAAATCCCTAAGCCGCGCGGTCACAATTTCTGCTAAAAATCTGACGTTCTGCAATTCACTCAAAAATGTTGGCAAACTGTTGCAAGTGATCCCCTGAAATGTTTTTCGGTGGAAACAGATGGGTTTTTATCATCGGAAACAGAATTAGCCCTCGTCATCTGAATAACTTTTTTTGAAAAAATCCCTAAGCCGCGCGGTCACAATTTCTGCTAAAAATCTGACGTTCTGCAATTCACTCAAAAATGTTGGCAAACTGTTGCGAGTGATCTTCTGAAATGTTTTTCGGTGGAAACAGATGGGTTTTTATCATCGGAAACAAAATTAGCCCACGACGTCTGAACAACTTTTTTTGAAAAAATCCCTAAGCCGCGCGGTCACAATTTCTGCTAAAAATCTGACGTTCTGCAATTCACTCAAAAATGTTGGCAAACTGTTGCAAGTGATCCCCTGAAAGGTTTTTCGGTGGAAACAGATGGGTTTTTATCATCGGAAACAGAATTAGCCCTCGACGTCTGAACAACTTTTTTTGAAAAAATCCCTAAACCGCGCGGTCACAATTTCTGCTAAAAATCTGACGTTCTGCAATTCACTCAAAAATGTTGGCAAACTGTTGCAAGTGATCCCCTGAAATGTTTTTTGGTGGAAACAGATGGGTATTTATCATCGTAAACAGAATAAGCCCTCGACGTCTGAACAACTTTTTTTGAAAAAATCCCTAAGCCGCGCGGTCACAATTTCTGCTAAAAATCTGACGTTCTGCAATTCACTCAAAAATGTTGGCAAACTGTTGCAAGTGATCCCCTGAAAGGTTTTTCGGTGGAAACAGATGGGTTTTTATCATCGGAAACAGAATTAGCCCTCGACGTCTGAACAACTTTTTTTGAAAAAATCCCTAAACCGCGCGGTCACAATTTCTGCTAAAAATCTGACGTTCTGCAATTCACTCAAAAATGTTGGCAAACTGTTGCAAGTGATCCCCTGAAATGTTTTTTGGTGGAAACAGATGGGTATTTATCATCGTAAACAGAATAAGCCCTCGACGTCTGAACAACTTTTTTTGAAAAAATCCCTAAGCTGCGCGGTCACAATTTCTGCTAAAAATCTGACGTTCTGCAATTCACTCCAAAATGTTGGCAAACTGTTGCAAGTGATCCCCTGAAATGTTGTTCGGTGGAAACAGATGGCTTTTTATCATCGGAAACAGAATTAGCCCTTGACGTCGGAACAACTTTTTTTGAAAAAATCCCTAAGCCGCGCTGTCACGATTTCTGCTAAAAATCTGACGTTCTGCAATTCATTCAAAAATGTTGGGAAACTGTTGCAAGTGATCCCCTGAAATGTTTTGCGGTGGAAACAGATGGGTTTTTATCATCGGAAACAGAATTAGCCCTCGACGTCTGAACAACTTTTTTTGAAAAAATCCCTAAGCCGCGCGGTCACAATTTCTGCTAAAAATCTGACGTTCTGCAATTCATTCAAAAATGTTGGCAAACTGTTGCAAGTGATCCCGTGAAATGTTTTTCGGTGGAAACAGATGGGTTTTTATCATCGGAAACCGAATTAGCCCTCGACGTCGGAACAACTTTTTTTGAAAAAATCCCTAAGCCGCGCGGTCACAATTTCTGCTAAAAATCTGACGTTCTGCAATTCACTCAAAAATGTTGGCAAACTGTTGCGAGTGATCCCCTGAAATGTTTTTCGGTGGAAACAGATGGGTTTTTATCATCGGAAACAGAATTAGCCCTCGACGTCGGAACAACTTTTTTTGAAAAAATCCCTAAGCCGCGCGGTCACAATTTCTGCTAAAAATCTGACGTTCTGCAATTCACTCAAAAATGTTGGCAAACTGTTGCGAGTGATCCCCTGAAATGTTTTTCGGTGGAAACAGATGGGTATTTATTATCGGAAACAGAATTAGCCCTCGACGTCTGAACAACTTTTTTTGAAAAAATCCCTAAGCCGCGCGGTCACAATTTCTGCTAAAAATCTGACGTTCTGCAATTCACTCAAAAATGTTGGCAAACTCTTGCAAGTGATCCCCTGAAAGGTTTTTCGGTGGAAACAGATGGGTTTTTATCATCGGAAACAGAATTAGCCCTCGACGTCTGAACAACTTTTTTTGAAAAAATCCCTAAGCCGCGCGGTCACAATTTCTGCTCAAAATCTGACGTTCTGCAATTCACTCCAAATTGTTGGCAAATTGTTGCAAGTGATCCCCTGAAAGGTTTTTCGGTGGAAACAGATGGGTTTTTATCATCGGAAACAGAATTAGCCCTCGACGTCGGAACAACTTTTTTTGAAAAAATCCCTAAGCCGCGCGGTCACAATTTCTGCTAAAAATCTGACGTTCTGCAATTCACTCAAAAATGTTGGCAAACTGTTGCGAGTGATCCCCTGAAATGTTTTTCGGTGGAAACAGATGGGTATTTATTATCGGAAACAGAATTAGCCCTCGACGTCTGAACAACTTTTTTTGAAAAAATCCCTAAGCCGCGCGGTCACAATTTCTGCTAAAAATCTGACGTTCTGCAATTCACTCAAAAATGTTGGCAAACTCTTGCAAGTGATCCCCTGAAAGGTTTTTCGGTGGAAACAGATGGGTTTTTATCATCGGAAACAGAATTAGCCCTCGACGTCTGAACAACTTTTTTTGAAAAAATCCCTAAGCCGCGCGGTCACAATTTCTGCTAAAAATCTGAAGTTCTGCAATTCACTCCAAATTGTTGGCAAATTGTTGCAAGTGATCCCCTGAAAGGTTTTTCGGTGGAAACAGATGGGTTTTTATCATCGGAAACAGAATTAGCCCTCGACGTCTGAACAACTTTTTTTGAAAAAATCCCTAAGCCGCGCGGTCACAATTTCTGCTCAAAATCTGACGTTCTGCAATTCACTCCAAATTGTTGGCAAATTGTTGCAAGTGATCCCCTGAAAGGTTTTTCGGTGGAAACAGATGGGTTTTTATCATCGGAAACAGAATTAGCCCTCGACGTCGGAACAACTTTTTTTGAAAAAATCCCTAAGCCGCGCGGTCACAATTTCTGCTAAAAATCTGACGTTCTGCAATTCACTCAAAAATGTTGGCAAACTGTTGCGAGTGATCCCCTGAAATGTTTTTCGGTGGAAACAGATGGGTATTTATTATCGGAAACAGAATTAGCCCTCGACGTCTGAACAACTTTTTTTGAAAAAATCCCTAAGCCGCGCGGTCACAATTTCTGCTAAAAATCTGACGTTCTGCAATTCACTCAAAAATGTTGGCAAACTCTTGCAAGTGATCCCCTGAAAGGTTTTTCGGTGGAAACAGATGGGTTTTTATCATCGGAAACAGAATTAGCCCTCGACGTCTGAACAACTTTTTTTGAAAAAATCCCTAAGCCGCGCGGTCACAATTTCTGCTAAAAATCTGAAGTTCTGCAATTCACTCCAAATTGTTGGCAAATTGTTGCAAGTGATCCCCTGAAAGGTTTTTCGGTGGAAACAGATGGGTTTTTATCATCGGAAACAGAATTAGCCCTCGACGTCTGAACAACTTTTTTTGAAAAAATCCCTAAGCCGCGCGGTCACAATTTCTGCTAAAAATCTGACGTTCTGCAATTCACTCAAAAATGTTGGCAAACTGTTGCGAGTGATCCCCTGAAATGTTTTTCGGTGGAAACAGATGGGTTTTTATCATCGGAAACAGAATTAGCCCTCGACGTCGGAACAACTTTTTTTGAAAAAATCCCTAAGCCGCGCGGTCACAATTTCTGCTAAAAATCTGACGTTCTGCAATTCACTCAAAAATGTTGGCAAACTCTTGCAAGTGATCCCCTGAAAGGTTTTTCGGTGGAAACAGATGGGTTTTTATCATCGGAAACAGAATTAGCCCTCGACGTCGGAACAACTTTTTTTGAAAAAATCCCTAAGCCGCGCGGTCACAATTTCTGCTAAAAATCTGAAGTTCTGCAATTCACTCCAAATTGTTGGCAAATTGTTGCAAGTGATCCCCTGAAAGGTTTTTCGGTGGAAACAGATGGGTTTTTATCATCGGAAACAGAATTAGCCCTCGACGTCGGAACAACTTTTTTTGAAAAAATCCCTAAGCCGCGCGGTCACAATTTCTGCTAAAAATCTGACGTTCTGCAATTCACTCAAAAATTTTGGCAAACTGTTGCGAGTGATCCCCTGAAATGTTTTTCGGTGGAAACAGATGGGTATTTATTATCGGAAACAGAATTAGCCCTCGACGTCTGAACAACTTTTTTTGAAAAAATCCCTAAGCCGCGCGGTCACAATTTCTGCTAAAAATCTGACGTTCTGCAATTCACTCAAAAATGTTGGCAAACTCTTGCAAGTGATCCCCTGAAAGGTTTTTCGGTGGAAACAGATGGGTTTTTATCATCGGAAACAGAATTAGCCCTCGACGTCTGAACAACTTTTTTTGAAAAAATCCCTAAGCCGCGCGGTCACAATTTCTGCTAAAAATCTGAAGTTCTGCAATTCACTCCAAATTGTTGGCAAATTGTTGCAAGTGATCCCCTGAAAGGTTTTTCGGTGGAAACAGATGGGTTTTTATCATCGGAAACAGAATTAGCCCTCGACGTCTGAACAACTTTTTTTGAAAAAATCCCTAAGCCGCGCGGTCACGATTTCTGCTAAACATCTGACGTTCTGCAATTCACTCAAAAATGTTGGCAAACTGTTGCAAGTGATCCCCTGAAATGTTTTGCGGTGGAAACAGATGGGTTTTTATCATCGGAAACAGAATTAGCCCTCGACGTCTGAACAACTTTTTTTGAAAAAATCCCTAAGCCGCGCGGTCACAATTTCTGCTAAAAATCTGACGTTCTGCAATTCACTCCAAAATGTTGGCAAACTGTTGCAAGTGATCCCCTGAAAGGTTTTTCAGTGGAAACAGATGGGTTTTTATCATCGGAAACAGAATTAGCCCTCGACGTCTGAACAACTTTTTTTGAAAAAATCCCTAAGCCGCGCGGTCACGATTTCTGCTAAAAATCTGACGTTCTGCAATTCACTCAAAAATGTTGGCAAACTGTTGCAAGTGATCCCCTGAAAGGTTTTTCGGTGGAAACAGATGGGTATTTATCATCGGAAACAGAATTAGCCCTTGACGTCTGAACAACTTTTTTTGAAAAAATCCCTAAGCCGCGCGGTCACAATTTCTGCTAAAAATCTGAAGTTCTGCAATTCACTCCAAATTGTTGGCAAATTGTTGCAAGTGATCCCCTGAAAGGTTTTTCGGTGGAAACAGATGGGTTTTTATCATCGGAAACAGAATTAGCCCTCGACGTCTGAACAACTTTTTTTGAAAAAATCCATAAGCCGCGCGGTCACGATTTCTGCTAAAAATCTGACGTTCTGCAATTCACTCAAAAATGTTGGCAAACTGTTGCAAGTGATCCCCTGAAAGGTTTTTCGGTGGAAACAGATGGGTTTTTATCATCGGAAACAAATTTAGCCCTCGACGTCTGAACAACTTTTTTTGAAAAAATCCCTAAGCCGCGCGGTCACAATTTCTGCTAAAAATCTGACGTTCTGCAATTCACTCAAAAATGTTGGCAAACTGTTGCAAGTGATCCCCTGAAATGTTTTTCGGTGGAAACAGATGGGTTTTTATCATCGGAAACAGAATTAGCCCTCGACGTCTGAATAACTTTTTTTGAAAAAATCCCTAAGCCGCGCGGTCACAATTTCTGCTAAAAATCTGACGTTCTGCAATTCACTCAAAAATGTTGGCAAACTGTTGCAAGTGATCCCCTGAAATGTTTTTCGGTGGAAACAGATGGGTTTTTATCATCGGAAACAGAATTAGACCTCGACGTCTGAATAACTTTTTTTGAAAAAATCCCTAAGCCGCGCAGTCACAATTTCTGCTCAAAATCTGACGTTCTGCAATTCACTCATCAATGTTGGTAAACTGTTGCAAGTGATCCCCTGAAAGGTTTTTTGGTGGAAACAGATGGGTTTTTATCATCGGAAACAGAATTAGCCCTCGACGTCTGAATAACTTTTTTTGAAAAAATCCCTAAGCCGCGCGGTCACGATTTCTGCTAAAAATCTGACGTTCTGCAATTCACTCAAAAATGTTGGGAAACTGTTGCAAGTGATCCCCTGAAATGTTTTTCGGTGGAAACAGATGGGTTTTTATCATCGGAAACAGAATTAGCCCTCGACGTCGGAACAACTTTTTTTGAAAAAATCCCTAAGCCGCGCGGTCACAATTTCTGCTAAAAATCTGACGTTCTGCAATTCACTCAAAAATGTTGGCAAACTGTTGCAAGTGATCCCCTGAAATGTTTTTCGGTGGAAACAGATGGGTTTTTATCATCGGAAACAGAATTAGCCCTTGACGTCGGAACAACTTTTTTTGAAAAAATCCCTAAGCCGCGCGGTCACAATTTCTGCTAAAAATCTGACGTTATGCAATTCACTCAAAAATGTTGGCAAACTGTTGCAAGTGATCCCCTGAAAGGTTTTTCAGTGGAAACAGATGGGTTTTTATCATCAGAAACAGAATTAGCCCTCGACGTCTGAACAACTTTTTTTGAAAAAATCCCTAAGCCGCGCGGTCACGATTTCTGCTAAAAATCTGACGTTCTGCAATTCATTCAAAAGTGTTGGGAAACTGTTGCAAGTGATCCCCTGAAAGGTTTTTCAGTGGAAACAGATGGGTTTTTATCATCAGAAACAGAATTAGCCCTCGACGTCTGAACAACTTTTTTTGAAAAAATCCCTAAGCTGCGCGGTCACGATTTCTGCTAAAAATCTGACGTTCTGCAATTCATTCAAAAATGTTGGGAAACTGTTGCAAGTGATCCCCTGAAATGTTTTTCGGTGGAAACAGATGGGTTTTTATCATCGGAAACAGAATTAGCCCTCGACGTCGGAACAACTTTTTTTGAAAAAATCCCTAAGCCGCGCGGTCACGATTTCTGCTAAAAATCTGACGTTCTGCAATTCACTCAAAAATGTTGGGAAACTGTTGCAAGTGATCCCCTGAAATGTTTTTCGGTGGAAACAGATGGGTTTTTATCATCGGAAACAGAATTAGCCCTCGACGTCGGAACAACTTTTTTTGAAAAAATCCCTAAGCCGCGCGGTCACAATTTCTGCTAAAAATCTGACGTTCTGCAATTCACTCAAAAATGTTGGCAAACTGTTGCAAGTGATCCCCTGAAATGTTTTTCGGTGGAAACAGATGGGTTTTTATCATCGGAAACAGAATTAGCCCTCGACGTCTGAATAACTTTTTTTGAAAAAATCCCTAAGCCGCGCGGTCACGATTTCTGCTAAAAATCTGACGTTCTGCAATTCACTCAAAAATGTTGGCAAACTGTTGCAAGTGATCCCCTGAAAGGTTTTTCGGTGGAAACAGATGGGTTTTTATCATCGGAAACAAATTTAGCCCTCGACGTCTGAACAACTTTTTTTGAAAAAATCCCTAAGCCGCGCGGTCACAATTTCTGCTAAAAATCTGACGTTCTGCAATTCACTCAAAAATGTTGGCAAACTGTTGCAAGTGATCCCCTGAAATGTTTTTCGGTGGAAACAGATGGGTTTTTATCATCGGAAACAGAATTAGCCCTCGACGTCTGAATAACTTTTTTTGAAAAAATCCCTAAGCCGCGCGGTCACAATTTCTGCTAAAAATCTGACGTTCTGCAATTCACTCAAAAATGTTGGCAAACTGTTGCAAGTGATCCCCTGAAATGTTTTTCGGTGGAAACAGATGGGTTTTTATCATCGGAAACAGAATTAGACCTCGACGTCTGAATAACTTTTTTTGAAAAAATCCCTAAGCCGCGCAGTCACAATTTCTGCTCAAAATCTGACGTTCTGCAATTCACTCATCAATGTTGGTAAACTGTTGCAAGTGATCCCCTGAAAGGTTTTTTGGTGGAAACAGATGGGTTTTTATCATCGGAAACAGAATTAGCCCTCGACGTCTGAATAACTTTTTTTGAAAAAATCCCTAAGCCGCGCGGTCACGATTTCTGCTAAAAATCTGACGTTCTGCAATTCACTCAAAAATGTTGGGAAACTGTTGCAAGTGATCCCCTGAAATGTTTTTCGGTGGAAACAGATGGGTTTTTATCATCGGAAACAGAATTAGCCCTCGACGTCGGAACAACTTTTTTTGAAAAAATCCCTAAGCCGCGCGGTCACAATTTCTGCTAAAAATCTGACGTTCTGCAATTCACTCAAAAATGTTGGCAAACTGTTGCAAGTGATCCCCTGAAATGTTTTTCGGTGGAAACAGATGGGTTTTTATCATCGGAAACAGAATTAGCCCTTGACGTCGGAACAACTTTTTTTGAAAAAATCCCTAAGCCGCGCGGTCACAATTTCTGCTAAAAATCTGACGTTATGCAATTCACTCAAAAATGTTGGCAAACTGTTGCAAGTGATCCCCTGAAAGGTTTTTCAGTGGAAACAGATGGGTTTTTATCATCAGAAACAGAATTAGCCCTCGACGTCTGAACAACTTTTTTTGAAAAAATCCCTAAGCCGCGCGGTCACGATTTCTGCTAAAAATCTGACGTTCTGCAATTCATTCAAAAGTGTTGGGAAACTGTTGCAAGTGATCCCCTGAAAGGTTTTTCAGTGGAAACAGATGGGTTTTTATCATCAGAAACAGAATTAGCCCTCGACGTCTGAACAACTTTTTTTGAAAAAATCCCTAAGCTGCGCGGTCACGATTTCTGCTAAAAATCTGACGTTCTGCAATTCATTCAAAAATGTTGGGAAACTGTTGCAAGTGATCCCCTGAAATGTTTTTCGGTGGAAACAGATGGGTTTTTATCATCGGAAACAGAATTAGCCCTCGACGTCGGAACAACTTTTTTTGAAAAAATCCCTAAGCCGCGCGGTCACGATTTCTGCTAAAAATCTGACGTTCTGCAATTCACTCAAAAATGTTGGGAAACTGTTGCAAGTGATCCCCTGAAATGTTTTTCGGTGGAAACAGATGGGTTTTTATCATCGGAAACAGAATTAGCCCTCGACGTCGGAACAACTTTTTTTGAAAAAATCCCTAAGCCGCGCGGTCACAATTTCTGCTAAAAATCTGACGTTCTGCAATTCACTCAAAAATGTTGGCAAACTGTTGCAAGTGATCCCCTGAAATGTTTTTCGGTGGAAACAGATGGGTTTTTATCATCGGAAACAGAATTAGCCCTCGACGTCTGAATAACTTTTTTTGAAAAAATCCCTAAGCCGCGCGGTCACGATTTCTGCTAAAAATCTGACGTTCTGCAATTCATTCAAAAATGTTGGGAAACTGCTGCAAGTGATCCCCTGAAATGTTTTTCGGTGGAAACAGATGGGTTTTTATCATCGGAAACAGAATTAGCCCTCGACGTCGGAACAACTTTTTTTGAAAAAATCCCTAAGCCGCGCGGTCACAATTTCTGCTAAAAATCTGACGTTCTGCAATTCACTCAAAAATGTTGGCAAACTGTTGCGAGTGATCCCCTGAAATGTTTTTCGGTGGAAACAGATGGGTATTTATTATCGGAAACAGAATTAGCCCTCGACGTCTGAACAACTTTTTTTGAAAAAATCCCTAAGCCGCGCGGTCACGATTTCTGCTAAAAATCTGACGTTCTGCAATTCACTCAAAAATGTTGGCAAACTGTTGCAAGTGATCCCCTGAAATGTTTTTCGGTGGAAACAGATGGGTTTTTATCATCGGAAACAGAATTAGCCCTCGACGTCTGAACAACTTTTTTTGAAAAAATCCCTAAGCCGCGCGGTCACAATTTCTGCTAAAAATCTGACGTTCTGTAATTCACTCAAAAATGTTGGCAAACTGTTGCAAGTGATCCCCTGAAAGGTTTTTCGGTGGAAACATATGGGTTTTTATCATCGGAAACAGAATTAGCCCTCGACGTCTGAACAACTTTTTTTGAAAAAATCCCTAAACCGCGCGGTCACAATTTCTGCTAAAAATCTGACGTTCTGCAATTCACTCAAAAATGTTGGCAAACTGTTGCAAGTGATCCCCTGAAATGTTTTTTGGTGGAAACAGATGGGTATTTATCATCGTAAACAGAATAAGCCCTCGACGTCTGAACAACTTTTTTTGAAAAAATCCCTAAGCTGCGCGGTCACAATTTCTGCTAAAAATCTGACGTTCTGCAATTCACTCAAAAATGTTGGCAAACTGTTGCAAGTGATCCCCTGAAATGTTTTTCAGTGGAAACAGATGGGTATTTATCATCGGAAACAGAATTATCCCCCGACGTCTGAACAACTTTTTTTGAAAAAATCCCTAAGCCGCGCGGTCACAATTTCTGCTAAAAATCTGACATTCTGCAATTCACTCCAAAATGTTGGAAAACTGTTGCAAGTGATCCCCTGAAATGTTGTTCGGTGGAAACAGATGGGTTTTTATCATCGGAAACAGAATTAGCCCTTGACGTCTGAACAACTTTTTTTGAAAAAATCCCTAAGCCGCGCGGTCACGATTTCTGCTAAAAATCTGACGTTCTGCAATTCACTCGAAAATGTTGGCAAACTGTTGCAAGTGATCCCCTGAAATGTTTTGCGGTGGAAACAGATGGGTTTTTATCATCGGAAACAGAATTAGCCCTCGACGTCGGAACAACTTTTTTTGAAAAAATCCCTAAGCCGCGCGGTCACAATTTCTGCTAAAAATCTGACGTTCTGCAATTCACTCAAAAATGTTGGCAAACTGTTGCGAGTGATCCCCTGAAATGTTTTTCGGTGGAAACAGATGGGTATTTATTATCGGAAACAGAATTAGCCCTCGACGTCTGAACAACTTTTTTTGAAAAAATCCCTAAGCCGCGCGGTCAGGATTTCTCCTAAAAATCTGACGTTCTGCAATTCACTCAAAAATGTTGGCAAACTCTTGCAAGTGATCCCCTGAAAGGTTTTTCGGTGGAAACAGATGGGTTTTTATCATCGGAAACAGAATTAGCCCTCGACGTCTGAACAACTTTTTTTGAAAAAATCCCTAAGCCGCGCGGTCACAATTTCTGCTAAAAATCTGAAATTCTGCAATTCACTCCAAATTGTTGGCAAATTGTTGCAAGTGATCCCCTGAAAGGTTTTTCGGTGGAAACAGATGGGTTTTTATCATCGGAAACAGAATTAGCCCTCGACGTCTGAACAACTTTTTTTGAAAAAATCCCTAAGCCGCGCGGTCACGATTTCTGCTAAAAATCTGACGTTCTGCAATTCACTCAAAAATGTTGGCAAACTGTTGCAAGTGATCCCCTGAAAGGTTTTTCGGTGGAAACAGATGGGTTTTTATCATCGGAAACAAAATTAGCCCTCGACGTCTGAACAACTTTTTTTGAAAAAATCCCTAAGCCGCGCGGTCACAATTTCTGCTAAAAATCTGACGTTCTGCAATTCACTCAAAAATGTTGGCAAACTGTTGCAAGTGATCCCCTGAAATGTTTTGCGGTGGAAACAGATGGGTTTTTATCATCGGAAACAGAATTAGCCCTCGACGTCTGAACAACTTTTTTTGAAAAAATCCCTAAGCCGCGCGGTCAGGATTTCTCCTAAAAATCTGACGTTCTGCAATTCACTCAAAAATGTTGGCAAACTCTTGCAAGTGATCCCCTGAAAGGTTTTTCGGTGGAAACAGATGGGTTTTTATCATCGGAAACAGAATTAGCCCTCGACGTCTGAACAACTTTTTTTGAAAAAATCCCTAAGCCGCGCGGTCACAATTTCTGCTAAAAATCTGAAATTCTGCAATTCACTCCAAATTGTTGGCAAATTGTTGCAAGTGATCCCCTGAAAGGTTTTTCGGTGGAAACAGATGGGTTTTTATCATCGGAAACAGAATTAGCCCTCGACGTCTGAACAACTTTTTTTGAAAAAATCCCTAAGCCGCGCGGTCACGATTTCTGCTAAAAATCTGACGTTCTGCAATTCACTCAAAAATGTTGGCAAACTGTTGCGAGTGATCCCCTGAAATGTTTTTCGGTGGAAACAGATGGGTATTTATTATCGGAAACAGAATTAGCCCTCGACGTCTGAACAACTTTTTTTGAAAAAATCCCTAAGCCGCGCGGTCAGGATTTCTCCTAAAAATCTGACGTTCTGCAATTCACTCAAAAATGTTGGCAAACTCTTGCAAGTGATCCCCTGAAAGGTTTTTCGGTGGAAACAGATGGGTTTTTATCATCGGAAACAGAATTAGCCCTCGACGTCTGAACAACTTTTTTTGAAAAAATCCCTAAGCCGCGCGGTCACAATTTCTGCTAAAAATCTGAAATTCTGCAATTCACTCCAAATTGTTGGCAAATTGTTGCAAGTGATCCCCTGAAAGGTTTTTCGGTGGAAACAGATGGGTTTTTATCATCGGAAACAGAATTAGCCCTCGACGTCTGAACAACTTTTTTTGAAAAAATCCCTAAGCCGCGCGGTCACGATTTCTGCTAAAAATCTGACGTTCTGCAATTCACTCAAAAATGTTGGCAAACTGTTGCAAGTGATCCCCTGAAAGGTTTTTCGGTGGAAACAGATGGGTTTTTATCATCGGAAACAAAATTAGCCCTCGACGTCTGAACAACTTTTTTTGAAAAAATCCCTAAGCCGCGCGGTCACAATTTCTGCTAAAAATCTGACGTTCTGCAATTCACTCAAAAATGTTGGCAAACTGTTGCAAGTGATCCCCTGAAATGTTTTGCGGTGGAAACAGATGGGTTTTTATCATCGGAAACAGAATTAGCCCTCGACGTCTGAACAACTTTTTTTGAAAAAATCCCTAAGCCGCGCGGTCACAATTTCTGCTAAAAATCTGACGTTCTGCAATTCACTCCAAAATGTTGGCAAACTGTTGCAAGTGATCCCCTGAAAGGTTTTTCAGTGGAAACAGATGGGTTTTTATCATCGGAAACAGAATTAGCCCTCGACGTCTGAACAACTTTTTTTGAAAAAATCCGTAAGTCGCGCGGTCACGATTTCTGCTAAAAATCTGACGTTCTGCAATTCATTCAAAAATGTTGGCAAACTGTTGCGAGTGATCCCGTGAAATGTTTTTCGGTGGAAACAGATGGGTTTTTATTATCGGAAACAGAATTAGCCCTCGACGTCTGAACAACTTTTTTTGAAAAAATCCCTAAGCCGCGCGGTCACAATTTCTGCTAAAAATCTGACGTTCTGCAATTCACTCGAAAATGTTGGCAAACTGTTGCAAGTGATCCCCTGAAATGTTTTGCGGTGGAAACAGATGGGTTTTTATCATCGGAAACAGAATTAGCCCTCGACGTCTGAATAACTTTTATTGAAAAAATCCCTAAGCCGCGCGGTCACAATTTCTGCTAAAAATCTGACGTTCTGCAATTCACTCAAAAATGTTGGCAAACTGTTGCAAGTGATCCCCTGAAATGTTTTGCGGTGGAAACAGATGGGTTTTTATCATCGGAAACAGAATTAGCCCTCGACGTCTGAACAACTTTTTTTGAAAAAATCCCTAAGCCGCGCGGTCACAATTTCTGCTAAAAATCTGACGTTCTGCAATTCACTCCAAAATGTTGGCAAACTGTTGCAAGTGATCCCCTGAAAGGTTTTTCAGTGGAAACAGATGGGTTTTTATCATCGGAAACAGAATTAGCCCTCGACGTCTGAACAACTTTTTTTGAAAAAATCCCTAAGCCGCGCGGTCACGATTTCTGCTAAAAATGTGACGTTCTGCAATTCACTCCAAAATGTTGTCAAACTGTTGCAAGCGATCCTCTGAAATGTTTTTCGGTGGAAACAGATGGGTTTTTATCATCGGAAACAGAATTAGCCCTCGACGTCGGAAGAACTTTTTTTGAAAAAATCCCTAAGCCGCGCGGTCACGATTTCTGCTAAAAATGTGACATTCTGCAATTCACTCAAAAATGTTGGCAAACTGTTGTGACCGCGCGGCTTAGGGATTTCTTCAAAAAAAGTTGTTCAGACGTCGAGGGCTAATTCTGTTTCCGATGATAAATACCCATCTGTTTCCACCGAAAAACATTGCAGGGGATCACTCGCAACGGTTTGCCAACATTTTTGAGTGAATTGCAGAACGTCAGATTTTTAGCAGAAATCGTGACCGCGCGGCTTAGGGATTTTTTCAAAAAAAGTTGTTCAGACGTCAAGGACTAATTCTGTTTCCGATGATAAAAACCCATCTGTTTCCACCGAAAAACATTTCAGGGGATCACTTGCAACAGTTTGCCAACATTTTTGAGTGAATTGCAGAACGTCAGATTTTTAGCAGAAATTGTGACCGCGCGGCTTAGGGATTTTTTCAAAAAAAGTTGTTGAGATGTAAAGGGCTAATTCTGTTTCCGATGATAAATACCCATCTGTTTCCACCGAAAAACATTTCAGGGGATCACTCGCAACAGTTTGCCAAAATTTTTGAGTGAATTGCAGAACGTGAGATTTTTAGCAGAAATTGTGACCGCGCGGCTTAGGGATTTTTTCAAAAAAAGTTGTTCAGACGTCAAGCGATAATTCTGTTTCCGATGATAAAAACCCATCTGTTTCCACCGAACAACATTTCAGGGGATCACTTGCAACAGTTTGCCAACATTTTTGAGTGAATTGCAGAACGTCAGATTTTGAACAGAAATTGTGACCGCGCGGCTTAGGGATTTTTTCAAAAAAAGTTGTTCAGACGTCAAGGGCTAATTCTGTTTCCGATGATAAATACCCATCTGTTTCCACCGAAAAACATTTCAGGGGATCACATGCAACAGTTTGCCAACATTTTTGAGTGAATTGCAGAACGTCAGATTTTGAGCAGAAATTGTGACCGCGCGGCTTAGGGATTTCTTCAAAAAAAGTTGTTCAGACGTCGAGGGCTAATTCTGTTTCCGATGATAAATACCCATCTGTTTCCACCGAAAAACATTGCAGGGGATCACTCGCAACAGTTTGCCAACATTTTTGAGTGAATTGCAGAACGTCAGATTTTTAGCAGAAATCGTGACCGCGCGGCTTAGGGATTTTTTCAAAAAAAGTTGTTCAGACGTCAAGGACTAATTCTGTTTCCGATGATAAAAACCCATCTGTTTCCACCGAAAAACATTTCAGAGGATCACTTGCAACAGCTGGACAAATTTTTTGAGTAAATTGCAGAACGTCAGATTTTTAGCAGAAATTGTGACAGCGCGGCTTAGGGATTTTTTCAAAAAAAGTTGTTCAGACGTCGAGGGCTAATTCTGTTTCCGATGATAAATACCCATCTGTTTCCACCGAAAAACATTTCAGGGGATCACTTGCAACAGTTTGCCACCTTTTTGGAGTGAATTGCAGAACGTCAGATTTTGAGCAGAAATTGTGACCGCGCGGCTTAGGGATTTTTTCCAAAAATATTGTTCAGACGTCGAGGGCTAATTCTGTTCCTGATGATAAAACCCCATCTGTTTCCACCGAAAAACATTTCAGGGGATCACTCGCAACAGTTTGCCAAAATTTTTGAGTGAATTGCAGAACGTGAGATTTTTAGCAGAAATTGTGACCGCGCGGCTTAGGGATCTTTTCAAAAAAAGTTGTTCAGACGTCAAGGGCTAATTCTGTTTCCGATGATAAAAACCCATCTGTTTCCACCGAACAACATTTCAGGGGATCACTTGCAACAGTTTGCCAACATTTTTGAGTGAATTGCAGAACGTCAGATTTTGAGCAGAAATTGTGACCGCGCGGCTTAGGGATTTTTTCAAAAAAAGTTGTTCAGACGTCGAGGGCTAATTCTGTTTCCGATGATAAATACCCATCTGTTTCCACCAAAAAACATTTCAGGGGATCACTTGCAACAGTTTGCCAACATTTTTGAGTGAATTGCAGAACGTCAGATTTTTAGCAGAAATTGTGACCGCGCGGTTTAGGGATTTTTTCAAAAAAAGTTGTTTAGACGTCGTGGGCCAATTCTGTTCCGATGATAAAAACCCATCTGTTTCCACCGAAAAACCTTTCAGGGGATCACTTGCAACAGTTTGCCAACATTTTTGAGTGAATTGCAGAACGTCACATTTTTAGCAGAAATTGTGACCGCGCGGCTTAGGGATTTTTTCAAAAAAAGTTATTCAGACGTCGAGGTCTAATTCTGTTTCCGATGATAAAAACCCATCTTTTTCCACCGAAAAACATTTCAGGGGATCACTTGCAACAGTTTGCCAACATTTTTGAGTGAATTGCAGAACGTCAGATTTTTAGCAGAAATTGTGACCGCGCGGCTTAGGGATTTCTTCAAAAAAAGTTGTTCAGACGTCGAGGGCTAATTCTGTTTCCGATGATAAATACCCATCTGTTTCCACCGAAAAACCTTTCAGGGGATCACATGCAACAGTTTGCCAACATTTTTGAGTGAATTGCAGAACGTCAGATTTTTAGCAGAAATTGTGACCGCGCGGCTTAGGGATTTTTTCAAAAAAAGTTGTTCAGACGTCAAGGGCTAATTCTGTTTCCGATGATAAAAACCCATCTGTTTCCACCAAAAAACATTGCAGGGGATCACTTGCAACAGTTTGCCAACATTTTTGAGTGAATTGCAGAACATCAGATTTTTAGCAGAAATTGTGACCGCGCGGCTTTGGGATTTTTTCAAAAAAAGTTGTTCAGACGTCAAGGGCTAATTCTGTTTCCGATGATAAATACCCATCTGTTTCCACCGAAAAACATTTCAGGGGATCACTTGCAACAGTTTGCCAACATTTTTGAGTGAATTGCAGAACGTCAGATTTTTAGCAGAAATTGTGACCGCGCGGCTTAGGGATTTCTTCAAAAAAAGTTGTTCAGACGTCGAGGGCTAATTCTGTTTCCGATGATAAATACCCATCTGTTTCCACCGAAAAACATTGCAGGGGATCACTCGCAACAGTTTGCCAACATTTTTGAGTGAATTGCAGAACGTCAGATTTTTAGCAGAAATCGTGACCGCGCGGCTTAGGGATTTTTTCAAAAAAAGTTGTTCAGACGTCAAGGACTAATTCTGTTTCCGATGATAAAAACCCATCTGTTTCCACCGAAAAACATTTCAGAGGATCACTTGCAACAGCTTGACAAATTTTTTGAGTAAATTGCAGAACGTCAGATTTTTAGCAGAAATTGTGACAGCGCGGCTTAGGGATTTTTTCAAAAAAAGTTGTTCAGACGTCGAGGGCTAATTCTGTTTCCGATGATAAATACCCATCTGTTTCCACCGAAAAACATTTCAGGGGATCACTTGCAACAGTTTGCCAACATTTTTGAGTGAATTGCAGAACGTCAGATTTTTAGCAGAAATTGTGACCGCGCGGCTTAGGGATTTTTTCAAAAAAAGTTGTTCAGACGTCGAGGGCTAATTCTGTTTCCGATGCTAAAAACCCATCTGTTTCCACCGAAAAACATTTCAGGGGATCACTTGCAACAGTTTGCCAACATTTTTGAGTGTTTTGCAGAACGTCAGATTTTTAGCAGAAATCGTGACCGCCCGGCTTAGGGATTTTTTCAAAAAAAGTTGTTCAGACGTCGAGCGCTAATTCTGTTTCTGATGATAAATACCCATCTGTTTCCACCGAAAAACATTTCAGGGGATCACTTGCAACAGTTTGCCAACATTTTTGAGTGAATTGCAGAACGTCAGATTTTTAGCAGAAATTGTGACCGCGCGGCTTAGGGATTTTTTCAAAAAAAGTTGTTCAGACGTCGAGGGCTAATTCTGTTTCCGATGCTAAAAACCCATCTGTTTCCACCGAAAAACATTTCAGGGGATCACTTGCAACAGTTTGCCAACATTTTTGAGTGTTTTGCAGAACGTCAGATTTTTAGCAGAAATTGTGACCGCGCGGCTTAGGGATTTCTTCAAAAAAAGTTGTTCAGAAGTCAAGCGCTAATTCTGTTTCCGATGATAAAAACCCATCTGTTTCCACCAAAAAACATTTCAGGGGATCACTCGCAACAGTTTGCCAACATTTTTGAGTGAATTGCAGAACGTCAGATTTTGAGCAGAAATCGTGACCGCGCGGCTTAGGGATTTTTTCAAAAAAAGTTGTTCAGACTTCGAGGGCTAATTCTGTTTCCGATGATAAAAACCCATCTGTTTCCACCGAAAAACATTTCAGAGGATCACTTGCAACAGCTTGACAAATTTTTTGAGTAAATTGCAGAACGTCAGATTTTTAGCAGAAATTGTGACAGCGCGGCTTAGGGATTTTTTCAAAAAAAGTTGTTCAGACGTCGAGGGCTAATTCTGTTTCCGATGCTAAAAACCCATCTGTTTCCACCGAAAAACATTTCAGGGGATCACTTGCAACAGTTCTGCAATTCACTCAAAAATGGTACCAAACTGTTGCAAACGATCCGCTGAAAGGTTTTTCGGTGGAAACAGATGGGTTTTTATCATCGGAAACAGAATTAGCCCTCGACGTCTGAACAACTTTTTTTGAAAAAATCCCTAAGCCGTGCGGTCACAATTTCTGCTAAAAATCTGACGTCAGATTTTTCGGTGGAAACAGATGGGTTTTTATCATCGGAAACAGAATTAGTCCTTGACGTCTGAACAACTTTTTTTGAAAAAATCCCTAAGCCGCGCGGTCATGATTTCTGCTAAAAATCTGACGTTCTGCAATTCACTCAAAAATGTTGGGAAACTGTGGCGAGTGATCCCCTGAAAGGTTTTTCGGTGGAAACAGGTGGGTTTTTATCATCGGAAACAGAATTAGCCCTCAACGTCTGAACAACTTTTTTTGAAAAAATCCCTAAGCCGCGCGGTCACAATTTCTGCTAAAAATCTGACGTTCTGCAATTCACTCCAAAATGTTGGCAAACTGTTGCAAGTGATCCTCTGAAATGTTTTTCGGTAGAAACAGATGGGTTTTTATCATCGGAAACAGAATTAGTCCTTGACGTCTGAACAACTTTTTTTGAAAAAATCCCTAAGCCGCGCGGTCATGATTTCTGCTAAAAATCTGACGTTCTGCAATTCACTGAAAAATGTTGGGAAACTGTTGCAAGTGATCCCCTGAAATGTTTTTCGGTGGAAACAGATGGGTTTTTATCATCGGAAACAGAATTAGCCCTCGACGTCTGAACAACTTTTTTTGAAAAAATCCCTAAGCCGCGCGGTCACAATTTCTGCTAAAAATCTGACGTTCTGCAATTCACTCCAAAATGGTGCCAAACTGTTGCAAACGATCCCCTGAAAGGTTTTTCAGTGGAAACAGATGGGTTTTTATCATCGGAACAGAATTGGCCCACGACGTCTGAACAACTTTTTTTGAAAAAATCCCTATGCCGCGCGGTCACAATTTCTGCTAAAAATCTGACTTTCTGCAATTCACTCAATAATGTTGGCAAACTGTTGCAAGTGATCCTCTGAAATGTTTTTTGGTAGAAACAGATGGGTTTTTATCATCGGAAACAGAATTAGGCCTTGACGTCTGAACAACTTTTTTTGAAAAAATCCCTAAGCCGCGCGGTCACGATTTCTGCTAAAAATCTGACGTTCTGCAATTCACTCATAAAGGTTGCGAAACTGTTGCAAGTGATCCCCTGAAAGGTTTTTCGGTGGAAACAGATGGGTTTTTATCATCGGAACAGAATTGGCCCACGACGTCTGAACAACTTTTTGAAAAAATCCCTAAGCCGCGCGGTCATGATTTCTGCTAAAAATCTGACGTTTTGCAATTCTCTGAAAAATGTTGGGAAACTGTTGCAAGTGATCCCCTGAAATGTTTTTCGGTGGAAACAGATGGGTTTTTATCATCGGAACAGAATTGGCCCACGACATCTGAACAACTTTTTTTGAAAAAATCCCTAAGCCGCGCGGTCACAATTTCTGCTAAAAATCTGACGTTCTGCAATTCACTCAAAATTGTTGGCAAACTGTTGCAAGTGATCCCCTGCAATGTTTTTCGGTAAAAACAGATGGGTTTTTATCATCGGAAACAGAATTAGCCCTCGACGTCTGAACAACTTTTTTTGAAAAAATCCCTGAGCCGCGCGGTCACAATTTCTGCTAAAAATCTGACGTTCTGCAATTCACTCCAAAATGGTGCCAAACTGTTGCAAACGATCCCCTGAAAGGTTTTTCGGTGGAGACAGATGGGTTTTTATCATCGGAAACAGAATTAGTCCTTGACGTCTGAACAACTTTTTTTGAAAAAATCCCTAAGCCGCGCGGTCATGATTTCTGCTAAAAATCTGACGTTCTGCAATTCACTCAAAAATGTTGGGAAACTGTGGCGAGTGATCCCCTGAAAGGTTTTTCGGTGGAAACAGGTGGGTTTTTATCATCGGAAACAGAATTAGCCCTCAACGTCTGAACAACTTTTTTTGAAAAAATCCCTAAGCCGCGCGGTCACAATTTCTGCTAAAAATCTGACGTTCTGCAATTCACTCCAAAATGTTGGCAAACTGTTGCAAGTGATCCTCTGAAATGTTTTTCGGTAGAAACAGATGGGTTTTTATCATCGGAAACAGAATTAGTCCTTGACGTCTGAACAACTTTTTTTGAAAAAATCCCTAAGCCGCGCGGTCATGATTTCTGCTAAAAATCTGACGTTCTGCAATTCACTCCAAAATGGTGCCAAACTGTTGCAAACGATCCCCTGAAAGGTTTTTCGGTGGAGACAGATGGGTTTTTATCATCGGAAACAGAATTAGCCATCGACGTCTGAACAACTTTTTTTGAAAAAATCCCTAAGCCGCGCGGTCACAATTTCTCCTAAAAATCTGACGTTCTGCAATTCACTCAAAAATGCTGGGAAACTGTTGCAAGTGATCCCCTGAAAGGTTTTTCAGTGGAAACAGATGGGTTTTTATCATCGGAACAGAATTGGCCCACGACGTCTGAACAACTTTTTTTGAAAAAATCCCTAAGCCGCGCGGTCACGATTTCTGCTAAAAATCTGACGTTCTGCAATTCACTCATAAAGGTTGGGAAACTGTTGCAAGTGATCCCCTGAAAGGTTTTTTGGTGGAAACAGATGGGTTTTTATCATCGGAACAGAATTGGCCCACGACATCTGAACAACTTTTTTTGAAAAAATCCCTAAGCCGCGCGGTCACAATTTCTGCTAAAAATCTGACGTTCTGCAATTCACTCAAAATTGTTGGCAAACTGTTGCAAGTGATCCCCTGCAATGTTTTTCGGTAGAAACAGATGGGTTTTTATCATCGGAAACAGAATTAGCCCTCGACGTCTGAACAACTTTTTTTGAAAAAATCCCTGAGCCGCGCGGTCACAATTTCTGCTAAAAATCTGACGTTCTGCAATTCACTCCAAAATGGTGCCAAACTGTTGGCAAACGATCCCCTGAAAGGTTTTTCGGTGGAGACAGATGGGTTTTTATCATCGGAAACAGAATTAGCCCTCGACGTCTGAACAACTTTTTTTGAAAAAATTCCTAAGCCGCGCGGTCACAATTTCTCCTAAAAATCTGACGTTCTGCAATTCACTCAAAAATGCTGGGAAACTGTTGCAAGTGATCCCCTGAAAGGTTTTTCAGTGGAAACAGATGGGTTTTTATCATCGGAACAGAATTGGCCCACGACGTCTGAACAACTTTTTTTGAAAAAATCCCTAAGCCGCACGGTCACAATTTCTGCTAAAAATCTGACTTTCTGCAATTCACTCAATAATGTTGGCAAACTGTTGCAAGTGATCCTCTGAAATGTTTTTTGGTAGAAACAGATGGGTTTTTATCATCGGAAACAGAATTAGGCCTTGACGTCTGAACAACTTTTTTTGAAAAAATCTCTAAGCCGCGCGGTCACGATTTCTGCTAAAAATCTGACGTTCTGCAATTCACTCATAAAGGTTGGGAAACTGTTGCAATTGATCCCCTGAAAGGTTTTTCGGTGGAAACAGATGGGTTTTTATCATCGGAACAGAATTGGCCCACGACGTCTGAACAAATTTTTGAAAAAATCCCTAAGCTGCCTGGTCACAATTTCTGCTAAAAATCTGACGTTCTGCAATTTACTCAAAAATGTTGGGAAACTGTTGCAAGTGATCCCCTGAAAGGTTTTTCGGTGGAAACAGATGGGTTTTTATCGTCGGAACAGAATTAGCCCTTGACGTCTGAACAACTTCTTTTGAAAAAATCCGTAAACCGCGCGGTCACAATTTCAGCAAAAATCTGACGTTCTGCAATTCACTCAAAAATGGTGCCAAACTGTTGCAAACGATCCCCTGAAAGGTTTTTCGGTGGAAACAGATGGGTTTTTATCATCGGAAACAGAATTAGCCCTCGACGTCTGAACAACTTTTTTTGAAAAAATCCCTAAGCCGCGCGGTCACAATTTCTGCTCAAAATCTGACGTTCTGCAATTCACTCCAAAATGTTGGCAAACTGTTGCAAGTGATCCCCTGAAAGGTTTTTCGGTGAAAACCGATGGGTTTTTATCATCGGAAACATAATCAGCCCTCGACGTCTGAACACCTTTTTTTGAAAAAATCCCTAAGCCGCGCGGTCACAATTTCAGCTAAAAATCTGACGTTCTGCAATTCACTGAAAAATGTTGGCAAACTGTTGCAAGTGATCCCCTGAAATGTTTTTCGGTGGAAACAGATGGGTTTTTATCATCGGAAACAGAATTAGCCCTCGACGTCTGAACAACTTTTTTGAAAAAATCCCTAAGCCGCACGGTCACAATTTCTGCTAAAAATCTGACGTTCTGCAATTCACTCAAAAATGTTGGGAAACTGTTGCAAGTGATCCCCTGAAAGTTTCTCAGTGGAAATAGATGGGTTTTTATCATCAGAACAGAATTAGCCCTTGACGTCTGAACAACTTTTTTTGAAAAAATCCCGAAGCCGCGCGGTCACAATTTCTGCTCAAAATCTGACGTTCTGCAATTCACTCAAAAATGCTGGGAAACTGTTGCAAGTGATCCCCTGAAAGGTTTTTCAGTGGAAACAGATGGGTTTTTATCATCGGAACAGAATTGGCCCACGACGTCTGAAAAACTTTTTTTGAAAAAATTCCTAAGCCGCGCGGTCACGATTTCTGCTAAAAATCTGACGTTCTGCAATTCACTCAAAAATGTTGGCAACCTGTTGCAAGTGATCCTCTGAAATGTTTTTTGGTAGAAACAGATGGGTTTTTATCATCCGAAACAGAATTAGGCCTTGACGTCTGAACAACTTTTTTTGAAAAAATCCCTAAGCCGCGCGGTCACGATTTCTGCTAAAAATCTGACGTTCTGCAATTCACTTAAAAATGTTGGCAACCTGTTGCAAGTGATCCTCTGAAATGTTTTTTGGTAGAAACAGATGGGTTTTTATCATCGGAAACAGAATTAGGCCTTGACGTCTGAACAACTTTTTTTGAAAAAATCCCTAAGCCGCGCGGTCACGATTTCTGCGAAAAATCTGACGTTCTGCAATTCACTCAAAAATGTTGGGAAACTGTTGCAAGTGATCCCCTGAAAGGTTTCTCGGTGGAAATAGATGGGTTTTTATCATCAGAACAGAATTAGCCCTTGACGTCTGAACAACTTTTTTTGAAAAAAATCCCTAAACCGCGCGGTCATGATTTCTGCTAAAAATCTGACGTCCTGCAATTCACTCAAAAATGTTGGCAAACTGTTGCAAGTGATCCCCTGAAAGGTTTTTCGGTGGAAACAGATGGGTTTTTATCATCGGAACAGAATCAGCCCTCGACGTCTGAACAACTTTTTTTGAAAAAATCCCTAAGCCGCGCAGTCACAATTTCTGCTAAAAATCTGACGTTCTGCAATTCACTCAAAAATGGTGCCAAAGTGTTGCAAACGATCCCCTGACAGGTTTTTCGGTGGAAACAGATGGATTTTTATCATTGGAAACAGAATTAGCTCTCCACATCTGAACTTGCGGGAAAAACTTTTTTTTGAAAAAATCCCTAAGCCGCGCAGTCACAATTTCAGCAAAAATCTGACGTTCTGCAATTCACTCAAAAAATGGTGCCAAAGTGTTGCAAACGATCCCCTGACAGGTTTTTCGGTGGAAACTGATGGGTTTTTATCATTGAAACAGAATGCGGAGAAAATATTTTATTCCCCCCCCCCCCAATTTTTGCGCAGCCATCCCCAAGCTAGAAGAGGGAGACGGAGCGCTCCGTCTCCCTCTTCTGACTTCAGGGACAGCCTCCCTAGCCTCTGTGGGGCAGCGCACTGCGCTGCCCTACAGAGGCTTTGCGCAACCATCCCCAAGCTAGAAGAGGGAGACGGAGGGCTCCGTCTCCCTCTTCTGCCTTCAGGGACAGCTTGCCCCGCTGTCCCCCGAGTTTGTGGGGCTGGCGGGGGAGAAGAAAGCTTGCTTCTCCCCCGCCCCCAGCCTCCAGATCAGGTCGGGGAATAGCGGGGTGGCAGTGCTCCGCCACCCCCCTCTCCCCCGAGCTTGTGGGGCTGCAGGCTGCTGCCCACAAGCCTTGCGAGCCCGCGGGACATCCCGCCGGGCTTGCAAGACTTGCAGATAGCTTCCTGAAGCCTGGAGAGCGAGAGGGGTCGGTGCACACCGACCCCTCTCGCTCTCCAGGCTTCAGCGAAAGCCTGCATTCACCCCATAGGACGCACACACATTTCCCCTTCATTTTTGTAGGGGAAAAAGTGCGTCCCATAGGGCGAAAAATACGGTACTTTGGGTGGTGGGTACTTAAGACATGTTTGCCTATGATGCGAAGCTTATACTGTACTTGGGTGTTGCCCTGACATAGCTGCCTATGCTAATCTTGTGTCACCCTCCCCTTTTGTGACATGTTAGTGATGTGGCAATGATGTATTGATGATGCTGTGCAAACTGTATTCTAACATATGGTGGGAAAGTTTTCAAAGTCAATGTGGCCCCATGCTCTGGGTTCACTGGCTGCTGTTGAACCTGTTGCGCAACAATAAAGGCTCTGAGGCTACTGACTGCTGTTTTGCTCCAAATTGCTTGCTTGCTGGAATTTCCTTCTTTTACTGACCACATGGACCTGTGGGGGGACCTGTACCCCGACAAGCTGGGCTGTTGAGTAGTCTCTCAACCTGGAATTTTCTTTACCAGTGTGGAACCTCTAATGGAGCAATCTCCCCACTCCCCCCAAAAATATTGTTCCTTAGACTGTCCCTGTGGCTGAGTTTTTGGTTTTTTAAGAAAAGCACATTTCACATCAAATTTAGCTGCAGATTAAGCTGGAGGAAGGGAGGGGTCACTTTCTCTCTCCTAAACCTCTCCTGTCCACCACCACCCTTTTCTGGGCACAAGTATTTTAGACAGCCCACCCCTGTTTCCTTCCTATGCAGAGTTTAGGCCCAATAAACTGCTATTACTGTTATTATTGTTAGCTTTGCAATGGTCATGGGGGATAATTTGCAGGAAATGTGTGGCTTACTGTGTTTCTTTTTAAAAAAAGATCTATTTGCAAAAGGTTTATATAGAAAATCAATCAATCAATTACTAATAGGTCCTCAAAACACCTGGGGAGGTACTGCTGCTAGAAACTATTCCCCCTCCCTGCCCGTCCCACTTCTAATGCAAACCCCCTTCCTTAGTCAAGATGGGATTTCTACTAAAAGAGAGTTGGACAACTTGGGGGTTTCAGCAGGAAATTCAAGGCAGCCCCCTGCCTGAATGAGACTGGATTCCCCTGCTAAAACAAAGAAGGGGGGCTGTTTAGGAGATAGATCCAGACAAACCCGCGTCTGAATCAGGAAGGGGTTTGCTTGGAATCCTGCCCAACTGAGCCGAATTTAAGCCCTGCTCATCGGCTGACGTTGAAAACCAGATATCGCCCGGCCCTGGGCAGGATGGCACACCGAGCCTCCTCACATCTGTTCAAAGGAGGCTGCAAAGCGGGGGTCATGTTTGTATCATTTCGCGGTCTTCTTTATTTCTATGCTCTTTTAGATGTGGCTTCATAGCCGAGTGAGAGATTTGAGCCCCAGTGCCTTCCAGGTCCTAGTTTGGCAGTCTAACCACTAGGCCGCACTGCCTCTCTACCTTCCTGCTTAAACCAGCTTTCTTTTTAGGACTGTGAAGTTTTAAGGCGCCCCCACCAAGAATCCTGGGAACTGTAGTTTGTTAAAGGTGCTGGGAACTGCAGCTTTCTCAGGGTTCTGGAAACCATATTGAGCTCTTTGGAATTTTCAGATATTGGGGGGGAGGTGGGCTGTTAACAGATGCTGCGGAAATGAATTCTTCTTGTGGTTTTCCGTGTACGAGATCCATCCCAGTATATAAGCACTACGGTTTGGGCGGAGGCCAGTTGTTTGGAAAGCACAAGGTCGACAGAAAAAGACACCCAGACTTTTGTGGACTGTGGCAGATGAGGTCAGAGGGAGACTGCGATTTGGGGAGAATGTATCTTATTCTAAGGAAAGCTTAATTCCAAAGAAACAGAAAAGATGTTTGACTTTCTAGGATATGGCACTGCTGTTCAGATCGCAAGTTACCCAACCTCACAATTACTTAAGAGTCATGCAAACAGACCGATAGCCCATTCTAGTCCAATGCACTGATGTCCACAAAAGCCGGACGGATGATTCAAGGAAGCTTCCAGGCAGGGCATGAAGGCACTTAGCTCTTCCCCCCTCCCAGAACTGATATTCCAGGACAAACCTTTTTTATATCAGAACTTTAATGCGCTATTAGAATTAAAAGAGGGGGAAACCCAGCCGGATGGGCGGGGTCTAACTAAATAATTATTACGGTATTTTTTGCTCTATAGGGCGCACCTGACCATAGGGCGCACCTAGTTTTCAGAGGGGGAAATCAAGGGAAAAAATATGACCTCCCCCCATCCCTGGGAGCAGCCAAGTTACAGGGAACCAGGCAGAGGCCTTCTCAGTGGTGGCGCCTTCTTCATGGTGGTCCACTACTGCTTTAAGGGAGGTCTTGAAATAAGTAGATTTGTTGCTGATCCAAAACAGCCCCCCCCCACACATGAAAACAAAGACCACCACAGCCAACTACAAATGAATAACCACACCCTAGGCCACCCGACCCCACCCCCACCCATCTTCCCCCCCTCCACCTCTTTCCCCTTTCCTTCCTAATGTCTCAACAAATGAAAATGATTTGTAAAAATGTTACATGGGGGGAAAAACATGAGAGAGAGACATTGCACACTTTTGTAAATCAACAAAATCTTTAATAAATAAATAAATAAATACTAAAAAAAAAATAATCATAAAAAGAGGCCTCCTCACTGGAAGGACATCAAAGCCCACCTGAAGTCCCAAAATCCCTGAAGTCCTGATCCACGCAGATCTATGCATGTATGGAGTGATCTGCGTGGATCTGCATCTGACAGTTTACGACTCCCTGTTGTAGGGAATCACATGTATAATCGTATGATTGGGGACATCAGGTGGCCTATGATGTCCTTCAGGTAAGCTTTGGGTGTATGGCTTTCCTCCATCTCCACTGCGCAGGATTCCTCTGGAATGACAAGATCACTTGCCCAGCTTTCCTCCATCTCCACTACGCAGGATTCCTCTGGAAAGACAAGATCACTTGCCCAGCTTTCCTCCATCTCCACTACGCAGGATTCCTCTGGAAAGACAAGATCACTTGCCCAGCTTTCCTTCATCTCCACTACGCAGGATTCCTCTGGAATGACAAGATCACTTGCACAGCTTTCCTCCATCTCCACTACGCAGGATTCCACTGGAATGACAAGATCACTTGCCCAGCTTTCCTCCATCTCCACTACGCAGGATTCCTCTGGAATGACAAGATCACTTGCACAGCTTTCCTCCATCTCCACTACGCAGGATTCCTCTGGAATGACAAGATCACTTGCACAGCTTTCCTCCATCTCAACTGTGCAGGATTCCTCTGGAATGACAAGATCACTTGCACAGCCTTCCTCCATCTTAACTGCACAGGATTTGACAAGATCTTCCGCATGGGTTTCCTCCATCTCCACTGCGGAGGATTTCTCTTGAATTACCAGGTCCAGCAGAGAACCACACTTTGAACAAGTAGTAAGACTCTCGCTTTTCCCCGCACTTCCTGGGTTAATCACCACTACAGTTTCTATTTGAGGTGTATCTGTTGTGGTGGTCCTGATGCAACATCTCTCCATCCCAACCAATGCTGCACTCAGCAGCTGGAAACCCCCAGCAATACAGCCTAGATAAATAGAAGGTCCAATATGCTGCTCACTGGGAATTTGAGGCAACTCAAAAGTTTCAGGGAAGTCAATTTCTCCATTTTGTAAGACAGCAGACATGTTCCATATCACGGAAATCAGGATGAGTATCCCTGCTGGTAAGTTCAGCAGAGCTCCAAGCCCAAAAAAGGTTAAGAGAAAATCCTTATGGTTTCTGGTCTCGAACACATTGCAGAGGGCAAATGCCTGTAATCCAAGGGCCGCTGAATTCATAATGGCAGCTAAGGCCATTAAGTCCTGAGCAACAAAAATTTCCCTCGGGAGGTTTGGATGTTGTTCATGGAGCTCTTCACAATGGTAATAATAGTTTCCGTCGTTAGAAGGGTCTTTCAAAAAACAGACCTGCCAGATCCCGATCCAGATGTTTTCAGAGGCAATTCCCTTTATGTTTTCGACACGCCACACTCGCCAGTTGACAATGGCTATTGAGGCAATGCACATCATCCAGGCCATAATATCCATCAGGAATGCACATAAGAGGAGGCAGGACACCAATCTCAGCCACCTGACTACCAGGGAGCCTTCTTTCACCCGCAGGGGGGGGTTGGAGATGAGGGGAGCAGGGGAGACCTTGGAAGACATCCTGGAAACAAAAGAGAAGGCAACATGCAGTGAGAGAGGGAATAACAAGCATGTCTAGTCATTGAAGGACATCTTTCCATGCACAGAAAGAAGCAGCAAAAGAAAGAGTTCCCCTGCTCTCCCCCCCCCACCCCCCGGTTAGGTATAGACATCTGATCCACACATACTTTCTTCCAGCAAACTGCTACTGATTTAATATACAGTGGTGCCTCACAAGACAAAATTAATTCGTTCCGCAAGTCTCTTCGTCTTGCGGTTTTTTCGTCTTGCGATGCACGGTTTCCCATAGGAATGCATTGAAAATCAATTAATGCGTTCCTAGGGAAACCGCCTTCAGACCAGGTCCGGGGACAGTCTGTCCCCGGACCTCTTCTGAAGGCTGGGGGGGGGGACAAGGGCTTTTCTTCCCACCCCCAGCATTTTAAAAAACCCTGGGACAGCGGAGGACTTCTCCGCTGTCCGGGCGATCTTAAAATGATGGCGGGCGGCATTTTAAAATCGCCCCGGGACAGCGGAGGACTTCTCCACTGTCCGGGGCGATTTAAAAGCCCCTGGGAAGGCAGGCAGGGGGGACAAAGACTTTCGCCCCCCACCCGCCTTCAGAAGGTGTTCCCGCCCCCCCCCGCCCGGCTTCGCAGCAGCGCTACGAAGCCCGGTGGCTGGGGCAGGTGTTCCCGCCCCCCGCCCGGCTTCGCAGCAGCGCTACGAAGCCCGGCAGCTGGGGCAGGTGTTCCCGCCCCCCCACCCCGCTTCGGAGCAGCGTTCCGAAGCGGGGTGGCTGGGGTAGGTGTTCCCGCCCCCCCCCCCGCCCGGCTTCGCAGCAGCGCTACGAAGCCCGGCGGCTGGGGCAAGTGTTCCCGCCCCCGCCCCGCTTTGGAGCACCGGGAGAAGCAATCTCCCCGCAGCCGCTTGCTTCAAAAGAGGTCCGGGACCCCTTTTGAAGCAAGCGGCTGCGGGGAGAAGCACAGCCGCTTGCTTCAAAAGAGGTCCGGGGGCAGCGGGAAGCGCTTCCCGCTGCCCCCGGACCTCTTTTGAAGCAAGGGGCGGTGGGGAGAAGCGATCTCCCCGCCGCCCCTTGCTTCAAAAGAGAAGACCCGCTGTCCCCGGGGCAAGCTTCGTTTTGCGAAGCAAGCCCATAGGGAAATTCGTCTTGCGAGGCAACTCGAAAACGAAAAAACCTTTCGTTTTGCGAATTTTTCGTCTCGCGAGGAGTTCGTCTTGCGGGGTACCACTGTACTCTTGCACTGTTGCTGTGAAAATCAGCAACCTGTTGTGGATGGGAGCTGCTCATGTTTCGCTGTCCTGCTATCTGCTACTGCAGCTATCCTTTTCCACCGAGCATAAACACACCTGATGGCTTAGTGAGGAATGCTTAATCCATAAACTTACGTGAAATGCCTTCCTCAGCTACAGTCTAGAGTGCCAGGAACAGAGCAGGTATTTGCTAGGTGCTCCTGAGCCTCAAGAAGACTGAGCTGTTGGCCACTGAGCTGACGTTCGCCTGAGCAGCCAGCCAGCCACAGCAGCAACTGCTCTGCAGAATTCTTAGGTCAGTTACAGTTACAGTTAGAATCCTGACAACAACACAAATCATAACTCCAAGGTACTGGTCATTTGGAACATCAGGAAAGTGGAAAATGGGAGGGAACTCAGTTCCCTTCTTTCCCAATGCAGAGTGTCTTTTCCAGGACACTGTGCAGTTAAAACACGTTCTTCCTGAAGTCAGATTCAGAGCAGTTCCAGCAGTAAAAATGGTGATGTGTGTATCTCAGTACAGATTTGTTTGATGGGCCTGAATGCATTTCATAAAGGATCTCCATGTACAATAAAGGCTAATAGCATGAGGCCCTGAACAATAAGATTTGCCTTGGCAAAATTATTGAAGACTCCTTACAAACCTATCCTTCTTCCCCATCCCATCTTGTTCGGACATTATAGTAAGGGAGAAGATCTTAGCTCTCTTCCTTTGCACTGGGATTACATGAAATTTGTGCCATGGGACCCCATCACTCACACCAATATGGGCAACACCATTTTCAGAACCTAGGTGCCCATGATTTAAAATCGCTTTCCTAAGACACTTCAGTCAAAATATTTGTGTTGCTTCCTTCCTGTTCCTTTCTGTGTTGATGCTCCGAATATGAGCTGCTCAGCTGCATGCAGTTTCCACTGAAGTGTGTGTGTGTGTGTGATTAACATTCGGCCAAACAATGGGCCTAAATCCATCTATTTCACCTGAAATAACTTTGGGAGCCAGCCTTTAAAAATCTAAAGTAGATATCAAATTCAGAGGAATTAAAAGCTGTCATCTTTTTGACTATTTGAAACATCTTAGAACATACACAAATGTTAATGTTTGAAGGAAGGCAGCAAATGGAGCATTGGAGCCATCCATTCATCCCAGGTGTTGTGACCATTGATAATATGAAGCACTTTCACATCGCATGTCAGTGTGCAGTGCTTTTAAAAAGGTAAAGGACCCCTGACAGTTAAGTCCAGTCACGGCTCTGGGGTTGCGCCACTCATTGGCTTTACGGCCAAGGGAGCTGATGTTGGTCCGCAGACGATTTTTCCGGGTCATGTGGCCAGCATGACTAAGCTGCTTCTGGCGAACCAGAGCAGCGCACAGAAACGCTGTTTACCTTACCGCCGGAGTGGTACCTATTTATCTACTTGCACTTTGTAGTGGTTTGGAACTGCTAGGTTGGCAGGAGCTGGGACCGAGCAACGCGAGCTCACCCCGTCAAATACGCAAGTCCAGTTCTCTATCTGCATGACATCCTCCACACCCAAATGCTCTCCCGTTCTGTTTCCCCCACTTAATCAGGATACACCATCTCCATTGAAAACTCTGCTCAGTGACACCCATCCAATAGAAAAGTGCTGACCGTCTTCATGCAGATACACTTCCGTGCAGGGGTTTGGCCGACAAGTTCTTCCTGAGTGTGGGGATGTTTTCAGGGGCTCTTTGCTTTTCCCTGCCTCCACTTTCCTCCTCACCTGAGGAGATCTTGGCCATTCTCTTGACAGGGACCTCCCTTCTCAGGCCGGATTTCTGTTTTCCTTCATTCTTCCTTCTCCCAGTCTGGTTCCCTGAGAAAATAAGAGAGAGGAGGTTTCATGCAAGTCAAGGTGTGCAATGGATCTTCAGGGCATTTGGGAGGAAGAAAAGGTTCAGGAACAAGCGACGCAGCAGCCCCCCAAGCGGAAAAAACACATTTGAACATATCGCTCATGAGATTCGCCCCCCCCCCCTTTTAGGATATATATGCAGAACATCCTACGCTCCTATTAATATAAAAAGTGGGGTATTTCATATGATAAGAACAGAGAAAGCTGTCTTACACGGAACCAGACCAATTTTGGGAAAGTGCTACATGGGCCAGTCCACCAGTTGGCTACCAATGAGAACATAGCAAATCACAAAATGGCTGCCATATGGTGTGGGATGAAATAAATTTGCCTGGCTGTGGGGCGTGAAGGCCGCACCCTGCAAGACCCTTTCCACGTGGCCTAGTCCCAGATTCGCTAGCCCCACAAAAGAGGCTCCTCATGAGGCCAGAGGAACATGGCCTGGCTGTGGGGCATGATTTGAAACCTCCAGTCCCAGTCCAGTGCTCTAACCACTAAACCACACTGCCCCCCATTGCAGTCTATAACAGCCTGGAGGGCCACAGATGCCCCATATTCTCTGGCTCTGAGATTGCCCAAAGTTTCCTTTCTATCCCTTGTTGTGCAAAAAGAAAAATGCCCATGACAAAATGTGACATTTTTGGTTCTTTGGAGACAGTTCTGCTTCTCTCTCTCTCTCTCTCTCTCTCTCTCTCTCTCTCTCCATTTAAAGGAGCCTCATCTCTTTTCCCACCCAACTTCCTCCTGCACCCCCCCCCCCAGCTTCAAGATTTTCATAAAGAACAAACTAACTAACCAACCCATGATTGGAATTTACGAGATTAAGGAGATAATTTATTTTTGTATAAGGAAAATAGATGGGAGGATAAATTAATTGCACAAGGCAAGAATACATTGGATGGCAAATATCAGAAGAAACAAAGATTATGATTTGGGTTCTTAAAATAACACCAACACATGCCTGCCCATTGGATTTCAGAACAAATATGTCTCCGAGAACTACCATTCACAGAGTTCCCTGGGAAGTTGTGGGCATCTCTTTCGAGAGGCAATGCAGTGTGCCTCTGGGGGGTGAAATCAAAGGTTTTCAGCAGGCGCTAGAAGGAAAAACGAAGGAGACGCCTGCGAGAAGCCAAGTTACAGGGAACCAGGCAGAGGCCTTCTCGGTGGTGGCGCCTTCTTCATGGTGATCCACTACTGCTTTAAGGGAGGTTTTGGAATAAGTAGATTTCTTGCTGATCCAAAACACCCACCCACCCCACTCACACATGAAAACAAAGACCACCACAGCCGACTACAAATGAATAACCACACCCTAGGCCAACCCCAACCTCTCTCACCACCAAAGGAACACAAGCGAACGGCCAAGAACCTGCACAAACAACGCTAATACCAAACCCTACATATAGGAAGTAAAATAGAAAAATCGCCACCCAACCCCACCCCACCCCACCCCATCTTCCCACCCCCCCACCTCTTTCCCCTTTTCTTCCTAATGTCTCAACAAATGAAAATGATTTGTAAAAATTTTACATGGGGGGGAAAAACATGAGAGAGAGACATTGCACACTTTTGTAAATCAACAAAATTCTTAATAAATAAATAAATAAATACTAGTTTTGGGGAGAGGGGTGCAAGTAGCTAGCCATGCCTAGGGAACAAAAGAGCCTGGCACCAGCACAAGGCCAACAAACACAAAAAGGAAAAACATCAGTGGGGTACAGGCCAGCTGGGTAACCCTAGCTTCCACTGAGCGCTCCTCACCCAAGCTGAGAAGGGCTCCTGTGCTCTTCTGTGCAATGCTAAGTGCAAGATGTAGGTCTTTGTGACCTTGAGGCACATGCCAGAGGCACTGAGGACAGAGAAGTAGCTGGTGAGTAGTTGCTTGACCGAGGGGGAGAGGACAGCAGAACAGGCGGCTCCTTCAACTCCTCCCAAACACACTCCCACCATCCAATTATAATTCACGTTCCAGAGATTGCACAATGTGGGGAAAACTGTGAAGCCAGCCAATGCCTCTACATAGCTCCATCCTTATTTCAGATATTGCCATATATCAATATATTCCAATACTTAGCAGTTTGCTACTCCCTGTTGCAGGGAGTAACATGTATGATGGTATGTTTGGGGTTTTCCTCCATCTCCACTTCGCAGTTGCTACAGTGGTGCCTCGCAAGACGAAAAGTATTCGTGCCGCGAGTCTTTTCGTCTTGCGATGTTTTTCATCTTGCGAAGCATGGTCCGTCGCAACTGTGCCTCTTCAAGCGGCTTTTTTAAAAAAGCGCAAGACGTTTTCGTCTTGCGAAGCAAGCCCATAGGGAAATTCGTCTAGCGAAGCAATGCAAAACCGAAAAACCCTTTCATCTAGCGAGTTTTTCGTCTTGCGAGGCATTCGTCTTGCGGGGCACCACTGTATTTGACATTTATCTGTTGCGGTGGTCTTGGCGCAAAATCTCTCAATCCCTACAGAACCTAGAGAAAATTTATCTCCGAAGGTGTTACGGAATTACGGGGGGGGGGGCACATCTTTAAAGTTGTTAAATGTTACAAACATTATGCCTGAACCTATCCTTTCGACTTGACAGCTCAGGGAAGATACCAAGCTGTATGAATCCTATAAAATCAACCCCTTTGCCAAGTTCCTCCATTCCAGCACCATTTTGCCCTTGGAAAAAAGACTCTTTCCCCTTCTACCTCCCCAAGCTTGAAGACATGTGTACACACCTCCTGCCCCAGGAAATGCCCAGAGGTGACAATTGGTGGGCTCATTGTTAGCCAAGGGAAGACAAATCTCATCCCCAGACTTGCCTCCGGCTCCAGAGATGCCAAGGAAGTTCTGTTGTACTTTGAGTGGTGGGTACTTAAGACATGTTTGCCCATGATGCTAAGCTTATACTGTACTTGGGTGTTGCCCCGACATAGCTGCCTATGCTAATCTTGTGTAACCCTCCCCTTTTGTGACATGTTAGTGATGTAGCAATGATGTATTGATGATGCTGTTCCTTGATGATGCTAGTTCCTTAGACTGTCCCTGTGGCCGGCTTTTTGGTTTTGTAAGAAAAGCACATTTCACATCAAATTTAGCTGCGGATTAAGCTGGGGGAAGGGAGGGGCCACTCTTTCTCTCCTAAACCTCTCCTGTCCACCACCACCCTTTTCTGGGCACAATTATTTTAGACAGCCCACCCCTGTTTCCTCCCTATGCAGAGTTAAGGCCCAATAAACTGCTATTAAAGGTAAAGGTAAAGGGACCCCTGACCATTAGGTCCAGTCGTGGCCAACTCTGGGGTTGCGGCACTCATCTCGCTTTATTGGCCGAGGGAGCCAGCGTACAGCTTCCGGGTCATGTGGCCAGCATGACTAAGCCACTTCTGGCAAACCAGAGCAGTGCACGGAAACGCCGTTTACCTTCCCACCGGAGCGGTACCTATATATCTACTTGCACTTTGACGTGTTTTTGAACTGCTAGGTTGGCAGGAGCAGGGACCGAGCAACGGGAGCTGACCCCGTCGCGGGGATTCGAACCTCCAACCTTCTGATCGGCAAGTCTTAGGCTCTGTGCTTTAACCCACAGCACCACCCGCGTCCCTATGTTGCTATTACTATTATTATTATTACTATTACTATTACTATTAGCTTTGGAATGGTCATGGGGGGTAATTTGCAGGAAATGTGTGGCTTACTGTGTTTCTTTTTTAAAAAAGATCTATTTGCAAAAGGTATGTATAGAAAATCAATCAATCAATTAGTAATAGGTCCTCAAAGCACCTGGGGAGGTACTGCTGCTAGAAACTATTCTCAGGGTTCTGAAAACCATGAAATTTTCTGGAATTTTTTTTGGAATTTTCAGGATTGGGGGGGGGGGGCTGTTAATAGATGCTGCGGAAATGAATTCTTCTTGTGGTTTCCGTGTACGAGATCCATCCCAGTATATAAGCACTATGGTTTGGAAGGAGGCCAGTTGTTTGGAAAGCACAAGGTCGGCCGAAAAAGACACCCAGACTTTTGTGGACTGTGGCAGATGAGGACAGAGGGAGACTGCGATTTGGGGAGAATGTATCTTATTCTAAGTAAAGCTTAATTCCACAGAAACAGAAAAGATGTTTGACTTTCTAGGAAATGGCACTGCTGTTCAGATAGCAAGTTACCCAACCTCACAATTACTTAGGGTCATGCAAACAGACCAATAGCCCATTCTAGTCCAATGCACTGATGTCCACAAAAACCGGACGGATGACTCAAGGAAGCTTCCAGGCAGGGCTTGAAGGCACTTAGCTCTTCCCCCCTCCCAGAACTGATATTCCAGGACAAACTTTTTTTTATATCAGAACTCTAAAGCGCTATAAGATTTAAAAGAGAGGAAAACCCAGCTGGATGGGCGGGGTCTAACTAAATTATCAATATTATTATTGTTTTATTTTGTGTGTGTGTTTTTATCTTGTATAAAAGATAAAAACATAAAAAACTCAAAGGCATCTTCAAATGTTAAATAAATCCAAGCAGTGAATTGCCAGGACTTGGAAGCCCCCTGGTGATGAAATCACTCTTTCCACCCACCCACCCCCCTTTCAAAAATGTGCATGGAATGAATGAGCTGGCATTCAAATCTATTCTTTTAAAAGCATATTTTCTATTATTATTGGGTCCATTCTGACAAATATTGGGTCCATTCTCTCACTTCTGACCCTTCTTGATTCCCTCATTCCTCGGGGTTGGACTAGATGACCCATGGGGTCCCTTCCAACTCTTCCATTCTATTATTCTCTCGCCTACAATTTCGACACCCGCTTCAGGTTGTACCAATAATACCAGCAGATAAACCACATTTTCTCCAGTTGATGGTCTTTTTTAAAGGGGTAGAAAGGAACGTGGGTTTGTTTTGGAGGTTTTTGTTAGGAAATCCTGACGTCCAGTGGATGGGGAACGCCTGACAGCTGACGTTACACTCCCAACATCCACTTAAAAGCCATATGGTACCTTGAAACGCTTCCCCCAAAGGGATTCTGGGAGCTGTAGTGCTGAGAGCCGTTTGGAGACCCCCTATTACCCTCCCAGAACTCCCATTCCCAGAGTTCCCTGGGAAGTTGTGGGCATCTCTTTCGAGAGGCAATGGAGTGTGCCTCTGGGGGGGTGAAATCAAAGGTTTTCAGCAGGCGCTAGAAGGAAAAACGAAGGAGATGCCTGCGAGAAGCCAAGTTACAGGGAACCAGGCAGAGGCCTTCTTGGTGGCGGCGCCTTCTTCATGGTGATCCACTACTGCTTTAAGGGAGGTTTTGGAATAAGTAGATAGATTTCTTGCTGATCCAAAACACCCACCCACCCCACTCACACATGAAAACAAAGACCACCACAGCCGACTACAAATGAATAACCACACCCTAGGCCAACCCCAACCATATGCTTTTTTAAAGAACAATTTGATGCATCTCGTATTTTTTTGGGGGGGGGATGAATACCCCCCCCCCGCCGCGGCTGCCACCCCAAGCCTTGCACACACCTGCCCGAAGCACGGGGCAACCTCCAAGTTTCCAAACGCCCAACTTATTTAAAGGACTATGTTGTTGGACCTGTATCACTGTTGGTCTAAGTATGGGAAATGTAACCGATATGCTTTTGTGCCTAATTGAACCATTACGTGTAGTGCTGTATATAAGGAAACCATTACGATTGTAACTAACGCCTTATCTCGGTAGGGAGGGGTGTTATGTACTAAAGTTCTCACCCTGGGCCAGCAGGGGGATAGTCTAGATAGTTTTCACTCAGGTCCACGTCAGTTATTTTAGGCGGGAAACCCTGGGTTGTTGTTGCTACAATGTTGACAGCCGGCTGCCTATAAAAGCAGGCCGGCTGAGCTGTTTGCTGTACAGTTCTGTCCAGCTTACAATTAAGAGCTTCTCTGGAGAAATCACTGTGTCATCTGCTATGTTCGCCTGCAACTTAACAGGTTGGTTAGTTAGTTAGTTCTTTATGGAAATCTTGAAGCTGTGTGCAGGAGGAAGTTGGGTTTGAAAAGGGGTGAGGCTCCTTTAAATGGAGGGGGGGGAGCAGAACTGTCTCCAAAGAACCAAAAATGTCACATTTTGTCATGGGCATTTTTCTTTTTGCACAACAAGGGATAGAAAGGAAACTTTGGGCAATCTCTGAGCCAGAGAATACGGGGCATCTGTGGCCCTCCAGGCTGTTATAGACTGCAATGGGGGGCAGTGTGGTTTAGTGGTTAGAGCACTGGTCTGGGACTGGAGGTTTCGAATCATGCCCCACAGCCAGGCCATGTTCCTCTGGCCTCATGAGGAGCCTCTTTTGTGGGGCTAGCGAATCTGGGACTAGGCCACGTGGAAAGGGTCTTGCAGGGTGCGGCCTAATAGGAGCACGGGATGTTCTGCATTTATATCCGCGGGGGTGGGGGTGGGGCGAATCTCATGAGCGATATGTCCAAATGTGTTTTTTATGCTTGGGGGGCTGCTGCGTCGCTTGTTCCTGAACCTTTTCTTCCTTCCAAATGCCCTGAAGATCCATTGCACACCTTGACTTGCATGAAACCTCTTCTCTCTTATTTGCTCAGAGAACCAGACCGGGAGAAGGAGGAATGAAGGAAAACAGAAATCCGGCTTGACAACGGAGGTCCCTGTCAAGAGAATGGCCAAGATCTCCTCAGGTGAGGATGAAAGGGGAGGCAGGGAAAAGCAAAGAGCCCCTGAAAACATCCCCACACTCGGGAAGAAGTTGTCGGCCAAACCCCTGCACGGACATGTATCTGCAGGAAGACGGTCAGCACTTTTCTATTGGATGGGTGTCACTGAGCAGAGTTTTCAATGGAGATGGTGTATCCTGATTAAATGGGGGAAACAGAACGGGAGAGCATTTGGGTGTGGAGGATGTCATGCAGATACAGAACTGGACTTGCGTATTTGACGGGGTGAGCTCCCGTTGCTCGCTCCCAGCTCCTGCCAACCTAGCAGTTCCAAACCACGTCAAAGTGCAAGTAGATAAATAGGTACCTCTCTGGAGGGACGGTAAACGGCGTTTCTATGTGCTGCTCTGGTTTTTCCAGAAGTGGCTTTGTCATGCTCACCACATGACCCAGAAAAACTGTCTGTGGATCAACGTCAGCTCCCTCGGCCAGTAAAGCCAATGAGTGGCGCAACCCCAGAGCCGTGACTGGACTTAACTGTCAGGGGTCCTTTACATTTACCTTTTTAAAAGCACTGTACACTGCCATGCGATGTGAAAGTGCTTCATCTTATCAATGGTCACAACTCCTGGGATGAATGGATGGCTCCAATGCTCCATTTGCTGTCTTCCTTCAAACCTTAACATTTGTGTATGTTCTAAGATGTTTAAAATAGTCAAAAAGATGACAGCTTTTAATTCCTCTGAATTTGGTATCTCCTTTAGATTTTTAAAGGCTGGCTCCCAAAGTTATTTCAAGTGAAATAGATGGATTTAGGCCCATTGCTTAACCAAATGTTAATCTCTCTCTCTCTCTCTCTCTCTCTCTCTCTCTCACACACACACACACACACACACACACTTCAGTGGAAACTGCATGCAGCTGAGCTGCTCACATTCGGAGCATCAACACAGAAAGGAACAGAAAGAAAGCAACACAAATATTTTGACGGAATTGTCTTAGGAAAGCCATTTTAAATCATGGACACCTAGGTTCTGAAAATGGTATTGCCTGTATTGGTGTGAGGGATGGGGTCCCATGGCACAAATTCCATGTGGTCCCAGTGCAAAGGAAAAGAGCTAAGATCTTCTCCCTTACTATAACATCCAAACAAGATGTGATGGGGAAGAAGAATGAGAGGTTTGTAAGGAGTCTTCAATAATTTTGCCAAGGAAATTCTTATGTCTCATGCTATTAGCCTTTCTTGTACATGGAGATCCTTTATGAAATGCATTCAGGCCCATCAAACAAATCTGTACTGAGATACACATACTGTATCACCATTTTTACTGCTGGAACTGCTCTGAATATGACTTCAGGAAGAACGTGTTTTAATTGCGCAGTGTCCTGGAATAGACACTCTGCATTGGGAAAGAAGGGAACCGTACCTTGGAGTTATGATTTGTGTTGTTGTCAGGATTCTAACTGGCCTGTAACTGACCTAAGAATTCTGCAGAGCAGTTGCTGCTGTGGCTGGCTGGCTGCTCAGGCGAACGTCAGCTCAGTGGCCAACCGCTCAGTCTTCTTGAGGCTCAGGAGCACCTAGCAAATACCTGCTCTGTTCCTGGCACACTAGACTGTAGCTGAGGAAGGCATTTCACGTAAGTTTATGGATTAAACATTCCTCACTATGCCATCAGGTGTGTTTATGCTTGGTGGAAAAGGATAGGTGTAGTAAAGGTAAAGGGACTCCTGACCATTAGGTTCAGTCGTGGCCGACTCTGGGGTTTGGCGCTCATCTCGCTTTAGTGGCCGAGGGAGCCGGCATACAGCTTCCGGGTCATTATTAAGCTGCTTCTGGCGAACCAGAGCAGCGCACAGAAATGCCGTTTGCCTTCCCAACGGAGCGGTACCTATTTATCTACTTGCACTTTGAAGTGCTTTCGAACTGCTAGGTTGGCAGGAGCAGGGACTGAGCAACGGGAGCTCACCCCGTCGTGGGGATTCGAACCACCAACCTTCTGATCGGCAAGTCCTAGGCTCTGTGGTTTAACCCACAAAACAGCGAAATCATGAGCAGCTTCCCATCCACAACAGGTTGCTGAGGTTCTGGCCATTTTCACAGGAACAATGCAACAGTAGATGAAATCAGTAGCAGTGTGCTGGAAGAAAGTCTGAGTGTAGGCTTCTCTGGATCAGATGTCTCTATCTAACCAGGGGGTGGGAGAGAGAGCAGGGGAACTCTTTCTTTTGCTGCTTCTTTCTGTGCCTGGAAGGAAGAATGCAGGAGGGAGGATTTCCTTCAATGACTAGACAAGCTTGTTATTCCCTCTCTCACTGAATCTGGTCTTCTCTTTTGTTTCCAGGATGTCTGCCAAGGTCTCCCCTGCTCCCCTCCTCTCCAAACCCCCCCTGCGGGTGAAAGAAGGCTCCCTGGTAGTCAGGTGGCTGCGTTTAGTTTCTGGTCTCCAGCTGTGTGCATTCCTGATGGTTATTTTGGCCTTGCCGATGTGTATTGCGTCAACCCTCAGTGTCAACTGGCGAGTGTGGAGTGTGGAAGACATCGAGGGAATCGGCTCTGGAAACATCTGGATTGGAATCTGGGATGTCTGCTTTTGGAAAGACCCTTCTAACGACGGCGACTCTTTTTGGCATTGCGAAGATCTCGATGAGCAACATCCAACCCTCCCGAAGGAAATTTTTATTGCACAGGATTTAATGGCATTAGCTTCGATTATGAATTCAGTGGCCCTGGGATTAATTTCTTTTGCCTTGTACAATGTGTTCAAGCCCAGAAAACATAAGGATTTTCTCTTTCGCTTTTTTAGGCTTGGAGCTCTGCTGAACTTATCTGCAGGGATACTCGTCCTGATTTCTGTGGTCTGGAACACGTCTGCTGTCTTGCAAAATGGGGAAATTGACTTCCCGGAAGCTTTTGAATTGCCTCAACTTCCGAGCGAGCAGCATATTGGACCTTCTATTTATCTAGGCTATATCGCTGCAGGTTTCCAGCTGCTGAGTGCAGCATTGGTTGGGATTGAGAGATGTTGCATCAGGACCACCGCAACAGATGCATCTCTAATAGAAACTGTAGTGGTGATTACCCCAGGAAGTGCGGTGAAAAGCGAGAGTCTAACTACTTGTTCAAAGTGTGGTTCTCTGCTGGACCTGGTAATTCAAGAGAAATCCTCCACGGTGGAGATGGAGGAAAGCTGTGCAAAAGATCTTGTCATTCCAGAGGAATCCTGCGCAGTAGAGATGGAGGAAAGCCGTACGCCCCAAAGCTCACCTGAAGGACATCAAAGTCCACCTGAAGTCCCAAAACATACTATTATACATGTTATACCCTACAACAGGGAGTCGTAAACTATCAGATCCAGATCAACGCAGATCGCTCCATACATGCATGGATCTGCGTGGATCAGGATATGATAGTTTTGTTTTGGGACTTCAGGTGGGCTTTGATATCCTTCAGGTGAGGAGGCCCTTTTTATGACTAGTAGTTAGTTAGTTAGTTAGTTAGTTAGTTAGTTAGTTAGTTATTAAAGATTTTGTTGATTTACAAAAGTGTGCAATGTCTTGCTTTCATGTTTTTTCCCCCCAGGTAACATTTTTATAAATCATTTTCATTTGTTGAGACATTAGGAAGAAAAGGGGAAATAGGTGGAGGGGGGGAACGATGGGTGGGGGTGGGGTCGGGTAGCAATTTTTCTATTTTACTTACTATACGTAGGGTTTGGTGTCAGCATTGTTTGTGCAGGTTCTTTGCTGTTTGCTTGTAATTAATAAACCAATTAATAAACCCATATTAATTAAAATATTGACTCTGTTCTCATGACCTTGGCCGGTCTTAATGCACGCTCTCGTCCCGTTTTTCAGAGCCTCCTCCAGAGCAGACCCACTAAAGCCTAACCGGTGGGTCTACTCCTGTGTAGGATTCAGTTCTTGATTATTGTGCACTTGGGTCTGGGTTAAAGGCGGATCTACACGGATCCTCATGGATCCTCCACTTTTTTCCGGCAAAAACGAGCTCACCCCGTCAAATACGCAAGCAAGAGGAGGTTTCATGCAAGTCAAGGTGTGCAATGGATCTTCAGGGCATTTGGAAGGAAGAAAAGGTTCAGGAACAAGCGACGCAGCAGCCCCCCAAGCGTAAAAACACATTTGGACATATCGCTCATGAGATTCGCCCCCCACCCTTTTAGGATATATATGCAGAACATCCCGTGCTCCTATTAATATACAAAGTGGCGTATTTCATATGATAAGAACAGAGATTTTTCTGGATCTCTCTCCTAAACAGTCCCCCTTCTTTGTTTTAGCAGGGGAATCCAGTCTCATTCAGGCAGGGGGCTGCCTTGAATTTCCTGCTGAAACCCCCAAGTTGTCAAACTCTATTTTAGCAAGACCTTCAACTGAAATCCCATCTTGATTGAGGAAGGGGGTTTGCATTAGAAGTGGGACGGGCGGGGAGGGGGAATAGTTTCTAGCAGCAGTACCGGCTAGGTGCTTTGAGGACCTATTGATTGATTGATTGATTTTCTATACAAACCTTTTGCAAATAGATCTTTTTTTAAAAAGAAACACAATAAGCCACACATTTCCTGCAAATTACCCCCCATGACCATTCCAAAGCTAATAATAATAATAATAATAGTAATAATAATAATAATAGCAGCATAGGGACGCGGGTGGCCTGTGGGTTGAATCACAGAGCCTAGGACTTGCCGATCAGAAGGTCAGCGGTTCGAATCCCCGCCACGGGGTGAGCTCCCGTTGCTCGGTCCCAGATTCTGCCAACCTAGCAGTTCAAAAGCACATCAAAGTAGATAAATAGGTACCGCTCCAGTGGGAAGGTAAGCGGCGTTTCCGTGCTCTGCTCTGATTCGCCAGAAGCGGCTTAGTCATGCTGGCCACATGACCCAGAAGCTGTACGCCGGCTCCCTCCGCCAATAAAACGAGATGAGCGCCGCAACCCCAGAGTCGGCCACGACTGGACCTAATGGTCAGGGGTCCCTTCACCTTTACCTTTAATAGCAGCTTATTGGGCCTTAACTCGGCATAGGGAGTAAACAGGGGTGGGCTGTATAAAATAATTGTGCCCAGAAAAGGGTGGTGGTGGACAGGAAAGGTTTAGGAGAGAGAGAGAGTGACCCCTCCCTTCCCCCAGCTTAATCCGCAGCTAAATTTGATGGGAAATGTGCTTTTCTTAAAAAAACAAAAAGCCAGCCACAGGAACAGTCTAATATTTTTTGGGGGGTGGGGCGATAGCTCCATTAGAGGTTCCACACTGTTAAGGAAACTTCCGGGTTGAGAGACTAGTCAACAGCCCAGCTTGTCAGGGTACAGGTCCCCCCGCAGGTCCATGTGGTCAGTAAAATAAGGAAATTCCAGCAAGCAAGCAATTTGGAGCAAAACGGCAGTATCCGCCCTCCGTTCCCCACAGGTGGTCAGGGTCTGCGGCACCGAGCGGGGCTCACCCTCCTGCTTGAGCCGGCCTGTAACCCGCCCTTGGCCAGGGAGGACAATGGCTGGCCGGCCAGGGGTGGGCCTAAGGCCAAAAGCAAAGAGGGTGACTCCATGGCTCAAGCCTCTTTTGCTGTTCTTCCTTCCAGGATCAGGCGGGCTGAGAGGCGTATCTGCCAAGGCCTGTGCCAAGTTTCCCACTTCTGAAGTTCAATAAAGTTGCGGCCAAACGATCCCCTGAGAGGTTTTTCGGTGGAAACAGATGGGTTTTTATCATTGAAACAGAATGAGCCCTCGAGGTCTGAAGAACTTTTTTTTAAAAAAATCCCCTGTCACAGTTTCAGCAAAAATCTGACGTTCTTCAATTCACTCAAAAATGGTGCCAAAGTGTTGCAAACGATCCCCTGAGAGGTTTTTCGGTGGAAACAGATGGGTATTTATCATTGGAAAAAGAATTAGCTCTCCACATCTGGACTTGCGGAAAAACTTTTTTTTGAAAAAAACCCTAAGCCTAAGGTCACAATTTCAGCAAAAATCTGACGTTCTGCAATTCACTTAAAATGGTGCCAAAGTGTTGCAAACGATCCCCTGAGAGGTTTTTCGGTGGAAACAGATGGGTTTTTATCATGGAAACAGAATGAGCCCTCGACGTCTGAACAATTTTTTTTGAAAAAATCCCTAAGCCGCGCGGTCACAATTTCTGCTCAAAATCTGACGTTCTGCAATTCACTCAAAAATGTTGGCAAACTGTTGCAAGTGATCCCCTGAAATGTTTTTCGTGGAAACAGAAGGGCTTTTATCATCGGAAACAGAATTAGCCCTTGACGTCTGAACAACTTTTTTTGAAAAAATCCCTAAGCCGCGCGGTCACAATTTCAGCAAAAATCTGACCTTCTGCAATTCACTCAAAAATGTTGGCAAACTGTTGCAAGTCATCCCCTGAAATGTTTTTTGGTGGAAACAGAAGGGTTTTTATCATCGGAAACAGAATTAGCCCTTGACGTCTGAACAACTTTTTTTGAAAAAATCCCTAAGCCGCGCGGTCACAATTTCAGCAAAAAACTGACCTTCTGCAATTCACTCATAAATGTTGGCAAACTGTTGCAAGTGATCCCCTGAAATGTTTTTTGGTGGAAACAGATGGGTTTTTATCATCGGAAACAGAATTAGCCCTCGACGTCTGAACAACTTTTTTTGAAAAAATCCCTAAGCCGCGCGGTCACAATTTCTGCTCAAAATCTGACGTTCTGCAATTCACTCAAAAATGTTGGCAAACTGTTGCAAGTGATCCCCTGAAATGTTTTTCGGTGGAAACAGAAGGGTTTTTATCATCGGAAACAGAATTAGCCCTTGACGTCTGAACAACTTTTTTTGAAAAAATCCCTAAGCCGCGCGGTCACGATTTCTGCTAAAAATCTGACGTTCTGCAATTCACTCAAAAATGTTGGCAAACTGTTGCAAGTGATCCCCTGAAATGTTTTTCGGTGGAAACAGATGGGTTTTTATCATCGGAAACAGAATTAGCCCTCGACGTCTGAACAACTTTTTTTGAAAAAATCCCTAAGCCGCGCGGTCACAATTTCAGCAAAAATCTGACGTTCTGCAATTCACTCAAAAATGTTGGCAAACTGTTGCAAGTGATCCCCTGAAATGTTTTTCGGTGGAAACAGATGGGTTTTTATCATCGGAAACAGAATTAATCCTCGACGTCTGAACAACTTTTTTTGAAAAAATCCCTAAGCCGCGCGGTCACAATTTCTGCTCAAAATCTGACGTTCTGCAATTCACTCAAAAATGTTGGCAAACTGTTGCAAGTGATCCCCTGAAATGTTTTTTGGTGGAAACAGAAGGGTTTTTATCATCGGAAACAGAATTAGCCCTTGACGTCTGAACAACTTTTTTTGAAAAAATCCCTAAGCCGCGCGGTCACAATTTCAGCAAAAATCTGACCTTCTGCAATTCACTCAAAAATGTTGGCAAACTGTTGCAAGTGATCCCCTGAAATGTTTTTCGGTGGAAACAGATGGGTTTTTATCATCGGAAACAGAATTAGCCCTTGACGTCTGAACAACTTTTTTTGAAAAAATCCCTAAGCCGCGCGGTCACAATTTCTGCTCAAAATCTGACGTTCTGCAATTCACTCAAAAATGTTGGCAAACTGTTGCAAGTGATCCCCTGAAATGTTTTTCGGTGGAAACAGATGGGTTTTTATCATCGGAAACAGAATTAGCCCTTGACGTCTGAACAACTTTTTTTGAAAAAATCCCTAAGCCGCGCGGTCACAATTTCAGCAAAAATCTGACGTTCTGCAATTCACTCAAAAATGTTGGCAAACTGTTGCAAGTGATCCCCTGAAAGGTTTTTTGGTGGAAACAGATGGGTTTTTATCATCGGAAACAGAATTAATCCTCGACGTCTGAACAACTTTTTTTGAAAAAATCCCTAAGCCGCGCGGTCACAATTTCTGCTCAAAATCTGACGTTCTGCAATTCACTCAAAAATGTTGGCAAACTGTTGCAAGTGATCCCCTGAAATGTTTTTTGGTGGAAACAGAAGGGTTTTTATCATCGGAAACAGAATTAGCCCTTGACGTCTGAACAACTTTTTTTGAAAAAATCCCTAAGCCGCGCGGTCACAATTTCAGCAAAAATCTGACCTTCTGCAATTCACTCAAAAATGTTGGCAAACTGTTGCAAGTGATCCCCTGAAATGTTTTTCGGTGGAAACAGATGGGTTTTTATCATCGGAAACAGAATTAGCCCTTGACGTCTGAACAACATTTTTTGAAAAAATCCCTAAGCCGCGCGGTCACAATTTCAGCAAAAATCTGACCTTCTGCAATTCACTCAAAAATGTTGGCAAACTGTTGCAAGTGATCCCCTGAAATGTTTTTTGGTGGAAACAGATGGGTTTTTATCATCGGAAACAGAATTAGCCCTCGACGTCTGAACAACTTTTTTTGAAAAAATCCCTAAGCCGCGCGGTCACAATTTCTGCTCAAAATCTGACGTTCTGCAATTCACTCAAAAATGTTGGCAAACTGTTGCAAGTGATCCCCTGAAATGTTTTTTGGTGGAAACAGATGGGTTTTTATCATCGGAAACAGAATTAACCCTCGACGTCTAAACAACTTTTTTTGAAAAAATCCCTAAGACGCGCGGTCACAATTTCAGCAAAAATCTGACGTTCTGCAATTCACTCAAAAATGTTGGCAAACTGTTGCAAGTGATCCCCTGAAATGTTTTTCGGTGGAAACAGATGGGTTTTTATCATCGGAAACAGAATTAATCCTCGACGTCTGAACAACTTTTTTTGAAAAAATCCCTAAGCCGCGCTGTCAGGGGTTCAGGAGCAGAGACGCAGAGAAGGGAGGAGACAGAGAGCGAGGGGGAGGAATACGAAGGAAGGATGAGTGGGGATGACGACCCGAGATCACCGAGCCTGTCTAGCGAGTCCGAGGATTCCCAGAAGGGAGCGCCAGCAGCCAGAGCAAGGGGGGAGAGCAGGGGGACACCCCAGGAAGAAGGGTCCAGAGAGGGATCAGAAAGCAGCAGTTGGAGATCGGGACCCACGTTCCCAGCCGGGAGCAGCGGGGAGAAAGGGGACCAGATATCGGGCTCCGGAGACTTTCAGAAGGAGGGAGGGCATGAGTCAGGAGTAGTCACGCCCACCTCGGGGAGCGAGGAAACGATCAAGAGGAAAGTGGAGAGTTGGGCGCGCGCGCCAAGTTCAAATGTAACGGAAGCTGGTGCAGCCAGCAGCCCAGAGAGTGAACCGAGTCCCAAAGCCCGCCGCAAGGAGGCGGAAGGGTCAGGGGGGTCCGCGTCAGAAGAGAGTAGGAAAGTAGAGACCCAGGGGGGCAGGAGGACCCAGAGACGGAAGGAAAGGCGCAGGAGGTGGAGCAAGGCTAGGGTATTAAGCTGGTGCGCTAGAGGCGGAGACTCAGACGGGTCTTCGTCGTTCTGACCTAGAAGAAGTAGGGCTGCACGTTGCAGTTTGGAAATGGAACCTGTAATCCAATAAAGACTCTTTGAAACTGAACGCTGGCTGACTTGGTCCTATGTGAGCTGGGACTGGGCGGCAGCCCTGACAGTAAGACCCGTCTCACAAGCTTCTGACACCTGATACCTCGCAGCGGAGACAGAAGCAGCTGGAGGAGGGGATCGGTGTGTGGGAGCAAGCTCACGACGGTTGGCAAAGATGACGGAAGCAGAGAAAGTTTCAGCGCTGCAACAGGCAGTTACCCAATTGAATGCGGAGGTACTGGCATCCAAGAAAAGGGAGGAGGATGTGGCAGCCGCCTACCGAGATCTCCACGCCAGGTTTGAAGCATGGGTTAAGCATGGGCAGCCAGGACCCAGACTGGAGGGGGTTGGGTTGGCACGGAGAGCAGGAGGGCTGGTGGCTCACTTCGATGGGAATTTACAACAGTACCCCAACTTTCGAGCAGATGTGATGTGCGCACTGCAACTGCTGGCAAAAGACTTTAGAGATGAGCAAGAGAAAGTGGGGTTTATACTGTCCCATTTGCATGGGGATGCGAAGGCGTGGCTGCGCAATTTGTGGAGGGATAAAGATCCGGCGCTTCAGAGTGCAGATGCCTTTATCAAAGCGATGGATGCATGTTTTTTGTCTACCATTGATGTGGATCTTGCCCGACGGGAGATTCATGGACTGAAACAAGGGAGGGCGAGCGTCCGACAGTACCACGCCCGCTTTTTTGCGCTGGTCAGTGCATTGGAATGGGACCGGGACTCGCCCCCAGTCAGGGACCTGTTCTGGGAGGGTCTCAGCTCTGCTGTGAAGGATGAAATTGCGAGGGGGGAGAGGCCCCGAAGCACGCAGGAGGTGGTCCAAAGGGCGCTGACTGTGGGGGTGAGGCTGGAAGAACGTCCATGGTGCAGAGATGAAGGACGTGGAGGGCGCGAAGCAGCGAGAAGTTTCTCTTTCGTTCCAAGGGAAGCAGCGCGTGCGCAATCCACACCTCCGCCAGGAGGGGGAGTGGAACCTATGGAAGTGGGAGGCGCCAGGGCTCAGTCAGCTAGCAGAGCCTCTGCACCGACAGCAGTCAAGACTAAACCTCCTAGAGGGACCAGGAAGTGTTACATATGCGAGAGCCCTCAACACTTGGCGAAAGAGTGTCCCCAGAGGAGCTCCAAGCACACTGCAGCCTCCGCAACGGTGAAAGTGGCCACACAATGCAGCGAAGCCCAGCAGGGAAACGACGATGTCTGGCTGGAGACAGAGGCACTGGGGCCCAGCCAGACGCATCAGTGAAGCAGTCTCCAGCGATATTGCAACCCACGGACCCCCTCCCACCCAAACCAGTAGTGCAACTCACAGCGTCTCTCCAGCTACCCAATGGAGTCACCATCGAAGTGCCGCTTTCTGTGGATTCTGGAAGCAACGCAGACTTTATAGCACAGGATTTTGTGGAGCAGCACGCTATAAAGCTGCTGCCTGCCACTCTGCCCCTGCAAGTCGTCACAGTGGATGGCAGAGAGTTGCTAGGGGGGCAGGTGGTGAAGCAGACGCCACCAATGGTGATGCAACTTGGTAACCACAGGGAAGTCATCAGTTTTAATGTCACCCGACTGTCGGACACGCCCATTGTGTTGGGCATGAGTTGGCTGGACAGGCACAGTCCAACGCTGGCTTGGTACCAGAGACAGCTGATCTTCGGCTCCTCTTACTGCGCAGAACACTGCATCCTGCCCAGGCAGGAGGGGGAGGAGGAGGACTCACAACTGCAGTTGGGAACGTTGCAAGCAGTTCCCCACAAATACGCGGACTTTCTGGAGGTCTTCTGCGAGAAAGAGGCAGACAAGCTACCACCGCACAGGCAATATGACTGCAAGATTGACCTCCTGCCAGGGGCGACGCTGCCGAAGGGGAAGCTATATTCCATGTCTGAGGACGAACTACAGGAACTCAAACAGTTCATCGATCACAATTTGCAGCGCGGTTTCATCCGGGAGTCCAGCGCAGTAGGGGGCAGTCCTGTTTTCTTCGTGAAGAAAAAGGACACGCCCCAAAAAAGATTGGTCGTGGATTACCGCCTCTTAAACAGAATGACCAAGCCCTCCGATTTCCCTATGCCCAGGATTGACGACCTGCTGGCGACGGTGCGCAAGGGACGCGTGTTCACCAAGTTGGACCTGCGAGGAGCGTACAATCTCATCCGTATGAGGGAGGGCGATGAGTGGAAGACAGCCATGTTCACGCCTCTGGGCACCTACGAATATAGAGTTATGCCTTTTGGATTGCAAAATGGCTCCCACGTTTTTCAAGCTTTTATGCATCACGTGTTGGCGGGACTCCTCTACAAGAAGTGCGTCTGCTTTCTGGATGACATCCTGATATTCTCTGACTCGCAGCAAGCACACGACCAGGACGTTCGGGAGGTGCTGAAGAGGCTGCAGCAGCATAGACTGTACGCCAAACTGGAGAAGTGCCAGTTCGACACGACGGAGGTGGATTTCTTGGGTTACAAGCTGTCGGACAAGGGGCTAGCCATGGACAGCGCCAAGGTTCGTGCGGTGTTGGATTGGAAGAGCCCGCGCAACCGGAAAGAGGTCCAGAGGTTTGTCGGATTCGCCAATTTCTATCGCAAGTTCATCAAGGGGTTCGCGATGCAGACGGCAGCTATTACGGACACGCTAAGCTCCAAGAAAAAGAAATTCATCTGGACGGAGCAGGCGGAGCGGTCCTTTCAGACACTCAAGCGTCTCTTCGCGTCGGAAGAGCAACTGCTGCATATCGACCCCAGCAGACCGCTGAGGGTGGAGACAGACGCGTCCGATAGAGCAGTGGGAGCGGTACTGCTGCAGAAGGACCCGCAGGGGGTCTGGAGGCCGGGGGCGTTCTACTCCAGAAAGCTCAGCAAGTCGGAGCAGAACTACACCATCTGGGATAGGGAGCTGCTTGCCATTCATGCAGCTTTCAAGGCGTGGAGGCACTTCCTGATCGGCGCCAAGCACACGGTGCAGGTCTGCACGGACCACAAGAATCTGGAGCACTGGCGCACGGCTCGGTTCCTGAACCAGAGGCAGATCCGTTGGGCGGAGTTCTTTGCTGACTTCAATTTCCGAATTGAGTATGTCCCGGGCGACACCAACATCATGGCGGATGCCCTGTCCCGAAAACCGCAGTACCTCGAAGAGGCGACGCCAGCGGCGGCCATGCACATCTTCGCGCCAACAGCGTGGGCGTGCGCTTCAGCCACAGTAGACCTGGATGCGGTGCGAAGGGCGTTGACGGACGACTCATTCGCGCAGGCGAAGATGGCAGAGGTGCACAAGGGCACGGCGAAGGGCGACGAGTTCCAGATACGAGACGGCTTGCTCTTACGTAAAGGGGCCGTCTACGTGCCGGGAGACGAACTTCGCGCCCGGGTACTGCAGCAGCTGCACGACGCACCCACGGCCGGGCACTTTGGCACAGAAAAAACGGTGGAATTGGTCGCAAGAGACTTTTGGTGGCCCAGACTGAGGGGGGAAGTCGCGGACTACGTCGCGAGGTGCGACACCTGCCAGAGGGCCAAGCCGGTGCACAAACCACCGGCGGGACTGCTGGAACCGCTGCAAACGCCGTTTGAACCATGGGAGAGGGTGGCCCTGGACTTTGTCACGGATCTACCCAGCTCGAGAGGCAAGACAGCTGTACTAGTGGTGGTGGACTTGTTCACCAAGATGGCACATTTCATACCGTGTGTGAAGGTGGCCACGGCAGAACAAACAGCCAAATTGTTCATAGATCACGTGTTCAAAGTGCACGGGCTGCCACGGTCTATACTGTCCGACCGCGGACGCCAGTTCATCTCGAATTTCTGGCAAAAGCTGATGGGCTTCCTGAACGTCAAGATCAACCTGACATCGGCAAGGCACCCGCAGACCAACGGGCAAGCGGAGAGGGTCAATGCCATCATGCAGCAGTACCTGAGATGCTATGCCAATCAACAGCCGGCGACGTGGGTGGATTACCTGCCGCTCGCCGAATTCGCCTACAACAACACGAAACACGTATCCACAGGGGTGACGCCGTTCTTCGCCAACAATGGGAGGAATCCCAGAACCTTCCCGGGACTGGACAGAGTGGGGGAAGGGGAACCACAGACGGCGGACGCTTTCGCATCTGAGTTGCAAGAGGTCCACGATCAACTCAGACGGCAGCTGGAGCTGGCGAAGCACGCATACAAGGTCCAAGCTGACAAGCACAGGCGAGTTGGCGAGGAGATCCGAGTGGGAGACTGGGTCTGGTTGGCAGCCCACGCGGTGCCGACCCGATCGTTAGCCAAGAGGAAGCTAGGGCACAAGCAACTCGGTCCATACCGAGTCGAAGCGCAGATCAACCCGGTGGCTTTCCGGCTGGTGCTACCAGAGGGTTCCAGGATGCATCCGGTGTTCCACAGGTCGGTGCTCACTCCCTACAGGGCACCGCACAGGTTCCAGGAACCAGGAACGGCACCGAGTCAGTCTCCGGAGCGGACGGAGGTGGGAAGATTGCCACAGCAGGACCCCATCAACGAAGTCACGGAGATTTTGGACTCCAGATGGGGGGAAGACGGAGTAGAATATCTACTAGCAAGGGAGGGCACCCGGGCCAGTACTAATAGCTGGGTGCCGGACTACGCCTTGGAGGAACCCCTGCTCAAGGATGAGTTTCATGCCCTTTTCCCACACAGACCTATGCCAGCGGGCTTCTTCGACGACTGGTTGTTCACGCCCACGCTTTCCTCCAGCACGTTCCATGGCTTCGACTCGGAAGGGGAACCCGCACCGCGCACACGTTCCCCAGAGGGGTCACCGGAGGGTTCGGCGTCCGACAACTCGTATTGGTGGGACGATCGGCCAGAGGAGCAGTGGCGCCGGAAGTGGCAGGAGACACCAGGTCCAGCGACAGACGCAGAGACGGACATGGACGTTTGCGGGGAGGACCTTGGTTTCGAGCACGGCGGCACCGAGATGGAGGCGGAGGAGACCACCGTTGACGAACGCGGGGAGGAAGACTCGGAGGTCTTCAGTTGGCGGCCAGCAACGGGGAGCGAACTGTATCCGACATTCACTCCCGTGATGACGGAGCACCCACCAACCACCCTTGAAAGCGGGGAGGGGGGAAGGGGGGGCTTCGAGGGGGGGATGGATGTCAGGGGTTCAGGAGCAGAGACGCAGAGAAGGGAGGAGACAGAGAGCGAGGGGGAGGAATACGAAGGAAGGATGAGTGGGGATGACGACCCGAGATCACCGAGCCTGTCTAGCGAGTCCGAGGATTCCCAGAAGGGAGCGCCAGCAGCCAGAGCAAGGGGGGAGAGCAGGGGGACACCCCAGGAAGAAGGGTCCAGAGAGGGATCAGAAAGCAGCAGTTGGAGATCGGGACCCACGTTCCCAGCCGGGAGCAGCGGGGAGAAAGGGGACCAGATATCGGGCTCCGGAGACTTTCAGAAGGAGGGAGGGCATGAGTCAGGAGTAGTCACGCCCACCTCGGGGAGCGAGGAAACGATCAAGAGGAAAGTGGAGAGTTGGGCGCGCGCGCCAAGTTCAAATGTAACGGAAGCTGGCGCAGCCAGCAGCCCAGAGAGTGAACCGAGTCCCAAAGCCCGCCGCAAGGAGGCGGAAGGGTCAGGGGGGTCCGCGTCAGAAGAGAGTAGGAAAGTAGAGACCCAGGGGGGCAGGAGGACCCAGAGACGGAAGGAAAGGCGCAGGAGGTGGAGCAAGGCTAGGGTATTAAGCTGGTGCGCTAGAGGCGGAGACTCAGACGGGTCTTCGTCGTTCTGACCTAGAAGAAGTAGGGCTGCACGTTGCAGTTTGGAAATGGAACCTGTAATCCAATAAAGACTCTTTGAAACTGAACGCTGGCTGACTTGGTCCTATGTGAGCTGGGACTGGGCGGCAGCCCTGACACGCGCGGTCACAATTTCTGCTCAAAATCTGACGTTCTCAATTCACTCAAAAATGTTGGCAAACTGTTGCAAGTGATCCCCTGAAATGTTTTTTGGTGGAAACAGAAGGGTTTTTATTATCGGAAACAGAATTAGCCCTTGACGTATGAACAACTTTTTTTGAAAAAATCCCTAAGCCGCGCGGTCACAATTTCTGCTCAAAATCTGACGTTCTGCAATTCACTCAAAAATGTTGGCAAACTGTTGCAAGTGATCCCCTGAAAGGTTTTTTGGTGGAAACAGAAGGGTTTTTATCATCGGAAACAGAATTAGCCCTTGACGTCTGAACAACTTCTTTTGAAAAAATCCCTAAGCCGCGCGGTCACAATTTCAGCAAAAATCTGACCTTCTGCAATTCACTCAAAAATGTTGGCAAACTGTTGCAAGTGATCCCCTGAAATGTTTTTCGGTGGAAACAGAAGGGTTTTTATCATCGGAAACAGAATTAGCCCTTGACGTCTGAACAACTTTTTTTGAAAAAATCCCTAAGCCGCGCGGTCACAATTTCAGCAAAAATCTGACCTTCTGCAATTCGCTCATAAATGTTGGCAAACTGTTGCAAGTGATCCCCTGAAAGTTTTTTTGGTGGAAACAGATGGGTTTTTATCATCGGAAACAGAATTAGCCCTCGACGTCTGAACAACTTTTTTTGAAAAAATCCCTAAGCCGCGCGGTCACAATTTCTGCTCAAAATCTGACGTTCTGCAATTCACTCAAAAATGTTGGCAAACTGTTGCAAGTGATCCCCTGAAATGTTTTTTGGTGGAAACAGAAGTGTTTTTATCATCGGAAACAGAATTAGCCCTTGACGTCTGAACAACTTTTTTTGAAAAAATCCCTAAGACGCGCGGTCACAATTTCTGCTCAAAATCTGACGTTCTGCAATTCACTCAAAAATGTTGGCAAACTGTTGCAAGTGATCCCCAGAAATGCTTTTCGGTGGAAACAGATGGGTTTTTATCATCGGAAACAGAATTAGCCCTTGACGTCTGAACAACTTTTTTTGAAGAAATCCCTAAACCGCGCGGTCACAATTTCTGCTCAAAATCTGACGTTCTGCAATTCACTCAAAAATGTTGGCAAACTGTTGCAAGTGATCCCCGGAAATGTTTTTCGGTGGAAACAGATGGGTTTTTATCATCGGAAACAGAATTAGCCCTCGACGTCTGAACAACTTTTTTTGAAAAAATCCCTAAGCCGCGCGGTCACAATTTCTGCTCAAAATCTGACGTTCTGCAATTCACTCAAAAATGTTGGCAAACTGTTGCAAGTTATCCCCTGAAATGTTTTTTGGTGGAAACAGATGGGTTTTTATCATCGGAAACAGAATTAGCCCTCGACGTCTAAACAACTTTTTTTGAAAAAATCCCAAAGACGCGCGGTCACAATTTCAGCAAAAATCTGACGTTCTGCAATTCACTCTAAAATGTTGGCAAACTGTTGCAAGTGATCCCCTGAAATGTTTTTCGGTGGAAACAGATGGGTTTTTATCATCGGAAACAGAATTAGCCCTTGACGTCTGAACAACTTTTTTTGAAAAAATCCCTAAGCCGCGCGGTCACGATTTCTGCTAAAAATCTGACGTTCTGCAATTCACTCAAAAATGTTGGCAAACTGTTGCAAGTGATCCCCAGAAATGCTTTTCGGTGGAAACAGATGGGTTTTTATCATCGGAAACAGAATTAGCCCTTGACGTCTGAACAACTTTTTTTGACAAAATCCCTAAGCCGCGCGGTCACGATTTCTGCTAAAAATCTGACGTTCTGCAATTCACTCAAAAATGTTGGCAAACTGTTGCAAGTGATCCCCTGAAAGGTTTTTTGGTGGAAACAGATGGGTTTTTATCATCGGAAACAGAATTAGCCCTCGACGTCTGAACAACTTTTTTTGAAAAAATCCCTAAGCCGCGCGGTCACAATTTCTGCTCAAAATCTGACGTTCTGCAATTCACTCAAAAATGTTGGCAAACCATTGCAAGTGATCCCCTGAAATGATTTTTGGTGGAAACAGAAGGGTTTTTATCATCGGAAACAGAATTAGCCCTTGACGTCTGAACAACTTTTTTTGAAAAAATCCCTAAGCCGCGCGGTCACGATTTCTGCTCAAAATCTGACGTTCTGCAATTCACTCAAAAATGTTGGCAAACTGTTGCAAGTGATCCCCTGAAAGGTTTTTTGGTGGAAACAGATGGGTTTTTATCATCGGAAACAGAATTAGCCCTTGACGTCTGAACAACTTTTTTTGAAAAAATCCCTAAGCCGCGCGGTCACAATTTCAGCAAAAATCTGTCCTTCTGCAATTCACTCAAAAATGTTGGCAAACTGTTGCAAGTGATCCCCTGAAATGTTTTTCGGTGGAAACAGATGGGTTTTTAGCATCGGAAATGGAATTAGCCCTTGACGTCTGAACAACTTTTTTTGAAAAAATCCCTAAGCCGCGCGGTCACAATTTCTGCTAAAAATCTGACGTTCTGCAATTCACTCAAAAATGTTGGCAAACTGTTGCAAGTGATCCCCTGAAATGTTTTTCGGTGGAAACAGATGGGTTTTTATCATCGGAAACAGAATTAGCCCTCGACGTCTGAACAACTTTTTTTGAAAAAATCCCTAAGCCGCGCGGTCACAATTTCAGCAAAAATCTGACGTTCTGCAATTCACTCAAAAATGTTGGCAAACTGTTGCAAGTGATCCCCTGAAAGGTTTTTTGGTGGAAACAGATGGGTTTTTATCATCGGAAACAGAATTAGCCCTTGACGTCTGAACAACTTTTTTTGAAAAAATCCCTAAGCCGCGCGGTCACAAATTCAGCAAAAATCTGACCTTCTGCAATTCACTCATAAATGTTGGCAAACTGTTGCAAGTGATCCCCTGAAAGGTTTTTTGGTGGAAACAGATGGGTTTTTATCATCGGAAACAGAATTAGCCCTTGACGTCTGAACAACTTTTTTTGAAAAAATCCCTAAGCCGCGCGGTCACGATTTCTGCTAAAAATCTGACGTTCTGCAATTCACTCAAAAATGTTGGCAAACTGTTGCAAGTGATCCACAGAAATGCTTTTCAGTGGAAACAGATGGGTTTTTATCATCGGAAACAGAATTAGCCCTTGACGTCTGAACAACTTTTTTTGAAAAAATCCCTAAGCCGCGCGGTCACAATTTCTGCTCAAAATCTGACGTTCTGCAATTCACTCAAAAATGTTGGCAAACTGTTGCAAGTGATCCCCTGAAAGGTTTTTTGGTGGAAACAGATGGGTTTTTATCATCGGAAACAGAATTAGCCCTCGACGTCTGAACAACTTTTTTTGAAAAAATCCCTAAGCCGCGCGGTCACAATTTCTGCTCAAAATCTGACGTTCTGCAATTCACTCAAAAATGTTCGCAAACCATTGCAAGTGATCCCCTGAAATGATTTTTGGTGGAAACAGAAGGGTTTTTATCATCGGAAACAGAATTAGCCCTTGACGTCTGAACAACTTTTTTTGAAAAAATCCCTAAGCCGCGCGGTCACGATTTCTGCTCAAAATCTGACGTTCTGCAATTCACTCAAAAATGTTGGCAAACTGTTGCAAGTGATCCCCTGAAAGGTTTTTTGGTGGAAACAGATGGGTTTTTATCATCGGAAACAGAATTAGCCCTTGACGTCTGAACAACTTTTTTTGAAAAAATCCCTAAGCCGCGCGGTCATAATTTCAGCAAAAATCTGACGTTCTGCAATTCACTCAAAAATGTTGGCGAACTGTTGCAAGTGATCCCCTGAAATGTTTTTTGGTGGAAACAGATGGGTTTTTATCATCGGAAACAGAATTAGCCCTCGACGTCTGAACAACTTTTTTTGAAAAAATCCCTAAGCCGCGCGGTCACAATTTCTGCTCAAAATCTGACGTTCTGCAATTCACTCAAAAATGTTGGCAAACTGTTGCAAGTGATCCCCTGAAATGTTTTTTGGTGGAAACAGATGGGTTTTTATCATCGGAAACAGAATTAGCCCTCGACGTCTAAACAACTTTTTTTGAAAAAATCCCAAAGACGCGCGGTCACAATTTCAGCAAAAATCTGACGTTCTGCAATTCACTCAAAAATGTTGGCAAACTGTTGCAAGTGATCCCCTGAAAGGTTTTTTGGTGGAAACAGATGGGTTTTTATCATCGGAAACAGAATTAGCCCTTGACGTCTGAACAACTTTTTTTGAAAAAATCCCTAAGCCGCGCGGTCACAATTTCAGCAAAAATCTGACCTTCTGCAATTCACTCAAAAATGTTGGCAAACTGTTGCAAGTGATCCCCTGAAATGTTTTTCGGTGGAAACAGATGGGTTTTTAGCATCGGAAACAGAATTAGCCCTTGACGTCTGAACAACTTTTTTTGAAAAAATCCCTAAGCCGCGCGGTCACAATTTCTGCTCAAAATCTGACGTTCTGCAATTCACTCAAAAATGTTGGCAAACTGTTGCAAGTGATCCCCTGAAATGTTTTTCGGTGGAAACAGATGGGTTTTTATCATCGGAAACAGAATTAGCCCTCGACGTCTGAACAACTTTTTTTGAAAAAATCCCTAAGCCGCGCGGTCACAATTTCAGCAAAAATCTGACGTTCTGCAATTCACTCAAAAATGTTGGCAAACTATTGCAAGTGATCCCCTGAAAGGTTTTTTGGTGGAAACAGATGGGTTTTTATCATCGGAAACAGAATTAATCCTCGACGTCTGAACAACTTTTTTTGAAAAAATCCCTAAGCCGCGCGGTCACAATTTCTGCTCAAAATCTGACGTTCTGCAATTCACTCAAAAATGTTGGCAAACTGTTGCAAGTGATCCCCTGAAAGGTTTTTTGGTGGAAACAGATGGGTTTTTATCATCGGAAACAGAATTAGCCCTTGACGTCTGAACAACTTTTTTTGAAAAAATCCCTAAGCCGCGCGGTCACAATTTCAGCAAAAATCTGACGTTCTGCAATTCACTCAAAAATGTTGGCAAACTGTTGCAAGTGATCCCCTGAAAGGTTTTTTGGTGGAAACAGATGGGTTTTTATCATCGGAAACAGAATTAGCCCTTGACGTCTGAACAACTTTTTTTGAAAAAATCCCTAAGCCGCGCGGTCACAATTTCAGCAAAAATCTGACCTTCTGCAATTCACTCAAAAATGTTGGCAAACTGTTGCAAGTGATCCCCTGAAATGTTTTTCGGTGGAAACAGATGGGTTTTTAGCATCGGAAACAGAATTAGCCCTTGACGTCTGAACAACTTTTTTTGAAAAAATCCCTAAGCCGCGCGGTCACAATTTCTGCTCAAAATCTGACGTTCTGCAATTCACTCAAAAATGTTGGCAAACTGTTGCAAGTGATCCCCTGAAATGTTTTTCGGTGGAAACAGATGGGTTTTTATCATCGGAAACAGAATTAGCCCTCGACGTCTGAACAACTTTTTTTGAAAAAATCCCTAAGCCGCGCGGTCACAATTTCAGCAAAAATCTGACGTTCTGCAATTCACTCAAAAATGTTGGCAAACTATTGCAAGTGATCCCCTGAAAGGTTTTTTGGTGGAAACAGATGGGTTTTTATCATCGGAAACAGAATTAATCCTCGACGTCTGAACAACTTTTTTTGAAAAAATCCCTAAGCCGCGCGGTCACAATTTCTGCTCAAAATCTGACGTTCTGCAATTCACTCAAAAATGTTGGCAAACTGTTGCAAGTGATCCCCTGAAAGGTTTTTTGGTGGAAACAGATGGGTTTTTATCATCGGAAACAGAATTAGCCCTTGACGTCTGAACAACTTTTTTTGAAAAAATCCCTAAGCCGCGCGGTCACAATTTCAGCAAAAATCTGACCTTCTGCAATTCACTCAAAAATGTTGGCAAACTGTTGCAAGTGATCCCCTGAAATGTTTTTCGGTGGAAACAGATGGGTTTTTATCATCGGAAACAGAATTAGCCCTCGACGTCTGAACAACTTTTTTTGAAAAAATCCCTAAGCCGCGCGGTCACAATTTCAGCAAAAATCTGACGTTCTGCAATTCACTCAAAAATGTTGGCAAACTGTTGCAAGTGATCCCCTGAAAGGTTTTTTGGTGGAAACAGATGGGTTTTTATCATCGGAAACAGAATTAATCCTCGACGTCTGAACAACTTTTTTTGAAAAAATCCCTAAGCCGCGCGGTCACAATTTCTGCTCAAAATCTGACGTTCTGCAATTCACTCAAAAATGTTGGCAAACTGTTGCAAGTGATCCCCTGAAATGTTTTTTGGTGGAAACAGAAGGGTTTTTATCATCGGAAACAGAATTAGCCCTTGACGTCTGAACAACTTTTTTTGAAAAAATCCCTAAGCCGCGCGGTCACAATTTCAGCAAAAATCTGACCTTCTGCAATTCACTCAAAAATGTTGGCAAACTGTTGCAAGTGATCCCCTGAAATGTTTTTCGGTGGAAACAGATGGGTTTTTATCATCGGAAACAGAATTAGCCCTTGACGTCTGAACAACTTTTTTTGAAAAAATCCCTAAGCCGCGCGGTCACAATTTCTGCTCAAAATCTGACCTTCTGCAATTCACTCAAAAATGTTGGCAAACTGTTGCAAGTGATCCCCTGAAATGTTTTTTGGTGGAAACAGATGGGTTTTTATCATCGGAAACAGAATTAGCCCTCGACGTCTGAACAACTTTTTTTGAAAAAATCCCTAAGCCGCGCGGTCACAATTTCAGCAAAAATCTGACGTTCTGCAATTCACTCAAAAATGTTGGCAAACTGTTGCAAGTGATCCCCTGAAAGGTTTTTTGGTGGAAACAGATGGGTTTTTATCATCGGAAACAGAATTAATCCTCGACGTCTGAACAACTTTTTTTGAAAAAATCCCTAAGCCGCGCGGTCACAATTTCTGCTCAAAATCTGACGTTCTGCAATTCACTCAAAAATGTTGGCAAACTGTTGCAAGTGATCCCCTGAAATGTTTTTTGGTGGAAACAGAAGGGTTTTTATCATCGGATACAGAATTAGCCCTTGACGTCTGAACAACTTTTTTTGAAAAAATCCCTAAGCCGCGCGGTCACAATTTCAGCAAAAATCTGACCTTCTGCAATTCACTCAAAAATGTTGGCAAACTGTTGCAAGTGATCCCCTGAAATGTTTTTCGGTGGAAACAGATGGGTTTTTATCATCGGAAACAGAATTAGCCCTTGACGTCTGAACAACATTTTTTGAAAAAATCCCTAAGCCGCGCGGTCACAATTTCTGCTCAAAATCTGACGTTCTGCAATTCACTCAAAAATGTTGGCAAACTGTTGCAAGTGATCCCCTGAAATGTTTTTCGGTGGAAACAGATGGGTTTTTATCATCAGAAACCGAATTAGCCCTTGACGTCTGAACAACTTTTTTTGAAAAAATCCCTAAGCCGCGCGGTCATAATTTCAGCAAAAATCTGACGTTCTGCAATTCACTCAAAAATGTTGGCAAACTGTTGCAAGTGATCCCCTGAAAGGTTTTTTGGTGGAAACAGATGGGTTTTTATCATCGGAAACAGAATTAGCCCTTGACGTCTGAACAACTTTTTTTGAAAAAATCCCTAAGCCGCGCGGTCACAATTTCAGCAAAAATCTGACCTTCTGCAATTCACTCATAAATGTTGGCAAACTGTTGCAAGTGATCCCCTGAAAGGTTTTTTGGTGGAAACAGATGGGTTTTTATCATCGGAAACAGAATTAGCCCTTGACGTCTGAACAACTTTTTTTGAAAAAATCCCTAAGCCGCGCGGTCACGATTTCTGCTAAAAATCTGACGTTCTGCAATTCACTCAAAAATGTTGGCAAACTGTTGCAAGTGATCCACAGAAATGCTTTTCAGTGGAAACAGATGGGTTTTTATCATCGGAAACAGAATTAGCCCTTGACGTCTGAACAACTTTTTTTGAAAAAATCCCTAAGACGCGCGGTCACAATTTCAGCAAAAATCTGACGTTCTGCAATTCACTCAAAAATGTTGGCAAACTGTTGCAAGTGATCCCCTGAAATGTTTTTTGGTGGAAACAGATGGGTTTTTATCATCGGAAACAGAATTAACCCTCGACGTCTAAACAACTTTTTTTGAAAAAATCCCTAAGACGCGCGGTCACAATTTCAGCAAAAATCTGACGTTCTGCAATTCACTCAAAAATGTTGGCAAACTGTTGCAAGTGATCCCCTGAAATGTTTTTCGGTGGAAACAGATGGGTTTTTATCATCGGAAACAGAATTAATCCTCGACGTCTGAACAACTTTTTTTGAAAAAATCCCTAAGCCGCGCTGTCAGGGGTTCAGGAGCAGAGACGCAGAGAAGGGAGGAGACAGAGAGCGAGGGGGAGGAATACGAAGGAAGGATGAGTGGGGATGACGACCCGAGATCACCGAGCCTGTCTAGCGAGTCCGAGGATTCCCAGAAGGGAGCGCCAGCAGCCAGAGCAAGGGGGGAGAGCAGGGGGACACCCCAGGAAGAAGGGTCCAGAGAGGGATCAGAAAGCAGCAGTTGGAGATCGGGACCCACGTTCCCAGCCGGGAGCAGCGGGGAGAAAGGGGACCAGATATCGGGCTCCGGAGACTTTCAGAAGGAGGGAGGGCATGAGTCAGGAGTAGTCACGCCCACCTCGGGGAGCGAGGAAACGATCAAGAGGAAAGTGGAGAGTTGGGCGCGCGCGCCAAGTTCAAATGTAACGGAAGCTGGCGCAGCCAGCAGCCCAGAGAGTGAACCGAGTCCCAAAGCCCGCCGCAAGGAGGCGGAAGGGTCAGGGGGGTCCGCGTCAGAAGAGAGTAGGAAAGTAGAGACCCAGGGGGGCAGGAGGACCCAGAGACGGAAGGAAAGGCGCAGGAGGTGGAGCAAGACTAGGGTATTAAGCTGGTGCGCTAGAGGCGGAGACTCAGACGGGTCTTCGTCGTTCTGACCTAGAAGAAGTAGGGCTGCACGTTGCAGTTTGGAAATGGAACCTGTAATCCAATAAAGACTCTTTGAAACTGAACGCTGGCTGACTTGGTCCTATGTGAGCTGGGACTGGGCGGCAGCCCTGACAGTAAGACCCGTCTCACAAGCTTCTGACACCTGATACCTCGCAGCGGAGACAGAAGCAGCTGGAGGAGGGGATCGGTGTGTGGGAGCAAGCTCACGACGGTTGGCAAAGATGACGGAAGCAGAGAAAGTTTCAGCGCTGCAACAGGCAGTTACCCAATTGAATGCGGAGGTACTGGCATCCAAGAAAAGGGAGGAGGATGTGGCAGCCGCCTACCGAGATCTCCACGCCAGGTTTGAAGCATGGGTTAAGCATGGGCAGCCAGGACCCAGACTGGAGGGGGTTGGGTTGGCACGGAGAGCAGGAGGGCTGGTGGCTCACTTCGATGGGAATTTACAACAGTACCCCAACTTTCGAGCAGATGTGATGTGCGCACTGCAACTGCTGGCAAAAGACTTTAGAGATGAGCAAGAGAAAGTGGGGTTTATACTGTCCCATTTGCATGGGGATGCGAAGGCGTGGCTGCGCAATTTGTGGAGGGATAAAGATCCGGCGCTTCAGAGTGCAGATGCCTTTATCAAAGCGATGGATGCATGTTTTTTGTCTACCATTGATGTGGATCTTGCCCGACGGGAGATTCATGGACTGAAACAAGGGAGGGCGAGCGTCCGACAGTACCACGCCCGCTTTTTTGCGCTGGTCAGTGCATTGGAATGGGACCGGGACTCGCCCCCAGTCAGGGACCTGTTCTGGGAGGGTCTCAGCTCTGCTGTGAAGGATGAAATTGCGAGGGGGGAGAGGCCCCGAAGCACGCAGGAGGTGGTCCAAAGGGCGCTGACTGTGGGGGTGAGGCTGGAAGAACGTCCATGGTGCAGAGATGAAGGACGTGGAGGGCGCGAAGCAGCGAGAAGTTTCTCTTTCGTTCCAAGGGAAGCAGCGCGTGCGCAATCCACACCTCCGCCAGGAGGGGGAGTGGAACCTATGGAAGTGGGAGGCGCCAGGGCTCAGTCAGCTAGCAGAGCCTCTGCACCGACAGCAGTCAAGACTAAACCTCCTAGAGGGACCAGGAAGTGTTACATATGCGAGAGCCCTCAACACTTGGCGAAAGAGTGTCCCCAGAGGAGCTCCAAGCACACTGCAGCCTCCGCAACGGTGAAAGTGGCCACACAATGCAGCGAAGCCCAGCAGGGAAACGACGATGTCTGGCTGGAGACAGAGGCACTGGGGCCCAGCCAGACGCATCAGTGAAGCAGTCTCCAGCGATATTGCAACCCACGGACCCCCTCCCACCCAAACCAGTAGTGCAACTCACAGCGTCTCTCCAGCTACCCAATGGAGTCACCATCGAAGTGCCGCTTTCTGTGGATTCTGGAAGCAACGCAGACTTTATAGCACAGGATTTTGTGGAGCAGCACGCTATAAAGCTGCTGCCTGCCACTCTGCCCCTGCAAGTCGTCACAGTGGATGGCAGAGAGTTGCTAGGGGGGCAGGTGGTGAAGCAGACGCCACCAATGGTGATGCAACTTGGTAACCACAGGGAAGTCATCAGTTTTAATGTCACCCGACTGTCGGACACGCCCATTGTGTTGGGCATGAGTTGGCTGGACAGGCACAGTCCAACGCTGGCTTGGTACCAGAGACAGCTGATCTTCGGCTCCTCTTACTGCGCAGAACACTGCATCCTGCCCAGGCAGGAGGGGGAGGAGGAGGACTCACAACTGCAGTTGGGAACGTTGCAAGCAGTTCCCCACAAATACGCGGACTTTCTGGAGGTCTTCTGCGAGAAAGAGGCAGACAAGCTACCACCGCACAGGCAATATGACTGCAAGATTGACCTCCTGCCAGGGGCGACGCTGCCGAAGGGGAAGCTATATTCCATGTCTGAGGACGAACTACAGGAACTCAAACAGTTCATCGATCACAATTTGCAGCGCGGTTTCATCCGGGAGTCCAGCGCAGTAGGGGGCAGTCCTGTTTTCTTCGTGAAGAAAAAGGACACGCCCCAAAAAAGATTGGTCGTGGATTACCGCCTCTTAAACAGAATGACCAAGCCCTCCGATTTCCCTATGCCCAGGATTGACGACCTGCTGGCGACGGTGCGCAAGGGACGCGTGTTCACCAAGTTGGACCTGCGAGGAGCGTACAATCTCATCCGTATGAGGGAGGGCGATGAGTGGAAGACAGCCATGTTCACGCCTCTGGGCACCTACGAATATAGAGTTATGCCTTTTGGATTGCAAAATGGCTCCCACGTTTTTCAAGCTTTTATGCATCACGTGTTGGCGGGACTCCTCTACAAGAAGTGCGTCTGCTTTCTGGATGACATCCTGATATTCTCTGACTCGCAGCAAGCACACGACCAGGACGTTCGGGAGGTGCTGAAGAGGCTGCAGCAGCATAGACTGTACGCCAAACTGGAGAAGTGCCAGTTCGACACGACGGAGGTGGATTTCTTGGGTTACAAGCTGTCGGACAAGGGGCTAGCCATGGACAGCGCCAAGGTTCGTGCGGTGTTGGATTGGAAGAGCCCGCGCAACCGGAAAGAGGTCCAGAGGTTTGTCGGATTCGCCAATTTCTATCGCAAGTTCATCAAGGGGTTCGCGATGCAGACGGCAGCTATTACGGACACGCTAAGCTCCAAGAAAAAGAAATTCATCTGGACGGAGCAGGCGGAGCGGTCCTTTCAGACACTCAAGCGTCTCTTCGCGTCGGAAGAGCAACTGCTGCATATCGACCCCAGCAGACCGCTGAGGGTGGAGACAGACGCGTCCGATAGAGCAGTGGGAGCGGTACTGCTGCAGAAGGACCCGCAGGGGGTCTGGAGGCCGGGGGCGTTCTACTCCAGAAAGCTCAGCAAGTCGGAGCAGAACTACACCATCTGGGATAGGGAGCTGCTTGCCATTCATGCAGCTTTCAAGGCGTGGAGGCACTTCCTGATCGGCGCCAAGCACACGGTGCAGGTCTGCACGGACCACAAGAATCTGGAGCACTGGCGCACGGCTCGGTTCCTGAACCAGAGGCAGATCCGTTGGGCGGAGTTCTTTGCTGACTTCAATTTCCGAATTGAGTATGTCCCGGGCGACACCAACATCATGGCGGATGCCCTGTCCCGAAAACCGCAGTACCTCGAAGAGGCGACGCCAGCGGCGGCCATGCACATCTTCGCGCCAACAGCGTGGGCGTGCGCTTCAGCCACAGTAGACCTGGATGCGGTGCGAAGGGCGTTGACGGACGACTCATTCGCGCAGGCGAAGATGGCAGAGGTGCACAAGGGCACGGCGAAGGGCGACGAGTTCCAGATACGAGACGGCTTGCTCTTACGTAAAGGGGCCGTCTACGTGCCGGGAGACGAACTTCGCGCCCGGGTACTGCAGCAGCTGCACGACGCACCCACGGCCGGGCACTTTGGCACAGAAAAAACGGTGGAATTGGTCGCAAGAGACTTTTGGTGGCCCAGACTGAGGGGGGAAGTCGCGGACTACGTCGCGAGGTGCGACACCTGCCAGAGGGCCAAGCCGGTGCACAAACCACCGGCGGGACTGCTGGAACCGCTGCAAACGCCGTTTGAACCATGGGAGAGGGTGGCCCTGGACTTTGTCACGGATCTACCCAGCTCGAGAGGCAAGACAGCTGTACTAGTGGTGGTGGACTTGTTCACCAAGATGGCACATTTCATACCGTGTGCGAAGGTGGCCACGGCAGAACAAACAGCCAAATTGTTCATAGATCACGTGTTCAAAGTGCACGGGCTGCCACGGTCTATACTGTCCGACCGCGGACGCCAGTTCATCTCGAATTTCTGGCAAAAGCTGATGGGCTTCCTGAACGTCAAGATCAACCTGACATCGGCAAGGCACCCGCAGACCAACGGGCAAGCGGAGAGGGTCAATGCCATCATGCAGCAGTACCTGAGATGCTATGCCAATCAACAGCCGGCGACGTGGGTGGATTACCTGCCGCTCGCCGAATTCGCCTACAACAACACGAAACACGTATCCACAGGGGTGACGCCGTTCTTCGCCAACAATGGGAGGAATCCCAGAACCTTCCCGGGACTGGACAGAGTGGGGGAAGGGGAACCACAGACGGCGGACGCTTTCGCATCTGAGTTGCAAGAGGTCCACGATCAACTCAGACGGCAGCTGGAGCTGGCGAAGCACGCATACAAGGTCCAAGCTGACAAGCACAGGCGAGTTGGCGAGGAGATCCGAGTGGGAGACTGGGTCTGGTTGGCAGCCCACGCGGTGCCGACCCGATCGTTAGCCAAGAGGAAGCTAGGGCACAAGCAACTCGGTCCATACCGAGTCGAAGCGCAGATCAACCCGGTGGCTTTCCGGCTGGTGCTACCAGAGGGTTCCAGGATGCATCCGGTGTTCCACAGGTCGGTGCTCACTCCCTACAGGGCACCGCACAGGTTCCAGGAACCAGGAACGGCACCGAGTCAGTCTCCGGAGCGGACGGAGGTGGGAAGATTGCCACAGCAGGACCCCATCAACGAAGTCACGGAGATTTTGGACTCCAGATGGGGGGAAGACGGAGTAGAATATCTACTAGCAAGGGAGGGCACCCGGGCCAGTACTAATAGCTGGGTGCCGGACTACGCCTTGGAGGAACCCCTGCTCAAGGATGAGTTTCATGCCCTTTTCCCACACAGACCTATGCCAGCGGGCTTCTTCGACGACTGGTTGTTCACGCCCACGCTTTCCTCCAGCACGTTCCATGGCTTCGACTCGGAAGGGGAACCCGCACCGCGCACACGTTCCCCAGAGGGGTCACCGGAGGGTTCGGCGTCCGACAACTCGTATTGGTGGGACGATCGGCCAGAGGAGCAGTGGCGCCGGAAGTGGCAGGAGACACCAGGTCCAGCGACAGACGCAGAGACGGACATGGACGTTTGCGGGGAGGACCTTGGTTTCGAGCACGGCGGCACCGAGATGGAGGCGGAGGAGACCACCGTTGACGAACGCGGGGAGGAAGACTCGGAGGTCTTCAGTTGGCGGCCAGCAACGGGGAGCGAACTGTATCCGACATTCACTCCCGTGATGACGGAGCACCCACCAACCACCCTTGAAAGCGGGGAGGGGGGAAGGGGGGGCTTCGAGGGGGGGATGGATGTCAGGGGTTCAGGAGCAGAGACGCAGAGAAGGGAGGAGACAGAGAGCGAGGGGGAGGAATACGAAGGAAGGATGAGTGGGGATGACGACCCGAGATCACCGAGCCTGTCTAGCGAGTCCGAGGATTCCCAGAAGGGAGCGCCAGCAGCCAGAGCAAGGGGGGAGAGCAGGGGGACACCCCAGGAAGAAGGGTCCAGAGAGGGATCAGAAAGCAGCAGTTGGAGATCGGGACCCACGTTCCCAGCCGGGAGCAGCGGGGAGAAAGGGGACCAGATATCGGGCTCCGGAGACTTTCAGAAGGAGGGAGGGCATGAGTCAGGAGTAGTCACGCCCACCTCGGGGAGCGAGGAAACGATCAAGAGGAAAGTGGAGAGTTGGGCGCGCGCGCCAAGTTCAAATGTAACGGAAGCTGGCGCAGCCAGCAGCCCAGAGAGTGAACCGAGTCCCAAAGCCCGCCGCAAGGAGGCGGAAGGGTCAGGGGGGTCCGCGTCAGAAGAGAGTAGGAAAGTAGAGACCCAGGGGGGCAGGAGGACCCAGAGACGGAAGGAAAGGCGCAGGAGGTGGAGCAAGGCTAGGGTATTAAGCTGGTGCGCTAGAGGCGGAGACTCAGACGGGTCTTCGTCGTTCTGACCTAGAAGAAGTAGGGCTGCACGTTGCAGTTTGGAAATGGAACCTGTAATCCAATAAAGACTCTTTGAAACTGAACGCTGGCTGACTTGGTCCTATGTGAGCTGGGACTGGGCGGCAGCCCTGACACGCGCGGTCACAATTTCTGCTCAAAATCTGACGTTCTCAATTCACTCAAAAATGTTGGCAAACTGTTGCAAGTGATCCCCTGAAATGTTTTTTGGTGGAAACAGAAGGGTTTTTATTATCGGAAACAGAATTAGCCCTTGACGTATGAACAACTTTTTTTGAAAAAATCCCTAAGCCGCGCGGTCACAATTTCTGCTCAAAATCTGACGTTCTGCAATTCACTCAAAAATGTTGGCAAACTGTTGCAAGTGATCCCCTGAAAGGTTTTTTGGTGGAAACAGAAGGGTTTTTATCATCGGAAACAGAATTAGCCCTTGACGTCTGAACAACTTCTTTTGAAAAAATCCCTAAGCCGCGCGGTCACAATTTCAGCAAAAATCTGACCTTCTGCAATTCACTCAAAAATGTTGGCAAACTGTTGCAAGTGATCCCCTGAAATGTTTTTCGGTGGAAACAGAAGGGTTTTTATCATCGGAAACAGAATTAGCCCTTGACGTCTGAACAACTTTTTTTGAAAAAATCCCTAAGCCGCGCGGTCACAATTTCAGCAAAAATCTGACCTTCTGCAATTCACTCAAAAATGTTGGCAAACTGTTGCAAGTCATCCCCTGAAATGTTTTTTGGTGGTAATAGAAGGGTTTTTATCATCGGAAACAGAATTAGCCCTTGACGTCTGAACAACTTTTTTTGAAAAAATCCCTAAGCCGCGCGGTCACAATTTCAGCAAAAATCTGACCTTCTGCAATTCACTCATAAATGTTGGCAAACTGTTGCAAGTGATCCCCTGAAAGTTTTTTTGGTGGAAACAGATGGGTTTTTATCATCGGAAACAGAATTAGCCCTCGACGTCTGAACAACTTTTTTTGAAAAAATCCCTAAGCCGCGCGGTCACAATTTCTGCTCAAAATCTGACGTTCTGCAATTCACTCAAAAATGTTGGCAAACTGTTGCAAGTGATCCCCTGAAATGTTTTTTGGTGGAAACAGAAGTGTTTTTATCATCGGAAACAGAATTAGCCCTTGACGTCTGAACAACTTTTTTTGAAAAAATCCCTAAGACGCGCGGTCACAATTTCTGCTCAAAATCTGACGTTCTGCAATTCACTCAAAAATGTTGGCAAACTGTTGCAAGTGATCCCCAGAAATGCTTTTCGGTGGAAACAGATGGGTTTTTATCATCGGAAACAGAATTAGCCCTTGACGTCTGAACAACTTTTTTTGAAGAAATCCCTAAACCGCGCGGTCACAATTTCTGCTCAAAATCTGACGTTCTGCAATTCACTCAAAAATGTTGGCAAACTGTTGCAAGTGATCCCCGGAAATGTTTTTCGGTGGAAACAGATGGGTTTTTATCATCGGAAACAGAATTAGCCCTCGACGTCTGAACAACTTTTTTTGAAAAAATCCCTAAGCCGCGCGGTCACAATTTCTGCTCAAAATCTGACGTTCTGCAATTCACTCAAAAATGTTGGCAAACTGTTGCAAGTGATCCCCTGAAATGTTTTTTGGTGGAAACAGATGGGTTTTTATCATCGGAAACAGAATTAGCCCTCGACGTCTAAACAACTTTTTTTGAAAAAATCCCAAAGACGCGCGGTCACAATTTCAGCAAAAATCTGACGTTCTGCAATTCACTCTAAAATGTTGGCAAACTGTTGCAAGTGATCCCCTGAAATGTTTTTCGGTGGAAACAGATGGGTTTTTATCATCGGAAACAGAATTAGCCCTTGACGTCTGAACAACTTTTTTTGAAAAAATCCCTAAGCCGCGCGGTCACGATTTCTGCTAAAAATCTGACGTTCTGCAATTCACTCAAAAATGTTGGCAAACTGTTGCAAGTGATCCCCAGAAATGCTTTTCGGTGGAAACAGATGGGTTTTTATCATCGGAAACAGAATTAGCCCTTGACGTCTGAACAACTTTTTTTGACAAAATCCCTAAGCCGCGCGGTCACGATTTCTGCTAAAAATCTGACGTTCTGCAATTCACTCAAAAATGTTGGCAAACTGTTGCAAGTGATCCCCTGAAAGGTTTTTTGGTGGAAACAGATGGGTTTTTATCATCGGAAACAGAATTAGCCCTCGACGTCTGAACAACTTTTTTTGAAAAAATCCCTAAGCCGCGCGGTCACAATTTCTGCTCAAAATCTGACGTTCTGCAATTCACTCAAAAATGTTGGCAAACCATTGCAAGTGATCCCCTGAAATGATTTTTGGTGGAAACAGAAGGGTTTTTATCATCGGAAACAGAATTAGCCCTTGACGTCTGAACAACTTTTTTTGAAAAAATCCCTAAGCCGCGCGGTCACGATTTCTGCTCAAAATCTGACGTTCTGCAATTCACTCAAAAATGTTGGCAAACTGTTGCAAGTGATCCCCTGAAAGGTTTTTTGGTGGAAACAGATGGGTTTTTATCATCGGAAACAGAATTAGCCCTTGACGTCTGAACAACTTTTTTTGAAAAAATCCCTAAGCCGCGCGGTCACAATTTCAGCAAAAATCTGTCCTTCTGCAATTCACTCAAAAATGTTGGCAAACTGTTGCAAGTGATCCCCTGAAATGTTTTTCGGTGGAAACAGATGGGTTTTTAGCATCGGAAATGGAATTAGCCCTTGACGTCTGAACAACTTTTTTTGAAAAAATCCCTAAGCCGCGCGGTCACAATTTCTGCTAAAAATCTGACGTTCTGCAATTCACTCAAAAATGTTGGCAAACTGTTGCAAGTGATCCCCTGAAATGTTTTTCGGTGGAAACAGATGGGTTTTTATCATCGGAAACAGAATTAGCCCTCGACGTCTGAACAACTTTTTTTGAAAAAATCCCTAAGCCGCGCGGTCACAATTTCAGCAAAAATCTGACGTTCTGCAATTCACTCAAAAATGTTGGCAAACTGTTGCAAGTGATCCCCTGAAAGGTTTTTTGGTGGAAACAGATGGGTTTTTATCATCGGAAACAGAATTAGCCCTTGACGTCTGAACAACTTTTTTTGAAAAAATCCCTAAGCCGCGCGGTCACAATTTCAGCAAAAATCTGACCTTCTGCAATTCACTCATAAATGTTGGCAAACTGTTGCAAGTGATCCCCTGAAAGGTTTTTTGGTGGAAACAGATGGGTTTTTATCATCGGAAACAGAATTAGCCCTTGACGTCTGAACAACTTTTTTTGAAAAAATCCCTAAGCCGCGCGGTCACGATTTCTGCTAAAAATCTGACGTTCTGCAATTCACTCAAAAATGTTGGCAAACTGTTGCAAGTGATCCACAGAAATGCTTTTCAGTGGAAACAGATGGGTTTTTATCATCGGAAACAGAATTAGCCCTTGACGTCTGAACAACTTTTTTTGAAAAAATCCCTAAGCCGCGCGGTCACAATTTCTGCTCAAAATCTGACGTTCTGCAATTCACTCAAAAATGTTGGCAAACTGTTGCAAGTGATCCCCTGAAAGGTTTTTTGGTGGAAACAGATGGGTTTTTATCATCGGAAACAGAATTAGCCCTCGACGTCTGAACAACTTTTTTTGAAAAAATCCCTAAGCCGCGCGGTCACAATTTCTGCTCAAAATCTGACGTTCTGCAATTCACTCAAAAATGTTCGCAAACCATTGCAAGTGATCCCCTGAAATGATTTTTGGTGGAAACAGAAGGGTTTTTATCATCGGAAACAGAATTAGCCCTTGACGTCTGAACAACTTTTTTTGAAAAAATCCCTAAGCCGCGCGGTCACGATTTCTGCTCAAAATCTGACGTTCTGCAATTCACTCAAAAATGTTGGCAAACTGTTGCAAGTGATCCCCTGAAAGGTTTTTTGGTGGAAACAGATGGGTTTTTATCATCGGAAACAGAATTAGCCCTTGACGTCTGAACAACTTTTTTTGAAAAAATCCCTAAGCCGCGCGGTCACAATTTCAGCAAAAATCTGACGTTCTGCAATTCACTCAAAAATGTTGGCGAACTGTTGCAAGTGATCCCCTGAAATGTTTTTTGGTGGAAACAGATGGGTTTTTATCATCGGAAACAGAATTAGCCCTCGACGTCTGAACAACTTTTTTTGAAAAAATCCCTAAGCCGCGCGGTCACAATTTCTGCTCAAAATCTGACGTTCTGCAATTCACTCAAAAATGTTGGCAAACTGTTGCAAGTGATCCCCTGAAATGTTTTTTGGTGGAAACAGATGGGTTTTTATCATCGGAAACAGAATTAGCCCTCGACGTCTAAACAACTTTTTTTGAAAAAATCCCAAAGACGCGCGGTCACAATTTCAGCAAAAATCTGACGTTCTGCAATTCACTCAAAAATGTTGGCAAACTGTTGCAAGTGATCCCCTGAAAGGTTTTTTGGTGGAAACAGATGGGTTTTTATCATCGGAAACAGAATTAGCCCTTGACGTCTGAACAACTTTTTTTGAAAAAATCCCTAAGCCGCGCGGTCACAATTTCAGCAAAAATCTGACCTTCTGCAATTCACTCAAAAATGTTGGCAAACTGTTGCAAGTGATCCCCTGAAATGTTTTTCGGTGGAAACAGATGGGTTTTTAGCATCGGAAACAGAATTAGCCCTTGACGTCTGAACAACTTTTTTTGAAAAAATCCCTAAGCCGCGCGGTCACAATTTCTGCTCAAAATCTGACGTTCTGCAATTCACTCAAAAATGTTGGCAAACTGTTGCAAGTGATCCTCTGAAATGTTTTTCGGTGGAAACAGATGGGTTTTTATCATCGGAAACAGAATTAGCCCTCGACGTCTGAACAACTTTTTTTGAAAAAATCCCTAAGCCGCGCGGTCACAATTTCAGCAAAAATCTGACGTTCTGCAATTCACTCAAAAATGTTGGCAAACTATTGCAAGTGATCCCCTGAAAGGTTTTTTGGTGGAAACAGATGGGTTTTTATCATCGGAAACAGAATTAATCCTCGACGTCTGAACAACTTTTTTTGAAAAAATCCCTAAGCCGCGCGGTCACAATTTCTGCTCAAAATCTGACGTTCTGCAATTCACTCAAAAATGTTGGCAAACTGTTGCAAGTGATCCCCTGAAAGGTTTTTTGGTGGAAACAGATGGGTTTTTATCATCGGAAACAGAATTAGCCCTTGACGTCTGAACAACTTTTTTTGAAAAAATCCCTAAGCCGCGCGGTCACAATTTCAGCAAAAATCTGACCTTCTGCAATTCACTCAAAAATGTTGGCAAACTGTTGCAAGTGATCCCCTGAAATGTTTTTCGGTGGAAACAGATGGGTTTTTATCATCGGAAACAGAATTAGCCCTCGACGTCTGAACAACTTTTTTTGAAAAAATCCCTAAGCCGCGCGGTCACAATTTCAGCAAAAATCTGACGTTCTGCAATTCACTCAAAAATGTTGGCAAACTGTTGCAAGTGATCCCCTGAAAGGTTTTTTGGTGGAAACAGATGGGTTTTTATCATCGGAAACAGAATTAATCCTCGACGTCTGAACAACTTTTTTTGAAAAAATCCCTAAGCCGCGCGGTCACAATTTCTGCTCAAAATCTGACGTTCTGCAATTCACTCAAAAATGTTGGCAAACTGTTGCAAGTGATCCCCTGAAATGTTTTTTGGTGGAAACAGAAGGGTTTTTATCATCGGAAACAGAATTAGCCCTCGACGTCTGAACAACTTTTTTTGAAAAAATCCCTAAGCCGCGCGGTCACAATTTCAGCAAAAATCTGACCTTCTGCAATTCACTCAAAAATGTTGGCAAACTGTTGCAAGTGATCCCCTGAAATGTTTTTCGGTGGAAACAGATGGGTTTTTATCATCGGAAACAGAATTAGCCCTTGACGTCTGAACAACATTTTTTGAAAAAATCCCTAAGCCGCGCGGTCACAATTTCTGCTCAAAATCTGACCTTCTGCAATTCACTCAAAAATGTTGGCAAACTGTTGCAAGTGATCCCCTGAAATGTTTTTTGGTGGAAACAGATGGGTTTTTATCATCGGAAACAGAATTAGCCCTCGACGTCTGAACAACTTTTTTTGAAAAAATCCCTAAGCCGCGCGGTCACAATTTCAGCAAAAATCTGACGTTCTGCAATTCACTCAAAAATGTTGGCAAACTGTTGCAAGTGATCCCCTGAAAGGTTTTTTGGTGGAAACAGATGGGTTTTTATCATCGGAAACAGAATTAATCCTCGACGTCTGAACAACTTTTTTTGAAAAAATCCCTAAGCCGCGCGGTCACAATTTCTGCTCAAAATCTGACGTTCTGCAATTCACTCAAAAATGTTGGCAAACTGTTGCAAGTGATCCCCTGAAATGTTTTTTGGTGGAAACAGAAGGGTTTTTATCATCGGATACAGAATTAGCCCTTGACGTCTGAACAACTTTTTTTGAAAAAATCCCTAAGCCGCGCGGTCACAATTTCAGCAAAAATCTGACCTTCTGCAATTCACTCAAAAATGTTGGCAAACTGTTGCAAGTGATCCCCTGAAATGTTTTTCGGTGGAAACAGATGGGTTTTTATCATCGGAAACAGAATTAGCCCTTGACGTCTGAACAACATTTTTTGAAAAAATCCCTAAGCCGCGCGGTCACAATTTCTGCTCAAAATCTGACGTTCTGCAATTCACTCAAAAATGTTGGCAAACTGTTGCAAGTGATCCCCTGAAATGTTTTTCGGTGGAAACAGATGGGTTTTTATCATCAGAAACCGAATTAGCCCTTGACGTCTGAACAACTTTTTTTGAAAAAATCCCTAAGCCGCGCGGTCATAATTTCAGCAAAAATCTGACGTTCTGCAATTCACTCAAAAATGTTGGCAAACTGTTGCAAGTGATCCCCTGAAAGGTTTTTTGGTGGAAACAGATGGGTTTTTATCATCGGAAACAGAATTAGCCCTTGACGTCTGAACAACTTTTTTTGAAAAAATCCCTAAGCCGCGCGGTCACAATTTCAGCAAAAATCTGACCTTCTGCAATTCACTCATAAATGTTGGCAAACTGTTGCAAGTGATCCCCTGAAAGGTTTTTTGGTGGAAACAGATGGGTTTTTATCATCGGAAACAGAATTAGCCCTTGACGTCTGAACAACTTTTTTTGAAAAAATCCCTAAGCCGCGCGGTCACGATTTCTGCTAAAAATCTGACGTTCTGCAATTCACTCAAAAATGTTGGCAAACTGTTGCAAGTGATCCACAGAAATGCTTTTCAGTGGAAACAGATGGGTTTTTATCATCGGAAACAGAATTAGCCCTTGACGTCTGAACAACTTTTTTTGAAAAAATCCCTAAGCCGCGCGGTCACAATTTCTGCTCAAAATCTGACGTTCTGCAATTCACTCAAAAATGTTGGCAAACTGTTGCAAGTGATCCCCTGAAATGTTTTTCGGTGGAAACAGATGGGTTTTTATCATCGGAAACAGAATTAGCCCTCGACGTCTGAACAACTTTTTTTGAAAAAATCCCTAAGCCGCGCGGTCACAATTTCTGCTCAAAATCTGACGTTCTGCAATTCACTCAAAAATGTTGGCAAACTGTTGCAAGTTATCCCCTGAAATGTTTTTCGGTGGAAACAGATGGGTTTTTATCATCGGAAACAGAATTAGCCCTTGACGTCTGAACAACTTTTTTTGAAAAAATCCCTAAGCCGCGCGGTCACGATTTCTGCTAAAAATCTGACGTTCTGCAATTCACTCAAAAATGTTGGCAAACTGTTGCAAGTGATCCCCAGAAATGCTTTTCGGTGGAAACAGATGGGTTTTTATCATCGGAAACAGAATTAGCCCTTGACGTCTGAACAACTTTTTTTGACAAAATCCCTAAGCCGCGCGGTCACGATTTCTGCTAAAAATCTGACGTTCTGCAATTCACTCAAAAATGTTGGCAAACTGTTGCAAGTGATCCCCTGAAAGGTTTTTTGGTGGAAACAGATGGGTTTTTATCATCGGAAACAGAATTAGCACTCGACGTCTGAACAACTTTTTTTAAAAAAATCCCTAAGCCGCGCGGTCACAATTTCTGCTCAAAATCTGACGTTCTGCAATTCACTCAAAAATGTTGGCAAACCATTGCAAGTGATCCCCTGAAATGATTTTTGGTGGAAACAGAAGGGTTTTTATCATCGGAAACAGAATTAGCCCTTGACGTCTGAACAACTTTTTTTGAAAAAATCCCTAAGCCGCGCGGTCACGATTTCTGCTCAAAATCTGACGTTCTGCAATTCACTCAAAAATGTTGGCAAACTGTTGCAAGTGATCCCCTGAAAGGTTTTTTGGTGGAAACAGATGGGTTTTTATCATCGGAAACAGAATTAGCCCTTGACGTCTGAACAACTTTTTTTGAAAAAATCCCTAAGCCGCGCGGTCACAATTTCAGCAAAAATCTGACGTTCTGCAATTCACTCAAAAATGTTGGCAAACTGTTGCAAGTGATCCCCTGAAATGTTTTTTGGTGGAAACAGATGGGTTTTTATCATCGGAAACAGAATTAGCCCTCGACGTCTGAACAACTTTTTTTGAAAAAATCCCTAAGCCGCGCGGTCACAATTTCTGCTCAAAATCTGACGTTCTGCAATTCACTCAAAAATGTTGGCAAACTGTTGCAAGTGATCCCCTGAAATGTTTTTTGGTGGAAACAGATGGGTTTTTATCATCGGAAACAGAATTAGCCCTCGACGTCTAAACAACTTTTTTTGAAAAAATCCCAAAGACGCGCGGTCACAATTTCAGCAAAAATCTGACGTTCTGCAATTCACTCAAAAATGTTGGCAAACTGTTGCAAGTGATCCCCTGAAATGTTTTTCGGTGGAAACAGATGGGTTTTTATCATCGGAAACAGAATTAGCCCTCGACGTCTGAACAACTTTTTTTGAAAAAATCCCTAAGCCGCGCGGTCACAATTTCAGCAAAAATCTGACGTTCTGCAATTCACTCAAAAATGTTGGCAAACTCTTGCAAGTGATCCCCTGAAAGGTTTTTTGGTGGAAACAGATGGGTTTTTATCATCGGAAACAGAATTAGCCCTTGACGTCTGAACAACTTTTTTTGAAAAAATCCCTAAGCCGCGCGGTCACAATTTCAGCAAAAATCTGACCTTCTGCAATTCACTCAAAAATGTTGGCAAACTGTTGCAAGTGATCCCCTGAAATGTTTTTCGGTGGAAACAGATGGGTTTTTAGCATCGGAAACAGAATTAGCCCTTGACGTCTGAACAACTTTTTTTGAAAAAATCCCTAAGCCGCGCGGTCACAATTTCTGCTCAAAATCTGACGTTCTGCAATTCACTCAAAAATGTTGGCAAACTGTTGCAAGTGATCCCCTGAAATGTTTTTCGGTGGAAACAGATGGGTTTTTATCATCGGAAACAGAATTAGCCCTCGACGTCTGAACAACTTTTTTTGAAAAAATCCCTAAGCCGCGCGGTCACAATTTCAGCAAAAATCTGACGTTCTGCAATTCACTCAAAAATGTTGGCAAACTATTGCAAGTGATCCCCTGAAAGATTTTTTGGTGGAAACAGATGGGTTTTTATCATCGGAAACAGAATTAATCCTCGACGTCTGAACAACTTTTTTTGAAAAAATCCCTAAGCCGCGCGGTCACAATTTCTGCTCAAAATCTGACGTTCTGCAATTCACTCAAAAATGTTGGCAAACTGTTGCAAGTGATCCCCTGAAAGGTTTTTTGGTGGAAACAGATGGGTTTTTATCATCGGAAACAGAATTAGCCCTTGATGTCTGAACAACTTTTTTTGAAAAAATCCCTAAGCCGCGCGGTCACAATTTCAGCAAAAATCTGACCTTCTGCAATTCACTCAAAAATGTTGGCAAACTGTTGCAAGTGATCCCCTGAAATGTTTTTCGGTGGAAACAGATGGGTTTTTATCATCGGAAACAGAATTAGCCCTCGACGTCTGAACAACTTTTTTTGAAAAAATCCCTAAGCCGCGCGGTCACAATTTCTGCTCAAAATCTGACGTTCTGCAATTCACTCAAAAATGTTGGCAAACTGTTGCAAGTGATCCCCTGAAATGTTTTTTGGTGGAAACAGATGGGTTTTTATCATCGGAAACAGAATTAGCCCTCGACGTCTAAACAACTTTTTTTGAAAAAATCCCTAAGCCGCGCGGTCACGATTTCTGCTCAACATCTGACGTTCTGCAATTCACTCAAAAATGTTGGCAAACTGTTGCAAGTGATCCCCTGAAATGTTTTTTGGTGGAAACAGAAGGGTTTTTATCATCAGAAACCGAATTAGCCCTTGACGTCTGAACAACTTTTTTTGAAAAAATCCCTAAGCCGCGCGGTCACAATTTCAGCAAAAATCTGACCTTCTGCAATTCACTCAAAAATGTTGGCAAACTGTTGCAAGTGATCCCCTGAAATGTTTTTCGGTGGAAACAGATGGGTTTTTATCATCGGAAACAGAATTAGCCCTTGACGTCTGAACAACATTTTTTGAAAAAATCCCTAAGCCGCGCGGTCACAATTTCTGCTCAAAATCTGACGTTCTGCAATTCACTCAAAAATGTTGGCAAACTGTTGCAAGTGATCCCCTGAAATGTTTTTCGGTGGAAACAGATGGGTTTTTATCATCGGAAACAGAATTAGCCCTTGATGTCTGAACAACTTTTTTTGAAAAAATCCCTAAGCCGCGGTCACAATTTCTGCTCAAAATCTGACGTTCTGCAATTCACTCAAAAATGTTGGCAAACTGTTGCAAGTGATCCCCTGAAATGTTTTTTGGTGGAAACAGATGGGTTTTTATCATCGGAAACAGAATTAGCCCTTGACGTCTGAACAACTTTTTTTGAAAAAATCCCTAAGCCGCGCGGTCACAATTTCAGCAAAAATCTGACCTTCTGCAATTCACTCAAAAATGTTGGCAAAGTGTTGCAAGTGATCCCCTGAAATGTTTTTCGGTGGAAACAGATGGGTTTTTAGCATCGGAAACAGAATGAGCCCTTGACGTCTGAACAACTTTTTTTGAAAAAATCCCTAAGCCGCGCGGTCACAATTTCTGCTCAAAATCTGACGTTCTGCAATTCACTCAAAAATGTTGGCAAACTGTTGCAAGTGATCCCCTGAAAGGTTTTTTGGTGGAAACAGATGGGTTTTTATCATCGGAAACAGAATTAATCCTCGACGTCTGAACAACTTTTTTTGAAAAAATCCCTAAGCCGCGCGGTCACAATTTCTGCTCAAAATCTGACGTTCTGCAATTCACTCAAAAATGTTGGCAAACTGTTGCAAGTGATCCACTGAAATGTTTTTTGGTGGAGACAGAAGGGTTTTTATCATCGGAAACAGAATTAGCCCTTGACGTCTGAACAACTTTTTTTGAAAAAATCCCTAAGCCGCGCGGTCACAATTTCAGCAAAAATCTGACCTTCTGCAATTCACTCAAAAATGTTGGCAAACTGTTGCAAGTGATCCCCTGAAATGTTTTTCGGTGGAAACAGATGGGTTTTTATCATCGGAAACAGAATTAGCCCTTGACGTCTGAACAACTTTTTTTGAAAAAATCCCTAAGCCGCGCGGTCACAATTTCAGCAAAAATCTGACGTTCTGCAATTCACTCAAAAATGTTGGCAAACTGTTGCAAGCGATCCCCTGAAAGGTTTTTTGGTGGAAACAGATGGGTTTTTATCATCGGAAACAGAATTAGCCCTTGACGTCTGAACAACTTTTTTTGAAAAAATCCCTAAGCCGCGCGGTCACAATTTCTGCTCAAAATCTGACGTTCTGCAATTCACTCAAAAATGTTGGCAAACTGTTGCAAGTGATCCCCTGAAATGTTTTTTGGTGGAAACAGAAGGGTTTTTATCATCGGAAACAGAATTAGCCCTTGACCTCTGAACAACTTTTTTTGAAAAAAATCCCTAAGCCGCGCGGTCACAATTTCAGCAAAAATCTGACCTTCTGCAATTCACTCAAAAATGTTGGCAAACTGTTGCAAGTGATCCCCTGAAATGTTTTTCGGTGGAAACAGATGGGTTTTTATCATCGGAAACAGAATTAGCCCTTGACGTCTGAACAACATTTTTTGAAAAAATCCCTAAGCCGCGCGGTCACAATTTCTGCTCAAAATCTGACGTTCTGCAATTCACTCAAAAATGTTGGCAAACTGTTGCAAGTGATCCCCTGAAATGTTTTTGGGTGGAAACAGATGGGTTTTTATCATCGGAAACAGAATTAGCCCTCGACGTCTGAACAACTTTTTTTGAAAAAATCCCTAAGCCGCGCGGTCACAATTTCTGCTCAAAATCTGACGTTCTGCAATTCACTCAAAAATGTTGGCAAACTGTTGCAAGTGATCCACTGAAATGTTTTTTGGTGGAAACAGAAGGGTTTTTATCATCGGAAACAGAATTAGCCCTTGACGTCTGAACAACTTTTTTTGAAAAAATCCCTAAGCCGCGCGGTCACAATTTCAGCAAAAATCTGACCTTCTGCAATTCACTCAAAAATGTTGGCAAACTGTTGCAAGTGATCCCCTGAAATGTTTTTCGGTGGAAACAGATGGGTTTTTATCATCGGAAACAGAATTAGCCCTTGACGTCTGAACAACTTTTTTTGAAAAAATCCCTAAGCCGCGCGGTCACAATTTCAGCAAAAATCTGACCTTCTGCAATTCACTCAAAAATGTTGGCAAACTGTTGCAAGTGATCCCCTGAAATGTTTTTTGGTGGAAACAGAAGGGTTTTTAGCATCGGAAACAGAATTAGCCCTTGACGTCTGAACAACTTTTTTTGAAAAAATCCCTAAGCCGCGCGGTCACAATTTCTGCTCAAAATCTGACGTTCTGCAATTCACTCAAAAATGTTGGCAAACTGTTGCAAGTGATCCCCTGAAATGTTTTTTGGTGGAAACAGAAGGGTTTTTAGCATCGGAAACAGAATTAGCCCTTGACGTCTGAACAACTTTTTTTGAAAAAATCCCTAAGCCGCGCGGTCACAATTTCTGCTCAAAATCTGACGTTCTGCAATTCACTCAAAAATGTTGGCAAACTGTTGCAAGTGATCCCCTGAAATGTTTTTCGGTGGAAACAGATGGGTTTTTATCATCGGAAACAGAATTAGCCCTTGACGTCTGAACAACATTTTTTGAAAAAATCCCTAAGCCGCGCGGTCACAATTTCTGCTCAAAATCTGACGTTCTGCAATTCACTCAAAAATGTTGGCAAACTGTTGCAAGTGATCCCCTGAAATGTTTTTCGGTGGAAACAGATGGGTTTTTATCATCGGAAACAGAATTAGCCCTTGATGTCTGAACAACTTTTTTTGAAAAAATCCCTAAGCCGCGCGGTCACAATTTCAGCAAAAATCTGACCTTCTGCAATTCACTCAAAAATGTTGGCAAACTGTTGCAAGTGATCCCCTGAAATGTTTTTTGGTGGAAACAGAAGGGTTTTTAGCATCGGAAACAGAATTAGCCCTTGACGTCTGAACAACTTTTTTTGAAAAAATCCCTAAGCCGCGCGGTCACAGTTTCAGCAAAAATCTGACGTTCTGCAATTCACTCAAAAATGTTGGCAAACTGTTGCAAGCGATCCCCTGAAAGGTTTTTTGGTGGAAACAGATGGGTTTTTATCATCGGAAACAGAATTAATCCTCGACGTCTGAACAACTTTTTTTGAAAAAATCCCTAAGCCGCGCGGTCACAATTTCTGCTCAAAATCTGACGTTCTGCAATTCACTCAAAAATGTTGGCAAACTGTTGCAAGTGATCCCCTGAAATGTTTTTTGGTGGAAACAGAAGGGTTTTTATCATCGGAAACAGAATTAGCCCTTGACGACTGAACAACTTTTTTTGAAAAAATCCCTAAGCCGCGCGGTCACAATTTCAGCAAAAATCTGACCTTCTGCAATTCACTCAAAAATGTTGGCAAACTGTTGCAAGTGATCCCCTGAAATGTTTTTCGGTGGAAACAGATGGGTTTTTAGCATCGGAAACAGAATTAGCCCTTGACGTCTGAACACCTTTTTTTGAAAAAATCCCTAAGCCGCGCGGTCACAATTTCTGCTCAAAATCTGACGTTTTGCAATTCACTCAAAAATGTTGGCAAACTGTTGCAAGTGATCCCCTGAAATGTTTTTCGGTGGAAACAGATGGGTTTTTATCATCGGAAACAGAATTAGCCCTTGACGTCTGAACAACTTTTTTTGAAAAAATCCCTAAGCCGCGAGGTCACAATTTCAGCAAAAATCTGACGTTCTGCAATTCACTCAAAAATGTTGGCAAACTGTTGCAAGTGATCCCCTGAAATGTTTTTCGGTGGAAACAGATGGGTTTTTAGCATCGGAAACAGAATTAGCCCTTGACGTCTGAACAACTTTTTTTGAAAAAATCCCTAAGCCGCGCGGTCACAATTTCTGCTCAAAATCTGACGTTCTGCAATTCACTCAAAAATGTTGGCAAACTGTTGCAAGTGATCCCCTGAAATGTTTTTCGGTGGAAACAGATGGTTTTTTATCATCGGAAACAGAATTAGCCCTTGACGTCTGAACAACTTTTTTTGAAAAAATCCCTAAACCGCGCGGTCACAATTTCAGCAAAAATCTGACGTTCTGCAATTCACTCAAAAATGTTGGCAAACTGTTGCAAGCGGTCCCCTGAAAGGTTTTTTGGTGGAAACAGATGGGTTTTTATCATCGGAAACAGAATTAATCCTCGACGTCTGAACAACTTTTTTTGAAAAAATCCCTAAGCCGCGCGGTCACAATTTCTGCTCAAAATCTGACGTTCTGCAATTCACTCAAAAATGTTGGCAAACTGTTGCAAGTGATCCCCTGAAATGTTTTTCGGTGGAAACAGATGGGTTTTTATCATCGGAAACAGAATTAGCCCTTGACGTCTGAACAACATTTTTTGAAAAAATCCCTAAGCCGCGCGGTCACAATTTCTGCTCAAAATCTGACGTTCTGCAATTCACTCAAAAATGTTGGCAAACTGTTGCAAGTGATCCCCTGAAATGTTTTTCGGTGGAAACAGATGGGTTTTTAGCATCAGAAACCGAATTAGCCCTTGACGTCTGAACAACTTTTTTGGAAAAAATCCCTAAGCCGCGCGGTCTCAATTTCTGCTAAAAATCTGACGTGCTGCAATTCACTCAAAAATGGTGCCAAACTGCTGCAAACGATCCCCTGAAAGGTTTTTCGGTGGAAACAGATGGGTTTTTATCATCGGAAACAGAATTAGCCCTTGACGTCTGAACAACTTTTTTTGAAAAAATCCCTAAGCCGCGCGGTCACAATTTCAGCAAAAATCTGACGTTCTGCAATTCACTCAAAAATGTTGGCAAACTGTTGCAAGTGATCCCCTGAAATGTTTTTCGGTGGAAACAGATGGGTTTTTAGCATCGGAAACAGAATTAGCCCTTGACGTCTGAACAACTTTTTTTGAAAAAATCCCTAAGCCGCGCGGTCACAATTTCTGCTCAAAATCTGACGTTCTGCAATACACTCAAAAATGTTGGCAAACTGTTGCAAGTGATTCCCTGAAAGGTTTTTTGGTGGAAACAGATGGGTTTTTATCATCGGAAACAGAATTAATCCTCGACGTCTGAACAACTTTTTTTGAAAAAATCCCTAAGCCGCGCGGTCACAATTTCTGCTCAAAATCTGACGTTCTGCAATTCACTCAAAAATGTTGGCAAACTGTTGCAAGTGATCCCCTGAAATGTTTTTCGGTGGAAACAGATGGGTTTTTATCATCGGAAACAGAATTAGCCCTTGACGTCTGAACAACTTTTTTTGAAAAAATCCCTAAGCCGCGCGGTCTCAATTTCTGCTAAAAATCTGACGTGCTGCAATTCACTCAAAAATGGTGCCAAACTGCTGCAAACGATCCCCTGAAAGGTTTTTCGGTGGAAACAGATGTGTTTTTATCATCGGGAACAGAATTAGCCCTCGACGTCTGAACAACTTTTTTTGAAAAAATCCCTAACCCGCGCGGTCACAATTTCAGCAAAAATCTGACGTTCTGCAATTCACTCAAAAATGTTGGCAAACTGTTGCAAGCGATCCCCTGAAAGGTTTTTTGGTGGAAACAGATGGGTTTTTATCATCGGAAACAGAATTAATCCTCGACGTCTGAACAACTTTTTTTGAAAAAATCCCTAAGCCGCGCGGTCACAATTTCTGCTCAAAATCTGACGTTCTGCAATTCACTCAAAAATGTTGGCAAACTGTTGCAAGTGATCCCCTGAAATGTTTTTTGGTGGAAACAGAAGGGTTTTTATCATCGGAAACAGAATTAGCCCTTGACGTCTGAACACCTTTTTTTGAAAAAATCCCTAAGCCGCGCGGTCACAATTTCTGCTCAAAATCTGACGTTCTGCAATTGACTCAAAAATGTTGGCAAAATGTTGCAAGTGATCCCCTGAAATGTTTTTCGGTGGAAACAGATGGGTTTTTATCATCGGAAACAGAATTAGCCCTTGACGTCTGAACAACTTTTTTTGAAAAAATCCCTAAGCCGCGCGGTCACAATTTCAGCAAAAATCTGACGTTCTGCAATTCACTCAAAAATGTTGGCAAACTGTGGCAAGCGATCCCCTGAAAGGTTTTTTGGTGGAAACAGATGGGTTTTTATCATCGGAAACAGAATTAATCCTCGACGTCTGAACAACATTTTTTGAAAAAATCCCTAAGCCGCGCGCTCACAATTTCTGCTCAAAATCTGACGTTCTGCAATTCACTCAAAAATGTTGGCAAACTGTTGCAAGTGATTCCCTGAAATGTTTTTTGGTGGAAACAGATGGGTTTTTATCATCGGAAACAGAATTAGCCCTCGACGTCTGAACAACTTTTTTTGAAAAAATCCCTAAGCCGCGCGGTCACAATTTCTGCTCAAAATCTGACGTTCTGCAATTCACTCAAAAATGTTGGCAAACTGTTGCAAGTGATTCCCTGAAATGTTTTTCGGTGGAAACAGATGGGTTTTTATCATCGGGAACAGAATTAGCCCTCGACGTCTGAACAACTTTTTTTGAAAAAATCCCTAAGCCGCGCGGTCACAATTTCTGCTCAAAATCTGACGTTCTGCAATTCACTCAAAAATGTTGGCAAACTGTTGCAAGTGATCCCCTGAAATGTTTTTTGGTGGAAACAGAAGGGTTTTTATCATCGGAAACAGAATTAGCCCTTGACGACTGAACAACTTTTTTTGAAAAAATCCCTAAGCCGCGCGGTCACAATTTCAGCAAAAATCTGACCTTCTGCAATTCACTCAAAAATGTTGGCAAACTGTTGCAAGTGATCCCCTGAAATGTTTTTCGGTGGAAACAGATGGGTTTTTAGCATCGGAAACAGAATTAGCCCTTGACGTCTGAACACCTTTTTTTGAAAAAATCCCTAAGCCGCGCGGTCACAATTTCTGCTCAAAATCTGACGTTCTGCAATTGACTCAAAAATGTTGGCAAAATGTTGCAAGTGATCCCCTGAAATGTTTTTCGGTGGAAACAGATGGGTTTTTATCATCGGAAACAGAATTAGCCCTTGACGTCTGAACAACTTTTTTTGAAAAAATCCCTAAGCCGCGCGGTCACAATTTCAGCAAAAATCTGACCTTCTGCAATTCACTCAAAAATGTTGGCAAACTGTTGCAAGTGATCCCCTGAAATGTTTTTCGGTGGAAACAGATGGGTTTTTAGCATCGGAAACAGAATTAGCCCTTGACGTCTGAACACCTTTTTTTGAAAAAATCCCTAAGCCGCGCGGTCACAATTTCTGCTCAAAATCTGACGTTCTGCAATTGACTCAAAAATGTTGGCAAAATGTTGCAAGTGATCCCCTGAAATGTTTTTCGGTGGAAACAGATGGGTTTTTATCATCGGAAACAGAATTAGCCCTTGACGTCTGAACAACTTTTTTTGAAAAAATCCCTAAGCCGCGCGGTCACAATTTCAGCAAAAATCTGACGTTCTGCAATTCACTCAAAAATGTTGGCAAACTGTTGCAAGCGATCCCCTGAAAGGTTTTTTGGTGGAAACAGATGGGTTTTTATCATCGGAAACAGAATTAATCCTCGACGTCTGAACAACATTTTTTGAAAAAATCCCTAAGCCGCGCACTCACAATTTCTGCTCAAAATCTGACGTTCTGCAATTCACTCAAAAATGTTGGCAAACTGTTGCAAGTGATTCCCTGAAATGTTTTTTGGTGGAAACAGATGGGTTTTTATCATCGGAAACAGAATTAGCCTTCGACGTCTGAACAACTTTTTTTGAAAAAATCCCTAAGCCGCGCGGTCACAATTTCTGCTCAAAATCTGACGTTCTGCAATTCACTCAAAAATGTTGGCAAACTGTTGCAAGTGATTCCCTGAAATGTTTTTTGGTGGAAACAGATGGGTTTTTATCATCGGAAACAGAATTAGCCCTCGACGTCTAAACAACTTTTTTTGAAAAAATCCCTAAGCCGCGCGGTCACGATTTCTGCTCAACATCTGACGTTCTGCAATTCACTCAAAAATGTTGGCAAACTGTTGCAAGTGATCCCCTGAAATGTTTTTCGGTGGAAACAGATGGGTTTTTATCATCAGAAACAGAATTAGCCCTTGACGTCTGAACAACTTTTTTTGAAAAAATCCCTAAGCCGCGTGGTCACAATTTCAGCAAAAATCTGACGTTCTGCAATTCACTCAAAAATGTTGGCAAACTGTTGCAAGCGATCCCCTGAAAGGTTTTTTTGTGGAAACAGATGGGTTTTTATCATCGGAAACAGAATTAATCCTCGACGTCTGAACAACATTTTTTGAAAAAATCCCTAAGCCGCGCGGTCACAATTTCTGCTCAAAATCTGACGTTCTGCAATTCACTCAAAAATGTTGGCAAACTGTTGCAAGTGATCCCCTGAAATGTTTTTCGGTGGAAACAGATGGGTTTTTATCATCGGAAACAGAATTAGCCCTTGATGTCTGAACAACTTTTTTTGAAAAAATCCCTAAGCCGCGCGGTCACAATTTCAGCAAAAATCTGACCTTCTGCAATTCACTCAAAAATGTTGGCAAACTGTTGCAAGTGATCCCCTGAAATGTTTTTTGGTCGAAACAGAAGGGTTTTTAGCATCGGAAACAGAATTAGCCCTTGACGTCTGAACAACTTTTTTTGAAAAAATCCCTAAGCCGCGCGGTCACAGTTTCAGCAAAAATCTGACATTCTGCAATTCACTCAAAAATGTTGGCAAACTGTTGCAAGCGATCCCCTGAAAGGTTTTTTGGTGGAAACAGATGGGTTTTTATCATCGGAAACAGAATTAATCCTCGACGTCTGAACAACTTTTTTTGAAAAAATCCCTAAGCCGCGCGGTCACAATTTCTGCTCAAAATCTGACGTTCTGCAATTCACTCAAAAATGTTGGCAAACTGTTGCAAGTGATCCCCTGAAATGTTTTTCGGTGGAAACAGATGGGTTTTTAGCATCGGAAACAGAATTAGCCCTTGACGACTGAACAACTTTTTTTGAAAAAATCCCTAAGCCGCGCGGTCACAATTTCAGCAAAAATCTGACGTTCTGCAATTCACTCAAAAATGTTGGCAAACTGTTGCAAGCGATCCCCTGAAAGGTTTTTTGGTGGAAACAGATGGGTTTTTATCATCGGAAACAGAATTAATCCTCGACGTCTGAACAACTTTTTTTGAAAAAATCCCTAAGCCGCGCGGTCACAATTTCTGCTCAAAATCTGACATTCTGCAATTCACTCCAAAATGTTGGCAAACTGTTGCAAGTGATCCCCTGAAATGTTTTTCGGTGGAAACAGATGGGTTTTTAGCATCGGAAACAGAATTAGCCCTTGACGTCTGAACACCTTTTTTTGAAAAAATCCCTAAGCCACGCAGTCACAATTTCTGCTCAAAATCTGACGTTCTGCAATTCACTCAAAAATGTTGGCAAACTGTTGCAAGTGATCCCCTGAAATGTTTTTCGGTGGAAACAGATGGGTTTTTATCATCGGAAACAGAATTAGCCCTTGACGTCTGAACAACTTTTTTTGAAAAAATCCCTAAGCCGCGCGGTCACAATTTCTGCTCAAAATCTGACGTTCTGCAATTCACTCAAAAATGTTGGCAAACTGTTGCAAGTGATCCCCTGAAATGTTTTTTGGTGGAAACAGATGGGTTTTTATCATCGGAAACAGAATTAGCCCTCGACGTATGAACAACTTTTTTTGAAAAAATCCCTAAGCCGCGCGGTCACAATTTATGCTCAAAATCTGACGTTCTGCAATTCACTCAAAAATGTTGGCAAACTGTTGCAAGTGATTCCCTGAAATGTTTTTTGGTGGAAACAGATGGGTTTTTAGCATCGGAAACAGAATTAGCCCTTGACGTCTGAACAACTTTTTTTGAAAAAATCACTAAGCCGCGCGCTCACAATTTCTGCTCAAAATCTGACGTTCTGCAATTCACTCAAAAATGTTGGCAAACTGTTGCAAGTGATTCCCTGAAATGTTTTTCGGTGGAAACAGATGGGTTTTTATCATCGGAAACAGAATTAGCCCTCGACGTCTGAACAACCTTTTTTGAAAAAATCCCTAAGCCGCGCGGTCACAATTTCTGCTCAAAATCTGACGTTCTGCAATTCGCTCAAAAATGTTGGCAAACTGTTGCAAGTGATCCCCTGAAATGTTTTTTGGTGGAAACAGATGGGTTTTTATCATCGGAAACAGAATTAGCGCTTGACGTCTGAACAACTTTTTTTGAAAAAATCCCTAAGCCGCGCGGTCACAATTTCTGCTCAAAATCTGACGTTCTGCAATTCACTCAAAAATGTTGGCAAACTGTTGCAAGTGATTCCCTGAAATGTTTTTCGGTGGAAACAGATGGGTTTTTAGCATCGGAAACAGAATTAGCCCTCGACGTCTGAACAACCTTTTTTGAAAAAATTCCTAAGCCGCGCGGTCACAATTTCTGCTAAAAATCTGACGTTCTGCAATTCACTCAAAAATGTTGGCAAACTGTTGCAAGTCATCCCCAGAAATGTTTTTCGGTGGAAACAGATGGGTTTTTAGCATCGGAAACAGAATTAATCCTCCACGTCTGAACAACTTTTTTTGAAAAAATCCCTAAGCCGCGCGGTCACAATTTATGCTCAAAATCTGACTTTCTGCAATTCACTCAAAAATGTTGGCAAACTGTTGCAAGTGATTCCCTGAAATGTTTTTTGGTGGAAACAGATGGGTTTTTATCATCGGAAACAGAATTTGCGCTTGACGTCTGAACAACTTTTTTTGAAAAAATCCCTAAGCCGCGCGGTCACAATTTCTGCTCAAAATCTGACGTTCTGCAATTCACTCAAAAATGTTGGCAAACTGTTGCAAGTGATCCCCTGAAATGTTTTTTGGTGGAAACAGATGGGTTTTTATCATCGGAAACAGAATTAGCCCTCGACGTATGAACAACTTTTTTTGAAAAAATCCCTAAGCCGCGCGGTCACAATTTATGCTCAAAATCTGACGTTCTGCAATTCACTCAAAAATGTTGGCAAACTGTTGCAAGTGATTCCCTGAAATGTTTTTTGGTGGAAACAGATGGGTTTTTAGCATCGGAAACAGAATTAGCCCTTGACGTCTGAACAACTTTTTTTGAAAAAAATCCCTAAGCCGCGCGCTCACAATTTCTGCTCAAAATCTGACGTTCTGCAATTCACTCAAAAATGTTGGCAAACTGTTGCAAGTGATTCCCTGAAATGTTTTTCGGTGGAAACAGATGGGTTTTTATCATCGGAAACAGAATTAGCCCTCGACGTCTGAACAACCTTTTTTGAAAAAATCCCTAAGCCGCGCGGTCACAATTTCTGCTCAAAATCTGACGTTCTGCAATTCGCTCAAAAATGTTGGCAAACTGTTGCAAGTGATCCTCTGAAATGTTTTTCGGTGGAAACAGATGGGTTTTTATCATCGGAAACAGAATTAGCCCTCGACGTCTGAACAACTTTTTTTGAAAAAATCCCTATGCCGCGCGGTCACAATTTCTGCTAAAAATCTGACGTTCTGCAATTCACTCCAAAATGTTGGCAAACTGTTGCAAGTGATCCCCTGAAATGTTTTTCGGTGTAAACAGATGGGTTTTTATCATCGGAAACAGAATTAGCCCTCGACGTCTGAACAACTTTTTTTGAAAAAATCCCTAAGCCGCGCGGTCACAATTTCTGCTAAAAATCTGACGTTCTGCAATTCACTCAAAAATGTTGGCAAACTGTTGCAAGTGATCCCCTGAAATGTTTTTCGGTGGAAACAGATGGGTTTTTATCATCGGAAACAGAATTAGCGCTTGACGTCTAAACAACTTTTTTTGAAAAAATCCCTAAGCCGCGCGGTCACAATTTCTGCTCAAAATCTGACGTTCTGCAATTCACTCAAAAATGTTGGCAAACTGTTGCAAGTGATTCCCTGAAATGTTTTTCGGTGGAAACAGATGGGTTTTTAGCATCGGAAACAGAATTAGCCCTTGACGTCTGAACAACTTTTTTTGAAAAAATCCCTAAGCCGTGCGGTCACAATTTCTGCTCAAAATCTGACGTTCTGCAATTCGCCCAAAAATGTTGGCAAACTGTTGCAAGTGATTCCCTGAAATGTTTTTCGGTGGAAACAGATGGGTTTTTAGCATCGGAAACAGAATTAATCCTCGACGTCTGAACAACTTTTTTTGAAAAAATCCCTAAGCCGCGCGGTCACAATTTATGCTCAAAATCTGACTTTCTGCAATTCACTCAAAAATGTTGGCAAACTGTTGCAAGTGATTCCCTGAAATGTTTTTTGGTGGAAACAGATGGGTTTTTATCATCGGAAACAGAATTAGCGCTTGACGTCTGAACAACTTTTTTTGAAAAAATCCCTAAGCCGCGCGGTCAGAATTTCTGCTCAAAATCTGACGTTCTGCAATTCACTCAAAAATGTTGGCAAACTGTTGCAAGTGATCCCCTGAAATGTTTTTTGGTGGAAACAGATGGGTTTTTATCATCGGAAACAGAATTAGCCCTCGACGTATGAACAACTTTTTTTGAAAAAATCCCTAAGCCGCGCGGTCACAATTTCTGCTCAAAATCTGACGTTCTGCAATTCACTCAAAAATGTTGGCAAACTGTTGCAAGTGATTCCCTGAAATGTTTTTTGGTGGAAACAGATGGGTTTTTAGCATCGGAAACAGAATTAGCCCTTGACGTCTGAACAACTTTTTTTGAAAAAATCCCTAAGCCGCGCGGTCACAATTTCTGCTCAAAATCTGACGTTCTGCAATTCACTCAAAAATGTTGGCAAACTGTTGCAAGTGATTCCCTGAAATGTTTTTCAGTGGAAACAGATGGGTTTTTATCATCGGAAACAGAATTAGCCCTCGACGTCTGAACAACCTTTTTTGAAAAAATCCCTAAGCCGCGCGGTCACAATTTCTGCTCAAAATCTGACGTTCTGCAATTCGCTCAAAAATGTTGGCAAACTGTTGCAAGTGATCCTCTGAAATGTTTTTCGGTGGAAACAGATGGGTTTTTATCATCGGAAACAGAATTAGCCCTCGACGTCTGAACAACTTTTTTTGAAAAAATCCCTATGCCGCGCGGTCACAATTTCTGCTAAAAATCTGACGTTCTGCAATTCACTCAAAAATGTTGGCAAACTGTTGCAAGTGATTCCCTGAAATGTTTTTCGGTGGAAACAGATGGGTTTTTAGCATCGGAAACAGAATTAGCCCTTGACGTCTGAACAACTTTTTTTGAAAAAATCCCTAAGCCGTGCGGTCACAATTTCTGCTCAAAATCTGACGTTCTGCAATTCGCCCAAAAATGTTGGCAAACTGTTGCAAGTGATTCCCTGAAATGTTTTTCGGTGGAAACAGATGGGTTTTTAGCATCGGAAACAGAATTAATCCTCGACGTCTGAACAACTTTTTTTGAAAAAATCCCTAAGCCGCGCGGTCACAATTTCTGCTCAAAATCTGACTTTCTGCAATTCACTCAAAAATGTTGGCAAACTGTTGCAAGTGATTCCCTGAAATGTTTTTTGGTGGAAACAGATGGGTTTTTATCATCGGAAACAGAATTAGCGCTTGACGTCTGAACAACTTTTTTTGAAAAAATCCCTAAGCCGCGCGGTCAGAATTTCTGCTCAAAATCTGACGTTCTGCAATTCACTCAAAAATGTTGGCAAACTGTTGCAAGTGATCCCCTGAAATGTTTTTTGGTGGAAACAGATGGGTTTTTATCATCGGAAACAGAATTAGCCCTCGACGTATGAACAACTTTTTTTGAAAAAATCCCTAAGCCGCGCGGTCACAATTTCTGCTCAAAATCTGACGTTCTGCAATTCACTCAAAAATGTTGGCAAACTGTTGCAAGTGATTCCCTGAAATGTTTTTTGGTGGAAACAGATGGGTTTTTAGCATCGGAAACAGAATTAGCCCTTGACGTCTGAACAACTTTTTTTGAAAAAATCCCTAAGCCGCGCGGTCACAATTTCTGCTCAAAATCTGACGTTCTGCAATTCTCTCAAAAATGTTGGCAAACTGTTGCAAGTGATTCCCTGAAATGTTTTTCGGTGGAAACAGATGGGTTTTTATCATCGGAAACAGAATTAGCCCTCGACGTCTGAACAACCTTTTTTGAAAAAATCCCTAAGCCGCGCGGTCACAATTTCTGCTCAAAATCTGACGTTCTGCAATTCGCTCAAAAATGTTGGCAAACTGTTGCAAGTGATCCTCTGAAATGTTTTTCGGTGGAAACAGATGGGTTTTTATCATCGGAAACAGAATTAGCCCTCGACGTCTGAACAACTTTTTTTGAAAAAATCCCTAAGCCGCGCGGTCACAATTTCTGCTCAAAATCTGACGTTCTGCAATTCGCCCAAAAATGTTGGCAAACTGTTGCAAGTGATTCCCTGAAATGTTTTTCGGTGGAAACAGATGGGTTTTTAGCATCGGAAACAGAATTAATCCTCGACGTCTGAACAACTTTTTTTGAAAAAATCCCTAAGCCGCGCGGTCACAATTTATGCTCAAAATCTGACTTTCTGCAATTCACTCAAAAATGTTGGCAAACTGTTGCAAGTGATTCCCTGAAATGTTTTTTGGTGGAAACAGATGGGTTTTTATCATCGGAAACAGAATTAGCGCTTGACGTCTGAACAACTTTTTTTGAAAAAATCCCTAAGCCGCGCGGTCACAATTTCTGCTCAAAATCTGACGTTCTGCAATTCACTCAAAAATGTTGGCAAACTGTTGCAAGTGATCCCCTGAAATGTTTTTTGGTGGAAACAGATGGGTTTTTATCATCGGAAACAGAATTAGCCCTCGACGTATGAACAACTTTTTTTGAAAAAATCCCTAAGCCGCGCGGTCACAATTTCTGCTCAAAATCTGACGTTCTGCAATTCACTCAAAAATGTTGGCAAACTGTTGCAAGTGATTCCCTGAAATGTTTTTTGGTGGAAACAGATGGGTTTTTAGCATCGGAAACAGAATTTGCCCTTGATGTCTGAACAACTTTTTTTGAAAAAATCCCTAAGCCGCGCGGTCACAATTTCAGCAAAAATCTGACCTTCTGCAATTCACTCAAAAATGTTGGCAAACTGTTGCAAGTGATCTCCTGAAATGTTTTTTGGTCGAAACAGAAGGGTTTTTAGCATCGGAAACTGAATTAGCCCTTGACGTCTGAACAACTTTTTTTGAAAAAATCCCTAAGCCGCGCGGTCACAGTTTCAGCAAAAATCTGACATTCTGCAATTCACTCAAAAATGTTGGCAAACTGTTGCAAGCGATCCCCTGAAAGGTTTTTTGGTGGAAACAGATGGGTTTTTATCATCGGAAACAGAATTAATCCTCGACGTCTGAACAACTTTTTTTGAAAAAATCCCTAAGCCGCGCGGTCACAATTTCTGCTCAAAATCTGACCTTCTGCAATTCACTCAAAAATGTTGGCAAACTGTTGCAAGTGATTCCCTGAAATGTTTTTTGGTGGAAACAGAAGGGTTTTTATCATCGGAAACAGAATTAGCCCTTGATGTCTGAACAACTTTTTTTGAAAAAATCCCTAAGCCGCGCGGTCACAATTTCAGCAAAAATCTGACCTTCTGCAATTCACTCAAAAATGTTGGCAAACTGTTGCAAGTGATCTCCTGAAATGTTTTTTGGTCGAAACAGAAGGGTTTTTAGCATCGGAAACAGAATTAGCCCTTGACGTCTGAACAACTTTTTTTGAAAAAATCCCTAAGCCGCGCGGTCACAGTTTCAGCAAAAATCTGACATTCTGCAATTCACTCAAAAATGTTGGCAAACTGTTGCAAGCGATCCCCTGAAAGGTTTTTTGGTGGAAACAGATGGGTTTTTATCATCGGAAACAGAATTAATCCTCGACGTCTGAACAACTTTTTTTGAAAAAATCCCTAAGCCGCGCGGTCACAATTTCTGCTCAAAATCTGACGTTCTGCAATTCACTCAAAAATGTTGGCAAACTGTTGCAAGTGATTCCCTGAAATGTTTTTTGGTGGAAACAGATGGGTTTTTAGCATCGGAAACAGAATTAGCCCTTGACGTCTGAACAACTTTTTTTGAAAAAATCCCTAAGCCGCGCGGTCACAATTTCTGCTCAAAATCTGACGTTCTGCAATTCACTCAAAAATGTTGGCAAACTGTTGCAAGTGATTCCCTGAAATGTTTTTTGGTGGAAACAGATGGGTTTTTAGCATCGGAAACAGAATTAGCCCTTGACGTCTGAACAACTTTTTTTGAAAAAATCCCTAAGCCGCGCGGTCACAATTTCTGCTCAAAATCTGACGTTCTGCAATTCACTCAAAAATGTTGGCAAACTGTTGCAAGTGATTCCCTGAAATGTTTTTCAGTGGAAACAGATGGGTTTTTATCATCGGAAACAGAATTAGCCCTCGACGTCTGAACAACCTTATTTGAAAAAATCCCTAAGCCGCGCGGTCACAATTTCTGCTCAAAATCTGACGTTCTGCAATTCGCTCAAAAATGTTGGCAAACTGTTGCAAGTGATCCTCTGAAATGTTTTTCGGTGGAAACAGATGGGTTTTTATCATCGGAAACAGAATTAGCCCTCGACGTCTGAACAACTTTTTTTGAAAAAATCCCTATGCCGCGCGGTCACAATTTCTGCTAAAAATCTGACGTTCTGCAATTCACTCAAAAATGTTGGCAAACTGTTGCAAGTGATTCCCTGAAATGTTTTTCGGTGGAAACAGATGGGTTTTTAGCATCGGAAACAGAATTAGCCCTTGACGTCTGAACAACTTTTTTTGAAAAAATCCCTAAGCCGTGCGGTCACAATTTCTGCTCAAAATCTGACGTTCTGCAATTCGCCCAAAAATGTTGGCAAACTGTTGCAAGTGATTCCCTGAAATGTTTTTCGGTGGAAACAGATGGGTTTTTAGCATCGGAAACAGAATTAATCCTCGACGTCTGAACAACTTTTTTTGAAAAAATCCCTAAGCCGCGCGGTCACAATTTATGCTCAAAATCTGACTTTCTGCAATTCACTCAAAAATGTTGTCAAACTGTTGCAAGTGATTCCCTGAAATGTTTTTTGGTGGAAACAGATGGGTTTTTATCATCGGAAACAGAATTAGCGCTTGACGTCTGAACAACTTTTTTTGAAAAAATCCCTAAGCCGCGCGGTCAGAATTTCTGCTCAAAATCTGACGTTCTGCAATTCACTCAAAAATGTTGGCAAACTGTTGCAAGTGATCCCCTGAAATGTTTTTTGGTGGAAACAGATGGGTTTTTATCATCGGAAACAGAATTAGCCCTCGACGTATGAACAACTTTTTTTGAAAAAATCCCTAAGCCGCGCGGTCACAATTTCTGCTCAAAATCTGACGTTCTGCAATTCACTCAAAAATGTTGGCAAACTGTTGCAAGTGATTCCCTGAAATGTTTTTTGGTGGAAACAGATGGGTTTTTAGCATCGGAAACAGAATTAGCCCTTGACGTCTGAACAACTTTTTTTGAAAAAATCCCTAAGCCGCGCGGTCACAATTTCTGCTCAAAATCTGACGTTCTGCAATTCTCTCAAAAATGTTGGCAAACTGTTGCAAGTGATTCCCTGAAATGTTTTTCGGTGGAAACAGATGGGTTTTTATCATCGGAAACAGAATTAGCCCTCGACGTCTGAACAACCTTTTTTGAAAAAATCCCTAAGCCGCGCGGTCACAATTTCTGCTCAAAATCTGACGTTCTGCAATTCGCTCAAAAATGTTGGCAAACTGTTGCAAGTGATCCTCTGAAATGTTTTTCGGTGGAAACAGATGGGTTTTTATCATCGGAAACAGAATTAGCCCTCGACGTCTGAACAACTTTTTTTGAAAAAATCCCTAAGCCGCGCGGTCACAATTTCTGCTCAAAATCTGACGTTCTGCAATTCGCCCAAAAATGTTGGCAAACTGTTGCAAGTGATTCCCTGAAATGTTTTTCGGTGGAAACAGATGGGTTTTTAGCATCGGAAACAGAATTAATCCTCGACGTCTGAACAACTTTTTTTGAAAAAATCCCTAAGCCGCGCGGTCACAATTTATGCTCAAAATCTGACTTTCTGCAATTCACTCAAAAATGTTGGCAAACTGTTGCAAGTGATTCCCTGAAATGTTTTTTGGTGGAAACAGATGGGTTTTTATCATCGGAAACAGAATTAGCGCTTGACGTCTGAACAACTTTTTTTGAAAAAATCCCTAAGCCGCGCGGTCACAATTTCTGCTCAAAATCTGACGTTCTGCAATTCACTCAAAAATGTTGGCAAACTGTTGCAAGTGATCCCCTGAAATGTTTTTTGGTGGAAACAGATGGGTTTTTATCATCGGAAACAGAATTAGCCCTCGACGTATGAACAACTTTTTTTGAAAAAATCCCTAAGCCGCGCGGTCACAATTTCTGCTCAAAATCTGACGTTCTGCAATTCACTCAAAAATGTTGGCAAACTGTTGCAAGTGATTCCCTGAAATGTTTTTTGGTGGAAACAGATGGGTTTTTAGCATCGGAAACAGAATTTGCCCTTGATGTCTGAACAACTTTTTTTGAAAAAATCCCTAAGCCGCGCGGTCACAATTTCAGCAAAAATCTGACCTTCTGCAATTCACTCAAAAATGTTGGCAAACTGTTGCAAGTGATCTCCTGAAATGTTTTTTGGTCGAAACAGAAGGGTTTTTAGCATCGGAAACTGAATTAGCCCTTGACGTCTGAACAACTTTTTTTGAAAAAATCCCTAAGCCGCGCGGTCACAGTTTCAGCAAAAATCTGACATTCTGCAATTCACTCAAAAATGTTGGCAAACTGTTGCAAGCGATCCCCTGAAAGGTTTTTTGGTGGAAACAGATGGGTTTTTATCATCGGAAACAGAATTAATCCTCGACGTCTGAACAACTTTTTTTGAAAAAATCCCTAAGCCGCGCGGTCACAATTTCTGCTCAAAATCTGACGTTCTGCAATTCACTCAAAAATGTTGGCAAACTGTTGCAAGTGATCCCCTGAAATGTTTTTTGGTGGAAACAGAAGGGTTTTTATCATCGGAAACAGAATTAGCCCTTGACGACTGAACAACTTTTTTTGAAAAAATCCCTAAGCCGCGCGGTCACAATTTCTGCTCAAAATCTGACCTTCTGCAATTCACTCAAAAATGTTGGCAAACTGTTGCAAGTGATTCCCTGAAATGTTTTTCGGTGGAAACAGATGGGTTTTTAGCATCGGAAACAGAATTAGCCCTTGATGTCTGAACAACTTTTTTTGAAAAAATCCCTAAGCCGCGCGGTCACAATTTCAGCAAAAATCTGACCTTCTGCAATTCACTCAAAAATGTTGGCAAACTGTTGCAAGTGATCTCCTGAAATGTTTTTTGGTCGAAACAGAAGGGTTTTTAGCATCGGAAACAGAATTAGCCCTTGACGTCTGAACAACTTTTTTTGAAAAAATCCCTAAGCCGCGCGGTCACAGTTTCAGCAAAAATCTGACGTTCTGCAATTCACTCAAAAATGTTGGCAAACTGTTGCAAGTGATTCCCTGAAATGTTTTTTGGTGGAAACAGATGGGTTTTTAGCATCGGAAACAGAATTAGCCCTTGATGTCTGAACAACTTTTTTTGAAAAAATCCCTAAGCCGCGCGGTCACAATTTCAGCAAAAATCTGACCTTCTGCAATTCACTCAAAAATGTTGGCAAACTGTTGCAAGTGATCTCCTGAAATGTTTTTTGGTCGAAACAGAAGGGTTTTTAGCATCGGAAACAGAATTAGCCCTTGACGTCTGAACAACTTTTTTTGAAAAAATCCCTAAGCCGCGCGGTCACAGTTTCAGCAAAAATCTGACATTCTGCAATTCACTCAAAAATGTTGGCAAACTGTTGCAAGCGATCCCCTGAAAGGTTTTTTGGTGGAAACAGATGGGTTTTTATCATCGGAAACAGAATTAATCCTCGACGTCTGAACAACTTTTTTTGAAAAAATCCCTAAGCCGCGCGGTCACAATTTCTGCTCAAAATCTGACGTTCTGCAATTCACTCAAAAATGTTGGCAAACTGTTGCAAGTGATCCCCTGAAATGTTTTTTGGTGGAAACAGAAGGGTTTTTATCATCGGAAACAGAATTAGCCCTTGACGACTGAACAACTTTTTTTGAAAAAATCCCTAAGCCGCGCGGTCACAATTTCAGCAAAAATCTGACCTTCTGCAATTCACTCAAAAATGTTGGCAAACTGTTGCAAGTGATCCCCTGAAATGTTTTTCGGTGGAAACAGATGGGTTTTTAGCATCGGAAACAGAATTAGCCCTTGACGTCTGAACACCTTTTTTTGAAAAAATCCCTAAGCCGCGCGGTCACAATTTCTGCTCAAAATCTGACGTTCTGCAATTCACTCAAAAATGTTGGCAAACTGTTGCAAGTGATCCCCTGAAATGTTTTTCGGTGGAAACAGATGGGTTTTTATCATCGGAAACAGAATTAGCCCTTGACGTCTGAACAACTTTTTTTGAAAAAATCCCTAAGCCGCGCGGTCACAATTTCAGCAAAAATCTGACGTTCTGCAATTCACTCAAAAATGTTGGCAAACTGTTGCAAGCGATCCCCTGAAAGGTTTTTTGGTGGAAACAGATGGGTTTTTATCATCGGAAACAGAATTAATCCTCGACGTCTGAACAACTTTTTTTGAAAAAATCCCTAAGCCGCGCGGTCACAATTTCTGCTCAAAATCTGACATTCTGCAATTCACTCCAAAATGTTGGCAAACTGTTGCAAGTGATCCCCTGAAATGTTTTTCGGTGGAAACAGATGGGTTTTTATCATCGGAAACAGAATTAGCCCTCGACGTATGAACAACTTTTTTTGAAAAAATCCGTAAACCGCGCGGTCACAATTTCTGCTCAAAATCTGACGTTCTGCAATTCACTCAAAAATGTTGGCAAACTGTTGCAAGTGATTCCCTGAAATGTTTTTTGGTGGAAACAGATGGGTTTTTATCATCGGAAACAGAATTAGCGCTTGACGTCTGAACAACTTTTTTTGAAAAAATCCCTAAGACGCGCGGTCACAATTTCTGCTCAAAATCTGACGTTCTGCAATTCACTCAAAAATGTTGGCAAACTGTTGCAAGTGATCCCCTGAAATGTTTTTCGGTGGAAACAGATGGGTTTTTAGCATCGGAAACAGAATTAGCCCTCGACGTCTGAACAACCTTTTTTGAAAAAATTCCTAAGCCGCGCGGTCACAATTTCTGCTAAAAATCTGACGTTCTGCAATTCACTCAAAAATGTTGGCAAACTGTTGCAAGTCATCCCCAGAAATGTTTTTCGGTGGAAACAGATGGGTTTTTAGCATCGGAAACAGAATTAATCCTCGACGTCTGAACAACTTTTTTTGAAAAAATCCCTAAGCCGCGCGGTCACAATTTATGCTCAAAATCTGACTTTCTGCAATTCACTCAAAAATGTTGGCAAACTGTTGCAAGTGATTCCCTGAAATGTTTTTTGGTGGAAACAGATGGGTTTTTATCATCGGAAACAGAATTTGCGCTTGACGTCTGAACAACTTTTTTTGAAAAAATCCCTAAGCCGCGCGGTCACAATTTCTGCTCAAAATCTGACGTTCTGCAATTCACTCAAAAATGTTGGCAAACTGTTGCAAGTGATCCCCTGAAATGTTTTTTGGTGGAAACAGATGGGTTTTTATCATCGGAAACAGAATTAGCCCTCGACGTATGAACAACTTTTTTTGAAAAAATCCCTAAGCCGCGCGGTCACAATTTATGCTCAAAATCTGACGTTCTGCAATTCACTCAAAAATGTTGGCAAACTGTTGCAAGTGATCCCCTGAAATGTTTTTTGGTGGAAACAGATGGGTTTTTATCATCGGAAACAGAATTAGCCCTCGACGTCTGAACAACTTTTTTTGAAAAAATCCCTAAGCCGCGCGGTCACAATTTCTGCTCAAAATCTGACGTTCTGCAATTCACTCAAAAATGTTGGCAAACTGTTGCAAGTGATTCCCTGAAATGTTTTTTGGTGGAAACAGATGGGTTTTTAGCATCGGAAACAGAATTAGCCCTTGACGTCTGAACAACTTTTTTTGAAAAAATCCCTAAGCCGCGCGCTCACAATTTCTGCTCAAAATCTGACGTTCTGCAATTCACTCAAAAATGTTGGCAAACTGTTGCAAGTGATTCCCTGAAATGTTTTTCGGTGGAAACAGATGGGTTTTTATCATCGGAAACAGAATTAGACCTCGAAGTCTGAACAACCTTTTTTGAAAAAATCCCTAAGCCGCGCGGTCACAATTTCTGCTCAAAATCTGACGTTCTGCAATTCGCTCAAAAATGTTGGCAAACTGTTGCAAGTGATCCTCTGAAATGTTTTTCGGTGGAAACAGATGGGTTTTTATCATCGGAAACAGAATTAGCCCTCGACGTCTGAACAACTTTTTTTGAAAAAATCCCTATGCCGCGCGGTCACAATTTCTGCTAAAAATCTGACGTTCTGCAATTCACTCCAAAATGTTGGCAAACTGTTGCAAGTGATCCCCTGAAATGTTTTTCGGTGTAAACAGATGGGTTTTTATCATCGGAAACAGAATTAGCCCTCGACGTCTGAACAACTTTTTTTGAAAAAATCCCTAAGCCGCGCGGTCACAATTTCTGCTCAAAATCTGACGTTCTGCAATTCACTCAAAAATGTTGGCAAACTGTTGCAAGTGATCCCCTGAAATGTTTTTCGGTGGAAACAGATGGGTTTTTATCATCGGAAACAGAATTAGCGCTTGACGTCTAAACAACTTTTTTTGAAAAAATCCCTAAGCCGCGCGGTCACAATTTCTGCTCAAAATCTGACGTTCTGCAATTCACTCAAAAATGTTGGCAAACTGTTGCAAGTGATTCCCTGAAATGTTTTTCGGTGGAAACAGATGGGTTTTTAGCATCGGAAACAGAATTAGCCCTTGACGTCTGAACAACTTTTTTTGAAAAAATCCCTAAGCCGTGCGGTCACAATTTCTGCTCAAAATCTGACGTTCTGCAATTCGCCCAAAAATGTTGGCAAACTGTTGCAAGTGATTCCCTGAAATGTTTTTCGGTGGAAACAGATGGGTTTTTAGCATCGGAAACAGAATTAATCCTCGACGTCTGAACAACTTTTTTTGAAAAAATCCCTAAGCCGCGCGGTCACAATTTATGCTCAAAATCTGACTTTCTGCAATTCACTCAAAAATGTTGGCAAACTGTTGCAAGTGATTCCCTGAAATGTTTTTTGGTGGAAACAGATGGGTTTTTATCATCGGAAACAGAATTAGCCCTCGACGTATGAACAACTTTTTTTGAAAAAATCCCTAAGCCGCGCGGTCACAATTTCTGCTCAAAATCTGACGTTCTGCAATTCACTCAAAAATGTTGGCAAACTGTTGCAAGTGATTCCCTGAAATGTTTTTTGGTGGAAACAGATGGGTTTTTAGCATCGGAAACAGAATTAGCCCTTGACGTCTGAACAACTTTTTTTGAAAAAATCCCTAAGCCGCGCGGTCACAATTTCTGCTCAAAATCTGACGTTCTGCAATTCACTCAAAAATGTTGGCAAACTGTTGCAAGTGATTCCCTGAAATGTTTTTCGGTGGAAACAGATGGGTTTTTATCATCGGAAACAGAATTAGCCCTCGACGTCTGAACAACCTTTTTTGAAAAAATCCCTAAGCCGCGCGGTCACAATTTCTGCTCAAAATCTGACGTTCTGCAATTCGCTCAAAAATGTTGGCAAACTGTTGCAAGTGATCCTCTGAAATGTTTTTCGGTGGAAACAGATGGGTTTTTATCATCGGAAACAGAGTTAGCCCTCGACGTCTGAACAACTTTTTTTGAAAAAATCCCTATGCCGCGCGGTCACAATTTCTGCTAAAAATCTGACGTTCTGCAATTCACTCCAAAATGTTGGCAAACTGTTGCAAGTGATCCCCTGAAATGTTTTTCGGTGGAAACAGATGGGTTTTTATCATCGGAAACAGAATTAGCCCTTGACGTCTGAACAACTTTTTTTGAAAAAATCCCTAAGCCGCGCGGTCACAATTTCTGCTCAAAATCTGACGTTCTGCAATTCGCCCAAAAATGTTGGCAAACTGTTGCAAGTGATTCCCTGAAATGTTTTTCGGTGGAAACAGATGGGTTTTTAGCATCGGAAACAGAATTAATCCTCGACGTCTGAACAACTTTTTTTGAAAAAATCCCTAAGCCGCGCGGTCACAATTTATGCTCAAAATCTGACTTTCTGCAATTCACTCAAAAATGTTGGCAAACTGTTGCAAGTGATTCCCTGAAATGTTTTTTGGTGGAAACAGATGGGTTTTTATCATCGGAAACAGAATTAGCGCTTGACGTCTGAACAACTTTTTTTGAAAAAATCCCTAAGCCGCGCGGTCACAATTTATGCTCAAAATCTGACTTTCTGCAATTCACTCAAAAATGTTGGCAAACTGTTGCAAGTGATTCCCTGAAATGTTTTTTGGTGGAAACAGATGGGTTTTTATCATCGGAAACAGAATTAGCGCTTGACGTCTGAACAACTTTTTTTGAAAAAATCCCTAAGCCGCGCGGTCACAATTTCTGCTCAAAATCTGACGTTCTGCAATTCACTCAAAAATGTTGGCAAACTGTTGCAAGTGATCCCCTGAAATGTTTTTCGGTGGAAACAGATGGGTTTTTATCATCGGAAACAGAATTAGCCCTCGACGTATGAACAAATTTTTTTGAAAAAATCCCTAAGCCGCGCGGTCACAATTTCTGCTCAAAATCTGACGTTCTGCAATTCACTCAAAAATGTTGGCAAACTGTTGCAAGTGATTCCCTGAAATGTTTTTTGGTGGAAACAGATGGGTTTTTAGCATCGGAAACAGAATTAGCCCTTGACGTCTGAACAACTTTTTTTGAAAAAATCCCTAAGCCGCGCGGTCACAATTTCTGCTCAAAATCTGACGTTCTGCAATTCACTCAAAAATGTTGGCAAACTGTTGCAAGTGATTCCCTGAAATGTTTTTCGGTGGAAACAGATGGGTTTTTATCATCGGAAACAGAATTAGCCCTCGACGTCTGAACAACCTTTTTTGAAAAAATCCCTAAGCCGCGCGGTCACAATTTCTGCTCAAAATCTGACGTTCTGCAATTCGCTCAAAAATGTTGGCAAACTGTTGCAAGTGATCCTCTGAAATGTTTTTCGGTGGAAACAGATGGGTTTTTATCATCGGAAACAGAATTAGCCCTCGACGTCTGAACAACTTTTTTTGAAAAAATCCCTATGCCGCGCGGTCACAATTTCTGCTAAAAATCTGACGTTCTGCAATTCACTCCAAAATGTTGGCAAACTGTTGCAAGTGATCCCCTGAAATGTTTTTCGGTGGAAACAGATGGGTTTTTATCATCGGAAACAGAATTAGCCCTCGACGTCTGAACAACTTTTTTTGAAAAAATCCCTAAGCCGCGCGGTCACAATTTCTGCTCAAAATCTGACGTTCTGCAATTCACTCAAAAATGTTGGCAAACTGTTGCAAGTGATCCCCTGAAATGTTTTTCGGTGGAAACAGGTGGGTTTTTATCATCGGAAACAGAATTAGCACTTGACGTCTAAACAACTTTTTTTGAAAAAATCCCTAAGCCGCGCGGTCACAATTTCTGCTCAAAATCTGACGTTCTGCAATTCACTCAAAAATGTTGGCAAACTGTTGCAAGTGATTCCCTGAAATGTTTTTCGGTGGAAACAGATGGGTTTTTAGCATCGGAAACAGAATTAGCCCTTGACGTCTGAACAACTTTTTTTGAAAAAATCCCTAAGCCGCGCGGTCACAATTTCTGCTCAAAATCTGACGTTCTGCAATTCGCCCAAAAATGTTGGCAAACTGTTGCAAGTGATTCCCTGAAATGTTTTTCGGTGGAAACAGATGGGTTTTTATCATCGGAAACAGAATTAGCCCTCGACGTATGAACAACTTTTTTTGAAAAAATCCCTAAGCCGCGCGGTCACAATTTCTGCTCAAAATCTGACGTTCTGCAATTCACTCCAAAATGTTGGCAAACTGTTGCAAGTGATCCCCTGAAATGTTTTTCGGTGGAAACAGATGGGTTTTTATCATCGGAAACAGAATTAGCCCTAGACGTCTGAACAACTTTTTTTGAAAAAATCCCTAAGCCGCGCGGTCACAATTTCTGCTCAAAATCTGACGTTCTGCAATTCACTCAAAAATGTTGGCAAACTGTTGCAAGTGATTCCCTGAAATGTTTTTCGGTGGAAACAGATGGGTTTTTAGCATCGGAAACAGAATTAGCCCTCGACGTCTGAACATCCTTTTTTGAAAAAATTCCTAAACCGCGCGGTCACAATTTCTGCTAAAAATCTGACGTTCTGCAATTCACTCAAAAATGTTGGCAAACTGTTGCAAGTGATCCCCTGAAATGTTTTTCGGTGGAAACAGATGGGTTTTTAGCATCGGAAACAGAATTAATCCTCGACGTCTGAAAACTTTTTTTGAAAAAATCCCTAAGCCGCGCGGTCACAATTTATGCTCAAAATCTGACTTTCTGCAATTCACTCAAAAATGTTGGCAAACTGTTGCAAGTGATTCCCTGAAATGTTTTTTGGTGGAAACAGATGGGTTTTTATCATCGGAAACAGAATTAGCGCTTGACGTCTGAACAACTTTTTTTGAAAAAATCCCTAAGCCGCGCGGTCACAATTTCTGCTCAAAATCTGACGTTCTGCAATTCACTCAAAAATGTTGGCAAACTGTTGCAAGTGATCCCCTGAAATGTTTTTTGGTGGAAACAGATGGGTTTTTATCATCGGAAACAGAATTAGCCCTCGACGTATGAACAACTTTTTTTGAAAAAATCCCTAAGCCGCGCGGTCACAATTTCTGCTCAAAATCTGACGTTCTGCAATTCACTCAAAAATGTTGGCAAACTGTTGCAAGTGATTCCCTGAAATGTTTTTGGGTGGAAACAGATGGGTTTTTACCATCGGAAACAGAATTAGCCCTCGACGTCTGAACAACCTTTTTTGAAAAAATCCCTAAGCCGCGCGGTCACAATTTCTGCTCAAAATCTGACGTTCTGCAATTCGCTCAAAAATGTTGGCAAACTGTTGCAAGTGATCCTCTGAAATGTTTTTCGGTGGAAACAGATGGGTTTTTATCATCGGAAACAGAATTAGCCCTCGACGTCTGAACAACTTTTTTTGAAAAAATCCCTATGCCGCGCGGTCACAATTTCTGCTAAAAATCTGACGTTCTGCAATTCACTCCAAAATGTTGGCAAACTGTTGCAAGTGATCCCCTGAAATGTTTTTCGGTGGAAACAGATGGGTTTTTATCATCGGAAACAGAATTAGCCCTCGACGTCTGAACAACTTTTTTTGAAAAAATCCCTAAGCCGCGCGGTCACAATTTCTGCTCAAAATCTGACGTTCTGCAATTCACTCAAAAATGTTGGCAAACTGTTGCAAGTGATCCACTGAAATGTTTTTCGGTGGAAACAGATGGGTTTTTATCATCGGAAACAGAATTAGCGCTTGACGTCTAAACAACTTTTTTTGAAAAAATCCCTAAGCCGCGCGGTCACAATTTCTGCTCAAAATCTGACGTTCTGCAATTCACTCAAAAATGTTGGCAAACTGTTGCAAGTGATTCCCTGAAATGTTTTTCGGTGGAAACAGATGGGTTTTTCTCATCGGAAACAGAATTAGCCCTTGACGTCTGAACAACTTTTTTTGAAAAAATCCCTAAGCCGCGCGGTCACAATTTCTGCTCAAAATCTGACGTTCTGCAATTCGCCCAAAAATGTTGGCAAACTGTTTCAAGTGATTCCCTGAAATGTTTTTCGGTGGAAACAGATTGGTTTTTATAATCGGAAACAGAATTAGCCCTCGACGTATGAACAACTTTTTTTGAAAAAATCCCTAAGCCGCGCGGTCACAATTTCTGCTAAAAATCTGACGTTCTGCAATTCACTCAAAAATGTTGGCAAACTGTTGCAAGTGATTCCCTGAAATGTTTTTTGGTGGAAACAGATGGGTTTTTAGCATCGGAAACAGAATTAGCCCTTGACGTCTGAACAACTTTTTTTGAAAAAATCCCTAAGCCGCGCGGTCACAATTTCTGCTCAAAATCTGACGTTCTGCAATTCACTCAAAAATGTTGGCAAACTGTTGCAAGTGATTCCCTGAAATGTTTTTCGGTGGAAACAGATGGGTTTTTATCATCGGAAACAGAATTAGCCCTCGACGTATGAACAACTTTTTTTGAAAAAATCCCTAAGCCGCGCGGTCACAATTTCTGCTCAAAATCTGACGTTCTGCAATTCGCTCAAATATGTTGGCAAACTGTTGCAAGTGATTCCCTGAAATGTTTTTTGGTGGAAACAGATGGGTATTTATAATCGGAAACAGAATTAGCCCTTGACGTCTGAAATTTTTTTTTTGAAAAAATCCCTAAGCCGCGCGGTCACAATTTCTGCTCAAAATCTGACGTTCTGCAATTCACTCAAAAATGTTGGCAAACTGTTGCAAGTGATCCCCTGAAATGTTTTTCGGTGGAAACAGATGGGTTTTTATCATCGGAAACAGAATTAGCCCTTGACGTCTGAACAACTTTTTTTGAAAAAATCCCTAAGCCGCGCGGTCACAATTTCAGCAAAAATCTGACGTTCTGCAATTCACTCAAAAATGTTGGCAAACTGTTGCAAGCGATCCCCTGAAAGGTTTTTTGGTGGAAACAGATGGGTTTTTAGCATCGGAAACAGAATTAGCCCTTGACGTCTGAACAACTTTTTTTGAAAAAATCCCTAAGCCGCGCGGTCACAATTTCTGCTCAAAATCTGACGTTCTGCAATTCACTCCAAAATGTTGGCAAACTGTTGCAAGTGATTCCCTGAAATGTTTTTCGGTGGAAACAGATGGGTTTTTATCATCGGAAACAGAATTAGCCCTTGACGTCTGAACAACATTTTTTGAAAAAATCCCTAAGCCGCACGCTCACAATTTCTGCTCAAAATCTGACGTTCTGCAATTCACTCAAAAATGTTGGCAAACTGTTGCAAGTGATCCCCTGAAATGTTTTTGGGTGGAAACAGATGGGTTTTTATCATCGGAAACAGAATTAGCCCTCGACGTCGGAACAACTTTTTTTGAAAAAATCCCTAAGCCGCGCGGTCACAATTTCTGCTCAAAATCTGACGTTCTGCAATTCACTCAAAAATGTTGGCAAACTGTTGCAAGTGATTCCCTGAAATGTTTTTTGGTGGAAACAGATGGGTTTTTATCATCGGAAACAGAATTAGCCCTCGACGTCTAAACAACTTTTTTTGAAAAAATCCCTAAGCCGCGCGGTCACGATTTCTGCTCAACATCTGACGTTCTGCAATTCACTCAAAAATGTTTGCAAACTGCTGCAAGTGATCCCCTGAAATGTTTTTTGGTGGAAACAGATGGGTTTTTATCATCAGAAACAGAATTAGCCCTTGACGTCTGAACAACTTTTTTTGAAAAAATCCCTAAGCCGCGCGGTCACAATTTCAGCAAAAATCTGACGTTCTGCAATTCACTCAAAAATGTTGGCAAACTGTTGCAAGCGATCCCCTGAAAGGTTTTTTGGTGGAAACAGATGGGTTTTTATCATCGGAAGCAGAATTAATCCTCGACGTCTGAACAACTTTTTTTGAAAAAATCCCTAAGCCGCGCGGTCACAATTTCTGCTCAAAATCTGACGTTCTGCAATTCACTCAAATATGTTGGCAAACTGTTGCAAGTGATTCCCTGAAATGTTTTTTGGTGGAAACAGATGGGTTTTTATCATCGGAAACAGAATTAGCGCTTGACGTCTGAACAACTTTTTTTGAAAAAATCCCTAAGCCGCGCGGTCACAATTTCTGCTCAAAATCTGACGTTCTGCAATTCACTCAAAAATGTTGGCAAACTGTTGCAAGTGATCCCCTGAAATGTTTTTCGGTGGAAACAGATGGGTTTTTATCATCGGAAACAGAATTAGCCCTTGACGTCTGAACAACATTTTTTGAAAAAATCCCTAAGCCGCGCGCTCACAATTTCTGCTCAAAATCTGACGTTCTGCAATTCACTCAAAAATGTTGGCAAACTGTTGCAAGTGATCCCCTGAAATGTTTTTGGGTGGAAACAGATGGGTTTTTATCATCGGAAACAGAATTAGCCCTCGACGTCTGAACAACTTTTTTTGAAAAAATCCCTAAGCCGCGCGGTCACAATTTCTGCTCAAAATCTGAGGTTCTGCAATTCACTCAAAAATGTTGGCAAACTGTTGCAAGTGATTCCCTGAAATGTTTTTTGGTGGAAACAGATGGGTTTTTATCATCGGAAACAGAATTAGCCCTCGACGTCTAAACAACTTTTTTTGAAAAAATCCCTAAGCCGCGCGGTCACGATTTCTGCTCAACATCTGACGTTCTGCAATTCACTCAAAAATGTTGGCAAACTGCTGCAAGTGATCCCCTGAAATGTTTTTTGGTGGAAACAGATGGGTTTTTATCATCAGAAACAGAATTAGCCCTTGACGTCTGAACAACTTTTTTTGAAAAAATCCCTAAGCCGCGCGGTCACAATTTCAGCAAAAATCTGACGTTCTGCAATTCACTCAAAAATGTTGGCAAACTGTTGCAAGCGATCCCCTGAAAGGTTTTTTGGTGGAAACAGATGGGTTTTTATCATCGGAAACAGAATTAATCCTCGACGTCTGAACAACATTTTTTGAAAAAATCCCTAAGCCGCGCGGTCACAATTTCTGCTCAAAATCTGACGTTCTGCAATTCACTCCAAAATGTTGGCACTGTTGCAAGTGATCCCCTGAAATGTTTTTCGGTGGAAACAGATGGGTTTTTATCATCGGAAACAGAATTAGCCCTCGACGTCTGAACAACTTTTTTTGAAAAAATCCCTAAGCCGCGCGGTCACAATTTCTGCTCAAAATCTGACGTTCTGCAATTCACTCAAAAATGTTGGCAAACTGTTGCAAGTGATTCCCTGAAATGTTTTTTGGTGGAAACAGATGGGTTTTTATCATCGGAAACAGAATTAGCGCTTGACGTCTGAACAACTTTTTTTGAAAAAATCCCTAAGCCGCGCGGTCACAATTTCTGCTCAAAATCTGACGTTCTGCAATTCACTCAAAAATGTTGGCAAACTGTTGCAAGTGATTCCCTGAAATGTTTTTCGGTGGAAACAGATGGGTTTTTATCATCGGAAACAGAATTAGCCCTCGACGTATGAACAACTTTTTTTGAAAAAATCCCTAAGCCGCGCGGTCACAATTTCTGCTCAAAATCTGACGTTCTGCAATTCACTCCAAAATGTTGGCAAACTGTTGCAAGTGATCCCCTGAAATGTTTTTCGGTGGAAACAGATGGGTTTTTATCATCGGAAACAGAATTAGCCCTAGACGTCTGAACAACTTTTTTTGAAAAAATCCCTAAGCCGCGCGGTCACAATTTCTGCTCAAAATCTGACGTTCTGCAATTCACTCAAAAATGTTGGCAAACTGTTGCAAGTGATTCCCTGAAATGTTTTTCGGTGGAAACAGATGGGTTTTTAGCATCGGAAACAGAATTAGCCCTCGACGTCTGAACATCCTTTTTTGAAAAAATTCCTAAACCGCGCGGTCACAATTTCTGCTAAAAATCTGACGTTCTGCAATTCACTCAAAAATGTTGGCAAACTGTTGCAAGTGATCCCCTGAAATGTTTTTCGGTGGAAACAGATGGGTTTTTAGCATCGGAAACAGAATTAATCCTCGACGTCTGAAAACTTTTTTTGAAAAAATCCCTAAGCCGCGCGGTCACAATTTATGCTCAAAATCTGACTTTCTGCAATTCACTCAAAAATGTTGGCAAACTGTTGCAAGTGATTCCCTGAAATGTTTTTTGGTGGAAACAGATGGGTTTTTATCATCGGAAACAGAATTAGCGCTTGACGTCTGAACAACTTTTTTTGAAAAAATCCCTAAGCCGCGCGGTCACAATTTCTGCTCAAAATCTGACGTTCTGCAATTCACTCAAAAATGTTGGCAAACTGTTGCAAGTGATCCCCTGAAATGTTTTTTGGTGGAAACAGATGGGTTTTTATCATCGGAAACAGAATTAGCCCTCGACGTATGAACAACTTTTTTTGAAAAAATCCCTAAGCCGCGCGGTCACAATTTCTGCTCAAAATCTGACGTTCTGCAATTCACTCAAAAATGTTGGCAAACTGTTGCAAGTGATTCCCTGAAATGTTTTTGGGTGGAAACAGATGGGTTTTTACCATCGGAAACAGAATTAGCCCTCGACGTCTGAACAACCTTTTTTGAAAAAATCCCTAAGCCGCGCGGTCACAATTTCTGCTCAAAATCTGACGTTCTGCAATTCGCTCAAAAATGTTGGCAAACTGTTGCAAGTGATCCTCTGAAATGTTTTCCAGTGGAAACAGATGGGTTTTTATCATCGGAAACAGAATTAGCCCTCGACGTCTGAACAACTTTTTTTGAAAAAATCCCTATGCCGCGCGGTCTCAATTTCTGCTAAAAATCTGACGTTCTGCAATTCACTCCAAAATGTTGGCAAACTGTTGCAAGTGATCCCCTGAAATGTTTTTCGGTGGAAACAGATGGGTTTTTATCATCGGAAACAGAATTAGCCCTCGACGTCTGAACAACTTTTTTTGAAAAAATCCCTAAGCCGCGCGGTCACAATTTCTGCTCAAAATCTGACGTTCTGCAATTCACTCAAAAATGTTGGCAAACTGTTGCAAGTGATCCCCTGAAATGTTTTTCGGTGGAAACAGATGGGTTTTTATCATCGGAAACAGAATTAGCGCTTGACGTCTAAACAACTTTTTTTGAAAAAATCCCTAAGCCGCGCGGTCACAATTTCTGCTCAAAATCTGACGTTCTGCAATTCACTCAAAAATGTTGGCAAACTGTTGCAAGTGATTCCCTGAAATGTTTTTCGGTGGAAACAGATGGGTTTTTCTCATCGGAAACAGAATTAGCCCTTGACGTCTGAACAACTTTTTTTGAAAAAATCCCTAAGCCGCGCGGTCACAATTTCTGCTCAAAATCTGACGTTCTGCAATTCGCCCAAAAATGTTGGCAAACTGTTTCAAGTGATTCCCTGAAATGTTTTTCGGTGGAAACAGATTGGTTTTTATAATCGGAAACAGAATTAGCCCTCGACGTATTAACAACTTTTTTTGAAAAAATCCCTAAGCCGCGCGGTCACAATTTCTGCTCAAAATCTGACGTTCTGCAATTCGCTCAAATATGTTGGCAAACTGTTGCAAGTGATTCCCTGAAATGTTTTTTGGTGGAAACAGATGGGTATTTATCATCGGAAACAGAATTAGCCCTTGACGTCTGAAATTTTTTTTTTGAAAAAATCCCTAAGCCGCGCGGTCACAATTTCTGCTCAAAATCTGACGTTCTGCAATTCACTCAAAAATGTTGGCAAACTGTTGCAAGTGATCCCCTGAAATGTTTTTCGGTGGAAACAGATGGGTTTTTATCATCGGAAACAGAATTAGCCCTTGACGTCTGAACAACTTTTTTTGAAAAAATCCCTAAGCCGCGCGGTCACAATTTCAGCAAAAATCTGACGTTCTGCAATTCACTCAAAAATGTTGGCAAACTGTTGCAAGCGATCCCCTGAAAGGTTTTTTGGTGGAAACAGATGGGTTTTTAGCATCGGAAACAGAATTAGCCCTTGACGTCTGAACAACTTTTTTTGAAAAAATCCCTAAGCCGCGCGGTCACAATTTCTGCTCAAAATCTGACGTTCTGCAATTCACTCCAAAATGTTGGCAAACTGTTGCAAGTGATCCCCTGAAATGTTTTTCGGTGGAAACAGATGGGTTTTTATCATCGGAAACAGAATTAGCCCTTGACGTCTGAACAACATTTTTTGAAAAAATCCCTAAGCCGCGCGCTCACAATTTCTGCTCAAAATCTGACGTTCTGCAATTCACTCAAAAATGTTGGCAAACTGTTGCAAGTGATCCCCTGAAATGTTTTTGGGTGGAAACAGATGGGTTTTTATCATCGGAAACAGAATTAGCCCTCGACGTCTGAACAACTTTTTTTGAAAAAATCCCTAAGCCGCGCGGTCACAATTTCTGCTCAAAATCTGACGTTCTGCAATTCACTCAAAAATGTTGGCAAACTGTTGCAAGTGATTCCCTGAAATGTTTTTTGGTGGAAACAGATGGGTTTTTATCATCGGAAACAGAATTAGCCCTCGACGTCTAAACAACTTTTTTTGAAAAAATCCCTAAGCCGCGCGGTCACGATTTCTGCTCAACATCTGACGTTCTGCAATTCACTCAAAAATGTTGGCAAACTGCTGCAAGTGATCCCCTGAAATGTTTTTTGGTGGAAACAGATGGGTTTTTATCATCAGAAACAGAATTAGCCCTTGACGTCTGAACAACTTTTTTTGAAAAAATCCCTAAGCCGCGCGGTCACAATTTCAGCAAAAATCTGACGTTCTGCAATTCACTCAAAAATGTTGGCAAACTGTTGCAAGCGATCCCCTGAAATGTTTTTTGGTGGAAACAGATGGGTTTTTATCATCGGAAGCAGAATTAATCCTCGACGTCTGAACAACTTTTTTTGAAAAAATCCCTAAGCCGCGCGGTCACAATTTCTGCTCAAAATCTGACGTTCTGCAATTCACTCCAAAATGTTGGCAAACTGTTGCAAGTGATCCCCTGAAATGTTTTTCGGTGGAAACAGATGGGTTTTTATCATCGGAAACAGAATTAGCCCTAGACGTCTGAACAACTTTTTTTGAAAAAATCCCTAAGCCGCGCGGTCACAATTTCTGCTCAAAATCTGACGTTCTGCAATTCACTCAAAAATGTTGGCAAACTGTTGCAAGTGATTCCCTGAAATGTTTTTCGGTGGAAACAGATGGGTTTTTAGCATCGGAAACAGAATTAGCCCTCGACGTCTGAACATCCTTTTTTGAAAAAATTCCTAAACCGCGCGGTCACAATTTCTGCTAAAAATCTGACGTTCTGCAATTCACTCAAAAATGTTGGCAAACTGTTGCAAGTGATCCCCTGAAATGTTTTTCGGTGGAAACAGATGGGTTTTTAGCATCGGAAACAGAATTAATCCTCGACGTCTGAAAACTTTTTTTGAAAAAATCCCTAAGCCGCGCGGTCACAATTTATGCTCAAAATCTGACTTTCTGCAATTCACTCAAAAATGTTGGCAAACTGTTGCAAGTGATTCCCTGAAATGTTTTTTGGTGGAAACAGATGGGTTTTTATCATCGGAAACAGAATTAGCGCTTGACGTCTGAACAACTTTTTTTGAAAAAATCCCTAAGCCGCGCGGTCACAATTTCTGCTCAAAATCTGACGTTCTGCAATTCACTCAAAAATGTTGGCAAACTGTTGCAAGTGATCCCCTGAAATGTTTTTTGGTGGAAACAGATGGGTTTTTATCATCGGAAACAGAATTAGCCCTCGACGTATGAACAACTTTTTTTGAAAAAATCCCTAAGCCGCGCGGTCACAATTTCTGCTCAAAATCTGACGTTCTGCAATTCACTCAAAAATGTTGGCAAACTGTTGCAAGTGATTCCCTGAAATGTTTTTGGGTGGAAACAGATGGGTTTTTACCATCGGAAACAGAATTAGCCCTCGACGTCTGAACAACCTTTTTTGAAAAAATCCCTAAGCCGCGCGGTCACAATTTCTGCTCAAAATCTGACGTTCTGCAATTCGCTCAAAAATGTTGGCAAACTGTTGCAAGTGATCCTCTGAAATGTTTTCCAGTGGAAACAGATGGGTTTTTATCATCGGAAACAGAATTAGCCCTCGACGTCTGAACAACTTTTTTTGAAAAAATCCCTATGCCGCGCGGTCTCAATTTCTGCTAAAAATCTGACGTTCTGCAATTCACTCCAAAATGTTGGCAAACTGTTGCAAGTGATCCCCTGAAATGTTTTTCGGTGGAAACAGATGGGTTTTTATCATCGGAAACAGAATTAGCCCTCGACGTCTGAACAACTTTTTTTGAAAAAATCCCTAAGCCGCGCGGTCACAATTTCTGCTCAAAATCTGACGTTCTGCAATTCACTCAAAAATGTTGGCAAACTGTTGCAAGTGATCCCCTGAAATGTTTTTCGGTGGAAACAGATGGGTTTTTATCATCGGAAACAGAATTAGCGCTTGACGTCTAAACAACTTTTTTTGAAAAAATCCCTAAGCCGCGCGGTCACAATTTCTGCTCAAAATCTGACGTTCTGCAATTCACTCAAAAATGTTGGCAAACTGTTGCAAGTGATTCCCTGAAATGTTTTTCGGTGGAAACAGATGGGTTTTTCTCATCGGAAACAGAATTAGCCCTTGACGTCTGAACAACTTTTTTTGAAAAAATCCCTAAGCCGCGCGGTCACAATTTCTGCTCAAAATCTGACGTTCTGCAATTCGCCCAAAAATGTTGGCAAACTGTTTCAAGTGATTCCCTGAAATGTTTTTCGGTGGAAACAGATTGGTTTTTATAATCGGAAACAGAATTAGCCCTCGACGTATTAACAACTTTTTTTGAAAAAATCCCTAAGTCGCGCGGTCACAATTTCTGCTCAAAATCTGACGTTCTGCAATTCGCTCAAATATGTTGGCAAACTGTTGCAAGTGATTCCCTGAAATGTTTTTTGGTGGAAACAGATGGGTATTTATCATCGGAAACAGAATTAGCCCTTGACGTCTGAAATTTTTTTTTTGAAAAAATCCCTAAGCCGCGCGGTCACAATTTCTGCTCAAAATCTGACGTTCTGCAATTCACTCAAAAATGTTGGCAAACTGTTGCAAGTGATCCCCTGAAATGTTTTTCGGTGGAAACAGATGGGTTTTTATCATCGGAAACAGAATTAGCCCTTGACGTCTGAACAACTTTTTTTGAAAAAATCCCTAAGCCGCGCGGTCACAATTTCAGCAAAAATCTGACGTTCTGCAATTCACTCAAAAATGTTGGCAAACTGTTGCAAGCGATCCCCTGAAAGGTTTTTTGGTGGAAACAGATGGGTTTTTAGCATCGGAAACAGAATTAGCCCTTGACGTCTGAACAACTTTTTTTGAAAAAATCCCTAAGCCGCGCGGTCACAATTTCTGCTCAAAATCTGACGTTCTGCAATTCACTCCAAAATGTTGGCAAACTGTTGCAAGTGATCCCCTGAAATGTTTTTCGGTGGAAACAGATGGGTTTTTATCATCGGAAACAGAATTAGCCCTTGACGTCTGAACAACATTTTTTGAAAAAATCCCTAAGCCGCGCGCTCACAATTTCTGCTCAAAATCTGACGTTCTGCAATTCACTCAAAAATGTTGGCAAACTGTTGCAAGTGATCCCCTGAAATGTTTTTGGGTGGAAACAGATGGGTTTTTATCATCGGAAACAGAATTAGCCCTCGACGTCTGAACAACTTTTTTTGAAAAAATCCCTAAGCCGCGCGGTCACAATTTCTGCTCAAAATCTGACGTTCTGCAATTCACTCAAAAATGTTGGCAAACTGTTGCAAGTGATTCCCTGAAATGTTTTTTGGTGGAAACAGATGGGTTTTTATCATCGGAAACAGAATTAGCCCTCGACGTCTAAACAACTTTTTTTGAAAAAATCCCTAAGCCGCGCGGTCACGATTTCTGCTCAACATCTGACGTTCTGCAATTCACTCAAAAATGTTGGCAAACTGCTGCAAGTGATCCCCTGAAATGTTTTTTGGTGGAAACAGATGGGTTTTTATCATCAGAAACAGAATTAGCCCTTGACGTCTGAACAACTTTTTTTGAAAAAATCCCTAAGCCGCGCGGTCACAATTTCAGCAAAAATCTGACGTTCTGCAATTCACTCAAAAATGTTGGCAAACTGTTGCAAGCGATCCCCTGAAAGGTTTTTTGGTGGAAACAGATGGGTTTTTATCATCGGAAGCAGAATTAATCCTCGACGTCTGAACAACTTTTTTTGAAAAAATCCCTAAGCCGCGCGGTCACAATTTCTGCTCAAAATCTGACGTTCTGCAATTCACTCAAATATGTTGGCAAACTGTTGCAAGTGATTCCCTGAAATGTTTTTTGGTGGAAACAGATGGGTTTTTATCATCGGAAACAGAATTAGCGCTTGACGTCTGAACAACTTTTTTTGAAAAAATCCCTAAGCCGCGCGGTCACAATTTCTGCTCAAAATCTGACGTTCTGCAATTCACTCAAAAATGTTGGCAAACTGTTGCAAGTGATCCCCTGAAATGTTTTTCGGTGGAAACAGATTGGTTTTTATCATCGGAAACAGAATTAGCCCTTGACGTCTGAACAACATTTTTTGAAAAAATCCCTAAGCCGCGCGCTCACAATTTCTGCTCAAAATCTGACGTTCTGCAATTCACTCAAAAATGTTGGCAAACTGTTGCAAGTGATCCCCTGAAATGTTTTTGGGTGGAAACAGATGGGTTTTTATCATCGGAAACAGAATTAGCCCTCGACGTCTGAACAACTTTTTTTGAAAAAATCCCTAAGCCGCGCGGTCACAATTTCTGCTCAAAATCTGACGTTCTGCAATTCACTCAAAAATGTTGGCAAACTGTTGCAAGTGATTCCCTGAAATGTTTTTTGGTGGAAACAGATGGGTTTTTATCATCGGAAACAGAATTAGCCCTCGACGTCTAAACAACTTTTTTTGAAAAAATCCCTAAGCCGCGCGGTCTCGATTTCTGCTCAACATCTGACGTTCTGCAATTCACTCAAAAATGTTGGCAAACTGCTGCAAGTGATCCCCTGAAATGTTTTTTGGTGGAAACAGATGGGTTTTTATCATCAGAAACAGAATTAGCCCTTGACGTCTGAACAACTTTTTTTGAAAAAATCCCTAAGCCGCGCGGTCACAATTTCAGCAAAAATCTGACGTTCTGCAATTCACTCAAAAATGTTGGCAAACTGTTGCAAGCGATCCCCTGAAAGGTTTTTTGGTGGAAACAGATGGGTTTTTATCATCGGAAACAGAATTAATCCTCGACGTCTGAACAACATTTTTTGAAAAAATCCCTAAGCCGCGCGGTCACAATTTCTGCTCAAAATCTGACGTTCTGCAATTCACTCCAAAATGTTGGCACTGTTGCAAGTGATCCCCTGAAATGTTTTTCGGTGGAAACAGATGGGTTTTTATCATCGGAAACAGAATTAGCCCTCGACGTCTGAACAACTTTTTTTGAAAAAATCCCTAAGCCGCGCGGTCACAATTTCTGCTCAAAATCTGACGTTCTGCAATTCACTCAAAAATGTTGGCAAACTGTTGCAAGTGATTCCCTGAAATGTTTTTTGGTGGAAACAGATGGGTTTTTATCATCGGAAACAGAATTAGCGCTTGACGTCTGAACAACTTTTTTTGAAAAAATCCCTAAGCCGCGCGGTCACAATTTCTGCTCAAAATCTGACGTTCTGCAATTCACTCAAAAATGTTGGCAAACTGTTGCAAGTGATTCCCTGAAATGTTTTTCGGTGGAAACAGATGGGTTTTTAGCATCGGAAACAGAATTAGCCCTCGACGTCTGAACAACTTTTTTTGAAAAAATCCCTATGCCGCGCGGTCACAATTTCTGCTAAAAATCTGACGTTCTGCAATTCACTCCAAAATGTTGGCAAACTGTTGCAAGTGATCCCCTGAAATGTTTTTCGGTGGAAACAGATGGGTTTTTATCATCGGAAACAGAATTAGCCCTTGACGTCTGAACAACTTTTTTTGAAAAAATCCCTAAGCCGCGCGGTCACAATTTCAGCAAAAATCTGACGTTCTGCAATTCACTCAAAAATGTTGGCAAACTGTTGCAAGCGATCCCCTGAAAGGTTTTTTGGTGGAAACAGATGGGTTTTTAGCATCGGAAACAGAATTAGCCCTTGACGTCTGAACAACTTTTTTTGAAAAAATCCCTAAGCCGCGCGGTCACAATTTCTGCTCAAAATCTGACCTTCTGCAATTCACTCAAAAATGTTGGCAAACTGTTGCAAGTGATCCCCTGAAATGTTTTTCGGTGGAAACAGATGGGTTTTTATCATCGGAAACAGAATTAGCCCTTGACGTCTGAACAACATTTTTTGAAAAAATCCCTAAGCCGCGCGCTCACAATTTCTGCTCAAAATCTGACGTTCTGCAATTCACTCAAAAATGTTGGCAAACTGTTGCAAGTGATCCCCTGAAATGTTTTTGGGTGGAAACAGATGGGTTTTTATCATCGGAAACAGAATTAGCCCTCGACGTCTGAACAACTTTTTTTAAAAGAATCCCTAAGCCGCGCGGTCACAATTTCTGCTCAAAATCTGACGTTCTGCAATTCACTCAAAAATGTTGGCAAACTGTTGCAAGTGATTCCCTGAAATGTTTTTTGGTGGAAACAGATGGGTTTTTATCATCGGAAACAGAATTAGCCCTCGACGTCTAAACAACTTTTTTTGAAAAAATCCCTAAGCCGCGCGGTCACGATTTCTGCTCAACATCTGACGTTCTGCAATTCACTCAAAAATGTTGGCAAACTGCTGCAAGTGATCCCCTGAAATGTTTTTTGGTGGAAACAGATGGGTTTTTATCATCAGAAACAGAATTAGCCCTTGACGTCTGAACAACTTTTTTTGAAAAAATCCCTAAGCCGCGCGGTCACAATTTCAGCAAAAATCTGACGTTCTGCAATTCACTCAAAAATGTTGGCAAACTGTTGCAAGCGATCCCCTGAAAGGTTTTTTGGTGGAAACAGATGGGTTTTTATCATCGGAAACAGAATTAATCCTCGACGTCTGAACAACTTTTTTTGAAAAAATCCCTAAGCCGCGCGGTCACAATTTCTGCTCAAAATCTGACGTTCTGCAATTCACTCCAAAATGTTGGCACTGTTGCAAGTGATCCCCTGAAATGTTTTTCGGTGGAAACAGATGGGTTTTTATCATCGGAAACAGAATTAGCCCTCGACGTCTGAACAACTTTTTTTGAAAAAATCCCTAAGCCGCGCGGTCACAATTTCTGCTCAAAATCTGACGTTCTGCAATTCACTCAAAAATGTTGGCAAACTGTTGCAAGTGATTCCCTGAAATGTTTTTTGGTGGAAACAGATGGGTTTTTATCATCGGAAACAGAATTAGCGCTTGACGTCTGAACAACTTTTTTTGAAAAAATCCCTAAGCCGCGCGGTCACAATTTCTGCTCAAAATCTGACGTTCTGCAATTCACTCAAAAATGTTGGCAAACTGTTGCAAGTGATTCCCTGAAATGTTTTTTGGTGGAAACAGATGGGTTTTTAGCATCGGAAACAGAATTAGCCCTCGACGTCTGAACAACCTTTTTTGCAATAATTCCTAAGCCGCGCGGTCACAATTTCTGCTAAAAATCCGACGTTCTGCAATTCACTCAAAAATGTTGGCAAACTGTTGCAAGTGATCCCCTGAAATGTTTTTCGGTGGAAACAGATGGGTTTTTAGCATCGGAAACAGAATTAATCCTCGACGTCTGAACAACTTTTTTTGAAAAAATCCCTAAGCCGCGCGGTCACAATTTCTGCTCAAAATCTGACGTTCTGCAATTCACTCAAAAATGTTGGCAAACTGTTGCAAGTGATTCCCTGAAATGTTTTTTGGTGGAAACAGATGGGTTTTTATCATCGGAAACAGAATTAGCGCTTGACGTCTGAACAACTTTTTTTGAAAAAATCCCTAAGCCGCGCGGTCACAATTTCTGCTCAAAATCTGACGTTCTGCAATCCACTCCAAAATGTTGGCAAACTGTTGCAAGTGATCCCCTGAAATGTTTTTCGGTGGAAACAGATGGGTTTTTATCATCGGAAACAGAATTAGCCCTCGACGTATGAACAACTTTTTTTGAAAAAATCCCTAAGCCGCGCGGTCACAATTTCTGCTCAAAATCTGACGTTCTGCAATTCACTCAAAAATGTTGGCAAACTGTTGCAAGTGATTCCCTGAAATGTTTTTCGGTGGAAACAGATGGGTTTTTAGCATCGGAAACAGAATTAGCCCTCGACGTCTGAACAACCTTTTTTGAAAAAATTCCTAAGCCGTGCGGTCACAATTTCTGCTAAAAATCTGACGTTCTGCAATTCACTCAAAAATGTTGGCAAACTGTTGCAAGTGATCCCCTGAAATGTTTTTCGGTGGAAACAGATGGGTTTTTAGCATCGGAAACAGAATTAATCCTCGACGTCTGAACAACTTTTTTTGAAAAAATCCCTAAGCCGTGCGGTCACAATTTATGCTCAAAATCTGACTTTCTGCAATTCACTCAAAAATGTTGGCAAACTGTTGCAAGTGATTCCCTGAAATGTTTTTTGGTGGAAACAGATGGGTTTTTATCATCGGAAACAGAATTAGCGCTTGACGTCTGAACAACTTTTTTTGAAAAAATCCCTATGCCGCGCGGTCACAATTTCTGCTCAAAATCTGACGTTCTGCAATTCACTCAAAAATGTTGGCAAACTGTTGCAAGTGATCCCCTGAAATGTTTTTTGGTGGAAACAGATGGGTTTTTATCATCGGAAACAGAATTAGCCCTCGACGTCTGAACAACTTTTTTTGAAAAAATCCCTAAGCCGCGCGGTCACAATTTCTGCTCAAAATCTGACGTTCTGCAATTCACTCAAAAATGTTGGCAAACTGTTGCAAGTGATTCCCTGAAATGTTTTTTGGTGGAAACAGATGGGTTTTTATCATCGGAAACAGAATTAGCCCTCGACGTCTGAACAACTTTTTTTGAAAAAATCCCTATGCCGCGCGGTCACAATTTCTGCTAAAAATCTGACGTTCTGCAATTCACTCCAAAATGTTGGCAAACTGTTGCAAGTGATCCCCTGAAATGTTTTTCGGTGGAAACAGATGGGTTTTTATCATCGGAAACAGAATTAGCGCTTGACGTCTGAACAACTTTTTTTGAAAAAATCCCTAAGCCGCGCGGTCACAATTTCTGCTCAAAATCTGACGTTCTGCAATTCACTCAAAAATGTTGGCAAACTGTTGCAAGTGATCCCATGAAATGTTTTTTGGTGGAAACAGATGGGTTTTTATCATCGGAAACAGAATTAGCCCTCGACGTATGAACAACTTTTTTTGAAAAAATCCCCAAGCCGCGCGGTCACAATTTCTGCTTAAAATCTGACGTTCTGCAATTCACTCAAAAATGTTGGCAAACTGTTGCAAGTGATTCCCTGAAATGTTTTTTGGTGGAAACAGATGGGTTTTTAGCATCGGAAACAGAATTAGCCCTTGACGTCTGAACAACTTTTTTTGAAAAAATCCCTAAGCCGCGCGGTCACAATTTCTGCTCAAAATCTGACGTTCTGCAATTCACTCAAAAATGTTGGCAAACTGTTGCAAGTGATTCCCTGAAATGTTTTTCGGTGGAAACAGATGGGTTTTTATCATCGGAAACAGAATGAGCCCTCGACGTCTGAACAACCTTTTTTGAAAAAATCCCTAAGCCGCGCGGTCACAATTTCTGCTCAAAATCTGACGTTCTGCAATTCGCTCAAAAATGTTGGCAAACTGTTGCAAGTGATCCTCTGAAATGTTTTTCGGTGGAAACAGATGGGTTTTTATCATCGGAAACAGAATTAGCCCTCGACGTCTAAACAACTTTTTTTGAAAAAATCCCTAAGCCGCGCGGTCACGATTTCTGCTCAACATCTGACGTTCTGCAATTCACTCAAAAATGTTGGCAAACTGCTGCAAGTGATCCCCTGAAATGTTTTTTGGTGGAAACAGATGGGTTTTTATCATCGGAAACAGAATTAGCCCTTGACGTCTGAACAACTTTTTTTGAAAAAATCCCTATGCCGCGCGGTCACAATTTCTGCTCAAAATCTGACGTTCTGCAATTCACTCAAAAATGTTGGCAAACTGTTGCAAGTGATCCCCTGAAATGTTTTTTGGTGGAAACAGATGGGTTTTTATCATCGGAAACAGAATTAGCCCTCGACGTCTGAACAACTTTTTTTGAAAAAATCCCTAAGCCGCGCGGTCACAATTTCTGCTCAAAATCTGACGTTCTGCAATTCACTCAAAAATGTTGGCAAACTGTTGCAAGTGATTCCCTGAAATGTTTTTTGGTGGAAACAGATGGGTTTTTATCATCGGAAACAGAATTAGCCCTCGACGTCTGAACAACTTTTTTTGAAAAAATCCCTATGCCGCGCGGTCACAATTTCTGCTAAAAATCTGACGTTCTGCAATTCACTCCAAAATGTTGGCAAACAGTTGCAAGTGATCCCCTGAAATGTTTTTCGGTGGAAACAGATGGGTTTTTATCATCGGAAACAGAATTAGCGCTTGACGTCTGAACAACTTTTTTTGAAAAAATCCCTAAGCCGCGCGGTCACAATTTCTGCTCAAAATCTGACGTTCTGCAATTCACTCAAAAATGTTGGCAAACTGTTGCAAGTGATCCCATGAAATGTTTTTTGGTGGAAACAGATGGGTTTTTATCATCGGAAACAGAATTAGCCCTCGACGTATGAACAACTTTTTTTGAAAAAATCCCCAAGCCGCGCGGTCACAATTTCTGCTTAAAATCTGACGTTCTGCAATTCACTCAAAAATGTTGGCAAACTGTTGCAAGTGATTCCCTGAAATGTTTTTTGGTGGAAACAGATGGGTTTTTAGCATCGGAAACAGAATTAGCCCTTGACGTCTGAACAACTTTTTTTGAAAAAATCCCTAAGCCGCGCGGTCACAATTTCTGCTCAAAATCTGACGTTCTGCAATTCACTCAAAAATGTTGGCAAACTGTTGCAAGTGATTCCCTGAAATGTTTTTCGGTGGAAACAGATGGGTTTTTATCATCGGAAACAGAATGAGCCCTCGACGTCTGAACAACCTTTTTTGAAAAAATCCCTAAGCCGCGCGGTCACAATTTCTGCTCAAAATCTGACGTTCTGCAATTCGCTCAAAAATGTTGGCAAACTGTTGCAAGTGATCCTCTGAAATGTTTTTCGGTGGAAACAGATGGGTTTTTATCATCGGAAACAGAATTAGCCCTCGACGTCTAAACAACTTTTTTTGAAAAAATCCCTAAGCCGCGCGGTCACGATTTCTGCTCAACATCTGACGTTCTGCAATTCACTCAAAAATGTTGGCAAACTGCTGCAAGTGATCCCCTGAAATGTTTTTTGGTGGAAACAGATGGGTTTTTATCATCGGAAACAGAATTAGCCCTTGACGTCTGAACAACTTTTTTTGAAAAAATCCCTAAGCCGCGCGGTCACAATTTCAGCAAAAATCTGACGTTCTGCAATTCACTCAAAAATGTTGGCAAACTGTTGCAAGTGATTCCCTGAAATGTTTTTTGGTGGAAACAGATGGGTTTTTATCATCGGAAACAGAATTAGCGCTTGACGTCTGAACAACTTTTTTTGAAAAAATCCCTAAGCCGCGCGGTCACAATTTCTGCTCAAAATCTGACGTTCTGCAATTCACTCAAAAATGTTGGCAAACTGTTGCAAGTGATCCCCTGAAATGTTTTTCGGTGGAAACAGATTGGTTTTTATCATTGGAAAGAGAATTAGCCCTTGACGTCTGAACAACATTTTTTGAAAAAATCCCTAAGCCGCGCGCTCACAATTTCTGCTCAAAATCTGACGTTCTGCAATTCACTCAAAAATGTTGGCAAACTGTTGCAAGTGATCCCCTGAAATGTTTTTGGGTGGAAACAGATGGGTTTTTATCATCGGAAACAGAATTAGCCCTCGACGTCTGAACAACTTTTTTTGAAAAAATCCCTAAGCCGCGCGGTCACAATTTCTGCTCAAAATCTGACGTTCTGCAATTCACTCAAAAATGTTGGCAAACTGTTGCAAGTGATTCCCTGAAATGTTTTTTGGTGGAAACAGATGGGTTTTTATCATCGGAAACAGAATTAGCCCTCGACGTCTAAACAACTTTTTTTGAAAAAATCCCTAAGCCGCGCGGTCACGATTTCTGCTCAACATCTGACGTTCTGCAATTCACTCAAAAATGTTGGCAAACTGCTGCAAGTGATCCCCTGAAATGTTTTTTGGTGGAAACAGATGGGTTTTTATCATCAGAAACAGAATTAGCCCTTGACGTCTGAACAACTTTTTTTGAAAAAATCCCTAAGCCGCGCGGTCACAATTTCAGCAAAAATCTGACGTTCTGCAATTCACTCAAAAATGTTGGCAAACTGTTGCAAGCGATCCCCTGAAAGGTTTTTTGGTGGAAACAGATGGGTTTTTATCATCGGAAACAGAATTAATCCTCGACGTCTGAACAACATTTTTTGAAAAAATCCCTAAGCCGCGCGGTCACAATTTCTGCTCAAAATCTGACGTTCTGCAATTCACTCCAAAATGTTGGCACTGTTGCAAGTGATCCCCTGAAATGTTTTTCGGTGGAAACAGATGGGTTTTTATCATCGGAAACAGAATTAGCCCTCGACGTCTGAACAACTTTTTTTGAAAAAATCCCTAAGCCGCGCGGTCACAATTTCTGCTCAAAATCTGACGTTCTGCAATTCACTCAAAAATGTTGGCAAACTGTTGCAAGTGATTCCCTGAAATGTTTTTTGGTGGAAACAGATGGGTTTTTATCATCGGAAACAGAATTAGCGCTTGACGTCTGAACAACTTTTTTTGAAAAAATCCCTAAGCCGCGCGGTCACAATTTCTGCTCAAAATCTGACGTTCTGCAATTCACTCAAAAATGTTGGCAAACTGTTGCAAGTGATTCCCTGAAATGTTTTTCGGTGGAAACAGATGGGTTTTTAGCATCGGAAACAGAATTAGCCCTCGACGTCTGAACAACTTTTTTTGAAAAAATCCCTATGCCGCGCGGTCACAATTTCTGCTAAAAATCTGACGTTCTGCAATTCACTCCAAAATGTTGGCAAACTGTTGCAAGTGATCCCCTGAAATGTTTTTCGGTGGAAACAGATGGGTTTTTATCATCGGAAACAGAATTAGCCCTCGACGTATGAACAACTTTTTTTGAAAAAATCCCTAAGCCGCGCGGTCACAATTTCTGCTCAAAATCTGACGTTCTGCAATTCACTCAAAAATGTTGGCAAACTGTTGCAAGTGATCCCCTGAAATGTTTTTCGGTGGAAACAGATGGGTTTTTATCATCGGAAACAGAATTAGCGCTTGACGTCTAAACAACTTCTTTTGAAAAAATCCCTAAGCCGCGCGGTCACAATTTCTGCTCAAAATCTGACGTTCTGCAATTCGCTCAAAAATGTTGGCAAACTGTTGCAAGTGATCCCCTGAAATGTTTTTCGGTGGAAACAGATGGGTTTTTATCATCGGAAACAGAATTAGCCCTTGACGTCTGAACAACTTTTTTTGAAAAAATCCCTAAGCCGCGCGGTCACAATTTCAGCAAAAATCTGACGTTCTGCAATTCACTCAAAAATGTTGGCAAACTGTTGCAAGCGATCCCCTGAAAGGTTTTTTGGTGGAAACAGATGGGTTTTTAGCATCGGAAACAGAATTAGCCCTTGACGTCTGAACAACTTTTTTTGAAAAAATCCCTAAGCCGCGCGGTCACAATTTCTGCTCAAAATCTGACCTTCTGCAATTCACTCAAAAATGTTGGCAAACTGTTGCAAGTGATCCCCTGAAATGTTTTTCGGTGGAAACAGATGGGTTTTTATCATCGGAAACAGAATTAGCCCTTGACGTCTGAACAACATTTTTTGAAAAAATCCCTAAGCCGCGCGCTCACAATTTCTGCTCAAAATCTGACGTTCTGCAATTCACTCAAAAATGTTGGCAAACTGTTGCAAGTGATCCCCTGAAATGTTTTTGGGTGGAAACAGATGGGTTTTTATCATCGGAAACAGAATTAGCCCTCGACGTCTGAACAACTTTTTTTAAAAGAATCCCTAAGCCGCGCGGTCACAATTTCTGCTCAAAATCTGACGTTCTGCAATTCACTCAAAAATGTTGGCAAACTGTTGCAAGTGATTCCCTGAAATGTTTTTTGGTGGAAACAGATGGGTTTTTATCATCGGAAACAGAATTAGCCCTCGACGTCTAAACAACTTTTTTTGAAAAAATCCCTAAGCCGCGCGGTCACGATTTCTGCTCAACATCTGACGTTCTGCAATTCACTCAAAAATGTTGGCAAACTGCTGCAAGTGATCCCTGAAATGTTTTTTGGTGGAAACAGATGGGTTTTTATCATCAGAAACAGAATTAGCCCTTGACGTCTGAACAACTTTTTTTGAAAAAATCCCTAAGCCGCGCGGTCACAATTTCAGCAAAAATCTGACGTTCTGCAATTCACTCAAAAATGTTGGCAAACTGTTGCAAGCGATCCCCTGAAAGGTTTTTTGGTGGAAACAGATGGGTTTTTATCATCGGAAACAGAATTAATCCTCGACGTCTGAACAACTTTTTTTGAAAAAATCCCTAAACCGCGCGGTCACAATTTCTGCTCAAAATCTGACGTTCTGCAATTCACTCCAAAATGTTGGCACTGTTGCAAGTGATCCCCTGAAATGTTTTTCGGTGGAAACAGATGGGTTTTTATCATCGGAAACAGAATTAGCCCTCGACGTCTGAACAACTTTTTTTGAAAAAATCCCTAAGCCGCGCGGTCACAATTTCTGCTCAAAATCTGACGTTCTGCAATTCACTCAAAAATGTTGGCAAACTGTTGCAAGTGATTCCCTGAAATGTTTTTTGGTGGAAACAGATGGGTTTTTATCATCGGAAACAGAATTAGCGCTTGACGTCTGAACAACTTTTTTTGAAAAAATCCCTAAGCCGCGCGGTCACAATTTCTGCTCAAAATCTGACGTTCTGCAATTCACTCAAAAATGTTGGCAAACTGTTGCAAGTGATTCCCTGAAATGTTTTTTGGTGGAAACAGATGGGTTTTTAGCATCGGAAACAGAATTAGCCCTCGACGTCTGAACAACCTTTTTTGCAATAATTCCTAAGCCGCGCGGTCACAATTTCTGCTAAAAATCCGACGTTCTGCAATTCACTCAAAAATGTTGGCAAACTGTTGCAAGTGATCCCCTGAAATGTTTTTCGGTGGAAACAGATGGGTTTTTAGCATCGGAAACAGAATTAATCCTCGACGTCTGAACAACTTTTTTTGAAAAAATCCCTAAGCCGCGCGGTCACAATTTCTGCTCAAAATCTGACGTTCTGCAATTCACTCAAAAATGTTGGCAAACTGTTGCAAGTGATTCCCTGAAATGTTTTTTGGTGGAAACAGATGGGTTTTTATCATCGGAAACAGAATTAGCGCTTGACGTCTGAACAACTTTTTTTGAAAAAATCCCTAAGCCGCGCGGTCACAATTTCTGCTCAAAATCTGACGTTCTGCAATCCACTCCAAAATGTTGGCAAACTGTTGCAAGTGATCCCCTGAAATGTTTTTCGGTGGAAACAGATGGGTTTTTATCATCGGAAACAGAATTAGCCCTCGACGTATGAACAACTTTTTTTGAAAAAATCCCTAAGCCGCGCGGTCACAATTTCTGCTCAAAATCTGACGTTCTGCAATTCACTCAAAAATGTTGGCAAACTGTTGCAAGTGATTCCCTGAAATGTTTTTCGGTGGAAACAGATGGGTTTTTAGCATCGGAAAGAGAATTAGCCCTCGACGTCTGAACAACCTTTTTTGAAAAAATTCCTAAGCCGTGCGGTCACAATTTCTGCTAAAAATCTGACGTTCTGCAATTCACTCAAAAATGTTGGCAAACTGTTGCAAGTGATCCCCTGAAATGTTTTTCGGTGGAAACAGATGGGTTTTTAGCATCGGAAACAGAATTAATCCTCGACGTCTGAACAACTTTTTTTGAAAAAATCCCTAAGCCGTGCGGTCACAATTTATGCTCAAAATCTGACTTTCTGCAATTCACTCAAAAATGTTGGCAAACTGTTGCAAGTGATTCCCTGAAATGTTTTTTGGTGGAAACAGATGGGTTTTTATCATCGGAAACAGAATTAGCGCTTGACGTCTGAACAACTTTTTTTGAAAAAATCCCTATGCCGCGCGGTCACAATTTCTGCTCAAAATCTGACGTTCTGCAATTCACTCAAAAATGTTGGCAAACTGTTGCAAGTGATCCCCTGAAATGTTTTTTGGTGGAAACAGATGGGTTTTTATCATCGGAAACAGAATTAGCCCTCGACGTCTGAACAACTTTTTTTGAAAAAATCCCTAAGCCGCGCGGTCACAATTTCTGCTCAAAATCTGACGTTCTGCAATTCACTCAAAAATGTTGGCAAACTGTTGCAAGTGATTCCCTGAAATGTTTTTTGGTGGAAACAGATGGGTTTTTATCATCGGAAACAGAATTAGCCCTCGACGTCTGAACAACTTTTTTTGAAAAAATCCCTATGCCGCGCGGTCACAATTTCTGCTAAAAATCTGACGTTCTGCAATTCACTCCAAAATGTTGGCAAACTGTTGCAAGTGATCCCCTGAAATGTTTTTCGGTGGAAACAGATGGGTTTTTATCATCGGAAACAGAATTAGCGCTTGACGTCTGAACAACTTTTTTTGAAAAAATCCCTAAGCCGCGCGGTCACAATTTCTGCTCAAAATCTGACGTTCTGCAATTCACTCAAAAATGTTGGCAAACTGTTGCAAGTGATCCCATGAAATGTTTTTTGGTGGAAACAGATGGGTTTTTATCATCGGAAACAGAATTAGCCCTCGACGTATGAACAACTTTTTTTGAAAAAATCCCCAAGCCGCGCGGTCACAATTTCTGCTTAAAATCTGACGTTCTGCAATTCACTCAAAAATGTTGGCAAACTGTTGCAAGTGATTCCCTGAAATGTTTTTTGGTGGAAACAGATGGGTTTTTAGCATCGGAAACAGAATTAGCCCTTGAAGTCTGAACAACTTTTTTTGAAAAAATCCCTAAGCCGCGCGGTCACAATTTCTGCTCAAAATCTGACGTTCTGCAATTCACTCAAAAATGTTGGCAAACTGTTGCAAGTGATTCCCTGAAATGTTTTTCGGTGGAAACAGATGGGTTTTTATCATCGGAAACAGAATGAGCCCTCGACGTCTGAACAACCTTTTTTGAAAAAATCCCTAAGCCGCGCGGTCACAATTTCTGCTCAAAATCTGACGTTCTGCAATTCGCTCAAAAATGTTGGCAAACTGTTGCAAGTGATCCTCTGAAATGTTTTTCGGTGGAAACAGATGGGTTTTTATCATCGGAAACAGAATTAGCCCTCGACGTCTAAACAACTTTTTTTGAAAAAATCCCTAAGCCGCGCGGTCACGATTTCTGCTCAACATCTGACGTTCTGCAATTCACTCAAAAATGTTGGCAAACTGCTGCAAGTGATCCCCTGAAATGTTTTTTGGTGGAAACAGATGGGTTTTTATCATCGGAAACAGAATTAGCCCTTGACGTCTGAACAACTTTTTTTGAAAAAATCCCTAAGCCGCGCGGTCACAATTTCAGCAAAAATCTGACGTTCTGCAATTCACTCAAAAATGTTGGCAAACTGTTGCAAGCGATCCCCTGAAAGGTTTTTTGGTGGAAACAGATGGGTTTTTATCATCGGAAACAGAATTAATCCTCGACGTCTGAACAACTTTTTTTGAAAAAATCCCTAAGCCGCGCGGTCACAATTTCTGCTCAAAATCTGACGTTCTGCAATTCACTCAAAAATGTTGGCAAACTGTTGCAAGTGATCCCCTGAAATGTTTTTTGGTGGAAACAGATGGGTCTTTATCATCGGAAACAGAATTAGCCCTCGACGTCTGAACAACTTTTTTTGAAAAAATCCCTATGCCGCGCGGTCACAATTTCTGCTAAAAATCTGACGTTCTGCAATTCACTCCAAAATGTTGGCAAACTGTTGCAAGTGATCCCCTGAAATGTTTTTCGGTGGAAACAGATGGGTTTTTATCATCGGAAACAGAATTAGCGCTTGACGTCTGAACAACTTTTTTTGAAAAAATCCCTAAGCCGTGCGGTCACAATTTCTGCTCAAAATCTGACGTTCTGCAATTCACTCAAAAATGTTGGCAAACTGTTGCAAGTGATCCCATGAAATGTTTTTTGGTGGAAACAGATGGGTTTTTATCATCGGAAACAGAATTAGCCCTCGACGTATGAACAACTTTTTTTGAAAAAATCCCCAAGCCGCGCGGTCACAATTTCTGCTTAAAATCTGACGTTCTGCAATTCACTCAAAAATGTTGGCAAACTGTTGCAAGTGATTCCCTGAAATGTTTTTTGGTGGAAACAGATGGGTTTTTAGCATCGGAAACAGAATTAGCCCTTGACGTCTGAACAACATTTTTTGAAAAAATCCCTAAGCCGCGCGGTCACAATTTCTGCTCAAAATCTGACGTTCTGCAATTCACTCAAAAATGTTGGCAAACTGTTGCAAGTGATTCCCTGAAATGTTTTTCGGTGGAAACAGATGGGTTTTTATCATCGGAAACAGAATGAGCCCTCGACGTCTGAACAACCTTTTTTGAAAAAATCCCTAATCCGCGCGGTCACAATTTCTGCTCAAAATCTGACGTTCTGCAATTCGCTCAAAAATGTTGGCAAACTGTTGCAAGTGATCCTCTGAAATGTTTTTCGGTGGAAACAGATGGGTTTTTATCATCGGAAACAGAATTAGCCCTCGACGTCTAAACAACTTTTTTTGAAAAAATCCCTAAGCCGCGCGGTCACGATTTCTGCTCAACATCTGACGTTCTGCAATTCACTCAAAAATGTTGGCAAACTGCTGCAAGTGATCCCCTGAAATGTTTTTTGGTGGAAACAGATGGGTTTTTATCAACGGAAACAGAATTAGTCCTTGACGTCTGAACAACTTTTTTTGAAAAAATCCCTAAGCCGCGCGGTCACAATTTCAGCAAAAATCTGACGTTCTGCAATTCACTCAAAAATGTTGGCAAACTGTTGCAAGCGATCCCCTGAAAGGTTTTTTGGTGGAAACAGATGGGTTTTTATCATCGGAAACAGAATTAATCCTCGACGTCTGAACAACTTTTTTTGAAAAAATCCCTAAGCCGCGCGGTCACAATTTCTGCTCAAAATCTGACGTTCTGCAATTCACTCAAAAATGTTGGCAAACTGTTGCAAGTGATCCCCTGAAATGTTTTTTGGTGGAAACAGATGGGTTTTTATCATCGGAAACAGAATTAGCCCTCGACGTCTGAACAACTTTTTTTGAAAAAATCCCTAAGCCGCGCGGTCACAATTTCAGCAAAAATCTGACCTTCTGCAATTCACTCAAAAATGTTGGCAAACTGTTGCAAGTGATCCCCTGAAATGTTTTTCGGTGGAAACAGATGGGTTTTTATCATCGGAAACAGAATTAGCCCTTGACGTCTGAACAACTTTTTTTGAAAAAATCCCTAAGCCGCGCGCTCACAATTTCTGCTCAAAATCTGACGTTCTGCAATTCACTCAAAAATGTTGGCAAACTGTTGCAAGTGATCCCCTGAAATGTTTTTGGGTGGAAACAGATGGGTTTTTATCATCGGAAACAGAATTAGCCCTCGACGTCTGAACAACTTTTTTTGAAAAAATCCCTAAGCCGCGCGGTCACAATTTCTGCTCAAAATCTGACGTTCTGCAATTCACTCAAAAATGTTGGCAAACTGTTGCAAGTGATTCCCTGAAATGTTTTTTGGTGGAAACAGATGGGTTTTTATCATCGGAAACAGAATTAGCCCTCGACGTCTAAACAACTTTTTTTGAAAAAATCCCTAAGCCGCGCGGTCACGATTTCTGCTCAACATCTGACGTTCTGCAATTCACTCAAAAATGTTGGCAAACTGCTGCAAGTGATCCCCTGAAATGTTTTTTGGTGGAAACAGATGGGTTTTTATCATCAGAAACAGATTTAGCCCTTGACGTCTGAACAACTTTTTTTGAAAAAATCCCTAAGCCGCGCGGTCACAATTTCAGCAAAAATCTGACGTTCTGCAATTCACTCAAAAATGTTGGCAAACTGTTGCAAGCGATCCCCTGAAATGTTTTTTGGTGGAAACAGATGGGTTTTTATCATTGGAAACAGAATTAATCCTCGACGTCTGAACAACTTTTTTTGAAAAAATCCCTAAGCCGCGCGGTCACAATTTCTGCTCAAAATCTGACGTTCTGCAATTCACTCCAAAATGTTGGCAAACTGTTGCAAGTGATCCCCTGAAATGTTTTTCGGTGGAAACAGATGGGTTTTTATCATCGGAAACAGAATTAGCCCTCGACGTCTGAACAACTTTTTTTGAAAAAATCCCTAAGCCGCGCGGTCACAATTTCTGCTCAAAATCTGACGTTCTGCAATTCACTCAAAAATGTTGGCAAACTGTTGCAAGTGATCCCATGAAATGTTTTTTGGTGGAAACAGATGGGTTTTTATCATCGGAAACAGAATTAGCCCTCGACGTATGAACAACTTTTTTTAAAAAAATCCCCAAGCCGCGCGGTCACAATTTCTGCTTAAAATCTGACGTTCTGCAATTCACTCAAAAATGTTGGCAAACTGTTGCAAGTGATTCCCTGAAATGTTTTTTGGTGGAAACAGATGGGTTTTTAGCATCGGAAACAGAATTAGCCCTTGACGTCTGAACAACTTTTTTTGAAAAAATCCCTAAGCCGCGCGGTCACAATTTCTGCTCAAAATCTGACGTTCTGCAATTCACTCAAAAATGTTGGCAAACTGTTGCAAGTGATTCCCTGAAATGTTTTTCGGTGGAAACAGATGGGTTTTTATCATCGGAAACAGAATGAGCCCTCGACGTCTGAACAACTTTTTTTGAAAAAATCCCTAAGCCGCGCGGTCACAATTTCTGCTCAAAATCTGACGTTCTGCAATTCGCTCAAAAATGTTGGCAAACTGTTGCAAGTGATCCCCTGAAATGTTTTTTGGTGGAAACAGATGGGTTTTTATCATCAGAAACAGATTTAGCCCTTGACGTCTGAACAACTTTTTTTGAAAAAATCCCTAAGCCGCGCGGTCACAATTTCAGCAAAAATCTGACGTTCTGCAATTCACTCAAAAATGTTGGCAAACTGTTGCAAGCGATCCCCTGAAATGTTTTTTGGTGGAAACAGATGGGTTTTTATCATTGGAAACAGAATTAATCCTCGACGTCTGAACAACTTTTTTTGAAAAAATCCCTAAGCCGCGCGGTCACAATTTCTGCTCAAAATCTGACGTTCTGCAATTCACTCCAAAATGTTGGCAAACTGTTGCAAGTGATCCCCTGAAATGTTTTTCGGTGGAAACAGATGGGTTTTTATCATCGGAAACAGAATTAGCCCTCGACGTCTGAACAACTTTTTTTGAAAAAATCCCTAAGCCGCGCGGTCACAATTTCTGCTCAAAATCTGACGTTCTGCAATTCACTCAAAAATGTTGGCAAACTGTTGCAAGTGATCCCATGAAATGTTTTTTGGTGGAAACAGATGGGTTTTTATCATCGGAAACAGAATTAGCCCTCGACGTATGAACAACTTTTTTTGAAAAAATCCCCAAGCCGCGCGGTCACAATTTCTGCTTAAAATCTGACGTTCTGCAATTCACTCAAAAATGTTGGCAAACTGTTGCAAGTGATTCCCTGAAATGTTTTTTGTTGGAAACAGATGGGTTTTTAGCATCGGAAACAGAATTAGCCCTTGACGTCTGAACAACTTTTTTTGAAAAAATCCCTAAGCCGCGCGGTCACAATTTCTGCTCAAAATCTGACGTTCTGCAATTCACTCAAAAATGTTGGCAAACTGTTGCAAGTGATTCCCTGAAATGTTTTTCGGTGGAAACAGATGGGTTTTTATCATCGGAAACAGAATGAGCCCTCGACGTCTGAACAACCTTTTTTGAAAAAATCCCTAAGCCGCGCGGTCACAATTTCTGCTCAAAATCTGACGTTCTGCAATTCGCTCAAAAATGTTGGCAAACTGTTGCAAGTGATCCTCTGAAATGTTTTTCGGTGGAAACAGATGGGTTTTTATCATCGGAAACAGAATTAGCCCTCGACGTCTAAACAACTTTTTTTGAAAAAATCCCTAAGCCGCGCGGTCACGATTTCTGCTCAACATCTGACGTTCTGCAATTCACTCAAAAATGTTGGCAAACTGCTGCAAGTGATCCCCTGAAATGTTTTTTGGTGGAAACAGATGGGTTTTTATCATCGGAAACAGAATTAGCCCTTGACGTCTGAACAACTTTTTTTGAAAAAATCCCTAAGCCGCGCGGTCACAATTTCAGCAAAAATCTGACGTTCTGCAATTCACTCAAAAATGTTGGCAAACTGTTGCAAGCGATCCCCTGAAAGGTTTTTTGGTGGAAACAGATGGGTTTTTATCATCGGAAACAGAATTAATCCTCGACGTCTGAACAACTTTTTTTGAAAAAATCCCTAAGCCGCGCGGTCACAATTTCTGCTCAAAATCTGACGTTCTGCAATTCACTCAAAAATGTTGGCAAACTGTTGCAAGTGATCCCCTGAAATGTTTTTTGGTGGAAACAGATGGGTTTTTATCATCGGAAACAGAATTAGCCCTCGACGTCTGAACAACTTTTTTTGAAAAAATCCCTATGCCGCGCGGTCACAATTTCTGCTAAAAATCTGACGTTCTGCAATTCACTCCAAAATGTTGGCAAACTGTTGCAAGTGATCCCCTGAAATGTTTTTCGGTGGAAACAGATGGGTTTTTATCATCGGAAACAGAATTAGCGCTTGACGTCTGAACAACTTTTTTTGAAAAAATCCCTAAGCCGTGCGGTCACAATTTCTGCTCAAAATCTGACGTTCTGCAATTCACTCAAAAATGTTGGCAAACTGTTGCAAGTGATCCCATGAAATGTTTTTTGGTGGAAACAGATGGGTTTTTATCATCGGAAACAGAATTAGCCCTCGACGTATGAACAACTTTTTTTGAAAAAATCCCCAAGCCGCGCGGTCACAATTTCTGCTTAAAATCTGACGTTCTGCAATTCACTCAAAAATGTTGGCAAACTGTTGCAAGTGATTCCCTGAAATGTTTTTTGGTGGAAACAGATGGGTTTTTAGCATCGGAAACAGAATTAGCCCTTGACGTCTGAACAACATTTTTTGAAAAAATCCCTAAGCCGCGCGGTCACGATTTCTGCTCAACATCTGACGTTCTGCAATTCACTCAAAAATGTTGGCAAACTGCTGCAAGTGATCCCCTGAAATGTTTTTTGGTGGAAACAGATGGGTTTTTATCAACGGAAACAGAATTAGCCCTTGACGTCTGAACAACTTTTTTTGAAAAAATCCCTAAGCCGCGCGGTCACAATTTCAGCAAAAATCTGACGTTCTGCAATTCACTCAAAAATGTTGGCAAACTGTTGCAAGCGATCCCCTGAAAGGTTTTTTGGTGGAAACAGATGGGTTTTTATCATCGGAAACAGAATTAATCCTCGACGTCTGAGCAACTTTTTTTGAAAAAATCCCTAAGCCGCGCGGTCACAATTTCTGCTCAAAATCTGACGTTCTGCAATTCACTCAAAAATGTTGGCAAACTGTTGCAAGTGATCCCCTGAAATGTTTTTTGGTGGAAACAGATGGGTTTTTATCATCGGAAACAGAATTAGCCCTCGACGTCTGAACAACTTTTTTTGAAAAAATCCCTAAGCCGCGCGGTCACAATTTCAGCAAAAATCTGACCTTCTGCAATTCACTCAAAAATGTTGGCAAACTGTTGCAAGTGATCCCCTGAAATGTTTTTCGGTGGAAACAGATGGGTTTTTATCATCGGAAACAGAATTAGCCCTTGACGTCTGAACAACATTTTTTGAAAAAATCCCTAAGCCGCGCGCTCACAATTTCTGCTCAAAATCTGACGTTCTGCAATTCACTCAAAAATGTTGGCAAACTGTTGCAAGTGATCCCCTGAAATGTTTTTGGGTGGAAACAGATGGGTTTTTATCATCGGAAACAGAATTAGCCCTCGACGTCTGAACAACTTTTTTTGAAAAAATCCCTAAGCCGCGCGGTCACAATTTCTGCTCAAAATCTGACGTTCTGCAATTCACTCAAAAATGTTGGCAAACTGTTGCAAGTGATTCCCTGAAATGTTTTTTGGTGGAAACAGATGGGTTTTTATCATCGGAAACAGAATTAGCCCTCGACGTCTAAACAACTTTTTTTGAAAAAATCCCTAAGCCGCGCGGTCACGATTTCTGCTCAACATCTGACGTTCTGCAATTCACTCAAAAATGTTGGCAAACTGCTGCAAGTGATCCCCTGAAATGTTTTTTGGTGGAAACAGATGGGTTTTTATCATCAGAAACAGATTTAGCCCTTGACGTCTGAACAACTTTTTTTGAAAAAATCCCTAAGCCGCGCGGTCACAATTTCAGCAAAAATCTGACGTTCTGCAATTCACTCAGAAATGTTGGCAAACTGTTGCAAGCGATCCCCTGAAAGGTTTTTTGGTGGAAACAGATGGGTTTTTATCATTGGAAACAGAATTAATCCTCGACGTCTGAACAACTTTTTTTGAAAAAATCCCTAAGCCGCGCGGTCACAATTTCTGCTCAAAATCTGACGTTCTGCAATTCACTCCAAAATGTTGGCAAACTGTTGCAAGTGATCCCCTGAAATGTTTTTCGGTGGAAACAGATGGGTTTTTATCATCGGAAACAGAATTAGCCCTCGACGTCTGAACAACTTTTTTTGAAAAAATCCCTAAGCCGCGCGGTCACAATTTCTGCTCAAAATCTGACGTTCTGCAATTCACTCAAAAATGTTGGCAAACTGTTGCAAGTGATTCCCTGAAATGTTTTTTGGTGGAAACAGATGGGTTTTTATCATCGGAAACAGAATTAGCGCTTGACGTCTGAACAACTTTTTTTGAAAAAATCCCTAAGCCGCGCGGTCACAATTTCTGCTCAAAATCTGACGTTCTGCAATTCACTCCAAAATGTTGGCAAACTGTTGCAAGTGATCCCCTGAAATGTTTTTCGGTGGAAACAGATGGGTTTTTATCATCGGAAACAGAATTAGCCCTCGACGTCTGAACAACTTTTTTTGAAAAAATCCCTAAGCCGCGCGGTCACAATTTATGCTCAAAATCTGACTTTCTGCAATTCACTCAAAAATGTTGGCAAACTGTTGCAAGTGATTCCCTGAAATGTTTTTTGGTGGAAACAGATGGGTTTTTATCATCGGAAACAGAATTAGCGCTTGACGTCTGAACAACTTTTTTTGAAAAAATCCCTAAGCCGCGCGGTCACAATTTCTGCTCAAAATCTGACGTTCTGCAATCCACTCCAAAATGTTGGCAAACTGTTGCAAGTGATCCCCTGAAATGTTTTTCGGTGGAAACAGATGGGTTTTTATCATCGGAAACAGAATTAGCCCTCGACGTATGAACAACTTTTTTTGAAAAAATCCCTAAGCCGCGCGGTCACAATTTCTGCTCAAAATCTGACGTTCTGCAATTCACTCAAAAATGTTGGCAAACTGTTGCAAGTGATTCCCTGAAATGTTTTTCGGTGGAAACAGATGGGTTTTTAGCATCGGAAACAGAATTAGCCCTCGACGTCTGAACAACCTTTTTTGAAAAAATTCCTAAGCCGTGCGGTCACAATTTCTGCTAAAAATCTGACGTTCTGCAATTCACTCAAAAATGTTGGCAAACTGTTGCAAGTGATCCCCTGAAATGTTTTTCGGTGGAAACAGATGGGTTTTTAGCATCGGAAACAGAATTAATCCTCGACGTCTGAACAACTTTTTTTGAAAAAATCCCTAAGCCGTGCGGTCACAATTTATGCTCAAAATCTGACTTTCTGCAATTCACTCAAAAATGTTGGCAAACTGTTGCAAGTGATTCCCTGAAATGTTTTTTGGTGGAAACAGATGGGTTTTTATCATCGGAAACAGAATTAGCGCTTGACGTCTGAACAACTTTTTTTGAAAAAATCCCTAAGCCGCGCGGTCACAATTTCTGCTCAAAATCTGACGTTCTGCAATTCACTCAAAAATGTTGGCAAACTGTTGCAAGTGATTCCCTGAAATGTTTTTCGGTGGAAACAGATGGGTTTTTAGCATCGGAAACAGAATTAGCCCTCGACGTCTGAACAACCTTTTTTGAAATAATTCCTAAGCCGCGCGGTCACAATTTCTGCTAAAAATCTGACGTTCTGCAATTCACTCAAAAATGTTGGCAAACTGTTGCAAGTGATCCCCTGAAATGTTTTTCGGTGGAAACAGATGGGTTTTTAGCATCGGAAACAGAATTAATCCTCGACGTCTGAACAACTTTTTTTGAAAAAATCCCTAAGCCGCGCGGTCACAATTTATGCTCAAAATCTGACTTTCTGCAATTCACTCAAAAATGTTGGCAAACTGTTGCAAGTGATTCCCTGAAATGTTTTTTGGTGGAAACAGATGGGTTTTTATCATCGGAAACAGAATTAGCGCTTGACGTCTGAACAACTTTTTTTGAAAAAATCCCTAAGCCGCGCGGTCACAATTTCTGCTCAAAATCTGACGTTCTGCAATCCACTCCAAAATGTTGGCAAACTGTTGCAAGTGATCCCCTGAAATATTTTTCGGTGGAAACAGATGGGTTTTTATCATCGGAAACAGAATTAGCCCTCGACGTATGAACAACTTTTTTTGAAAAAATCCCTAAGCCGCGCGGTCACAATTTCTGCTCAAAATCTGACGTTCTGCAATTCACTCAAAAATGTTGGCAAATTGTTGCAAGTGATTCCCTGAAATGTTTTTCGGTGGAAACAGATGGGTTTTTAGCATCGGAAACAGAATTAGCCCTCGACGTCTGAACAACCTTTTTTGAAAAAATTCCTAAGCCGTGCGGTCACAATTTCTGCTAAAAATCTGACGTTCTGCAATTCACTCAAAAATGTTGGCAAACTGTTGCAAGTGATCCCCTGAAATGTTTTTCGGTGGAAACAGATGGGTTTTTAGCATCGGAAACAGAATTAATCCTCGAAGTCTGAACAACTTTTTTTGAAAAAATCCCTAAGCCGTGCGGTCACAATTTATGCTCAAAATCTGACTTTCTGCAATTCACTCAAAAATGTTGGCAAACTGTTGCAAGTGATTCCCTGAAATGTTTTTTGGTGGAAACAGATGGGTTTTTATCATCGGAAACAGAATTAGCGCTTGACGTCTGAACAACTTTTTTTGAAAAAATCCCTAAGCCGCGCGGTCACAATTTCTGCTCAAAATCTGACGTTCTGCAATTCACTCAAAAATGTTGGCAAACTGTTGCAAGTGATCCCCTGAAATGTTTTTTGGTGGAAACAGATGGGTTTTTATCATCGGAAACAGAATTAGCCCTCGACGTCTGAACAACTTTTTTTGAAAAAATCCCTAAGCCGCGCGGTCACAATTTCTGCTCAAAATCTGACGTTCTGCAATTCACTCAAAAATGTTGGCAAACTGTTGCAAGTGATTCCCTGAAATGTTTTTTGGTGGAAACAGATGGGTTTTTATCATCGGAAACAGAATTAGCGCTTGACGTCTGAACAACTTTTTTTGAAAAAATCCGTAAGCCGCGCGGTCACAATTTCTGCTCAAAATCTGACGTTCTGCAATTCACTCAAAAATGTTGGCAAACTGTTGCAAGTGATTCCCTGAAATGTTTTTCGGTGGAAACAGATGGGTTTTTATCATCGGAAACAGAATTAGCCCTCGACGTCTGAACAACCTTTTTTGAAAAAATCCCTAAGCCGCGCGGTCACAATTTCTGCTCAAAATCTGACGTTCTGCAATTCGCTCAAAAATGTTGGCAAACTGTTGCAAGTGATCCTCTGAAATGTTTTCGGTGGAAACAGATGGGTTTTTATCATCGGAAACAGAATTAGCCCTCGACGTCTGAACAACTTTTTTTGAAAAAATCCCTATGCCGCGCGGTCACAATTTCTGCTAAAAATCTGACGTTCTGCAATTCACTCCAAAATGTTGGCAAACTGTTGCAAGTGATCCCCTGAAATGTTTTTCGGTGGAAACAGATGGGTTTTTATCATCGGAAACAGAATTAGCGCTTGACGTCTGAACAACTTTTTTTGAAAAAATCCCTAAGCCGCGCGGTCACAATTTCTGCTCAAAATCTGACGTTCTGCAATTCACTCAAAAATGTTGGCAAACTGTTGCAAGTGATCCCATGAAATGTTTTTTGGTGGAAACAGATGGGTTTTTATCATCGGAAACAGAATTAGCCCTCGACGTATGAACAACTTTTTTTGAAAAAATCCCCAAGCCGCGCGGTCACAATTTCTGCTCAAAATCTGACGTTCTGCAATTCACTCAAAAATGTTGGCAAACTGTTGCAAGTGATTCCCTGAAATGTTTTTTGGTGGAAACAGATGGGTTTTTAGCATCGGAAACAGAATTAGCCCTTGACGTCTGAACAACTTTTTTTGAAAAAATCCCTAAGCCGCGCGGTCACAATTTCTGCTCAAAATCTGACGTTCTGCAATTCACTCCAAAATGTTGGCAAACTGTTGCAAGTGATTCCCTGAAATGTTTTTCGGTGGAAACAGATGGGTTTTTATCATCGGAAACAGAATGAGCCCTCGACGTCTGAACAACCTTTTTTGAAAAAATCCCTAAGCCGCGCGGTCACAATTTCTGCTCAAAATCTGACGTTCTGCAATTCGCTCAAAAATGTTGGCAAACTGTTGCAAGTGATCCTCTGAAATGTTTTTCGGTGGAAACAGATGGGTTTTTATCATCGGAAACAGAATTAGCCCTCGACGTCTAAACAACTTTTTTTGAGAAAATCCCTAAGCCGCGCGGTCACGATTTCTGCTCAACATCTGACGTTCTGCAATTCACTCAAAAATGTTGGCAAACTGCTGCAAGTGATCCCCTGAAATGTTTTTCGGTGGAAACAGATGGGTTTTTATCATCGGAAACAGAATTAGCCCTTGACGTCTGAACAACTTTTTTTGAAAAAATCCCTAAGCCGCGCGGTCACAATTTCTGCTCAAAATCTGACGTTCTGCAATTCACTCAAAAATGTTGGCAAACTGTTGCAAGTGATTCCCTGAAATGTTTTTCGGTGGAAACAGATGGGTTTTTATCATCGGAAACAGAATGAGCCCTCGACGTCTGAACAACCTTTTTTGAAAAAATCCCTAAGCCGCGCGGTCACAATTTCTGCTCAAAATCTGACGTTCTGCAATTCGCTCAAAAATGTTGGCAAACTGTTGCAAGTGATCCTCTGAAATGTTTTTCGGTGGAAACAGATGGGTTTTTATCATCGGAAACAGAATTAGCCCTCGACGTCTAAACAACTTTTTTTGAAAAAATCCCTAAGCCGCGCGGTCACGATTTCTGCACAACATCTGACGTTCTGCAATTCACTCAAAAATGTTGGCAAACTGCTGCAAGTGATCCCCTGAAATGTTTTTTGGTGGAAACAGATGGGTTTTTATCATCGGAAACAGAATTAGCCCTTGACGTCTGAACAACTTTTTTTGAAAAAATCCCTAAGCCGCGCGGTCACAATTTATGCTCAAAATCTGACTTTCTGCAATTCACTCAAAAATGTTGGCAAACTGTTGCAAGTGATTCCCTGAAATGTTTTTTGGTGGAAACAGATGGGTTTTTATCATCGGAAACAGAATTAGCGCTTGACGTCTGAACAACTTTTTTTGAAAAAATCCCTAAGCCGCGCGGTCACAATTTCTGCTCAAAATCTGACGTTCTGCAATTCACTCAAAAATGTTGGCAAACTGTTGCAAGTGATCCCCTGAAATGTTTTTTGGTGGAAACAGATGGGTTTTTATCATCGGAAACAGAATTAGCCCTCGACGTCTGAACAACTTTTTTTGAAAAAATCCCTAAGCCGCGCGGTCACAATTTCTGCTCAAAATCTGACGTTCTGCAATTCACTCAAAAATGTTGGCAAACTGTTGCAAGTGATTCCCTGAAATGTTTTTTGGTGGAAACAGATGGGTTTTTATCATCGGAAACAGAATTAGCGCTTGACGTCTGAACAACTTTTTTTGAAAAAATCCGTAAGCCGCGCGGTCACAATTTCTGCTCAAAATCTGACGTTCTGCAATTCACTCAAAAATGTTGGCAAACTGTTGCAAGTGATTCCCTGAAATGTTTTTCGGTGGAAACAGATGGGTTTTTATCATCGGAAACAGAATTAGCCCTCGACGTCTGAACAACCTTTTTTGAAAAAATCCCTAAGCCGCGCGGTCACAATTTCTGCTAAAAATCTGACGTTCTGCAATTCGCTCCAAAATGTTGGCAAACTGTTGCAAGTGATCCCCTGAAATGTTTTTCGGTGGAAACAGATGGGTTTTTATCATCGGAAACAGAATTAGCGCTTGACGTCTGAACAACTTTTTTTGAAAAAATCCCTAAGCCGCGCGGTCACAATTTCTGCTCAAAATCTGACGTTCTGCAATTCACTCAAAAATGTTGGCAAACTGTTGCAAGTGATCCCATGAAATGTTTTTTGGTGGAAACAGATGGGTTTTTATCATCGGAAACAGAATTAGCCCTCGACGTATGAACAACTTTTTTTGAAAAAATCCCCAAGCCGCGCGGTTACAATTTCTGCTCAAAATCTGACGTTCTGCAATTCACTCAAAAATGTTGGCAAACTGTTGCAAGTGATTCCCTGAAATGTTTTTTGGTGGAAACAGATGGGTTTTTATCATCGGAAACAGAATTAGCGCTTGACGTCTGAACAACTTTTTTTGAAAAAATCCCTAAGCCGCGCGGTCACAATTTCTGCTCAAAATCTGACGTTCTGCAATTCACTCAAAAATGTTGGCAAACTGTTGCAAGTGATCCCCTGAAATGTTTTTTGGTGGAAACAGATGGGTTTTTATCATCGGAAACAGAATTAGCCCTCGACGTCTGAACAACTTTTTTTGAAAAAATCCCTAAGCCGCGCGGTCACAATTTCTGCTCAAAATCTGACGTTCTGCAATTCACTCAAAAATGTTGGCAAACTGTTGCAAGTGATTCCCTGAAATGTTTTTTGGTGGAAACAGATGGGTTTTTATCATCGGAAACAGAATTAGCGCTTGACGTCTGAACAACTTTTTTTGAAAAAATCCGTAAGCCGCGCGGTCACAATTTCTGCTCAAAATCTGACGTTCTGCAATTCACTCAAAAATGTTGGCAAACTGTTGCAAGTGATCCTCTGAAATGTTTTTCGGTGGAAACAGATGGGTTTTTATCATCGGAAACAGAATTAGCCCTCGACGTCTGAACAACTTTTTTTGAAAAAATCCCTATGCCGCGCGGTCACAATTTCTGCTAAAAATCTGACGTTCTGCAATTCACTCCAAAATGTTGGCAAACTGTTGCAAGTGATCCCCTGAAATGTTTTTCGGTGGAAACAGATGGGTTTTTATCATCGGAAACAGAATTAGCGCTTGACGTCTGAACAACTTTTTTTGAAAAAATCCCTAAGCCGCGCGGTCACAATTTCTGCTCAAAATCTGACGTTCTGCAATTCACTCAAAAATGTTGGCAAACTGTTGCAAGTGATCCCATGAAATGTTTTTTGGTGGAAACAGATGGGTTTTTATCATCGGAAACAGAATTAGCCCTCGACGTATGAACAACTTTTTTTGAAAAAATCCCCAAGCCGCGCGGTCACAATTTCTGCTCAAAATCTGACGTTCTGCAATTCACTCAAAAATGTTGGCAAACTGTTGCAAGTGATTCCCTGAAATGTTTTTTGGTGGAAACAGATGGGTTTTTAGCATCGGAAACAGAATTAGCCCTTGACGTCTGAACAACTTTTTTTGAAAAAATCCCTAAGCCGCGCGGTCACAATTTCTGCTCAAAATCTGACGTTCTGCAATTCACTCAAAAATGTTGGCAAACTGTTGCAAGTGATTCCCTGAAATGTTTTTCGGTGGAAACAGATGGGTTTTTATCATCGGAAACAGAATGAGCCCTCGACGTCTGAACAACCTTTTTTGAAAAAATCCCTAAGCCGCGCGGTCACAATTTCTGCTCAAAATCTGACGTTCTGCAATTCGCTCAAAAATGTTGGCAAACTGTTGCAAGTGATCCTCTGAAATGTTTTTCGGTGGAAACAGATGGGTTTTTATCATCGGAAACAGAATTAGCCCTCGACGTCTAAACAACTTTTTTTTGAAAAAATCCCTAAGCCGCGCGGTCACGATTTCTGCTCAACATCTGACGTTCTGCAATTCACTCAAAAATGTTGGCAAACTGCTGCAAGTGATCCCCTGAAATGTTTTTTGGTGGAAACAGATGGGTTTTTATCATCGGAAACAGAATTAGCCCTTGACGTCTGAACAACTTTTTTTGAAAAAATCCCTAAGCCGCGCGGTCACAATTTCAGCAAAAATCTGACGTTCTGCAATTCACTCAAAAATGTTGGCAAACTGTTGCAAGCGATCCCCTGAAAGGTTTTTTGGTGGAAACAGATGGGTTTTTATCATCGGAAACAGAATTAATCCTCGACGTCTGAACAACTTTTTTTGAAAAAATCCCTAAGCCGCGCGGTCACAATTTCTGTTCAAAATCTGACGTTCTGCAATTCACTCCAAAATGTTGGCAAACTGTTGCAAGTGATCCCCTGAAATGTTTTTTGGTGGAAACAGATGGGTTTTTATCATCGGAAACAGAATTAGCCCTCGACGTCTGAACAACTTTTTTTGAAAAAATCCCTAAGCCGCGCGGTCACAATTTCAGCAAAAATCTGACCTTCTGCAATTCACTCAAAAATGTTGGCAAACTGTTGCAAGTGATCCCCTGAAATGTTTTTCGGTGGAAACAGATGGGTTTTTATCATCGGAAACAGAATTAGCCCTTGACGTCTGAACAACATTTTTTGAAAAAATCCCTAAGCCGCGCGCTCACAATTTCTGCTCAAAATCTGACGTTCTGCAATTCACTCAAAAATGTTGGCAAACTGTTGCAAGTGATCCCCTGAAATGTTATTCGGTGGAAACAGATGGGTTTTTATCATCGGAAACAGAATTAGCCCTCGACGTCTGAACAACTTTTTTCGAAAAAATCCCTAAGCCGCGCGGTCACAATTTCTGCTCAAAATCTGACGTTCTGCAATTCACTCAAAAATGTTGGCAAACTGTTGCAAGTGATTCCCTGAAATGTTTTTTGGTGGAAACAGATGGGTTTTTATCATCGGAAACAGAATTAGCCCTCGACGTCTAAACAACTTTTTTTGAAAAAATCCCTAAGCCGCGCGGTCACGATTTCTGCTCAACATCTGACGTTCTGCAATTCACTCAAAAATGTTGGCAAACTGCTGCAAGTGATCCCCTGAAATGTTTTTTGGTGGAAACAGATGGGTTTTTATCATCAGAAACAGAATTAGCCCTTGACGTCTGAACAACTTTTTTTGAAAAAATCCCTAAGCCGCGCGGTCACAATTTCAGCAAAAATCTGACGTTCTGCAATTCACTCAAAAATGTTGGCAAACTGTTGCAAGCGATCCCCTGAAAGGTTTTTTGGTGGAAACAGATGGGTTTTTATCATCGGAAACAGAATTAATCCTCGACGTCTGAACAACTTTTTTTGAAAAAATCCCTAAGCCGCGCGGTCACAATTTCTGCTCAAAATCTGACGTTCTGCAATTCACTCAAAAATGTTGGCAAACTGTTGCAAGTGATTCCCTGAAATGTTTTTCGGTGGAAACAGATGGGTTTTTATCATCGGAAACAGAATTAGCCCTCGACGTCTGAACAACTTTTTTTGAAAAAATCCCTAAGCCGCGCGGTCACAATTTCAGCAAAAATCTGACGTTCTGCAATTCACTCAAAAATGTTGGCAAACTGTTGCAAGCGATCCCCTGAAAGGTTTTTTGGTGGAAACAGATGGGGTTTTATCATCGGAAACAGAATTAATCCTCGACGTCTGAACAACTTTTTTTGAAAAAATCCCTAAGCCGCGCGGTCACAATTTCTGCTCAAAATCTGACGTTCTGCAATTCACTCCAAAATGTTGGCAAACTGTTGCAAGTGATCCCCTGAAATGTTTTTCGGTGGAAACAGATGGGTTTTTATCATCGGAAACAGAATTAGCCCTCGACGTCTGAACAACTTTTTTTGAAAAAATCCCTAAGCCGCGCGGTCACAATTTCTGCTCAAAATCTGACGTTCTGCAATTCACTCAAAAATGTTGGCAAACTGTTGCAAGTGATTCCCTGAAATGTTTTTTGGTGGAAACAGATGGGTTTTTATCATCGGAAACAGAATTAGCGCTTGACGTCTGAACAACTTTTTTTGAAAAAATCCCTAAGCCGCGCGGTCACAATTTCTGCTCAAAATCTGACGTTCTGCAATTCACTCAAAAATGTTGGCAAACTGTTGCAAGTGATTCCCTGAAATGTTTTTCGGTGGAAACAGATGGGTTTTTAGCATCGGAAACAGAATTAGCCCTCGACGTCTGAACAACCTTTTTTGAAATAATTCCTAAGCCGCGCGGTCACAATTTCTGCTAAAAATCTGACGTTCTGCAATTCACTCAAAAATGTTGGCAAACTGTTGCAAGTGATCCCCTGAAATGTTTTTCGGTGGAAACAGATGGGTTTTTAGCATCGGAAACAGAATTAATCCTCGACGTCTGAACAACTTTTTTTGAAAAAATCCCTAAGCCGCGCGGTCACAATTTATGCTCAAAATCTGACTTTCTGCAATTCACTCAAAAATGTTGGCAAACTGTTGCAAGTGATTCCCTGAAATGCTTTTTGGTGGAAACAGATGGGTTTTTATCATCGGAAACAGAATTAGCGCTTGACGTCTGAACAACTTTTTTTGAAAAAATCCCTAAGTCGCGCGGTCACAATTTCTGCTCAAAATCTGACGTTCTGCAATCCACTCCAAAATGTTGGCAAACTGTTGCAAGTGATCCCCTGAAATGTTTTTCGGTGGAAACAGATGGGTTTTTATCATCGGAAACAGAATTAGCCCTCGACGTATGAACAACTTTTTTTGAAAAAATTCCTAAGCCGCGCGGTCACAATTTCTGCTCAAAATCTGACGTTCTGCAATTCGCTCAAAAATGTTGGCAAACTGTTGCAAGTGATCCTCTGAAATGTTTTTCGGTGGAAACAGATGGGTTTTTATCATCGGAAACAGAATTAGCCCTCGACGTCTAAACAACTTTTTTTGAAAAAATCCCTAAGCCGCGCGGTCACGATTTCTGCTCAACATCTGACGTTCTGCAATTCACTCAAAAATGTTGGCAAACTGCTGCAAGTGATCCCCTGAAATGTTTTTTGGTGGAAACAGATGGGTTTTTATCATCGGAAACAGAATTAGCCCTTGACGTCTGAACAACTTTTTTTGAAAAAATCCCTAAGCCGCGCGGTCACAATTTCAGCAAAAATCTGACGTTCTGCAATTCACTCAAAAATGTTGGCAAACTGTTGCAAGCGATCCCCTGAAAGGTTTTTTGCTGGAAACAGATGGGTTTTTATCATCGGAAACAGAATTAATCCTCGACGTCTGAACAACTTTTTTTGAAAAAATCCCTAAGCCGCGCGGTCACAATTTCTGCTCAAAATCTGACGTTCTGCAATTCACTCAAAAATGTTGGCAAACTGTTGCAAGTGATCCCCTGAAATGTTTTTTGGTGGAAACAGATGGGTTTTTATCATCGGAAACAGAATTAGCCCTCGACGTCTGAACAACTTTTTTTGAAAAAATCCCTAAGCCGCGCGGTCACAATTTCAGCAAAAATCTGACCTTCTGCAATTCACTCAAAAATGTTGGCAAACTGTTGCAAGTGATCCCCTGAAATGTTTTTCGGTGGAAACAGATGGGTTTTTATCATCGGAAACAGAATTAGCCCTTGACGTCTGAACAACATTTTTTGAAAAAATCCCTAAGCCGCGCGCTCACAATTTCTGCTCAAAATCTGACGTTCTGCAATTCACTCAAAAATGTTGGCAAACTGTTGCAAGTGATCCCCTGAAATGTTATTCGGTGGAAACAGATGGGTTTTTATCATCGGAAACAGAATTAGCCCTCGACGTCTGAACAACTTTTTTTGAAAAAATCCCTAAGCCGCGCGGTCACAATTTCTGCTCAAAATCTGACGTTCTGCAATTCACTCAAAAATGTTGGCAAACTGTTGCAAGTGATTCCCTGAAATGTTTTTTGGTGGAAACAGATGGGTTTTTATCATCGGAAACAGAATTAGCCCTCGACGTCTAAACAACTTTTTTTGAAAAAATCCCTAAGCCGCGCGGTCACGATTTCTGCTCAACATCTGACGTTCTGCAATTCACTCAAAAATGTTGGCAAACTGCTGCAAGTGATCCCCTGAAATGTTTTTTGGTGGAAACAGATGGGTTTTTATCATCGGAAACAGAATTAGCCCTCGACGTCTGAACAACTTTTTTTGAAAAAATCCCTAAGCCGCGCGGTCACAATTTCAGCAAAAATCTGACGTTCTGCAATTCACTCAAAAATGTTGGCAAACTGTTGCAAGCGATCCCCTGAAAGGTTTTTTGGTGGAAACAGATGGGTTTTTATCATCGGAAACAGAATTAATCCTCGACGTCTGAACAACTTTTTTTGAAAAAATCCCTAAGCCGCGCGGTCACAATTTCTGCTCAAAATCTGACGTTCTGCAATTCACTCCAAAATGTTGGCAAACTGTTGCAAGTGATCCCCTGAAATGTTTTTCGGTGGAAACAGATGGGTTTTTATCATCGGAAACAGAATTAGCCCTCGACGTCTGAACAACTTTTTTTGAAAAAATCCCTAAGCCGCGCGGTCACAATTTCTGCTCAAAATCTGACGTTCTGCAATTCACTCAAAAATGTTGGCAAACTGTTGCAAGTGATTCCCTGAAATGTTTTTTGGTGGAAACAGATGGGTTTTTATCATCGGAAACAGAATTAGCGCTTGACGTCTGAACAACTTTTTTTGAAAAAATCCCTAAGCCGCGCGGTCACAATTTCTGCTCAAAATCTGACGTTCTGCAATTCACTCAAAAATGTTTGCAAACTGTTGCAAGTGATTCCCTGAAATGTTTTTCGGTGGAAACAGATGGGTTTTTAGCATCGGAAACAGAATTAGCCCTCGACGTCTGAACAACCTTTTTTGAAATAATTCCTAAGCCGCGCGGTCACAATTTCTGCTAAAAATCTGACGTTCTGCAATTCACTCAAAAATGTTGGCAAACTGTTGCAAGTGATCCCCTGAAATGTTTTTCGGTGGAAACAGATGGGTTTTTAGCATCGGAAACAGAATTAATCCTCGACGTCTGAACAACTTTTTTTGAAAAAATCCCTAAGCCGCGCGGTCACAATTTATGCTCAAAATCTGACTTTCTGCAATTCACTCAAAAATGTTGGCAAACTGTTGCAAGTGATTCCCTGAAATGCTTTTTGGTGGAAACAGATGGGTTTTTATCATCGGAAACAGAATTAGCGCTTGACGTCTGAACAACTTTTTTTGAAAAAATCCCTAAGCCGCGCGGTCACAATTTCTGCTCAAAATCTGACGTTCTGCAATCCACTCCAAAATGTTGGCAAACTGTTGCAAGTGATCCCCTGAAATGTTTTTCGGTGGAAACAGATGGGTTTTTATCATCGGAAACAGAATTAGCCCTCGACGTATGAACAACTTTTTTTGAAAAAATCCCTAAGCCGCGCGGTCACAATTTCTGCTCAAAATCTGACGTTCTGCAATTCGCTCAAAAATGTTGGCAAACTGTTGCAAGTGATCCTCTGAAATGTTTTTCGGTGGAAACAGATGGGTTTTTATCATCGGAAACAGAATTAGCCCTCGACGTCTAAACAACTTTTTTTGAAAAAATCCCTAAGCCGCGCGGTCACGATTTCTGCTCAACATCTGACGTTCTGCAATTCACTCAAAAATGTTGGCAAACTGTTGCAAGTGATTCCCTAAAATGTTTTTTGGTGGAAACAGATGGGTTTTTATCATCGGAAACAGAATTAGCGCTTGACGTCTGAACAACTTTTTTTGAAAAAATCCCTAAGCCGCGCGGTCACAATTTCTGCTCAAAATCTGACGTTCTGCAATTCACTCAAAAATGTTGGCAAACTGTTGCAAGTGATTCCCTGAAATGTTTTTCGGTGGAAACAGATGGGTTTTTAGCATCGGAAACAGAATTAGCCCTCGACGTCTGAACAACCTTTTTTGAAATAATTCCTAAGCCGCGCGGTCACAATTTCTGCTAAAAATCTGACGTTCTGCAATTCACCCCAAAATGTTGGCAAACTGTTGCAAGTGATCCCCTGAAATGTTTTTCGATGGAAACAGATGGGTTTTTAGCATCGGAAACAGAATTAATCCTCGACGTCTGAACAACTTTTTTTGAAAAAATCCCTAAGCCGCGCGGTCACAATTTATGCTCAAAATCTGACTTTCTGCAATTCACTCAAAAATGTTGGCAAACTGTTGCAAGTGATTCCCTGAAATGCTTTTTGGTGGAAACAGATGGGTTTTTATCATCGGAAACAGAATTAGCCCTTGACGTCTGAACAACTTTTTTTGAAAAAATCCCTAAGCCGCGCGGTCACAATTTCTGCTCAAAATCTGACGTTCTGCAATTCGCTCAAAAATGTTGGCAAACTGTTGCAAGTGATCCTCTGAAATGTTTTTCGGTGGAAACAGATGGGTTTTTATCATCGGAAACAGAATTAGCCCTCGACGTCTAAACAACTTTTTTTGAAAAAATCCCTAAGCCGCGCGGTCACGATTTCTGCTCAACATCTGACGTTCTGCAATTCACTCAAAAATGTTGGCAAACTGCTGCAAGTGATCCCCTGAAATGTTTTTTGGTGGAAACAGATGGGTTTTTATCATCGGAAACAGAATTAGCCCTTGACGTCTGAACAACTTTTTTTGAAAAAATCCCTAAGCCGCGCGGTCACAATTTCAGCAAAAATCTGACGTTCTGCAATTCACTCAAAAATGTTGGCAAACTGTTGCAAGCGATCCCCTGAAAGGTTTTTTGCTGGAAACAGATGGGTTTTTATCATCGGAAACAGAATTAATCCTCGACGTCTGAACAACTTTTTTTGAAAAAATCCCTAAGCCGCGCGGTCACAATTTCTGCTCAAAATCTGACGTTCTGCAATTCACTCAAAAATGTTGGCAAACTGTTGCAAGTGATCCCCTGAAATGTTTTTTGGTGGAAACAGATGGGTTTTTATCATCGGAAACAGAATTAGCCCTCGACGTCTGAACAACTTTTTTTGAAAAAATCCCTAAGCCGCGCGGTCACAATTTCAGCAAAAATCTGACCTTCTGCAATTCACTCAAAAATGTTGGCAAACTGTTGCAAGTGATCCCCTGAAATGTTTTTCGGTGGAAACAGATGGGTTTTTATCATCGGAAACAGAATTAGCCCTTGACGTCTGAACAACATTTTTTGAAAAAATCCCTAAGCCGCGCGCTCACAATTTCTGCTCAAAATCTGACGTTCTGCAATTCACTCAAAAATGTTGGCAAACTGTTGCAAGTGATCCCCTGAAATGTTATTCGGTGGAAACAGATGGGTTTTTATCATCGGAAACAGAATTAGCCCTCGACGTCTGAACAACTTTTTTTGAAAAAATCCCTAAGCCGCGCGGTCACAATTTCTGCTCAAAATCTGACGTTCTGCAATTCACTCAAAAATGTTGGCAAACTGTTGCAAGTGATTCCCTGAAATGTTTTTTGGTGGAAACAGATGGGTTTTTATCATCGGAAACAGAATTAGCCCTCGACGTCTAAACAACTTTTTTTGAAAAAATCCCTAAGCCGCGCGGTCACGATTTCTGCTCAACATCTGACGTTCTGCAATTCACTCAAAAATGTTGGCAAACTGCTGCAAGTGATCCCCTGAAATGTTTTTTGGTGGAAACAGATGGGTTTTTATCATCGGAAACAGAATTAGCCCTCGACGTCTGAACAACTTTTTTTGAAAAAATCCCTAAGCCGCGCGGTCACAATTTCAGCAAAAATCTGACGTTCTGCAATTCACTCAAAAATGTTGGCAAACTGTTGCAAGCGATCCCCTGAAAGGTTTTTTGGTGGAAACAGATGGGTTTTTATCATCGGAAACAGAATTAATCCTCGACGTCTGAACAACTTTTTTTGAAAAAATCCCTAAGCCGCGCGGTCACAATTTCTGCTCAAAATCTGACGTTCTGCAATTCACTCCAAAATGTTGGCAAACTGTTGCAAGTGATCCCCTGAAATGTTTTTCGGTGGAAACAGATGGGTTTTTATCATCGGAAACAGAATTAGCCCTCGACGTCTGAACAACTTTTTTTGAAAAAATCCCTAAGCCGCGCGGTCACAATTTCTGCTCAAAATCTGACGTTCTGCAATTCACTCAAAAATGTTGGCAAACTGTTGCAAGTGATTCCCTGAAATGTTTTTTGGTGGAAACAGATGGGTTTTTATCATCGGAAACAGAATTAGCGCTTGACGTCTGAACAACTTTTTTTGAAAAAATCCCTAAGCCGCGCGGTCACAATTTCTGCTCAAAATCTGACGTTCTGCAATTCACTCAAAAATGTTTGCAAACTGTTGCAAGTGATTCCCTGAAATGTTTTTCGGTGGAAACAGATGGGTTTTTAGCATCGGAAACAGAATTAGCCCTCGACGTCTGAACAACCTTTTTTGAAATAATTCCTAAGCCGCGCGGTCACAATTTCTGCTAAAAATCTGACGTTCTGCAATTCACTCAAAAATGTTGGCAAACTGTTGCAAGTGATCCCCTGAAATGTTTTTCGGTGGAAACAGATGGGTTTTTAGCATCGGAAACAGAATTAATCCTCGACGTCTGAACAACTTTTTTTGAAAAAATCCCTAAGCCGCGCGGTCACAATTTATGCTCAAAATCTGACTTTCTGCAATTCACTCAAAAATGTTGGCAAACTGTTGCAAGTGATTCCCTGAAATGCTTTTTGGTGGAAACAGATGGGTTTTTATCATCGGAAACAGAATTAGCGCTTGACGTCTGAACAACTTTTTTTGAAAAAATCCCTAAGCCGCGCGGTCACAATTTCTGCTCAAAATCTGACGTTCTGCAATCCACTCCAAAATGTTGGCAAACTGTTGCAAGTGATCCCCTGAAATGTTTTTCGGTGGAAACAGATGGGTTTTTATCATCGGAAACAGAATTAGCCCTCGACGTATGAACAACTTTTTTTGAAAAAATCCCTAAGCCGCGCGGTCACAATTTCTGCTCAAAATCTGACGTTCTGCAATTCGCTCAAAAATGTTGGCAAACTGTTGCAAGTGATCCTCTGAAATGTTTTTCGGTGGAAACAGATGGGTTTTTATCATCGGAAACAGAATTAGCCCTCGACGTCTAAACAACTTTTTTTGAAAAAATCCCTAAGCCGCGCGGTCACGATTTCTGCTCAACATCTGACGTTCTGCAATTCACTCAAAAATGTTGGCAAACTGCTGCAAGTGATCCCCTGAAATGTTTTTTGGTGGAAACAGATGGGTTTTTATCATCGGAAACAGAATTAGCCCTTGACGTCTGAACAACTTTTTTTGAAAAAATCCCTAAGCCGCGCGGTCACAATTTCAGCAAAAATCTGACGTTCTGCAATTCACTCCAAAATGTTGGCAAACTGTTGCAAGTGATCCCCTGAAATGTTTTTCGGTGGAAACAGATGGGTTTTTATCATCGGAAACAGAATTAGCCCTCGACATCTGAACAACTTTTTTTGAAAAAATCCCTAAGCCGCGCGGTCACAATTTCTGCTCAAAATCTGACGTTCTGCAATTCACTCAAAAATGTTGGCAAACTGTTGCAAGTGATTCCCTGAAATGTTTTTTGGTGGAAACAGATGGGTTTTTATCATCGGAAACAGAATTAGCGCTTGACGTCTGAACAACTTTTTTTGAAAAAATCCCTAAGCCGCGCGGTCACAATTTCTGCTCAAAATCTGACGTTCTGCAATTCACTCAAAAATGTTGGCAAACTGTTGCAAGTGATTCCCTGAAATGTTTTTCGGTGGAAACAGATGGGTTTTTAGCATCGGAAACAGAATTAGCCCTCGACGTCTGAACAACCTTTTTTGAAATAATTCCTAAGCCGCGCGGTCACAATTTCTGCTAAAAATCTGACGTTCTGCAATTCACCCCAAAATGTTGGCAAACTGTTGCAAGTGATCCCCTGAAATGTTTTTCGATGGAAACAGATGGGTTTTTAGCATCGGAAACAGAATTAATCCTCGACGTCTGAACAACTTTTTTTGAAAAAATCCCTAAGCCGCGCGGTCACAATTTATGCTCAAAATCTGACTTTCTGCAATTCACTCAAAAATGTTGGCAAACTGTTGCAAGTGATTCCCTGAAATGCTTTTTGGTGGAAACAGATGGGTTTTTATCATCGGAAACAGAATTAGCCCTTGACGTCTGAACAACTTTTTTTGAAAAAATCCCTAAGCCGCGCGGTCACAATTTCTGCTCAAAATCTGACGTTCTGCAATTCGCTCAAAAATGTTGGCAAACTGTTGCAAGTGATCCTCTGAAATGTTTTTCGGTGGAAACAGATGGGTTTTTATCATCGGAAACAGAATTAGCCCTCGACGTCTAAACAACTTTTTTTGAAAAAATCCCTAAGCCGCGCGGTCACGATTTCTGCTCAACATCTGACGTTCTGCAATTCACTCAAAAATGTTGGCAAACTGCTGCAAGTGATCCCCTGAAATGTTTTTTGTTGGAAACAGATGGGTTTTTATCATCGGAAACAGAATTAGCCCTTGACGTCTGAACAACTTTTTTTGAAAAAATCCCTAAGCCGCGCGGTCACAATTTCAGCAAAAATCTGACGTTCTGCAATTCACTCAAAAATGTTGGCAAACTGTTGCAAGCGATCCCCTGAAAGGTTTTTTGGTGGAAACAGATGGGTTTTTATCATCGGAAACAGAATTAATCCTCGACGTCTGAACAACTTTTTTTGAAAAAATCCCTAAGCCGCGCGGTCACAATTTCTGCTCAAAATCTGACGTTCTGCAATTCACTCAAAAATGTTGGCAAACTGTTGCAAGTGATCCCCTGAAATGTTTTTTGGTGGAAACAGATGGGTTTTTATCATCGGAAACAGAATTAGCCCTCGACGTCTGAACAACTTTTTTTGAAAAAATCCCTAAGCCGCGCGGTCACAATTTCAGCAAAAATCTGACCTTCTGCAATTCACTCAAAAATGTTGGCAAACTGTTGCAAGTGATCCCCTGAAATGTTTTTCGGTGGAAACAGATGGGTTTTTATCATCGGAAACAGAATTAGCCCTTGACGTCTGAACAACATTTTTTGAAAAAATCCCTAAGCCGCGCGGTCACAATTTCTGCTCAAAATCTGACGTTCTGCAATTCACTCAAAAATGTTGGCAAACTGTTGCAAGTGATCCCCTGAAATGTTTTTTGGTGGAAACAGATGGGTTTTTATCATCGGAAACAGAATTAGCCCTCGACGTATGAACAACTTTTTTTGAAAAAATCCCTAAGCCGCGCGGTCACAATTTTTGCTCAAAATCTGACGTTCTGCAATTCACTCAAAAATGTTGGCAAACTGTTGCAAGTGATTCCCTGAAATGTTTTTTGGTGGAAACAGATGGGTTTTTAGCATCGGAAACAGAATTAGCCCTTGACGTCTGAACAACCTTTTTTGAAAAAATCCCTAAGCCGCGCGGTCACAATTTCTGCTCAAAATCTGACGTTCTGCAATTCGCTCAAAAATGTTGGCAAACTGTTGCAAGTGATCCTCTGAAATGTTTTTCGGTGGAAACAGATGGGTTTTTATCATCGGAAACAGAATTAGCCCTCGACGTCTGAACAACTTTTTTTGAAAAAATCCCTATGCCGCGCGGTCACAATTTCTGCTAAAAATCTGACGTTCTGCAATTCACTCCAAAATGTTGGCAAACTGTTGCAAGTGATCCCCTGATTTTTTTTTCGGTGGAAACAGATGGGTTTTTATCATCGGAAACAGAATTAGCCCTCGACGTCTGAACAACTTTTTTTGAAAAAATCCCTAAGCCGCGCGGTCACAATTTCTGCTCAAAATCTGACGTTCTGCAATTCACTCAAAAATGTTGGCAAACTGTTGCAAGTGATCCCCTGAAATGTTTTTCGGTGGAAACAGATGGGTTTTTATCATCGGAAACAGAATTAGCGCTTGACGTCTAAACAACTTTTTTTGAAAAAATCCCTAAGCCGCGCGGTCACAATTTCTGCTCAAAATCTGACGTTCTGCAATTCACTCAAAAATGTTGGCAAACTGTTGCAAGTGATTCCCTGAAATGTTTTTCGGTGGAAACAGATGGGTTTTTAGCATCGGAAACAGAATTAGCCCTTGACGTCTGAACAACTTTTTTTGAAAAAATCCCTAAGCCGCGCGGTCACAATTTCTGCTCAAAATCTGACGTTCTGCAATTCGCCCAAAAATGTTGGCAAACTGTTGCAAGTGATTCCCTGAAATGTTTTTCAGTGGAAACAGATGGGTTTTTATCATCGGAAACAGAATTAGCCCTCGACGTATGAACAACTTTTTTTGAAAAAATCCCTAAGCCGCGCGGTCACAATTTCTGCTCAAAATCTGACGTTCTGCAATTCACTCCAAAATGTTGGCAAACTGTTGCAAGTGATCCCCTGAAATGTTTTTCGGTGGAAACAGATGGGTTTTTATCATCGGAAACAGAATTAGCCCTCGACGTCTGAACAACTTTTTTTGAAAAAATCCCTAAGCCGCGCGGTCACAATTTCTGCTCAAAATCTGACGTTCTGCAATTCACTCAAAAATGTTGGCAAACTGTTGCAAGTGATTCCCTGAAATGTTTTTCGGTGGAAACAGATGGGTTTTTAGCATCGGAAACAGAATTAGCCCTCGACGTCTGAACAACCTTTTTTGAAAAAATTCCTAAGCCGCGCGGTCACAATTTCTGCTAAAAATCTGACGTTCTGCAATTCACTCAAAAATGTTGGCAAACTGTTGCAAGTGATCCCCTGAAATGTTTTTCGGTGGAAACAGATGGGTTTTTAGCATCGGAAACAGAATTAATCCTCGACGTCTGAACAACTTTTTTTTAAAAAATCCCTAAGCCGCGCGGTCACAATTTATGCTCAAAATCTGACTTTCTGCAATTCACTCAAAAATGTTGGCAAACTGTTGCAAGTGATTCCCTGAAATGTTTTTTGGTGGAAACAGATGGGTTTTTATCATCGGAAACAGAATTAGCGCTTGACGTCTGAACACCTTTTTTTGAAAAAATCCCTAAGCCGCGCGGTCACAATTTCTGCTCAAAATCTGACGTTCTGCAATTCACTCAAAAATGTTGGTAACTGTTGCAAGTGATTCCCTGAAATGTTTTTTGGTGGAAACAGATGGGTATTTATCATCGGAAACAGAATTAGCCCTTGACGTCTGAAATTTTTTTTTTGAAAAAATCCCTAAGCCGCGCGGTCACAATTTCTGCTCAAAATCTGACGTTCTGCAATTCACTCAAAAATGTTGGCAAACTGTTGCAAGTGATTCCCTGAAATGTTTTTCGGTGGAAACAGATGGGTTTTTAGCATCGGAAACAGAATTAGCCCTTGACGTCTGAACAACTTTTTTTGAAAAAATCCCTAAGCCGCGCGGTCACAATTTCTGCTCAAAAGCTGACGTTCTGCAATTCACTCAAAAATGTTGGCAAACTGTTGCAAGTGATCCCCTGAAATGTTATTCGGTGGAAACAGATCGGTTTTTATCATTGGAAACAGAATTAGCCCTCGACGTCTGAACAACTTTTTTTGAAAAAATCCCTAAGCCGCGCGGTCACAATTTCTGCTCAAAATCTGACGTTCTGCAATTCACTCAAAAATGTTGGCAAACTGTTGCAAGTGATCCCCTGAAATGTTTTTTGGTGGAAACAGATTGGGTTTTATCATCGGAAACAGAATTAATCCTCGACGTCTGAACAATTTTTTTTGAAAAAATCCCTAAGCCGCGCGATCACAATTTCTGCTCAAAATCTGACTTTCTGCAATTCACTCAAAAATGTTGGCAAACTGTTGCAACCGATCCCCTGAAATGTTTTTCGGTGGAAACAGATGGGTTTTTATCATCGGAAACAGAATTAGCCCTCGACGTCTGAACAACTTTTTTTGAAAAAATCCCTAAGCCGCGCGGTCACAATTTCTGCTCAAAATCTGACGTTCTGCAATTCACTCAAAAATGTAGGCAAACTGTTGCAAGTGATCCCCTGAAATGTTTTTCGGTGGAAACAGATGGGTTTTTATCATCGGAAACAGAATTAGCCCTCGACGTCTGAACAACTTTTTTTGAAAAAATCCCTAAGCCGCGCGGTCACAATTTCTGCTCAAAATCTGACGTTCTGCAATTCACTCAAAAATGTTGGCAAACTGTTGCAAGTGATCCCCTGAAATGTTTTTTGGTGGAAACAGATTGGGTTTTATCATCGGAAACAGAATTAGCCCTCGACGTCTGAACAACTTTTTTTGAAAAAATTCCTAAGCCGCGCGGTCACAATCTCTGCTCAAAATCTGACGTTCTGCAATTCACTCAAAAATGTTGGCAAACTGTTGCAAGCGATCCCCTGAAATGTTTTTCGGTGGAAACAGATGGGTTTTTATCATCGGAAACAGAATTAGCCCTCGACGTCTGAACAACTTTTTTTGAAAAAATCCCTAAGCCGCGCGGTCACAATTTCTGCTCAAAATCTGACGTTCTGCAATTCACTCAAAAATGTAGGCAAACTGTTGCAAGTGATCCCCTGAAATGTTTTTCGGTGGAAACAGATGGGTTTTTATCATCGGAAACAGAATTAGCCCTCGACGTCTGAACAACTTTTTTTGAAAAAATTCCTAAGCCGCGCGGTCACCATTTCTGCTCAAAATCTGATGTTCTGCAATTCACTCAAAAATGTTGGCAAACTGTTGCAAGTGATCCCCTGAAATGTTTTTCGGTGGAAACAGATGGGTTTTTATCATCGGAAACAGAATTAGCTCTTGACGTCTGAACAACTTTTTTTGAAAAAATCCCTAAGCCGCGCGGTCACAATTTCTGCTCAAAATCTGACGTTCTGCAATTCACTCAAAAATGTTGGCAAACTGTTGCAAGTGATCCCCTGAAATGTTTTTCGGTGGAAACAGATGGGTTTTTAGCATCGGAAACAGAATTAGCCCTCGACGTCTGAACAACCTTTTTTGAAAAAATTCCTAAGCCGCGCGGTCACAATTTCTGCTCAAAATCTGACGTTCTGCAATTCACTCAAATATGTTGGCAAACTGTTGCAAGTGATCCCCTGAAATGTTTTTCGGTGGAAACAGATGGGTTTTTTGCATCGGAAACAGAATTAGCCCTCGACGTCTGAAGAACCTTTTTTGAAAAAATTCCTAAGCCGCGCGGTCACAATTTCTGCTCAAAATCTGACGTTCTGCAATTCACTCAAATATGTTGGCAAACTGTTGCAAGTGATCCCCTGAAATGGTTTTCGGTGGAAACAGATGGGTTTTTATCATCGGAAACAGAATTAGCCCTCGACGTCTGAACAACTTTTTTTGAAAAAATCCCTAAGCCGCGCGGTCACAATTTCTGCTCAAAATCTGGCGTTCTGCAATTCACTCAAAAATGTTGGCAAACTGTTGCAAGTGATTCCCTGAAATGTTTTTCGGTGGAAACAGATGGGTTTTTATCATCGGAAACAGAATTAGCCCTCGACGTCTGAACAACTTTTTTTGAAAAAATCCCTAAGCCGCGCGGTCACAATTTCTGCTCAAAATCTGACGTTCTGCAATTCACTCAAAAATGTTGGCAAACTGTTGCAAGTGATCCCCTGAAATGTTTTTCGGTGGAAACAGATGGGTTTTTATCATCGGAAACAGAATTAGCGCTTGACGTCTAAACAACTTTTTTTGAAAAAATCCCTAAGCCGCGCGGTCACAATTTCTGCTAAAAATCTGACGTTCTACAATTCACTCCAAAATGTTGGCAAACTGTTGCAAGTGATCCCCTGAAATGTTTTTCGGTGGAAACAGATGGGTTTTTATCATCGGAAACAGAATTAGCCCTCGACGTCTGAACAACTTTTTTTGAAAAAATCCCTAAGCCGCGCGGTCACAATTTCTGCTCAAAATCTGACGTTCTGCAATTCACTCAAAAATGTTGGCAAACTGTTGCAAGTGATCCCCTGAAATGTTTTTCGGTGGAAACAGATGGGTTTTTATCATCGGAAACAGAATTAGCGCTTGACGTCTAAACAACTTTTTTTGAAAAAATCCCTAAGCCGCGCGGTCACAATTTCTGCTCAAAATCTGACGTTCTGCAATTCACTCAAAAATGTTGGCAAACTGTTGCAAGTGATTCCCTGAAATGTTTTTCGGTGGAAACAGATGGGTTTTTAGCATCGGAAACAGAATTAGCCCTCGACGTCTGAACAACTTTTTTTGAAAAAATCCCTAAGCCGCGCGGTCACAATTTCTGCTCAAAATCTGACGTTCTGCAATTCGCCCAAAAATGTTGGCAAACTGTTGCAAGTGATTCCCTGAAATGTTTTTCGGTGGAAACAGATGGGTTTTTATCATCGGAAACAGAATTAGCCCTCGACGTCTGAACAACTTTTTTTGAAAAAATCCCTAAGCCGCGCGGTCACAATTTCTGCTCAAAATCTGACGTTCTGCAATTCACTCAAAAATGTTGGCAAACTGTTGCAAGTGATTCCCTGAAATGTTTTTTGGTGGAAACAGATGGGTTTTTATCATCGGAAACAGAATTAGCGCTTGACGTCTGAACAACTTTTTTTGAAAAAATCCCTAAGCCGCGCGGTCACAATTTCTGCTCAAAATCTGACGTTCTGCAATTCACTCAAAAATGTTTGCAAACTGTTGCAAGTGATTCCCTGAAATGTTTTTCGGTGGAAACAGATGGGTTTTTATCATCGGAAACAGAATTAGCCCTTGACGTCTGAAATTTTTTTTTTGAAAAAATCCCTAAGCCGCGCGGTCACAATTTCTGCTCAAAAGCTGACGTTCTGCAATTCACTCAAAAATGTTGGCAAACTGTTGCAAGTGATCCCCTGAAATGTTATTCGGTGAAAACAGATCGGTTTTTATCATTGGAAACAGAATTAGCCCTCGACGTCTGAACAACTTTTTTTGAAAAAATCCCTAAGCCGCGCGGTCACAATTTCTGCTCAAAATCTGACGTTCTGCAATTCACTCAAAAATGTTGGCAAACTGTTGCAAGTGATCCCCTGAAATGTTTTTTGGTGGAAACAGATTGGGTTTTATCATCGGAAACAGAATTAATCCTCGACGTCTGAACAATTTTTTTTGAAAAAATCCCTAAGCCGCGCGATCACAATTTCTGCTCAAAATCTGACTTTCTGCAATTCACTCAAAAATGTTGGCAAACTGTTGCAAGCGATCCCCTGAAATGTTTTTCGGTGGAAACAGATGGGTTTTTATCATCGGAAACAGAATTAGCCCTCGACGTCTGAACAACTTTTTTTGAAAAAATCCCTAAGCCGCGCGGTCACAATTTCTGCTCAAAATCTGACGTTCTGCAATTCACTCAAAAATGTAGGCAAACTGTTGCAAGTGATCCCCTGAAATGTTTTTCGGTGGAAACAGATGGGTTTTTATCATCGGAAACAGAATTAGCCCTCGACGTCTGAACAACTTTTTTTGAAAAAATTCCTAAGCCGCGCGGTCACCATTTCTGCTCAAAATCTGATGTTCTGCAATTCACTCAAAAATGTTGGCAAACTGTTGCAAGTGATCCCCTGAAATGTTTTTCGGTGGAAACAGATGGGTTTTTATCATCGGAAACAGAATTAGCTCTTGACGTCTGAAGAACCTTTTTTGAAAAAATTCCTAAGCCGCGCGGTCACAATTTCTGCTCAAAATCTGACGTTCTGCAATTCACTCAAAAATGTTGGCAAACTGTTGCAAGTGATCCCCTGAAATGTTTTTCGGTGGAAACAGATGGGTTTTTATCATCGGAAACAGAATTAGCGCTTGACGTCTAAACAACTTTTTTTGAAAAAATCCCTAAGCCGCGCGGTCACAATTTCTGCTCAAAATCTGACGTTCTGCAATTCACTCAAAAATGTTGGCAAACTGTTGCAAGTGATTCCCTGAAATGTTTTTCGGTGGAAACAGATGGGTTTTTAGCATCGGAAACAGAATTAGCCCTTGACGTCTGAACAACTTTTTTTGAAAAAATCCCTAAGCCGCGCGGTCACAATTTCTGCTCAAAATCTGACGTTCTGCAATTCGCTCAAAAATGTTGGCAAACTGTTGCAAGTGATTCCCTGAAATGTTTTTCGGTGGAAACAGATGGGTTTTTATCATCGGAAACAGAATTAGCCCTCGACGTCTGAACAACTTTTTTTGAAAAAATTCCTAAGCCGCGCGGTCACCATTTCTGCTCAAAATCTGATGTTCTGCAATTCACTCAAAAATGTTGGCAAACTGTTGCAAGTGATCCCCTGAAATGTTTTTCGGTGGAAACAGATGGGTTTTTATCATCGGAAACAGAATTAGCTCTTGACGTCTGAACAACTTTTTTTGAAAAAATCCCTAAGCCGCACGGTCACAATTTCTGCTCAAAATCTGACGTTCTGCAATTCACTCAAAAATGTTGGCAAACTGTTGCAAGTGATCCCCTGAAATGTTTTTCGGTGGAAACAGATGGGTTTTTAGCATCGGAAACAGAATTAGCCCTCGACGTCTGAACAACCTTTTTTGAAAAAATTCCTAAGCCGCGCGGTCACAATTTCTGCTAAAAATCTGACGTTCTGCAATTCACTCAAAAATGTTGGCAAACTGTTGCAAGTGATCCCCTGAAATGTTTTTCGGTGGAAACAGATGGGTTTTTAGCATCGGAAACAGAATTAGCGCTTGACGTCTAAACACCTTTTTTTGAAATCATCCCTAAGCCGCGCGGTCACAATTTCTGCTCAAAATCTGACGTTCTGCAATTCACTCAAATATGTTGGCAAACTGTTGCAAGTGATCCCCTGAAATGTTTTTTGGTGGAAACAGATGGGTTTTTATCATCGGAAACAGAATTAGCCCTCGACGTATGAACAACTTTTTTTGAAAAAATCCCTAAGCCGCGCGGTCACAATTTCTGCTCAAAATCTGACGTTCTGCAATTCACTCAAAAATGTTGGCAAACTGTTGCAAGTGATCCCCTGAAATGTTTTTCGGTGGAAACAGATGGGTTTTTAGCATCGGAAACAGAATTAGCCCTCGACGTCTGAACAACCTTTTTTGAAAAAATTCCTAAGCCGCGCGGTCACAATTTCTGCTCAAAATCTGACGTTCTGCAATTCACTCAAAAATGTTGGCAAACTGTTGCAAGTGATCCCCTGAAATGTTTTTCAGTGGAAACAGATGGGTTTTTATCATCGGAAACAGAATTAGCCCTCGACGTATGAACAACTTTTTTTGAAAAAATCCCTAAGCCGCGCGATCACAATTTCTGCTCAAAATCTGACTTTCTGCAATTCACTCAAAAATGTTGGCAAACTGTTGCAAGTGATTCCCTGAAATGTTTTTCGGTGGAAACAGATGGGTTTTTATCATCGGAAACAGAATTAGCGCTTGACGTCTGAACAACTTTTTTTGAAAAAATCCCTAAGCCGCGCGGTCACAATTTCTGCTCAAAATCTGACGTTCTGCAATTCACTCAAAAATGTTTGCAAACTGTTGCAAGTGATCCCCTGAAATGTTTTTCGGTGGAAACAGATGGGTTTTTATCATCGGAAACAGAATTAGCTCTTGACGTCTGAACAACTTTTTTTGAAAAAATCCCTAAGCCGCGCGGTCACAATTTCTGCTCAAAATCTGACGTTCTGCAATTCACTCAAAAATGTTGGCAAACTGTTGCAAGTGATCCCCTGAAATGTTTTTCGGTGGAAACAGATGGGTTTTTAGCATCGGAAACAGAATTAGCCCTCGACGTCTGAACAACCTTTTTTGAAAAAATTCCTAAGCCGCGCGGTCACAATTTCTGCTAAAAATCTGACGTTCTGCAATTCACTCAAAAATGTTGGCAAACTGTTGCAAGTGATCCCCTGAAATGTTTTTCTGTGGAAACAGATGGTTTTTTAGCATCGGAAACAGAATTAGCGCTTGACGTCTAAACAACTTTTTTTGAAATTATCCCTCAGCCGCGCGGTCACAATTTCTGCTCAAAATCTGACGTTCTGCAATTCACTCAAATATGTTGGCAAACTGTTGCAAGTGATCCCCTGAAATGTTTTTTGGTGGAAACAGATGGGTTTTTATCATCGGAAACAGAATTAGCCCTCGACGTATGAACAACTTTTTTTGAAAAAATCCCTAAGCCGCGCGGTCACAATTTCTGCTCAAAATCTGACGTTCTGCAATTCACTCAAAAATGTTGGCAAACTGTTGCAAGTGATCCCCTGAAATGTTTTTCGGTGGAAACAGATGGGTTTTTAGCATCGGAAACAGAATTAGCCCTCGACGTCTGAACAACCTTTTTTGAAAAAATTCCTAAGCCGCGCGGTCACAATTTCTGCTCAAAATCTGACGTTCTGCAATTCACTCAAAAATGTTGGCAAACTGTTGCAAGTGATCCCCTGAAATGTTTTTCGGTGGAAACAGATGGGTTTTTTGCATCGGAAACAGAATTAGCCCTCGACGTCTGAAGAACCTATTTTGAAAAAATTCCTAAGCCGCGCGGTCACAATTTCTGCTCAAAATCTGACGTTCTGCAATTCACTCAAATATGTTGGCAAACTGTTGCAAGTGATCCCCTGAAATGGTTTTCGGTGGAAACAGATGGGTTTTTATCATCGGAAACAGAATTAGCCCTCGACGTCTGAACAACTTTTTTTGAAAAAATCCCTAAGCCGCGCGGTCACAATTTCTGCTCAAAATCTGACGTTCTGCAATTCACTCAAAAATGTTGGCAAACTGTTGCAAGTGATTCCCTGAAATGTTTTTCGGTGGAAACAGATGGGTTTTCATCATCGGAAACAGAATTAGCCCTCGACGTATGAAGAACTTTTTTTGAAAAAATCCCTAAGCCGCGCGGTCACAATTTCTGCTAAAAATCTGACGTTCTGCAATTCACTCAAAAATGTTGGCAAACTGTTGCAAGTGATTCCCTGAAATGTTTTTCGGTGGAAACAGATGGGTTTTTAGCATCGGAAACAGAATTAGCCCTTGACGTCTTAACAACTTTTTTTGAAAAAATCCCTAAGCCGCGCGGTCACAATTTCTGCTCAAAATCTGACGTTCTGCAATTCACTCAAAAATGTTGGCAAACTGTTGCAAGTGATTCCCTGAAATGTTTTTCGGTGGAAACAGATGGGTTTTTATCATCGGAAACAGAATTAGCCCTCGACGTATGAACAACTTTTTTTGAAAAAATCCCTAAGCCGCGCGGTCACAATTTCTGCTCAAAATCTGACGTTCTGCAATTCGCTCAAATATGTTGGCAAACTGTTGCAAGTGATTCCCTGAAATGTTTTTTTGGTGGAAACAGATGGGTATTTATCATCGGAAACAGAATTAGCCCTTGACGTCTGAAATTTTTTTTTTGAAAAAATCCCTAAGCCGCGCGGTCACAATTTCTGCTCAAAATCTGACGTTCTGCAATTCACTCAAAAATGTTGGCAAACTGTTGCAAGTGATCCCCTGAAATGTTTTTCGGTGGAAACAGATGGGTTTTCAGCATCGGAAACAGAATTAGCCCTCGACGTCTGAACAACCTTTTTTGAAAAAATTCCTAAGCCGCGCGGTCACAATTTCTGCTCAAAATCTGACGTTCTGCAATTCACTCAAAAATGTTGGCAAACTGTTGCAAGTGATCCCCTGAAATGTTTTTCGGTGGAAACAGATGGGTTTTTTGCATCGGAAACAGAATTAGCCCTCGACGTCTGAAGAACCTTTTTTGAAAAAATTCCTAAGCCGCGCGGTCACAATTTCTGCTCAAAATCTGACGTTCTGCAATTCACTCAAATATGTTGGCAAACCGTTGCAAGTGATCCCCTGAAATGGTTTTCAGTGGAAACAGATGGGTTTTTATCATCGGAAACAGAATTAGCCCTCGACGTCTGAACAACTTTTTTTGAAAAAATCCCTAAGCCGCGCGGTCAGAATTTCTGCTCAAAATCTGACGTTCTGCAATTCACTCAAAAATGTTGGCAAACTGTTGCAAGTGATCCCCTGAAATGTTTTTCGGTGGAAACAGATGGGTTTTTATCATCGGAAACAGAATTAGCGCTTGACGTCTAAACAACTTTTTTTGAAAAAATCCCTAAGCCGCGCGGTCACAATTTCTGCTCAAAATCTGACGTTCTGCAATTCACTCAAAAATGTTAGCAAACTGTTGCAAGTGATTCCCTGAAATGTTTTTCGGTGGAAACAGATGGGTTTTTAGCATCGGAAACAGAATTAGCCCTCGACGTCTGAACAACTTTTTTTGAAAAAATCCCTAAGCCGCGCGGTCACAATTTCTGCTCAAAATCTGACGTTCTGCAATTCGCCCAAAAATGTTGGCAAACTGTTGCAAGTGATCCCCTGAAATGTTTTTCGGTGGAAACAGATGGGTTTTTATCATCGGAAACAGAATTAGCCCTCGACGTATGAACAACTTTTTTTGAAAAAATCCCTAAGCCGCGCGGTCACAATTTCTGCTAAAAATCTGACGTTCTGCAATTCACTCAAAAATGTTGGCAAACTGTTGCAAGTGATCCCCTGAAATGTTTTTCGGTGGAAACAGATGGGTTTTTAGCATCGGAAACAGAATTAGCCCTTGACGTCTGAACAACTTTTTTTGAAAAAATCCCTAAGCCGCGCGGTCACAATTTCTGCTCAAAATCTGACGTTCTGCAATTCACTCAAAAATGTTGGCAAACTGTTGCAAGTGATTCCCTGAAATGTTTTTCGGTGGAAACAGATGGGTTTTTATCATCGGAAACAGAATTAGCCCTCGACGTATGAACAACTTTTTTTGAAAAAATCCCTAAGCCGCGCGGTCACAATTTCTGCTCAAAATCTGACGTTCTGCAATTCGCTCAAATATGTTGGCAAACTGTTGCAAGTGATTCCCTGAAATGTTTTTTGGTGGAAACAGATGGGTATTTATCATCGGAAACAGAATTAGCCCTTGACGTCTGAAATTTTTTTTTTGAAAAAATCCCTAAGCCGCGCGGTCACAATTTCTGCTCAAAATCTGACGTTCTGCAATTCACTCAAAAATGTTGGCAAACTGTTGCAAGTGATCCCCTGAAATGTTTTTCGGTGGAAACAGATGGGTTTTTAGCATCGGAAACAGAATTAGCCCTCGACGTCTGAACAACCTTTTTTGAAAAAATTCCTAAGCCGCGCGGTCACAATTTCTGCTCAAAATCTGACGTTCTGCAATTCACTCAAATATGTTGGCAAACTGTTGCAAGTGATCCCCTGAAATGTTTTTTGGTGGAAACAGATGGGTTTTTATCATCGGAAACAGAATTAGCCCTCGACGTATGAACAACTTTTTTTGAAAAAATCCCTAAGCCGCGCGGTAACAATTTCAGCAAAAAGCTGACGTTCTGCAATTCACTCAAAAATGTTGGCAAACTGTTGCAAGTGATCCCCTGAAATGTTTTTCGGTGGAAACAGATGGGTTTTTATCATTGGAAACAGAATTAGCCCTCGACGTCTGAACAACTTTTTTTGAAAAAATCCCTAAGCCGCGCGGTCACAATTTCTGCTCAAAATCTGACGTTCTGCAATTCACTCAAAAATGTTGGCAAACTGTTGCAAGTGATTCTCTGAAATGTTTTTTGGTGGAAACAGATGGGTTTTTATCATCGGAAACAGAATTAGCCCTTGACGTCTGAACAACTTTTTATGAAAAAATCCCTAAGCCGCGCGGTCACAATTTCTGCTCAAAATCTGACGTTCTGCAATTCACTCAAAAATGTTGGCAAACTGTTGCAAGTGATCCCCTGAAATGTTTTTCGGTGGAAACAGATGGGTTTTTATCATCCGAAACAGAATTAGCCCTCGACGTCTGAACAACTTTTTTTGAAAAAATCCCTAAGCCGCGCGGTCACAATTTCTGCTCAAAATCTGACGTTCTGCAATTCACTCAAAAATGTTGGCAAACTGTTGCAAGTGATCCCCTGAAATGTTTTTTGGTGGAAACAGATTGGGTTTTATCATCGGAAACAGAATTAATCCTCGACGTCTGAACAACTTTTTTTGAAAAAATCCCTAAGCCGCGCGGTCACAATTTCTGCTCAAAATCTGACGTTCTGCAATTCACTCAAAAATGTTGGCAAACTGTTGCAAGCGATCCCCTGAAATGTTTTTCGGTGGAAACAGATGGGTTTTTATCATCGGAAACAGAATTAGCCCTCGACGTCTGAACAACTTTTTTTGAAAAAATCCCTAAGCCGCGCGGTCACAATTTCTGCTCAAAATCTGACGTTCTGCAATTCACTCAAAAATGTAGGCAAACTGTTGCAAGTGATCCCCTGAAATGTTTTTCGGTGGAAACAGATGGGTTTTTATCATCGGAAACAGAATTAGCCCTCGACGTCTGAACAACTTTTTTTGAAAAAATTCCTAAGCCGCGCGGTCACCATTTCTGCTCAAAATCTGACGTTCTGAAATTCACTCAAAAATGTTGGCAAACTGTTGCAAGTGATCCCCTGAAATGTTTTTCGGTGGAAACAGATGGGTTTTTATCATCGGAAACAGAATTAGCCCTCGACGTCTGAACAACTTTTTTTGAAAAAATTCCTAAGCCGCGCGGTCACCATTTCTGCTCAAAATCTGACGTTCTGCAATTCACTCAAAAATGTTGGCAAACTGTTGCAAGTGATCCCCTGAAATGTTTTTTGGTGGAAACAGATGGGTTTTTAGCATCGGAAACAGAATTAGCCCTCGACGTCTGAACAACTTTTTTTGAAAAAATTCCTAAGCCGCGCGGTCACAATTTCTGCTAAAAATCTGACGTTCTGCAATTCACTCAAAAATGTTGGCAAACTGTTGCAAGTGATCCCCTGAAAGGTTTTTCGGTGGAAACAGATGGGTTTTTAGCATCGGAAACAGAATTAGCGCTTGACGTCTAAACAACTTTTTTTGAAATAATCCCTAAGCCGCGCGGTCACAATTTCTGCTCAAAATCTGACGTTCTGCAATTCACTCAAAAATGTTGGCAAACTGTTGCAAGTGATCCCCTGAAATGTTTTTCGGTGGAAACAGATGGGTTTTTAGCATCAGAAACAGAATTAGCCCTCGACGTCTGAACAACCTTTTTTGAAAAAATTCCTAAGCCGCGCGGTCACAATTTCTGCTCAAAATCTGACGTTCTGCAATTCACTCAAAAATGTTGGCAAACTGTTGAAAGTGATCCCCTGAAATGTTTTTTGGTGGAAACAGATGGGTTTTTATCATCGGAAACAGAATTAGCGCTTGACGTCTGAACAACTTTTTTTGAAACAATCCCTAAGCCGCACGGTCACAATTTCTGCTCAAAATCTGACGTTCTGCAATTCACTCAAAAATGTTGGCAAACTGTTGCAAGTGATCCCCTGAAATGTTTTTCGGTGGAAACAGATGGGTTTTTAGCATCGGAAACAGAATTAGCCCTCGACGTCTGAACAACCTTTTTTGAAAAAATCCCTAAGCCGCGCGGTCACAATTTCTGCTCAAAATCTGACGTTCTGCAATTCGCTCAAAAATGTTGGCAAACTGTTGCAAGTGATCCTCTGAAATGTTTTTCGGTGGAAACAGATGGGTTTTTATCATCGGAAACAGAATTAGCCCTCGACGTCTGAACAACTTTTTTTGAAAAAATCCCTATGCCGCGCGGTCACAATTTCTGCTCAAAATCTAATACCCCTCCCCACCTTCTCTATATATAGAACGATCTGGCAACTTCTGTTTCAGTGTATCTGAAGAAGTGTGCATGCACACGAAAGCTTATACCAAGAACTAACTTAGTTGGTCTTTAAGGTGCTACAGGAAGGAATTTTTTTATTTTGACTATGGCAGACCAACACGGCTACCCATCTGTAACTGCTCAAAATCTGACGTTCTGCAATTCACTCCAAAATGTTGGCAAACTGTTGCAAGTGATCCCCTGAAATGTTTTTCGGTGGAAACAGATGGGTTTTTATCATCAAAAACAGAATTAGCCCTCGACGTCTGAACAACTTTTTTTGAAAAAATCCCTAAGCCGCGCGGTCACAATTTCTGCTCAAAATCTGACGTTCTGCAATTCACTCAAAAATGTTGGCAAACTGTTGCAAGTGATTCCCTGAAATGTTTTTTGGTGGAAACAGATGGGTTTTTATCATCGGAAACAGAATTAGCGCTTGACGTCTAAACAACTTTTTTTGAAAAAATCCCTAAGCCGCGCGGTCACAATTTCTGCTCAAAATCTGACGTTCTGCAATTCACTCAAAAATGTTGGCAAACTGTTGCAAGTGATTCCCTGAAATGTTTTTCGGTGGAAACAGATGGGTTTTTAGCATCGGAAACAGAATTAGCCCTTGACGTCTGAACAACTTTTTTTGAAAAAATCCCTAAGCCGCGCGGTCACAATTTCTGCTCAAAATCTGACGTTCTGCAATTCGCTCAAAAATGTTGGCAAACTGTTGCAAGTGATTCCCTGAAATGTTTTTCGGTGGAAACAGATGGGTTTTTATCATCGGAAACAGAATTAGCCCTCGACGTCTGAACAACTTTTTTTGAAAAAATCCCTAAGCCGCGCGGTCACAATTTCTGCTCAAAATCTGACGTTCTGCAATTCACTCAAAAATATTGGCAAACTGTTGCAAGTGATTCCCTGAAATGTTTTTCGGTGGAAACAGATGGGTTTTTAGCATCGGAAACAGAATTAGCCCTTGACGTCTGAACAACTTTTTTTGAAAAAATCCCTAAGCCGCGCGGTCACAATTTCTGCTCAAAAGCTGACGTTCTGCAATTCACTCAAAAATGTTGGCAAACTGTTGCAAGTGATCCCCTGAAATGTTTTTCGGTGGAAACAGATGGGTTTTTATCATTGGAAACAGAATTAGCCCTCAACGTCTGAACAACTTTTTTTGAAAAAATCCCTAAGCCGCGCGGTCACAATTTCTGCTCAAAATCTGACGTTCTGCAATTCACTCAAAAATGTTGGCAAACTGTTGCAAGTGATCCCCTGAAATGTTTTTTGGTGGAAACAGATTGGGTTTTATCATCGGAAACAGAATTAATCCTCGACGTCTGAACAACTTTTTTTGAAAAAATCCCTAAGCCGCGCGGTCACAATTTCTGCTCAAAATCTGACTTTCTGCAATTCACTCAAAAATGTTGGCAAACTGTTGCAAGTGATCCCCTGAAATGTTTTTCGGTGGAAACAGATGGGTTTTTAGCATCGGAAACAGAATTAGCGCTTGACGTCTAAACAACTTTTTTTGAAATAATCCCTAAGCCGCGCGGTCACAATTTCTGCTCAAAATCTGACGTTCTGCAATTCACTCAAATATGTTGGCAAACTGTTGCAAGTGATCCCCTGAAATGTTTTTCGGTGGAAACAGATGGGTTTTTATCATTGGAAACAGAATTAGCCCTCGACGTCTGAACAACTTTTTTTGAAAAAATCCCTAAGCCGCGCGGTCACAATTTCTGCTCAAAATCTGACGTTCTGCAATTCACTCAAAAATGTTGGCAAACTGTTGCAAGTGATTCTCTGAAATGTTTTTTGGTGGAAACAGATGGGTTTTTATCATCGGAAACAGAATTAGCCCTCGACGTCTAAACAACTTTTTTTGAAAAAATCCCTAAGCCGCGCGGTCACAATTTCTGCTCAAAATCTGACGTTCTGCAATTCACTCAAAAATGTTGGCAAACTGTTGCAAGTGATCCCCTGAAATGTTTTTCGGTGGAAACAGATGGGTTTTTATCATCCGAAACAGAATTAGCACTCGACGTCTGAACAACTTTTTTTGAAAAAATCCCTAAGCCGCGCGGTCACAATTTCTGCTCAAAATCTGACGTTCTGCAATTCACTCAAAAATGTTGGCAAACTGTTGCAACTGATCCCCTGAAATGTTTTTTGGTGGAAACAGATTGGGTTTTATCATCGGAAACAGAATTAATCCTCGACGTCTGAACACCTTTTTTTTTGAAAAAATCCCTAAGCCGCGCGGTCACAATTTCTGCTCAAAATCTGACGTTCTGCAATTCACTCAAAAATGTTGGCAAACTGTTGCAAGCGATCCCCTGAAATGTTTTTCGGTGGAAACAGATGGGTTTTTATCATCGGAAACAGAATTAGCCCTCGACGTCTGAACAACTTTTTTTGAAAAAATCCCTAAGCCGCGCGGTCACAATTTCAGCAAAAATCTGACGTTCTGCAATTCGCTCAAATATGTTGGCAAACTGTTGCAAGTGATTCCCTGAAATGTTTTTCGGTGGAAACAGATGGGTTTTTATCATCGGAAACAGAATTAGCCCTCGACGTATGAACAACTTTTTTTGAAAAAATCCCTAAGCCGCGCGGTCACAATTTCTGCTCAAAATCTGACGTTCTGCAATTCGCTCAAATATGTTGGCAAACTGTTGCAAGTGATTCCCTGAAATGTTTTTTGGTGGAAACAGATGGGTATTTATCATTGGAAACAGAATTAGCCCTCGACGTCTGAACAACTTTTTTTGAAAAAATCCCTAAGCCGCGCGGTCACAATTTCTGCTCAAAATCTGACGTTCTGCAATTCACTCAAAAATGTTGGCAAACTGTTGCAAGTGATTCCCTGAAATGTTTTTCGGTGGAAACAGATGGGTTTTTAGCATCGGAAACAGAATTAGCCCTTGACGTCTGAACAACTTTTTTTGAAAAAATCCCTAAGCCGCGTGGTCACAATTTCTGCTCAAAAGCTGACGTTCTGCAATTCACTCAAAAATGTTGGCAAACTGTTGCAAGTGATCCCCTGAAATGTTTTTCGGTGGAAACAGATGGGTTTTTATCATTGGAAACAGAATTAGCCCTCGACGTCTGAACAACTTTTTTTGAAAAAATCCCTAAGCCGCGCGGTCACAATTTCTGCTCAAAATCTGACGTTCTGCAATTCACTCAAAAATGTTGGCAAACTGTTGCAAGTGATTCTCTGAAATGTTTTTTGGTGGAAACAGATGGGTTTTTATCATCGGAAACAGAATTAGCCCTCGACGTCTAAACAACTTTTTTTGAAAAAATCCCTAAGCCGCGCGGTCACAATTTCTGCTCAAAATCTGACGTTCTGCAATTCACTCAAAAATGTTGGCAAACTGTTGCAAGTGATCCCCTGAAATGTTTTTCGGTGGAAACAGATGGGTTTTTATCATCCGAAACAGAATTAACACTCGACGTCTGAACAACTTTTTTTGAAAAAATCCCTAAGCCGCGCGGTCACAATTTCTGCTCAAAATCTGACGTTCTGCAATTCACTCCAAAATGTTGGCAAACTGTTGCAACTGATCCCCTGAAATGTTTTTTGGTGGAAACAGATTGGGTTTTATCATCGGAAACAGAATTAATCCTCGACGTCTGAACACCTTTTTTTTGAAAAAATCCCTAAGCCGCGCGGTCACAATTTCTGCTCAAAAGCTGACGTTCTGCAATTCACTCAAAAATGTTGGCAAACTGTTGCAAGTGATCCCCTGAAATGTTTTTCGGTGGAAACAGATGGGTTTTTATCATTGGAAACAGAATTAGCCCTCGACGTCTGAACAACTTTTTTTGAAAAAATCCCTAAGCCGCGCGGTCACAATTTCTGCTCAAAATCTGACGTTCTGCAATTCACTCAAAAATGTTGGCAAACTGTTGCAAGTGATTCTCTGAAATGTTTTTTGGTGGAAACAGATGGGTTTTTATCATCGGAAACAGAATTAGCACTTGACGTCTGAACAACTTTTTTTGAAAAAATCCCTAAGCCGCGCGGTCACAATTTCTGCTCAAAATCTGACGTTCTGCAATTCACTCAAAAATGTTGGCAAACTGTTGCAAGTGATCCCCTGAAATGTTTTTTGGTGGAAACAGATGGGTTTTTATCATCGGAAACAGAATTAGCCCTCGACGTATGAACAACTTTTTTTGAAAAAATCCCTAAGCCGCGCGGTCACAATTTCAGCAAAAATCTGACGTTCTGCAATTCACTCAAAAATGTTGGCAAACTGTTGAAAGTGATTCCCTGAAATGTTTTTCGGTGGAAACAGATGGGTTTTTATCATCCGAAACAGAATTAGCCCTCGACGTCTGAACAACTTTTTTTGAAAAAATCCCTAAGCCGCACGGTCACAATTTCTGCTCAAAATCTGACGTTCTGCAATTCTCTCAAAAATGTTGGCAAACTGTTGCAAGTGATCCCCTGAAATGTTTTTTGGTGGAAACAGATGGGTTTTTATCATCGGAAACAGAATTAGCCCTCGACGTATAAACAACTTTTTTTGAAAAAATCCCTAAGCCGCGCGGTCACAATTTCTGCTCAAAATCTGACGTTCTGCAATTCACACAAAAATTTGGCAAACTGTTGCAAGTGATTCCCTGAAATGTTTTTCGGTGGAAACAGATGGGTTTTTATCATCGGAAACAGAATTAGCGCTTGACGTCTGAACAACTTTTTTTGAAAAAATCCCTAAGCCGCGCGGTCACAATTTCTGCTCAAAATCTGACGTTCTGCAATTCACTCAAAAATGTTGGCAAACTGTTGCAAGTGATCCCCTGAAATGTTTTTCGGTGGAAACAGATGGGTTTTTAGCATCGGAAACAGAATTAGCCCTCGACGTCTGAACAACCTTTTTTGAAAAAATTCCTAAGCCGCGCGGTCACAATTTCTGCTAAAAATCTGACGTTCTGCAATTCACTCAAAAATGTTGGCAAACTGTTGCAAGTGATCCCCTGAAATGTTTTTCGGTGGAAACAGATGGGTTTTTAGCATCGGAAACAGAATTAATCCTCGACGTCTGAACAACTTTTTTTGAACAAATCCCTAAGCCGCGCGGTCACAATTTCTGCTCAAAATCTGACGTTCTGCAATTCACTCAAAAATGTTGGCAAACTGTTGCAAGTGATTCCCTGAAATGTTTTTTGGTGGAAACAGATGGGTTTTTATCATCGGAAACAGAATTAGCGCTTGACGTCTAAACAACTTTTTTTGAAATAATCCCTAAGCCGCGCGGTCAGAATTTCTGCTCAAAATCTGACGTTCTGCAATTCACTCAAATATGTTGGCAAACTGTTGCAAGTGATCCCCTGAAATGTTTTTTGGTGGAAACAGATGGGTTTTTTTCATCGGAAACAGAATTAGCCCTCGACGTCTGAACAACCTTTTTTGAAAAAATTCCTAAGCCGCGCGGTCACAATTTCTGCTCAAAATCTGACGTTCTGCAATTCACTCAAAAATGTTGGCAAACTGTTGCAAGTGATTCCCTGAAATGTTTTTCGGTGGAAACAGATGGGTTTTTATCATCGGAAACAGAATTAGCCCTCGACGTATGAACAACTTTTTTTGAAAAAATCCCTAAGCCGCGCGGTCACAATTTCTGCTCAAAATCTGACGTTCTGCAATTCACTCAAATATGTTGGCAAACTGTTGCAAGTGATCCCCTGAAATGTTTTTCGGTGGAAACAGATGGGTTTTTAGCATCGGAAACAGAATTAGCCCTTGACGTCTGAACAACCTTTTTTGAAAAAATTCCTAAGCCGCGCGGTCACAATTTCTGCTCAAAATCTGACGTTCTGCAATTCACTCAAATATGTTGGCAAACTGTTGCAAGTGATCCCCTGAAATGTTTTTTGGTGGAAACAGATGGGTTTTTATCATCGGAAACAGAATTAGCCCTCGACGTATGAACAACTTTTTTTGAAAAAATCCCTAAGCCGCGCGGTCACAATTTCAGCAAAAATCTGACGTTCTGCAATTCACTCAAAAATGTTGGCAAACTGTTGAAAGTGATTCCCTGAAATGTTCTTCGGTGGAAACAGATGGGTTTTTATCATCGGAAACAGAATTAGCGCTTGACGTCTGAACAACTTTTTTTGAAAAAATCCCTAAGCCGCGCGGTCACAATTTCTGCTCAAAATCTGACGTTCTGCAATTCACTCAAAAATGTTGGCAAACTGTTGCAAGTGATTCCCTGAAATGTTTTTCGGTGGAAACAGATGGGTTTTTATCATCGGAAACAGAATTAGCCCTTGACGTATGAACAACTTTTTTTGAAAAAATCCCTAAGCCGCGCGGTCACAATTTCTGCTCAAAATCTGACGTTCTGCAATTCACTCAAAAATGTTGGCAAACTGTTGCAAGTGATTCCCTGAAATGTTTTTCGGTGGAAACAGATGGGTTTTTAGCATCGGAAACAGAATTAGCCCTTGACGTCTGAACAACTTTTTTTGAAAAAATCCCTAAGCCGCGTGGTCACAATTTCTGCTCAAAAGCTGACGTTCTGCAATTCACTCAAAAATGTTGGCAAACTGTTGCAAGTGATCCCCTGAAATGTTTTTCGGTGGAAACAGATGGGTTTTTATCATTGGAAACAGAATTAGCCCTCGACGTCTGAACAACTTTTTTTGAAAAAATCCCTAAGCCGCGCGGTCACAATTTCTGCTCAAAATCTGACGTTCTGCAATTCACTCAAAAATGTTGGCAAACTGTTGCAAGTGATTCTCTGAAATGTTTTTTGGTGGAAACAGATGGGTTTTTATCATCGGAAACAGAATTAGCCCTCGACGTCTAAACAACTTTTTTTGAAAAAATCCCTAAGCCGCGCGGTCACAATTTCTGCTCAAAATCTGACGTTCTGCAATTCACTCAAAAATGTTGGCAAACTGTTGCAAGTGATCCCCTGAAATGTTTTTCGGTGGAAACAGATGGGTTTTTATCATCCGAAACAGAATTAGCACTCGACGTCTGAACAACTTTTTTTGAAAAAATCCCTAAGCCGCGCGGTCACAATTTCTGCTCAAAATCTGACGTTCTGCAATTCACTCAAAAATGTTGGCAAACTGTTGCAACTGATCCCCTGAAATGTTTTTTGGTGGAAACAGATTGGGTTTTATCATCGGAAACAGAATTAATCCTCGACGTCTGAACATCTTTTTTTTGAAAAAATCCCTAAGCCGCGCGGTCACAATTTCTGCTCAAAATCTGACGTTCTGCAATTCATTCAAAAATGTTGGAAAACTGTTGCAAGCGATCCCCTGAAATGTTTTTCGGTGGAAACAGATGGGTTTTTATCATCGGAAACAGAATTAGCCCTCGACGTCTGAACAACTTTTTTTGAAAAAATCCCTAAGCCGCGCGGTCACAATTTCTGCTCAAAATCTGACGTTCTGCAATTCACTGAAAAATGTTGGCAAACTGTTGCAAGTGATTCCCTGAAATGTTTTTCGGTGGAAACAGATGGGTTTTTATCATCGGAAACAGAATTAGCGCTTGACGTCTGAACAACTTTATTTGAAAAAATCCCTAAGCCGCGCGGTCACAATTTCTGCTCAAAATCTGACGTTCTGCAATTCACTCAAAAATGTTGGCAAACTGTTGCAAGTGATCCCCTGAAATGTTTTTTGGTGGAAACAGATGGGTTTTTATCATCGGAAACAGAATTAGCCCTCGACGTATGAACAACTTTTTTTGAAAAAATCCCTAAGCCGCGCGGTCACAATTTCAGCAAAAATCTGACGTTCTGCAATTCACTCAAAAATGTTGGCAAACTGTTGAAAGTGATTCCCTGAAATGTTTTTCGGTGGAAACAGATGGGTTTTTATCATCCGAAACAGAATTAGCCCTCGACGTCTGAACAACTTTTTTTGAAAAAATCCCTAAGCCGCACGGTCACAATTTCTGCTCAAAATCTGACGTTCTGCAATTCACTCAAAAATGTTGGCAAACTGTTGCAAGTGATCCCCTGAAATGTTTTTTGGTGGAAACAGATGGGTTTTTATCATCGGAAACAGAATTAGCCCTCGACGTATAAACAACTTTTTTTGAAAAAATCCCTAAGCCGCGCGGTCACAATTTCTGCTCAAAATCTGACGTTCTGCAATTCACACAAAAATTTGGCAAACTGTTGCAAGTGATTCCCTGAAATGTTTTTCGGTGGAAACAGATGGGTTTTTATCATCGGAAACAGAATTAGCGCTTGACGTCTGAACAACTTTTTTTGAAAAAATCCCTAAGCCGCGCGGTCACAATTTCTGCTCAAAATCTGACGTTCTGCAATTCACTCAAAAATGTTGGCAAACTGTTGCAAGTGATCCCCTGAAATGTTTTTCGGTGGAAACAGATGGGTTTTTAGCATCGGAAACAGAATTAGCCCTCGACGTCTGAACAACCTTTTTTGAAAAAATTCCTAAGCCGCGCGGTCACAATTTCTGCTAAAAATCTGACGTTCTGCAATTCACTCAAAAATGTTGGCAAACTGTTGCAAGTGATCCCCTGAAATGTTTTTCGGTGGAAACAGATGGGTTTTTAGCATCGGAAACAGAATTAATCCTCGACGTCTGAACAACTTTTTTTGAACAAATCCCTAAGCCGCGCGGTCACAATTTCTGCTCAAAATCTGACGTTCTGCAATTCACTCAAAAATGTTGGCAAACTGTTGCAAGTGATTCCCTGAAATGTTTTTTGGTGGAAACAGATGGGTTTTTATCATCGGAAACAGAATTAGCGCTTGACGTCTAAACAACTTTTTTTGAAATAATCCCTAAGCCGCGCGGTCAGAATTTCTGCTCAAAATCTGACGTTCTGCAATTCACTCAAATATGTTGGCAAACTGTTGCAAGTGATCCCCTGAAATGTTTTTTGGTGGAAACAGATGGGTTTTTTTCATCGGAAACAGAATTAGCCCTCGACGTCTGAACAACCTTTTTTGAAAAAATTCCTAAGCCGCGCGGTCACAATTTCTGCTCAAAATCTGACGTTCTGCAATTCACTCAAAAATGTTGGCAAACTGTTGCAAGTGATTCCCTGAAATGTTTTTCGGTGGAAACAGATGGGTTTTTATCATCGGAAACAGAATTAGCCCTCGACGTATGAACAACTTTTTTTGAAAAAATCCCTAAGCCGCGCGGTCACAATTTCTGCTCAAAATCTGACGTTCTGCAATTCACTCAAATATGTTGGCAAACTGTTGCAAGTGATCCCCTGAAATGTTTTTCGGTGGAAACAGATGGGTTTTTATCATCGGAAACAGAATTAGCCCTCGACGTATGAACAACTTTTTTTGAAAAAATCCCTAAGCCGCGCGGTCACAATTTCAGCAAAAATCTGACGTTCTGCAATTCACTCAAAAATGTTGGCAAACTGTTGAAAGTGATTCCCTGAAATGTTCTTCGGTGGAAACAGATGGGTTTTTATCATCGGAAACAGAATTAGCGCTTGACGTCTGAACAACTTTTTTTGAAAAAATCCCTAAGCCGCGCGGTCACAATTTCTGCTCAAAATCTGACGTTCTGCAATTCACTCAAAAATGTTGGCAAACTGTTGCAAGTGATTCCCTGAAATGTTTTTCGGTGGAAACAGATGGGTTTTTATCATCGGAAACAGAATTAGCCCTTGACGTATGAACAACTTTTTTTGAAAAAATCCCTAAGCCGCGCGGTCACAATTTCTGCTCAAAATCTGACGTTCTGCAATTCACTCAAAAATGTTGGCAAACTGTTGCAAGTGATTCCCTGAAATGTTTTTCGGTGGAAACAGATGGGTTTTTAGCATCGGAAACAGAATTAGCCCTTGACGTCTGAACAACTTTTTTTGAAAAAATCCCTAAGCCGCGTGGTCACAATTTCTGCTCAAAAGCTGACGTTCTGCAATTCACTCAAAAATGTTGGCAAACTGTTGCAAGTGATCCCCTGAAATGTTTTTCGGTGGAAACAGATGGGTTTTTATCATTGGAAACAGAATTAGCCCTCGACGTCTGAACAACTTTTTTTGAAAAAATCCCTAAGCCGCGCGGTCACAATTTCTGCTCAAAATCTGACGTTCTGCAATTCACTCAAAAATGTTGGCAAACTGTTGCAAGTGATTCTCTGAAATGTTTTTTGGTGGAAACAGATGGGTTTTTATCATCGGAAACAGAATTAGCCCTCGACGTCTAAACAACTTTTTTTGAAAAAATCCCTAAGCCGCGCGGTCACAATTTCTGCTCAAAATCTGACGTTCTGCAATTCACTCAAAAATGTTGGCAAACTGTTGCAAGTGATCCCCTGAAATGTTTTTCGGTGGAAACAGATGGGTTTTTATCATCCGAAACAGAATTAGCACTCGACGTCTGAACAACTTTTTTTGAAAAAATCCCTAAGCCGCGCGGTCACAATTTCTGCTCAAAATCTGACGTTCTGCAATTCACTCAAAAATGTTGGCAAACTGTTGCAACTGATCCCCTGAAATGTTTTTTGGTGGAAACAGATTGGGTTTTATCATCGGAAACAGAATTAATCCTCGACGTCTGAACATCTTTTTTTTGAAAAAATCCCTAAGCCGCGCGGTCACAATTTCTGCTCAAAATCTGACGTTCTGCAATTCACTCAAAAATGTTGGAAAACTGTTGCAAGCGATCCCCTGAAATGTTTTTCGGTGGAAACAGATGGGTTTTTATCATCGGAAACAGAATTAGCCCTCGACGTCTGAACAACTTTTTTTGAAAAAATCCCTAAGCCGCGCGGTCACAATTTCTGCTCAAAATCTGACGTTCTGCAATTCACTCAAAAATGTTGGCAAACTGTTGCAAGTGATCCCCTGAAATGTTTTTCGGTGGAAACAGATGGGTTTTTAGCATCGGAAACAGAATTAGCCCTTGACGTCTGAACAACCTTTTTTGAAAAAATTCCTAAGCCGCGCGGTCACAATTTCTGCTCAAAATCTGACGTTCTGCAATTCACTCAAATATGTTGGCAAACTGTTGCAAGTGATCCCCTGAAATGTTTTTTGGTGGAAACAGATGGGTTTTTATCATCGGAAACAGAATTAGCCCTCGACGTATGAACAACTTTTTTTGAAAAAATCCCTAAGCCGCGCGGTCACAATTTCAGCAAAAATCTGACGTTCTGCAATTCACTCAAAAATGTTGGCAAACTGTTGAAAGTGATTGCCTGAAATGTTCTTCGGTGGAAACAGATGGGTTTTTATCATCGGAAACAGAATTAGCGCTTGACGTCTGAACAACTTTTTTTGAAAAAATCCCTAAGCCGCGCGGTCACAATTTCTGCTCAAAATCTGACGTTCTGCAATTCACTCAAAAATGTTGGCAAACTGTTGCAAGTGATTCCCTGAAATGTTTTTCGGTGGAAACAGATGGGTTTTTATCATCGGAAACAGAATTAGCCTTTGACGTATGAACAACTTTTTTTGAAAAAATCCCTAAGGCGCGCGGTCACAATTTCTGCTCAAAATCTGACGTTCTGCAATTCACTGAAAAATGTTGGCAAACTGTTGCAAGTGATTCCCTGAAATGTTTTTCGGTGGAAACAGATGGGTTTTTATCATCGGAAACAGAATTAGCGCTTGACGTCTGAACAACTTTATTTGAAAAAATCCCTAAGCCGCGCGGTCACAATTTCTGCTCAAAATCTGACGTTCTGCAATTCACTCAAAAATGTTGGCAAACTGTTGCAAGTGATCCCCTGAAATGTTTTTTGGTGGAAACAGATGGGTTTTTATCATCGGAAACAGAATTAGCCCTCGACGTATGAACAACTTTTTTTGAAAAAATCCCTAAGCCGCGCGGTCACAATTTCAGCAAAAATCTGACGTTCTGCAATTCACTCAAAAATGTTGGCAAACTGTTGCAAGTGATTCCCTGAAATGTTTTTCGGTGGAAACAGATGGGTTTTTATCATCGGAAACAGAATTAGCGCTTGACGTCTGAACAACTTTTTTTGAAAAAATCCCTAAGCCGCGCGGTCACAATTTCTGCTCAAAATCTGACGTTCTGCAATTCACTCAAAAATGTTGGCAAACTGTTGCAAGTGATCCCCTGAAATGTTTTTCGGTGGAAACAGATGGGTTTTTAGCATCGGAAACAGAATTAGCCCTCGACGTCTGAACAACCTTTTTTGAAAAAATTCCTAAGCCGCGCGGTCACAATTTCTGCTAAAAATCTGACGTTCTGCAATTCACTCAAAAATGTTGGCAAACTGTTGCAAGTGATCCCCTGAAATGTTTTTCGGTGGAAACAGATGGGTTTTTAGCATCGGAAACAGAATTAATCCTCGACGTCTGAACAACTTTTTTTGAACAAATCCCTAAGCCGCGCGGTCACAATTTCTGCTCAAAATCTGACGTTCTGCAATTCACTCAAAAATGTTGGCAAACTGTTGCAAGTGATTCCCTGAAATGTTTTTTGGTGGAAACAGATGGGTTTTTATCATCGGAAACAGAATTAGCGCTTGACGTCTAAACAACTTTTTTTGAAATAATCCCTAAGCCGCGCGGTCAGAATTTCTGCTCAAAATCTGACGTTCTGCAATTCACTCAAATATGTTGGCAAACTGTTGCAAGTGATCCCCTGAAATGTTTTTTGGTGGAAACAGATGGGTTTTTTTCATCGGAAACAGAATTAGCCCTCGACGTCTGAACAACCTTTTTTGAAAAAATTCCTAAGCCGCGCGGTCACAATTTCTGCTCAAAATCTGACGTTCTGCAATTCACTCAAAAATGTTGGCAAACTGTTGCAAGTGATTCCCTGAAATGTTTTTCGGTGGAAACAGATGGGTTTTTATCATCGGAAACAGAATTAGCCCTCGACGTATGAACAACTTTTTTTGAAAAAATCCCTAAGCCGCGCGGTCACAATTTCTGCTCAAAATCTGACGTTCTGCAATTCACTCAAATATGTTGGCAAACTGTTGCAAGTGATCCCCTGAAATGTTTTTCGGTGGAAACAGATGGGTTTTTAGCATCGGAAACAGAATTAGCCCTTGACGTCTGAACAACCTTTTTTGAAAAAATTCCTAAGCCGCGCGGTCACAATTTCTGCTCAAAATCTGACGTTCTGCAATTCACTCAAATATGTTGGCAAACTGTTGCAAGTGATCCCCTGAAATGTTTTTTGGTGGAAACAGATGGGTTTTTATCATCGGAAACAGAATTAGCCCTCGACGTATGAACAACTTTTTTTGAAAAAATCCCTAAGCCGCGCGGTCACAATTTCAGCAAAAATCTGACGTTCTGCAATTCACTCAAAAATGTTGGCAAACTGTTGAAAGTGATTCCCTGAAATGTTCTTCGGTGGAAACAGATGGGTTTTTATCATCGGAAACAGAATTAGCGCTTGACGTCTGAACAACTTTTTTTGAAAAAATCCCTAAGCCGCGCGGTCACAATTTCTGCTCAAAATCTGACGTTCTGCAATTCACTCAAAAATGTTGGCAAACTGTTGCAAGTGATTCCCTGAAATGTTTTTCGGTGGAAACAGATGGGTTTTTATCATCGGAAACAGAATTAGCCCTTGACGTATGAACAACTTTTTTTGAAAAAATCCCTAAGCCGCGCGGTCACAATTTCTGCTCAAAATCTGACGTTCTGCAATTCACTCAAAAATGTTGGCAAACTGTTGCAAGTGATTCCCTGAAATGTTTTTCGGTGGAAACAGATGGGTTTTTAGCATCGGAAACAGAATTAGCCCTTGACGTCTGAACAACTTTTTTTGAAAAAATCCCTAAGCCGCGTGGTCACAATTTCTGCTCAAAAGCTGACGTTCTGCAATTCACTCAAAAATGTTGGCAAACTGTTGCAAGTGATCCCCTGAAATGTTTTTCGGTGGAAACAGATGGGTTTTTATCATTGGAAACAGAATTAGCCCTCGACGTCTGAACAACTTTTTTTGAAAAAATCCCTAAGCCGCGCGGTCACAATTTCTGCTCAAAATCTGACGTTCTGCAATTCACTCAAAAATGTTGGCAAACTGTTGCAAGTGATTCTCTGAAATGTTTTTTGGTGGAAACAGATGGGTTTTTATCATCGGAAACAGAATTAGCCCTCGACGTCTAAACAACTTTTTTTGAAAAAATCCCTAAGCCGCGCGGTCACAATTTCTGCTCAAAATCTGACGTTCTGCAATTCACTCAAAAATGTTGGCAAACTGTTGCAAGTGATCCCCTGAAATGTTTTTCGGTGGAAACAGATGGGTTTTTATCATCCGAAACAGAATTAGCACTCGACGTCTGAACAACTTTTTTTGAAAAAATCCCTAAGCCGCGCGGTCACAATTTCTGCTCAAAATCTGACGTTCTGCAATTCACTCAAAAATGTTGGCAAACTGTTGCAACTGATCCCCTGAAATGTTTTTTGGTGGAAACAGATTGGGTTTTATCATCGGAAACAGAATTAATCCTCGACGTCTGAACATCTTTTTTTTGAAAAAATCCCTAAGCCGCGCGGTCACAATTTCTGCTCAAAATCTGACGTTCTGCAATTCACTCAAAAATGTTGGAAAACTGTTGCAAGCGATCCCCTGAAATGTTTTTCGGTGGAAACAGATGGGTTTTTATCATCGGAAACAGAATTAGCCCTCGACGTCTGAACAACTTTTTTTGAAAAAATCCCTAAGCCGCGCGGTCACAATTTCTGCTCAAAATCTGACGTTCTGCAATTCACTGAAAAATGTTGGCAAACTGTTGCAAGTGATTCCCTGAAATGTTTTTCGGTGGAAACAGATGGGTTTTTATCATCGGAAACAGAATTAGCGCTTGACGTCTGAACAACTTTATTTGAAAAAATCCCTAAGCCGCGCGGTCACAATTTCTGCTCAAAATCTGACGTTCTGCAATTCACTCAAAAATGTTGGCAAACTGTTGCAAGTGATCCCCTGAAATGTTTTTTGGTGGAAACAGATGGGTTTTTATCATCGGAAACAGAATTAGCCCTCGACGTATGAACAACTTTTTTTGAAAAAATCCCTAAGCCGCGCGGTCACAATTTCAGCAAAAATCTGACGTTCTGCAATTCACTCAAAAATGTTGGCAAACTGTTGAAAGTGATTCCCTGAAATGTTTTTCGGTGGAAACAGATGGGTTTTTATCATCCGAAACAGAATTAGCCCTCGACGTCTGAACAACTTTTTTTGAAAAAATCCCTAAGCCGCACGGTCACAATTTCTGCTCAAAATCTGACGTTCTGCAATTCACTCAAAAATGTTGGCAAACTGTTGCAAGTGATCCCCTGAAATGTTTTTTGGTGGAAACAGATGGGTTTTTATCATCGGAAACAGAATTAGCCCTCGACGTATAAACAACTTTTTTTGAAAAAATCCCTAAGCCGCGCGGTCACAATTTCTGCTCAAAATCTGACGTTCTGCAATTCACACAAAAATTTGGCAAACTGTTGCAAGTGATTCCCTGAAATGTTTTTCGGTGGAAACAGATGGGTTTTTATCATCGGAAACAGAATTAGCGCTTGACGTCTGAACAACTTTTTTTGAAAAAATCCCTAAGCCGCGCGGTCACAATTTCTGCTCAAAATCTGACGTTCTGCAATTCACTCAAAAATGTTGGCAAACTGTTGCAAGTGATCCCCTGAAATGTTTTTCGGTGGAAACAGATGGGTTTTTAGCATCGGAAACAGAATTAGCCCTCGACGTCTGAACAACCTTTTTTGAAAAAATTCCTAAGCCGCGCGGTCACAATTTCTGCTAAAAATCTGACGTTCTGCAATTCACTCAAAAATGTTGGCAAACTGTTGCAAGTGATCCCCTGAAATGTTTTTCGGTGGAAACAGATGGGTTTTTAGCATCGGAAACAGAATTAATCCTCGACGTCTGAACAACTTTTTTTGAACAAATCCCTAAGCCGCGCGGTCACAATTTCTGCTCAAAATCTGACGTTCTGCAATTCACTCAAAAATGTTGGCAAACTGTTGCAAGTGATTCCCTGAAATGTTTTTTGGTGGAAACAGATGGGTTTTTATCATCGGAAACAGAATTAGCGCTTGACGTCTAAACATCTTTTTTTGAAATAATCCCTAAGCCGCGCGGTCAGAATTTCTGCTCAAAATCTGACGTTCTGCAATTCACTCAAATATGTTGGCAAACTGTTGCAAGTGATCCCCTGAAATGTTTTTTGGTGGAAACAGATGGGTTTTTTTCATCGGAAACAGAATTAGCCCTCGACGTCTGAACAACCTTTTTTGAAAAAATTCCTAAGCCGCGCGGTCACAATTTCTGCTCAAAATCTGACGTTCTGCAATTCACTCAAAAATGTTGGCAAACTGTTGCAAGTGATTCCCTGAAATGTTTTTCGGTGGAAACAGATGGGTTTTTATCATCGGAAACAGAATTAGCCCTCGACGTATGAACAACTTTTTTTGAAAAAATCCCTAAGCCGCGCGGTCACAATTTCTGCTCAAAATCTGACGTTCTGCAATTCACTCAAATATGTTGGCAAACTGTTGCAAGTGATCCCCTGAAATGTTTTTCGGTGGAAACAGATGGGTTTTTATCATCGGAAACAGAATTAGCCCTCGACGTATGAACAACTTTTTTTGAAAAAATCCCTAAGCCGCGCGGTCACAATTTCAGCAAAAATCTGACGTTCTGCAATTCACTCAAAAATGTTGGCAAACTGTTGAAAGTGATTCCCTGAAATGTTCTTCGGTGGAAACAGATGGGTTTTTATCATCGGAAACAGAATTAGCGCTTGACGTCTGAACAACTTTTTTTGAAAAAATCCCTAAGCCGCGCGGTCACAATTTCTGCTCAAAATCTGACGTTCTGCAATTCACTCAAAAATGTTGGCAAACTGTTGCAAGTGATTCCCTGAAATGTTTTTCGGTGGAAACAGATGGGTTTTTATCATCGGAAACAGAATTAGCCCTTGACGTATGAACAACTTTTTTTGAAAAAATCCCTAAGCCGCGCGGTCACAATTTCTGCTCAAAATCTGACGTTCTGCAATTCACTCAAAAATGTTGGCAAACTGTTGCAAGTGATTCCCTGAAATGTTTTTCGGTGGAAACAGATGGGTTTTTAGCATCGGAAACAGAATTAGCCCTTGACGTCTGAACAACTTTTTTTGAAAAAATCCCTAAGCCGCGTGGTCACAATTTCTGCTCAAAAGCTGACGTTCTGCAATTCACTCAAAAATGTTGGCAAACTGTTGCAAGTGATCCCCTGAAATGTTTTTCGGTGGAAACAGATGGGTTTTTATCATTGGAAACAGAATTAGCCCTCGACGTCTGAACAACTTTTTTTGAAAAAATCCCTAAGCCGCGCGGTCACAATTTCTGCTCAAAATCTGACGTTCTGCAATTCACTCAAAAATGTTGGCAAACTGTTGCAAGTGATTCTCTGAAATGTTTTTTGGTGGAAACAGATGGGTTTTTATCATCGGAAACAGAATTAGCCCTCGACGTCTAAACAACTTTTTTTGAAAAAATCCCTAAGCCGCGCGGTCACAATTTCTGCTCAAAATCTGACGTTCTGCAATTCACTCAAAAATGTTGGCAAACTGTTGCAAGTGATCCCCTGAAATGTTTTTCGGTGGAAACAGATGGGTTTTTATCATCCGAAACAGAATTAGCACTCGACGTCTGAACAACTTTTTTTGAAAAAATCCCTAAGCCGCGCGGTCACAATTTCTGCTCAAAATCTGACGTTCTGCAATTCACTCAAAAATGTTGGCAAACTGTTGCAACTGATCCCCTGAAATGTTTTTTGGTGGAAACAGATTGGGTTTTATCATCGGAAACAGAATTAATCCTCGACGTCTGAACATCTTTTTTTTGAAAAAATCCCTAAGCCGCGCGGTCACAATTTCTGCTCAAAATCTGACGTTCTGCAATTCACTCAAAAATGTTGGAAAACTGTTGCAAGCGATCCCCTGAAATGTTTTTCGGTGGAAACAGATGGGTTTTTATCATCGGAAACAGAATTAGCCCTCGACGTCTGAACAACTTTTTTTGAAAAAATCCCTAAGCCGCGCGGTCACAATTTCTGCTCAAAATCTGACGTTCTGCAATTCACTCAAAAATGTTGGCAAACTGTTGCAAGTGATCCCCTGAAATGTTTTTCGGTGGAAACAGATGGGTTTTTAGCATCGGAAACAGAATTAGCCCTTGACGTCTGAACAACCTTTTTTGAAAAAATTCCTAAGCCGCGCGGTCACAATTTCTGCTCAAAATCTGACGTTCTGCAATTCACTCAAATATGTTGGCAAACTGTTGCAAGTGATCCCCTGAAATGTTTTTTGGTGGAAACAGATGGGTTTTTATCATCGGAAACAGAATTAGCCCTCGACGTATGAACAACTTTTTTTGAAAAAATCCCTAAGCCGCGCGGTCACAATTTCAGCAAAAATCTGACGTTCTGCAATTCACTCAAAAATGTTGGCAAACTGTTGAAAGTGATTGCCTGAAATGTTCTTCGGTGGAAACAGATGGGTTTTTATCATCGGAAACAGAATTAGCGCTTGACGTCTGAACAACTTTTTTTGAAAAAATCCCTAAGCCGCGCGGTCACAATTTCTGCTCAAAATCTGACGTTCTGCAATTCACTCAAAAATGTTGGCAAACTGTTGCAAGTGATTCCCTGAAATGTTTTTCGGTGGAAACAGATGGGTTTTTATCATCGGAAACAGAATTAGCCTTTGACGTATGAACAACTTTTTTTGAAAAAATCCCTAAGGCGCGCGGTCACAATTTCTGCTCAAAATCTGACGTTCTGCAATTCACTGAAAAATGTTGGCAAACTGTTGCAAGTGATTCCCTGAAATGTTTTTCGGTGGAAACAGATGGGTTTTTATCATCGGAAACAGAATTAGCGCTTGACGTCTGAACAACTTTATTTGAAAAAATCCCTAAGCCGCGCGGTCACAATTTCTGCTCAAAATCTGACGTTCTGCAATTCACTCAAAAATGTTGGCAAACTGTTGCAAGTGATCCCCTGAAATGTTTTTTGGTGGAAACAGATGGGTTTTTATCATCGGAAACAGAATTAGCCCTCGACGTATGAACAACTTTTTTTGAAAAAATCCCTAAGCCGCGCGGTCACAATTTCAGCAAAAATCTGACGTTCTGCAATTCACTCAAAAATGTTGGCAAACTGTTGAAAGTGATTCCCTGAAATGTTTTTCGGTGGAAACAGATGGGTTTTTATCATCCGAAACAGAATTAGCCCTCGACGTCTGAACAACTTTTTTTGAAAAAATCCCTAAGCCGCGCGGTCACAATTTCAGCAAAAATCTGACGTTCTGCAATTCACTCAAAAATGTTGGCAAACTGTTGCAAGTGATCCCCTGAAATGTTTTTTGGTGGAAACAGATGGGTTTTTATCATCGGAAACAGAATTAGCCCTCGACGTATAAACAACTTTTTTTGAAAAAATCCCTAAGCCGCGCGGTCACAATTTCTGCTCAAAATCTGACGTTCTGCAATTCACACAAAAATTTGGCAAACTGTTGCAAGTGATTCCCTGAAATGTTTTTCGGTGGAAACAGATGGGTTTTTATCATCGGAAACAGAATTAGCGCTTGACGTCTGAACAACTTTTTTTGAAAAAATCCCTAAGCCGCGCGGTCACAATTTCTGCTCAAAATCTGACGTTCTGCAATTCACTCAAAAATGTTGGCAAACTGTTGCAAGTGATCCCCTGAAATGTTTTTCGGTGGAAACAGATGGGTTTTTAGCATCGGAAACAGAATTAGCCCTCGACGTCTGAACAACCTTTTTTGAAAAAATTCCTAAGCCGCGCGGTCACAATTTCTGCTAAAAATCTGACGTTCTGCAATTCACTCAAAAATGTTGGCAAACTGTTGCAAGTGATCCCCTGAAATGTTTTTCGGTGGAAACAGATGGGTTTTTAGCATCGGAAACAGAATTAATCCTCGACGTCTGAACAACTTTTTTTGAACAAATCCCTAAGCCGCGCGGTCACAATTTCTGCTCAAAATCTGACGTTCTGCAATTCACTCAAAAATGTTGGCAAACTGTTGCAAGTGATTCCCTGAAATGTTTTTTGGTGGAAACAGATGGGTTTTTATCATCGGAAACAGAATTAGCGCTTGACGTCTAAACAACTTTTTTTGAAATAATCCCTAAGCCGCGCGGTCAGAATTTCTGCTCAAAATCTGACGTTCTGCAATTCACTCAAATATGTTGGCAAACTGTTGCAAGTGATCCCCTGAAATGTTTTTTGGTGGAAACAGATGGGTTTTTTTCATCGGAAACAGAATTAGCCCTCGACGTCTGAACAACCTTTTTTGAAAAAATTCCTAAGCCGCGCGGTCACAATTTCTGCTCAAAATCTGACGTTCTGCAATTCACTCAAAAATGTTGGCAAACTGTTGCAAGTGATTCCCTGAAATGTTTTTCGGTGGAAACAGATGGGTTTTTATCATCGGAAACAGAATTAGCCCTCGACGTATGAACAACTTTTTTTGAAAAAATCCCTAAGCCGCGCGGTCACAATTTCTGCTCAAAATCTGACGTTCTGCAATTCACTCAAATATGTTGGCAAACTGTTGCAAGTGATCCCCTGAAATGTTTTTTGGTGGAAACAGATGGGTTTTTATCATCGGAAACAGAATTAGCCCTCGACGTATGAACAACTTTTTTTGAAAAAATCCCTAAGCCGCGCGGTCACAATTTCAGCAAAAATCTGACGTTCTGCAATTCACTCAAAAATGTTGGCAAACTGTTGAAAGTGATTCCCTGAAATGTTCTTCGGTGGAAACAGATGGGTTTTTATCATCGGAAACAGAATTAGCGCTTGACGTCTGAACAACTTTTTTTGAAAAAATCCCTAAGCCGCGCGGTCACAATTTCTGCTCAAAATCTGACGTTCTGCAATTCACTCAAAAATGTTGGCAAACTGTTGCAAGTGATTCCCTGAAATGTTTTTCGGTGGAAACAGATGGGTTTTTATCATCGGAAACAGAATTAGCCCTTGACGTATGAACAACTTTTTTTGAAAAAATCCCTAAGGCGCGCGGTCACAATTTCTGCTCAAAATCTGACGTTCTGCAATTCACTGAAAAATGTTGGCAAACTGTTGCAAGTGATTCCCTGAAATGTTTTTCGGTGGAAACAGATGGGTTTTTATCATCGGAAACAGAATTAGCGCTTGACGTCTGAACAACTTTATTTGAAAAAATCCCTAAGCCGCGCGGTCACAATTTCTGCTCAAAATCTGACGTTCTGCAATTCACTCAAAAATGTTGGCAAACTGTTGCAAGTGATCCCCTGAAATGTTTTTTGGTGGAAACAGATGGGTTTTTATCATCGGAAACAGAATTAGCCCTCGACGTATGAACAACTTTTTTTGAAAAAATCCCTAAGCCGCCCGGTCACAATTTCAGCAAAAATCTGACGTTCTGCAATTCACTCAAAAATGTTGGCAAACTGTTGAAAGTGATTCCCTGAAATGTTTTTCGGTGGAAACAGATGGGTTTTTATCATCCGAAACAGAATTAGCCCTCGACGTCTGAACAACTTTTTTTGAAAAAATCCCTAAGCCGCACGGTCACAATTTCTGCTCAAAATCTGACGTTCTGCAATTCACTCAAAAATGTTGGCAAACTGTTGCAAGTGATCCCCTGAAATGTTTTTTGGTGGAAACAGATGGGTTTTTATCATCGGAAACAGAATTAGCCCTCGACGTATAAACAACTTTTTTTGAAAAAATCCCTAAGCCGCGCGGTCACAATTTCTGCTCAAAATCTGACGTTCTGCAATTCACACAAAAATGTTGGCAAACTGTTGCAAGTGATTCCCTGAAATGTTTTTCGGTGGAAACAGATGGGTTTTTATCATCGGAAACAGAATTAGCGCTTGACGTCTGAACAACTTTTTTTGAAAAAATCCCTAAGCCGCGCGGTCACAATTTCTGCTCAAAATCTGACGTTCTGCAATTCACTCAAAAATGTTGGCAAACTGTTGCAAGTGATCCCCTGAAATGTTTTTCGGTGGAAACAGATGGGTTTTTAGCATCGGAAACAGAATTAGCCCTCGACGTCTGAACAACCTTTTTTGAAAAAATTCCTAAGCCGCGCAGTCACAATTTCTGCTAAAAATCTGACGTTCTGCAATTCACTCAAAAATGTTGGCAAACTGTTGCAAGTGATCCCCTGAAATGTTTTTCGGTGGAAACAGATGGGTTTTTAGCATCGGAAACAGAATTAATCCTCGACGTCTGAACAACTTTTTTTGAACAAATCCCTAAGCCGCGCGGTCACAATTTCTGCTCAAAATCTGACGTTCTGCAATTCACTCAAAAATGTTGGCAAACTGTTGCAAGTGATTCCCTGAAATGTTTTTTGGTGGAAACAGATGGGTTTTTATCATCGGAAACAGAATTAGCGCTTGACGTCTAAACAACTTTTTTTGAAATAATCCCTAAGCCGCGCGGTCACAATTTCTGCTCAAAATCTGATGTTCTGCAATTCACTGAAATATGTTGGCAAACTGTTGCAAGTGATCCCCTGAAATGTTTTTTGGTGGAAACAGATGGGTTTTTTTCATCGGAAACAGAATTAGCCCTCGACGTCTGAACAACCTTTTTTGAAAAAATTCCTAAGCCGCGCGGTCACAATTTCTGCTCAAAATCTGACGTTCTGCAATTCACTCAAAAATGTTGGCAAACTGTTGCAAGTGATTCCCTGAAATGTTTTTCGGTGGAAACAGATGGGTTTTTATCATCGGAAACAGAATTAGCCCTCGACGTATGAACAACTTTTTTTGAAAAAATCCCTAAGCCGCGCGGTCACAATTTCTGCTCAAAATCTGACGTTCTGCAATTCACACAAAAATGTTGGCAAACTGTTGCAAGTGATCCCCTGAAATGTTTTTCGGTGGAAACAGATGGGTTTTTATCATTGGAAACAGAATTAGCCCTCGACGTCTGAACAACTTTTTTTGAAAAAATCCCTAAGCCGCGCGGTCACAATTTCTGCTCAAAATCTGACGTTCTGCAATTCACTCAAAAATGTTGGCAAACTGTTGCAAGTGATTCTCTGAAATGTTTTTTGGTGGAAACAGATGGGTTTTTATCATCGGAAACAGAATTAGCCCTTGACGTCTGAACAACTTTTTTTGAAAAAATCCCTAAGCCGCGCGGTCACAATTTCTGCTCAAAATCTGACGTTCTGCAATTCACTCAAAAATGTTGGCAAACTGTTGCAAGTGATCCCCTGAAATGTTTTTCGGTGGAAACAGATGGGTTTTTAGCATCGGAAACAGAATTAGCGCTTGACGTCTAAACAACTTTTTTTGAAATAATCCCTAAGCCGCGCGGTCACAATTTCTGCTCAAAATCTGACGTTCTGCAATTCACTCAAATATGTTGGCAAACTGTTGCAAGTGATCCCCTGAAATGTTTTTTGGTGGAAACAGATGGGTTTTTATCATCGGAAACAGAATTAGCCCTCGACGTCTGAACAACTTTTTTTGAAAAAATCCCTAAGCCGCGCGGTCACAATTTCTGCTCAAAATCTGACGTTCTGCAATTCACTCAAAAATGTTGGCAAACTGTTGCAAGTGATCCCCTGAAATGTTTTTCGGTGGAAACAGATGGGTTTTTATCATCGGAAACAGAATTAGCCCTCGACGTATGAACAACTTTTTTTGAAAAAATCCCTAAGCCGCGCGGTCACAATTTCAGCAAAAATCTGACGTTCTGCAATTCGCTCAAATATGTTGGCAAACTGTTGCAAGTGATTCCCTGAAATGTTTTTCGGTGGAAACAGATGGGTTTTTATCATCGGAAACAGAATTAGCCCTCAACGTATGAACAACTTTTTTTGAAAAAATCCCTAAGCCGCGCGGTCACAATTTCTGCTCAAAATCTGACGTTCTGCAATTCGCTCAAATATGTTGGCAAACTGTTGCAAGTGATTCCCTGAAATGTTTTTTGGTGGAAACAGATGGGTATTTATCATCGGAAACAGAATTAGCCCTTGACGTCTGAAATTTTTTTTTTGAAAAAATCCCTAAGCCGCGCGGTCACAATTTATGCTCAAAATCTGACGTTCTGCAATTCACTCAAAAATGTTGGCAAACTGTTGCAAGTGATTCCCTGAAATGTTTTTCGGTGGAAACAGATGGGTTTTTAGCATCGGAAACAGAATTAGCCCTTGACGTCTGAACAACTTTTTTTGAAAAAATCCCTAAGCCGCGTGGTCACAATTTCTGCTCAAAAGCTGACGTTCTGCAATTCACTCAAAAATGTTGGCAAACTGTTGCAAGTGATCCCCTGAAATGTTTTTCGGTGGAAACAGATGGGTTTTTATCATTGGAAACAGAATTAGCCCTCGACGTCTGAACAACTTTTTTTGAAAAAATCCCTAAGCCGCGCGGTCACAATTTCTGCTCAAAATCTGACGTTCTGCAATTCACTCAAAAATGTTGGCAAACTGTTGCAAGTGATTCTCTGAAATGTTTTTTGGTGGAAACAGATGGGTTTTTATCATCGGAAACAGAATTAGCCCTTGACGTCTGAACAACTTTTTTTGAAAAAATCCCTAAGCCGCGCGGTCACAATTTCTGCTCAAAATCTGACGTTCTGCAATTCACTCAAAAATGTTGGCAAACTGTTGCAAGTGATCCCCTGAAATGTTTTTCGGTGGAAACAGATGGGTTTTTAGCATCGGAAACAGAATTAATCCTCGACGTCTGAACAACTTTTTTTGAACAAATCCCTAAGCCGCGCGGTCACAATTTCTGCTCAAAATCTGACGTTCTGCAATTCACTCAAAAATGTTGGCAAACTGTTGCAAGTGATTCCCTGAAATGTTTTTTGGTGGAAACAGATGGGTTTTTATCATCGGAAACAGAATTAGCGCTTGACGTCTAAACAACTTTTTTTGAAATAATCCCTAAGCCGCGCGGTCACAATTTCTGCTCAAAATCTGACGTTCTGCAATTCACTCAAATATGTTGGCAAACTGTTGCAAGTGATCCCCTGAAATGTTTTTTGGTGGAAACAGATGGGTTTTTTTCATCGGAAACAGAATTAGCCCTCGACGTCTGAACAACCTTTTTTGAAAAAATTCCTAAGCCGCGCGGTCACAATTTCTGCTCAAAATCTGACGTTCTGCAATTCACTCAAAAATGTTGGCAAACTGTTGCAAGTGATTCCCTGAAATGTTTTTCGGTGGAAACAGATGGGTTTTTATCATCGGAAACAGAATTAGCCCTCGACGTATGAACAACTTTTTTTGAAAAAATCCCTAAGCCGCGCGGTCACAATTTCTGCTCAAAATCTGACGTTCTGCAATTCACACAAAAATGTTGGCAAACTGTTGCAAGTGATTCCCTGAAATGTTTTTCGGTGGAAACAGATGGGTTTTTATCATCCGAAACAGAATTAGCCCTCGACGTCTGAACAACTTTTTTTGAAAAAATCCCTAAGCCGCACGGTCACAATTTCTGCTCAAAATCTGACGTTCTGCAATTCACTCAAAAATGTTGGCAAACTGTTGCAAGTGATCCCCTGAAATGTTTTTTGGTGGAAACAGATGGGTTTTTATCATCGGAAACAGAATTAGCCCTCGACGTATAAACAACTTTTTTTGAAAAAATCCCTAAGCCGCGCGGTCACAATTTCTGCTCAAAATCTGACGTTCTGCAATTCACACAAAAATGTTGGCAAACTGTTGCAAGTGATTCCCTGAAATGTTTTTCGGTGGAAACAGATGGGTTTTTATCATCGGAAACAGAATTAGCGCTTGACGTCTGAACAACTTTTTTTGAAAAAATCCCTAAGCCGCGCGGTCACAATTTCTGCTCAAAATCTGACATTCTGCAATTCACTCAAAAATGTTGGCAAACTGTTGCAAGTGATCCCCTGAAATGTTTTTCGGTGGAAACAGATGGGTTTTTAGCATCGGAAACAGAATTAGCCCTCGACGTCTGAACAACCTTTTTTGAAAAAATTCCTAAGCCGCGCAGTCACAATTTCTGCTAAAAATCTGACGTTCTGCAATTCACTCAAAAATGTTGGCAAACTGTTGCAAGTGATCCCCTGAAATGTTTTTCGGTGGAAACAGATGGGTTTTTAGCATCGGAAACAGAATTAATCCTCGACGTCTGAACAACTTTTTTTGAACAAATCCCTAAGCCGCGCGGTCACAATTTCTGCTCAAAATCTGACGTTCTGCAATTCACTCAAAAATGTTGGCAAACTGTTGCAAGTGATTCCCTGAAATGTTTTTTGGTGGAAACAGATGGGTTTTTATCATCGGAAACAGAATTAGCGCTTGACGTCTAAACAACTTTTTTTGAAATAATCCCTAAGCCGCGCGGTCACAATTTCTGCTCAAAATCTGACGTTCTGCAATTCACTGAAATATGTTGGCAAACTGTTGCAAGTGATCCCCTGAAATGTTTTTTGGTGGAAACAGATGGGTTTTTTTCATCGGAAACAGAATTAGCCCTCGACGTCTGAACAACCTTTTTTGAAAAAATTCCTAAGCCGCGCGGTCACAATTTCTGCTCAAAATCTGACGTTCTGCAATTCACTCAAAAATGTTGGCAAACTGTTGCAAGTGATTCCCTGAAATGTTTTTCGGTGGAAACAGATGGGTTTTTATCATCGGAAACAGAATTAGCCCTCGACGTATGAACAACTTTTTTTGAAAAAATCCCTAAGCCGCGCGGTCACAATTTCTGCTCAAAATCTGACGTTCTGCAATTCACACAAAAATGTTGGCAAACTGTTGCAAGTGATCCCCTGAAATGTTTTTCGGTGGAAACAGATGGGTTTTTATCATTGGAAACAGAATTAGCCCTCGACGTCTGAACAACTTTTTTTGAAAAAATCCCTAAGCCGCGCGGTCACAATTTCTGCTCAAAATCTGACGTTCTGCAATTCACTCAAAAATGTTGGCAAACTGTTGCAAGTGATTCTCTGAAATGTTTTTTGGTGGAAACAGATGGGTTTTTAGCATCGGAAACAGAATTAGCGCTTGACGTCTAAACAACTTTTTTTGAAATAATCCCTAAGCCGCGCGGTCACAATTTCTGCTCAAAATCTGACGTTCTGCAATTCACTCAAATATGTTGGCAAACTGTTGCAAGTGATCCCCTGAAATGTTTTTTGGTGGAAACAGATGGGTTTTTTTCATCGGAAACAGAATTAGCCCTCGACGTCTGAACAACCTTTTTTGAAAAAATTCCTAAGCCGCGCGGTCACAATTTCTGCTCAAAATCTGACGTTCTGCAATTCACTCAAAAATGTTGGCAAACTGTTGCAAGTGATTCCCTGAAATGTTTTTCGGTGGAAACAGATGGGTTTTTATCATCGGAAACAGAATTAGCCCTCGACGTATGAACAACTTTTTTTGAAAAAATCCCTAAGCCGCGCGGTCACAATTTCTGCTCAAAATCTGACGTTCTGCAATTCACACAAAAATGTTGGCAAACTGTTGCAAGTGATCCCCTGAAATGTTTTTCGGTGGAAACAGATGGGTTTTTATCATTGGAAACAGAATTAGCCCTCGACGTCTGAACAACTTTTTTTGAAAAAATCCCTAAGCCGCGCGGTCACAATTTCTGCTCAAAATCTGACGTTCTGCAATTCACTCAAAAATGTTGGCAAACTGTTGCAAGTGATTCTCTGAAATGTTTTTTGGTGGAAACAGATGGGTTTTTAGCATCGGAAACAGAATTAGCGCTTGACGTCTAAACAACTTTTTTTGAAATAATCCCTAAGCCGCGCGGTCACAATTTCTGCTCAAAATCTGACGTTCTGCAATTCACTCAAATATGTTGGCAAACTGTTGCAAGTGATCCCCTGAAATGTTTTTTGGTGGAAACAGATGGGTTTTTATCATCGGAAACAGAATTAGCCCTCGACGTCTGAACAACTTTTTTTGAAAAAATCCCTAAGCCGCGCGGTCACAATTTCTGCTCAAAATCTGACGTTCTGCAATTCACTCAAAAATGTTGGCAAACTGTTGCAAGTGATCCCCTGAAATGTTTTTCGGTGGAAACAGATGGGTTTTTATCATCGGAAACAGAATTAGCCCTCGACGTATGAACAACTTTTTTTGAAAAAATCCCTAAGCCGCGCGGTCACAATTTCAGCAAAAATCTGACGTTCTGCAATTCGCTCAAATATGTTGGCAAACTGTTGCAAGTGATTCCCTGAAATGTTTTTCGGTGGAAACAGATGGGTTTTTATCATCGGAAACAGAATTAGCCCTCAACGTATGAACAACTTTTTTTGAAAAAATCCCTAAGCCGCGCGGTCACAATTTCTGCTCAAAATCTGACGTTCTGCAATTCGCTCAAATATGTTGGCAAACTGTTGCAAGTGATTCCCTGAAATGTTTTTTGGTGGAAACAGATGGGTATTTATCATCGGAAACAGAATTAGCCCTTGACGTCTGAAATTTTTTTTTTGAAAAAATGCCTAAGCCGCGCGGTCACAATTTATGCTCAAAATCTGACGTTCTGCAATTCACTCAAAAATGTTGGCAAACTGTTGCAAGTGATTCCCTGAAATGTTTTTCGGTGGAAACAGATGGGTTTTTAGCATCGGAAACAGAATTAGCCCTTGACGTCTGAACAACTTTTTTTGAAAAAATCCCTAAGCCGCGTGGTCACAATTTCTGCTCAAAAGCTGACGTTCTGCAATTCACTCAAAAATGTTGGCAAACTGTTGCAAGTGATCCCCTGAAATGTTTTTCGGTGGAAACAGATGGGTTTTTATCATTGGAAACAGAATTAGCCCTCGACGTCTGAACAACTTTTTTTGAAAAAATCCCTAAGCCGCGCGGTCACAATTTCTGCTCAAAATCTGACGTTCTGCAATTCACTCAAAAATGTTGGCAAACTGTTGCAAGTGATTCTCTGAAATGTTTTTTGGTGGAAACAGATGGGTTTTTATCATCGGAAACAGAATTAGCCCTTGACGTCTGAACAACTTTTTTTGAAAAAATCCCTAAGCCGCGCGGTCACAATTTCTGCTCAAAATCTGACGTTCTGCAATTCACTCAAAAATGTTGGCAAACTGTTGCAAGTGATCCCCTGAAATGTTTTTCGGTGGAAACAGATGGGTTTTTAGCATCGGAAACAGAATTAATCCTCGACGTCTGAACAACTTTTTTTGAACAAATCCCTAAGCCGCGCGGTCACAATTTCTGCTCAAAATCTGACGTTCTGCAATTCACTCAAAAATGTTGGCAAACTGTTGCAAGTGATTCCCTGAAATGTTTTTTGGTGGAAACAGATGGGTTTTTATCATCGGAAACAGAATTAGCGCTTGACGTCTAAACAACTTTTTTTGAAATAATCCCTAAGCCGCGCGGTCACAATTTCTGCTCAAAATCTGACGTTCTGCAATTCACTCAAATATGTTGGCAAACTGTTGCAAGTGATCCCCTGAAATGTTTTTTGGTGGAAACAGATGGGTTTTTTTCATCGGAAACAGAATTAGCCCTCGACGTCTGAACAACCTTTTTTGAAAAAATTCCTAAGCCGCGCGGTCACAATTTCTGCTCAAAATCTGACGTTCTGCAATTCACTCAAAAATGTTGGCAAACTGTTGCAAGTGATTCCCTGAAATGTTTTTCGGTGGAAACAGATGGGTTTTTATCATCGGAAACAGAATTAGCCCTCGACGTATGAACAACTTTTTTTGAAAAAATCCCTAAGCCGCGCGGTCACAATTTCTGCTCAAAATCTGACGTTCTGCAATTCACACAAAAATGTTGGCAAACTGTTGCAAGTGATTCCCTGAAATGTTTTTCGGTGGAAACAGATGGGTTTTTATCATCGGAAACAGAATTAGCGCTTGACGTCTGAACAACTTTTTTTGAAAAAATCCCTAAGCCGCGCGGTCACAATTTCTGCTCAAAATCTGACGTTCTGCAATTCACTCAAAAATGTTGGCAAACTGTTGCAAGTGATCCCCTGAAATGTTTTTCGGTGGAAACAGATGGGTTTTTATCATTGGAAACAGAATTAGCCCTCGACGTCTGAACAACTTTTTTTGAAAAAATCCCTAAGCCGCGCGGTCACAATTTCTGCTCAAAATCTGACGTTCTGCAATTCACTCAAAAATGTTGGCAAACTGTTGCAAGTGATTCTCTGAAATGTTTTTTGGTGGAAACAGATGGGTTTTTATCATCGGAAACAGAATTAGCCCTTGACGTCTGAACAACTTTTTTTGAAAAAATCCCTAAGCCGCGCGGTCACAATTTCTGCTCAAAATCTGACGTTCTGCAATTCACTCAAAAATGTTGGCAAACTGTTGCAAGTGATCCCCTGAAATGTTTTTCGGTGGAAACAGATGGGTTTTTATCATCGGAAACAGAATTAGCGCTTGACGTCTGAACAACTTTTTTTGAAAAAATCCCTAAGCCGCGCGGTCACAATTTCTGCTCAAAATCTGACGTTCTGCAATTCACTCAAAAATGTTGGCAAACTGTTGCAAGTGATCCCCTGAAATGTTTTTCGGTGGAAACAGATGGGTTTTTAGCATCGGAAACAGAATTAGCCCTCGACGTCTGAACAACCTTTTTTGAAAAAATTCCTAAGCCGCGCGGTCACAATTTCTGCTAAAAATCTGACGTTCTGCAATTCACTCAAAAATGTTGGCAAACTGTTGCAAGTGATCCCCTGAAATGTTTTTCGGTGGAAACAGATGGGTTTTTAGCATCGGAAACAGAATTAATCCTCGACGTCTGAACAACTTTTTTTGAACAAATCCCTAAGCCGCGCGGTCACAATTTCTGCTCAAAATCTGACGTTCTGCAATTCACTCAAAAATGTTGGCAAACTGTTGCAAGTGATCCCCTGAAATGTTTTTTGGTGGAAACAGATGGGTTTTTTTCATCGGAAACAGAATTAGCGCTTGACGTCTAAACAACTTTTTTTGAAATAATCCCTAAGCCGCGCGGTCAGAATTTCTGCTCAAAATCTGACGTTCTGCAATTCACTCAAATATGTTGGCAAACTGTTGCAAGTGATCCCCTGAAATGTTTTTTGGTGGAAACAGATGGGTTTTTTTCATCGGAAACAGAATTAGCCCTCGACGTCTGAACAACCTTTTTTGAAAAAATTCCTAAGCCGCGCGGTCACAATTTCTGCTCAAAATCTGACGTTCTGCAATTCACTCAAAAATGTTGGCAAACTGTTGCAAGTGATTCCCTGAAATGTTTTTCGGTGGAAACAGATGGGTTTTTATCATCGGAAACAGAATTAGCCCTCGACGTATGAACAACTTTTTTTGAAAAAATCCCTAAGCCGCGCGGTCACAATTTCTGCTCAAAATCTGACGTTCTGCAATTCACTCAAATATGTTGGCAAACTGTTGCAAGTGATCCCCTGAAATGTTTTTTGGTGGAAACAGATGGGTTTTTATCATCGGAAACAGAATTAGCCCTCGACGTATGAACAACTTTTTTTGAAAAAATCCCTAAGCCGCGCGGTCACAATTTCAGCAAAAATCTGACGTTCTGCAATTCACTCAAAAATGTTGGCAAACTGTTGAAAGTGATTCCCTGAAATGTTCTTCGGTGGAAACAGATGGGTTTTTATCATCGGAAACAGAATTAGCGCTTGACGTCTGAACAACTTTTTTTGAAAAAATCCCTAAGCCGCGCGGTCACAATTTCTGCTCAAAATCTGACGTTCTGCAATTCACTCAAAAATGTTGGCAAACTGTTGCAAGTGATTCCCTGAAATGTTTTTCGGTGGAAACAGATGGGTTTTTATCATCGGAAACAGAATTAGCCCTTGACGTATGAACAACTTTTTTTGAAAAAATCCCTAAGGCGCGCGGTCACAATTTCTGCTCAAAATCTGACGTTCTGCAATTCACTGAAAAATGTTGGCAAACTGTTGCAAGTGATTCCCTGAAATGTTTTTCGGTGGAAACAGATGGGTTTTTATCATCGGAAACAGAATTAGCGCTTGACGTCTGAACAACTTTATTTGAAAAAATCCCTAAGCCGCGCGGTCACAATTTCTGCTCAAAATCTGACGTTCTGCAATTCACTCAAAAATGTTGGCAAACTGTTGCAAGTGATCCCCTGAAATGTTTTTTGGTGGAAACAGATGGGTTTTTATCATCGGAAACAGAATTAGCCCTCGACGTATGAACAACTTTTTTTGAAAAAATCCCTAAGCCGCGCGGTCACAATTTCAGCAAAAATCTGACGTTCTGCAATTCACTCAAAAATGTTGGCAAACTGTTGAAAGTGATTCCCTGAAATGTTTTTCGGTGGAAACAGATGGGTTTTTATCATCCGAAACAGAATTAGCCCTCGACGTCTGAACAACTTTTTTTGAAAAAATCCCTAAGCCGCACGGTCACAATTTCTGCTCAAAATCTGACGTTCTGCAATTCACTCAAAAATGTTGGCAAACTGTTGCAAGTGATCCCCTGAAATGTTTTTTGGTGGAAACAGATGGGTTTTTATCATCGGAAACAGAATTAGCCCTCGACGTATAAACAACTTTTTTTGAAAAAATCCCTAAGCCGCGCGGTCACAATTTCTGCTCAAAATCTGACGTTCTGCAATTCACACAAAAATGTTGGCAAACTGTTGCAAGTGATTCCCTGAAATGTTTTTCGGTGGAAACAGATGGGTTTTTATCATCGGAAACAGAATTAGCGCTTGACGTCTGAACAACTTTTTTTGAAAAAATCCCTAAGCCGCGCGGTCACAATTTCTGCTCAAAATCTGACGTTCTGCAATTCACTCAAAAATGTTGGCAAACTGTTGCAAGTGATCCCCTGAAATGTTTTTCGGTGGAAACAGATGGGTTTTTAGCATCGGAAACAGAATTAGCCCTCGACGTCTGAACAACCTTTTTTGAAAAAATTCCTAAGCCGCGCGGTCACAATTTCTGCTAAAAATCTGACGTTCTGCAATTCACTCAAAAATGTTGGCAAACTGTTGCAAGTGATCCCCTGAAATGTTTTTCGGTGGAAACAGATGGGTTTTTAGCATCGGAAACAGAATTAATCCTCGACGTCTGAACAACTTTTTTTGAACAAATCCCTAAGCCGCGCGGTCACAATTTCTGCTCAAAATCTGACGTTCTGCAATTCACTCAAAAATGTTGGCAAACTGTTGCAAGTGATTCCCTGAAATGTTTTTTGGTGGAAACAGATGGGTTTTTATCATCGGAAACAGAATTAGCGCTTGACGTCTAAACAACTTTTTTTGAAATAATCCCTAAGCCGCGCGGTCACAATTTCTGCTCAAAATCTGACGTTCTGCAATTCACTCAAAAATGTTGGCAAACTGTTGCAAGTGATTCTCTGAAATGTTTTTTGGTGGAAACAGATGGGTTTTTATCATCGGAAACAGAATTAGCCCTTGACGTCTGAACAACTTTTTTTGAAAAAATCCCTAAGCCGCGCGGTCACAATTTCTGCTCAAAATCTGACGTTCTGCAATTCACTCAAAAATGTTGGCAAACTGTTGCAAGTGATCCCCTGAAATGTTTTTCGGTGGAAACAGATGGGTTTTTAGCATCGGAAACAGAATTAGCGCTTGACGTCTAAACAACTTTTTTTGAAATAATCCCTAAGCCGCGCGGTCACAATTTCTGCTCAAAATCTGACGTTCTGCAATTCACTCAAATATGTTGGCAAACTGTTGCAAGTCATCCCCTGAAATGTTTTTTGGTGGAAACAGATGGGTTTTTATCATCGGAAACAGAATTAGCCCTCGACGTCTGAACAACTTTTTTTGAAAAAATCCCTAAGCCGCGCGGTCACAATTTCTGCTCAAAATCTGACGTTCTGCAATTCACTCAAAAATGTTGGCAAACTGTTGCAAGTGATCCCCTGAAATGTTTTTCGGTGGAAACAGATGGGTTTTTATCATCGGAAACAGAATTAGCCCTCGACGTATGAACAACTTTTTTTGAAAAAATCCCTAAGCCGCGCGGTCACAATTTCAGCAAAAATCTGACGTTCTGCAATTCGCTCAAATATGTTGGCAAACTGTTGCAAGTGATTCCCTGAAATGTTTTTCGGTGGAAACAGATGGGTTTTTATCATCGGAAACAGAATTAGCCCTCAACGTATGAACAACTTTTTTTGAAAAAATCCCTAAGCCGCGCGGTCACAATTTCAGCAAAAATCTGACGTTCTGCAATTCACTCAAAAATGTTGGCAAACTGTTGAAAGTGATTCCCTGAAATGTTCTTCGGTGGAAACAGATGGGTTTTTATCATCGGAAACAGAATTAGCGCTTGACGTCTGAACAACTTTTTTTGAAAAAATCCCTAAGCCGCGCGGTCACAATTTCTGCTCAAAATCTGACGTTCTGCAATTCACTCAAAAATGTTGGCAAACTGTTGCAAGTGATTCCCTGAAATGTTTTTCGGTGGAAACAGATGGGTTTTTATCATCGGAAACAGAATTAGCCCTTGACGTATGAACAACTTTTTTTGAAAAAATCCCTAAGGCGCGCGGTCACAATTTCTGCTCAAAATCTGACGTTCTGCAATTCACTGAAAAATGTTGGCAAACTGTTGCAAGTGATTCCCTGAAATGTTTTTCGGTGGAAACAGATGGGTTTTTATCATCGGAAACAGAATTAGCGCTTGACGTCTGAACAACTTTATTTGAAAAAATCCCTAAGCCGCGCGGTCACAATTTCTGCTCAAAATCTGACGTTCTGCAATTCACTCAAAAATGTTGGCAAACTGTTGCAAGTGATCCCCTGAAATGTTTTTTGGTGGAAACAGATGGGTTTTTATCATCGGAAACAGAATTAGCCCTCGACGTATGAACAACTTTTTTTGAAAAAATCCCTAAGCCGCGCGGTCACAATTTCAGCAAAAATCTGACGTTCTGCAATTCACTCAAAAATGTTGGCAAACTGTTGAAAGTGATTCCCTGAAATGTTTTTCGGTGGAAACAGATGGGTTTTTATCATCCGAAACAGAATTAGCCCTCGACGTCTGAACAACTTTTTTTGAAAAAATCCCTAAGCCGCACGGTCACAATTTCTGCTCAAAATCTGACGTTCTGCAATTCACTCAAAAATGTTGGCAAACTGTTGCAAGTGATCCCCTGAAATGTTTTTTGGTGGAAACAGATGGGTTTTTATCATCGGAAACAGAATTAGCCCTCGACGTATAAACAACTTTTTTTGAAAAAATCCCTAAGCCGCGCGGTCACAATTTCTGCTCAAAATCTGACGTTCTGCAATTCACACAAAAATGTTGGCAAACTGTTGCAAGTGATTCCCTGAAATGTTTTTCGGTGGAAACAGATGGGTTTTTATCATCGGAAACAGAATTAGCGCTTGACGTCTGAACAACTTTTTTTGAAAAAATCCCTAAGCCGCGCAGTCACAATTTCTGCTCAAAATCTGACGTTCTGCAATTCACTCAAAAATGTTGGCAAACTGTTGCAAGTGATCCCCTGAAATGTTTTTCGGTGGAAACAGATGGGTTTTTAGCATCGGAAACAGAATTAGCCCTCGACGTCTGAACAACCTTTTTTGAAAAAATTCCTAAGCCGCGCGGTCACAATTTCTGCTAAAAATCTGACGTTCTGCAATTCACTCAAAAATGTTGGCAAACTGTTGCAAGTGATCCCCTGAAATGTTTTTCGGTGGAAACAGATGGGTTTTTAGCATCGGAAACAGAATTAATCCTCGACGTCTGAACAACTTTTTTTGAACAAATCCCTAAGCCGCGCGGTCACAATTTCTGCTCAAAATCTGACGTTCTGCAATTCACTCAAAAATGTTGGCAAACTGTTGCAAGTGATTCCCTGAAATGTTTTTTGGTGGAAACAGATGGGTTTTTATCATCGGAAACAGAATTAGCGCTTGACGTCTAAACAACTTTTTTTGAAATAATCCCTAAGCCGCGCGGTCACAATTTCTGCTCAAAATCTGACGTTCTGCAATTCACTCAAAAATGTTGGCAAACTGTTGCAAGTGATTCTCTGAAATGTTTTTTGGTGGAAACAGATGGGTTTTTATCATCGGAAACAGAATTAGCCCTTGACGTCTGAACAACTTTTTTTGAAAAAATCCCTAAGCCGCGCGGTCACAATTTCTGCTCAAAATCTGACGTTCTGCAATTCACTCAAAAATGTTGGCAAACTGTTGCAAGTGATCCCCTGAAATGTTTTTCGGTGGAAACAGATGGGTTTTTAGCATCGGAAACAGAATTAGCGCTTGACGTCTAAACAACTTTTTTTGAAATAATCCCTAAGCCGCGCGGTCACAATTTCTGCTCAAAATCTGACGTTCTGCAATTCACTCAAATATGTTGGCAAACTGTTGCAAGTGATCCCCTGAAATGTTTTTTGGTGGAAACAGATGGGTTTTTATCATCGGAAACAGAATTAGCCCTCGACGTCTGAACAACTTTTTTTGAAAAAATCCCTAAGCCGCGCGGTCACAATTTCTGCTCAAAATCTGACGTTCTGCAATTCACTCAAAAATGTTGGCAAACTGTTGCAAGTGATCCCCTGAAATGTTTTTCGGTGGAAACAGATGGGTTTTTATCATCGGAAACAGAATTAGCCCTCGACGTATGAACAACTTTTTTTGAAAAAATCCCTAAGCCGCGCGGTCACAATTTCAGCAAAAATCTGACGTTCTGCAATTCGCTCAAATATGTTGGCAAACTGTTGCAAGTGATTCCCTGAAATGTTTTTCGGTGGAAACAGATGGGTTTTTATCATCGGAAACAGAATTAGCCCTCAACGTATGAACAACTTTTTTTGAAAAAATCCCTAAGCCGCGCGGTCACAATTTCTGCTCAAAATCTGACGTTCTGCAATTCGCTCAAATATGTTGGCAAACTGTTGCAAGTGATTCCCTGAAATGTTTTTTGGTGGAAACAGATGGGTATTTATCATCGGAAACAGAATTAGCCCTTGACGTCTGAAATTTTTTTTTTGAAAAAATCCCTAAGCCGCGCGGTCACAATTTATGCTCAAAATCTGACGTTCTGCAATTCACTCAAAAATGTTGGCAAACTGTTGCAAGTGATTCCCTGAAATGTTTTTCGGTGGAAACAGATGGGTTTTTAGCATCGGAAACAGAATTAGCCCTTGACGTCTGAACAACTTTTTTTGAAAAAATCCCTAAGCCGCGTGGTCACAATTTCTGCTCAAAAGCTGACGTTCTGCAATTCACTCAAAAATGTTGGCAAACTGTTGCAAGTGATCCCCTGAAATGTTTTTCGGTGGAAACAGATGGGTTTTTATCATTGGAAACAGAATTAGCCCTCGACGTCTGAACAACTTTTTTTGAAAAAATCCCTAAGCCGCGCGGTCACAATTTCTGCTCAAAATCTGACGTTCTGCAATTCACTCAAAAATGTTGGCAAACTGTTGCAAGTGATTCTCTGAAATGTTTTTTGGTGGAAACAGATGGGTTTTTATCATCGGAAACAGAATTAGCCCTTGACGTCTGAACAACTTTTTTTGAAAAAATCCCTAAGCCGCGCGGTCACAATTTCTGCTCAAAATCTGACGTTCTGCAATTCACTCAAAAATGTTGGCAAACTGTTGCAAGTGATCCCCTGAAATGTTTTTCGGTGGAAACAGATGGGTTTTTAGCATCGGAAACAGAATTAATCCTCGACGTCTGAACAACTTTTTTTGAACAAATCCCTAAGCCGCGCGGTCACAATTTCTGCTCAAAATCTGACGTTCTGCAATTCACTCAAAAATGTTGGCAAACTGTTGCAAGTGATTCCCTGAAATGTTTTTTGGTGGAAACAGATGGGTTTTTATCATCGGAAACAGAATTAGCGCTTGACGTCTAAACAACTTTTTTTGAAATAATCCCTAAGCCGCGCGGTCACAATTTCTGCTCAAAATCTGACGTTCTGCAATTCACTCAAATATGTTGGCAAACTGTTGCAAGTGATCCCCTGAAATGTTTTTTGGTGGAAACAGATGGGTTTTTTTCATCGGAAACAGAATTAGCCCTCGACGTCTGAACAACCTTTTTTGAAAAAATTCCTAAGCCGCGCGGTCACAATTTCTGCTCAAAATCTGACGTTCTGCAATTCACTCAAAAATGTTGGCAAACTGTTGCAAGTGATTCCCTGAAATGTTTTTCGGTGGAAACAGATGGGTTTTTATCATCGGAAACAGAATTAGCCCTCGACGTATGAACAACTTTTTTTGAAAAAATCCCTAAGCCGCGCGGTCACAATTTCTGCTCAAAATCTGACGTTCTGCAATTCACACAAAAATGTTGGCAAACTGTTGCAAGTGATTCCCTGAAATGTTTTTCGGTGGAAACAGATGGGTTTTTATCATCGGAAACAGAATTAGCGCTTGACGTCTGAACAACTTTTTTTGAAAAAATCCCTAAGCCGCGCGGTCACAATTTCTGCTCAAAATCTGACGTTCTGCAATTCACTCAAAAATGTTGGCAAACTGTTGCAAGTGATCCCCTGAAATGTTTTTCGGTGGAAACAGATGGGTTTTTATCATTGGAAACAGAATTAGCCCTCGACGTCTGAACAACTTTTTTTGAAAAAATCCCTAAGCCGCGCGGTCACAATTTCTGCTCAAAATCTGACGTTCTGCAATTCACTCAAAAATGTTGGCAAACTGTTGCAAGTGATTCTCTGAAATGTTTTTTGGTGGAAACAGATGGGTTTTTATCATCGGAAACAGAATTAGCCCTTGACGTCTGAACAACTTTTTTTGAAAAAATCCCTAAGCCGCGCGGTCACAATTTCTGCTCAAAATCTGACGTTCTGCAATTCACTCAAAAATGTTGGCAAACTGTTGCAAGTGATCCCCTGAAATGTTTTTCGGTGGAAACAGATGGGTTTTTAGCATCGGAAACAGAATTAGCGCTTGACGTCTAAACAACTTTTTTTGAAATAATCCCTAAGCCGCGCGGTCACAATTTCTGCTCAAAATCTGACGTTCTGCAATTCACTCAAATATGTTGGCAAACTGTTGCAAGTGATCCCCTGAAATGTTTTTTGGTGGAAACAGATGGGTTTTTATCATCGGAAACAGAATTAGCCCTCGACGTCTGAACAACTTTTTTTGAAAAAATCCCTAAGCCGCGCGGTCACAATTTCTGCTCAAAATCTGACGTTCTGCAATTCACTCAAAAATGTTGGCAAACTGTTGCAAGTGATCCCCTGAAATGTTTTTCGGTGGAAACAGATGGGTTTTTATCATCGGAAACAGAATTAGCCCTCGACGTATGAACAACTTTTTTTGAAAAAATCCCTAAGCCGCGCGGTCACAATTTCAGCAAAAATCTGACGTTCTGCAATTCGCTCAAATATGTTGGCAAACTGTTGCAAGTGATTCCCTGAAATGTTTTTCGGTGGAAACAGATGGGTTTTTATCATCGGAAACAGAATTAGCCCTCAACGTATGAACAACTTTTTTTGAAAAAATCCCTAAGCCGCGCGGTCACAATTTCTGCTCAAAATCTGACGTTCTGCAATTCGCTCAAATATGTTGGCAAACTGTTGCAAGTGATTCCCTGAAATGTTTTTTGGTGGAAACAGATGGGTATTTATCATCGGAAACAGAATTAGCCCTTGACGTCTGAAATTTTTTTTTTGAAAAAATCCCTAAGCCGCGCGGTCACAATTTATGCTCAAAATCTGACGTTCTGCAATTCACTCAAAAATGTTGGCAAACTGTTGCAAGTGATTCCCTGAAATGTTTTTCGGTGGAAACAGATGGGTTTTTAGCATCGGAAACAGAATTAGCCCTTGACGTCTGAACAACTTTTTTTGAAAAAATCCCTAAGCCGCGTGGTCACAATTTCTGCTCAAAAGCTGACATTCTGCAATTCACTCAAAAATGTTGGCAAACTGTTGCAAGTGATCCCCTGAAATGTTTTTCGGTGGAAACAGATGGGTTTTTATCATTGGAAACAGAATTAGCCCTCGACGTCTGAACAACTTTTTTTGAAAAAATCCCTAAGCCGCGCGGTCACAATTTCTGCTCAAAATCTGACGTTCTGCAATTCACTCAAAAATGTTGGCAAACTGTCACAATTTCTGCTCAAAATCTGACGTTCTGCAATTCACTCAAAAATGTTGGCAAACTGTTGCAAGTGATTCTCTGAAATGTTTTTTGGTGGAAACAGATGGGTTTTTATCATCGGAAACAGAATTAGCCCTTGACGTCTGAACAACTTTTTTTGAAAAAATCCCTAAGCCGCGCGGTCACAATTTCTGCTCAAAATCTGACGTTCTGCAATTCACTCAAAAATGTTGGCAAACTGTTGCAAGTGATCCCCTGAAATGTTTTTCGGTGGAAACAGATGGGTTTTTATCATCCGAAACAGAATTAGCACTCGACGTCTGAACAACTTTTTTTGAAAAAATCCCTAAGCCGCGCGGTCACAATTTCTGCTCAAAATCTGACGTTCTGCAATTCACTCAAAAATGTTGGCAAACTGTTGCAACTGATCCCCTGAAATGTTTTTTGGTGGAAACAGATTGGGTTTTATCATCGGAAACAGAATTAATCCTCGACGTCTGAACACCTTTTTTTTGAAAAAATCCCTAAGCCGCGCGGTCACAATTTCTGCTAAAAATCTGACGTTCTGCAATTCACTCAAAAATGTTGGCAAACTGTTGCAAGCGATCCCCTGAAATGTTTTTCGGTGGAAACAGATGGGTTTTTATCATCGGAAACAGAATTAGCCCTCGACGTCTGAACAACTTTTTTTGAAAAAATCCCTAAGCCGCGCGGTCACAATTTCTGCTCAAAATCTGACGTTCTGCAATTCACTCAAAAATGTTGGCAAACTGTTGCAAGTGATCCCCTGAAATGTTTTTCGGTGGAAACAGATGGGTTTTTAGCATCGGAAACAGAATTAGCCCTTGACGTCTGAACAACCTTTTTTGAAAAAATTCCTAAGCCGCGCGGTCACAATTTCTGCTCAAAATCTGACGTTCTGCAATTCACTCAAATATGTTGGCAAACTGTTGCAAGTGATCCCCTGAAATGTTTTTTGGTGGAAACAGATGGGTTTTTATCATCGGAAACAGAATTAGCCCTCGACGTATGAACAACTTTTTTTGAAAAAATCCCTAAGCCGCGCGGTCACAATTTCAGCAAAAATCTGACGTTCTGCAATTCACTCAAAAATGTTGGCAAACTGTTGAAAGTGATTCCCTGAAATGTTTTTCGGTGGAAACAGATGGGTTTTTATCATCCGAAAGAGAATTAGCCCTCGACGTCTGAACAACTTTTTTTGAAAAAATCCCTAAGCCGCACGGTCACAATTTCTGCTCAAAATCTGACGTTCTGCAATTCACTCAAAAATGTTGGCAAACTGTTGCAAGTGATTCCCTGAAATGTTTTTTGGTGGAAACAGATGGGTTTTTATCATCGGAAACAGAATTAGCGCTTGACGTCTGAACAACTTTTTTTGAAAAAATCCCTAAGCCGCGCGGTCACAATTTCTGCTCAAAATCTGACGTTCTGCAATTCACTCAAAAATGTTGGCAAACTGTTGCAAGTGATTCCCTGAAATGTTTTTCGGTGGAAACAGATGGGTTTTTATCATCGGAAACAGAATTAGCCCTTGACGTCTGAACAACTTTTTTTGAAAAAATCCCTAAGCCGCGCGGTCACAATTTCTGCTCAAAATCTGACGTTCTGCAATTCACTCAAAAATGTTGGCAAACTGTTGCAAGTGATCCCCTGAAATGTTTTTCGGTGGAAACAGATGGGTTTTTAGCATCGGAAACAGAATTAGCCCTTGACGTCTGAACAACCTTTTTTGAAAAAATTCCTAAGCCGCGCGGTCACAATTTCTGCTCAAAATCTGACGTTCTGCAATTCACTCAAATATGTTGGCAAACTGTTGCAAGTGATCCCCTGAAATGTTTTTTGGTGGAAACAGATGGGTTTTTATCATCGGAAACAGAATTAGCCCTCGACGTATGAACAACTTTTTTTGAAAAAATCCCTAAGCCGCGCGGTCACAATTTCAGCAAAAATCTGACGTTCTGCAATTCACTCAAAAATGTTGGCAAACTGTTGAAAGTGATTCCCTGAAATGTTTTTTGGTGGAAACAGATGGGTTTTTATCATCCGAAACAGAATTAGCCCTCGACGTCTGAACAACTTTTTTTGAAAAAATCCCTAAGCCGCACGGTCACAATTTCTGCTCAAAATCTGACGTTCTGCAATTCACTCAAAAATGTTGGCAAACTGTTGCAAGTGATTCCCTGAAATGTTTTTTGGTGGAAACAGATGGGTTTTTATCATCGGAAACAGAATTAGCGCTTGACGTCTGAACAACTTTTTTTGAAAAAATCCCTAAGCCGCGCGGTCACAATTTCTGCTCAAAATCTGACGTTCTGCAATTCACTCAAAAATGTTGGCAAACTGTTGCAAGTGATTCCCTGAAATGTTTTTCGGTGGAAACAGATGGGTTTTTATCATCGGAAACAGAATTAGCCCTTGACGTCTGAACAACTTTTTTTGAAAAAATCCCTAATCCGCGCGGTCACAATTTCTGCTCAAAATCTGACGTTCTGCAATTCACTCAAAAATGTTGGCAAACTGTTGCAAGTGATCCCCTGAAAGGTTTTTCGGTGGAAACAGATGGGTTTTTATCATCGGAAACAGAATTAGCGCTTGACGTCTGAACAACTTTATTTGAAAAAATCCCTAAGCCGCGCGGTCACAATTTCTGCTCAAAATCTGACGTTCTGCAATTCACTCAAAAATGTTGGCAAACTGTTGCAAGTGATCCCCTGAAATGTTTTTCGGTGGAAACAGATGGGTTTTTAGCATCGGAAACAGAATTAGCCCTCGACGTCTGAACAACCTTTTTTGAAAAAATTCCTAAGCCGCGCGGTCACAATTTCTGCTCAAAATCTGACGTTCTGCAATTCACTCAAATATGTTGGCAAACTGTTGCAAGTGATCCCCTGAAATGTTTTTTGGTGGAAACAGATGGGTTTTTATCATCGGAAACAGAATTAGCCCTCGACGTATGAACAACTTTTTTTGAAAAAATCCCTAAGCCGCGCGGTCACAATTTCAGCAAAAATCTGACGTTCTGCAATTCACTCAAAAATGTTGGCAAACTGTTGAAAGTGATTCCCTGAAATGTTTTTCGGTGGAAACAGATGGGTTTTTATCATCCGAAACAGAATTAGCCCTCGACGTCTGAACAACTTTTTTTGAAAAAATCCCTAAGCCGCACGGTCACAATTTCTGCTCAAAATCTGACGTTCTGCAATTCACTCAAAAATGTTGGCAAACTGTTGCAAGTGATCCCCTGAAATGTTTTTTGGTGCAAACAGATGGGTTTTTATCATCGGAAACAGAATTAGCCCTCGACGTATGAACAACTTTTTTTGAAAAAATCCCTAAGCCGCGCGGTCACAATTTCTGCTCAAAATCTGACGTTCTGCAATTCACACAAAAATGTTGGCAAACTGTTGCAAGTGATTCCCTGAAATGTTTTTCGGTGGAAACAGATGGGTTTTTATCATCGGAAACAGAATTAGCGCTTGACGTCTGAACAACTTTTTTTGAAAAAATCCCTAAGCCGCGCGGTCACAATTTCTGCTCAAAATCTGACGTTCTGCAATTCACTCAAAAATGTTGGCAAACTGTTGCAAGTGATCCCCTGAAATGTTTTTCGGTGGAAACAGATGGGTTTTTAGCATCGGAAACAGAATTAGCCCTCGACGTCTGAACAACCTTTTTTGAAAAAATTCCTAAGCCGCGCGGTCACAATTTCTGCTCAAAATCTGACGTTCTGCAATTCACTCAAAAATGTTGGCAAACTGTTGCAAGTGATCCCCTGAAATGTTTTTCGGTGGAAACAGATGGGTTTTTAGCATCGGAAACAGAATTAATCCTCGACGTCTGAACAACTTTTTTTGAACAAATCCCTAAGCCGCGCGGTCACAATTTCTGCTCAAAATCTGACGTTCTGCAATTCACTCAAAAATGTTGGCAAACTGTTGCAAGTGATTCCCTGAAATGTTTTTTGGTGGAAACAGATGGGTTTTTATCATCGGAAACAGAATTAGCGCTTGACGTCTAAACAACTTTTTTTGAAAAAATCCCTAAGCCGCGCGGTCACAATTTCTGCTCAAAATCTGACGTTCTGCAATTCACTCAAATATGTTGGCAAACTGTTGCAAGTGATCCCCTGAAATGTTTTTTGGTGGAAACATATGGGTTTTTATCTTCGGAAACAGAATTAGCCCTCGACGTATGAACAACTTTTTTTGAAAAAATCCCTAAGCCGCGCGGTCACAATTTCTGCTCAAAATCTGACGTTCTGCAATTCACTCAAAAATGTTGGCAAACTGTTGCAAGTGATCCCCTGAAATGTTTTTCGGTGGAAACAGATGGGTTTTTAGCATCGGAAACAGAATTAGCCCTCGACGTCTGAACAACTTTTTTTGAAAAAATCCCTAAGCCGCGCGGTCACAATTTCTGCTCAAAATCTGACGTTCTGCAATTCACACAAAAATGTTGGCAAACTGTTGCAAGTGATTCCCTGAAATGTTTTTCGGTGGAAACAGATGGGTTTTTATCATCGGAAACAGAATTAGCGCTTGACGTCTGAACAACTTTTTTTGAAAAAATCCCTAAGCCGCGCGGTCACAATTTCTGCTCAAAATCTGACGTTCTGCAATTCACTCAAAAATGTTGGCAAACTGTTGCAAGTGATCCCCTGAAATGTTTTTCGGTGGAAACAGATGGGTTTTTAGCATCGGAAACAGAATTAGCCCTCGACGTCTGAACAACCTTTTTTGAAAAAATTCCTAAGCCGCGCGGTCACAATTTCTGCTAAAAATCTGACGTTCTGCAATTCACTCAAAAATGTTGGCAAACTGTTGCAAGTGATCCCCTGAAATGTTTTTCGGTGGAAACAGATGGGTTTTTAGCATCGGAAACAGAATTAATCCTCGACGTCTGAACAACTTTTTTGAACAAATCCCTAAGCCGCGCGGTCACAATTTCTGCTCAAAATCTGACGTTCTGCAATTCACTCAAAAATGTTGGCAAACTGTTGCAAGTGATTCCCTGAAATGTTTTTTGGTGGAAACAGATGGGTTTTTATCATCGGAAACAGAATTAGCGCTTGACGTCTAAACAACTTTTTTTGAAATAATCCCTAAGCCGCGCGGTCACAATTTCTGCTCAAAATCTGACGTTCTGCAATTCACTCAAATATGTTGGCAAACTGTTGCAAGTGATCCCCTGAAATGTTTTTTGGTGGAAACAGATGGGTTTTTTTCATCGGAAACAGAATTAGCCCTCGACGTCTGAACAACCTTTTTTGAAAAAATTCCTAAGCCGCGCGGTCACAATTTCTGCTCAAAATCTGACGTTCTGCAATTCACTCAAAAATGTTGGCAAACTGTTGCAAGTGATCCCCTGAAATGTTTTTCGGTGGAAACAGATTGGTTTTTATCATCGGAAACAGAATTAGCTCTTGACGTCTGAACAACTTTTTTTGAAAAAATCCTTAAGCCGCGCGGTCACAATTTCTGCTCAAAATCTGACGTTCTGCAATTCACTCAAAAATGTTGGCAAACTGTTGCAAGTGATCCCCTGAAATGTTTTTCGGTGGAAACAGATGGGTTTTTAGCATCGGAAACAGAATTAGCCCTCGACGTCTGAACAACCTTTTTTGAAAAAATTCCTAAGCCGCGCGGTCACAATTTCTGCTCAAAATCTGATGTTCTGCAATTCACTCAAAAATGTTGGCAAACTGTTGCAAGTGATCCCCTGAAATGTTTTTCGGTGGAAACAGATGGGTTTTTAGCATCGGAAACAGAATTAATCCTCGACGTCTGAACAACTTTTTTTGAAAAAATCCCTAAGCCGCGCGGTCACAATTTATGCTCAAAATCTGACGTTCTGCAATTCACTCAAAAATGTTGGCAAACTGTTGCAAGTGATTCCCTGAAATGTTTTTTGGTGGAAACAGATGGGTTTTTATCATCGGAAACAGAATTAGCGCTTGACGTCTGAACAACTTTTTTTGAAAAAATCCCTAAGCCGCGCGGTCACAATTTCTGCTCAAAATCTGACGTTCTGCAATTCACTCAAAAATGTTGGCAAACTGTTGCAAGTGATCCCCTGAAATGTTTTTCGGTGGAAACAGATGGGTTTTTAGCATCGGAAACAGAATTAGCCCTCGACGTCTGAACAACCTTTTTTGAAAAAATCCCTAAGCCGCGCGGTCACAATTTCTGCTAAAAATCTGACGTTCTGCAATTCACTCAAAAATGTTGGCAAACTGTTGCAAGTGATCCCCTGAAATGTTTTTCGGTGGAAACAGATGGGTTTTTAGCATCGGAAACAGAATTAATCCTCGACGTCTGAACAACTTTTTTTAAACAAATCCCTAAGCCGCGCGGTCACAATTTCTGCTCAAAATCTGACGTTCTGCAATTCACTCAAAAATGTTGGCAAACTGTTGAAAGTGATTCCCTGAAATGTTTTTTGGTGGAAACAGATGGGTTTTTATCATCGGAAACAGAATTAGCGCTTGACGTCTAAACAACTTTTTTTGAAAAAATCCCTAAGCCGCGCGGTCACAATTTCTGCTCAAAATCTGACGTTCTGCAATTCAATCAAATATGTTGGCAAACTGTTGCAAGTGATCCCCTGAAATGTTTTTTGGTGGAAACATATGGGTTTTTATCTTCGGAAACAGAATTAGCCCTCGACGTATGAACAACTTTTTTTGAAAAAATCCCTAAGCCGCGCGGTCACAATTTCTGCTCAAAATCTGACGTTCTGCAATTCACTCAAAAATGTTGGCAAACTGTTGCAAGTGATCCCCTGAAATGTTTTTCGGTGGAAACAGATGGGTTTTTAGCATCGGAAACAGAATTAGCCCTCGACGTCTGAACAACCTTTTTTGAAAAAATTCCTAAGCCGCGCGGTCACAATTTCTGCTCAAAATCTGACGTTCTGCAATTCACTCAAAAATGTTGGCAAACTGTTGCAAGTGATCCCCTGAAATGTTTTTCGGTGGAAACAGATGGGTTTTTAGCATCGGAAACAGAATTAATCCTCGACGTCTGAACAACCTTTTGTGAACAAATCCCTAAGCCGCGCAGTCACAATTTCTGCTCAAAATCTGACGTTCTGCAATTCACTCAAAAATGTTGGCAAACTGTTGCAAGTGATTCCCTGAAATGTTTTTTGGTGGAAACAGATGGGTTTTTATCTTCGGAAACAGAATTAGCCCTCGACGTATGAACAACTTTTTTTGAAAAAATCCCTAAGCCGCGCGTTCACAATTTCTGCTCAAAATCTGACGTTCTGCAATTCACACAAAAATGTTGGCAAACTGTTGCAAGTGATTCCCTGAAATGTTTTTCGGTGGAAACAGATGGGTTTTTATCATCGGAAACAGAATTAGCGCTTGACGTCTGAACAACTTTTTTTGAAAAAATCCCTAAGCCGCGCGGTCACAATTTCTGCTCAAAATCTGACGTTCTGCAATTCACTCAAAAATGTTGGCAAACTGTTGCAAGTGATCCCCTGAAATGTTTTTCGGTGGAAACAGATGGGTTTTTAGCATCGGAAACAGAATTAGCCCTCGACGTCTGAACAACCTTTTTTGAAAAAATTCCTAAGCCGCGCGGTCACAATTTCTGCTCAAAATCTGACGTTCTGCAATTCACTCAAAAATGTTGGCAAACTGTTGCAAGTGATCCCCTGAAATGTTTTTCGGTGGAAACAGATGGGTTTTTAGCATCGGAAACAGAATTAATCCTCGACGTCTGAACAACTTTTTTTGAACAAATCCCTAAGCCGCGCGGTCACAATTTCTGCTCAAAATCTGACGTTCTGCAATTCACTCAAAAATGTTGGCAAACTGTTGCAAGTGATTCCCTGAAATGTTTTTTGGTGGAAACAGATGGGTTTTTATCATCGGAAACAGAATTAGCGCTTGACGTCTAAACAACTTTTTTTGAAAAAATCCCTAAGCCGCGCGGTCACAATTTCTGCTCAAAATCTGACGTTCTGCAATTCACTCAAATATGTTGGCAAACTGTTGCAAGTGATCCCCTGAAATGTTTTTTGGTGGAAACATATGGGTTTTTATCTTCGGAAACAGAATTAGCCCTCGACGTATGAACAACTTTTTTTGAAAAAATCCCTAAGCCGCGCGGTCACAATTTCTGCTCAAAATCTGACGTTCTGCAATTCACTCAAAAATGTTGGCAAACTGTTGCAAATGATCCCCTGAAATGTTTTTCGGTGGAAACAGATGGGTTTTTAGCATCGGAAACAGAATTAGCCCTCGACGTCTGAACAACTTTTTTTGAAAAAATCCCTAAGCCGCGCGGTCACAATTTCTGCTCAAAATCTGACGTTCTGCAATTCACACAAAAATGTTGGCAAACTGTTGCAAGTGATTCCCTGAAATGTTTTTCGGTGGAAACAGATGGGTTTTTATCATCGGAAACAGAATTAGCGCTTGACGTCTGAACAACTTTTTTTGAAAAAATCCCTAAGCCGCGCGGTCACAATTTCTGCTCAAAATCTGACGTTCTGCAATTCACTCAAAAATGTTGGCAAACTGTTGCAAGTGATCCCCTGAAATGTTTTTCGGTGGAAACAGATGGGTTTTTAGCATCGGAAACAGAATTAATCCTCGACGTCTGAACAACTTTTTTGAACAAATCCCTAAGCCGCGCGGTCACAATTTCTGCTCAAAATCTGACGTTCTGCAATTCACTCAAAAATGTTGGCAAACTGTTGCAAGTGATTCCCTGAAATGTTTTTTGGTGGAAACAGATGGGTTTTTATCATCGGAAACAGAATTAGCGCTTGACGTCTAAACAACTTTTTTTGAAATAATCCCTAAGCCGCGCGGTCACAATTTCTGCTCAAAATCTGACGTTCTGCAATTCACTCAAATATGTTGGCAAACTGTTGCAAGTGATCCCCTGAAATGTTTTTTGGTGGAAACAGATGGGTTTTTTTCATCGGAAACAGAATTAGCCCTCGACGTCTGAACAACCTTTTTTGAAAAAATTCCTAAGCCGCGCGGTCACAATTTCTGCTCAAAATCTGACGTTCTGCAATTCACTCAAAAATGTTGGCAAACTGTTGCAAGTGATCCCCTGAAATGTTTTTCGGTGGAAACAGATTGGTTTTTATCATCGGAAACAGAATTAGCTCTTGACGTCTGAACAACTTTTTTTGAAAAAATCCTTAAGCCGCGCGGTCACAATTTCTGCTCAAAATCTGACGTTCTGCAATTCACTCAAAAATGTTGGCAAACTGTTGCAAGTGATCCCCTGAAATGTTTTTCGGTGGAAACAGATGGGTTTTTAGCATCGGAAACAGAATTAGCCCTCGACGTCTGAACAACCTTTTTTGAAAAAATTCCTAAGCCGCGCGGTCACAATTTCTGCTCAAAATCTGATGTTCTGCAATTCACTCAAAAATGTTGGCAAACTGTTGCAAGTGATCCCCTGAAATGTTTTTCGGTGGAAACAGATGGGTTTTTAGCATCGGAAACAGAATTAATCCTCGACGTCTGAACAACTTTTTTTGAAAAAATCCCTAAGCCGCGCGGTCACAATTTATGCTCAAAATCTGACGTTCTGCAATTCACTCAAAAATGTTGGCAAACTGTTGCAAGTGATTCCCTGAAATGTTTTTTGGTGGAAACAGATGGGTTTTTATCATCGGAAACAGAATTAGCGCTTGACGTCTGAACAACTTTTTTTGAAAAAATCCCTAAGCCGCGCGGTCACAATTTCTGCTCAAAATCTGACGTTCTGCAATTCACTCAAAAATGTTGGCAAACTGTTGCAAGTGATCCCCTGAAATGTTTTTCGGTGGAAACAGATGGGTTTTTATCATCGGAAACAGAATTAGCCCTCGACGTCTGAACAACCTTTTTTGAAAAAATCCCTAAGCCGCGCGGTCACAATTTCTGCTAAAAATCTGACGTTCTGCAATTCACTCAAAAATGTTGGCAAACTGTTGCAAGTGATCCCCTGAAATGTTTTTCGGTGGAAACAGATGGGTTTTTAGCATCGGAAACAGAATTAATCCTCGACGTCTGAACAACTTTTTTTAAACAAATCCCTAAGCCGCGCGGTCACAATTTCTGCTCAAAATCTGACGTTCTGCAATTCACTCAAAAATGTTGGCAAACTGTTGAAAGTGATTCCCTGAAATGTTTTTTGGTGGAAACAGATGGGTTTTTATCATCGGAAACAGAATTAGCGCTTGACGTCTAAACAACTTTTTTTGAAAAAATCCCTAAGCCGCGCGGTCACAATTTCTGCTCAAAATCTGACGTTCTGCAATTCAATCAAATATGTTGGCAAACTGTTGCAAGTGATCCCCTGAAATGTTTTTTGGTGGAAACATATGGGTTTTTATCTTCGGAAACAGAATTAGCCCTCGACGTATGAACAACTTTTTTTGAAAAAATCCCTAAGCCGCGCGGTCACAATTTCTGCTCAAAATCTGACGTTCTGCAATTCACTCAAAAATGTTGGCAAACTGTTGCAAGTGATCCCCTGAAATGTTTTTCGGTGGAAACAGATGGGTTTTTAGCATCGGAAACAGAATTAGCCCTCGACGTCTGAACAACCTTTTTTGAAAAAATTCCTAAGCCGCGCGGTCACAATTTCTGCTAAAAATCTGACGTTCTGCAATTCACTCAAAAATGTTGGCAAACTGTTGCAAGTGATCACCTGAAATGTTTTTCGGTGGAAACAGATGGGTTCTTAGCATCGGAAACAGAATTAATCCTCGACGTCTGAACAACTTTTTTTGAACAAATCCCTAAGCCGCGCGGTCACAATTTCTGCTCAAAATCTGACGTTCTGCAATTCACTCAAAAATGTTGGCAAACTGTTGCAAGTGATCCCCTGAAATGTTTTTCGGTGGAAACAGATGGGTTTTTAGCATCGGAAACAGAATTAGCCCTCGACGTCTGAACAACCTTTTTTGAAAAAATTCCTAAGCCGCGCGGTCACAATTTCTGCTCAAAATCTGACGTTCTGCAATTCACTCAAAAATGTTGGCAAACTGTTGCAAGTGATCCCCTGAAATGTTTTTCGGTGGAAACAGATGGGTTTTTAGCATCGGAAACAGAATTAATCCTCGACGTCTGAACAACTTTTTTTGAACAAATCCCTAAGCCGCGCAGTCACAATTTCTGCTCAAAATCTGACGTTCTGCAATTCACTCAAAAATGTTGGCAAACTGTTGCAAGTGATTCCCTGAAATGTTTTTTGGTGGAAACAGATGGGTTTTTAGCATCGGAAACAGAATTAGCCCTTGACGTCTGAAAAACTTTTTTTGAAAAAATCCCTAAGCCGCGCGGTCACAATTTCTGCTCAAAATCTGACGTTCTGCAATTCACTCAAAAATGTTGGCAAACTGTTGCAAGTGATTCCCTGAAATGTTTTTCGGTGGAAACAGATGGGTTTTTATCATCGGAAACAGAATTAGCCCTCGACATCTGAACAACTTTTTTTGAAAAAATCCCTAAGCCGCGCGGTCACAATTTCTGCTCAAAATCTGACGTTCTGCAATTCACACAAAAATGTTGGCAAACTGTTGCAAGTGATTCCCTGAAATGTTTTTCGGTGGAAACAGATGGGTTTTTATCATCGGAAACAGAATTAGCGCTTGACGTCTGAACAACTTTTTTTGAAAAAATCCCTAAGCCGCGCGGTCACAATTTCTGCTCAAAATCTGACGTTCTGCAATTCACTCAAAAATGTTGGCAAACTGTTGCAAGTGATCCCCTGAAATGTTTTTCGGTGGAAACAGATGGGTTTTTAGCATCGGAAACAGAATTAGCCCTCGACGTCTGAACAACCTTTTTTGAAAAAATTCCTAAGCCGCGCGGTCACAATTTCTGCTAAAAATCTGACGTTCTGCAATTCACTCAAAAATGTTGGCAAACTGTTGCAAGTGATCCCCTGAAATGTTTTTCGGTGGAAACAGATGGGTTTTTAGCATCGGAAACAGAATTAATCCTCGACGTCTGAACAACTTTTTTTGAACAAATCCCTAAGCCGCGCGGTCACAATTTCTGCTCAAAATCTGACGTTCTGCAATTCACTCAAAAATGTTGGCAAACTGTTGCAAGTGATTCCCTGAAATGTTTTTTGGTGGAAACAGATGGGTTTTTATCATCGGAAACAGAATTAGCGCTTGACGTCTAAACAACTTTTTTTGAAAAAATTCCTAAGCCGCGCGGTCACAATTTCTGCTCAAAATCTGACGTTCTGCAATTCACTCAAATATGTTGGCAAACTGTTGCAAGTGATCCCCTGAAATGTTTTTTGGTGGAAACATATGGGTTTTTATCTTCGGAAACAGAATTAGCCCTCGACGTATGAACAACTTTTTTTGAAAAAATCCCTAAGCCGCGCGGTCACAATTTCTGCTCAAAATCTGACGTTCTGCAATTCACTCAAAAATGTTGGCAAACTGTTGCAAGTGATCCCCTGAAATGTTTTTCGGTGGAAACAGATGGGTTTTTAGCATCGGAAACAGAATTAGCCCTCGACGTCTGAACAACCTTTTTTGAAAAAATTCCTAAGCCGCGCGGTCACAATTTCTGCTCAAAATCTGACGTTCTGCAATTCACTCAAAAATGTTGGCAAACTGTTGCAAGTGATCCCCTGAAATGTTTTTCGGTGGAAACAGATGGGTTTTTCGCATCGGAAACAGAATTAATCCTCGACGTCTGAACAACTTTTTTTGAACAAATCCCTAAGCCGCGCGGTCACAATTTCTGCTCAAAATCTGACGTTCTGCAATTCACTCAAAAATGTTGGCAAACTGTTGCAAGTGATTCCCTGAAATGTTTTTTGGTGGAAACAGATGGGTTTTTAGCATCGGAAACAGAATTAGCCCTCGACGTATGAACAACTTTTTTTGAAAAAATCCCTAAGCCGCGCGGTCACAATTTCTGCTCAAAATCTGACGTTCTGCAATTCACTCAAAAATGTTGGCAAACTGTTGCAAGTGATTCCCTGAAATGTTTTTTGGTGGAAACAGATGGGTTTTTAGCATCGGAAACAGAATTAGCCCTCGACATCTGAACAACTTTTTTTGAAAAAATCCCTAAGCCGCGCGGTCACAATTTCTGCTCAAAATCTGACGTTCTGCAATTCACTCAAAAATGTTGGCAAACTGCTGCAAGTGATTCCCTGAAATTTTTTTCGGTGGAAACAGATGGGTTTTTATCATCGGAAACAGAATTAGCCCTCGACGTCTGAACAACTTTTTTTGAAAAAATCCCTAAGCCGCGCGGTCACAATTTCTGCTCAAAATCTGACGTTCTGCAATTCACTCAAAAATGTTGGCAAACTGTTGCGAGTGATCCCCTGAAATGTTTTTCGGTGGAAACAGATGGGTTTTTATCATCGGAAACAGAATTAGCCCTCAACGTCTGAACAACTTTTTTTGAAAAAATCCCTAAGCCGCGCGGTCACAATTTCTGCTCAAAATCTGACGTTCTGCAATTCGCTCAAAAATGTTGGCAAACTGTTGCAAGTGATTCCCTGAAATGTTTTTCGGTGGAAACAGATGGGTTTTTATCATCGGAAACAGAATTAGCCCTCGACGTCTGAACAACTTTTTTTGAAAAAATCCCTATGCCGCGCGGTCACAATTTCTGCTAAAAATCTGACGTTCTGCAATTCACTCCAAGATGTTGGCAAACTGTTGCAAGTGATCCCCTGAAATGTTTTTCGGTGGAAACAGATGGGTTTTTATCATCGGAAACAGAATTAGCCCTCGACGTCTGAACAACTTTTTTTGAAAAGATCCCTAAGCCGCGCGGTCACAATTTCTGCTCAAAATCTGACGTTCTGCAATTCACTCAAAAATGTTGCCAAACTGTTGCAAGTGATCCCCTGAAATGTTTTTCGGTGGAAACAGATGGGTTTTTATCATCGGAAACAGAATTAGCCCTCGACGTCTGAACAACTTTTTTTGAAAAGATCCCTAAGCCGCGCGGTCACAATTTCTGCTCAAAATCTGAAGTTCTGTAATTCACTCAAAAATGTTGGCAAACTGTTGCAAGTGATTCCCTGAAATGTTTTTCGGAGGATACAGATGGGTTTTTATCATCGGAAAGAGAATTACCCCTCGACGTCTGAACAACTTTTTTTGAAAATATCCCTATGCCGCGCGGTCACAATTTCTGCTCAAAATCTGACGTTCTGCAATTCACTCAAAAATGTTGGCAAACTGTTGCAAGTGATTCCCTGAAATGTTTTTTGGTGGAAACAGATGGGTTTTTATCATCGGAAACAGAATTAGCGCTTGACGTCTAAACAACTTTTTTTTGAAATAATCCCTAAGCCGCGCGGTCACAATTTCTGCTCAAAATCTGACGTTCTGCAATTCACTCAAAAATGTTGGCAAACTGTTGCAAGGGATCCCCTGAAATGTTTTTCGGAGGAAACAGATGGGTTTTTATCATCGGAAACAGAATTAGCCCTCGACGGCTGAACAACTTTTTTTGAAAAAATCCCTAAGCCGCGCGGTCACAATTTCTGCTCAAAATCTGACGTTCTGCAATTCACTCAAAAATGTTGGCAAACTGTTGCAAGTGATCCCCTGAAATGTTTTTCGGTGGAAACAGATTGGTTTTTTGCATCGGAAACAGAATTAGCCCTCGACGTCTGAACAACCTTTTTTGAAAAAATTCCTAAGCCGCGCGGTCACTATTTCTGCTCAAAATCTGACGTTCTGCAATTCACTCAAAAATGTTGGCAAACTGTTGCAAGTGATCCCCTGAAATGTTTTTCGGTGGAAACAGATGGGTTTTTCGCATCGGAAACAGAATTAATCCTCGACGTCTGAACAACTTTTTTTGAAAAAATCCCTAAGCCGCGTGGTCACAATTTCTGCTCAAAATCTGACGTTCTGCAATTCACTCAAAAATGTTGGCAAACTGTTGCAAGTGATCCCCTGAAATGTTTTTCGGTGGAAACAGATGGGTTTTTATCATCGGAAATAGAATTATCTCTTGACGTCTGAACAACTTTTTTTGAAAAAATCCCTAAGCCGCGCGGTCACAATTTCTGCTCAAAATCTGACGTTCTGCAATTCACTCACAAATTTTGGCAAACTGTTGCAAGTGATCCCCTGAAATGTTTTTCGGTGGAAACAGATTGGTTTTTATCATCGGAAACAGAATTAATCCTCGACGTCTGAACAACTTTTTTTGAAAAAATCCCTAAGCCGCGCGGTCACAATTTCTGCTCAAAATCTGACGTTCTGCAATTCACTCAAAAATGTTGGCAAACTGTTGCAAGTGATCCCCTGAAATGTTTTTCGGTGGAAACGGATGGGTTTTTATCATCGGAAATAGAATTAGCTCTTGACGTCTGAACAACTTTTTTTGAAAAAATCCCTAAGCCGCGCGGTCACAATTTCTGTTCAAAAACTGACGTTCTGCAATTCACTCAAAAATGTTGGCAAACTGTTGCAAGTGATCCCCTGAAATGTTTTTCGGTGGAAACAGATGGGTTTTTATCATCGGAAATAGAATTAGCTCTTGACGTCTGAACAACTTTTTTTGAAAAAATCCCTAAGCCGCGCGGTCACAATTTCTCCTCAAAATCTGACGTTCTGCAATTCACTCAAAAATGTTGGCAAACTGTTGCGAGTGATCCCCTGAAATGTTTTTCAGAGGAAACAGATGGGTTTTTATCATCGGAAACAGAATTAGCCCTCGACGGCTAAACAACTTTTTTTGAAAAAATCCCTAAGCCGCGCGGTCACAATTTCTGCTAAAAATCTGACGTTCTGCAATTCACTCAAAAATGTTGGCAAACTGTTGCGAGTGATCCCCTGAAATGTTTTTCGGAGGAAACAGATGGGTTTTTATCATCGGAAACAGAATTAGCCCTCGACATCTGAACAACTTTTTTTGAAAAAATCCCTAAGCCGCGCGGTCACAATTTCTGCTCAAAATCTGACGTTCTGCAATTCACACAAAAATGTTGGCAAACTGTTGCAAGTGATTCCCTGAAATGTTTTTCGGTGGAAACAGATGGGTTTTTATCATCGGAAACAGAATTAGCGCTTGACGTCTGAACAACTTTTTTTGAAAAAATCCCTAAGCCGCGCGGTCACAATTTCTGCTCAAAATCTGACGTTCTGCAATTCACTCAAAAATGTTGGCAAACTGTTGCAAGTGATCCCCTGAAATGTTTTTCGGTGGAAACAGATGGGTTTTTAGCATCGGAAACAGAATTAGCCCTCGACGTCTGAACAACCTTTTTTGAAAAAATTCCTAAGCCGCGCGGTCACAATTTCTGCTAAAAATCTGACGTTCTGCAATTCACTCAAAAATGTTGGCAAACTGTTGCAAGTGATCCCCTGAAATGTTTTTCGGTGGAAACAGATGGGTTTTTAGCATCGGAAACAGAATTAATCCTCGACGTCTGAACAACTTTTTTTGAACAAATCCCTAAGCCGCGCGGTCACAATTTCTGCTCAAAATCTGACGTTCTGCAATTCACTCAAAAATGTTGGCAAACTGTTGCAAGTGATTCCCTGAAATGTTTTTTGGTGGAAACAGATGGGTTTTTATCATCGGAAACAGAATTAGCGCTTGACGTCTAAACAACTTTTTTTGAAAAAATTCCTAAGCCGCGCGGTCACAATTTCTGCTCAAAATCTGACGTTCTGCAATTCACTCAAATATGTTGGCAAACTGTTGCAAGTGATCCCCTGAAATGTTTTTTGGTGGAAACATATGGGTTTTTATCTTCGGAAACAGAATTAGCCCTCGACGTATGAACAACTTTTTTTGAAAAAATCCCTAAGCCGCGCGGTCACAATTTCTGCTCAAAATCTGACGTTCTGCAATTCACTCAAAAATGTTGGCAAACTGTTGCAAGTGATCCCCTGAAATGTTTTTCGGTGGAAACAGATGGGTTTTTAGCATCGGAAACAGAATTAGCCCTCGACGTCTGAACAACCTTTTTTGAAAAAATTCCTAAGCCGCGCGGTCACAATTTCTGCTCAAAATCTGACGTTCTGCAATTCACTCAAAAATGTTGGCAAACTGTTGCAAGTGATCCCCTGAAATGTTTTTCGGTGGAAACAGATGGGTTTTTAGCATCGGAAACAGAATTAATCCTCGACGTCTGAACAACTTTTTTTGAACAAATCCCTAAGCCGCGCGGTCACAATTTCTGCTCAAAATCTGACGTTCTGCAATTCACTCAAAAATGTTGGCAAACTGTTGCAAGTGATTCCCTGAAATGTTTTTTGGTGGAAACAGATGGGTTTTTAGCATCGGAAACAGAATTAGCCCTTGACGTCTGAACAACTTTTTTTGAAAAAATCCCTAAGCCGCGCGGTCACAATTTCTGCTCAAAATCTGACGTTCTGCAATTCACTCAAAAATGTTGGCAAACTGTTGCAAGTGATTCCCTGAAATGTTTTTTGGTGGAAACAGATGGGTTTTTAGCATCGGAAACAGAATTAGCCCTCGACATCTGAACAACTTTTTTTGAAAAAATCCCTAAGCCGCGCGGTCACAATTTCTGCTCAAAATCTGACGTTCTGCAATTCACTCAAAAATGTTGGCAAACTGCTGCAAGTGATTCCCTGAAATTTTTTTCGGTGGAAACAGATGGGTTTTTATCATCGGAAACAGAATTAGCCCTCGACGTCTGAACAACTTTTTTTGAAAAAATCCCTAAGCCGCGCGGTCACAATTTCTGCTCAAAATCTGACGTTCTGCAATTCACTCAAAAATGTTGGCAAACTGTTGCGAGTGATCCCCTGAAATGTTTTTCGGTGGAAACAGATGGGTTTTTATCATCGGAAACAGAATTAGCCCTCAACGTCTGAACAACTTTTTTTGAAAAAATCCCTAAGCCGCGCGGTCACAATTTCTGCTCAAAATCTGACGTTCTGCAATTCGCTCAAAAATGTTGGCAAACTGTTGCAAGTGATTCCCTGAAATGTTTTTCGGTGGAAACAGATGGGTTTTTATCATCGGAAACAGAATTAGCCCTCGACGTCTGAACAACTTTTTTTGAAAAAATCCCTAAGCCGCGCGGTCACAATTTCTGTTCAAAATCTGACGTTCTGCAATTCACTCAAAAATGTTGGCAAACTGTTGCAAGTGATCCCCTGAAATGTTTTTCGGTGGAAACAGATGGGTTTTTATCATCGGAAACAGAATTAGCCCTCGACGTCTGAACAACTTTTTTTGAAAAGATCCCTAAGCCGCGCGGTCACAATTTCTGCTCAAAATCTGACGTTCTGCAATTCACTCAAAAATGTTGGCAAACTGTTGCAAGTGATCCCCTGAAATGTTTTTCGGTGGAAACAGATGGGTTTTTATCATCGGAAACAGAATTAGCCCTCGACGTCTGAACAACTTTTTTTGAAAAGATCCCTAAGCTGCGCGGTCACAATTTCTGCTCAAAATCTGAAGTTCTGTAATTCACTCAAAAATGTTGGCAAACTGTTGCAAGTGATTCCCTGAAATGTTTTTCGGAGGAAACAGATGGGTTTTTATCATCGGAAAGAGAATTACCCCTCGACGTCTGAACAACTTTTTTTGAAAATATCCCTATGCCGCGCGGTCACAATTTCTGCTCAAAATCTGACGTTCTGCAATTCACTCAAAAATGTTGGCAAACTGTTGCAAGTGATTCCCTGAAATGTTTTTTGGTGGAAACAGATGGGTTTTTATCATCGGAAACAGAATTAGCGCTTGACGTCTAAACAACTTTTTTTTGAAATAATCCCTAAGCCGCGCGGTCACAATTTCTGCTCAAAATCTGACGTTCTGCAATTCACTCAAAAATGTTGGCAAACTGTTGCAAGGGATCCCCTGAAATGTTTTTCGGAGGAAACAGATGGGTTTTTATCATCGGAAACAGAATTAGCCCTCGACGGCTGAACAACTTTTTTTGAAAAAATCCCTAAGCCGCGCGGTCACAATTTCTGCTCAAAATCTGACGTTCTGCAATTCACTCAAAAATGTTGGCAAACTGTTGCAAGTGATCCCCTGAAATGTTTTTCGGTGGAAACAGATTGGTTTTTTGCATCGGAAACAGAATTAGCCCTCGACGTCTGAACAACCTTTTTTGAAAAAATTCCTAAGCCGCGCGGTCACAATTTCTGCTCAAAATCTGACGTTCTGCAATTCACTCAAAAATGTTGGCAAACTGTTGCAAGTGATCCCCTGAAATGTTTTTCGGTGGAAACAGATGGGTTTTTCGCATCGGAAACAGAATTAATCCTCGACGTCTGAACAACTTTTTTTGAAAAAATCCCTAAGCCGCGCGGTCACAATTTCTGCTCAAAATCTGACGTTCTGCAATTCACTCAAAAATGTTGGCAAACTGTTGCAAGTGATCCCCTGAAATGTTTTTCGGTGGAAACAGATGGGTTTTTATCATCGGAAATAGAATTATCTCTTGACGTCTGAACAACTTTTTTTGAAAAAATCCCTAAGCCGCGCGGTCACAATTTCTGCTCAAAATCTGACGTTCTGCAATTCACTCACAAATTTTGGCAAACTGTTGCAAGTGATCCCCTGAAATGTTTTTCGGTGGAAACAGATTGGTTTTTATCATCGGAAACAGAATTAATCCTCGACGTCTGAACAACTTTTTTTGAAAAAATCCCTAAGCCGCGCGGTCACAATTTCTGCTCAAAATCTGACGTTCTGCAATTCACTCAAAAATGTTGGCAAACTGTTGCAAGTGATCCCCTGAAATGTTTTTCGGTGGAAACAGATGGGTTTTTATCATCGGAAATAGAATTAGCTCTTGACGTCTGAACAACTTTTTTTGAAAAAATCCCTAAGCCGCGCGGTCACAATTTCTGTTCAAAATCTGACGTTCTGCAATTCACTCAAAAATGTTGGCAAACTGTTGCAAGTGATCCCCTGAAATGTTTTTCGGTGGAAACAGATGGGTTTTTATCATCGGAAATAGAATTAGCTCTTGACGTCTGAACAACTTTTTTTGAAAAAATCCCTAAGCCGCGCGGTCACAATTTCTCCTCAAAATCTGACGTTCTGCAATTCACTCAAAAATGTTGGCAAACTGTTGCGAGTGATCCCCTGAAATGTTTTTCGGAGGAAACAGATGGGTTTTTATCATCGGAAACAGAATTAGCCCTCGACGGCTAAACAACTTTTTTTGAAAAAATCCCTAAGCCGCGCGGTCACAATTTCTGCTCAAAATCTGACGTTCTGCAATTCACTCAAAAATGTTGGCAAACTGTTGCAAGTGATCCCCTGAAATGTTTTTCGGTGGAAACAGATGGGTTTTTATCATCGGAAATAGAATTAGCTCTTGACGTCTGAACAACTTTTTTTGAAAAAATCCCTAAGCCGCGCTGTCACAATTTCTGTTCAAAATCTGACGTTCTGCAATTCACTCAAAAATGTTGGCAAACTGTTGCAAGTGATCCCCTGAAATGTTTTTCGGTGGAAACAGATGGGTTTTTATCATCGGAAATAGAATTAGCTCTTGACGTCTGAACAACTTTTTTTGAAAAAATCCCTAAGCCGCGCGGTCACAATTTCTGTTCAAAATCTGACGTTCTGCAATTCACTCAAAAATGTTGGCAAACTGTTGCAAGTGATCCCCTGAAATGTTTTTCGGTGGAAACAGATGGGTTTTTATCATCGGAAATAGAATTAGCTCTTGACGTCTGAACAACTTTTTTTGAAAAGATCCCTAAGCCGCGCGGTCACAATTTCTGCTCAAAATCTGAAGTTCTGCAATTCACTCAAAAATGTTGGCAAACTGTTACAAGTGATCCCCTGAAATGTTTTTCGGTGGAAACAGATGGGTTTTTAGCATCAGAAACAGAATTAGCCCGCGACGTCTGAAGAACTTTTTTTGAAAAAATCCCTAAGCCGCGCAGTCACAATTTCTGCTAAAAATCTGACGTTCTGCAATTCACTCAAAAATGTTGGCAAACTGTTGCGAGTGATCCCCTGAAATGTTTTTCGGAGGAAACAGATGGGTTTTTATCATCGGAAACAGAATTAGCCCTCGACGGCTAAACAACTTTTTTTGAAAAAATCCCTAAGCCGCGCGGTCACAATTTCTCCTCAAAATCTGACGTTCTGCAATTCACTCAAAAATGTTGGCAAACTGTTGCGAGTGATCCCCTGAAATGTTTTTCGGAGGAAACAGATGGGTTTTTATCATCGGAAACAGAATTAGCCCTCGACGGCTAAACAACTTTTTTTGAAAAAATCCCTAAGCCGCGCGGTCACAATTTCTGCTCAAAATCTGACGTTCTGCAATTCACTCAAAAATGTTGGCAAACTGTTGCAAGTGATCCCCTGAAATGTTTTTCGGTGGAAACAGATGGGTTTTTATCATCGGAAATAGAATTAGCTCTTGACGTCTGAACAACTTTTTTTGAAAAAATCCCTAAGCCGCGCGGTCACAATTTCTGTTCAAAATCTGACGTTCTGCAATTCACTCAAAAATGTTGGCAAACTGTTGCAAGTGATCCCCTGAAATGTTTTTCGGTGGAAACAGATGGGTTTTTATCATCGGAAATAGAATTAGCTCTTGACGTCTGAACAACTTTTTTTGAAAAGATCCCTAAGCCGCGCGGTCACAATTTCTGCTCAAAATCTGAAGTTCTGCAATTCACTCAAAAATGTTGGCAAACTGTTACAAGTGATCCCCTGAAATGTTTTTCGGTGGAAACAGATGGGTTTTTAGCATCAGAAACAGAATTAGCCCGCGACGTCTGAAGAACTTTTTTTGAAAAAATCCCTAAGCCGCGCAGTCACAATTTCTGCTAAAAATCTGACGTTCTGCAATTCACTCAAAAATGTTGGCAAACTGTTGCGAGTGATCCCCTGAAATGTTTTTCGGAGGAAACAGATGGGTTTTTATCATCGGAAACAGAATTAGCCCTCGACGGCTAAACAACTTTTTTTGAAAAAATCCCTAAGCCGCGCGGTCACAATTTCTGCTCAAAATCTGACGTTCTGCAATTCACTCAAAAATGTTGGCAAACTGTTGCAAGTGATCCCCTGAAATGTTTTTCGGTGGAAACAGATGGGTTTTTATCATCGGAAATAGAATTAGCTCTTGACGTCTGAACAACTTTTTTTGAAAAAATCCCTAAGCCGCGCGGTCACAATTTCTGTTCAAAATCTGACGTTCTGCAATTCACTCAAAAATGTTGGCAAACTGTTGCAAGTGATCCCCTGAAATGTTTTTCGGTGGAAACAGATGGGTTTTTATCATCGGAAATAGAATTAGCTCTTGACGTCTGAACAACTTTTTTTGAAAAGATCCCTAAGCCGCGCGGTCACAATTTCTGCTCAAAATCTGAAGTTCTGCAATTCACTCAAAAATGTTGGCAAACTGTTACAAGTGATCCCCTGAAATGTTTTTCGGTGGAAACAGATGGGTTTTTAGCATCAGAAACAGAATTAGCCCGCGACGTCTGAAGAACTTTTTTTGAAAAAATCCCTAAGCCGCGCAGTCACAATTTCTGCTAAAAATCTGACGTTCTGCAATTCACTCAAAAATGTTGGCAAACTGTTGCGAGTGATCCCCTGAAATGTTTTTCGGAGGAAACAGATGGGTTTTTATCATCGGAAACAGAATTAGCCCTCGACGGCTAAACAACTTTTTTTGAAAAAATCCCTAAGCCGCGCGGTCACAATTTCTGCTCAAAATCTGACGTTCTGCAATTCACTCACAAATTTTGGCAAACTGTTGCAAGTGATCCCCTGAAATGTTTTTCGGTGGAAACAGATTGGTTTTTATCATCGGAAACAGAATTAATCCTCGACGTCTGAACAACTTTTTTTGAAAAAATCCCTAAGCCGCGCGGTCACAATTTCTGCTCAAAATCTGACGTTCTGCAATTCACTCAAAAATGTTGGCAAACTGTTGCAAGTGATCCCCTGAAATGTTTTTCGGTGGAAACAGATGGGTTTTTATCATCGGAAATAGAATTAGCTCTTGACGTCTGAACAACTTTTTTTGAAAAAATCCCTAAGCCGCGCGGTCACAATTTCTGTTCAAAATCTGACGTTCTGCAATTCACTCAAAAATGTTGGCAAACTGTTGCAAGTGATCCCCTGAAATGTTTTTCGGTGGAAACAGATGGGTTTTTATCATCGGAAATAGAATTAGCTCTTGACGTCTGAACAACTTTTTTTGAAAAGATCCCTAAGCCGCGCGGTCACAATTTCTGCTCAAAATCTGAAGTTCTGCAATTCACTCAAAAATGTTGGCAAACTGTTACAAGTGATCCCCTGAAATGTTTTTCGGTGGAAACAGATGGGTTTTTAGCATCAGAAACGGAATTAGCCCGCGACGTCTGAAGAACTTTTTTTGAAAAAATCCCTAAGCCGCGCAGTCACAATTTCTGCTAAAAATCTGACGTTCTGCAATTCACTCAAAAATGTTGGCAAACTGTTGCGAGTGATCCCCTGAAATGTTTTTCGGAGGAAACAGATGGGTTTTTATCATCGGAAACAGAATTAGCCCTCGACGGCTAAACAACCTTTTTTGAAAAAATCCCTAAGCCGCGCGGTCACAATTTCTGCTCAAAATCTGACGTTCTGCAATTCACTCAAAAATGTTGGCAAACTGTTGCAAGTGATCCCCTGAAATGTTTTTCGGTGGAAACAGATGGGTTTTTATCATCGGAAACAGAATTAGCCCTCGACGGCTAAACAACTTTTTTTGAAAAAATCCCTAAGCCGCGCGGTCACAATTTCTCCTCAAAATCTGACGTTCTGCAATTCACTCAAAAATGTTGGCAAACTGTTGCGAGTGATCCCCTGAAATGTTTTTCGGAGGAAACAGATGGGTTTTTATCATCGGAAACAGAATTAGCCCTCGACGGCTAAACAACTTTTTTTGAAAAAATCCCTAAGCCGCGCGGTCACAATTTCTGCTCAAAATCTGACGTTCTGCAATTCACTCAAAAATGTTGGCAAACTGTTGCGAGTGATCCCCTGAAATGTTTTTCGGTGGAAACAGATGGGTTTTTATCATCGGAAACAGAATTAGCCCTCAACGTCTGAACAACTTTTTTTGAAAAAATCCCTAAGCCGCGCGGTCACAATTTCTGCTCAAAATCTGACGTTCTGCAATTCACTCAAAAATGTTGGCAAACTGTTGCAAGTGATTCCCTGAAATGTTTTTCGGTGGAAATAGATGGGTTTTTATCATCGGAAACAGAATTAGCCCTCGACGTCTGAACAACTTTTTTTGAAAAAATCCCTAAGCCGCGCGGTCACAATTTCTGTTCAAAATCTGACGTTCTGCAATTCACTCAAAAATGTTGGCAAACTGTTGCAAGTGATCCCCTGAAATGTTTTTCGGTGGAAACAGATGGGTTTTTATCATCGGAAACAGAATTAGCCCTCGACGTCTGAACAACTTTTTTTGAAAAGATCCCTAAGCCGCGCGGTCACAATTTCTGCTCAAAATCTGACGTTCTGCAATTCACTCAAAAATGTTGGCAAACTGTTGCAAGTGATCCCCTGAAATGTTTTTCGGTGGAAACAGATGGGTTTTTATCATCGGAAACAGAATTAGCCCTCGACGTCTGAACAACTTTTTTTGAAAAGATCCCTAAGCTGCGCGGTCACAATTTCTGCTCAAAATCTGAAGTTCTGTAATTCACTCAAAAATGTTGGCAAACTGTTGCAAGTGATTCCCTGAAATGTTTTTCGGAGGAAACAGATGGGTTTTTATCATCGGAAAGAGAATTACCCCTCGACGTCTGAACAACTTTTTTTGAAAATATCCCTATGCCGCGCGGTCACAATTTCTGCTCAAAATCTGACGTTCTGCAATTCACTCAAAAATGTTGGCAAACTGTTGCAAGTGATTCCCTGAAATGTTTTTTGGTGGAAACAGATGGGTTTTTATCATCGGAAACAGAATTAGCGCTTGACGTCTAAACAACTTTTTTTTTAAATAATCCCTAAGCCGCGCGGTCACAATTTCTGCTCAAAATCTGACGTTCTGCAATTCACTCAAAAATGTTGGCAAACTGTTGCAAGGGATCCCCTGAAATGTTTTTCGGAGGAAACAGATGGGTTTTTATCATCGGAAACAGAATTAGCCCTCGACGGCTGAACAACTTTTTTTGAAAAAATCCCTAAGCCGCGCGGTCACAATTTCTGCTCAAAATCTGACGTTCTGCAATTCACTCAAAAATGTTGGCAAACTGTTGCAAGTGATCCCCTGAAATGTTTTTCGGTGGAAACAGATTGGTTTTTTGCATCGGAAACAGAATTAGCCCTCGACGTCTGAACAACCTTTTTTGAAAAAATTCCTAAGCCGCGCGGTCACAATTTCTGCTCAAAATCTGACGTTCTGCAATTCACTCAAAAATGTTGGCAAACTGTTGCAAGTGATCCCCTGAAATGTTTTTCGGTGGAAACAGATGGGTTTTTCGCATCGGAAACAGAATTAATCCTCGACGTCTGAACAACTTTTTTTGAAAAAATCCCTAAGCCGCGCGGTCACAATTTCTGCTCAAAATCTGACGTTCTGCAATTCACTCAAAAATGTTGGCAAACTGTTGCAAGTGATCCCCTGAAATGTTTTTCGGTGGAAACAGATGGGTTTTTATCATCGGAAATAGAATTATCTCTTGACGTCTGAACAACTTTTTTTAAAAAAATCCCTAAGCCGCGCGGTCACAATTTCTGCTCAAAATCTGACGTTCTGCAATTCACTCACAAATTTTGGCAAACTGTTGCAAGTGATCCCCTGAAATGTTTTTCGGTGGAAACAGATTGGTTTTTATCATCGGAATCAGAATTAATCCTCGACGTCTGAACAACTTTTTTTGAAAAAATCCCTAAGCCGCGCGGTCACAATTTCTGCTCAAAATCTGACGTTCTGCAATTCACTCAAAAATGTTGGCAAACTGTTGCAAGTGATCCCCTGAAATGTTTTTCGGTGGAAACAGATGGGTTTTTATCATCGGAAATAGAATTAGCTCTTGACGTCTGAACAACTTTTTTTGAAAAAATCCCTAAGCCGCGCGGTCACAATTTCTGTTCAAAATCTGACGTTCTGCAATTCACTCAAAAATGTTGGCAAACTGTTGCAAGTGATCCCCTGAAATGTTTTTCGGTGGAAACAGATGGGTTTTTATCATCGGAAATAGAATTAGCTCTTGACGTCTGAACAACTTTTTTTGAAAAAATCCCTAAGCCGCGCGGTCACAATTTCTCCTCAAAATCTGACGTTCTGCAATTCACTCAAAAATGTTGGCAAACTGTTGCGAGTGATCCCCTGAAATGTTTTTCGGAGGAAACAGATGGGTTTTTATCATCGGAAACAGAATTAGCCCTCGACGGCTAAACAACTTTTTTTGAAAAAATCCCTAAGCCGCGCGGTCACAATTTCTGCTCAAAATCTGACGTTCTGCAATTCACTCAAAAATGTTGGCAAACTGTTGCAAGTGATCCCCTGAAATGTTTTTCGGTGGAAACAGATGGGTTTTTATCATCGGAAATAGAATTAGCTCTTGACGTCTGAACAACTTTTTTTGAAAAAATCCCTAAGCCGCGCTGTCACAATTTCTGTTCAAAATCTGACGTTCTGCAATTCACTCAAAAATGTTGGCAAACTGTTGCAAGTGATCCCCTGAAATGTTTTTCGGTGGAAACAGATGGGTTTTTATCATCGGAAATAGAATTAGCTCTTGACGTCTGAACAACTTTTTTTGAAAAAATCCCTAAGCCGCGCGGTCACAATTTCTGTTCAAAATCTGACGTTCTGCAATTCACTCAAAAATGTTGGCAAACTGTTGCAAGTGATCCCCTGAAATGTTTTTCGGTGGAAACAGATGGGTTTTTATCATCGGAAATAGAATTAGCTCTTGACGTCTGAACAACTTTTTTTGAAAAGATCCCTAAGCCGCGCGGTCACAATTTCTGCTCAAAATCTGAAGTTCTGCAATTCACTCAAAAATGTTGGCAAACTGTTACAAGTGATCCCCTGAAATGTTTTTCGGTGGAAACAGATGGGTTTTTAGCATCAGAAACAGAATTAGCCCGCGACGTCTGAAGAACTTTTTTTGAAAAAATCCCTAAGCCGCGCAGTCACAATTTCTGCTAAAAATCTGACGTTCTGCAATTCACTCAAAAATGTTGGCAAACTGTTGCGAGTGATCCCCTGAAATGTTTTTCGGAGGAAACAGATGGGTTTTTATCATCGGAAACAGAATTAGCCCTCGACGGCTAAACAACTTTTTTTGAAAAAATCCCTAAGCCGCGCGGTCACAATTTCTCCTCAAAATCTGACGTTCTGCAATTCACTCAAAAATGTTGGCAAACTGTTGCGAGTGATCCCCTGAAATGTTTTTCGGAGGAAACAGATGGGTTTTTATCATCGGAAACAGAATTAGCCCTCGACGGCTAAACAACTTTTTTTGAAAAAATCCCTAAGCCGCGCGGTCACAATTTCTGCTCAAAATCTGACGTTCTGCAATTCACTCAAAAATGTTGGCAAACTGTTGCAAGTGATCCCCTGAAATGTTTTTCGGTGGAAACAGATGGGTTTTTATCATCGGAAATAGAATTAGCTCTTGACGTCTGAACAACTTTTTTTGAAAAAATCCCTAAGCCGCGCGGTCACAATTTCTGTTCAAAATCTGACGTTCTGCAATTCACTCAAAAATGTTGGCAAACTGTTGCAAGTGATCCCCTGAAATGTTTTTCGGTGGAAACAGATGGGTTTTTATCATCGGAAATAGAATTAGCTCTTGACGTCTGAACAACTTTTTTTGAAAAGATCCCTAAGCCGCGCGGTCACAATTTCTGCTCAAAATCTGAAGTTCTGCAATTCACTCAAAAATGTTGGCAAACTGTTACAAGTGATCCCCTGAAATGTTTTTCGGTGGAAACAGATGGGTTTTTAGCATCAGAAACAGAATTAGCCCGCGACGTCTGAAGAACTTTTTTTGAAAAAATCCCTAAGCCGCGCAGTCACAATTTCTGCTAAAAATCTGACGTTCTGCAATTCACTCAAAAATGTTGGCAAACTGTTGCGAGTGATCCCCTGAAATGTTTTTCGGAGGAAACAGATGGGTTTTTATCATCGGAAACAGAATTAGCCCTCGACGGCTAAACAACTTTTTTTGAAAAAATCCCTAAGCCGCGCGGTCACAATTTCTGCTCAAAATCTGACGTTCTGCAATTCACTCAAAAATGTTGGCAAACTGTTGCAAGTGATCCCCTGAAATGTTTTTCGGTGGAAACAGATGGGTTTTTATCATCGGAAATAGAATTAGCTCTTGACGTCTGAACAACTTTTTTTGAAAAAATCCCTAAGCCGCGCGGTCACAATTTCTGTTCAAAATCTGACGTTCTGCAATTCACTCAAAAATGTTGGCAAACTGTTGCAAGTGATCCCCTGAAATGTTTTTCGGTGGAAACAGATGGGTTTTTATCATCGGAAATAGAATTAGCTCTTGACGTCTGAACAACTTTTTTTGAAAAGATCCCTAAGCCGCGCGGTCACAATTTCTGCTCAAAATCTGAAGTTCTGCAATTCACTCAAAAATGTTGGCAAACTGTTACAAGTGATCCCCTGAAATGTTTTTCGGTGGAAACAGATGGGTTTTTAGCATCAGAAACAGAATTAGCCCGCGACGTCTGAAGAACTTTTTTTGAAAAAATCCCTAAGCCGCGCAGTCACAATTTCTGCTAAAAATCTGACGTTCTGCAATTCACTCAAAAATGTTGGCAAACTGTTGCGAGTGATCCCCTGAAATGTTTTTCGGAGGAAACAGATGGGTTTTTATCATCGGAAACAGAATTAGCCCTCGACGGCTAAACAACTTTTTTTGAAAAAATCCCTAAGCCGCGCGGTCACAATTTCTGCTCAAAATCTGACGTTCTGCAATTCACTCACAAATTTTGGCAAACTGTTGCAAGTGATCCCCTGAAATGTTTTTCGGTGGAAACAGATTGGTTTTTATCATCGGAAACAGAATTAATCCTCGACGTCTGAACAACTTTTTTTGAAAAAATCCCTAAGCCGCGCGGTCACAATTTCTGCTCAAAATCTGACGTTCTGCAATTCACTCAAAAATGTTGGCAAACTGTTGCAAGTGATCCCCTGAAATGTTTTTCGGTGGAAACAGATGGGTTTTTATCATCGGAAATAGAATTAGCTCTTGACGTCTGAACAACTTTTTTTGAAAAAATCCCTAAGCCGCGCGGTCACAATTTCTGTTCAAAATCTGACGTTCTGCAATTCACTCAAAAATGTTGGCAAACTGTTGCAAGTGATCCCCTGAAATGTTTTTCGGTGGAAACAGATGGGTTTTTATCATCGGAAATAGAATTAGCTCTTGACGTCTGAACAACTTTTTTTGAAAAGATCCCTAAGCCGCGCGGTCACAATTTCTGCTCAAAATCTGAAGTTCTGCAATTCACTCAAAAATGTTGGCAAACTGTTACAAGTGATCCCCTGAAATGTTTTTCGGTGGAAACAGATGGGTTTTTAGCATCAGAAACGGAATTAGCCCGCGACGTCTGAAGAACTTTTTTTGAAAAAATCCCTAAGCCGCGCAGTCACAATTTCTGCTAAAAATCTGACGTTCTGCAATTCACTCAAAAATGTTGGCAAACTGTTGCGAGTGATCCCCTGAAATGTTTTTCGGAGGAAACAGATGGGTTTTTATCATCGGAAACAGAATTAGCCCTCGACGGCTAAACAACCTTTTTTGAAAAAATCCCTAAGCCGCGCGGTCACAATTTCTGCTCAAAATCTGACGTTCTGCAATTCACTCAAAAATGTTGGCAAACTGTTGCAAGTGATCCCCTGAAATGTTTTTCGGTGGAAACAGATGGGTTTTTATCATCGGAAACAGAATTAGCCCTCGACGGCTAAACAACTTTTTTTGAAAAAATCCCTAAGCCGCGCGGTCACAATTTCTCCTCAAAATCTGACGTTCTGCAATTCACTCAAAAATGTTGGCAAACTGTTGCGAGTGATCCCCTGAAATGTTTTTCGGAGGAAACAGATGGGTTTTTATCATCGGAAACAGAATTAGCCCTCGACGGCTAAACAACTTTTTTTGAAAAAATCCCTAAGCCGCGCGGTCACAATTTCTGCTCAAAATCTGACGTTCTGCAATTCACTCAAAAATGTTGGCAAACTGTTGCAAGTGATCCCCTGAAATGTTTTTCGGTGGAAACAGATGGGTTTTTATCATCGGAAACAGAATTAATCTTCGACGTCTGAACAACTTTTTTTGAAAAAATCCCTAAGCCGATCGGTCACAATTTCTGCTCAAAATCTGACGTTCTGCAATTCACTCAAAAATGTTGGCAAACTGTTGCAGGTGTTTCCCTGGAATGTTTTTCGGTGGAAACAGATGGGTTTTTAGCATCGGAAACAGAATTATCGCTTGACTTCTGAACAACTTTTTTTGAAAAAATCCCTAAGCCGATCGGTCACAATTTCTGCTCAAAATCTGACGTTCTGCAATTCACTCAAAAATGTTGGCAAACTGTTGCAAGTGATCCCCTGAAATGTTTTTCGGTGGAAACAGATGGGTTTTTATCATCGGAAATAGAATTAGCCCTCGACGGCTAAACAACTTTTTTTGAAAAAATCCCTAAGCCGCGCGGTCACAATTTCTGCTCAAAATCTGACGTTCTGCAATTCACTCAAAAATGTTGGCAAACTGTTGCAAGTGATCCCCTGAAATGTTTTTCGGTGGAAACAGATGGGTTTTTATCATAGGAAATAGAATTAGCTCTTGACGTCTGAACAACTTTTTTTGAAAAAATCCCTAAGCCGCGCGGTCACAATTTCTGTTCAAAATCTGACGTTCTGAAATTCACTCAAAAATGTTGGCAAACTGTTGCAAGTGATCCCCTGAAATGTTTTTCGGTGGAAACAGATGGGTTTTTATCATCGGAAATAGAATTAGCTCTTGACGTCTGAACAACTTTTTTTGAAAAGATCCCTAAGCCGCGCGGTCACAATTTCTGCTAAAAATCTGACGTTCTGCAATTCACTCAAAAATGTTTGCAAACTGTTGCGAGTGATCCCCTGAAATGTTTTTCGGAGGAAACAGATGGGTTTTTATCATCGGAAATAGAATTAGCTCTCGACGTCTGAACAACTTTTTTTGAAAAAATCCCTAAGCCGCGCGGTCACAATTTCTGTTCAAAATCTGACGTTCTGCAATTCACTCAAAAATGTTGGCAAACTGTTGCAAGTGATCCCCTGAAATGTTTTTCGGTGGAAACAGATGGGTTTTTATCATCGGAAATAGAATTAGCTCTTGACGTCTGAACAACTTTTTTTGAAAAGATCCCTAAGCCGCGCGGTCACAATTTCTGCTCAAAATCTGAAGTTCTGCAATTCACTCAAAAATGTTGGCAAACTGTTACAAGTGATCCCCTGAAATGTTTTTCGGTGGAAACAGATGGGTTTTTAGCATCAGAAACAGAATTAGCCCGCGACGTCTGAAGAACTTTTTTTGAAAAAATCCCTAAGCCGCGCAGTCACAATTTCTGCTAAAAATCTGACGTTCTGCAATTCACTCAAAAATGTTGGCAAACTGTTGCGAGTGATCCCCTGAAATGTTTTTCGGAGGAAACAGATGGGTTTTTATCATCGGAAACAGAATTAGCCCTCGACGGCTAAACAACTTTTTTTGAAAAAATCCCTAAGCCGCGCGGTCACAATTTCTGCTCAAAATCTGACGTTCTGCAATTCACTCAAAAATGTTGGCAAACTGTTGCAAGTGATCCCCTGAAATGTTTTTCGGTGGAAACAGATGGGTTTTTATCATCGGAAATAGAATTAGCTCTTGACGTCTGAACAACTTTTTTTGAAAAAATCCCTAAGCCGCGCGGTCACAATTTCTGCTCAAAATCTGACGTTCTGCAATTCACTCACAAATTTTGGCAAACTGTTGCAAGTGATCCCCTGAAATGTTTTTCGGTGGAAACAGATTGGTTTTTATCATCGGAAACAGAATTAATCCTCGACGTCTGAACAACTTTTTTTGAAAAAATCCCTAAGCCGATCGGTCACAATTTCTGCTCAAAATCTGACGTTCTGCAATTCACTCAAAAATGTTGGCAAACTGTTGCAGGTGTTTCCCTGGAATGTTTTTCGGTGGAAACAGATGGGTTTTTAGCATCGGAAACAGAATTAATCCTCGACGTCTGAAGAACTTTTTTTGAAAAAATCCCTAAGCCGCGCGGTCACAATTTCTGTTCAAAATCTGACGTTCTGCAATTCACTCAAAAATGTTGGCAAACTGTTGCAAGTGATCCCCTGAAATGTTTTTCGGTGGAAACAGATTGGTTTTTATCATTGGAAACAGAATTAATCCTCGACGTCTGAACAACTTTTTTTGAAAAAATCCCTAAGCCACGCGGTCATAATTTCTGCTCAAAATCTGATGTTCTGCAATTCACTCAAAAATGTTGGCAAACTGTTGCAAGTGATCCCCTGAAATGTTTTTCGGTGGAAACAGATGGGTTTTTAGCATCGGAAACAGAATTAGCCCTCGACGTCTGAACAACTTTTTTTGAAAAAATTCCTAAGCCGCGCGGTCACAATTTCTGCTCAAAATCTGACGTTCTGCAATTCACTCAAAAATGTTGGCAAACTGTTGCGAGTGATCCCCTGAAATGTTTTTCGGTGGAAACAGATGGGTTTTTATCATCGGAAATAGAATTAGCTCTTGACGTCTGAACAACTTTTTTTGAAAAAATCCCTAAGCCGCGCGGTCATAATTTCTGCTCAAAATCTGACGTTCTGCAATTCACTCAAAAATGTTGGCAAACTGTTGCAAGTGATCCCCTGAAATGTTTTTGGGTGGAAACAGATGGGTTTTTATCATCGGAAACAGAATTAGCCCTTGACGTCTGAACAACTTTTTTTGAAAAAATCCCTAAGCCGCGCGGTCACAATTTCTGCTCAAAATCTGACGTTCTGCAATTCACTCAAAAATGTTGGCAAACTGTTGCAAGTGTTTCCCTGAAATGTTTTTTGGTGGAAACAGATGGCTTTTTATCATCGGAAACAGAATTAGCGCTTGACGCCTGAACAACTTTTTTTGAAAAATCCCTAAGCCGCGCGGTCACAATTTCTGCTCAAAATCTGACGTTCTGCAATTCACTCAAATATGTTGGCAAACTGTTGCAACTGATCCCCTGAAATGTTTTTTGGTGGAAACAGATGGGTTTTTATCATCGGAAACAGAATTAGCCCTCGACGTATGAACAACTTTTTTTGAAAAAATCCCTAAGCCGCGCGGTCACAATTTCTGCTCAAAATCTGACGTTCTGCAATTCACTCAAAAATGTTGGCGAACTGTTGCAAGTGATTCCCTGATATATTTTTCGGTGGAAACAGATGGGTTTTTAGCATCGGAAACAGAATTAGCCCTCGACGTCTGAACAACTTTTTTTGAAAATATTCCTTAAGCCGCGCGGTCACAATTTCTGATCAAAATCTGACGTTCTGCAATTCGCTCAAAAATGTTGGCAAACTGTTGCAAGTGATCCCCTGAAATGTTTTTCGGTGGAAACAGATGGGTTTTTAGCATCGGAAACAGAATTAGCCCTCGACGTCTGAACAACTTTTTTTGAAAAAATCCCTAAGCCGCGCGGTCACAATTTCAGCAAAAATCTGACTTTCTGCAATTCATTCAAAAATGTTGGCAAACTGTTGCAAGTGATCCCCTGAAATGTTTTTCGGTGGAAACAGATGGGTTTTTATCATCGGAAACAGAATTAGCCCTCGACGTCTGAACAACTTTTTTTGAAAAAATTCCTAAGCCGCGCGGTCACAATTTCTGCTCAAAATCTGACGTTCTGCAATTCACTCAAAAATGTTGGCAAACTGTTGCAAGTGATCCCCTGAAATGTTTTTCGGTGGAAACAGATGGGTTTTTATCATCGGAAATAGAATTAGCTCTTGACGTCTGAATAACTTTTTTTGAAAAAATCCCTAAGCCGCGCGGTCACAATTTCTGTTCAAAATCTGACGTTCTGCAATTCACTCAAAAATGTTGGCAAACTGTTGCAAGTGATCCCCTGAAATGTTTTTCGGTGGAAACAGATGGGTTTTTATCATCGGAAACAGAATTAGCGCTTGACGTCTGAACAACTTTTTTTGAAAAAATTCTTAAGCCGTGCGGTCACAATTTCTGCTCAACATCTGACGTTCTGCAATTCACTCAAAAATGTTGGCAAACTGTTGCAAGTGATCCCCTGAAATGTTTTTCGGTGGAAACAGATTGGTTTTTATCATCGGAAACAGAATTAATCCTCGACGTCTGAACAACTTTTTTTGAAAAAATCCCTAAGCCGCGCGGTCACAATTTCTGCTCAAAATCTGACGTTCTGCAATTCACTCAAAAATGTTGGCAAACTGTTGCAAGTGATCCCCTGAAATGTTTTTGGGTGGAAACAGATGGCTTTTTATCATCGGAAACAGAATTAGCGCTTGACGTCTGAACAACTTTTTTTGAAAAAATCCCTAAGCCGCGCGGTCACAATTTCTGCTCAAAATCTGACGTTCTGCAATTCACTCACAAATTTTGGCAAACTGTTGCAAGTGATCCCCTGAAATGTTTTTCGGTGGAAACAGATTGGTTTTTATCATCGGAAACAGAATTAATCCTCGACGTCTGAACAACTTTTTTTGAAAAAATCCCTAAGCCGATCGGTCACAATTTCTGCTCAAAATCTGACGTTCTGCAATTCACTCAAAAATGTTGGCAAACTGTTGCAGGTGTTTCCCTGGAATGTTTTTCGGTGGAAACAGATGGGTTTTAGCATCGGAAACAGAATTATCGCTTGAATTCTGAACAACTTTTTTTGAAAAAATCCCTAAGCCGCGCGGTCACAATTTCTGCTCAAAATCTGACGTTCTGCAATTCACTCAAAAATGTTGGCGAACTGTTGCAAGTGATTCCCTGAAATGTTTTTCGGTGGAAACAGATGGGTTTTTAGCATCGGAAACAGAATTAGCCCTTGACGTCTGAACAACTTTTTTTGAAAAAATCCCTAAGCCGCGCGGTCACAATTTCAGCAAAAATCTGACTTTCTGCAATTCATTCAAAAATGTTGGCAAACTGTTGCAAGTGATCCCCTGAAATGTTTTTCGGTGGAAACAGATGGGTTTTTATCATCGGAAACAGAATTAGCCCTCGACGTCTGAACAACTTTTTTTGAAAAAATTCCTAAGCCGCGCGGTCACAATTTCTGCTCAAAATCTGACGTTCTGCAATTCACTCAAAAATGTTGGCAAACTGTTGCAAGTGATCCCCTGAAATGTTTTTCGGTGGAAACAGATGGGTTTTTATCATCGGAAATAGAATTAGCTCTTGACGTCTGAATAACTTTTTTTGAAAAAATCCCTAAGCCGCGCGGTCACAATTTCTGTTCAAAATCTGACGTTCTGCAATTCACTCAAAAATGTTGGCAAACTGTTGCAAGTGATCCCCTGAAATGTTTTTCGGTGGAAACAGATGGGTTTTTAGCATCGGAAACAGAATTAGCCCTCGACGTCTGAACAACTTTTTTTGAAAAAATTCTTAAGCCGTGCGGTCACAATTTCTGCTCAAAATCTGACGTTCTGCAATTCACTCAAAAATGTTGGCAAACTGTTGCAAGTGATCCCCTGAAATGTTTTTCGGTGGAAACAGATTGGTTTTTATCATCGGAAACAGAATTAATCCTCGACGTCTGAACAACTTTTTTTGAAAAAATCCCTAAGCCGCGCGGTCATAATTTCTGCTCAAAATCTGACGTTCTGCAATTCACTCAAAAATGTTGGCAAACTGTTGCAAGTGATCCCCTGAAATGTTTTTGGGTGGAAACAGATGGGTTTTTATCATCGGAAACAGAATTAGCCCTTGACGTCTGAACAACTTTTTTTGAAAAAATCCCTAAGCCGCGCGGTCACAATTTCTGCTCAAAATCTGACGTTCTGCAATTCACTCAAAAATGTTGGCAAACTGTTGCAAGTAATTCCCTGAAATGTTTTTTGGTGGAAACAGATGGCTTTTTATCATCGGAAACAGAATTAGCGCTTGACGTCTGAACAACTTTTTTTGAAAAAATCCCTAAGCCGCGCGGTCACAATTTCTGCTCAAAATCTGACGTTCTGCAATTCACTCAAATATGTTGGCAAACTGTTGCAACTGATCCCCTGAAATGTTTTTTGGTGGAAACAGATGGGTTTTTATCATCGGAAACAGAATTAGCCCTCGACGTATGAACAACTTTTTTTGAAAAAATCCCTAAGGCGCGCGGTCACAATTTCTGCTCAAAATCTGACGTTCTGCAATTCACTCACAAATTTTGGCAAACTGTTGCAAGTGATCCCCTGAAATGTTTTTCGGTGGAAACAGATTGGTTTTTATCATCGGAAACAGAATTAATCCTCGACGTCTGAACAACTTTTTTTGAAAAAATCCCTAAGCCGATCGGTCACAATTTCTGCTCAAAATCTGACGTTCTGCAATTCACTCAAAAATGTTGGCAAACTGTTGCAGGTGTTTCCCTGGAATGTTTTTCGGTGGAAACAGATGGGTTTTTAGCATCGGAAACAGAATTATCGCTTGAATTCTGAACAACTTTTTTTGAAAAAATCCCTAAGCCGCGCGGTCACAATTTCTGCTCAAAATCTGACGTTCTGCAATTCACTCAAAAATGTTGGCGAACTGTTGCAAGTGATTCCCTGAAATGTTTTTCGGTGGAAACAGAATGGTTTTTAGCATCGGAAACAGAATTAGCCCTTGACGTCTGAACAACTTTTTTTGAAAAAATCCCTAAGCCGCGCGGTCACAATTTCTGCTCAAAATCTGACGTTCTGCAATTCACTCACAAATTTTGGCAAACTGTTGCAAGTGATCCCCTGAAATGTTTTTCGGTGGAAACAGATTGGTTTTTATCATCGGAAACAGAATTAATCCTCGACGTCTGAACAACTTTTTTTGAAAAAATCCCTAAGCCGATCGGTCACAATTTCTGCTCAAAATCTGACGTTCTGCAATTCACTCAAAAATGTTGGCAAACTGTTGCAGGTGTTTCCCTGGAATGTTTTTCGGTGGAAACAGATGGGTTTTTAGCATCGGAAACAGAATTATCGCTTGACTTCTGAACAACTTTTTTTGAAAAAATCCCTAAGCCGCGCGGTCACAATTTCTGCTCAAAATCTGACATTCTGCAATTCACTCAAAAATGTTGGCAAACTGCTGCAAGTGATCCCCTGAAATGTTTTTCGGTGGAAACAGATTGGTTTTTATCATCGGAAACAGAATTAATCCTCGACGTCTGAACAACTTTTTTTGAAAAAAAACCCTCAGCCGCGCGGTCACAATTTCTGCTCAAAATCTGACGTTCTGCAATTCACTCAAAAATGTTGGCAAACTGTTGCAAGTGATCCCCTGAAATGTTTTTCGGTGGAAACAGATTGGTTTTTATCATCGGAAACAGAATTAATCCTCGACGTCTGAAGAACTTTTTTTGAAAAAATCCCTAAGCCGCGCGGTCACAATTTCTGTTCAAAATCTGACGTTCTGCAATTCACTTAAAAATGTTGGCAAACTGTTGCAAGTGATCCCCTGAAATGTTTTTCGGTGGAAACAGATTGGTTTTTATCATCGGAAACAGAATTAATCCTCGACGTCTGAACAACTTTTTTTGAAAAAATCCCTAAGCCACGCGGTCATAATTTCTGCTCAAAATCTGATGTTCTGCAATTCACTCAAAAATGTTGGCAAACTGTTGCAAGTGATTCCCTGAAATATTTGTCGGTGGAAACAGATGGGTTTTTAGCATCGGAAACAGAAGTAGCCCTCGACTTCTGAACAACTTTTTTTGAAAAAATTCCTAAGCCGCGCGGTCACAATTTCTGCTCAAAATCTGACGTTCTGCAATTCACTCAAAAATGTTGGCAAACTGTTGCAAGTGATCCCCTGAAATGTTTTTCGGTGGAAACAGATGGGTTTTTATCATCGGAAATAGAATTAGCTCTTGACGTCTGAACAACTTTTTTTGAAAAAATCCCTAAGCCGCGCGGTCATAATTTCTGCTCAAAATCTGATGTTCTGCAATTCACTCAAAAATGTTGGCAAACTGTTGCAAGTGATCCCCTGAAATGTTTTTGGGTGGAAACAGATGGGTTTTTATCATCGGAAACAGAATTAGCCCTTGACGTCTGAACAACTTTTTTTGAAAAAATCCCTAAGCCGCGCGGTCACAATTTCTGCTCAAAATCTGACGTTCTGCAATTCACTCAAAAATGTTGGCAAACTGTTGCAAGTGATTCCCTGAAATGTTTTTTGGTGGAAACAGATGGCTTTTTATCATCGGAAACAGAATTAGCGCTTGACGTCTGAACAACTTTTTTTGAAAAAATCCCTAAGCCGCGCGGTCACAATTTCTGCTCAAAATCTGACGTTCTGCAATTCACTCAAATATGTTGGCAAACTGTTGCAACTGATCCCCTGAAATGTTTTTCGGTGGAAACAGATTGGTTTTTATCATCGGAAACAGAATTAATCCTCGACGTCTGAAGAACTTTTTTTGAAAAAATCCCTAAGCCGCGCGGTCACAATTTCTGTTCAAAATCTGACGTTCTGCAATTCACTCAAAAATGTTGGCAAACTGTTGCAAGTGATCCCCTGAAATGTTTTTCGGTGGAAACAGATTGGTTTTTATCATCGGAAACAGAATTAATCCTCGACGTCTGAACAACTTTTTTTGAAAAAATCCCTAAGCCACGCGGTCATAATTTCTGCTCAAAATCTGATGTTCTGCAATTCACTCAAAAATGTTGGCAAACTGTTGCAAGTGATTCCCTGAAATATTTTTCGGTGGAAACAGATGGGTTTTTAGCATCGGAAACAGAATTAGCCCTCGACGTCTGAACAACTTTTTTTGAAAAAATTCCTAAGCCGCGCGGTCACAATTTCTGCTCAAAATCTGACGTTCTGCAATTCACTCAAAAATGTTGGCAAACTGTTGCAAGTGATCCCCTGAAATGTTTTTCGGTGGAAACAGATGGGTTTTTATCATCGGAAATAGAATTAGCTCTTGACGTCTGAACAACTTTTTTTGAAAAAATCCCTAAGCCGCGCGGTCATAATTTCTGCTCAAAATCTGATGTTCTGCAATTCACTCAAAAATGTTGGCAAACTGTTGCAAGTGATCCCCTGAAATGTTTTTGGGTGGAAACAGATGGGTTTTTAGCATCGGAAACAGAATTAGCCCTTGACGTCTGAACAACTTTTTTTGAAAAAATCCCTAAGCCGCGCGGTCACAATTTCTGCTCAAAATCTGACGTTCTGCAATTCACTCACAAATTTTGGCAAACTGTTGCAAGTGATTCCCTGAAATGTTTTTCGGTGGAAACAGATTGGTTTTTATCATCGGAAACAGAATTAATCCTCGACGTCTGAACAACTTTTTTTGAAAAAATCCCTAAGCCGATCGGTCACAATTTCTGCTCAAAATCTGACGTTCTGCAATTCACTCAAAAATGTTGGCAAACTGTTGCAAGTGATCCCCTGAAATGTTTTTCGGTGGAAACAGATTGGTTTTTATCATCGGAAACAGAATTAATCCTCGACGTCTGAACAACTTTTTTTGAAAAAATCCCTAAGCCGATCGGTCACAATTTCTGCTCAAAATCTGACGTTCTGCAATTCACTCAAAAATGTTGGCAAACTGTTGCAGGTGTTTCCCTGGAATGTTTTTCGGTGGAAACAGATGGGTTTTTAGCATCGGAAACAGAATTATCGCTTGACTTCTGAACAACTTTTTTTGAAAAAATCCCTAAGCCGCGCGGTCACAATTTCTGCTCAAAATCTGACATTCTGCAATTCACTCAAAAATGTTGGCAAACTGCTGCAAGTGATCCCCTGAAATGTTTTTCGGTGGAAACAGATTGGTTTTTATCATCGGAAACAGAATTAATCCTCGACGTCTGAACAACTTTTTTTGAAAAAAATCCCTCAGCCGCGCGGTCACAATTTCTGCTCAAAATCTGACGTTCTGCAATTCACTCAAAAATGTTGGCAAACTGTTGCAAGTGATCCCCTGAAATGTTTTTCGGTGGAAACAGATTGGTTTTTATCATCGGAAACAGAATTAATCCTCGACGTCTGAAGAACTTTTTTTGAAAAAATCCCTAAGCCGATCGGTCACAATTTCTGCTCAAAATCTGACGTTCTGCAATTCACTCAAAAATGTTGGCAAACTGTTGCAAGTGATTCCCTGAAATGTTTTTTGGTGGAAACAGATGGGTTTTTATCATCGGAAACAGAATTAGCCCTTGACGTCTGAACAACTTTTTAAAAAAAATCCCTAAGCCGCGCGGTCACAATTTCTGCTCAAAATCTGACGTTCTGCAATTCACTCAAAAATGTTGGCAAACTGTTGCAAGTGATTCCCTGAAATGTTTTTTGGTGGAAACAGATGGGTTTTTAGCATCGGAAACAGAATTAGCGCTTGACTTCTGAACAACGTTTTTTGAAAAAATTCCTAAGCCGCGCGGTCATAATTTCTGCTCAAAATCTGACGTTCTGCAATTCACTCAAAAATGTTGGGAAACTGTTGCAAGTGATCCCCTGAAATGTTTTTGGGTGGAAACAGATGGGTTTTTATCATCGGAAACAGAATTAGCCCTTGACGTCTGAACAACTTTTTTTGAAAATATTCCTTAAGCCGCGCGGTCACAATTTCTGCTCAAAATCTGACGTTCTGCAATTCGCTCAAAAATGTTGGCAAACTGTTGCAAGTGATCCCCTGAAATGTTTTTCGGTGGAAACAGATGGGTTTTTAGCATCGGAAACAGAATTAGCCCTCGACGTCTGAACAACTTTTTTTGAAAAAATCCCTAAGCCGCGCGGTCACAATTTCAGCAAAAATCTGACTTTCTGCAATTCATTCAAAAATGTTGGCAAACTGTTGCAAGTGATCCCCTGAAATGTTTTTCGGTGGAAACAGATGGGTTTTTATCATCGGAAACAGAATTAGCCCTCGACGTCTGAACAACTTTTTTTGAAAAAATTCCTAAGCCGCGCGGTCACAATTTCTGCTCAAAATCTGACGTTCTGCAATTCACTCAAAAATGTTGGCAAACTGTTGCAAGTGATCCCCTGAAATGTTTTTCGGTGGAAACAGATGGGTTTTTATCATCGGAAACAGAATTAGCCCTCGACGTCTGAACAACTTTTTTTGAAAAAATCCCTAAGCCGCGCGGTCACAATTTCTGCTCAAAATCTGACGTTCTGCAATTCACTCAAAAATGTTGGCAAACTGTTGCAAGTGATTCCCTGAAATGTTTTTTGGTGGAAACAGATGGGTTTTTAGCATCGGAAACAGAATTAGCGCTTGACTTCTGAACAACGTTTTTTGAAAAAATTCCTAAGCCGCGCGGTCACAATTTCTGCTCAAAATCTGACGTTCTGCAATTCACTCAAAAATGTTGGCAAACTGTTGCAAGTGATCCCCTGAAATGTTTTTCGGTGGAAACAGATTGGTTTTTATCATCGGAAACAGAATTAATCCTCGACGTCTGAACAACTTTTTTTGAAAAAATTCCTAAGCCGCGCGGTCACAATTTCTGCTCAAAATCTGACGTTCTGCAATTCACTCAAAAATGTTGGCAAACTGTTGCAAGTGATCCCCTGAAATGTTTTTCGGTGGAAACAGATGGGTTTTTATCATGGGAAATAGAATTAGCTCTTGACGTCTGAACAACTTTTTTTGAAAAAATCCGTAAGCCGCGCGGTCACAATTTCTGTTCAAAATCTGACGTTCTGCAATTCACTCAAAAATGTTGGCAAACTGTTGCAAGTGATCCCCTGAAATGTTTTTCGGTGGAAACAGATGGGTTTTTAGCATCGGAAACAGAATTAGCCCTCGACGTCTGAACAACTTTTTTTGAAAAAATTCTTAAGCCGCGCGGTCACAATTTCTGCTCAAAATCTGACGTTCTGCAATTCACTCAAAAATGTTGGCAAACTGTTGCAAGTGATCCCCTGAAATGTTTTTGGGTGGAAACAGATGGGTTTTTATCATCGGAAATAGAATTAGCTCTTGACGTCTGAACAACTTTTTTTGAAAAAATCCCTAAGCCGCGCGGTCATAATTTCTGCTCAAAATCTGACGTTCTGCAATTCACTCAAAAATGTTGGCAAACTGTTGCAAGTGATCCCCTGAAATCTTTTTCGGTGGAAACAGATGGGTTTTTATCATCGGAAACAGAATTAGCCCTTGACGTCTGAACAACTTTTTTTGAAAAAATCCCTAAGCCGCGCGGTCATAATTTCTGCTCAAAATCTGACGTTCTGCAATTCACTCAAAAATGTTGGCAAACTGTTGCAAGTGATCCCCTGAAATGTTTTTGGGTGGAAACAGATGGCTTTTTATCATCGGAAACAGAATTAGCGCTTGACGTCTGAACAACTTTTTTTGAAAAAATCCCTAAGCCGCGCGGTCACAATTTCTGCTCAAAATCTGACGTTCTGCAATTCACTCAAATATGTTGGCAAACTGTTGCAACTGATCCCCTGAAATGTTTTTTGGTGGAAACAGATGGGTTTTTATCATCGGAAACAGAATTAGCCCTCGACGTATGAACAACTTTTTTTGAAAAAATCCCTAAGCCGCGCGGTCACAATTTCTGCTCAAAATCTGACGTTCTGCAATTCACTCAAAAATGTTGGCAAACTGTTGCAAGTGATTCCGTGAAATGTTTTTTGGTGGAAACAGATGGGTTTTTAGCATCGGAAACAGAATTAGCCCTTGACGTCTGAACAACTTTTTTTGAAAAAATCCCTAAGCCGCGCGGTCACAATTTCTGCTCAAAATCTGACGTTCTGCAATTCACTCACAAATTTTGGCAAACTGTTGCAAGTGATCCCCTGAAATGTTTTTCGGTGGAAACAGATTGGTTTTTAGCATCGGAAACAGAATTAATCCTGGACGTCTGAACAACTTTTTTTGAAAAAATCCCTAAGCCGATCGGTCACAATTTCTGCTCAAAATCTGACGTTCTGCAATTCACTCAAAAATGTTGGCAAACTGTTGCAAGTGATTCCCTGGAATGTTTTTTGGTGGAAACAGATGGGTTTTTAGCATCGGAAACAGAATTATCGCTTGACTTCTGAACAACTTTTTTTGAAAAAATCCCTAAGCCGCGCGGTCATAATTTCTGCTCAAAATCTGACGTTCTGCAATTCACTCAAAAATGTTGGCAAACTGTTGCAAGTGATCCCCTGAAATGTTTTTGGGTGGAAACAGATGGCTTTTTATCATCGGAAACAGAATTAGCGCTTGACGTCTGAACAACTTTTTTTGAAAAAATCCCTAAGCCGCGCGGTCACAATTTCTGCTCAAAATCTGACGTTCTGCAATTCACTCAAATATGTTGGCAAACTGTTGCAACTGATCCCCTGAAATGTTTTTTGGTGGAAACAGATGGGTTTTTATCATCGGAAACAGAATTAGCCCTCGACGTATGAACAACTTTTTTTGAAAAAATCCCTAAGCCGCGCGGTCACAATTTCTGCTCAAAATCTGACGTTCTGCAATTCACTCAAAAATGTTGGCAAACTGTTGCAAGTGATTCCGTGAAATGTTTTTCGGTGGAAACAGATGGGTTTTTAGCATCGGAAACAGAATTAGCCCTTGACGTCTGAACAACTTTTTTTGAAAAAATCCCTAAGCCGCGCGGTCACAATTTCTGCTCAAAATCTGACGTTCTGCAATTCACTCACAAATTTTGGCAAACTGTTGCAAGTGATCCCCTGAAATGTTTTTCGGTGGAAACAGATTGGTTTTTAGCATCGGAAACAGAATTAATCCTCGACGTCTGAACAACTTTTTTTGAAAAAATCCCAAAGCCGATCGGTCACAATTTCTGCTCAAAATCTGACGTTCTGCAATTCACTCAAAAATGTTGGCAAACTGTTGCAAGTGATTCCCTGGAATGTTTTTTGGTGGAAACAGATGGGTTTTTAGCATCGGAAACAGAATTATCGCTTGACTTCTGAACAACTTTTTTTGAAAAAATCCCTAAGCCGCGCGGTCACAATTTCTGCTCAAAATCTGACATTCTGCAATTCACTCAAAAATGTTGGCAAACTGCTGCAAGTGATCCCCTGAAATGTTTTTGGGTGGAAACAGATTGGTTTTTATCATCGGAAACAGAATTAATACTCGACGTCTGAACAACTTTTTTTGAAAAAAATCCCTCAGCCGCGCGGTCACAATTTCTGCTCAAAATCTGACTTTCTGCAATTCACTCAAAAATGTTGGCAAACTGTTGCAAGTGATCCCCTGAAATGTTTTTCGGTGGAAACAGATGGGTTTTTATCATTGGAAACAAAATTAGCCCTCGACGTCTGAACAACTTTTTTTGAAGAAATCCCTAAGCCGCGCAGTCACAATTTCTGCTCAAATTCTGACGTTCTGCAATTCACTCAAAAATGTTGGCAAACTGTTGCAAGTGATCCCCTGAAATGTTTTTCGGTGGAAACAGATTGGTTTTTATCATCGGAAACAGAATTAGCGCTTGACTTCTGAACAACTTTTTTTGAAAAAATCCCTAAGCCGCGCGGTCACAATTTCAGCAAAAATCTGACGTTCTGCAATTCATTCAAAAATGTTGGCAAACTGTTCCAAGTGATCCCCTGAAATGTTTTTGAGTGGAAACAGATGGGTTTTTATCATCGGAAACAGAATTAGCCCTCGACGTATGAACAACTTTTTTTGAAAAAATCCCTAAACCGCGCGGTCACAATTTCTGCTCAAAATCTGACGTTCTGCAATTCACTCAAAAATGTTGGAAAACTGTTGCAAGTGATCCCCTGAAATGTTTTTCGGTGGAAACAGATGGGTTTTTAGCATTGGAAACAGAATTAGCCCTTGACGTCTGAACAACTTTTTTTTGAAAAAATCCCTAAGCCGCGCGGTCACAATTTCTGCTCAAAATCTGACGTTCTGCAATTCACTCAAAAATGTTGGCAAACTGTTGCAAGTGATCCCCTGAAAGATTTTTCGGTGGAAACAGATGGGTTTTTATCATCGGAAACAGAATTAGCTCTTGACGTCTGAACAACTTTTTTTGAAAAAATCCCTAAGCCGCGCGGTCACAATTTCTGCTCAAAATCTGACGTTCTGCAATTCACTCAAAAATGTTGGCAAACTGTTGCAAGTGATTCCCTGGAATGTTTTTTGGTGGAAACAGATGGGTTTTTAGCATCGGAAACAGAATTATCGCTTGACTTCTGAACAACTTTTTTTGAAAAAATCCCTAAGCCGCGCGGTCACAATTTCTGCTCAAAATCTGACATTCTGCAATTCACTCAAAAATGTTGGCAAACTGCTGCAAGTGATCCCCTGAAATGTTTTTCGGTGGAAACAGATTGGTTTTTATCATCGGAAAGAGAATTAATCCTCGACGTCTGAACAACTTTTTTTGAAAAAAATCCCTCAGCCGCGCGGTCACAATTTCTGCTCAAAATCTGACTTTCTGCAATTCACTCAAAAATGTTGGCAAACTGTTGCAAGTGATCCCCTGAAATGTTTTTCAGTGGAAACAGATGGGTTTTTATCATTGGAAACAAAATTAGCCCTCGACGTCTGAACAACTTTTTTTGAAAAAATCCCTAAGCCGCGCGGTCACAATTTCTGCTCAAATTCTGACGTTCTGCAATTCACTCAAAAATGTTGGCAAACTGTTGCAAGTGATCCCCTGAAATGTTTTTCGGTGGAAACAGATTGGTTTTTATCATCGGAAACAGAATTAATCCTCGACGTCTGAACAACTTTTTATGAAAAAATCCCTAAGCCGATCGGTCACAATTTCTGCTCAAAATCTGACATTCTGCAATTCACTCAAAAATGTTGGCAAACTGCTGCAAGTGATCCCCTGAAATGTTTTTGGGTGGAAACAGATTGGTTTTTATCATCGGAAACAGAATTAATCCTCGACGTCTGAACAACTTTTTTTGAAAAAAATCCCTCAGCCGCGCGGTCACAATTTCTGCTCAAAATCTGACTTTCTGCAATTCACTCAAAAATGTTGGCAAACTGCTGCAAGTGATCCCCTGAAATGTTTTTGGGTGGAAACAGATTGGTTTTTATCATCGGAAACAGAATTAATCCTCGACGTCTGAACAACTTTTTTTGAAAAAAATCCCTCAGCCGCGCGGTCACAATTTCTGCTCAAAATCTGACTTTCTGCAATTCACTCAAAAATGTTGGCAAACTGTTGCAAGTGATCCCCTGAAATGTTTTTCGGTGGAAACAGATGGGTTTTTATCATTGGAAACAAAATTAGCCCTCGACGTCTGAACAACTTTTTTTGAAGAAATCCCTAAGCCGCGCGGTCACAATTTCTGCTCAAATTCTGACGTTCTGCAATTCACTCAAAAATGTTGGCAAACTGTTGCATGTGATCCCCTGAAATGTTTTTCGGTGGAAACAGATTGGTTTTTATCATCGGAAACAGAATTAATCCTCGACGTCTGAACAACTTTTTTTTGAAAAAATCCCTAAGCCGCGCGGTCACAATTTCAGCTCAAAATCTGACGTTCTGCAATTCACTCAAAAATGTTGGCAAACTGTTGCAAGTGATTCCCTGAAATGTTTTTTGGTGGAAACAGATGGGTTTTTATCATCGGAAACAGAATTAGCGCTTGACTTCTGAACAACTTTTTTTGAAAAAATCCCTAAGCCGATCGGTCACAATTTCTGCTCAAAATCTGACATTCTGCAATTCACTCAAAAATGTTGGAAAACTGTTGCAAGTGATCCCCTGAAATGTTTTTCGGTGGAAACAGATGGGTTTTTAGCATTGGAAACAGAATTAGCCCTTGACGTCTGAACAACTTTTTTTTGAAAAAATCCCTAAGCCGCGCGGTCACAATTTCTGCTCAAAATCTGACGTTCTGCAATTCACTCAAAAATGTTGGCAAACTGTTGCAAGTGATCCCCTGAAAGATTTTTCGGTGGAAACAGATGGGTTTTTATCATCGGAAACAGAATTAGCTCTTGACGTCTGAACAACTTTTTTTGAAAAAATCCCTAAGCCGCGCGGTCACAATTTCTGCTCAAAATCTGACGTTCTGCAATTCACTCAAAAATGTTGGCAAACTGTTGCAAGTGATTCCCTGGAATGTTTTTTGGTGGAAACAGATGGGTTTTTAGCATCGGAAACAGAATTATCGCTTGAATTCTGAACAACTTTTTTTGAAAAAATCCCTAAGCCGCGCGGTCACAATTTCTGCTCAAAATCTGACATTCTGCAATTCACTCAAAAATGTTGGCAAACTGCTGCAAGTGATCCCCTGAAATGTTTTTCGGTGGAAACAGATTGGTTTTTATCATCGGAAACAGAATTAATCCTCGATGTCTGAACAACTTTTTTTGAAAAAAATCCCTCAGCCGCGCGGTCACAATTTCTGCTCAAAATCTGACTTTCTGCAATTCACTCAAAAATGTTGGCAAACTGTTGCAAGTGATCCCCTGAAATGTTTTTCGGTGGAAACAGATGGGTTTTTATCATTGGAAACAAAATTAGCCCTCGACGTCTGAACAACTTTTTTTGAAAAAATCCCTAAGCCGCGCGGTCACAATTTCTGCTCAAATTCTGACGTTCTGCAATTCACTCAAAAATGTTGGCAAACTGTTGCAAGTGATCCCCTGAAATGTTTTTCGGTGGAAACAGATTGGTTTTTATCATCGGAAACAGAATTAATCCTCGACGTCTGAACAACTTTTTATGAAAAAATCCCTAAGCCGATCGGTCACAATTTCTGCTCAAAATCTGACATTCTGCAATTCACTCAAAAATGTTGGCAAACTGCTGCAAGTGATCCCCTGAAATGTTTTTGGGTGGAAACAGATTGGTTTTTATCATCGGAAACAGAATTAATCCTCGACGTCTGAACAACTTTTTTTGAAAAAAATCCCTCAGCCGCGCGGTCACAATTTCTGCTCAAAATCTGACTTTCTGCAATTCACTCAAAAATGTTGGCAAACTGTTGCAAGTGATCCCCTGAAATGTTTTTCGGTGGAAACAGATGGGTTTTTATCATTGGAAACAAAATTAGCCCTCGACGTCTGAACAACTTTTTTTGAAAAAATCCCTAAGCCGCGCGGTCACAATTTCTGCTCAAATTCTGACGTTCTGCAATTCACTCAAAAATGTTGGCAAACTGTTGCAAGTGATCCCCTGAAATGTTTTTCGGTGGAAACAGATTGGTTTTTATCATCGGAAACAGAATTAATCCTCGACGTCTGAACAACTTTTTTTGAAAAAATCCCTAAGCCGATCGGTCACAATTTCTGCTCAAAATCTGACGTTCTGCAATTCACTCAAAAATGTTGGCAAACTGTTGCAAGTGATTCCCTGAAATGTTTTTTGGTGGAAACAGATGGGTTTTTATCATCGGAAACAGAATTAGAGCTTGACTTCTGAACAACTTTTTTTGAAAAAATCCCTAAGCCGCGCGGTCACAATTTCTGCTCAAAATCTGACATTCTGCAATTCACTCAAAAATGTTGGCAAACTGTTGCAAGTGATCCCCTGAAATGTTTTTTGGTGGAAACAGATGGGTTTTTATCATCGGAAACAGAATTAGCCCTCGACGTATGAACAACTTTTTTTGAAAAAATCCCTAAGCCGCGCGGTCACAATTTCAGCAAAAATCTGACGTTCTGCAATTCATTCAAAAATGTTGGCAAACTGTTCCAAGTGATCCCCTGAAATGTTTTTGAGTGGAAACAGATGGGTTTTTAGCATTGGAAACAAAATTAGCCCTCGACGTCTGAACAACTTTTTTTGAAAAAATCCCTAAGCCGCGCGGTCACAATTTCTGCTCAAATTCTGACGTTCTGCAATTCACTCAAAAATGTTGGCAAACTGTTGCAAGTGATCCCCTGAAATGTTTTTCGGTGGAAACAGATTGGTTTTTATCATCGGAAACAGAATTAATCCTCGACGTCTGAACAACTTTTTTTGAAAAAATCCCTAAGCCGATCGGTCACAATTTCTGCTCAAAATCTGACATTCTGCAATTCACTCAAAAATGTTGGCAAACTGCTGCAAGTGATCCCCTGAAATGTTTTTGGGTGGAAACAGATTGGTTTTTATCATCGGAAACAGAATTAATCCTCGACGTCTGAACAACTTTTTTTGAAAAAAATCCCTCAGCCGCGCGGTCACAATTTCTGCTCAAAATCTGACTTTCTGCAATTCACTCAAAAATGTTGGCAAACTGCTGCAAGTGATCCCCTGAAATGTTTTTGGGTGGAAACAGATTGGTTTTTATCATCGGAAACAGAATTAATCCTCGACGTCTGAACAACTTTTTTTGAAAAAAATCCCTCAGCCGCGCGGTCACAATTTCTGCTCAAAATCTGACTTTCTGCAATTCACTCAAAAATGTTGGCAAACTGTTGCAAGTGATCCCCTGAAATGTTTTTCGGTGGAAACAGATGGGTTTTTATCATTGGAAACAAAATTAGCCCTCGACGTCTGAACAACTTTTTTTGAAGAAATCCCTAAGCCGCGCGGTCACAATTTCTGCTCAAATTCTGACGTTCTGCAATTCACTCAAAAATGTTGGCAAACTGTTGCAAGTGATCCCCTGAAATGTTTTTCGGTGGAAACAGATTGGTTTTTATCATCGGAAACAGAATTAATCCTCGACGTCTGAACAAATTTTTTTTGAAAAAATCCCTAAGCCGATCGGTCACAATTTCTGCTCAAAATCTGACATTCTGCAATTCACTCAAAAATGTTGGCAAACTGCTGCAAGTGATCCCCTGAAATGTTTTTGGGTGGAAACAGATTGGTTTTTATCATCGGAAACAGAATTAATCCTCGACGTCTGAACAACTTTTTTTGAAAAAAATCCCTCAGCCGCGCGGTCACAATTTCTGCTCAAAATCTGACTTTCTGCAATTCACTCAAAAATGTTGGCAAACTGTTGCAAGTGATCCCCTGAAATGTTTTTCGGTGGAAACAGATGGGTTTTTATCATTGGAAACAAAATTAGCCCTCGACGTCTGAACAACTTTTTTTGAAAAAATCCCTAAGCCGCGCGGTCACAATTTCTGCTCAAATTCTGACGTTCTGCAATTCACTCAAAAATGTTGGCAAACTGTTGCAAGTGATCCCCTGAAATGTTTTTCGGTGGAAACAGATTGGTTTTTATCATCGGAAACAGAATTAATCCTCGACGTCTGAACAACTTTTTTTGAAAAAATCCCTAAGCCGATCGGTCACAATTTCTGCTCAAAATCTGACGTTCTGCAATTCACTCAAAAATGTTGGCAAACTGTTGCAAGTGATTCCCTGAAATGTTTTTTGGTGGAAACAGATGGGTTTTTATCATCGGAAACAGAATTAGAGCTTGACTTCTGAACAACTTTTTTTGAAAAAATCCCTAAGCCGCGCGGTCACAATTTCTGCTCAAAATCTGACATTCTGCAATTCACTCAAAAATGTTGGCAAACTGTTGCAAGTGATCCCCTGAAATGTTTTTTGGTGGAAACAGATGGGTTTTTATCATCGGAAACAGAATTAGCCCTCGACGTATGAACAACTTTTTTTGAAAAAATCCCTAAGCCGCGCGGTCACAATTTCAGCAAAAATCTGACGTTCTGCAATTCATTCAAAAATGTTGGCAAACTGTTCCAAGTGATCCCCTGAAATGTTTTTGAGTGGAAACAGATGGGTTTTTAGCATTGGAAACAAAATTAGCCCTCGACGTCTGAACAACTTTTTTTGAAAAAATCCCTAAGCCGCGCGGTCACAATTTCTGCTCAAATTCTGACGTTCTGCAATTCACTCAAAAATGTTGGCAAACTGTTGCAAGTGATCCCCTGAAATGTTTTTCGGTGGAAACAGATTGGTTTTTATCATCGGAAACAGAATTAATCCTCGACGTCTGAACAACTTTTTTTGAAAAAATCCCTAAGCCGATCGGTCACAATTTCTGCTCAAAATCTGACATTCTGCAATTCACTCAAAAATGTTGGCAAACTGCTGCAAGTGATCCCCTGAAATGTTTTTGGGTGGAAACAGATTGGTTTTTATCATCGGAAACAGAATTAATCCTCGACGTCTGAACAACTTTTTTTGAAAAAAATCCCTCAGCCGCGCGGTCACAATTTCTGCTCAAAATCTGACTTTCTGCAATTCACTCAAAAATGTTGGCAAACTGCTGCAAGTGATCCCCTGAAATGTTTTTGGGTGGAAACAGATTGGTTTTTATCATCGGAAACAGAATTAATCCTCGACGTCTGAACAACTTTTTTTGAAAAAAATCCCTCAGCCGCGCGGTCACAATTTCTGCTCAAAATCTGACTTTCTGCAATTCACTCAAAAATGTTGGCAAACTGTTGCAAGTGATCCCCTGAAATGTTTTTCGGTGGAAACAGATGGGTTTTTATCATTGGAAACAAAATTAGCCCTCGACGTCTGAACAACTTTTTTTGAAGAAATCCCTAAGCCGCGCGGTCACAATTTCTGCTCAAATTCTGACGTTCTGCAATTCACTCAAAAATGTTGGCAAACTGTTGCAAGTGATCCCCTGAAATGTTTTTCGGTGGAAACAGATTGGTTTTTATCATCGGAAACAGAATTAATCCTCGACGTCTGAACAAATTTTTTTTGAAAAAATCCCTAAACCGCACGGTCACAATTTCTGCTCAAAATCTGACGTTCTGCAATTCACTCAAAAATGTTGGCAAACTGTTGCAAGTGATTCCCTGAAATGTTTTTTGGTGGAAACAGATGGGTTTTTATCATCGGAAACAGAATTAGCGCTTGACTTCTGAACAACTTTTTTTGAAAAAATCCCTAAGCCGCGCGGTCACAATTTCAGCAAAAATCTGACGTTCTGCAATTCATTCAAAAATGTTGGCAAACTGTTCCAAGTGATCCCCTGAAATGTTTTTGAGTGGAAACAGATGGGTTTTTATCATCGGAAACAGAATTAGCCCTCGACGTATGAACAACTTTTTTTGAAAAAATCCCTAAACCGCGCGGTCACAATTTCTGCTCAAAATCTGACGTTCTGCAATTCACTCAAAAATGTTGGAAAACTGTTGCAAGTGATCCCCTGAAATGTTTTTCGGTGGAAACAGATGGGTTTTTAGCATTGGAAACAGAATTAGCCCTTGACGTCTGAACAACTTTTTTTTGAAAAAATCCCTAAGCCGCGCGGTCACAATTTCTGCTCAAAATCTGACGTTCTGCAATTCACTCAAAAATGTTGGCAAACTGTTGCAAGTGATCCCCTGAAAGATTTTTCGGTGGAAACAGATGGGTTTTTATCATCGGAAACAGAATTAGCTCTTGACGTCTGAACAACTTTTTTTGAAAAAATCCCTAAGCCGCGTGGTCACAATTTCTGCTCAAAATCTGACGTTCTGCAATTCACTCAAAAATGTTGGCAAACTGTTGCAAGTGATTCCCTGGAATGTTTTTTGGTGGAAACAGATGGGTTTTTAGCATCGGAAACAGAATTATCGCTTGAATTCTGAACAACTTTTTTTGAAAAAATCCCTAAGCCGCGCGGTCACAATTTCTGCTCAAAATCTGACATTCTGCAATTCACTCAAAAATGTTGGCAAACTGCTGCAAGTGATCCCCTGAAATGTTTTTCGGTGGAAACAGATTGGTTTTTATCATCGGAAACAGAATTAATCCTCGATGTCTGAACAACTTTTTTTGAAAAAAATCCCTCAGCCGCGCGGTCACAATTTCTGCTCAAAATCTGACTTTCTGCAATTCACTCAAAAATGTTGGCAAACTGTTGGAAGTGATCCCCTGAAATGTTTTTCGGTGGAAACAGATGGGTTTTTATCATTGGAAACAAAATTAGCCCTCGACGTCTGAACAACTTTTTTTTAAAAAATCCCTAAGCCGCGCGGTCACAATTTCTGCTCAAATTCTGACGTTCTGCAATTCACTCAAAAATGTTGGCAAACTGTTGCAAGTGATCCCCTGAAATGTTTTTCGGTGGAAACAGATTGGTTTTTATCATCGGAAACAGAATTAATCCTCGACGTCTGAACAACTTTTTATGAAAAAATCCCTAAGCCGATCGGTCACAATTTCTGCTCAAAATCTGACATTCTGCAATTCACTCAAAAATGTTGGCAAACTGCTGCAAGTGATCCCCTGAAATGTTTTTGGGTGGAAACAGATTGGTTTTTATCATCGGAAACAGAATTAATCCTCGACGTCTGAACAACTTTTTTTGAAAAAAATCCCTCAGCCGCGCGGTCACAATTTCTGCTCAAAATCTGACTTTCTGCAATTCACTCAAAAATGTTGGCAAACTGCTGCAAGTGATCCCCTGAAATGTTTTTGGGTGGAAACAGATTGGTTTTTATCATCGGAAACAGAATTAATCCTCGACGTCTGAACAACTTTTTTTGAAAAAAATCCCTAAGCCGATCGGTCACAATTTCTGCTCAAAATCTGACGTTCTGCAATTCACTCAAAAATGTTGGCAAACTGTTGCAAGTGATTCCCTGAAATGTTTTTTGGTGGAAACAGATGGGTTTTTATCATCGGAAACAGAATTAGAGCTTGACTTCTGAACAACTTTTTTTGAAAAAATCCCTAAGCCGCGCGGTCACAATTTCTGCTCAAAATCTGACATTCTGCAATTCACTCAAAAATGTTGGCAAACTGTTGCAAGTGATCCCCTGAAATGTTTTTTGGTGGAAACAGATGGGTTTTTATCATCGGAAACAGAATTAGCCCTCGACGTATGAACAACTTTTTTTGAAAAAATCCCTAAGCCGCGCGGTCACAATTTCAGCAAAAATCTGACGTTCTGCAATTCATTCAAAAATGTTGGCAAACTGTTCCAAGTGATCCCCTGAAATGTTTTTGAGTGGAAACAGATGGGTTTTTAGCATTGGAAACAAAATTAGCCCTCGACGTCTGAACAACTTTTTTTGAAAAAATCCCTAAGCCGCGCGGTCACAATTTCTGCTCAAATTCTGACGTTCTGCAATTCACTCAAAAATGTTGGCAAACTGTTGCAAGTGATCCCCTGAAATGTTTTTCGGTGGAAACAGATTGGTTTTTATCATCGGAAACAGAATTAATCCTCGACGTCTGAACAACTTTTTTTGAAAAAATCCCTAAGCCGATCGGTCACAATTTCTGCTCAAAATCTGACATTCTGCAATTCACTCAAAAATGTTGGCAAACTGCTGCAAGTGATCCCCTGAAATGTTTTTGGGTGGAAACAGATTGGTTTTTATCATCGGAAACAGAATTAATCCTCGACGTCTGAACAACTTTTTTTGAAAAAATCCCTAAGCCGATCGGTCACAATTTCTGCTCAAAATCTGACATTCTGCAATTCACTCAAAAATGTTGGCAAACTGCTGCAAGTGATTCCCTGGAATGTTTTTTGGTGGAAACAGATGGGTTTTTAGCATCGGAAACAGAATAATCGCTTGACTTCTGAACAACTTTTTTTGAAAAAATCCCTAAGCCGCGCGGTCACAATTTCTGCTCAAAATCTGACATTCTGCAATTCACTCAAAAATGTTGGCAAACTGCTGCAAGTGATCCCCTGAAATGTTTTTCGGTGGAAACAGATTGGTTTTTATCATCGGAAACAGAATTAATCCTCGACGTCTGAACAACTTTTTTTGAAAAAAATCCCTCAGCCGCGCGGTCACAATTTCTGCTCAAAATCTGACTTTCTGCAATTCACTCAAAAATGTTGGCAAACTGTTGCAAGTGATCCCCTGAAATGTTTTTCGGTGGAAACAGATGGGTTTTTATCATTGGAAACAAAATTAGCCCTCGACGTCTGAACAACTTTTTTTGAAAAAATCCCTAAGCCGCGCGGTCACAATTTCTGCTCAAATTCTGACGTTCTGCAATTCACTCAAAAATGTTGGCAAACTGTTGCAAGTGATCCCCTGAAATGTTTTTCGGTGGAAACAGATTGGTTTTTATCATCGGAAACAGAATTAATCCGCGACGTCTGAACAACTTTTTTTGAAAAAATCCCTAAGCCGATCGGTCACAATTTCTGCTCAAAATCTGACATTCTGCAATTCACTCAAAAATGTTGGCAAACTGCTGCAAGTGATCCCCTGAAATGTTTTTGGGTGGAAACAGATTGGTTTTTATCATCGGAAACAGAATTAATCCTCGACGTCTGAACAACTTTTTTTGAAAAAAATCCCTCAGCCGCGCGGTCACAATTTCTGCTCAAAATCTGACTTTCTGCAATTCACTCAAAAATGTTCGCAAACTGTTGCAAGTGATCCCCTGAAATGTTTTTCGGTGGAAACAGATGGGTTTTTATCATTGGAAACAAAATTAATCCTCGACGTCTGAACAACTTTTTTTGAAAAAATCCCTAAGCCGCGCGGTCACAATTTCTGCTCAAAATCTGACGTTCTGCAATTCACTCAAAAATGTTGGCAAACTGTTGCAAGTGATTCCCTGAAATGTTTTTTGGTGGAAACAGATGGGTTTTTATCATCGGAAACAGAATTAGAGCTTGACTTCTGAACAACTTTTTTTGAAAAAATCCGTAAGCCGCGCAGTCACAATTTCAGCAAAAATCTGACGTTCTGCAATTCATTCAAAAATGTTGGCAAACTGTTCCAAGTGATCCCCTGAAATGTTTTTCAGTGGAAACAGATGGGTTTTTATCATCGGAAACAGAATTAGCCCTCGACGTATGAACAACTTTTTTTGAAAAAATCCCTAAACCGCGCGGTCACAATTTCTGCTCAAAATCTGACGTTCTGCAATTCACTCAAAAATGTTGGAAAACTGTTGCAAGTGATCCCCTGATATTTTTTTCGGTGGAAACAGATGGGTTTTTAGCATTGGAAACAGAATTAGCCCTTGACGTCTGAACAACTTTTTTTTGAAAAAATCCCTAAGCCGCGCGGTCACAATTTCTGCTCAAAATCTGACGTTCTGCAATTCACTCAAAAATGTTGGCAAACTGTTGCAAGTGATCCCCTGAAAGATTTTTCGGTGGAAACAGATGGGTTTTTATCATCGGAAACAGAATTAGCTCTTGACGTCTGAACAACTTTTTTTGAAAAAATCCCTAAGCCGCGCGGTCACAATTTCTGCTCAAAATCTGACGTTCTGCAATTCACTCAAAAATGTTGGCAAACTGTTGCAAGTGATTCCCTGGAATGTTTTTTGGTGGAAACAGATGGGTTTTTAGCATCGGAAACAGAATTATCGCTTGACTTCTGAACAACTTTTTTTGAAAAAAATCCCTCAGCCGCGCGGTCACAATTTCTGCTCAAAATCTGACATTCTGCAATTCACTCAAAAATGTTGGCAAACTGCTGCAAGTGATCCCCTGAAATGTTTTTCGGTGGAAACAGATGGGTTTTTATCATCGGAAACAGAATTAGCGCTTGACTTCTGAACAACTTTTTTTGAAAAAATCCCTAAGCCGCGCGGTCACAATTTCAGCAAAAATCTGACGTTCTGCAATTCATTCAAAAATGTTGGCAAACTGTTCCAAGTGATCCCCTGAAATGTTTTTGAGTGGAAACAGATGGGTTTTTATCATCGGAAACAGAATTAGCCCTCGACGTATGAACAACTTTTTTTGAAAAAATCCCTAAACCGCGCGGTCACAATTTCTGCTCAAAATCTGACGTTCTGCAATTCACTCAAAAATGTTGGAAAACTGTTGCAAGTGATCCCCTGAAATGTTTTTCGGTGGAAACAGATGGGTTTTTAGCATTGGAAACAGAATTAGCCCTTGACGTCTGAACAACTTTTTTTTGAAAAAATCCCTAAGCCGCGCGGTCACAATTTCTGCTCAAAATCTGACGTTCTGCAATTCACTCAAAAATGTTGGCAAACTGTTGCAAGTGATCCCCTGAAAGATTTTTCGGTGGAAACAGATGGGTTTTTATCATCGGAAACAGAATTAGCTCTTGACGTCTGAACAACTTTTTTTGAAAAAATCCCTAAGCCGCGCGGTCACAATTTCTGCTCAAAATCTGACATTCTGCAATTCACTCAAAAATGTTGGCAAACTGCTGCAAGTGATCCCCTGAAATGTTTTTCGGTGGAAACAGATTGGTTTTTATCATCGGAAACAGAATTAATCCTCGACGTCTGAACAACTTTTTTTGAAAAAAATCCCTCAGCCGCGCGGTCACAATTTCTGCTCAAAATCTGACTTTCTGCAATTCACTCAAAAATGTTGGCAAACTGTTGCAAGTGATCCCCTGAAATGTTTTTCGGTGGAAACAGATGGGTTTTTATCATTGGAAACAAAATTAGCCCTCGACGTCTGAACAACTTTTTTTGAAAAAATCCCTAAGCCGCGCGGTCACAATTTCTGCTCAAATTCTGACGTTCTGCAATTCACTCAAAAATGTTGGCAAACTGTTGCAAGTGAATCCCTGAAATGTTTTTCGGTGGAAACAGATTGGTTTTTATCATCGGAAACAGAATTAATCCTCGACGTCTGAACAACTTTTTTTGAAAAAAATCCCTAAGCCGATCGGTCACAATTTCTGCTCAAAATCTGACGTTCTGCAATTCACTCAAAAATGTTGGCAAACTGTTGCAAGTGATTCCCTGAAATGTTTTTTGGTGGAAACAGATGGGTTTTTATCATCGGAAACAGAATTAGCGCTTGACTTCTGAACAACTTTTTTTGAAAAAATCCCTAAGCCGCGCGGTCACAATTTCTGCTCAAAATCTGACATTCTGCAATTCACTCAAAAATGTTGGCAAACTGTTGCAAGTGATCCCCTGAAATGTTTTTTGGTGGAAACAGATGGGTTTTTATCATCGGAAACAGAATTAGCCCTCGACGTATGAACAACTTTTTTTGAAAAAATCCGTAAGCCGCGCGGTCACAATTTCAGCAAAAATCTGACGTTCTGCAATTCATTCAAAAATGTTGGCAAACTGTTCCAAGTGATCCCCTGAAATGTTTTTCAGTGGAAACAGATGGGTTTTTATCATCGGAAACAGAATTAGCCCTCGACGTATGAACAACTTTTTTTGAAAAAATCCCTAAACCGCGCGGTCACAATTTCTGCTCAAAATCTGACGTTCTGCAATTCACTCAAAAATGTTGGAAAACTGTTGCAAGTGATCCCCTGAAATGTTTTTCGGTGGAAACAGATGGGTTTTTAGCATTGGAAACAGAATTAGCCCTCGACGTATGAACAACTTTTTTTTGAAAAAATCCCTAAGCCGCGCGGTCACAATTTCTGCTCAAAATCTGACGTTCTGCAATTCACTCAAAAATGTTGGCAAACTGTTGCAAGTGATCCCCTGAAAGATTTTTCGGTGGAAACAGATGGGTTTTTATCATCGGAAACAGAATTAGCTCTTGACGTCTGAACAACTTTTTTTGAAAAAATCCCTAAGCCGCGCGGTCACAATTTCTGCTCAAAATCTGACGTTCTGCAATTCACTCAAAAATGTTGGCAAACTGTTGCAAGTGATTCCCTGAAATGTTTTTCGGTGGAAACAGATGGGTTTTTAGCATCGGAAACAGAATTAGCCCTTGACGTCTGAACAACTTTTTTTGAAAAAATCCCTAAGCCGCGCGGTCACAATTTCTGCTCAAAATCTGACATTCTGCAATTCACTCACAAATTTTGGCAAACTGTGGCAAGTGATCCCCTGAAATGTTTTTCGGTGGAAACAGATTGGTTTTTATCATCGGAAACAGAATTAATCCTCGACGTCTGAACAACTTTTTTTGAAAAAATCCCTAAGCCGATCGGTCACAATTTCTGCTCAAATTCTGACGTTCTGCAATTCACTCAAAAATGTTGGCAAACTGTTGCAAGTGATTCCCTGGAATGTTTTTTGGTGGAAACAGATGGGTTTTTAGCATCGGAAAAAGAATTATCGCTTGACTTCTGAACAACTTTTTTTGAAAAAATCCCTAAGCCGCGCGGTCACAATTTCTGCTCAAAATCTGACATTCTGCAATTCACTCAAAAATGTTGGCAAACTGCTGCAAGTGATCCCCTGAAATGTTTTTCGGTGGAAACAGATTGGTTTTTATCATCGGAAACAGAATTAATCCTCGACGTCTGAACAACTTTTTTTGAAAAAAATCCCTCAGCCGCGCGGTCACAATTTCTGCTCAAAATCTGACTTTCTGCAATTCACTCAAAAATGTTGGCAAACTGTTGCAAGTGATCCCCTGAAATGTTTTTCGGTGGAAACAGATGGGTTTTTATCATTGGAAACAAAATTAGCCCTCGACGTATGAACAACTTTTTTTGAAAAAATCCCTAAACCGCGCGGTCACAATTTCTGCTCAAAATCTGACGTTCTGCAATTCACTCAAAAATGTTGGAAAACTGTTGCAAGTGATCCCCTGAAAGTTTTTTCGGTGGAAACAGATGGGTTTTTATCATCGGAAACAGAATTAGCTCTTGACGTCTGAACAACTTTTTTTGAAAAAATCCCTAAGCCGCGCGGTCACAATTTCTGCTCAAAATCTGACGTTCTGCAATCCACTCAAAAATGTTGCCAAACTGTTGCAAGTGATCCCCTGAAATGTTTTTCGGTGGAAACAGATGGGTTTTTAGCATCGGAAACAGAATTAGCCCTCGACGTCTGAACAATGTTTTTTGAAAAATTTCCTAAGGCGCGCGGTCACAATTTCTGCTCAAAATCTGACGTTCTGCAATTCACTCAAAAATGTTGGCAAACTGTTGCAAGTGATCCCCTGAAATGTTTTTCGGTGGAAACAGATTGGTTTTTATCATCGGAAACAGAATTAATCCTCGACGTCTGAACAACTTTTTTTGAAAAAATCCCTAAGCCGCGCGGTCATAATTTCTGCTCAAAATCTGACGTTCTGCAATTCACTCAAAAATGTTGGCAAACTGTTGCAAGTGATCCCCTGAAATGTTTTTGGGTGGAAACAGATGGGTTTTTATCATCGGAAACAGAATTAGCCCTCGACGTATTAACAACTTTTTTTGAAAAAATCCCTAAGCCGCGCGGTCACAATTTCTGCTCAAAATCTGACGTTCTGCAATTCACTCAAAAATGTTGGCAAACTGTTGCAAGTGATCCCCTGAAATGTTTTTTGCTGGAAACAGATGGGTTTTTAGCATCGGAAACAGAATTAGCGCTTGACTTCTGAACAACGTTTTTTGAAAAAATTCCTAAGCCGCGCGGTCACAATTTCTGCTCAAAATCTGACGTTCTGCAATTCACTCAAAAATGTTGGCAAACTGTTGCAAGTGATCCCCTGAAATGTTTTTCGGTGGAAACAGATGGGTTTTTATCATCGAAAACAGAATTAGCGCTTGACGTCTGAACAACTTTTTTTGAAAAAATCCCTAAGCCGCGCTGTCACAATTTCTGCTCAAAATCTGACTTTCTGCAATTCACTCAAATATGTTGGCAAACTGTTGCAAGTGATTCCCTGAAATGTTTTTTGCTGGAAACAGATGGGTTTTTAGCATCGGAAACAGAATTAGCGCTTGACTTCTGAACAACGTTTTTTGAAAAAATTCCTAAGCCGCGCGGTCACAATTTCTGCTCAAAATCTGACGTTCTGCAATTCACTCAAAAATGTTGGCAAACTGTTGCAACTGATCCCCTGAAATGTTTTTCGGTGGAAACAGATTGGTTTTTATCATCGGAAACAGAATTAATCCTCGACGTCTGAACAACTTTCTTTGAAAAAATGCCTAAGCCGCGCGGTCACAATTTCTGCTCAAAATCTGACTTTCTGCAATTCACTCAAAAATGTTGGCAAACTGTTGCAGGTGATCCCCTGAAATGTTTTTCGGTGGAAACAGATGGGTTTTTATCATCGGAAACAGAATTAGCGGTTGACGTCTGAACAACTTTTTTTGAAAAAATCCCTAAGCCGCGCGGTCATAATTTCTGCTCAAAATCTGACGTTCTGCAATTCACTCAAAAATGTTGGCAAACTGTTGCAAGTGATCCCCTGAAATGTTTTTGGGTGGAAACAGATGGGTTTTTATCATCGGAAACAGAATTAGTCCTTGACGTCTGAACAACTTTTTTTGAAAGAATCCCTAAGCCGCGCGGTCACAATTTCTGCTCAAAATCTGACGTTCTGCAATTCACTCAAAAATGTTGGCAAACTGTTGCAAGTGATCCCCTGAAATGTTTTTCGGTGGAAACAGATGGGTTTTTATCATCGGAAACAGAATTAGCGCTTGACTTCTGAACAACGTTTTTTGAAAAAATTCCTAAGCCGCGCGGTCACAATTTCTGCTCAAAATCTGACGTTCTGCAATTCACTCAAAAATGTTGGCAAACTGTTGCAAGTGATCCCCTGAAATGTTTTTCGGTGGAAACAGATGGGTTTTTATCATCGGAAACAGAATTAATCCTCGACGTCTGAACAACTTTTTTTGAAAAAATCCCTAAGCCGCGCGGTCACAATTTCTGCTCAAAATCTGACGTTCTGCAATCCACTCAAAAATGTTGCCAAACTGTTGCAAGTGATCCCCTGAAATGTTTTTCGGTGGAAACAGATGGGTTTTTAGCATCGGAAACAGAATTAGCCCTCGACGTCTGAACAATGTTTTTTGAAAAATTTCCTAAGGCGCGCGGTCACAATTTCTGCTCAAAATCTGACGTTCTGCAATTCACTCAAAAATGTTGGCAAACTGTTGCAAGTGATCCCCTGAAATGTTTTTCGGTGGAAACAGATTGGTTTTTATCATCGGAAACAGAATTAATCCTCGACGTCTGAACAACTTTTTTTGAAAAAATCCCTAAGCCGCGCGGTCATAATTTCTGCTCAAAATCTGACGTTCTGCAATTCACTCAAAAATGTTGGCAAACTGTTGCAAGTGATCCCCTGAAATGTTTTTGGGTGGAAACAGATGGGTTTTTATCATCGGAAACAGAATTAGCCCTCGACGTATTAACAACTTTTTTTGAAAAAATCCCTAAGCCGCGCGGTCACAATTTCTGCTCAAAATCTGACGTTCTGCAATTCACTCAAAAATGTTGGCAAACTGTTGCAAGTGATCCCCTGAAATGTTTTTTGCTGGAAACAGATGGGTTTTTAGCATCGGAAACAGAATTAGCGCTTGACTTCTGAACAACGTTTTTTGAAAAAATTCCTAAGCCGCGCGGTCACAATTTCTGCTCAAAATCTGACGTTCTGCAATTCACTCAAAAATGTTGGCAAACTGTTGCAAGTGATCCCCTGAAATGTTTTTCGGTGGAAACAGATGGGTTTTTATCATCGAAAACAGAATTAGCGCTTGACGTCTGAACAACTTTTTTTGAAAAAATCCCTAAGCCGCGCTGTCACAATTTCTGCTCAAAATCTGACTTTCTGCAATTCACTCAAATATGTTGGCAAACTGTTGCAAGTGATTCCCTGAAATGTTTTTTGCTGGAAACAGATGGGTTTTTAGCATCGGAAACAGAATTAGCGCTTGACTTCTGAACAACGTTTTTTGAAAAAATTCCTAAGCCGCGCGGTCACAATTTCTGCTCAAAATCTGACGTTCTGCAATTCACTCAAAAATGTTGGCAAACTGTTGCAACTGATCCCCTGAAATGTTTTTCGGTGGAAACAGATTGGTTTTTATCATCGGAAACAGAATTAATCCTCGACGTCTGAACAACTTTCTTTGAAAAAATGCCTAAGCCGCGCGGTCACAATTTCTGCTCAAAATCTGACTTTCTGCAATTCACTCAAAAATGTTGGCAAACTGTTGCAGGTGATCCCCTGAAATGTTTTTCGGTGGAAACAGATGGGTTTTTATCATCGGAAACAGAATTAGCGGTTGACGTCTGAACAACTTTTTTTGAAAAAATCCCTAAGCCGCGCGGTCATAATTTCTGCTCAAAATCTGACGTTCTGCAATTCACTCAAAAATGTTGGCAAACTGTTGCAAGTGATCCCCTGAAATGTTTTTGGGTGGAAACAGATGGGTTTTTATCATCGGAAACAGAATTAGTCCTTGACGTCTGAACAACTTTTTTTGAAAGAATCCCTAAGCCGCGCGGTCACAATTTCTGCTCAAAATCTGACGTTCTGCAATTCACTCAAAAATGTTGGCAAACTGTTGCAAGTGATCCCCTGAAATGTTTTTCGGTGGAAACAGATGGGTTTTTATCATCGGAAACAGAATTAGCGCTTGACTTCTGAACAACGTTTTTTGAAAAAATTCCTAAGCCGCGCGGTCACAATTTCTGCTCAAAATCTGACGTTCTGCAATTCACTCAAAAATGTTGGCAAACTGTTGCAAGTGATCCCCTGAAATGTTTTTCGGTGGAAACAGATGGGTTTTTATCATCGGAAACAGAATTAATCCTCGACGTCTGAACAACTTTTTTTGAAAAAATCCCTAAGCCGCGCGGTCACAATTTCTGCTCAAAATCTGACGTTCTGCAATCCACTCAAAAATGTTGCCAAACTGTTGCAAGTGATCCCCTGAAATGTTTTTCGGTGGAAACAGATGGGTTTTTAGCATCGGAAACAGAATTAGCCCTCGACGTCTGAACAATGTTTTTTGAAAAATTTCCTAAGGCGCGCGGTCACAATTTCTGCTCAAAATCTGACGTTCTGCAATTCACTCAAAAATGTTGGCAAACTGTTGCAAGTGATCCCCTGAAATGTTTTTCGGTGGAAACAGATTGGTTTTTATCATCGGAAACAGAATTAATCCTCGACGTCTGAACAACTTTTTTTGCAAAAATCCCTAAGCCGCGCGGTCATAATTTCTGCTCAAAATCTGACGTTCTGCAATTCACTCAAAAATGTTGGCAAACTGTTGCAAGTGATCCCCTGAAATGTTTTTGGGTGGAAACAGATGGGTTTTTATCATCGGAAACAGAATTAGCCCTCGACGTATTAACAACTTTTTTTGAAAAAATCCCTAAGCCGCGCGGTCACAATTTCTGCTCAAAATCTGACGTTCTGCAATTCACTCAAAAATGTTGGCAAACTGTTGCAAGTGATCCCCTGAAATGTTTTTTGCTGGAAACAGATGGGTTTTTAGCATCGGAAACAGAATTAGCGCTTGACTTCTGAACAACGTTTTTTGAAAAAATTCCTAAGCCGCGCGGTCACAATTTCTGCTCAAAATCTGACGTTCTGCAATTCACTCAAAAATGTTGGCAAACTGTTGCAAGTGATCCCCTGAAATGTTTTTCGGTGGAAACAGATGGGTTTTTATCATCGGAAACAGAATTAGCGCTTGACGTCTGAACAACTTTTTTTGAAAAAATCCCTAAGCCGCGCTGTCACAATTTCTGCTCAAAATCTGACTTTCTGCAATTCACTCAAATATGTTGGCAAACTGTTGCAAGTGATTCCCTGAAATGTTTTTTGCTGGAAACAGATGGGTTTTTAGCATCGGAAACAGAATTAGCGCTTGACTTCTGAACAACGTTTTTTGAAAAAATTCCTAAGCCGCGCGGTCACAATTTCTGCTCAAAATCTGACGTTCTGCAATTCACTCAAAAATGTTGGCAAACTGTTGCAAGTGATCCCCTGAAATGTTTTTCGGTGGAAACAGAATGGTTTTTATCATCGGAAACAGAATTAATCCTCGACGTCTGAACAACTTTTTTTGAAAAAATCCCTAAGCCGCGCGGTCACAATTTCTGCTCAAAATCTTACGTTCTGCAATTCACTCAAAAATGTTGGCAAACTGCTGCAAGTGATCCCCTGTAATGTTTTTGGGTGGAAACAGATGGGTTTTTATCATCGGAAACAGAATTAGCCCTCGACGTATGAACAACTTTTTTTGAAAAAATCCCTAAGCCGCGCGGTCACAATTTCTGCTCAAAATCTGACGTTCTGCAATTCACTCAAAAATGTTGGCAAACTGTTGCAAGTGATTCCCTGAAATGTTTTTTGCTGGAAACAGATGGGTTTTTAGCATCGGAAACAGAATTAGCGCTTGACTTCTGAACAACTTTTTTTGAAAGAATCCCTAAGCCGCGCGGTCACAATTTCTGCTCAAAATCTGACGTTCTGCAATTCACTCAAAAATGTTGGCAAACTGTTGCAAGTGATCCCCTGAAATGTTTTTCGGTGGAAACAGATTGGATTTTATCATCGGAAACAGAATTAATCCTCGACGTCTGAACAACTTTCTTTGAAAAAATGCCTAAGCCGCGCGGTCACAATTTCTGCTCAAAATCTGACTTTCTGCAATTCACTCAAAAATGTTGGCAAACTGTTGCAGGTGATCCCCTGAAATGTTTTTCGGTGGAAACAGATGGGTTTTTATCATCGGAAACAGAATTAGCGGTTGACGTCTGAACAACTTTTTTTGAAAAAATCCCTAAGCCGCGCGGTCATAATTTCTGCTCAAAATCTGACGTTCTGCAATTCACTCAAAAATGTTGGCAAACTGTTGCAAGTGATCCCCTGAAATGTTTTTGGGTGGAAACAGATGGGTTTTTATCATCGGAAACAGAATTAGTCCTTGACGTCTGAACAACTTTTTTTGAAAGAATCCCTAAGCCGCGCGGTCACAATTTCTGCTCAAAATCTGACGTTCTGCAATTCACTCAAAAATGTTGGCAAACTGTTGCAAGTGATCCCCTGAAATGTTTTTCGGTGGAAACAGATGGGTTTTTATCATCGGAAACAGAATTAGCGCTTGACTTCTGAACAACGTTTTTTGAAAAAATTCCTAAGCCGCGCGGTCACAATTTCTGCTCAAAATCTGACGTTCTGCAATTCACTCAAAAATGTTGGCAAACTGTTGCAAGTGATCCCCTGAAATGTTTTTCGGTGGAAACAGATGGGTTTTTATCATCGGAAACAGAATTAATCCTCGACGTCTGAACAACTTTTTTTGAAAAAATCCCTAAGCCGCGCGGTCATAATTTCTGCTCAAAATCTGACGTTCTGCAATTCACTCAAAAATGTTGGCAAACTGTTGCAAGTGATCCCCTGAAATGTTTTTTGGTGGAAACAGATGGGTTTTTATCATCGGAAACAGAATTAGCCCTCGACGTATGAACAACTTTTTTTGAAAAAATCCCTAAGCCGCGCGGTCACAATTTCTGCTCAAAATCTGACGTTCTGCAATTCACTCAAAAATGTTGGCAAACTGTTGCAAGTGATTCCCTGAAATGTTTTTTGCTGGAAACAGATGGGTTTTTAGCATCGGAAACAGAATTAGCGCTTGACTTCTGAACAACTTTTTTTGAAAGAATCCCTAAGCCACGCGGTCACAATTTCTGCTCAAAATCTGACGTTCTGCAATTCACTCAAAAATGTTGGCAAACTGTTGCAAGTGATCCCCTGAAATGTTTTTCGGTGGAAACAGATTGGTTTTTATCATCGGAAACAGAATTAATCCTCGACGTCTGAACAACTTTCTTTGAAAAAATCCCTAAGCCGCGCGGTCACAATTTCTGCTCAAAATCTGACTTTTTGCAATTCACTCAAAAATGTTGGCAAACTGTTGCAGGTGATCCCCTGAAATGTTTTTCGGTGGAAACAGATGGGTTTTTATCATCGGAAACAGAATTAGCGGTTGACGTCTGAACAAATTTTTTTGAAACAATTCCTAAGCCGCGCGGTCACAATTTCTGCTCAAAATCTGACGTTCTGCAATTCACTCAAAAATGTTGGCAAACTGTTGCAAGTGATTCCCTGAAATGTTTTTTGCTGGAAACAGATGGGTTTTTAGCATCGGAAACAGAATTAGCGCTTGACTTCTGAACAACTTTTTTTGAAAGAATCCCTAAGCCACGCGGTCACAATTTCTGCTCAAAATCTGACGTTCTGCAATTCACTCAAAAATGTTGGCAAACTGTTGCAAGTGATCCCCTGAAATGTTTTTCGGTGGAAACAGATTGGTTTTTATCATCGGAAACAGAATTAATCCTCGACGTCTGAACAACTTTTTTTGAAAAAATCCCTAAGCCGCGCGGTCATAATTTCTGCTCAAAATCTGACGTTCTGCAATTCACTCAAAAATGTTGGCAAACTGTTGCAAGTGATCCCCTGAAATGTTTTTGGGTGGAAACAGATGGGTTTTTATCATCGGAAACAGAATTAGCCCTCGACGTATGAACAACTTTTTTTGAAAAAATCCCTAAGCCGCGCGGTCACAATTTCTGCTCAAAATCGGACGTTCTGCAATTCACTCAAAAATGTTGGCAAACTGTTGCAAGTGATCCCCTGAAATGTTTTTTGCTGGAAACAGATGGGTTTTTAGCATCGGAAACAGAATTAGCGCTTGACTTCTGAACAACGTTTTTTGAAAAAATTCCTAAGCCGCGCGGTCACAATTTCTGCTCAAAATCTGACGTTCTGCAATTCACTCAAAAATGTTGGCAAACTGTTGCAAGTGATCCCCTGAAATGTTTTTCGGTGGAAACAGATGGGTTTTTATCATCGGAAACAGAATTAGCGCTTGACGTCTGAACAACTTTTTTTGAAAAAATCCCTAAGCCGCGCTGTCACAATTTCTGCTCAAAATCTGACTTTCTGCAATTCACTCAAATATGTTGGCAAACTGTTGCAAGTGATTCCCTGAAATGTTTTTTGCTGGAAACAGATGGGTTTTTAGCATCGGAAACAGAATTAGCGCTTGACTTCTGAACAACGTTTTTTGAAAAAATTCCTAAGCCGCGCGGTCACAATTTCTGCTCAAAATCTGACGTTCTGCAATTCACTCAAAAATGTTGGCAAACTGTTGCAAGTGATCCCCTGAAATGTTTTTCGGTGGAAACAGATTGGTTTTTATCATCGGAAACAGAATTAATCCTCGACGTCTGAACAACTTTTTTTGAAAAAATCCCTAAGCCGCGCGGTCATAATTTCTGCTCAAAATCTGACGTTCTGCAATTCACTCAAAAATGTTGGCAAACTGTTGCAAGTGATCCCCTGAAATGTTTTTGGGTGGAAACAGATGGGTTTTTATCATCGGAAACAGAATTAGCCCTCGACGTATGAACAACTTTTTTTGAAAAAATCCCTAAGCCGCGCGGTCACAATTTCTGCTCAAAATCTGACGTTCTGCAATTCACTCAAAAATGTTGGCAAACTGTTGCAAGTGATCCCCTGAAATGTTTTTTGCTGGAAACAGATGGGTTTTTAGCATCGGAAACAGAATTAGCGCTTGACTTCTGAACAACGTTTTTTGAAAAAATCCCTAAGCCGCGCGGTCACAATTTCTGCTCAAAATCTGACGTTCTGCAATTCACTCAAAAATGTTGGCAAACTGTTGCAAGTGATCCCCTGAAATGTTTTTCGGTGGAAACAGATTGGATTTTATCATCGGAAACAGAATTAATCCTCGACGTCTGAACAACTTTCTTTGAAAAAATGCCTAAGCCGCGCGGTCACAATTTCTGCTCAAAATCTGACTTTCTGCAATTCACTCAAAAATGTTGGCAAACTGTTGCAGGTGATCCCCTGAAATGTTTTTCGGTGGAAACAGATGGGTTTTTATCATCGGAAACAGAATTAGCGGTTGACGTCTGAACAACTTTTTTTGAAAAAATCCCTAAGCCGCGCGGTCATAATTTCTGCTCAAAATCTGACGTTCTGCAATTCACTCAAAAATGTTGGCAAACTGTTGCAAGTGATCCCCTGAAATGTTTTTGGGTGGAAACAGATGGGTTTTTATCATCGGAAACAGAATTAGTCCTTGACGTCTGAACAACTTTTTTTGAAAGAATCCCTAAGCCGCGCGGTCACAATTTCTGCTCAAAATCTGACGTTCTGCAATTCACTCAAAAATGTTGGCAAACTGTTGCAAGTGATCCCCTGAAATGTTTTTCGGTGGAAACAGATGGGTTTTTATCATCGGAAACAGAATTAGCGCTTGACTTCTGAACAACGTTTTTTGAAAAAATTCCTAAGCCGCGCGGTCACAATTTCTGCTCAAAATCTGACGTTCTGCAATTCACTCAAAAATGTTGGCAAACTGTTGCAAGTGATCCCCTGAAATGTTTTTCGGTGGAAACAGATGGGTTTTTATCATCGGAAACAGAATTAATCCTCGACGTCTGAACAACTTTTTTTGAAAAAATCCCTAAGCCGCGCGGTCATAATTTCTGCTCAAAATCTGACGTTCTGCAATTCACTCAAAAATGTTGGCAAACTGTTGCAAGTGATCCCCTGAAATGTTTTTTGGTGGAAACAGATGGGTTTTTATCATCGGAAACAGAATTAGCCCTCGACGTATGAACAACTTTTTTTGAAAAAATCCCTAAGCCGCGCGGTCACAATTTCTGCTCAAAATCTGACGTTCTGCAATTCACTCAAAAATGTTGGCAAACTGTTGCAAGTGATTCCCTGAAATGTTTTTTGCTGGAAACAGATGGGTTTTTAGCATCGGAAACAGAATTAGCGCTTGACTTCTGAACAACTTTTTTTGAAAGAATCCCTAAGCCACGCGGTCACAATTTCTGCTCAAAATCTGACGTTCTGCAATTCACTCAAAAATGTTGGCAAACTGTTGCAAGTGATCCCCTGAAATGTTTTTCGGTGGAAACAGATTGGTTTTTATCATCGGAAACAGAATTAATCCTCGACGTCTGAACAACTTTCTTTGAAAAAATCCCTAAGCCGCGCGGTCACAATTTCTGCTCAAAATCTGACTTTTTGCAATTCACTCAAAAATGTTGGCAAACTGTTGCAGGTGATCCCCTGAAATGTTTTTCGGTGGAAACAGATGGGTTTTTATCATCGGAAACAGAATTAGCGGTTGACGTCTGAACAAATTTTTTTGAAACAATTCCTAAGCCGCGCGGTCACAATTTCTGCTCAAAATCTGACGTTCTGCAATTCACTCAAAAATGTTGGCAAACTGTTGCAAGTAATCCCCTGAAATGTTTTTCGGTGGAAACAGATTGGTTTTTATCATCGGAAACAGAATTAATCCTCGACGTCTGAACAACTTTTTTTGAAAAAATCCCTAAGCCGCGCGGTCATAATTTCTGCTCAAAATCTGACGTTCTGCAATTCACTCAAAAATGTTGGCAAACTGTTGCAAGTGATCCCCTGAAATGTTTTTGGGTGGAAACAGATGGGTTTTTATCATCGGAAACAGAATTAGCCCTCGACGTATGAACAACTTTTTTTGAAAAAATCCCTAAGCCGCGCGGTCACAATTTCTGCTCAAAATCTGACGTTCTGCAATTCACTCAAAAATGTTGGCAAACTGTTGCAAGTGATCCCCTGAAATGTTTTTTGCTGGAAACAGATGGGTTTTTAGCATCGGAAACAGAATTAGCGCTTGACTTCTGAACAACGTTTTTTGAAAAAATTCCTAAGCCGCGCGGTCACAATTTCTGCTCAAAATCTGACGTTCTGCAATTCACTCAAAAATGTTGGCAAACTGTTGCAAGTGATCCCCTGAAATGTTTTTCGGTGGAAACAGATGGGTTTTTATCATCGGAAACAGAATTAGCGCTTGACGTCTGAACAACTTTTTTTGAAAAAATCCCTAAGCCGCGCTGTCACAATTTCTGCTCAAAATCTGACTTTCTGCAATTCACTCAAATATGTTGGCAAACTGTTGCAAGTGATTCCCTGAAATGTTTTTTGCTGGAAACAGATGGGTTTTTAGCATCGGAAACAGAATTAGCGCTTGACTTCTGAACAACGTTTTTTGAAAAAATTCCTAAGCCGCGCGGTCACAATTTCTGCTCAAAATCTGACGTTCTGCAATTCACTCAAAAATGTTGGCAAACTGTTGCAAGTGATCCCCTGAAATGTTTTTCGGTGGAAACAGATTGGTTTTTATCATCGGAAACAGAATTAATCCTCGACGTCTGAACAACTTTTTTTGAAAAAATCCCTAAGCCGCGCGGTCATAATTTCTGCTCAAAATCTGACGTTCTGCAATTCACTCAAAAATGTTGGCAAACTGTTGCAAGTGATCCCCTGAAATGTTTTTGGGTGGAAACAGATGGGTTTTTATCATCGGAAACAGAATTAGCCCTCGACGTATGAACAACTTTTTTTGAAAAAATCCCTAAGCCGCGCGGTCACAATTTCTGCTCAAAATCTGACGTTCTGCAATTCACTCAAAAATGTTGGCAAACTGTTGCAAGTGATCCCCTGAAATGTTTTTTGCTGGAAACAGATGGGTTTTTAGCATCGGAAACAGAATTAGCGCTTGACTTCTGAACAACGTTTTTTGAAAAAATTCCTAAGCCGCGCGGTCACAATTTCTGCTCAAAATCTGACGTTCTGCAATTCACTCAAAAATGTTGGCAAACTGTTGCAAGTGATCCCCTGAAATGTTTTTCGGTGGAAACAGATGGGTTTTTATCATCGGAAACAGAATTAGCGCTTGACGTCTGAACAACTTTTTTTGAAAAAATCCCTAAGCCGCGCTGTCACAATTTCTGCTCAAAATCTGACTTTCTGCAATTCACTCAAATATGTTGGCAAACTGTTGCAAGTGATTCCCTGAAATGTTTTTTGCTGGAAACAGATGGGTTTTTAGCATCGGAAACAGAATTAGCGCTTGACTTCTGAACAACGTTTTTTGAAAAAATTCCTAAGCCGCGCGGTCACAATTTCTGCTCAAAATCTGACGTTCTGCAATTCACTCAAAAATGTTGGCAAACTGTTGCAAGTGATCCCCTGAAATGTTTTTCGGTGGAAACAGATTGGTTTTTATCATCGGAAACAGAATTAATCCTCGACGTCTGAACAACTTTTTTTGAAAAAATCCCTAAGCCGCGCGGTCATAATTTCTGCTCAAAATCTGACGTTCTGCAATTCACTCAAAAATGTTGGCAAACTGTTGCAAGTGATCCCCTGAAATGTTTTTCGGTGGAAACAGATGGGTTTTTATCATCGGAAACAGAATTAGCCCTCGACGTATGAACAACTTTTTTTGAAAAAATCCCTAAGCCGCGCGGTCACAATTTCTGCTCAAAATCTGACGTTCTGCAATTCACTCAAAAATGTTGGAAAACTGTTGCAAGTGATTCCCTGAAATGTTTTTTGCTGGAAACAGATGGGTTTTTAGCATCGGAAACAGAATTAGCGCTTGACTTCTGAACAACTTTTTTTGAAAGAATCCCTAAGCCGCGCGGTCACAATTTCTGCTCAAAATCTGACGTTCTGCAATTCACTCAAAAATGTTGGCAAACTGTTGCAAGTGATCCCCTGAAATGTTTTTCGGTGGAAACAGATTGGATTTTATCATCGGAAACAGAATTAATCCTCGACTTCTGAACAACTTTCTTTGAAAAAATGCCTAAGCCGCGCGGTCACAATTTCTGCTCAAAATCTGACTTTCTGCAATTCACTCAAAAATGTTGGCAAACTGTTGCAGGTGATCCCCTGAAATGTTTTTCGGTGGAAACAGATGGGTTTTTATCATCGGAAACAGAATTAGCGGTTGACGTCTGAACAACTTTTTTTGAAAAAATCCCTAAGCCGCGCGGTCATAATTTCTGCTCAAAATCTGACGTTCTGCAATTCACTCAAAAATGTTGGCAAACTGTTGCAAGTGATCCCCTGAAATGTTTTTCGGTGGAAACAGATTGGATTTTATCATCGGAAACAGAATTAATCCTCGACGTCTGAACAACTTTCTTTGAAAAAATGCCTAAGCCGCGCGGTCACAATTTCTGCTCAAAATCTGACTTTCTGCAATTCACTCAAAAATGTTGGCAAACTGTTGCAGGTGATCCCCTGAAATGTTTTTCGGTGGAAACAGATGGGTTTTTATCATCGGAAACAGAATTAGCGGTTGACGTCTGAACAACTTTTTTTGAAAAAATCCCTAAGCCGCGCGGTCATAATTTCTGCTCAAAATCTGACGTTCTGCAATTCACTCAAAAATGTTGGCAAACTGTTGCAAGTGATCCCCTGAAATGTTTTTGGGTGGAAACAGATGGGTTTTTATCATCGGAAACAGAATTAGTCCTTGACGTCTGAACAACTTTTTTTTGAAAGAATCCCTAAGCCGCGCGGTCATAATTTCTGCTAAAAATCTGACGTTCTGCAATTCACTCAAAAATGTTGGCAAACTGTTGCAAGTGATTCCCTGAAATGTTTTTTGCTGGAAACAGATGGGTTTTTAGCATCGGAAACAGAATTAGCGCTTGACTTCTGAACAACTTTTTTTGAAAGAATCCCTAAGCCGCGCGGTCACAATTTCTGCTCAAAATCTGACGTTCTGCAATTCACTCAAAAATGTTGGCAAACTGTTGCAAGTGATCCCCTGAAATGTTTTTCGGTGGAAACAGATTGGATTTTATCATCGGAAACAGAATTAATCCCCGACGTCTGAACAACTTTCTTTGAAAAAATGCCTAAGCCGCGCGGTCACAATTTCTGCTCAAAATCTGACTTTCTGCAATTCACTCAAAAATGTTGGCAAACTGTTGCAGGTGATCCCCTGAAATGTTTTTCGGTGGAAACAGATGGGTTTTTATCATCGGAAACAGAATTAGCGGTTGACGTCTGAACAACTTTTTTTGAAAAAATCCCTAAGCCGCGCGGTCATAATTTCTGCTCAAAATCTGACGTTCTGCAATTCACTCAAAAATGTTGGCAAACTGTTGCAAGTGATCCCCTGAAATGTTTTTGGGTGGAAACAGATGGGTTTTTATCATCGGAAACAGAATTAGTCCTTGACGTCTGAACAACTTTTTTTTGAAAGAATCCCTAAGCCGCGCGGTCACAATTTCTGCTCAAAATCTGACGTTCTGCAATTCACTCAAAAATGTTGGCAAACTGTTGCAAGTGATCCCCTGAAATGTTTTTCGGTGGAAACAGATGGGTTTTTATCATCGGAAACAGAATTAGCGCTTGACTTCTGAACAACGTTTTTTGAAAAAATTCCTAAGCCGCGCGGTCACAATTTCTGCTCAAAATCTGACGTTCTGCAATTCACTCAAAAATGTTGGCAAACTGTTGCAAGTGATCCCCTGAAATGTTTTTCGGTGGAAACAGATTGGTTTTTATCATCGGAAACAGAATTAATCCTCGACGTCTGAACAACTTTTTTTGAAAAAATCCCTAAGCCGCGCGGTCATAATTTCTGCTAAAAATCTGACGTTCTGCAATTCACTCAAAAATGTTGGCAAACTGTTGCAAGTGATCCCCTGAAATGTTTTTTGGTGGAAACAGATGGGTTTTTATCATCGGAAACAGAATTAGCCCTCGACGTATGAACAACTTTTTTTGAAAAAATCCCTAAGCCGCGCGGTCACAATTTCTGCTCAAAATCTGACGTTCTGCAATTCACTCAAAAATGTTGGCAAACTGTTGCAAGTGATTCCCTGAAATGTTTTTTGCTGGAAACAGATGGGTTTTTAGCATCGGAAACAGAATTAGCGCTTGACTTCTGAACAACTTTTTTTGAAAGAATCCCTAAGCCGCGCGGTCACAATTTCTGCTCAAAATCTGACGTTCTGCAATTCACTCAAAAATGTTGGCAAACTGTTGCAAGTGATCCCCTGAAATGTTTTTCGGTGGAAACAGATGGGTTTTTATCATCGGAAACAGAATTAGTCCTTGACGTCTGAACAACTTATTTGAAAGAATCCCTAAGCCGCGCGGTCACAATTTCTGCTCAAAATCTGACGTTCTGCAATTCACTCAAAAATGTTGGCAAACTGTTGCAAGTGATCCCCTGAAATGTTTTTCGGTGGAAACAGATGGGTTTTTATCATCGGAAACAGAATTAATCCTCGACGTCTGAACAACTTTTTTTGAAAAAATCCCTAAGCCGCGCGGTCACAATTTCTGCTCAAAATCTGACTTTCTGCAATTCACTCAAAAATGTTGGCAAACTGTTGCAGGTGATCCCCTGAAATGTTTTTTGGTGGAAACAGATGGGTTTTTATCATCGGAAACAGAATTAGCCCTCGACGTATGAACAACTTTTTTTGAAAAAATCCCTAAGCCGCGCGGTCACAATTTCTGCTCAAAATCTGACGTTCTGCAATTCACTCAAAAATGTTGGCAAACTGTTGCAAGTGATTCCCTGAAATGTTTTTTGCTGGAAACAGATGGGTTTTTAGCATCGGAAACAGAATTAGCGCTTGACTTCTGAACAACTTTTTTTGAAAGAATCCCTAAGCCGCGCGGTCACAATTTCTGCTCAAAATCTGACGTTCTGCAATTCACTCAAAAATGTTGGCAAACTGTTGCAAGTGATCCCCTGAAATGTTTTTCGGTGGAAACAGATGGGTTTTTATCATCGGAAACAGAATTAGTCCTTGACGTCTGAACAACTTATTTGAAAGAATCCCTAAGCCGCGCGGTCACAATTTCTGCTCAAAATCTGACGTTCTGCAATTCACTCAAAAATGTTGGCAAACTGTTGCAAGTGATCCCCTGAAATGTTTTTCGGTGGAAACAGATGGGTTTTTATCATCGGAAACAGAATTAATCCTCGACGTCTGAACAACTTTTTTTGAAAAAATCCCTAAGCCGCGCGGTCACAATTTCTGCTCAAAATCTGACTTTCTGCAATTCACTCAAAAATGTTGGCAAACTGTTGCAGGTGATCCCCTGAAATGTTTTTGGGTGGAAACAGATGGGTTTTTATCATCGGAAACAGAATTAGTCCTTGACATCTGAACAACTTTTTTTGAAAGAATCCCTAAGCCGCGCGGTCACAATTTCTGCTCAAAATCTGACGTTCTGCAATTCACTCAAAAATGTTGGCAAACTGTTGCAGGTGATCCCCTGAAATGTTTTTGGGTGGAAACAGATGGGTTTTTATCATCGGAAACAGAATTAGTCCTTGACATCTGAACAACTTTTTTTGAAAGAATCCCTAAGCCGCGCGGTCACAATTTCTGCTCAAAATCTGACGTTCTGCAATTCACTCAAAAATGTTGGCAAACTGTTGCAAGTTATTCCCTGAAATGTTTTTCGGTGGAAACAGATGGGTTTTTAGCATCGGAAACAGAATTAGCCCTTGACGTCTGAACAACTTTTTTTGAAAAAATCCCTAAGCCGCGCGGTCACAATTTCTGCTCAAAATCTGACTTTCTGCAATTCACTCAAAAATGTTGGCAAACTGTTGCAAGTGATCCCCTGAAATGTTTTTCGGTGGAAACAGATGGGTTTTTATCATTGGAAACAGAATTAGCCCTCGACGTATGAACAACTTTTTTTGAAAAAATCCCTAAGCCGCGCGGTCACAATTTCTGCTCAAAATCTGACGTTCTGCAATTCACTCAAAAATGTTGGCAAACTGTTGCAAGTGATCCCCTGAAATGTTTTTGGGTGGAAACAGATGGGTTTTTATCATCGGAAACAGAATTAGCCCTCGACGTATGAACAACTTTTTTTGAAAAAATCCCTAAGCTGCGCGGTCACAGTTTCTGCTCAAAATCTGACGTTCTGCAATTCACTCAAAAATGTTGGCAAACTGTTGCAAGTGATTCCCTGAAATGTTTTTCGGTGGAAACAGATGGGTTTTTAGCATCGGAAAGAGAATTAACCCTTGACGTCTGAACAACTTTTTTTGAAAAAATCCCTAAGCCGCGCGGTCACAATTTCTGCTCGAAATCTGACGTTCTGCAATTCACTCAAAAATGTTGGCAAACTGTTGCAAGTGATTCCCTGAAATGTTTTTTGGTGGATACAGATGGGTTTTTATCATCGGAAACAGAATTAGCCCTCGACGTATGAACAACTTTTTTTGAAAAAATCCCTAAGCCGCGCGGTCACAGTTTCTGCTCAAAATCTGACGTTCTGCAATTCACTCAAAAATGTTGGCAAACTGTTGCAAGTGATTCCCTGAAATGTTTTTCGGTGGAAACAGATGGGTTTTTAGCATCGGAAAGAGAATTAACCCTTGACGTCTGAACAACTTTTTTTGAAAAAATCCCTAAGCCGCTCGGTCACAATTTCTGCTCGAAATCTGACGTTCTGCAATTCACTCAAAAATGTTGGCAAACTGTTGCAAGTGATTCCCTGAAATGTTTTTTGGTGGATACAGATGGGTTTTTATCATCGGAAACAAAATTAGCGCTTGACGACTGAACAACTTTTTTTGAAAAAATCCCTAAGCCGCGCGGTCACAATTTCTGCTCAAAATCTGACGTTCTGCAATTCACTCAAATATGTTGGCAAAATGTTGCAACTGATCCCCTGAAATGTTTTTTGGTGGAAACAGATGGGTTTTTATCATCGGAAACAGAATTAACCCTCGACGTATGAACAACTTTTTTTGAAAAAATCCCTAAGCCGCGCGGTCACAATTTCTGCTCAAAATCTGACGTTCTGCAATTCACTCAAAAATGTTGGCAAACTGTTGCAAGTGATTCCCTGAAATGTTTTTCAATGGAAACAGATGGGTTTTTAGCATCGGAAACAGAATTAGCCCTTGACGTCTGAACAACTTTTTTTGAAAAAATCCCTAAGCCGCGCGGTCACAATTTCTGCTCAAAATCTGACGTTCTGCAATTCACTCAAAAATGTTGGCAAACTGTTGCAAGTGATTCCCTGAAATGTTTTTTGGTGGAAACAGATGGCTTTTTATCATCGGAAACAGAATTAGCGCTTGACGTCTGAACAACTTTTTTTGAAAAAATCCCTAAGCCGCCCGGTCACAATTTCTGCTCAAAATCTGACGTTCTGCAATTCACTCAAATATGTTGGCAAACTGTTGCAAGTGATTCCCTGAAATGTTTTTTGCTGGAAACAGATGGGTTTTTAGCATCGGAAACAGAATTAGCGCTTGACTTCTGAACAACGTTTTTTGAAAAAATTCCTAAGCCGCGCGGTCACAATTTCTGCTCAAAATCTGACGTTCTGCAATTCACTCAAAAATGTTGGCAAACTGTTGCAAGTGATCCCCTGAAATGTTTTTCGGTGGAAACAGATTGGTTTTTATCATCGGAAACAGAATTAATCCTCGACGTCTGAACAACTTTTTTTGAAAAAATCCCTAAGCCGCGCGGTCACAATTTCTGCTCAAAATCTGACGTTCTGCAATTCACTCAGAAATGTTGGCAAACTGTTGCAAGTGATTCCCTGAAATGTTTTTTGCTGGAAACAGATGGGTTTTTAGCATCGGAAACAGAATTAGCGCTTGACTTCTGAACAACGTTTATTGAAAAAATTCCTAAGCCGCGCGGTCATAATTTCTGCTCAAAATCTGACGTTCTGCAATTCACTCAAAAATGTTGGCAAACTGTTGCAAGTGATCCCCTGAAATGCTTTTCGGTGGAAACAGATGGGTTTTTATCATCGGAAACAGAATTAGCCCTCGACGTATGAACAACTTTTTTTGAAAAAATCCCTAAGCCGCGCGGTCACAATTTCTGCTCAAAATCTGACGTTCTGCAATTCACTCAAAAATGTTGGCAAACTGTTGCAAGTGATTCCCTGAAATGTTTTTTGCTGGAAACAGATGGGTTTTTAGCATCGGAAACAGAATTAGCGCTTGACTTCTGAACAACTTTTTTTGAAAGAATCCCTAAGCCGCGCGGTCACAATTTCTGCTCAAAATCTGACGTTCTGCAATTCACTCAAAAATGTTGGCAAACTGTTGCAAGTGATCCCCTGAAATGTTTTTTGGTGGAAACAGATTGGTTTTTATCATCGGAAACAGAATTAATCCTCGACGTCTGAACAACTTTCTTTGAAAAAATCCCTAAGCCGCGCGGTCACAATTTCTGCTCAAAATCTGACTTTCTGCAATTCACTCAAAAATGTTGGCAAACTGTTGCAGGTGATCCCCTGAAATGTTTTTCGGTGGAAACAGATGGGTTTTTATCATCGGAAACAGAATTAGCGGTTGACGTCTGAACAACTTTTTTTGAAAAAATCCCTAAGCCGCGCGGTCATAATTTCTGCTCAAAATCTGACGTTCTGCAATTCACTCAAAAATGTTGGCAAACTGTTGCAAGTGATCCCCTGAAATGTTTTTGGGTGGAAACAGATGGGTTTTTATCATCGGAAACAGAATTAACCCTCGACGTATGAACAACTTTTTTTGAAAAAATCCCTAAGCCGCGCGGTCACAATTTCTGCTCAAAATCTGACGTTCTGCAATTCACTCAAAAATGTTAGCAAACTGTTGCAAGTGATTCCCTGAAATGTTTTTTGGTGGAAACAGATGGCTTTTTATCATCGGAAACAGAATTAGCGCTTGACGTCTGAACAACTTTTTTTGAAAAAATCCCTCAGCCGTCCGGTCACAATTTCTGCTCAAAATCTGACGTTCTGCAATTCACTCAAATATGTTGGCAAACTGTTGCAAGTGATTCCCTGAAATGTTTTTTGCTGGAAACAGATGGGTTTTTAGCATCGGAAACAGAATTAGCGCTTGACTTCTGAACAACGTTTTTTGAAAAAATCCCTAAGCCGCGCGGTCACAATTTCTGCTCAAAATCTGACGTTCTGCAATTCACTCAAAAATGTTGGCAAACTGTTGCAAGTGATCCCCTGAAATGTTTTTTGGTGGAAACAGATTGGTTTTTATCATCGGAAACAGAATTAATCCTCGACGTCTGAACAACTTTCTTTGAAAAAATCCCTAAGCCGCGCGGTCACAATTTCTGCTCAAAATCTGACTTTCTGCAATTCACTCAAAAATGTTGGCAAACTGTTGCAGGTGATCCCCTGAAATGTTTTTCGGTGGAAACAGATGGGTTTTTATCATCGGAAACAGAATTAGCGGTTGACGTCTGAACAACTTTTTTTGAAAAAATCCCTAAGCCGCGCGGTCATAATTTCTGCTCAAAATCTGACGTTCTGCAATTCACTCAAAAATGTTGGCAAACTGTTGCAAGTGATCCCCTGAAATGTTTTTGGGTGGAAACAGATGGGTTTTTATCATCGGAAACAGAATTAACCCTCGACGTATGAACAACTTTTTTTGAAAAAATCCCTAAGCCGCGCGGTCACAATTTCTGCTCAAAATCTGACGTTCTGCAATTCACTCAAAAATGTTAGCAAACTGTTGCAAGTGATTCCCTGAAATGTTTTTTGGTGGAAACAGATGGCTTTTTATCATCGGAAACAGAATTAGCGCTTGACGTCTGAACAACTTTTTTTGAAAAAATCCCTCAGCCGTCCGGTCACAATTTCTGCTCAAAATCTGACGTTCTGCAATTCACTCAAATATGTTGGCAAACTGTTGCAAGTGATTCCCTGAAATGTTTTTTGCTGGAAACAGATGGGTTTTTAGCATCGGAAACAGAATTAGCGCTTGACTTCTGAACAACGTTTTTTGAAAAAATTCCTAAGCCGCGCGGTCACAATTTCTGCTCAAAATCTGACGTTCTGCAATTCACTCAAAAATGTTGGCAAACTGTTGCAAGTGATCCCCTGAAATGTTTTTTGGTGGAAACAGATTGGTTTTTATCATCGGAAACAGAATTAATCCTCGACGTCTGAACAACTTTCTTTGAAAAAATCCCTAAGCCGCGCGGTCACAATTTCTGCTCAAAATCTGACTTTCTGCAATTCACTCAAAAATGTTGGCAAACTGTTGCAGGTGATCCCCTGAAATGTTTTTCGGTGGAAACAGATGGGTTTTTATCATCGGAAACAGAATTAGCGGTTGACGTCTGAACAACTTTTTTTGAAAAAATCCCTAAGCCGCGCGGTCATAATTTCTGCTCAAAATCTGACGTTCTGCAATTCACTCAAAAATGTTGGCAAACTGTTGCAAGTGATCCCCTGAAATTTTATTCGGTGGAAACAGATCGGTTTTTATCATTGGAAACAGAATTAGCCCTCGACGTCTGAACAACTTTTTTTGAAAAAATCCCTCAGCCGCGCGGTCACAATTTCTGCTCAAAATCTGACGTTCTGCAATTCACTCAAAAATGTTGGCAAACTGTTGCAAGTGATCCCCTGAAATGTTTTTCGGTGGAAACAGATTGGTTTTTATCATCGGAAACAGAATTAGCCCTCGACGTATGAATAACTTTTTTTGAAAAAATCCCTAAGCCGCGCGGTCACAATTTCTGCTCAAAATCTGACGTTCTGCAATTCACTCAAAAATGTTGGCAAACTGTTGCAAGTGATTCCCTGAAATGTTTTTTGCTGGAAACAGATGGGTTTTTAGCATCGGAAACAGAATTAGCGCTTGACTTCTGAACAACGTTTATTGAAAAAATTCCTAAGCCGCGCGGTCACAATTTCTGCTCAAAATCTGACGTTCTGCAATTCACTCAAAAATGTTGGCAAACTGTTGCAAGTGATTCCCTGAAATGTTTTTTGGTGGAAACAGATGGCTTTTTATCATCGGAAACAGAATTAGCGCTTGACGCCTGAACAACTTTTTTTGAAAAAATCCCTAAGCCGCGCGGTCACAATTTCTGCTCAAAATCTGACGTTCTGCAATTCACTCAAAAATGTTGGCAAACTGTTGCAAGTGATCCCCTGAAATGTTTTTCGGTGGAAACAGATGGGTTTTTATCATCGGAAACAGAATTAACCCTCGACGTATGAACAACTTTTTTTGAAAAAATCCCTAAGCCGCGCGGTCACAATTTCTGCTCAAAATCTGACGTTCTGCAATTCACTCAAAAATGTTGGCAAACTGTTGCAAGTGATTCCCTGAAATGTTTTTCAATGGAAACAGATGGGTTTTTAGCATCGGAAACAGAATTAGCCCTTGACGTCTGAACAACTTTTTTTGAAAAAATCCCTAAGCCGCGCGGTCACAATTTCTGCTCAAAATCTGACGTTCTGCAATTCACTCAAAAATGTTGGCAAACTGTTGCAAGTGATTCCCTGAAATGTTTTTTGGTGGAAACAGATGGCTTTTTATCATCGGAAACAGAATTAGCGCTTGACGCCTGAACAACTTTTTTTGAAAAAATCCCTCAGCCGTCCGGTCACAATTTCTGCTCAAAATCTGACGTTCTGCAATTCACTCAAATATGTTGGCAAACTGTTGCAAGTGATTCCCTGAAATGTTTTTTGCTGGAAACAGATGGGTTTTTAGCATCGGAAACAGAATTAGCGCTTGACGCCTGAACAACTTTTTTTGAAAAAATCCCTAAGCCGCGCGGTCACAATTTCTGCTCAAAATCTGACGTTCTGCAATTCACTCAAAAATGTTGGCAAACTGTTGCAAGTGATCCCCTGAAATGTTTTTCGGTGGAAACAGATGGGTTTTTATCATCGGAAACAGAATTAACCCTCGACGTATGAACAACTTTTTTTGAAAAAATCCCTAAGCCGCGCGGTCACAATTTCTGCTCAAAATCTGACGTTCTGCAATTCACTCAAAAATGTTGGCAAACTGTTGCAAGTGATTCCCTGAAATGTTTTTCAATGGAAACAGATGGGTTTTTAGCATCGGAAACAGAATTAGCCCTTGACGTCTGAACAACTTTTTTTGAAAAAATCCCTAAGCCGCGCGGTCACAATTTCTGCTCAAAATCTGACGTTCTGCAATTCACTCAAAAATGTTGGCAAACTGTTGCAAGTGATTCCCTGAAATGTTTTTTGGTGGAAACAGATGGCTTTTTATCATCGGAAACAGAATTAGCGCTTGACGCCTGAACAACTTTTTTTGAAAAAATCCCTCAGCCGTCCGGTCACAATTTCTGCTCAAAATCTGACGTTCTGCAATTCACTCAAATATGTTGGCAAACTGTTGCAAGTGATTCCCTGAAATGTTTTTTGCTGGAAACAGATGGGTTTTTAGCATCGGAAACAGAATTAGCGCTTGACTTCTGAACAACGTTTTTTGAAAAAATTCCTAAGCCGCGCGGTCACAATTTCTGCTCAAAATCTGACGTTCTGCAATTCACTCAAAAATGTTGGCAAACTGTTGCAAGTGATCCCCTGAAATGTTTTTCGGTGGAAACAGATTGGTTTTTATCATCGGAAACAGAATTAATCCTCGACGTCTGAACAACTTTTTTTGAAAATATCCCTAAGCCGCGCGGTCATAATTTCTGCTCAAAATCTGACGTTCTGCAATTCACTCAAAAATGTTGGCAAACTGTTGCAAGTGATCCCCTGAAATGCTTTTGGGTGGAGACAGATGGGTTTTTATCATCGGAAACAGAATTAGCCCTCGACGTATGAACAACTTTTTTTGAAAAAATCCCTAAGCCGCGCGGTCACAATTTCTGCTCAAAATCTGATGTTCTGCAATTCACTCAAATATGTTGGCAAACTGTTGCAAGTGATTCCCTGAAATGTTTTTTGCTGGAAACAGATGGGTTTTTAGCATCGGAAACAGAATTAGCGCTTGACTTCTGAACAACGTTTTTTGAAAAAATTCCTAAGCCGCGCGGTCACAATTTCTGCTCAAAATCTGACGTTCTGCAATTCACTCAAAAATGTTGGCAAACTGTTGCAAGTGATCCCCTGAAATGTTATTCGGTGGAAACAGATCGGTTTTTATCATTGGAAACAGAATTAGCCCTCGACGTCTGAACAACTTTTTTTGAAAAAATCCCTCAGCCGCGCGGTCACAATTTCTGCTCAAAATCTGACGTTCTGCAATTCACTCAAAAATGTTGGCAAACTGTTGCAAGTGATCCCCTGAAATGTTTTTCGGTGGAAACAGATTGGTTTTTATCATCGGAAACAGAATTAATCCTCGACGTCTGAACAACTTTTTTTGAAAATATCCCTAAGCCGCGCGGTCATAATTTCAGCTCAAAATCTGACGTTCTGCAATTCACTCAAAAATGTTGGCAAACTGTTGCAAGTGATCCCCTGAAATGTTTTTGGGTGGAGACAGATGGGTTTTTATCATCGGAAACAGAATTAGCCCTCGACGTATGAATAACTTTTTTTGAAAAAATCCCTAAGCCGCGCGGTCACAATTTCTGCTCAAAATCTGACGTTCTGCAATTCACTCAAAAATGTTGGCAAACTGTTGCAAGTGATTCCCTGAAATGTTTTTTGCTGGAAACAGATGGGTTTTTAGCATCGGAAACAGAATTAGCGCTTGACTTCTGAACAACGTTTTTTGAAAAAATTCCTAAGCCGCGCGGTCACAATTTCTGCTCAAAATCTGACGTTCTGCAATTCACTCAAAAATGTTGGCAAACTGTTGCAAGTGATCCCCTGAAATGTTTTTCGGTGGAAACAGATTGGTTTTTATCATCGGAAACAGAATTAATCCTCGACGTCTGAACAACTTTTTTTGAAAATATCCCTAAGCCGCGCGGTCATAATTTCTGCTCAAAATCTGACGTTCTGCAATTCACTCAAAAATGTTGGCAAACTGTTGCAAGTGATCCCCTGAAATGTTTTTGGGTGGAGACAGATGGGTTTTTATCATCGGAAACAGAATGAGCCCTCGACGTACGAACAACTTTTTTTGAAAAAATCCCTAAGCCGCGCGGTCACAATTTCTGCTCAAAATCTGATGTTCTGCAATTCACTCAAATATGTTGGCAAACTGTTGCAAGTGATTCCCTGAAATGTTTTTTGCTGGAAACAGATGGGTTTTTAGCATCGGAAACAGAATTAGCGCTTGACTTCTGAACAACGTTTTTTGAAAAAATTCCTAAGCCGCGCGGTCACAATTTCTGCTCAAAATCTGACGTTCTGCAATTCACTCAAAAATGTTGGCAAACTGTTGCAAGTGATTCCCTGAAATGTTTTTTGCTGGAAACAGATGGGTTTTTAGCATCGGAAACAGAATTAGCGCTTGACTTCTGAAAAACTTTTTTTGAAAATATCCCTAAGCCGCGCGGTCATAATTTCAGCTCAAAATCTGACGTTCTGCAATTCACTCAAAAATGTTGGCAAACTGTTGCAAGTGATCCCCTGAAATGTTTTTGGGTGGAGACAGATGGGTTTTTATCATCGGAAACAGAATTAGCCCTCGACGTATGAATAACTTTTTTTGAAAAAATCCCTAAGCCGCGCGGTCACAATTTCTGCTCAAAATCTGACGTTCTGCAATTCACTCAAAAATGTTGGCAAACTGTTGCAAGTGATTCCCTGAAATGTTTTTCAATGGAAACAGATGGGTTTTTAGCATCGGAAACAGAATTAGCCCTTGACGTCTGAACAACTTTTTTTGAAAAAATCCCTAAGCCGCGCGGTCACAATTTCTGCTCAAAATCTGACGTTCTGCAATTCACTCAAAAATGTTGGCAAACTGTTGCAAGTGATTCCCTGAAATGTTTTTTGGTGGAAACAGATGGCTTTTTATCATCGGAAACAGAATTAGTGCTTGACGCCTGAACAACTTTTTTTGAAAAAATCCCTCAGCCGTCCGGTCACAATTTCTGCTCAAAATCTGACGTTCTGCAATTCACTCAAATATGTTGGCAAACTGTTGCAAGTGATTCCCTGAAATGTTTTTTGCTGGAAACAGATGGGTTTTTAGCATCGGAAACAGAATTAGCGCTTGACTTCTGAACAACGTTTTTTGAAAAAATTCCTAAGCCGCGCGGTCACAATTTCTGCTCAAAATCTGACGTTCTGCAATTCACTCAAAAATGTTGGCAAACTGTTGCAAGTGATCCCCTGAAATGTTTTTCGGTGGAAACAGATTGGTTTTTATCATCGGAAACAGAATCAATCATCGACGTCTGAACAACTTTTTTTGAAAATATCCCTAAGCCGCGCGGTCATAATTTCTGCTCAAAATCTGACGTTCTGCAATTCACTCAAAAATGTTGGCAAACTGTTGCAAGTGATCCCCTGAAATGTTTTTGGGTGGAGACAGATGGGTTTTTATCATCGGAAACAGAATTAGCCCTCGACGTATGAACAACTTTTTTTGAAAAAATCCCTAAGCCGCGCGGTCACAATTTCTGCTCAAAATCTGATGTTCTGCAATTCACTCAAAAATGTTGGCAAACTGTTGCAAGTGATTCCCTGAAATGTTTTTTGCTGGAAACAGATGGGTTTTTAGCATCGGAAACAGAATTAGCGCTTGACTTCTGAACAACGTTTATTGAAAAAATTCCTAAGCCGCGCGGTCACAATTTCTGCTCAAAATCTGACGTTCTGCAATTCACTCAAAAATGTTGGCAAACTGTTGCAAGTGATCCCCTGAAATGTTTTTCGGTGGAAACAGATTGGTTTTTATCATCGGAAACAGAATTAATCCTCGACGTCTGAACAACTTTTTTTGAAAAAATCCCTAAGCCGCACGGTCATAATTTCTGCTCAAAATCTGACGTTCTGCAATTCACTCAAATATGTTGGCAAACTGTTGCAAGTGATTCCCTGAAATGTTTTTTGCTGGAAACAGATGGGTTTTTAGCATCGGAAACAGAATTAGCGCTTGACTTCTGAACAACGTTTTTTGAAAAAATTCCTAAGCCGCGCGGTCACAATTTCTGCTCAAAATCTGACGTTCTGCAATTCACTCAAAAATGTTGGCAAACTGTTGCAAGTGATCCCCTGAAATGTTTTTCGGTGGAAACAGATTGGTTTTTATCATCGGAAACAGAATCAATCATCGACGTCTGAACAACTTTTTTTGAAAATATCCCTAAGCCGCGCGGTCATAATTTCTGCTCAAAATCTGACGTTCTGCAATTCACTCAAAAATGTTGGCAAACTGTTGCAAGTGATCCCCTGAAATGTTTTTGGGTGGAGACAGATGGGTTTTTATCATCGGAAACAGAATTAGCCCTCGACGTATGAACAACTTTTTTTGAAAAAATCCCTAAGCCGCGCGGTCACAATTTCTGCTCAAAATCTGATGTTCTGCAATTCACTCAAAAATGTTGGCAAACTGTTGCAAGTGATTCCCTGAAATGTTTTTTGCTGGAAACAGATGGGTTTTTAGCATCGGAAACAGAATTAGCGCTTGACTTCTGAACAACGTTTATTGAAAAAATTCCTAAGCCGCGCGGTCACAATTTCTGCTCAAAATCTGACGTTCTGCAATTCACTCAAAAATGTTGGCAAACTGTTGCAAGTGATCCCCTGAAATGTTTTTCGGTGGAAACAGATTGGTTTTTATCATCGGAAACAGAATTAATCCTCGACGTCTGAACAACTTTTTTTGAAAAAATCCCTAAGCCGCACGGTCATAATTTCTGCTCAAAATCTGACGTTCTGCAATTCACTCAAAAATGTTGGCAAACTGTTGCAAGTGATCCCCTGAAATGTTTTTCGGTGGAAACAGATGGGTTTTTATCATCGGAAACAGAATTAGCCCTCGACGTATGAACAACTTTTTTTGAAAAAATCCCTAAGCCGCGCGGTCACAATTTCTGCTCAAAATCTGACGTTCTGCAATTCACTCAAAAATGTTGGCAAACTGTTGCAAGTGATTCCCTGAAATGTTTTTTGCTGGAAACAGATGGGTTTTTATCATCGGAAACAGAATTAGTCCTTGACGTCTGAACAACTTTTTTTGAAAGAATCCCTAAGCCGCGCGGTCACAATTTCTGCTCAAAATCTGACGTTCTGCAATTCACTCAAAAATGTTGGCAAACTGTTGCAAGTGATCCCCTGAAATGTTTTTGGGTGGAAACAGATGGGTTTTTATCATCGGAAACAGAATTAGTCCTTGACGTCTGAACAACTTTTTTTGAAAGAATCCCTAAGCCGCGCGGTCACAATTTCTGCTCAAAATCTGACGTTCTGCAATTCACTCAAAAATGTTGGCAAACTGTTGCAAGTGATCCCCTGAAATGTTTTTCGGTGGAAACAGATTGGTTTTTATCATCGGAAACAGAATCAATCATCGACGTCTGAACAACTTTTTTTGAAAATATCCCTAAGCCGCGCGGTCATAATTTCTGCTCAAAATCTGACGTTCTGCAATTCACTCAAAAATGTTGGCAAACTGTTGCAAGTGATCCCCTGAAATGTTTTTGGGTGGAGACAGATGGGTTTTTATCATCGGAAACAGAATTAGCCCTCGACGTATGAACAACTTTTTTTGAAAAAATCCCTAAGCCGCGCGGTCACAATTTCTGCTCAAAATCTGATGTTCTGCAATTCACTCAAAAATGTTGGCAAACTGTTGCAAGTGATTCCCTGAAATGTTTTTTGCTGGAAACAGATGGGTTTTTAGCATCGGAAACAGAATTAGCGCTTGACTTCTGAACAACGTTTATTGAAAAAATTCCTAAGCCGCGCGGTCACAATTTCTGCTCAAAATCTGACGTTCTGCAATTCACTCAAAAATGTTGGCAAACTGTTGCAAGTGATCCCCTGAAATGTTTTTCGGTGGAAACAGATTGGTTTTTATCATCGGAAACAGAATTAATCCTCGACGTCTGAACAACTTTTTTTGAAAAAATCCCTAAGCCGCACGGTCATAATTTCTGCTCAAAATCTGACGTTCTGCAATTCACTCAAAAATGTTGGCAAACTGTTGCAAGTGATCCCCTGAAATGTTTTTCGGTGGAAACAGATGGGTTTTTATCATCGGAAACAGAATTAGCCCTCGACGTATGAACAACTTTTTTTGAAAAAATCCCTAAGCCGCGCGGTCACAATTTCTGCTCAAAATCTGACGTTCTGCAATTCACTCAAAAATGTTGGCAAACTGTTGCAAGTGATTCCCTGAAATGTTTTTTGCTGGAAACAGATGGGTTTTTAGCATCGGAAACAGAATTAGCGCTTGACTTCTGAACAACTTTTTTTGAAAGAATCCCTAAGCCGCGCGGTCACAATTTCTGCTCAAAATCTGACGTTCTGCAATTCACTCAAAAATGTTGGCAAACTGTTGCAAGTGATCCCCTGAAATGTTTTTCGGTGGAAACAGATTGGTTTTTATCATCGGAAATAGAATTAATCCTCGACGTCTGAACAACTTTTTTTGAAAAAATCCCTAAGCCGCGCGGTCATAATTTCTGCTCAAAATCTGACGTTCTGCAATTCACTCAAAAATGTTGGCAAACTGTTGCAAGTGATCCCCTGAAATGTTTTTCGGTGGAAACAGATGGGTTTTTATCATCGGAAACAGAATTAGCCCTCGACGTATGAACAACTTTTTTTGAAAAAATCCCTAAGCCGCGCGGTCACAATTTCTGCTCAAAATCTGACGTTCTGCAATTCACTCAAAAATGTTGGCAAACTGTTGCAAGTGATTCCCTGAAATGTTTTTTGCTGGAAACAGATGGGTTTTTATCATCGGAAACAGAATTAGTCCTTGACGTCTGAACAACTTTTTTTGAAAGAATCCCTAAGCCGCGCGGTCACAATTTCTGCTCAAAATCTGACGTTCTGCAATTCACTCAAAAATGTTGGCAAACTGTTGCAAGTGATCCCCTGAAATGTTTTTGGGTGGAAACAGATGGGTTTTTATCATCGGAAACAGAATTAGTCCTTGACGTCTGAACAACTTTTTTTGAAAGAATCCCTAAGCCGCGCGGTCACAATTTCTGCTCAAAATCTGACGTTCTGCAATTCAAAAATGTTGGCAAACTGTTGCAAGTGATCCCCTGAAATGTTTTTCGGTGGAAACAGATGGGTTTTTATCATCGGAAACAGAATTAATCCTCGACGTCTGAACAACTTTTTTTGAAAAAATCCCTAAGCCGCGCGGTCACAATTTCTGCTCAAAATCTGACTTTCTGCAATTCACTCAAAAATGTTGGCAAACTGTTGCAGGTGATCCCCTGAAATGTTTTTCGGTGGAAACAGATGGGTTTTTAGCATCGGAAACAGAATTAGCCCTTGACGTCTGAACAACTTTTTTTGAAAAAATCCCTAAGCCGCGCGGTCACAATTTCTGCTCAAAATCTGACGTTCTGCAATTCACTCAAAAATGTTGGCAAACTGTTGCAAGTGATTCCCTGAAATGTTTTTTGGTGGAAACAGATGGCTTTTTATCATCGGAAACAGAATTAGTGCTTGACGCCTGAACAACTTTTTTTGAAAAAATCCCTCAGCCGTCCGGTCACAATTTCTGCTCAAAATCTGACGTTCTGCAATTCACTCAAATATGTTGGCAAACTGTTGCAAGTGATTCCCTGAAATGTTTTTTGCTGGAAACAGATGGGTTTTTAGCATCGGAAACAGAATTAGCGCTTGACTTCTGAACAACGTTTTTTGAAAAAATTCCTAAGCCGCGCGGTCACAATTTCTGCTCAAAATCTGACGTTCTGCAATTCACTCAAAAATGTTGGCAAACTGTTGCAAGTGATCCCCTGAAATGTTTTTCGGTGGAAACAGATTGGTTTTTATCATCGGAAACAGAATCAATCATCGACGTCTGAACAACTTTTTTTGAAAATATCCCTAAGCCGCGCGGTCATAATTTCTGCTCAAAATCTGACGTTCTGCAATTCACTCAAAAATGTTGGCAAACTGTTGCAAGTGATCCCCTGAAATGTTTTTGGGTGGAGACAGATGGGTTTTTATCATCGGAAACAGAATTAGCCCTCGACGTATGAACAACTTTTTTTGAAAAAATCCCTAAGCCGCGCGGTCACAATTTCTGCTCAAAATCTGATGTTCTGCAATTCACTCAAAAATGTTGGCAAACTGTTGCAAGTGATTCCCTGAAATGTTTTTTGCTGGAAACAGATGGGTTTTTAGCATCGGAAACAGAATTAGCGCTTGACTTCTGAACAACGTTTATTGAAAAAATTCCTAAGCCGCGCGGTCACAATTTCTGCTCAAAATCTGACGTTCTGCAATTCACTCAAAAATGTTGGCAAACTGTTGCAAGTGATCCCCTGAAATGTTTTTCGGTGGAAACAGATTGGTTTTTATCATCGGAAACAGAATTAATCCTCGACGTCTGAACAACTTTTTTTGAAAAAATCCCTAAGCCGCACGGTCATAATTTCTGCTCAAAATCTGACGTTCTGCAATTCACTCAAAAATGTTGGCAAACTGTTGCAAGTGATCCCCTGAAATGTTTTTCGGTGGAAACAGATGGGTTTTTATCATCGGAAACAGAATTAGCCCTCGACGTATGAACAACTTTTTTTGAAAAAATCCCTAAGCCGCGCGGTCACAATTTCTGCTCAAAATCTGACGTTCTGCAATTCACTCAAAAATGTTGGCAAACTGTTGCAAGTGATTCCCTGAAATGTTTTTTGCTGGAAACAGATGGGTTTTTAGCATCGGAAACAGAATTAGCGCTTGACTTCTGAACAACTTTTTTTGAAAGAATCCCTAAGCCGCGCGGTCACAATTTCTGCTCAAAATCTGACGTTCTGCAATTCACTCAAAAATGTTGGCAAACTGTTGCAAGTGATCCCCTGAAATGTTTTTCGGTGGAAACAGATTGGTTTTTATCATCGGAAATAGAATTAATCCTCGACGTCTGAACAACTTTTTTTGAAAAAATCCCTAAGCCGCGCGGTCATAATTTCTGCTCAAAATCTGACGTTCTGCAATTCACTCAAAAATGTTGGCAAACTGTTGCAAGTGATCCCCTGAAATGTTTTTCGGTGGAAACAGATGGGTTTTTATCATCGGAAACAGAATTAGCCCTCGACGTATGAACAACTTTTTTTGAAAAAATCCCTAAGCCGCGCGGTCACAATTTCTGCTCAAAATCTGACGTTCTGCAATTCACTCAAAAATGTTGGCAAACTGTTGCAAGTGATTCCCTGAAATGTTTTTTGCTGGAAACAGATGGGTTTTTATCATCGGAAACAGAATTAGTCCTTGACGTCTGAACAACTTTTTTTGAAAGAATCCCTAAGCCGCGCGGTCACAATTTCTGCTCAAAATCTGACGTTCTGCAATTCACTCAAAAATGTTGGCAAACTGTTGCAAGTGATCCCCTGAAATGTTTTTGGGTGGAAACAGATGGGTTTTTATCATCGGAAACAGAATTAGTCCTTGACGTCTGAACAACTTTTTTTGAAAGAATCCCTAAGCCGCGCGGTCACAATTTCTGCTCAAAATCTGACGTTCTGCAATTCAAAAATGTTGGCAAACTGTTGCAAGTGATCCCCTGAAATGTTTTTCGGTGGAAACAGATGGGTTTTTATCATCGGAAACAGAATTAATCCTCGACGTCTGAACAACTTTTTTTGAAAAAATCCCTAAGCCGCGCGGTCACAATTTCTGCTCAAAATCTGACTTTCTGCAATTCACTCAAAAATGTTGGCAAACTGTTGCAGGTGATCCCCTGAAATGTTTTTCGGTGGAAACAGATGGGTTTTTATCATCGGAAACAGAATTAGCGGTTGACGTCTGAACAACTTTTTTTGAAAAAATCCCTAAGCCGCGCGGTCATAATTTCTGTTCAAAATCTGACGTTCTGCAATTCACTCAAAAATGTTGGCAAACTGTTGCAAGTGATCCCCTGAAATGTTTTTGGGTGGAAACAGATGGGTTTTTATCATCGGAAACAGAATTAGTCCTTGACGTCTGAACAACTTTTTTTGAAAGAATCCCTAAGCCGCGCGGTCACAATTTTTGCTCAAAATCTGACGTTCTGCAATTCACTCAAAAATGTTGGCAAACTGTTGCAAGTTATTCCCTGAAATGTTTTTCGGTGGAAACAGATGGGTTTTTAGCATCGGAAACAAAATTAGCCCTTGACGTCTGAACACCTTTTTTTGAAAAAATCCCTAAGCCGCGCGGTCACAATTTCTGCTCAAAATCTGACTTTCTGCAATTCACTCAAAAATGTTGGCAAACTGTTGCAAGTGATCCCCTGAAATGTTTTTCGGTGGAAACAGATGGGTTTTTATCATTGGAAACAGAATTAGCCCTCGACGTATGAACACCTTTTTTTGAAAAAATCCCTAAGCCGCGCGGTCACAATTTCTGCTCAAAATCTGACGTTCTGCAATTCACTCAAAAATGTTGGCAAACTGTTGCAAGTGATTCCCTGAAATGTTTTTCGGTGGAAACAGATGGGTTTTTAGCATCGGAAAGAGAATTAACCCTTGACGTCTGAACAACGTTTTTTGAAAAAATCCCTAAGCCGCGCGGTCACAATTTCTGCTCGAAATCTGACGTTCTGCAATTCACTCAAAAATGTTGGCAAACTGTTGCAAGTGATTCCCTGAAATGTTTTTCAATGGAAACAGATGGGTTTTTAGCATCGGAAACAGAATTAGCCCTTGACGTCTGAACAACTTTTTTTGAAAAAATCCCTAAGCCGCGCGCTCACAATTTCTGCTCAAAATCTGACGTTCTGCAATTCACTCAAAAATGTTGGCAAACTGTTGCAAGTGATCCCCTGAAATGTTTTTGGGTGGAGACAGATGGGTTTTTATCATCGGAAACAGAAATAGCCCTCGACGTATGAACAACTTTTTTTGAAAAAATCCCTAAGCCGCGCGGTCACAATTTCTGCTCAAAATCTGACGTTCTGCAATTCACTCAAAAATGTTGGCAAACTGTTGCAAGTGATTCCCTGAAATGTTTTTTGCTGGAAACAGATGGGTTTTTATCATCGGAAACAGAATTAATCCTCGACGTCTGAACAACTTTTTTTGAAAAAATCCCTAAGCCGCGCGGTCATAATTTCTGCTCAAAATCTGACGTTCTGCAATTCACTCAAAAATGTTGGCAAACTGTTGCAAGTGATCCCCTGAAATGTTTTTCGGTGGAAACAGATGGGTTTTTATCATCGGAAACAGAATTAGCCCTCGACGTATGAACAACTTTTTTTGAAAAAATCCCTAAGCCGCGCGGTCACAATTTCTGCTCAAAATCTGACGTTCTGCAATTCACTCAAAAATGTTGGCAAACTGTTGCAAGTGAATCCCTGAAATGTTTTTTGCTGGAAACAGATGGGTTTTTAGCATCGGAAACAGAATTAGCGCTTGACTTCTGAACAACTTTTTTTGAAAGAATCCCTAAGCCGCGCGGTCACAATTTCTGCTCAAAATCTGACGTTCTGCAATTCACTCAAAAATGTTGGCAAACTGTTGCAAGTGATCCCCTGAAATGTTTTTTGGTGGAAACAGATTGGTTTTTATCATCGGAAACAGAATTAATCCTCGACGTCTGAACAACTTTCTTTGAAAAAATCCCTAAGCCGCGCGGTCACAATTTCTGCTCAAAATCTGACTTTCTGCAATTCACTCAAAAATATTGGCAAACTGTTGCAGGTGATCCCCTGAAATGTTTTTCGGTGGAAACAGATGGGTTTTTATCATCGGAAACAGAATTAGCGCTTGACTTCTGAACAACGTTTTTTGAAAAAATTCCTAAGCCGCGCGGTCACAATTTCTGCTCAGAATCTGACGTTCTGCAATTCACTCAAAAATGTTGGCAAACTGTTGCAAGTGATCCCCTGAAATGTTTTTCGGTGGAAACAGATTGGTTTTTATCATCGGAAACAGAATTAATCCTCGACGTCTGAACAACTTTTTTTGAAAAAATCCCTAAGCCGCGCGGTCATAATTTCTGCTCAAAATCTGACGTTCTGCAATTCACTCAAAAATGTTGGCAAACTGTTGCAAGTGATCCCCTGAAATGTTTTTCGGTGGAAACAGATGGGTTTTTAGCATCGGAAACAGAATTAGCGCTTGACTTCTGAACAACTTTTTTTGAAAGAATCCCTAAGCCGCGCGGTCACAATTTCTGCTCAAAATCTGACGTTCTGCAATTCACTCAAAAATGTTGGCAAACTGTTGCAAGTGATCCCCTGAAATGTTTTTTGGTGGAAACAGATTGGTTTTTATCATCGGAAACAGAATTAATCCTCGACGTCTGAACAACTTTCTTTGAAAAAATCCCTAAGCCGCGCGGTCACAATTTCTGCTCAAAATCTGACTTTCTGCAATTCACTCAAAAATATTGGCAAACTGTTGCAGGTGATCCCCTGAAATGTTTTTCGGTGGAAACAGATGGGTTTTTATCATCGGAAACAGAATTAGCGGTTGACGTCTGAACAACTTTTTTTGAAAAAATCCCTAAGCCGCGCGGTCATAATTTCTGCTCAAAATCTGACGTTCTGCAATTCACTCAAAAATGTTGGCAAACTGTTGCAAGAGATCCCCTGAAATGTTTTTGGGTGGAAACAGATGGGTTTTTATCATCGGAAACAGAATTAATCCTCGACGTCTGAACAACTTTTTTTGAAAAAATCCCTAAGCCGCGCGGTCACAATTTCTGCTCAAAATCTGACTTTCTGCAATTCACTCAAAAATGTTGGCAAACTGTTGCAAGTGATCCCCTGAAATGTTTTTGGGTGGAAACAGATGGGTTTTTATCATCGGAAACAGAATTAGCCCTCGACGTATGAACAACTTTTTTTGAAAAAATCCCTAAGCCGCGCGGTCACAGTTTCTGCTCAAAATCTGACGTTCTGCAATTCACTCAAAAATGTTGGCAAACTGTTGCAAGTGATTCCCTGAAATGTTTTTCGGTGGAAACAGATGGGTTTTTAGCATCGGAAAGAGAATTAACCCTTGACGTCTGAACAACTTTTTTTGAAAAAATCCCTAAGCCGCGCGGTCACAATTTCTGCTCGAAATCTGACGTTCTGCAATTCACTCAAAAATGTTGGCAAACTGTTGCAAGTGATTCCCTGAAATGTTTTTTGGTGGAAACAGATGGGTTTTTATCATCGGAAACAAAATTAGCGCTTGACGTATGAACAACGTTTTTTGAAAAAATCCCTAAGCCGCGCGGTCACAATTTCTGCTCAAAATCTGACGTTCTGCAATTCACTCAAAAATGTTGGCAAACTGTTGCAAGTGATTCCCTGAAATGTTTTTCAATGGAAACAGATGGGTTTTTAGCATCGGAAACAGAATTAGCCCTTGACGTCTGAACAACTTTTTTTGAAAAAATCCCTAAGCCGCGCGGTCACAATTTCTGCTCAAAATCTGACGTTCTGCAATTCACTCAAAAATGTTGGCAAACTGTTGCAAGTGATTCCCTGAAATGTTTTTTGGTGGAAACAGATGGCTTTTTATCATCGGAAACAGAATTAATCCTCGACGTCTGAACAACTTTTTTTGAAAAAATCCCTAAGCCGCGCGGTCACAATTTCTGCTCAAAATCTGACGTTCTGCAATTCACTCAAAAATGTTGGCAAACTGTTGCAAGTGATCCCCTGAAATGTTTTTCGGTGGAAACAGATGGGTTTTTATCATCGGAAACAGAATTAATCCTCGACGTCTGAACAACTTTTTTTGAAAAAATCCCTAAGCCGCGCGGTCACAATTTCTGCTCAAAATCTGACTTTCTGCAATTCACTCAAAAATATTGGCAAACTGTTGCAGGTGATCCCCTGAAATGTTTTTCGGTGGAAACAGATGGGTTTTTATCATCGGAAACAGAATTAGCGGTTGACGTCTGAACAACTTTTTTTGAAAAAATCCCTAAGCCGCGCGGTCATAATTTCTGCTCAAAATCTGACGTTCTGCAATTCACTCAAAAATGTTGGCAAACTGTTGCAAGTGATCCCCTGAAATGTTTTTGGGTGGAAACAGATGGGTTTTTATCATCGGAAACAGAATTAGTCCTTGACGTCTGAACAACTTTTTTTGAAAGAATCCCTAAGCCGCGCGGTCACAATTTCTGCTCAAAATCTGACGTTCTGCAATTCAAAAATGTTGGCAAACTGTTGCAAGTGATCCCCTGAAATGTTTTTCGGTGGAAACAGATGGGTTTTTATCATCGGAAACAGAATTAATCCTCGACGTCTGAACAACTTTTTTTGAAAAAATCCCTAAGCCGCGCGGTCACAATTTCTGCTCAAAATCTGACTTTCTGCAATTCACTCAAAAATGTTGGCAAACTGTTGCAGGTGATCCCCTGAAATGTTTTTCGGTGGAAACAGATGGGTTTTTATCATCGGAAACAGAATTAGCGGTTGACGTCTGAACAACTTTTTTTGAAAAAATCCCTAAGCCGCGCGGTCATAATTTCTGCTCAAAATCTGACGTTCTGCAATTCACTCAAAAATGTTGGCAAACTGTTGCAAGTGATCCCCTGAAATGTTTTTGGGTGGAAACAGATGGGTTTTTATCATCGGAAACAGAATTAGTCCTTGACGTCTGAACAACTTTTTTTGAAAGAATCCCTAAGCCGCGCGGTCACAATTTCTGCTCAAAATCTGACGTTCTGCAATTCACTCAAAAATGTTGGCAAACTGTTGCAAGTTATTCCCTGAAATGTTTTTCGGTGGAAACAGATGGGTTTTTAGCATCGGAAACAGAATTAGCCCTTGACGTCTGAACAACGTTTTTTGAAAAAATCCCTAAGCCGCGCGGTCACAATTTCTGCTCAAAATCTGACGTTCTGCAATTCACTCAAATATGTTGGCAAAATGTTGCAACTGATCCCCTGAAATGTTTTTTGGTGGAAACAGATGGGTTTTTATCATCGGAAACAGAATTAACCCTCGACGTATGAACAACTTTTTTTGAAAAAATCCCTAAGCCGCGCGGTCACAATTTCTGCTCAAAATCTGACGTTCTGCAATTCACTCAAAAATGTTGGCAAACTGTTGCAAGTGATTCCCTGAAATGTTTTTCAATGGAAACAGATGGGTTTTTAGCATCGGAAACAGAATTAGCCCTTGACGTCTGAACAACTTTTTTTGAAAAAATCCCTAAGCCGCGCGGTCACAATTTCTGCTCAAAATCTGACGTTCTGCAATTCACTCAAAAATGTTGGCAAACTGTTGCAAGTGATTCCCTGAAATGTTTTTTGGTGGAAACAGATGGCTTTTTATCATCGGAAACAGAATTAGCGCTTGACGTCTGAACAACTTTTTTTGAAAAAATCCCTAAGCCGCCCGGTCACAATTTCTGCTCAAAATCTGACGTTCTGCAATTCACTCAAATATGTTGGCAAACTGTTGCAAGTGATTCCCTGAAATGTTTTTTGCTGGAAACAGATGGGTTTTTAGCATCGGAAACAGAATTAGCGCTTGACTTCTGAACAACGTTTTTTGAAAAAATTCCTAAGCCGCGCGGTCACAATTTCTGCTCAAAATCTGACGTTCTGCAATTCACTCAAAAATGTTGGCAAACTGTTGCAAGTGATCCCCTGAAATGTTTTTCGGTGGAAACAGATTGGTTTTTATCATCGGAAACAGAATTAATCCTCGACGTCTGAACAACTTTTTTTGAAAAAATCCCTAAGCCGCGCGGTCATAATTTCTGCTCAAAATCTGACGTTCTGCAATTCACTCAAAAATGTTGGCAAACTGTTGCAAGTGATCCCCTGAAATGTTTTTCGGTGGAAACAGACTGGTTTTTATCATTGGAAACAGAATTAGCCCTCGACGTATGAACAACTTTTTTTGAAAAAATCCCTAAGCCGCGCGGTCACAATTTCTGCTCAAAATCTGACGTTCTGCAATTCACTCAAAAATGTTGGCAAACTGTTGCAAGTGATCCCCTGAAATGTTTTTCGGTGGAAACAGATGGGTTTTTATCATCGGAAACAGAATTAGCCCTTGACGTCTGAACAACTTTTTTTGAAAAAATCCCTAAGCCGCGCGGTCACAATTTCTGCTCGAAATCTGACTTTCTGCAATTCACTCAAAAATATTGGCAAACTGTTGCAGGTGATCCCCTGAAATGTTTTTCGGTGGAAACAGATGGGTTTTTATCATCGGAAACAGAATTAGCGGTTGACGTCTGAACAACTTTTTTTGAAAAAATCCCTAAGCCGCGCGGTCATAATTTCTGCTCAAAATCTGACGTTCTGCAATTCACTCAAAAATGTTGGTAAACTGTTGCAAGTGATTCCCTGAAATGTTTTTTGGTGGAAACAGATGGGTTTTTATCATCGGAAACAAAATTAGCGCTTGACGTCTGAACAACTTTTTTTGAAAAAATCCCTAAGCCGCGCGGTCACAATTTCTGCTCAAAATCTGACGTTCTGCAATTCACTCAAATATGTTGGCAAACTGTTGCAACTGATCCCCTGAAATGTTTTTTGGTGGAAACAGATGGGTTTTTATCATCGGAAACAGAATTAACCCTCGACGTATGAACAACTTTTTTTGAAAAAATCCCTAAGCCGCCCGGTCACAATTTCTGCTCAAAATCTGACGTTCTGCAATTCACTCAAATATGTTGGCAAACTGTTGCAACTGATCCCCTGAAATGTTTTTTGGTGGAAACAGATGGGTTTTTATCATCGGAAATAGAATTAGCCCTCGACGTATGAACAACTTTTTTTGAAAAAATCCCTAAGCCGCGCGGTCACAATTTCTGCTCAAAATCTGACGTTCTCTAATTCACTCAAAAATGTTGGCAAACTGTTACAAGTGATTCCCTGAAATGTTTTTTGGTGGAAACAGATGGGTTTTTATCATCGGAAACAGAATTAACCCTCGACGTATGAACAACTTTTTTTGAAAAAATCCCTAAGCCGCGCGGTCACAATTTCTGCTCAAAATCTGACGTTCTGCAATTCTCTCAAAAATGTTGGCAAACTGTTGCAAGTGATCCCCTGAAATGTTTTTTGGTGGAAACAGATTGGTTTTTATCATCGGAAACAGAATTAATCCTCGACGTCTGAACAACTTTTTTTGAAAAAATCCCTAAGCCGCGCGGTCACAATTTCTGCTCAAAATCTGACGTTCTGCAATTCACTCAAAAATGTTGGCAAACTGTTGCAAGTGATCCCCTGAAATGTTTTTGGGTGGAGACAGATGGGTTTTTATCATCGGAAACAGAAATAGCCCTCGACGTATGAACAACTTTTTTTGAAAAAATCCCTAAGCCGCGCGGTCACAATTTCTGCTCAAAATCTGACGTTCTGCAATTCACTCAAAAATGTTGGCAAACTGTTGCAAGTGATTCCCTGAAATGTTTTTTTGCTGGAAACACATGGGTTTTTAGCATCGGAAACAGAATTAGCGCTTGACGTCTGAACAACTTTTTTTGAAAAAATCCCCAAGCCGCGCGGTCATAATTTCTGCTCAAAATCTGACGTTCTGCAATTCACTCAAAAATGTTGGCAAACTGTTGCAAGTGATCCCCTGAAAAATGTTTTTGGGTGGAAACAGATGGGTTTTTATCATCGGAAACAGAATTAGCCCTCGACGTCTGAACAACTTTTTTTGAAAAAATCCCAAAGCCGTGCGTTCACAATTTCTGCTCAAAATCTGACGTTCTGCAATTCACTCAAAAATGTTGGCAAACTGTTGCAAGTGATCCCCTGAAATGTTTTTCGTTGGAAACAGATGGGTTTTTATCATCGGAAACAGAATTAGCTCTTGACGTCTGAACAACTTTTTCTGAAAAAATCCCTAAGCCGCGCGGTCACAATTTCTGCTCAAAATCTGACGTTCTGCAATCCACTCAAAAATGTTGGCAAACTGTTGCAAGTGATCCCCTGAAATGTTTTTCGGTGGAAACAGATGGGTTTTTATCATCGGAAACAGAATTAGCCCTTGACGTCTGAACAACTTTTTTTGAAAAAATCCCTAAGCCGCGCGGTCACAATTTCTGCTCGAAATCTGACTTTCTGCAATTCACTCAAAAATATTGGCAAACTGTTGCAGGTGATCCCCTGAAATGTTTTTCGGTGGAAACAGATGGGTTTTTATCATCGGAAACAGAATTAGCTCTTGACGTCTGAACAACTTTTTCTGAAAAAATCCCTAAGCCGCGCGGTCACAATTTCTGCTCAAAATCTGACGTTCTGCAATCCACTCAAAAATGTTGGCAAACTGTTGCAACTGATCCCCTGAAATGTTTTTTGGTGGAAACAGATGGGTTTTTATCATCGGAAATAGAATTAGCCCTCGACGTATGAACAACTTTTTTTGAAAAAATCCCTAAGCCGCGCGGTCACAATTTCTGCTCAAAATCTGACGTTCTCTAATTCACTCAAAAATGTTGGCAAACTGTTACAAGTGATTCCCTGAAATGTTTTTTGGTGGAAACAGATGGGTTTTTATCATCGGAAACAGAATTAACCCTCGACGTATGAACAACTTTTTTTGAAAAAATCCCTAAGCCGCGCGGTCACAATTTCTGCTCAAAATCTGACGTTCTGCAATTCACTCAAAAATGTTGGCAAACTGTTGCAAGTGATCCCCTGAAATGTTTTTTGGTGGAAACAGATTGGTTTTTATCATCGGAAACAGAATTAATCCTCGACGTCTGAACAACTTTTTTTGAAAAAATCCCTAAGCCGCGCGGTCACAATTTCTGCTCAAAATCTGACGTTCTGCAATTCACTCAAAAATGTTGGCAAACTGTTGCAAGTGATTCCCTGAAATGTTTTTTGGTGGAAACAGATGGGTTTTTATCATCGGAAACAGAATTAGCGCTTGACTTCTGAACAACTTTTTTTGAAAAAATCCCTAAGCCGCGCGGTCACGATTTCTGCTCAAAATCTGACGTTCTGCAATTCACTCAAAAATGTTGGCAAACTGTTGCAAGTGATTCCCTGAAATGTTTTTTTGCTGGAAACACATGGGTTTTTAGCATCGGAAACAGAATTAGCGCTTGACGTCTGAACAACTTTTTTTGAAAAAATCCCCAAGCCGCGCGGTCATAATTTCTGTTCAAAATCTTACGTTCTGCAATTCACTCAAAAATGTTGGCAAACTGTTGCAAGTGATCCCCTGAAAAATGTTTTTGGGTGGAAACAGATGGGTTTTTATCATCGGAAACAGAATTAGCCCTCGACGTCTGAACAACTTTTTTTGAAAAAATCCCAAAGCCGTGCGGTCACAATTTCTGCTCAAAATCTGACGTTCTGCAATTCACTCAAAAATGTTGGCAAACTGTGGCAAGTGATTCCCTGAAATGTTTTTCGGTGGAAACAGATGGGTTTTTATCATCGGAAACAGAATTAGCCCTTGACGTCTGAACAACTTTTTTTGAAAAAATCCCTAAGCCGCGCGGTCACAATTTCTGCTCAAAATCTGACGTTCTGCAATTCACTCAAAAATGTTGGCAAACTGTTGCAAGTGATTCCCTGAAATGTTTTTCGGTGGAAACAGATGGGTTTTTATCATCGGAAACAGAATTAATCCTCGACGTCTGAACAACTTTTTTTGAAAAAATCCCTAAGCCGCGCGGTCACAATTTCTGCTCAAAATCTGACGTTCTGCAATTCACTCAAAAATGTTGGCAAACTGTTGCAAGTGATTCCCTGAAATGTTTTTCGGTGGAAACAGATGGGTTTTTATCATTGGAAACAGAATTAGCCCTTGACGTCTGAACAACTTTTTTTGAAAAAATCCCTAAGCCGCGCGGTCACAATTTCTGCTCAAAATCTGACGTTCTGCAATTCACTCAAAAATGTTGGCAAACTGTTGCAAGTGATCCCCTGAAAGGTTTTTTGGTGGAAACAGATGGGTTTTTATCATCGGAAACAGAATTAGCGCTTGACGTCTGAACAACTTTTTTTGAAAAAATCCCTATGCCGCGCGGTCACAATTTCTGCTCAAAATCTGACGTTCTGCAATTCACTCAAAAATGTTGGCAAACTGTTGCAAGTGATCCCCTGAAAGGTTTTTGGTGGAAACAGATGGGTTTTTATCATCGGAAACAGAATTAGCGCTTGACGTCTGAACAACTTTTTTTGAAAAAATCCCTAAGCCGCGCGGTCACAATTTCTGCTCAAAATCTGACGTTCTGCAATTCACTCAAAAATGTTGGCAAACTGTTGCAAGTGATCCCCTGAAAGGTTTTTGGGGGAAACAGATGGGTTTTTATCATCGGAAACAGAATTAGCGCTTGACGCCTGAACAACTTTTTTTGAAAAAATCCCTAAGCCGCGCGGTCACAATTTCTGCTCAAAATCTGACGTTCTGCAATTCACTCAAAAATGTTGGCAAACTGTTGCAAGTGATTCCCTGAAATGTTTTTCGGTGGAAACAGATGGGTTTTTATCATCGGAAACAGAATTAATCCTCGACGTCTGAACAACTTTTTTTGAAAAAATCCCTAAGCCGCGCGGTCACAATTTCTGCTCAAAATCTGACGTTCTGCAATTCACTCAAAAATGTTGGCAAACTGTTGCAAGTGATTCCCTGAAATGTTTTTCGGTGGAAACAGATGGGTTTTTATCATCGGAAACAGAATTAGCCCTTGACGTCTGAACAACTTTTTTTGAAAAAATCCCTAAGCCGCGCGGTCACAATTTCTGCTCAAAATCTGACGTTCTGCAATTCACTCAAAAATGTTGGCAAACTGTTGCAAGTGATCCCCTGAAAGGTTTTTTGGTGGAAACAGATGGGTTTTTATCATCGGAAACAGAATTAGCGCTTGACGTCTGAACAACTTTTTTTGAAAAAATCCCTATGCCGCGCGGTCACAATTTCTGCTCAAAATCTGACGTTCTGCAATTCACTCAAAAATGTTGGCAAACTGTTGCAAGTGATCCCCTGAAAGGTTTTTGGTGGAAACAGATGGGTTTTTATCATCGGAAACAGAATTAGCGCTTGACGTCTGAACAACTTTTTTTGAAAAAATCCCTAAGCCGCGCGGTCACAATTTCTGTTCAAAATCTGACGTTCTGCAATTCACTCAAAAATGTTGGCAAACTGTTGCAAGTGATCCCCTGAAAGGTTTTTGGGGGAAACAGATGGGTTTTTATCATCGGAAACAGAATTAGCGCTTGACGCCTGAACAACTTTTTTTGAAAAAATCCCTAAGCCGCGCGGTCACAATTTCTGCTCAAAATCTGACGTTCTGCAATTCACTCAAATATGTTGGCAAACTGTTGCAAGTGATTCCCTGAAATGTTTTTCGGTGGAAACAGATGGGTTTTTATCATCGGAAACAGAATTAATCCTCGACATCTGAACAACTTTTTTTGAAAAAATCCCTAAGCCGCGCGGTCACAATTTCTGCTCAAAATCTGACGTTCTGCAATTCACTCAAAAATGTTGGCAAACTGTTGCAAGTGATTCCCTGAAATGTTTTTCGGTGGAAACAGATGGGTTTTTATCATCGGAAACAGAATTAGCCCTTGACGTCTGAACAACTTTTTTTGAAAAAATCCCTAAGCCGCGCGGTCACAATTTCTGCTCAAAATCTGACGTTCTGCAATTCACTCAAAAATGTTGGCAAACTGTTGCAAGTGATCCCCTGAAAGGTTTTTTGGTGGAAACAGATGGGTTTTTATCATCGGAAACAGAATTAGCGCTTGACGTCTGAACAACTTTTTTTGAAAAAATCCCTAAGCCGCGCGGTCACAATTTCTGCTCAAAATCTGACGTTCTGCAATTCACTCAAAAATGTTGGCAAACAGTTGCAAGTGATCCCCTGAAAGGTTTTTTGGTGGAAACAGATGGGTTTTTATCATCGGAAACAGAATTAGCGCTTGACGCCTGAACAACTTTTTTTGAAAAAATCCCAAAGCCGCGCGGTCACAATTTCTGCTCAAAATCTGACGTTCTGCAATTCACTCAAAAATGTTGGCAAACTGTTGCAAGTGATTCCCTGAAATGTTTTTGGGTGGAAACAGATGGATTTTTATCATCGGAAACAGAATTAATCCTCGACGTCTGAACAATTTTTTTTGAAAAAATCCCTAAGCCGAGCGGTCACAATTTCTGCTCAAAATCTGACTTTCTGCAATTCACTCAAAAATGTTGGCAAACTGTTGCAAGTGATCCCCTGAAATGTTTTTCGGTGGAAACAGATGGGTTTTTATCATCGGAAACAGAATTAGCTCTCGACGTCTGAACAACTTTTTTTGAAAAAATCCCAAAGCCGCGCGGTCACAATTTCTGCTCAAAATCTGACGTTCTGCAATTCACTCAAAAATGTTGGCAAACTGTTGCAAGTGATCCCCTGAAATGTTTTTCGGTGGAAACAGATGGATTTTTATCATCGGAAACAGAATTAGCCCTTGACGTCTGAACAACCTTTTTTTGAAAAAATCCCTAAGCCGCGCGGTCACAATTTCTGCTCAAAATCTGACGTTCTGCAATTCACTCAAAAATGTTGGCAAACTGTTGCAAGTGATCCCCTGAAATGTTTTTCGGTGGAAACAGATTGGTTTTTATCATTGGAAACAGAATTAGCCCTCGACGTATGAACAACTTTTTTTGAAAAAATCCCTAAGCCGCGCGGTCACAATTTCTGCTCAAAATCTGACGTTCTGCAATTCACTCAAAAATGTTGGCAAACTGTTGCAAGTGATCCCCTGAAATGTTTTTCGGTGGAAACAGATGGGTTTTTATCATCGGAAACAGAATTAATCCTCGACGTCTGAACAACTTTTTTTGAAAAAATCCCTAAGCCGCGCGGTCACAATTTCTGCTCGAAATCTGACGTTCTGCAATTCACTCAAAAATGTTGGTAAACTGTTGCAAGTGATTCCCTGAAATGTTTTTTGGTGGAAACAGATGGGTTTTTATCATCGGAAACAAAATTAGCGCTTGACGTCTGAACAACTTTTTTTGAAAAAATCCCTAAGCCGCGCGGTCACAATTTCTGCTCAAAATCTGACGTTCTGCAATTCACTCAAATATGTTGGCAAACTGTTGCAACTGATCCCCTGAAATGTTTTTTGGTGGAAACAGATGGGTTTTTATCATCGGAAACAGAATTAACTCTCGACGTATGAACAACTTTTTTTGAAAAAATCCCTAAGCCGCCCGGTCACAATTTCTGCTCAAAATCTGACGTTCTGCAATTCACTCAAATATGTTGGCAAACTGTTGCAACTGATCCCCTGAAATGTTTTTTGGTGGAAACAGATGGGTTTTTATCATCGGAAATAGAATTAGCCCTCGACGTATGAACAACTTTTTTTGAAAAAATCCCTAAGCCGCGCGGTCACAATTTCTGCTCAAAATCTGACGTTCTGCAATTTACTCAAAAATGTTGGCAAACTGTTGCAAGTGATTCCCTGAAATGTTTTTTGGTGGAAACAGATGGGTTTTTATCATCGGAAACAGAATTAACCCTCGACGTATGAACAACTTTTTTTGAAAAAATCCCTAAGCCGCGCGGTCACAATTTCTGCTCAAAATCTGACGTTCTGCAATTCACTCAAAAATGTTGGCAAACTGTTGCAAGTGATCCCCTGAAATGTTTTTCGGTGGAAACAGATTGGTTTTTATCATCGGAAACAGAATTAATCCTCGACTTCTGAACAACTTTTTTTGAAAAAATCCCTAAACCGCGCGGTCACAATTTCTGCTCAAAATCTGACGTTCTGCAATTCACTCAAAAATGTTGGCAAACTGTTGCAAGTGATTCCCTGAAATGTTTTTTGGTGGAAACAGATGGGTTTTTATCATCGGAAACAGAATTAGCGCTTGACTTCTGAACAACTTTTTTTGAAAAAATCCCTAAGCCGCGCGGTCACAATTTCTGCTCAAAATCTGACGTTCTGCAATTCACTCAAAAATGTTGGCAAACTGTTGCAAGTGATTCCCTGAAATGTTTTTTGCTGGAAACACATGGGTTTTTAGCATCGGAAACAGAATTAGCGCTTGACGTCTGAACAACTTTTTTTGAAAAAATCCCCAAGCCGCGCGGTCATAATTTCTGCTCAAAATCTGACGTTCTGCAATTCACTCAAAAATGTTGGCAAACTGTTGCAAGTGATCCCCTGAAAAATGTTTTTGGGTGGAAACAGATGGGTTTTTATCATCGGAAACAGAATTAGCCCTCGACGTCTGAACAACTTTTTTTGAAAAAATCCCTAAGCCGTGCGGTCACAATTTCTGCTCAAAATCTGACGTTCTGCAATTCACTCAAAAATGTTGGCAAACTGTTGCAAGTGATCCCCTGAAATGTTTTTCGTTGGAAACAGATGGGTTTTTATCATCGGAAACAGAATTAGCTCTTGACGTCTGAACAACTTTTTTTGAAAAAATCCCTAAGCCGCGCGGTCACAATTTCTGCTCAAAATCTGACGTTCTGCAATCCACTCAAAAATGTTGGCAAACTGTTGCAAGTGATCCCCTGAAATGTTTTTCGGTGGAAACAGATGGGTTTTTAGCATCGGATAACAGAATTAGCCCTCGACGTCTGAACAACGTTTTTTGAAAAAATTCCTAAGCCGCGCGGTCACAATTTCTGCTCAAAATCTGACGTTCTGCGATTCACTCAAAAATGTTGGCAAACTGTTGCAAGTGATCCCCTGAAATGTTTTTCGGTGGAAACAGATTGGTTTTTATCATCGGAAACAGAATTAATCCTCGACGTCTGGACAACTTTGTTTGAAAAAATCCCTAAGCCGCACGGTCACAATTTCTGCTCAAAATCTGAATTTCTACAATTCACTCAAAAATGTTGGCAAACTGTTGCAGGTGATCCCCTGAAATGTTTTTCGGTGGAAACAGATGGGTTTTTATCATCGGAAACAGAATTAGCCCTCGACCTCTGAACAAATTTTTGAAAAAATCCCTAAGCCGCGCGGTCACAATTTCTGCTCAAAATCTGACGTTCTGCAATTCACTCAAAAATGTTGGCAAACTGTTGCAAGTGATTCCCTGAAATGTTTTTCGGTGGAAACAGATGGGTTTTTATCATCGGAAACAGAATTAGCCCTTGACGTCTGAACAACTTTTTTTGAAAAAATCCCTAAGCCGCGCGGTCACAATTTCTGCTCAAAATCTGACGTTCTGCAATTCACTCAAAAATGTTGGCAAACTGTTGCAAGTGATCCCCTGAAAGGTTTTTTGGTGGAAACAGATGGGTTTTTATCATCGGAAACAGAATTAGCGCTTGACGTCTGAACAACTTTTTTTGAAAAAATCCCTAAGCCGCGCGGTCACAATTTCTGTTCAAAATCTGACGTTCTGCAATTCACTCAAAAATGTTGGCAAACTGTTGCAAGTGATCCCCTGAAAGGTTTTTGGGGGAAACAGATGGGTTTTTATCATCGGAAACAGAATTAGCGCTTGACGCCTGAACAACTTTTTTTGAAAAAATCCCTAAGCCGCGCGGTCACAATTTCTGCTCAAAATCTGACGTTCTGCAATTCACTCAAAAATGTTGGCAAACTGTTGCAAGTGATTCCCTGAAATGTTTTTCGGTGGAAACAGATGGGTTTTTATCATCGGAAACAGAATTAGCGCTTGACGTCTGAACAACTTTTTTTGAAAAAATCCCTAAGCCGCGCGGTCACAATTTCTGTTCAAAATCTGACGTTCTGCAATTCACTCAAAAATGTTGGCAAACTGTTGCAAGTGATCCCCTGAAAGGTTTTTGGGGAAACAGATGGGTTTTTATCATCGGAAACAGAATTAGCGCTTGACGCCTGAACAACTTTTTTTGAAAAAATCCCTAAGCCGCGCGGTCACAATTTCTGCTCAAAATCTGACGTTCTGCAATTCACTCAAAAATGTTGGCAAACTGTTGCAAGTGATCCCCTGAAAGGTTTTTTGGTGGAAACAGATGGGTTTTTATCATCGGAAACAGAATTAGCGCTTGACGTCTGAACAACTTTTTTTGAAAAAATCCCTAAGCCGCGCGGTCACAATTTCTGTTCAAAATCTGACGTTCTGCAATTCACTCAAAAATGTTGGCAAACTGTTGCAAGTGATCCCCTGAAAGGTTTTTGGGGAAACAGATGGGTTTTATCATCGGAAACAGAATTAGCGCTTGACGCCTGAACAACTTTTTTTGAAAAAATCCCTAAGCCGCGCGGTCACAATTTCTGCTCAAAATCTGACGTTCTGCAATTCACTCAAAAATGTTGGCAAACTGTTGCAAGTGATCCCCTGAAATGTTTTTCGGTGGAAACAGATGGGTTTTTATCATCGGAAACAGAATTAGCCCTTGACGTCTGAACAACTTTTTTTGAAAAAATCCCTAAGCCGCGCGGTCACAATTTCTGCTCAAAATCTGACGTTCTGCAATTCACTCAAAAATGTTGGCAAACTGTTGCAAGTGATCCCCTGAAAGGTTTTTTGGTGGAAACAGATGGGTTTTTATCATCGGAAACAGAATTAGCGCTTGACGCCTGAACAACTTTTTTTGAAAAAATCCCTAAGCCGCGCGGTCACAATTTCTGCTCAAAATCTGACGTTCTGCAATTCACTCAAAAATGTTGGCAAACTGTTGCAAGTGATCCCCTGAAATGTTTTTCGGTGGAAACAGATGGGTTTTTATCATCGGAAACAGAATTAGCCCTTGACGTCTGAACAACTTTTTTTGAAAAAATCCCTAAGCCGCGCGGTCACAATTTCTGCTCAAAATCTGACGTTCTGCAATTCACTCAAAAATGTTGGCAAACTGTTGCAAGTGATCCCCTGAAAGGTTTTTTGGTGGAAACAGATGGGTTTTTATCATCGGAAACAGAATTAGCGCTTGACGTCTGAACAACTTTTTTTGAAAAAATCCCTAAGCCGCGCGGTCACAATTTCTGTTCAAAATCTGACGTTCTGCAATTCACTCAAAAATGTTGGCAAACTGTTGCAAGTGATCCCCTGAAAGGTTTTTGGGGGAAACAGATGGGTTTTTATCATCGGAAACAGAATAAGCGCTTGACGCCTGAACAACTTTTTTTGAAAAAATCCCTAAGCCGCGCGGTCACAATTTCTGCTCAAAATCTGACGTTCTGCAATTCACTCAAAAATGTTGGCAAACTGTTGCAAGTGATTCCCTGAAATGTTTTTCGGTGGAAACAGATGGGTTTTTATCATCGGAAACAGAATTAATCCTCGACGTCTGAACAACTTTTTTTGAAAAAATCCCTAAGCCGCGCGGTCACAATTTCTGCTCAAAATCTGACGTTCTGCAATTCACTCAAAAATGTTGGCAAACAGTTGCAAGTGATCCCCTGAAAGGTTTTTCGGTGGAAACAGATGGGTTTTTATCATCGGAAACAGAATTAGCGCTTGACGCCTGAACAACTTTTTTTGAAAAAATCCCTAAGCCGCGCGGTCACAATTTCTGCTCAAAATCTGACGTTCTGCAATTCACTCAAAAATGTTGGCAAACTGTTGCAGGTGATCCCCTGAAATGTTTTTCGGTGGAAACAGATGGGTTTTTATCATCGGAAACAGAATTAGCCCTCGACCTCTGAACAAATTTTTGAAAAAATCCCTAAGCCGCGCGGTCACAATTTCTGCTCAAAATCTGACGTTCTGCAATTCACTCAAAAATGTTGGCAAACTGTTGCAAGTGATTCCCTGAAATGTTTTTCGGTGGAAACAGATGGGTTTTTATCATCGGAAACAGAATTAGCCCTTGACGTCTGAACAACTTTTTTTGAAAAAATCCCTAAGCCGCGCGGTCACAATTTCTGCTCAAAATCTGACGTTCTGCAATTCACTCAAAAATGTTGGCAAACTGTTGCAAGTGATCCCCTGAAAGGTTTTTTGGTGGAAACAGATGGGTTTTTATCATCGGAAACAGAATTAGCGCTTGACGTCTGAACAACTTTTTTTGAAAAAATCCCTAAGCCGCGCGGTCACAATTTCTGTTCAAAATCTGACGTTCTGCAATTCACTCAAAAATGTTGGCAAACTGTTGCAAGTGATCCCCTGAAAGGTTTTTGGGGAAAACAGATTGGTTTTTATCATCGGAAACAGAATTAGCGCTTGACGCCTGAACAACTTTTTTTGAAAAAATCCCTAAGCCGCGCGGTCACAATTTCTGCTCAAAATCTGACGTTCTGCAATTCACTCAAAAATGTTGGCAAACTGTTGCAAGTGATTCCCTGAAATGTTTTTCGGTGGAAACAGATGGGTTTTTATCATCGGAAACAGAATTAATCCTCGACGTCTGAACAACTTTTTTTGAAAAAATCCCTAAGCCGCGCGGTCACAATTTCTGCTCAAAATCTGACGTTCTGCAATTCACTCAAAAATGTTGGCAAACTGTTGCAAGTGATTCCCTGAAATGTTTTTCGGTGGAAACAGATGGGTTTTTATCATCGGAAACAGAATTAGCCCTTGACGTCTGAACAACTTTTTTTGAAAAAATCCCTAAGCCGCGCGGTCACAATTTCTGCTCAAAATCTGACGTTCTGCAATTCACTCAAAAATGTTGGCAAACTGTTGCAAGTGATCCCCTGAAAGGTTTTTTGTTGGAAACAGATGGGTTTTTATCATCGGAAACAGAATTAGCGCTTGACGTCTGAACAACTTTTTTTGAAAAAATCCCTAAGCCGCGCGGTCACAATTTCTGCTCAAAATCTGACGTTCTGCAATTCACTCAAAAATGTTGGCAAACTGTTGCAAGTGATCCCCTGAAAGGTTTTTTGGTGGAAACAGATGGGTTTTTATCATCGGAAACAGAATTAGCGCTTGACGTCTGAACAACTTTTTTTGAAAAAATCCCTAAGCCGCGCGGTCACAATTTCTGTTCAAAATCTGACGTTCTGCAATTCACTCAAAAATGTTGGCAAACTGTTGCAAGTGATCCCCTGAAAGGTTTTTGGGGGAAACAGATGGGTTTTTATCATCGGAAACAGAATTAGCGCTTGACGCCTGAACAACTTTTTTTGAAAAAATCCCTAAGCCGCGCGGTCACAATTTCTGCTCAAAATCTGACGTTCTGCAATTCACTCAAAAATGTTGGCAAACTGTTGCAAGTGATTCCCTGAAATGTTTTTCGGTGGAAACAGATGGGTTTTTATCATCGGAAACAGAATTAGCCCTTGACGTCTGAACAACTTTTTTTGAAAAAATCCCTAAGCCGCGCGGTCACAATTTCTGCTCAAAATCTGACGTTCTGCAATTCACTCAAAAATGTTGGCAAACTGTTGCAAGTGATCCCCTGAAAGGTTTTTTGGTGTAAACAGATGGGTTTTTATCATCGGAAACAGAATTAGCGCTTGACGTCTGAACAACTTTTTTTGAAAAAATCCCTAAGCCGCGCGGTCACAATTTCTGTTCAAAATCTGACGTTCTGCAATTCACTCAAAAATGTTGGCAAACTGTTGCAAGTGATCCCCTGAAAGGTTTTTGGGGGAAACAGATGGGTTTTTATCATCGGAAACAGAATTAGCGCTTGACGCCTGAACAACTTTTTTTGAAAAAATCCCTAAGCCGCGCGGTCACAATTTCTGCTCAAAATCTGACGTTCTGCAATTCACTCAAAAATGTTGGCAAACTGTTGCAAGTGATTCCCTGAAATGTTTTTCGGTGGAAACAGATGGGTTTTTATCATCGGAAACAGAATTAATCCTCGACGTCTGAACAACTTTTTTTGAAAAAATCCCTAAGCTGCGCGGTCACAATTTCTGCTCAAAATCTGACGTTCTGCAATTCACTCAAAAATGTTGGCAAACTGTTGCAAGTGATTCCCTGAAATGTTTTTCGGTGGAAACAGATGGGTTTTTATCATCGGAAACAGAATTAGCCCTTGACGTCTGAACAACTTTTTTTGAAAAAATCCCTAAGCCGCGCGGTCACAATTTCTGCTCAAAATCTGACGTTCTGCAATTCACTCAAAAATGTTGGCAAACTGTTGCAAGTGATCCCCTGAAAGGTTTTTTGGTGGAAACAGATGGGTTTTTATCATCGGAAACAGAATTAGCGCTTGACGTCTGAACAACTTTTTTTGAAAAAATCCCTAAGCCGCGCGGTCACAATTTCTGCTCAAAATCTGACGTTCTGCAATTCACTCAAAAATGTTGGCAAACAGTTGCAAGTGATCCCCTGAAAGGTTTTTTTGGTGGAAACAGATGGGTTTTTATCATCGGAAACAGAATTAGCGCTTGACGCCTGAACAACTTTTTTTGAAAAAATCCCTAAGCCGCGCGGTCACAATTTCTGCTCAAAATCTGACGTTCTGCAATTCACTCAAAAATGTTGGCAAACTGTTGCAAGTGATTCCCTGAAATGTTTTTTGGTGGAAACAGATGGGTTTTTATCATCGGAAACAGAATTAGCCCTTGACGTCTGAACAACTTTTTTTGAAAAAATCCCTAAGCCGCGCGGTCACAATTTCTGCTCAAAATCTGACGTTCTGCAATTCACTCCAAAATGTTGGCAAACTGTTGCAAGTGATCCCCTGAAAGGTTTTTTGGTGGAAACAGATGGGTTTTTATCATCGGAAACAGAATTAGCGCTTGACGTCTGAACAACTTTTTTTGAAAAAATCCCTAAGCCGCGCGGTCACAATTTCTGCTCAAAATCTGACGTTCTGCAATTCACTCAAAAATGTTGGCAAACTGTTGCAAGTGATCCCCTGAAATGTTTTTCGGTGGAAACAGATGGGTTTTTATCGTCGGAAACAGAATTAGCGCTCGACGTCTGAACAACTTTTTGTGAAAAAATCCCTAAGCCGCGCGGTCACAATTTCTGCTCAAAATCTGACGTTCTGCAATTCACTCAAAAATGTTGGCAAACTGTTGAAAGTGATCCCCTGAAATGTTTTTCGGTGGAAACAGATTGGTTTTTACCATCGGAAACAGAATTAATCCTCGACGTCTGAACAACTTTTTTTGAAAAAATCCCTAAACCGCGCGGTCACAATTTCTGCTCAAAATCTGACGTTCTGCAATTCACTCAAAAATGTTGGCAAACTGTTGCAAGTGATTCCCTGAAATGTTTTTCGGTGGAAACAGATGGGTTTTTATCATCGGAAACAGAATTAGCGCTTGACATCTGAACAACTTTTTTTGAAAAAATCCCTAAGCCGCGCGGTCACAATTTCTGCTCAAAATCTGACGTTCTGCAATTCACTCAAAAATGTTGGCAAACTGTTGCAAGTGATCCCCTGAAAGGTTTTTTGGTGGAAACAGATGGGTTTTTATCATCGGAAACAGAATTAGCGCTTGACGTCTGAACAACTTTTTTTGAAAAAATCCCTAAGCCGCGCGGTCACAATTTCTGTTCAAAATCTGACGTTCTGCAATTCACTCAAAAATGTTGGCAAACTGTTGCAAGTGATCCCCTGAAAGGTTTTTGGGGGAAACAGATGGGTTTTTATCATCGGAAACAGAATTAGCGCTTGACGCCTGAACAACTTTTTTTGAAAAAATCCCTAAGCCGCGCGGTCACAATTTCTGCTCAAAATCTGACGTTCTGCAATTCACTCAAAAATGTTGGCAAACTGTTGCAAGTGATCCCCTGAAATGTTTTTCGGTGGAAACAGATGGGTTTTTATCGTCGGAAACAGAATTAGCGCTCGACGTCTGAACAACTTTTTGTGAAAAAATCCCTAAGCCGCGCGGTCACAATTTCTGCTCAAAATCTGACGTTCTGCAATTCACTCAAAAATGTTGGCAAACTGTTGAAAGTGATCCCCTGAAATGTTTTTCGGTGGAAACAGATTGGTTTTTACCATCGGAAACAGAATTAATCCTCGACGTCTGAACAACTTTTTTTGAAAAAATCCCTAAACCGCGCGGTCACAATTTCTGCTCAAAATCTGACGTTCTGCAATTCACTCAAAAATGTTGGCAAACTGTTGCAAGTGATTCCCTGAAATGTTTTTCGGTGGAAACAGATGGGTTTTTATCATCGGAAACAGAATTAGCGCTTGACATCTGAACAACTTTTTTTGAAAAAATCCCTAAGCCGCGCGGTCACAATTTCTGCTCAAAATCTGACGTTCTGCAATTCACTCAAAAATGTTGGCAAACTGTTGCAAGTGATCCCCTGAAAGGTTTTTTGGTGGAAACAGATGGGTTTTCATCATCGGAAACAGAATTAGCGCTTGACGTCTGAACAACTTTTTTTGAAAAAATCCCTAAGCCGCGCGGTCACAATTTCTGTTCAAAATCTGACGTTCTGCAATTCACTCAAAAATGTTGGCAAACTGTTGCAAGTGATCCCCTGAAAGGTTTTTGGGGGAAACAGATGGGTTTTTATCATCGGAAACAGAATTAGCGCTTGACGCCTGAACAACTTTTTTTGAAAAAATCCCTAAGCCGCGCGGTCACAATTTCTGCTCAAAATCTGACGTTCTGCAATTCACTCAAAAATGTTGGCAAACTGTTGCAAGTGATTCCCTGAAATGTTTTTCGGTGGAAACAGATGGGTTTTTATCATCGGAAACAGAATTAATCCTCGACGTCTGAACAACTTTTTTTGAAAAAATCCCTAAGCCGCGCGGTCACAATTTCTGCTCAAAATCTGACGTTCTGCAATTCACTCAAAAATGTTGGCAAACTGTTGCAAGTGATCCCCTGAAATGTTTTTCGGTGGAAACAGATGGGTTTTTATCGTCGGAAACAGAATTAGCGCTCGACGTCTGAACAACTTTTTGTGAAAAAATCCCTAAGCCGCGCGGTCACAATTTCTGCTCAAAATCTGACGTTCTGCAATTCACTCAAAAATGTTGGCAAACTGTTGAAAGTGATCCCCTGAAATGTTTTTCGGTGGAAACAGATTGGTTTTTACCATCGGAAACAGAATTAATCCTCGACGTCTGAACAACTTTTTTTGAAAAAATCCCTAAACCGCGCGGTCACAATTTCTGCTCAAAATCTGACGTTCTGCAATTCACTCAAAAATGTTGGCAAACTGTTGCAAGTGATTCCCTGAAATGTTTTTCGGTGGAAACAGATGGGTTTTTTCTCATCGGAAACAGAATTAGCGCTTGACATCTGAACAACTTTTTTTGAAAAAATCCCTAAGCCGCGCGGTCACAATTTCTGCTCAAAATCTGACGTTCTGCAATTCACTCAAAAATGTTGGCAAACTGTTGCAAGTGATCCCCTGAAAGGTTTTTTGGTGGAAACAGATGGGTTTTTATCATCGGAAACAGAATTAGCGCTTGACGTCTGAACAACTTTTTTTGAAAAAATCCCTAAGCCGCGCGGTCACAATTTCTGTTCAAAATCTGACGTTCTGCAATTCACTCAAAAATGTTGGCAAACTGTTGCAAGTGATCCCCTGAAAGGTTTTTGGGGGAAACAGATGGGTTTTTATCATCGGAAACAGAATTAGCGCTTGACGCCTGAACAACTTTTTTTGAAAAAATCCCTAAGCCGCGCGGTCACAATTTCTGCTCAAAATCTGACGTTCTGCAATTCACTCAAAAATGTTGGCAAACTGTTGCAAGTGATTCCCTGAAATGTTTTTCGGTGGAAACAGATGGGTTTTTATCATCGGAAACAGAATTAATCCTCGACGTCTGAACAACTTTTTTTGAAAAAATCCCTAAGCCGCGCGGTCACAATTTCTGCTCAAAATCTGACGTTCTGCAATTCACTCAAAAATGTTGGCAAACTGTTGCAAGTGATTCCCTGAAATGTTTTTCGGTGGAAACAGATGGGTTTTTATCATCGGAAACAGAATTAGCCCTTGACGTCTGAACAAATTTTTTTGAAAAAATCCCTAAGCCGCGCGGTCACAATTTCTGCTCAAAATCTGACGTTCTGCAATTCACTCAAAAATGTTGGCAAACTGTTGCAAGTGATCCCCTGAAAGGTTTTTTGGTGGAAACAGATGGGTTTTTATCATCGGAAACAGAATTAGCGCTTGACGTCTGAACAACTTTTTTTGAAAAAATCCCTAAGCCGCGCGGTCACAATTTCTGCTCAAAATCTGACGTTCTGCAATTCACTCAAAAATGTTGGCAAACAGTTGCAAGTGATCCCCTGAAAGGTTTTTTGGTGGAAACAGATGGGTTTTTATCATCGGAAACAGAATTAGCGCTTGACGCCTGAACAACTTTTTTTGAAAAAATCCCTAAGCCGCGCGGTCACAATTTCTGCTCAAAATCTGACGTTCTGCAATTCACTCAAAAATGTTGGCAAACTGTTGCAAGTGATTCCCTGAAATGTTTTTCGGTGGAAACAGATGGGTTTTTATCATCGGAAACAGAATTAGCCCTTGACGTCTGAACAAATTTTTTTGAAAAAATCCCTAAGCCGCGCGGTCACAATTTCTGCTCAAAATCTGACGTTCTGCAATTCACTCAAAAATGTTGGCAAACTGTTGCAAGTGATCCCCTGAAAGGTTTTTTGGTGGAAACAGATGGGTTTTTATCATCGGAAACAGAATTAGCGCTTGACGTCTGAACAACTTTTTTTGAAAAAATCCCTAAGCCGCGCGGTCACAATTTCTGCTCAAAATCTGACGTTCTGCAATTCACTCAAAAATGTTGGCAAACTGTTGCAAGTGATCCCCTGAAAGGTTTTTGGGGGAAACAGATGGGTTTTTATCATCGGAAACAGAATTAGCGCTTGACGCCTGAACAACTTTTTTTGAAAAAATCCCTAAGCCGCGCGGTCACAATTTCTGCTCAAAATCTGACGTTCTGCAATTCACTCAAAAATGTTGGCAAACTGTTGCAAGTGATTCCCTGAAATGTTTTTCGGTGGAAACAGATGGGTTTTTATCATCGGAAACAGAATTAATCCTCGACGTCTGAACAACTTTTTTTGAAAAAATCCCTAAGCCGCGCGGTCACAATTTCTGCTCAAAATCTGACGTTCTGCAATTCACTCAAAAATGTTGGCAAACTGTTGCAAGTGATTCCCTGAAATGTTTTTCGGTGGAAACAGATGGGTTTTTATCATCGGAAACAGAATTAGCCCTTGACGTCTGAACAAATTTTTTTGAAAAAATCCCTAAGCCGCGCGGTCACAATTTCTGCTCAAAATCTGACGTTCTGCAATTCACTCAAAAATGTTGGCAAACTGTTGCAAGTGATCCCCTGAAAGGTTTTTTGGTGGAAACAGATGGGTTTTTATCATCGGAAACAGAATTAGCGCTTGACGTCTGAACAACTTTTTTTGAAAAAATCCCTAAGCCGCGCGGTCACAATTTCTGCTCAAAATCTGACGTTCTGCAATTCACTCAAAAATGTTGGCAAACAGTTGCAAGTGATCCCCTGAAAGGTTTTTTGGTGGAAACAGATGGGTTTTTATCATCGGAAACAGAATTAGCGCTTGACGCCTGAACAACTTTTTTTGAAAAAATCCCTAAGCCGCGCGGTCACAATTTCTGCTCAAAATCTGACGTTCTGCAATTCACTCAAAAATGTTGGCAAACTGTTGCAAGTGATTCCCTGAAATGTTTTTCGGTGGAAACAGATGGGTTTTTATCATCGGAAACAGAATTAGCCCTTGACGTCTGAACAAATTTTTTTGAAAAAATCCCTAAGCCGCGCGGTCACAATTTCTGCTCAAAATCTGACGTTCTGCAATTCACTCAAAAATGTTGGCAAACTGTTGCAAGTGATCCCCTGAAAGGTTTTTTGGTGGAAACAGATGGGTTTTTATCATCGGAAACAGAATTAGCGCTTGACGTCTGAACAACTTTTTTTGAAAAAATCCCTAAGCCGCGCGGTCACAATTTCTGCTCAAAATCTGACGTTCTGCAATTCACTCAAAAATGTTGGCAAACAGTTGCAAGTGATCCCCTGAAAGGTTTTTTGGTGGAAACAGATGGGTTTTTATCATCGGAAACAGAATTAGCGCTTGACGCCTGAACAACTTTTTTTGAAAAAATCCCTAAGCCGCGCGGTCACAATTTCTGCTCAAAATCTGACGTTCTGCAATTCACTCAAAAATGTTGGCAAACTGTTGCAAGTGATTCCCTGAAATGTTTTTCGGTGGAAACAGATGGGTTTTTATCATCGGAAACAGAATTAGCCCTTGACGTCTGAACAACTTTTTTTGAAAAAATCCCTAAGCCGCGCGGTCACAATTTCTGCTCAAAATCTGACGTTCTGCAATTCACTCCAAAATGTTGGCAAACTGTTGCAAGTGATCCCCTGAAAGGTTTTTTGGTGGAAACAGATGGGTTTTTATCATCGGAAACAGAATTAGCGCTTGACGTCTGAACAACTTTTTTTGAAAAAATCCCTAAGCCGCGCGGTCACAATTTCTGCTCAAAATCTGACGTTCTGCAATTCACTCAAAAATGTTGGCAAACAGTTGCAAGTGATCCCCTGAAAGGTTTTTTGGTGGAAACAGATGGGTTTTTATCATCAGAAACAGAATTAGCGCTTGACGCCTGAACAACTTTTTTTGAAAAAATCCCTAAGCCGCGCGGTCACAATTTCTGCTCAAAATCTGACGTTCTGCAATTCACTCAAAAATGTTGGCAAACTGTTGCAAGTGATCCCCTGAAATGTTTTTCGGTGGAAACAGATGGGTTTTTATCGTCGGAAACAGAATTAGCGCTCGACGTCTGAACAACTTTTTGTGAAAAAATCCCTAAGCCGCGCGGTCACAATTTCTGCTCAAAATCTGACGTTCTGCAATTCACTCAAAAATGTTGGCAAACTGTTGAAAGTGATCCCCTGAAATGTTTTTCGGTGGAAACAGATTGGTTTTTACCATCGGAAACAGAATTAATCCTCGACGTCTGAACAACTTTTTTTGAAAAAATCCCTAAACCGCGCGGTCACAATTTCTGCTCAAAATCTGACTTTCTGCAATTCACTCAAAAATGTTGGCAAACTGTTGCAAGTGATCCCCTGAAATGTTTTTCGGTGGAAACAGATGGGTTTTTATCATCGGAAACAGAATTAGCCCTCGACGTCTGAACAACTTTTTTTGAAAAAATCCCTAAGCCGCGCGGTCACAATTTCTGCTCAAAATCTGACGTTCTGCAATTCACTCAAATATGTTGGCAAACTGTTGCAAGTGATCCCCTGAAATGTTTTTTTGGTGGAAACAGATGGGTTTTTATCATCGGAAACAGAATTAGCCCTCGACGTCTGAACAACTTTTTTTGAAAAAATCCCTAAGCCGCGCGGTCACAATTTCTGCTCAAAATCTGACGTTCTGCAATTCACTCAAAAATGCTGGCAAACTGTTGCAAGTGATCCCCTGAAATGTTTTTGGGTGGAAACAGATGGGTTTTTATCATCGGAAACAGAATTAGCGCTTGACGTCTGAACAACTTTTTTTGAAAAAATCCCTAAGCCGCGCGGTCACAATTTCTGCTCAAAATCTGACGTTCTGCAATTCACTCAAAAATGTTGGCAAACAGTTGCAAGTGATCCCCTGAAAGGTTTTTTGGTGGAAACAGATGGGTTTTTATCAACGGAAACAGAATTAGCGCTTGACGCCTGAACAACTTTTTTTGAAAAAATCCCTAAGCCGCGCGGTCACAATTTCTGCTCAAAATCTGACGTTCTGCAATTCACTCAAAAATGTTGGCAAACTGTTGCAAGTGATCCCCTGAAAGGTTTTTTGGTGGAAACAGATGGGTTTTTATCGTCGGAAACAGAATTAGCGCTCGACGTCTGAACAACTTTTTGTGAAAAAATCCCTAAGCCGCGCGGTCACAATTTCTGCTCAAAATCTGACGTTCTGCAATTCACTCAAAAATGTTGGCAAACTGTTGAAAGTGATCCCCTGAAATGTTTTTCGGTGGAAACAGATTGGTTTTTACCATCGGAAACAGAATTAATCCTCGACGTCTGAACAACTTTTTTTGAAAAAATCCCTAAACCGCGCGGTCACAATTTCTGCTCAAAATCTGACGTTCTGCAATTCACTCAAATATGTTGGCAAACTGTTGCAAGTGATCCCCTGAAATGTTTTTTTGGTGGAAACAGATGGGTTTTTATCATCGGAAACAGAATTAGCCCTCGACGTCTGAACAACTTTTTTTGAAAAAATCCCTAAGCCGCGCGGTCACAATTTCTGCTCAAAATCTGACGTTCTGCAATTCACTCAAAAATGCTGGCAAACTGTTGCAAGTGATCCCCTGAAATGTTTTTGGGTGGAAACAGATGGGTTTTTATCATCGGAAACAGAATTAGCCCTCGACGTCTGAACAACTTTTTTTGAAAAAATCCCTAAGCCGCGCGGTCACAATTTCTGCTCAAAATCTGACTTTCTGCAATTCACTCAAAAATGTTGGTAAACTGTTGCAAGTGATCCCCTGAAATGTTTTTCGGTGGAAACAGATGGGTTTTTATCATCCGAAACAGAATTAGCCCTCGACGTCGGAACAACTTTTTTTGAAAAAATAACTAAGCCGCGCGGTCACAATTTCTGCTCAAAATCTGACGTTCTGCAATTCACTCAAAAATGTTGGCAAACTGTTGCAAGTGATTCCCTGAAATGTTTTTTGGTGGAAACAGATGGGTTTTTATCATCGGAAACAGAATTAGCGCTTGACGTCTGAACAACTTTTTTTGAAAAAATCCCTAAGCCGCACGGTCACAATTTCTGCTCAAAATCTGACGTTCTGCAATTCACTAAAAAATGCTGGCAAACTGTTGCAAGTGATCCCCTGAAATGTTTTTGGGTGGAAACAGATGGGTTTTTATAATCGGAAACAGAATTAGCCCTCGACGTCTGAACAACTTTTTTTGAAAAAATCCCTAAGCCGCGCGGTCACAATTTCTGCTCAAAATCTGACGTTCTGCAATTCACTCAAAAATGTTGGCAAACTGTTGCAAGTGATCCCCTGAAATGTTTTTGGGTGGAAACAGATGGGTTTTTATCATCGGAAACAGAATTAGCCCTCGACGTCTGAACAACTTTTTTTGAAAAAATCCCTAAGCCGCGCGGTCACAATTTCTGCTCAAAATCTGACGTTCTGCAATTCACTCAAAAATGCTGGCAAACTGTTGCAAGTGATCCCCTGAAATGCTTTTGGGTGGAAACAGATGGGTTTTTATCATCGGAAACAGAATTAGCCCTCGACGTCTGAACAACTTTTTTTTAAAAAATCACTAAGCCGCGCGGTCACAATTTCTGCTCAAAATCTGACTTTCTGCAATTCACTCAAAAATGCTGGCAAACTGTTGCAAGTGATCCCCTGAAATGTTTTTTGGTGGAAACAGATGGGTTTTTATCATCCGAAAGAGAATTAGCCCTCGACGTCTGAACAATTTTTTTTGAAAAAATCCCTAAGTCGCGCGGTCACAATTTCTGCTCAAAATCTGACGTTCTGCAATTCACTCAAAAATGTTGGCAAACTGTTGCAAGTGATCCCCTGAAATGTTTTCCGGTGGAAACAGATGGGTTTTTATCATCGGAAACAGAATTAGCCCTTGACGTCTGAACAACTTTTTTTGAAAAAATCCCTAAACCGCGCGGTCACAATTTCTGCTCAAAATCTGACGTTCTGCAATTCACTCAAAAATGTTGGCAAACTGTTGCAAGTGATCCCCTGAAAGGTTTTTTGGTGGAAACAGATGGGTTTTTATCATCGGAAACAGAATTAGCGCTTGACGTCTGAACAACTTTTTTTGAAAAAATCCCTAAGCCGCGCGGTCACAATTTCTGTTCAAAATCTGACGTTCTGCAATTCACTCAAAAATGTTGGCAAACTGTTGCAAGTGATCCCCTGAAAGGTTTTTTGGTGGAAACAGATGGGTTTTTATCATCGGAAACAGAATTAGCGCTTGACGTCTGAACAACTTTTTTTGAAAAAATCCCTAAGCCGCGCGGTCACAATTTCTGTTCAAAATCTGACGTTCTGCAATTCACTCAAAAATGTTGGCAAACTGTTGCAAGTGATCCCCTGAAAGGTTTTTTGGTGGAAACAGATGGGTTTTTATCATCGGAAACAGAATTAGCGATTGACGCCTGAACAACTTTTTTTGAAAAAATCCCTAAGCCGCGCGGTCACAATTTATGCTCAAAATCTGACGTTCTGCAATTCACTCAAAAATGTTGGCAAACTGTTGAAAGTGATCCCCTGAAATTTTTTTCGGTGGAAACAGATTGGTTTTTACCATCGGAAACAGAATTAGCCCTCGGCGTCTGAACAACTTTTTTTTGAAAAAATCCCTAAACCGCGCGGTCACAATTTCTGCTCAAAATCTGACTTTCTGCAATTCACTCAAAAATGTTGGCAAACTGTTGCAAGTGATCCCCTGAAATGTTTTCCGGTGGAAACAGATGGGTTTTTATCATCGGAAACAGAATTAGCCCTCGACGTCTGAACAACTTTTTTTGAAAAAATCCCTAAACCGCGCGGTCACAATTTCTACTCAAAATCTGACGTTCTGCAATTCACTCAAAAATGTTGGCAAACTGTTGAAAGTGATCCCCTGAAATGTTTTTCGGTGGAAACAGATTGGTTTTTACCATCGGAAACAGAATTAATCCTCGACGTCTGAACAACTTTTTTTTGAAAAAATCCCTAAACCGCGCGGTCACAATTTCTGCTCAAAATCTGACGTTCTGCAATTCACTAAAAAATGCTGGCAAACTGTTGCAAGTGATCCCCTGAAATGTTTTTGGGTGGAAACAGATGGGTTTTTATAATCGGAAACAGAATTAGCCCTCGACGTCTGAACAACTTTTTTTGAAAAAATCCCTAAGCCGCGCGGTCACAATTTCCGCTCAAAATCTGACGTTCTGCAATTCACTCAAAAATGTTGGCAAACTGTTGCAAGTGATCCCCTGAAATGTTTTTGGGTGGAAACAGATGGGTTTTTATCATCGGAAACAGAATTAGCCCTCGACGTCTGAACAACTTTTTTTGAAAAAATCCCTAAGCCGCGCGGTCACAATTTCTGCTCAAAATCTGACGTTCTGCAATTCACTCAAAAATGCTGGCAAACTGTTGCAAGTGATCCCCTGAAATGCTTTTGGGTGGAAACAGATGGGTTTTTATCATCGGAAACAGAATTAGCCCTCGACGTCTGAACAACTTTTTTTTAAAAAATCACTAAGCCGCGCGGTCACAATTTCTGCTCAAAATCTGACTTTCTGCAATTCACTCAAAAATGCTGGCAAACTGTTGCAAGTGATCCCCTGAAATGTTTTTTGGTGGAAACAGATGGGTTTTTATCATCCGAAAGAGAATTAGCCCTCGACGTCTGAACAATTTTTTTTGAAAAAATCCCTAAGTCGCGCGGTCACAATTTCTGCTCAAAATCTGACGTTCTGCAATTCACTCAAAAATGTTGGCAAACTGTTGCAAGTGATCCCCTGAAATGTTTTCCGGTGGAAACAGATGGGTTTTTATCATCGGAAACAGAATTAGCCCTTGACGTCTGAACAACTTTTTTTGAAAAAATCCCTAAACCGCGCGGTCACAATTTCTGCTCAAAATCTGACGTTCTGCAATTCACTCAAAAATGTTGGCAAACTGTTGCAAGTGATCCCCTGAAAGGTTTTTTGGTGGAAACAGATGGGTTTTTATCATCGGAAACAGAATTAGCGCTTGACGTCTGAACAACTTTTTTTGAAAAAATCCCTAAGCCGCGCGGTCACAATTTCTGTTCAAAATCTGACGTTCTGCAATTCACTCAAAAATGTTGGCAAACTGTTGCAAGTGATCCCCTGAAAGGTTTTTTGGTGGAAACAGATGGGTTTTTATCATCGGAAACAGAATTAGCGCTTGACGCCTGAACAACTTTTTTTGAAAAAATCCCTAAGCCGCGCGGTCACAATTTCTGCTCAAAATCTGACGTTCTGCAATTCACTCAAAAATGTTGGCAAACTGTTGAAAGTGATCCCCTGAAATTTTTTTCGGTGGAAACAGATTGGTTTTTACCATCGGAAACAGAATTAGCCCTCGACGTCTGAACAACTTTTTTTTGAAAAAATCCCTAAACCGCGCGGTCACAATTTCTGCTCAAAATCTGACTTTCTGCAATTCACTCAAAAATGTTGGCAAACTGTTGCAAGTGATCCCCTGAAATGTTTTCCGGTGGAAACAGATGGGTTTTTATCATCGGAAACAGAATTAGCCCTCGACGTCTGAACAACTTTTTTTGAAAAAATCCCTAAACCGCGCGGTCACAATTTCTGCTCAAAATCTGACGTTCTGCAATTCACTCAAAAATGTTGGCAAACTGTTGAAAGTGATCCCCTGAAATGTTTTTCGGTGGAAACAGATTGGTTTTTACCATCGGAAACAGAATTAATCCTCGACGTCTGAACAACTTTTTTTTGAAAAAATCCCTAAACCGCGCGGTCACAATTTCTGCTCAAAATCTGACTTTCTGCAATTCACTCAAAAATGTTGGCAAACTGTTGCAAGTGATCCCCTGAAATGTTTTCCGGTGGAAACAGATGGGTTTTTATCATCGGAAACAGAATTAATCCTCGACGTCTGAACAACTTTTTTTGAAAAAATCCCTAAACCGCGCGGTCACAATTTCTGCTCAAAATCTGACGTTCTGCAATTCACTCAAAAATGTTGGCAAACTGTTGCAAGTGATTCCCTGAAAGGTTTTTTGGTGGAAACAGATGGGTTTTTATCATCGGAAACAGAATTAGCGCTTGACGCCTGAACAACTTTTTTTGAAAAAATCCCTAAGCCGCGCGGTCACAATTTCTGCTCAAAATCTGACGTTCTGCAATTCACTCAAAAATGTTGGCAAACTGTTGAAAGTGATCCCCTGAAATGTTTTTCAGTGGAAACAGATTGGTTTTTACCATCGGAAACAGAATTAGCCCTCGACGTCTGAACAACTTTTTTTTGAAAAAATCCCTAAACCGCGCGGTCACAATTTCTGCTCAAAATCTGACTTTCTGCAATTCACTCAAAAATGTTGGCAAACTGTTGCAAGTGATCCCCTGAAATGTTTTCCGGTGGAAACAGATGGGTTTTTATCATCGGAAACAGAATTAGCCCTCGACGTCTGAACAACTTTTTTTGAAAAAATCCCTAAACCGCGCGGTCACAATTTCTGCTCAAAATCTGACGTTCTGCAATTCACTCAAAAATGTTGGCAAACTGTTGAAAGTGATCCCCTGAAATGTTTTTCGGTGGAAACAGATTGGTTTTTACCATCGGAAACAGAATTAATCCTCGACGTCTGAACAACTTTTTTTTGAAAAAATCCCTAAACCGCGCGGTCACAATTTCTGCTCAAAATCTGACTTTCTGCAATTCACTCAAAAATGTTGGCAAACTGTTGCAAGTGATCCCCTGAAATGTTTTCCGGTGGAAACAGATGGGTTTTTATCATCGGAAACAGAATTAATCCTCGACGTCTGAACAACTTTTTTTGAAAAAATCCCTAAACCGCGCGGTCACAATTTCTGCTCAAAATCTGACGTTCTGCAATTCACTCAAAAATGTTGGCAAACTGTTGCAAGTGATTCCCTGAAATGTTTTTTGGTGGAAACAGATGGGTTTTTATCATCGGAAACAGAATTAGCGCTTGACGTCTGAACAACTTTTTTTGAAAAAATCCCTAAGCCGCGCGGTCACAATTTCTGCTCAAAATCTGACGTTCTGCAATTCACTCAAATATGTTGGCAAACTGTTGCAAGTGATCCCCTGAAATGTTTTTTGGTGGAAACAGATGGGTTTTTATCATCGGAAACAGAATTAGCCCTCGAAGTCTGAACAACTTTTTTTGAAAAAATCCCTAAGCCGCGCGGTCACAATTTCTGCTAAAAATCTGACGTTCTGCAATTCACTCAAAAATGCTGGCAAACTGTTGCAAGTGATCCCCTGAAATGTTTTTCGGTGGAAACAGATGGGTTTTTATCATCGGAAACAGAATTAGCCCTCGACGTCTGAACAACTTTTTTTGAAAAAATCCCTAAGCCGCGCGGTCACAATTTCTGCTCAAAATCTGACTTTCTGCAATTCACTCAAAAATGTTGGCAAACTGTTGCAAGTGATCCCCTGAAATGTTTTTTGGTGGAAACAGATGGGTTTTTATCATCCGAAACAGAATTAGCCCTCGACGTCTGAACAATTTTTTTTGAAAAAATCCCTAAGCCGCGCGGTCACAATTTCTGCTCAAAATCTGACGTTCTGCAATTCACTCAAAAATGTTGGCAAACTGTTGCAATTGATTCCCTGAAATGTTTTTCGGTGGAAACAGATGGGTTTTTATCATCGGAAACAGAATTAGCCCTTGACGTCTGAACAACTTTTTTTGAAAAAATCCCTAAGCCGCGCGGTCACAATTTCTGCTCAAAATCTGACGTTCTGCAATTCACTCAAAAATGTTGGCAAACTGTTGCATGTGATCCCCTGAAAGGTTTTTTGGTGGAAACAGATGGGTTTTTATCATCGGAAACAGAATTAGCGCTTGACGTCTGAACAACTTTTTTTGAAAAAATCCCTAAGCCGCGCGGTCACAATTTCTGTTCAAAATCTGACGTTCTGCAATTCACTCAAAAATGTTGGCAAACTGTTGCAAGTGATCCCCTGAAAGGTTTTTTGGTGGAAACAGATGGGTTTTTATCATCGGAAACAGAATTAGCGCTTGACGCCTGAACAACTTTTTTTGAAAAAATCCCTAAGCCGCGCGGTCACAATTTCTGCTCAAAATCTGACGTTCTGCAATTCACTCAAAAATGTTGGCAAACTGTTGAAAGTGATCCCCTGAAATGTTTTTCGGTGGAAACAGATTGGTTTTTACCATCGGAAACAGAATTAATCCTCGACGTCTGAACAACTTTTTTTTGAAAAAATCCCTAAACCGCGCGGTCACAATTTCTGCTCAAAATCTGACTTTCTGCAATTCACTCAAAAATGTTGGCAAACTGTTGCAAGTGATCCCGTGAAATGTTTTCCGATGGAAACAGATGGGTTTTTATCATCGGAAACAGAATTAGCCCTCGACGTCTGAACAACTTTTTTTGAAAAAATCCCTAAACCGCGCGGTCACAATTTCTGCTCAAAATCTGACGTTCTGCAATTCACTCAAAAATGTTGGCAAACTGTTGCAAGTGATTCCCTGAAATGTTTTTTGGTGGAAACAGATGGGTTTTTATCATCGGAAACAGAATTAGCGCTTGACGTCTGAACAACTTTTTTTGAAAAAATCCCTAAGCCGCGCGGTCACAATTTCTGCTCAAAATCTGACGTTCTGCAATTCACTCAAATATGTTGGCAAACTGTTGCAAGTGATCCCCTGAAATGTTTTTTGGTGGAAACAGATTGGTTTTTATCATCGGAAACAGAATTAGCCCTCGACGTCTGAACAACTTTTTTTGAAAAAATCCCTAAGCCGCGCGGTCACAATTTCTGCTCAAAATCTGACGTTCTGCAATTCACTCAAAAATGCTGGCAAACTGTTGCAAGTGATCCCCTGAAATGTTTTTGGGTGGAAACAGATGGGTTTTTATCATCGGAAACAGAATTAGCCCTCGACGTCTGAACAACTTTTTTTGAAAAAATCCCTAAGCCGCACGGTCACAATTTCTGCTCAAAATCTGACTTTCTGCAATTCACTCAAAAATGTTGGCAAACTGTTGCAAGTGATCCCCTGAAATGTTTTTTGGTGGAAACAGATGGGTTTTTATCATCGGAAACAGAATTAGCCCTTGACGTCTGAAAAACTTTTTTTGAAAAAATCCCTAAGCCGCGCGGTCACAATTTCTGTTCAAAATCTGACGTTCTGCAATTCACTCAAAAATGTTGGCAAACTGTTGCAAGTGATCCCCAGAAAGGTTTTTCGGTGGAAACAGATGGGTTTTTATCATCGGAAACAGAATTAGCCCTTGACGTCTGAACAACTTTTTTTGAAAAAATCCCTAAGCCGCGCGGTCACAATTTCTGTTCAAAATCTGACGTTCTGCAATTCACTCAAAAATGTTGGCAAACTGTTGCAAGTGATCCCCTGAAAGGTTTTTCGGTGGAAACAGATGGGTTTTTATCATCGGAAACAGAATAAGCCCTCGACGTCTGAACAACTTTTTTTGAAAAAATCCCTAAGCCGCGCGGTCACAATTTCTGCTCAAAATCTGACGTTCTGCAATTCACTCAAAAATGTTGGCAAACTGTTGCAAGTGATTCCCTGAAATTATTTTGGTGGAAACAGATGGGTTTTTATCATCAGAAACAGAATTAGCGCTCGACGTCTGAACAATTTTTTTTGAAAAAATCCCTAAGCCGCGCGGTCACAATTTCTGCTCAAAATCTGACTTTCTGCAATTCACTCAAAAATGTTGGCAAACTGTTGCAAGTGATCCCCTGAAATGTTTTTTGGTGGAAACAGATGGGTTTTTATCATCCGAAAAAGAATTAGCCCTCGACGTCTGAACAACTTTTTTTGAAAAAATCCCTAAGCCGCGCGGTCACAATTTCTGTTCAAAATCTGACGTTCTGCAATTCACTCAAAAATGTTGGCAAACTGTTGCAAGTGATCCCCTGAAAGGTTTTTCGGTGGAAACAGATGGGTTTTTATCATCGGAAACAGAATAAGCCCTCGACGTCTGAACAACTTTTTTTGAAAAAATCCCTAAACCGCGCGGTCACAATTTCTGCTCAAAATCTGACGTTCTGCAATTCACTCAAAAATGTTGGCAAACTGTTGCAAGTGACTCCCTGAAATGTTTTTTGGTGGAAACAGATGGGTTTTTATCATCGGAAACAGAATTAGCGCTTGACGTCTGAACAACTTTTTTTGAAAAAATCCCTAAGCCGCGCGGTCACAATTTCTGCTCAAAATCTGACGTTCTGCAATTCACTCAAATATGATGGCAAACTGTTGCAAGTGATCCCCTGAAATGTTTTTTGGTGGAAACAGATGGGTTTTTATCATCGGAAACAGAATTAGCCCTCGACGTCTGAACAACTTTTTTTGAAAAAATCCCTAAGCCGCGCGGTCACAATTTCTGCTCAAAATCTGACGTTCTGCAATTCACTCAAATATGTTGGCAAACTGTTGCAAGTGATCCCCTGAAATGTTTTTTGGTAGAAACAGATGGGTTTTTATCATCGGAAACAGAATTAGCCCTCGACGTATGAACAACTTTTTTTGGAACAATCCCTAAACCGCGCGGTCACAATTTCTGCTCAAAATCTGACTTTCTGCAATTCACTCAAAAATGTTGGCAAACTGTTGCAAGTGATCCCCTGAAATGTTTTTCGGTGGAAACAGATGGGTTTTTATCATCGGAAACAGAATTAGCCCTTGACGTCTGAAAAACTTTTTTTGAAAAAATCCCTAAGCCGCGCGGTCACAATTTCTGTTCAAAATCTGACGTTCTGCAATTCACTCAAAAATGTTGGCAAACTGTTGCAAGTGATCCCCAGAAAGGTTTTTCGGTGGAAACAGATGGGTTTTTATCATCGGAAACAGAATTAGCCCTTGACGTCTGAACAACTTTTTTTGAAAAAATCCCTAAGCCGCGCGGTCACAATTTCTGTTCAAAATCTGACGTTCTGCAATTCACTCAAAAATGTTGGCAAACTGTTGCAAGTGATCCCCTGAAAGGTTTTTCGGTGGAAACAGATGGGTTTTTATCATCGGAAACAGAATAAGCCCTCGACGTCTGAACAACTTTTTTTGAAAAAATCCCTAAGCCGCGCGGTCACAATTTCTGCTCAAAATCTGACGTTCTGCAATTCACTCAAAAATGTTGGCAAACTGTTGCAAGTGATTCCCTGAAATTATTTTGGTGGAAACAGATGGGTTTTTATCATCAGAAACAGAATTAGCGCTCGACGTCTGAACAATTTTTTTTGAAAAAATCCCTAAGCCGCGCGGTCACAATTTCTGCTCAAAATCTGACTTTCTGCAATTCACTCAAAAATGTTGGCAAACTGTTGCAAGTGATCCCCTGAAATGTTTTTTGGTGGAAACAGATGGGTTTTTATCATCCGAAAAAGAATTAGCCCTCGACGTCTGAACAACTTTTTTTGAAAAAATCCCTAAGCCGCGCGGTCACAATTTCTGCTCAAAATCTGACGTTCTGCAATTCACTCAAAAATGTTGGCAAACTGTTGCAAATGATTCCCTGAAATGTTTTTCGGTGGAAACAGATGGGTTTTTATCATCGGAAACAGAATTAGCCCTTGACGTCTGAACAACTTTTTTTGAAAAAATCCCTAAGCCGCGCGGTCACAATTTCTGTTCAAAATCTGACGTTCTGCAATTCACTCAAAAATGTTGGCAAACTGTTGCAAGTGATCCCCTGAAAGGTTTTTCGGTGGAAACAGATGGGTTTTTATCATCGGAAACAGAATAAGCCCTCGACGTCTGAACAACTTTTTTTGAAAAAATCCCTAAACCGCGCGGTCACAATTTCTGCTCAAAATCTGACGTTCTGCAATTCACTCAAAAATGTTGGCAAACTGTTGCAAGTGACTCCCTGAAATGTTTTTTGGTGGAAACAGATGGGTTTTTATCATCGGAAACAGAATTAGCGCTTGACGTCTGAACAACTTTTTTTGAAAAAATCCCTAAGCCGCGCGGTCACAATTTCTGCTCAAAATCTGACGTTCTGCAATTCACTCAAATATGATGGCAAACTGTTGCAAGTGATCCCCTGAAATGTTTTTTGGTGGAAACAGATGGGTTTTTATCATCAGAAACAGAATTAGCGCTCGACGTCTGAACAACTTTTTTTGAAAAAATCCCTAAGCCGCGCGGTCACAATTTCTGCTCAAAATCTGACGTTCTGCAATTCACTCAAAAATGTTGGCAAACTGTTGCAAGTGATCCCCTGAAATGTTTTTCAGTTGAAACAGATGGGTTTTTAGCATTGGAAACAGAATTAGCCCTTGACGTCTGAACAACTTTTTTTGAAAAAATCCCTAAGCCGCGCGGTCACGATTTCTGCTCAAAATCTGACGTTCTGCAATTCACTCAAAAATGTTGGCAAACTGTTGCAAGTGATCCCCTGAAAGATTTTTCGGTGGAAACAGATGGGTTTTTATCATCGGAAACAGAATTAGCCCTCGACGTCTGAACAACTTTTTTTGAAAAAATCCCTAAGCCGCGCGGTCACAATTTCTGCTCAAAATCTGACGTTCTGCAATTCACTCAAAAATGCTGGCAAACTGTTGCAAGTGATCCCCTGAAATGTTTTTGGGTGGAAACAGATGGGTTTTTATCATCGGAAACAGAATTAGCCCTCGACGTCTGAACAACTTTTTTTGAAAAAATCCCTAAGCCGCGCGGTCACAATTTCTGCTCAAAATCTGACTTTCTGCAATTCACTCAAAAATGTTGGCAAACTGTTGCAAGTGATCCCCTGAAATGTTTTTTGGTGGAAACAGATGGGTTTTTAGCATCGGAAACAGAATTAGCCCTCGACGTCTGAACAACTTTTTTTGAAAAAATCCCTAAGCCGCGCGGTCACAATTTCTGCTCAAAATCTGACGTTCTGCAATTCACTCAAAAATGTTGGCAAACTGTTGCAAGTGATTCCCTGAAATGTTTTTCGGTGGAAACAGATGGGTTTTTAGCATCGGAAACAGAATTAGCCCTTGACGTCTGAACTACTTTTTTTGAAAAAAATCCCTAAGCCGCGCGGTCACAATTTCTGCTCAAAATCTGACGTTCTGCAATTCACTCAAAAATGTTGGCAAACTGCTGCAAGTGATCCACTGAAATGTTTTTGGGTGGAAACAGATGGGTTTTTATCATCGGAAACAGAATTAGCCCTCGACGTCTGAACAACTTTTTTTGAAAAAATCCCTAAGCCGCGCGGTCACAATTTCTGCTCAAAATCTGACGTTCTGCAATTCACTCAAAAATGTTGGCAAACTGTTGCAAGTGATCCCCTGAAATGTTTTTCGGTGGAAACAGATGGGTTTTTAGCATTGGAAACAGAATTAGCCCTCGACGTCTGAACAACTTTTTTTTGAAAAAATCCCTAAGCCGCGCGGTCACGATTTCTGCTCAAAATCTGACGTTCTGCAATTCACTCAAAAATGTTGGCAAACTGTTGAAAGTGATCCCCTGGACGATTTTTCGGAGGAAAAAGATGGGTTTTTATCATCGGAAACAGAATTAGCCTTCGACGTCTGAACAACTTTTTTTGAAAAAATCCCTAAGCCGCGCGGTCACAATTTCTGCTCAAAATCTGACGTTCTGCAATTCACTCAAAAATGTTGGCAAACTGTTGCAAGTGATCCCCTGAAATGTTTTTCGGTGGAAATTGATGGGTTTTTATCATCGGAAACAGAATTAGCCCTTGACGTCTGAACAACTTTTTTTGAAAAAATCCCTAAGCCGCGCGGTCACAATTTCTGCTCAAAATCTGACGTTCTGCAATTCACTCAAAAATGTTGGCAAACTGTTGCAATTGATCCCCTGAAATGTTTTTCAGTGGAAACAGATGGGTTTTTAGCATCAGAAACAGAATTAGCCCTTGACGTCTGAACTACTTTTTTTGAAAAAAATCCCTAAGCCGCGCGGTCACAATTTCTGCTCAAAATCTGACGTTCTGCAATTCACTCAAAAATGTTGGCAAACTGCTGCAAGTGATCCCCTGAAATGTTTTTGGGTGGAAACAGATGGGTTTTTATCATCGGAAACAGAATTAGCCCTCGACGTCTGAACAACTTTTTTTGAAAAAATCCCTAAGCCGCGCGGTCACAATTTCTGCTCAAAATCTGACGTTCTGCAATTCACTCAAAAATGTTGGCAAACTGTTGCAAGTGATCCCCTGAAATGTTTTTCGGTGGAAACAGATGGGTTTTTAGCATTGTAAACAGAATTAGCCCTTGACGTCTGAACAACATTTTTTTGAAAAAATCCCTAAGCCGCGCGGTCACGATTTCTGCTCAAAATCTGACGTTCTGCAATTCACTCAAAAATGTTGGCAAACTGTTGCAAGTGATTCCCTGAAATGTTTTTGGGTGGAAACAGATGGGTTTTTAGCATCGGAAACAGAATTAGCCCTTGACGTCTGAACTACTTTTTTGAAAAAAATCCCTAAGCCGCGCGGTCACAATTTCTGCTCAAAATCTGACGTTCTGCAATTCACTCAAAAATGTTGGCAAACTGCTGCAAGTGATCCACTGAAATGTTTTTGGGTGGAAACAGATGGGTTTTTATCATCGGAAACAGAATTAGCCCTCGACGTCTGAACAACTTTTTTTGAAAAAATCCCTAAGCCGCGCGGTCACAATTTCTGCTCAAAATCTGACGTTCTGCAATTCACTCAAAAATGTTGGCAAACTGTTGCAAGTGATCCCCTGAAATGTTTTTCGGTGGAAACAGATGGGTTTTTAGCATTGGAAACAGAATTAGCCCTTGACGTCTGAACAACTTTTTTTTGAAAAAATCCCTAAGCCGCGCGGTCACGATTTCTGCTCAAAATCTGACGTTCTGCAATTCACTCAAAAATGTTGGCAAACTGTTGAAAGTGATCCCCTGGACGATTTTTCGGAGGAAAAAGATGGGTTTTTATCATCGGAAACAGAATTCGCCCTTGACGTCTGAACAACTTTTTTTGAAAAAATCCCTAAGCCGCGCGGTCACTATTTCTGCTCAAAATCTGACGTTCTGCAATTCACTCAAAAATGTTGGCAAACTGTTGCAAGTGATCCCCTGAAATGTTTTTCAGTGGAAACAGATGGGTTTTTAGCATCAGAAACAGAATTAGCCCTTGACGTCTGAACTACTTTTTTTGAAAAAAATCCCTAAGCCGCGCGGTCACAATTTCTGCTCAAAATCTGACGTTCTGCAATTCACTCAAAAATGTTGGCAAACTGCTGCAAGTGATCCACTGAAATGTTTTTGGGTGGAAACAGATGGGTTTTTATCATCGGAAACAGAATTAGCCCTCGACGTCTGAACAACTTTTTTTGAAAAAATCCCTAAGCCGCGCGGTCACAATTTCTGCTCAAAATCTGACGTTCTGCAATTCACTCAAAAATGTTGGCAAACTGTTGCAAGTGATCCCCTGAAATGTTTTTCGGTGGAAACAGATGGGTTTTTAGCATTGGAAACAGAATTAGCCCTTGACGTCTGAACAACTTTTTTTTGAAAAAATCCCTAAGCCGCGCGGTCACGATTTCTGCTCAAAATCTGACGTTCTGCAATTCACTCAAAAATGTTGGCAAACTGTTGAAAGTGATCCCCTGGACGATTTTTCGGAGGAAAAAGATGGGTTTTTATCATCGGAAACAGAATTAGCCCTCGACGTCTGAACAACTTTTTTTGAAAAAATCCCTAAGCCGCGCGGTCACAATTTCTGCTCAAAATCTGACGTTCTGCAATTCACTCAAAAATGTTGGCAAACTGTTGCAAGTGATCCCCTGAAATGTTTTTCGGTGGAAATTGATGGGTTTTTATCATCGGAAACAGAATTAGCCCTTGACGTCTGAACAACTTTTTTTGAAAAAATCCCTAAGCCGCGCGGTCACTATTTCTGCTCAAAATCTGACGTTCTGCAATTCACTCAAAAATGTTGGAAAACTGTTGCAAGTGATCCCCTGAAATGTTTTTCAGTGGAAACAGATGGGTTTTTAGCATCAGAAACAGAATTAGCCCTTGACGTCTGAACTACTTTTTTTGAAAAAAATCCCTAAGCCGCGCGGTCACAATTTCTGCTCAAAATCTGACGTTCTGCAATTCACTCAAAAATGTTGGCAAACTGCTGCAAGTGATCCCCTGAAATGTTTTTGGGTGGAAACAGATGGGTTTTTATCATCGGAAACAGAATTAGCCCTCGACGTCTGAACAACTTTTTTTGAAAAAATCCCTAAGCCGCGCGGTCACAATTTCTGCTCAAAATCTGACGTTCTGCAATTCACTCAAAAATGTTGGCAAACTGTTGCAAGTGATTCCCTGAAATGTTTTTCGGTGGAAACAGATGGGTTTTTAGCATCGGAAACAGAATTAGCCCTTGACGTCTGAACTACTTTTTTTGAAAAAAATCCTTAAGCCGCGCGGTCACAATTTCTGCTCAAAATCTGACGTTCTGCAATTCACTCAAAAATGTTGGCAAACTGCTGCAAGTGATCCCCTGAAATGTTTTTGGGTGGAAACAGATGGGTTTTTATCATCGGAAACAGAATTAGCCCTCGACGTCTGAACAATTTTTTTTGAAAAAATCCCTAAGCCGCGCGGTCACAATTTCTGCTCAAAATCTGACGTTCTGCAATTCACTCAAAAATGTTGGCAAACTGTTGCAAGTGATCCCCTGAAATGTTTTTCGGTTGAAACAGATGGGTTTTTAGCATTGGAAACAGAATTAGCCTTTGACGTCTGAACAACTTTTTTTGAAAAAATCCCTAAGCCGCGCGGTCACGATTTCTGCTCAAAATCTGACGTTCTGCAATTCACTCAAAAATGTTGGCAAACTGTTGAAAGTGATCCCCCGAAAGATTTTTCAGTGGAAACAGATGGGTTTTTATCATCGGAAACAGAATTAGCCCTCGACGTCTGAACAACTTTTTTTGAAAAAATCCCTAAGCCGCGCGGTCACAATTTCTGCTCAAAATCTGACGTTCTGCAATTCACTCAAAAATGTTGGCAAACTGTTGCAAGTGATCCCCTGAAATGTTTTTCGGTGGAAATTGATGGGTTTTTATCATCGGAAACAGAATTAGCCCTTGACGTCTGAACAACTTTTTTTGAAAAAATCCCTAAGCCGCGCGGTCACAATTTCTGCTCAAAATCTGACGTTCTGCAATTCACTCAAAAATGTTGGCAAACTGTTGCAAGTGATTCCCTGAAATGTTTTTCGGTGGAAACAGATGGGTTTTTAGCATCGGAAACAGAATTAGCCCTTGACGTCTGAACTACTTTTTTTGAAAAAAATCCTTAAGCCGCGTGGTCACAATTTCTGCTCAAAATCTGACGTTCTGCAATTCACTCAAAAATGTTGGCAAACTGCTGCAAGTGATCCCCTGAAATGTTTTTGGGTGGAAACAGATGGGTTTTTATCATCGGAAACAGAATTAGCCCTCGACGTATGAACAACTTTTTTTGAAAAAATCCCTAAGCCGCGCGGTCACAATTTCTGCTCAAAATCTGACGTTCTGCAATTCACTCAAAAATGTTGGCAAACTGTTGCAAGTGATCCCCTGAAATGTTTTTCGGTTGAAACAGATGGGTTTTTAGCATTGGAAACAGAATTAGCCTTTGACGTCTGAACAACTTTTTTTGAAAAAATCCCTAAGCGGCGCGGTCACGATTTCTGCTCAAAATCTGACGTTCTGCAATTCACTCAAAAATGTTGGCAAACTGTTGAAAGTGATCCCCCGAAAGATTTTTCGGTGGAAACAGATGGGTTTTTATCATCGGAAACAGAATTAGCCCTCGACGTCTGAACAACTTTTTTTGAAAAAATCCCTAAGCCGCGCGGTCACAATTTCTGCTCAAAATCTGACGTTCTGCAATTCACTCAAAAATGTTGGCAAACTGTTGCAAGTGATCCCCTGAAATGTTTTTCGGTGGAAATTGATGGGTTTTTATCATCGGAAACAGTATTAGCCCTTGACGTCTGAACAACTTTTTTTGAAAAAATCCCTAAGCCGCGCGGTCACAATTTCTGCTCAAAATCTGACGTTCTGCAATTCACTCAAAAATGTTGGCAAACTGTTGCAAGTGATCCCCTGAAATGTTTTTCAGTGGAAACAGATGGGTTTTTAGCATCAGAAACAGAATTAGCCCTTGACGTCTGAACTACTTTTTTTGAAAAAAATCCCTAAGCCGCGCGGTCACAATTTCTGCTCAAAATCTGACGTTCTGCAATTCACTCAAAAATGTTGGCAAACTGCTGCAAGTGATCCCCTGAAATGTTTTTGGGTGGAAACAGATGGGTTTTTATCATCGGAAACAGAATTAGCCCTCGACGTCTGAACAACTTTTTTTGAAAAAATCCCTAAGCCGCGCGGTCACAATTTCTGCTCAAAATCTGACGTTCTGCAATTCACTCAAAAATGTTGGCAAACTGTTGCAAGTGATCCCCTGAAATGTTTTTCGGTGGAAACAGATGGGTTTTTAGCATTGGAAACAGAATTAGCCCTTGACGTCTGAACAACTTTTTTTTGAAAAAATCCCTAAGCCGCGCGGTCACGATTTCTGCTCAAAATCTGACGTTCTGCAATTCACTCAAAAATGTTGGCAAACTGTTGAAAGTGATCCCCTGAAAGATTTTTCGGTGGAAACAGATGGGTTTTTATCATCGGAAACAGAATTAGCCCTCGACGTCTGAACAACTTTTTTTGAAAAAATCCCTAAGCCGCGCGGTCACAATTTCTGCTCAAAATCTGACGTTCTGCAATTCACTCAAAAATGCTGGCAAACTGTTGCAAGTGATCCCCTGAAATGTTTTTGGGTGGAAACAGATGGGTTTTTATCATCGGAAACAGAATTAGCCCTCGACGTCTGAACAACTTTTTTTGAAAAAATCCCTAAGCCGCGCGGTCACAATTTTGCTCAAAATCTGACTTTCTGCAATTCACTCAAAAATGTTGGCAAACTGTTGCAAGTGATCCCCTGAAATGTTTTTTGGTGGAAACAGATGGGTTTTTATCATCCGAAACAGAATTAGCCCTCGACGTCTGAACAACTTTTTTTGAAAAAATCCCTAAGCCGCGCGGTCACAATTTCTGCTCAAAATCTGACGTTCTGCAATTCACTCAAAAATGTTGGCAAACTGTTGCAAGTGATTCCCTGAAATGTTTTTCAGTGGAAACAGATGGGTTTTTAGCATCGGAAACAGAATTAGCCCTTGACGTCTGAACTACTTTTTTTGAAAAAAATCCCTAAGCCGCGCGGTCACAATTTCTGCTCAAAATCTGACGTTCTGCAATTCACTCAAAAATGCTGGTAAACTGTTGCAAGTGATCCCCTGAAATGTTTTTGGGTGGAAACAGATGGGTTTTTATCATCGGAAACAGAATTAGCCCTCGACGTATGAACAACTTTTTTTGAAAAAATCCCTAAGCCGCGCGGTCACAATTTCTGATCAAAATCTGACGTTCTGCAATTCACTCAAAAATGTTGGCAAACTGTTGCAAGTGATTCCCTGAAATGTTTTTCGGTGGAAACAGATGGGTTTTTAGCATCGGAAACAGAATTAGCCCTTGACGTCTGAACTACTTTTTTTGAAAAAAATCCCTAAGCCGCGCGGTCACAATTTCTGCTCAAAATCTGACGTTCTGCAATTCACTCAAAAATGTTGGCAAACTGTTGCAAGTGATCCCCTGAAATGTTTTTCGGTGGAAACAGATGGGTTTTTAGCATTGGAAACAGAATTAGCCTTTGACGTCTGAACAACTTTTTTTGAAAAAATCCCTAAGCGGCGCGGTCACGATTTCTGCTCAAAATCTGACGTTCTGCAATTCACTCAAAAATGTTGGCAAACTGTTGAAAGTGATCCCCCGAAAGATTTTTCGGTGGAAACAGATGGGTTTTTATCATCGGAAACAGAATTAGCCCTCGACGTCTGAACAACTTTTTTTGAAAAAATCCCTAAGCCGCGCGGTCACAATTTCTGCTCAAAATCTGACGTTCTGCAATTCACTCAAAAATGTTGGCAAACTGTTGCAAGTGATCCCCTGAAATGTTTTTCGGTGGAAATTGATGGGTTTTTATCATCGGAAACAGTATTAGCCCTTGACGTCTGAACAACTTTTTTTGAAAAAATCCCTAAGCCGCGCGGTCACAATTTCTGCTCAAAATCTGACGTTCTGCAATTCACTCAAAAATGTTGGCAAACTGTTGCAATTGATCCCCTGAAATGTTTTTCAGTGGAAACAGATGGGTTTTTAGCATCAGAAACAGAATTAGCCCTTGACGTCTGAACTACTTTTTTTGAAAAAAATCCCTAAGCCGCGCGGTCACAATTTCTGCTCAAAATCTGACGTTCTGCAATTCACTCAAAAATGTTGGCAAACTGCTGCAAGTGATCCCCTGAAATGTTTTTGGGTGGAAACAGATGGGTTTTTATCATCGGAAACAGAATTAGCCCTCGACGTCTGAACAACTTTTTTTGAAAAAATCCCTAAGCCGCGCGGTCACAATTTCTGCTCAAAATCTGACGTTCTGCAATTCACTCAAAAATGTTGGCAAACTGTTGCAAGTGATCCCCTGAAATGTTTTTCGGTGGAAACAGATGGGTTTTTAGCATTGGAAACAGAATTAGCCCTTGACGTCTGAACAACTTTTTTTTGAAAAAATCCCTAAGCCGCGCGGTCACGATTTCTGCTCAAAATCTGACGTTCTGCAATTCACTCAAAAATGTTGGCAAACTGTTGCAAGTGATTCCCTGAAATGTTTTTGGGTGGAAACAGATGGGTTTTTAGCATCGGAAACAGAATTAGCCCTTGACGTCTGAACTACTTTTTTTGAAAAAAATCCCTAAGCCGCGCGGTCACAATTTCTGCTCAAAATCTGACGTTCTGCAATTCACTCAAAAATGTTGGCAAACTGCTGCAAGTGATCCACTGAAATGTTTTTGGGTGGAAACAGATGGGTTTTTATCATCGGAAACAGAATTAGCCCTCGACGTCTGAACAACTTTTTTTGAAAAAATCCCTAAGCCGCGCGGTCACAATTTCTGCTCAAAATCTGACGTTCTGCAATTCACTCAAAAATGTTGGCAAACTGCTGCAAGTGATCCACTGAAATGTTTTTGGGTGGAAACAGATGGGTTTTTATCATCGGAAACAGAATTAGCCCTCGACGTCTGAACAACTTTTTTTGAAAAAATCCCTAAGCCACGCGGTCACGATTTCTGCTCAAAATCTGACGTTCTGCAATTCACTCAAAAATGTTGGCAAACTGTTGAAAGTGATCCCCTGGACGATTTTTCGGAGGAAAAAGATGGGTTTTTATCATCGGAAACAGAATTAGCCCTCGACGTATGAACAACTTTTTTTGAAAAAATCCCTAAGCCGCGCGGTCACAATTTCTGCTCAAAATCTGACGTTCTGCAATTCACTCAAAAATGTTGGCAAACTGTTGCAAGTGATTCCCTGAAATGTTTTTCGGTGGAAACAGATGGGTTTTTAGCATCGGAAACAAAATTAGCCCTTGACGTCTGAACTACTTTTTTTGAAAAAAATCCCTAAGCCGCGCGGTCACAATTTCTGCTCAAAATCTGACGTTCTGCAATTCACATAAAAATGTTGGCAAACTACTGCAAATGATCCACTGAAATGTTTTTGGGTGGAAACAGATGGGTTTTTATCATCGGAAACAGAATTAGCCCTCGACGTCTGAACAACTTTTTTTGAAAAAATCCCTAAGCCGCGCGGTCACAATTTCTGCTCAAAATCTGACGTTCTGCAATTCACTCAAAAATGTTGGCAAACTGTTGCAAGTGATCCCCTGAAATGTTTTTCGGTGGAAACAGATGGGTTTTTAGCATTGGAAACAGAATTAGCCCTTGACGTCTGAACAACTTTTTTTTGAAAAAATCCCTAAGACGCGCGGTCACGATTTCTGGTCAAAATCTGACGTTCTGCAATTCACTCAAAAATGTTGGCAAACTGTTGAAAGTGATCCCCTGAAAGATTTTTCGGTGGAAAAAGATGGGTTTTTATCATCGGAAACAGAATTAGCCCTCGACGTCTGAACAACTTTTTTTGAAAAAATCCCTAAGCCGCGCGGTCACAATTTCTGCTCAAAATCTGACTTTCTGCAATTCACTCAAAAATGTTGGCAAACTGTTGCAAGTGATCCCCTGAAATGTTTTTCGGTGGAAATTGATGGGTTTTTATCATCGGAAACAGAATTAGCCCTCGACGTCTGAACAACTTTTTTTGAAAAAATCCCTAAGCCGCGCGGTCACAATTTCTGCTCAAAATCTGACGTTCTGCAATTCACTCAAAAATGTTGGCAAACTGTTGCAAGTGATCCCCTGAAATGTTTTTGGGTGGAAACAGATGGGTTTTTATCATCCGAAGCAGAATTAGCCCTCGACGTCTGAACAACTTTTTTTGAAAAAATCCCTAAGCCGCGCGGTCACAATTTCTGCTCAAAATCTGACGTTCTGCAATTCACTCAAATATGCTGGCAAACTGTTGCAAGTGATCCCCTGAAATGTTTTTAGGTGGAAACAGATGGGTTTTTATCATCGGAAACAGAATTATCCCTCGACGTCTGAACAACTTTTTTTGAAAAAATCCCTAAGCCGCGCGGTCACAATTTCTGCTCAAAATCTGACGTTCTGCAATTCACTCAAAAATGTTGGCAAACTGTTGCAAGTGATCCCCTGAAATGTTTTTCGGTGGAAACAGATGGGTTTTTAGCATTGGAAACAGAATTAGCCCTTGACGTCTGAACAACTTTTTTTTGAAAAAATCCCTAAGCCGCGCGGTCACGATTTCTGGTCAAAATCTGACGTTCTGCGATTCACTCAAAAATGTTGGCAAACTGTTGAAAGTGATCCCCTGAAAGATTTTTCGGTGGAAAAAGATGGGTTTTTATCATCGGAAACAGAATTAGCCCTCGACGTCTGAACAACTTTTTTTGAAAAAATCCCTAAGCCGCGCGGTCACAATTTCTGCTCAAAATCTGACTTTCTGCAATTCACTCAAAAATGTTGGCAAACTGTTGCAAGTGATCCCCTGAAATGTTTTTCGGTGGAAATTGATGGGTTTTTATCATCGGAAACAGAATTAGCCCTCGACGTCTGAACAACTTTTTTTGAAAAAATCCCTAAGCCGCGCGGTCACAATTTCTGCTTAAAATCTGACGTTCTGCAATTCACTCAAAAATGTTGGCAAACTGTTGCAAGTGATCTCCTGAAATGTTTTTCGGTGGAAACAGATGGGTTTTTAGCATCGGAAACAGAATTAGCCCTTGACGTCTGAACTACTTTTTTTGAAAAAAATCCCTAAGCCGCGCGGTCACAATTTCTGCTCAAAATCTGACGTTCTGCAATTCACTCAAAAATGTTGGCAAACTGTTGCAAGTGATCCCCTGAAATGTTTTTGGGTGGAAACAGATGGGTTTATATCATCCGAAAGAGAATTAGCCCTCGACGTCTGACCACCTTTTTTTCAAAAAATCCCTAAGCCGCGCGGTCACAATTTCTGCTCAAAATCTGACGTTCTGCAATTCACTCAAAAATGTTGGCAAACTGTTGCAAGTGATCCCCTGAAATGTTTTTCGGTGGAAACAGATGGGTTTTTATCATCCGAAACAGAATTAGCCCTCGACGTCTGAACAACTTTTTTTGAAAAAATCCCTAAGCCGCGCGGTCACAATTTCTGCTCAAAATCTGACGTACTGCAATTCACTCAAAAATGTTGGCAAACTGTTGCAAGTGATCCCCTGAAATGTTTTTCGGTGGAAACAGATGGGTTTTTATCATCGGAAACAGAATTAGCGCTTGACGTCTGAACACCTTTTTTTGAAAAAATCCCTAAGCCGCGCGGTCACAATTTCTGCTCAAAATCTGACGTTCTGCAATTCACTCAAAAATGCTGGCAAACTGTTGCAAGTGATCCCCTGAAATGTTTTTCGGTGGAAACAGATGGGTTTTTATCATCGGAAACAGAATTAGCCCTCGACGTCTGAACAACTTTTTTTGAAAAAATCCCTAAGCCGCGCGGTCACAATTTCTGCTCAAAATCTGACGTTCTGCAATTCACTCAAAAATGTTGGCAAACTGTTGCAAGTGATTCCCTGAAATGTTTTATGGTGGAAACAGATGGGTTTTTATCATCGGAAACAGAATTAGCGCTTGACGTCTGAATAACTTTTTTTGAAAAAATCCCTAAGCCGCGCGGTCACAAATTCTGCTCAAAATCTGACGTTCTGCAATTCACATAAAAATGTTGGCAAACTACTGCAAATGATCCACTGAAAGGTTTTTGGGTGGAAACAGATGGGTTTTTATCATCGGAAACAGAATTAGCCCTCGACGTCTGAACAACTTTTTTTGAAAAAATCCCTAAGCCGCGCGGTCACAATTTCTGCTCAAAATCTGACGTTCTGCAATTCACTCAAAAATGTTGGCAAACTGTTGCAAGTGATCCCCTGAAATGTTTTTCGGTGGAAACAGATGGGTTTTTAGCATTGGAAACAGAATTAGCCCTTGACGTCTGAACAACTTTTTTTTGAAAAAATCCCTAAGACGCGCGGTCACGATTTCTGGTCAAAATCTGACGTTCTGCAATTCACTCAAAAATGTTGGCAAACTGTTGAAAGTGATCCCCTGAAAGATTTTTCGGTGGAAAAAGATGGGTTTTTATCATCGGAAACAGAATTAGCCCTCGACGTCTGAACAACTTTTTTTGAAAAAATCCCTAAGCCGCGCGGTCACAATTTCTGCTCAAAATCTGACTTTCTGCAATTCACTCAAAAATGTTGGCAAACTGTTGCAAGTGATCCCCTGAAATGTTTTTCGGTGGAAATTGATGGGTTTTTATCATCGGAAACAGAATTAGCCCTCGACGTCTGAAAACTTTTTTTGAAAAAATCCCTAAGCCGCGCGGTCACAATTTCTGCTCAAAATCTGACGTTCTGCAATTCACTCAAAAATGTTGGCAAACTGTTGCAAGTGATCCCCTGAAATGTTTTTGGGTGGAAACAGATGGGTTTTTATCATCCGAAGCAGAATTAGCCCTCGACGTCTGAACAACTTTTTTTGAAAAAATCCCTAAGCCGCGCGGTCACAATTTCTGCTCAAAATCTGACGTTCTGCAATTCACTCAAATATGCTGGCAAACTGTTGCAAGTGATCCCCTGAAATGTTTTTGGGTGGAAACAGATGGGTTTTTATCATCGGAAACAGAATTATCCCTCGACGTCTGAACAACTTTTTTTGAAAAAATCCCTAAGCCGCGCGGTCACAATTTCTGCTCAAAATCTGACGTTCTGCAATTCACTCAAAAATGTTGGCAAACTGTTGCAAGTGATCCCCTGAAATGTTTTTCGGTGGAAACAGATGGGTTTTTAGCATTGGAAACAGAATTAGCCCTTGACGTCTGAACAACTTTTTTTTGAAAAAATCCCTAAGCCGCGCGGTCACGATTTCTGGTCAAAATCTGACGTTCTGCAATTCACTCAAAAATGTTGGCAAACTGTTGAAAGTGATCCCCTGAAAGATATTTCGGTGGAAAAAGATGGGTTTTTATCATCGGAAACAGAATTAGCCCTCGACGTCTGAACAACTTTTTTTGAAAAAATCCCTAAGCCGCGCGGTCACAATTTCTGCTCAAAATCTGACTTTCTGCAATTCACTCAAAAATGTTGGCAAACTGTTGCAAGTGATCCCCTGAAATGTTTTTCGGTGGAAATTGATGGGTTTTTATCATCGGAAACAGAATTAGCCCTCGACGTCTGAACAACTTTTTTTTGAAAAAATCCCTAAGCCGCGCGGTCACGATTTCTGGTCAAAATCTGACGTTCTGCGATTCACTCAAAAATGTTGGCAAACTGTTGAAAGTGATCCCCTGAAAGATTTTTCGGTGGAAAAAGATGGGTTTTTATCATCGGAAACAGAATTAGCCCTCGACGTCTGAACAACTTTTTTTGAAAAAATCCCTAAGCCGCGCGGTCACAATTTCTGCTCAAAATCTGACTTTCTGCAATTCACTCAAAAATGTTGGCAAACTGTTGCAAGTGATCCCCTGAAATGTTTTTCGGTGGAAATTGATGGGTTTTTATCATCGGAAACAGAATTAGCCCTCGACGTCTGAACAACTTTTTTTGAAAAAATCCCTAAGCCGCGCGGTCACAATTTCTGCTTAAAATCTGACGTTCTGCAATTCACTCAAAAATGTTGGCAAACTGTTGCAAGTGATCTCCTGAAATGTTTTTCGGTGGAAACAGATGGGTTTTTAGCATCGGAAACAGAATTAGCCCTTGACGTCTGAACTACTTTTTTTGAAAAAAATCCCTAAGCCGCGCGGTCACAATTTCTGCTCAAAATCTGACGTTCTGCAATTCACTCAAAAATGTTGGCAAACTGTTGCAAGTGATCCCCTGAAATGTTTTTGGGTGGAAACAGATGGGTTTATATCATCCGAAAGAGAATTAGCCCTCGACGTCTGACCACCTTTTTTTCAAAAAATCCCTAAGCCGCGCGGTCACAATTTCTGCTCAAAATCTGACGTTCTGCAATTCACTCAAAAATGTTGGCAAACTGTTGCAAGTGATCCCCTGAAATGTTTTTCGGTGGAAACAGATGGGTTTTTATCATCCGAAACAGAATTAGCCCTCGACGTCTGAACAACTTTTTTTGAAAAAATCCCTAAGCCGCGCGGTCACAATTTCTGCTCAAAATCTGACGTACTGCAATTCACTCAAAAATGTTGGCAAACTGTTGCAAGTGATCCCCTGAAATGTTTTTCGGTGGAAACAGATGGGTTTTTATCATCGGAAACAGAATTAGCCCTCGACGTCTGAACAACTTTTTTTGAAAAAATCCCTAAGCCGCGCGGTCACAATTTCTGCTCAAAATCTGACGTTCTGCAATTCACTCAAAAATGCTGGCAAACTGTTGCAAGTGATCCCCTGAAATGTTTTTCGGTGGAAACAGATGGGTTTTTATCATCGGAAACAGAATTAGCCCTCGACGTCTGAACAACTTTTTTTGAAAAAATCCCTAAGCCGCGCGGTCACAATTTCTGCTCAAAATCTGACGTTCTGCAATTCACTCAAAAATGTTGGCAAACTGTTGCAAGTGATTCCCTGAAATGTTTTATGGTGGAAACAGATGGGTTTTTATCATCGGAAACAGAATTAGCGCTTGACGTCTGAATAACTTTTTTTGAAAAAATCCCTAAGCCGCGCGGTCACAAATTCTGCTCAAAATCTGACGTTCTGCAATTCACATAAAAATGTTGGCAAACTACTGCAAATGATCCACTGAAAGGTTTTTGGGTGGAAACAGATGGGTTTTTATCATCGGAAACAGAATTAGCCCTCGACGTCTGAACAACTTTTTTTGAAAAAATCCCTAAGCCGCGCGGTCACAATTTCTGCTCAAAATCTGACGTTCTGCAATTCACTCAAAAATGTTGGCAAACTGTTGCAAGTGATCCCCTGAAATGTTTTTCGGTGGAAACAGATGGGTTTTTAGCATTGGAAACAGAATTAGCCCTTGACGTCTGAACAACTTTTTTTTGAAAAAATCCCTAAGACGCGCGGTCACGATTTCTGGTCAAAATCTGACGTTCTGCAATTCACTCAAAAATGTTGGCAAACTGTTGAAAGTGATCCCCTGAAAGATTTTTCGGTGGAAAAAGATGGGTTTTTATCATCGGAAACAGAATTAGCCCTCGACGTCTGAACAACTTTTTTTGAAAAAATCCCTAAGCCGCGCGGTCACAATTTCTGCTCAAAATCTGACTTTCTGCAATTCACTCAAAAATGTTGGCAAACTGTTGCAAGTGATCCCCTGAAATGTTTTTCGGTGGAAATTGATGGGTTTTTATCATCGGAAACAGAATTAGCCCTCGACGTCTGAAAACTTTTTTTGAAAAAATCCCTAAGCCGCGCGGTCACAATTTCTGCTCAAAATCTGACGTTCTGCAATTCACTCAAAAATGTTGGCAAACTGTTGCAAGTGATCCCCTGAAATGTTTTTGGGTGGAAACAGATGGGTTTTTATCATCCGAAGCAGAATTAGCCCTCGACGTCTGAACAACTTTTTTTGAAAAAATCCCTAAGCCGCGCGGTCACAATTTCTGCTCAAAATCTGACGTTCTGCAATTCACTCAAATATGCTGGCAAACTGTTGCAAGTGATCCCCTGAAATGTTTTTGGGTGGAAACAGATGGGTTTTTATCATCGGAAACAGAATTATCCCTCGACGTCTGAACAACTTTTTTTGAAAAAATCCCTAAGCCGCGCGGTCACAATTTCTGCTCAAAATCTGACGTTCTGCAATTCACTCAAAAATGTTGGCAAACTGTTGCAAGTGATCCCCTGAAATGTTTTTCGGTGGAAACAGATGGGTTTTTAGCATTGGAAACAGAATTAGCCCTTGACGTCTGAACAACTTTTTTTTGAAAAAATCCCTAAGCCGCGCGGTCACGATTTCTGGTCAAAATCTGACGTTCTGCAATTCACTCAAAAATGTTGGCAAACTGTTGAAAGTGATCCCCTGAAAGATATTTCGGTGGAAAAAGATGGGTTTTTATCATCGGAAACAGAATTAGCCCTCGACGTCTGAACAACTTTTTTTGAAAAAATCCCTAAGCCGCGCGGTCACAATTTCTGCTCAAAATCTGACTTTCTGCAATTCACTCAAAAATGTTGGCAAACTGTTGCAAGTGATCCCCTGAAATGTTTTTCGGTGGAAATTGATGGGTTTTTATCATCGGAAACAGAATTAGCCCTCGACGTCTGAACAACTTTTTTTGAAAAAATCCCTAAGCCGCGCGGTCACAATTTCTGCTCAAAATCTGACGTTCTGCAATTCACTCAAAAATGTTGGCAAACTGTTGCAAGTGATCTCCTGAAATGTTTTTCGGTGGAAACAGATGGGTTTTTAGCATCGGAAACAGAATTAGCCCTTGACGTCTGAACTACTTTTTTTGAAAAAAATCCCTAAGCCGCGCGGTCACAATTTCTGCTCAAAATCTGACGTTCTGCAATTCACTCAAAAATGTTGGCAAACTGTTGCAAGTGATCCCCTGAAATGTTTTTGGGTGGAAACAGATGGGTTTATATCATCCGAAAGAGAATTAGCCCTCGACGTCTGAACAACTTTTTTTGAAAAAATCCCTAAGCCGCGCGGTCACAATTTCTGCTCAAAATCTGACGTTCTGCAATTCACTCAAAAATGTTGGCAAACTGTTGCAAGTGATCCCCTGAAATGTTTTTGTGTGGAAACAGATGGGTTTTTATCATCCGAAACAGAATTAGCCCTCGACGTCTGAACAACTTTTTTTGAAAAAATCCCTAAGCCGCGCGGTCACAATTTCTGCTCAAAATCTGACGTACTGCAATTCACTCAAAAATGTTGGTAAACTGTTGCAAGTGATCCCCTGAAATGTTTTTCGGTGGAAACAGATGGGTTTTTATCATCGGAAACAGAATTAGCCCTCGACGTCTGAACAACTTTTTTTGAAAAAATCCCTAAGCCGCGCGGTCACAATTTCTGCTCAAAATCTGACGTTCTGCAATTCACTCAAAAATGCTGGCAAACTGTTGCAAGTGATCCCCTGAAATGTTTTTCGGTGGAAACAGATGGGTTTTTATCATCGGAAACAGAATTAGCGCTTGACGTCTGAACAACTTTTTTTGAAAAAATCCCTAAGCCGCGCTGTCACAATTTCTGCTCAAAATCTGACGTTCTGCAATTCACTCAAAAATGTTGGCAAACTGTTGAAGGTGATTCCCTGAAATGTTTTTCGGTGGAAACAGATGGGTTTTTATCACCGGAAACAGAATTAATCCTCGACGTCTGAACAACTTTTTTTGAAAAAATCCCTAAGCCGCGCGGTCACAATTTCTGCTCAAAATCTGACTTTCTGCAATTCACTCAAAAATGTAGGCAAACTGTTGCAAGTGATCCCCTGAAATGTTTTTCGGTGGAAACAGATGGGTTTTTATCATTGGAAACAGAATTAGCCCTCGAAGTCTGAACAACTTTTTTTGAAAAAATCCCTAAGCCGCGCGGTCACAATTTCTGCTCAAAATCTGACGTTCTGCAATTCACTCAAAAATGTAGGCAAACTGTTGCAAGTGATCCCCTGAAATGTTTTTCGGTGGAAACAGATGGGTTTTTATCATCGGAAACAGAATTAGCCCTCGACGTCTGAACAACTTTTTTTGAAAAAATCCCTAAGCCGCGCGGTCACAATTTCTGCTCAAAATCTGACGTTCTGCAATTCACTCAAAAATGCTGGCAAACTGTTGCAAGTGATCCCCTGAAATGTTTTTCGGTGGAAACAGATGGGTTTTTATCATCGGAAACAGAATTAGCGCTTGACGTCTGAACAACTTTTTTTGAAAAAATCCCTAAGCCGCGCTGTCACAATTTCTGCTCAAAATCTGACGTTCTGCAATTCACTCAAAAATGTTGGCAAACTGTTGCAGGTGATTCCCTGAAATGTTTTTCGGTGGAAACAGATGGGTTTTTATCACCGGAAACAGAATTAATCCTCGACGTCTGAACAACTTTTTTTGAAAAAATCCCTAAGCCGCGCGGTCACAATTTCTGCTCAAAATCTGACTTTCTGCAATTCACTCAAAAATGTAGGCAAACTGTTGCAAGTGATCCCCTGAAATGTTTTTCGGTGGAAACAGATGGGTTTTTATCATTGGAAACAGAATTAGCCCTCGAAGTCTGAACAACTTTTTTTGAAAAAATCCCTAAGCCGCGCGGTCACAATTTCTGCTCAAAATCTGACGTTCTGCAATTCACTCAAAAATGTAGGCAAACTGTTGCACGTGATCCCCTGAAATGTTTTTCGGTGGAAACAGATGGGTTTTTATCATTGGAAACAGAATTAGCCCTCGACGTCTGAACAATTTTTTTTGAAAAAATCCCTAAGCCGCGCGGTCACAATTTCTGCTCAAAATCTGACGTTCTGCAATTCACTCAAAAATGTTGGCAAACTGTTGCAAGTGATTCCCTGAAATGTTTTATGGTGGAAACAGATGGGTTTTTATCATCGGAAACAGAATTAGCGCTTGACGTCTGAACAACTTTTTTTGAAAAAATCCCTAAGCCGCGCGGTCACAATTTCTGCTCAAAATCTGACATTCTGCAATTCACTCAAAAATGTTGGCAAACTGTTGCAAGTGATTCCCTGAAATGTTTTTCGGTGGAAACAGATGGGTTTTTAGCATCGGAAACAGAATTAGCCCTTGACGTCTGAACTACTTTTTTTGAAAAAAATCCTTAAGCCGCGCGGTCACAATTTCTGCTCAAAATCTGACGTTCTGCAATTCACTCAAAAATGTTGGCAAACTGCTGCAAGTGATCCCCTGAAATGTTTTTGGGTGGAAACAGATGGGTTTTTAGCATCGGAAACAGAATTAGCCCTCGACGTCTGAACAACTTTTTTTGAAAAAATCCCTAAGCCGCGCGGTCACAATTTCTGCTCAAAATCTGACGTTCTGCAATTCACTCAAAAATGTTGGCAAACTGTTGCAAGTGATCCCCTGAAATGTTTTTCGGTTGAAACAGATGGGTTTTTAGCATTGGAAACAGAATTAGCGCTTGACGTCTGAACAACTTTTTTTGAAAAAATCCCTAAGCCGCGCGGTCACAATTTCTGCTCAAAATCTGACGTTCTGCAATTCACTCAAAAATGTTGGCAAACTGTTGCAAGTGATTCCCTGAAATGTTTTTCGGTGGAAACAGATGGGTTTTTAGCATCGGAAACAGAATTAGCCCTTGACGTCTGAACTACTTTTTTTGAAAAAAATCCTTAAGCCGCGCGGTCACAATTTCTGCTCAAAATCTGACGTTCTGCAATTCACTCAAAAATGTTGGCAAACTGTTGCAAGTGATCCCCTGAAATGTTTTTCGGTTGAAACAGATGGGTTTTTAGCATTGGAAACAGAATTAGCCCTTGACGTCTGAACAACTTTTTTTGAAAAAATCCCTAAGCCGCGCGGTCACGATTTCTGGTCAAAATCTGACGTTCTGCAATTCACTCAAAAATGTTGGCAAACTGTTGAAAGTGATCCCCTGAAAGATTTTTCGGTGGAAACAGATGGGTTTTTATCATCGGAAACAGAATTAGCCCTTGACGTCTGAACAACTTTTTTTGAAAAAATCCCTAAGCCGCGCGGTCACAATTTCTGCTCAAAATCTGACTTTCTGCAATTCACTCAAAAATGTTGGCAAACTGTTGCAAGTGATCCCCTGAAATGTTTTTTGGTGGAAACAGATGGGTTTTTATCATCCGAAACAGAATTAGCCCTCGACGTCTGAACAACTTTTTTTGAAAAAATCCCTAAGCCGCGCGGTCACAATTTCTGCTCAAAATCTGACGTTCTGCAATTCACTCAAAAATGTTGGCAAACTGTTGCAAGTGATTCCCTGAAATGTTTTTCGGTGGAAACAGATGGGTTTTTAGCATCGGAAACAGAATTAGCCCTTGACGTCTGAACTACTTTTTTTGAAAAAAATCCCTAAGCCGCGCGGTCACAATTTCTGCTCAAAATCTGACGTTCTGCAATTCACTCAAAAATGCTGGCAAACTGTTGCTAGTGATCCCCTGAAATGTTTTTGGGTGGAAACAGATGGGTTTTTAGCATTGGAAACAGAATTAGCCTTGACGTCTGAACAACTTTTTTTGAAAAAATCCCTAAGCCGCGCGGTCACAATTTCTGCTCAAAATCTGACTTTCTGCAATTCACTCAAAAATGTTGGCAAACTGTTGCAAGTGATCCCCTGAAATGTTTTTCGGTGGAAATTGATGGGTTTTTATCATCGGAAACAGAATTAGCCCTCGACGTCTGAACAACTTTTTTTGAAAAAATCCCTAAGCCGCGCGGTCACAATTTCTGCTCAAAATCTGACGTTCTGCAATTCACTCAAAAATGTTGGCAAACTGTTGCAAGTGATCCCCTGAAATGTTTTTGGGTGGAAACAGATGGGTTTTTATCATCCGAAGCAGAATTAGCCCTCGACGTCTGAACAACTTTTTTTGAAAAAATCCCTAAGCCGCGCGGTCACGATTTCTGCTCAAAATCTGACGTTCTGCAATTCACTCAAAAATGTTGGCAAACTGTTGCAAGTGATCCCCTGAAATGTTTTTCGGTTGAAACAGATGGGTTTTTAGCATTGGAAACAGAATTAGCCCTTGACGTCTGAACAACTTTTTTTGAAAAAATCCCTAAGCCGCGCGGTCACGATTTCTGCTCAAAATCTGACGTTCTGCAATTCACTCAAAAATGTTGGCAAACTGTTGAAAGTGATCCCCTGAAAGATTTTTCGGTAGAAACAGATGGGTTTTTATCATCGGAAACAGAATTAGCCCTTGACGTCTGAACAACTTTTTTTGAAAAAATCCCTAAGCCGCGCGGTCACGATTTCTGCTCAAAATCTGACGTTCTGCAATTCACTCAAAAATGTTGGCAAACTGTTGAAAGTGATCCCCTGAAAGATTTTTCGGTGGAAACAGATGGGTTTTTATCATCGGAAACAGAATTAGCCCTTGACGTCTGAACTACTTTTTTTGAAAAAAATCCCTAAGCCGCGCGGTCACAATTTCTGCTCAAAATCTGACGTTCTGCAATTCACTCAAAAATGCTGGCAAACTGTTGCTAGTGATCCCCTGAAATGTTTCTGGGTGGAAACAGATGGGTTTTTATCATCGGAAACAGAATTAGCCCTCGACGTATGAAGAACTTTTTTTGAAAAAATCCCTAAGCCGCGCGGTCACAATTTCTGCTCAAAATCTGACGTTCTGCAATTCACTCAAAAATGTTGGCAAACTGTTGCAAGTGATTCCCTGAAATGTTTTTCGGTGGAAACAGATGGGTTTTTAGCATCGGAAACAAAATTAGCCCTTGACGTCTGAACTACTTTTTTTGAAAAAAATCCCTAAGCCGCGCGGTCACAATTTCTGCTCAAAATCTGACGTTCTGCAATTCACTCAAAAATGTTGGCAAACTGCTGCAAGTGATCCACTGAAATGTTTTTGGGTGGAAACAGATGGGTTTTTATCATCGGAAACAGAATTAGCCCTCGACGTCTGAACAACTTTTTTTGAAAAAATCCCTAAGCCGCGCGGTCACAATTTCTGCTCAAAATCTGACGTTCTGCAATTCACTCAAAAATGTTGGCAAACTGTTGCAAGTGATCCCCTGAAATGTTTTTCGGTGGAAACAGATCGGTTTTTAGCATTGGAAACAGAATTAGCCCTTGACGTCTGAACAACTTTTTTTTGAAAAAATCCCTAAGCCGCGCGCTCACGATTTCTGGTCAAAATCTGACGTTCTGCAATTCACTCAAAAATGTTGGCAAACTGTTGAAAGTGATCCCCTGAAAGATTTTTCGGTGGAAAAAGATGGGTTTTTATCATCGGAAACAGAATTAGCCCTCGACGTCTGAACAACTTTTTTTGAAAAAATCCCTAAGCCGCGCGGTCACAATTTCTGCTCAAAATCTGACTTTCTGCAATTCACTCAAAAATGTTGGCAAACTGTTGCAAGTGATCCCCTGAAATGTTTTTCGGTGGAAATTGATGGGTTTTTATCATCGGAAACAGAATTAGCCCTCGACGTCTGAACAACTTTTTTTGAAAAAATCCCTAAGCCGCGCGGTCACAATTTCTGCTCAAAATCTGACGTTCTGCAATTCACTCAAAAATGTTGGCAAACTGTTGCAAGTGATCCCCTGAAATGTTTTTGGGTGGAAACAGATGGGTTTTTATCATCCGAAGCAGAATTAGCCCTCGACGTCTGAACAACTTTTTTTGAAAAAATCCCTAAGCCGCGCGGTCACAATTTCTGCTCAAAATCTGACGTTCTGCAATTCACTCAAAAATGTTGGCAAACTGTTGCAAGTGATCCCCTGAAATGTTTTTCGGTTGAAACAGATGGGTTTTTAGCATTGGAAACAGAATTAGCCCTTGACGTCTGAACAACTTTTTTTGAAAAAATCCCTAAGCCGCGCGGTCACGATTTCTGCTCAAAATCTGACGTTCTGCAATTCACTCAAAAATGTTGGCAAACTGTTGAAAGTGATCCCCTGAAAGATTTTTCGGTGGAAACAGATGGGTTTTTATCATCGGAAACAGAATTAGCCCTTGACGTCTGAACAACTTTTTTTGAAAAAATCCCTAAGCCGCGCGGTCACAATTTCTGCTCAAAATCTGACTTTCTGCAATTCACTCAAAAATGTTGGCAAACTGTTGCAAGTGATCCCCTGAAATGTTTTTTGGTGGAAACAGATGGGTTTTTATCATCCGAAACAGAATTAGCCCTCGACGTCTGAACAACTTTTTTTGAAAAAATCCCTAAGCCGCGCGGTCACAATTTCTGCTCAAAATCTGACGTTCTGCAATTCACTCAAAAATGTTGGCAAACTGTTGCAAGTGATTCCCTGAAATGTTTTTCGGTGGAAACAGATGGGTTTTTAGCATCGGAAACAGAATTAGCCCTTGACGTCTGAACTACTTTTTTTGAAAAAAATCCCTAAGCCGCGCGGTCACAATTTCTGCTCAAAATCTGACGTTCTGCAATTCACTCAAAAATGTTGGCAAACTGTTGCAAGTGATTCCCTGAAATGTTTTTGGGTGGAAACAGATGGGTTTTTAGCATCGGAAACAAAATTAGCCCTTGACGTCTGAACTACTTTTTTTGAAAAAAATCCCTAAGCCGCGCGGTCACAATTTCTGCTCAAAATCTGAAGTTCTGCAATTCACATAAAAATGTTGGCAAACTACTGCAAATGATCCACTGAAATGTTTTTGGGTGGAAACAGATGGGTTTTTATCATCGGAAACAGAATTAGCCCTCGACGTCTGAACAACTTTTTTTGAAAAAATCCCTAAGCCGCGCGGTCACAATTTCTGCTCAAAATCTGACGTTCTGCAATTCACTCAAAAATGTTGGCAAACTGTTGCAAGTGATCCCCTGAAATGTTTTTCGGTGGAAACAGATGGGTTTTTAGCATTGGAAACAGAATTAGCCCTAGACGTCTGAACAACTTTTTTTTGAAAAAATCCCTAAGCCGCGCGGTCACGATTTCTGGTCAAAATCTGACGTTCTGCAATTCACTCAAAAATGTTGGCAAACTGTTGAAAGTGATCCCCTGAAAGATTTTTCGGTGGAAAAAGATGGGTTTTTATCATCGGAAACAGAATTAGCCCTCGACGTCTGAACAACTTTTTTTGAAAAAATCCTTAAGCCGCGCGGTCACAATTTCTGCTCAAAATCTGACTTTCTGCAATTCACTCAAAAATGTTGGCAAACTGTTGCAAGTGATCCCCTGAAATGTTTTTCGGTGGAAATTGATGGGTTTTTATCATCGGAAACAGAATTAGCCCTCGACGTCTGAACAACTTTTTTTGAAAAAATCCCTAAGCCGCGCGGTCACAATTTCTGCTCAAAATCTGACGTTCTGCAATTCACTCAAAAATGTTGGCAAACTGTTGCAAGTGATCCCCTGAAATGTTTTTCGGTGGAAACAGATCGGTTTTTAGCATTGGAAACAGAATTAGCCCTTGACGTCTGAACAACTTTTTTTTGAAAAAATCCCTAAGCCGCGCGCTCACGATTTCTGGTCAAAATCTGACGTTCTGCAATTCACTCAAAAATGTTGGCAAACTGTTGAAAGTGATCCCCTGAAAGATTTTTCGGTGGAAAAAGATGGGTTTTTATCATCGGAAACAGAATTAGCCCTCGACGTCTGAACAACTTTTTTTGAAAAAATCCCTAAGCCGCGCGGTCACAATTTCTGCTCAAAATCTGACTTTCTGCAATTCACTCAAAAATGTTGGCAAACTGTTGAAAGTGATCCCCTGAAAGATTTTTCGGTGGAAATTGATGGGTTTTTATCATCGGAAACAGAATTAGCCCTTGACGTCTGAACAACTTTTTTTGAAAAAATCCCTAAGCCGCGCGGTCACAATTTCTGCTCAAAATCTGACTTTCTGCAATTCACTCAAAAATGTTGGCAAACTGTTGCAAGTGATCCCCTGAAATGTTTTTTGGTGGAAACAGATGGGTTTTTATCATCCGAAACAGAATTAGCCCTCGACGTCTGAACAACTTTTTTTGAAAAAATCCCTAAGCCGCGCGGTCACAATTTCTGCTCAAAATCTGACGTTCTGCAATTCACTCAAAAATGTTGGCAAACTGTTGCAAGTGATTCCCTGAAATGTTTTTCGGTGGAAACAGATGGGTTTTTAGCATCGGAAACAGAATTAGCCCTTGACGTCTGAACTACTTTTTTTGAAAAAAATCCCTAAGCCGCGCGGTCACAATTTCTGCTCAAAATCTGACGTTCTGCAATTCACTCAAAAATGTTGGCAAACTGTTGAAAGTGATCCCCTGAAAGATTTTTCGGTGGAAAAAGATGGGTTTTTATCATCGGAAACAGAATTAGCCCTCGACGTCTGAACAACTTTTTTTGAAAAAATCCTTAAGCCGCGCGGTCACAATTTCTGCTCAAAATCTGACTTTCTGCAATTCACTCAAAAATGTTGGCAAACTGTTGCAAGTGATCCCCTGAAATGTTTTTCGGTGGAAATTGATGGGTTTTTATCATCGGAAACAGAATTAGCCCTCGACGTCTGAACAACTTTTTTTGAAAAAATCCCTAAGCCGCGCGGTCACAATTTCTGCTCAAAATCTGACGTTCTGCAATTCACTCAAAAATGTTGGCAAACTGTTGCAAGTGATCCCCTGAAATGTTTTTGGGTGGAAACAGATGGGTTTTTATCATCCGAAGCAGAATTAGCCCTCGACGTCTGAACAACTTTTTTTGAAAAAATCCCTAAGCCGCGCGGTCACAATTTCTGCTCAAAATCTGACGTTCTGCAATTCACTCAAAAATGTTGGCAAACTGTTGCAAGTGATCCCCTGAAATGTTTTTCGGTTGAAACAGATGGGTTTTTAGCATTGGAAACAGAATTAGCCCTTGACGTCTGAACAACTTTTTTTGAAAAAATCCCTAAGCCGCGCGGTCACGATTTCTGCTCAAAATCTGACGTTCTGCAATTCACTCAAAAATGTTGGCAAACTGTTGAAAGTGATCCCCTGAAAGATTTTTCGGTGGAAACAGATGGGTTTTTATCATCGGAAACAGAATTAGCCCTTGACGTCTGAACAACTTTTTTTGAAAAAATCCCTAAGCCGCGCGGTCACAATTTCTGCTCAAAATCTGACTTTCTGCAATTCACTCAAAAATGTTGGCAAACTGTTGCAAGTGATCCCCTGAAATGTTTTTTGGTGGAAACAGATGGGTTTTTATCATCCGAAACAGAATTAGCCCTCGACGTCTGAACAACTTTTTTTGAAAAAATCCCTAAGCCGCGCGGTCACAATTTCTGCTCAAAATCTGACGTTCTGCAATTCACTCAAAAATGTTGGCAAACTGTTGCAAGTGATTCCCTGAAATGTTTTTCGGTGGAAACAGATGGGTTTTTAGCATCGGAAACAGAATTAGCCCTTGACGTCTGAACTACTTTTTTTGAAAAAAATCCCTAAGCCGCGCGGTCACAATTTCTGCTCAAAATCTGACGTTCTGCAATTCACTCAAAAATGCTGGCAAACTGTTGCTATTGATCCCCTGAAATGTTTTTGGGTGGAAACAGATGGGTTTTTATCATCGGAAACAGAATTAGCCCTCGACGTATGAACAACTTTTTTTGAAAAAATCCCTAAGCCGCGCGGTCACAATTTCTGCTCAAAATCTGACGTTCTGCAATTCACTCAAAAATGTTGGCAAACTGTTGCAAGTGATTCCCTGAAATGTTTTTCGGTGGAAACAGATGGGTTTTTAGCATCGGAAACAAAATTAGCCCTTGACGTCTGAACTACTTTTTTTGAAAAAAATCCCTAAGCCGCGCGGTCACAATTTCTGCTCAAAATCTGACGTTCTGCAATTCACATAAAAATGTTGGCAAACTACTGCAAATGATCCACTGAAATGTTTTTGGGTGGAAACAGATGGGTTTTTATCATCGGAAACAGAATTAGCCCTCGACGTCTGAACAACTTTTTTTGAAAAAATCCCTAAGCCGCGCGGTCACAATTTCTGCTCAAAATCTGACGTTCTGCAATTCACTCAAAAATGTTGGCAAACTGTTGCAAGTGATCCCCTGAAATGTTTTTCGGTGGAAACAGATGGGTTTTTAGCATTGGAAACAGAATTAGCCCTAGACGTCTGAACAACTTTTTTTTGAAAAAATCCCTAAGCCGCGCGGTCACGATTTCTGGTCAAAATCTGACGTTCTGCAATTCACTCAAAAATGTTGGCAAACTGTTGAAAGTGATCCCCTGAAAGATTTTTCGGTGGAAAAAGATGGGTTTTTATCATCGGAAACAGAATTAGCCCTCGACGTCTGAACAACTTTTTTTGAAAAAATCCTTAAGCCGCGCGGTCACAATTTCTGCTCAAAATCTGACTTTCTGCAATTCACTCAAAAATGTTGGCAAACTGTTGCAAGTGATCCCCTGAAATGTTTTTCGGTGGAAATTGATGGGTTTTTATCATCGGAAACAGAATTAGCCCTCGACGTCTGAACAACTTTTTTTGAAAAAATCCCTAAGCCGCGCGGTCACAATTTCTGCTCAAAATCTGACGTTCTGCAATTCACTCAAAAATGTTGGCAAACTGTTGCAAGTGATCCCCTGAAATGTTTTTGGGTGGAAACAGATGGGTTTTTATCATCCGAAGCAGAATTAGCCCTCGACGTCTGAACAACTTTTTTTGAAAAAATCCCTAAGCCGCGCGGTCACAATTTCTGCTCAAAATCTGACGTTCTGCAATTCACTCAAAAATGTTGGCAAACTGTTGCAAGTGATCTCCTGAAATGTTTTTCGGTGGAAACAGATGGGTTTTTAGCATCGGAAAGAGAATTAGCCCTTGACGTCTGAACTACTTTTTTTGAAAAAAATCCCTAAGCCGCGCGGTCACAATTTCTGCTCAAAATCTGACGTTCTGCAATTCACTCAAAAATGTTGGCAAACTGTTGCAAGTGATCCCCTGAAATGTTTTTGGGTGGAAACAGATGGGTTTATATCATCCGAAAGAGAATTAGCCCTCGACGTCTGAACAACTTTTTTTGAAAAAATCCCTAAGCCGCGCGGTCACAATTTCTGCTCAAAATCTGACGTTCTGCAATTCACTCAAAAATGTTGGCAAACTGTTGCAAGTGATCCCCTGAAATGTTTTTGTGTGGAAACAGATGGGTTTTTATCATCCGAAACAGAATTAGCCCTCGACGTCTGAACAACTTTTTTTGAAAAAATCCCTAAGCCGCGCGGTCACAATTTCTGCTCAAAATCTGACGTACTGCAATTCACTCAAAAATGTTGGCAAACTGTTGCAAGTGATCCCCTGAAATGTTTTTCGGTGGAAACAGATGGGTTTTTATCATCGGAAACAGAATTAGCCCTCGACGTCTGAACAACTTTTTTTGAAAAAATCCCTAAGCCGCGCGGTCACAATTTCTGCTCAAAATCTGACGTTCTGCAATTCACTCAAAAATGCTGGCAAACTGTTGCAAGTGATCCCCTGAAATGTTTTTCGGTGGAAACAGATGGGTTTTTATCATCGGAAACAGAATTAGCCCTCGACGTCTGAACAACTTTTTTTGAAAAAATCCCTAAGCCGCGCGGTCACAATTTCTGCTCAAAATCTGACGTTCTGCAATTCACTCAAAAATGCTGGCAAACTGTTGCAAGTGATCCCCTGAAATGTTTTTCGGTGGAAACAGATGGGTTTTTATCATCGGAAACAGAATTAGCCCTCGACGTCTGAACAACTTTTTTTGAAAAAATCCCTAAGCCGCGCGGTCACAATTTCTGCTCAAAATCTGACGTTCTGCAATTCACTCAAAAATGTTGGCAAACTGTTGAAAGTGATCCCCTGAAAGATTTTTCGGTGGAAAAAGATGGGTTTTTATCATCGGAAACAGAATTAGCCCTCGACGTCTGAACAACTTTTTTTGAAAAAATCCCTAAGCCGCGCGGTCACAATTTCTGCTCAAAATCTGACTTTCTGCAATTCACTCAAAAATGTTGGCAAACTGTTGCAAGTGATCCCCTGAAATGTTTTTCGGTGGAAATTGATGGGTTTTTATCATCGAAAACAGAATTAGCCCTCGACGTCTGAACAACTTTTTTTGAAAAAATCCCTAAGCCGCGCGGTCACAATTTCTGCTCAAAATCTGACGTTCTGCAATTCACTCGAAAATGTTGGCAAACTGTTGCAAGTGATCCCCTGAAATGTTTTTGGGTGGAAACAGATGGGTTTTTATCATCCGAAGCAGAATTAGCCCTCGACGTCTGAACAACTTTTTTTGAAAAAATCCCTAAGCCGCGCGGTCACAATTTCTGCTCAAAATCTGACGTTCTGCAATTCACTCAAAAATGTTGGCAAACTGTTGCAAGTGATCCCCTGAAATGTTTTTCGGTTGAAACAGATGGGTTTTTAGCATTGGAAACAGAATTAGCCCTTGACGTCTGAACAACTTTTTTTGAAAAAATCCCTAAGCCGCGCGGTCACGATTTCTGCTCAAAATCTGACGTTCTGCAATTCACTCAAAAATGTTGGCAAACTGTTGAAAGTGATCCCCTGAAAGATTTTTCGGTGGAAACAGATGGGTTTTTATCATCGGAAACAGAATTAGCCCTTGACGTCTGAACAACTTTTTTTGAAAAAATCCCTAAGCCGCGCGGTCACAATTTCTGCTCAAAATCTGACTTTCTGCAATTCACTCAAAAATGTTGGCAAACTGTTGCAAGTGATCCCCTGAAATGTTTTTTGGTGGAAACAGATGGGTTTTTATCATCCGAAACAGAATTAGCCCTCGACGTCTGAACAACTTTTTTTGAAAAAATCCCTAAGCCGCGCGGTCACAATTTCTGCTCAAAATCTGACGTTCTGCAATTCACTCAAAAATGTTGGCAAACTGTTGCAAGTGATTCCCTGAAATGTTTTTCGGTGGAAACAGATGGGTTTTTAGCATCGGAAACAGAATTAGCCCTTGACGTCTGAACTACTTTTTTTGAAAAAAATCCCTAAGCCGCGCGGTCACAATTTCTGCTCAAAATCTGACGTTCTGCAATTCACTCAAAAATGTTGGCAAACTGTTGAAAGTGATCCCCTGAAAGATTTTTCGGTGGAAAAAGATGGGTTTTTATCATCGGAAACAGAATTAGCCCTCGACGTCTGAACAACTTTTTTTGAAAAAATCCTTAAGCCGCGCGGTCACAATTTCTGCTCAAAATCTGACTTTCTGCAATTCACTCAAAAATGTTGGCAAACTGTTGCAAGTGATCCCCTGAAATGTTTTTCGGTGGAAATTGATGGGTTTTTATCATCGGAAACAGAATTAGCCCTCGACGTCTGAACAACTTTTTTTGAAAAAATCCCTAAGCCGCGCGGTCACAATTTCTGCTCAAAATCTGACGTTCTGCAATTCACTCAAAAATGTTGGCAAACTGTTGCAAGTGATCCCCTGAAATGTTTTTGGGTGGAAACAGATGGGTTTTTATCATCCGAAGCAGAATTAGCCCTCGACGTCTGAACAACTTTTTTTGAAAAAATCCCTAAGCCGCGCGGTCACAATTTCTGCTCAAAATCTGACGTTCTGCAATTCACTCAAAAATGTTGGCAAACTGTTGCAAGTGATCCCCTGAAATGTTTTTCGGTTGAAACAGATGGGTTTTTAGCATTGGAAACAGAATTAGCCCTTGAGGTCTGAACAACTTTTTTTGAAAAAATCCCTAAGCCGCGCGGTCACGATTTCTGCTCAAAATCTGACGTTCTGCAATTCACTCAAAAATGTTGGCAAACTGTTGAAAGTGATCCCCTGAAAGATTTTTCGGTGGAAACAGATGGGTTTTTATCATCGGAAACAGAATTAGCCCTTGACGTCTGAACAACTTTTTTTGAAAAAATCCCTAAGCCGCGCGGTCACAATTTCTGCTCAAAATCTGACTTTCTGCAATTCACTCAAAAATGTTGGCAAACTGTTGCAAGTGATCCCCTGAAATGTTTTTTGGTGGAAACAGATGGGTTTTTATCATCCGAAACAGAATTAGCCCTCGACGTCTGAACAACTTTTTTTGAAAAAATCCCTAAGCCGCGCGGTCACAATTTCTGCTCAAAATCTGACGTTCTGCAATTCACTCAAAAATGTTGGCAAACTGTTGCAAGTGATTCCCTGAAATGTTTTTCGGTGGAAACAGATGGGTTTTTAGCATCGGAAACAGAATTAGCCCTTGACGTCTGAACTACTTTTTTTGAAAAAAATCCCTAAGCCGCGCGGTCACAATTTCTGCTCAAAATCTGACGTTCTGCAATTCACTCAAAAATGCTGGCAAACTGTTGCTATTGATCCCCTGAAATGTTTTTGGGTGGAAACAGATGGGTTTTTATCATCGGAAACAGAATTAGCCCTCGACGTATGAACAACTTTTTTTGAAAAAATCCCTAAGCCGCGCGGTCACAATTTCTGCTCAAAATCTGACGTTCTGCAATTCACTCAAAAATGTTGGCAAACTGTTGCAAGTGATTCCCTGAAATGTTTTTCGGTGGAAACAGATGGGTTTTTAGCATCGGAAACAAAATTAGCCCTTGACGTCTGAACTACTTTTTTTGAAAAAAATCCCTAAGCCGCGCGGTCACAATTTCTGCTCAAAATCTGACGTTCTGCAATTCACATAAAAATGTTGGCAAACTACTGCAAATGATCCACTGAAATGTTTTTGGGTGGAAACAGATGGGTTTTTATCATCGGAAACAGAATTAGCCCTCGACGTCTGAACAACTTTTTTTGAAAAAATCCCTAAGCCGCGCGGTCACAATTTCTGCTCAAAATCTGACGTTCTGCAATTCACTCAAAAATGTTGGCAAACTGTTGCAAGTGATCCCCTGAAATGTTTTTCGGTGGAAACAGATGGGTTTTTAGCATTGGAAACAGAATTAGCCCTAGACGTCTGAACAACTTTTTTTTGAAAAAATCCCTAAGCCGCGCGGTCACGATTTCTGGTCAAAATCTGACGTTCTGCAATTCACTCAAAAATGTTGGCAAACTGTTGAAAGTGATCCCCTGAAAGATTTTTCGGTGGAAAAAGATGGGTTTTTATCATCGGAAACAGAATTAGCCCTCGACGTCTGAACAACTTTTTTTGAAAAAATCCTTAAGCCGCGCGGTCACAATTTCTGCTCAAAATCTGACTTTCTGCAATTCACTCAAAAATGTTGGCAAACTGTTGCAAGTGATCCCCTGAAATGTTTTTCGGTGGAAATTGATGGGTTTTTATCATCGGAAACAGAATTAGCCCTCGACGTCTGAACAACTTTTTTTGAAAAAATCCCTAAGCCGCGCGGTCACAATTTCTGCTCAAAATCTGACGTTCTGCAATTCACTCAAAAATGTTGGCAAACTGTTGCAAGTGATCCCCTGAAATGTTTTTGGGTGGAAACAGATGGGTTTTTATCATCCGAAGCAGAATTAGCCCTCGACGTCTGAACAACTTTTTTTGAAAAAATCCCTAAGCCGCGCGGTCACAATTTCTGCTCAAAATCTGACGTTCCGCAATTCACTCAAAAATGTTGGCAAACTGTTGCAAGTGATCCCCTGAAATGTTTTTCGGTGGAAATTGATGGGTTTTTATCATCGGAAACAGAATTAGCCCTCGACGTCTGAACAACTTTTTTTGAAAAAATCCCTAAGCCGCGCGGTCACAATTTCTGCTCAAAATCTGACGTTCTGCAATTCACTCAAAAATGTTGGCAAACTGTTGCAAGTGATCTCCTGAAATGTTTTTCGGTGGAAACAGATGGGTTTTTAGCATCGGAAAGAGAATTAGCCCTTGACGTCTGAACTACTTTTTTTGAAAAAAATCCCTAAGCCGCGCGGTCACAATTTCTGCTCAAAATCTGACGTTCTGCAATTCACTCAAAAATGTTGGCAAACTGTTGCAAGTGATCCCCTGAAATGTTTTTGGGTGGAAACAGATGGGTTTATATCATCCGAAAGAGAATTAGCCCTCGACGTCTGAACAACTTTTTTTGAAAAAATCCCTAAGCCGCGCGGTCACAATTTCTGCTCAAAATCTGACGTTCTGCAATTCACTCAAAAATGTTGGCAAACTGTTGCAAGTGATCCCCTGAAATGTTTTTGTGTGGAAACAGATGGGTTTTTATCATCCGAAACAGAATTAGCCCTCGACGTCTGAACAACTTTTTTTGAAAAAATCCCTAAGCCGCGCGGTCACAATTTCTGCTCAAAATCTGACGTACTGCAATTCACTCAAAAATGTTGGCAAACTGTTGCAAGTGATCCCCTGAAATGTTTTTCGGTGGAAACAGATGGGTTTTTATCATCGGAAACAGAATTAGCCCTCGACGTCTGAACAACTTTTTTTGAAAAAATCCCTAAGCCGCGCGGTCACAATTTCTTCTCAAAATCTGACGTTCTGCAATTCACTCAAAAATGCTGGCAAACTGTTGCAAGTGATCCCCTGAAATGTTTTTCGGTGGAAACAGATGGGTTTTTATCATCGGAAACAGAATTAGCCCTCGACGTCTGAACAACTTTTTTTGAAAAAATCCCTAAGCCGCGCGGTCACAATTTCTGCTCAAAATCTGACGTTCTGCAATTCACTCAAAAATGCTGGCAAACTGTTGCAAGTGATCCCCTGAAATGTTTTTCGGTGGAAACAGATGGGTTTTTATCATTGGAAACAGAATTAGCCCTCGACGTCTGAACAACTTTTTTAGAAAAAATCCCTAAGCCGCGCGGTCACAATTTCTGCTCAAAATCTGACTTTCTGCAATTCACTCAAAAATGTTGGCAAACTGTTGCAAGTGATCCCCTGAAATGTTTTTTGGTGGAAACAGATGGGTTTTTATCATCCGAAACAGAATTAGCCCTCGACGTCTGAACAATTTTTTTTTGAAAAAATCCCTAAGCCGCGCGGTCACAATTTCTGCTCAAAATCTGACGTTCTGCAATTCACTCAAAAATGTTGGCAAACTGTTGCAAGTGATTCCCTGAAATGTTTTATGGTGGAAACAGATGGGTTTTTATCATCGGAAACAGAATTAGCCCTCGACGTCTGAACAACTTTTTTAGAAAAAATCCCTAAGCCGCGCGGTCACAATTTCTGCTCAAAATCTGACTTTCTGCAATTCACTCAAAAATGTTGGCAAACTGTTGCAAGTGATCCCCTGAAATGTTTTTTGGTGGAAACAGATGGGTTTTTATCATCCGAAACAGAATTAGCCCTCGACGTCTGAACAATTTTTTTTGAAAAAATCCCTAAGCCGCGCGGTCACAATTTCTGCTCAAAATCTGACGTTCTGCAATTCACTCAAAAATGTTGGCAAACTGTTGCAAGTGATTCCCTGAAATGTTTTATGGTGGAAACAGATGGGTTTTTATCATCGGAAACAGAATTAGCCCTCGACGTCTGAACAACTTTTTTTGAAAAAATCCCTAAGCCGCGCGGTCACAATTTCTGCTCAAAATCTGACGTTCTGCAATTCACTCAAAAATGTTGGCAAACTGTTGCAAGTGATTCCCTGAAATGTTTTTCGGTGGAAACAGATGGGTTTTTATCATCCGAAACAGAATTAATCCTCGACGTCTGAACAACTTTTCTTTAAAAAATCCCTAAGCCGCGCGGTCACAATTTCTGCTCAAAATCTGACGTTCTGCAATTCACTCAAAAATGTTGGCAAACTGTTGCAAGTGATCCCCTGAAATGTTTTTGGGTGGAAACAGATGGGTTTTTATCATCCGAAACAGAATTAGCCCTCGACGTCTGAACAACTTTTTTTGAAAAAATCCCTAAGCCGCGCGGTCACAATTTCTGCTCAAAATCTGACGTTCTGCAATTCACTCAAAAATGTTGGCAAACTGTTGCAAGTGATTCCCTGAAATGTTTTATGGTGGAAACAGATGGGTTTTTATCATCGGAAACAGAATTAGCGCTTGACGTCTGAACAACTTTTTTTGAAAAAATCCCTAAGCCGCGCTGTCACAATTTCTGCTCAAAATCTGACGTTCTGCAATTCACTCAAAAATGTTGGCAAACTGTTGCAGGTGATTCCCTGAAATGTTTTTCGGTGGAAACAGATGGGTTTTTATCACCGGAAACAGAATTAATCCTCGACGTCTGAACAACTTTTTTTGAAAAAATCCCTAAGCCGCGCGGTCACAATTTCTGCTCAAAATCTGACGTTCTGCAATTCACTCAAAAATGTTGGCAAACTGTTGAAAGTGATCCCCTGAAAGATTTTTCGGTGGAAAAAGATGGGTTTTTATCATCGGAAACAGAATTAGCCCTCGACGTCTGAACAACTTTTTTTGAAAAAATCCTTAAGCCGCGCGGTCACAATTTCTGCTCAAAATCTGACTTTCTGCAATTCACTCAAAAATGTTGGCAAACTGTTGCAAGTGATCCCCTGAAATGTTTTTCGGTGGAAATTGATGGGTTTTTATCATCGGAAACAGAATTAGCCCTCGACGTCTGAACAACTTTTTTTGAAAAAATCCCTAAGCCGCGCGGTCACAATTTCTGCTCAAAATCTGACGTTCTGCAATTCACTCAAAAATGTTGGCAAACTGTTGCAAGTGATCCCCTGAAATGTTTTTGGGTGGAAACAGATGGGTTTTTATCATCCGAAGCAGAATTAGCCCTCGACGTCTGAACAACTTTTTTTGAAAAAATCCCTAAGCCGCGCGGTCACAATTTCTGCTCAAAATCTGACGTTCTGCAATTCACTCAAAAATGTTGGCAAACTGTTGCAAGTGATCCCCTGAAATGTTTTTCGGTTGAAACAGATGGGTTTTTAGCATTGGAAACAGAATTAGCCCTTGAGGTCTGAACAACTTTTTTTGAAAAAATCCCTAAGCCGCGCGGTCACGATTTCTGCTCAAAATCTGACGTTCTGCAATTCACTCAAAAATGTTGGCAAACTGTTGAAAGTGATCCCCTGAAAGATTTTTCGGTGGAAACAGATGGGTTTTTATCATCGGAAACAGAATTAGCCCTTGACGTCTGAACAACTTTTTTTGAAAAAATCCCTAAGCCGCGCGGTCACAATTTCTGCTCAAAATCTGACTTTCTGCAATTCACTCAAAAATGTTGGCAAACTGTTGCAAGTGATCCCCTGAAATGTTTTTTGGTGGAAACAGATGGGTTTTTATCATCCGAAACAGAATTAGCCCTCGACGTCTGAACAACTTTTTTTGAAAAAATCCCTAAGCCGCGCGGTCACAATTTCTGCTCAAAATCTGACGTTCTGCAATTCACTCAAAAATGTTGGCAAACTGTTGCAAGTGATTCCCTGAAGTGTTTTTCGGTGGAAACAGATGGGTTTTTAGCATCGGAAACAGAATTAGCCCTTGACGTCTGAACTACTTTTTTTGAAAAAAAATCCCTAAGCCGCGCGGTCACAATTTCTGCTCAAAATCTGACGTTCTGCAATTCACTCAAAAATGCTGGCAAACTGTTGCTAGTGATCCCCTGAAATGTTTTTGGGTGGAAACAGATGGGTTTTTATCATCGGAAACAGAATTAGCCCTCGACGTATGAACAACTTTTTTTGAAAAAATCCCTAAGCCGCGCGGTCACAATTTCTGCTCAAAATCTGACGTTCTGCAATTCACTCAAAAATGTTGGCAAACTGTTGCAAGTGATTCCCTGAAGTGTTTTTCGGTGGAAACAGATGGGTTTTTAGCATCGGAAACAGAATTAGCCCTTGACGTCTGAACTACTTTTTTTGAAAAAAAATCCCTAAGCCGCGCGGTCACAATTTCTGCTCAAAATCTGACGTTCTGCAATTCACTCAAAAATGCTGGCAAACTGTTGCTAGTGATCCCCTGAAATGTTTTTGGGTGGAAACAGATGGGTTTTTATCATCGGAAACAGAATTAGCCCTCGACGTATGAACAACTTTTTTTGAAAAAATCCCTAAGCCGCGCGGTCACAATTTCTGCTCAAAATCTGACGTTCTGCAATTCACTCAAAAATGTTGGCAAACTGCTGCAAGTGATCCACTGAAATGTTTTTGGGTGGAAACAGATGGGTTTTTATCATCGGAAACAGAATTAGCCCTCGACGTCTGAACAACTTTTTTTGAAAAAATCCCTAAGCCGCGCGGTCACAATTTCTGCTCAAAATCTGACGTTCTGCAATTCACTCAAAAATGTTGGCAAACTGTTGCAAGTGATCCCCTGAAATGTTTTTGGGTGGAAACAGATGGGTTTTTATCATCCGAAGCAGAATTAGCCCTCGACGTCTGAACAACTTTTTTTGAAAAAATCCCTAAGCCGCGCGGTCACAATTTCTGCTCAAAATCTGACGTTCTGCAATTCACTCAAATATGCTAGCAAACTGTTGCAAGTGATCCCCTGAAATGTTTTTGGGTGGAAACAGATGGGTTTTTATCATCGGAAACAGAATTATCCCTCGACGTCTGAACAACTTTTTTTGAAAAAATCCCTAAGCCGCGCGGTCACATTTTCTGCTCAAAATCTGACGTTCTGCAATTCACTCAAAAATGTTGGCAAACTGTTGCAAGTGATCCCCTGAAATGTTTTTCGGGGGAAACAGATGGGTTTTTAGCATTGGAAACAGAATTATCCCTTGACGTCTGAACAACTTTTTTTTGAAAAAATCCCTAAGCCGCGCGGTCACGATTTCTGGTCAAAATCTGACGTTCTGCAATTCACTCAAAAATGTTGGCAAACTGTTGAAAGTGATCCCCTGAAAGATTTTTCGGTGGAAAAAGATGGGTTTTTATCATCGGAAACAGAATTAGCCCTCGACGTCTGAACAACTTTTTTTGAAAAAATCCCTAAGCCGCGCGGTCACAATTTCTGCTCAAAATCTGACTTTCTGCAGTTCACTCAAAAATGTTGGCAAACTGTTGCAAGTGATCCCCTGAAATGTTTTTCGGTGGAAATTGATGGGTTTTTATCATCGGAAACAGAATTAGCCCTCGACGTCTGAACAACTTTTTTTGAAAAAATCCCTAAGCCGCGCGGTCACAATTTCTGCTCAAAATCTGACGTTCTGCAATTCACTCAAAAATGTTGGCAAACTGTTGCAAGTGATCTCCTGAAATTTTTTTTCGGTGGAAACAGATGGGTTTTTAGCATCGGAAACAGAATTAGCCCTTGACGTCTGAACTACTTTTTTTGAAAAAAATCCCTAAGCCGCGCGGTCACAATTTCTGCTCAAAATCTGACGTTCTGCAATTCACTCAAAAATGTTGGCAAACTGTTGCAAGTGATCCCCTGAAATGTTTTTGGGTGGAAACAGATGGGTTTATATCATCCGAAAGAGAATTAGCCCTCGACGTCTGAACAACTTTTTTTGAAAAAATCCCTAAGCCGCGCGGTCACAATTTCTGCTCAAAATCTGACGTTCTGCAATTCACTCAAAAATGTTGGCAAACTGTTGCAAGTGATCCCCTGAAATGTTTTTGTGTGGAAACAGATGGGTTTTTATCATCCGAAACAGAATTAGCCCTCGACGTCTGAACAACTTTTTTTGAAAAAATCCCTAAGCCGCGCGGTCACGATTTCTGGTCAAAATCTGACGTTCTGCAATTCACTCAAAAATGTTGGCAAACTGTTGCAAGTGATCCCCTGAAATGTTTTTCGGTGGAAACAGATCGGTTTTTAGCATTGGAAACAGAATTAGCCCTTGACGTCTGAACAACTTTTTTTTGAAAAAATCCCTAAGCCGCGCGGTCACGATTTCTGGTCAAAATCTGACGTTCTGCAATTCACTCAAAAATGTTGGCAAACTGTTGAAAGTGATCCCCTGAAAGATTTTTCGGTGGAAAAAGATGGGTTTTTATCATCGGAAACAGAATTAGCCCTCGACGTCTGAACAACTTTTTTTGAAAAAATCCCTAAGCCGCGCGGTCACAATTTCTGCTCAAAATCTGACTTTCTGCAATTCACACAAAAATGTTGGCAAACTGTTGCAAGTGATCCCCTGAAATGTTTTTCGGTGGAAATTGATGGGTTTTTATCATCGGAAACAGAATTAGCCCTCGACGTCTGAACAACTTTTTTTGAAAAAATCCCTAAGCCGCGCGGTCACAATTTCTGCTCAAAATCTGACGTTCTGCAATTCACTCAAAAATGTTGGCAAACTGTTGCAAGTGATCCCCTGAAATGTTTTTGGGTGGAAACAGATGGGTTTTTATCATCCGAAGCAGAATTAGCCCTCGACGTCTGAACAACTTTTTTTGAAAAAATCCCTAAGCCGCGCGGTCACAATTTCTGCTCAAAATCTGACGTTCTGCAATTCACTCAAATATGCTGGCAAACAGTTGCAAGTGATCCCCTGAAATGTTTTTGGGTGGAAACAGATGGGTTTTTGTCATCGGAAACAGCATTATCCCTCGACGTCTGAACAACTTTTTTTGAAAAAATCCCTAAGCCGCGCGGTCACATTTTCTGCTCAAAATCTGACGTTCTGCAATTCACTCCAAAATGTTGGCAAACTGTTGCAAGTGATCCCCTGAAATGTTTTTCGGTGGAAACAGATGGGTTTTTAGCATTGGAAACAGAATTATCCCTTGACGTCTGAACAACTTTTTTTTGAAAAAATCCCTAAGCCGCGCGGTCACGATTTCTGGTGAAAATCTGACGTTCTGCAATTCACTCAAAAATGTTGGCAAACTGTTGAAAGTGATCCCCTGAAAGATTTTTCGGTGGAAAAAGATGGGTTTTTATCATCGGAAACAGAATTAGCCCTCGACGTCTGAACAACTTTTTTTGAAAAAATCCCTAAGCCGCGCGGTCACAATTTCTGCTCAAAATCTGACGTTCTGCAATTCACTCAAAAATGTTGGCAAACTGTTGCAAGTGATCTCCTGAAATGTTTTTCGGTGGAAACAGATGGGTTTTTAGCATCGGAAACAGAATTAGCCCTCGACGTCTGAACTACTTTTTTTGAAAAAAATCCCTAAGCCGCGCGGTCACAATTTCTGCTCAAAATCTGACGTTCTGCAATTCACTCAAAAATGTTGGCAAACTGTTGCAAGTGATCCCCTGAAATGTTTTTGGGTGGAAACAGATGGGTTTATATCATCCGAAAGAGAATTAGCCCTCGACGTCTGAACAACTTTTTTTGAAAAAATCCCTAAGCCGCGCGGTCACAATTTCTGCTCAAAATCTGACGTTCTGCAATTCACTCAAAAATGTTGGCAAACTGTTGCAAGTGATCCCCTGAAATGTTTTTGTGTGGAAACAGATGGGTTTTTATCATCCGAAACAGAATTAGCCCTCGACGTCTGAACAACTTTTTTTGAAAAAATCCCTAAGCCGCGCAGTCACAATTTCTGCTCAAAATCTGACGTACTGCAATTCACTCAAAAATGTTGGCAAACTGTTGCAAGTGATCCCCTGAAATGTTTTTCGGTGGAAACAGATGGGTTTTTATCATCGGAAACAGAATTAGCCCTCGACGTCTGAACAACTTTTTTTGAAAAAATCCCTAAGCCGCGCGGTCACAATTTCTGCTCAAAATCTGACGTTCTGCAATTCACTCAAAAATGCTGGCAAACTGTTGCAAGTGATCCCCTGAAATGTTTTTCGGTGGAAACAGATGGGTTTTTATCATCGGAAACAGAATTAGCCCTCGACGTCTGAACAACTTTTTTTGAAAAAATCCCTAAGCCGCGCGGTCACAATTTCTGCTCAAAATCTGACGTTCTGCAATTCACTCAAAAATGTTGGCAAACTGTTGCAAGTGATCCCCTGAAATGTTTTTGGGTGGAAACAGATGGGTTTTTATCATCCGAAACAGAATTTGCCCTCGACATCTGAACAACTTTTTTTGAAAAAATCCCTAAGCCGCGCGGTCACAATTTCTGCTCAAAATCTGACGTACTGCAATTCACTCAAAAATGTTGGCAAACTGTTGCAAGTGATCCCCTGAAATGTTTTTCGGTGGAAACAGATGGGTTTTTATCATCGGAAACAGAATTAGCCCTCGACGTCTGAACAACTTTTTTTGAAAAAATCCCTAAGCCGCGCGGTCACAATTTCTGCTCAAAATCTGACGTTCTGCAATTCACTCAAAAATGTTGGCAAACTGTTGCAAGTGATTCCCTGAAATGTTTTTTGGTGGAAACAGATGGGTTTTTATCATCCGAAACAGAATTAGCCCTCGACGTCTGAACAACTTTTTTTGAAAAAATCCCTAAGCCGCGCGGTCACAATTTCTGCTCAAAATCTGACGTTCTGCAATTCACTCAAAAATGTTGGCAAACTGTTGCAAGTGATCCCCTGAAATGTTTTTTGGTGGAAACAGATGGGTTTTTATCATCCGAAACAGAATTAGCCCTCGACGTCTGAACAATTTTTTTTGAAAAAATCCCTAAGCCGCGCGGTCACAATTTCTGCTCAAAATCTGACGTTCTGCAATTCACTCAAAAATGTTGGCAAACTGTTGCAAGTGATTCCCTGAAATGTTTTATGGTGGAAACAGATGGGTTTTTGTCATCGGAAACAGAATTAGCGCTTGACGTCTGAACAACTTTTTTTGAAAAAATCCCTAAGCCGCGCGGTCACAATTTCTGCTCAAAATCTGACGTTCTGCAATTCACTCAAAAATGTTGGCAAACTGTTGCAAGTGATTCCCTGAAATGTTTTTCGGTGGAAACAGATGGGTTTTTATCATCCAAAACAGAATTAATCCTCGACGTCTGAACAACTTTTCTTTAAAAAATCCCTAAGCCGCGCGGTCACAATTTCTGCTCAAAATCTGACGTTCTGCAATTCACTCAAAAATGTTGGCAAACTGTTGCAGGTGATTCCCTGAAATGTTTTTCGGTGGAAACAGATGGGTTTTTATCACCGGAAACAGAATTAATCCTCGACGTCTGAACAACTTTTTTTGAAAAAATCCCTAAGCCGCGCGGTCACAATTTCTGCTCAAAATCTGACTTTCTGCAATTCACTCAAAAATGTAGGCAAACTGTTGCAAGTGATCCCCTGAAATGTTTTTCGGTGGAAACAGATGGGTTTTTATCATTGGAAACAGAATTAGCCCTCGAAGTCTGAACAACTTTTTTTGAAAAAATCCCTAAGCCGCGCGGTCACAATTTCTGCTCAAAATCTGACGTTCTGCAATTCACTCAAAAATGTTGGCAAACTGTTGCAAGTGATCCCCTGAAATGTTTTTTGGTGGAAACAGATGGGTTTTTATCATCCGAAACAGAATTAGCCCTCGACGTCTGAACAATTTTTTTTGAAAAAATCCCTAAGCCGCGCGGTCACAATTTCTGCTCAAAATCTGACGTTCTGCAATTCACTCAAAAATGTTGGCAAACTGTTGCAAGTGATCCCCTGAAATGTTTTTGGGTGGAAACAGCTGGGTTTTTATCATCCGAAACAGAATTAGCCCTCGACGTCTGAACAACTTTTTTTGAAAAAATCCCTAAGCCGCGCGGTCACAATTTCTGCTCAAAATCTGACGTTCTGCAATTCACTCAAAAATGTTGGCAAACTGTTGCAAGTGATTCCCTGAAATGTTTTATGGTGGAAACTGATGGGTTTTTATCATCGGAAACAGAATTAGCGCTTGACGTCTGAACAACTTTTTTTGAAAAAATCCCTAAGCTGTCACAATTTCTGCTCAAAATCTGACGTTCTGCAATTCACTCAAAAATGTTGGCAAACTGTTGCAAGTGATTCCCTGAAATGTTTTTCGGTGGAAACAGATGGGTTTTTATCATCCGAAACAGAATTAATCCTCGACGTCTGAACAACTTTTTTTTGAAAAAATCCCTAAGCCGCGCGGTCACAATTTCTGCTCAAAATCTGACTTTCTGCAATTCACTCAAAAATGTTGGCAAACTGTTGCAAGTGATCCCCTGAAATGTTTTTTGGTGGAAACAGATGGGTTTTTATCATCGGAAACAGAATTAGCCCTCGACGTCTGAACAACTTTTTTTGAAAAAATCCCTAAGCCGCGCGGTCACAATTTCTGCTCAAAATCTGACGTTCTGCAATTCACTCAAAAATGTTGGCAAACTGTTGCAAGTGATTCCCTGAAATGTTTTTTGGTGGAAACAGATGGGTTTTTATCATCGGAAACAGAATTAGCGCTTGACATCTGAACAACTTTTTTTGAAAAAATCCCTAAGCCGCGCAGTCACAATTTCTGCTCAAAATCTGACGTTCTGCAATTCACTCAAAAATGTTGGCAAACTGTTGCAAGTGATTCCCTGAAATGTTTTTCGGGGGAAACAGATGGGTTTTTAGCATCCGAAACAGAATTAGCCCTCGACGTCTGAACAACTTTTTTTGAAAAAATCCCTAAGCCGCGCGGTCACAATTTCTGCTCAAAATCTGACGTTCTGCAATTCACTCAAAGATGTTGGCAAACTGTTGCAAGTGATCCCCTGAAATGTTTTTCAGTGGAAACAGATGGGTTTTTATCATCGGAAACAGAATTAATCCTCGACGTCTGAACAACTTTTTTTGAAAAAATCCCTAAGCCGCGCGGTCACAATTTCTGCTCAAAATCTGACTTTCTGCAATTCACTCAAAAATGTTGGCAAACTGTTGCAAGTGATTCCCTGAAATGTTTTTCGGGGGAAACAGATGGGTTTTTAGAATCGGAAACAGAATTAGCCCTTGACGTCTGAACAACTTTTTTTGAAAAAATCCCTAAGCCGCGCGGTCACAATTTCTGCTCAAAATCTGACGTTCTGCAATTCACTCAAATATGTTGGCAAACTGTTGCAAGTGATCCCCTGAAATGTTTTTTGGTGGAAACAGATGGGTTTTTATCATCGGAAACAGAATTAGCCCTCGACGTATGAACAACTTTTTTTGAAAAAATCCCTAAGCCGCGCGGTCACAATTTCTGCTCAAAATCTGACGTTCTGCAATTCACTCAAAAATGTTGGCAAACTGTTGCAAGTGATTCCCTGAAATGTTTTTCGGTGGAAACAGATGGGTTTTTATCATCCGAAACAGAATTAGCCCTCGACGTCTGAACAACTTTTTTTGAAAAAATCCCTAAGCCGCGCGGTCACAATTTCTGCTCAAAATCTGACGTTCTGCAATTCACTCAAAAATGTTGGCAAACTGTTGCAAGTGATCCCCTGAAATGTTTTTCGGTGGAAACAGATGGGTTTTTAGCATCGGAAACAGAATTAGGCCTTGACGTCTGAACAACTTTTTTTGAAAAAATCCCTAAGCCGCGCGGTCACAATTTCTGCTCAAAATCTGACGTTCTGCAATTCACTCAAAAATGTTGGCAAACTGTTGCAAGTGATTCCCTGAAATCTTTTTCGGGGGAAACAGATGGGTTTTTAGCATTGGAAACAGAATTAGCCCTTGACGTCTGAACAACTTTTTTTGAAAAAATCCCTAAGCCGCGCGGTCACAATTTCTGCTCAAAATCTGACGTTCTGCAATTCACTCAAATATGTTGGCAAACTGTTGCAAGTGATCCCCTGAAATGTTTTTTGGTGGGAACAGATGGGTTTTTATCATCGGAAACAGAATTAGCCCTCGACGTATGAACAACTTTTTTTGAAAAAAATCCCTAAGCCGCGTGGTCACAATTTCTGCTCAAAATCTGACGTTCTGCAATTCACTCAAAAATGTTGGCAAACTGTTGCAAGTGATCCCCTGAAATGTTTTTCGGTGGAAACAGATGTGTTTTTAGCATCGGAAACAGAATTAGCGCTTGACGTCTGAACAACTTTTTTTGAAAAAATCCCTAAGCCGCGCGGTCACAATTTCTGCTCAAAATCTGACGTTCTGCAATTCACTCAAAAATGTTGGCAAACTGTTGCAAGTGATCCCCTGAAATGTTTTTGGGTGGAAACAGCTGGGTTTTTATCATCCGAAACAGAATTAGCCCTCGACGTCTGAACAACTTTTTTTGAAAAAATCACTAAGCCGCGCGGTCACAATTTCTGCTCAAAATCTGACGTTCTGCAATTCACTCAAAAATGTTGGCAAACTGTTGCAAGTGATTCCCTGAAATGTTTTATGGTGGAAACTGATGGGTTTTTATCATCGGAAACAGAATTAGCGCTTGACGTCTGAACAACTTTTTTTGAAAAAATCCCTAAGCTGTCACAATTTCTGCTCAAAATCTGACGTTCTGCAATTCACTCAAAAATGTTGGCAAACTGTTGCAAGTGATTCCCTGAAATGTTTTTCGGTGGAAACAGATGGGTTTTTATCATCCGAAACAGAATTAATCCTCGACGTCTGAACAACTTTTTTTTGAAAAAATCCCTAAGCCGCGCGGTCACAATTTCTGCTCAAAATCTGACGTTCTGCAATTCACTCAAAAATGTTGGCAAACTGTTGCAAGTGATTTCCTTAAAATGTTTTTCGGTGGAAACAGATGGGTTTTTATCATCCGAAACAGAATTAGCCCTCGACGTCTGAACAACTTTTTTTGAAAAAATTCCTAAGCCGCGCGGTCACAATTTCTGCTCAAAATCTGACGTTCTGCAATTCACTCAAAAATGTTGGCAAACTGTTGCAAGTGATTCCCTGAAATGTTTTTCGGGGGAAACAGATGGGTTTTTAGCATCGGAAACAGAATTAGCCCTTGACGTCTGAACAACTTTTTTTGAAAAAATCCCTAAGCCGCGCGTTCACAATTTCTGCTCAAAATCTGACGTTCTGCAATTCACTCAAATATGTTGGCAAACTGTTGCAAGTGATCCCCTGAAATGTTTTTTTGGTGGAAACAGATGGGTTTTTATCATCCGAAACAGAATTAGCCCTCGACGTCTGAACAACTTTTTTTGAAAAAATCCCTAAGCCGCGCGGTCACAATTTCTGCTCAAAATCTGACGTTCTGCAATTCACTCAAAAATATTGGCAAACTGTTGCAAGTGATTCCCTGAAATGTTTTTCGGGGGAAACAGATGGGTTTTTAGCATCGGAAACAGAATTAGCCCTCGACGTCTGAACAACTTTTTTTGAAAAAATCCCTAAGCCGCGCGGTCACAATTTCTGCTCAAAATCTGACGTTCTGCAATTCACTCAAAAATGTTGGCAAACTGTTGCAAGTGATCCCCTGAAATGTTTTTTGGTGGAAACAGATGGGTTTTTATCATCGGAAACAGAATTAGCCCTCGACGTATGAACAACTTTTTTTGAAAAAATCCCTAAGCCGCGCGGTCACAATTTCTGCTCAAAATCTGACGTTCTGCAATTCACTCAAAAATGTTGGCAAACTGTTGCAAGTGATTCCCTGAAATGTTTTTCGGTGGAAACAGATGGGTTTTTATCATCGGAAACAGAATTAATCCTCGACGTCTGAACAACTTTTTTTGAAAAAATCCCTAAGCCGCGCGGTCACAATTTCTGCTCAAAATCTGACGTTCTGCAATTCACTCAAAAATGTTGGCAAACTGTTGCAAGTGATTCCCTGAAATGTTTTTTGGTGGAAACAGATGGGTTTTTATCATTGGAAACAGAATTAGCCCTCGACGTCTGAACAACTTTTTTAGAAAAATCCCTAAGCCGCGCGGTCACAATTTCTGCTCAAAATCTGACTTTCTGCAATTCACTCAAAAATGTTGGCAAACTGTTGCAAGTGATCCCCTGAAATGTTTTTTGGTGGAAACAGATGGGTTTTTATCATCCGAAACAGAATTAGCCCTCGACGTCTGAACAATTTTTTTTGAAAAAATCCCTAAGCCGCGCGGTCACAATTTCTGCTCAAAATCTGACGTTCTGCAATTCACTCAAAAATGTTGGCAAACTGTTGCAAGTGATTCCCTGAAATGTTTTATGGTGGAAACAGATGGGTTTTTGTCATCGGAAACAGAATTAGCGCTTGACGTCTGAACAACTTTTTTTGAAAAAATCCCTAAGCCGCGCGGTCACAATTTCTGCTCAAAATCTGACGTTCTGCAATTCACTCAAAAATGTTGGCAAACTGTTGCAAGTGATTCCCTGAAATGTTTTTCGGTGGAAACAGATGGGTTTTTATCATCCAAAACAGAATTAATCCTCGATGTCTGAACAACTTTTCTTTAAAAAATCCCTAAGCCGCGCGGTCACAATTTCTGCTCAAAATCTGACGTTCTGCAATTCACTCAAAAATGTTGGCAAACTGTTGCAAGTGATCCCCTGAAATGTTTTTGGGAGGAAACAGATGGGTTTTTATCATCGGAAACAGAATTAGCGCTTGACGTCTGAACAACTTTTTTTGAAAAAATCCCTAAGCCGCGCTGTCACAATTTCTGCTCAAAATCTGACGTTCTGCAATTCACTCAAAAATGTTGGCAAACTGTTGCAGGTGATTCCCTGAAATGTTTTTCGGTGGAAACAGATGGGTTTTTATCACCGGAAACAGAATTAATCCTCGACGTCTGAACAACTTTTTTTGAAAAAATCCCTAAGCCGCGCGGTCACAATTTCTGCTCAAAATCTGACTTTCTGCAATTCACTCAAAAATGTAGGCAAACTGTTGCAAGTGATCCCCTGAAATGTTTTTCGGTGGAAACAGATGGGTTTTTATCATTGGAAACAGAATTAGCCCTCGAAGTCTGAACAATTTTTTTTGAAAAAATCCCTAAGCCGCGCGGTCACAATTTCTGCTCAAAATCTGACGTTCTGCAATTCACTCAAAAATGTTGGCAAACTGTTGCAAGTGATCCCCTGAAATGTTTTTTGGTGGAAACAGATGGGTTTTTATCATCCGAAACAGAATTAGCCCTCGACGTCTGAACAATTTTTTTTGAAAAAATCCCTAAGCCGCGCGGTCACAATTTCTGCTCAAAATCTGACGTTCTGCAATTCACTCAAAAATGTTGGCAAACTGTTGCAAGTGATCCCCTGAAATGTTTTTGGGTGGAAACAGCTGGGTTTTTATCATCCGAAACAGAATTAGCCCTCGACGTCTGAACAACTTTTTTTGAAAAAATCCCTAAGCCGCGCGGTCACAATTTCTGCTCAAAATCTGACGTTCTGCAATTCACTCAAAAATGTTGGCAAACTGTTGCAAGTGATTCCCTGAAATGTTTTATGGTGGAAACTGATGGGTTTTTATCATCGGAAACAGAATTAGCGCTTGACGTCTGAACAACTTTTTTTGAAAAAATCCCTAAGCTGTCACAATTTCTGCTCAAAATCTGACGTTCTGCAATTCACTCAAAAATGTTGGCAAACTGTTGCAAGTGATTCCCTGAAATGTTTTTCGGTGGAAACAGATGGGTTTTTATCATCCGAAACAGAATTAATCCTCGACGTCTGAACAACTTTTTTTTGAAAAAATCCCTAAGCCGCGCGGTCACAATTTCTGCTCAAAATCTGACTTTCTGCAATTCACTCAAAAATGTTGGCAAACTGTTGCAAGTGATCCCCTGAAATGTTTTTTGGTGGAAACAGATGGGTTTTTATCATCGGAAACAGAATTAGCCCTCGACGTCTGAACAACTTTTTTTGAAAAAATCCCTAAGCCGCGCGGTCACAATTTCTGCTCAAAATCTGACGTTCTGCAATTCACTCAAAAATGTTGGCAAACTGTTGCAAGTGATTCCCTGAAATGTTATATGGTGGAAACAGATGGGTTTTTATCATCGGAAACAGAATTAGCGCTTGACGTCTGAACAACTTTTTTTGAAAAAATCCCTAAGCCGCGCGGTCACAATTTCTGCTCAAAATCTGAAGTTCTGCAATTCACTCAAATATGTTGGCAAACTGTTGCAAGTGATCCCCTGAAATGTTTTTTGGTGGAAACAGATGGATTCTTATCATCGGAAACAGAATTAGCCCTTGACGTCTGAACAACTTTTTTTGAAAAAATCCCTAAGTAGCGCGGTCACAATTTCTGCTCAAAATCTGACGTTCTGCAATTCACTCAAATATGTTGGCAAACTGTTGCAAGTGATCCCCTGAAATGTTTTTTGGTGGAAACAGATGGGTTTTTATCATCGGAAACAGAATTAGCCCTCGACGTATGAACAACTTTTTTTGAAAAAATCCCTAAGCCGCGCGGTCACAATTTCTGCTCAAAATCTGACGTTCTGCAATTCACTCAAAAATGTTGGCAAACTGTTGCAAGTGATTCCCTGAAATGTTTTTCGGTGGAAACAGATGGGTTTTTATCATCGGAAACAGAATTAGCCCTTGACGTCTGAACAACTTTTTTTGAAAAAATCCCTAAGCCGCGCGGTCACAATTTCTGCTCAAAATCTGACGTTCTGCAATTCACTCAAATATGTTGGCAAACTGTTGCAAGTGATCCCCTGAAATGTTTTTTGGTGGGAACAGATGGGTTTTTATCATCGGAAACAGAATTAGCCCTCGACGTATGAACAACTTTTTTTGAAAAAAATCCCTAAGCCGCGTGGTCACAATTTCTGCTCAAAATCTGACGTTCTGCAATTCACTCAAAAATGTTGGCAAACTGTTGCAAGTGATCCCCTGAAATGTTTTTCGGTGGAAACAGATGTGTTTTTAGCATCGGAAACAGAATTAGCGCTTGACGTCTGAACAACTTTTTTTGAAAAAATCCCTAAGCCGCGCGGTCACAATTTCTGCTCAAAATCTGACGTTCTGCAATTCACTCAAAAATGTTGGCAAACTGTTGCAAGTGATCCCCTGAAATGTTTTTGGGTGGAAACAGCTGGGTTTTTATCATCCGAAACAGAATTAGCCCTCGACGTCTGAACAACTTTTTTTGAAAAAATCACTAAGCCGCGCGGTCACAATTTCTGCTCAAAATCTGACGTTCTGCAATTCACTCAAAAATGTTGGCAAACTGTTGCAAGTGATTCCCTGAAATGTTTTATGGTGGAAACTGATGGGTTTTTATCATCGGAAACAGAATTAGCGCTTGACGTCTGAACAACTTTTTTTGAAAAAATCCCTAAGCTGTCACAATTTCTGCTCAAAATCTGACGTTCTGCAATTCACTCAAAAATGTTGGCAAACTGTTGCAAGTGATTCCCTGAAATGTTTTTCGGTGGAAACAGATGGGTTTTTATCATCCGAAACAGAATTAATCCTCGACGTCTGAACAACTTTTTTTTGAAAAAATCCCTAAGCCGCGCGGTCACAATTTCTGCTCAAAATCTGACGTTCTGCAATTCACTCAAAAATGTTGGCAAACTGTTGCAAGTGATTTCCTTAAAATGTTTTTCGGTGGAAACAGATGGGTTTTTATCATCCGAAACAGAATTAGCCCTCGACGTCTGAACAACTTTTTTTGAAAAAATTCCTAAGCCGCGCGGTCACAATTTCTGCTCAAAATCTGACGTTCTGCAATTCACTCAAAAATGTTGGCAAACTGTTGCAAGTGATTCCCTGAAATGTTTTTCGGGGGAAACAGATGGGTTTTTAGCATCGGAAACAGAATTAGCCCTTGACGTCTGAACAACTTTTTTTGAAAAAATCCCTAAGCCGCGCGTTCACAATTTCTGCTCAAATTCTGACGTTCTGCAATTCACTCAAATATGTTGGCAAACTGTTGCAAGTGATCCCCTGAAATGTTTTTTTGGTGGAAACAGATGGGTTTTTATCATCCGAAACAGAATTAGCCCTCGACGTCTGAACAACTTTTTTTGAAAAAATCCCTAAGCCGCGCGGTCACAATTTCTGCTCAAAATCTGACGTTCTGCAATTCACTCAAAAATATTGGCAAACTGTTGCAAGTGATTCCCTGAAATGTTTTTCGGGGGAAACAGATGGGTTTTTAGCATCGGAAACAGAATTAGCCCTCGACGTCTGAACAACTTTTTTTGAAAAAATCCCTAAGCCGCGCGGTCACAATTTCTGCTCAAAATCTGACGTTCTGCAATTCACTCAAAAATGTTGGCAAACTGTTGCAAGTGATCCCCTGAAATGTTTTTTGGTGGAAACAGATGGGTTTTTATCATCGGAAACAGAATTAGCCCTCGACGTATGAACAACTTTTTTTGAAAAAATCCCTAAGCCGCGCGGTCACAATTTCTGCTCAAAATCTGACGTTCTGCAATTCACTCAAAAATGTTGGCAAACTGTTGCAAGTGATTCCCTGAAATGTTTTTCGGTGGAAACAGATGGGTTTTTATCATCGGAAACAGAATTAATCCTCGACGTCTGAACAACTTTTTTTGAAAAAATCCCTAAGCCGCGCGGTCACAATTTCTGCTCAAAATCTGACGTTCTGCAATTCACTCAAAAATGTTGGCAAACTGTTGCAAGTGATTCCCTGAAATGTTTTTTGGTGGAAACAGATGGGTTTTTATCATTGGAAACAGAATTAGCCCTCGACGTCTGAACAACTTTTTTAGAAAAATCCCTAAGCCGCGCGGTCACAATTTCTGCTCAAAATCTGACTTTCTGCAATTCACTCAAAAATGTTGGCAAACTGTTGCAAGTGATCCCCTGAAATGTTTTTTGGTGGAAACAGATGGGTTTTTATCATCCGAAACAGAATTAGCCCTCGACGTCTGAACAATTTTTTTTGAAAAAATCCCTAAGCCGCGCGGTCACAATTTCTGCTCAAAATCTGACGTTCTGCAATTCACTCAAAAATGTTGGCAAACTGTTGCAAGTGATTCCCTGAAATGTTTTATGGTGGAAACAGATGGGTTTTTGTCATCGGAAACAGAATTAGCGCTTGACGTCTGAACAACTTTTTTTGAAAAAATCCCTAAGCCGCGCGGTCACAATTTCTGCTCAAAATCTGACGTTCTGCAATTCACTCAAAAATGTTGGCAAACTGTTGCAAGTGATTCCCTGAAATGTTTTTCGGTGGAAACAGATGGGTTTTTATCATCCAAAACAGAATTAATCCTCGACGTCTGAACAACTTTTCTTTAAAAAATCCCTAAGCCGCGCGGTCACAATTTCTGCTCAAAATCTGACGTTCTGCAATTCACTCAAAAATGTTGGCAAACTGTTGCAAGTGATCCCCTGAAATGTTTTTGGGAGGAAACAGATGGGTTTTTATCATCGGAAACAGAATTAGCGCTTGACGTCTGAACAACTTTTTTTGAAAAAATCCCTAAGCCGCGCTGTCACAATTTCTGCTCAAAATCTGACGTTCTGCAATTCACTCAAAAATGTTGGCAAACTGTTGCAGGTGATTCCCTGAAATGTTTTTCGGTGGAAACAGATGGGTTTTTATCACCGGAAACAGAATTAATCCTCGACGTCTGAACAACTTTTTTTGAAAAAATCCCTAAGCCGCGCGGTCACAATTTCTGCTCAAAATCTGACTTTCTGCAATTCACTCAAAAATGTAGGCAAACTGTTGCAAGTGATCCCCTGAAATGTTTTTCGGTGGAAACAGATGGGTTTTTATCATTGGAAACAGAATTAGCCCTCGAAGTCTGAACAATTTTTTTTGAAAAAATCCCTAAGCCGCGCGGTCACAATTTCTGCTCAAAATCTGACGTTCTGCAATTCACTCAAAAATGTTGGCAAACTGTTGCAAGTGATCCCCTGAAATGTTTTTTGGTGGAAACAGATGGGTTTTTATCATCCGAAACAGAATTAGCCCTCGACGTCTGAACAATTTTTTTTGAAAAAATCCCTAAGCCGCGCGGTCACAATTTCTGCTCAAAATCTGACGTTCTGCAATTCACTCAAAAATGTTGGCAAACTGTTGCAAGTGATCCCCTGAAATGTTTTTGGGTGGAAACAGCTGGGTTTTTATCATCCGAAACAGAATTAGCCCTCGACGTCTGAACAACTTTTTTTGAAAAAATCCCTAAGCCGCGCGGTCACAATTTCTGCTCAAAATCTGACGTTCTGCAATTCACTCAAAAATGTTGGCAAACTGTTGCAAGTGATTCCCTGAAATGTTTTATGGTGGAAACTGATGGGTTTTTATCATCGGAAACAGAATTAGCGCTTGACGTCTGAACAACTTTTTTTGAAAAAATCCCTAAGCTGTCACAATTTCTGCTCAAAATCTGACGTTCTGCAATTCACTCAAAAATGTTGGCAAACTGTTGCAAGTGATTCCCTGAAATGTTTTTCGGTGGAAACAGATGGGTTTTTATCATCCGAAACAGAATTAATCCTCGACGTCTGAACAACTTTTTTTTGAAAAAATCCCTAAGCCGCGCGGTCACAATTTCTGCTCAAAATCTGACTTTCTGCAATTCACTCAAAAATGTTGGCAAACTGTTGCAAGTGATCCCCTGAAATGTTTTTTGGTGGAAACAGATGGGTTTTTATCATCGGAAACAGAATTAGCCCTCGACGTCTGAACAACTTTTTTTGAAAAAATCCCTAAGCCGCGCGGTCACAATTTCTGCTCAAAATCTGACGTTCTGCAATTCACTCAAAAATGTTGGCAAACTGTTGCAAGTGATTCCCTGAAATGTTATATGGTGGAAACAGATGGGTTTTTATCATCGGAAACAGAATTAGCGCTTGACGTCTGAACAACTTTTTTTGAAAAAATCCCTAAGCCGCGCGGTCACAATTTCTGCTCAAAATCTGAAGTTCTGCAATTCACTCAAATATGTTGGCAAACTGTTGCAAGTGATCCCCTGAAATGTTTTTTGGTGGAAACAGATGGATTCTTATCATCGGAAACAGAATTAGCCCTTGACGTCTGAACAACTTTTTTTGAAAAAATCCCTAAGCCGCGCGGTCACAATTTCTGCTCAAAATCTGACGTTCTGCAATTCACTCAAATATGTTGGCAAACTGTTGCAAGTGATCCCCTGAAATGTTTTTTGGTGGAAACAGATGGGTTTTTATCATCGGAAACAGAATTAGCCCTCGACGTATGAACAACTTTTTTTGAAAAAATCCCTAAGCCGCGCGGTCACAATTTCTGCTCAAAATCTGACGTTCTGCAATTCACTCAAAAATGTTGGCAAACTGTTGCAAGTGATTCCCTGAAATGTTTTTCGGTGGAAACAGATGGGTTTTTATCATCGGAAACAGAATTAGCCCTTGACGTCTGAACAACTTTTTTTGAAAAAATCCCTAAGCCGCGCGGTCACAATTTCTGCTCAAAATCTGACGTTCTGCAATTCACTCAAATATGTTGGCAAACTGTTGCAAGTGATCCCCTGAAATGTTTTTTGGTGGGAACAGATGGGTTTTTATCATCGGAAACAGAATTAGCCCTCGACGTATGAACAACTTTTTTTGAAAAAAATCCCTAAGCCGCGTGGTCACAATTTCTGCTCAAAATCTGACGTTCTGCAATTCACTCAAAAATGTTGGCAAACTGTTGCAAGTGATCCCCTGAAATGTTTTTCGGTGGAAACAGATGTGTTTTTAGCATCGGAAACAGAATTAGCGCTTGACGTCTGAACAACTTTTTTTGAAAAAATCCCTAAGCCGCGCGGTCACAATTTCTGCTCAAAATCTGACGTTCTGCAATTCACTCAAAAATGTTGGCAAACTGTTGCAAGTGATCCCCTGAAATGTTTTTGGGTGGAAACAGCTGGGTTTTTATCATCCGAAACAGAATTAGCCCTCGACGTCTGAACAACTTTTTTTGAAAAAATCACTAAGCCGCGCGGTCACAATTTCTGCTCAAAATCTGACGTTCTGCAATTCACTCAAAAATGTTGGCAAACTGTTGCAAGTGATTCCCTGAAATGTTTTATGGTGGAAACTGATGGGTTTTTATCATCGGAAACAGAATTAGCGCTTGACGTCTGAACAACTTTTTTTGAAAAAATCCCTAAGCTGTCACAATTTCTGCTCAAAATCTGACGTTCTGCAATTCACTCAAAAATGTTGGCAAACTGTTGCAAGTGATTCCCTGAAATGTTTTTCGGTGGAAACAGATGGGTTTTTATCATCCGAAACAGAATTAATCCTCGACGTCTGAACAACTTTTTTTTGAAAAAATCCCTAAGCCGCGCGGTCACAATTTCTGCTCAAAATCTGACGTTCTGCAATTCACTCAAAAATGTTGGCAAACTGTTGCAAGTGATTTCCTTAAAATGTTTTTCGGTGGAAACAGATGGGTTTTTATCATCCGAAACAGAATTAGCCCTCGACGTCTGAACAACTTTTTTTGAAAAAATTCCTAAGCCGCGCGGTCACAATTTCTGCTCAAAATCTGACGTTCTGCAATTCACTCAAAAATGTTGGCAAACTGTTGCAAGTGATTCCCTGAAATGTTTTTCGGGGGAAACAGATGGGTTTTTAGCATCGGAAACAGAATTAGCCCTTGACGTCTGAACAACTTTTTTTGAAAAAATCCCTAAGCCGCGCGTTCACAATTTCTGCTCAAAATCTGACGTTCTGCAATTCACTCAAATATGTTGGCAAACTGTTGCAAGTGATCCCCTGAAATGTTTTTTTGGTGGAAACAGATGGGTTTTTATCATCCGAAACAGAATTAGCCCTCGACGTCTGAACAACTTTTTTTGAAAAAATCCCTAAGCCGCGCGGTCACAATTTCTGCTCAAAATCTGACGTTCTGCAATTCACTCAAAAATATTGGCAAACTGTTGCAAGTGATTCCCTGAAATGTTTTTCGGGGGAAACAGATGGGTTTTTAGCATCGGAAACAGAATTAGCCCTCGACGTCTGAACAACTTTTTTTGAAAAAATCCCTAAGCCGCGCGGTCACAATTTCTGCTCAAAATCTGACGTTCTGCAATTCACTCAAAAATGTTGGCAAACTGTTGCAAGTGATCCCCTGAAATGTTTTTTGGTGGAAACAGATGGGTTTTTATCATCGGAAACAGAATTAGCCCTCGACGTATGAACAACTTTTTTTGAAAAAATCCCTAAGCCGCGCGGTCACAATTTCTGCTCAAAATCTGACGTTCTGCAATTCACTCAAAAATGTTGGCAAACTGTTGCAAGTGATCCCCTGAAATGTTTTTCGGTGGAAACAGATGGGTTTTTAGCATCGGAAACAGAATTAGCCCTTGACGTCTGAACAACTTTTTTTGAAAAAAATCCCTAAGCCGCGCGGTCACAATTTCTGCTCAAAATCTGACGTTCTGCAATTCACTCAAAGATGTTGGCAAACAGTTGCAAGTGATCCCCTGAAATGTTTTTTGGTGGGAACAGATGGGTTTTTATCATCGGAAACAGAATTAATCCTCGACGTCTGAACAACTTTTTTTGAAGAAATCCCTCAGCCGCGCGGTCACAATTTCTGCTCAAAATCTGACGTTCTGCAATTCACTCAAAAATGTTGGCAAACTGTTGCAAGTGATTCCCTGAAATGTTTTTCGGGGGAAACAGATGGGTTTTTAGCATCGGAAACAGAATTAGCCCTCGACGTATGAACAACTTTTTTTGAAAAAATCCCTAAGCCGCGCAGTCACATTTTCTGCTCAAAATCTGACGTTCTGCAATTCACTCAAAAATGTTGGCAAACTGTTGCAAGTGATCCCCTGAAATGTTTTTCGGTGGAAACAGATTGGTTTTTATCATCAGAAACAGAATTAATCCTCGACATCTGAACAACTTTTTTTGAAAAAATCCCTAAACCGCGCGGTCACAATTTCTGCTCAAAATCTGACTTTCTGCAATTCACTCAAAAATGTTGGCAAACTGTTGCAAGTGATCCCCTGAAATGTTTTTCGGTGGAAACAGATGGGTTTTTATCATCGGAAACAGAATTAGCCCTCGACGTCTGAACAACTTTTTTTTAAAAAATCCCTAAACCGCGCGGTCACAATTTCTGCTCAAAATCTGACGTTCTGCAATTCACTCAAATATGTTGGCAAACTGTTGCAAGTGATTCCCTGAAATGTTTTTCGGTGGAAACAGATGGGTTTTTATCATCGGAAACAGAATTAGCCCTCGACGTCTGAACAACTTTTTTTGAAAAAATCCCTAAACCGCGCGGTCACAATTTCTGCTCAAAATCTGACTTTCTGCAATTCACTCAAAAATGTTGGCAAACTGTTGCAAGTGATCCCCTGAAATGTTTTTCGGTGGAAACAGATGGGTTTTTATCATCGGAAACAGAATTAGCCCTCGACGTCTGAACAACTTTTTTTGAAAAAATCCCTAAGCCGCGCGGTCACAATTTCTGCTCAAAATCTGACGTTCTGCAATTCACTCAAAAATGTTGGCAAACTGTTGCAAGTGATTCCCTGAAATGTTATATGGTGGAAACAGATGGGTTTTTATCATCGGAAACAGAATTAGCGCTTGACGTCTGAACAACTTTTTTTGAAAAAATCCCTAAGCCGCGCGGTCACAATTTCTGCTCAAAATCTGAAGTTCTGCAATTCACTCAAATATGTTGGCAAACTGTTGCAAGTGATCCCCTGAAATGTTTTTTGGTGGAAACAGATGGATTCTTATCATCGGAAACAGAATTAGCCCTCGACGTATGAACAACTTTTTTTGAAAAAATCCCTAAGCCGCGCGGTCAGAATTTCTGCTCAAAATCTGACGTTCTGCAATTCACTCAAAAATGTTGGCAAACTGTTGCAAGTGATCCCCTGAAATGTTTTTCGGTGGAAACAGATGGGTTTTTAGCATCGGGAACAGAATTAGCCCTTGACGTCTGAACAACTTTTTTTGAAAAAATCCCTAAGCCGCGCGGTCACGAGTTCTGCTCAAAATCTGACGTTCTGCAATTCACTCAAAAATGTTGGCAAACTGTTGCAAGTGATTCCCTGAAATGTTTTTTGGTGGAAACAGATGGGTTTTTATCATCGGAAACAGAATTAGCGCTTGACATCTGAACAACTTTTTTTGAAAAAATCCCTAAGCCGCGCAGTCACAATTTCTGCTCAAAATCTGACGTTCTGCAATTCACTCAAAAATGTTGGCAAACTGTTGCAAGTGATTCCCTGAAATGTTTTTCGGGGGAAACAGATGGGTTTTTAGCATCCGAAACAGAATTAGCCCTCGACGTCTGAACAACTTTTTTTGAAAAAATCCCTAAGCCGCGCGGTCACAATTTCTGCTCAAAATCTGACGTTCTGCAATTCACTCAAAGATGTTGGCAAACTGTTGCAAGTGATCCCCTGAAATGTTTTTCAGTGGAAACAGATGGGTTTTTATCATCGGAAACAGAATTAATCCTCGACGTCTGAACAACTTTTTTTGAAAAAATCCCTAAGCCGCGCGGTCACAATTTCTGCTCAAAATCTGACTTTCTGCAATTCACTCAAAAATGTTGGCAAACTGTTGCAAGTGATTCCCTGAAATGTTTTTCGGGGGAAACAGATGGGTTTTTAGAATCGGAAACAGAATTAGCCCTTGACGTCTGAACAACTTTTTTTGAAAAAATCCCTAAGCCGCGCGGTCACAATTTCTGCTCAAAATCTGACGTTCTGCAATTCACTCAAATATGTTGGCAAACTGTTGCAAGTGATCCCCTGAAATGTTTTTTGGTGGAAACAGATGGGTTTTTATCATCGGAAACAGAATTAGCCCTCGACGTATGAACAACTTTTTTTGAAAAAATCCCTAAGCCGCGCGGTCACAATTTCTGCTCAAAATCTGACGTTCTGCAATTCACTCAAAAATGTTGGCAAACTGTTGCAAGTGATTCCCTGAAATGTTTTTCGGTGGAAACAGATGGGTTTTTATCATCCGAAACAGAATTAGCCCTCGACGTCTGAACAACTTTTTTTGAAAAAATCCCTAAGCCGCGCGGTCACAATTTCTGCTCAAAATCTGACGTTCTGCAATTCACTCAAAAATGTTGGCAAACTGTTGCAAGTGATCCCCTGAAATGTTTTTCGGTGGAAACAGATGGGTTTTTAGCATCGGAAACAGAATTAGGCCTTGACGTCTGAACAACTTTTTTTGAAAAAATCCCTAAGCCGCGCGGTCACAATTTCTGCTCAAAACCTGACGTTCTGCAATTCACTCAAAAATGTTGGCAAACTGTTGCAAGTGATTCCCTGAAATCTTTTTCGGGGGAAACAGATGGGTTTTTAGCATTGGAAACAGAATTAGCCCTTGACGTCTGAACAACTTTTTTTGAAAAAATCCCTAAGCCGCGCGGTCACAATTTCTGCTCAAAATCTGACGTTCTGCAATTCACTCAAATATGTTGGCAAACTGTTGCAAGTGATCCCCTGAAATGTTTTTTGGTGGGAACAGATGGGTTTTTATCATCGGAAACAGAATTAGCCCTCGACGTATGAACAACTTTTTTTGAAAAAAATCCCTAAGCCGCGTGGTCACAATTTCTGCTCAAAATCTGACGTTCTGCAATTCACTCAAAAATGTTGGCAAACTGTTGCAAGTGATCCCCTGAAATGTTTTTCGGTGGAAACAGATGTGTTTTTAGCATAGGAAACAGAATTAGCGCTTGACGTCTGAACAACTTTTTTTGAAAAAATCCCTAAGCCGCGCGGTCACAATTTCTGCTCAAAATCTGACGTTCTGCAATTCACTCAAAAATGTTGGCAAACTGTTGCAAGTGATCCCCTGAAATGTTTTTGGGTGGAAACAGCTGGGTTTTTATCATCCGAAACAGAATTAGCCCTCGACGTCTGAACAACTTTTTTTGAAAAAATCACTAAGCCGCGCGGTCACAATTTCTGCTCAAAATCTGACGTTCTGCAATTCACTCAAAAATGTTGGCAAACTGTTGCAAGTGATTCCCTGAAATGTTTTATGGTGGAAACTGATGGGTTTTTATCATCGGAAACAGAATTAGCGCTTGACGTCTGAACAACTTTTTTTGAAAAAATCCCTAAGCTGTCACAATTTCTGCTCAAAATCTGACGTTCTGCAATTCACTCAAAAATGTTGGCAAACTGTTGCAAGTGATTCCCTGAAATGTTTTTCGGTGGAAACAGATGGGTTTTTATCATCCGAAACAGAATTAATCCTCGACGTCTGAACAACTTTTTTTTGAAAAAATCCCTAAGCCGCGCGGTCACAATTACTGCTCAAAATCTGACTTTCTGCAATTCACTCAAAAATGTTGGCAAACTGTTGCAAGTGATCCCCTGAAATGTTTTTTGGTGGAAACAGATGGGTTTTTATCATCGGAAACAGAATTAGCCCTCGACGTCTGAACAACTTTTTTTGAAAAAATCCCTAAGCCGCGCGGTCACAATTTCTGCTCAAAATCTGACGTTCTGCAATTCACTCAAAAATGTTGGCAAACTGTTGCAAGTGATTCCCTGAAATGTTATATGGTGGAAACAGATGGGTTTTTATCATCGGAAACAGAATTAGCGCTTGACGTCTGAACAACTTTTTTTGAAAAAATCCCTAAGCCGCGTGGTCACAATTTCTGCTCAAAATCTGACGTTCTGCAATTCACTCAAAAATGTTGGCAAACTGTTGCAAGTGATCCCCTGAAATGTTTTTCGGTGGAAACAGATGTGTTTTTAGCATCGGAAACAGAATTAGCGCTTGACGTCTGAACAACTTTTTTTGAAAAAATCCCTAAGCCGCGCGGTCACAATTTCTGCTCAAAATCTGACGTTCTGCAATTCACTCAAAAATGTTGGCAAACTGTTGCAAGTGATCCCCTGAAATGTTTTTGGGTGGAAACAGCTGGGTTTTTATCATCCGAAACAGAATTAGCCCTCGACGTCTGAACAACTTTTTTTGAAAAAATCACTAAGCCGCGCGGTCACAATTTCTGCTCAAAATCTGACGTTCTGCAATTCACTCAAAAATGTTGGCAAACTGTTTCAAGTGATTCCCTGAAATGTTTTATGGTGGAAACTGATGGGTTTTTATCATCGGAAACAGAATTAGCGCTTGACGTCTGAACAACTTTTTTTGAAAAAATCCCTAAGCTGTCACAATTTCTGCTCAAAATCTGACGTTCTGCAATTCACTCAAAAATGTTGGCAAACTGTTGCAAGTGATTCCCTGAAATGTTTTTCGGTGGAAACAGATGGGTTTTTATCATCCGAAACAGAATTAATCCTCGACGTCTGAACAACTTTTTTTTGAAAAAATCCCTAAGCCGCGCGGTCACAATTTCTGCTCAAAATCTGACTTTCTGCAATTCACTCAAAAATGTTGGCAAACTGTTGCAAGTGATCCCCTGAAATGTTTTTTGGTGGAAACAGATGGGTTTTTATCATCGGAAACAGAATTAGCCCTCGACGTCTGAACAACTTTTTTTGAAAAAATCCCTAAGCCGCGCGGTCACAATTTCTGCTCAAAATCTGACGTTCTGCAATTCACTCAAAAATGTTGGCAAACTGTTGCAAGTGATTCCCTGAAATGTTATATGGTGGAAACAGATGGGTTTTTATCATCGGAAACAGAATTAGCGCTTGACGTCTGAACAACTTTTTTTGAAAAAATCCCTAAGCCGCGCGGTCACAATTTCTGCTCAAAATCTGAAGTTCTGCAATTCACTCAAATATGTTGGCAAACTGTTGCAAGTGATCCCCTGAAATGTTTTTTGGTGGAAACAGATGGATTCTTATCATCTGAAACAGAATTAGCCCTCGACGTATGAACAACTTTTTTTGAAAAAATCCCTAAGCCGCGCGGTCAGAATTTCTGCTCAAAATCTGACGTTCTGCAATTCACTCAAAAATGTTGGCAAACTGTTGCAAGTGATCCCCTGAAATGTTTTTCGGTGGAAACAGATGGGTTTTTAGCATCGGGAACAGAATTAGCCCTTGACGTCTGAACAACTTTTTTTGAAAAAATCCCTAAGCCGCGCGGTCACGAGTTCTGCTCAAAATCTGACGTTCTGCAATTCACTCAAAAATGTTGGCAAACTGTTGCAAGTGATTCCCTGAAATGTTTTTTGGTGGAAACAGATGGGTTTTTATCATCGGAAACAGAATTAGCGCTTGACATCTGAACAACTTTTTTTGAAAAAATCCCTAAGCCGCGCAGTCACAATTTCTGCTCAAAATCTGACGTTCTGCAATTCACTCAAAAATGTTGGCAAACTGTTGCAAGTGATTCCCTGAAATGTTTTTCGGGGGAAACAGATGGGTTTTTAGCATCCGAAACAGAATTAGCCCTCGACGTCTGAACAACTTTTTTTGAAAAAATCCCTAAGCCGCGCGGTCACAATTTCTGCTCAAAATCTGACGTTCTGCAATTCACTCAAAGATGTTGGCAAACTGTTGCAAGTGATCCCCTGAAATGTTTTTCAGTGGAAACAGATGGGTTTTTATCATCGGAAACAGAATTAATCCTCGACGTCTGAACAACTTTTTTTGAAAAAATCCCTAAGCCGCGCGGTCACAATTTCTGCTCAAAATCTGACTTTCTGCAATTCACTCAAAAATGTTGGCAAACTGTTGCAAGTGATTCCCTGAAATGTTTTTCGGGGGAAACAGATGGGTTTTTATCATCCGAAACAGAATTAGCCCTCGACGTCTGAACAACTTTTTTTGAAAAAATCCCTAAGCCGCGCGGTCACAATTTCTGCTCAAAATCTGACGTTCTGCAATTCACTCAAAAATGTTGGCAAACTGTTGCAAGTGATCCCCTGAAATGTTTTTCGGTGGAAACAGATGGGTTTTTAGCATCGGAAACAGAATTAGGCCTTGACGTCTGAACAACTTTTTTTGAAAAAATCCCTAAGCCGCGCGGTCACAATTTCTGCTCAAAATCTGACGTTCTGCAATTCACTCAAAAATGTTGGCAAACTGTTGCAAGTGATTCCCTGAAATCTTTTTCGGGGGAAACAGATGGGTTTTTAGCATTGGAAACAGAATTAGCCCTTGACGTCTGAACAACTTTTTTTGAAAAAATCCCTAAGCCGCGCGGTCACAATTTCTGCTCAAAATCTGACGTTCTGCAATTCACTCAAATATGTTGGCAAACTGTTGCAAGTGATCCCCTGAAATGTTTTTTGGTGGGAACAGATGGGTTTTTATCATCGGAAACAGAATTAGCCCTCGACGTATGAACAACTTTTTTTGAAAAAATCCCTAAGCCGCGTGGTCACAATTTCTGCTCAAAATCTGACGTTCTGCAATTCACTCAAAAATGTTGGCAAACTGTTGCAAGTGATCCCCTGAAATGTTTTTCGGTGGAAACAGATGTGTTTTTAGCATCGGAAACAGAATTAGCGCTTGACGTCTGAACAACTTTTTTTGAAAAAATCCCTAAGCCGCGCGGTCACAATTTCTGCTCAAAATCTGACGTTCTGCAATTCACTCAAAAATGTTGGCAAACTGTTGCAAGTGATCCCCTGAAATGTTTTTGGGTGGAAACAGCTGGGTTTTTATCATCCGAAACAGAATTAGCCCTCGACGTCTGAACAACTTTTTTTGAAAAAATCACTAAGCCGCGCGGTCACAATTTCTGCTCAAAATCTGACGTTCTGCAATTCACTCAAAAATGTTGGCAAACTGTTGCAAGTGATTCCCTGAAATGTTTTATGGTGGAAACTGATGGGTTTTTATCATCGGAAACAGAATTAGCGCTTGACGTCTGAACAACTTTTTTTGAAAAAATCCCTAAGCTGTCACAATTTCTGCTCAAAATCTGACGTTCTGCAATTCACTCAAAAATGTTGGCAAACTGTTGCAAGTGATTCCCTGAAATGTTTTTCGGTGGAAACAGATGGGTTTTTATCATCCGAAACAGAATTAATCCTCGACGTCTGAACAACTTTTTTTTGAAAAAATCCCTAAGCCGCGCGGTCACAATTTCTGCTCAAAATCTGACTTTCTGCAATTCACTCAAAAATGTTGGCAAACTGTTGCAAGTGATCCCCTGAAATGTTTTTTGGTGGAAACAGATGGGTTTTTATCATCGGAAACAGAATTAGCCCTCGACGTCTGAACAACTTTTTTTGAAAAAATCCCTAAGCCGCGCGGTCACAATTTCTGCTCAAAATCTGACGTTCTGCAATTCACTCAAAAATGTTGGCAAACTGTTGCAAGTGATTCCCTGAAATGTTATATGGTGGAAACAGATGGGTTTTTATCATCGGAAACAGAATTAGCGCTTGACGTCTGAACAACTTTTTTTGAAAAAATCCTTAAGCCGCGCGGTCACAATTTCTGCTCAAAATCTGACGTTCTGCAATTCACTCAAATATGTTGGCAAACTGTTGCAAGTGATCCCCTGAAATGTTTTTTGGTGGAAACAGATGGATTCTTATCATCGGAAACAGAATTAGCCCTCGACGTATGAACAACTTTTTTTGAAAAAATCCCTAAGCCGCGCGGTCAGAATTTCTGCTCAAAATCTGACGTTCTGCAATTCACTCAAAAATGTTGGCAAACTGTTGCAAGTGATCCCCTGAAATGTTTTTCGGTGGAAACAGATGGGTTTTTAGCATCGGGAACAGAATTAGCCCTTGACGTCTGAACAACTTTTTTTGAAAAAATCCCTAAGCCGCGCGGTCACGAGTTCTGCTCAAAATCTGACGTTCTGCAATTCACTCAAAAATGTTGGCAAACTGTTGCAAGTGATTCCCTGAAATGTTTTTTGGTGGAAACAGATGGGTTTTTATCATCGGAAACAGAATTAGCGCTTGACATCTGAACAACTTTTTTTGAAAAAATCCCTAAGCCGCGCAGTCACAATTTCTGCTCAAAATCTGACGTTCTGCAATTCACTCAAAAATGTTGGCAAACTGTTGCAAGTGATTCCCTGAAATGTTTTTCGGGGGAAACAGATGGGTTTTTAGCATCCGAAACAGAATTAGCCCTCGACGTCTGAACAACTTTTTTTGAAAAAATCCCTAAGCCGCGCGGTCACAATTTCTGCTCAAAATCTGACGTTCTGCAATTCACTCAAAGATGTTGGCAAACTGTTGCAAGTGATCCCCTGAAATGTTTTTCAGTGGAAACAGATGGGTTTTTATCATCGGAAACAGAATTAGGCCTTGACGTCTGAACAACTTTTTTTGAAAAAATCCCTAAGCCGCGCGGTCACAATTTCTGCTCAAAATCTGACGTTCTGCAATTCACTCAAAAATGTTGGCAAACTGTTGCAAGTGATTCCCTGAAATCTTTTTCGGGGGAAACAGATGGGTTTTTAGCATTGGAAACAGAATTAGCCCTTGACGTCTGAACAACTTTTTTTGAAAAAATCCCTAAGCCGCGCGGTCACAATTTCTGCTCAAAATCTGACGTTCTGCAATTCACTCAAATATGTTGGCAAACTGTTGCAAGTGATCCCCTGAAATGTTTTTTGGTGGGAACAGATGGGTTTTTAGAATCGGAAACAGAATTAGCCCTTGACGTCTGAACAACTTTTTTTGAAAAAATCCCTAAGCCGCGCGGTCACAAATTCTGCTCAAAATCTGACGTTCTGCAATTCACTCAAATATGTTGGCAAACTGTTGCAAGTGATCCCCTGAAATGTTTTTTGGTGGAAACAGATGGGTTTTTATCATCGGAAACAGAATTAGCCCTCGACGTATGAGCAACTTTTTTTGAAAAAATCCCTAAGCCGCGCGGTCACAATTTCTGCTCAAAATCTGACGTTCTGCAATTCACTCAAAAATGTTGGCAAACTGTTGCAAGTGATTCCCTGAAATGTTTTTCGGTGGAAACAGATGGGTTTTTATCATCCGAAACAGAATTAGCCCTCGACGTCTGAACAACTTTTTTTGAAAAAATCCCTAAGCCGCGCGGTCACAATTTCTGCTCAAAATCTGACGTTCTGCAATTCACTCAAAAATGTTGGCAAACTGTTGCAAGTGATCCCCTGAAATGTTTTTCGGTGGAAACAGATGGGTTTTTAGCATCGGAAACAGAATTAGGCCTTGACGTCTGAACAACTTTTTTTGAAAAAATCCCTAAGCCGCGCGGTCACAATTTCTGCTCAAAATCTGACGTTCTGCAATTCACTCAAAAATGTTGGCAAACTGTTGCAAGTGATTCCCTGAAATCTTTTTCGGGGGAAACAGATGGGTTTTTAGCATTGGAAACAGAATTAGCCCTTGACGTCTGAACAACTTTTTTTGAAAAAATCCCTAAGCCGCGCGGTCACAATTTCTGCTCAAAATCTGACGTTCTGCAATTCACTCAAATATGTTGGCAAACTGTTGCAAGTGATCCCCTGAAATGTTTTTTGGTGGGAACAGATGGGTTTTTATCATCGGAAACAGAATTAGCCCTCGACGTATGAACAACTTTTTTTGAAAAAAATCCCTAAGCCGCGTGGTCACAATTTCTGCTCAAAATCTGACGTTCTGCAATTCACTCAAAAATGTTGGCAAACTGTTGCAAGTGATCCCCTGAAATGTTTTTCGGTGGAAACAGATGTGTTTTTAGCATCGGAAACAGAATTAGCGCTTGACGTCTGAACAACTTTTTTTGAAAAAATCCCTAAGCCGCGCGGTCACAATTTCTGCTCAAAATCTGACGTTCTGCAATTCACTCAAAAATGTTGGCAAACTGTTGCAAGTGATCCCCTGAAATGTTTTTTGGTAGAAACAGATGGGTTTTTAGCATCGGAAAAAGAATTAGCCCTCGACGTATGAACAACTTTTTTTGAAAAAATCCCTAAGCCGCGTGGTCACAATTTCTGCTCAAAATCTGACGTTCTGCAATTCACTCAAAAATGTTGGCAAACTGTTGCAAGTGATCCCCTGAAATGTTTTTCGGGGGAAACAGATGGGTTTTTAGCATCGGAAACAGAATTAGCCCTTGACGTCTGAACAACTTTTTTTGAAAAAATCCCTAAGCCGCGCGGTCACAATTTCTGCTCAAAATCTGACGTTCTGCAATTCACTCAAAGATGTTGGCAAACTGTTGCAAGTGATCCCCTGAAATGTTTTTCGGGGGAAACAGATGGGTTTTTAGCATCGGAAACAGAATTAATCCTCGACGTCTGAACAACTTTTTTTGAAAAAATCCCTAAGCCGCGCGGTCACAATTTCTGCTCAAAATCTGACGTTCTGCAATTCACTCAAATATGTTGGCAAACTGTTGCAAGTGATCCCCTGAAATGTTTTTTTGTGGAAACAGATGGGTTTTTATCATCGGAAACAGAATTAGCCCTCGACGTATGAACAACTTTTTTTGAAAAAATCCCTAAGCCGCGCGGTCACAATTTCTGCTCAAAATCTGACGTTCTGCAATTCACTCAAAAATGTTGGCAAACTGTTGCAAGTGATTCCCTGAAATGTTTTTCGGTGGAAACAGATGGGTTTTTATCATCCGAAACAGAATTAGCCCTCGACGTCTGAACAACCTTTTTTGAAAAAATCCCTAAGCCGCGCGGTCACAATTTCTGCTCAAAATCTGACTTTCTGCAATTCACTCAAAAATGTTGGCAAACTGTTGCAAGTGATTCCCTGAAATGTTTTTCGGGGTAAACAGATGGGTTTTTAGAATCGGAAACAGAATTAGCCCTTGACGTCTGAACAACTTTTTTTGAAAAAATCCCTAAGCCGCGAGGTCACAATTTCTGCTCAAAATCTGACGTTCTGCAATTCACTCAAATATGTTGGCAAACTGTTGCAAGTGATCCCCTGAAATGTTTTTTGGTGGAAACAGATGGGTTTTTATCATCGGAAACAGAATTAGCCCTTGACGTCTGAACAACTTTTTTTGAAAAAATCCCTAAGCCGCGCGGTCACAATTTCTGCTCAAAATCTGACGTTCTGCAATTCACTCAAATATGTTGGCAAACTGTTGCAAGTGATCCCCTGAAATGTTTTTTGGTGGAAACAGATGGGTTTTTATCATCAGAAACAGAATTAGCCCTCGACGTATGAACAACTTTTTTTGAAAAAATCCCTAAGCCGCGCGGTCACAATTTCTGCTCAAAATCTGACGTTCTGCAATTCACTCAAAAATGTTGGCAAACTGTTGCAAGTGATTCCCTGAAATGTTTTTCGGTGGAAACAGATGGGTTTTTATCATCCGAAACAGAATTAGCCCTTGACGTCTGAACAACTTTTTTTGAAAAAATCCCTAAGCCGCGCGGTCACAATTTCTGCTCAAAATCTGACGTTCTGCAATTCACTCAAAAATGTTGGCAAACTGTTGCAAGTCATCCCCTGAAATGTTTTTCGGTGGAAACAGATGGGTTTTTAGCATCGGAAACAGAATTAGCGCTTGACGTCTGAACAACTTTTTTTGAAAAAATCCCTAAGCCGCGCGGTCACAATTTCTGCTCAAAATCTGACGTTCTGCAATTCACTCAAATATGTTGGCAAACTGTTGCAAGTGATCCCCTGAAATGTTTTTTGGTGGAAACAGATGGATTCTTATCATCGGAAACAGAATTAGCCCTCGACGTATGAACAACTTTTTTTGAAAAAATCCCTAAGCCGCGCGGTCACAATTTCTGCTCAAAATCTGACGTTCTGCAATTCACTCAAAAATGTTGGCAAACTGTTGCAAGTGATCCCCTGAAATGTTTTTCGGTGGAAACAGATGGGTTTTTAGCATCGGAAACAGAATTAGCCCTTGACGTCTGAACAACTTTTTTTGAAAAAATCCCTAAGCCGCGCGGTCACAATTTCTGCTCAAAATCTGACGTTCTGCAATTCACTCAAATATGTTGGCAAACTGTTGCAAGTGATCCCCTGAAATGTTTTTTTGTGGAAACAGATGGGTTTTTATCATCAGAAAAAGAATTAGCCCTCGACGTATGAACAACTTTTTTTGAAAAAATCCCTAAGCCGCGCGGTCACAATTTCTGCTCAAAATCTGACGTTCTGCAATTCACTCAAAAATGTTGGCAAACTGTTGCAAGTGATTCCCTGAAATGTTTTTCGGTGGAAACAGATGGGTTTTTAGCATCGGAAACAGAATTAGCCCTTGACGTCTGAACAACTTTTTTTGAAAAAATCCCTAAGCCGCGCGGTCACAATTTCTGCTCAAAATCTGACGTTCTGCAATTCACTCAAATATGTTGGCAAACTGTTGCAAGTGATCCCCTGAAATGTTTTTTGGTGGGAACAGATGGGTTTTTATCATCGGAAACAGAATTAGCCCTCGACGTCTGAACAACTTTTTTTGAAAAAATCCCTAAGCCGCTTGGTCACAATTTCTGCTCAAAATCTGACGTTCCGCAATTCACTCAAAAATGTTGGCAAACTGTTGCAAGTGATCCCCTGAAATGTTTTTCGGTGGAAACAGATGGGTTTTTAGCATCGGAAACAGAATTAGCGCTTGACGTCTGAACAACTTTTTTTGAAAAAATCCCTAAGCCGCGCGGTCACAATTTCTGCTCAAAATCTGACGTTCTGCAATTCACTCAAATATGTTGGCAAACTGTTGCAAGTGATCCCCTGAAATGTTTTTTGGTGGAAACAGATGGATTCTTATCATCGGAAACAGAATTAGCCCTCGACGTATGAACAACTTTTTTTGAAAAAATCCCTAAGCCGCGCGGTCACAATTTCTGCTCAAAATCTGACGTTCTGCAATTCACTCAAAAATGTTGGCAAACTGTTGCAAGTGATCCCCTGAAATGTTTTTCGGTGGAAACAGATGGGTTTTTAGCATCGGAAACAGAATTAGCCCTTGACGTCTGAACAACTTTTTTTGAAAAAATCCCTAAGCCGCGCGGTCACAATTTCTGCTCAAAATCTGACGTTCTGCAATTCACTCAAAAATGTTGGCAAACTGTTGCAAGTGATTCCCTGAAATGTTTTTCGGGGGAAACAGATGGGTTTTTAGCATCGGAAACAGAATTAGCCCTTGACGTCTGAACAACTTTTTTTGAAAAAATCCCTAAGCCGCGCGGTCACAATTTCTGCTCAAAATCTGACGTTCTGCAATTCACTCAAATATGTTGGCAAACTGTTGCAAGTGATCCCCTGAAATGTTTTTTGGTGGAAACAGATGGGTTTTTATCATCAGAAAAAGAATTAGCCCTCGACGTATGAACAACTTTTTTTGAAAAAATCCCTAAGCCGCGCGGTCACAATTTCTGCTCAAAATCTGACGTTCTGCAATTCACTCAAAAATGTTGGCAAACTGTTGCAAGTGATCCCCTGAAATGTTTTTCGGTGGAAACAGATGGGTTTTTAGCATCGGAAACAGAATTAGCCCTTGACGTCTGAACAACTTTTTTTGAAAAAATCCCTAAGCCGCGCGGTCACAATTTCTGCTCAAAATCTGACGTTCTGCAATTCACTCAAATATGTTGGCAAACTGTTGCAAGTGATCCCCTGAAATGTTTTTTGGTGGAAACAGATGGGTTTTTATCATCGGAAACAGAATTAGCCCTCGACGTCTGAACAACTTTTTTTGAAAAAATCCCTAAGCCGCGCGGTCACAATTTCTGCTCAAAATCTGACGTTCTGCAATTCACTCAAAAATGTTGGCAAACTGTTGCAAGTTATTCCCTGAAATTTTTTTCGGTGGAAACAGATGGGTTTTTATCATCCGAAACAGAATTAGCCCTTGACGTCTGAACAACTTTTTGTGAAAAAATCCCTAAGCCGCGCGGTCACAATTTCTGCTCAAAATCTGACGTTCTGCAATTCACTCAAAAATGTTGGCAAACTGTTGCAAGTGATTCCCTGAAATGTTTTTCGGGGGAAACAGATGGGTTTTTAGCATCGGAAACAGAATTAGCCCTTGACGTCTGAACAACTTTTTTTGAAAAAATCCCTAAGCCGCGCGGTCACAATTTCTGCTCAAAATCTGACGTTCTGCAATTCACTCAAATATGTTGGCAAACTGTTGCAAGTGATCCCCTGAAATGTTTTTTGGTGGAAACAGATGGATTTTTATCATCGGAAACAGAATTAGCCCTCGACGTATGAACAACTTTTTTTGAAAAAATCCCTAAGCCGCGCGGTCACAATTTCTGCTCAAAATCTGACGTTCTGCAATTCACTCAAAAATGTTGGCAAACTGTTGCAAGTGATCCCCTGAAATGTTTTTCGGTGGAAACAGATGGGTTTTTAGCATCGGAAACAGAATTAGCCCTTGACGTCTGAACAACTTTTTTTGAAAAAATCCCTAAGCCGCGCGGTCACAATTTCTGCTCAAAATCTGATGTTCTGCAATTCACTCAATAATGTTGGCAAACTGTTGCAAGTGATCCCATGAAATGTTTTTCGGTGGAAACAGATTGGTTTTTATCATCGGAAACAGAATTAATCCTCGACGTCTGAACAACTTTTTTTGAAAAAATCCCTAAACCGCGCGGTCACAATTTCTGCTCAAAATCTGACGTTCTGCAATTCACTCAAAAATGTTGGCAAACTGTTGCAAGTGATTCCCTGAAATGTTTTTTGGTGGAAACAGATGGGTTTTTATCATCGGAAACAGAATTAGCGCTTGACGTCTGAACAACTTTTTTTGAAAAAATCCCTAAGCCGCGCGGTCAGAATTTCTGCTCAAAATCTGACGTTCTGCAATTCACTCAAATATGTTGGCAAACTGTTGCAAGTGATCCCCTGAAATGTTTTTTGGTGGAAACAGTTGGGTTTTTATCATCGGAAACAGAATTAGCCCTCGACGTATGAACAACTTTTTTTGAAAAAATCCCTAAGCCGCGCGGTCACAATTTCTGCTCAAAATCTGACGTTCTGCAATTCACTCAAAAATGTTGGCAAACTGTTGAAAGTGATTCCCTGAAATGTTTTTTGGTGGAAACAGATGGGTTTTTAGCATCGGAAACAGAATTAGCGCTTGACGTCTGAACACCTTTTTTTGAAAAAATCCCTAAGCCGCGCGGTCACAATTTCTGCTCAAAATCTGACGTTCTGCAATTCACTCAAAAATGTTGGCAAACTGTTGCAAGTGATTCCGTGAAATATTTTTCGGTGGAAACAGATGGGTTTTTAGCATCGGAAACAGAATTAGCGCTTGACGTCTGAACACCTTTTTTTGAAAAAATCCCTAAGCCGCGCGGTCACAATTTCTGCTCAAAATCTGACGTTCTGCAATTCACTCAAAAATGTTGGCAAACTGTTGAAAGTGATTCCCTGAAATGTTTTTTGGTGGAAACAGATGGGTTTTTAGCATCGGAAACAGAATTAGCCCTTGACTTCTGAACAACTTTTTTTGAAAAAATCCCTAAGCCGCGCGGTCACAATTTCTGCTAAAAATCTGACGTTCTGCAATTCACTCAAAAATGTTGGCAAGCTGTAGCAAGTGATCCCCTGAAATGTTTTTCGGTGGAAACAGATGGGTTTTTAGCATTGGAAACAGAATTAGCCCTCGACGTATGAACAACTTTTTTTGAAAAAATCCCTAAGCCGCGCGGTCACAATTTCTGCTCAAAATCTGACGTTCTGCAATTCACTCAAAAATGTTGGCAAACTGTTGAAAGTGATTCCCTGAAATGTTTTTTGGTGGAAACAGATGGGTTTTTAGCATCGGAAACAGAATTAGCGCTTGACGTCTGAACACCTTTTTTTGAAAAAATCCCTAAGCCGCGCGGTCACAATTTCTGCTCAAAATCTGACGTTCTGCAATTCACTCAAAAATGTTGGCAAGCTGTAGCAAGTGATCCCCTGAAATGTTTTTGGGTGGAAACAGATGGGTTTTTATCATCGGAAACAGAATTAGCCCTCGACGTATGAACAACTTTTTTTGAAAAAATCCCTAAGCCGCGCGGTCACAATTTCTGCTCAAAATCTGACGTTCTGCAATTCACTCAAAAATGTTGGCAAACTGTTGAAAGTGATTCCCTGAAATGTTTTTTGGTGGAAACAGATGGGTTTTTAGCATCGGAAACAGAATTAGCGCTTGACGTCTGAACACCTTTTTTTGAAAAAATCCCTAAGCCGCGCGGTCACAATTTCTGCTAAAAATCTGGCGTTCTGCAATTCACTCAAAAATGTTGGCAAGCTGTAGCAAGTGATCCCCTGAAATGTTTTTCGGTGGAAACAGATGGGTTTTTAGCATTGGAAGCAGAATTAGCCCTCGACGTATGAACAACTTTTTTTGAAAAAATCCCTAAGCCGCGCGGTCACAATTTCTGCTCAAAATCTGACGTTCTGCAATTCACTCAAAAATGTTGGCAAACTGTTGAAAGTGATTCCCTGAAATGTTTTTTGGTGGAAACAGATGGGTTTTTAGCATCGGAAACAGAATTAGCGCTTGACTTCTGAACAACTTTTTTTGAAAAAATCCCTAAGCCGCGCGGTCACAATTTCTGCTCAAAATCTGACGTTCTGCAATTCACTCAAAAATGTTGGCAAGCTGTAGCAAGTGATCCCCTGAAATGTTTTTCGGTGGAAACAGATGGGTTTTTAGCATCGGAAACAGAATTAGCGCTTGACGTCTGAACACCTTTTTTTGAAAAAATCCCTAAGCCGCGCGGTCACAATTTCTGCTCAAAATCTGACGTTCTGCAATTCACTCAAAAATGTTGGCAAGCTGTAGCAAGTGATCCCCTGAAATGTTTTTGGGTGGAAACAGATGGGTTTTTATCATCGGAAACAGAATTAGCCCTCGACGTATGAACAACTTTTTTTGAAAAAATCCCTAAGCCGCGCGGTCACAATTTCTGCTCAAAATCTGACGTTCTGCAATTCACTCAAAAATGTTGGCAAACTGTTGAAAGTGATTCCCTGAAATGTTTTTTGGTGGAAACAGATGGGTTTTTAGCATCGGAAACAGAATTAGCGCTTGACGTCTGAACACCTTTTTTTGAAAAAATCCCTAAGCCGCGCGGTCCCAATTTCTGCTCAAAATCTGACGTTCTGCAATTCACTCAAAAATGTTGGCAAACTGTTGCAAGTGATCCCCTGAAATGTTTTTCGGTGGAAACAGATGGGTTTTTAGCATCGGAAACAGAATTAGCGCTTGACGTCTGAACACCTTTTTTTGAAAAAATCCCTAAGCCGCGCGGTCACAATTTCTGCTCAAAATCTGACGTTCTGCAATTCACTCAAAAATGTTGGCAAACTGTTGAAAGTGATTCCCTGAAATGTTTTTTGGTGGAAACAGATGGGTTTTTAGCATCGGAAACAGAATTAGCGCTTGACTTCTGAACAACTTTTTTTGAAAAAATCCCTAAGCCGCGCGGTCACAATTTCTGCTAAAAATCTGACGTTCTGCAATTCACTCAAAAATGTTGGCAAGCTGTAGCAAGTGATCCCCTGAAATGTTTTTTGGTGGAAACAGATGGGTTTTTAGCATCGGAAACAGAATTAGCGCTTGACTTCTGAACAACTTTTTTTGAAAAAATCCCTAAGCCGCGCGGTCACAATTTCTGCTAAAAATCTGACGTTCTGCAATTAGCTCAAAAATGTTGGCAAGCTGTAGCAAGTGATCACCTGAAATGTTTTTCGGTGGAAACAGATGGGTTTTTAGCATTGGAAACAGAATTAGCCCTCGACGTATGAACAACTTTTTTTGAAAAAATCCCTAAGCCGCGCGGTCACAATTTCTGCTCAAAATCTGACGTTCTGCAATTCACTCAAAAATGTTGGCAAACTGTTGAAAGTGATTCCCTGAAATGTTTTTTGGTGGAAACAGATGGGTTTTTAGCATCGGAAACAGAATTAGCGCTTGACTTCTGAACAACTTTTTTTGAAAAAATCCCTAAGCCGCACGGTCACAATTTCTGCTAAAAATCTGACGTTCTGCAATTCACTCAAAAATGATGGCAAGCTGTAGCAAGTGATCCCCTGAAATGTTTTTCGGTGGAAACAGATGGGTTTTTAGCATTGGAAACAGAATTAGCGCTTGACGTCTGAACAACTTTTTTTGAAAAAATCCCTAAGCCGCGCGGTCACGATTTCTGCTCAAAATCTGACGTTCTGCAATTCACTCAAAAATGTTGGCTAACTGTTGAATGTGATTCCCTGAAATGTTTTTTGGTGGAAACAGATGGGTTTTTAGCATCGGAAACAGAATTAGCGCTTGACGTCTGAACACATTTTTTTGAAAAAATCCCTAAGCCGCGCGGTCACAATTTCTGCTCAAAATCTGACGTTCTGCAATTCACTCAAAAATGTTGGCAAGCTGTAGCAAGTGATCCCCTGAAATGTTTTTGGGTGGAAAGAGATGGGTTTTTATCATCGGAAACAGAATTAGCCCTCGACGTATGAAGAACTTTTTTTGAAAAAATCCCTAAGCCGCGCGGTCACAATTTCTGCTCAAAATCTGACGTTCTGCAATTCACTCAAAAATGTTGGCAAACTGTTGAAAGTGATTCCCTGAAATGTTTTTTGGTGGAAACAGATGGGTTTTTAGCATCGGAAACAGAATTAGCGCTTGACGTCTGAACACCTTTTTTTGAAAAAATCCCTAAGCCGCGCGGTCACAATTTCTGCTCAAAATCTGACGTTCTGCAATTCACTCAAAAATGTTGGCAAACTGTTGCAAGTGATTCTGTGAAATGTTTTTCGGTGGAAACAGATGGGTTTTTAGCATCGGAAACAGAATTAGCGCTTGACGTCTGAACACCTTTTTTTGAAAAAATCCCTAAGCCGCGCGGTCACAATTTCTGCTAAAAATCTGACGTTCTGCAATTCACTCAAAAATGTTGGCAAGCTGTAGCACGTGATCACCTGAAATGTTTTTCGGTGGAAACAGATGGGTTTTTAGCATTGGAAACAGAATTAGCCCTCGACGTATGAACAACTTTTTTTGAAAAAATCCCTAAGCCGCGCGGTCACAATTACTGCTCAAAATCTGACGTTCTGCAATTCACTCAAAAATGTTGGCAAACTGTTGAAAGTGATTCCCTGAAATGTTTTTTGGTGGAAACAGATGGGTTTTTAGCATCGGAAACAGAATTAGCGCTTGACTTCTGAACAACTTTTTTTGAAAAAATCCCTAAGCCGCGCGGTCACGATTTCTGCTCAAAATCTGACGTTCTGCAATTCACTCAAAAATGTTGGCAAACTGTTGAAAGTGATTCCCTGAAATGTTTTTTGGTGGAAACAGATGGGTTTTTAGCATCGGAAACAGAATTAGCGCTTGACGTCTGAACACCTTTTTTTGAAAAAATCCCTAAGCAGCGCGGTCACAATTTCTGCTCAAAATCTGACGTTCTGCAATTCACTCAAAAATGTTGGCAAGCTGTAGCAAGTGATCCCCTGAAATGTTTTTTTGTGGAAACAGATGGGTTTTTATCATCGGAAACAGAATTAGCCCTCGACGTATGAAGAACTTTTTTTGAAAAAATCCCTAAGCCGCGCGGTCACAATTTCTGCTCAAAATCTGACGTTCTGCAATTCACTCAAAAATGTTGGCAAACTGTTGAAAGTGATTCCCTGAAATGTTTTTTGGTGGAAACAGATGGGTTTTTAGCATCGGAAACAGAATTAGCGCTTGACGTCTGAACACCTTTTTTTGAAAAAATCCCTAAGCCGCGCGGTCACAATTTCTGCTCAAAATCTGACGTTCTGCAATTCACTCAAAAATGTTGGCAAACTGTTGCAAGTGATTCCGTGAAATGTTTTTCGGTGGAAACAGATGGGTTTTTAGCATCGGAAACAGAATTAGCGCTTGACGTCTGAACACCTTTTTTTGAAAAAATCCCTAAGCCGCGCGGTCACAATTTCTGCTCAAAATCTGACGTTCTGCAATTCACTCAAAAATGTTGGCAAACTGTTGAAAGTGATTCCCTGAAATGTTTTTTGGTGGAAACAGATGGGTTTTTAGCATCGGAAACAGAATTAGCGCTTGACTTCTGAACACCTTTTTTTGAAAAAATCCCTAAGCCGCGCGGTCACAATTTCTGCTAAAAATCTGACGTTCTGCAATTCACTCAAAAATGTTGGCAAGCTGTAGCAAGTGATCCCCTGAAATGTTTTTTGGTGGAAACAGATGGGTTTTTAGCATCGGAAACAGAATTAGCGCTTGACTTCTGAACAACTTTTTTTGAAAAAATCCCTAAGCCGCGCGGTCACAATTTCTGCTAAAAATCTGACGTTCTGCAATTCACTCAAAAATGTTGGCAAGCTGTAGCAAGTGATCCCCTGAAATGTTTTTCGGTGGAAACAGATGGGTTTTTAGCATTGGAAACAGAATTAGCCCTCGACGTATGAACAACTTTTTTTGAAAAAATCCCTAAGCCGCGCGGTCACAATTTCTGCTCAAAATCTGACGTTCTGCAATTCACTCAAAAATGTTGGCAAACTGTTGAAAGTGATTCCCTGAAATGTTTTTTGGTGGAAACAGATGGGTTTTTAGCATCGGAAACAGAATTAGCGCTTGACTTCTGAACAACTTTTTTTGAAAAAATACCTAAGCCGCGCGGTCAAAATTTCTGCTAAAAATCTGACGTTCTGCAATTCACTCAAAAATGTTGGCAAGCTGTAGCAAGTGATCCCCTGAAATGTTTTTCGGTGGAAACAGATGGGTTTTTAGCATCGGAAACAGAATTAGCCCTCGACGTCTGAACAACTTTTTTTGAAAAAATCCCTAAGCCGCGCGGTCACAATTTCTGCTAAAAATCTGACGTTCTGCAATTCACTCCAAAATGTTGGCAAACTGTTGCAAGTGATCCCCTGAAAGCTTTTTTGGTGGAAACAGATGGGTTTTTATCACCGGAAACAGAATTAGCCCTCGACGTCTGAACAACTTTTTTTGAAAAAATCCCTAAGCCGCGCGGTCACGATTTCTGCTCAAAATCTGACGTTCTGCAATTCACTCAAAAATGTTGGCAAACTGTTGCAAGTGATCACCTGAAATGTTTTTCGGTGGAAACAGATGGGTTTTTAGCATTGGAAACAGAATTAGCCCTCGACGTATGAACAACTTTTTTTGAAAAAATCCCTAAGCCGCGCGGTCACAATTTCTGCTCAAAATCTGACGTTCTGCAATTCACTCAAAAATGTTGGCAAGCTGTAGCAAGTGATCACCTGAAATGTTTTTCGGTGGAAACAGATGGGTTTTTAGCATCGGAAACAGAATTAGCCCTTGACGTCTGAACAACTTTTTTTGAAAAAATCCCTAAGCCGCGCGGTCACAATTTCAGCAAAAATCTGACGTTCTGCAATTCACTCAAAAATGTTGGCAAGCTGTAGCAAGTGATCACCTGAAATGTTTTTCGGTGGAAACAGATGGGTTTCTAGCATTGGAAACAGAATTAGCCCTTGACGTCTGAACAACCTTTTTTGAAAAAATCCCTAAGCCGCGCGGTCACAATTTCTGCTCAAAATCTGACGTTCTGCAATTCACTCAAAAATGTTGGCAAGCTGTTGCAAGTGATCCCCTGAAATGTTTTTCGGTGGAAACAGATGGGTTTTTAGCATTGGAAACAGAATTAGCCCTTGACGTCTGAACAACCTTTTTTGAAAAAATCCCTAAGCCGCGCGGTCACAATTTCTGCTCAAAATCTGACGTTCTGCAATTCACTCAAAAATGTTGGCAAACTGTTGCAAGTGATTCCCTGAAATGTTTTTCGGTGGAAACAGATGGGTTTTTATCATCGGAAACAGAATTTGCCCTTGACGTCTGAACAACTTTTTTTGAAAAAATCCCTAAGCCGCGCGGTCACAATTTCAGCAAAAATCTGACGTTCTGCAATTCACTCAAAAATGTTGGCAAGCTGTTGCAAGTGATCCCCTGAAATGTTTTTCGGTGGAAACAGATGGGTTTTTAGCATCGGAAACAGAATTAGCCCTTGACGTCTGAACAACTTTTTTTGAAAAAATCCCTAAGCCGCGCGGTCACAATTTCTGCTCAAAATCTGACGTTCTGCAATTCACTCAAAAATGTTGGCAAGCTGTAGCAAGTGATCCCCTGAAATGTTTTTCGGTGGAAACAGATGGGTTTTTAGCATTGGAAGCAGAATTAGCCCTCGACGTATGAACAACTTTTTTTGAAAAAATCCCTAAGCCGCGCGGTCACAATTTCTGCTCAAAATCTGACGTTCTGCAATTCACTCAAAAATGTTGGCAAACTGTTGAAAGTGATTCCCTGAAATGTTTTTTGGTGGAAACAGATGGGTTTTTAGCATCGGAAACAGAATTAGCGCTTGACTTCTGAACAACTTTTTTTGAAAAAATCCCTAAGCCGCGCGGTCACAATTTCTGCTCAAAATCTGACGTTCTGCAATTCACTCAAAAATGTTGGCAAGCTGTAGCAAGTGATCCCCTGAAATGTTTTTCGGTGGAAACAGATGGGTTTTTAGCATCGGAAACAGAATTAGCCCTCGACGTCTGAACAACTTTTTTTGAAAAAATCCCTAAGCCGCGCGGTCACAATTTCTGCTCAAAATCTGACGTTCTGCAATTCACTCAAAAATGTTGGCAAACTGTTGAAAGTGATTCCCTGAAATGTTTTTTGGTGGAAACAGATGGGTTTTTAGCATCGGAAACAGAATTAGCGCTTGACTTCTGAACAACTTTTTTTGAAAAAATCCCTAAGCCGCGCGGTCACAATTTCTGCTCAAAATCTGACGTTCTGCAATTCACTCAAAAATGTTGGCAAGCTGTAGCAAGTGATCCCCTGAAATGTTTTTCGGTGGAAACAGATGGGTTTTTAGCATCGGAAACAGAATTAGCGCTTGACGTCTGAACACCTTTTTTTGAAAAAATCCCTAAGCCGCGCGGTCACAATTTCTGCTCAAAATCTGACGTTCTGCAATTCACTCAAAAATGTTGGCAAGCTGTAGCAAGTGATCCCCTGAAATGTTTTTGGGTGGAAACAGATGGGTTTTTATCATCGGAAACAGAATTAGCCCTCGACGTATGAACAACTTTTTTTGAAAAAATCCCTAAGCCGCGCGGTCACAATTTCTGCTCAAAATCTGACGTTCTGCAATTCACTCAAAAATGTTGGCAAACTGTTGAAAGTGATCCCCTGAAATGTTTTTCGGTGGAAACAGATGGGTTTTTAGCATCGGAAACAGAATTAGCGCTTGACGTCTGAACACCTTTTTTTGAAAAAATCCCTAAGCCGCGCGGTCACAATTTCTGCTCAAAATCTGACGTTCTGCAATTCACTCAAAAATGTTGGCAAGCTGTAGCAAGTGATCCCCTGAAATGTTTTTTGGTGGAAACAGATGGGTTTTTAGCATCGGAAACAGAATTAGCGCTTGACTTCTGAACAACTTTTTTTGAAAAAATCCCTAAGCCGCGCGGTCACAATTTCTGCTAAAAATCTGACGTTCTGCAATTCACTCAAAAATGTTGGCAAGCTGTAGCAAGTGATCACCTGAAATGTTTTTCGGTGGAAACAGATGGGTTTTTAGCATTGGAAACAGAATTAGCCCTCGACGTATGAACAACTTTTTTTGAAAAAATCCCTAAGCCGCGCGGTCACAATTTCTGCTCAAAATCTGACGTTCTGCAATTCACTCAAAAATGTTGGCAAACTGTTGAAAGTGATTCCTTGAAATGTTTTTTGGTGGAAACAGATGGGTTTTTAGCATCGGAAACAGAATTAGCGCTTGACTTCTGAACAACTTTTTTTGAAAAAATCCCTAAGCCGCGCGGTCACAATTTCTGCTAAAAATCTGACGTTCTGCAATTCACTCAAAAATGATGGCAAGCTGTAGAAAGTGATCCCCTGAAATGTTTTTCGGTGGAAACAGATGGGTTTTTAGCATTGGAAACAGAATTAGCGCTTGACGTCTGAACAACTTTTTTTGAAAAAATCCCTAAGCCGCGCGGTCACGATTTCTGCTCAAAATCTGACGTTCTGCAATTCACTCAAAAATGTTGGCAAACTGTTGAAAGTGATTCCCTGAAATGTTTTTTGGTGGAAACAGATGGGTTTTTAGCATCGGAAACAGAATTAGCGCTTGACGTCTGAACACCTTTTTTTGAAAAAATCCCTAAGCCGCGCGGTCACAATTTCTGCTCAAAATCTGACGTTCTGCAATTCACTCAAAAATGTTGGCAAGCTGTAGCAAGTGATCCCCTGAAATGTTTTTGGGTGGAAACAGATGGGTTTTTATCATCGGAAACAGAATTAGCCCTCGACGTATGAAGAACTTTTTTTGAAAAAATCCCTAAGCCGCGCGGTCACAATTTCTGCTCAAAATCTGACGTTCTGCAATTCACTCAAAAATGTTGGCAAACTGTTGAAAGTGATTCCCTGAAATGTTTTTTGGTGGAAACAGATGGGTTTTTAGCATCGGAAACAGAATTAGCGCTTGACGTCTGAACACCTTTTTTTGAAAAAATCCCTAAGCCGCGCGGTCACAATTTCTGCTCAAAATCTGACGTTCTGCAATTCACTCAAAAATGTTGGCAAACTGTTGCAAGTGATTCCGTGAAATGTTTTTCGGTGGAAACAGATGGGTTTTTAGCATCGGAAACAGAATTAGCGCTTGACTTCTGAACAACTTTTTTTGAAAAAATCCCTAAGCCGCGCGGTCACAATTTCTGCTCAAAATCTGACGTTCTGCAATTCACTCAAAAATGTTGGCAAACTGTTGAAAGTGATTCCCTGAAATGTTTTTTGGTGGAAACAGATGGGTTTTTAGCATCGGAAACAGAATTAGCGCTTGACTTCTGAACAACTTTTTTTGAAAAAATCCCTAAGCCGCGCGGTCAAAATTTCTGCTAAAAATCTGACGTTCTGCAATTCACTCAAAAATGTTGGCAAGCTGTAGCAAGTGATCCCCTGAAATGTTTTTCGGTGGAAACAGATGGGTTTTTAGCATTGGAAACAGAATTAGCGCTTGACGTCTGAACAACTTTTTTTGAAAAAATCCCTAAGCCGCGCGGTCACGATTTCTGCTCAAAATCTGACGTTCTGCAATTCACTCAAAAATGTTGGCAAACTGTTGAAAGTGATTCCCTGAAATGTTTTTTGGTGGAAACAGATGGGTTTTTAGCATCGGAAACAGAATTAGCGCTTGACGTCTGAACACCTTTTTTTGAAAAAATCCCTAAGCCGCGCGGTCACAATTTCTGCTAAAAATCTGACGTTCTGCAATTCACTCAAAAATGTTGGCAAGCTTTAGCAAGTGATCCCCTGAAATGTTTTTCGGTGGAAACAGATGGGTTTTTAGCATTGGAAACAGAATTAGCGCTTGACGTCTGAACAACTTTTTTTGAAAAAATCCCTAAGCCGCGCGGTCACGATTTCTGCTCAAAATCTGACGTTCTGCAATTCACTCAAAAATGTTGGCAAACTGTTGAAAGTGATTCCCTGAAATGTTTTTTGGTGGAAACAGATGGGTTTTTAGCATCGGAAACAGAATTAGCGCTTGACGTCTGAACACCTTTTTTTGAAAAAATCCCTAAGCCGCGCGGTCACAATTTCTGCTCAAAATCTGACGTTCTGCAATTCACTCAAAAATGTTGGCAAGCTGTAGCAAGTGATCCCCTGAAATGTTTTTGGGTGGAAACAGATGGGTTTTTATCATCGGAAACAGAATTAGCCCTCGACGTATGAACAACTTTTTTTGAAAAAATCCCTAAGCCGCGCGGTCACGATTTCTGCTCAAAATCTGACGTTCTGCAATTCACTCAAAAATGTTGGCAAACTGTTGAAAGTGATCCCCTGAAATGTTTTTGGGTGGAAACAGATGGGTTTTTATCATCGGAAACAGAATTAGCCCTCGACGTATGAACAACTTTTTTTGAAAAAATCCCTAAGCCGCGCGGTCACAATTTCTGCTCAAAATCTGACGTTCTGCAATTCACTCAAAAATGTTGGCAAACTGTTGAAAGTGATCCCCTGAAATGTTTTTCGGTGGAAACAGATGGGTTTTTAGCATCGGAAACAGAATTAGCGCTTGACGTCTGAACACCTTTTTTTGAAAAAATCCCTAAGCCGCGCGGTCACAATTTCTGCTCAAAATCTGACGTTCTGCAATTCACTCAAAAATGTTGGCAAGCTGTAGCAAGTGATCCCCTGAAATGTTTTTTGGTGGAAACAGATGGGTTTTTAGCATCGGAAACAGAATTAGCGCTTGACTTCTGAACAACTTTTTTTGAAAAAATCCCTAAGCCGCGCGGTCACAATTTCTGCTAAAAATCTGACGTTCTGCAATTCACTCAAAAATGTTGGCAAGCTGTAGCAAGTGATCACCTGAAATGTTTTTCGGTGGAAACAGATGGGTTTTTAGCATTGGAAACAGAATTAGCCCTCGACGTATGAACAACTTTTTTTGAAAAAATCCCTAAGCCGCGCGGTCACAATTTCTGCTCAAAATCTGACGTTCTGCAATTCACTCAAAAATGTTGGCAAACTGTTGAAAGTGATTCCTTGAAATGTTTTTTGGTGGAAACAGATGGGTTTTTAGCATCGGAAACAGAATTAGCGCTTGACTTCTGAACAACTTTTTTTGAAAAAATCCCTAAGCCGCGCGGTCACAATTTCTGCTAAAAATCTGACGTTCTGCAATTCACTCAAAAATGATGGCAAGCTGTAGAAAGTGATCCCCTGAAATGTTTTTCGGTGGAAACAGATGGGTTTTTAGCATTGGAAACAGAATTAGCGCTTGACGTCTGAACAACTTTTTTTGAAAAAATCCCTAAGCCGCGCGGTCACGATTTCTGCTCAAAATCTGACGTTCTGCAATTCACTCAAAAATGTTGGCAAACTGTTGAAAGTGATTCCCTGAAATGTTTTTTGGTGGAAACAGATGGGTTTTTAGCATCGGAAACAGAATTAGCGCTTGACGTCTGAACACCTTTTTTTGAAAAAATCCCTAAGCCGCGCGGTCACAATTTCTGCTCAAAATCTGACGTTCTGCAATTCACTCAAAAATGTTGGCAAGCTGTAGCAAGTGATCCCCTGAAATGTTTTTGGGTGGAAACAGATGGGTTTTTATCATCGGAAACAGAATTAGCCCTCGACGTATGAAGAACTTTTTTTGAAAAAATCCCTAAGCCGCGCGGTCACAATTTCTGCTCAAAATCTGACGTTCTGCAATTCACTCAAAAATGTTGGCAAACTGTTGAAAGTGATTCCCTGAAATGTTTTTTGGTGGAAACAGATGGGTTTTTAGCATCGGAAACAGAATTAGCGCTTGACGTCTGAACACCTTTTTTTGAAAAAATCCCTAAGCCGCGCGGTCACAATTTCTGCTCAAAATCTGACGTTCTGCAATTCACTCAAAAATGTTGGCAAACTGTTGCAAGTGATTCCGTGAAATGTTTTTCGGTGGAAACAGATGGGTTTTTAGCATCGGAAACAGAATTAGCGCTTGACTTCTGAACAACTTTTTTTGAAAAAATCCCTAAGCCGCGCGGTCACAATTTCTGCTCAAAATCTGACGTTCTGCAATTCACTCAAAAATGTTGGCAAACTGTTGAAAGTGATTCCCTGAAATGTTTTTTGGTGGAAACAGATGGGTTTTTAGCATCGGAAACAGAATTAGCGCTTGACTTCTGAACAACTTTTTTTGAAAAAATCCCTAAGCCGCGCGGTCAAAATTTCTGCTAAAAATCTGACGTTCTGCAATTCACTCAAAAATGTTGGCAAGCTGTAGCAAGTGATCCCCTGAAATGTTTTTCGGTGGAAACAGATGGGTTTTTAGCATTGGAAACAGAATTAGCGCTTGACGTCTGAACAACTTTTTTTGAAAAAATCCCTAAGCCGCGCGGTCACGATTTCTGCTCAAAATCTGACGTTCTGCAATTCACTCAAAAATGTTGGCAAACTGTTGAAAGTGATTCCCTGAAATGTTTTTTGGTGGAAACAGATGGGTTTTTAGCATCGGAAACAGAATTAGCGCTTGACGTCTGAACACCTTTTTTTGAAAAAATCCCTAAGCCGCGCGGTCACAATTTCTGCTAAAAATCTGACGTTCTGCAATTCACTCAAAAATGTTGGCAAGCTTTAGCAAGTGATCCCCTGAAATGTTTTTCGGTGGAAACAGATGGGTTTTTAGCATTGGAAACAGAATTAGCGCTTGACGTCTGAACAACTTTTTTTGAAAAAATCCCTAAGCCGCGCGGTCACGATTTCTGCTCAAAATCTGACGTTCTGCAATTCACTCAAAAATGTTGGCAAACTGTTGAAAGTGATTCCCTGAAATGTTTTTTGGTGGAAACAGATGGGTTTTTAGCATCGGAAACAGAATTAGCGCTTGACGTCTGAACACCTTTTTTTGAAAAAATCCCTAAGCCGCGCGGTCACAATTTCTGCTCAAAATCTGACGTTCTGCAATTCACTCAAAAATGTTGGCAAGCTGTAGCAAGTGATCCCCTGAAATGTTTTTGGGTGGAAACAGATGGGTTTTTATCATCGGAAACAGAATTAGCCCTCGACGTATGAACAACTTTTTTTGAAAAAATCCCTAAGCCGCGCGGTCACGATTTCTGCTCAAAATCTGACGTTCTGCAATTCACTCAAAAATGTTGGCAAACTGTTGAAAGTGATTCCCTGAAATGTTTTTTGGTGGAAACAGATGGGTTTTTAGCATCGGAAACAGAATTAGCGCTTGACGTCTGAACACCTTTTTTTGAAAAAATCCCTAAGCCGCGCGGTCACAATTTCTGCTCAAAATCTGACGTTCTGCAATTCACTCAAAAATGTTGGCAAACTGTTGCAAGTGATCACCTGAAATGTTTTTCGGTGGAAACAGATGGGTTTTTATCATCGGAAACAGAATTAGCCCTCGACGTATGAACAACTTTTTTTGAAAAAATCCCTAAGCCGCGCGGTCACGATTTCTGCTCAAAATCTGACGTTCTGCAATTCACTCAAAAATGTTGGCAAACTGTTGAAAGTGATTCCCTGAAATGTTTTTTGGTGGAAACAGATGGGTTTTTAGCATCGGAAACAGAATTAGCGCTTGACGTCTGAACACCTTTTTTTGAAAAAATCCCTAAGCCGCGCGGTCACAATTTCTGCTCAAAATCTGACGTTCTGCAATTCACTCAAAAATGTTGGCAAGCTGTAGCAAGTGATCCCCTGAAATGTTTTTGGGTGGAAACAGATGGGTTTTTATCATCGGAAACAGAATTAGCCCTCGACGTCTGAACACCTTTTTTTGAAAAAATCCCTAAGCCGCGCGGTCACAATTTCTGCTCAAAATCTGACGTTCTGCAATTCACTCAAAAATGTTGGCAAACTGTTGCAAGTGATTCCGTGAAATGTTTTTCGGTGGAAACAGATGGGTTTTTAGCATCGGAAACAGAATTAGCGCTTGACGTCTGAACACCTTTTTTTGAAAAAATCCCTAAGCCGCGCGGTCACAATTTCTGCTCAAAATCTGACGTTCTGCAATTCACTCAAAAATGTTGGCAAACTATTGAAAGTGATTCCCTGAAATGTTTTTTGGTGGAAACAGATGGGTTTTTAGCATCGGAAACAGAATTAGCGCTTGACTTCTGAACAACTTTTTTTGAAAAAATCCCTAAGCCGCGCGGTCACAATTTCTGCTAAAAATCTGACGTTCTGCAATTCACTCAAAAATGTTGGCAAGCTGTAGCAAGTGATCCCCTGAAATGTTTTTTGGTGGAAACAGATGGGTTTTTAGCATCGGAAACAGAATTAGCGCTTGACTTCTGAACAACTTTTTTTGAAAAAATCCCTAAGCCGCGCGGTCACAATTTCTGCTCAAAATCTGACGTTCTGCAATTCACTCAAAAATGTTGGCAAACTGTTGAAAGTGATTCCCTGAAATGTTTTTTGGTGGAAACAGATGGGTTTTTAGCATCGGAAACAGAATTAGCGCTTGACTTCTGAACAACTTTTTTTGAAAAAATCCCTAAGCCGCGCGGTCAAAATTTCTGCTAAAAATCTGACGTTCTGCAATTCACTCAAAAATGTTGGCAAGCTGTAGCAAGTGATCCCCTGAAATGTTTTTCGGTGGAAACAGATGGGTTTTTAGCATTGGAAACAGAATTAGCGCTTGACGTCTGAACAACTTTTTTTGAAAAAATCCCTAAGCCGCGCGGTCACGATTTCTGCTCAAAATCTGACGTTCTGCAATTCACTCAAAAATGTTGGCAAACTGTTGAAAGTGATTCCCTGAAATGTTTTTTGGTGGAAACAGATGGGTTTTTAGCATCGGAAACAGAATTAGCGCTTGACGTCTGAACACCTTTTTTTGAAAAAATCCCTAAGCCGCGCGGTCACAATTTCTGCTAAAAATCTGACGTTCTGCAATTCACTCAAAAATGTTGGCAAGCTTTAGCAAGTGATCCCCTGAAATGTTTTTCGGTGGAAACAGATGGGTTTTTAGCATTGGAAACAGAATTAGCGCTTGACGTCTGAACAACTTTTTTTGAAAAAATCCCTAAGCCGCGCGGTCACGATTTCTGCTCAAAATCTGACGTTCTGCAATTCACTCAAAAATGTTGGCAAACTGTTGAAAGTGATTCCCTGAAATGTTTTTTGGTGGAAACAGATGGGTTTTTAGCATCGGAAACAGAATTAGCGCTTGACGTCTGAACACCTTTTTTTGAAAAAATCCCTAAGCCGCGCGGTCACAATTTCTGCTCAAAATCTGACGTTCTGCAATTCACTCAAAAATGTTGGCAAGCTGTAGCAAGTGATCCCCTGAAATGTTTTTGGGTGGAAACAGATGGGTTTTTATCATCGGAAACAGAATTAGCCCTCGACGTATGAACAACTTTTTTTGAAAAAATCCCTAAGCCGCGCGGTCACGATTTCTGCTCAAAATCTGACGTTCTGCAATTCACTCAAAAATGTTGGCAAACTGTTGAAAGTGATTCCCTGAAATGTTTTTTGGTGGAAACAGATGGGTTTTTAGCATCGGAAACAGAATTAGCGCTTGACGTCTGAACACCTTTTTTTGAAAAAATCCCTAAGCCGCGCGGTCACAATTTCTGCTCAAAATCTGACGTTCTGCAATTCACTCAAAAATGTTGGCAAACTGTTGCAAGTGATCACCTGAAATGTTTTTCGGTGGAAACAGATGGGTTTTTAGCATTGGAAACAGAATTAGCCCTCGACGTATGAACAACTTTTTTTGAAAAAATCCCTAAGCCGCGCGGTCACAATTTCTGCTCAAAATCTGACGTTCTGCAATTCACTCAAAAATGTTGGCAAGCTGTAGCAAGTGATCACCTGAAATGTTTTTCGGTGGAAACAGATGGGTTTTTAGCATTGGAAACAGAATTAGCCCTCGACGTATGAACAACTTTTTTTGAAAAAATCCCTAAGCCGCGCGGTCACGATTTCTGCTCAAAATCTGACGTTCTGCAATTCACTCAAAAATGTTGGCAAACTGTTGAAAGTGATTCCCTGAAATGTTTTTTGGTGGAAACAGATGGGTTTTTAGCATCGGAAACAGAATTAGCGCTTGACGTCTGAACACCTTTTTTTGAAAAAATCCCTAAGCCGCGCGGTCACAATTTCTGCTAAAAATCTGTCGTTCTGCAATTAATTCAAAAATGTTGGCAAACTGTTGCAAGTGATCCCCTGAAATGTTTTTCGGTGGAAACAGATGGGTTTTTAGCATCGGAAACAGAATTAGCCCTTGACGTCTGAACAACTTTTTTTGAAAAAATCCCTAAGCCGCGCGGTCACAATTTCAGCAAAAATCTGACGTTCTGCAATTCATTCAAAAATGTTGCCAAACTGTTGCAAGTGATCCCCTGAAATGTTTTTCAGTGGAAACAGATGGGTTTTTATCATCGGAAACAGAATTAGCCCTCGACGTCTGAACAAATTTTTTTGAAAAAATCCCTAAGCCGCGCGGTCACAATTTCTCCTCAAAATCTGACGTTCTGCAATTCACTCAAAAATGTTGGCAAGCTGTTGCAAGTGATCCCCTGAAAGGTTTTTCGGTGGAAACAGATGGGTTTTTAGCATTGGAAACAGAATTAGCCCTTGACGTCTGAACAACCTTTTTTGAAAAAATCCCTAAGCCGCGCGGTCACAATTTCTGCTCAAAATCGGACGTTCTGCAATTCACTCAAAAATGTTGGCAAACTGTTGCAAGTGATCCCCTGAAATGTTTTTCGGTGGAAAAAGATGGGTTTTTAGCATTGGAAACAGAATTAGCCCTTGACTTCTGAACAACTTTTTTTGAAAAAATCCCTAAGCCGCGGGGTCACAATTTCTGCTAAAAATCTGACGTTCTGCAATTCACTCAAAAATGTTGGCAAACTGTTGCAAGTGATCACCTGAAATGTTTTTTCGGTGGAAACAGATGGGTTTCTAGCATTGGAAACAGAATTAGCCCTTGACGTCTGAACAACCTTTTTTGAAAAAATCCCTAAGCCGCGCGGTTACAATTTCTGCTCAAAATCTGACGTTCTGCAATTCACTCAAAAATGTTGGCAAGCTGTTGCAAGTGATCCCCTGAAATGTTTTTCGGTGGAAACAGATGGGTTTTTAGCATTGGAAACAGAATTAGCCCTTGACGTCTGAACAACCTTTTTTGAAAAAATCCCTAAGCCGCGCGGTCACAATTTCTGCTCAAAATCTGACGTTCTGCAATTCACTCAAAAATGTTGGCAAACTGTTGCAAGTGATTCCCTGAAATGTTTTTCGGTGGAAACAGATGGGTTTTTATCATCGGAAACAGAATTTGCCCTCGACGTCTGAACAACTTTTTTTGAAAAAATCCCTAAGCCGCGCGGTCACAATTTCAGCAAAAATCTGACGTTCTGCAATTCACTCAAAAATGTTGGCAAGCTGTTGCAAGTGATCCCCTGAAATGTTTTTCGGTGGAAACAGATGGGTTTTTAGCATCGGAAACAGAATTAGCCCTTGACGTCTGAACAACTTTTTTTGAAAAAATCCCTAAGCCGCGCGGTCACAATTTCTGCTCAAAATCTGACGTTCTGCAATTCACTCAAATATGTTGGCAAACTGTTGCAAGTGATCCCCTGAAATGTTTTTTGGTGGAAACAGATGGGTTTTTAGCATCGGAAAACAGAATTAGCCCTTGACGTCTGAACAACTTTTTTTGAAAAAATCCCTAAGCCGCGCGGTCACAATTTCTGCTCAAAATCTGACTTTCTGCAATTCACTCAAAAATGTTGGCAAACTGTTGCAAGTGATACCCTGAAATGTTTTTTGGTGGAAACAGATGGGTTTTTATCATCGGAAACAGAATTAGCCCTCGCCGTCTGAACAACTTTTTTGAAAAAATCCCTAAGCCGGGCGGTCACAATTTCTGCTCAAAATCTGACGTTCTGCAATTCACTCAAAAATGTTGGCAAACTGTTGCAAGTGATCCCCTGAAATGTTTTTCGGTGGAAACAGATGGGTTTTTAGCATTGGAAACAGAATTAGCCCTTGACGTCTGAACAACTTTTTTTGAAAAAAAATCCCTAAGCCGCGCGGTCACAATTTCTGCTCAAAATCTGACATTCTGCAATTCACTCAAAAATGTTGGCAAACTGTTGCAAGTGATCCCCTGAAATGTTTTTCGGTGGAAACAGATGGGTTTTTAGCATTGGAAACAGAATTAGCCCTTGACTTCTGAACAACTTTTTTTGAAAAAATCCCTAAGCCGCGCGGTCACAATTTCTTCTAAAAATCTGACGTTCTGCAATTCACTCAAAAATGTTGGCAAACTGTTGCAAGTGATCACCTGAAATGTTTTTTCGGTGGAAACAGATGGGTTTTTAGCATCGGAAACAGAATTAGCGCTTGACGTCTGAACACCTTTTTTTGAAAAAATCCCTAAGCCGCGCGGTCACAATTTCTGCTCAAAATCTGACGTTCTGCAATTCATTCAAAAATGTTGGCAAACTGTTGCAAGTGATCCCCTGAAATGTTTTTCGGTGGAAACAGATGGGCTTTTAGCATCAGAAACAGAATTAGCCCTTGACGTCTGAACAGCTTTTTTTGAAAAAATCCCTAAGCCGCGCGGTCACAATTTCTGCTAAAAATCTGACGTTCTGCAATTCATTAAAAAATGTTGGTAAACTGTTGCAAGTGATCCCCTGAAATGTTTTTCGGTGGAAACAGATGGGTTTTTAGCATTGGAAACAGAATTAGCCCTTGACGTCTGAACAACCTTTTTTGAAAAAATCACTAAGCCGCGCGGTCACAATTTCTGCTAAAAAACTGACGTTCTGCAATTCACTCAAAAATGTTGGCAAGCTGTTGCAAGTGATCCCCTGAAATGTTTTTCGGTGGAAACAGATGGGTTTTTAGCATTGGAAACAGAATTAGCCCTTGACGTCTGAACAACCTTTTTTGAAAAAATCCCTAAGCCGCGCGGTCACAATTTCTGCTAAAAATCTGACGTTCTGCAATTAATTCAAAAAAGTTGGCAAACTGTTGCAAGTGATCCCCTGAAATGTTTTTCGGTGGAAACAGATGGGTTTTTAGCATCGGAAACAGAATTAGCCCTTGACGTCTGAACAACTTTTTTTGAAAAAATCCCTAAGCCGCGCGGTCACAATTTCAGCAAAAATCTGACGTTCTGCAATTCATTCAAAAATGTTGGCAAGCTGTTGCAAGTGATCCCCTGAAATGTTTTTCGGTGGAAACAGATGGGTTTTTAGCATTGGAAACAGAATTAGCCCTCGACGTCTGAACAACTTTTTTTGAAAAAATCCCTAAGCCGCGCGGTCACAATTTCTGCTCAAAATCTGACGTTCTGCAATTCACTCAAAAATGTTGGCAAATTGTTGCAACTGATCCCCTGAAATGTTTTTCGGTGGAAACAGATGGGTTTTTAGCATTGGAAACAGAATTAGCCCTTGACGTCTGAACAACCTTTTTTGAAAAAATCCCTAAGCCGCGCGGTCACAATTTCTGCTCAAAATCGGACGTTCTGCAATTCACTCAAAAATGTTGGCAAACTGTTGCAAGTGATCCCCTGAAATGTTTTTCGGTGGAAACAGATGGGTTTTTAGCATCGGAAACAGAATTAGCCCTTGACGTCTGAACAACTTTTTTTGAAAAAATCCCTAAGCCGCGCGGTCACAATTTCAGCAAAAATCTGACGTTCTGCAATTCATTCAAAAATGTTGCCAAACTGTTGCAAGTGATCCCCTGAAATGTTTTTCAGTGGAAACAGATGGGTTTTTATCATCGGAAACAGAATTAGCCCTTGACGTCTGAACAACTTTCTTTGAAAAAATCCCTAAGCCGCGCGGTCACAATTTCTCCTCAAAATCTGACGTTCTGCAATTCACTCAAAAATGTTGGCAAGCTGTTGCAAGTGATCCCCTGAAAGGTTTTTCGGTGGAAACAGATGGGTTTTTAGCATTGGAAACAGAATTAGCCCTTGACGTCTGAACAACCTTTTTTGAAAAAATCCCTAAGCCGCGCGGTCACAATTTCTGCTCAAAATCGGACGTTCTGCAATTCACTCAAAAATGTTGGCAAACTGTTGCAAGTGATCCCCTGAAATGTTTTTCGGTGGAAACAGATGGGTTTTTAGCATTGGAAACAGAATTAGCCCTTGACTTCTGAACAACTTTTTTTGAAAAAATCCCTAAGCCGCGCGGTCACAATTTCTGCTAAAAATCTGACGTTCTGCAATTCACTCAAAAATGTTGGCAAACTTGCAAGTGATCACCTGAAATGTTTTTTCGGTGGAAACAGATGGGTTTCTAGCATTGGAAACAGAATTAGCCCTTGATGTCTGAACAACCTTTTTTGAAAAAATCCCTAAGCCGCGCGGTCACAATTTCTGCTCAAAATCTGACTTTCTGCAATTCACTCAAAAATGTTGGCAAGCTGTTGCAAGTGATCCCCTGAAATGTTTTTCGGTGGAAACAGATGGGTTTTTAGCATTGGAAACAGAATTAGCCCTTGACGTCTGAACAACCTTTTTTGAAAAAATCCCTAAGCCGCGCGGTCACAATTTCTGCTCAAAATCTGACGTTCTGCAATTCACTCAAAAATGTTGGCAAACTGTTGCAAGTGATTCCCTGAAATGTTTTTCGGTGGAAACAGATGGGTTTTTATCATCGGAAACAGAATTTGCCCTCGACGTCTGAACAACTTTTTTTGAAAAAATCCCTAAGCCGCGCGGTCACAATTTCAGCAAAAATCTGACGTTCTGCAATTCACTCAAAAATGTTGGCAAGCTGTTGCAAGTGATCCCCTGAAATGTTTTTCGGTGGAAACAGATGGGTTTTTAGCATCGGAAACAGAATTAGCCCTTGACGTCTGAACAACTTTTTTTGAAAAAATCCCTAAGCCGCGCGGTCACAATTTCTGCTCAAAATCTGACGTTCTGCAATTCACTCAAATATGTTGGCAAACTGTTGCAAGTGATCCCCTGAAATGTTTTTTGGTGGAAACAGATGGGTTTTTAGCATCGGAAAACAGAATTAGCCCTTGACGTCTGAACAACTTTTTTTGAAAAAATCCCTAAGCCGCGCGGTCACAATTTCTGCTCAAAATCTGACTTTCTGCAATTCACTCAAAAATGTTGGCAAACTGTTGCAAGTGATCCCCTGAAATGTTTTTCGGTGGAAACAGATGGGTTTTTATCATCGGAAACAGAATTAGCCCTCGCCGTCTGAACAACTTTTTTTGAAAAAATCCCTAAGCCGCGCGGTCACAATTTCTGCTCAAAATCTGACGTTCTGCAATTCACTCAAAAATGTTGGCAAACTGTTGCAAGTGATCCCCTGAAATGTTTTTCGGTGGAAACAGATTGTTTTTTAACATCGGAAACAGAATTAATACTCGACGTATGAACAACTTTTTTTGAAAAAATCCCTAAGCCGCGCGGTCACAATTTCTGCTCAAAATCTGACTTTCTGCAATTCACTCAAAAATGTTGGCAAACTGTTGCAAGTGATCCCCTGAAATGTTTTTTGGTGGAAACAGATGGGTTTTTATCATCGGAAACAGAATTAGCACTTGACGTCTGAACAACTTTTTTTGAAAAAATCCCTAAGCCGCGCGGTCACAATTTCTGCTCAAAATCTGACGTTCTGCAATTCACTCAAAAATGTTGGCAAACTGTTGCAAGTGATCCCCTGAAATGTTTTTCGGTGGAAACAGATGGGTTTTTAGCATTGGAAACAGAATTAGCCCTTGACTTCTGAACAACTTTTTTTGAAAAAATCCCTAAGCCGCGCGGTCACAATTTCTGCTAAAAATCTGACGTTCTGCAATTCACTCAAAAATCTTGGCAAACTGTTGCAAGTGATCACCTGAAATGTTTTTTCGGTGGAAACAGATGGGTTTTTAGCATTGGAAACAGAATTAGCCCTTGACGTCTGAACAACCTTTTTTGAAAAAATCCCTAAGCCGCGCGGTCACAATTTCTGCTAAAAATCTGACGTTCTGCAATTCACTCAAAAATGTTGGCAAGCTGTTGCAAGTGATCCCCTGAAATGTTTTTCGGTGGAAACAGATGGGTTTTTAGCATTGGAAACAGAATTAGCCCTTGACGTCTGAACAACCTTTTTTGAAAAAATCCCTAAGCCGCGCGGTCACAATTTCTGCTCAAAATCTGACGTTCTGCAATTCACTAAAAAATGTTGGCAAACTGTTGCAAGTGATTCCCTGAAATGTTTTTCGGTGGAAACAGATGGGTTTTTATCATCGGAAACAGAATTAGCCCTTGACGTCTGAACAACTTTTTTTGAAAAAATCCCTAAGCCGCGCGGTCACAATTTCTGCTCAAAATCTGACGTTCTGCAATTCACTCAAATATGTTGGCAAACTGTTGCAAGTGATCCCCTGAAATGTTTTTTGGTGGAAACAGATGGGTTTTTAGCATCGGAAAACAGAATTAGCCCTTGACGTCTGAACAACTTTTTTTGAAAAAATCCCTAAGCCGCGCGGTCACAATTTCTGCTCAAAATCTGACGTTCTGCAATTCACTCAAAAATGTTGGCAAGCTGTTGCAAGTGATCCCCTGAAATGTTTTTCGGTGGAAACAGATGGGTTTTTAGCATCGGAAACAGAATTAGCCCTTGACGTCTGAACAACTTTTTTTGAAAAAATCCCTAAGCCGCGCGGTCACAATTTCTGCTCAAAATCTGACGTTCTGCAATTCACTCAAATATGTTGGCAAACTGTTGCAAGTGATCCCCTGAAATGTTTTTTGGTGGAAACAGATGGGTTTTTAGCATCGGAAAACAGAATTAGCCCTTGACGTCTGAACAACTTTTTTTGAAAAAATCCCTAAGCCGCGCGGTCACAATTTCTGCTCAAAATCTGACTTTCTGCAATTCACTCAAAAATGTTGGCAAACTGTTGCAAGTGATCCCCTGAAATGTTTTTCGGTGGAAACAGATGGGTTTTTATCATCGGAAACAGAATTAGCCCTCGCCGTCTGAACAACTTTTTTGAAAAAATCCCTAAGCCGCGCGGTCACAATTTCTGCTCAAAATCTGACGTTCTGCAATTCACTCAAATATGTTGGCAAACTGTTGCAAGTGATCCCCTGAAATGTTTTTCGGTGGAAACAGATTGGTTTTTATCATCCGAAACAGAATTAGCCCTCGACGTCTGAACAACTTTTTTTGAAAAAATCCCTAAGCCGCGCGGTCACAATTTCTGCTCAAAATCTGACGTTCTGCAATTCACTCAAAAATGTTGGCAAACTGTTGCAAGTGATCCCCTGAAATGTTTTTCGGTGGAAACAGATTGTTTTTTAACATCGGAAACAGAATTAATACTCGACGTATGAACAACTTTTTTTGAAAAAATCCCTAAGCCGCGCGGTCACAATTTCTGCTCAAAATCTGACTTTCTGCAATTCACTCAAAAATGTTGGCAAACTGTTGCAAGTGATCCCCTGAAATGTTTTTTGGTGGAAACAGATGGGTTTTTATCATCGGAAACAGAATTAGCACTTGACGTCTGAACAACTTTTTTTGAAAAAATCCCTAAGCCGCGCGGTCACAATTTCTGCTCAAAATCTGACGTTCTGCAATTCACTCAAAAATGTTGGCAAACTGTTGCAAGTGATCCCCTGAAATGTTTTTCGGTGGAAACAGATGGGTTTTTAGCATTGGAAACAGAATTAGCCCTTGACTTCTGAACAACTTTTTTTGAAAAAATCCCTAAGCCGCGCGGTCACAATTTCTGCTAAAAATCTGACGTTCTGCAATTCACTCAAAAATCTTGGCAAACTGTTGCAAGTGATCACCTGAAATGTTTTTTCGGTGGAAACAGATGGGTTTTTAGCATTGGAAACAGAATTAGCCCTTGACGTCTGAACAACCTTTTTTGAAAAAATCCCTAAGCCGCGCGGTCACAATTTCTGCTAAAAATCTGACGTTCTGCAATTCACTCAAAAATGTTGGCAAGCTGTTGCAAGTGATCCCCTGAAATGTTTTTCGGTGGAAACAGATGGGTTTTTAGCATTGGAAACAGAATTAGCCCTTGACGTCTGAACAACCTTTTTTGAAAAAATCCCTAAGCCGCGCGGTCACAATTTCTGCTCAAAATCTGACGTTCTGCAATTCACTAAAAAATGTTGGCAAACTGTTGCAAGTGATTCCCTGAAATGTTTTTCGGTGGAAACAGATGGGTTTTTATCATCGGAAACAGAATTAGCCCTTGACGTCTGAACAACTTTTTTTGAAAAAATCCCTAAGCCGCGCGGTCACAATTTCTGCTCAAAATCTGACGTTCTGCAATTCACTCAAATATGTTGGCAAACTGTTGCAAGTGATCCCCTGAAATGTTTTTTGGTGGAAACAGATGGGTTTTTAGCATCGGAAAACAGAATTAGCCCTTGACGTCTGAACAACTTTTTTTGAAAAAATCCCTAAGCCGCGCGGTCACAATTTCTGCTCAAAATCTGACGTTCTGCAATTCACTCAAAAATGTTGGCAAGCTCTTGCAAGTGATCCCCTGAAATGTTTTTCGGTGGAAACAGATGGGTTTTTAGCATCGGAAACAGAATTAGCCCTTGACGTCTGAACAACTTTTTTTGAAAAAATCCCTAAGCCGCGCGGTCACAATTTCTGCTCAAAATCTGACGTTCTGCAATTCACTCAAATATGTTGGCAAACTGTTGCAAGTGATCCCCTGAAATGTTTTTTGGTGGAAACAGATGGGTTTTTAGCATCGGAAAACAGAATTAGCCCTTGACGTCTGAACAACTTTTTTTGAAAAAATCCCTAAGCCGCGCGGTCACAATTTCTGCTCAAAATCTGACTTTCTGCAATTCACTCAAAAATGTTGGCAAACTGTTGCAAGTGATCCCCTGAAATGTTTTTCGGTGGAAACAGATGGGTTTTTATCATCGGAAACAGAATTAGCCCTCGCCGTCTGAACAACTTTTTTGAAAAAATCCCTAAGCCGCGCGGTCACAATTTCTGCTCAAAATCTGACGTTCTGCAATTCACTCAAATATGTTGGCAAACTGTTGCAAGTGATCCCCTGAAATGTTTTTCGGTGGAAACAGATTGGTTTTTATCATCCGAAACAGAATTAGCACTCGACGTCTGAACAACTTTTTTTGAAAAAATCCCTAAGCCGCGCGGTCACAATTTCTGCTCAAAATCTGACGTTCTGCAATTCACTCAAAAATGTTGGCAAACTGTTGCAAGTGATCCCCTGAAATGTTTTTCGGTGGAAACAGATTGTTTTTTAACATCGGAAACAGAATTAATACTCGACGTATGAACAACTTTTTTTGAAAAAATCCCTAAGCCGCGCGGTCACAATTTCTGCTCAAAATCTGACTTTCTGCAATTCACTCAAAAATGTTGGCAAACTGTTGCAAGTGATCCCCTGAAATGTTTTTTGGTGGAAACAGATGGGTTTTTATCATCGGAAACAGAATTAGCACTTGACGTCTGAACAACTTTTTTTGAAAAAATCCCTAAGCCGCGCGGTCACAATTTCTGCTCAAAATCTGACGTTCTGCAATTCACTCAAAAATGTTGGCAAACTGTTGCAAGTGATCCCCTGAAATGTTTTTCGGTGGAAACAGATGGGTTTTTAGCATTGGAAACAGAATTAGCCCTTGACTTCTGAACAACTTTTTTTGAAAAAATCCCTAAGCCGCGCGGTCACAATTTCTGCTAAAAATCTGACGTTCTGCAATTCACTCAAAAATCTTGGCAAACTGTTGCAAGTGATCACCTGAAATGTTTTTTCGGTGGAAACAGATGGGTTTTTAGCATTGGAAACAGAATTAGCCCTTGACGTCTGAACAACCTTTTTTGAAAAAATCCCTAAGCCGCGCGGTCACAATTTCTGCTAAAAATCTGACGTTCTGCAATTCACTCAAAAATGTTGGCAAGCTGTTGCAAGTGATCCCCTGAAATGTTTTTGGTGGAAACAGATGGGTTTTTAGCATTGGAAACAGAATTAGCCCTTGACGTCTGAACAACCTTTTTTGAAAAAATCCCTAAGCCGCGCGGTCACAATTTCTGCTCAAAATCTGACGTTCTGCAATTCACTAAAAAATGTTGGCAAACTGTTGCAAGTGATTCCCTGAAATGTTTTTCGGTGGAAACAGATGGGTTTTTATCATCGGAAACAGAATTAGCCCTTGACGTCTGAACAACTTTTTTTGAAAAAATCCCTAAGCCGCGCGGTCACAATTTCTGCTCAAAATCTGACGTTCTGCAATTCACTCAAATATGTTGGCAAACTGTTGCAAGTGATCCCCTGAAATGTTTTTTGGTGGAAACAGATGGGTTTTTAGCATCGGAAAACAGAATTAGCCCTTGACGTCTGAACAACTTTTTTTGAAAAAATCCCTAAGCCGCGAGGTCACAATTTCTGCTCAAAATCTGACTTTCTGCAATTCACTCAAAAATGTTGGCAAACTGTTGCAAGTGATCCCCTGAAATGTTTTTCGGTGGAAACAGATGGGTTTTTATCATCAGAAACAGAATTAGCCCTCGCCGTCTGAACAACTTTTTTGAAAAAATCCCTAAGCCGCGCGGTCACAATTTCTGCTCAAAATCTGACGTTCTGCAATTCACTCAAATATGTTGGCAAACTGTTGCAAGTGATCCCCTGAAATGTTTTTCGGTGGAAACAGATTGGTTTTTATCATCCGAAACAGAATTAGCCCTCGACGTCTGAACAACTTTTTTTGAAAAAATCCCTAAGCCGCGCGGTCACAATTTCTGCTCAAAATCTGACGTTCTGCAATTCACTCAAAAATGTTGGCAAACTGTTGCAAGTGATCCCCTGAAATGTTTTTCGGTGGAAACAGATTGTTTTTTAACATCGGAAACAGAATTAATACTCGACGTATGAACAACTTTTTTTGAAAAAATCCCTAAGCCGCGCGGTCACAATTTCAGCTCAAAATCTGACTTTCTGCAATTCACTCAAAAATGTTGGCAAACTGTTGCAAGTGATCCCCTGAAATGTTTTTTGGTGGAAACAGATGGGTTTTTATCATCGGAAACAGAATTAGCCCTCGCCGTCTGAACAACTTTTTTGAAAAAATCCCTAAGCCGCGCGGTCACAATTTCTGCTCAAAATCTGACGTTCTGCAATTCACTCAAATATGTTGGCAAACTGTTGCAAGTGATCCCCTGAAATGTTTTTCGGTGGAAACAGATTGGTTTTTATCATCCGAAACAGAATTAGCCCTCGACGTCTGAACAACTTTTTTTGAAAAAATCCCTAAGCCGCGCGGTCACAATTTCTGCTCAAAATCTGACGTTCTGCAATTCACTCAAAAATGTTGGCAAACTGTTGCAAGTGATCCCCTGAAATGTTTTTCGGTGGAAACAGATTGTTTTTTAACATCGGAAACAGAATTAATACTCGACGTATGAACAACTTTTTTTGAAAAAATCCCTAAGCCGCGCGGTCACAATTTCTGCTCAAAATCTGACTTTCTGCAATTCACTCAAAAATGTTGGCAAACTGTTGCAAGTGATCCCCTGAAATGTTTTTTGGTGGAAACAGATGGGTTTTTATCATCGGAAACAGAATTAGCACTTGACGTCTGAACAACTTTTTTTGAAAAAATCCCTAAGCCGCGCGGTCACAATTTCTGCTCAAAATCTGACGTTCTGCAATTCACTCAAAAATGTTGGCAAACTGTTGCAAGTGATCCCCTGAAATGTTTTTCGGTGGAAACAGATGGGTTTTTAGCATTGGAAACAGAATTAGCCCTTGACTTCTGAACAACTTTTTTTGAAAAAATCCCTAAGCCGCGCGGTCACAATTTCTGCTAAAAATCTGACGTTCTGCAATTCACTCAAAAATCTTGGCAAACTGTTGCAAGTGATCACCTGAAATGTTTTTTCGGTGGAAACAGATGGGTTTTTAGCATTGGAAACAGAATTAGCCCTTGACGTCTGAACAACCTTTTTTGAAAAAATCCCTAAGCCGCGCGGTCACAATTTCTGCTAAAAATCTGACGTTCTGCAATTCACTCAAAAATGTTGGCAAGCTGTTGCAAGTGATCCCCTGAAATGTTTTTCGGTGGAAACAGATGGGTTTTTAGCATTGGAAACAGAATTAGCCCTTGACGTCTGAACAACCTTTTTTGAAAAAATCCCTAAGCCGCGCGGTCACAATTTCTGCTCAAAATCTGACGTTCTGCAATTCACTAAAAAATGTTGGCAAACTGTTGCAAGTGATTCCCTGAAATGTTTTTCGGTGGAAACAGATGGGTTTTTATCATCGGAAACAGAATTAGCCCTTGACGTCTGAACAACTTTTTTTGAAAAAATCCCTAAGCCGCGCGGTCACAATTTCTGCTCAAAATCTGACGTTCTGCAATTCACTCAAATATGTTGGCAAACTGTTGCAAGTGATCCCCTGAAATGTTTTTTGGTGGAAACAGATGGGTTTTTAGCATCGGAAAACAGAATTAGCCCTTGACGTCTGAACAACTTTTTTTGAAAAAATCCCTAAGCCGCGCGGTCACAATTTCTGCTCAAAATCTGACGTTCTGCAATTCACTCAAAAATGTTGGCAAGCTGTTGCAAGTGATCCCCTGAAATGTTTTTCGGTGGAAACAGATGGGTTTTTAGCATCGGAAACAGAATTAGCCCTTGACGTCTGAACAACTTTTTTTGAAAAAATCCCTAAGCCGCGCGGTCACAATTTCTGCTCAAAATCTGACGTTCTGCAATTCACTCAAATATGTTGGCAAACTGTTGCAAGTGATCCCCTGAAATGTTTTTTGGTGGAAACAGATGGGTTTTTAGCATCGGAAAACAGAATTAGCCCTTGACGTCTGAACAACTTTTTTTGAAAAAATCCCTAAGCCGCGCGGTCACAATTTCTGCTCAAAATCTGACTTTCTGCAATTCACTCAAAAATGTTGGCAAACTGTTGCAAGTGATCCCCTGAAATGTTTTTCGGTGGAAACAGATGGGTTTTTATCATCGGAAACAGAATTAGCCCTCGCCGTCTGAACAACTTTTTTGAAAAAATCCCTAAGCCGCGCGGTCACAATTTCTGCTCAAAATCTGACGTTCTGCAATTCACTCAAATATGTTGGCAAACTGTTGCAAGTGATCCCCTGAAATGTTTTTCGGTGGAAACAGATTGGTTTTTATCATCCGAAACAGAATTAGCCCTCGACGTCTGAACAACTTTTTTTGAAAAAATCCCTAAGCCGCGCGGTCACAATTTCTGCTCAAAATCTGACGTTCTGCAATTCACTCAAAAATGTTGGCAAACTGTTGCAAGTGATCCCCTGAAATGTTTTTCGGTGGAAACAGATTGTTTTTTAACATCGGAAACAGAATTAATACTCGACGTATGAACAACTTTTTTTGAAAAAATCCCTAAGCCGCGCGGTCACAATTTCTGCTCAAAATCTGACTTTCTGCAATTCACTCAAAAATGTTGGCAAACTGTTGCAAGTGATCCCCTGAAATGTTTTTTGGTGGAAACAGATGGGTTTTTATCATCGGAAACAGAATTAGCACTTGACGTCTGAACAACTTTTTTTGAAAAAATCCCTAAGCCGCGCGGTCACAATTTCTGCTCAAAATCTGACGTTCTGCAATTCACTCAAAAATGTTGGCAAACTGTTGCAAGTGATCCCCTGAAATGTTTTTCGGTGGAAACAGATGGGTTTTTAGCATTGGAAACAGAATTAGCCCTTGACTTCTGAACAACTTTTTTTGAAAAAATCCCTAAGCCGCGCGGTCACAATTTCTGCTAAAAATCTGACGTTCTGCAATTCACTCAAAAATCTTGGCAAACTGTTGCAAGTGATCACCTGAAATGTTTTTTCGGTGGAAACAGATGGGTTTTTAGCATTGGAAACAGAATTAGCCCTTGACGTCTGAACAACCTTTTTTGAAAAAATCCCTAAGCCGCGCGGTCACAATTTCTGCTAAAAATCTGACGTTCTGCAATTCACTCAAAAATGTTGGCAAGCTGTTGCAAGTGATCCCCTGAAATGTTTTTCGGTGGAAACAGATGGGTTTTTAGCATTGGAAACAGAATTAGCCCTTGACGTCTGAACAACCTTTTTTGAAAAAATCCCTAAGCCGCGCGGTCACAATTTCTGCTCAAAATCTGACGTTCTGCAATTCACTAAAAAATGTTGGCAAACTGTTGCAAGTGATTCCCTGAAATGTTTTTCGGTGGAAACAGATGGGTTTTTATCATCGGAAACAGAATTAGCCCTTGACGTCTGAACAACTTTTTTTGAAAAAATCCCTAAGCCGCGCGGTCACAATTTCTGCTCAAAATCTGACGTTCTGCAATTCACTCAAATATGTTGGCAAACTGTTGCAAGTGATCCCCTGAAATGTTTTTTGGTGGAAACAGATGGGTTTTTAGCATCGGAAAACAGAATTAGCCCTTGACGTCTGAACAACTTTTTTTGAAAAAATCCCTAAGCCGCGCGGTCACAATTTCTGCTCAAAATCTGACGTTCTGCAATTCACTCAAAAATGTTGGCAAGCTCTTGCAAGTGATCCCCTGAAATGTTTTTCGGTGGAAACAGATGGGTTTTTAGCATCGGAAACAGAATTAGCCCTTGACGTCTGAACAACTTTTTTTGAAAAAATCCCTAAGCCGCGCGGTCACAATTTCTGCTCAAAATCTGACGTTCTGCAATTCACTCAAATATGTTGGCAAACTGTTGCAAGTGATCCCCTGAAATGTTTTTTGGTGGAAACAGATGGGTTTTTAGCATCGGAAAACAGAATTAGCCCTTGACGTCTGAACAACTTTTTTTGAAAAAATCCCTAAGCCGCGCGGTCACAATTTCTGCTCAAAATCTGACTTTCTGCAATTCACTCAAAAATGTTGGCAAACTGTTGCAAGTGATCCCCTGAAATGTTTTTCGGTGGAAACAGATGGGTTTTTATCATCGGAAACAGAATTAGCCCTCGCCGTCTGAACAACTTTTTTGAAAAAATCCCTAAGCCGCGCGGTCACAATTTCTGCTCAAAATCTGACGTTCTGCAATTCACTCAAATATGTTGGCAAACTGTTGCAAGTGATCCCCTGAAATGTTTTTTGGTGGAAACAGATTGGTTTTTATCATCCGAAACAGAATTAGCCCTCGACGTCTGAACAACTTTTTTTGAAAAAATCCCTAAGCCGCGCGGTCACAATTTCTGCTCAAAATCTGACGTTCTGCAATTCACTCAAAAATGTTGGCAAACTGTTGCAAGTGATCCCCTGAAATGTTTTTCGGTGGAAACAGATTGTTTTTTAACATCGGAAACAGAATTAATACTCGACGTATGAACAACTTTTTTTGAAAAAATCCCTAAGCCGCGCGGTCACAATTTCTGCTCAAAATCTGACTTTCTGCAATTCACTCAAAAATGTTGGCAAACTGTTGCAAGTGATCCCCTGAAATGTTTTTTGGTGGAAACAGATGGGTTTTTATCATCGGAAACAGAATTAGCACTTGACGTCTGAACAACTTTTTTTGAAAAAATCCCTAAGCCGCGCGGTCACAATTTCTGCTCAAAATCTGACGTTCTGCAATTCACTCAAAAATGTTGGCAAACTGTTGCAAGTGATCCCCTGAAATGTTTTTCGGTGGAAACAGATGGGTTTTTAGCATTGGAAACAGAATTAGCCCTTGACTTCTGAACAACTTTTTTTGAAAAAATCCCTAAGCCGCGCGGTCACAATTTCTGCTAAAAATCTGACGTTCTGCAATTCACTCAAAAATCTTGGCAAACTGTTGCAAGTGATCACCTGAAATGTTTTTTCGGTGGAAACAGATGGGTTTTTAGCATTGGAAACAGAATTAGCCCTTGACGTCTGAACAACCTTTTTTGAAAAAATCCCTAAGCCGCGCGGTCACAATTTCTGCTAAAAATCTGACGTTCTGCAATTCACTCAAAAATGTTGGCAAGCTGTTGCAAGTGATCCCCTGAAATGTTTTTGGTGGAAACAGATGGGTTTTTAGCATTGGAAACAGAATTAGCCCTTGACGTCTGAACAACCTTTTTTGAAAAAATCCCTAAGCCGCGCGGTCACAATTTCTGCTCAAAATCTGACGTTCTGCAATTCACTAAAAAATGTTGGCAAACTGTTGCAAGTGATTCCCTGAAATGTTTTTCGGTGGAAACAGATGGGTTTTTATCATCGGAAACAGAATTAGCCCTTGACGTCTGAACAACTTTTTTTGAAAAAATCCCTAAGCCGCGCGGTCACAATTTCTGCTCAAAATCTGACGTTCTGCAATTCACTCAAATATGTTGGCAAACTGTTGCAAGTGATCCCCTGAAATGTTTTTTGGTGGAAACAGATGGGTTTTTAGCATCGGAAAACAGAATTAGCCCTTGACGTCTGAACAACTTTTTTTGAAAAAATCCCTAAGCCGCGAGGTCACAATTTCTGCTCAAAATCTGACTTTCTGCAATTCACTCAAAAATGTTGGCAAACTGTTGCAAGTGATCCCCTGAAATGTTTTTCGGTGGAAACAGATGGGTTTTTATCATCAGAAACAGAATTAGCCCTCGCCGTCTGAACAACTTTTTTGAAAAAATCCCTAAGCCGCGCGGTCACAATTTCTGCTCAAAATCTGACGTTCTGCAATTCACTCAAATATGTTGGCAAACTGTTGCAAGTGATCCCCTGAAATGTTTTTCGGTGGAAACAGATTGGTTTTTATCATCCGAAACAGAATTAGCCCTCGACGTCTGAACAACTTTTTTTGAAAAAATCCCTAAGCCGCGCGGTCACAATTTCTGCTCAAAATCTGACGTTCTGCAATTCACTCAAAAATGTTGGCAAACTGTTGCAAGTGATCCCCTGAAATGTTTTTCGGTGGAAACAGATTGTTTTTTAACATCGGAAACAGAATTAATACTCGACGTATGAACAACTTTTTTTGAAAAAATCCCTAAGCCGCGCGGTCACAATTTCAGCTCAAAATCTGACTTTCTGCAATTCACTCAAAAATGTTGGCAAACTGTTGCAAGTGATCCCCTGAAATGTTTTTTGGTGGAAACAGATGGGTTTTTATCATCGGAAACAGAATTAGCCCTTGACGTCTGAACAACTTTTTTTGAAAAAATCCCTAAGCCGCGCGGTCACAATTTCTGCTCAAAATCTGACGTTCTGCAATTCACTCAAAAATGTTGGCAAACTGTTGCAAGTGATCCCCTGAAATGTTTTTCGGTGGAAACAGATGGGTTTTTAGCATTGGAAACAGAATTAGCCCTTGACTTCTGAACAACTTTTTTTGAAAAAATCCCTAAGCCGCGCGGTCACAATTTCTGCTAAAAATCTGACGTTCTGCAATTCACTCAAAAATGTTGGCAAACTGTTGCAAGTGATCACCTGAAATGTTTTTTCGGTGGAAACAGATGGGTTTTTAGCATTGGAAACAGAATTAGCCCTTGACTTCTGAACAACTTTTTTTGAAAAAATCCCTAAGCCGCGCGGTCACAATTTCTGCTAAAAATCTGACGTTCTGCAATTCACTCAAAAATGTTGGCAAGCTGTTGCAAGTGATCCCCTGAAATGTTTTTCGGTGGAAACAGATGGGTTTTTAGCATTGGAAACAGAATTAGCCCTTGACGTCTGAACAACCTTTTTTGAAAAAATCCCTAAGCAGCGCGGTCACAATTTCTGCTCAAAATCTGACGTTCTGCAATTCACTCAAAAATGTTGGCAAACTGTTGCAAGTGATCCCCTGAAATGTTTTTCGGTGGAAACAGATGGGTTTTTATCATCAGAAACAGAATTAGCCCTCGCCGTCTGAACAACTTTTTTGAAAAAATCCCTAAGCCGCGCGGTCACAATTTCTGCTCAAAATCTGACGTTCTGCAATTCACTCAAATATGTTGGCAAACTGTTGCAAGTGATCCCCTGAAATGTTTTTCGGTGGAAACAGATTGGTTTTTATCATCCGAAACAGAATTAGCCCTCGACGTCTGAACAACTTTTTTTGAAAAAATCCCTAAGCCGCGCGGTCACAATTTCTGCTCAAAATCTGACGTTCTGCAATTCACTCAAAAATGTTGGCAAACTGTTGCAAGTGATCCCCTGAAATGTTTTTCGGTGGAAACAGATTGTTTTTTAACATCGGAAACAGAATTAATACTCGACGTATGAACAACTTTTTTTGAAAAAATCCCTAAGCCGCGCGGTCACAATTTCAGCTCAAAATCTGACTTTCTGCAATTCACTCAAAAATGTTGGCAAACTGTTGCAAGTGATCCCCTGAAATGTTTTTTGGTGGAAACAGATGGGTTTTTATCATCGGAAACAGAATTAGCCCTTGACGTCTGAACAACTTTTTTTGAAAAAATCCCTAAGCCGCGCGGTCACAATTTCTGCTCAAAATCTGACGTTCTGCAATTCACTCAAAAATGTTGGCAAACTGTTGCAAGTGATCCCCTGAAATGTTTTTCGGTGGAAACAGATGGGTTTTTAGCATTGGAAACAGAATTAGCCCTTGACTTCTGAACAACTTTTTTTGAAAAAATCCCTAAGCCGCGCGGTCACAATTTCTGCTAAAAATCTGACGTTCTGCAATTCACTCAAAAATGTTGGCAAACTGTTGCAAGTGATCACCTGAAATGTTTTTTCGGTGGAAACAGATGGGTTTTTAGCATTGGAAACAGAATTAGCCCTTGACTTCTGAACAACTTTTTTTGAAAAAATCCCTAAGCCGCGCGGTCACAATTTCTGCTAAAAATCTGACGTTCTGCAATTCACTCAAAAATGTTGGCAAGCTGTTGCAAGTGATCCCCTGAAATGTTTTTCGGTGGAAACAGATGGGTTTTTAGCATTGGAAACAGAATTAGCCCTTGACGTCTGAACAACCTTTTTTGAAAAAATCCCTAAGCAGCGCGGTCACAATTTCTGCTCAAAATCTGACGTTCTGCAATTCACTAAAAAATGTTGGCAAACTGTTGCAAGTGATTCCCTGAAATGTTTTTCGGTGGAAACAGATGGGTTTTTAGCATCGGAAACAGAATTAGCCCTTGACGTCTGAACAACTTTTTTTGAAAAAATCCCTAAGCCGCGCGGTCACAATTTCTGCTCAAAATCTGACGTTCTGCAATTCACTCAAATATGTTGGCAAACTGTTGCAAGTGATCCCCTGAAATGTTTTTTGGTGGAAACAGATGGGTTTTTAGCATCGGAAAACAGAATTAGCCCTTGAAGTCTGAACAACTTTTTTTGAAAAAATCCCTAAGCCGCGCGGTCACAATTCTGCTCAAAATCTGACTTTCTGCAATTCACTCCAAAACGTTGGCAAACTGTTGCAAGTGATCCCCTGAAATGTTTTTCGGTGGAAACAGATTGGTTTTTATCATCCGAAACAGAATTAGCCCTCGACGTCTGAAAAACTTTTTTTGAAAAAATCCCTAAGCCGCGCGGTCACAATTTCTGCTCAAAATCTGACGTTCTGCAATTCACTCAAAAATGTTGGCAAACTGTTGCAAGTGATCCCCTGAAATGTTTTTCGGTGGAAACAGATTGTTTTTTAACATCGGAAACAGAATTAATACTCGACGTATGAACAACTTTTTTTGAAAAAATCCCTAAGCCGCGCGGTCACAATTTCTGCTCAAAATCTGACTTTCTGCAATTCACTCAAAAATGTTGGCAAACTGTTGCAAGTGATCCCCTGAAATGTTTTTTGGTGGAAACAGATGGGTTTTTATCATCGGAAACAGAATTAGCCCTTGACGTCTGAACAACTTTTTTTGAAAAAATCCCTAAGCCGCGCGGTCACAATTTCTGCTCAAAATCTGACGTTCTGCAATTCACTCAAAAATGTTGGCAAACTGTTGCAAGTGATCCCCTGAAATGTTTTTCGGTGGAAACAGATGGGTTTTTAGCATTGGAAACAGAATTAGCCCTTGACTTCTGAACAACTTTTTTTGAAAAAATCCCTAAGCCGCGCGGTCACAATTTCTGCTAAAAATCTGACGTTCTGCAATTCACTCAAAAATGTTGGCAAACTGTTGCAAGTGATCACCTGAAATGTTTTTTCGGTGGAAACAGATGGGTTTTTAGCATCGGAAACAGAATTAGCGCTTGACGTCTGAACACCTTTTTTTGAAAAAATCCCTAAGCCGCGCGGTCACAATTTCTGCTCAAAATCTGACTTTCTGCAATTCACTCAAAAATGTTGGCAAACTGTTGCAAGTGATCCCCTGAAATGTTTTTCGGTGGAAACAGATGGGTTTTTATCATCGGAAACAGAATTAGCCCTCGCCGTCTGAACAACTTTTTTTGAAAAAATCCCTAAGCCGCGCGGTCACAATTTCTGCTCAAAATCTGACGTTCTGCAATTCACTCAAATATGTTGGCAAACTGTTGCAAGTGATCCCCTGAAATGTTTTTCGGTGGAAACAGATTGGTTTTTATCATCCGAAACAGAATTAGCCCTCGACGTCTAAACAACTTTTTTTGAAAAAATCCCTAAGCCGCGCGGTCACAATTTCTGCTCAAAATCTGACGTTCTGCAATTCACTCAAAAATGTTGGCAAACTGTTGCAAGTGATCCCCTGAAATGTTTTTCGGTGGAAACAGATTGTTTTTTAACATCGGAAACAGAATTAATACTCGACGTATGAACAACTTTTTTTGAAAAAATCCCTAAGCCGCGCGGTCACAATTTCTGCTCAAAATCTGACTTTCTGCAATTCACTCAAAAATGTTGGCAAACTGTTGCAAGTGATCCCCTGAAATGTTTTTTGGTGGAAACAGATGGGTTTTTATCATCGGAAACAGAATTAGCACTTGACGTCTGAACAACTTTTTTTGAAAAAATCCCTAAGCCGCGCGGTCACAATTTCTGCTCAAAATCTGACGTTCTGCAATTCACTCAAAAATGTTGGCAAACTGTTGCAAGTGATCCCCTGAAATGTTTTTCGGTGGAAACAGATGGGTTTTTAGCATTGGAAACAGAATTAGCCCTTGACTTCTGAACAACTTTTTTTGAAAAAATCCCTAAGCCGCGCGGTCACAATTTCTGCTAAAAATCTGACGTTCTGCAATTCACTCAAAAATGTTGGCAAACTGTTGCAAGTGATCACCTGAAATGTTTTTTCGGTGGAAACAGATGGGTTTTTAGCATTGGAAACAGAATTAGCCCTTGACGTCTGAACAACCTTTTTTGAAAAAATCCCTAAGCCGCGCGGTCACAATTTCTGCTACAAATCTGACGTTCTGCAATTCACTCAAAAATGTTGGCAAGCTGTTGCAAGTGATCCCCTGAAATGTTTTTCGGTGGAAACAGATGGGTTTTTAGCATTGGAAACAGAATTAGCCCTTGACGTCTGAACAACCTTTTTTGAAAAAATCCCTAAGCCGCGCGGTCACAATTTCTGCTCAAAATCTGACGTTCTGCAATTCACTCAAAAATGTTGGCAAACTGTTGCAAGTGATCCCCTGAAATGTTTTTTGGTGGAAACAGATGGGTTTTTAGCATCGGAAAACAGAATTAGCCCTTGACGTCTGAACAACTTTTTTTGAAAAAATCCCTAAGCCGCGCGGTCACAATTTCTGCTCAAAATCTGACTTTCTGCAATTCACTCAAAAATGTTGGCAAACTGTTGCAAGTGATCCCCTGAAATGTTTTTCGGTGGAAACAGATGGGTTTTTATCATCGGAAACAGAATTAGCCCTCGCCGTCTGAACAACTTTTTTGAAAAAATCCCTAAGCCGCGCGGTCACAATTTCTGCTCAAAATCTGACGTTCTGCAATTCACTCAAATATGTTGGCAAACTGTTGCAAGTGATCCCCTGAAATGTTTTTCGGTGGAAACAGATTGGTTTTTAGCATCGGAAACAGAATTAGCCCTCGACGTCTGAACAACTTTTTTTGAAAAAATCCCTAAGCCGCGCGGTCACAATTTCTGCTCAAAATCTGACGTTCTGCAATTCACTCAAAAATGTTGGCAAACTGTTGCAAGTGATCACCTGAAATGTTTTTTCGGTGGAAACAGATGGGTTTTTAGCATCGGAAACAGAATTAGCGCTTGACGTCTGAACACCTTTTTTTGAAAAAATCCCTAAGCCGCGCGGTCACAATTTCTGCTCAAAATCTGACTTTCTGCAATTCACTCAAAAATGTTGGCAAACTGTTGCAAGTGATCCCCTGAAATGTTTTTCGGTGGAAACAGATGGGTTTTTATCATCGGAAACAGAATTAGCCCTCGCCGTCTGAACAACTTTTTTTGAAAAAATCCCTAAGCCGCGCGGTCACAATTTCTGCTCAAAATCTGACGTTCTGCAATTCACTCAAATATGTTGGCAAACTGTTGCAAGTGATCCCCTGAAATGTTTTTCGGTGGAAACAGATTGGTTTTTATCATCCGAAACAGAATTAGCCCTCGACGTCTGAACAACTTTTTTTGAAAAAATCCCTAAGCCGCGCGGTCACAATTTCTGCTCAAAATCTGACGTTCTGCAATTCACTCAAAAATGTTGGCAAACTGTTGCAAGTGATCCCCTGAAATGTTTTTCGGTGGAAACAGATTGTTTTTTAACATCGGAAACAGAATTAATACTCGACGTATGAACAACTTTTTTTGAAAAAATCCCTAAGCCGCGCGGTCACAATTTCTGCTCAAAATCTGACTTTCTGCAATTCACTCAAAAATGTTGGCAAACTGTTGCAAGTGATCCCCTGAAATGTTTTTTGGTGGAAACAGATGGGTTTTTATCATCGGAAACAGAATTAGCACTTGACGTCTGAACAACTTTTTTTGAAAAAATCCCTAAGCCGCGCGGTCACAATTTCTGCTCAAAATCTGACGTTCTGCAATTCACTCAAAAATGTTGGCAAACTGTTGCAAGTGATCCCCTGAAATGTTTTTCGGTGGAAACAGATGGGTTTTTAGCATTGGAAACAGAATTAGCCCTTGACTTCTGAACAACTTTTTTTGAAAAAATTCCTAAGCCGCGCGGTCACAATTTCTGCTAAAAATCTGACGTTCTGCAATTCACTCAAAAATGTTGGCAAACTGTTGCAAGTGATCACCTGAAATGTTTTTTCGGTGGAAACAGATGGGTTTTTAGCATTGGAAACAGAATTAGCCCTTGACGTCTGAACAACCTTTTTTGAAAAAATCCCTAAGCCGCGCGGTCACAATTTCTGCTACAAATCTGACGTTCTGCAATTCACTCAAAAATGTTGGCAAGCTGTTGCAAGTGATCCCCTGAAATGTTTTTCGGTGGAAACAGATGGGTTTTTAGCATTGGAAACAGAATTAGCCCTTGACGTCTGAACAACCTTTTTTGAAAAAATCCCTAAGCCGCGCGGTCACAATTTCTGCTCAAAATCTGACGTTCTGCAATTCACTCAAAAATGTTGGCAAACTGTTGCAAGTGATTCCCTGAAATGTTTTTCAGTGGAAACAGATGGGTTTTTATCATCGGAAACAGAATTAGCCCTTGACGTCTGAACAACTTTTTTTGAAAAAATCCCTAAGCCGCGCGGTCACAATTTCTGCTCAAAATCTGACGTTCTGCAATTCACTCAAATATGTTGGCAAACTGTTGCAAGTGATCCCCTGAAATGTTTTTTGGTGGAAACAGATGGGTTTTTAGCATCGGAAAACAGAATTAGCCCTTGACGTCTGAACAACTTTTTTTGAAAAAATCCCTAAGCCGCGCGGTCACAATTTCTGCTCAAAATCTGACTTTCTGCAATTCACTCAAAAATGTTGGCAAACTGTTGCAAGTGATCCCCTGAAATGTTTTTCGGTGGAAACAGATGGGTTTTTATCATCGGAAACAGAATTAGCCCTCGCCGTCTGAACAACTTTTTTGAAAAAATCCCTAAGCCGCGCGGTCACAATTTCTGCTCAAAATCTGACGTTCTGCAATTCACTCAAATATGTTGGCAAACTGTTGCAAGTGATCCCCTGAAATGTTTTTCGGTGGAAACAGATTGGTTTTTAGCATCGGAAACAGAATTAGCCCTCGACGTCTGAACAACTTTTTTTGAAAAAATCCCTAAGCCGCGCGGTCACAATTTCTGCTCAAAATCTGACGTTCTGCAATTCACTCAAAAATGTTGGCAAACTGTTGCAAGTGATCCCCTGAAATGTTTTTCGGTGGAAACAGATGGGTTTTTAGCATCGGAAAACAGAATTAATACTCGACGTATGAACAACTTTTTTTGAAAAAATCCCTAAGCCGCGCGGTCACAATTTCTGCTCAAAATCTGACTTTCTGCAATTCACTCAAAAATGTTGGCAAACTGTTGCAAGTGATCCCCTGAAATGTTTTTCGGTGGAAACAGATGGGTTTTTATCATCGGAAACAGAATTAGCCCTTGACGTCTGAACAACTTTTTTTGAAAAAATCCCTAAGCCGCGCGGTCACAATTTCTGCTCAAAATCTGACGTTCTGCAATTCACTCAAAAATGTTGGCAAACTGTTGCAAGTGATCCCCTGAAATGTTTTTCGGTGGAAACAGATTGTTTTTTAACATCGGAAACAGAATTAATACTCGACGTATGAACAACTTTTTTTGAAAAAATCCCTAAGCCGCGCGGTCACAATTTCTGCTCAAAATCTGACTTTCTGCAATTCACTCAAAAATGTTGGCAAACTGTTGCAAGTGATCCCCTGAAATGTTTTTTGGTGGAAACAGATGGGTTTTTATCATCGGAAACAGAATTAGCCCTTGACGTCTGAACAACTTTTTTTGAAAAAATCCCTAAGCCGCGCGGTCACAATTTCTGCTCAAAATCTGACGTTCTGCAATTCACTCAAAAATGTTGGCAAACTGTTGCAAGTGATCCCCTGAAATGTTTTTCGGTGGAAACAGATGGGTTTTTAGCATTGGAAACAGAATTAGCCCTTGACTTCTGAACAACTTTTTTTTTAAAAATCCCTAAGCCGCGCGGTCACAATTTCTGCTAAAAATCTGACGTTCTGCAATTCACTCAAAAATGTTGGCAAACTGTTGCAAGTGATCACCTGAAATGTTTTTTCGGTGGAAACAGATGGGTTTTTAGCATCGGAAACAGAATTAGCGCTTGACGTCTGAACACCTTTTTTTGAAAAAATCCCTAAGCCGCGCGGTCACAATTTCTGCTCAAAATCTGACATTCTGCAATTCACTCAAAAATGTTGGCAAACTGTTGCAAGTGATCCCCTGAAATGTTTTTCGGTGGAAACAGATGGGTTTTTAGCATTGGAAACAGAATTAGCCCTTGACGTCTGAACAACCTTTTTTGAAAAAATTACTAAGCCGCGCAGTCACAATTTCTGCTAAAAAACTGACGTTCTGCAATTCACTCAAAAATGTTGGCAAGCTGTTGCAAGTGATCCCCTGAAATGTTTTTCGGTGGAAACAGATGGGTTTTTAGCATTGGAAACAGAATTAGCCCTTGACGTCTGAACAACCTTTTTTGAAAAAATCCCTAAGCCGCGCGGTCACAATTTCTGCTAAAAATCTGTCGTTCTGCAATTAATTCAAAAATGTTGGCAAACTGTTGCAAGTGATCCCCTGAAATGTTTTTCGGTGGAAACAGATGGGTTTTTAGCATCGGAAACAGAATTAGCCCTTGACGTCTGAACAACTTTTTTTGAAAAAATCCCTAAGCCGCGCGGTCACAATTTCAGCAAAAATCTGACGTTCTGCAATTCATTCAAAAATGTTGCCAAACTGTTGCAAGTGATCCCCTGAAATGTTTTTCAGTGGAAACAGATGGGTTTTTATCATCGGAAACAGAATTAGCCCTCGACGTCTGAACAACTTTTTTTGAAAAAATCCCTAAGCCGCGCGGTCACAATTTCTCCTCAAAATCTGACGTTCTGCAATTCACTCAAAAATGTTGGCAAGCTGTTGCAAGTGATCCCCTGAAAGGTTTTTCGGTGGAAACAGATGGGTTTTTAGCATTGGAAACAGAATTAGCCCTTGACGTCTGAACAACCTTTTTTGAAAAAATCCCTAAGCCGCGCGGTCACAATTTCTGCTCAAAATCTGACGTTCTGCAATTCACTCAAAAATGTTGGCAAGCTGTTGCAAGTGATCCCCTGAAATGTTTTTCGGTGGAAACAGATGGGTTTTTAGCATTGGAAACAGAATTAGCCCTTGACGTCTGAACAACCTTTTTTGAAAAAATCCCTAAGCCGCGCGGTCACAATTTCTGCTGAAAATCTGACGTTCTGCAATTCACTCAAAAATGTTGGCAAACTGTTGCAAGTGATTCCCTGAAATGTTTTTCGGTGGAAACAGATGGGTTTTTATCATCGGAAACAGAATTTGCCCTCGACGTCTGAACAACTTTTTTTGAAAAAATCCCTAAGCCGCGCGGTCACAATTTCAGCAAAAATCTGACGTTCTGCAATTCACTCAAAAATGTTGGCAAGCTGTTGCAAGTGATCCCCTGAAATGTTTTTCGGTGGAAACAGATGGGTTTTTAGCATCGGAAACAGAATTAGCCCTTGACGTCTGAACAACTTTTTTTGAAAAAATCCCTAAGCCGCGCGGTCACAATTTCTGCTCAAAATCTGACGTTCTGCAATTCACTCAAATATGTTGGCAAACTGTTGCAAGTGATCCCCTGAAATGTTTTTTGGTGGAAACAGATGGGTTTTTAGCATCGGAAAACAGAATTAGCCCTTGACGTCTGAACAACTTTTTTTGAAAAAATCCCTAAGCCGCGCGGTCACAATTTCTGCTCAAAATCTGACTTTCTGCAATTCACTCAAAAATGTTGGCAAACTGTTGCAAGTGATCCCCTGAAATGTTTTACGGTGGAAACAGATGGGTTTTTATCATCGGAAACAGAATTAGCCCTCGCCGTCTGAACAACTTTTTTGAAAAAATCCCTAAGCGGCGCGGTCACAATTTCTGCTCAAAATCTGACGTTCTGCAATTCACTCAAATATGTTGGCAAACTGTTGAAAGTGATCCCCTGAAATGTTTTTCGGTGGAAACAGATTGGTTTTTATCATCCGAAACAGAATTAGCCCTCGACGTCTGAACAACTTTTTTTGAAAAAATCCCTAAGCCGCGCGGTCACAATTTCTGCTCAAAATATGACGTTCTGCAATTCACTCAAAAATGTTGGCAAACTGTTGCAAGTGATCCCCTGAAATGTTTTTTGGTGGAAACAGATGGGTTTTTATCATCGGAAACAGAATTAGCCCTTGACGACTGAACAACTTTTTTTGAAAAAATCCCTAAGCCGCGCGGTCACAATTTCTGCTCAAAATCTGACGTTCTGCAATTCACTCAAAAATGTTGGCAAACTGTTGCAAGTGATCCCCTGAAATGTTTTTCGGTGGAAAAGGATGGGTTTTTAGCATTGGAAACAGAATTAGCCCTTGACTTCTGAACAACTTTTTTTGAAAAAATCCCTAAGCCGCGCGGTCACAATTTCTGCTAAAAATCTGACGTTCTGCAATTCACTCAAAAATGTTGGCAAACTGTTGCAAGTGATCACCTGAAATGTTTTTTCGGTGGAAACAGATGGGTTTTTAGCATTGGGAACAGAATTAGCCCTTGACGTCTGAGCAACCTTTTTTGAAAAAATCCCTAAGCCGCGCGGTCACAATTTCTGCTCAAAATCTGACGTTCTGCAATTCACTAAAAAATGTTGGCAAACTGTTTTAAGTGATTCCCTGAAATGTTTTTCGGTGGAAACAGATGGGTTTTTATCATCGGAAACAGAATTTGCCCTCGACGTCTGAACAACTTTTTTTGAAAAAATCCCTAAGCCGCGCGGTCACAATTTCAGCAAAAATCTGACGTTCTGCAATTCACTCAAAAATGTTGGCAAGCTGTTGCAAGTGATCCCCTGAAATGTTTTTCGGTGGAAACAGATGGGTTTTTAGCATCGGAAACAGAATTAGCCCTCGACGTCTGAACAACTTTTTTTGAAAAAATCCCTAAGCCGCACGGTCACAATTTCTGCTAAAAATCTGACGTTCTGCAATTCACTCAAAAATGTTGGCAAACTGTTGCAAGTGATCAACTGAAATGTTTTTCGGTGGAAACAGATGGGTTTTTAGCATTGGAAACAGAATTAGCCCTTGACGTCTGAACAACCTTTTTTGAAAAAATCCCTAAGCCGCGCGGTCACAATTTCTGCTCAAAATCTGACGTTCTGCAATTCACTCAAAAATGTTGGCAAGCTGTTGCAAGTGATCCCCTGAAATGTTTTTCGGTGGAAACAGATGGGTTTTTAGCATCGGAAACAGAATTAGCCCTTGATGTCTGAACGACTTTTTCTGAAAAAAATCCCTAAGCCGCGCGGTCACAATTTCTGCTCAAAATCTGACGTTCTGCAATTCACTCAAAAATGTTGGCAAATTGTTGCAAGTGATCCCCTGAAAGGTTTTTTGGTGGAAACAGATGGGTTTTTAGCATCGGAAACAGATTTAGCCCTTGACGTCTGAACAACTTTTTTTGAAAAAATCCCTAAGCCGCGCGGTCACAATTTCTGCTAAAAATCTGACGTTCTGCAATTCACTCAAAAATGTTGGCAAACTGTTGCAAGTGATCCCCTGAAAGGTTTTTTGGTGGAAACAGATGGGTTTTTATCATCGGAAACAGATTTAGCCCTTGACGTCTGAACAACTTTTTTTGAAAAAATCCCTAAGCCGCGCGGTCACAGTTTCTGCTCAAAATCTGACTTTCTGCAATTCACTCAAAAATGTTGGCAAACTGTTGCAAGTGATCCCCTGAAATGTTTTTCGGTGGAAACAGATGGGTTTTTATCATCCGAAACAAAATTAGCCCTTGACGTCTGAACAACCTTTTTTTGAAAAAATCCCTAAGCCGCGCGGTCACAATTTCTGCTCAAAATCTGACGTTCTGCAATTCACTCAAAAATGTTGGCAAACTGTTGCAAGTGATCCCCTGAAAGGTTTTTTGGTGGAAACAGATGGGTTTTTAGCATCGGAAACAGATTTAGCCCTTGACGTCTGAACAGCTTTTTTTGAAAAAATCCCTATTTCTGCTAAAAAACTGACGTTCTGCAATTCACTCAAAAATGTTGGCAAGCTGTTGCAAGTGATCCCCTGAAATGTTTTTCGGTGGAAACAGATGGGTTTTTAGCATTGGAAACAGAATTAGCCCTTGACGTCTGAACAACCTTTTTTGAAAAAATCCCTAAGCCGCGCGGTCACAATTTCTGCTAAAAAACTGACGTTCTGCAATTCACTCAAAAATGTTGGCAAGCTGTTGCAAGTGATCCCCTGAAATGTTTTTCGGTGGAAACAGATGGGTTTTTAGCATTGGAAACAGAATTAGCCCTTGACGTCTGAACAACCTTTTTTGAAAAAATCCCTAAGCCGCGCGGTCACAATTTCTGCTCAAAATCTGACGTTCTGCAATTCACTCAAAAATGTTTTCAAACTGTTGCAAGTGATCCCCTGAAATGTTTTCCGGTGGAAACAGATGGGTTTTTAGCATCGGAAACAGAATTAGCCCTTGACGTCTGAACAACTTTTTTTGAAAAAATCCCTAAGCCGCGCGGTCACAATTTCTGCTAAAAAATTGACGTTCTGCAATTCACTCAAAAATGTTGGCAAGCTGTTGCAAGTGATCCCCTGAAATGTTTTTCGGTGGAAACAGATGGGTTTTTATCATCGGAAAGAGAATTAGCCCTTGACGTCTGAACAACTTTTTTTGAAAAAATCCCTAAGCCGCGCGGTCACAATTTCTGCTAAAAATCTGACGTTCTGCAATTCACTCAAAAATGTTTTCAAACTGTTGCAAGTGATTCCCTGAAATGTTTTTCGGTGGAAACAGATGGGTTTTTAGCATCGGAAACAGAATTAGCCCTCGACGTCTGAACAACTTTTTTTGAAAAAGTCCCTAAGCCGCGCGGTCACAATTTCTGCTCAAAATCTGACGTTCTGCAATTCACTCAAAAATGTTGGCAAACTGTTGAAAGTGATTCCCTGAAATGTTTTTGGGTGGAAACAGATGGGTTTTTAGCATTGGAAACAGAATTAGCCCTTGACGTCTGAACAACCTTTTTTGAAAAAATCCCTAAGCCGCGCGGTCACAATTTCTGCTAAAAATCTGACGTTCTGCAATTCACTCAAAAATGTTGGCAAACTGTTGCAAGTGATCCCCTGAAATGTTTTTCGGTGGAAACAGATTGGTTTTTATCATTGGAAACAGAATTAGGCCTTGACGTCTGAACAACTTTTTTTGAAAAAATCCCTAAGCCGCGCGGTCACAATTTCTGCTCAAAATCTGACTTTCTGCAATTCACTCAAACATGTTGGCAAACTGTTGCAAGTGATCCCCTGAAATGTTTTTCGGTGGAAACAGATGGGTTTTTATCATCGGAAACAGAATTAGCCCTCGACGTCTGAACAACTTTTTTTGAAAAAATCCCTAAGCCGCGCGGTCACAATTTCTGCTCAAAATCTGACGTTCTGCAATTCACTCAAAAATGTTGGCAAACTGTTGCAAGTGATTCCCTGAAATGTTTTTTGGTGGAAACAGATGGGTTTTTATCATCGGAAACAGAATTAGCGCTTGACGTCTGAACAACTTTTTTTGAAAAAATCCCTAAGCCGCGCGGTCACAATTTCTGCTCAAAATCTGACGTTCTGCAATTCACTCAAAAATGCTGGCAAACTGTTGCAAGTGATCCCCTGACATGTTTGTGGGTGGACACAGATGGGTTTTTATCATCGGAAACAGAATTAGCCCTCGACGTATGAACAACTTTTTTTGAAAAAATCCCTAAGCCGCGTGGTCACAATTTCTGCTCAAAATCTGAAGTTCTGCAATTCACTCAAAAATGTTGGCAAACTGTTGCAAGTGATCCCCTAAAATGTTTTTCGGTGGAAACAGATGGGTTTTTATCATCGGAAAGAGAATTAGCCCTTGACGTCTGAACAACTTTTTTTGAAAAAATCCCTAAGCCGCTCGGTCACAATTTCTGCTAAAAATCTGACGTTCTGCAATTCACTCAAAAATGTTTTCAAACTGTTGCAAGTGATCCCCTGAAATGTTTTTCGGTGGAAACAGATGGGTTTTTAGCATCGGAAACAGAATTAGCCCTCGACGTCTGAACAACTTTTTTTGAAAAAATCCCTCAGCCGCGCGGTCACAATTTCAGCAAAAATCTGACGTTCTGCAATTCATTCAAAAATGTTGGCAAACTGTTGCAAGTGATCCCCTGAAAAGTTTTTCGGTGGAAACAGATTGGTTTTTATCATCGGAAACAGAATTAATCCTCGACGTCTGAACAATTTTTTTTGAAAAAATCCCTAAGCCGCGCGGTCACAATTTCTGCTCAAAATCTGACGTTCTGCAATTCACTCAAAAATGTTGGCAAACTGTTGCAAGTGATCCCCTGAAATGTTTTTCGGTGGAAACAGATTGGTTTTTATCATTGGAAACAGAATTAGGCCTTGACGTCTGAACAACTTTTTTTGAAAAAATCCCTAAGCCGCGCGGTCACAATTTCTGCTCAAAATCTGACGTTCTGCAATTCACTCAAAAATGTTTTCAAACTGTTGCAAGTGATCCCCTGAAATGTTTTTCGGTGGAAACAGATGGGTTTTTAGCATCGGAAACAGATTTAGCCCTTGACGTCTGAACAACTTTTTTTGAAAAAATCCCTAAGCCGCGCGGTCACAATTTCTGCTAAAAAACTGAAGTTCTGCAATTCACTCAAATATGTTGGCAAGCTCTTGCAAGTGATCCCCTGAAATGTTTTTCGGTGGAAACAGATGGGTTTTTATCATCGGAAAGAGAATTAGCCCTTGACGTCTGAACAACTTTTTTTGAAAAAATCCCTAAGCCGCGCGGTCACAATTTCTGCTAAAAATCTGACGTTCTGCAATTCACTCAAAAATGTTTTCAAACTGTTGCAAGTGATCCCCTGAAATGGTTTTCGGTGAAAACAGATGGGTTTTTAGCATCGGAAACAGAATTAGCCCTCGACGTCTGAACAACTTTTTTTGAAAAAATCCCTCAGCCGCGCGGTCACAATTTCTGCTCAAAATCTGACTTTCTGCAATTCACTCAAAAATGTTGGCAAACTGTTGCAAGTGATCCCCTGAAATGTTTTTCGGTGGAAACAGATGGGTTTTTAGCATCGGAAACAGAATTAGCGCTTGACTTCTGAACAACTTTTTTTGAAAAAATCCCTAAGCCGCGCGGTCACAATTTCTGCTCAAAATCTGACGTTCTGCAATTCACTCAAAAATGTTGGCAAACTGTTGCAAGTGATTCCCTGAAATGTTTTTGGGTGGAAACAGATGGGTTTTTAGCATTGGAAACAGAATTAGCCCTTGACGTCTGAACAACCTTTTTTGAAAAAATCCCTAAGCCGCGCGGTCACAATTTCTGCTAAAAATCTGACGTTCTGCAATTCACTCAAAAATGTTGGCAAACTGTTGCAAGTGATCCCCTGAAATGTTTTTCGGTGGAAACAGATGGGTTTTTATCATCGGAAACAGAATTAGCGCTTGACGTCTGAACAACTTTTTTTGAAAAAATCCCTAAGCCGTGCGGTCACAATTTCTGCTCAAAATCTGACGTTCTGCAATTCACTCAAAAATGCTGACAAACTGTTGCAAGTGATCCCCTGACATGTTTGTGGGTGGAAACAGATGGGTTTTTATCATCGGAAACAGAATTAGCCCTCGACGTATGAACAACTTTTTTTGAAGAAATCCCTAAGCCGTGCGGTCACAATTTCTGCTCAAAATCTGACTTTCTGCAATTCACTCAAAAATGTTGGCAAACTGTTGCAAGTGATCCCCTGAAATGTTTTTCGGTGGAAACAGATGGGTTTTTAGCATCGGAAACAGAATTAGCCCTTGACGTCTGAACAACTTTTTTTGAAAATATCCCTAAGCCGCGCGGTCACAATTTCTGCTCAAAATCTGACGTTCTGCAATTCACTCAAAAATGTTTTCAAACTGTTGCAAGTGATCCCCTGAAATGTTTTCCGGTGGAAACAGATGGGTTTTTAGCATCGGAAACAGAATTAGCCCTTGACGTCTGAACAACTTTTTTTGAAAAAATCCCTAAGCCGCGCGGTCACAATTTCTGCTAAAAAATTGACGTTCTGCAATTCACTCAAAAATGTTGGCAAGCTGTTGCAAGTGATCCCCTGAAATGTTTTTCGGTGGAAACAGATGGGTTTTTATCATCGGAAAGAGAATTAGCCCTTGACGTCTGAACAACTTTTTTTGAAAAAATCCCTAAGCCGCGCGGTCACAATTTCTGCTAAAAATCTGACGTTCTGCAATTCACTCAAAAATGTTTTCAAACTGTTGCAAGTGATCCCCTGAAATGTTTTTCGGTGGAAACAGATGGGTTTTTAGCATCGGAAACAGAATTAGCCCTCGACGTCTGAACAACTTTTTTTGAAAAAGTCCCTAAGCCGCGCGGTCACAATTTCTGCTCAAAATCTGACGTTCTGCAATTCACTCAAAAATGTTGGCAAACTGTTGAAAGTGATTCCCTGAAATGTTTTTGGGTGGAAACAGATGGGTTTTTAGCATTGGAAACAGAATTAGCCCTTGACGTCTGAACAACCTTTTTTGAAAAAATCCCTAAGCCGCGCGGTCACAATTTCTGCTAAAAATCTGACGTTCTGCAATTCACTCAAAAATGTTGGCAAACTGTTGCAAGTGATCCCCTGAAATGTTTTTCGGTGGAAACAGATTGGTTTTTATCATTGGAAACAGAATTAGGCCTTGACGTCTGAACAACTTTTTTTGAAAAAATCCCTAAGCCGCGCGGTCACAATTTCTGCTCAAAATCTGACTTTCTGCAATTCACTCAAACATGTTGGCAAACTGTTGCAAGTGATCCCCTGAAATGTTTTTCGGTGGAAACAGATGGGTTTTTATCATCGGAAACAGAATTAGCCCTCGACGTCTGAACAACTTTTTTTGAAAAAATCCCTAAGCCGCGCGGTCACAATTTCTGCTCAAAATCTGACGTTCTGCAATTCACTCAAAAATGTTGGCAAACTGTTGCAAGTGATTCCCTGAAATGTTTTTTGGTGGAAACAGATGGGTTTTTATCATCGGAAACAGAATTAGCGCTTGACGTCTGAACAACTTTTTTTGAAAAAATCCCTAAGCCGCGCGGTCACAATTTCTGCTCAAAATCTGACGTTCTGCAATTCACTCAAAAATGCTGGCAAACTGTTGCAAGTGATCCCCTGACATGTTTGTGGGTGGAAACAGATGGGTTTTTATCATCGGAAACAGAATTAGCCCTCGACGTATGAACAACTTTTTTTGAAAAAATCCCTAAGCCGCGTGGTCACAATTTCTGCTCAAAATCTGAAGTTCTGCAATTCACTCAAAAATGTTGGCAAACTGTTGCAAGTGATCCCCTAAAATGTTTTTCGGTGGAAACAGATGGGTTTTTATCATCGGAAAGAGAATTAGCCCTTGACGTCTGAACAACTTTTTTTGAAAAAATCCCTAAGCCGCTCGGTCACAATTTCTGCTAAAAATCTGACGTTCTGCAATTCACTCAAAAATGTTTTCAAACTGTTGCAAGTGATCCCCTGAAATGTTTTTCGGTGGAAACAGATGGGTTTTTAGCATCGGAAACAGAATTAGCCCTCGACGTCTGAACAACTTTTTTTGAAAAAATCCCTCAGCCGCGCGGTCACAATTTCTGCTAAAAAACTGAAGTTCTGCAATTCACTCAAATATGTTGGCAAACTGTTGCAAGTGATCCCCTGAAATGTTTTTCGGTGGAAACAGATTGGTTTTTATCATTGGAAACAGAATTAGGCCTTGACGTCTGAACAACTTTTTTTGAAAAAATCCCTAAGCCGCGCGGTCACAATTTCTGCTCAAAATCTGACGTTCTGCAATTCACTCAAAAATGTTTTCAAACTGTTGCAAGTGATCCCCTGAAATGTTTTTCGGTGGAAACAGATGGGTTTTTAGCATCGGAAACAGATTTAGCCCTTGACGTCTGAACAACTTTTTTTGAAAAAATCCCTAAGCCGCGCGGTCACAATTTCTGCTAAAAAACTGAAGTTCTGCAATTCACTCAAATATGTTGGCAAGCTGTTGCAAGTGATCCCCTGAAATGTTTTTCGGTGGAAACAGATGGGTTTTTATCATCGGAAAGAGAATTAGCCCTTGACGTCTGAACAACTTTTTTTGAAAAAATCCCTAAGCCGCGCGGTCACAATTTCTGCTAAAAATCTGACGTTCTGCAATTCACTCAAAAATGTTTTCAAACTGTTGCAAGTGATCCCCTGAAATGGTTTTCGGTGGAAACAGATGGGTTTTTAGCATCTGAAACAGAATTAGCCCTCGACGTCTGAACAACTTTTTTTGAAAAAATCCCTCAGCCGCGCGGTCACAATTTCTGCTCAAAATCTGACTTTCTGCAATTCACTCAAAAATGTTGGCAAACTGTTGCAAGTGATCCCCTGAAATGTTTTTCGGTGGAAACAGATGGGTTTTTAGCATCGGAAACAGAATTAGCGCTTGACTTCTGAACAACTTTTTTTGAAAAAATCCCTAAGCCGCGCGGTCACAATTTCTGCTCAAAATCTGACGTTCTGCAATTCACTCAAAAATGCTGGCAAACTGTTGCAAGTGATCCCCTGACATGTTTGTGGGTGGAAACAGATGGGTTTTTATCATCGGAAACAGAATTAGCCCTCGACGTATGAACAACTTTTTTTGAAAAAATCCCTAAGCCGCGTGGTCACAATTTCTGCTCAAAATCTGAAGTTCTGCAATTCACTCAAAAATGTTGGCAAACTGTTGCAAGTGATCCCCTAAAATGTTTTTCGGTGGAAACAGATGGGTTTTTATCATCGGAAAGAGAATTAGCCCTTGACGTCTGAACAACTTTTTTTGAAAAAATCCCTAAGCCGCTCGGTCACAATTTCTGCTAAAAATCTGACGTTCTGCAATTCACTCAAAAATGTTTTCAAACTGTTGCAAGTGATCCCCTGAAATGTTTTTCGGTGGAAACAGATGGGTTTTTAGCATCGGAAACAGAATTAGCCCTCGACGTCTGAACAACTTTTTTTGAAAAAATCCCTCAGCCGCGCGGTCACAATTTCTGCTAAAAAACTGAAGTTCTGCAATTCACTCAAATATGTTGGCAAACTGTTGCAAGTGATCCCCTGAAATGTTTTTCGGTGGAAACAGATTGGTTTTTATCATTGGAAACAGAATTAGGCCTTGACGTCTGAACAACTTTTTTTGAAAAAATCCCTAAGCCGCGCGGTCACAATTTCTGCTCAAAATCTGACGTTCTGCAATTCACTCAAAAATGTTTTCAAACTGTTGCAAGTGATCCCCTGAAATGTTTTTCGGTGGAAACAGATGGGTTTTTAGCATCGGAAACAGATTTAGCCCTTGACGTCTGAACAACTTTTTTTGAAAAAATCCCTAAGCCGCGCGGTCACAATTTCTGCTAAAAAACTGAAGTTCTGCAATTCACTCAAATATGTTGGCAAGCTGTTGCAAGTGATCCCCTGAAATGTTTTTCGGTGGAAACAGATGGGTTTTTATCATCGGAAAGAGAATTAGCCCTTGACGTCTGAACAACTTTTTTTGAAAAAATCCCTAAGCCGCGCGGTCACAATTTCTGCTAAAAATCTGACGTTCTGCAATTCACTCAAAAATGTTTTCAAACTGTTGCAAGTGATCCCCTGAAATGGTTTTCGGTGGAAACAGATGGGTTTTTAGCATCGGAAACAGAATTAGCCCTCGACGTCTGAACAACTTTTTTTGAAAAAATCCCTCAGCCGCGCGGTCACAATTTCTGCTCAAAATCTGACTTTCTGCAATTCACTCAAAAATGTTGGCAAACTGTTGCAAGTGATCCCCTGAAATGTTTTTCGGTGGAAACAGATGGGTTTTTAGCATCGGAAACAGAATTAGCGCTTGACTTCTGAACAACTTTTTTTGAAAAAATCCCTAAGCCGCGCGGTCACAATTTCTGCTCAAAATCTGACGTTCTGCAATTCACTCAAAAATGTTGGCAAACTGTTGCAAGTGATTCCCTGAAATGTTTTTGGGTGGAAACAGATGGGTTTTTAGCATTGGAAACAGAATTTGCCCTTGACGTCTGAACAACCTTTTTTGAAAAAATCCCTAAGCCGCGCGGTCACAATTTCTGCTCAAAATCTGACGTTCTGCAATTCACTCAAAAATGTTGGCAAACTGTTGCAAGTGATCCCCTGAAATGTTTTTCGGTGGAAACAGATGGGTTTTTATCATCGGAAACAGAATTAGCCCTCGACGTATGAACAACTTTTTTTGAAAAAATCCCTAAGCCGCGCGGTCACAATTTCTGCTAAAAATCTGACGTTCTGCAATTCACTCAAAAATGTTTTCAAACTGTTGCAAGTGATCCCCTGAAATGGTTTTCGGTGGAAACAGATGGGTTTTTAGCATCGGAAACAGAATTAGCCCTCGACGTCTGAACAACTTTTTTTGAAAAAATCCCTCAGCCGCGCGGTCACAATTTCTGCTCAAAATCTGACTTTCTGCAATTCACTCAAAAATGTTGGCAAACTGTTGCAAGTGATCCCCTGAAATGTTTTTCGGTGGAAACAGATGGGTTTTTAGCATCGGAAACAGAATTAGCGCTTGACTTCTGAACAACTTTTTTTGAAAAAATCCCTAAGCCGCGCGGTCACAATTTCTGCTCAAAATCTGACGTTCTGCAATTCACTCAAAAATGTTGGCAAACTGTTGCAAGTGATTCCCTGAAATGTTTTTGGGTGGAAACAGATGGGTTTTTAGCATTGGAAACAGAATTAGCCCTTGACGTCTGAACAACCTTTTTTGAAAAAATCCCTAAGCCGCGCGGTCACAATTTCTGCTCAAAATCTGACGTTCTGCAATTCACTCAAAAATGTTGGCAAACTGTTGCAAGTGATCCCCTGAAATGTTTTTCGGTGGAAACAGATGGGTTTTTATCATCGGAAACAGAATTAGCCCTCGACGTATGAACAACTTTTTTTGAAGAAATCCCTAAGCCGTGCGGTCACAATTTCTGCTCAAAATCTGACTTTCTGCAATTCACTCAAAAATGTTGGCAAACTGTTGCAAGTGATCCCCTGAAATGTTTTTCGGTGGAAACAGATGGGTTTTTATCATCCGAAACAGAATTAGCCCTCGACGTCTGAACAACTTTTTTTGAAAAAATCCCTAAGCCGCGCGGTCACTATTTCTGCTCAAAATCTGACGTTCTGCAATTCACTCAAAAATGTTGGCAAACTGTTGCAAGTGATCCCCTGAAATGTTTTTCGGTGGAAACAGATTGGTTTTTATCATCAGAAACAGAATTAATCCTCGACGTCTGAACAACTTTTATTGAAAAAATCCCTAAGCCGCGCGGTCACAATTTCTGCTCAAAATCTGACGTTCTGCAATTCACTCAAAAATGTTGGCAAACTGTTGCAAGTGATTCCCTGAATTGTTTTTTGGTGGAAACAGATGGGTTTTTATCATCGGAAACAGAATTAGCGCTTGACGTCTGACTAATTTTTTTTGTAAAAATCCCTAAACCGCGCGGTCACGATTTCTGCTCAAAATCTGACGTTCTGCAATTCACTCAAAAATGTTGGCAAACTGTTGCAAGTGATTCCCTGAAATGTTTTTTGGTGCAAACAGATGGGTTTTTAGCATCGGAAACAGATTTAGCCCTTGACGTCTGAACACCTTTTTTAAAAAAATCCCTAAGCCGCGCGGTCACAATTTCTGCTAAAAATCTGACGTTCTGCAATTCACTCAAAAATGTTGGCAAGCTGTTGCATGTGATCCCCTGAAATGTTTTTCGGTGGAAACAGATGGGTTTTTAGCAACGGAAACAGAATTAGCCCTTGACGTCTGAACATCTTTTTTTGAAAAAATCCCTAAGCCGCGCGGTCACAATTTCTGCTCAAAATCTGACGTTCTGCAATTCACTCAAAAATATTGGCAAACTGTTGCAAGTGATCCCCTGAAATGTTTTTCGGTGGAAACAGATGGGTTTTTATCATCCGAAACAAAATTAGCCCTCGACGTCTGAACACCTTTTTTAAAAAAATCCCTAAGCCGCGCGGTCACAATTTCTGCTAAAAATCTGACGTTCTGCAATTCACTCAAAAATGTTGGCAAGCTGTTGCAAGTGATCCCCTGAAATGTTTTTCGGTGGAAACAGATGGGTTTTTAGCATCGGAAACAGAATTAGCCCTTGACGTCTGAACATCTTTTTTTGAAAAAATCCCTAAGCCGCGCGGTCACAATTTCTGCTCAAAATCTGACGTTCTGCAATTCACTCAAAAATGTTGGCAAACTGTTGCAAGTGATTCCCTGAAATGTTTTTCGGTGGAAACAGATGGGTTTTTATCATCCGAAACAAAATTAGCCCTCGACGTATGAACAACTTTTTTTGAAAAAATCCCTAAGCCGCGCGGTCACAATTTCTGCTAAAAATCTGACGTTCTGCAATTCACTCAAAAATGTTGGCAAGCTGTTGCAAGTGATCCCCTGAAATGTTTTTCGGTGGAAACAGATGGGTTTTTAGCATCGGAAACAGAATTAGCCCTTGACGTCTGAACAACTTTTTTTGAAAAAATCCCGAAGCCGCGCGGTCACAATTTCTGTTCAAAATATGAAGTTCTGCAATTCACTCAAAAATGTTGGCAAACTGTTGCAAGTGATCCCCTGAAATGTTTTTCGGTGGAAACAGATGGGTTTTTATCATCGGAAACAGAATTAGCCCTTGACGTCTGAACAACTTTTTTTGAAAAAATCCCTAAACCGCGCGGTCACAATTTCTGCTAAAAATCTGACGTTCTGCAATTCACTCAAAAATGTTGTCAAACTGTTGCAAGCGATCCCCTGAAATGTTTTTGGGTGGAAACAGATGGGTTTTTATCATCGGAAACAGAATTAGCCCTCGACGTCTGAACAACTTTTTTTGAAAAAATCCCTAAGCCGCGCGGTCACAATTTCTGCTCAAAATCTGACGTTCTTCAATTCACCCCAAAATGTTGGCAAACTGTTGCAAGTGATTCCCTGAAATGTTTTTCGGTGGAAACAGATGGGTTTTTAGCATCGGAAACAGAACTAGCCCTTGACATCTGAACAACTTTTTTTGAAAAAATCCCTAAGCCGCGCGGTCACAATTTCTACTCAAAATCTGACGTTCTGCAATTCACTCAAAAATGTTGGCAAACTGTTGCAAGTGATCCCCTGAAATGTTTTTCGGTGGAAACAGATGGGTTTTTATCATCGGAAACAGAATTAGCCCTCGACGTCTGAACAACTTTTTTTTTAAAAAAATCCCTAACCCGCGCGGTCACAATTTCTGCTCAAAATCTGACTTTCTGCAATTCACTCAAAAATGTTGGCAAACTGTTGGAAGTGATTCCCGGAAATGTTTTTTGGTGGAAACAGATGGGTTTTTATCATCGGAAACAGAATTAGCGCTTGACGTCTGAACAACTTTTTTTGAAAAAATCCCTAAGCCGCGCGTTCACAATTTCTGCTCAAAATCTGACGTTCTGCAATTCACTCAAAAATGCTGGCAAACTGTTGCAAGTGATTCCCTGAAATGTTTTTGGGTGGAAACAGATGGGTTTTTATCATCGGAAACAGAATTAGCCCTTGACGTCTGATCAACTTTTTTTGAAAAAATCCCTAAGCCGCGCGGTCACAATTTCTGCTCAAAATCTGACGTTCTGCAATTCACTCAAAAATGTTGGCAAACTGTTGCAAGTGATTCCCTGAAATGTTTTTCGGTGGAAACAGATGGGTTTTTATCATCGGAAACAGAATTAGCCCTTGACGTCTGAACTACTTTTTTTGAAAAAAATCCCTAAGCCGCGTGGTCACAATTTCTGCTCAAAATCTGACGATCTGCAATTCACTCAAAAATGTTGGCAAACTGCTGCAATTGATACCCTGATATGTTTTTCGGTGGAAACAGATGGGTTTTTATCATCGGAAACAGAACTAGCCCTTGACGTCTGAACAACTTTTTTTAAAAAAAATCCCTAAGCCGCGCAGTCACAATTTCTGCTCAAAATCTGACTTTCTGCAATTCACTCAAAAATGTTGGCAAACTGTTGCAAGTGATCCCCTGAAATGTTTTTCGGTGGAAACAGATGGGTTTTTATCATCGGAAACAGAATTAGCCCTCGACGTCTGAACAACTTTTTTTGAAAAAATCCCTAAGCCGCGCGGTCACAATTTCTGCTCAAAATCTGACGTTCTGCAATTCACTCAAAAATGTTGGCAAACTGTTGCAAGTGATCCCCTGAAATGTTTTTCGGTGGAAACAGATGGGTTTTTAGCATCGGAAACAGAATTAGCCCTTGACGTCTGAACAACTTTTTTTGAAAAAATCCCTAAGCCGCGCGGTCACAATTTCTGCTCAAAATCTGACGTTCTGCAATTCACTCAAAAATGTTGGCAAACTGTTGCAAGTGATCCCCTGAAATGTTTTTCGGTGGAAACAGATGGGTTTTTAGCATTGGAAACAGAATTAGCCCTTGACGTCTGAACAACTTTTTTTTAAAAAAATCCCTAAGCCGCGCGGTCACAATTTCTGCTCAAAATCTGACTTTCTGCAATTCACTCAAAAATGTTGGCAAACTGTTGCAAGTGATCCCCTGAAATGTTTTTCGGTGGAAACAGATGGGTTTTTATCATCGGAAACAGAATTAGCCCTCGACGTCTGAACAACTTTTTTTGAAAAAATCCCTAAGCCACGCGGTCACAATTTTTGCTCAAAATCTGACGTTCTGCAATTCACTCAAAAATGTTGGCAATCTGTTGCAAGTGATCCCCTGAAATGTTTTTCGGTGGAAACAGATGGGTTTTTAGCATCGGAAACAGAATTAGCCCTTGACGTCTGAACATCTTTTTTTGAAAAAATCCCTAAGCCGCGCGGTCACAATTTCTGCTCAAAATCTGACGTTCTGCAATTCACTCAAAAATGATGGCAAACTGTTGCAAGTGATCCCCTGAAATGTTTTTCGGTGGAAACAGATGGGTTTTTATCATCCGAAACAAAATTAGCCCTCGACGTCTGAACAACTTTTTTTGAAAAAATCCCTAAGCCGGGCGGTCACAATTTCTGCTCAAATTCTGACGTTCTGCAATTCACTCAAAAATGTTGGCAAGCTGTTGCAAGTGATCCCCTGAAATGTTTTTCGGTGGAAACAGATGGGTTTTTAGCATCGGAAACAGAATTAGCCCTTGACGTCTGAACAACTTTTTTTGAAAAAATCCCGAAGCCGCGCGGTCACAATTTCTGTTCAAAATCTGAAGTTCTGCAATTCACTCAAAAATGTTGGCAAACTGTTGCAAGTGATCCCCTGAAATGTTTTTCGGTGGAAACAGATGGGTTTTTATCATCGGAAACAGAATTAGCCCTCGACGTCTGAACAACTTTTTTTGAAAAAATCCCTAAACCGCGCGGTCACAATTTCTGCTAAAAATCTGACATTCTGCAATTCACTCAAAAATGTTGGCAAACTGTTGCAAGCGATCCCCTGAAATGTTTTTGGGTGGAAACAGATGGGTTTTTATCATCGGAAACAGAATTAGCCCTCGAAGTCTGGACAACTTTTTTTGAAAAAATCCCTAAGCCGCGCGGTCACAATTTCTATTCAAAAGCTGACGTTCTGCAATTCACTCAAAAATGTTGGCAAACTGTTGCAAGTGATCCCCTGAAATGTTTTTCGGTGGAAACATATGGGTTTTTATCATCCGAAACAGAATTAGCCCTCGACGTCTGAACAACTTTTTTTGAAAAAATCCCTAAGCCGCGCGGTCACAATTTCTGCTCAAAATCTGACGTTCTTCAATTCACCCCAAAATGTTGGCAAACTGTTGCAAGTGATTCCCTGAAATGTTTTTCGGTGGAAACAGATGGGTTTTTAGCATCGGAAACAGAACTAGCCCTTGACATCTGAACAACTTTTTTTGAAAAAATCCCTAAGCCACGCGGTCACAATTTCTACTCAAAATCTGACGTTCTGCAATTCACTCAAAAATGTTGGCAAACTGTTGCAAGTGATCCCCTGAAATGTTTTTCGGTGGAAACAGATGGGTTTTTATCATCGGAAACAGAATTAGCCCTCGACGTCTGAACAACTTTTTAAAAAAAAAAATCCCTAACCCGCGCGGTCACAATTTCTGCTCAAAATCTGACGTTCTGCAATTCACTCAAAAATGTTGGCAAACTGTTGCAAGTGATCCCCTGAAATGTTTTTCGGTGGAAACAGATGGGTTTTTAGCATCGGAAACAGAATTAGCGCTTGACGTCTGAACAACTTTTTTTGAAAAAATCCCTAAGCCGCGCGTTCACAATTTCTGCTCAAAATCTGACGTTCTGCAATTCACTCAAAAATGCTGGCAAACTGTTGCAAGTGATCCCCTGAAATGTTTTTGGGTGGAAACAGATGGGTTTTTATCATCGGAAACAGAATTAGCCCTTGACGTCTGATCAACTTTTTTTGAAAAAATCCCTAAGCCGCGCGGTCACAATTTCTACTCAAAATCTGACGTTCTGCAATTCACTCAAAAATGTTGGCAAACTGTTGCAAGTGATCCCCTGAAATGTTTTTCGGTGGAAACAGATGGGTTTTTATCATCGGAAACAGAATTAGCCCTCGACGTCTGAACAACTTTTTTTTAAAAAAAATACCTAACCCGCGCGGTCACAATTTCTGCTCAAAATCTGACGTTCTGCAATTCACTCAAAAATGTTGGCAAACTGTTGCAAGTAATTCCCTGAAATGTTTTTTGGTGGAAACAGATGGGTTTTTATCATCGGAAACAGAATTAGCCCTTGACGTCTGATCAACTTTTTTTGAAAAAATCCCTAAGCCGCGCGTTCACAATTTCTGCTCAAAATCTGACGTTCTGCAATTCACTCAAAAATGTTGGCAAATGGTGCAAGTGATTCCCTGAAATGTTTTTCGGTGGAAACAGATGGGTTTTTATTATCGGAAACAGAATTAGCCCTCGACGTCTGAACAACTTTTTTGAAAAAATCCCTAAGCCGCGCGGTCACAATTTCTGCTCAAAATCTGACGTTCTGCAATTCACTCAAAAATGTTGGCAAACTGTTGCAAGTGATCCCCTGAAATGTTTTTCGGTGGAAACAGATGGGTTTTTAGCATTGGAAACAGAATTAGCCCTTGACGTCTGAACAACTTTTTTTTAAAAAAATCCCTAAGCCGCGCGGTCACAATTTCTGCTCAAAATCTGACTTTCTGCAATTCACTCAAAAATGTTGGCAAACTGTTGCAAGTGATCCCCTGAAATGTTTTTCGGTGGAAACAGATGGGTTTTTATCATCGGAAACAGAATTAGCCCTCGACGTCTGAACAACTTTTTTTGAAAAAATCCCTAAGCCACGCGGTCACAATTTCTGCTCAAAATCTGACGTTCTGCAATTCACTCAAAAATGTTGGCAAACTGTTGCAAGTGATCCCCTGAAATGTTTTTCGGTGGAAACAGATGGGTTTTTAGCATCGGAAACAGAATTAGCCCTTGACGTCTGAACATCTTTTTTTGAAAAAATCCCTAAGCCGCGCGGTCACAATTTCTGCTCAAAATCTGACGTTCTGCAATTCACTCAAAAATGTTGGCAAACTGTTGCAAGTGATCCCCTGAAATGTTTTTCGGTGGAAAGAGATGGGTTTTTATCATCCGAAACAGAATTAGCCCTCGACGTCTGAACAACTTTTTTTGAAAAAATCCCTAAGCCGCGCGGTCACAATTTCTGCTCAAAATCTGACGTTCTTCAATTCACCCCAAAATGTTGGCAAACTGTTGCAAGTGATTCCCTGAAATGTTTTTCGGTGGAAACAGATGGGTTTTTAGCATCGGAAACAGAACTAGCCCTTGACATCTGAACAACTTTTTTTGAAAAAATCCCTAAGCCGCGCGGTCACAATTTCTACTCAAAATCTGACGTTCTGCAATTCACTCAAAAATGTTGGCAAACTGTTGCAAGTGATCCCCTGAAATGTTTTTCGGTGGAAACAGATGGGTTTTTATCATCGGAAACAGAATTAGCCCTCGACGTCTGAACAACTTTTTTTAAAAAAAAATCCCTAACCCGCGCGGTCACAATTTCTGCTCAAAATCTGACGTTCTGCAATTCACTCAAAAATGTTGGCAAACTGTTGCAAGTGATCCCCTGAAATGTTTTTCGGTGGAAACAGATGGGTTTTTAGCATCGGAAACAGAATTAGCCCTTGACGTCTGAACTACTTTTTTTGAAAAAAATCCCTAAGCCGCGTGGTCACAATTTCTGCTCAAAATCTGACGATCTGCAATTCACTCAAAAATGTTGGCAAACTGCTGCAAGTGATCCCCTGAAATGTTTTTCGGTGGAAACAGATGGGTTTTTAGCATTGGAAACAATTAGCCCTTGACGTCTGAACAACTTTTTTTTAAAAAAATCCCTAAGCCGCGCGGTCACAATTTCTGCTCAAAATCTGACTTTCTGCAATTCACTCAAAAATGTTGGCAAACTGTTGCAAGTGATCCCCTGAAATGTTTTTCGGTGGAAACAGATGGGTTTTTAGCATTGGAAACAGAATTAGCCCTTGACGTCTGAACAACTTTTTTTGAAAAAATCCCTAAGCCGCGCGGTCACAATTTCCGCTCAAAATCTGACGTTCTGCAATTCACTCAAAAATGTTGGCAAACTGTTGCAAGTGATCCCCTGAAAGATTTTTCGGTGGAAACAGATGGGTTTTTATCATCGGAAACAGAATGAGCCCTCGACGTCTGAACAACTTTTTTTGAAAAAATCCCTAAGCCGCGCGGTCACAATTTTTGCTCAAAATCTGACGTTCTGCAATTCACTCAAAAATGTTGGCAAACTATTGCAAGTGATCCCCTGAAATGTTTTTCGGTGGAAACAGATTGGTTTTTATCATTGGAAACAGAATTAGCCCTTGACGTCTGAACAACTTTTTTTGAAAAAATCCCTAAGCCGCGCGGTCACAATTTCTGCTCAAAATCTGACGTTCTGCAATTCACTCAAAAATGTTGGCAAACTGTTGCAAGTGATTCCCTGAAATGTTTTTCGGTGGAAACAGATGGGTTTTTATCATCGGAAACAGAATTAATCCTCGACGTCTGAACAACTTTTTTTGAAAAAATCCCTAAACCGCGCGGTCACAATTTCTGCTCAAAATCTGACGTTCTTCAATTCACCCCAAAATGTTGGCAAACTGTTGCAAGTGATTCCCTGAAATGTTTTTCGGTGGAAACAGATGGGTTTTTAGCATCGGAAACAGAACTAGCCCTTGACATCTGAACAACTTTTTTTGAAAAAATCCCTAAGCCGCGCGGTCACAATTTCTACTCAAAATCTGACGTTCTGCAATTCACTCAAAAATGTTGGCAAACTGTTGCAAGTGATCCCCTGAAATGTTTTTCGGTGGAAACAGATGGGTTTTTATCATCGGAAACAGAATTAGCCCTCGACGTCTGAACAACTTTTTTTTAAAAAAAATCCCTAACCCGCGCGGTCACAATTTCTGCTCAAAATCTGACGTTCTGCAATTCACTCAAAAATGTTGGCAAACTGTTGCAAGTGATTCCCTGAAATGTTTTTTGGTGGAAACAGATGGGTTTTTATCATCGGAAACAGAATTAGCGCTTGACGTCTGAACAACTTTTTTTGAAAAAATCCCTGAGCCGCGCGTTCACAATTTCTGCTCAAAATCTGACGTTCTGCAATTCACTCAAAAATGTTGGCAAACTGTTGCAAGTGATTCCCTGAAATGTTTTTCGGTGGAAACAGATGGGTTTTTATCATCGGAAACAGAATTAATCCTCGACGTCTGAACAACTTTTTTTGAAAAAATCCCTAAACCGCGCGGTCACAATTTCTGCTCAAAATCTGACGTTCTTCAATTCACCCCAAAATGTTGGCAAACTGTTGCAAGTGATTCCCTGAAATGTTTTTCGGTGGAAACAGATGGGTTTTTAGCATCGGAAACAGAACTAGCCCTTGACATCTGAACAACTTTTTTTGAAAAAATCCCTAAGCCGCGCGGTCACAATTTCTACTCAAAATCTGACGTTCTGCAATTCACTCAAAAATGTTGGCAAACTGTTGCAAGTGATCCCCTGAAATGTTTTTCGGTGGAAACAGATGGGTTTTTATCATCGGAAACAGAATTAGCCCTCGACGTCTGAACAACTTTTTTTTAAAAAAAAATCCCTAACCCGCGCGGTCACAATTTCTGCTCAAAATCTGACGTTCTGCAATTCACTCAAAAATGTTGGCAAACTGTTGCAAGTGATTCCCTGAAATGTTTTTTGGTGGAAACAGATGGGTTTTTATCATCGGAAACAGAATTAGCGCTTGACGTCTGAACAACTTTTTTTGAAAAAATCCCTGAGCCGCGCGTTCACAATTTCTGCTCAAAATCTGACGTTCTGCAATTCACTCAAAAATGTTGGCAAACTGTTGCAAGTGATTCCCTGAAATGTTTTTCGGTGGAAACAGATGGGTTTTTATCATCGGAAACAGAATTAATCCTCGACGTCTGAACAACTTTTTTTGAAAAAATCCCTAAACCGCGCGGTCACAATTTCTGCTCAAAATCTGGCGTTCTTCAATTCACCCCAAAATGTTGGCAAACTGTTGCAAGTGATTCCCTGAAATGTTTTTCGGTGGAAACAGATGGGTTTTTAGCATCGGAAACAGAACTAGCCCTTGACATCTGAACAACTTTTTTTGAAAAAATCCCTAAGCCGCGCGGTCACAATTTCTACTCAAAATCTGACGTTCTGCAATTCACTCAAAAATGTTGGCAAACTGTTGCAAGTGATCCCCTGAAATGTTTTTCGGTGGAAACAGATGGGTTTTTATCATCGGAAACAGAATTAGCCCTCGACGTCTGAACAACTTTTTTTTAAAAAAAATCCCTAACCCGCGCGGTCACAATTTCTGCTCAAAATCTGACGTTCTGCAATTCACTCAAAAATGTTGGCAAACTGTTGCAAGTGATTCCCTGAAATGTTTTTTGGTGGAAACAGATGGGTTTTTATCATCGGAAACAGAATTAGCGCTTGACGTCTGAACAACTTTTTTTGAAAAAATCCCTGAGCCGCGCGTTCACAATTTCTGCTCAAAATCTGACGTTCTGCAATTCACTCAAAAATGCTGGCAAACTGTTGCAAGTGATCCCCTGAAAGGTTTTTGGGTGGAAACAGATGGGTTTTTATCATCGGAAACAGAATTAGCCCTTGACGTCTGATCAACTTTTTTTGAAAAAATCCCTAAGCCGCGCGGTCACAATTTCTGCTCAAAATCTGACGTTCTGCAATTCACTCAAAAATGTTGGCAAACTGTTGCAAGTGATTCCCTGAAATGTTTTTCGGTGGAAACAGATGGGTTTTTAGCATCGGAAACAGAATTAGCCCTTGACGTCTGAACTACTTTTTTTGAAAAAAATTACTAAGTCGCGTGGTCACAATTTCTGCTCACAATCTGACGATCTGCAATTCACTCAAAAATGTTGGCAAACTGCTGCAAGTGATCCCCTGAATTGTTTTTTGGTGGAAACAGATGGGTTTTTAGCATTGGAAACAGAATAACCCTTGACGTCTGAACAACTTTTTTTGAAAAAATCCCTAAGCCGCGCGGTCACAATTTCCGCTCAAAATCTGACGTTCTGCAATTCACTCAAAAATGTTGGCAAACTGTTGCAAGTGATCCCCTGAAAGATTTTTCGGTGGAAACAGATAGGTTTTTATCATCGGAAACAGAATGAGCCCTCGACGTCTGAACAACTTTTTTTGAAAAAATCCCTAAGCCGCGCGGTCACAATTTCTGCTCAAAATCTGACGTTCTGCAATTCACTCAAAAATGTTGGCAAACTGTTGCAAGTGATCCCCTGAAATGTTTTTCGGTGGAAACAGATGGGTTTTTAGCATTGGAAACAGAATTAGCCCTTGACGTCTGAACAACTTTTTTTAAAAAAAATCCCTAAGCCGCGCGGTCACAATTTCTGCTCAAAATCTGACTTTCTGCAATTCACTCAAAAATGTTGGCAAACTGTTGCAAGTGATCCCCTGAAATGTTTTTCGGTGGAAACAGATGGGTTTTTAGCATTGGAAACAGAATTAGCCCTTGACGTCTGAACAACTTTTTTTGAAAAAATCCCTAAGCCGCGCGGTCACAATTTCCGCTCAAAATCTGACGTTCTGCAATTCACTCAAAAATGTTGGCAAACTGTTGCAAGTGATCCCCTGAAAGATTTTTCGGTGGAAACAGATGGGTTTTTATCATCGGAAACAGAATGAGCCCTCGACGTCTGAACAACTTTTTTTGAAAAAATCCCTAAGCCGCGCGGTCAAAATTTTTGCTCAAAATCTGACGTTCTGCAATTCACTCAAAAATGTTGGCAAACTGTTGCAAGTGATCCCCTGAAATGTTTTTCGGTGGAAACAGATTGGTTTTTATCATTGGAAACAGAATTAGCCCTTGACGTCTGAACAACTTTTTTTGAAAAAATCCCTAAGCCGCGCGGTCACAATTTCTGCTCAAAATCTGACTTTCTGCAATTCACTCAAACATGTTGGCAAACTGTTGCAAGTGATCCCCTGAAATGTTTTTCGGTGGAAACAGATGGGTTTTTATCATCGGAAACAGAATTAGCCCTCGACGTCTGAACAACTTTTTTTGAAAAAATCCCTAAACCGCGCGGTCACAATTTCTGCTCAAAATCTGACGTTCTGCAATTCACTCAAAAATGTTGGCAAACTGTTGCAAGTGATTCCCTGAAATGTTTTTTGGTGGAAACAGATGGGTTTTTATCATCGGAATCAGAATTAGCCCTCGACGTCTGAACAACTTTTTTTGAAAAAATCCCTAAGCCGCGCGGTCACAATTTCTGCTCAAAATCTGACGTTCTGCAATTCACTCAAAAATGCTGGCAAACTGTTGCAAGTGATCCCCTGAAATGTTTTTGGGTGGAAACAGATGGGTTTTTATCATCGGAAACAGAATTAGCCCTCGACGTATGAACAACTTTTTTTGAAAAAATCCCTAAGCCGCGCGGTCACAATTTCTGCTCAAAATCTGACGTTCTGCAATTCACTCAAAAATGTTGGCAAACTGTTGCAAGTGATCCCCTGAAATGTTTTTCGGTGGAAACAGATTGGTTTTTATCATCGGAAACAGAATTAATCCTCGACGTCTGAACAACTTTTTTTGAAAAAATCCCTAAGCCGCGCGGTCACAATTTCTGCTCAAAATCTGACGTTCTGCAATTCACTCAAAAATGTTGGCAAACTGTTGCAAGTGATTCCCTGAATTGTTTTTTGGTGGAAACAGATGGGTTTTTATCATCGGAAACAGAATTAATCCTCGACGTCTGAACAACTTTTATTGAAAAAATCCCTAAGCCGCGCGGTCACAATTTCTGCTCAAAATCTGACGTTCTGCAATTCACTCAAAAATGTTGGCAAACTGTTGCAAGTGATTCCCTGAATTGTTTTTTGGTGGAAACAGATGGGTTTTTATCATCGGAAACAGAATTAGCGCTTGACGTCTGACTAATTTTTTTTGTAAAAATCCCTAAGCCGCGCGGTCACAATTTCTGCTAAAAATCTGACGTTCTGCAATTCACTCAAAAATGTTGGCAAGCTGTTGCAAGTGATCCCCAGAAATGTTTTTTGGTGGAAACAGATGGGTTTTTATCATCGGAAACAGAATTAGCCCTCGACGTATGAACAACTTTTTTTGAAAAAATCCCTAAGCCGCGCGGTCACGATTTCTGCTCAAAATCTGACGTTCTGCAATTCACTCAAAAATGTTGGCAAACTGTTGCAAGTGATCCCCTGAAATGTTTTTCAGTGGAAACAGATGGGTTTTTAGCATTGGAAACAGAATTAGCCCTTGACGTATGAACAACTTTTTTTGAAAAAATCCCTAAGCCGCGCGGTCACAATTTCTGCTCAAAATCTGACGTTCTGCAATTCACTCAAAAATGTTGGCAAACTGTTGCAAGTGATCCCCTGAAAGATTTTTCGGTGGAAACAGATGGGTTTTTATCATCGGAAACAGAATTAGCCCTCGACGTATGAACAACTTTTTTTGAAAAAATCCCTAAGCCGCGCGGTCACAATTTCTGCTCAAAATCTGACGTTCTGCAATTCACTCAAAAATGTTGGCAAACTGTTGCAAGTGATCCCCTGAAATGTTTTTCAGTGGAAACAGATGGGTTTTTAGCATTGGAAACAGAATTAGCCCTTGACGTCTGAACAACTTTTTTTGAAAAAATCCCTAAGCCGCGCGGTCACAATTTCCGCTCAAAATCTGACGTTCTGCAATTCACTCAAAAATGTTGGCAAACTGTTGCAAGTGATCCCCTGAAAGATTTTTCGGTGGAAACAGATGGGTTTTTATCATCGGAAACAGAATTAGCCCTCGACGTATGAACAACTTTTTTTGAAAAAATCCCTAAGCCGCGCGGTCACAATTTCTGCTCAAAATCTGACGTTCTGCAATTCACTCAAAAATGTTGGCAAACTGTTGCAAGTGATTCCCTGAAATGTTTTTCGGTGGAAACAGATGGGTTTTTATCATCGGAAACAGAATTAGCCCTTGACGTCTGAACAACTTTTTTTGAAAAAATCCCTAAGCCGCGCGGTCACAATTTCTGCTCAAAATCTGACTTTCTGCAATTCACTCAAACATGTTGGCAAACTGTTGCAAGTGATCCCCTGAAATGTTTTTCGGTGGAAACAGATGGGTTTTTATCATCGGAAACAGAATTAGCCCTCGACGTCTGAACAACTTTTTTTGAAAAAATCCCTAAACCGCGCGGTCACAATTTCTGCTCAAAATCTGACGTTCTGCAATTCACTCAAAAATGTTGGCAAACTGTTGCAAGTGATTCCCTGAAATGTTTTTTGGTGGAAACAGATGGGTTTTTATCATCGGAATCAGAATTAGCCCTCGACGTCTGAACAACTTTTTTTGAAAAAATCCCTAAGCCGCGCGGTCACAATTTCTGCTCAAAATCTGACGTTCTGCAATTCACTCAAAAATGCTGGCAAACTGTTGCAAGTGATCCCCTGAAATGTTTTTGGGTGGAAACAGATGGGTTTTTATCATCGGAAACAGAATTAGCCCTCGACGTATGAACAACTTTTTTTGAAAAAATCCCTAAGCCGCGCGGTCACAATTTCTGCTCAAAATCTGACGTTCTGCAATTCACTCAAAAATGTTGGCAAACTGTTGCAAGTGATCCCCTGAAATGTTTTTCGGTGGAAACAGATTGGTTTTTATCATCGGAAACAGAATTAATCCTCGACGTCTGAACAACTTTTTTTGAAAAAATCCCTAAGCCGCGCGGTCACAATTTCTGCTCAAAATCTGACGTTCTGCAATTCACTCAAAAATGTTGGCAAACTGTTGCAAGTGATTCCCTGAATTGTTTTTTGGTGGAAACAGATGGGTTTTTATCATCGGAAACAGAATTAGCGCTTGACGTCTGACTAATTTTTTTTGTAAAAATCCCTAAGCCGCGCGGTCACAATTTCTGCTCAAAATCTGACGTTCTGCAATTCACTCAAAAATGTTGGCAAGCTGTTGCAAGTGATCCCCAGAAATGTTTTTTGGTGGAAACAGATGGGTTTTTATCATCGGAAACAGAATTAGCCCTCGACGTATGAACAACTTTTTTTGAAAAAATCCCTAAGCCGCGCGGTCACAATTTCTGCTCAAAATCTGACTTTCTGCAATTCACTCAAAAATGTTGGCAAACTGTTGCAAGTGATCCCCTGAAATGTTTTTCGGTGCAAACAGATGGGTTTTTATCATCGGAAACAGAATTAGCGCTTGACGTCTGAACAACTTTTTTTGAAAAAATCCCTAAGCCGCGCGGTCACAATTTCTGCTCAAAATATGACGTTCTGCAATTCACTCAAAAATGTTGGCAAACTGTTGCAAGTGATCCCCTGAAATGTTTTTCGGTGGAAACAGATTGGTTTTTCTCATCGGAAACAGAATTAATCCTCGACGTCTGAACAACTTTTATTGAAAAAATCCCTAAGCCGCGCGGTCACAATTTCTGCTCAAAATCTGACGTTCTGCAATTCACTCAAAAATGTTGGCAAACTGTTGCAAGTGATTCCCTGAATTGTTTTTTGGTGGAAACAGATGGGTTTTTATCATCGGAAACAGAATTAGCGCTTGACGTCTGACTAATTTTTTTTGTAAAAATCCCTAAGCCGCGCGGTCACAATTTCTGCTAAAAATCTGACGTTCTGCAATTCACTCAAAAATGTTGGCAAGCTGTTGCAAGTGATCCCCAGAAATGTTTTTTGGTGGAAACAGATGGGTTTTTATCATCGGAAACAGAATTAGCCCTCGACGTATGAACAACTTTTTTTGAAAAAATCCCTAAGCCGCGCGGTCACGATTTCTGCTCAAAATCTGACGTTCTGCAATTCACTCAAAAATGTTGGCAAACTGTTGCAAGTGATCCCCTGAAATGTTTTTCAGTGGAAACAGATGGGTTTTTAGCATTGGAAACAGAATTAGCCCTTGACGTATGAACAACTTTTTTTGAAAAAATCCCTAAGCCGCGCGGTCACAATTTCTGCTCAAAATCTGACGTTCTGCAATTCACTCAAAAATGTTGGCAAACTGTTGCAAGTGATCCCCTGAAAGATTTTTCGGTGGAAACAGATGGGTTTTTATCATCGGAAACAGAATTAGCCCTCGACGTATGAACAACTTTTTTTGAAAAAATCCCTAAGCCGCGCGGTCACAATTTCTGCTCAAAATCTGACGTTCTGCAATTCACTCAAACATGTTGGCAAACTGTTGCAAGTGATCCCCTGAAATGTTTTTCGGTGGAAACAGATGGGTTTTTATCATCGGAAACAGAATTAGCCCTCGATGTCTGAACAACTTTTTTTGAAAAAATCCCTAAACCGCGCGGTCACAATTTCTGCTCAAAATCTGACGTTCTGCAATTCACTCAAAAATGTTGGCAAACTGTTGCAAGTGATTCCCTGAAATGTTTTTTGGTGGAAACAGATGGGTTTTTATCATCGGAATCAGAATTAGCCCTCGACGTCTGAACAACTTTTTTTGAAAAAATCCCTAAGCCGCGCGGTCACAATTTCTGCTCAAAATCTGACGTTCTGCAATTCACTCAAAAATGCTGGCAAACTGTTGCAAGTGATCCCCTGAAATGTTTTTGGGTGGAAACAGATGGGTTTTTATCATCGGAAACAGAATTAGCCCTCGACGTATGAACAACTTTTTTTGAAAAAATCCCTAAGCCGCGCGGTCACAATTTCTGCTCAAAATCTGACGTTCTGCAATTCACTCAAAAATGTTGGCAAACTGTTGCAAGTGATCCCCTGAAATGTTTTTCGGTGGAAACAGATTGGTTTTTATCATCGGAAACAGAATTAATCCTCGACGTCTGAACAACTTTTTTTGAAAAAATCCCTAAGCCGCGCGGTCACAATTTCTGCTCAAAATCTGACGTTCTGCAATTCACTCAAAAATGTTGGCAAACTGTTGCAAGTGATTCCCTGAATTGTTTTTTGGTGGAAACAGATGGGTTTTTATCATCGGAAACAGAATTAGCGCTTGACGTCTGACTAATTTTTTTTGTAAAAATCCCTAAGCCGCGCGGTCACAATTTCTGCTCAAAATCTGACGTTCTGCAATTCACTCAAAAATGTTGGCAAGCTGTTGCAAGTGATCCCCAGAAATGTTTTTTGGTGGAAACAGATGGGTTTTTATCATCGGAAACAGAATTAGCCCTCGACGTATGAACAACTTTTTTTGAAAAAATCCCTAAGCCGCGCGGTCACAATTTCTGCTCAAAATCTGACTTTCTGCAATTCACTCAAAAATGTTGGCAAACTGTTGCAAGTGATCCCCTGAAATGTTTTTCGGTGCAAACAGATGGGTTTTTATCATCGGAAACAGAATTAGCGCTTGACGTCTGAACAACTTTTTTTGAAAAAATCCCTAAGCCGCGCGGTCACAATTTCTGCTCAAAATATGACGTTCTGCAATTCACTCAAAAATGTTGGCAAACTGTTGCAAGTGATCCCCTGAAATGTTTTTCGGTGGAAACAGATTGGTTTTTCTCATCGGAAACAGAATTAATCCTCGACGTCTGAACAACTTTTATTGAAAAAATCCCTAAGCCGCGCGGTCACAATTTCTGCTCAAAATCTGACGTTCTGCAATTCACTCAAAAATGTTGGCAAACTGTTGCAAGTGATTCCCTGAATTGTTTTTTGGTGGAAACAGATGGGTTTTTATCATCGGAAACAGAATTAGCGCTTGACGTCTGACTAATTTTTTTTGTAAAAATCCCTAAGCCGCGCGGTCACAATTTCTGCTAAAAATCTGACGTTCTGCAATTCACTCAAAAATGTTGGCAAGCTGTTGCAAGTGATCCCCAGAAATGTTTTTTGGTGGAAACAGATGGGTTTTTATCATCGGAAACAGAATTAGCCCTCGACGCATGAACAACTTTTTTTGAAAAAATCCCTAAGCCGCGCGGTCACGATTTCTGCTCAAAATCTGACGTTCTGCAATTCACTCAAAAATGTTGGTAAACTGTTGCAAGTGATCCCCTGAAATGTTTTTCAGTGGAAACAGATGGGTTTTTAGCATTGGAAACAGAATTAGCCCTTGACGTCTGAACAACTTTTTTTGAAAAAATCCCTAAGCCGCTCGGTCACAATTTCCGCTCAAAATCTGACGTTCTGCAATTCACTCAAAAATGTTGGCAAACTGTTGCAAGTGATCCCCTGAAAGATTTTTCGGTGGAAACAGATGGGTTTTTATCATCGGAAATAGAATTAGCCCTCGACGTATGAACAACTTTTTTTGAAAAAATCCCTAAGCCGCGCGGTCACAATTTCTGCTCAAAATCTGACGTTCTGCAATTCACTCAAAAATGTTGGCAAACTGTTGCAAGTGATCCCCTGAAATGTTTTTCAGTGGAAACAGATGGGTTTTTAGCATTGGAAACAGAATTAGCCCTTGACGTCTGAACAACTTTTTTTGAAAAAATCCCTAAGCCGCTCGGTCACAATTTCCGCTCAAAATCTGACGTTCTGCAATTCACTCAAAAATGTTGGCAAACTGTTGCAAGTGATTCCCTGAAATGTTTTTCGGTGGAAACAGATGGGTTTTTATCATCGGAAACAGAATTAGCCCTCGACGTATGAACACCTTTTTTTGAAAAAATCCCTAAGCCACGCGGTCACAATTTCTGCTCAAAATCTGACGTTCTGCAATTCACTCAAAAATGTTGGCAAACTGTTGCAAGTGATCCCCTGAAAGATTTTTCGGTGGAAACAGATGGGTTTTTATCACCGGAAACAGAAATAGCCCTCGACGTATGAACAACTTTTTTTGAAAAAATCCCTAAGCCGCGCGGTCACAATTTCTGCTCAAAATCTGACGTTCTGCAATTCACTCAAAAATGTTGGCAAACTGTTGCAAGTGATTCCCTGAAATGTTTTTCGGTGGAAACAGATGGGTTTTTATCATCGGAAACAGAATTAGCCCTCGACGTATGAACAACTTTTTTTGAAAAAATCCCTAAGCCGCACGGTCACAATTTCTGCTCAAAATCTGACGTTCTGCAATTCACTCAAAAATGTTGGCAAACTGTTGCAAGTGATTCCCTGAAATGTTTTTCGGGGGAAACAGATGGGTTTTTAGCATCGGAAACAGAATTAGCCCTCGACGTCTGAACAACTTTTTTTGAAAAAATCCCTAAACCGCGCGGTCACAATTTCTGCTCAAAATCTGACGTTCTGCAATTCACTCAAAAATGTTGGCAAACTGTTGCAAGTGATTCCCTGAAATGTTTTTCTTTGGAAACAGATGGGTTTTTATCATCGGGAACAGAATTAGCCCTCGACGTATGAACAACTTTTTTTGAAAAAATCCCTAAGCCGCGCGGTCACAATTTCTGCTCAAAATCTGACGTTCTGCAATTCACTCAAAAATGTTGGCAAACTGTTGCAAGTGATTCCCTGAAATGTTTTTCGGGGGAAACAGATGGGTTTTTAGCACCGGAAACAGAATTAGCCCTCGACGTCTGAACAACTTTTTTTTGAAAAAATCCCTAAACCGCGCGGTCACAATTTCTGCTCAAAATCTGACGTTCTGCAATTCACTCAAAAATGTTGGCAAACTGTTGCAAGTGATTCCTTAAATGTTTTTTGGTGGAAACAGATGGGTTTTTATCATCGGAAACAGAATTAGCACTTGACGTCTGAACAACTTTTTTTGAAAAAATCCCTAAGCCGCGCGGTCACAATTTCTGCTCAAAATCTGACGTTCTGCAATTCACTCAAAATGTTGGCAAACTGTTGCAAGTGATTCCCTGAAATGTTTTTCGGTGGAAACAGATGGGTTTTTATCATCGGAAACAGAATTAATCCTCGACGTCTGAACAACTTTTTTTGAAAAAATCCCTAAGCCGCGCGGTCACAATTTCTGCTCAAAATCTGACTTTCTGCAATTCACTCAAAAATGTTGGCAAACTGTTGCAAGTGATCCCCTGAAATGTTTTTCGGTGGAAACAGATGGGTTTTTAGCATTGGAAACAGAATTAGCCCTTGAGGTCTGAACAACTTTTTTTGAAAAAATCCCTAAGCCGCGCGGTCACAATTTCTGCTCAAAATCTGACGTTCTGCAATTCACTCAAAAATGTTGGCAAACTGTTGCAAGTGATCCCCTGAAAGATTTTTCGGTGGAAACAGATGGGTTTTTATCATCGGAAACAGAATTAGCCCTCGACGTCTGAACAACTTTTTTTGAAAAAATCCCTAAGCCGCGCGGTCACAATTTCTGCTCAAAATCTGACGTTCTGCAATTCACTCAAAAATGCTGGCAAACTGTTGCAAGTGATCCCCTGAAATGTTTTTGGGTGGAAACAGATGGGTTTTTATCATCGGAAACAGAATTAGCCCTCGACGTCTGAACAACTTTTTTTGAAAAAATCCCTAAGCCGCGCGGTCACAATTTCTGCTCAAAATCTGACGTTCTGCAATTCACTCAAAAATGTTGGCAAACTGTTGCAAGTGATCCCCTGAAATGTTTTTCGGTGCAAACAGATGGGTTTTTATCATCGGAAACAGAATTAGCGCTTGACGTCTGAACAACTTTTTTTGAAAAAATCCCTAAGCCGCGCGGTCACAATTTCTGCTCAAAATATGACGTTCTGCAATTCACTCAAAAATGTTGGCAAACTGTTGCAAGTGATCCCCTGAAATGTTTTTCGGTGGAAACAGATTGGTTTTTATCATCGGAAACAGAATTAGCCCTCGACGTATGAACACCTTTTTTTGAAAAAATCCCTAAGCCGCGCGGTCACGATTTCTGCTCAAAATCTGACGTTCTGCAATTCACTCAAAAATGTTGGCAAACTGTTGCAAGTGATCCCCTGAAATGTTTTTCGGTGGAAACAGATTGGTTTTTATCATCGGAAACAGAATTAATCCTCGACGTCTGAACAACTTTTATTGAAAAAATCCCTAAGCCGCGCGGTCACAATTTCTGCTCAAAATCTGACTTTCTGCAATTCACTCAAAAATGTTGGCAAACTGTTGCAAGTGATCCCCTGAAATGTTTTTCGGTGGAAACAGATGGGTTTTTAGCATTGGAAACAGAATTAGCCCTTGAGGTCTGAACAACTTTTTTTGAAAAAATCCCTAAGCCGCGCGGTCACAATTTCTGCTCAAAATCTGACGTTCTGCAATTCACTCAAAAATGTTGGCAAACTGTTGCAAGTGATCCCCTGAAAGATTTTTCGGTGGAAACAGATGGGTTTTTATCATCGGAAACAGAATTAGCCCTCGACGTCTGAACAACTTTTTTTGAAAAAATCCCTAAGCCGCGCGGTCACAATTTCTGCTCAAAATCTGACGTTCTGCAATTCACTCAAAAATGCTGGCAAACTGTTGCAAGTGATCCCCTGAAATGTTTTTGGGTGGAAACAGATGGGTTTTTATCATCGGAAACAGAATTAGCCCTCGACGTCTGAACAACTTTTTTTGAAAAAATCCCTAAGCCGCGCGGTCACAATTTCTGCTCAAAATCTGACGTTCTGCAATTCACTCAAAAATGTTGGCAAACTGTTGCAAGTGATCCCCTGAAATGTTTTTCGGTGCAAACAGATGGGTTTTTATCATCGGAAACAGAATTAGCGCTTGACGTCTGAACAACTTTTTTTGAAAAAATCCCTAAGCCGCGCGGTCACAATTTCTGCTCAAAATATGACGTTCTGCAATTCACTCAAAAATGTTGGCAAACTGTTGCAAGTGATCCCCTGAAATGTTTTTCGGTGGAAACAGATTGGTTTTTATCATCGGAAACAGAATTAGCCCTCGACGTATGAACACCTTTTTTTGAAAAAATCCCTAAGCCGCGCGGTCACGATTTCTGCTCAAAATCTGACGTTCTGCAATTCACTCAAAAATGTTGGCAAACTGTTGCAAGTGATCCCCTGAAATGTTTTTCGGTGGAAACAGATTGGTTTTTATCATCGGAAACAGAATTAATCCTCGACGTCTGAACAACTTTTATTGAAAAAATCCCTAAGCCGCGCGGTCACAATTTCTGCTCAAAATCTGACTTTCTGAAATTCACTCAAAAATGTTGGCAAACTGTTGCAAGTGATCCCCTGAAATGTTTTTCAGTGGAAACAGATGGGTTTTTAGCATCGGAAACAGAATTAGCCCTCGACGTATGAACACCTTTTTTTGAAAAAATCCCTAAGCCGCGCGGTCACGATTTCTGCTCAAAATCTGACGTTCTGCAATTCACTCAAAAATGTTGGCAAACTGTTGCAAGTGATCCCCTGAAATGTTTTTCGGTGGAAACAGATTGGTTTTTATCATCGGAAACAGAATTAATCCTCGACGTCTGAACAACTTTTATTGAAAAAATCCCTAAGCTGCGCGGTCACAATTTCTGCTCAAAATCTGACTTTCTGAAATTCACTCAAAAATGTTGGCAAACTGTTGCAAGTGATTCCCTGAAATGTTTTTCGGTGGAAACAGATGGGTTTTTATCATCGGAAACAGAATTAGCCCTCGACGTATGAACACCTTTTTTTGAAAAAATCCCTAAGCCGCGCGGTCACAATTTCTGCTCAAAATCTGACGTTCTGCAATTCACTCAAAAATGTTGGCAAACTGTTGCAAGTGATTCCCTGAAATGTTTTTCGGTGGAAACAGATGGGTTTTTAGCATCGGAAACAGAATTAGCCCTCGACGTATGAACAACTTTTTTTGAAAAAATCCCTAAGCCGCGCGGTCACAATTTCTGCTCAAAATCTGACGTTCTGCAATTCACTCCAAAATGTTGGCAAACTGTTGCAAGTGATTCCCTGAAATGTTTTTCGGGGGAAACAGATGGGTTTTTAGCATCGGAAACAGAATTAGCCCTCGACGTCTGAACAACTTTTTTTGAAAAAATCCCTAAACCGCGCGGTCACAATTTCTGCTCAAAATCTGACGTTCTGCAATTCACTCAAAAATGTTGGCAAACTGTTGCAAGTGATTCCCTGAAATGTTTTTCTTTGGAAACAGATGGGTTTTTATCATCGGAAACAGAATTAGCCCTCGACGTCTGAACAACTTTTTTTGAAAAAATCCCTAAGCCGCGCGGTCACAATTTCTGCTCAAAATCTGACGTTCTGCAATTCACTCAAAAATGTTGGCAAACTGTTGCAAGTGATTCCCTGAAATGTTTTTCGGGGGAAACAGATGGGTTTTTAGCACCGGAAACAGAATTAGCCCTCGACGTCTGAACAACTTTGTTTGAAAAAATCCCTAAACCGCGCGGTCACAATTTCTGCTCAAAATCTGACGTTCTGCAATTCACTCAAAAATGTTGGCAAACTGTTGCAAGTGATTCCTTAAATGTTTTTTGGTGGAAACAAATGGGTTTTTATCATCGGAAACAGAATTAGCGCTTGACGTCTGAACAACTTTTTTTGAAAAAATCCCTAAGCCGCGCGGTCACGATTTCTGCTCAAAATCTGACGTTCTGCAATTCACTCAAAAATGTTGGCAAACTGTTGCAAGTGATCCCCTGAAAGATTTTTCGGTGGAAACAGATGGGTTTTTATCATCGGAAACAGAATTAGCCCTCGACGTCTGAACAACTTTTTTTGAAAAAATCCCTAAGCCACAAAATCCCTAAGGTCACAATTTCTGCTCAAAATCTGACGTTCTGCAATTCACTCAAAAATGTTGGCAAACTGTTGCAAGTGATCCCCTGAAATGTTTTTCGGTGGAAACAGATTGGTTTTTATCGTTGGAAACAGAATTAATCCTCGACGTCTGAACAACTTTTTTTGAAAAAATCCCTAAGCCGCGCGGTCACAATTTCTGCTCAAAATCTGACTTTCTGCAATTCACTCAAAAATGTTGGCAAACTGTTGCAAGTGATCCCCTGAAATGTTTTTGGGTGGAAACAGATGGGTTTTTATCATCGGAAACAGAATTAGCCCTCGACGTCTGAACAACTTTTTTTGAAAAAATTCCTAAACCGCGCGGTCACGATTTCTGCTCAAAATCTGACGTTCTGCAATTCACTCAAAAATGTTGGCAAACTGTTGCAAGTGATTCCCTGAAATGTTTTTTGGTGGAAACAGATGGGTTTTTATCATCGGAAACAGAATTAGCGCTTGACGTCTGAACAACTTTTTTTGAAAAAATCCCTAAGCCGCGCGGTCACAATTTCTGCTCAAAATCTGACGTTCTGCAATTCACTCAAAAATGTTGGCAAACTGTTGCAAGTGATTCCCTGAAATGTTTTTCGGTGGAAACAGATGGGTTTTTATCATCGGAAACAGAATTAATCCTCGACGTCTGAACAACTTTTTTTGAAAAAATCCCTAAGCAGCGCGGTCACAATTTCTGCTCAAAATCTGACGTTCTGCAATTCACTCAAAAATGTTGGCAAACTGTTGCAAGTGATCCCCTGAAAGATTTTTCGGTGGAAACAGATGGGTTTTTATCATCGGAAACAGAATTAGCCCTCGACGTCTGAACAACTTTTTTTGAAAAAATCCCTAAGCCACAAAATCCCTAAGGTCACAATTTCTGCTCAAAATCTGACGTTCTGCAATTCACTCAAAAATGTTGGCAAACTGTTGCAAGTGATCCCCTGAAATGTTTTTCGGTGGAAACAGATTGGTTTTTATCATCGGAAACAGAATTAATCCTCGACGTCTGAACAACTTTTATTGAAAAAATCCCTAAGCCGCGCGGTCACAATTTCTGCTCAAAATCTGACGTTCTGCAATTCACTCAAAAATGTTGGCAAACTGTTGCAAGTGATTCCCTGAATTGTTTTTTGGTGGAAACAGATGGGTTTTTATCATCGGAAACAGAATTAGCGCTTGACGTCTGACTAATTTTTTTTGTAAAAATCCCTAAGCCGCGCGGTCACAATTTCTGCTCAAAATCTGACGTTCTGCAATTCACTCAAAAATGTTGGCAAGCTGTTGCAAGTGATCCCCAGAAATGTTTTTTGGTGGAAACAGATGGGTTTTTATCATCGGAAACAGAATTAGCCCTCGACGTATGAACAACTTTTTTTGAAAAAATCCCTAAGCCGCGCGGTCACGATTTCTGCTCAAAATCTGACGTTCTGCAATTCACTCAAAAATGTTGGCAAACTGTTGCAAGTGATCCCCTGAAATGTTTTTCAGTGGAAACAGATGGGTTTTTAGCATTGGAAACAGAATTAGCCCTTGACGTCTGAACAACTTTTTTTGAAAAAATCCCTAAGCCGCTCGGTCACAATTTCTGCTCAAAATCTGACTTTCTGCAATTCACTCAAAAATGTTGGCAAACTGTTGCAAGTGATCCCCTGAAATGTTTTTCGGTGGAAACAGATGGGTTTTTATCATCGGAAACAGAATTAGCCCTCGACGTATGAACAACTTTTTTTGAAAAAATCCCTAAGCCGCGTGGTCACAATTTCTGCTCAAAATCTGACTTTCTGCAATTCACTCAAAAATGTTGGCAAACTGTTGCAAGTGATCCCCTGAAATGTTTTTCGGTGCAAACAGATGGGTTTTTATCATCGGAAACAGAATTAGCGCTTGACGTCTGAACAACTTTTTTTGAAAAAATCCCTAAGCCGCGCGGTCACAATTTCTGCTCAAAATATGACGTTCTGCAATTCACTCAAAAATGTTGGCAAACTGTTGCAAGTGATCCCCTGAAATGTTTTTCGGTGGAAACAGATTGGTTTTTATCATCGGAAACAGAATTAATCCTCGACGTCTGAACAACTTTTATTGAAAAAATCCCTAAGCCGCGCGGTCACAATTTCTGCTCAAAATCTGACGTTCTGCAATTCACTCAAAAATGTTGGCAAACTGTTGCAAGTGATTCCCTGAATTGTTTTTTGGTGGAAACAGATGGGTTTTTATCATCGGAAACAGAATTAGCGCTTGACGTCTGACTAATTTTTTTTGTAAAAATCCCTAAGCCGCGCGGTCACAATTTCTGCTCAAAATCTGACGTTCTGCAATTCACTCAAAAATGTTGGCAAGCTGTTGCAAGTGATCCCCAGAAATGTTTTTTGGTGGAAACAGATGGGTTTTTATCATCGGAAACAGAATTAGCCCTCGACGTATGAACAACTTTTTTTGAAAAAATCCCTAAGCCGCGCGGTCACGATTTCTGCTCAAAATCTGACGTTCTGCAATTCACTCAAAAATGTTGGCAAACTGTTGCAAGTGATCCCCTGAAATGTTTTTCAGTGGAAACAGATGGGTTTTTAGCATTGGAAACAGAATTAGCCCTTGACGTCTGAACAACTTTTTTTGAAAAAATCCCTAAGCCGCTCGGTCACAATTTCCGCTCAAAATCTGACGTTCTGCAATTCACTCAAAAATGTTGGCAAACTGTTGCAAGTGATCCCCTGAAAGATTTTTCGGTGGAAACAGATGGGTTTTTATCATCGGAAACAGAATTAGCCCTCGACGTATGAACAACTTTTTTTGAAAAAATCCCTAAGCCGCGCGGTCACAATTTCTGCTCAAAATCTGACGTTCTGCAATTCACTCAAAAATGTTGGCAAACTGTTGCAAGTGATTCCCTGAAATGTTTTTCGGTGGAAACAGATGGGTTTTTATCATCGGAAACAGAATTAGCCCTCGACGTATGAACACCTTTTTTTGAAAAAATCCCTAAGCCGCGCGGTCACAATTTCTGCTCAAAATCTGACGTTCTGCAATTCACTCAAAAATGTTGGCAAACTGTTGCAAGTGATTCCCTGAAATGTTTTTCGGGGGAAACAGATGGGTTTTTAGCATCGGAAATAGAATTAGCCCTCGACGTCTGAACAACTTTTTTTGAAAAAATCCCTAAGCCGCGCGGTCACAATTTCCGCTCAAAATCTGACGTTCTGCAATTCACTCAAAAATGTTGGCAAACTGTTGCAAGTGATCCCCTGAAAGATTTTTCGGTGGAAACAGATGGGTTTTTATCATCGGAAACAGAAATAGCCCTCGACGTATGAACAACTTTTTTTGAAAAAATCCCTAAACCGCGCGGTCACAATTTCTGCTCAAAATCTGACGTTCTGCAATTCACTCAAAAATGTTGGCAAACTGTTGCAAGTGATTCCCTGAAATGTTTTTCGGTGGAAACAGATGGGTTTTTATCATCGGAAACAGAATTAGCCCTCGACGTATGAACAACTTTTTTTGAAAAAATCCCTAAGCCGCGCGGTCACAATTTCTGCTCAAAATCTGACGTTCTGCAATTCACTCAAAAATGTTGGCAAACTGTTGCAAGTGATTCCCTGAAATGTTTTTCAGGGGAAACAGATGGGTTTTTAGCATCGGAAAAAGAATTAGCCCTCGACGTCTGAACAACTTTTTTTGAAAAAATCCCTAAGCCGCGCGGTCACGATTTCTGCTCAAAATCTGACGTTCTGCAATTCACTCAAAAATGTTGGCAAACTGTTGCAAGTGATCCCCTGAAAGATTTTTCGGTGGAAACAGATGGGTTTTTATCATCGGAAACAGAATTAGCCCTCGACGTCTGAACAACTTTTTTTGAAAAAATCCCTAAGCCACAAAATCCCTAAGGTCACAATTTCTGCTCAAAATCTGACGTTCTGCAATTCACTCAAAAATGTTGGCAAACTGTTGCAAGTGATCCCCTGAAATGTTTTTCGGTGGAAACAGATTGGTTTTTATCGTTGGAAACAGAATTAATCCTCGACGTCTGAACAACTTTTTTTGAAAAAAATCCCTAAGCCGCGCGGTCACAATTTCTGCTCAAAATCTGACTTTCTGCAATTCACTCAAAAATGTTGGCAAACTGTTGCAAGTGATCCCCTGAAATGTTTTTCGGTGGAAACAGATGGGTTTTTATCATCGGAAACAGAATTAGCCCTCGACGTATGAACAACTTTTTTTGAAAAAATCCCTAAGCCGCGCGGTCACAATTTCTGCTCAAAATCTGACTTTCTGCAATTCACTCAAAAATGTTGGCAAACTGTTGCAAGTGATCCCCTGAAATGTTTTTCGGTGCAAACAGATGGGTTTTTATCATCGGAAACAGAATTAGCGCTTGACGTCTGAACAACTTTTTTTGAAAAAATCCCTAAGCCGCGCGGTCACAATTTCTGCTCAAAATATGACGTTCTGCAATTCACTCAAAAATGTTGGCAAACTGTTGCAAGTGATCCCCTGAAATGTTTTTCGGTGGAAACAGATTGGTTTTTATCATCGGAAACAGAATTAATCCTCGACGTCTGAACAACTTTTATTGAAAAAATCCCTAAGCCGCGCGGTCACAATTTCTGCTCAAAATCTGACGTTCTGCAATTCACTCAAAAATGTTGGCAAACTGTTGCAAGTGATTCCCTGAATTGTTTTTTGGTGGAAACAGATGGGTTTTTATCATCGGAAACAGAATTAGCGCTTGACGTCTGACTAATTTTTTTTGTAAAAATCCCTAAGCTGCGCGGTCACAATTTCTGCTCAAAATCTGACGTTCTGCAATTCACTCAAAAATGTTGGCAAGCTGTTGCAAGTGATCCCCAGAAATGTTTTTTGGTGGAAACAGATGGGTTTTTATCATCGGAAACAGAATTAGCCCTCGACGTATGAACAACTTTTTTTGAAAAAATCCCTAAGCGGCGCGGTCACGATTTCTGCTCAAAATCTGACGTTCTGCAATTCACTCAAAAATGTTGGCAAACTGTTGCAAGTGATCCCCTGAAATGTTTTTCAGTGGAAACAGATGGGTTTTTAGCATTGGAAACAGAATTAGCCCTTGACGTCTGAACAACTTTTTTTGAAAAAATCCCTAAGCCGCTCGGTCACAATTTCCGCTCAAAATCTGACGTTCTGCAATTCACTCAAAAATGTTGGCAAACTGTTGCAAGTGATCCCCTGAAAGATTTTTCGGTGGAAACAGATGGGTTTTTATCATCGGAAACAGAATTAGCCCTCGACGTATGAACAACTTTTTTTGAAAAAATCCCTAAGCCGCGCGGTCACAATTTCTGCTCAAAATCTGACGTTCTGCAATTCACTCAAAAATGTTGGCAAACTGTTGCAAGTGATTCCCTGAAATGTTTTTCGGTGGAAACAGATGGGTTTTTATCATCGGAAACAGAATTAGCCCTCGACGTATGAACACCTTTTTTTGAAAAAATCCCTAAGCCGCGCGGTCACAATTTCTGCTCAAAATCTGACGTTCTGCAATTCACTCAAAAATGTTGGCAAACTGTTGCAAGTGATTCCCTGAAATGTTTTTCGGGGGAAACAGATGGGTTTTTAGCATCGGAAATAGAATTAGCCCTCGACGTCTGAACAACTTTTTTTGAAAAAATCCCTAAGCCGCGCGGTCACAATTTCCGCTCAAAATCTGACGTTCTGCAATTCACTCAAAAATGTTGGCAAACTGTTGCAAGTGATCCCCTGAAAGATTTTTCGGTGGAAACAGATGGGTTTTTATCATCGGAAACAGAAATAGCCCTCGACGTATGAACAACTTTTTTTGAAAAAATCCCTAAACCGCGCGGTCACAATTTCTGCTCAAAATCTGACGTTCTGCAATTCACTCAAAAATGTTGGCAAACTGTTGCAAGTGATTCCCTGAAATGTTTTTCGGTGGAAACAGATGGGTTTTTATCATCGGAAACAGAATTAGCCCTCGACGTATGAACAACTTTTTTTGAAAAAATCCCTAAGCCGCGCGGTCACAATTTCTGCTCAAAATCTGACGTTCTGCAATTCACTCAAAAATGTTGGCAAACTGTTGCAAGTGATTCCCTGAAATGTTTTTCGGGGGAAACAGATGGGTTTTTAGCATCGGAAAAAGAATTAGCCCTCGACGTCTGAACAACTTTTTTTGAAAAAATCCCTAAGCCGCGCGGTCACGATTTCTGCTCAAAATCTGACGTTCTGCAATTCACTCAAAAATGTTGGCAAACTGTTGCAAGTGATCCCCTGAAAGATTTTTCGGTGGAAACAGATGGGTTTTTATCATCGGAAACAGAATTAGCCCTCGACGTCTGAACAACTTTTTTTGAAAAAATCCCTAAGCCACAAAATCCCTAAGGTCACAATTTCTGCTCAAAATCTGACGTTCTGCAATTCACTCAAAAATGTTGGCAAACTGTTGCAAGTGATCCCCTGAAATGTTTTTCGGTGGAAACAGATTGGTTTTTATCGTTGGAAACAGAATTAATCCTCGACGTCTGAACAACTTTTTTTGAAAAAATCCCTAAGCCGCGCGGTCACAATTTCTGCTCAAAATCTGACTTTCTGCAATTCACTCAAAAATGTTGGCAAACTGTTGCAAGTGATCCCCTGAAATGTTTTTCGGTGGAAACAGATGGGTTTTTATCATTGGAAACAGAATTAGCCCTCGACGTATGAACAACTTTTTTTGCAAAAATCCCTAAGCCGCGCGGTCACAATTTCTGCTCAAAATCTGACTTTCTGCAATTCACTCAAAAATGTTGGCAAACTGTTGCAAGTGATCCCCTGAAATGTTTTTCGGTGCAAACAGATGGGTTTTTATCATCGGAAACAGAATTAGCGCTTGACGTCTGACTAATTTTTTTTGTAAAAATCCCTAAGCCGCGCGGTCACAATTTCTGCTCAAAATCTGACGTTCTGCAATTCACTCAAAAATGTTGGCAAACTGTTGCAAGTGATCCCCTGAAATGTTTTTCGGTGGAAACAGATTGGTTTTTATCATCGGAAACAGAATTAATCCTCGACGTCTGAACAACTTTTATTGAAAAAATCCCTAAGCCGCGCGGTCACAATTTCTGCTCAAAATCTGACGTTCTGCAATTCACTCAAAAATGTTGGCAAACTGTTGCAAGTGATTCCCTGAATTGTTTTTTGGTGGAAACAGATGGGTTTTTATCATCGGAAACAGAATTAGCGCTTGACGTCTGACTAATTTTTTTTGTAAAAATCCCTAAGCCGCGCGGTCACAATTTCTGCTCAAAATCTGACGTTCTGCAATTCACTCAAAAATGTTGGCAAGCTGTTGCAAGTGATCCCCAGAAATGTTTTTTGGTGGAAACAGATGGGTTTTTATCATCGGAAACAGAATTAGCCCTCGACGTATGAACAACTTTTTTTGAAAAAATCCCTAAGCCGCGCGGTCACGATTTCTGCTCAAAATCTGACGTTCTGCAATTCACTCAAAAATGTTGGCAAACTGTTGCAAGTGATCCCCTGAAATGTTTTTCAGTGGAAACAGATGGGTTTTTAGCATTGGAAACAGAATTAGCCCTTGACGTCTGAACAACTTTTTTTGAAAAAATCCCTAAGCCGCTCGGTCACAATTTCCGCTCAAAATCTGACGTTCTGCAATTCACTCAAAAATGTTGGCAAACTGTTGCAAGTGATCCCCTGAAAGATTTTTCGGTGGAAACAGATGGGTTTTTATCATCGGAAACAGAATTAGCCCTCGACGTATGAACAACTTTTTTTGAAAAAATCCCTAAGCCGCGCGGTCACAATTTCTGCTCAAAATCTGACGTTCTGCAATTCACTCAAAAATGTTGGCAAACTGTTGCAAGTGATTCCCTGAAATGTTTTACGTGGAAACAGATGGGTTTTTATCATCGGAAACAGAATTAGCCCTCGACGTATGAACACCTTTTTTTGAAAAAATCCCTAAGCCGCGCGGTCACAATTTCTGCTCAAAATCTGACGTTCTGCAATTCACTCAAAAATGTTGGCAAACTGTTGCAAGTGATTCCCTGAAATGTTTTTCGGGGGAAACAGATGGGTTTTTAGCATCGGAAATAGAATTAGCCCTCGACGTCTGAACAACTTTTTTTGAAAAAATCCCTAAGCCGCGCGGTCACAATTTCCGCACAAAATCTGACGTTCTGCAATTCACTCAAAAATGTTGGCAAACTGTTGCAAGTGATCCCCTGAAAGATTTTTCGGTGGAAACAGATGGGTTTTTATCATCGGAAACAGAAATAGCCCTCGACGTATGAACAACTTTTTTTGAAAAAATCCCTAAGCCGCGCGGTCACAATTTCTGCTCAAAATCTGACGTTCTGCAATTCACTCAAAAATGTTGGCAAACTGTTGCAAGTGATTCCCTGAAATGTTTTTCGGTGGAAACAGATGGGTTTTTATCATCGGAAACAGAATTAGCCCTCGACGTATGAACAACTTTTTTTGAAAAAATCCCTAAGCCGCGCGGTCACAATTTCTGCTCAAAATCTGACGTTCTGCAATTCACTCAAAAATGTTGGCAAACTGTTGCAAGTGATTCCCTGAAATGTTTTTCGGGGGAAACAGATGGGTTTTTAGCATCGCAAAAAGAATTAGCCCTCGACGTCTGAACACCTTTTTTTGAAAAAATCCCTAAGCCGCGCGGTCACAATTTCTGCTCAAAATCTGACGTTCTGCAATTCACTCAAAAATTTTGGCAAACTGTTGCAAGTGATTCCCTGAAATGTTTTTCGGGGGAAACAGATGGGTTTTTAGCATCGGAAATAGAATTAGCCCTCGACGTCTGAACAACTTTTTTTGAAAAAATCCCTAAGCCGCGCGGTCACAATTTCCGCTCAAAATCTGACGTTCTGCAATTCACTCAAAAATGTTGGCAAACTGTTGCAAGTGATCCCCTGAAAGATTTTTCGGTGGAAACAGATGGGTTTTTATCATCGGAAACAGAAATAGCCCTCGACGTATGAACAACTTTTTTTGAAAAAATCCCTAAACCGCGCGGTCACAATTTCTGCTCAAAATCTGACGTTCTGCAATTCACTCAAAAATGTTGGCAAACTGTTGCAAGTGATTCCCTGAAATGTTTTTCGGTGGAAACAGATGGGTTTTTATCATCGGAAACAGAATTAGCCCTCGACGTATGAACAACTTTTTTTGAAAAAATCCCTAAGCCGCGCGGTCACAATTTCTGCTCAAAATCTGACGTTCTGCAATTCACTCAAAAATGTTGGCAAACTGTTGCAAGTGATTCCCTGAAATGTTTTTCGGGGGAAACAGATGGGTTTTTAGCATCGGAAAAAGAATTAGCCCTCGACGTCTGAACAACTTTTTTTGAAAAAATCCCTAAGCCGCGCGGTCACGATTTCTGCTCAAAATCTGACGTTCTGCAATTCACTCAAAAATGTTGGCAAACTGTTGCAAGTGATCCCCTGAAAGATTTTTCGGTGGAAACAGATGGGTTTTTATCATCGGAAACAGAATTAGCCCTCGACGTCTGAACAACTTTTTTTGAAAAAATCCCTAAGCCACAAAATCCCTAAGGTCACAATTTCTGCTCAAAATCTGACGTTCTGCAATTCACTCAAAAATGTTGGCAAACTGTTGCAAGTGATCCCCTGAAATGTTTTTCGGTGGAAACAGATTGGTTTTTATCGTTGGAAACAGAATTAATCCTCGACGTCTGAACAACTTTTTTTGAAAAAATCCCTAAGCCGCGCGGTCACAATTTCTGCTCAAAATCTGACTTTCTGCAATTCACTCAAAAATGTTGGCAAACTGTTGCAAGTGATCCCCTGAAATGTTTTTCGGTGGAAACAGATGGGTTTTTATCATCGGAAACAGAATTAGCCCTCGACGTATGAACAACTTTTTTTGAAAAAATCCCTAAGCCGCGCGGTCACAATTTCTGCTCAAAATCTGACTTTCTGCAATTCACTCAAAAATGTTGGCAAACTGTTGCAAGTGATCCCCTGAAATGTTTTTCGGTGCAAACAGATGGGTTTTTATCATCGGAAACAGAATTAGCGCTTGACGTCTGAACAACTTTTTTTGAAAAAATCCCTAAGCCGCGCGGTCACAATTTCTGCTCAAAATATGACGTTCTGCAATTCACTCAAAAATGTTGGCAAACTGTTGCAAGTGATCCCCTGAAATGTTTTTCGGTGGAAACAGATTGGTTTTTATCATCGGAAACAGAATTAATCCTCGACGTCTGAACAACTTTTATTGAAAAAATCCCTAAGCCGCGCGGTCACAATTTCTGCTCAAAATCTGACGTTCTGCAATTCACTCAAAAATGTTGGCAAACTGTTGCAAGTGATTCCCTGAATTGTTTTTTGGTGGAAACAGATGGGTTTTTATCATCGGAAACAGAATTAGCGCTTGACGTCTGACTAATTTTTTTTGTAAAAATCCCTAAGCCGCGCGGTCACAATTTCTGCTCAAAATCTGACGTTCTGCAATTCACTCAAAAATGTTGGCAAGCTGTTGCAAGTGATCCCCAGAAATGTTTTTTGGTGGAAACAGATGGGTTTTTATCATCGGAAACAGAATTAGCCCTCGACGTATGAACAACTTTTTTTGAAAAAATCCCTAAGCCGCGCGGTCACGATTTCTGCTCAAAATCTGACGTTCTGCAATTCACTCAAAAATGTTGGCAAACTGTTGCAAGTGATCCCCTGAAATGTTTTTCAGTGGAAACAGATGGGTTTTTAGCATTGGAAACAGAATTAGCCCTTGACGTCTGAACAACTTTTTTTGAAAAAATCCCTAAGCCGCTCGGTCACAATTTCCGCTCAAAATCTGACGTTCTGCAATTCACTCAAAAATGTTGGCAAACTGTTGCAAGTGATCCCCTGAAAGATTTTTCGGTGGAAACAGATGGGTTTTTATCATCGGAAACAGAATTAGCCCTCGACGTATGAACAACTTTTTTTGAAAAAATCCCTAAGCCGCGCGGTCACAATTTCTGCTCAAAATCTGACGTTCTGCAATTCACTCAAAAATGTTGGCAAACTGTTGCAAGTGATTCCCTGAAATGTTTTTCGGTGGAAACAGATGGGTTTTTATCATCGGAAACAGAATTAGCCCTCGACGTATGAACACCTTTTTTTGAAAAAATCCCTAAGCCGCGCGGTCACAATTTCTGCTCAAAATCTGACGTTCTGCAATTCACTCAAAAATGTTGGCAAACTGTTGCAAGTGATTCCCTGAAATGTTTTTCGGGGGAAACAGATGGGTTTTTAGCATCGGAAATAGAATTAGCCCTCGACGTCTGAACAACTTTTTTTGAAAAAATCCCTAAGCCGCGCGGTCACAATTTCCGCACAAAATCTGACGTTCTGCAATTCACTCAAAAATGTTGGCAAACTGTTGCAAGTGATCCCCTGAAAGATTTTTCGGTGGAAACAGATGGGTTTTTATCATCGGAAACAGAAATAGCCCTCGACGTATGAACAACTTTTTTTGAAAAAATCCCTAAGCCGCGCGGTCACAATTTCTGCTCAAAATCTGACGTTCTGCAATTCACTCAAAAATGTTGGCAAACTGTTGCAAGTGATTCCCTGAAATGTTTTTCGGTGGAAACAGATGGGTTTTTATCATCGGAAACAGAATTAGCCCTCGACGTATGAACAACTTTTTTTGAAAAAATCCCTAAGCCGCGCGGTCACAATTTCTGCTCAAAATCTGACGTTCTGCAATTCACTCAAAAATGTTGGCAAACTGTTGCAAGTGATTCCCTGAAATGTTTTTCGGGGGAAACAGATGGGTTTTTAGCATCGCAAAAAGAATTAGCCCTCGACGTCTGAACAACTTTTTTTGAAAAAATCCCTAAGCCGCGCGGTCACAATTTCTGCTCAAAATCTGACGTTCTGCAATTCACTCAAAAATGTTGGCAAACTGTTGCAAGTGATTCCCTGAAATGTTTTTCGGTGGAAACAGATGGGTTTTTATCATCGGAAACAGAATTAGCCCTCGACGTATGAACACCTTTTTTTGAAAAAATCCCTAAGCCGCGCGGTCACAATTTCTGCTCAAAATCTGACGTTCTGCAATTCACTCAAAAATGTTGGCAAACTGTTGCAAGTGATTCCCTGAAATGTTTTTCGGGGGAAACAGATGGGTTTTTAGCATCGGAAACAGAATTAGCCCTCGACGTCTGAACAACTTTTTTTGAAAAAATCCCTAAGCCGCGCGGTCACAATTTCTGCTCAAAATCTGACGTTCTGCAATTCACTCAAAAATGTTGGCAAACTGTTGCAAGTGATCCCCTGAAAGATTTTTCGGTGGAAACAGATGGGTTTTTAGCATCGGAAACAGAAATAGCCCTCGACGTATGAACAACTTTTTTTGAAAAAATCCCTAAGCCGCGCGGTCACAATTTCTGCTCAAAATCTGACGTTCTGCAATTCACTCAAAAATGTTGGCAAACTGTTGCAAGTGATTCCCTGAAATGTTTTTCGGTGGAAACAGATGGGTTTTTATCATCGGAAACAGAATTAGCCCTCGACGTATGAACAACTTTTTTTGAAAAAATCCCTAAGCCGCGCGGTCACAATTTCTGCTCAAAATCTGACGTTCTGCAATTCACTCAAAAATGTTGGCAAACTGTTGCAAGTGATTCCCTGAAATGTTTTTCGGGGGAAACAGATGGGTTTTTAGCATCGGAAACAGAATTAGCCCTCGACGTCTGAACAACTTTTTTTGAAAAAATCCCTAAACCGCGCGGTCACAATTTCTGCTCAAAATCTGACGTTCTGCAATTCACTCAAAAATGTTGGCAAACTGTTGCAAGTGATTCCCTGAAATGTTTTTCTTTGGAAACAGATGGGTTTTTATCATCGGAAACAGAATTAGCCCTCGACGTCTGAACAACTTTTTTTGAAAAAATCCCTAAACCGCGCGGTCACAATTTCTGCTCAATATCTGACGTTCTGCAATTCACTCAAAAATGTTGGCAAACTGTTGCAAGTGATTCCTTAAATGTTTTTTGGTGGAAACAGATGGGTTTTTATCATCGGAAACAGAATTAGCGCTTGACGTCTGAACAACTTTTTTTGAAAAAATCCCTAAGCCGCGCGGTCACAATTTCTGCTCAAAATCTGACGTTCTGCAATTCACTCAAAAATGTTGGCAAACTGTTGCAAGTGATTCCCTGAAATGTTTTTCGGTGGAAACAGATGGGTTTTTATCATCGGAAACAGAATTAATCCTCGACGTCTGAACAACTTTTTTTGAAAAAATCCCTAAGCCGCGCGGTCACAATTTCTGCTCAAAATCTGACTTTCTGCAATTCACTCAAAAATGTTGGCAAACTGTTGCAAGTGATCCCCTGAAATGTTTTTCGGTGGAAACAGATGGGTTTTTAGCATTGGAAACAGAATTAGCCCTTGACGTCTGAACAACTTTTTTTGAAAAAATCCCTAAGCCGCGCGGTCACGATTTCTGCTCAAAATCTGACGTTCTGCAATTCACTCAAAAATGTTGGCAAACTGTTGCAAGTGATCCCCTGAAAGATTTTTCGGTGGAAACAGATGGGTTTTTATCATCGGAAACAGAATGAGCCCTCGACGTCTGAACAACTTTTTTTGAAAAAATCCCTAAGCCGCGCGATCACAATTTCTGCTCAAAATCTGACTTTCTGCAATTCACTCAAAAATGTTGGCAAACTGTTGCAAGTGATCCCCTGAAATGTTTTTCGGTGGAAACAGATGGGTTTTTAGCATTGGAAACAGAATTAGCCCTTGACGTCTGAACAACTTTTTTTGAAAAAATCCCTAAGCCGCGCGGTCACGATTTCTGCTCAAAATCTGACGTTCTGCAATTCACTCAAAAATGTTGGCAAACTGTTGCAAGTCATCCCCTGAAAGATTTTTCGGTGGAAACAGATGGGTTTTTATCATCGGAAACAGAATTAGCCCTCGACGTCTGAACAACTTTTATTGAAAAAATCCCTAAGCCGCGCGGTCACAATTTCTGCTCAAAATCTGACGTTCTGCAATTCACTCAAAAATGTTGGCAAACTGTTGCAAGTGATTCCCTGAAAGATTTTTCGGTGGAAACAGATGGGTTTTTATCATCGGAAACAGAATGAGCCCTCGACGTCTGAACAACTTTTTTTGAAAAAATCCCTAAGCCGCGCGATCACGATTTCTGCTCAAAATCTGACGTTCTGCAATTCACTCAAAAATGTTGGCAAACTGTTGCAAGTGATCCCCTGAAATGTTTTTCGGTGGAAACAGATTGGTTTTTATCATCGGAAACAGAATTAATCCTCGACGTCTGAACAACTTTTATTGAAAAAATCCCTAAGCCGCGCGGTCACAATTTCTGCTCAAAATCTGACTTTCTGAAATTCACTCAAAAATGTTGGCAAACTGTTGCAAGTGATCCCCTGAAATGTTTTTCGGTGGAAACAGATGGGTTTTTAGCATTGGAAACAGAATTAGCCCTTGACGTCTGAACAACTTTTTTTGAAAAAATCCCTAAGCCGCTCGGTCACAATTTCCGCTCAAAATCTGACGTTCTGCAATTCACTCAAAAATGTTGGCAAACTGTTGCAAGTGATCCCCTGAAAGATTTTTCGGTGGAAACAGATGGGTTTTTATCATCGGAAACAGAATTAGCCCTCGACGTATGAACAACTTTTTTTGAAAAAATCCCTAAGCCGCGCGGTCACGATTTCTGCTCAAAATCTGACGTTCTGCAATTCACTCAAAAATGTTGGCAAACTGTTGCAAGTGATCCCCTGAAATGTTTTTCGGTGGAAACAGATTGGTTTTTAGCATTGGAAACAGAATTAGCCCTTGACGTCTGAACAACTTTTTTTGAAAAAATCCCTAAGCCGCTCGGTCACAATTTCCGCTCAAAATCTGACGTTCTGCAATTCACTCAAAAATGTTGGCAAACTGTTGCAAGTGATCCCCTGAAAGATTTTTCGGTGGAAACAGATGGGTTTTTATCATCGGAAACAGAAATAGCCCTCGACGTATGAACAACTTTTTTTGAAAAAATCCCTAAGCCGCGCGGTCACAATTTCTGCTCAAAATCTGACGTTCTGCAATTCACTCAAAAATGTTGGCAAACTGTTGCAAGTGATTCCCTGAAATGTTTTTCGGGGGAAACAGATGGGTTTTTAGCATCGGAAACAGAATTAGCCCTCGACGTCTGAACAACTTTTTTTGAAAAAATCCCTAAACCGCGCGGTCACAATTTCTGCTCAAAATCTGACGTTCTGCAATTCACTCAAAAATGTTGGCAAACTGTTGCAAGTGATCCCCTGAAAGATTTTTCGGTGGAAACAGATGGGTTTTTATCATCGGAAACAGAAATAGCCCTCGACGTATGAACAACTTTTTTTGAAAAAATCCCTAAGCCGCGCGGTCACAATTTCTGCTCAAAATCTGACGTTCTGCAATTCACTCAAAAATGTTGACAAACTGTTGCAAGTGATTCCCTGAAATGTTTTTCGGTGGAAACAGATGGGTTTTTATCATCGGAAACAGAATTAGCCCTCGACGTATGAACAACTTTTTTTGAAAAAATCCCTAAGCCGCGCGGTCACAATTTCTGCTCAAAATCTGACGTTCTGCAATTCACTCAAAAATGTTGGCAAACTGTTGCAAGTGATTCCCTGAAATGTTTTTCGGGGGAAACAGATGGGTTTTTAGCATCGGAAACAGAATTAGCCCTCGACGTCTGAACAACTTTTTTTGAAAAAATCCCTAAGCCGCGCGGTCACAATTTCTGCTCAAAATCTGACGTTCTGCAATTCACTCAAAAATGTTGACAAACTGTTGCAAGTGATTCCCTGAAATGTTTTTCGGTGGAAACAGATGGGTTTTTATCATCGGAAACAGAATTAGCCCTCGACGTATGAACAACTTTTTTTGAAAAAATCCCTAAGCCGCGCGGTCACAATTTCTGCTCAAAATCTGACGTTCTGCAATTCACTCAAAAATGTTGGCAAACTGTTGCAAGTGATTCCCTGAAATGTTTTTCGGGGGAAACAGATGGGTTTTTAGCATCGGAAACAGAATTAGCCCTCGACGTCTGAACAACTTTTTTTGAAAAAATCCCTAAACCGCGCGGTCACAATTTCTGCTCAAAATCTGACGTTCTGCAATTCACTCAAAAATGTTGGCAAACTGTTGCAAGTGATTCCCTGAAATGTTTTTCTTTGGAAACAGATGGGTTTTTATCATCGGAAACAGAATTAGCCATCGACGTTTGAACAACTTTTTTTGAAAAAATCCCTAAGCCGCGCGGTCACAATTTCTGCTCAAAATCTGACGTTCTGCAATTCACTCAAAAATGTTGGCAAACTGTTGCAAGTGATTCCCTGAAATGTTTTTCGGGGGAAACAGATGGGTTTTTAGCACCGGAAACAGAATTAGCCCTCGACGTCTGAACAACTTTTTTTGAAAAAATCCCTAAACCGCGCGGTCACAATTTCTGCTCAAAATCTGACGTTCTGCAATTCACTCAAAAATGTTGGCAAACTGTTGCAAGTGATTCCTTAAATGTTTTTTGGTGGAAACAGATGGGTTTTTATCATCGGAAACAGAATTAGCGCTTGACGTCTGAACAACTTTTTTTGAAAAAATCCCTAAGCCGCGCGGTCACAATTTCTGCTCAAAATCTGACGTTCTGCAATTCACTCAAAAATGTTGGCAAACTGTTGCAAGTGATTCCCTGAAATGTTTTTCGGTGGAAACAGATGGGTTTTTATCATCGGAAACAGAATTAATCCTCGACGTCTGAACAACTTTTTTTGAAAAAATCCCTAAGCCGCGCGGTCACAATTTCTGCTCAAAATCTGACTTTCTGCAATTCACTCAAAAATGTTGGCAAACTGTTGCAAGTGATCCCCTGAAATGTTTTTCGGTGGAAACAGATTGGTTTTTATCATCGGAAACAGAATTAATCCTCGACGTCTGAACAACTTTTATTGAAAAAATCCCTAAGCCGCGCGGTCACAATTTCTGCTCAAAATCTGACGTTCTGCAATTCACTCAAAAATGTTGGCAAACTGTTGCAAGTGATTCCCTGAATTGTTTTTTGGTGGAAACAGATGGGTTTTTATCATCGGAAACAGAATTAGCGCTTGACGTCTGACTAATTTTTTTTGTAAAAATCCCTAAGCCGCGCGGTCACAATTTCTGCTCAAAATCTGACGTTCTGCAATTCACTCAAAAATGTTGGCAAGCTGTTGCAAGTGATCCCCAGAAATGTTTTTTGGTGGAAACAGATGGGTTTTTATCATCGGAAACAGAATTAGCCCTCGACGTATGAACAACTTTTTTTGAAAAAATCCCTAAGCCGCGCGGTCACGATTTCTGCTCAAAATCTGACGTTCTGCAATTCACTCAAAAATGTTGGCAAACTGTTGCAAGTGATCCCCTGAAATGTTTTTCAGTGGAAACAGATGGGTTTTTAGCATTGGAAACAGAATTAGCCCTTGACGTCTGAACAACTTTTTTTGAAAAAATCCCTAAGCCGCTCGGTCACAATTTCCGCTCAAAATCTGACGTTCTGCAATTCACTCAAAAATGTTGGCAAACTGTTGCAAGTGATCCCCTGAAAGATTTTTCGGTGGAAACAGATGGGTTTTTATCATCGGAAACAGAATTAGCCCTCGACGTATGAACAACTTTTTTTGAAAAAATCCCTAAGCCGCGCGGTCACAATTTCTGCTCAAAATCTGACGTTCTGCAATTCACTCAAAAATGTTGGCAAACTGTTGCAAGTGATTCCCTGAAATGTTTTTCGGTGGAAACAGATGGGTTTTTATCATCGGAAACAGAATTAGCCCTCGACGTATGAACACCTTTTTTTGAAAAAATCCCTAAGCCGCGCGGTCACAATTTCTGCTCAAAATCTGACGTTCTGCAATTCACTCAAAAATGTTGGCAAACTGTTGCAAGTGATTCCCTGAAATGTTTTTCGGGGGAAACAGATGGGTTTTTAGCATCGGAAATAGAATTAGCCCTCGACGTCTGAACAACTTTTTTTGAAAAAATCCCTAAGCCGCGCGGTCACAATTTCCGCACAAAATCTGACGTTCTGCAATTCACTCAAAAATGTTGGCAAACTGTTGCAAGTGATCCCCTGAAAGATTTTTCGGTGGAAACAGATGGGTTTTTATCATCGGAAACAGAAATAGCCCTCGACGTATGAACAACTTTTTTTGAAAAAATCCCTAAGCCGCGCGGTCACAATTTCTGCTCAAAATCTGACGTTCTGCAATTCACTCAAAAATGTTGGCAAACTGTTGCAAGTGATTCCCTGAAATGTTTTTCGGTGGAAACAGATGGGTTTTTATCATCGGAAACAGAATTAGCCCTCGACGTATGAACAACTTTTTTTGAAAAAATCCCTAAGCCGCGCGGTCACAATTTCTGCTCAAAATCTGACGTTCTGCAATTCACTCAAAAATGTTGGCAAACTGTTGCAAGTGATTCCCTGAAATGTTTTTCGGGGGAAACAGATGGGTTTTTAGCATCGCAAAAAGAATTAGCCCTCGACGTCTGAACAACTTTTTTTGAAAAAATCCCTAAGCCGCGCGGTCACAATTTCTGCTCAAAATCTGACGTTCTGCAATTCACTCAAAAATGTTGGCAAACTGTTGCAAGTGATTCCCTGAAATGTTTTTCGGTGGAAACAGATGGGTTTTTATCATCGGAAACAGAATTAGCCCTCGACGTATGAACACCTTTTTTTGAAAAAATCCCTAAGCCGCGCGGTCACAATTTCTGCTCAAAATCTGACGTTCTGCAATTCACTCAAAAATGTTGGCAAACTGTTGCAAGTGATTCCCTGAAATGTTTTTCGGGGGAAACAGATGGGTTTTTAGCATCGGAAACAGAATTAGCCCTCGACGTCTGAACAACTTTTTTTGAAAAAATCCCTAAGCCGCGCGGTCACAATTTCTGCTCAAAATCTGACGTTCTGCAATTCACTCAAAAATGTTGGCAAACTGTTGCAAGTGATCCCCTGAAAGATTTTTCGGTGGAAACAGATGGGTTTTTAGCATCGGAAACAGAAATAGCCCTCGACGTATGAACAACTTTTTTTGAAAAAATCCCTAAGCCGCGCGGTCACAATTTCTGCTCAAAATCTGACGTTCTGCAATTCACTCAAAAATGTTGGCAAACTGTTGCAAGTGATTCCCTGAAATGTTTTTCGGTGGAAACAGATGGGTTTTTATCATCGGAAACAGAATTAGCCCTCGACGTATGAACAACTTTTTTTGAAAAAATCCCTAAGCCGCGCGGTCACAATTTCTGCTCAAAATCTGACGTTCTGCAATTCACTCAAAAATGTTGGCAAACTGTTGCAAGTGATTCCCTGAAATGTTTTTCGGGGGAAACAGATGGGTTTTTAGCATCGGAAACAGAATTAGCCCTCGACGTCTGAACAACTTTTTTTGAAAAAATCCCTAAACCGCGCGGTCACAATTTCTGCTCAAAATCTGACGTTCTGCAATTCACTCAAAAATGTTGGCAAACTGTTGCAAGTGATTCCCTGAAATGTTTTTCTTTGGAAACAGATGGGTTTTTATCATCGGAAACAGAATTAGCCCTCGACGTCTGAACAACTTTTTTTGAAAAAATCCCTAAACCGCGCGGTCACAATTTCTGCTCAATATCTGACGTTCTGCAATTCACTCAAAAATGTTGGCAAACTGTTGCAAGTGATTCCTTAAATGTTTTTTGGTGGAAACAGATGGGTTTTTATCATCGGAAACAGAATTAGCGCTTGACGTCTGAACAACTTTTTTTGAAAAAATCCCTAAGCCGCGCGGTCACAATTTCTGCTCAAAATCTGACGTTCTGCAATTCACTCAAAAATGTTGGCAAACTGTTGCAAGTGATTCCCTGAAATGTTTTTCGGTGGAAACAGATGGGTTTTTATCATCGGAAACAGAATTAATCCTCGACGTCTGAACAACTTTTTTTGAAAAAATCCCTAAGCCGCGCGGTCACAATTTCTGCTCAAAATCTGACTTTCTGCAATTCACTCAAAAATGTTGGCAAACTGTTGCAAGTGATCCCCTGAAATGTTTTTCGGTGGAAACAGATGGGTTTTTAGCATTGGAAACAGAATTAGCCCTTGACGTCTGAACAACTTTTTTTGAAAAAATCCCTAAGCCGCGCGGTCACGATTTCTGCTCAAAATCTGACGTTCTGCAATTCACTCAAAAATGTTGGCAAACTGTTGCAAGTGATCCCCTGAAAGATTTTTCGGTGGAAACAGATGGGTTTTTATCATCGGAAACAGAATGAGCCCTCGACGTCTGAACAACTTTTTTTGAAAAAATCCCTAAGCCGCGCGATCACAATTTCTGCTCAAAATCTGACTTTCTGCAATTCACTCAAAAATGTTGGCAAACTGTTGCAAGTGATCCCCTGAAATGTTTTTCGGTGGAAACAGATGGGTTTTTAGCATTGGAAACAGAATTAGCCCTTGACGTCTGAACAACTTTTTTTGAAAAAATCCCTAAGCCGCGCGGTCACGATTTCTGCTCAAAATCTGACGTTCTGCAATTCACTCAAAAATGTTGGCAAACTGTTGCAAGTCATCCCCTGAAAGATTTTTCGGTGGAAACAGATGGGTTTTTATCATCGGAAACAGAATTAGCCCTCGACGTCTGAACAACTTTTATTGAAAAAATCCCTAAGCCGCGCGGTCACAATTTCTGCTCAAAATCTGACGTTCTGCAATTCACTCAAAAATGTTGGCAAACTGTTGCAAGTGATTCCCTGAAAGATTTTTCGGTGGAAACAGATGGGTTTTTATCATCGGAAACAGAATGAGCCCTCGACGTCTGAACAACTTTTTTTGAAAAAATCCCTAAGCCGCGCGATCACGATTTCTGCTCAAAATCTGACGTTCTGCAATTCACTCAAAAATGTTGGCAAACTGTTGCAAGTGATCCCCTGAAATGTTTTTCGGTGGAAACAGATTGGTTTTTATCATCGGAAACAGAATTAATCCTCGACGTCTGAACAACTTTTATTGAAAAAATCCCTAAGCCGCGCGGTCACAATTTCTGCTCAAAATCTGACTTTCTGAAATTCACTCAAAAATGTTGGCAAACTGTTGCAAGTGATCCCCTGAAATGTTTTTCGGTGGAAACAGATGGGTTTTTAGCATTGGAAACAGAATTAGCCCTTGACGTCTGAACAACTTTTTTTGAAAAAATCCCTAAGCCGCTCGGTCACAATTTCCGCTCAAAATCTGACGTTCTGCAATTCACTCAAAAATGTTGGCAAACTGTTGCAAGTGATCCCCTGAAAGATTTTTCGGTGGAAACAGATGGGTTTTTATCATCGGAAACAGAATTAGCCCTCGACGTATGAACAACTTTTTTTGAAAAAATCCCTAAGCCGCGCGGTCACGATTTCTGCTCAAAATCTGACGTTCTGCAATTCACTCAAAAATGTTGGCAAACTGTTGCAAGTGATCCCCTGAAATGTTTTTCGGTGGAAACAGATTGGTTTTTAGCATTGGAAACAGAATTAGCCCTTGACGTCTGAACAACTTTTTTTGAAAAAATCCCTAAGCCGCTCGGTCACAATTTCCGCTCAAAATCTGACGTTCTGCAATTCACTCAAAAATGTTGGCAAACTGTTGCAAGTGATCCCCTGAAAGATTTTTCGGTGGAAACAGATGGGTTTTTATCATCGGAAACAGAAATAGCCCTCGACGTATGAACAACTTTTTTTGAAAAAATCCCTAAGCCGCGCGGTCACAATTTCTGCTCAAAATCTGACGTTCTGCAATTCACTCAAAAATGTTGGCAAACTGTTGCAAGTGATTCCCTGAAATGTTTTTCGGGGGAAACAGATGGGTTTTTAGCATCGGAAACAGAATTAGCCCTCGACGTCTGAACAACTTTTTTTGAAAAAATCCCTAAACCGCGCGGTCACAATTTCTGCTCAAAATCTGACGTTCTGCAATTCACTCAAAAATGTTGGCAAACTGTTGCAAGTGATCCCCTGAAAGATTTTTCGGTGGAAACAGATGGGTTTTTATCATCGGAAACAGAAATAGCCCTCGACGTATGAACAACTTTTTTTGAAAAAATCCCTAAGCCGCGCGGTCACAATTTCTGCTCAAAATCTGACGTTCTGCAATTCACTCAAAAATGTTGACAAACTGTTGCAAGTGATTCCCTGAAATGTTTTTCGGTGGAAACAGATGGGTTTTTATCATCGGAAACAGAATTAGCCCTCGACGTATGAACAACTTTTTTTGAAAAAATCCCTAAGCCGCGCAGTCACAATTTCTGCTCAAAATCTGACGTTCTGCAATTCACTCAAAAATGTTGGCAAACTGTTGCAAGTGATTCCCTGAAATGTTTTTCGGGGGAAACAGATGGGTTTTTAGCATCGGAAACAGAATTAGCCCTCGACGTCTGAACAACTTTTTTTGAAAAAATCCCTAAGCCGCGCGGTCACAATTTCTGCTCAAAATCTGACGTTCTGCAATTCACTCAAAAATGTTGACAAACTGTTGCAAGTGATTCCCTGAAATGTTTTTCGGTGGAAACAGATGGGTTTTTATCATCGGAAACAGAATTAGCCCTCGACGTATGAACAACTTTTTTTGAAAAAATCCCTAAGCCGCGCGGTCACAATTTCTGCTCAAAATCTGACGTTCTGCAATTCACTCAAAAATGTTGGCAAACTGTTGCAAGTGATTCCCTGAAATGTTTTTCGGGGGAAACAGATGGGTTTTTAGCATCGGAAACAGAATTAGCCCTCGACGTCTGAACAACTTTTTTTGAAAAAATCCCTAAACCGCGCGGTCACAATTTCTGCTCAAAATCTGACGTTCTGCAATTCACTCAAAAATGTTGGCAAACTGTTGCAAGTGATTCCCTGAAATGTTTTTCTTTGGAAACAGATGGGTTTTTATCATCGGAAACAGAATTAGCCATCGACGTATGAACAACTTTTTTTGAAAAAATCCCTAAGCCGCGCGGTCACAATTTCTGCTCAAAATCTGACGTTCTGCAATTCACTCAAAAATGTTGGCAAACTGTTGCAAGTGATTCCCTGAAATGTTTTTCGGGGGAAACAGATGGGTTTTTAGCACCGGAAACAGAATTAGCCCTCGACGTCTGAACAACTTTTTTTGAAAAAATCCCTAAACCGCGCGGTCACAATTTCTGCTCAAAATCTGACGTTCTGCAATTCACTCAAAAATGTTGGCAAACTGTTGCAAGTGATTCCTTAAATGTTTTTTGGTGGAAACAGATGGGTTTTTATCATCGGAAACAGAATTAGCGCTTGACGTCTGAACAACTTTTTTTGAAAAAATCCCTAAGCCGCGCGGTCACAATTTCTGCTCAAAATCTGACGTTCTGCAATTCACTCAAAAATGTTGGCAAACTGTTGCAAGTGATTCCCTGAAATGTTTTTCGGTGGAAACAGATGGGTTTTTATCATCGGAAACAGAATTAATCCTCGACGTCTGAACAACTTTTTTTGAAAAAATCCCTAAGCCGCGCGGTCACAATTTCTGCTCAAAATCTGACTTTCTGCAATTCACTCAAAAATGTTGGCAAACTGTTGCAAGTGATCCCCGGAAATGTTTTTCGGTGGAAACAGATGGGTTTTTAGCATTGGAAACAGAATTAGCCCTTGACGTCTGAACAACTTTTTTTGAAAAAATCCCTAAGCCGCGCGGTCACGATTTCTGCTCAAAATCTGACGTTCTGCAATTCACTCAAAAATGTTGGCAAACTGTTGCAAGTGATCCCCTGAAAGATTTTTCGGTGGAAACAGATGGGTTTTTATCATCGGAAACAGAATTAGCCCTCGACGTCTGAACAACTTTTTTTGAAAAAATCCCTAAGCCACAAAATCCCTAAGGTCACAATTTCTGCTCAAAATCTGACGTTCTGCAATTCACTCAAAAATGTTGGCAAACTGTTGCAAGTGATCCCCTGAAATGTTTTTCGGTGGAAACAGATTGGTTTTTATCGTTGGAAACAGAATTAATCCTCGACGTCTGAACAACTTTTTTTGAAAAAATCCCTAAGCCGCGCGGTCACAATTTCTGCTCAAAATCTGACTTTCTGCAATTCACTCAAAAATGTTGGCAAACTGTTGCAAGTGATCCCCTGAAATGTTTTTGGGTGGAAACAGATGGGTTTTTATCATCGGAAACAGAATTAGCCCTCGACGTCTGAACAACTTTTTTTGAAAAAATTCCTAAACCGCGCGGTCACAATTTCTGCTCAAAATCTGACGTTCTGCAATTCACTCAAAAATGTTGGCAAACTGTTGCAAGTGATTCCCTGAAATGTTTTTTGGTGGAAACAGATGGGTTTTTATCATCGGAAACAGAATTAGCGCTTGACGTCTGAACAACTTTTTTTGAAAAAATCCCTAAGCCGCGCGGTCACGATTTCTGCTCAAAATCTGACGTTCTGCAATTCACTCAAAAATGTTGGCAAACTGTTGCAAGTGATTCCTTAAATGTTTTTTGGTGGAAACAGATGGGTTTTTATCATCGGAAACAGAATTAGCGCTTGACGTCTGAACAACTTTTTTTGAAAAAATCCCTAAGCCGCGCGGTCACAATTTCTGCTCAAAATCTGACGTTCTGCAATTCACTCAAAAATGTTGGCAAACTGTTGCAAGTGATTCCCTGAAATGTTTTTCGGTGGAAACAGATGGGTTTTTATCATCGGAAACAGAATTAATCCTCGACGTCTGAACAACTTTTTTTGAAAAAATCCCTAAGCAGCGCGGTCACAATTTCTGCTCAAAATCTGACTTTCTGCAATTCACTCAAAAATGTTGGCAAACTGTTGCAAGTGATCCCCTGAAATGTTTTTCGGTGGAAACAGATGGGTTTTTAGCATTGGAAACAGAATTAGCCCTTGACGTCTGAACAACTTTTTTTGAAAAAATCCCTAAGCTGCGCGGTCACGATTTCTGCTCAAAATCTGACGTTCTGCAATTCACTCAAAAATGTTGGCAAACTGTTGCAAGTGATCCCCTGAAAGATTTTTCGGTGGAAACAGATGGGTTTTTATCATCGGAAACAGAATTAGCCCTCGACGTCTGAACAACTTTTTTTGAAAAAATCCCTAAGCCACAAAATCCCTAAGGTCACAATTTCTGCTCAAAATCTGACGTTCTGCAATTCACTCAAAAATGTTGGCAAACTGTTGCAAGTGATCCCCTGAAATGTTTTTCGGTGGAAACAGATTGGTTTTTATCGTTGGAAACAGAATTAATCCTCGACGTCTGAACAACTTTTTTTGAAAAAATCCCTAAACCGCGCGGTCACAATTTCTGCTCAAAATCTGACGTTCTGCAATTCACTCAAAAATGTTGGCAAACTGTTGCAAGTGATTCCCTGAAATGTTTTTTTGGTGGAAATAGATGGGTTTTTATCATCGGAAACAGAATTAGCGCTTGACGTCTGAACAACTTTTTTTGAAAAAATCCCTAAGCCGCGCGGTCACGATTTCTGCTCAAAATCTGACGTTCTGCACTTCACTCAAAAATGTTGGCAAACTGTTGCAAGTGATCCCCTGAAAGATTTTTCGGTGGAAACAGATGGGTTTTTATCATCGGAAACAGAATTAGCCCTCGACGTCTGAACAACTTTTATTGAAAAAATCCCTAAGCCGCGCGGTCACAATTTCTGCTCAAAATCTGACGTTCTGCAATTCACTCAAAAATGTTGGCAAACTGTTGCAAGTGATTCCCTGAAATGTTTTTCCTTGGAAACAGATGGGTTTTTATCATCGGAAACAGAATTAATCCTCGACGTCTGAACAACTTTTTTTGAAAAAATCCCTAAGCCGCGCGATCACAATTTCTGCTCAAAATCTGACTTTCTGCAATTCACTCAAAAATGTTGGCAAACTGTTGCAAGTGATCCCCTGAAATGTTTTTCGGTGGAAACAGATGGGTTTTTAGCATTGGAAACAGAATTAGCCCTTGACGTCTGAACAACTTTTTTTGAAAAAATCCCTAAGCCGCGCGGTCACGATTTCTGCTCAAAATCTGACGTTCTGCAATTCACTCAAAAATGTTGGCAAACTGTTGCAAGTGATCCCCTGAAAGATTTTTCGGTGGAAACAGATGGGTTTTTATCATCGGAAACAGAATTAGCCCTCGACGTCTGAACAACTTTTTTTGAAAAAATCCCTAAGCCGCGCGGTCACAATTTCTGCTCAAAATCTGACGTTCTGCAATTCACTCAAAAATGTTGGCAAACTGTTGCAAGTGATTCCCTGAAATGTTTTTCGGTGAAAACAGATGGGTTTTTATCATCGGAAACAGAATTTATCCTCGACGTCTGAACAACTTTTTTTGAAAAAATCCCTAAGCCGCGCGGTCACAATTTCTGCTCAAAATCTGACGTTCTGCAATTTACTCAAAAATGTTGGCAAACTGTTGCAAGTGATCCCCTGAAATGTTGTTCGGTGGAAACAGATGGGTTTTTAGCATTGGAAACAGAATTAGCCCTTTACGTCTGAACAACTTTTTTTGAAAAAATCCCTAAGCCGCGCGGTCACGATTTCTGCTCAAAATCTGACGTTCTGCAATTCACTCAAAAATGCTGGCAAACTGTTGCAAGTGATCCCCTGAAATGTTTTTCGGTGGAAACAGATGGGTTTTTATCATCGGAAACAGAATTAGCCCTTGACGTCTGATCAACTTTTTTTGAAAAAATCCCTAAGCCGCGCGGTCACAATTTCTGCTCAAAATCTGACGTTCTGCAATTCACTCAAAAATGTTGGCAAACTGTTGCAAGTGATTCCCTGAAATGTTTTTCGGTGGAAACAGATGGGTTTTTAGCATTGGAAACAGAATTAGCCCTTGACGTCTGAACAACTTTTTTTAAAAAAAATCCCTAAGCCGCGCGGTCACAATTTCTGCTCAAAATCTGACTTTCTGCAATTCACTCAAAAATGTTGGCAAACTGTTGCAAGTGATCCCCTGAAATGTTTTTCGGTGGAAACAGATGGGTTTTTAGCATTGGAAACAGAATTAGCCCTTGATGTCTGAACAACTTTTTTTGAAGAAATCCCTAAACCGCGCGGTCACAATTTCTGCTCAAAATCTGACGTTCTGCAATTCACTCAAAAATGTTGGCAAACTGTTGCAAGTGATTCCCTGAAATGTTTTTCGGTGGAAACAGATGGGTTTTTAGCATTGGAAACAGAATTAGCCCTTGACGTCTGAACAACTTTTTTTTAAAAAAAATCCCTAAGCCGCGCGGTCACAATTTCTGCTCAAAATCTGACTTTCTGCAATTCACTCAAAAATGTTGGCAAACTGTTGCAAGTGATCCCCTGAAATGTTTTTCGTTGGAAACAGATGGGTTTTTAGCATTGGAAACAGAATTAGCCCTTGACGTCTGAACAACTTTTTTTGAAAAAATCCCTAAGCCGCGCGGTCACAATTTCCGCTCAAAATCTGACGTTCTGCAATTCACTCAAAAATGTTGGCAAACTGTTGCAAGTGATTCCCTGAAATGTTTTTCGGTGGAAACAGATGGGTTTTTATCATCGGAAACAGAATTAATCCTCGACGTCTGAACAACTTTTTTTGAAAAAATCCCTAAGCCGCGCGGTCACAATTTCTGCTCAAAATCTGACTTTCTGCAATTCACTCAAAAATGTTGGCAAACTGTTGCAAGTGATCCCCGGAAATGTTTTTCGGTGGAAACAGATGGGTTTTTAGCATTGGAAACAGAATTAGCCCTTGACGTCTGAACAACTTTTTTTGAAAAAATCCCTAAGCCGCGCGGTCACGATTTCTGCTCAAAATCTGACGTTCTGCAATTCACTCAAAAATGTTGGCAAACTGTTGCAAGTGATCCCCTGAAAGATTTTTCGGTGGAAACAGATGGGTTTTTATCATCGGAAACAGAATTAGCCCTCGACGTCTGAACAACTTTTTTTGAAAAAATCCCTAAGCCACAAAATCCCTAAGGTCACAATTTCTGCTCAAAATCTGACGTTCTGCAATTCACTCAAAAATGTTGGCAAACTGTTGCAAGTGATCCCCTGAAATGTTTTTCGGTGGAAACAGATTGGTTTTTATCGTTGGAAACAGAATTAATCCTCGACGTCTGAACAACTTTTTTTGAAAAAATCCCTAAGCCGCGCGGTCACAATTTCTGCTCAAAATCTGACTTTCTGCAATTCACTCAAAAATGTTGGCAAACTGTTGCAAGTGATCCCCTGAAATGTTTTTGGGTGGAAACAGATGGGTTTTTATCATCGGAAACAGAATTAGCCCTCGACGTCTGAACAACTTTTTTTGAAAAAATTCCTAAACCGCGCGGTCACAATTTCTGCTCAAAATCTGACGTTCTGCAATTCACTCAAAAATGTTGGCAAACTGTTGCAAGTGATTCCCTGAAATGTTTTTTGGTGGAAACAGATGGGTTTTTATCATCGGAAACAGAATTAGCGCTTGACGTCTGAACAACTTTTTTTGAAAAAATCCCTAAGCCGCGCGGTCACGATTTCTGCTCAAAATCTGACGTTCTGCAATTCACTCAAAAATGTTGGCAAACTGTTGCAAGTGATTCCTTAAATGTTTTTTGGTGGAAACAGATGGGTTTTTATCATCGGAAACAGAATTAGCGCTTGACGTCTGAACAACTTTTTTTGAAAAAATCCCTAAGCCGCGCGGTCACAATTTCTGCTCAAAATCTGACGTTCTGCAATTCACTCAAAAATGTTGGCAAACTGTTGCAAGTGATTCCCTGAAATGTTTTTCGGTGGAAACAGATGGGTTTTTATCATCGGAAACAGAATTAATCCTCGACGTCTGAACAACTTTTTTTGAAAAAATCCCTAAGCAGCGCGGTCACAATTTCTGCTCAAAATCTGACTTTCTGCAATTCACTCAAAAATGTTGGCAAACTGTTGCAAGTGATCCCCTGAAATGTTTTTCGGTGGAAACAGATGGGTTTTTAGCATTGGAAACAGAATTAGCCCTTGACGTCTGAACAACTTTTTTTGAAAAAATCCCTAAGCTGCGCGGTCACGATTTCTGCTCAAAATCTGACGTTCTGCAATTCACTCAAAAATGTTGGCAAACTGTTGCAAGTGATCCCCTGAAAGATTTTTCGGTGGAAACAGATGGGTTTTTATCATCGGAAACAGAATTAGCCCTCGACGTCTGAACAACTTTTTTTGAAAAAATCCCTAAGCCACAAAATCCCTAAGGTCACAATTTCTGCTCAAAATCTGACGTTCTGCAATTCACTCAAAAATGTTGGCAAACTGTTGCAAGTGATCCCCTGAAATGTTTTTCGGTGGAAACAGATTGGTTTTTATCGTTGGAAACAGAATTAATCCTCGACGTCTGAACAACTTTTTTTGAAAAAATCCCTAAACCGCGCGGTCACAATTTCTGCTCAAAATCTGACGTTCTGCAATTCACTCAAAAATGTTGGCAAACTGTTGCAAGTGATTCCCTGAAATGTTTTTTTGGTGGAAATAGATGGGTTTTTATCATCGGAAACAGAATTAGCCCTTGACGTCTGAACAACTTTTTTTGAAAAAATCCCTAAGCCGCGCGGTCACGATTTCTGCTCAAAATCTGACGTTCTGCACTTCACTCAAAAATGTTGGCAAACTGTTGCAAGTGATCCCCTGAAAGATTTTTCGGTGGAAACAGATGGGTTTTTATCATCGGAAACAGAATTAGCCCTCGACGTCTGAACAACTTTTATTGAAAAAATCCCTAAGCCGCGCGGTCACAATTTCTGCTCAAAATCTGACGTTCTGCAATTCACTCAAAAATGTTGGCAAACTGTTGCAAGTGATTCCCTGAAATGTTTTTCCTTGGAAACAGATGGGTTTTTATCATCGGAAACAGAATTAATCCTCGACGTCTGAACAACTTTTTTTGAAAAAATCCCTAAGCCGCGCGATCACAATTTCTGCTCAAAATCTGACTTTCTGCAATTCACTCAAAAATGTTGGCAAACTGTTGCAAGTGATCCCCTGAAATGTTTTTCGGTGGAAACAGATGGGTTTTTAGCATTGGAAACAGAATTAGCCCTTGACGTCTGAACAACTTTTTTTGAAAAAATCCCTAAGCCGCGCGGTCACGATTTCTGCTCAAAATCTGACGTTCTGCAATTCACTCAAAAATGTTGGCAAACTGTTGCAAGTGATCCCCTGAAAGATTTTTCGGTGGAAACAGATGGGTTTTTATCATCGGAAACAGAATTAGCCCTCGACGTCTGAACAACTTTTTTTGAAAAAATCCCTAAGCCGCGCGGTCACAATTTCTGCTCAAAATCTGACGTTCTGCAATTCACTCAAAAATGTTGGCAAACTGTTGCAAGTGATTCCCTGAAATGTTTTTCGGTGAAAACAGATGGGTTTTTATCATCGGAAACAGAATTTATCCTCGACGTCTGAACAACTTTTTTTGAAAAAATCCCTAAGCCGCGCGGTCACAATTTCTGCTCAAAATCTGACGTTCTGCAATTTACTCAAAAATGTTGGCAAACTGTTGCAAGTGATCCCCTGAAATGTTGTTCGGTGGAAACAGATGGGTTTTTAGCATTGGAAACAGAATTAGCCCTTTACGTCTGAACAACTTTTTTTGAAAAAATCCCTAAGCCGCGCGGTCACGATTTCTGCTCAAAATCTGACGTTCTGCAATTCACTCAAAAATGCTGGCAAACTGTTGCAAGTGATCCCCTGAAATGTTTTTGGGTGGAAACAGATGGGTTTTTATCATCGGAAACAGAATTAGCCCTTGACGTCTGATCAACTTTTTTTGAAAAAATCCCTAAGCCGCGCGGTCACAATTTCTGCTCAAAATCTGACGTTCTGCAATTCACTCAAAAATGTTGGCAAACTGTTGCAAGTGATTCCCTGAAATGTTTTTCGGTGGAAACAGATGGGTTTTTAGCATTGGAAACAGAATTAGCCCTTGACGTCTGAACAACTTTTTTTAAAAAAAATCCCTAAGCCGCGCGGTCACAATTTCTGCTCAAAATCTGACTTTCTGCAATTCACTCAAAAATGTTGGCAAACTGTTGCAAGTGATCCCCTGAAATGTTTTTCGGTGGAAACAGATGGGTTTTTAGCATTGGAAACAGAATTAGCCCTTGATGTCTGAACAACTTTTTTTGAAGAAATCCCTAAACCGCGCGGTCACAATTTCTGCTCAAAATCTGACGTTCTGCAATTCACTCAAAAATGTTGGCAAACTGTTGCAAGTGATTCCCTGAAATGTTTTTCGGTGGAAACAGATGGGTTTTTAGCATTGGAAACAGAATTAGCCCTTGACGTCTGAACAACTTTTTTAAAAAAAAAATCCCTAAGCCGCGCGGTCACAATTTCTGCTCAAAATCTGACTTTCTGCAATTCACTCAAAAATGTTGGCAAACTGTTGCAAGTGATCCCCTGAAATGTTTTTCGTTGGAAACAGATGGGTTTTTAGCATTGGAAACAGAATTAGCCCTTGACGTCTGAACAACTTTTTTTGAAAAAATCCCTAAGCCGCGCGGTCACAATTTCCGCTCAAAATCTGACGTTCTGCAATTCACTCAAAAATGTTGGCAAACTGTTGCAAGTGATTCCCTGAAATGTTTTTCGGTGGAAACAGATGGGTTTTTATCATCGGAAACAGAATTAATCCTCGACGTCTGAACAACTTTTTTTGAAAAAATCCGTAAGCCGCGCGGTCACGATTTCTGCTCAAAATCTGACGTTCTGCAATTCACTCAAAAATGTTGGCAAACTGTTGCAAGTGATCCCCTGAAAGATTTTTCGGTGGAAACAGATGGGTTTTTATCATCGGAAACAGAATTAGCCCTCGACGTCTGAACAACTTTTTTTGAAAAAATCCCTAAGCCACAAAATCCCTAAGGTCACAATTTCTGCTCAAAATCTGACGTTCTGCAATTCACTCAAAAATGTTGGCAAACTGTTGCAAGTGATTCCCTGAAATGTTTTTCGGTGGAAACAGATGGGTTTTTATCATCGGAAACAGAATTAATCCTCGACGTCTGAACAACTTTTTTTGAAAAAATCCCTAAGCCGCGCGGTCACAATTTCTGCTCAAAATCTGACTTTCTGCAATTCACTCAAAAATGTTGGCAAACTGTTGCAAGTGATCCCCTGAAATGTTTTTCGGTGGAAACAGATGGGTTTTTAGCATTGGAAACAGAATTAGCCCTTGACGTCTGAACAACTTTTTTTGAAAAAATCCCTAAGCCGCGCGGTCACGATTTCTGCTCAAAATCTGACGTTCTGCAATTCACTCAAAAATGTTGGCAAACTGTTGCAAGTGATCCCCTGAAAGATTTTTCGGTGGAAACAGATGGGTTTTTATCATCGGAAACAGAATTAGCCCTCGACGTCTGAACAACTTTTTTTGAAAAAATCCCTAAGCCACAAAATCCCTAAGGTCACAATTTCTGCTCAAAATCTGACGTTCTGCAATTCACTCAAAAATGTTGGCAAACTGTTGCAAGTGATCCCCTGAAATGTTTTTCGGTGGAAACAGATTGGTTTTTATCGTTGGAAACAGAATTAATCCTCGACGTCTGAACAACTTTTTTTGAAAAAATCCCTAAGCCGCGCGGTCACAATTTCTGCTCAAAATCTGACTTTCTGCAATTCACTCAAAAATGTTGGCAAACTGTTGCAAGTGATTCCCTGAAATGTTTTTCGGTGGAAACAGATGGGTTTTTATCATCGGAAACAGAATTAATCCTCGACGTCTGAACAACTTTTTTTGAAAAAATCCGTAAGCCGCGCGGTCACGATTTCTGCTCAAAATCTGACGTTCTGCAATTCACTCAAAAATGTTGGCAAACTGTTGCAAGTGATCCCCTGAAAGATTTTTCGGTGGAAACAGATGGGTTTTTATCATCGGAAACAGAATTAGCCCTCGACGTCTGAACAACTTTTTTTGAAAAAATCCCTAAGCCACAAAATCCCTAAGGTCACAATTTCTGCTCAAAATCTGACGTTCTGCAATTCACTCAAAAATGTTGGCAAACTGTTGCAAGTGATTCCCTGAAATGTTTTTCGGTGGAAACAGATGGGTTTTTATCATCGGAAACAGAATTAATCCTCGACGTCTGAACAACTTTTTTTGAAAAAATCCCTAAGCCGCGCGGTCACAATTTCTGCTCAAAATCTGACTTTCTGCAATTCACTCAAAAATGTTGGCAAACTGTTGCAAGTGATCCCCTGAAATGTTTTTCGGTGGAAACAGATGGGTTTTTAGCATTGGAAACAGAATTAGCCCTTGACGTCTGAACAACTTTTTTTGAAAAAATCCCTAAGCCGCGCGGTCACGATTTCTGCTCAAAATCTGACGTTCTGCAATTCACTCAAAAATGTTGGCAAACTGTTGCAAGTGATTCCCTGAAATGTTTTTCGGTGGAAACAGATGGGTTTTTATCATCGGACACAGAATTAGCCCTCGACGTCTGAACAACTTTTTTTGAAAAAATTCCTAAGCCGCGCGGTCACAATTTCTGCTCAAAATCTGACGTTCTGCAATTCACTCAAAAATGTTGGCAAACTGTTGCAAGTGATTCCCTGAAATGTTTTTCGGTGAAAACAGATGGGTTTTTATCATCGGAAACAGAATTTATCCTCGACGTCTGAACAACTTTTTTTGAAAAAATCCCTAAGCCGCGCGGTCACAATTTCTGCTCTAAATCTGACTTTCTGCAATTTACTCAAAAATGTTGGCAAACTGTTGCAAGTGATCCCCTGAAATGTTGTTCGGTGGAAACAGATGGGTTTTTAGCATTGGAAACAGAATTAGCCCTTTACGTCTGAACAACTTTTTTTGAAAAAATCCCTAAGCCGCGCGGTCACGATTTCTGCTCAAAATCTGACGTTCTGCAATTCACTCAAAAATGCTGGCAAACTGTTGCAAGTGATCCCCTGAAATGTTTTTGGGTGGAAACAGATGGGTTTTTATCATCGGAAACAGAATTAGCCCTTGACGTCTGATCAACTTTTTTTGAAAAAATCCCTAAGCCGCGCGGTCACAATTTCTGCTCAAAATCTGACGTTCTGCAATTCACTCAAAAATGTTGGCAAACTGTTGCAAGTGATTCCCTGAAATGTTTTTCGGTGGAAACAGATGGGTTTTTAGCATTGGAAACAGAATTAGCCCTTGACGTCTGAACAACTTTTTTTTAAAAAAATCCCTAAGCCGCGCGGTCACAATTTCTGCTCAAAATCTGACTTTCTGCAATTCACTCAAAAATGTTGGCAAACTGTTGCAAGTGATCCCCTGAAATGTTTTTCGGTGGAAACAGATGGGTTTTTAGCATTGGAAACAGAATTAGCCCTTGATGTCTGAACAACTTTTTTTGAAGAAATCCCTAAACCGCGCGGTCACAATTTCTGCTCAAAATCTGACGTTCTGCAATTCACTCAAAAATGTTGGCAAACTGTTGCAAGTGATTCCCTGAAATGTTTTTCGGTGGAAACAGATGGGTTTTTAGCATTGGAAACAGAATTAGCCCTTGACGTCTGAACAACTTTTTTTAAAAAAAAATCCCTAAGCCGCGCGGTCACAATTTCTGCTCAAAATCTGACTTTCTGCAATTCACTCAAAAATGTTGGCAAACTGTTGCAAGTGATCCCCTGAAATGTTTTTCGTTGGAAACAGATGGGTTTTTAGCATTGGAAACAGAATTAGCCCTTGACGTCTGAACAACTTTTTTTGAAAAAATCCCTAAGCCGCGCGGTCACAATTTCCGCTCAAAATCTGACGTTCTGCAATTCACTCAAAAATGTTGGCAAACTGTTGCAAGTGATTCCCTGAAATGTTTTTCGGTGGAAACAGATGGGTTTTTATCATCGGAAACAGAATTAATCCTCGACGTCTGAACAACTTTTTTTGAAAAAATCCGTAAGCCGCGCGGTCACGATTTCTGCTCAAAATCTGACGTTCTGCAATTCACTCAAAAATGTTGGCAAACTGTTGCGAGTGATCCCCTGAAAGGTTTATCGGTGGAAACAGATGGGTTTTTATCATCGGAAACAGAATTAGCCCTCGACGTCTGAACAACTTTTTTTGAAAAAATCCCTAAGCCACAAAATCCCTAAGGTCACAATTTCTGCTCAAAATCTGACGTTCTGCAATTCACTCAAAAATGTTGGCAAACTGTTGCAAGTGATTCCCTGAAATGTTTTTCGGTGGAAACAGATGGGTTTTTATCATCGGAAACAGAATTAATCCTCGACGTCTGAACAACTTTTTTTGAAAAAATCCCTAAACCGCGCGGTCACAATTTCTGCTCAAAATCTGACTTTCTGCAATTCACTCAAAAATGTTGGCAAACTGTTGCAAGTGATCCCCTGAAATGTTTTTCGGTGGAAACAGATGGGTTTTTAGCATTGGAAACAGAATTAGCCCTTGACGTCTGAACAACTTTTTTTGAAAAAATCCCTAAGCCGCGCGGTCACGATTTCTGCTCAAAATCTGACGTTCTGCAATTCACTCAAAAATGTTGGCAAACTGTTGCAAGTGATCCCCTGAAAGATTTTTCGGTGGAAACAGATGGGTTTTTATCATCGGAAACAGAATTAGCCCTCGACGTCTGAACAACTTTTTTTGAAAAAATCCCTAAGCCACAAAATCCCTAAGGTCACAATTTCTGCTCAAAATCTGACGTTCTGCAATTCACTCAAAAATGTTGGCAAACTGTTGCAAGTGATCCCCTGAAATGTTTTTCGGTGGAAACAGATGGGTTTTTATCATCGGAAACAGAATTAATCCTCGACGTCTGAACAACTTTTTTTGAAAAAATCCCTAAGCCGCGCGGTCACAATTTCTGCTCAAAATCTGACTTTCTGCAATTCACTCAAAAATGTTGGCAAACTGTTGCAAGTGATCCCCTGAAATGTTTTTCGGTGGAAACAGATGGGTTTTTAGCATTGGAAACAGAATTAGCCCTTGACGTCTGAACAACTTTTTTTGAAAAAATCCCTAAGCCGCGCGGTCACGATTTCTGCTCAAAATCTGACGTTCTGCAATTCACTCAAAAATGTTGGCAAACTGTTGCAAGTGATCCCCTGAAAGATTTTTCGGTGGAAACAGATGGGTTTTTATCATCGGAAACAGAATTAGCCCTCGACGTCTGAACAACTTTTTTTGAAAAAATCCCTAAGCCACAAAATCCCTAAGGTCACAATTTCTGCTCAAAATCTGACGTTCTGCAATTCACTCAAAAATGTTGGCAAACTGTTGCAAGTGATCCCCTGAAATGTTTTTCGGTGGAAACAGATTGGTTTTTATCGTTGGAAACAGAATTAATCCTCGACGTCTGAACAACTTTTTTTGAAAAAATCCCTAAGCCGCGCGGTCACAATTTCTGCTCAAAATCTGACTTTCTGCAATTCACTCAAAAATGTTGGCAAACTGTTGCAAGTGATCCCCTGAAATGTTTTTGGGTGGAAACAGATGGGTTTTTATCATCGGAAACAGAATTAGCCCTCGACGTCTGAACAACTTTTTTTGAAAAAATTCCTAAACCGCGCGGTCACAATTTCTGCTCAAAATCTGACGTTCTGCAATTCACTCAAAAATGTTGGCAAACTGTTGCAAGTGATTCCCTGAAATGTTTTTCGGTGGAAACAGATGGGTTTTTATCATCGGAAACAGAATTAATCCTCGACGTCTGAACAACTTTTTTTGAAAAAATCCCTAAGCCGCGCGGTCACAATTTCTGCTCAAAATCTGACTTTCTGCAATTCACTCAAAAATGTTGGCAAACTGTTGCAAGTGATCCCCTGAAATGTTTTTCGGTGGAAACAGATGGGTTTTTAGCATTGGAAACAGAATTAGCCCTTGACGTCTGAACAACTTTTTTTGAAAAAATCCCTAAGCCGCGCGGTCACGATTTCTGCTCAAAATCTGACGTTCTGCAATTCACTCAAAAATGTTGGCAAACTGTTGCAAGTGATCCCCTGAAAGATTTTTCGGTGGAAACAGATGGGTTTTTATCATCGGAAACAGAATTAGCCCTCGACGTCTGAACAACTTTTTTTGAAAAAATCCCTAAGCCACAAAATCCCTAAGGTCACAATTTCTGCTCAAAATCTGACGTTCTGCAATTCACTCAAAAATGTTGGCAAACTGTTGCAAGTGATCCCCTGAAATGTTTTTCGGTGGAAACAGATTGGTTTTTATCGTTGGAAACAGAATTAATCCTCGACGTCTGAACAACTTTTTTTGAAAAAATCCCTAAGCCGCGCGGTCACAATTTCTGCTCAAAATCTGACTTTCTGCAATTCACTCAAAAATGTTGGCAAACTGTTGCAAGTGATCCCCTGAAATGTTTTTGGGTGGAAACAGATGGGTTTTTATCATCGGAAACAGAATTAGCCCTCGACGTCTGAACAACTTTTTTTGAAAAAATTCCTAAACCGCGCGGTCACAATTTCTGCTCAAAATCTGACGTTCTGCAATTCACTCAAAAATGTTGGCAAACTGTTGCAAGTGATTCCCTGAAATGTTTTTTGGTGGAAACAGATGGGTTTTTATCATCGGAAACAGAATTAGCGCTTGACGTCTGAACAACTTTTTTTGAAAAAATCCCTAAGCCGCGCGGTCACGATTTCTGCTCAAAATCTGACGTTCTGCAATTCACTCAAAAATGTTGGCAAACTGTTGCAAGTGATTCCTTAAATGTTTTTTGGTGGAAACAGATGGGTTTTTATCATCGGAAACAGAATTAGCGCTTGACGTCTGAACAACTTTTTTTGAAAAAATCCCTAAGCCGCGCGGTCACAATTTCTGCTCAAAATCTGACGTTCTGCAATTCACTCAAAAATGTTGGCAAACTGTTGCAAGTGATTCCCTGAAATGTTTTTTGGTGGAAACAGATGGGTTTTTATCATCGGAAACAGAATTAGCGCTTGACGTCTGAACAACTTTTTTTGAAAAAATCCCTAAGCCGCGCGGTCACGATTTCTGCTCAAAATCTGACGTTCTGCAATTCACTCAAAAATGTTGGCAAACTGTTGCAAGTGATCCCCTGAAATGTTTTTCGGTGGAAACAGATGGGTTTTTAGCATTGGAAACAGAATTAGCCCTTAACGTCTGAACAACTTTTTTTGAAAAAATCCCTAAGCCGCGCGGTCACGATTTCTGCTCAAAATCTGACGTTCTGCAATTCACTCAAAAATGTTGGCAAACTGTTGCAAGTGATCCCCTGAAAGATTTTTCGGTGGAAACAGATGGGTTTTTATCATCGGAAACAGAATTAGCCCTCGACGTCTGAACAACTTTTTTTGAAAAAATCCCTAAGCCACAAAATCCCTAAGGTCACAATTTCTGCTAAAAATCTGACGTTCTGCAATTCACTCAAAAATGTTGGCAAACTGTTGCAAGTGATCCCCTGAAATGTTTTTCGGTGGAAACAGATTGGTTTTTATCGTTGGAAACAGAATTAATCCTCGACGTCTGAACAACTTTTTTTGAAAAAATCCCTAAACCGCGCGGTCACAATTTTTGCTCAAAATCTGACGTTCTGCAATTCACTCAAAAATGTTGGCAAACTGTTGCAAGTGATTCCCTGAAATGTTTTTTTGGTGGAAATAGATGGGTTTTTATCATCGGAAACAGAATTAGCGCTTGACGTCTGAACAACTTTTTTTGAAAAAATCCCTAAGCCGCGCGGTCACGATTTCTGCTCAAAATCTGACGTTCTGCAATTCACTCAAAAATGTTGGCAAACTGTTGCAAGTGATCCCCTGAAAGATTTTTCGGTGGAAACAGATGGGTTTTTATCATCGGAAACAGAATTAGCCCTCGACGTCCGAACAACTTTTATTGAAAAAATCCCTAAGCCGCGCGGTCACAATTTCTGCTCAAAATCTGACGTTCTGCAATTCACTCAAAAATGTTGGCAAACTGTTGCAAGTGATTCCCTGAAATGTTTTTCCTTGGAAACAGATGGGTTTTTATCATCGGAAACAGAATTAATCCTCGACGTCTGAACAACTTTTTTTGAAAAAATCCCTAAGCCGCGCGGTCACGATTTCTGCTCAAAATCTGACGTTCTGCAATTCACTCAAAAATGTTGGCAAACTGTTGCAAGTGATCCCCTGAAAGATTTTTCGGTGGAAACAGATGGGTTTTTATCATCGGAAACAGAATTAGCCCTCGACGTCTGAACAACTTTTTTTGAAAAAATCCCTAAGCCGCGCGGTCACAATTTCTGCTCAAAATCTGACGTTCTGCAATTCACTCAAAAATGTTGGCAAACTGTTGCAAGTGATTCCCTGAAATGTTTTTCGGTGAAAACAGATGGGTTTTTATCATCGGAAACAGAATTAATCCTCGACGTCTGAACAACCTTTTTTGAAAAAATCCCTAAGCCGCGCGGTCACAATTTCTGCTAAAAATCTGACGTTCTGCAATTTACTCAAAAATGTTGGCAAACTGTTGCAAGTGATCCCCTGAAATGTTGTTCGGTGGAAACAGATGGGTTTTTAGCATTGGAAACAGAATTAGCCCTTTACGTCTGAACAACTTTTTTTGAAAAAATCCCTAAGCCGCGCGGTCACAATTTCTGCTCAAAATCTGACGTTCTGCAATTCACTCAAAAATGTTGGCAAACTGTTGCAAGTGATTCCCTGAAATGTTTTTCGGTGGAAACAGATGGGTTTTTAGCATTGGAAACAGAATTAGCCCTTGACGTCTGAACACCTTTTTTTAAAAAAAATCCCTAAGCCGCGCGGTCACAATTTCTGCTCAAAATCTGACTTTCTGCAATTCACTCAAAAATGTTGGCAAACTGTTGCAAGTGATCCCCTGAAATGTTTTTCGGTGGAAACAGATGGGTTTTTAGCATTGGAAACAGAATTAGCCCTTGACGTCTGAACAACTTTTTTTGAAAAAATCCCTAAACCGCGCGGTCACAATTTCCGCTCAAAATCTGACGTTCTGCAATTCACTCAAAAATGTTGGCAAACTGTTGCAAGCGATTCCCTGAAATGTTTTTCGGTGGAAACAGATGGGTTTTTAGCATTGGAAACAGAATTAATCCTCGACGTCTGAAAAACTTTTTTTTAAAAAAATCCCTAAGCCGCGCGGTCACGATTTCTGCTCAAAATCTGACGTTCTGCAATTCACTCAAAAATGTTGGCAAACTGTTGCAAGTGATCCCCTGAAAGATTTTTCGGTGGAAACAGATGGGTTTTTATCATCGGAAACAGAATTAGCCCTCGACGTCTGAACAACTTTTTTTGAAAAAATCCCTAAGCCGCGCGGTCACAATTTCTGCTCAAAATCTGACGTTCTGCAATTCACTCAAAAATGTTGGCAAACTGTTGCAAGTGATTCCCTGAAATGTTTTTCGGTGAAAACAGATGGGTTTTTATCATCGGAAACAGAATTAATCCTCGACGTCTGAACAACTTTTTTTGAAAAAATCCCTAAGCCGCGCGGTCACAATTTCTGCTAAAAATCTGACGTTCTGCAATTTACTCAAAAATGTTGGCAAACTGTTGCAAGTGATCCCCTGAAATGTTGTTCGGTGGAAACAGATGGGTTTTTAGCATTGGAAACAGAATTAGCCCTTTACGTCTGAACAACTTTTTTTGAAAAAATCCCTAAGCCGCGCGGTCACGATTTCTGCTCAAAATCTGACGTTCTGCAATTCACTCAAAAATGCTGGCAAACTGTTGCAAGTGATCCCCTGAAATGTTTTTGGGTGGAAACAGATGGGTTTTTATCATCGGAAACAGAATTAGCCCTTGACGTCTGATCAACTTTTTTTGAAAAAATCCCTAAGCCGCGCGGTCACAATTTCTGCTCAAAATCTGACGTTCTGCAATTCACTCAAAAATGTTGGCAAACTGTTGCAAGTGATTCCCTGAAATGTTTTTCGGTGGAAACAGATGGGTTTTTAGCATTGGAAACAGAATTAGCCCTTGACGTCTGAACAACTTTTTTTAAAAAAAATCCCTAAGCCGCGCGGTCACAATTTCTGCTCAAAATCTGACTTTCTGCAATTCACTCAAAAATGTTGGCAAACTGTTGCAAGTGATCCCCTGAAATGTTTTTCGGTGGAAACAGATGGGTTTTTAGCATTGGAAACAGAATTAGCCCTTGATGTCTGAACAACTTTTTTTGAAAAAATCCCTAAACCGCGCGGTCACAATTTCTGCTCAAAATCTGACGTTCTGCAATTCACTCAAAAATGTTGGCAAACTGTTGCAAGTGATTCCCTGAAATGTTTTTCGGTGGAAACAGATGGGTTTTTAGCATTGGAAACAGAATTAGCCCTTGACGTCTGAACAACTTTTTTTTAAAAAAATCCCTAAGCCGCGCGGTCACAATTTCTGCTCAAAATCTGACTTTCTGCAATTCACTCAAAAATGTTGGCAAACTGTTGCAAGTGATCCCCTGAAATGTTTTTCGGTGGAAACAGATGGGTTTTTAGCATTGGAAACAGAATTAGCCCTTGACGTCTGAACAACTTTTTTTGAAAAAATCCCTAAGCCGCGCGGTCACAATTTCCGCTCAAACTCTGACGTTCTGCAATTCACTCAAAAATGTTGGCAAACTGTTGCAAGTGATTCCCTGAAATGTTTTTCGGTGGAAACAGATGGGTTTTTAGCATTGGAAACAGAATTAGCCCTTGACGTCTGAACAACTTTTTTTAAAAAAAATCCCTAAGCCGCGCGGTCACAATTTCTGCTCAAAATCTGACTTTCTGCAATTCACTCAAAAATGTTGGCAAACTGTTGCAAGTGATCCCCTGAAATGTTTTTCGGTGGAAACAGATGGGTTTTTAGCATTGGAAACAGAATTAGCCCTTGATGTCTGAACAACTTTTTTTGAAAAAATCCCTAAACCGCGCGGTCACAATTTCTGCTCAAAATCTGACGTTCTGCAATTCACTCAAAAATGTTGGCAAACTGTTGCAAGTGATTCCCTGAAATGTTTTTCGGTGGAAACAGATGGGTTTTTAGCATTGGAAACAGAATTAGCCCTTGACGTCTGAACAACTTTTTTTTAAAAAAATCCCTAAGCCGCGCGGTCACAATTTCTGCTCAAAATCTGACTTTCTGCAATTCACTCAAAAATGTTGGCAAACTGTTGCAAGTGATCCCCTGAAATGTTTTTCGGTGGAAACAGATGGGTTTTTAGCATTGGAAACAGAATTAGCCCTTGACGTCTGAACAACTTTTTTTGAAAAAATCCCTAAGCCGCGCGGTCACAATTTCCGCTCAAACTCTGACGTTCTGCAATTCACTCAAAAATGTTGGCAAACTGTTGCAAGTGATTCCCTGAAATGTTTTTCGGTGGAAACAGATGGGTTTTTATCATCGGAAACAGAATTAATCCTCGACGTCTGAACAACTTTTTTTGAAAAAATCCCTAAGCCGCGCGGTCACAATTTCTGCTCAAAATCTGACTTTCTGCAATTCACTCAAAAATGTTGGCAAACTGTTGCAAGTGATCCCCTGAAATGTTTTTCGGTGGAAACAGATGGGTTTTTAGCATTGGAAACAGAATTAGCCCTTGACGTCTGAACAACTTTTTTTGAAAAAATCCCTAAGCCGCGCGGTCACAATTTCCGCTCAAACTCTGACGTTCTGCAATTCACTCAAAAATGTTGGCAAACTGTTGCAAGTGATTCCCTGAAATGTTTTTCGGTGGAAACAGATGGGTTTTTATCATCGGAAACAGAATTAATCCTCGACGTCTGAACAACTTTTTTTGAAAAAATCCCTAAGCCGCGCGGTCACAATTTCTGCTCAAAATCTGACTTTCTGCAATTCACTCAAAAATGTTGGCAAACTGTTGCAAGTGATCCCCTGAAATGTTTTTCGGTGGAAACAGATGGGTTTTTAGCATTGGAAACAGAATTAGCCCTTGACGTCTGAACAACTTTTTTTGAAAAAATCCCTAAGCCGCGCGGTCACGATTTCTGCTCAAAATCTGACGTTCTGCAATTCACTCAAAAATGTTGGCAAACTGTTGCAAGTGATCCCCTGAAAGATTTTTCGGTGGAAACAGATGGGTTTTTATCATCGGAAACAGAATTAGCCCTCGACGTCTGAACAACTTTTTTTGAAAAAATCCCTAAGCCACAAAATCCCTAAGGTCACAATTTCTGCTCAAAATCTGACGTTCTGCAATTCACTCAAAAATGTTGGCAAACTGTTGCAAGTGATCCCCTGAAATGTTTTTTGGTGGAAACAGATGGGTTTTTATCATCGGAAACAGAATTAGCCCTTAACGTCTGAACAACTTTTTTTGAAAAAATCCCTAAGCCGCGCGGTCACGATTTCTGCTCAAAATCTGACGTTCTGCAATTCACTCAAAAATGTTGGCAAACTGTTGCAAGTGATCCCCTGAAAGGTTTTTCGGTGGAAACAGATGGGTTTTTATCATCGGAAACAGAATTAGCCCTCGACGTCTGAACAACTTTTTTTGAAAAAATCCCTAAGCCACAAAATCCCTAAGGTCACAATTTCTGCTCAAAATCTGACGTTCTGCAATTCACTCAAAAATGTTGGCAAACTGTTGCAAGTGATCCCCTGAAATGTTTTTCGGTGGAAACAGATTGGTTTTTATCGTTGGAAACAGAATTAATCCTCGACGTCTGAACAACTTTTTTTGAAAAAATCCCTAAGCCAGAAAATCCCTAAGGTCACAATTTCTGCTCAAAATCTGACGTTCTGCAATTCACTCAAAAATGTTGGCAAACTGTTGCAAGTGATTCCCTGAAATGTTTTTTGGTGGAAACAGATGGGTTTTTATCATCGGAAACAGAATTAATCCTCGACGTCTGAACAACTTTTTTTGAAAAAATCCCTAAGCAGCGCGGTCACAATTTCTGCTCAAAATCTGACTTTCTGCAATTCACTCAAAAATGTTGGCAAACTGTTGCAAGTGATCCCCTGAAATGTTTTTCGGTGGAAACAGATGGGTTTTTAGCATTGGAAACAGAATTAGCCCTTGACGTCTGAACAACTTTTTTTGAAAAAATCCCTAAGCCGCGCGGTCACGATTTCTGCTCAAAATCTGACGTTCTGCAATTCACTCAAAAATGTTGGCAAACTGTTGCAAGTGATCCCCTGAAAGATTTTTTGGTGGAAACAGATGGGTTTTTATCATCGGAAACAGAATTAGCCCTCGACGTCTGAACAACTTTTTTTGAAAAAATCCCTAAGCCACAAAATCCCTAAGGTCACAATTTCTGCTCAAAATCTGACGTTCTGCAATTCACTCAAAAATGTTGGCAAACTGTTGCAAGTGATCCCCTGAAATGTTTTTCGGTGGAAACAGATTGGTTTTTATCGTTGGAAACAGAATTAATCCTCGACGTCTGAACAACTTTTTTTGAAAAAATCCCTAAACCGCGCGGTCACAATTTCTGCTCAAAATCTGACGTTCTGCAATTCACTCAAAAATGTTGGCAAACTGTTGCAAGTGATTCCCTGAAATGTTTTTTTGGTGGAAATAGATGGGTTTTTATCATCGGAAACAGAATTAGCGCTTGACGTCTGAACAACTTTTTTTGAAAAAATCCCTAAGCCGCGCGGTCACGATTTCTGCTCAAAATCTGACGTTCTGCAATTCACTCAAAAATGTTGGCAAACTGTTGCAAGTGATCCCCTGAAAGATTTTTCGGTGGAAACAGATGGGTTTTTATCATCGGAAACAGAATTAGCCCTCGACGTCTGAACAACTTTTATTGAAAAAATCCCTAAGCCGCGCGGTCACAATTTCTGCTCAAAATCTGACGTTCTGCAATTCACTCAAAAATGTTGGCAAACTGTTGCAAGTGATTCCCTGAAATGTTTTTCCTTGGAAACAGATGGGTTTTTATCATCGGAAACAGAATTAATCCTCGACGTCTGAACAACTTTTTTTGAAAAAATCCCTAAGCCGCGCGATCACGATTTCTGCTCAAAATCTGACTTTCTGCAATTCACTCAAAAATGTTGGCAAACTGTTGCAAGTAATCCCCTGAAATGTTTTTCGGTGGAAACAGATGGGTTTTTAGCATTGGAAACAGAATTAGCCCTTGACGTCTGAACAACTTTTTTTGAAAAAATCCCTAAGCCGCGCGGTCACGATTTCTGCTCAAAATCTGACGTTCTGCAATTCACTCAAAAATGTTGGCAAACTGTTGCAAGTGATCCCCTGAAAGATTTTTCGGTGGAAACAGATGGGTTTTTATCATCGGAAACAGAATTAGCCCTCGACGTCTGAACAACTTTTTTTGAAAAAATCCCTAAGCCGCGCGGTCACAATTTCTGCTCAAAATCTGACGTTCTGCAATTCTCTCAAAAATGTTGGCAAACTGTTGCAAGTGATTCCCTGAAATGTTTTTCGGTGAAAACAGATGGGTTTTTATCATCGGAAACAGAATTAATCCTCGACGTCTGAACAACTTTTTTTGAAAAAATCCCTAAGCCGCGCGGTCACAATTTCTGCTCTAAATCTGACTTTCTGCAATTTACTCAAAAATGTTGGCAAACTGTTGCAAGTGATCCCCTGAAATATTGTTCGGTGGAAACAGATGGGTTTTTAGCATTGGAAACAGAATTAGCCCTTTACGTCTGAACAACTTTTTTTGAAAAAATCCCTAAGCCGCGCGGTCACGATTTCTGCTCAAAATCTGACGTTCTGCAATTCACTCAAAAATGCTGGCAAACTGTTGCAAGTGATCCCCTGAAATGTTTTTGGGTGGAAACAGATGGGTTTTTATCATCGGAAACAGAATTAGCCCTTGACGTCTGATCAACTTTTTTTGAAAAAATCCCTAAGCCGCGCGGTCACAATTTCTGCTCAAAATCTGACGTTCTGCAATTCACTCAAAAATGTTGGCAAACTGTTGCAAGTGATTCCCTGAAATGTTTTTCGGTGGAAACAGATGGGTTTTTAGCATTGGAAACAGAATTAGCCCTTGACGTCTGAACAACTTTTTTTAAAAAAAATCCCTAAGCCGCGCGGTCACAATTTCTGCTCAAAATCTGACGTTCTGCAATTCACTCAAAAATGTTGGCAAACTGTTGCAAGTGATCCCCTGAAATGTTTTTCGGTGGAAACAGATGGGTTTTTAGCATTGGAAACAGAATTAGCCCTTGATGTCTGAACAACTTTTTTTGAAAAAATCCCTAAACCGCGCGGTCACAATTTCTGCTCAAAATCTGACGTTCTGCAATTCACTCAAAAATGTTGGCAAACTGTTGCAAGTGATTCCCTGAAATGTTTTTCGGTGGAAACAGATGGGTTTTTAGCATTGGAAACAGAATTAGCCCTTGACGTCTGAACAACTTTTTTTTAAAAAAATCCCTAAGCCGCACGGTCACAATTTCTGCTCAAAATCTGACTTTCTGCAATTCACTCAAAAATGTTGGCAAACTGTTGCAAGTGATCCCCTGAAATGTTTTTCGGTGGAAACAGATGGGTTTTTAGCATTGGAAACAGAATTAGCCCTTGACGTCTGAACAACTTTTTTTGAAAAAATCCCTAAGCCGCGCGGTCACAATTTCCGCTGAAAATCTGACGTTCTGCAATTCACTCAAAAATGTTGGCAAACTGTTGCAAGTGATCCCCTGAAAGATTTTTCGGTGGAAACAGATGGGTTTTTATCATCGGAAACAGAATTAGCCCTCGACGTCTGAACAACTTTTTTTGAAAAAATCCCTAAGCCGCGCGGTCACAATTTTTGCTCAAAATCTGACGTTCTGCAATTCACTCAAAAATGTTGGCAAACTGTTGCAAGTGATCCCCTGAAATGTTTTTCGGTGGAAACAGATTGGTTTTTATCATTGGAAACAGAATTAGCCCTTGACGTCTGAACAACTTTTTTTGAAAAAATCCCTAAGCCGCGCGGTCACAATTTCCGCTCAAAATCTGACGTTCTGCAATTCACTCAAAAATGTTGGCAAACTGTTGCAAGTGATCCCCTGAAAGATTTTTCGGTGGAAACAGATGGGTTTTTATCATCGGAAACAGAATTAGCCCTCGACGTCTGAACAACTTTTTTTGAAAAAATCCCTAAGCCGCGCGGTCACAATTTTTGCTCAAAATCTGACGTTCTGCAATTCACTCAAAAATGTTGGCAAACTGTTGCGAATGATCCCCTGTAATGTTTTTCAGTGTTAACAGATGGGTTTTTATCATCGGAAACAGAATTAGCCCTCGACGTCTGAACAACTTTTTTTGAAAAAATCCCTAAACCGCGCGGTCACAATTTCTGCTCAAAATCTGACGTTATGCAATTCACTCCAAAATGTTGGCAAACTGTTGCGAGTGATCCCCTGAAATGTTTTTCAGTGGAAACACATGGGTTTTTATCATCGGGAACAGAATTAGCCCTCGACGTCTGAACAACTTTTTTTGAAAAAATCCCTAAGCCACGCGGTCACAATTTCTGCTAAAAATCTGACGTTCTGCAATTCACTCCAAAATGTTGGCAAACTGTTGCAAGTGATCCCCTGAAAGGTTTTTCGGTGGAAACAGATGGGTTTTTATCATCGGAAACAGAATTAGCCCTCGACGTCTGAACAACTTTTTTGAAAAAATCCCTAAGCCGCGCAGTCACAATTTCTGCTAAAAATCTGACGTTCTGCAATTCACTCAAAAATGTTGGCAAACTGTTGCGAGTGATCCCCTGAAATGTTTTTCGGTGGAAACTGATGGGTTTTTATCATCGGAAACAGAATTAGCCCTCGACTTCTGAAGAACTTTTTTTGAAAAAATCCCAAAAGCCGCGCGGTCACAATTTCTGCTCAAAATCTGACCTTCTGCAATTCACTCAAAAATGTTGGCAAACTGTTGCAATTGATCCCCTGAAATGTTTTTCGGTGGAAACAGATGGGTTTTTATCATCGGAAACACAATTAGCCCTCGACGTCTGAACAACTTTTTTTGAAAAAATCCCTGAGCCGCGCGGTCACAATTTCTGCTCAAAATCTGACGTTCTGCAATTCACTCAAAAATGTTGGCAAACTGTTGCAAGTGATCCCCTGAAATGTTGTTCGGTGGAAACAGATGGGTTTTTAGCATTGGAAACAGAATTAGCCCTTTACGTCTGAACAACTTTTTTTGAAAAAATCCCTAAGCCGCGCGGTCACGATTTCTGCTCAAAATCTGACGTTCTGCAATTCACTCAAAAATGCTGGCAAACTGTTGCAAGTGATCCCCTGAAATGTTTTTGGGTGGAAACAGATGGGTTTTTATCATTGGAAACAGAATTAGCCCTTGACGTCTGATCAACTTTTTTTGAAAAAATCCCTAAGCCGCGCGGTCACAATTTCTGCTCAAAATCTGACGTTCTGCAATTCACTCAAAAATGTTGGCAAACTGTTGCAAGTGATTCCCTGAAATGTTTTTCGGTGGAAACAGATGGGTTTTTAGCATTGGAAACAGAATTAGCCCTTGACGTCTGAACAACTTTTTTAAAAAAAAATCCCTAAGCCGCGCGGTCACAATTTCTGCTCAAAATCTGACTTTCTGCAATTCACTCAAAAATGTTGGCAAACTGTTGCAAGTGATCCCCTGAAATGTTTTTCGGTGGAAACAGATGGGTTTTTAGCATTGGAAACAGAATTAGCCCTTGACGTCTGAACAACTTTTTTTGAAAAAATCCCTAAGCCGCGCGGTCACAATTTCCGCTCAAAATCTGACGTTCTGCAATTCACTCAAAAATGTTGGCAAACTGTTGCAAGTGATCCCCTGAAAGATTTTTCGGTGGAAACAGATGGGTTTTTATCATCGGAAACAGAATTAGCCCTCGACGTCTGAACAACTTTTTTTGAAAAAATCCCTAAACCGCGCGGTCACAATTTCTGCTCAAAATCTGACGTTCTGCAATTCACTCAAAAATGTTGGCAAACTGTTGCAAGTGATTCCCTGAAATGTTTTTTTGGTGGAAATAGATGGGTTTTTATCATCGGAAACAGAATTAGCGCTTGACGTCTGAACAACTTTTTTTGAAAAAATCCCTAAGCCGCGCGGTCACGATTTCTGCTCAAAATCTGACGTTCTGCAATTCACTCAAAAATGTTGGCAAACTGTTGCAAGTGATCCCCTGAAAGATTTTTCGGTGGAAACAGATGGGTTTTTATCATCGGAAACAGAATTAGCCCTCGACTTCTGAAGAACTTTTTTTGAAAAAATCCCAAAGCCGCGCGGTCACAATTTCTGCTCAAAATCTGACCTTCTGCAATTCACTCAAAAATGTTGGCAAACTGTTGCAATTGATCCCCTGAAATGTTTTTCGGTGGAAACAGATGGGTTTTTATCATCGGAAACACAATTAGCCCTCGACGTCTGAACAACTTTTTTTGAAAAAATCCCTGAGCCGCGCGGTCACAATTTCTGCTCAAAATCTGACGTTCTGCAATTCACTCAAAAATGTTGGCAAACTGTTGCAAGTGATCCCCTGAAATGTTGTTCGGTGGAAACAGATGGGTTTTTAGCATTGGAAACAGAATTAGCCCTTTACGTCTGAACACCTTTTTTGAAAAAATCCCTAAGCCGCGCGGTCACGATTTCTGCTCAAAATCTGACGTTCTGCAATTCACTCAAAAATGCTGGCAAACTGTTGCAAGTGATCCCCTGAAATATTTTTGGGTGGAAACAGATGGGTTTTTATCATTGGAAACAGAATTAGCCCTTGACGTCTGATCAACTTTTTTTGAAAAAATCCCTAAGCCGCGCGGTCACAATTTCTGCTCAAAATCTGACGTTCTGCAATTCACTCAAAAATGTTGGCAAACTGTTGCAAGTGATTCCCTGAAATGTTTTTCGGTGGAAACAGATGGGTTTTTAGCATTGGAAACAGAATTAGCCCTTGACGTCTGAACAACTTTTTTTAAAAAAAATCCCTAAGCCGCGCGGTCACAATTTCTGCTCAAAATCTGACTTTCTGCAATTCACTCAAAAATGTTGGCAAACTGTTGCAAGTGATCCCCTGAAATGTTTTTCGGTGGAAACAGATGGGTTTTTAGCATTGGAAACAGAATTAGCCCTTGACGTCTGAACAACTTTTTTTGAAAAAATCCCTAAGCCGCGCGGTCACAATTTCCGCTCAAAATCTGACGTTCTGCAATTCACTCAAAAATGTTGGCAAACTGTTGCAAGTGATCCCCTGAAAGATTTTTCGGTGGAAACAGATGGGTTTTTATCATCGGAAACAGAATTAGCCCTCGACGTCTGAACAACTTTTTTTGAAAAAATCCCTAAACCGCGCGGTCACAATTTCTGCTCAAAATCTGACGTTCTGCAATTCACTCAAAAATGTTGGCAAACTGTTGCAAGTGATTCCCTGAAATGTTTTTCGGTGGAAACAGATGGGTTTTTAGCATTGGAAACAGAATTAGCCCTTGACGTCTGAACAACTTTTTTTGAAAAAATCCCTAAGCCGCGCGGTCACAATTTCCGCTCAAAATCTGACGTTCTGCAATTCACTCAAAAATGTTGGCAAACTGTTGCAAGTGATCCCCTGAAAGATTTTTCGGTGGAAACAGATGGGTTTTTATCATCGGAAGCAGAATTAGCCCTCGACGTCTGAACAACTTTTTTTGAAAAAATCCCTAAGCCGCGCGGTCACAATTTTTGCTCAAAATCTGACGTTCTGCAATTCACTCAAAAATGTTGGCAAACTGTTGCAAGTGATCCCCTGAAATGTTTTTCGGTGGAAACAGATTGGTTTTTATCATTGGAAACAGAATTAGCCCTTGACGTCGGAACAACTTTTTTTGAAAAAATCCCTAAGCCGCGCGGTCACAATTTCCGCTCAAAATCTGACGTTCTGCAATTCACTCAAAAATGTTGGCAAACTGTTGCAAGTGATCCCCTGAAAGATTTTTCGGTGGAAACAGATGGGTTTTTATCATCGGAAACAGAATTAGCCCTCGACGTCTGAACAACTTTTTTTGAAAAAATCCCTAAGCCGCGCGGTCACAATTTTTGCTCAAAATCTGACGTTCTGCAATTCACTCAAAAATGTTGGCAAACTGTTGCGAATGATCCCCTGTAATGTTTTTCAGTGTTAACAGATGGGTTTTTATCATCGGAAACAGAATTAGCCCTCGACGTCTGAACAACTTTTTTTGAAAAAATCCCTAAACCGCGCGGTCACAATTTCTGCTCAAAATCTGACGTTCTGCAATTCACTCCAAAATGTTGGCAAACTGTTGCGAGTGATCCCCTGAAATGTTTTTCAGTGGAAACACATGGGTTTTTATCATCGGGAACAGAATTAGCCCTCGACGTCTGAACAACTTTTTTTGAAAAAATCCCTAAGCCACGCGGTCACAATTTCTGCTAAAAATCTGACGTTCTGCAATTCACTCCAAAATGTTGGCAAACTGTTGCAAGTGATCCCCTGAAAGGTTTTTCGGTGGAAACAGATGGGTTTTTATCATCGGAAACAGAATTAGCCCTCGACGTCTGAACAACTTTTTTGAAAAAATCCCTAAGCCGCGCAGTCACAATTTCTGCTAAAAATCTGACGTTCTGCAATTCACTCAAAAATGTTGGCAAACTGTTGCGAGTGATCCCCTGAAATGTTTTTCGGTGGAAACTGATGGGTTTTTATCATCGGAAACAGAATTAGCCCTCGACTTCTGAAGAACTTTTTTTGAAAAAATCCCAAAGCCGCGCGGTCACAATTTCTGCTCAAAATCTGACCTTCTGCAATTCACTCAAAAATGTTGGCAAACTGTTGCAATTGATCCCCTGAAATGTTTTTCGGTGGAAACAGATGGGTTTTTATCATCGGAAACACAATTAGCCCTCGACGTCTGAACAACTTTTTTTGAAAAAATCCCTGAGCCGCGCGGTCACAATTTCTGCTCAAAATCTGACGTTCTGCAATTCACTCAAAAATGTTGGCAAACTGTTGCAAGTGATCCCCTGAAATGTTGTTCGGTGGAAACAGATGGGTTTTTAGCATTGGAAACAGAATTAGCCCTTTACGTCTGAACAACTTTTTTTGAAAAAATCCCTAAGCCGCGCGGTCACGATTTCTGCTCAAAATCTGACGTTCTGCAATTCACTCAAAAATGCTGGCAAACTGTTGCAAGTGATCCCCTGAAATGTTTTTGGGTGGAAACAGATGGGTTTTTATCATTGGAAACAGAATTAGCCCTTGACGTCTGATCAACTTTTTTTGAAAAAATCCCTAAGCCGCGCGGTCACAATTTCTGCTCAAAATCTGACGTTCTGCAATTCACTCAAAAATGTTGGCAAACTGTTGCAAGTGATTCCCTGAAATGTTTTTCGGTGGAAACAGATGGGTTTTTAGCATTGGAAACAGAATTAGCCCTTGACGTCTGAACAACTTTTTTAAAAAAAAATCCCTAAGCCGCGCGGTCACAATTTCTGCTCAAAATCTGACTTTCTGCAATTCACTCAAAAATGTTGGCAAACTGTTGCAAGTGATCCCCTGAAATGTTTTTCGGTGGAAACAGATGGGTTTTTAGCATTGGAAACAGAATTAGCCCTTGACGTCTGAACAACTTTTTTTGAAAAAATCCCTAAGCCGCGCGGTCACAATTTCCGCTCAAAATCTGACGTTCTGCAATTCACTCAAAAATGTTGGCAAACTGTTGCAAGTGATCCCCTGAAATGTTTTTCGGTGGAAACAGATGGGTTTTTAGCATTGGAAACAGAATTAGCCCTCGACGTCTGAACAACTTTTTTTGAAAAAATCCCTAAACCGCGCGGTCACAATTTCTGCTCAAAATCTGACGTTCTGCAATTCACTCAAAAATGTTGGCAAACTGTTGCAAGTGATTCCCTGAAATGTTTTTTTGGTGGAAACTGATGGGTTTTTATCATCGGAAACAGAATTAGCCCTCGACTTCTGAAGAACTTTTTTTGAAAAAATCCCAAAGCCGCGCGGTCACAATTTCTGCTCAAAATCTGACCTTCTGCAATTCACTCAAAAATGTTGGCAAACTGTTGCAAGTGATCCCCTGAAATGTTTTTCAGTGGAAACAGATGGGTTTTTATCATCGGAAACAGAATTAGCCCTCGACGTCTGAACAACTTTTTTTGAAAAAATCCCTGAGCCGCGCGGTCACAATTTCTGCTCAAAATCTGACCTTCTGCAATTCACTCAAAAATGTTGGCAAACTGTTGCAATTGATCCCCTGAAATGTTGTTCGGTGGAAACAGATGGGTTTTTAGCATTGGAAACAGAATTAGCCCTTTACGTCTGAACAACTTTTTTTGAAAAAATCCCTGAGCCGCGCGGTCACAATTTCTGCTCAAAATCTGACGTTCTGCAATTCACTCAAAAATGCTGGCAAACTGTTGCAAGTGATCCCCTGAAATGTTTTTGGGTGGAAACAGATGGGTTTTTAGCATTGGAAACAGAATTAGCCCTTTACGTCTGAACAACTTTTTTTGAAAAAATCCCTAAGCCGCGCGGTCACAATTTCTGCTCAAAATCTGACGTTCTGCAATTCACTCAAAAATGTTGGCAAACTGTTGCAAGTGATTCCCTGAAATGTTTTTCGGTGGAAACAGATGGGTTTTTAGCATTGGAAACAGAATTAGCCCTTGACGTCTGAACAACTTTTTTTGAAAAAATCCCTAAGCCGCGCGGTCACAATTTCTGCTCAAAATCTGACTTTCTGCAATTCACTCAAAAATGTTGGCAAACTGTTGCAAGTGATCCCCTGAAATGTTTTTCGGTGGAAACAGATGGGTTTTTAGCATTGGAAACAGAATTAGCCCTTGACGTCTGAACAACTTTTTTTAAAAAAAATCCCTAAGCCGCGCGGTCACAATTTCTGCTCAAAATCTGACTTTCTGCAATTCACTCAAAAATGTTGGCAAACTGTTGCAAGTGATCCCCTGAAATGTTTTTCGGTGGAAACAGATGGGTTTTTAGCATTGGAAACAGAATTAGCCCTTGACGTCTGAACAACTTTTTTTGAAAAAATCCCTAAGCCGCGCGGTCACAATTTCCGCTCAAAATCTGACGTTCTGCAATTCACTCAAAAATGTTGGCAAACTGTTGCAAGTGATCCCCTGAAAGATTTTTCGGTGGAAACAGATGGGTTTTTATCATCGGAAACAGAATTAGCCCTCGACGTCTGAACAACTTTTTTTGAAAAAATCCCTAAACCGCGCGGTCACAATTTCTGCTCAAAATCTGACGTTCTGCAATTCACTCAAAAATGTTGGCAAACTGTTGCAAGTGATTCCCTGAAATGTTTTTTTGGTGGAAACAGATGGGTTTTTATCATCGGAAACAGAATTAGCGCTTGACGTCTGAACAACTTTTTTTGAAAAAATCCCTAAGCCGCGCGGTCACGATTTCTGCTCAAAATCTGACGTTCTGCAATTCACTCAAAAATGTTGGCAAACTGTTGCAAGTGATCCCCTGAAAGATTTTTCGGTGGAAACAGATGGGTTTTTATCATCGGAAACAGAATTAGCCCTCGACGTCTGAACAACTTTTATTGAAAAAATCCCTAAGCCGCGCGGTCACAATTTCTGCTCAAAATCTGACGTTCTGCAATTCACTCAAAAATGTTGGCAAACTGTTGCAAGTGATTCCCTGAAATGTTTTTCCTTGGAAACAGATGGGTTTTTATCATCGGAAACAGAATTAATCCTCGACGTCTGAACAACTTTTTTTGAAAAAATCCCTAAGCCGCGCGATCACAATTTCTGCTCAAAATCTGACTTTCTGCAATTCACTCAAAAATGCTGGCAAACTGTTGCAAGTAATCCCCTGAAATGTTTTTCGGTGGAAACAGATGGGTTTTTAGTATTGGAAACAGAATTAGCCCTTGACGTCTGAACAACTTTTTTTGAAAAAATCCCTAAGCCGCGCGGTCACGATTTCTGCTCAAAATCTGACGTTCTGCAATTCACTCAAAAATGTTGGCAAACTGTTGCAAGTGATCCCCTGAAAGATTTTTCGGTGGAAACAGATGGGTTTTTATCATCGGAAACAGAATTAGCCCTTGACGTCTGAACAACTTTTTTTGAAAAAATCCCTAAGCCGCGCGGTCACAATTTCTGCTCAAAATCTGACGTTCTGCAATTCACTCAAAAATGTTGGCAAACTGTTGCAAGTGATTCCCTGAAATGTTTTTCGGTGAAAACAGATGGGTTTTTATCATCGGAAACAGAATTAATCCTCGACGTCTGAACAACTTTTTTTGAAAAAATCCCTAAGCCGCGCGGTCACAATTTCCGCTCAAAATCTGACGTTCTGCAATTCACTCAAAAATGTTGGCAAACTGTTGCAAGTGATCCCCTGAAAGATTTTTCGGTGGAAACAGATGGGTTTTTATCATCGGAAACAGAATTAGCCCTCGACGTCTGAACAACTTTTTTTGAAAAAATCCCTAAACCGCGCGGTCACAATTTCTGCTCAAAATCTGACGTTCTGCAATTCACTCAAAAATGTTGGCAAACTGTTGCAAGTGATTCCCTGAAATGTTTTTTTGGTGGAAATAGATGGGTTTTTATCATCGGAAACAGAATTAGCGCTTGACGTCTGAACAACTTTTTTTGAAAAAATCCCTAAGCCGCGCGGTCACGATTTCTGCTCAAAATCTGACGTTCTGCAATTCACTCAAAAATGTTGGCAAACTGTTGCAAGTGATCCCCTGAAAGATTTTTCGGTGGAAACAGATGGGTTTTTATCATCGGAAACAGAATTAGCCCTCGACGTCTGAACAACTTTTATTGAAAAAATCCCTAAGCCGCGCGGTCACAATTTCTGCTCAAAATCTGACGTTCTGCAATTCACTCAAAAATGTTGGCAAACTGTTGCAAGTGATTCCCTGAAATGTTTTTCCTTGGAAACAGATGGGTTTTTATCATCGGAAACAGAATTAATCCTCGACGTCTGAACAACTTTTTTTGAAAAAATCCCTAAGCCGCGCGATCACAATTTCTGCTCAAAATCTGACTTTCTGCAATTCACTCAAAAATGTTGGCAAACTGTTGCAAGTAATCCCCTGAAATGTTTTTCGGTGGAAACAGATGGGTTTTTAGTATTGGAAACAGAATTAGCCCTTGACGTCTGAACAACTTTTTTTGAAAAAATCCCTAAGCCGCGCGGTCACGATTTCTGCTCAAAATCTGACGTTCTGCAATTCACTCAAAAATGTTGGCAAACTGTTGCAAGTGATCCCCTGAAAGATTTTTCGGTGGAAACAGATGGGTTTTTATCATCGGAAACAGAATTAGCCCTCGACGTCTGAACAACTTTTTTTGAAAAAATCCCTAAGCCGCGCGGTCACAATTTCTGCTCAAAATCTGACGTTCTGCAATTCACTCAAAAATGTTGGCAAACTGTTGCAAGTGATTCCCTGAAATGTTTTTCGGTGAAAACAGATGGGTTTTTATCATCGGAAACAGAATTAATCCTCGACGTCTGAACAACTTTTTTTGAAAAAATCCCTAAGCCGCGCGGTCACAATTTCTGCTCTAAATCTGACTTTCTGCAATTTACTCAAAAATGTTGGCAAACTGTTGCAAGTGATCCCCTGAAATGTTGTTCGGTGGAAACAGATGGGTTTTTAGCATTGGAAACAGAATTAGCCCTTTACGTCTGAACAACTTTTTTTGAAAAAATCCCTAAGCCGCGCGGTCACGATTTCTGCTCAAAATCTGACGTTCTGCAATTCACTCAAAAATGCTGGCAAACTGTTGCAAGTGATCCCCTGAAATGTTTTTGGGTGGAAACAGATGGGTTTTTATCATCGGAAACAGAATTAGCCCTTGACGTCTGATCAACTTTTTTTGAAAAAATCCCTAAGCCGCGCGGTCACAATTTCTGCTCAAAATCTGACGTTCTGCAATTCACTCAAAAATGTTGGCAAACTGTTGCAAGTGATTCCCTGAAATGTTTTTCGGTGGAAACAGATGGGTTTTTAGCATTGGAAACAGAATTAGCCCTTGACGTCTGAACAACTTTTTTTAAAAAAAATCCCTAAGCCGCGCGGTCACAATTTCTGCTCAAAATCTGACGTTCTGCAATTCACTCAAAAATGTTGGCAAACTGTTGCAAGTGATCCCCTGAAATGTTTTTCGGTGGAAACAGATGGGTTTTTAGCATTGGAAACAGAATTAGCCCTTGATGTCTGAACAACTTTTTTTGAAAAAATCCCTAAACCGCGCGGTCACAATTTCTGCTCAAAATCTGACGTTCTGCAATTCACTCAAAAATGTTGGCAAACTGTTGCAAGTGATTCCCTGAAATGTTTTTCGGTGGAAACAGATGGGTTTTTAGCATTGGAAACAGAATGAGCCCTTGACGTCTGAACAACTTTTTTTTTAAAAAATCCCTAAGCCGCACGGTCACAATTTCTGCTCAAAATCTGACTTTCTGCAATTCACTCAAAAATGTTGGCAAACTGTTGCAAGTGATCCCCTGAAATGTTTTTCGGTGGAAACAGATGGGTTTTTAGCATTGGAAACAGAATTAGCCCTTGACGTCTGAACAACTTTTTTTGAAAAAATCCCTAAGCCGCGCGGTCACAATTTCCGCTCAAAATCTGACGTTCTGCAATTCACTCAAAAATGTTGGCAAACTGTTGCAAGTGATCCCCTGAAAGATTTTTCGGTGGAAACAAATGGGTTTTTATCATCGGAAACAGAATTAGCCCTCGACGTCTGAACAACTTTTATTGAAAAAATCCCTAAGCCGCGCGGTCGCAATTTTTGCTAAAAATCTGACGTTCTGCAATTCACTCAAAAATGTTGGCAAACTGTTGCAAGTGATCCCCTGAAAGGTTTTTCGGTGGAAACAGATGGGTTTTTATCATCGGAAACAGAATTAGCCCTCGACGTCTGAACAACTTTTTTGAAAAAATCCCTAAGCCGCGCAGTCACAATTTCTGCTAAAAATCTGACGTTCTGCAATTCACTCAAAAATGTTGGCAAACTGTTGCGAGTGATCCCCTGAAATGTTTTTCGGTGGAAACTGATGGGTTTTTATCATCGGAAACAGAATTAGCCCTCGACTTCTGAAGAACTTTTTTTGAAAAAATCCCAAAGCCGCGCGGTCACAATTTCTGCTCAAAATCTGACCTTCTGCAATTCACTCAAAAATGTTGGCAAACTGTTGCAATTGATCCCCTGAAATGTTTTTCGGTGGAAACAGATGGGTTTTTATCATCGGAAACACAATTAGCCCTCGACGTCTGAACAACTTTTTTTGAAAAAATCCCTGAGCCGCGCGGTCACAATTTCTGCTCAAAATCTGACGTTCTGCAATTCACTCAAAAATGTTGGCAAACTGTTGCAAGTGATCCCCTGAAATGTTGTTCGGTGGAAACAGATGGGTTTTTAGCATTGGAAACAGAATTAGCCCTTTACGTCTGAACAACTTTTTTTGAAAAAATCCCTAAGCCGCGCGGTCACGATTTCTGCTCAAAATCTGACGTTCTGCAATTCACTCAAAAATGCTGGCAAACTGTTGCAAGTGATCCCCTGAAATGTTTTTGGGTGGAAACAGATGGGTTTTTATCATTGGAAACAGAATTAGCCCTTGACGTCTGATCAACTTTTTTTGAAAAAATCCCTAAGCCGCGCGGTCACAATTTCTGCTCAAAATCTGACGTTCTGCAATTCACTCAAAAATGTTGGCAAACTGTTGCAAGTGATTCCCTGAAATGTTTTTCGGTGGAAACAGATGGGTTTTTAGCATTGGAAACAGAATTAGCCCTTGACGTCTGAACAACTTTTTTTTAAAAAAATCCCTAAGCCGCGCGGTCACAATTTCTGCTCAAAATCTGACTTTCTGCAATTCACTCAAAAATGTTGGCAAACTGTTGCAAGTGATCCCCTGAAATGTTTTTCGGTGGAAACAGATGGGTTTTTAGCATTGGAAACAGAATTAGCCCTTGACGTCTGAACAACTTTTTTTGAAAAAATCCCTAAGCCGCGCGGTCACAATTTCCGCTCAAAATCTGACGTTCTGCAATTCACTCAAAAATGTTGGCAAACTGTTGCAAGTGATCCCCTGAAAGATTTTTCGGTGGAAACAGATGGGTTTTTATCATCGGAAACAGAATTAGCCCTCGACGTCTGAACAACTTTTTTTGAAAAAATCCCTAAGCCGCGCGGTCACAATTTTTGCTCAAAATCTGACGTTCTGCAATTCACTCAAAAATGTTGGCAAACTGTTGCAAGTGATCCCCTGAAATGTTTTTCGGTGGAAACAGATTGGTTTTTATCATTGGAAACAGAATTAGCCCTTGACGTCTGAACAACTTTTTTTGAAAAAATCCCTAAGCCGCGCGGTCACAATTTCCGCTCAAAATCTGACGTTCTGCAATTCACTCAAAAATGTTGGCAAACTGTTGCAAGTGATCCCCTGAAAGATTTTTCGGTGGAAACAGATGGGTTTTTATCATCGGAAACAGAATTAGCCCTCGACGTCTGAACAACTTTTTTTGAAAAAATCCCTAAGCCGCGCGGTCACAATTTTTGCTCAAAATCTGACGTTCTGCAATTCACTCAAAAATGTTGGCAAACTGTTGCGAATGATCCCCTGTAATGTTTTTCAGTGTTAACAGATGGGTTTTTATCATCGGAAACAGAATTAGCCCTCGACGTCTGAACAACTTTTTTTGAAAAAATCCCTAAACCGCGCGGTCACAATTTCTGCTCAAAATCTGACGTTCTGCAATTCACTCCAAAATGTTGGCAAACTGTTGCGAGTGATCCCCTGAAATGTTTTTCAGTGGAAACACATGGGTTTTTATCATCGGGAACAGAATTAGCCCTCGACGTCTGAACAACTTTTTTTGAAAAAATCCCTAAGCCACGCGGTCACAATTTCTGCTAAAAATCTGACGTTCTGCAATTCACTCCAAAATGTTGGCAAACTGTTGCAAGTGATTCCCTGAAATGTTTTTTGGTGGAAACAGATGGGTTTTTATCATCGGAAACAGAATTAGCGCTTGACGTCTGAACAACTTTTTTGGAAAAAATCCCTAAGCCGCGCGGTCACAATTTCTGCTCAAAATCTGACGTTCTGCAATTCACTCAAATATGTTGGCAAACTGTTGCAAGTGATCCCCTGAAAGGTTTTTCGGTGGAAACAGATGGGTTTTTATCATCGGAAACAGAATTAGCCCTCGACGTCTGAACAACTTTTTTGAAAAAATCCCTAAGCCGCGCAGTCACAATTTCTGCTAAAAATCTGACGTTCTGCAATTCACTCAAAAATGTTGGCAAACTGTTGCGAGTGATCCCCTGAAATGTTTTTCGGTGGAAACTGATGGGTTTTTATCATCGGAAACAGAATTAGCCCTCGACTTCTGAAGAACTTTTTTTGAAAAAATCCCAAAGCCGCGCGGTCACAATTTCTGCTCAAAATCTGACCTTCTGCAATTCACTCAAAAATGTTGGCAAACTGTTGCAATTGATCCCCTGAAATGTTTTTCGGTGGAAACAGATGGGTTTTTATCATCGGAAACACAATTAGCCCTCGACGTCTGAACAACTTTTTTTGAAAAAATCCCTGAGCCGCGCGGTCACAATTTCTGCTCAAAATCTGACGTTCTGCAATTCACTCAAAAATGTTGGCAAACTGTTGCGAGGGATCCCCTGAAAGGTTTTTCGGTGGAAACAGATGGGTTTTTATCATCGGAAACAGAATTAGCCCTCGACGTCTGAACAACTTTTTTTGAAAAGATCCCTAAGCCGCGCGGTCACAATTTCTGCTAAAAATCGGACGTTCTGCAATTCACTCCAAAATGTTGGCAAACTGTTGCGAGTGATCCCCTGAAATGTTTTTCAGTGGAAAAAGATGGGTTTTTATCATCGGAAACAGAATTAGCCGTCGAGGTCTGAACAACTTTTTTTGAAAAAATCCCTAAGCCGCGCGGTCACAATTTCTGCTCAAAATCTGACGTTCTGCAATTCACTCCAAAATGTTGGCAAACTGTTGCGAGTGATCCCCTGAAATGTTTTTCGGTGGAAACTGATGGGTTTTTATCATCGGAAACAGAATTAGCCCTCGACTTCTGAAGAACTTTTTTTGAAAAAATCCCAAAGCCGCGCGGTCACAATTTCTGCTCAAAATCTGACGTTCTGCAATTCACTCAAAAATGTTGGCAAACTGTTGCGAGTGATCCCCTGAAATGTTTTTCGGTGGAAACAGATGGGTTTTTATCATCGGAAACAGAATTAGCCCTCGACGTCTGAACAACTTTTTTTGAAAAAATCCCTGAGCCGCGCGTTCACAATTTCTGCTCAAAATCTGACGTTCTGCAATTCACTCAAAAATGTTGGCAAAGTGTTGCGAGTGATCCCCTGAAATGCTTTTCGTTGGAAACAGATGGGTTTTTATCATCGGAAACAGAATTAGCCCTCGACGTCTGAACAACTTTTTTTGAAAAAATCCCTAAGCCGCGCGGTCACAATTTCTGCTCAAAATCTGACGTTCTGCAATTCACTCAAAAATGTTGGCAAAGTGTTGCGAGTGATCCCCTGAAATGTTTTTCATTGGAAACAGATGGGTTTTTATCATCGGAAACAGAATTAGCCCTCGACGTCTGAACAACTTTTTTTGAAAAAATCCCTAAGCTGCGCGGTCACAATTTCTGCTAAAAATCTGACGTTCTGCAATTCACTCAAAAATGTTGGCGAACCGTTGCGAGTGATCCCCTGAAATGTTTTTCGGTGGAAACATATGGGTTTTTATCATCTGAAACAGAATTAGCCCTCGACGTATGAACAACTTTTTTTGAAAAAATCCCTAAGCCGCGCGGTCACAATTTCTGCTCAAAATCTGACGTTCTGCAATTCACTCAAAAATGTTGGCAAAGTGTTGCGAGTGATCCCCTGAAATGTTTTTCGTTGGAAACAGATGGGTTTTTATCATCGGAAACAGAATTAGCCCTCGACGTCTGAACAACTTTTTTTGAAAAAATCCCTAAGCTGCGCGGTCACAATTTCTGCTAAAAATCTGACGTTCTGCAATTCACTCAAAAATGTTGGCGAACCGTTGCGAGTGATCCCCTGAAATGTTTTTCGGTGGAAACAGATGGGTTTTTATCATCTGAAACAGAATTAGCCCTCGACGTATGAACAACCTTTTTTGAAAAAATCCCTAAGCCGCGCGGTCACAATTTCTGCTCAAAATCTGACGTTCTGCAATTCACTCAAAAATGTTGGCAAACTGTTGCAATTGAATCCCTGAAATCTTTTTCGGTGGAAACAGATGGGTTTTTATCATCGGAAACAGAATTAGCCCTCGACGTCTGAACAACTTTTTTTGAAAAAATCCCTAAGCCGCGCGGTCACAATTTCTGCTAAAAATCTGACGTTCTGCAATTCACTCAAAAATGTTGGCAAACTGTTGCGAGTGATCCCCTGAAATGTTTTTCGGTGGAAACAGATGGGTTTTTATCATTGGCAACAGAATTAGCTCTCGACGTCTGAACAACTTTTTGTGAAAAAATCCCTAAGCCGCGCGGTCACAATTTCTGCTAAAAATCTGACGTTCTGCAATTCACTCAAAAATGTTGGCAAACTGTTGCGAGTGATCCCCTGAAATCTTTTTCGGTGGAAACAGATGGGTTTTTATCATCGGAAACAGAATTAGCCCTCGACGTCTGAACAACTTTTATTGAAAAAATCCCTAAGCCGCGCGGTCACAATTTCTGCTCAAAATCTGACGTTCTGCAATTCACTCAAAAATGTTGGCAAACTGTTGCAATTGATCCCCTGAAATGTTTTTCGGTGGAAACAGATGGGTTTTTATCATCGGAAACAGAATTAGGCCTCGACGTCTGAACAACTTTTTTTGAAAAAAATCCCTAATCCGCGCGGTCACAATTTCAGCAAAAATCTGACGTTCTGCAATTCACTCAAATGTGTTGGCAAACTGTTGCAAACGATCCCTGAAAGGTTTTTCGGTGGAAACTGATGGGTTTTTATTATCGGGAACAGAATTAGCCCTCGACGTCTGAACAACTTTTTGTGAAAAAATCCCTAAGCCGCGCGGACACAATTTCTGCTAAAAATCTGACGTTCTGCAATTCACTCAAAAATGTTGGCAAACTGTTGCGAGTGATCCCCTGAAATGTTTTTCGGTGGAAACAGATGGGTTTTTATCATTGGCAACAGAATTAGCTCTCGACGTCTGAACAACTTTTTGTGAAAAAATCCCTAAGCCGCGCGGTCACAATTTCTGCTCAAAATCTGACGTTCTGCAATTCACTCAAAAATGTTGGCAAACTGTTGCGAGTGATCCCCTGAAATCTTTTTCGGTGGAAACAGATGGGTTTTTATCATCGGAAACAGAATTAGCCCTCGACGTCTGAACAACTTTTATTGAAAAAATCCCTAAGCCGCGCGGTCACAATTTCTGCTAAAAATCTGACGTTCTGCAATTCACTCAAAAATGTTGGCAAACTGTTGCAATTGATCCCCTGAAATGTTTTTCGGTGGAAACAGATGGGTTTTTATCATCGGAAACAGAATTAGCCCTCGACGTCTGAACAACTTTTTTTGAAAAAAATCCCTAATCCGCGCGGTCACAATTTCAGCAAAAATCTGACGTTCTGCAATTCACTCAAATATGTTGGCAAACTGTTGCAAACGATCCCTGAAAGGTTTTTCGGTGGAAACTGATGGGTTTTTATTATCGGGAACAGAATTAGCCCTCGACGTCTGAACAACTTTTTGTGAAAAAATCCCTAAGCCGCGCGGACACAATTTCTGCTAAAAATCTGACGTTCTGCAATTCACTCAAAAATGTTGGCAAACTGTTGAGAGTGATCCCCTTAAATGTTTTTCAGTGGAAACAGATGGGTTTTTATCATTGGCAACAGAATTAGCTCTCGACGTCTGAACAACTTTTTGTGAAAAAATCCCTAAGCCGCGCGGTCACAATTTCTGCTAAAAATCTGACGTTCTGCAATTCACTCAAAAATGTTGGCAAACTGTTGCGAGTGATCCCCTGAAATCTTTTTCGGTGGAAACAGATGGGTTTTTATCATCGGAAACAGAATTAGCCCTCGACGTCTGAACAACTTTTATTGAAAAAATCCCTAAGCCGCGCGGTCACAATTTCTGCTCAAAATCTGACGTTCTGCAATTCACTCAAAAATGTTGGCAAACTGTTGCAATTGATCCCGTGAAATGTTTTTCAGTGGAAACAGATGGGTTTTTATAATCGGAAACAGAATTAGGCCTCGACGTCTGAACAACTTTTTTTGAAAAGATCCCTAAGCCGCGCGGTCACAATTTCTGCTAAAAATCTGACGTTCTGCAATTCACTCAAAAATGTTGGCGAACCGTTGCGAGTGATCCCCTGAAATGTTTTTCGGTGGAAACAGATGGGTTTTTATCATCTGAAACAGAATTAGCTCTCGACGTCTGAACAACTTTTTGTGAAAAAATCCCTAAGCCGCGCGGTCACAATTTCTGCTAAAAATCTGACGTTCTGCAATTCACTCAAAAATGTTGGCAAACTGTTGCGAGTGATCCCCTGAAATCTTTTTCGGTGGAAACAGATGGGTTTTTATCATCGGAAACAGAATTATCCCTCGACGTCTGAACAACTTTTTTTGAAAAAATCCCTAAGCCGCGCGGTCACAATTTCTGCTCAAAATCTGACATTCTGCAATTCACTCAAAAATGTTGGCAAACTGTTGCAATTGATCCCCTGAAATGTTTTTCAGTGGAAACAGATGGGTTTTTATCATCGGAAACAGAATTAGGCCTCGACGTCTGAACAACTTTTTTTGAAAAGATCCCTAAGCCGCGCGGTCACAATTTCTGCTAAAAATCTGACGTTCTGCAATTCACTCAAAAATGTTGGCGAACCGTTGCGAGTGATCCCCTGAAATGTTTTTCGGTGGAAACAGATGGGTTTTTATCATCTGAAACAGAATTAGCCCTCGACGTATGAACAACTTTTTTTGAAAAAATCCCTAAGCCGCGCGGTCACAATTTCTGCTAAAAATCTGACGTTCTGTAATTCACTCAAAAATGTTGGCAAACTGTTGCGAGTGATCCCCTGAAATGTTTTTCGGTGGAAACAGATGGGTTTTTATCATCGGAAACAGAATTAGCCCTCGACGTCTGAACAACTTTTTTTGAAAAAAATCCCTAATCCGCGCGGTCACAATTTCAGCAAAAATCTGACGTTCTGCAATTCACTCAAATATGTTGGCAAACTGTTGCAAACGATCCCTGAAATGTTTTTCGGTGGAAACTGATGGGTTTTTATTATCGGGAACAGAATTAGCCCTCGACGTCTGAACAACTTTTTGTGAAAAAATCCCTAAGCCGCGCGGACACAATTTCTGCTAAAAATCTGATGTTCTGCAATTCACTCAAAAATGTTGGCAAACTGTTGCGAGTGATCCCCTGAAATGTTTTTCGGTGGAAACAGATGGGTTTTTATCATCGGAAACAGAATTAGGCCTCGACGTCTGAACAACTTTTTTTGAAAAGACCCCTAAGCCGCGCGGTCACAATTTCTGCTCAAAATCTGACGTTCTGCAATTCACTCCAAAATGTTGGCAAACTGTTGCGAGTGATCCCCTGAAATGTTTTTCGGTGGAAACAGATGGGTTTTTATCATCGGAAACAGAATTAGCTCTCGACGTCTGAACAACTTTTTTTGAAAAGATCCCTAAGCCGCGCGGTCACAATTTCTGCTAAAAATCTGACGTTCTGCAATTCACTCAAAAATGTTGGCAAACTGTTGCGAGTGATCCCCTGAAATCTTTTTCGGTGGAAACAGATGGGTTTTTGTCATCGCAAACAGAATTAGCCCTCGACTTCTGAACAACTTTTTTTGAAAAAATCCCTAAGCCGCGCGATCACAATTTCTGCTAAAAATCTGACGTTCTGCAATTCACTCAAAAATGTTGGCAAAGTGTTGCGAGTGATCCCCTGAAATGTTTTTCGTTGCAAACAGATGGGTTTTTATCATCGGAAACAGAATTAGCCCTCGACGTCTGAACAACTTTTTTTGAAAAAATCACTAAGCGCCGCGGTCACAATTTCTGCTCAAAATCTGACGTTCTGCAATTCACTCAAAAATGTTTGCAAACTGTTGCAATTGATCCCCTGAAATGTTTTTCGGTGGAAACAGATGGGTTTTTATCATCGGAAACAGAATTAGCCCTCGACGTCTGAACAACTTTTTTTGAAAAGATCCCTAAGCCACGCGGTCACAATTTCTGCTAAAAATCTGACGTTCTGCAATTCACTCAAAAATGTTGGCAAACTGTTGCGAGTAATCCCCTGAAATCTTTTTCAGTGGAAACAGATGGGTTTTTATCATCGGAAACAGAATTAGCCCTCAACGTCTGAACAACTTTTTTTGAAAAAATCCCAAAGCCGCGCGGTCACAATTTCTGCTAAAAATCTGACGTTCTGCAATTCACTCAAAAATGTTGGCAAACTGTTGCGAGTGATCCCCTGAAATGTTTTTCGGTGGAAACAGATGGGTTTTTATCATCGGAAACAGAATTAGGCCTCGACGTCTGAACAACTTTTTTTGAAAAGACCCCTAAGCCGCGCGGTCACAATTTCTGCTCAAAATCTGACGTTCTGCAATTCACTCCAAAATGTTGGCAAACTGTTGCGAGTGATCCCCTGAAATGTTTTTCGGTGGAAACAGATGGGTTTTTATCATCGGAAACAGAATTATCCCTCGACGTCTGAACAACTTTTTTTGAAAAAATCCCTAAGCCGCGCGGTCACAATTTCTGCTCAAAATCTGACGTTCTGCAATTCACTCAAAAATGTTGGCAAACTGTTGCAATTGATCCCCTGAAATGCTTTTCAGTGGAAACAGATGGGTTTTTATCATCGGAAACAGAATTAGGCCTCGACGTCTGAACAACTTTTTTTGAAAAGATCCCTAAGCCGCGCGGTCACAATTTCTGCTAAAAATCTGACGTTCTGCAATTCACTCAAAAATGTTGGCGAACCGTTGCGAGTGATCCCCTGAAATGTTTTTCGGTGGAAACAGATGGGTTTTTATCATCGGAAACAGAATTAGCCCTCGACGTCTGAACAACTTTTTTTGAAAAAAATCCCTAATCCGCGCGGTCACAATTTCAGCAAAAATCTGACGTTCTGCAATTCACTCAAATATGTTGGCAAACTGTTGCAAACGATCCCTGAAAGGTTTTTCGGTGGAAACTGATGGGTTTTTATTATCGGGAACAGAATTAGCCCTCGACGTCTGAACAACTTTTTGTGAAAAAATCCCTAAGCCGCGCGGACACAATTTCTGCTAAAAATCTGACGTTCTGCAATTCACTCAAAAATGTTGGAAAACTGTTGCGAGTGATCCCCTGAAATGTTTTTCGGTGGAAACAGATGGGTTTTTATCATCGGAAACAGAATTAGCTCTCGACGTCTGAACAACTTTTTTTGAAAAGATCCCTAAGCCGCGCGGTCACAATTTCTGCTAAAAATCTGACGTTCTGCAATTCACTCCAAAATGTTGGCAAACTGTTGCGAGTGATCCCCTGAAATCTTTTTCAGTGGAAACAGATGGGTTTTTGCCATCGGAAACAGAATTAGCCCTCGACGTCTGAACAACTTTTTGTGAAAAAATCCCTAAGCCGCGCGGACACAATTTCTGCTAAAAATCTGACGTTCTGCAATTCACTCAAAAATGTTGGCAAACTGTTGCGAGTGATCCCCTGAAATGTTTTTCGGTGGAAACAGATGGGTTTTTATCATCGGAAACAGAATTAGCTCTCGACGTCTGAACAACTTTTTTTGAAAAGATCCCTAAGCCGCGCGGTCACAATTTCTGCTAAAAATCTGACGTTCTGCAATTCACTCAAAAATGTTGGCAAACTGTTGCGAGTGATCCCCTGAAATCTTTTTCGGTGGAAACAGATGGGTTTTTGTCATCGGAAACAGAATTAGCCCTCGACTTCTGAACAACTTTTTTTGAAAAAATCCCTAAGCCGCGCGATCACAATTTCTGCTAAAAATCTGACGTTCTGCAATTCACTCAAAAATGTTGGCAAAGTGTTGCGAGTGATCCCCTGAAATGTTTTTCGTTGCAAACAGATGGGTTTTTATCATCGGAAACAGAATTAGCCCTCGACGTCTGAACAACTTTTTTTGAAAAAATCCCTAAGCGCCGCGGTCACAATTTCTGCTCAAAATCTGACGTTCTGCAATTCACTCAAAAATGTTTGCAAACTGTTGCAATTGATCCCCTGAAATGTTTTTCGATGGAAACAGATGGGTTTTTATCATCGGAAACAGAATTAGGCCTCGACGTCTGAACAACTTTTTTTGAAAAGATCCCTAAGCCACGCGGTCACAATTTCTGCTAAAAATCTGACGTTCTGCAATTCACTCAAAAATGTTGGCAAACTGTTGCGAGTAATCCCCTGAAATCTTTTTCAGTGGAAACAGATGGGTTTTTATCATCGGAACAGAATTAGCCCTCGACGTCTGAACAACTTTTTTTGAAAAAATCCCAAAGCCGCGCGGTCACAATTTCTGCTAAAAATCTGACGTTCTGCAATTCACTCAAAAATGTTGGCAAACTGTTGCGAGTGATCCCCTGAAATGTTTTTCGGTGGAAACAGATGGGTTTTTATCATCGGAAACAGAATTAGGCCTCGACGTCTGAACAACTTTTTTTGAAAAGACCCCTAAGCCGCGCGGTCACAATTTCTGCTCAAAATCTGACGTTCTACAATTCACTCCAAAATGTTGGCAAACTGTTGCGAGTGATCCCCTGAAATGTTTTTCGGTGGAAACAGATGGGTTTTTATCATCGGAAACAGAATTATCCCTCGACGTCTGAACAACTTTTTTTGAAAAAATCCCTAAGCCGCGCGGTCACAATTTCTGCTCAAAATCTGACGTTCTGCAATTCACTCAAAAATGTTGGCAAACTGTTGCAATTGATCCCCTGAAATGTTTTTCAGTGGAAACAGATGGGTTTTTATCATCGGAAACAGAATTAGGCCTCGACGTCTGAACAACTTTTTTTTAAAAAATCCCTAATCCGCGCGGTCACAATTTCAGCGAAAATCTGACGTTCTGCAATTCACTCAAATATGTTGGCAAACTGTTGCAAACGATCCCTGAAAGGTTTTTCGGTGGAAACTGATGGGTTTTTATTATCGGGAACAGAATTAGCCCTCGACGTCTGAACAACTTTTTGTGAAAAAATCCCTAAGCCGCGCGGACACAATTTCTGCTAAAAATCTGACGTTCTGCAATTCACTCAAAAATGTTGGCAAACTGTTGCGAGTAATCCCCTGAAATCTTTTTCAGTGGAAACAGATGGGTTTTTATCATCGGAACAGAATTAGCCCTCGACGTCTGAACAACTTTTTTTGAAAAAATCCCAAAGCCGCGCGGTCACAATTTCTGCTAAAAATCTGACGTTCTGCAATTCACTCAAAAATGTTGGCAAACTGTTGCGAGTGATCCCCTGAAATGTTTTTCGGTGGAAACAGATGGGTTTTTATCATCGGAAACAGAATTAGGCCTCGACGTCTGAACAACTTTTTTTGAAAAGACCCCTAAGCCGCGCGGTCACAATTTCTGCTCAAAATCTGACGTTCTACAATTCACTCCAAAATGTTGGCAAACTGTTGCGAGTGATCCCCTGAAATGTTTTTCGGTGGAAACAGATGGGTTTTTATCATCGGAAACAGAATTATCCCTCGACGTCTGAACAACTTTTTTTGAAAAAATCCCTAAGCCGCGCGGTCACAATTTCTGCTCAAAATCTGACGTTCTGCAATTCACTCAAAAATGTTGGCAAACTGTTGCAATTGATCCCCTGAAATGTTTTTCAGTGGAAACAGATGGGTTTTTATCATCGGAAACAGAATTAGGCCTCGACGTCTGAACAACTTTTTTTTAAAAAATCCCTAATCCGCGCGGTCACAATTTCAGCAAAAATCTGACGTTCTGCAATTCACTCAAATATGTTGGCAAACTGTTGCAAACGATCCCTGAAAGGTTTTTCGGTGGAAACTGATGGGTTTTTATTATCGGGAACAGAATTAGCCCTCGACGTCTGAACAACTTTTTGTGAAAAAATCCCTAAGCCGCGCGGACACAATTTCTGCTAAAAATCTGACGTTCTGCAATTCACTCAAAAATGTTGGCAAACTGTTGCGAGTGATCCCCTGAAATGTTTTTCGGTGGAAACAGATGGGTTTTTATCATCGGAAACAGAATTAGCTCTCGACGTCTGAACAACTTTTTTTGAAAAGATCCCTAAGCCGCGCGGTCACAATTTCTGCTCAAAATCTGACGTTCTGCAATTCACCCAAAAATGTTGGCAAACTGTTGCGAGGGATCCCCTGAAATCTTTTTCGGTGGAAACAGATGGGTTTTTGTCATCGGAAACAGAATTAGCCCTCGACTTCTGAACAACTTTTTTTGAAAAAATCCCTAAGCCGCGCGATCACAATTTCTGCTAAAAATCTGACGTTCTGCAATTCACTCAAAAATGTTGGCAAAGTGTTGCGAGTGATCCCCTGAAATGTTTTTCGTTGCAAACAGATGGGTTTTTATCATCGGAAACAGAATTAGCCCTCAACGTCTGAAGAACTTTTTTTTAAAAAATCCCTATGCGCCGCGGTCACAATTTCTGCTCAAAATCTGACGTTCTGCAATTCACTCAAAAATGTTTGCAAACTGTTGCAATTGATCCCCTGAAATGTTTTTCGATGGAAACAGATGGGTTTTTATCATCGGAAACAGAATTAGGCCTCGACGTCTGAACAACTTTTTTTGAAAAGATCCCTAAGCCACGCGGTCACAATTTCTGCTAAAAATCTGACGTTCTGCAATTCACTCAAAAATGTTGGCAAACTGTTGCGAGTAATCCCCTGAAATCTTTTTCAGTGGAAACAGATGGGTTTTTATCATCGGAACAGAATTAGCCCTCGACGTCTGAACAACTTTTTTTGAAAAAATCCCAAAGCCGCGCGGTCACAATTTCTGCTAAAAATCTGACGTTCTGCAATTCACTCAAAAATGTTGGCAAACTGTTGCGAGTGATCCCCTGAAATGTTTTTCGGTGGAAACAGATGGGTTTTTATCATCGGAAACAGAATTAGGCCTCGACGTCTGAACAACTTTTTTTGAAAAGACCCCTAAGCCGCGCGGTCACAATTTCTGCTCAAAATCTGACGTTCTACAATTCACTCCAAAATGTTGGCAAACTGTTGCGAGTGATCCCCTGAAATGTTTTTCGGTGGAAACAGATGGGTTTTTATCATCGGAAACAGAATTATCCCTCGACGTCTGAACAACTTTTTTTGAAAAAATCCCTAAGCCGCGCGGTCACAATTTCTGCTCAAAATCTGACGTTCTGCAATTCACTCAAAAATGTTGGCAAACTGTTGCAATTGATCCCCTGAAATGTTTTTCAGTGGAAACAGATGGGTTTTTATCATCGGAAACAGAATTAGGCCTCGACGTCTGAACAACTTTTTTTGAAAAGATCCCTAAGCCGCGCAGTCACAATTTCTGCTAAAAATCTGACGTTCTGCAATTCACTCAAAAATGTTGGCGAACCGTTGCGAGTGATCCCCTGAAATGTTTTTCGGTGGAAACAGATGGGTTTTTATCATCGGAAACAGAATTAGCCCTCGACGTCTGAACAACTTTTTTTGAAAAAAATCCCTAATCCGCGCGGTCACAATTTCAGCAAAAATCTGACGTTCTGCAATTCACTCAAATATGTTGGCAAACTGTTGCAAACGATCCCTGAAAGGTTTTTCGGTGGAAACTGATGGGTTTTTATTATCGGGAACAGAATTAGCCCTCGACGTCTGAACAACTTTTTGTGAAAAAATCCCTAAGCCGCGCGGACACAATTTCTGCTAAAAATCTGACGTTCTGCAATTCACTCAAAAATGTTGGCAAACTGTTGCGAGTGATCCCCTGAAATGTTTTTCGGTGGAAACAGATGGGTTTTTATCATCGGAAACAGAATTAGCTCTCGACGTCTGAACAACTTTTTTTGAAAAGATCCCTAAGCCGCGCGGTCACAATTTCTGCTAAAAATCTGACGTTCTGCAATTCACTCCAAAATGTTGGCAAACTGTTGCGAGTGATCCCCTGAAATCTTTTTCAGTGGAAACAGATGGGTTTTTGCCATCGGAAACAGAATTAGCCCTCGACGTCTGAACAACTTTTTGTGAAAAAATCCCTAAGCCGCGCGGACACAATTTCTGCTAAAAATCTGACGTTCTGCAATTCACTCAAAAATGTTGGCAAACTGTTGCGAGTGATCCCCTGAAATGTTTTTCGGTGGAAACAGATGGGTTTTTATCATCGGAAACAGAATTAGCTCTCGACGTCTGAACAACTTTTTTTGAAAAGATCCCTAAGCCGCGCGGTCACAATTTCTGCTAAAAATCTGACGTTCTGCAATTCACTCAAAAATGTTGGCAAACTGTTGCGAGTGATCCCCTGAAATCTTTTTCGGTGGAAACAGATGGGTTTTTGTAATCGGAAACAGAATTAGCCCTCGACTTCTGAACAACTTTTTTTGAAAAAATCCCTAAGCCGCGCGATCACAATTTCTGCTAAAAATCTGACGTTCTGCAATTCACTCAAAAATGTTGGCAAAGTGTTGCGAGTGATCCCCTGAAATGTTTTTCGTTGCAAACAGATGGGTTTTTATCATCGGAAACAGAATTAGCCCTCGACGTCTGAACAACTTTTTTTGAAAAAATCCCTAAGCGCCGCGGTCACAATTTCTGCTCAAAATCTGACGTTCTGCAATTCACTCAAAAATGTTTGCAAACTGTTGCAATTGATCCCCTGAAATGTTTTTCGATGGAAACAGATGGGTTTTTATCATCGGAAACAGAATTAGGCCTCGACGTCTGAACAACTTTTTTTGAAAAGATCCCTAAGCCACGCGGTCACAATTTCTGCTAAAAATCTGACGTTCTGCAATTCACTCAAAAATGTTGGCAAACTGTTGCGAGTAATCCCCTGAAATCTTTTTCAGTGGAAACAGATGGGTTTTTATCATCGGAACAGAATTAGCCCTCGACGTCTGAACAACTTTTTTTGAAAAAATCCCAAAGCCGCGCGGTCACAATTTCTGCTAAAAATCTGACGTTCTGCAATTCACTCAAAAATGTTGGCAAACTGTTGCGAGTGATCCCCTGAAATGTTTTTCGGTGGAAACAGATGGGTTTTTATCATCGGAAACAGAATTAGGCCTCGACGTCTGAACAACTTTTTTTGAAAAGACCCCTAAGCCGCGCGGTCACAATTTCTGCTCAAAATCTGACGTTCTACAATTCACTCCAAAATGTTGGCAAACTGTTGCGAGTGATCCCCTGAAATGTTTTTCGGTGGAAACAGATGGGTTTTTATCATCGGAAACAGAATTATCCCTCGACGTCTGAACAACTTTTTTTGAAAAAATCCCTAAGCCGCGCGGTCACAATTTCTGCTCAAAATCTGACGTTCTGCAATTCACTCAAAAATGTTGGCAAACTGTTGCAATTGATCCCCTGAAATGTTTTTCAGTGGAAACAGATGGGTTTTTATCATCGGAAACAGAATTAGGCCTCGACGTCTGAACAACTTTTTTTAAAAAAATCCCTAATCCGCGCGGTCACAATTTCAGCAAAAATCTGACGTTCTGCAATTCACTCAAATATGTTGGCAAACTGTTGCAAACGATCCCTGAAATGTTTTTCGGTGGAAACTGATGGGTTTTTATTATCGGGAACAGAATTAGCCCTCGACGTCTGAACAACTTTTTGTGAAAAAATCCCTAAGCCGCGCGGACACAATTTCTGCTAAAAATCTGACGTTCTGCAATTCACTCAAAAATGTTGGCAAACTGTTGCGAGTGATCCCCTGAAATGTTTTTCGGTGGAAACAGATGGGTTTTTATCATCGGAAACAGAATTAGCTCTCGACGTCTGAACAACTTTTTTTGAAAAGATCCCTAAGCCGCGCGGTCACAATTTCTGCTCAAAATCTGACGTTCTGCAATTCACCCAAAAATGTTGGCAAACTGTTGCGAGGGATCCCCTGAAATCTTTTTCGGTGGAAACAGATGGGTTTTTGTCATCGGAAACAGAATTAGCCCTCGACTTCTGAACAACTTTTTTTGAAAAAATCCCTAAGCCGCGCGATCACAATTTCTGCTAAAAATCTGACGTTCTGCAATTCACTCAAAAATGTTGGCAAAGTGTTGCGAGTGATCCCCTGAAATGTTTTTCGTTGCAAACAGATGGGTTTTTATCATCGGAAACAGAATTAGCCCTCAACGTCTGAACAACTTTTTTTTAAAAAATCCCTATGCGCCGCGGTCACAATTTCTGCTCAAAATCTGACGTTCTGCAATTCACTCAAAAATGTTTGCAAACTGTTGCAATTGATCCCCTGAAATGTTTTTCGATGGAAACAGATGGGTTTTTATCATCGGAAACAGAATTAGGCCTCGACGTCTGAACAACTTTTTTTGAAAAGATCCCTAAGCCACGCGGTCACAATTTCTGCTCAAAATCTGACGTTCTGCAATTCACCCAAAAATGTTGGCAAACTGTTGCGAGGGATCCCCTGAAATCTTTTTCGGTGGAAACAGATGGGTTTTTGTCATCGGAAACAGAATTAGCCCTCGACTTCTGAACAACTTTTTTTGAAAAAATCCCTAAGCCGCGCGATCACAATTTCTGCTAAAAATCTGACGTTCTGCAATTCACTCAAAAATGTTGGCAAAGTGTTGCGAGTGATCCCCTGAAATGTTTTTCGTTGCAAACAGATGGGTTTTTATCATCGGAAACAGAATTAGCCCTCAACGTCTGAACAACTTTTTTTTAAAAAATCCCTATGCGCCGCGGTCACAATTTCTGCTCAAAATCTGACGTTCTGCAATTCACTCAAAAATGTTTGCAAACTGTTGCAATTGATCCCCTGAAATGTTTTTCGATGGAAACAGATGGGTTTTTATCATCGGAAACAGAATTAGGCCTCGACGTCTGAACAACTTTTTTTGAAAAGATCCCTAAGCCACGCGGTCACAATTTCTGCTAAAAATCTGACGTTCTGCAATTCACTCAAAAATGTTGGCAAACTGTTGCGAGTAATCCCCTGAAATCTTTTTCAGTGGAAACAGATGGGTTTTTATCATCGGAACAGAATTAGCCCTCGACGTCTGAACAACTTTTTTTGAAAAAATCCCAAAGCCGCGCGGTCACAATTTCTGCTAAAAATCTGACGTTCTGCAATTCACTCAAAAATGTTGGCAAACTGTTGCGAGTGATCCCCTGAAATGTTTTTCGGTGGAAACAGATGGGTTTTTATCATCGGAAACAGAATTAGGCCTCGACGTCTGAACAACTTTTTTTGAAAAGACCCCTAAGCCGCGCGGTCACAATTTCTGCTCAAAATCTGACGTTCTACAATTCACTCCAAAATGTTGGCAAACTGTTGCGAGTGATCCCCTGAAATGTTTTTCGGTGGAAACAGATGGGTTTTTATCATCGGAAACAGAATTATCCCTCGACGTCTGAACAACTTTTTTTGAAAAAATCCCTAAGCCGCGCGGTCACAATTTCTGCTCAAAATCTGACGTTCTGCAATTCACTCAAAAATGTTGGCAAACTGTTGCAATTGATCCCCTGAAATGTTTTTCAGTGGAAACAGATGGGTTTTTATCATCGGAAACAGAATTAGGCCTCGACGTCTGAACAACTTTTTTTTAAAAAATCCCTAATCCGCGCGGTCACAATTTCAGCAAAAATCTGACGTTCTGCAATTCACTCAAATATGTTGGCAAACTGTTGCAAACGATCCCTGAAAGGTTTTTCGGTGGAAACTGATGGGTTTTTATTATCGGGAACAGAATTAGCCCTCGACGTCTGAACAACTTTTTGTGAAAAAATCCCTAAGCCGCGCGGACACAATTTCTGCTAAAAATCTGACGTTCTGCAATTCACCCAAAAATGTTGGCAAACTGTTGCGAGGGATCCCCTGAAATCTTTTTCGGTGGAAACAGATGGGTTTTTGTCATCGGAAACAGAATTAGCCCTCGACTTCTGAACAACTTTTTTTGAAAAAATCCCTAAGCCGCGCGATCACAATTTCTGCTAAAAATCTGACGTTCTGCAATTCACTCAAAAATGTTGGCAAAGTGTTGCGAGTGATCCCCTGAAATGTTTTTCGTTGCAAACAGATGGGTTTTTATCATCGGAAACAGAATTAGCCCTCAACGTCTGAACAACTTTTTTTTAAAAAATCCCTATGCGCCGCGGTCACAATTTCTGCTCAAAATCTGACGTTCTGCAATTCACTCAAAAATGTTTGCAAACTGTTGCAATTGATCCCCTGAAATGTTTTTCGATGGAAACAGATGGGTTTTTATCATCGGAAACAGAATTAGGCCTCGACGTCTGAACAACTTTTTTTGAAAAGATCCCTAAGCCACGCGGTCACAATTTCTGCTAAAAATCTGACGTTCTGCAATTCACTCAAAAATGTTGGCAAACTGTTGCGAGTAATCCCCTGAAATCTTTTTCAGTGGAAACAGATGGGTTTTTATCATCGGAAACAGAATTAGCCCTCAACGTCTGAACAACTTTTTTTGAAAAAATCCCAAAGCCGCGCTGTCACAATTTCTGCTAAAAATCTGACGTTCTGCAATTCACGCAAAAATGTTGGCAAACTGTTGCGAGTGATCCCCTCAAATGTTTTTCGGTGGAAACAGATGGGTTTTTATCATCGGAAACAGAATTAGCCCTCGACGTCTGAACAACTTTTTTTGAAAAAATCCCTAAGCCGCGCGGTCACAATTTCTGCTCAAAATCTGACGTTCTGCAATTCACTCAAAAATGTTGGCAAACTGTTGCGAGGGATCCCCTGAAAGGTTTTTCGGTGGAAACAGATGGGTTTTTATCATCGGAAACAGAATTAGCCCTCGACGTCTGAACAACTTTTTTTGAAAAAATCCCTAAGCCGCGCGGTCACAATTTCTGCTAAAAATCTGACGTTCTGTAATTCACTCAAAAATGTTGGCAAACTGTTGCGAGTGATCCCCTGAAATGTTTTTCGGTGGAAACAGATGGGTTTTTATCATCGGAAACAGAATTAGCCCTCGACGTCTGAACAACTTTTTTTGAAAAAATCCCTAATCCGCGCGGTCACAATTTCAGCAAAAATCTGACGTTCTGCAATTCACTCAAATATGTTGGCAAACTGTTGCAAACGATCCCTGAAAGGTTTTTCGGTGGAAACTGATGGGTTTTTATTATCGGGAACAGAATTAGCCCTCGACGTCTGAACAACTTTTTGTGAAAAAATCCCTAAGCCGCGCGGTCACAATTTCTGCTAAAAATCTGACGTTCTGCAATTCACTCAAAAATGTTGGCAAACTGTTGCGAGTGATCCCCTGAAATGTTTTTCGGTGGAAACAGATGGGTTTTTATCATCGGAAATCCCCTGAAATGTTTTTCGGTGGAAACAGATGGGTTTTTATCATCGGAAACAGAATTAGCCCTCGACGTCTGAACAACTTTTTTTGAAAAGATCCCTAAGCCGCGCGGTCACAATTTCTGCTCAAAATCTGACGTTCTGCAATTCACTCAAAAATGTTGGCAAACTGTTGCGAGTTATCCCCTGAAATGTTTTTCAGTGGAAACAGATGAGTTTTTATCATCGGAAACAGAATTAGCCCTCGACGTCTGAACAACTTTTTTTGAAAAAATCCCTAAGCCGCGCGGTCACAATTTCTCCTCAAAATCTGACGTTCTGCAATTCACTCAAAAATGTTGGCAAACTGTTGCGAGGGATCCCCTGAAAGGTTTTTCGGTGGAAACAGATGGGTTTTTATCATCGGAAACAGAATTAGCCCTCGACGTCTGAACAACTTTTTTTGAAAAAATCCCTAAGCCGCGCGGTCACAATTTCTGCTAAAAATCTGACGTTCTGCAATTCACTCAAAAATGTTGGCAAACTGTTGCAATTGATCCCCTGAAATGTTTTTCGGAGGAAACAGATGGGTTTTTAGCATCGGAAACAGAATTAGGCCTCAACGTCTGAACAACTTTTTTTTGAAAAGACCCCTAAGCCGCGCGGTCACAATTTCTGCTCAAAATCTGACGTTCTGCAATTCACTCAAAAATGTTGGCAAACTGTTGCGAGTGATCCCCTGAAATGTTTTTCAGTGGAAACAGATGGGTTTTTATCATCGGAAACAGAATTAGCCCTCGACGTCTGAACAACTTTTTTTGAAAAAATCCCTAAGCCGCGCGGTCACAATTTCTGCTAAAAATCTGACGTTCTGCAATTCACTCAAAAATGTTGGCAAACTGTTGCGAGTGATCCCCTGAAATGTTTTTCGGTGGAAACAGATGGGTTTTTATCATCGGAAACAGAATTAGCCCTCGACGTCTGAACAACTTTTTTTGAAAAAATCCCTAAGCCGCGCGGTCACAATTTCTGCTAAAAATCTGACGTTCTGCAATTCACTCCAAAATGTTGGCAAACTGTTGCGAGTGATCCCCTGAAATGTTTTTCGGTGGAAACAGATGGGTTTTTATCATCGGAAACAGAATTAGCCCTCGACGTCTGAACAACTTTTTTTGAAAAAATCCCTAAGCCGCGCGGTCACAATTTCTGCTCAAAATCTGACGTTCTGCAATTCACTCAAAAATGTTGGCAAACTATTGCAATTGATCCCCTGAAATGTTTTTCGGAGGAAACAGATGGGTTTTTAGCATCGGAAACAGAATTAGGCCTCAACGTCTGAACAACTTTTTTTGAAAAGACCCCTAAGCCGCGCGGTCACAATTTCTGCTCAAAATCTGACGTTCTGCAATTCACTCAAAAATGTTGGCAAACTGTTGCGAGTGATCCCCTCAAATGTTTTTCAGTGGAAACAGATGGGTTTTTATCATCGGAAACAGAATTAGCCCTCGACGTCTGAACAACTTTTTTTGAAAAAATCCCTAAGCCGCGCGGTCACAATTTCTGCTAAAAATCTGACGTTCTGCAATTCACTCAAAGATGTTGGCAAACTGTTGCGAGTGATCCCCTGAAATGTTTTTCGGTGGAAACAGATGGGTTTTTATCATCGGAAACAGAATTAGCCCTCGACGTCCGAACAACTTTTTTTGAAAAAATCCCTAAGCCGCGCGGTCACAATTTCTGCTAAAAATCTGATGTTCTGCAATTCACTCAAAAATGTTGGCAAACTGTTGCGAGTGATCCCCTGAAATGTTTTTCGGTGGAAACAGATGGGTTTTTATCATCGGAAACAGAATTAGCCCTCGACGTCTGAACAACTTTTTTTGAAAAAATCCCTAAGCCGCGCGGTCACAATTTCTGCTCAAAATCTGACGTTCTGCAATTCACTCAAAAATGTTGGCAAACTGTTGCCAGTGATCCCCTGAAATGTTTTTCGGTGGAAACAGATGGGTTTTTATCATCGGAAACAGAATTAGCCCTCGACGTCTGAACAACTTTTTTTGAAAAAATCCCTAAGCCACGCGATCACAATTTCTGCTCAAAATCTGACGTTCTGCAATTCACTCAAAAATGTTGGCAAACTGTTGCAATTGATCCCCTGAAAAGTTTTTCGGTGGAAACAGATTGGTTTTTATCATCGGAAACAGAATTAGCCCTTGACGTCTGAACAACTTTTTTTGAAAAAATCCCTAAGCCGCGCGGTCACAATTTCTGCTCAAAAATTGACGTTCTGCAATTCACTCAAAAATGTTGGCAAACTGTTGCGAGTGAACCCGTGAAATGTTTTTTGGTGGAAACAGATGGGTTTTTATCATCGGAAACAGAATTAGCCCTCGACGTCTGAACAACTTTTTTTGAAAAAATCCCTAAGCCGCGCGGTCACAATTTCTGCTCAAAATCTGACGTTCTGCAATTCACTCAAAAATGTTGGCAAACTGTTGCGAGTGAACCCCTGAAATGTTTTTTGGTGGAAACAGATGGGTTTTTATCATCGGAAACAGAATTAGCCCTCGACGTCTGAACAACTTTTTTTGAAAAGATCCCTAAGCCGTGCGGTCACAATTTCTGCTAAAAATCTGACGTTCTACAATTCACTCAAAAATGTTGGCAAACTGTTGCGAGTGATCCCCTGAAATCTTTTTCGGTGGAAACAGATGGGTTTTTATCATCGGAAACAGAATTAGCCCTCGACGTCTGAACAACTTTTTTTGAAAAAAATCCCTAAGCTGCGCGGTCACAATTTCTGCTAAAAATCTGACGTTCTGCAATTCACTCAAAAATGTTGGTGAACATTTGCGAGTGATCCCCTGAAATGTTTTTCGGTGGAAACAGATGGGTTTTTATCATCGGAAACAGAATTAGCCCTCGACGTCTGAACAACTTTTTTTGAAAAAAATCCCTAAGCCGCGCGGTCACAATTTCTGCTCAAAATCTGACGTTCTGCAATTCACTCAAAAATGTTGGCAAACTGTTGCAATTGATCCCCAGAAATGTTTTTCGGTGGAAACAGATGGGTTTTTATCATCGGAAACAGAATTAGGCCTCGACGTCTGAACAACTTTTTTTGAAAAGATCCCTAAGCCGCACGGTCACAATTTCTGCTAAAAATCTGACGTTCTGCAATTCACTCAAAAATGTTGGCAAAATGTTGCAAGTGATCCCCTGAAATACTTTTCGGTAGAAACAGATGGGTTTTTATCATCGGGAACAGAATTAGCCCTCGACGTCTGAACAACTTTTTTTGAAAAAATCCCTAAGCCGCGCGATCACAATTTCTGCTCAAAATCTGACGTTCTGCAATTCACTCAAAAATGTTGGCAAACTGTTGCGAGTGATCCCCTGAAATGTTTTTCGGTGGAAACAGATGGGTTTTTATCATCGGAAACAGAATTAGCCCTTGACGTCTGAACAACTTTTTTTGAAAAAATCCCTAAGCCGCGCGGTCACAATTTCTGCTCAAAATCTGACGTTCTGCAATTCACTCAAAAATGTTGGCAAACTGTTGCCAGTGATCCCCTGAAATGATTTTCGGTGGAAACAGATGTGTTTTTATCATCGGAAACAGAATTAGCCCTCGACGTCTGAACAACTTTTTTTGAAAAAATCCCTAAGCCGCGCGATCACAATTTCTGCTCAAAATCTGACGTTCTGCAATTCACTCAAAAATGTTGGCAAACTGTTGCAATTGATCCCCTGAAAAGTTTTTCGGTGGAAACAGATGGGTTTTTATCATCGGAAACAGAATTAGCCCTCGACGTCTGAACAACTTTTTTTTAAAAGATCCCTAAGCCGTGCGGTCACAATTTCTGCTAAAAATCTGACGTTCTACAATTCACTCAAAAATGTTGGCAAACTGTTGCGAGTGATCCCCTGAAATCCTTTTCGGTGGAAACAGATGGGTTTTTATCATCGGAAACAGAATTAGCCCTCGAAGTCTGAACAACTTTTTTTGAAAAAATCCCTAAGCTGCGCGGTCACAATTTCTGTTAAAAATCTGACGTTCTGCGATTCACTCAAAAATGTTGGTGAACCGTTGCGCGTGATCCCCTGAAATGTTTTTCGGTGGAAACAGATGGGTTTTTATCATCGGAAACAGAATTAGCCCTCGACGTCTGAACAACTTTTTTTGAAAAAAATCCCTAAGCCGCGCGGTCACAATTTCTGCTCAAAATCTGACGTTCTGCAATTCACTCAAAAATGTTGGCAATCTGTTGCAATTGATCCCCTGAAATGTTTTTCGGTGGAAACAGATGGGTTTTTATCATCGGAAACAGAATTAGGCCTCGACGTCTGAACAACTTTTTTTGAAAAGATCCCTAAGCCACGCGGTCACAATTTCTGCTAAAAATCTGACGTTCTGCAATTCACTCAAAAATGTTGGCAAACTGTTGCGAGTGATCCCCTGAAATGTTTTTCAGTGGAAATAGATGGGTTTTTATCATTGGAAACAGAATTAGCCCTCGACGTCTGAACAACTTTTTATGAAAAAATCCCTAAGCCGCGCGGTCACAATTTCTGCTAAAAATCTGACGTTCTGCAATTCACTCAAAGATGTTGGCAAACTGTTGCGAGTGATCCCCTGAAATGTTTTTCGGTGGAAACAGATGGGTTTTTATCATCGGAAACAGAATTAGCCCTCTACGTCTGAACAACTTTTTTTGAAAAAATCCCTAAGCCGCGCGGTCACAATTTCTGCTAAAAATCTGACGTTCTGCAATTCACTCAAAGATGTTTGGAAAACTGTTGCGAGTGATCCCCTGAAATGTTTTTCGGTGGAAACAGATGGGTTTTTATCATCGGAAAAAGAATTAGCCCTCGACGTCTGAACAACTTTTTTTGAAAAAATCCCTAAGCCGCGCGGTCACAATTTCTGCTCAAAATCTGACGTTCTGCAATTCACTCAAAAATGTTGGCAAACTGTAGCGAGTGATCCCCTGAAATGTTTTTCAGTGGAAACAGATGGGTTTTTATCATCGGAAACAGAATTAGCCCTCGACATCTGAACAACTTTTTTTGAAAAAATCCCTAAGCCGCGCGGTCACAATTTCTGCTAAAAATCTGACGTTCTGCAATTCACTCCAAAATGTTGGCAAACTGTTGCGAGTGATCCCCTGAAATGTTTTTCGGTGGAAACAGATGGGTTTTTATCATCGGAAACAGAATTAGCCCTCGACGTCTGAACAACTTTTTTTGAAAAAATCCCTAAGCCGCACGGTCACAATTTCTGCTAAAAATCTGACGTTCTGCAATTCACTCAAAAATGTTGGCAAAATGTTGCAAGTGATCCCCTGAAATTCTTTTCGGTAGAAACAGATGGGTTTTTATCATCGGGAACAGAATTAGCCCTTGACGTCTGAACAACTTTTTTTGAAAAAATCCCTAAGCCGCGCGATCACAATTTCTGCTCAAAATCTGACGTTCTGCAATTCACTCAAAAATGTTGGCAAACTGTTGCAAGTGATCCCCTGAAATGTTTTTCGGTGGAAACAGATGGGTTTTTATCATCGGAAACAGAATTAGCCCTCGACGTCTGAACAACATTTTTTGAAAAAATCCCTAAGCCGCGCGGTCACAATTTCTGCTAAAAATCTGACGTTCTGCAATTCACTCCAAAATGTTGGCAAACTGTTGCAAGTGATCCCCTGAAATGTTTTTCGGTGGAAACAGATGGGTTTTTATCATCGGAAACAGAATTAGCCCTCGACGTCTGAACAACTTTTTTTGAAAAAATCCCTAAGCCGCGCGGTCACAATTTCTGCTCAAAATCTGACGTTCTGCAATTCACTCAAAAATGTTGGCAAACTGTTGCAATTGATCCCCTGAAAAGTTTTTCGGTGGAAACAGATGGGTTTTTATCATCGGAAACAGAATTAGCCCTTGACGTCTGAACAACTTTTTTTGAAAAAATCCCTAAGCCGCGCGGTCACAATTTCTGCTAAAAATCTGACGTTCTGTAATTCACTCAAAAATGTTGGCAAACTGTTTCGAGTGATCCCATGAAATGTTTTTCGGTGGAAACAGATGGGTTTTTATCATCGGAAACAGAATTAGACCTCGACGTCTGAACAACTTTTTTTGAAAAAATCCCTAATCCGCGCGGTCACAATTTCAGCAAAAATCTGACGTTCTGCAATTCACTCAAATATGTTGGCAAACTGTTGCAAACGATCCCTGAAAGGTTTTTCGGTGGAAACTGATGGGTTTTTATTATCGGGAACAGAATTAGCCCTCGACGTCTGAACAACTTTTTGTGAAAAGATCCCTAAGCTGCGCGGTCACAATTTCTGCTAAAAATCTGACGTTCTGCAATTCACTCAAAAATGTTGGCAAACTGTTTCGAGTGATCCCCTGAAATGTTTTTCGGTGGAAACAGATGGGTTTTTATCATCGGAAACAGAATTAGACCTCGACGTCTGAACAACTTTTTTAGAAAAAATCCCTAATCCGCGAGGTCACAATTTCAGCAAAAATCTGACGTTCTGCAATTCACTCAAATATGTTGGCAAACTGTTGCAAACGATCCCTGAAAGGTTTTTCGGTGGAAACAGATCTGTTTTTAGCATCGGAAACAGAATTAGGCCTCAACGTCTGAACAACTTTTTTTGAAAAAATCCCTAAGCCGCGCGGTCACAATTTCTGCTCAAAATCTGACGTTCTGCAATTCACTCAAAAATGTTGGCAAACTGTTGCAATTGATCCACTGAAAAGTTTTTCGGTGGAAACAGATGGGTTTTTATCATCGGAAACAGAATTAGCCCTTGACGTCTGAACAACTTTTTTTGAAAAAATCCCTAAGCCGCGCGGTCACAATTTCTGCTCAAAATCTGACGTTCTGCAATTCACTCCAAAATGTTGGCAAACTGTTGCGAGTGATCCCCTGAAATGTTTTTCGGTGGAAACAGATGGGTTTTTATCATCGGAAACAGAATTAGCCCTCGACGTCTGAACAACTTTTTTTGAAAAAATCCCTAAGCCGCGCGGTCACAATTTCTGCTCAAAATCTGACGTTCTGCAATTCACTCCAAAATGTTGGCAAACTGTTGCGAGTGATCCCCTGAAATGTTTTTCGGTGGAAACAGATGGGTTTTTATCATCGGAAACAGAATTAGCCCTTGACGTCTGAACAACTTTTTTTGAAAAAATCCATAAGCCGCGCGGTCACAATTTCTGCTCAAAATCTGACGTTCTGCAATTCACTCAAAAATGTTGGCAAACTGTTGCGAGTGAACCCGTGAAATGTTTTTTGGTGGAAACAGATGGGTTTTTATCATCGGAAACAGAATTAGCCCTCGACGTCTGAACAACTTTTTTTGAAAAAATCCCTAAGCCGCGCGGTCACAATTTCTGCTCAAAATCTGACGTTCTGCAATTCACTCAAAAATGTTGGCAAACTGTTGCAAGTGATCCCCTGAAATGTTTTTCGGTGGAAACAGATGGGTTTTTATCATCGGAAACAGAATTAGCCCTCGACGTCTGAACAACTTTTTTTGAAAAAATCCCTAAGCCGCGCGGTCACAATTTCTGCTCAAAATCTGACGTTCTGCAATTCACTCAAAAATGTTGGCAAACTGTTGCAATTGATCCCATGAAATGTTTTTCGGTGGAAACAGATGGGTTTTTATCATCGGAAACAGAATTAGGCCTCGACGTCTGAACAACTTTTTTTGAAAAGATCCCTAAGCCGCGCGGTCACAATTTCTGCTAAAAATCTGACGTTCTGCAATTCACTCAAAAATGTTGGCAAACTGTTGCGAGTGATCCCCTGAAATGTTTTTCGGTGGAAACAGATGGGTTTTTATCATCGGAAACAGAATTAGCCCTTGACGTCTGAACAACTTTTTTTGAAAAAATCCCTAAGCCGCGCGGTCACAATTTCTGCTCAAAATCTGACGTTCTGCAATTCACTCAAAAATGTTGGCAAACTGTTGCGAGTGAACCCGTGAAATGTTTTTTGGTGGAAACAGATGGGTTTTTATCATCGGAAACAGAATTAGCCCTCGACGTCTGAACAACTTTTTTTGAAAAAATCCCTAAGCCGCGCGGTCACAATTTCTGCTCAAAATCTGACGTTCTGCAATTCACTCAAAAATGTTGGCAAACTGTTGCAATTGATCCACTGAAAAGTTTTTCGGTGGAAACAGATGGGTTTTTATCATCGGAAACAGAATTAGCCCTTGACGTCTGAACAACTTTTTTTGAAAAAATCCCTAAGCCGCGCGGTCACAATTTCTGCTAAAAATCTGACGTTCTGCAATTCACTCAAAAATGTTGGCAAACTGTTGCGAGTGAACCCCTGAAATGTTTTTTGGTGGAAACAGATGGGTTTTTATCATCGGAAACAGAATTAGCCCTTGACGTCTGAACAACTTTTTTTGAAAAAATCCCTAAGCCGCGCGGTCACAATTTCTGCTCAAAATCTGACGTTCTGCAATTCACTCAAAAATGTTGGCAAACTGTTGCAAGTGATCCCCTGAAATGTTTTTCGGTGGAAACAGATGGGTTTTTATCATCGGAAACAGAATTAGCCCTCGACGTCTGAACAACTTTTTTTGAAAAAATCCCTAAGCCGCGCGGTCACAATTTCTGCTCAAAATCTGACGTTCTGCAATTCACTCAAAAATGTTGGCAAACTGTTGCAATTGATCCCCTGAAAAGTTTTTCGGTGGAAACAGATGGGTTTTTATCATCGGAAACAGAATTAGCCCTTGACGTCTGAACAACTTTTTTTGAAAAGATCCCTAAGCCGCGCGGTCACAATTTCTGCTAAAAATCTGACGTTCTGCAATTCACTCCAAAATGTTGGCAAACTGTTGCGAGTGATCCCCTGAAATGTTTTTCGGTGGAAACAGATGGGTTTTTATCATCGGAAACAGAATTAGCCCTCGACGTCTGAACAACTTTTTTTGAAAAAATCCCTAAGCCGCGCGGTCACAATTTCTGCTCAAAATCTGACGTTCTGCAATTCACTCAAAAATGTTGGCAAACTGTTGCAATTGATCCCCTGAAATGTTTTTCGGTGGAAACAGATGGGTTTTTATCATCGGAAACAGAATTAGGCCTCGACGTCTGAACATCTTTTTTTGAAAAGATCCCTAAGCCGCGCGGTCACAATTTCTGCTAAAAATCTGACGTTCTGCAATTCACTCAAAAATGTTGGCAAACTGTTGCGAGTGATCCCCTGAAATGTTTTTTGGTGGAAACAGATGGGTTTTTATCATCGGAAACAGAATTAGCCCTTGACGTCTGAACAACTTTTTTTGAAAAAATCCCTAAGCCGCGCGGTCACAATTTCTGCTCAAAATCTGACGTTCTGCAATTCACTCAAAAATGTTGGCAAACTGTTGCCAGTGATCCCCTGAAATGTTTTTCGGTGGAAACAGATGGGTTTTTATCATCGGAAACAGAATTAGCCCTCGACGTCTGAACAACTTTTTTTGAAAAAATCCCTAAGCCGCGCGATCACAATTTCTGCTAAAAATCTGACGTTCTGCAATTCACTCAAAAATGTTGGCAAACTGTTGCAATTGATCCCCTGAAAAGTTTTTCGGTGGAAACAGATTGGTTTTTATCATCGGAAACAGAATTAGCCCTTGACGTCTGAACAACTTTTTTTGAAAAAATCCCTAAGCCGCGCGGTCACAATTTCTGCTCAAAATCTGACGTTCTGCAATTCACTCAAAAATGTTGGCAAACTGTTGCGAGTGAACCCGTGAAATGTTTTTTGGTGGAAACAGATGGGTTTTTATCATCGGAAACAGAATTAGCCCTCGACGTCTGAACAACTTTTTTTGAAAAAATCCCTAAGCCGCGCGGTCACAATTTCTGCTCAAAATCTGACGTTCTGCAATTCACTCAAAAATGTTGGCAAACTGTTGCAATTGATCCACTGAAAAGTTTTTCGGTGGAAACAGATGGGTTTTTATCATCGGAAACAGAATTAGCCCTTGACGTCTGAACAACTTTTTTTGAAAAAATCCCTAAGCCGCGCGGTCACAATTTCTGCTCAAAATCTGACGTTCTGCAATTCACTCAAAAATGTTGGCAAACTGTTGCAATTGATCCCCTGAAAAGTTTTTCGGTGGAAACAGATGGGTTTTTATCATCGGAAACAGAATTAGCCCTTGACGTCTGAACAACTTTTTTTGAAAAAATCCCTAAGCCGCGCGGTCACAATTTCTGCTCAAAATCTGACGTTCTGTAATTCACTCAAAAATGTTGGCAAACTGTTTCGAGTGATCCCCTGAAATGTTTTTCGGTGGAAACAGATGGGTTTTTATCATCGGAAACAGAATTAGACCTCGACGTCTGAACAACTTTTTTTGAAAAAATCCCTAATCCGCGCGGTCACAATTTCAGCAAAAATCTGACGTTCTGCAATTCACTCAAATATGTTGGCAAACTGTTGCAAACGATCCCTGAAAGGTTTTTCGGTGGAAACTGATGGGTTTTTATTATCGGGAACAGAATTAGCCCTCGACGTCTGAACAACTTTTTGTGAAAAGATCCCTAAGCTGCGCGGTCACAATTTCTGCTAAAAATCTGACGTTCTGCAATTCACTCAAAAATGTTGGCAAACTGTTTCGAGTGATCCCCTGAAATGTTTTTCGGTGGAAACAGATGGGTTTTTATCATCGGAAACAGAATTAGCCCTCGACGTCTGAACAACTTTTTTTGAAAAAATCCCTAAGCCGCGCGGTCACAATTTCTGCTCAAAATCTGACGTTCTGCAATTCACTCAAAAATGTTGGCAAACTGTTGCAATTGATCCACTGAAAAGTTTTTCGGTGGAAACAGATGGGTTTTTATCATCGGAAACAGAATTAGCCCTTGACGTCTGAACAACTTTTTTTGAAAAAATCCCTAAGCCGCGCGGTCACAATTTCTGCTCAAAATCTGACTTTCTGCAATTCACTCAAAAATGTTGGCAAACTGTTGCGAGTGAACCCCTGAAATGTTTTTCGGTGGAAACAGATGGGTTTTTATCATCGGAAACAGAATTAGCCCTTGACGTCTGAACAACTTTTTTTGAAAAAATCCCTAAGCCGCGCGGTCACAATTTCAGCAAAAATCTGACGTTCTGCAATTCACTCAAATATGTTGGCAAACTGTTGCAAACGATCCCTGAAAGGTTTTTCGGTGGAAACTGATGGGTTTTTATTATCGGGAACAGAATTAGCCCTCGACGTCTGAACAACTTTTTGTGAAAAGATCCCTAAGCTGCGCGGTCACAATTTCTGCTAAAAATCTGACGTTCTGCAATTCACTCAAAAATGTTGGCAAACTGTTTCGAGTGATCCCCTGAAATGTTTTTCGGTGGAAACAGATGGGTTTTTATCATCGGAAACAGAATTAGCCCTCGACGTCTGAACAACTTTTTTTGAAAAAATCCCTAAGCCGCGCGGTCACAATTTCTGCTCAAAATCTGACGTTCTGCAATTCACTCAAAAATGTTGGCAAACTGTTGCAATTGATCCACTGAAAAGTTTTTCGGTGGAAACAGATGGGTTTTTATCATCGGAAACAGAATTAGCCCTTGACGTCTGAACAACTTTTTTTGAAAAAATCCCTAAGCCGCGCGGTCACAATTTCTGCTCAAAATCTGACTTTCTGCAATTCACTCAAAAATGTTGGCAAACTGTTGCGAGTGAACCCCTGAAATGTTTTTCGGTGGAAACAGATGGGTTTTTATCATCGGAAACAGAATTAGCCCTTGACGTCTGAACAACTTTTTTTGAAAAAATCCCTAAGCCGCGCGGTCACAATTTCTGCTCAAAATCTGACTTTCTGCAATTCACTCAAAAATGTTGGCAAACTGTTGCAAGTGATCCCCTGAAATGTTTTTCGGTGGAAACAGATGGGTTTTTATCATCGGAAACAGAATTAGCCCTCGACGTCTGAACAACTTTTTTTGAAAAAATCCCTAAGCCGCGCGGTCACAATTTCTGCTCAAAATCTGACGTTCTGCAATTCACTCAAAAATGTTGGCAAACTGTTGCAATTGATCCCCTGAAAAGTTTTTCGGTGGAAACAGATGGGTTTTTATCATCGGAAACAGAATTAGCCCTCGACGTCTGAACAACTTTTTTTGAAAAAATCCCTAAGCCGCGCGGTCACAATTTCTGCTCAAAATCTGACGTTCTGCAATTCACTCAAAAATGTTGGCAAACTGTTGCAATTGATCCACTGAAAAGTTTTTCGGTGGAAACAGATGGGTTTTTATCATCGGAAACAGAATTAGCCCTTGACGTCTGAACAACTTTTTTTGAAAAAATCCCTAAGCCGCGCGGTCACAATTTCTGCTCAAAATCTGACGTTCTGCAATTCACTCAAAAATGTTGGCAAACTGTTGCAATTGATCCCCTGAAAAGTTTTTCGGTGGAAACAGATGGGTTTTTATCATCGGAAACAGAATTAGCCCTTGACGTCTGAACAACTTTTTTTGAAAAAATCCCTAAGCCACGCGGTCACAATTTCTGCTCAAAATCTGACGTTCTGTAATTCACTCAAAAATGTTGGCAAACTGTTTCGAGTGATCCCCTGAAATGTTTTTCGGTGGAAACAGATGGGTTTTTATCATCGGAAACAGAATTAGACCTCGACGTCTGAACAACTTTTTTTGAAAAAATCCCTAATCCGCGCGGTCACAATTTCAGCAAAAATCTGACGTTCTGCAATTCACTCAAATATGTTGGCAAACTGTTGCAAACGATCCCTGAAAGGTTTTTCGGTGGAAACTGATGGGTTTTTATTATCGGGAACAGAATTAGCCCTCGACGTCTGAACAACTTTTTGTGAAAAGATCCCTAAGCTGCGCGGTCACAATTTCTGCTAAAAATCTGACGTTCTGCAATTCACTCAAAAATGTTGGCAAACTGTTTCGAGTGATCCCCTGAAATGTTTTTCGGTGGAAACAGATGGGTTTTTATCATCGGAAACAGAATTAGCCCTCGACGTCTGAACAACTTTTTTTGAAAAAATCCCTAAGCCGCGCGGTCACAATTTCTGCTCAAAATCTGACGTTCTGCAATTCACTCAAAAATGTTGGCAAACTGTTGCAATTGATCCACTGAAAAGTTTTTCGGTGGAAACAGATGGGTTTTTATCATCGGAAACAGAATTAGCCCTTGACGTCTGAACAACTTTTTTTGAAAAAATCCCTAAGCCGCGCGGTCACAATTTCTGCTCAAAATCTGACTTTCTGCAATTCACTCAAAAATGTTGGCAAACTGTTGCGAGTGAACCCCTGAAATGTTTTTCGGTGGAAACAGATGGGTTTTTATCATCGGAAACAGAATTAGCCCTTGACGTCTGAACAACTTTTTTTGAAAAAATCCCTAAGCCGCGCGGTCACAATTTCTGCTCAAAATCTGACTTTCTGCAATTCACTCAAAAATGTTGGCAAACTGTTGCAAGTGATCCCCTGAAATGTTTTTCGGTGGAAACAGATGGGTTTTTATCATCGGAAACAGAATTAGCCCTCGACGTCTGAACAACTTTTTTTGAAAAAATCCCTAAGCCGCGCGGTCACAATTTCTGCTCAAAATCTGACGTTCTGCAATTCACTCAAAAATGTTGGCAAACTGTTGCAATTGATCCCCTGAAAAGTTTTTCGGTGGAAACAGATGGGTTTTTATCATCGGAAACAGAATAAGCCCTTGACGTCTGAACAACTTTTTTTGAAAAAATCCCTAAGCCGCGCGGTCACAATTTCTGCTCAAAATCTGACGTTCTGTAATTCACTCAAAAATGTTGGCAAACTGTTTCGAGTGATCCCCTGAAATGTTTTTCGGTGGAAACAGATGGGTTTTTATCATCGGAAACAGAAATAGACCTCGACGTCTGAACAACTTTTTTTGAAAAAATCCCTAATCCGCGCGGTCACAATTTCAGCAAAAATCTGACGTTCTGCAATTCACTCAAATATGTTGGCAAACTGTTGCAAACGATCCCTGAAAGGTTTTTCGGTGGAAACTGATGGGTTTTTATTATCGGGAACAGAATTAGCCCTCGACGTCTGAACAACTTTTTGTGAAAAGATCCCTAAGCTGCGCGGTCACAATTTCTGCTAAAAATCTGACGTTCTGCAATTCACTCAAAAATGTTGGCAAACTGTTTCGAGTGATCCCCTGAAATGTTTTTCGGTGGAAACAGATGGGTTTTTATCATCGGAAACAGAATTAGACCTCGACGTCTGAACAACTTTTTTTGAAAAAATCCCTAATCCGCGCGGTCACAATTTCAGCAAAAATCTGACGTTCTGCAATTCACTCAAATATGTTGGCAAACTGTTGCAAACGATCCCTGAAAGGTTTTTCGGTGGAAACTGATGGGTTTTTATTATCGGGAACAGAATTAGCCCTCGACGTCTGAACAACTTTTTTTGAAAAAATCCCTAAGCCGCGCGGTCACAATTTCTGCTCAAAATCTGACGTTCTGCAATTCACTCAAAAATGTTGGCAAACTGTTGCGAGTGAACCCGTGAAATGTTTTTTGGTGGAAACAGATGGGTTTTTATCATCGGAAACAGAATTAGCCCTCGACGTCTGAACAACTTTTTTTGAAAAAATCCCTAAGCCGCGCGGTCACAATTTCTGCTCAAAATCTGACGTTCTGCAATTCACTCAAAAATGTTGGCAAACTGTTGCAATTGATCCACTGAAAAGTTTTTCGGTGGAAACAGATGGGTTTTTATCATCGGAAACAGAATTAGCCCTTGACGTCTGAACAACTTTTTTTGAAAAAATCCCTAAGCCGCGCGGTCACAATTTCTGCTCAAAATCTGACGTTCTGCAATTCACTCAAAAATGTTGGCAAACTGTTGCAATTGATCCCCTGAAAAGTTTTTCGGTGGAAACAGATGGGTTTTTATCATCGGAAACAGAATTAGCCCTTGACGTCTGAACAACTTTTTTTGAAAAAATCCCTAAGCCGCGCGGTCACAATTTCTGCTCAAAATCTGACGTTCTGTAATTCACTCAAAAATGTTGGCAAACTGTTTCGAGTGATCCCCTGAAATGTTTTTCGGTGGAAACAGATGGGTTTTTATCATCGGAAACAGAATTAGACCTCGACGTCTGAACAACTTTTTTTGAAAAAATCCCTAATCCGCGCGGTCACAATTTCAGCAAAAATCTGACGTTCTGCAATTCACTCAAATATGTTGGCAAACTGTTGCAAACGATCCCTGAAAGGTTTTTCGGTGGAAACTGATGGGTTTTTATTATCGGGAACAGAATTAGCCCTCGACGTCTGAACAACTTTTTGTGAAAAGATCCCTAAGCTGCGCGGTCACAATTTCTGCTAAAAATCTGACGTTCTGCAATTCACTCAAAAATGTTGGCAAACTGTTTCGAGTGATCCCCTGAAATGTTTTTCGGTGGAAACAGATGGGTTTTTATCATCGGAAACAGAATTAGCCCTCGACGTCTGAACAACTTTTTTTGAAAAAATCCCTAAGCCGCGCGGTCACAATTTCTGCTCAAAATCTGACGTTCTGCAATTCACTCAAAAATGTTGGCAAACTGTTGCAATTGATCCACTGAAAAGTTTTTCGGTGGAAACAGATGGGTTTTTATCATCGGAAACAGAATTAGCCCTTGACGTCTGAACAACTTTTTTTGAAAAAATCCCTAAGCCGCGCGGTCACAATTTCTGCTCAAAATCTGACTTTCTGCAATTCACTCAAAAATGTTGGCAAACTGTTGCGAGTGAACCCCTGAAATGTTTTTTGGTGGAAACAGATGGGTTTTTATCATCGGAAACAGAATTAGCCCTTGACGTCTGAACAACTTTTTTTGAAAAAATCCCTAAGCCGCGCGGTCACAATTTCTGCTCAAAATCTGACGTTCTGCAATTCACTCAAAAATGTTGGCAAACTGTTGCAAGTGATCCCCTGAAATGTTTTTCGGTGGAAACAGATGGGTTTTTATCATCGGAAACAGAATTAGCCCTCGACGTCTGAACAACTTTTTTTGAAAAAATCCCTAAGCCGCGCGGTCACAATTTCTGCTCAAAATCTGACGTTCTGCAATTCACTCAAAAATGTTGGCAAACTGTTGCAATTGATCCCCTGAAAAGTTTTTCGGTGGAAACAGATGGGTTTTTATCATCGGAAACAGAATTAGCCCTTGACGTCTGAACAACTTTTTTTGAAAAAATCCCTAAGCCGCGCGGTCACAATTTCTGCTCAAAATCTGACGTTCTGTAATTCACTCAAAAATGTTGGCAAACTGTTTCGAGTGATCCCCTGAAATGTTTTTCGGTGGAAACAGATGGGTTTTTATCATCGGAAACAGAATTAGACCTCGACGTCTGAACAACTTTTTTTGAAAAAATCCCTAATCCGCGCGGTCACAATTTCAGCAAAAATCTGACGTTCTGCAATTCACTCAAATATGTTGGCAAACTGTTGCAAACGATCCCTGAAAGGTTTTTCGGTGGAAACTGATGGGTTTTTATTATCGGGAACAGAATTAGCCCTCGACGTCTGAACAACTTTTTGTGAAAAGATCCCTAAGCTGCGCGGTCACAATTTCTGCTAAAAATCTGACGTTCTGCAATTCACTCAAAAATGTTGGCAAACTGTTTCGAGTGATCCCCTGAAATGTTTTTCGGTGGAAACAGATGGGTTTTTATCATCGGAAACAGAATTAGACCTCGACGTCTGAACAACTTTTTTTGAAAAAATCCCTAATCCGCGCGGTCACAATTTCAGCAAAAATCTGACGTTCTGCAATTCACTCAAATATGTTGGCAAACTGTTGCAAACGATCCCTGAAAGGTTTTTCGGTGGAAACTGATGGGTTTTTATTATCGGGAACAGAATTAGCCCTCGACGTCTGAACAACTTTTTTTGAAAAAATCCCTAAGCTGCGCGGTCACAATTTCTGCTAAAAATCTGACGTTCTGCAATTCACTCAAAAATGTTGGCAAACTGTTGCGAGTGATCCCCTGAAATGTTTTTCGGTGGAAACAGATGCGTTTTTATCATCGGAAACAGAATTAGCCCTCGACGTCTGAACAACTTTTTTTGAAAAAATCCCTAAGCCGCGCGGTCACAATTTCTGCTCAAAATCTAACGTTCTGCAATTCACTCCAAAATGTTGGCAAACTGTTGCGAGTGATCCCCTGAAATGTTTTTCGGTGGAAACAGATGGGTTTTTATCATCGGAAACAGAATTAGCCCTCGACGTCTGAACAACTTTTTTTGAAAAAATCCCTAAGCCGCGCGGTCACAATTTCTGCTAAAAATCTGACGTTCTGCAATTCACTCAAAAATGTTGGCAAACTGTTGCGAGTGATCCCCTGAAATGTTTTTCGGTGGAAACAGATGGGTTTTTATCATCGGAAACAGAATTAGCCCTTGACGTCTGAACAACTTTTTTTGAAAAAATCCCTAAGCCGCGCGGTCACAATTTCTGCTCAAAATCTGACGTTCTGCAATTCACTCAAAAATGTTTGCAAACTGTTGCAATTGATCCCCTGAAAAGTTTTTCGGTGGAAACAGATGGGTTTTTATCATCGGAAACAGAATTAGGCCTCGACGTCTGAACAACTTTTTTTGAAAAAATCCCTAATCCGCGCGGTCACAATTTCAGCAAAAATCTGACGTTCTGCAATTCACTCAAATATGTTGGCAAACTGTTGCAAACGATCCCTGAAAGGTTTTTCGGTGGAAACTGATGGGTTTTTATTATCGGGAACAGAATTAGCCCTCGACGTCTGAACAACTTTTTGTGAAAAGATCCCTAAGCTGCGCGGTCACAATTTCTGCTAAAAATCTGACGTTCTGCAATTCACTCAAAAATCTTGGCAAACTGTTTCGAGTGATCCCCTGAAATGTTTTTCGGTGGAAACAGATGGGTTTTTATCATCGGAAACAGAATTAGACCTCGACGTCTGAACAACTTTTTTTGAAAAAATCCCTAAGCTGCGCGGTCACAATTTCTGCTAAAAATCTGACGTTCTGCAATTCACTCAAATATGTTGGCAAACTGTTGCAAACGATCCCTGAAAGGTTTTTCGGTGGAAACTGATGGGTTTTTATTATCGGGAACAGAATTAGCCCTCGACGTCTGAACAACTTTTTGTGAAAAGATCCCTAAGCTGCGCGGTCACAATTTCTGCTAAAAATCTGACGTTCTGCAATTCACTCAAAAATGTTGGCAAACTGTTGCGAGTGATCCCCTGAAATGTTTTTCGGTGGAAACAGATGGGTTTTTATCATCGGAAACAGAATTAGCCCTCGACGTCTGAACAACTTTTTTTGAAAAAATCCCTAAGCCGCGCGGTCACAATTTCTGCTCAAAATCTAACGTTCTGCAATTCACTCCAAAATGTTGGCAAACTGTTGCGAGTGATCCCCTGAAATGTTTTTCGGTGGAAACAGATGGGTTTTTATCATCGGAAACAGAATTAGCCCTCGACGTCTGAACAACTTTTTTTGAAAAAATCCCTAAGCCGCGCGGTCACAATTTCTGCTCAAAATCTGACATTCTGCAATTCACTCAAAAATGTTGGCAAACTGTTGCAATTGATCCCCTGAAAAGTTTTTCGGTGGAAACAGATGGGTTTTTATCATCGGAAACAGAATTAGGCCTCGACGTCTGAACAACTTTTTTTGAAAAGATCCCTAAGCCGCGCGGTCACAATTTCTGCTAAAAATCTGACGTTCTGCAATTCACTCAAAAATGTTGGCAAACTGTTGCGAGTGATCCCCTGAAATTTTTTTCGGTGGAAACAGATGGGTTTTTATCATCGGAAACAGAATTAGCCCTTGACGTCTGAACAACTTTTTTTGAAAAAATCCCTAAGCCGCGCGGTCACAATTTCTGCTCAAAATCTGACGTTCTGCAATTCACTCAAAAATGTTTGCAAACTGTTGCAATTGATCCCCTGAAAAGTTTTTCGGTGGAAACAGATGGGTTTTTATCATCGGAAACAGAATTAGGCCTCAACGTCTGAACAACTTTTTTTGAAAAAATCCCTAATCCGCGCGGTCACAATTTCAGCAAAAATCTGACGTTCTGCAATTCACTCAAATATGTTGGCAAACTGTTGCAAACGATCCCTGAAAGGTTTTTCGGTGGAAACTGATGGGTTTTTATTATCGGGAACAGAATTAGCCCTCGACGTCTGAACAACTTTTTGTGAAAAGATCCCTAAGCTGCGCGGTCACAATTTCTGCTAAAAATCTGACGTTCTGCAATTCACTCAAAAATGTTGGCAAACTGTTTCGAGTGATCCCCTGAAATGTTTTTCGGTGGAAACAGATGGGTTTTTATCATCGGAAACAGAATTAGACCTCGACGTCTGAACAACTTTTTTTGAAAAAATCCCTAAGCTGCGCGGTCACAATTTCTGCTAAAAATCTGACGTTCTGCAATTCACTCAAATATGTTGGCAAACTGTTGCAAACGATCCCTGAAAGGTTTTTCGGTGGAAACTGATGGGTTTTTATTATCGGGAACAGAATTAGCCCTCGACGTCTGAACAACTTTTTGTGAAAAGATCCCTAAGCTGCGCGGTCACAATTTCTGCTAAAAATCTGACGTTCTGCAATTCACTCAAAAATGTTGGCAAACTGTTGCGAGTGATCCCCTGAAATGTTTTTCGGTGGAAACAGATGGGTTTTTATCATCGGAAACAGAATTAGCCCTCGACGTCTGAACAACTTTTTTTGAAAAAATCCCTAAGCCGCGCGGTCACAATTTCTGCTCAAAATCTAACGTTCTGCAATTCACTCCAAAATGTTGGCAAACTGTTGCGAGTGATCCCCTGAAATGTTTTTCGGTGGAAACAGATGGGTTTTTATCATCGGAAACAGAATTAGCCCTCGACGTCTGAACAACTTTTTTTGAAAAAATCCCTAAGCCGCGCGGTCACAATTTCTGCTCAAAATCTGACATTCTGCAATTCACTCAAAAATGTTGGCAAACTGTTGCAATTGATCCCCTGAAAAGTTTTTCGGTGGAAACAGATGGGTTTTTATCATCGGAAACAGAATTAGGCCTCGACGTCTGAACAACTTTTTTTGAAAAGATCCCTAAGCCGCGCGGTCACAATTTCTGCTAAAAATCTGACGTTCTGCAATTCACTCAAAAATGTTGGCAAACTGTTGCGAGTGATCCCCTGAAATTTTTTTCGGTGGAAACAGATGGGTTTTTATCATCGGAAACAGAATTAGCCCTTGACGTCTGAACAACTTTTTTTGAAAAAATCCCTAAGCCGCGCGGTCACAGTTTCTGCTCAAAATCTGACGTTCTGCAATTCACTCAAAAATGTTTGCAAACTGTTGCAATTGATCCCCTGAAAAGTTTTTCGGTGGAAACAGATGGGTTTTTATCATCGGAAACAGAATTAGGCCTCGACGTCTGAACAACTTTTTTTGAAAAGATCCCTAAGCCGCGCGGTCACAATTTCTGCTCAAAATCTGACGTTCTGCAATTCACTCAAAGATGTTGGCAAACTGTTGCGAGTGATCCCCTGAAATGTTTTTCGGTGGAAACAGATGGGTATTTATCATCGGAAACAGAATTAGCCCTCGACGTCTGAACAACTTTTTTTGAAAAAATCCCTAAGCCGCGCGGTCACAATTTCTGCTAAAAATCTGACGTTCTGCAATTCACTCCAAAATGTTGGCAAACTGTTGCAAGTGATCCCCTGAAATGTTTTTCGGTGGAAACAGATGGGTTTTTATCATCGGAAACAGAATTAGCCCTCGACGTCTGAACAACTTTTTTTGAAAAAATCCCTAAGCCACGCGGTCACAATTTCTGCTCAAAATCTGACGTTCTGCAATTCACTCAAAGATGTTGGCAAACTGTTGCGAGTGATCCCCTGAAATGTTTTTCGGTGGAAACAGATGGGTATTTATCATCGGAAACAGAATTAGCCCTCGACGTCTGAACAACTTTTTTTGAAAAAATCCCTAAGCCGCGCGGTCACAATTTCTGCTAAAAATCTGACGTTCTGCAATTCACTCCAAAATGTTGGCAAACTGTTGCAAGTGATCCCCTGAAATGTTTTTCGGTGGAAACAGATGGGTTTTTATCATCGGAAACAGAATTAGCCCTCGACGTCTGAACAACTTTTTTTGAAAAAATCCCTAAGCCGCGCGGTCACAATTTCTGCTAAAAATCTGACGTTCTGCAATTCACTCTAAAATGTTGGCAAACTGTTGCAAGTGATCCCCTGAAATGTTTTTCGGTGGAAACAGATGGGTTTTTATCATCGGAAACAGAATTAGCCCTCGACGTCTGAATAACTTTTTTTGAAAAAATCCCTAAGCCGCGCGGTCACAATTTCTGCTAAAAATCTGACGTTCTGCAATTCACTCCAAAATGTTGGCAAACTGTTGCAAGTGATCCCCTGAAATGTTTTTCGGTGGAAACAGATGGGTTTTTATCATCGGAAACAGAATTAGCCCTCGACGTCTGAACAACTTTTTTTGAAAAAATCCCTAAGCCGCGCGGTCACAATTTCTGCTAAAAATCTGACGTTCTGCAATTCACTCAAAAATGTTGGCAAACTGTTGCGAGTGATCCCCTGAAAGGTTTATCGGTGGAAACAGATGGGTTTTTATCATCGGAAACAGAATTAGCCCTCGACGTCTGAACAACTTTTTTTGAAAAAATCCCTAAGCCGCGCGGTCACAATTTCTGCTAAAAATCTGACGTTCTGCAATTCACTCAAAAATGTTGGCAAAATGTTGCAAGTGATCCCCTGAAATGTTTTTCGGTAGAAACAGATGGTTTTTATCATCGGGAACAGAATTAGCCCTCGACGTCTGAACAACTTTTTTTGAAAAAATCCCTAAGCCGCGCGGTCACAATTTCTGCTAAAAATATGATGTTCTGCAATTCACTCAAAAATGTTGGCAAACTGTTGCGAGTGATCCCCTGAAATGTTTTTCAGTGGAAACAGATGGGTTTTTATCATCGGAAACAGAATTAGCCCTCAACGTCTGAACAACTTTTTTTGAAAAAATCCCTAAGCCGCGCGGTCACAATTTCTGCTAAAAATCTGACGTTCTGCAATTCACTCAAAAATGTTGGCAAACTGTTGCGAGTGATCCCCTGAAATGTTTTTCAGTGGAAACAGATGGGTTTTTATCATCGGAAATAGAATTAGCCCTCGACGTCTGAACAACTTTTTTTGAAAAAATCCCTAAGCCGCGCGGTCACAATTTCTGCTAAAAATCTGACGTTCTGCAATTCACTCCAAAATGTTGGCAAACTGTTGCAAGTGATCCCCTGAAAGGTTTTTTGGTGGAAACAGATGGGTTTTTATCACCGGAAACAGAATTAGCCCTCGACGTCTGAACAAATTTTTGTGAAAAAATCCCTAAGCCGCGCGGTCACAATTTCTGTTAAAAATCTGACGTTCTGCAATTCACTCAAAAATGTTGGCAAACTGTTGCGAGTGATCCCCTGAAATGTTTTTCGGTGTAAACTGATGGGTTTTTATCATCGGAAACAGAATTAGCCCTCGACTTCTGAAGAACTTTTTTTGAAAAAATCCCTAAGCCGCGCGGTCACAATTTCTGCTCAAAATCTGACGTTCTGCAATTCACTCAAAAATGTTGGCAAACTGTTGCCAGTGATCCCCTGAAATGTTTTTCGGTGGAAACAGATGGGTTTTTATCATCGGAAACAGAATTAGCCCTCGACGTCTGAACAACTTTTTTTGGAAAAGATCCCTAAGCCGCGCGGTCACAATTTCTGCTAAAAATCTGACGTTCTGCAATTCACTCAAAAATGTTGGCAAACTGTTGCGAGTGATCCCCTGAAATGTTTTTCGGTGGAAACAGATGGGTTTTTATCATCGGAAACAGAATTAGGCCTCGACGTCTGAACAACTTTTTTTGAAAAGATCCCTAAGCCACGCGGTCACAATTTCTGCTAAAAATCTGACGTTCTGCAATTCACTCAAAAATGTTGGCAAACTGTTACGAGTGATCCTCTGAAAGGTTTTTTGGTGGAAACAGATGGGTTTTTATCACCGGAAACAGAATTAGCCCTCGACGTCTGAACAACTTTTTTTGAAAAAATCCCTAAGCCGCGCGGTCACAATTTCTGTTAAAAATCTGACGTTCTGCAATTCACTCAAAAATGTTGGCAAACTGTTGCGAGTGATCCCCTGAAATGTTTTTCGGTGTAAACTGATGGGTTTTTATCATCGGAAACAGAATTAGCCCTCGACTTCTGAAGAACTTTTTTTGAAAAAATCCCTAAGCCGCGCGGTCACAATTTCTGCTCAAAATCTGACGTTCTGCAATTCACTCAAAAATGTTGGCAAACTGTTGCCAGTGATCCCCTGAAATGTTTTTTGGTGGAAACAGATGGGTTTTTATCATCGGAAACAGAATTAGCCCTCGACGTCTGAACAACTTTTTTTGAAAAGATCCCTAAGCCGCGCGGTCACAATTTCTGCTAAAAATCTGACGTTCTGCAATTCACTCAAAAATGTTGGCAAACTGTTGCGAGTGATCCCCTGAAATGTTTTTCGGTGGAAACAGATGGGTTTTTATCATCGGAAACAGAATTAGCCCTCGACGTCTGAACAACTTTTTTTGAAAAGATCCCTAAGCCACGCGGTCACAATTTCTGCTAAAAATCTGACGTTCTGCAATTCACTCAAAAATGTTGGCAAACTGTTACGAGTGATCCCCTGAAATGTTTTTCAGTGGAAACAGATGGGTTTTTATCATTGGAAACAGAATTAGCCCTCGACGTCTGAACAACTTTTTTTGAAAAAATCCCTAAGCCGCGCGGTCACAATTTCTGCTCAAAATCTGACGTTCTGCAATTCACTCAAAAATGTTGGCAAAATGTTGCAAGTGATCCCCTGCAATATTTTTCGGTAGAAACAGATGGGTTTTTATCATCGGGAACAGAATTAGCCCTCGACGTCTGAACAACTTTTTTTGAAAAAATCCCTAAGCCGCGTGGTCACAATTTCTGCTCTAAATCTGACGTTCTGCAATTCACTCAAAATGGTGGCAAACTGTTGCAAGTGATCCCCTGAAATGTTTTTCGGTGGAAACAGATGGGTTTTTATCATCGGAAACAGAATTAGCCCTCGACGTCTGAACAACTTTTTTTGAAAAAATCCCTAAGCCGCGCGGTCACAATTTCTGCTAAAAATCTGACGTTCTGCAATTCACTCAAAAATGTTGGCAAACTGTTGCAAGTGATCCCCTGAAATGTTTTTCGGTGGAAACAGATGGGTTTTTATCATCGGAAACAGAATTAGCCCTCGACGTCTGAACAACTTTTTTTGAAAAAATCCCTAAGCCGCGCGGTCACAATTTCTGCTAAAAATCTGACGTTCTGCAATTCACTCTAAAATGTTGGCAAACTGTTGCAAGTGATCCCCTGAAATGTTTTTCGGTGGAAACAGATGGGTTTTTATCATCGGAAACAGAATTAGCCCTCGACGTCTGAATAACTTTTTTTGAAAAAATCCCTAAGCCGCGCGGTCACAATTTCTGCTAAAAATCTGACGTTCTGCAATTCACTCCAAAATGTTGGCAAACTGTTGCAAGTGATCCCCTGAAATGTTTTTCGGTGGAAACAGATGGGTTTTTATCATCGGAAACAGAATTAGCCCTCGACGTCTGAACAACTTTTTTTGAAAAAATCCCTAAGCCGCGCGGTCACAATTTCTGCTAAAAATCTGACGTTCTGCAATTCACTCAAAAATGTTGGCAAACTGTTGCGAGTGATCCCCTGAAAGGTTTATCGGTGGAAACAGATGGGTTTTTATCATCGGAAACAGAATTAGCCCTCGACGTCTGAACAACTTTTTTTGAAAAAATCCCTAAGCCGCGCGGTCACAATTTCTGCTAAAAATCTGACGTTCTGCAATTCACTCAAAAATGTTGGCAAAATGTTGCAAGTGATCCCCTGAAATGTTTTTCGGTAGAAACAGATGGTTTTTATCATCGGGAACAGAATTAGCCCTCGACGTCTGAACAACTTTTTTTGAAAAAATCCCTAAGCCGCGCGGTCACAATTTCTGCTAAAAATCTGACGTTCTGCAATTCACTCTAAAATGTTGGCAAACTGTTGCAAGTGATCCCCTGAAATGTTTTTCGGTGGAAACAGATGGGTTTTTATCATCGGAAACAGAATTAGCCCTCGACGTCTGAATAACTTTTTTTGAAAAAATCCCTAAGCCGCGCGGTCACAATTTCTGCTAAAAATCTGACGTTCTGCAATTCACTCCAAAATGTTGGCAAACTGTTGCGAGTGATCCCCTGAAATGTTTTTCGGTGTAAACTGATGGGTTTTTATCATCGGAAACAGAATTAGCCCTCGACTTCTGAAGAACTTTTTTTGAAAAAATCCCTAAGCCGCGCGGTCACAATTTCTGCTCAAAATCTGACGTTCTGCAATTCACTCAAAAATGTTGGCAAACTGTTGCCAGTGATCCCCTGAAATGTTTTTCGGTGGAAACAGATGGGTTTTTATCATCGGAAACAGAATTAGCCCTCGACGTCTGAACAACTTTTTTTGGAAAAGATCCCTAAGCCGCGCGGTCACAATTTCTGCTAAAAATCTGACGTTCTGCAATTCACTCAAAAATGTTGGCAAACTGTTGCGAGTGATCCCCTGAAATGTTTTTCGGTGGAAACAGATGGGTTTTTATCATCGGAAACAGAATTAGGCCTCGACGTCTGAACAACTTTTTTTGAAAAGATCCCTAAGCCACGCGGTCACAATTTCTGCTAAAAATCTGACGTTCTGCAATTCACTCAAAAATGTTGGCAAACTGTTACGAGTGATCCTCTGAAAGGTTTTTTGGTGGAAACAGATGGGTTTTTATCACCGGAAACAGAATTAGCCCTCGACGTCTGAACAACTTTTTTTGAAAAAATCCCTAAGCCGCGCGGTCACAATTTCTGTTAAAAATCTGACGTTCTGCAATTCACTCAAAAATGTTGGCAAACTGTTGCGAGTGATCCCCTGAAATGTTTTTCGGTGTAAACTGATGGGTTTTTATCATCGGAAACAGAATTAGCCCTCGACTTCTGAAGAACTTTTTTTGAAAAAATCCCTAAGCCGCGCGGTCACAATTTCTGCTCAAAATCTGACGTTCTGCAATTCACTCAAAAATGTTGGCAAACTGTTGCCAGTGATCCCCTGAAATGTTTTTTGGTGGAAACAGATGGGTTTTTATCATCGGAAACAGAATTAGCCCTCGACGTCTGAACAACTTTTTTTGAAAAGATCCCTAAGCCGCGCGGTCACAATTTCTGCTAAAAATCTGACGTTCTGCAATTCACTCAAAAATGTTGGCAAACTGTTGCGAGTGATCCCCTGAAATGTTTTTCGGTGGAAACAGATGGGTTTTTATCATCGGAAACAGAATTAGCCCTCGACGTCTGAACAACTTTTTTTGAAAAGATCCCTAAGCCACGCGGTCACAATTTCTGCTAAAAATCTGACGTTCTGCAATTCACTCAAAAATGTTGGCAAACTGTTACGAGTGATCCCCTGAAATGTTTTTCAGTGGAAACAGATGGGTTTTTATCATTGGAAACAGAATTAGCCCTCGACGTCTGAACAACTTTTTTTGAAAAAATCCCTAAGCCGCGCGGTCACAATTTCTGCTCAAAATCTGACGTTCTGCAATTCACTCAAAAATGTTGGCAAAATGTTGCAAGTGATCCCCTGCAATATTTTTCGGTAGAAACAGATGGGTTTTTATCATCGGGAACAGAATTAGCCCTCGACGTCTGAACAACTTTTTTTGAAAAAATCCCTAAGCCGCGTGGTCACAATTTCTGCTCTAAATCTGACGTTCTGCAATTCACTCAAAATGGTGGCAAACTGTTGCAAGTGATCCCCTGAAATGTTTTTCGGTGGAAACAGATGGGTTTTTATCATCGGGAACAGAATTAGCCCTCGACGTCTGAACAACATTTTTTGAAAAAATCCCTAAGCCGCGCGGTCACAATTTCTGCTAAAAATCTGACGTTCTGCAATTCACTCCAAAATGTTGGCAAACTGTTGCAAGTTATCCCCTGAAATGTTTTTCGGTGGAAACAGATGGGTTTTTATCATCGGAAACAGAATTAGCCCTCGACGTCTGAACAACTTTTTTTGAAAAAATCCCTAAGCCGCGCGGTCACAATTTCTGCTAAAAATCTGACGTTCTGCAATTCACTCTAAAATGTTGGCAAACTGTTGCAAGTGATCCCCTGAAATGTTTTTCGGTGGAAACAGATGGGTTTTTATCATCGGAAACAGAATTAGCCCTCGACGTCTGAATAACTTTTTTTGAAAAAATCCCTAAGCCGCGCGGTCACAATTTCTGCTAAAAATCTGACGTTCTGCAATTCACTCCAAAATGTTGGCAAACTGTTGCAAGTGATCCCCTGAAATGTTTTTCGGTGGAAACAGATGGGTTTTTATCATCGGAAACAGAATTAGCCCTCGACGTCTGAACAACTTTTTTTGAAAAAATCCCTAAGCCGCGCGGTCACAATTTCTGCTAAAAATCTGACGTTCTGCAATTCACTCAAAAATGTTGGCAAACTGTTGCGAGTGATCCCCTGAAAGGTTTATCGGTGGAAACAGATGGGTTTTTATCATCGGAAACAGAATTAGCCCTCGACGTCTGAACAACTTTTTTTGAAAAAATCCCTAAGCCGCGCGGTCACAATTTCTGCTAAAAATCTGACGTTCTGCAATTCACTCAAAAATGTTGGCAAAATGTTGCAAGTGATCCCCTGAAATGTTTTTCGGTAGAAACAGATGGTTTTTATCATCGGGAACAGAATTAGCCCTCGACGTCTGAACAACTTTTTTTGAAAAAATCCCTAAGCCGCGCGGTCACAATTTCTGCTAAAAATATGATGTTCTGCAATTCACTCAAAAATGTTGGCAAACTGTTGCGAGTGATCCCCTGAAATGTTTTTCAGTGGAAACAGATGGGTTTTTATCATCGGAAACAGAATTAGCCCTCAACGTCTGAACAACTTTTTTTGAAAAAATCCCTAAGCCGCGCGGTCACAATTTCTGCTAAAAATCTGACGTTCTGCAATTCACTCAAAAATGTTGGCAAACTGTTGCGAGTGATCCCCTGAAATGTTTTTCAGTGGAAACAGATGGGTTTTTATCATCGGAAATAGAATTAGCCCTCGACGTCTGAACAACTTTTTTTGAAAAAATCCCTAAGCCGCGCGGTCACAATTTCTGCTAAAAATCTGACGTTCTGCAATTCACTCCAAAATGTTGGCAAACTGTTGCAAGTGATCCCCTGAAAGGTTTTTTGGTGGAAACAGATGGGTTTTTATCACCGGAAACAGAATTAGCCCTCGACGTCTGAACAAATTTTTGTGAAAAAATCCCTAAGCCGCGCGGTCACAATTTCTGTTAAAAATCTGACGTTCTGCAATTCACTCAAAAATGTTGGCAAACTGTTGCGAGTGATCCCCTGAAATGTTTTTCGGTGTAAACTGATGGGTTTTTATCATCGGAAACAGAATTAGCCCTCGACTTCTGAAGAACTTTTTTTGAAAAAATCCCTAAGCCGCGCGGTCACAATTTCTGCTCAAAATCTGACGTTCTGCAATTCACTCAAAAATGTTGGCAAACTGTTGCCAGTGATCCCCTGAAATGTTTTTCGGTGGAAACAGATGGGTTTTTATCATCGGAAACAGAATTAGCCCTCGACGTCTGAACAACTTTTTTTGGAAAAGATCCCTAAGCCGCGCGGTCACAATTTCTGCTAAAAATCTGACGTTCTGCAATTCACTCAAAAATGTTGGCAAACTGTTGCGAGTGATCCCCTGAAATGTTTTTCGGTGGAAACAGATGGGTTTTTATCATCGGAAACAGAATTAGGCCTCGACGTCTGAACAACTTTTTTTGAAAAGATCCCTAAGCCACGCGGTCACAATTTCTGCTAAAAATCTGACGTTCTGCAATTCACTCAAAAATGTTGGCAAACTGTTACGAGTGATCCTCTGAAAGGTTTTTTGGTGGAAACAGATGGGTTTTTATCACCGGAAACAGAATTAGCCCTCGACGTCTGAACAACTTTTTTTGAAAAAATCCCTAAGCCGCGCGGTCACAATTTCTGTTAAAAATCTGACGTTCTGCAATTCACTCAAAAATGTTGGCAAACTGTTGCGAGTGATCCCCTGAAATGTTTTTCGGTGTAAACTGATGGGTTTTTATCATCGGAAACAGAATTAGCCCTCGACTTCTGAAGAACTTTTTTTGAAAAAATCCCTAAGCCGCGCGGTCACAATTTCTGCTCAAAATCTGACGTTCTGCAATTCACTCAAAAATGTTGGCAAACTGTTGCCAGTGATCCCCTGAAATGTTTTTTGGTGGAAACAGATGGGTTTTTATCATCGGAAACAGAATTAGCCCTCGACGTCTGAACAACTTTTTTTGAAAAGATCCCTAAGCCGCGCGGTCACAATTTCTGCTAAAAATCTGACGTTCTGCAATTCACTCAAAAATGTTGGCAAACTGTTACGAGTGATCCCCTGAAATGTTTTTCAGTGGAAACAGATGGGTTTTTATCATTGGAAACAGAATTAGCCCTCGACGTCTGAACAACTTTTTTTGAAAAAATCCCTAAGCCGCGCGGTCACAATTTCTGCTCAAAATCTGACGTTCTGCAATTCACTCAAAAATGTTGGCAAAATGTTGCAAGTGATCCCCTGCAATATTTTTCGGTAGAAACAGATGGGTTTTTATCATCGGGAACAGAATTAGCCCTCGACGTCTGAACAACTTTTTTTGAAAAAATCCCTAAGCCGCGTGGTCACAATTTCTGCTCTAAATCTGACGTTCTGCAATTCACTCAAAATGGTGGCAAACTGTTGCAAGTGATCCCCTGAAATGTTTTTCGGTGGAAACAGATGGGTTTTTATCATCGGGAACAGAATTAGCCCTCGACGTCTGAACAACATTTTTTGAAAAAATCCCTAAGCCGCGCGGTCACAATTTCTGCTAAAAATCTGACGTTCTGCAATTCACTCCAAAATGTTGGCAAACTGTTGCAAGTGATCCCCTGAAATGTTTTTCGGTGGAAACAGATGGGTTTTTATCATCGGAAACAGAATTAGCCCTCGACGTCTGAACAACTTTTTTTGAAAAAATCCCTAAGCCGCGCGGTCACAATTTCTGCTAAAAATCTGACGTTCTGCAATTCACTCTAAAATGTTGGCAAACTGTTGCAAGTGATCCCCTGAAATGTTTTTCGGTGGAAACAGATGGGTTTTTATCATCGGAAACAGAATTAGCCCTCGACGTCTGAACAACTTTTTTTGAAAAAATCCCTAAGCCGCGCGGTCACAATTTCTGCTCAAAATCTGACGTTCTGCAATTCACTCCAAAATGTTGGCAAACTGTTGCAAGTGATCCCCTGAAATGTTTTTCGGTGGAAACAGATGGGTTTTTATCATCGGAAACAGAATTAGCCCTCGACGTCTGAACAACTTTTTTTGAAAAAATCCCTAAGCCGCGCGGTCACAATATCTGCTAAAAATCTGACGTTCTGCAATTCACTCTAAAATGTTGGCAAACTGTTGCAAGTGATCCCCTGAAATGTTTTTCGGTGGAAACAGATGGGTTTTTATCATCGGAAACAGAATTAGCCCTCGACGTCTGAACAACTTTTTTTGAAAAAATCCCTAAGCCGCGCGGTCACAATATCTGCTAAAAATCTGACGTTCTGCAATTCACTCTAAAATGTTGGCAAACTGTTGCAAGTGATCCCCTGAAATGTTTTTCGGTGGAAACAGATGGGTTTTTATCATCGGAAACAGAATTAGCCCTCGACGTCTGAACAACTTTTTTTGAAAAAATCCCTAAGTCGCGCGGTCACAATTTCTGCTAAAAATCTGACGTTCTGCAATTCACTCAAAAATGTTGGCAAACTGTTGCGAGTGATCCCCTGAAAGGTTTATCGGTGGAAACAGATGGGTTTTTATCATCGGAAACAGAATTAGCCCTCGACGTCTGAACAACTTTTTTTGAAAAAATCCCTAAGCCGCGCGGTCACAATTTCTGCTAAAAATCTGACGTTCTGCAATTCACTCAAAGATGTTGGCAAACTGTTTCGAGTGATCCCCTGAAATGTTTTTTGGTGGAAACACATGGGTTTTTATCATCGGAAACAGAATTAGCCCTCGACGTCTGAACAACTTTTTTTGAAAAAATCCCTAAGCCGCGCGGTCACAATTTCTGCTCAAAATCTGACGTTCTGCAATTCACTTAAAAATGTTGGCAAACTGTTGCGAGTGATCCCCTGAAATGTTTTTTGGTGGAAACAGATGGGTTTTTATCATCGGAAACAGAATTAGCCCTCGACGTCTGAACAACTTTTTTTGAAAAGATCCCTAAGCCGCGCGGTCACAATTTCTGCTAAAAATCTGACGTTCTGCAATTCACTCAAAAATGTTGGCAAACTGTTGCGAGTGATCCCCTGAAATGTTTTTCGCTGGAAACAGATGGGTTTTTATCATCGGAAACAGAATTAGGCCTCGACGTCTGAACAACTTTTTTTGAAAAGATCCCTAAGCCACGCGGTCACAATTTCTGCTAAAAATCTGACGTTCTACAATTCACTCAAAAATGTTGGCAAACTGTTACGAGTGATCCCCTGAAATGTTTTTCAGTGGAAACAGATGGGTTTTTATCATTGGAAACAGAATTAGCCCTCGACGTCTGAACAACTTTTTTTGAAAAAATCCCTAAGCCGCGCGGTCACAATTTCTGCTAAAAATCTTACTGTCAGGGGTTTAGGAGCAGAGGCACGGGCAAGGGAGGAAACAGAGAGCGAAGGGGAGGAGGCAGAAGAAAAGATGAGTGATGACGACGACCCGAGATCTCCTAGTCTTTCCAGTGAATCAGAGGATTCACAGAAAGGAGCACCAGTGGCCAGGGCAAGGGGGGAGTCTAGGCGGGCACCCCAGGAAGATAGAGCCAGAGGGGACTCAGGGGGGAGCAGCTGGAAATCGGGACCAGCGTCACCGCCAGGAAGCAGGGAAGAGGAAAGGAGCCAGGGGGGAAGCGCTGGCAGCTCACCACAGGAGGGTAGGCATGAGTCAGGAGTGGCCACACCTCCATCGGGGAGCGAAGAAACGGTTAAGAGGAAAGTGGAAGGTTGGGCGCGCGCGCCAAGTTCAAATGCAGAGGAAGGCGGCGCAGTAAGCAGCCCCGAAAGGGAACCAGGTCCTAAAGCCCGGCGCAAGGAGGCAGGAGGGTCCGGGTCAGCGTCAGAAGAATCCCGGAAGGAAGAAGCCCCGGGGGGTAGAGGGACCCAGAGGAGGACAGTCAGGCGGAAAAGGTGGAGCAAGGCTAGGATATTAAGTTGGTGCACACGGGGCGGAGACTCAGACGGAGCTTCGCCGATCGAGCTACTAGACGTAGAGTTGCGCGCAGCAGCGTGAGAATGGAAACTGTAATTCAATAAAGACTTTTACTTAATGATCGCTGGCTAGCGTGATCCTCTGTGAGCTAGGATCTTCAAGCAGCTCTGACAGTAAGCTCCGTCTCTCGATTGTGGGCATCTACAGCCTCGAGGAGGGGAGAGAAACAGGTGCCTACTAGCGAGCTCACGAACGGCAGACGACATGACGGCTGAGCAGCAGATAGAGGAACTCAGAAAAGCAGTGGCACAACTGAATGCCGAGGCTCTCGCATCCAGGAAGAGAGAGGAGGAAGCAGCTGCCGCCTGCAGGGATCTCCAGGTCAGGTTAGACGTGCTGACAAAGCAGACACCCCGGCAGGAGGGAATTGGGTTGGCGAGACGGACAGGCGGGCTGGTCTCTCACTTCGATGGGAACCTGCAACAGTATCCCAACTTTAGAGCAGACGTGCTGTGCGCACTGCAACTGCTGCATAAAGACTTTAGAGATGAGCAAGAGAGAGTGGGATTCATCATGTCCCATTTGCATGGGGATGCTAGAGCATGGCTACGCAATTTATGGAGAGATAAGGATCCGGCGCTCCAGAATGCAGATGCCTTTATTAAAGAGATGGATGGGTGTTTTTTATCAAGTATTGACGTGGATCTTGCACGGAAGGAGGTGCATGGGCTGAGACAAGGGAGGGCCAGCGTCAGGCAGTATCATGCCCACTTTTTCGCCTTGGTCAGTGCCCTGGAATGGGACAGAGATTCGGCGCCTGTAAGAGACCTCTTTTGGGAGGGGCTGCACAACTCGATTAAAGATGAGATCGCGAGGGGGGAGAGACCCCGAACCACCCAGGAGGTCGTTCAGAGAGCACTGGCAGTGGGGGTGAGGCTGGAAGGACGTCCGTGGAGCAGGGACGAAGGGCGTGGAGGGCGCGAACCAGCCAGGGGCCCCTCCTTCCTTCCCAGAGAAGCAGCGCGGGCGCAATCCACGCCTCCGCCAGGAGGAGGAGCCGAACCTATGGAGGTTGGAGGTGCAAGGGCTCAGTCAGCAACCAGAGCCCTAGCACCGGCAGCAGTGAAAGCGAAGCCTCCTAGAGGGAACAGGAAGTGTTACGTCTGTGAGGAGCCAGGGCATATGGCAAAAGAGTGTCCCCAGAGGCTCCACAAGCTTACTGCAGCCTCAGCAATGGTGACTGCAGCAACGCAGCAAGGGGGACCACAGCAGGGAAACGACGCAGTCTGGCTGGAGGAAGAGGCCCTGGGGCCCAGCCAGACGTGTTAGTGACGCAGTCCCCAGAGGTTTTACAGCCCGTGAACCCCCTCCCGCCCAAACCAGTGGTGAGGCTCACCGCATCTCTCCAGCTGCCCAATGGAATCACCACTGACGTGCCCATCACAGTTGACTCGGGCAGCAACGCGGACTTTATAGGGCAGGACTTTGTTGACAAGCACGCTATACAGTTGCTGCCGGCCACACTGCCCCTGCAGGTTGTCACGGTGGATGGCAGGGAGTTGCTAGGGGGGCAAGTGGTGAAGCAGACGCCGCCCATGGCGATGCGACTTGGAAATCACAAAGAAATCATCAGCTTCAATGTCACTCAACTATCGGATACGCCCATTGTATTGGGAATGAGTTGGCTAGACAAGCACAGCCCAACGCTGGCTTGGTACCAGAGGCAGCTGATCTTCGGCTCTTCCTTTTGTGCTGAACACTGCATCGTGCCCCGGCAGGAAGGAGAGGAAGAGGAGTCACAGCTGCTGCTAGGCACGCTGCAAGCGATTCCCCACAAGTTTTTTGGAAGTTTTCTGCGAGAAGGAGGCAGACCAGGCTACCCCCTCACAGCACCATATGACTGCAAGATTGACCTGCTGCCGGGGGTTGGCGCTGCCTAAGGGGAAACTGTATTCCATGTCAGAGGACGAGCTGCAGGAACTCAAACAGTTCATAGATCATAATTTGGAGCGCGGTTTCATCCGAGAGTCCAAGGCAGCGGGGGGCAGTCCAGTATTCTTTGTTAAAAAGCGAGACACGCCCCCAAAAAAGACTGGTCGTGGACTATCGCATTTTAAAACAATGGGACCAAGCCGTCGGACTTCCCCATGCCCCGAATCGACGACCTCCTGGCGAAGGTGCGGAAGGGGAAAGTGTTCACCAAGTTAGACCTGCGAGGGGCGTACAACCTCATTCGTATGCGGGAGGGGAGATGAGTGGAAGACGGCACCAGGTTCATGCCACTGGGTACCTAACGAATACAGAGTTATGCCCTTTGGATTGCAAAATGGCTCCCACGTTTTTCAAGCTTTCATGCATCACGTGTTGGCGGGACTTCTCTACAAGACGTGCGTCTGTTTCTTAGATGACATCCTGATCTTTTCGGAATCGCAGCAGGAGCATGACAGACACGTCAAGGAAGTGCTGACCAGACTAAAGCAACATAGGCTCTACGCCAAGCTGGAGAAGTGCCAATTTGACGTGACGGAGGTGGATTTTCTGGGACTACAAGTTGTCTGACAAGGGGCTCGCCATGGACAGCGCCAAGGTTCGCGCGGTATAGGATTGGAAGAGTCCACGCAACCGGATGGAGGTCCAGAGGTTTGTCGGCTTTGCGAACTTCTATCGCAAGTTTATCAAGGCTTCGCTAGCAGACAGCGGCCATCACAGACACGCTTAGCTCCAAGAAAAAGAAGTTCGTTTGGACAGAGGAGGCGGAGCAGTCCTTTCAGGCACTCAAGCGTCTCTTCGCGTCGGAAGAGCAGCTGCTGCACGTCAACCCCAGCAGGGCCGATGAGGGTGGAGACAGACGCCTCGGACAGAGCCGTGGGGGCGGTCCTGCTGCAAAAGGACCAGCAGGGGTGTGGCGACCGGCAGCGTTTTACTCCAGGAAGCTCAGCAAGTCCGAGCAGAACTACACCATCTGGGACAGGAGTTGCTGGCCATTCATGCAGCGTTCAAAGCGTGGAGGCACTTCCTGATCGGCGCCAAGCACACGGTGCAGGTTTGCACGGACCACAAGAATCTGGAGCACTGGCGCACGGCACAGTTCCTAAACCAGAGGCAGATACGTTGGGCTGAGTTTTTTGCGAACTTCGACTTCCGCATAGAGTATGTCCCGGGGGACACTAACATCATGGGCGGACGCCCTCTCCCGTAAGCCACAGTATCTGGAGGACGCAACGCCAGCGGCCGCCATGCACATCTTCGCCACCAACAGTATGGGCTGCGCCGCGGCCACCGTGGACCTGGAGGCGGTGCGACGAGCGCTGCAGGATGACTCCTTCGCGCAAGCAAAGATGGCAGAGGTGCAAAGGGGCACGGCTGCGGCCGACGGTTTCCAGCTACGAGATGGATTGCTCATCCGTAAAGGGGCCATCTACGTGCCGGGAGACGACCTTCGCGCCAAGTTGCTGCAGCAGCTGCACGACGCGCCCACGGCCGGGCACTTTGGCAAGGGAGAAGACGGTGGAATTAGTAGCCAGGGATTTCTGGTGGCCTGGAATGAGAGGGGAGGTCGCAGACTACGTGGCGAGGTGTGACACCTGCCAGAGGGCCAAACCAGTACACAAACCGCCGGCCGGACTGTTGGAACCGCTGCAAACTCCGGTCGACGCTTGGGAAAGGGTGGCCTCTGACTTTGTCACGGGATCTGCCCAGCTCGAGGGGCAAGACGGCAGTGCTGGTGGTGGTGACCTGTTTTCCAAGATGGCGCATTTCATTCCGTGTGCTAAGGTGGCCACGGCGGAGCAAACCGCCAAACTGTTCATAGACCACGTGTTCAAGGTTCACGGTCTGCCGCGGTCCTATTCTGTCCGACCGGGGGCGGCAGTTCATCTCGAATTTCTGGCAGAAGCTGATGGGCTTCCTGAACGTCAAGATCAACCTGGCGTCGGCGAGACACCCGCAGACCAACGGGCAAGCGGAGCGGGTCAATGCCATCATGCAGCAGTACCTGAGATGTTATGCAAATCAACAGCCTGCGACGTGGGTGGATTACCTGCCGCTTGCCGAGTTCGCCTACAACACACAAAGCACGTGTCCACGGGGGTCACGCCGTTCTTCGCCAACAACGGGAGGCACCCCAGAACCTTCCCGGGACTGGAAAGAATGGGGGAGGGGGAGCCGCAGACAGCAGATGCGTTCGCGTCGGAGCTGCAGGAAGTCCACGATCAGCTGAGGCGCCACCTGGAGCTGGCCAAGCACGCATACAAGGTACAAGCGGACAAGCACAGAAGGGTTGGCGAAGAGCTCCACGTGGGAGACTGGGTTTGGTTAGCAGCCCACGCAGTGCCGGCCAGGTCGTTGGCCAAGAAGAAACTAGGGCATAAACAACTGGGGCCCTACCAAGTCGAAGAGCAGGTCAACCCGGTAGCGTTCAGACTGGCACTTCCGGAGGGTTCCAGAATGCATCCGGTATTCCACAGATCGGTGCTCACTCCCTACAAGGCACCGCACAGGTTCCAGGAACCCGGAACGGCGCCGAGTCCGGTCAGAGACAGAACAGGGCACGCGGGAGTGGCACAGAAGGAGCGCATCAACGAAGTCACGGAGATTTTGGACTCCAGATGGGGGGAAGAGGGGGTAGAATACTTTCTCGCCAAGGAGGGCACCCCGGCCAGTGCGAACAGCTGGGTGCCGGGCTACGCCTTGGACGAACCTCTCCTCAAAGACGAGTTTCATGCCCTCTTCCCCCATAGACCTATGCCAGCAGACTTTTTCGACGACTGGCTTTTCACGCCCACGCTTTCGGCCAGCACTTTCCGGGGGTTCGACTCGGACGAGGACCCGACACAAGACGTCCGTTCCCCGGAGGGGTCACCCTCGGGATCTGCATCAGAACCCTCGTATTGGTGGGACGATAGACCAGAGGAGCAGTTCCGCAGACGGTGGCTGGAAGGCCCAGGACGAGCAACACCGCCAGGAGGAAGTGAGGGAGAGACGGACATGGACGTTTTCGGGGACGGCCCTGGTTTCGAGCACGGCGGCACAGAGATGGAAGCGGAGGTGACCGTTGTCGACGAGAGCAGGGAGGAAGACCCGCGAGACTTCAGATGGAGACCCGCCACGGGAAGCGACCGATATCCGACGTTCGTCCCTTTGCAACAGCAGCCCCCAGCTCCAGCACCGGAAGGAGGGGAGGGGGGAATGGGGGGCTTCGAGGGGGGGATGGATGTCAGGGGTTTAGGAGCAGAGGCACGGGCAAGGGAGGAAACAGAGAGCGAAGGGGAGGAGGCAGAAGAAAAGATGAGTGATGACGACGACCCGAGATCTCCTAGTCTTTCCAGTGAATCAGAGGATTCACAGAAAGGAGCACCAGTGGCCAGGGCAAGGGGGGAGTCTAGGGGGGCACCCCAGGAAGATAGAGCCAGAGGGGACTCAGGGGGGAGCAGCTGGAAATCGGGACCAGCGTCACCGCCAGGAAGCAGGGAAGAGGAAAGGAGCCAGGGGGGAAGCGCTGGCAGCTCACCACAGGAGAGAGGGCATGAGTCAGGAGTGGCCACACCTCCATCGGGGAGCGAAGAAACGGTTAAGAGGAAAGTGGAAGGTTGGGCGCGCGCGCCAAGTTCAAATGCAGAGGAAGGCGGCGCAGTAAGCAGCCCCGAAAGGGAACCAGGTCCTAAAGCCCGGCGCAAGGAGGCAGGAGGGTCCGGGTCAGCGTCAGAAGAATCCCGGAAGGAAGAAGCCCCGGGGGGTAGAGGGACCCAGAGGAGGACAGTCAGGCGGAAAAGGTGGAGCAAGGCTAGGATATTAAGTTGGTGCACACGGGGCGGAGACTCAGACGGAGCTTCGCCGATCGAGCTACTAGACGTAGAGTTGCGCGCAGCAGCGTGAGAATGGAAACTGTAATTCAATAAAGACTTTTACTTAATGATCGCTGGCTAGCGTGATCCTCTGTGAGCTAGGATCTTCAAGCAGCTCTGACACTTACGTTCTGCAATTCACTCAAAAATGTTGGCAAAATGTTGCAAGTGATCCCCTGCAATATTTTTCGGTAGAAACAGATGGGTTTTTATCATCGGGAACAGAATTAGCCCTCGACGTCTGAACAACTTTTTTTGAAAAAATCCCTAAGCCGCGCGGTCACAATTTCTGCTCAAAATCTGACGTTCTGCAATTCACTCAAAAATGTTGGCAAACTGTTGCAAGTGATCCCCTGAAATGTTTTTCGGTGGAAACAGATGGGTTTTTATCATCGGGAACAGAATTAGCCCTCGACGTCTGAACAACATTTTTTGAAAAAATCCCTAAGCCGCGCGGTCACAATTTCTGCTAAAAATCTGACGTTCTGCAATTCACTCAAAAATGTTGGCAAACTGTTGCGAGTGATCCCCTGAAATGTTTTTTGGTGGAAACAGATGGGTTTTTATCATCGGAAACAGAATTAGCCCTCGACGTCTGAACAACTTTTTTTGAAAAGATCCCTAAGCCGCGCGGTCACAATTTCTGCTAAAAATCTGACGTTCTGCAATTCACTCAAAAATGTTGGCAAACTGTTGCGAGTGATCCCCTGAAATGTTTTTCGGTGGAAACAGATGGGTTTTTATCATCGGAAACAGAATTAGGCCTCGACGTCTGAACAACTTTTTTTGAAAAGATCCCTAGGCCACGCGGTCACAATTTCTGCTAAAAATCTGACGTTCTGCAATTCACTCAAAAATGTTGGCAAACTGTTACGAGTGATCCCCTGAAATGTTTTTCAGTGGAAACAGATGGGTTTTTATCATTGGAAACAGAATTAGCCCTCGACGTCTGAACAACTTTTTTTGAAAAAATCCCTAAGCCGCGCGGTCACAATTTCTGCTAAAAATCTTACGTTCTGCAATTCACTCAAAAATGTTGGCAAAATGTTGCAAGTGATCCCCTGCAATATTTTTCGGTAGAAACAGATGGGTTTTTATCATCGGGAACAGAATTAGACCTCGACGTCTGAACAACTTTTTTTGAAAAAATCCCTAAGCCGCGCGGTCACAATTTCTGCTCAAAATCTGACGTTCTGCAATTCACTCAAAAATGTTGGCAAACTGTTGCAAGTGATCCCCTGAAATGTTTTTCGGTGGAAACAGATGGGTTTTTATCATCGGGAACAGAATTAGCCCTCGACGTCTGAACAACATTTTTTGAAAAAATCCCTAAGCCGCGCGGTCACAATTTCTGCTAAAAATCTGACGTTCTGCAATTCACTCTAAAATGTTGGCAAACTGTTGCAAGTGATCCCCTGAAATGTTTTTCGGTGGAAACAGATGGGTTTTTATCATCGGAAACAGAATTAGCCCTCGACGTCTGAACAACTTTTTTTGAAAAAATCCCTAAGCCGCGCGGTCACAATTTCTGCTAAAAATCTGACGTTCTGCAATTCACTCAAAAATGTTGGCAAACTGTTGCGAGTGATCCCCTGAAAGGTTTATCGGTGGAAACAGATGGGTTTTTATCATCGGAAACAGAATTAGCCCTCGACGTCTGAACAACTTTTTTTGAAAAAATCCCTAAGCCGCGCGGTCACAATTTCTGCTCAAAATCTGACGTTCTGCAATTCACTCAAAAATGTTGGCAAAATGTTGCAAGTGATCCCCTGAAATGTTTTTCGGTAGAAACAGATGGGTTTTTATCATCGGGAACAGAATTAGCCCTCGACGTCTGAACAACTTTTTTTGAAACAATCCCTAAGCCGCGCGGTCACAATTTCTGCTCAAAATCTGACGTTCTGCAATTCACTCCAAAATGTTGGCAAACTGTTGCAAGTGATCCCCTGAAATGTTTTTCGGTGGAAACAGATGGGTTTTTATCATCGGAAACAGAATTAGCCCTCGACGTCTGAACAACTTTTTTTGAAAAAATCCCTAAGACGCGCGGTCACAATATCTGCTAAAAATCTGACGTTCTGCAATTCACTCTAAAATGTTGGCAAACTGTTGCAAGTGATCCCCTGAAATGTTTTTCGGTGGAAACAGATGGGTTTTTATCATCGGAAACAGAATTAGCCCTCGACGTCTGAACAACTTTTTTTGAAAAAATCCCTAAGCCGCGCGGTCACAATTTCTGCTAAAAATCTGACGTTCTGCAATTCACTCAAAAATGTTGGCAAACTGTTGCGAGTGATCCCCTGAAAGGTTTATCGGTGGAAACAGATGGGTTTTTATCATCGGAAACAGAATTAGCCCTCGACGTCTGAACAACTTTTTTTGAAAAAATCCCTAAGCCGCGCGGTCACAATTTCTGCTAAAAATCTGACGTTCTGCAATTCACTCTAAAATGTTGGCAAACTGTTGCAAGTGATCCCCTGAAATGTTTTTCGGTGGAAACAGATGGGTTGTTATCATCGGAAACAGAATTAGCCCTCGACGTCTGAACAACTTTTTTTGAAAAAATCCCTAAGCCGCGCGGTCACAATATCTGCTAAAAATCTGATGTTCTGCAATTCACTCCAAAATGTTGGCAAACTGTTGCGAGTGATCCCCTGAAATGTTTTTCGGTGGAAACAGATGGGTTTTTATCATCGGAAACAGAATTAGCCCTCGACGTCTGAACAACTTTTTTTGAAAAAATCCCTAAGCCGCGCGGTCACAATTTCTGCTAAAAATCTGACGTTCTGCAATTCACTCAAAAATGTTGGCAAACTGTTGCGAGTGATCCCCTGAAAGGTTTATCGGTGGAAACAGATGGGTTTTTATCATCGGAAACAGAATTAGCCCTCGACGTCTGAACAACTTTTTTTGAAAAAATCCCTAAGCCGCGCGGTCACAATTTCTGCTAAAAATCTGACGTTCTGCAATTCACTCTAAAATGTTGGCAAACTGTTGCAAGTGATCCCCTGAAATGTTTTTCGGTGGAAACAGATGGGTTGTTATCATCGGAAACAGAATTAGCCCTCGACGTCTGAACAACTTTTTTTGAAAAAATCCCTAAGCCGCGCGGTCACAATATCTGCTAAAAATCTGATGTTCTGCAATTCACTCCAAAATGTTGGCAAACTGTTGCGAGTGATCCCGTGAAAGCTTTATCGGTGGAAACAGATGGGTTTTTATCATCGGAAACAGAATTAGCCCTCGACGTCTGAACAACTTTTTTTGAAAAAATCCCTAAGCCGCGCGGTCACAATATCTGCTAAAAATCTGACGTTCTGCAATTCACTCTAAAATGTTGGCAAACTGTTGCAAGTGATCCCCTGAAATGTTTTTCGGTGGAAACAGATGGGTTTTTATCATCGGAAACAGAATTAGCCCTTGACGTCTGAACAACTTTTTTTGAAAAAATCCCTAAGCCGCGCGGTCACAATTTCTGCTAAAAATCTGACGTTCTGCAATTCACTCAAAAATGTTGGCAAACTGTTGCGAGTGATCCCCTGAAAGGTTTATCGGTGGAAACAGATGGGTTTTTATCATCGGAAACAGAATTAGCCCTCGACGTCTGAACAACTTTTTTTGAAAAAATCCCTAAGCCGTGCGGTCACAATTTCTGCTAAAAATCTGACGTTCTGCAATTCACTCTAAAATGTTGGCAAACTGTTGCAAGTGATCCCCTGAAATGTTTTTCGGTGGAAACAGATGGGTTGTTATCATCGGAAACAGAATTAGCCCTCGACGTCTGAACAACTTTTTTTGAAAAAATCCCTAAGCCGCGCGGTCACAATATCTGCTAAAAATCTGATGTTCTGCAATTCACTCCAAAATGTTGGCAAACTGTTGCGAGTGATCCCCTGAAAGCTTTATCGGTGGAAACAGATGGGTTTTTATCATCGGAAACAGAATTAGCCCTCGACGTCTGAACAACATTTTTTGAAAAAATCCCTAAGCCGCGCGGTCACAATTTCTGCTAAAAATCTGACGTTCTGCAATTCACTCAAAAATGTTGGCAAACTGTTGCGAGTGATCCCCTGAAATGTTTTTTGGTGGAAACAGATGGGTTTTTATCATCGGAAACAGAATTAGCCCTCGACGTCTGAACAACTTTTTTTGAAAAGATCCCTAAGCCGCGCGGTCACAATTTCTGCTAAAAATCTGACGTTCTGCAATTCACTCAAAAATGTTGGCAAACTGTTGCGAGTGATCCCCTGAAATGTTTTTCGGTGGAAACAGATGGGTTTTTATCATCGGAAACAGAATTAGGCCTCGACGTCTGAACAACTTTTTTTGAAAAGATCCCTAGGCCACGCGGTCACAATTTCTGCTAAAAATCTGACGTTCTGCAATTCACTCAAAAATGTTGGCAAACTGTTACGAGTGATCCCCTGAAATGTTTTTCAGTGGAAACAGATGGGTTTTTATCATTGGAAACAGAATTAGCCCTCGACGTCTGAACAACTTTTTTTGAAAAAATCCCTAAGCCGCGCGGTCACAATTTCTGCTAAAAATCTTACGTTCTGCAATTCACTCAAAAATGTTGGCAAAATGTTGCAAGTGATCCCCTGCAATATTTTTCGGTAGAAACAGATGGGTTTTTATCATCGGGAACAGAATTAGACCTCGACGTCTGAACAACTTTTTTTGAAAAAATCCCTAAGCCGCGCGGTCACAATTTCTGCTCAAAATCTGACGTTCTGCAATTCACTCAAAAATGTTGGCAAACTGTTGCAAGTGATCCCCTGAAATGTTTTTCGGTGGAAACAGATGGGTTTTTATCATCGGGAACAGAATTAGCCCTCGACGTCTGAACAACATTTTTTGAAAAAATCCCTAAGCCGCGCGGTCACAATTTCTGCTAAAAATCTGACGTTCTGCAATTCACTCTAAAATGTTGGCAAACTGTTGCAAGTGATCCCCTGAAATGTTTTTCGGTGGAAACAGATGGGTTTTTATCATCGGAAACAGAATTAGCCCTCGACGTCTGAACAACTTTTTTTGAAAAAATCCCTAAGCCGCGCGGTCACAATTTCTGCTAAAAATCTGACGTTCTGCAATTCACTCAAAAATGTTGGCAAACTGTTGCGAGTGATCCCCTGAAAGGTTTATCGGTGGAAACAGATGGGTTTTTATCATCGGAAACAGAATTAGCCCTCGACGTCTGAACAACTTTTTTTGAAAAAATCCCTAAGCCGCGCGGTCACAATTTCTGCTCAAAATCTGACGTTCTGCAATTCACTCAAAAATGTTGGCAAAATGTTGCAAGTGATCCCCTGAAATGTTTTTCGGTAGAAACAGATGGGTTTTTATCATCGGGAACAGAATTAGCCCTCGACGTCTGAACAACTTTTTTTGAAACAATCCCTAAGCCGCGCGGTCACAATTTCTGCTCAAAATCTGACGTTCTGCAATTCACTCCAAAATGTTGGCAAACTGTTGCAAGTGATCCCCTGAAATGTTTTTCGGTGGAAACAGATGGGTTTTTATCATCGGAAACAGAATTAGCCCTCGACGTCTGAACAACTTTTTTTGAAAAAATCCCTAAGACGCGCGGTCACAATATCTGCTAAAAATCTGACGTTCTGCAATTCACTCTAAAATGTTGGCAAACTGTTGCAAGTGATCCCCTGAAATGTTTTTCGGTGGAAACAGATGGGTTTTTATCATCGGAAACAGAATTAGCCCTCGACGTCTGAACAACTTTTTTTGAAAAAATCCCTAAGCCGCGCGGTCACAATTTCTGCTAAAAATCTGACGTTCTGCAATTCACTCAAAAATGTTGGCAAACTGTTGCGAGTGATCCCCTGAAAGGTTTATCGGTGGAAACAGATGGGTTTTTATCATCGGAAACAGAATTAGCCCTCGACGTCTGAACAACTTTTTTTGAAAAAATCCCTAAGCCGCGCGGTCACAATTTCTGCTAAAAATCTGACGTTCTGCAATTCACTCTAAAATGTTGGCAAACTGTTGCAAGTGATCCCCTGAAATGTTTTTCGGTGGAAACAGATGGGTTGTTATCATCGGAAACAGAATTAGCCCTCGACGTCTGAACAACTTTTTTTGAAAAAATCCCTAAGCCGCGCGGTCACAATATCTGCTAAAAATCTGATGTTCTGCAATTCACTCCAAAATGTTGGCAAACTGTTGCGAGTGATCCCCTGAAATGTTTTTCGGTGGAAACAGATGGGTTTTTATCATCGGAAACAGAATTAGCCCTCGACGTCTGAACAACTTTTTTTGAAAAAATCCCTAAGCCGCGCGGTCACAATTTCTGCTAAAAATCTGACGTTCTGCAATTCACTCAAAAATGTTGGCAAACTGTTGCGAGTGATCCCCTGAAAGGTTTATCGGTGGAAACAGATGGGTTTTTATCATCGGAAACAGAATTAGCCCTCGACGTCTGAACAACTTTTTTTGAAAAAATCCCTAAGCCGCGCGGTCACAATTTCTGCTAAAAATCTGACGTTCTGCAATTCACTCTAAAATGTTGGCAAACTGTTGCAAGTGATCCCCTGAAATGTTTTTCGGTGGAAACAGATGGGTTGTTATCATCGGAAACAGAATTAGCCCTCGACGTCTGAACAACTTTTTTTGAAAAAATCCCTAAGCCGCGCGGTCACAATATCTGCTAAAAATCTGATGTTCTGCAATTCACTCCAAAATGTTGGCAAACTGTTGCGAGTGATCCCCTGAAAGCTTTATCGGTGGAAACAGATGGGTTTTTATCATCGGAAACAGAATTAGCCCTCGACGTCTGAACAACTTTTTTTGAAAAAATCCCTAAGCCGCGCGGTCACAATATCTGCTAAAAATCTGACGTTCTGCAATTCACTCTAAAATGTTGGCAAACTGTTGCAAGTGATCCCCTGAAATGTTTTTCGGTGGAAACAGATGGGTTTTTATCATCCGAAACAGAATTAGCCCTCGACGTCTGAACAACTTTTTTTGAAAAAATCCCTAAGCCGCGCGGTCACAATTTCTGCTAAAAATCTGACGTTCTGCAATTCACTCAAAAATGTTGGCAAACTGTTGCGAGTGATCCCCTGAAAGGTTTATCGGTGGAAACAGATGGGTTTTTATCATCGGAAACAGAATTAGCCCTCGACGTCTGAACAACTTTTTTTGAAAAAATCCCTAAGCCGTGCGGTCACAATTTCTGCTAAAAATCTGACGTTCTGCAATTCACTCTAAAATGTTGGCAAACTGTTGCAAGTGATCCCCTGAAATGTTTTTCGGTGGAAACAGATGGGTTGTTATCATCGGAAACAGAATTAGCCCTCGACGTCTGAACAACTTTTTTTGAAAAAATCCCTAAGCCGCGCGGTCACAATATCTGCTAAAAATCTGATGTTCTGCAATTCACTCCAAAATGTTGGCAAACTGTTGCGAGTGATCCCCTGAAAGCTTTATCGGTGGAAACAGATGGGTTTTTATCATCGGAAACAGAATTAGCCCTCGACGTCTGAACAACTTTTTTTGAAAAAATCCCTAAGCCGCGCGGTCACAATATCTGCTAAAAATCTGACGTTCTGCAATTCACTCTAAAATGTTGGCAAACTGTTGCAAGTGATCCCCTGAAATGTTTTTCGGTAGAAACAGATGGGTTTTTATCATCGGGAACAGAATTAGCCCTCGACGTCTGAACAACTTTTTTTGAAAAAATCCCTAAGCCGCGCGGTCACAATATCTGCTAAAAATCTGACGTTCTGCAATTCACTCTAAAATGTTGGCAAACTGTTGCAAGTGATTCCCTGAAATGTTTTTCGGTGGAAACAGATGGGTTTTTATCATCGGAAACAGAATTAGCCCTCGACGTCTGAACAACTTTTTTTGAAAAAATCCCTAAGCCGCGCGGTCACAATTTCTGCTAAAAATCTGACGTTCTGCAATTCACTCAAAAATGTTGGCAAACTGTTGCGATTGATCCCCTGAAATGTTTTTCAGTGGAAACAGATGGGTTTTTATCATCGGAAATAGAATTAGCCCTCGACGTCTGAACACCTTTTTTTGAAAAAATCCCTCAGCCGCGCGGTCACAATTTCTGCTAAAAATCTGACGTTCTGCAATTCACTCAAAAATGTTGGCAAACTGTTGCGAGTGATCCCCTGAAATGTTTTTCAGTGGAAACAGATGGGTTTTTATCATCGGCAATAGAATTAGCCCTCGACGTCTGAACAACTTTTTTTGAAAAAATCCGTAAGCCGCACGGTCACAATTTCTGCTAAAAATCTGACGTTCTGCAATTCACTCCAAATTGTTGGCAAACTGTTGCAAGTGATCCCCTGAAAGGTTTTTGGGTGGAAACAGATGGGTTTTTATCATCGGAAACAGAATTAGCCCTCGACGTCTGAACAACTTTTTTGAAAAAATCCCTAAGCCGCGCGGTCACAATTTCTGCTAAAAATCTGACGTTCTGCAATTCACTCAAAAATGTTGGCAAACTCTTGCAAGTGATCCCCTGAAAGGTTTTTCGGTGGAAACAGATGGGTTTTTATCATCGGAAACAGAATTAGCCCTCGACGTCTGAACAACTTTTTTTGAAAAAATCCCTAAGCCGCGCGCTCACAATTTCTGCTAAAAATCTGACGTTCTGCAATTCACTCAAAAATGTTGGCAAACTGTTGGGAGTGATCCCCTGAAATGTTTTTCGGTGGAAACAGATGGGTTTTTATCATCGGAAACAGAATTAGCCCTCGACGTCTGAACAACTTTTTTTGAAAAAATCCCTAAGCCGCGCGGTCACAATTTCTGCTAAAAATCTGACGTTCTGCAATTCACTCAAAAATGTTGGCAAACTGTTGCGAGTGATCCCCTGAAATGTTTTTCAGTGGAAACAGATGGGTTTCTATCATCGGAAATAGAATTAGCCCTCGACGTCTGAACAACTTTTTTTGAAAAAATCCCTAAGCCGCACGGTCACAATTTCTGCTAAAAATCTGAAGTTCTGCAATTCACTCCAAATTGTTGGCAAACTGTTGCAAGTGATCCCCTGAAAGGTTTTTGGGTGGAAACAGATGGGTTTTTATCATCGGAAACAGAATTAGCCCTCGACGTCTGAACAACTTTTTTGAAAAAATCCCTAAGCCGCGCGGTCACAATTTCTGCTAAAAATCTGACGTTCTGCAATTCACTCAAAAATGTTGGCAAACTCTTGCAAGTGATCCCCTGAAAGGTTTTTCGGTGGAAACAGATGGGTTTTTATCGTCGGAAACAGAATTAGCCCTCGACGTCTGAACAACTTTTTTTGAAAAGATCCCTAAGCCGCGCGGTCACAATTTCTGCTAAAAATCTGACGTTCTGCAATTCACTCAAAAATGTTGGCAAACTGTTGCGAGTGATCCCCTGAAATGTTTTTCAGTGGAAACAGATGGGTTTTTATCATCGGAAAAAGAATTGGCCCTCGACGTCTGAACAACTTTTTTTGAAAAGACCCCTAAGCCGCGCGGTCACAATTTCTGCTCAAAATCTGACGTTCTGCAATTCACTCAAAAATGTTGGCAAACTGTTGCAATTGATCCCCTGAAATGTTTTTCGGTGGAAACAGATGGGTTTTTATCATCGGAAACAGAATTAGGCCTCGACGTCTGAACAACTTTTTTTGAAAAAATCCCTAAGCCGCGCGGTCACAATTTCTGCTAAAAATCTGACGTTCTGCAATTCACTCAAAAATGTTGGCAAACTGTTGCGAGTGATCCCCTGAAATGTTTTTCAGTGGAAACAGATGGGTTTTTATCATCGGAAAGAGAATTAGCCCTTGACGTCTGAACAACTTTTTTTGAAAAAATCCCTAAGCCGCGCGGTCACAATTTCTGCTAAAAATCTGACGTTCTGCAATTCACTCCAAAATGTTGGCAAACTGTTGCGAGTGATCCCCTGAAATGTTTTTTGGTGGAAACAGATGGGTTTTTATCGTCGGAAACAGAATTAGCCCTCGACGTCTGAACAACTTTTTTTGAAAAAATCCCTAAGCCGCGCGGTCACAATTTCTGCTAAAAATCTGACGTTCTGCAATTCACTCAAAAATGTTGGCAAACTGTTGCGAGTGATGCCCTGAAATGTTTTTCAGTGGAAAATGATGGGTTTTTATCATCGGAAACAGAATTAGGCCTCGACTTCTGAAGAACTTTTTTTGAAAAAATCCCAAAGCCGCGCGGTCACAATTTCTGCTCAAAATCTGACGTTCTGCAATTCACTCAAAAATGTTGGCAAACTGTTGCCAGTGATCCCCTGAAATGTTTTTCGGTGGAAACAGATGGGTTTTTATCATCGGAAACAGAATTAGCCCTCGACGTCTGAACAACATTTTTTGAAAAAATCCCTAAGCCGCGCGGTCACAATTTTTGCTAAAAATCTGGCGTTCTGCAATTCACTCAAAAATGTTGGCAAACTGTTGGGAGTGATCCCCTGAAATGTTTTTCAGTGGAAACAGATGGGTTTTTATCATCGGAAACAGAATTAGCCCTCGACGTCTGAACAACTTTTTTTGAAAAAATCCCTAAGCCGCGCGGTCACAATTTCTGCTAAAAATCTGACGTTCTGCAATTCACTCAAAAATGTTGGCAAACTGTTGGGAGTGATCCCCTGAAATGTTTTTCGGTGGAAACAGATGGGTTTTTATCATCGGAAACAGAATTAGCCCTCGACGTCTGAACAACTTTTTTTGAAAAGATCCCTAAGCCGCGCGGTCACAATTTCTGCTAAAAATCTGACGTTCTGCAATTCACTCAAAAATGTTGGCAAACTGTTGCGAGTGATCCCCTGAAATCTTTTTCGGTGGAAACAGATGGGTTTTTATCATCGGAAACAGAATTAGCCCTCGACGTCTGAACAACTTTTTTTGAAAAAATCCCTAAGCTGCGCGGTCACAATTTCTGCTAAAAATCTGACGTTCTGCAATTCACTCAAAAATGTTGGCGAACCGTTGCGAGTGATCCCCTGAAATGTTTTTCGGTGGAAACAGATGGGTTTTTATCATCTGAAACAGAATTAGCCCTCGACGTATGAACACCTTTTTTTGAAAAAATCCCTAAGCCGCGCGGTCACAATTTCTGCTAAAAATCTGACGTTCTGCAATTCACTCTAAAATGTTGGCAAACTGTTGCAAGTGATCCCCTGAAATGTTTTTCGGTGGAAACAGATGGGTTGTTATCATCGGAAACAGAATTAGCCCTCGACGTCTGAACAACTTTTTTTGAAAAAATCCCTAAGCCGCGCGGTCACAATTTCTGCTAAAAATCTGATGTTCTGCAATTCACTCCAAAATGTTGGCAAACTGTTGCGAGTGATCCCCTGAAAGCTTTATCGGTGGAAACAGATGGGTTTTTATCATCAGAAACAGAATTAGCCCTCGACGTCTGAACAACTTTTTTTGAAAAAATCCCTAAGACGCGCGGTCACAATTTTTGCTAAAAATCTGGCGTTCTGCAATTCACTCTGAAATGTTGGCAAACTGTTGCAAGTGATCCCCTGAAAGGTTTTTGGGTGGAAACAGATGGGTTTTTATCATCGGAAACAGAATTAGCCCTCGACGTCTGAACAACTTTTTTTGAAAAAATCCCTAAGCCGCGCGGTCACAATTTCTGCTAAAAATCTGACGTTCTGCAATTCACTCAAAAATGTTGGCAAACTGTTGCGAGTGATCCCCTGAAATGTTTTTCAGTGGAAACAGATGGGTTTTTATCATCGGAAATAGAATTAGCCCTCGACGTCTCAACACCTTTTTTTGAAAAAATCCCTCAGCCGCGCGGTCACAATTTCTGCTAAAAATCTGACGTTCTGCAATTCACTCAAAAATGTTGGCAAACTGTTGCGAGTGATCCCCTGAAATGTTTTTCAGTGGAAACAGATGGGTTTTTATCATCGGCAATAGAATTAGCCCTCGACGTCTGAACAACTTTTTTTGAAAAAATCCCTAAGCCGCACGGTCACAATTTCTGCTAAAAATCTGACGTTCTGCAATTCACTCCAAATTGTTGGCAAACTGTTGCAAGTGATCCCCTGAAAGGTTTTTGGGTGGAAACAGATGGGTTTTTATCATCGGAAACAGAATTAGCCCTCGACGTCTGAACAACTTTTTTGAAAAAATCCCTAAGCCGCGCGGTCACAATTTCTGCTAAAAATCTGACGTTCTGCAATTCACTCCAAAATGTTGGCAAACTCTTGCAAGTGATCCCCTGAAAGGTTTTTCGGTGGAAACAGATGGGTTTTTATCATCGGAAACAGAATTAGCCCTCGACGTCTGAACAACTTTTTTTGAAAAAATCCCTAAGCCGCGCGCTCACAATTTCTGCTAAAAATCTGACGTTCTGCAATTCACTCAAAAATGTTGGCAAACTGTTGGGAGTGATCCCCTGAAATGTTTTTCGGTGGAAACAGATGGGTTTTTATCATCGGAAACAGAATTAGCCCTCGACGTCTGAACAACTTTTTTTGAAAAAATCCCTAAGCCGCGCGGTCACAATTTCTGCTAAAAATCTGACGTTCTGCAATTCACTCAAAAATGTTGGCAAACTGTTGCGAGTGATCCCCTGAAATGTTTTTCAGTGGAAACAGATGGGTTTCTATCATCGGAAATAGAATTAGCCCTCGACGTCTGAACAACTTTTTTTGAAAAAATCCCTAAGCCGCACGGTCACAATTTCTGCTAAAAATCTGACGTTCTGCAATTCACTCCAAATTGTTGGCAAACTGTTGCAAGTGATCCCCTGAAAGGTTTTTGGGTGGAAACAGATGGGTTTTTATCATCGGAAACAGAATTAGCCCTCGACGTCTGAACAACTTTTTTGAAAAAATCCCTAAGCCGCGCGGTCACAATTTCTGCTAAAAATCTGACGTTCTGCAATTCACTCCAAAATGTTGGCAAACTCTTGCAAGTGATCCCCTGAAAGGTTTTTCGGTGGAAACAGATGGGTTTTTATCATCGGAAACAGAATTAGCCCTCGACGTCTGAACAACTTTTTTTGAAAAAATCCCTAAGCCGCGCGGTCACAATTTCTGCTCAAAATCTGACGTTCTGCAATTCACTCAAAAATGTTGGCAAACTGTTGCGAGTGATCCCCTGAAATGTTTTTTGGTGGAAACAGATGGGTTTTTATCGTCGGAAACAGAATTAGCCCTCGACGTCTGAACAACTTTTTTTGAAAAGATCCCTAAGCCGCGCGGTCACAATTTCTGCTAAAAATCTGACGTTCTGCAATTCACTCAAAAATGTTGGCAAACTGTTGGGAGTGATCCCCTGAAATGTTTTTCGGTGGAAACAGATGGGTTGTTATCATCGGAAACAGAATTAGCCCTCGACGTCTGAACAACTTTTTTTGAAAAAATCCCTAAGCCGCGCGGTCACAATTTCTGCTAAAAATCTGATGTTCTGCAATTCACTCCAAAATGTTGGCAAACTGTTGCGAGTGATCCCCTGAAAGCTTTATCGGTGGAAACAGATGGGTTTTTATCATCGGAAACAGAATTAGCCCTCGACGTCTGAACAACTTTTTTTGAAAAAATCCCTAAGACGCGCGGTCACAATTTTTGCTAAAAATCTGGCGTTCTGCAATTCACTCTGAAATGTTGGCAAACTGTTGCAAGTGATCCCCTGAAATCTTTTTCGGTGGAAACAGATGGGTTTTTATCATCGGAAACAGAATTAGCCCTCGACGTCTGAACAACTTTTTTTGAAAAAATCCCTAAGCCGCGCGGTCACAATTTCTGCTAAAAATCTGACGTTCTGCAATTCACTCAAAAATGTTGGCAAACTGTTGCAAGTGATCCCCTGAAAGGTTTTTGGGTGGAAACAGATGGGTTTTTATCATCGGAAACAGAATTAGCCTTCGACGTCTGAACAACTTTTTTTGAAAAAATCCCTAAGCTGCGCGGTCACAATTTCTGCTAAAAATCTGACGTTCTGCAATTCACTCAAAAATGTTGGCGAACCGTTGCGAGTGATCCCCTGAAATGTTTTTCGGTGGAAACAGATGGGTTTTTATCATCTGAAACAGAATTAGCCCTCGACGTATGAACACCTTTTTTTGAAAAAATCCCTAAGCCGCGCGGTCACAATTTCTGCTAAAAATCTGACGTTCTGCAATTCACTCTAAAATGTTGGCAAACTGTTGCAAGTGATCCCCTGAAATGTTTTTCTGTGGAAACAGATGGGTTGTTATCATCGGAAACAGAATTAGCCCTCGACGTCTGAACAACTTTTTTTGAAAAAATCCCTAAGCCGCGCGGTCACAATTTCTGCTAAAAATCTGATGTTCTGCAATTCACTCCAAAATGTTGGCAAACTGTTGCGAGTGATCCCCTGAAAGCTTTATCGGTGGAAACAGATGGGTTTTTATCATCGGAAACAGAATTAGCCCTCGACGTCTGAACAACTTTTTTTGAAAAAATCCCTAAGACGCGCGGTCACAATTTTTGCTAAAAATCTGGCGTTCTGCAATTCACTCTGAAATGTTGGCAAACTGTTGCAAGTGATCCCCTGAAATCTTTTTCGGTGGAAACAGATGGGTTTTTATCATCGGAAACAGAATTAGCCCTCGACGTCTGAACAACTTTTTTTGAAAAAATCCCTAAGCCGCGCGGTCACAATTTCTGCTAAAAATCTGACGTTCTGCAATTCACTCCAAAATGTTGGCAAACTCTTGCAAGTGATCCCCTGAAAGGTTTTTCGGTGGAAACAGATGGGTTTTTATCATCGGAAACAGAATTAGCCCTCGACGTCTGAACAACTTTTTTTGAAAAAATCCCTAAGCCGCGCGGTCACAATTTCTGCTCAAAATCTGACGTTCTGCAATTCACTCAAAAATGTTGGCAAACTGTTGCGAGTGATCCCCTGAAATGTTTTTTGGTGGAAACAGATGGATTTTTATCGTCGGAAACAGAATTAGCCCTCGACGTCTGAACAACTTTTTTTGAAAAGATCCCTAAGCCGCGCGGTCACAATTTCTGCTAAAAATCTGACGTTCTGCAATTCACTCAAAAATGTTGGCAAACTGTTGGGAGTGATCCCCTGAAATGTTTTTCGGTGGAAACAGATGGGTTTTTATCATCGGAAACAGAATTAGCCCTCGACGTCTGAACAACTTTTTTTGAAAAGATCCCTAAGCCGCGCGGTCACAATTTCTGCTAAAAATCTGACGTTCTGCAATTCACTCAAAAATGTTGGCAAACTGTTGCGAGTGATCCCCTGAAATCTTTTTCGGTGGAAACAGATGGGTTTTTATCATCGGAAACAGAATTAGCCTTCGACGTCTGAACAACTTTTTTTGAAAAAATCCCTAAGCTGCGCGGTCACAATTTCTGCTAAAAATCTGACGTTCTGCAATTCACTCAAAAATGTTGGCGAACCGTTGCGAGTGATCCCCTGAAATGTTTTTCGGTGGAAACAGATGGGTTTTTATCATCTGAAACAGAATTAGCCCTCGACGTATGAACACCTTTTTTTGAAAAAATCCCTAAGCCGCGCGGTCACAATTTCTGCTAAAAATCTGACGTTCTGCAATTCACTCTAAAATGTTGGCAAACTGTTGCAAGTGATCCCCTGAAATGTTTTTCGGTGGAAACAGATGGGTTGTTATCATCGGAAACAGAATTAGCCCTCGACGTCTGAACAACTTTTTTTGAAAAAATCCCTAAGCCGCGCGGTCACAATTTCTGCTAAAAATCTGATGTTCTGCAATTCACTCCAAAATGTTGGCAAACTGTTGCGAGTGATCCCCTGAAAGCTTTATCGGTGGAAACAGATGGGTTTTTATCATCGGAAACAGAATTAGCCCTCGACGTCTGAACAACTTTTTTTGAAAAAATCCCTAAGACGCGCGGTCACAATTTTTGCTAAAAATCTGGCGTTCTGCAATTCACTCTGAAATGTTGGCAAACTGTTGCAAGTGATCCCCTGAAATCTTTTTCGGTGGAAACAGATGGGTTTTTATCATCGGAAACAGAATTAGCCCTCGACGTGTGAACAACTTTTTTTGAAAAAATCCCTAAGCCGCGCGGTCACAATTTCTGCTAAAAATCTGACGTTCTGCAATTCACTCAAAAATGTTGGCAAACTGTTGCGAGTGATCCCCTGAAATGTTTTTCAGTGGAAACAGATGGGTTTTTATCATCGGAAATAGAATTAGCCCTCGACGTCTGAACACCTTTTTTTGAAAAAATCCCTCAGCCGCGCGGTCACAATTTCTGCTAAAAATCTGACGTTCTGCAATTCACTCAAAAATGTTGGCAAACTGTTGCGAGTGATCCCCTGAAATGTTTTTCAGTGGAAACAGATGGGTTTTTATCATCGGCAATAGAATTAGCCCTCGACGTCTGAACAACTTTTTTTGAAAAAATCCCTAAGCCGCACGGTCACAATTTCTGCTAAAAATCTGACGTTCTGCAATTCACTCCAAATTGTTGGCAAACTGTTGCAAGTGATCCCCTGAAAGGTTTTTGGGTGGAAACAGATGGGTTTTTATCATCGGAAACAGAATTAGCCCTCGACGTCTGAACAACTTTTTTGAAAAAATCCCTAAGCCGCGCGGTCACAATTTCTGCTAAAAATCTGACGTTCTGCAATTCACTCCAAAATGTTGGCAAACTCTTGCAAGTGATCCCCTGAAAGGTTTTTCGGTGGAAACAGATGGGTTTTTATCATCGGAAACAGAATTAGCCCTCGACGTCTGAACAACTTTTTTTGAAAAAATCCCTAAGCCGCGCGCTCACAATTTCTGCTAAAAATCTGACGTTCTGCAATTCACTCAAAAATGTTGGCAAACTGTTGGGAGTGATCCCCTGAAATGTTTTTCGGTGGAAACAGATGGGTTTTTATCATCGGAAACAGAATTAGCCCTCGACGTCTGAACAACTTTTTTTGAAAAAATCCCTAAGCCGCGCGGTCACAATTTCTGCTAAAAATCTGACGTTCTGCAATTCACTCAAAAATGTTGGCAAACTGTTGCGAATGATCACCTGAAATGTTTTTCAGTGGAAACAGATGGGTTTTTATCATCGGAAATAGAATTAGCCCTCGACGTCTGAACAACTTTTTTTGAAAAAATCCCTAAGCCGCACGGTCACAATTTCTGCTAAAAATCTGACGTTCTGCAATTCACTCCAAATTGTTGGCAAACTGTTGCAAGTGATCCCCTGAAAGGTTTTTGGGTGGAAACATATGGGTTTTTATCATCGGAAACAGAATTAGCCCTCGACGTCTGAACAACTTTTTTGAAAAAATCCCTAAGCCGCGCGGTCACAATTTCTGCTAAAAATCTGACGTTCTGCAATTCACTCCAAAATGTTGGCAAACTCTTGCAAGTGATCCCCTGAAAGGTTTTTCGGTGGAAACAGATGGGTTTTTATCATCGGAAACAGAATTAGCCCTCGACGTCTGAACAACTTTTTTTGAAAAAATCCCTAAGCCGCGCGGTCACAATTTCTGCTCAAAATCTGACGTTCTGCAATTCACTCAAAAATGTTGGCAAACTGTTGCGAGTGATCCCCTGAAATGTTTTTTGGTGGAAACAGATGGGTTTTTATCGTCGGAAACAGAATTAGCCCTCGACGTCTGAACAACTTTTTTTGAAAAGATCCCTAAGCCGCGCGGTCACAATTTCTGCTAAAAATCTGACGTTCTGCAATTCACTCAAAAATGTTGGCAAACTGTTGCGAGTGATCCCCTGAAATCTTTTTCGGTGGAAACAGATGGGTTTTTATCATCGGAAACAGAATTAGGCCTCGACGTCTGAACAACTTTTTTTGAAAAGACCCCTAAGCCGCGCGGTCACAGTTTCTGCTCAAAATCTGACGTTCTGCAATTCACTCAAAAATGTTGGCAAACTGTTGCGAGTGATCCCCTGAAATGTTTTTCAGTGGAAACAGATGGGTTTTTATCATCGGAAAAAGAATTGGCCCTCGACGTCTGAACAACTTTTTTTGAAAAAATCCCTAAGCCGCGCGGTCACAATTTCTGCTCAAAATCTGACGTTCTGCAATTCACTCAAAAATGTTGGCAAACTGTTGCAATTGATCCCCTGAAATGTTTTTCGGTGGAAACAGATGGGTTTTTATCATCGGAAACAGAATTAGGCCTCGACGTCTGAACAACTTTTTTTGAAAAAATCCCTAAGCCGCGCGGTCACAATTTCTGCTAAAAATCTGACGTTCTGCAATTCACTCAAAAATGTTGGCAAACTGTTGCGAGTGATCCCCTGAAATGTTTTTCAGTGGAAACAGATGGGTTTTTATCATCGGAAACAGAATTAGCCCTTGACGTCTGAACAACTTTTTTTGAAAAAATCCCTAAGCCGCGCGGTCACAATTTCTGCTAAAAATCTGACGTTCTGCAATTCACTCCAAAATGTTGGCAAACTGTTGCGAGTGATCCCCTGAAATGTTTTTTGGTGGAAACAGATGGGTTTTTATCGTCGGAAACAGAATTAGCACTCGACGTCTGAACAACTTTTTTTGAAAAAATCCCTAAGCCGCGCGGTCACAATTTCTGCTAAAAATCTGACATTCTGCAATTCACTCAAAAATGTTGGCAAACTGTTGCGAGTGATCCCCTGAAATGTTTTTCAGTGGAAAATGATCGGTTTTTATCATCGGAAACAGAATTAGGCCTCGACTTCTGAAGAACTTTTTTTGAAAAAATCCCAAAGCCGCGCGGTCACAATTTCTGCTCAAAATCTGACGTTCTGCAATTCACTCAAAAATGTTGGCAAACTGTTGCCAGTGATCCCCTGAAATGTTTTTCGGTGGAAACAGATGGGTTTTTATCATCGGAAACAGAATTAGCCCTCGACGTCTGAACAACATTTTTTGAAAAAATCCCTAAGCCGCGCGGTCACAATTTTTGCTAAAAATCTGGCGTTCTGCAATTCACTCAAAAATGTTGGCAAACTGTTGGGAGTGATCCCCTGAAATGTTTTTCAGTGGAAACAGATGGGTTTTTATCATCGGAAACAGAATTAGCCCTCGACGTCTGAACAACTTTTTTTGAAACAATCCCTAAGCCGCACCGTCACAATTTCTGCTAAAAATCTGACGTTCTGCAATTCACTCCAAAATGTTGGCAAACTGTTGCAAGTGATCCCCCGAAAGGTTTTTCGGGGGAAACAGATGGGTTTTTATCATCGGAAACAGAATTAGCCCTCGACGTCTGAACAACTTTTTTTGAAAAAATCCCTAAGCCGCGCGGTCACAATTTCTGCTAAAAATCTGACGTTCTACAATTCACTCAAAAATGTTGGCAAACTGTTGGGAGTGATCCCCTGAAATGTTTTTCGGTAGAAACAGATGGGTTTTTATCATCGGAAACAGAATTAGCCCTCGACGTCTGAACAACTTTTTTTGAAAAGATCCCTAAGCCGCGCGGTCACAATTTCTGCTAAAAATCTGACGTTCTGCAATTCACTCAAAAATGTTGGCAAACTGTTGCGAGTGATCCCCTGAAATCTTTTTCGGTGGAAACAGATGGGTTTTTATCATCGGAAACAGAATTAGCCCTCGACGTCTGAACAACTTTTTTTGAAAAAATCCCTAAGCTGCGCGGTCACAATTTCTGCTAAAAATCTGACGTTCTGCAATTCACTCAAAAATGTTGGCGAACCATTGCGAGTGATCCCCTGAAATGTTTTTCGGTGGAAACAGATGGGTTTTTATCATCTGAAACAGAATTAGCCCTCGACGTATGAACACCTTTTTTTGAAAAAATCCCTAAGCCGCGCGGTCACAATTTCTGCTCAAAATCTGACGTTCTGCAATTCACTCAAAAATGTTGGCAAACTGTTGCAATTGATCCCCTGAAATGTTTTTCGGTGGAAACAGATGGGTTTTTATCATCGGAAACAGAATTAGGCCTCGACGTCTGAACAACTTTTTTTGAAAAAATCCCTAAGCCGCACGGTCACAATTTCTGCTAAAAATCTGACGTTCTGCAATTCACTCCAAATTGTTGGCAAACTGTTGCAAGTGATCCCCTGAAAGGTTTTTGGGTGGAAACAAATGGGTTTTTATCATCGGAAACAGAATTAGCCCTCGACGTCTGAACAACTTTTTTGAAAAAATCCCTAAGCCGCGCGGTCACAATTTCTGCTAAAAATCTGACGTTCTGCAATTCACTCCAAAATGTTGGCAAACTCTTGCAAGTGATCCCCTGAAAGGTTTTTTGGTGGAAACAGATGGGTTTTTATCATCGGAAACAGAATTAGCCCTCGACGTCTGAACAACTTTTTTTGAAAAAATCCCTAAGCCGCGCGGTCACAATTTCTGCTCAAAATCTGACGTTCTGCAATTCACTCAAAAATGTTGGCAAACTGTTGCGAGTGATCCCCTGAAATCTTTTTCGGTGGAAACAGATGGGTTTTTATCATCGGAAACAGAATTAGCCCTCGACGTCTGAACAACTTTTTTTGAAAAAATCCCTAAGCCGCGCGGTCACAATTTCTGCTAAAAATCTGACGTTCTGCAATTCACTCAAAAATGTTGGCAAACTGTTGCGAGTGATCCCCTGAAATGTTTTTCAGTGGAAACAGATGGGTTTCTATCATCGGAAATAGAATTAGCCCTCGACGTCTGAACAACTTTTTTTGAAAAAATCCCTAAGCCGCACGGTCACAATTTCTGCTAAAAATCTGACGTTCTGCAATTCACTCCAAATTGTTGGCAAACTGTTGCAAGTGATCCCCTGAAAGGTTTTTGGGTGGAAACAGATGGGTTTTTATCATCGGAAACAGAATTAGCCCTCGACGTCTGAACAACTTTTTTGAAAAAATCCCTAAGCCGCGCGGTCACAATTTCTGCTAAAAATCTGACGTTCTGCAATTCACTCCAAAATGTTGGCAAACTCTTGCAAGTGATCCCCTGAAAGGTTTTTCGGTGGAAACAGATGGGTTTTTATCATCGGAAACAGAATTAGCCCTCGACGTCTGAACAACTTTTTTTGAAAAAATCCCTAAGCCGCGCGGTCACAATTTCTGCTCAAAATCTGACGTTCTGCAATTCACTCAAAAATGTTGGCAAACTGTTGCGAGTGATCCCCTGAAATGTTTTTTGGTGGAAACAGATGGGTTTTTATCGTCGGAAACAGAATTAGCCCTCGACGTCTGAACAACTTTTTTTGAAAAGATCCCTAAGCCGCGCGGTCACAATTTCTGCTAAAAATCTGACGTTCTGCAATTCACTCAAAAATGTTGGCAAACTGTTGGGAGTGATCCCCTGAAATGTTTTTCGGTGGAAACAGATGGGTTTTTATCATCGGAAACAGAATTAGCCCTCGACGTCTGAACAACTTTTTTTGAAAAGATCCCTAAGCCGCGCGGTCACAATTTCTGCTAAAAATCTGACGTTCTGCAATTCACTCAAAAATGTTGGCAAACTGTTGCGAGTGATCCCCTGAAATCTTTTTCGGTGGAAACAGATGGGTTTTTATCATCGGAAACAGAATCAGCCTTCGACGTCTGAACAACTTTTTCTGAAAAAATCCCTAAGCTGCGCGGTCACAATTTCTGCTAAAAATCTGACGTTCTGCAATTCACTCAAAAATGTTGGCGAACCGTTGCGAGTGATCCCCTGAAATGTTTTTCGGTGGAAACAGATGGGTTTTTATCATCTGAAACAGAATTAGCCCTCGACGTATGAACACCTTTTTTTGAAAAAATCCCTAAGCCGCGCGGTCACAATTTCTGCTAAAAATCTGACGTTCTGCAATTCACTCTAAAATGTTGGCAAACTGTTGCAAGTGATCCCCTGAAATGTTTTTCGGTGGAAACAGATGGGTTGTTATCATCGGAAACAGAATTAGCCCTCGACGTCTGAACAACTTTTTTTGAAAAAATCCCTAAGCCGCGCGGTCACAATTTCTGCTAAAAATCTGATGTTCTGCAATTCACTCCAAAATGTTGGCAAACTGTTGCGAGTGATCCCCTGAAAGCTTTATCGGTGGAAACAGATGGGTTTTTATCATCGGAAACAGAATTAGCCCTCGACGTCTGAACAACTTTTTTTGAAAAAATCCCTAAGACGCGCGGTCACAATTTTTGCTAAAAATCTGGCGTTCTGCAATTCACTCTGAAATGTTGGCAAACTGTTGCAAGTGATCCCCTGAAATCTTTTTCGGTGGAAACAGATGGGTTTTTATCATCGGAAACAGAATTAGCCCTCGACGTCTGAACAACTTTTTTTGAAAAAATCCCTAAGCCGCGCGGTCACAATTTCTGCTAAAAATCTGACGTTCTGCAATTCACTCCAAATTGTTGGCAAACTGTTGCAAGTGATCCCCTGAAAGGTTTTTGGGTGGAAACAGATGGGTTTTTATCATCGGAAACAGAATTAGCCCTCGACGTCTGAACAACTTTTTTGAAAAAATCCCTAAGCCGCGCAGTCACAATTTCTGCTAAAAATCTGACGTTCTGCAATTCACTCCAAAATGTTGGCAAACTCTTGCAAGTGATCCCCTGAAAGGTTTTTCGGTGGAAACAGATGGGTTTTTATCATCGGAAACAGAATTAGCCCTCGACGTCTGAACAACTTTTTTTGAAAAAATCCCTAAGCCGCGCGGTCACAATTTCTGCTCAAAATCTGACGTTCTGCAATTCACTCAAAAATGTTGGCAAACTGTTGCGAGTGATCCCCTGAAATGTTTTTTGGTGGAAACAGATGGGTTTTTATCGTCGGAAACAGAATTAGCCCTCGACGTCTGAACAACTTTTTTTGAAAAGATCCCTAAGCCGCGCGGTCACAATTTCTGCTAAAAATCTGACGTTCTGCAATTCACTCAAAAATGTTGGCAAACTGTTGGGAGTGATCCCCTGAAATGTTTTTCGGTGGAAACAGATGGGTTTTTATCATCGGAAACAGAATTAGCCCTCAACGTCTGAACAACTTTTTTTGAAAAGATCCCTAAGCCGCGCGGTCAGAATTTCTGCTAAAAATCTGACGTTCTGCAATTCACTCCAAAATGTTGGCAAACTCTTGCAAGTGATCCCCTGAAAGGTTTTTCGGTGGAAACAGATGGGTTTTTATCATCGGAAACAGAATTAGCCCTCGACGTCTGAACAACTTTTTTTGAAAAAATCCCTAAGCCGCGCGGTCACAATTTCTGCTCAAAATCTGACGTTCTGCAATTCACTCAAAAATGTTGGCAAACTGTTGCGAGTGATCCCCTGAAATGTTTTTTGGTGGAAACAGATGGGTTTTTATCGTCGGAAACAGAATTAGCCCTCGACGTCTGAACAACTTTTTTTGAAAAGATCCCTAAGCCGCGCGGTCACAATTTCTGCTAAAAATCTGATGTTCTGCAATTCACTCCAAAATGTTGGCAAACTGTTGCGAGTGATCCCCTGAAAGCTTTATCGGTGGAAACAGATGGGTTTTTATCATCGGAAACAGAATTAGCCCTCGACGTCTGAACAACTTTTTTTGAAAAAATCCCTAAGACGCGCGGTCACAATTTTTGCTAAAAATCTGGCGTTCTGCAATTCACTCTGAAATGTTGGCAAACTGTTGCAAGTGATCCCCTGAAATCTTTTTCGGTGGAAACAGATGGGTTTTTATCATCGGAAACAGAATTAGCCCTCGACGTCTGAACAACTTTTTTTGAAAAAATCCCTAAGCCGCGCGGTCACAATTTCTGCTAAAAATCTGACGTTCTGCAATTCACTCAAAAATGTTGGCAAACTGTTGCGAGTGATCCCCTGAAATGTTTTTCAGTGGAAACAGATGGGTTTTTATCATCGGAAATAGAATTAGCCCTCGACGTCTGAACACCTTTTTTTGAAAAAATCCCTAAGCAGCGCGGTCACAATTTCTGCTCAAAATCTGACTTTCTGCAATTCACTCAAAAATGTTGGCAAACTGTTGCGAGTGATCCCCTGAAATGTTTTTCAGTGGAAACAGATGGGTTTTTATCATCGGCAATAGAATTAGCCCTCGACGTCTGAACAACTTTTTTTGAAAAAATCCCTAAGCCGCACGGTCACAATTTCTGCTAAAAATCTGACGTTCTGCAATTCACTCCAAAATGTTGGCAAACTCTTGCAAGTGATCCCCTGAAAGGTTTTTCGGTGGAAACAGATGGGTTTTTATCATCGGAAACAGAATTAGCCCTCGACGTCTGAACAACTTTTTTGAAAAAATCCCTAAGCCGCGCGGTCACAATTTCTGCTAAAAATCTGACGTTCTGCAATTCACTCCAAAATGTTGGCAAACTCTTGCAAGTGATCCCCTGAAAGGTTTTTCGGTGGAAACAGATGGGTTTTTATCATCGGAAACAGAATTAGCCCTCGACGTCTGAACAACTTTTTTTGAAAAAATCCCTAAGCCGCGCGCTCACAATTTCTGCTAAAAATCTGACGTTCTGCAATTCACTCAAAAATGTTGGCAAACTGTTGGGAGTGATCCCCTGAAATGTTTTTCGGTGGAAACAGATGGGTTTTTATCATCGGAAACAGAATTAGCCCTCGACGTCTGAACAACTTTTTTTGAAAAAATCCCTAAGCCGCGCGGTCACAATTTCTGCTAAAAATCTGACGTTCTGCAATTCACTCAAAAATGTTGGCAAACTGTTGCGAGTGATCACCTGAAATGTTTTTCAGTGGAAACAGATGGGTTTTTATCATCGGAAATAGAATTAGCCCTCGACGTCTGAACAACTTTTTTTGAAAAAATCCCTAAGCCGCACGGTCACAATTTCTGCTAAAAATCTGACGTTCTGCAATTCACTCCAAATTGTTGGCAAACTGTTGCAAGTGATCCCCTGAAAGGTTTTTGGGTGGAAACATATGGGTTTTTATCATCGGAAACAGAATTAGCCCTCGACGTCTGAACAACTTTTTTGAAAAAATCCCTAAGCCGCGCGGTCACAATTTCTGCTAAAAATCTGACGTTCTGCAATTCACTCCAAAATGTTGGCAAACTCTTGCAAGTGATCCCCTGAAAGGTTTTTCGGTGGAAACAGATGGGTTTTTATCATCGGAAACAGAATTAGCCCTCGACGTCTGAACAACTTTTTTTGAAAAAATCCCTAAGCCGCGCGGTCACAATTTCTGCTCAAAATCTGACGTTCTGCAATTCACTCAAAAATGTTGGCAAACTGTTGCGAGTGATCCCCTGAAATGTTTTTTGGTGGAAACAGATGGGTTTTTATCGTCGGAAACAGAATTAGCCCTCGACGTCTGAACAACTTTTTTTGAAAAGATCCCTAAGCCGCGCGGTCACAATTTCTGCTAAAAATCTGACGTTCTGCAATTCACTCAAAAATGTTGGCAAACTGTTGCGAGTGATCCCCTGAAATCTTTTTCGGTGGAAACAGATGGGTTTTTATCATCGGAAACAGAATTAGGCCTCGACGTCTGAACAACTTTTTTTGAAAAGACCCCTAAGCCGCGCGGTCACAGTTTCTGCTCAAAATCTGACGTTCTGCAATTCACTCAAAAATGTTGGCAAACTGTTGCGAGTGATCCCCTGAAATGTTTTTCAGTGGAAACAGATGGGTTTTTATCATCGGAAAAAGAATTGGCCCTCGACGTCTGAACAACTTTTTTTGAAAAAATCCCTAAGCCGCGCGGTCACAATTTCTGCTCAAAATCTGACGTTCTGCAATTCACTCAAAAATGTTGGCAAACTGTTGCAAGTGATCCCCTGAAATGTTTTTCGGTGGAAACAGATGGGTTTTTATCATCGGAAACAGAATTAGGCCTCGACGTCTGAACAACTTTTTTTGAAAAAATCCCTAAGCCGCGCGGTCACAATTTCTGCTAAAAATCTGACGTTCTGCAATTCACTCAAAAATGTTGGCAAACTGTTGCGAGTGATCCCCTGAAATGTTTTTCAGTGGAAACAGATGGGTTTTTATCATCGGAAACAGAATTAGCCCTTGACGTCTGAACAACTTTTTTTGAAAAAATCCCTAAGCCGCGCGGTCACAATTTCTGCTAAAAATCTGGCGTTCTGCAATTCACTCAAAAATGTTGGCAAACTGTTGGGAGTGATCCCCTGAAATGTTTTTCAGTGGAAACAGATGGGTTTTTATCATCGGAAACAGAATTAGCCCTCGACGTCTGAACAACATTTTTTGAAAAAATCCCTAAGCCGCGCGGTCACAATTTCTGCTAAAAATCTGACGTTCTACAATTCACTCAAAAATGTTGGCAAACTGTTGGGAGTGATCCCCTGAAATGTTTTTCGGTAGAAACAGATGGGTTTTTATCATCGGAAACAGAATTAGCCCTCGACGTCTGAACAACTTTTTTTGAAAAGATCCCTAAGCCGCGCGGTCACAATTTCTGCTAAAAATCTGACGTTCTGCAATTCACTCAAAAATGTTGGCAAACTGTTGCGAGTGATCCCCTGAAATCTTTTTCGGTGGAAACAGATGGGTTTTTATCATCGGTAACAGAATTAGCCCTCGACGTCTGAACAACTTTTTTTGAAAAAATCCCTAAGCTGCGCGGTCACAATTTCTGCTAAAAATCTGACGTTCTGCAATTCACTCAAAAATGTTGGCGAACCGTTGCGAGTGATCCCCTGAAATGTTTTTCGGTGGAAACAGATGGGTTTTTATCATCTGAAACAGAATTAGCCCTCGACGTATGAACACCTTTTTTTGAAAAAATCCCTAAGCCGCGCGGTCACAATTTCTGCTCAAAATCTGACGTTCTGCAATTCACTCAAAAATGTTGGCAAACTGTTGCAATTGATCCCCTGAAATGTTTTTCGGTGGAAACAGATGGGTTTTTATCATCGGAAACAGAATTAGGCCTCGACGTCTGAACAACATTTTTTGAAAAGACCCCTAAGCCGCGCGGTCACAGTTTCTGCTCAAAATCTGACGTTCTGCAATTCACTCAAAAATGTTGGCAAACTGTTGCGAGTGATCCCCTGAAATGTTTTTCAGTGGAAACAGATGGGTTTTTATCATCGGAAAAAGAATTAGCCCTCGACGTCTGAACAACTTTTTTTGAAACAATCCCTAAGCCGCACCGTCACAATTTCTGCTAAAAATCTGACGTTCTGCAATTCACTCCAAAATGTTGGCAAACTGTTGCAAGTGATCCCCTGAAAGGTTTTTCGGGGGAAACAGATGGGTTTTTATCATCGGAAACAGAATTAGCCCTCGACGTCTGAACAACTTTTTTTGAAAAAATCACTAAGCCGCTCGGTCACAATTTCTGCTAAAAATCTGACGTTCTGCAATTCACTCCAAAATGTTGGCAAACTGTTGCGAGTGATCCCCTGAAATGTTTTTTGGTGGAAACAGATGGGTTTTTATCGTCGGAAACAGAATTAGCCCTCGACGTCTGAACAACTTTTTTTGAAAAAATCCCTAAGCCGCGCGGTCACAATTTCTGCTAAAAATCTGACATTCTGCAATTCACTCAAAAATGTTGGCAAACTGTTGCGAGTGATCCCCTGAAATGTTTTTCAGTGGAAAATGATGGGTTTTTATCATCGGAAACAGAATTAGGCCTCGACTTCTGAAGAACTTTTTTTGAAAAAATCCCTAAGCCGCGCGGTCACAATTTCTGCTCAAAATCTGACGTTCTGCAATTCACTCAAAAATGTTGGCAAACTGTTGCCAGTGATCCCCTGAAATGTTTTTCGGTGGAAACAGATGGGTTTTTATCATCGGAAACAGAATTAGCCCTCGACGTCTGAACAACATTTTTTGAAAAAATCCCTAAGCCGCGCGGTCACAATTTTTGCTAAAAATCTGGCGTTCTGCAATTCACTCAAAAATGTTGGCAAACTGTTGGGAGTGATCCCCTGAAATGTTTTTCAGTGGAAACAGATGGGTTTTTATCATCGGAAACAGAATTAGCCCTCGACGTCTGAACAACTTTTTTTGAAACAATCCCTAAGCCGCACCGTCACAATTTCTGCTAAAAATCTGACGTTCTGCAATTCACTCCAAAATGTTGGCAAACTGTTGCAAGTGATCCCCTGAAAGGTTTTTCGGGGGAAACAGATGGGTTTTTATCATCGGAAACAGAATTAGCCCTCGACGTCTGAACAACTTTTTTTGAAAAAATCCCTAAGCCGCGCGGTCACAATTTCTGCTAAAAATCTGACGTTCTACAATTCACTCAAAAATGTTGGCAAACTGTTGGGAGTGATCCCCTGAAATGTTTTTCGGTAGAAACAGATGGGTTTTTATCATCGGAAACAGAATTAGCCCTCGACGTCTGAACAACTTTTTTTGAAAAGATCCCTAAGCCGCGCGGTCACAATTTCTGCTAAAAATCTGACGTTCTGCAATTCACTCAAAAATGTTGGCAAACTGTTGCGAGTGATCCCCTGAAATCTTTTTCGGTGGAAACAGATGGGTTTTTATCATCGGAAACAGAATTAGCCCTCGACGTCTGAACAACTTTTTTTGAAAAAATCCCTAAGCTGCGCGGTCACAATTTCTGCTAAAAATCTGACGTTCTGCAATTCACTCAAAAATGTTGGCGAACCGTTGCGAGTGATCCCCTGAAATGTTTTTCGGTGGAAACAGATGGGTTTTTATCATCTGAAACAGAATTAGCACTCGACGTATGAACACCTTTTTTTGAAAAAATCCCTAAGACGCGCGGTCACAATTTCTGCTCAAAATCTGACGTTCTGCAATTCACTCAAAAATGTTGGCAAACTGTTGCAATTGATCCCCTGAAATGTTTTTCGGTGGAAACAGATGGGTTTTTATCATCGGAAACAGAATTAGGCCTCGACGTCTGAACAACTTTTTTTGAAAAGACCCCTAAGCCGCGCGGTCACAGTTTCTGCTCAAAATCTGACGTTCTGCAATTCACTCAAAAATGTTGGCAAACTGTTGCGAGTGATCCCCTGAAATGTTTTTCAGTGGAAACAGATGGGTTTTTATCATCGGAAAAAGAATTAGCCCTCGACGTCTGAACAACTTTTTTTGAAACAATCCCTAAGCCGCACCGTCACAATTTCTGCTAAAAATCTGACGTTCTGCAATTCACTCCAAAATGTTGGCAAACTGTTGCAAGTGATCCCCTGAAAGGTTTTTCGGGGGAAACAGATGGGTTTTTATCAACGGAAACAGAATTAGCCCTCGACGTCTGAACAACTTTTTTTGAAAAAATCCCTAAGCCGCTCGGTCACAATTTCTGCTAAAAATCTGACGTTCTGCAATTCACTCAAAAATGTTGGCAAACTGTTGGGAGTGATCCCCTGAAATGTTTTTCGGTGGAAACAGATGGGTTTTTATCATCGGAAACAGAATTAGCCCTCGACGTCTGAACAACTTTTTTTGAAAAAATCCCTAAGCCGCGCGGTCACAATTTCTGCTAAAAATCTGACGTTCTGCAATTCACTCAAAAATGTTGGCAAACTGTTGCGAGTGATCTCCTGAAATGTTTTTCAGTGGAAACAGATGGGTTTTTATCATCGGAAATAGAATTAGCCCTTGACGTCTGAACAACTTTTTTTGAAAAAATCCCTAAGCCGCACGGTCACAATTTCTGCTCAAAATCTGACGTTCTGCAATTCACTCCAAATTGTTGGCAAACTGTTGCAAGTGATCCCCTGAAAGGTTTTTGGGTGGAAACAGATGGGTTTTTATCATCGGAAACAGAATTAGCCCTCGACGTCTGAACAACTTTTTTGAAAAAATCCCTAAGCCGCGCGGTCACAATTTCTGCTAAAAATCTGACGTTCTGCAATTCACTCCAAAATGTTGGCAAACTCTTGCAAGTGATCCCCTGAAAGGTTTTTCGGTGGAAACAGATGGGTTTTTATCATCGGAAACAGAATTAGCCCTCGACGTCTGAACAACTTTTTTTGAAAAAATCCCTAAGCCGCGCGGTCACAATTTCTGCTCAAAATCTGACGTTCTGCAATTCACTCAAAAATGTTGGCAAACTGTTGCGAGTGATCCCCTGAAATGTTTTTTGGTGGAAACAGATGGGTTTTTATCGTCGGAAACAGAATTAGCCCTCGACGTCTGAACAACTTTTTTTGAAAAGATCCCTAAGCTGCGCGGTCACAATTTCTGCTAAAAATCTGACGTTCTGCAATTCACTCAAAAATGTTGGCGAACCGTTGCGAGTGATCCCCTGAAATGTTTTTCGGTGGAAACAGATGGGTTTTTATCATCTGAAACAGAATTAGCCCTCGACGTATGAACACCTTTTTTTGAAAAAATCCCTAAGCCGCGCGGTCACAATTTCTGCTCAAAATCTGACGTTCTGCAATTCACTCAAAAATGTTGGCAAACTGTTGCAATTGATCCCCTGAAATGTTTTTCGGTGGAAACAGATGGGTTTTTATCATCGGAAACAGAATTAGGCCTCGACGTCTGAACAACTTTTTTTGAAAAGACCCCTAAGCCGCGCGGTCACAGTTTCTGCTCAAAATCTGACGTTCTGCAATTCACTCAAAAATGTTGGCAAACTGTTGCGAGTGATCCCCTGAAATGTTTTTCAGTGGAAACAGATGGGTTTTTATCATCGGAAAAAGAATTAGCCCTCGACGTCTGAACAACTTTTTTTGAAACAATCCCTAAGCCGCACCGTCACAATTTCTGCTAAAAATCTGACGTTCTGCAATTCACTCCAAAATGTTGGCAAACTGTTGCAAGTGATCCCCTGAAAGGTTTTTCGGGGGAAACAGATGGGTTTTTATCATCGGAAACAGAATTAGCCCTCGACGTATGAACACCTTTTTTTGAAAAAATCCCTAAGCCGCGCGGTCACAATTTCTGCTCAAAATCTGACGTTCTGCAATTCACTCAAAAATGTTGGCAAACTGTTGCAATTGATCCCCTGAAATGTTTTTCGGTGGAAACAGATGGGTTTTTATCATCGGAAACAGAATTAGGCCTCGACGTCTGAACAACATTTTTTGAAAAGACCCCTAAGCCGCGCGGTCACAGTTTCTGCTCAAAATCTGACGTTCTGCAATTCACTCAAAAATGTTGGCAAACTGTTGCGAGTGATCCCCTGAAATGTTTTTCAGTGGAAACAGATGGGTTTTTATCATCGGAAAAAGAATTAGCCCTCGACGTCTGAACAACTTTTTTTGAAACAATCCCTAAGCCGCACCGTCACAATTTCTGCTAAAAATCTGACGTTCTGCAATTCACTCCAAAATGTTGGCAAACTGTTGCAAGTGATCCCCTGAAAGGTTTTTCGGGGGAAACAGATGGGTTTTTATCATCGGAAACAGAATTAGCCCTCGACGTCTGAACAACTTTTTTTGAAAAAATCACTAAGCCGCTCGGTCACAATTTCTGCTAAAAATCTGACGTTCTGCAATTCACTCCAAATTGTTGGCAAACTGTTGCAAGTGATCCCCTGAAAGGTTTTTGGGTGGAAACAGATGGGTTTTTATCATCGGAAACAGAATTAGCCCTCGACGTCTGAACAACTTTTTTGAAAAAATCCCTAAGCCGCGCGGTCACAATTTCTGCTAAAAATCTGACGTTCTGCAATTCACTCCAAAATGTTGGCAAACTCTTGCAAGTGATCCCCTGAAAGGTTTTTCGGTGGAAACAGATGGGTTTTTATCATCGGAAACAGAATTAGCCCTCGACGTCTGAACAACTTTTTTTGAAAAAATCCCTAAGCCGCGCGGTCACAATTTCTGCTAAAAATCTGACGTTCTGCAATTCACTCCAAAATGTTGGCAAACTGTTGCGAGTGATCCCCTGAAATGTTTTTTGGTGGAAACAGATGGGTTTTTATCGTCGGAAACAGAATTAGCCCTCGACGTCTGAACAACTTTTTTTGAAAAAATCCCTAAGCCGCGCGGTCACAATTTCTGCTAAAAATCTGACATTCTGCAATTCACTCAAAAATGTTGGCAAACTGTTGCGAGTGATCCCCTGAAATGTTTTTCAGTGGAAACAGATGGGTTTTTATCATCGGAAACAGAATTAGCCCTCGACGTCTGAACAACTTTTTTTGAAACAATCCCTAAGCCGCACCGTCACAATTTCTGCTAAAAATCTGACGTTCTGCAATTCACTCCAAAATGTTGGCAAACTGTTGCAAGTGATCCCCTGAAAGGTTTTTCGGGGGAAACAGATGGGTTTTTATCATCGGAAACAGAATTAGCCCTCGACGTCTGAACAACTTTTTTTGAAAAAATCCCTAAGCCGCGCGGTCACAATTTCTGCTAAAAATCTGACGTTCTACAATTCACTCAAAAATGTTGGCAAACTGTTGGGAGTGATCCCCTGAAATGTTTTTCGGTAGAAACAGATGGGTTTTTATCATCGGAAACAGAATTAGCCCTCGACGTCTGAACAACTTTTTTTGAAAAGATCCCTAAGCCGCGCGGTCACAATTTCTGCTAAAAATCTGACGTTCTGCAATTCACTCAAAAATGTTGGCAAACTGTTGCGAGTGATCCCCTGAAATCTTTTTCGGGGGAAACAGATGGGTTTTTATCATCGGAAACAGAATTAGCCCTCGACGTCTGAACAACTTTTTTTGAAAAAATCACTAAGCCGCTCGGTCACAATTTCTGCTAAAAATCTGACGTTCTGCAATTCACTCCAAATTGTTGGCAAACTGTTGCAAGTGATCCCCTGAAAGGTTTTTGGGTGGAAACAGATGGGTTTTTATCATCGGAAACAGAATTAGCCCTCGACGTCTGAACAACTTTTTTGAAAAAATCCCTAAGCCGCGCGGTCACAATTTCTGCTAAAAATCTGACGTTCTGCAATTCACTCCAAAATGTTGGCAAACTCTTGCAAGTGATCCCCTGAAAGGTTTTTCGGTGGAAACAGATGGGTTTTTATCATCGGAAACAGAATTAGCCCTCGACGTCTGAACAACTTTTTTTGAAAAAATCCCTAAGCCGCGCGGTCACAATTTCTGCTAAAAATCTGACGTTCTGCAATTCACTCCAAAATGTTGGCAAACTGTTGCGAGTGATCCCCTGAAATGTTTTTTGGTGGAAACAGATGGGTTTTTATCGTCGGAAACAGAATTAGCCCTCGACGTCTGAACAACTTTTTTTGAAAAAATCCCTAAGCCGCGCGGTCACAATTTCTGCTAAAAATCTGACATTCTGCAATTCACTCAAAAATGTTGGCAAACTGTTGCGAGTGATCCCCTGAAATGTTTTTCAGTGGAAACAGATGGGTTTTTATCATCGGAAACAGAATTAGCCCTCGACGTCTGAACAACTTTTTTTGAAACAATCCCTAAGCCGCACCGTCACAATTTCTGCTAAAAATCTGACGTTCTGCAATTCACTCCAAAATGTTGGCAAACTGTTGCAAGTGATCCCCTGAAAGGTTTTTCGGGGGAAACAGATGGGTTTTTATCATCGGAAACAGAATTAGCCCTCGACGTCTGAACAACTTTTTTTGAAAAAATCCCTAAGCCGCGCGGTCACAATTTCTGCTAAAAATCTGACGTTCTACAATTCACTCAAAAATGTTGGCAAACTGTTGGGAGTGATCCCCTGAAATGTTTTTCGGTAGAAACAGATGGGTTTTTATCATCGGAAACAGAATTAGCCCTCGACGTCTGAACAACTTTTTTTGAAAAGATCCCTAAGCCGCGCGGTCACAATTTCTGCTAAAAATCTGACGTTCTGCAATTCACTCAAAAATGTTGGCAAACTGTTGCGAGTGATCCCCTGAAATCTTTTTCGGTGGAAACAGATGGGTTTTTATCATCGGAAACAGAATTAGCCCTCGACGTCTGAACAACTTTTTTTGAAAAAATCCCTAAGCTGCGCGGTCACAATTTCTGCTAAAAATCTGACGTTCTGCAATTCACTCAAAAATGTTGGCGAACCGTTGCGAGTGATCCCCTGAAATGTTTTTCGGTGGAAACAGATGGGTTTTTATCATCTGAAACAGAATTAGCACTCGACGTATGAACACCTTTTTTTGAAAAAATCCCTAAGCCGCGCGGTCACAATTTCTGCTCAAAATCTGACGTTCTGCAATTCACTCAAAAATGTTGGCAAACTGTTGCAATTGATCCCCTGAAATGTTTTTCGGTGGAAACAGATGGGTTTTTATCATCGGAAACAGAATTAGGCCTCGACGTCTGAACAACTTTTTTTGAAAAGACCCCTAAGCCGCGCGGTCACAGTTTCTGCTCAAAATCTGACGTTCTGCAATTCACTCAAAAATGTTGGCAAACTGTTGCGAGTGATCCCCTGAAATGTTTTTCAGTGGAAACAGATGGGTTTTTATCATCGGAAAAAGAATTAGCCCTCGACGTCTGAACAACTTTTTTTGAAACAATCCCTAAGCCGCACCGTCACAATTTCTGCTAAAAATCTGACGTTCTGCAATTCACTCCAAAATGTTGGCAAACTGTTGCAAGTGATCCCCTGAAAGGTTTTTCGGGGGAAACAGATGGGTTTTTATCATCGGAAACAGAATTAGCCCTCGACGTCTGAACAACTTTTTTTGAAAAAATCCCTAAGCCGCTCGGTCACAATTTCTGCTAAAAATCTGACGTTCTGCAATTCACTCAAAAATGTTGGCAAACTGTTGGGAGTGATCCCCTGAAATGTTTTTCGGTGGAAACAGATGGGTTTTTATCATCGGAAACAGAATTAGCCCTCGACGTCTGAACAACTTTTTTTGAAAAAATCCCTAAGCCGCGCGGTCACAATTTCTGCTAAAAATCTGACGTTCTGCAATTCACTCAAAAATGTTGGCAAACTGTTGCGAGTGATCTCCTGAAATGTTTTTCAGTGGAAACAGATGGGTTTTTATCATCGGAAATAGAATTAGCCCTTGACGTCTGAACAACTTTTTTTGAAAAAATCCCTAAGCCGCACGGTCACAATTTCTGCTCAAAATCTGACGTTCTGCAATTCACTCCAAATTGTTGGCAAACTGTTGCAAGTGATCCCCTGAAAGGTTTTTGGGTGGAAACAGATGGGTTTTTATCATCGGAAACAGAATTAGCCCTCGACGTCTGAACAACTTTTTTGAAAAAATCCCTAAGCCGCGCGGTCACAATTTCTGCTAAAAATCTGACGTTCTGCAATTCACTCCAAAATGTTGGCAAACTCTTGCAAGTGATCCCCTGAAAGGTTTTTCGGTGGAAACAGATGGGTTTTTATCATCGGAAACAGAATTAGCCCTCGACGTCTGAACAACTTTTTTTGAAAAAATCCCTAAGCCGCGCGGTCACAATTTCTGCTCAAAATCTGACGTTCTGCAATTCACTCAAAAATGTTGGCAAACTGTTGCGAGTGATCCCCTGAAATGTTTTTTGGTGGAAACAGATGGGTTTTTATCGTCGGAAACAGAATTAGCCCTCGACGTCTGAACAACTTTTTTTGAAAAGATCCCTAAGCTGCGCGGTCACAATTTCTGCTAAAAATCTGACGTTCTGCAATTCACTCAAAAATGTTGGCGAACCGTTGCGAGTGATCCCCTGAAATGTTTTTCGGTGGAAACAGATGGGTTTTTATCATCTGAAACAGAATTAGCCCTCGACGTATGAACAACTTTTTTTGAAAAAATCCCTAAGCCGCGCGGTCACAATTTCTGCTCAAAATCTGACGTTCTGCAATTCACTCAAAAATGTTGGCAAACTGTTGCAATTGATCCCCTGAAATGTTTTTCGGTGGAAACAGATGGGTTTTTATCATCGGAAACAGAATTAGGCCTCGACGTCTGAACAACTTTTTTTGAAAAGACCCCTAAGCCGCGCGGTCACAGTTTCTGCTCAAAATCTGACGTTCTGCAATTCACTCAAAAATGTTGGCAAACTGTTGCGAGTGATCCCCTGAAATGTTTTTCAGTGGAAACAGATGGGTTTTTATCATCGGAAAAAGAATTAGCCCTCGACGTCTGAACAACTTTTTTTGAAACAATCCCTAAGCCGCACCGTCACAATTTCTGCTAAAAATCTGACGTTCTGCAATTCACTCCAAAATGTTGGCAAACTGTTGCAAGTGATCCCCTGAAAGGTTTTTCGGGGGAAACAGATGGGTTTTTATCATCGGAAACAGAATTAGCCCTCGACGTCTGAACAACTTTTTTTGAAAAAATCCCTAAGCCGCTCGGTCACAATTTCTGCTAAAAATCTGACGTTCTGCAATTCACTCAAAAATGTTGGCAAACTGTTGGGAGTGATCCCCTGAAATGTTTTTCGGTGGAAACAGATGGGTTTTTATCATCGGAAACAGAATTAGCCCTCGACGTCTGAACAACTTTTTTTGAAAAAATCCCTAAGCCGCGCGGTCACAATTTCTGCTAAAAATCTGACGTTCTGCAATTCACTCAAAAATGTTGGCAAACTGTTGCGAGTGATCTCCTGAAATGTTTTTCAGTGGAAACAGATGGGTTTTTATCATCGGAAATAGAATTAGCCCTCGACGTCTGAACAACTTTTTTTGAAAAAATCCCTAAGCCGCACGGTCACAATTTCTGCTAAAAATCTGACGTTCTGCAATTCACTCCAAATTGTTGGCAAACTGTTGCAAGTGATCCCCTGAAAGGTTTTTGGGTGGAAACAGATGGGTTTTTATCATCGGAAACAGAATTAGCCCTCGACGTCTGAACAACTTTTTTGAAAAAATCCCTAAGCCGCGCGGTCACAATTTCTGCTGAAAATCTGACGTTCTGCAATTCACTCCAAAATGTTGGCAAACTCTTGCAAGTGATCCCCTGAAAGGTTTTTCGGTGGAAACAGATGGGTTTTTATCATCGGAAACAGAATTAGCCCTCGACGTCTGAACAACTTTTTTTGAAAAAATCCCTAAGCCGCGCGGTCACAATTTCTGCTAAAAATCTGACGTTCTGCAATTCACTCAAAAATGTTGGCGAACCGTTGCGAGTGATCCCCTGAAATGTTTTTCGGTGGAAACAGATGGGTTTTTATCATCTGAAACAGAATTAGCCCTCGACGTATGAACACCTTTTTTTGAAAAAATCCCTAAGCCGCTCGGTCACAATTTCTGCTCAAAATCTGACGTTCTGCAATTCACTCAAAAATGTTGGCAAACTGTTGCAATTGATCCCCTGAAATGTTTTTCGGTGGAAACAGATGGGTTTTTATCATCGGAAACAGAATTAGGCCTCGACGTCTGAACAACTTTTTTTGAAAAGACCCCTAAGCCGCGCGGTCACAGTTTCTGCTCAAAATCTGACGTTCTGCAATTCACTCAAAAATGTTGGCAAACTGTTGCGAGTGATCCCCTGAAATGTTTTTCAGTGGAAACAGATGGGTTTTTATCATCGGAAAAAGAATTAGCCCTCGACGTCTGAACAACTTTTTTTGAAAAAATCCCTAAGCCGCGCGGTCAGAATTTCTGCTAAAAATCTGAGGTTCTGCAATTCACTCCAAAATGTTGGCAAACTGTTGCGAGTGATCCCCTGAAATGTTTTTCAGTGGAAACAGATGGGTTTTTATCATCGGAAACAGAATTAGCCCTCGACGTCTGAACAACTTTTTTTTGAAAAAATCCCTAAGCCGCGCGGTCACAATTTCTGCTAAAAATCTGACGTTCTGCAATTCACTCAAAAATGTTGGCAAACTGTTGCGAGTGATCACCTGAAATGTTTTTCAGTGGAAACAGATGGGTTTTTATCATCGGAAATAGAATTAGCCCTCGACGTCTGAACAACTTTTTTTGAAAAAATCCCTAAGCCGCACGGTCACAATTTCTGCTAAAAATCTGACGTTCTGCAATTCACTCCAAATTGTTGGCAAACTGTTGCAAGTGATCCCCTGAAAGGTTTTTGGGTGGAAACATATGGGTTTTTATCATCGGAAACAGAATTAGCCCTCGACGTCTGAACAACTTTTTTGAAAAAATCCCTAAGCCGCGCGGTCACAATTTCTGCTAAAAATCTGACGTTCTGCAATTCACTCCAAAATGTTGGCAAACTCTTGCAAGTGATCCCCTGAAAGGTTTTTTGGTGGAAACAGATGGGTTTTTATCGTCGGAAACAGAATTAGCCCTCGACGTCTGAACAACTTTTATTGAAAAGATCCCTAAGCCGCGCGGTCACAATTTCTGCTAAAAATCTGACGTTCTGCAATTCACTCAAAAATGTTGGCAAACTGTTGCGAGTGATCCCCTGAAATCTTTTTCGGTGGAAACAGATGGGTTTTTATCATCGGAAACAGAATTAGGCCTCGACGTCTGAACAACTTTTTTTGAAAAGACCCCTAAGCCGCGCGGTCACAGTTTCTGCTCAAAATCTGACGTTCTGCAATTCACTCAAAAATGTTGGCAAACTGTTGCGAGTGATCCCCTGAAATGTTTTTCAGTGGAAACAGATGGGTTTTTATCATCGGAAAAAGAATTAGCCCTCGACGTCTGAACAACTTTTTTTGAAAAAATCCCTAAGCCGCGCGGTCAGAATTTCTGCTAAAAATCTGACGTTCTGCAATTCACTCCAAAATGTTGGCAAACTGTTGCAAGTGATCCCCTGAAAGGTTTTTCGGGGGAAACAGATGGGTTTTTATCATCGGAAACAGAATTAGCCCTCGACGTCTGAACAACTTTTTTTGAAAAAATCCCTAAGCCGCACGGTCACAATTTCTGCTAAAAATCTGACGTTCTGCAATTCACTCCAAATTGTTGGCAAACTGTTGCAAGTGATCCCCTGAAAGGTTTTTGGGTGGAAACAGATGGGTTTTTATCATCGGAAACAGAATTATCCCTCGACGTCTGAACAACTTTTTTGAAAAAATCCCTAAGCCGCGCGGTCACAATTTCTGCTAAAAATCTGACGTTCTGCAATTCACTCCAAAATGTTGGCAAACTCTTGCAAGTGATCCCCTGAAAGGTTTTTCGGTGGAAACAGATGGGTTTTTATCATCGGAAACAGAATTAGCCCTCGACGTCTGAACAACTTTTTTTGAAAAAATCCCTAAGCCGCGCGGTCACAATTTCTGCTAAAAATCTGACGTTCTGCAATTCACTCAAAAATGTTGGCAAACTGTTGCGAGTGATCCCCTGAAATGTTTTTTTGGTGGAAACAGATGGGTTTTTATCGTCGGAAACAGAATTAGCCCTCGACGTCTGAACAACTTTTTTTGAAAAGATCCCTAAGCCGCGCGGTCACAATTTCTGCTAAAAATCTGACGTTCTGCAATTCACTCAAAAATGTTGGCAAACTGTTGCGAGTGATCCCCTGAAATCTTTTTCGGTGGAAACAGATGGGTTTTTATCATCGGAAACAGAATTAGCCCTCGAAGTCTGAACAACTTTTTTTGAAAAAATCCCTATGCTGCGCGGTCACAATTTCTGCTAAAAATCTGACGTTCTGCAATTCACTCAAAAATGTTGGCGAACCGTTGCGAGTGATCCCCTGAAATGTTTTTCGGTGGAAACAGATGGGTTTTTATCATCTGAAACAGAATTAGCCCTCGACGTATGAACACCTTTTTTTGAAAAAATCCCTAAGCCGCTCGGTCACAATTTCTGCTCAAAATCTGACGTTCTGCAATTCACTCAAAAATGTTGGCAAACTGTTGCAATTGATCCCCTGAAATGTTTTTCGGTGGAAACAGATGGGTTTTTATCATCGGAAACAGAATTAGGCCTCGACGTCTCAACAACTTTTTTTGAAAAGACCCCTAAGCCGCGCGGTCACAGTTTCTGCTCAAAATCTGACGTTCTGCAATTCACTCAAAAATGTTGGCAAACTGTTGCGAGTGATCCCCTGAAATGTTTTTCGGTGGAAACAGATGGGTTTTTATCATCGGAAACAGAATTAGGCCTCGACGTCTGAACAACTTTTTTTGAAAAGATCCCTAAGCCGCGCGGTCACAATTTCTGCTAAAAATCTGACGTTCTGCAATTCACTCAAAAATGTTGGCAAACTGTTGCGAGTGATCCCCTGAAATGTTTTTCAGTGGAAACAGATGGGTTTTTATCATCGGAAACAGAATTAGCCCTTGACGTCTGAACAACTTTTTTTGAAACAATCCCTAAGCCGCACCGTCACAATTTCTGCTAAAAATTTGACGTTCTGCAATTCACTCCAAAATGTTGGCAAACTGTTGCAAGTGATCCCCTGAAAGGTTTTTCGGGGGAAACAGATGGGTTTTTATCATCGGAAACAGAATTAGCCCTCGACGTCTGAACAACTTTTTTTGAAAAAATCCCTAAGCCGCTCGGTCACAATTTCTGCTAAAAATCTGACGTTCTGCAATTCACTCAAAAATGTTGGCAAACTGTTGGGAGTGATCCCCTGAAATGTTTTTCGGTGGAAACAGATGGGTTTTTATCATCGGAAACAGAATTAGCCCTCGACGTCTGAACAACTTTTTTTGAAAAAATCCCTAAGCCGCGCGGTCACAATTTCTGCTAAAAATCTGACGTTCTGCAATTCACTCAAAAATGTTGGCAAACTGTTGCGAGTGATCACCTGAAATGTTTTTCAGTGGAAACAGATGGGTTTTTATCATCGGAAATAGAATTAGCCCTCGACGTCTGAACAACTTTTTTTGAAAAAATCCCTAAGCCGCACGGTCACAATTTCTGCTAAAAATCTGACGTTCTGCAATTCACTCCAAATTGTTGGCAAACTGTTGCAAGTGATCCCCTGAAAGGTTTTTGGGTGGAAACAGATGGGTTTTTATCATCGGAAACAGAATTAGCCCTCGACGTCTGAACAACTTTTTTGAAAAAATCCCTAAGCCGCGCGGTCACAATTTCTGCTAAAAATCTGACGTTCTGCAATTCACTCCAAAATGTTGGCAAACTCTTGCAAGTGATCCCCTGAAAGGTTTTTCGGTGGAAACAGATGGGTTTTTATCATCGGAAACAGAATTAGCCCTCGACGTCTGAACAACTTTTTTTGAAAAAATCCCTAAGCCGCGCGGTCACAATTTCTGCTCAAAATTCGACGTTCTGCAATTCACTCAAAAATGTTGGCAAACTGTTGCGAGTGATCCCCTGAAATGTTTTTTGGTGGAAACAGATGGGTTTTTATCGTCGGAAACAGAATTAGCCCTCGACGTCTGAACAACTTTTTTTGAAAAGATCCCTAAGCCGCGCGGTCACAATTTCTGCTAAAAATCTGACGTTCTGCAATTCACTCAAAAATGTTGGCAAACTGTTGCGAGTGATCCCCTGAAATCTTTTTCGGTGGAAACAGATGGGTTTTTATCATCGGAAACAGAATTAGCCCTCGACGTCTGAACAACTTTTTTTGAAAAAATCCCTAAGCTGCGCGGTCACAATTTCTGCTAAAAATCTGACGTTCTGCAATTCACTCAAAAATGTTGGCGAACCGTTGCGAGTGATCCCCTGAAATGTTTTTCGGTGGAAACAGATGGGTTTTTATCATCTGAAACAGAATTAGCCCTCGACGTATGAACACCTTTTTTTGAAAAAATCCCTAAGCCGCTCGGTCACAATTTCTGCTCAAAATCTGACGTTCTGCAATTCACTCAAAAATGTTGGCAAACTGTTGCAATTGATCCCCTGAAATGTTTTTCGGTGGAAACAGATGGGTTTTTATCATCGGAAACAGAATTAGGCCTCGACGTCTGAACAACTTTTTTTGAAAAGACCCCTAAGCCGCGCGGTCACAGTTTCTGCTCAAAATCTGACGTTCTGCAATTCACTCAAAAATGTTGGCAAACTGTTGCGAGTGATCCCCTGAAATGTTTTTCAGTGGAAACAGATGGGTTTTTATCATCGGAAAAAGAATTAGCCCTCGACGTCTGAACAACTTTTTTTGAAAAAATCCCTAAGCCGCGCGGTCACAATTTCTGCTAAAAATCTGACGTTCTGCAATTCACTCCAAAATGTTGGCAAACTGTTGCGAGTGATCCCCTGAAATGTTTTTCGGTGGAAACAGATGGGTTTTTATCATCGGAAACAGAATTAGGCCTCGACGTCTGAACAACTTTTTTTGAAAAGCTCCCTAAGCCGCGCGGTCACAATTTCTGCTAAAAATCTGACGTTCTGCAATTCACTCAAAAATGTTGGCAAACTGTTGCGAGTGATCCCCTGAAATGTTTTTCAGTGGAAACAGATGGGTTTTTATCATCGGAAACAGAATTAGCCCTTGACGTCTGAACAACTTTTTTTGAAAAAATCCCTAAGCCGCGCGGTCACAATTTCTGCTCAAAATCTGACGTTCTCCAATTCACTCCAAAATGTTGGCAAACTGTTTCGAGTGATCCCCTGAAATGTTTTTTGGTGGAAACAGATGGGTTTTTATCGTCGGAAAAAGAATTAGCCCTCGAAGTCTGAACAACTTTTTTTGAAAAAATCCCTAAGCCGCGCGGTCAGAATTTCTGCTAAAAATCTGACGTTCTGCAATTCACTCTGAAATGTTGGAAAATTGTTGCGAGTGATCCCCTGAAAGGTTTTTCGGTGGAAACAGATGGGTTTTTATCATCGGAAACAGAATTAGCCCTCGACGTCTGAACAACTTTTTTTGAAAAGATCCCTAAGCCGCGCGGTCACAATTTCTGCTCAAAATCTGACGTTCTGCAATTCACTCAAAAATGTTGGCAAACTGTTGCAATTGATCCCCTGAAATGTTTTTCGGTGGAAACAGATGGGTTTTTATCATCGGAAACAGAATTAGGCCTCGACGTCTGAACAACTTTTTTTGAAAAGATCCCTAAGCCGCGCGGTCACAATTTCTGCTAAAAATCTGACGTTCTGCAATTCACTCAAAAATGTTGGCAAACTGTTGCGAGTGATCCCCTGAAATGTTTTTCAGTGGAAACAGATGGGTTGTTATCATCGGAAACAGAATTAGCCCTCGACGTCTGAACAACTTTTTTTGAAAAAATCCCTAAGCCGCACGGTCACAATTTCTGCTAAAAATCTGACGTTCTGCAATTCACTCCAAAATGTTGGCAAACTGTTGCAAGTGATCCCCTGAAAGGTTTTTCGGTGGAAACAGATGGGTTTTTATCATCGGAAACAGAATTAGCCCTTGACGTCTGAACAACTTTTTTTGAAAAAATCCCTAAGCCGCACGGTCACAATTTCTGCTAAAAATCTGACGTTCTGCAATTCACTCCAAAATGTGGGCAAACTGTTGCAAGTGATCCCCTGAAAGGTTTTTCGGTGGAAACAGATGGGTTTTTATCATCGGAAACAGAATTAGCCCTCGACGTCTGAACAACTTTTTTTGAAAAAATCCCTAAGCCGCGCGGTCACAATTTCTGCTAAAAATCTGACGTTCTGCAATTCACTCAAAAATGTTGGCAAACTGTTGCAAGTGATCCCCTGAAATGTTTTTCGGTGGAAACAGATGGGTTTTTATCATCGGAAACAGAATTAGCCCTCGACGTCTGAACAACTTTTTTTGAAAAAATCCCTAAGCCGCACGGTCACAATTTCTGCTAAAAATCTGACGTTCTGCAATTCACTCCAAAATGTTGGCAAACTGTTGCAAGTGATCCCCTGAAAGGTTTTTCGGTGGAAACAGATGGGTTTTTATCATCGGAAACAGAATTAGCCCTCGACGTCTGAACAACTTTTTTTGAAAAAATCCCTAAGCCGCGCGGTCACAATTTCTGCTCAAAATCGGACGTTCTGCAATTCACTCAAAAATGTTGGCAAACTGTTGCAATTGATCCCCTGAAAAGTTTTTCTGTGGAAACAGATGGGTTTTTATCATCGGAAACAGAATTAGCCCTCGACGTCTGAACAACTTTTTTTGAAAAAATCCCTAAGCCGCGCGGTCACAATTTCTGCTAAAAATCTGACGTTCTGCAATTCACTCAAAAATGTTGGCAAACTGTTACGAGTGATCCCCTGAAATGTTTTTCAGTGGAAACAGATGGGTTTTTATCATTGGAAACAGAATTAGCCCTCGACGTCTGAACAACTTTTTTTGAAAAAATCCCTAAGCCGCGCGGTCACAATTTCTGCTAAAAATCTTACGTTCTGCAATTCACTCAAAAATGTTGGCAAACTGTTGGGAGTGATCCCCTGAAATGTTTTTCGGTGGAAACAGATGGGTTTTTATCATCGGAAACAGAATTAGCCCTCGACGTCTGAACAACTTTTTTTGAAAAAAATCCCTAAGCCGCGCGGTCACAATTTCTGCTCAAAATCTGACGTTCTGCAATTCACTCAAAAATGTTGGCAAACTGTTGCAATTGATCCCCTGAAATGTTTTTCGGTGGAAACAGATGGGTTTTTATCATCGGAAACAGAATTAGGCCTCGACGTCTGAACAACTTTTTTTGAAAAAATCCCTAAGCCGCGCGGTCACAATTTCTGCTAAAAATCTGACGTTCTGCAATTCACTCCAAAATGTTGGCAAACTGTTGCGAGTGATCCCCTGAAATGTTTTTCGGTGGAAACAGATGGGTTTTTATCATCGGAAACAGAATTAGGCCTCGACGTCTGAACAACTTTTTTTGAAAAGCTCCCTAAGCCGCGCGGTCACAATTTCTGCTAAAAATCTGACGTTCTGCAATTCACTCAAAAATGTTGGCAAACTGTTGCGAGTGATCCCCTGAAATGTTTTTCAGTGGAAACAGATGGGTTTTTATCATCGGAAACAGAATTAGCCCTTGACGTCTGAACAACTTTTTTTGAAAAAATCCCTAAGCCGCGCGGTCACAATTTCTGCTCAAAATCTGACGTTCTCCAATTCACTCCAAAATGTTGGCAAACTGTTTCGAGTGATCCCCTGAAATGTTTTTTGGTGGAAACAGATGGGTTTTTATCGTCGGAAAAAGAATTAGCCCTCGAAGTCTGAACAACTTTTTTTGAAAAAATCCCTAAGCCGCGCGGTCAGAATTTCTGCTAAAAATCTGACGTTCTGCAATTCACTCTGAAATGTTGGAAAATTGTTGCGAGTGATCCCCTGAAAGGTTTTTCGGTGGAAACAGATGGGTTTTTATCATCGGAAACAGAATTAGCCCTCGACGTCTGAACAACTTTTTTTGAAAAGATCCCTAAGCCGCGCGGTCACAATTTCTGCTCAAAATCTGACGTTCTGCAATTCACTCAAAAATGTTGGCAAACTGTTGCAATTGATCCCCTGAAATGTTTTTCGGTGGAAACAGATGGGTTTTTATCATCGGAAACAGAATTAGGCCTCGACGTCTGAACAACTTTTTTTGAAAAGATCCCTAAGCCGCGCGGTCACAATTTCTGCTAAAAATCTGACGTTCTGCAATTCACTCAAAAATGTTGGCAAACTGTTGCGAGTGATCCCCTGAAATGTTTTTCAGTGGAAACAGATGGGTTGTTATCATCGGAAACAGAATTAGCCCTCGACGTCTGAACAACTTTTTTTGAAAAAATCCCTAAGCCGCACGGTCACAATTTCTGCTAAAAATCTGACGTTCTGCAATTCACTCCAAAATGTTGGCAAACTGTTGCAAGTGATCCCCTGAAAGGTTTTTCGGTGGAAACAGATGGGTTTTTATCATCGGAAACAGAATTAGCCCTTGACGTCTGAACAACTTTTTTTGAAAAAATCCCTAAGCCGCACGGTCACAATTTCTGCTAAAAATCTGACGTTCTGCAATTCACTCCAAAATGTGGGCAAACTGTTGCAAGTGATCCCCTGAAAGGTTTTTCGGTGGAAACAGATGGGTTTTTATCATCGGAAACAGAATTAGCCCTCGACGTCTGAACAACTTTTTTTGAAAAAATCCCTAAGCCGCGCGGTCACAATTTCTGCTAAAAATCTGACGTTCTGCAATTCACTCAAAAATGTTGGCAAACTGTTGCAAGTGATCCCCTGAAATGTTTTTCGGTGGAAACAGATGGGTTTTTATCATCGGAAACAGAATTAGCCCTCGACGTCTGAACAACTTTTTTTGAAAAAATCCCTAAGCCGCACGGTCACAATTTCTGCTAAAAATCTGACGTTCTGCAATTCACTCCAAAATGTTGGCAAACTGTTGCAAGTGATCCCCTGAAAGGTTTTTCGGTGGAAACAGATGGGTTTTTATCATCGGAAACAGAATTAGCCCTCGACGTCTGAACAACTTTTTTTGAAAAAATCCCTAAGCCGCGCGGTCACAATTTCTGCTCAAAATCGGACGTTCTGCAATTCACTCAAAAATGTTGGCAAACTGTTGCAATTGATCCCCTGAAAAGTTTTTCTGTGGAAACAGATGGGTTTTTATCATCGGAAACAGAATTAGCCCTCGACGTCTGAACAACTTTTTTTGAAAAAATCCCTAAGCCGCGCGGTCACAATTTCTGCTAAAAATCTGACGTTCTGCAATTCACTCAAAAATGTTGGCAAACTGTTACGAGTGATCCCCTGAAATGTTTTTCAGTGGAAACAGATGGGTTTTTATCATTGGAAACAGAATTAGCCCTCGACGTCTGAACAACTTTTTTTGAAAAAATCCCTAAGCCGCGCGGTCACAATTTCTGCTAAAAATCTTACGTTCTGCAATTCACTCAAAAATGTTGGCAAACTGTTGGGAGTGATCCCCTGAAATGTTTTTCGGTGGAAACAGATGGGTTTTTATCATCGGAAACAGAATTAGCCCTCGACGTCTGAACAACTTTTTTTGAAAAAAATCCCTAAGCCGCGCGGTCACAATTTCTGCTCAAAATCTGACGTTCTGCAATTCACTCAAAAATGTTGGCAAACTGTTGCAATTGATCCCCTGAAATGTTTTTCGGTGGAAACAGATGGGTTTTTATCATCGGAAACAGAATTAGGCCTCGACGTCTGAACAACTTTTTTTGAAAAGATCCCTAAACCACGCGGTCACAATTTCTGCTAAAAATCTGACGTTCTGCAATTCACTCAAAAATGTTGGCAAACTGTTGCGAGTGATCCCCTGAAATGTTTTTCTGTGGAAACAGATGGGTTTTTATCATCGGAAACAGAATTAGCCCTCGACGTCTGAACAACTTTTTTTGAAAAAATCCCTAAGCCGCGCGGTCACAATTTCTGCTAAAAATCTTACGTTCTGCAATTCACTCAAAAATGTTGGCAAAATGTTGCAAGTGATCCCCTGAAATATTTTTCGGTAGAAACAGATGGGTTTTTATCATCGGGAACAGAATTAGCCCTCGACGTCTGAACAACTTTTTTTGAAAAAATCCCTAAGCCACGCGGTCACAATTTCTGCTAAAAATCTGACATTCTGCAATTCACTCAAAAATGTTGGCAAACTGTTGCAAGTGATCCCCTGAAAGATTTTTCGGTGGAAACAGATGGGTTTTTATCATCGGAAACAGAATTAGCCCTCGACGTCTGAACAACTTTTTTTGAAAAAATCCCTAAGCCGCGCGGTCACAATTTCTGCTCAAAATCTGACGTTCTGCAATTCACTCAAAAATGTTGGCAAACTGTTGCGAGTGATCCCCTGAAATGTTTTTCGGTGGAAACAGATGGGTTTTTATCATCGGAAACAGAATTAGCCCTCGACTTCTGAAGAACTTTTTTTGAAAAAATCCCAAAGCCGCGCGGTCACAATTTCTGCTCAAAATCTGACGTTCTGCAATTCACTCAAAAATGTTGGCAAACTGTTGCCAGTGATCCCCTGAAATGTTTTTCGGTGGAAACAGATGGGTTTTTATCATCGGAAACAGAATTAGCCCTCGACGTCTGAACAACTTTTTTTGAAAAAATCCCTAAGCCGCGCGGTCACAATTTCTGCTCAAAATCTGACGTTCTGCAATTCACTCAAAAATGTTGGCAAACTGTTGCCAGTGATCCCCTGAAATGTTTTTCGGTGGAAACAGATGGGTTTTTATCATCGGAAACAGAATTAGCCCTCGACGTCTGAACAACTTTTTTTGAAAAAATCCCTAAGCCGTGCGGTCACAATTTCTGCTCAAAATCTGACGTTCTGCAATTCACTCAAAGATGTTGGCAAACTGTTGCAATTGATCCCCTGAAAAGTTTTTCGGTGGAAACAGATGGGTTTTTATCATCGGAAACAGAATTAGCCCTCAACGTCTGAACAACTTTTTTTGAAAAAATCCCTAACCCGCGCGGTCACAATTTCTGCTAAAAATCTGAGGTTCTGTAATTCACTCAAAAATGTTGGCAAACTGTTTCGAGTGATCCCCTGAAATGTTTTTCGGTGGAATCAGATGGGTTTTTATCATCGGAAACATAATTAGCCCTCGACGTCTGAACAACTTTTTTTGAAAAAATCCCTAATCCGCGCGGTCACAATTTCAGCAAAAATCTGACGTTCTGCAATTCACTCAAATATGTTGGCAAACTGTTGCAAACGATCCCTGAAAGGTTTTTCGGTGGAAACTGATGGGTTTTTATTATCGGGAACATAATTAGCCCTCGACGTCTGAACAACTTTTTGTGAAAAGATCCCTAAACCGCGCGGTCACAATTTCTGCTAAAACTCTGACGTTCTGCAATTCACTCAAAGATGTTGGCAAACTGTTTCGAGTGATCCCCTGAAATGTTTTTCGGTGGAAACAGATGGGTTTTTATCATCGGAAACAGAATTAGCCCTCGACGTCTGAACAACTTTTTTTGAAAAAATCCCTAAGCCGCGCGGTCACAATTTCTGCTAAAAATCTGACGTTCTGCAATTCACTCAAAAATGTTGGCAAACTGTTGCGAGTGATCCCCTGAAATGTTTTTCGGTGGAAACAGATGGGTTTTTATCATCGGAAACAGAATTAGCCCTCGACGTCTGAACAACTTTTTTTGAAAAAATCCCTAAGCCGCAAGGTCACAATTTCTGCTAAAAATCTGACGTTCTGCAATTCACTCCAAAATGTTGGCAAACTGTTGCAAGTGATCCCCTGAAAGGTTTTTCGGTGGAAACAGATGGGTTTTTATCATCGGAAACAGAATTAGCCCTCGACGTCTGAACAACTTTTTTTGAAAAAATCCCTAAGCCGCGCGGTCACAATTTCTGCTCAAAATCTGACGTTCTGCAATTCACTCAAAAATGTTGGCAAACTGTTGCCAGTGATCCCCTGAAATGTTTTTCGGTGGAAACAGATGGGTTTTTATCATCGGAAACAGAATTAGCCCTCGACGTCTGAACAACTTTTTTTGAAAAAATCCCTAAGCCGCACGGTCACAATTTCTGCTCAAAATCTGACGTTCTGCAATTCACTCAAAAATGTTGGCAAACTGTTGCCAGTGATCCCCTGAAATGTTTTTCGGTGGAAACAGATGGGTTTTTATCATCGGAAACAGAATTAGCCCTCGACGTCTGAACAACTTTTTTTGAAAAAATCCCTAAGCCGCGCGGTCACAATTTCTGCTCAAAATCTGACGTTCTGCAATTCACTCAAAAATGTTGGCAAACTGTTGCCAGTGATCCCCTGAAATGTTTTTCGGTGGAAACAGACGGGTTTTTATCATCGGAAACAGAATTAGCCCTCGACTTCTGAACAACTTTTTTTGAAAAAATCCCTAAGCCGCGCGGTCACAATTTCTGCTCAAAATCTGACGTTCTGCAATTCAGTCAAAAATGTTGGCAAACTGTTGCCAGTGATCCCCTGAAATGTTTTTCGGTGGAAACAGATGGGTTTTTATCATCGGAAACAGAATTAGCCCTCGACGTCTGAACAACTTTTTTTGAAAAAATCCCTAAGCCGCGCGGTCACAATTTCTGCTCAAAATCGGACGTTCTGCAATTCACTCAAAAATGTTGGCAAACTGTTGCCAGTGATCCCCTGAAATGTTTTTCGGTGGAAACAGATGGGTTTTATCATAGGAAACAGAATTAGCCCTCGACGTCTGAACAACTTTTTTTGAAAAAATCCCTAAGCCGCGCGGTCACAATTTCTGCTCAAAATCGGACGTTCTGCAATTCACTCAAAAATGTTGGCAAACTGTTGCAATTGATCCCCTGAAAAGTTTTTCTGTGGAAACAGATGGGTTTTTATCATCGGAAACAGAATTAGCCCTCGACTTCTGAACAACTTTTTTTGAAAAAATCCCTAAGCCGCGCGGTCACAATTTCTGCTAAAAATCTGACGTTCTGCAATTCACTCAAAAATGTTGGCAAACTGTTACGAGTGATCCCCTGAAATGTTTTTCAGTGGAAACAGATGGGTTTTTATCATTGGAAACAGAATTAGCCCTCGACGTCTGAACAACTTTTTTTGAAAAAATCCCTAAGCCGCGCGGTCACAATTTCTGCTAAAAATCTTACGTTCTGCAATTCACTCAAAAATGTTGGCAAAATGTTGCAAGTGATCCCCTGCAATATTTTTCGGTAGAAACAGATGGGTTTTTATCATCGGGAACAGAATTAGACCTCGACGTCTGAACAACTTTTTTTGAAAAAATCCCTAAGCCGCGCGGTCACAATTTCTGCTCAAAATCTGACGTTCTGCAATTCACTCAAAAATGTTGGCAAACTGTTGCAAGTGATCCCCTGAAATGTTTTTCGGTGGAAACAGATGGGTTTTTATCATCGGGAACAGAATTAGCCCTCGACGTCTGAACAACTTTTTTTGAAAAAATCCCTAATCCGCGCGGTCACAATTTCAGCAAAAATCTGACGTTCTGCAATTCACTCAAATATGTTGGCAAACTGTTGCAAACGATCCCTGAAAGGTTTTTCGGTGGAAACTGATGGGTTTTTATTATCGGGAACATAATTAGCCCTCGACGTCTGAACAACTTTTTGTGAAAAGATCCCTAAACCGCGCGGTCACAATTTCTGCTAAAAATCTGACGTTCTGCAATTCACTCAAAAATGTTGGCAAACTGTTGCGAGTGATCCCCTGAAATGTTTTTCGGTGGAAACAGATGGGTTTTTATCATCGGAAACAGAATTAGCCCTCGACGTCTGAACAACTTTTTTTGAAAAAAATCCCTAAGCCGCGCAGTCACAATTTCTGCTAAAAATCTGACGTTCTGCAATTCACTCAAAAATGTTGGCAAACTGTTGCAATTGATCCCCTGAAATGTTTTTCGGTGGAAACAGATGGGTTTTTATCATCGGAAACAGAATTAGGCCTCGACGTCTGAACAACTTTTTTTGAAAAGATCCCTAAACCACGCGGTCACAATTTCTGCTAAAAATCTGACGTTCTGCAATTCACTCAAAAATGTTGGCAAACTGTTGCGAGTGATCCCCTGAAATGTTTTTCGGTGGAAACAGATGGGTTTTTATCATCGGAAACAGAATTAGCCCTCGACGTCTGAACAACTTTTTTTGAAAAAATCCCTAAGCCGCGCGGTCACAATTTCTGCTCAAAATCTTACGTTCTGCAATTCACTCAAAAATGTTGGCAAAATGTTGCAAGTGATCCCCTGAAATGTTTTTCGGTGGAAACAGATGGGTTTTTATCATCGGAAACAGAATTAGCCCTCGACGTCTGAACAACTTTTTTTGAAAAAATCCCTAAGCCGCGCGGTCACAATTTCTGCTCAAAATCTGACGTTCTGCAATTCACTCAAAAATGTTGGCAAACTGTTGCCAGTGATCCCCTGAAATGTTTTTCGGTGGAAACAGACGGGTTTTTATCAACGGAAACAGAATTAGCCCTCGACTTCTGAACAACTTTTTTTGAAAAAATCCCTAAGCCGCGCGGTCACAATTTCTGCTCAAAATCTGACGTTCTGCAATTCAGTCAAAAATGTTGGCAAACTGTTGCCAGTGATCCCCTGAAATGTTTTTCGGTGGAAACAGATGGGTTTTTATCATCGGAAACAGAATTAGCCCTCGACGTCTGAACAACTTTTTTTGAAAAAATCCCTAAGCCGCGCGGTCACAATTTCTGCTCAAAATCGGACGTTCTGCAATTCAGTCAAAAATGTTGGCAAACTGTTGCCAGTGATCCCCTGAAATGTTTTTCGGTGGAAACAGATGGGTTTTTATCATCGGAAACAGAATTAGCCCTCGACGTCTGAACAACTTTTTTTGAAAAAATCCCTAAGCCGCGCGGTCACAATTTCTGCTCAAAATCTGACGTTCTGCAATTCAGTCAAAAATGTTGGCAAACTGTTGCCAGTGATCCCCTGAAATGTTTTTCGGTGGAAACAGATGGGTTTTTATCATCGGAAACAGAATTAGCCCTCGACGTCTGAACAACTTTTTTTGAAAAAATCCCTAAGCCGCGCGGTCACAATTTCTGCTCAAAATCGGACGTTCTGCAATTCAGTCAAAAATGTTGGCAAACTGTTGCCAGTGATCCCCTGAAATGTTTTTCGGTGGAAACAGATGGGTTTTTATCATCGGAAACAGAATTAGCCCTCGACGTCTGAACAACTTTTTTTGAAAAAATCCCTAAGCCGCGCGGTCACAATTTCTGCTCAAAATCGGACGTTCTGCAATTCACTGAAAAATGTTGGCAAACTGTTGCAATTGATCCCCTGAAAAGTTTTTCTGTGGAAACAGATGGGTTTTTATCATCGGAAACAGAATTAGCCCTCGACGTCTGAACAACTTTTTTTGAAAAAATCCCTAAGCCGCGCGGTCACAATTTCTGCTAAAAATCTGACGTTCTGTAATTCACTCAAAAATGTTGGCAAACTGTTTCGAGTGATCCCCTGAAATGTTTTTCGGTGGAAACAGATGGGTTTTTATCATCGGAAACAGAATTAGCCCTCGACGTCTGAACAACTTTTTTTGAAAAAATCCCTAATCCGCGCGGTCACAATTTCAGCAAAAATCTGACGTTCTGCAATTCACTCAAATATTTTGGCAAACTGTTGCAAACGATCCCTGAAAGGTTTTTCGGTGGAAACTGATGGGTTTTTATTATCGGGAACATAATTAGCCCTCGACGTCTGAACAACTTTTTGTGAAAAGATCCCTAAACCGCGCGGTCACAATTTCTGCTAAAAATCTGACGTTCTGCAATTCACTCAAAAATGTTGGCAAACTGTTGCGAGTGATCCCCTGAAATGTTTTTCGGTGGAAACAGATGGGTTTTTATCATCGGAAACAGAATTAGCCCTCGACGTCTGAACAACTTTTTTTGAAAAAATCCCTAAGCCGCGCGGTCACAATTTCTGCTCAAAATCGGACGTTCTGCAATTCACTCAAAAATGTTGGCAAACTGTTGCCAGTGATCCCCTGAAATGTTTTTCGGTGGAAACAGATGGGTTTTTATCATAGGAAACAGAATTAGCCCTCGACGTCTGAACAACTTTTTTTGAAAAAATCCCTAAGCCGCGCGGTCACAATTTCTGCTCAAAATCGGACGTTCTGCAATTCACTCAAAAATGTTGGCAAACTGTTGCAATTGATCCCCTGAAAAGTTTTTCTGTGGAAACAGATGGGTTTTTATCATCGGAAACAGAATTAGCCCTCGACGTCTGAACAACTTTTTTTGAAAAAATCCCTAAGCCGCGCGGTCACAATTTCTGCTAAAAATCTGACGTTCTGCAATTCACTCAAAAATGTTGGCAAACTGTTACGAGTGATCCCCTGAAATGTTTTTCAGTGGAAACAGATGGGTTTTTATCATTGGAAACAGAATTAGCCCTCGACGTCTGAACAACTTTTTTTGAAAAAATCCCTAAGCCGCGCGGTCACAATTTCTGCTAAAAATCTTACGTTCTGCAATTCACTCAAAAATGTTGGCAAAATGTTGCAAGTGATCCCCTGCAATATTTTTCGGTAGAAACAGATGGGTTTTTATCATCGGGAACAGAATTAGACCTCGACGTCTGAACAACTTTTTTTGAAAAAATCCCTAAGCCGCGCGGTCACAATTTCTGCTCAAAATCTGACGTTCTGCAATTCACTCAAAAATGTTGGCAAACTGTTGCAAGTGATCCCCTGAAATGTTTTTCGGTGGAAACAGATGGGTTTTTATCATCGGGAACAGAATTAGCCCTCGACGTCTGAACAACTTTTTTTGAAAAAATCCCTAATCCGCGCGGTCACAATTTCAGCAAAAATCTGACGTTCTGCAATTCACTCAAATATGTTGGCAAACTGTTGCAAACGATCCCTGAAAGGTTTTTCGGTGGAAACTGATGGGTTTTTATTATCGGGAACATAATTAGCCCTCGACGTCTGAACAACTTTTTGTGAAAAGATCCCTAAACCGCGCGGTCACAATTTCTGCTAAAAATCTGACGTTCTGCAATTCACTCAAAAATGTTGGCAAACTGTTGCGAGTGATCCCCTGAAATGTTTTTCGGTGGAAACAGATGGGTTTTTATCATCGGAAACAGAATTAGCCCTCGACGTCTGAACAACTTTTTTTGAAAAAAATCCCTAAGCCGCGCAGTCACAATTTCTGCTAAAAATCTGACGTTCTGCAATTCACTCAAAAATGTTGGCAAACTGTTGCAATTGATCCCCTGAAATGTTTTTCGGTGGAAACAGATGGGTTTTTATCATCGGAAACAGAATTAGGCCTCGACGTCTGAACAACTTTTTTTGAAAAGATCCCTAAACCACGCGGTCACAATTTCTGCTAAAAATCTGACGTTCTGCAATTCACTCAAAAATGTTGGCAAACTGTTGCGAGTGATCCCCTGAAATGTTTTTCGGTGGAAACAGATGGGTTTTTATCATCGGAAACAGAATTAGCCCTCGACGTCTGAACAACTTTTTTTGAAAAAATCCCTAAGCCGCGCGGTCACAATTTCTGCTCAAAATCTTACGTTCTGCAATTCACTCAAAAATGTTGGCAAAATGTTGCAAGTGATCCCCTGAAATGTTTTTCGGTGGAAACAGATGGGTTTTTATCATCGGAAACAGAATTAGCCCTCGACGTCTGAACAACTTTTTTTGAAAAAATCCCTAAGCCGCGCGGTCACAATTTCTGCTCAAAATCTGACGTTCTGCAATTCACTCAAAAATGTTGGCAAACTGTTGCCAGTGATCCCCTGAAATGTTTTTCGGTGGAAACAGACGGGTTTTTATCAACGGAAACAGAATTAGCCCTCGACTTCTGAACAACTTTTTTTGAAAAAATCCCTAAGCCGCGCGGTCACAATTTCTGCTCAAAATCTGACGTTCTGCAATTCAGTCAAAAATGTTGGCAAACTGTTGCCAGTGATCCCCTGAAATGTTTTTCGGTGGAAACAGATGGGTTTTTATCATCGGAAACAGAATTAGCCCTCGACGTCTGAACAACTTTTTTTGAAAAAATCCCTAAGCCGCGCGGTCACAATTTCTGCTCAAAATCGGACGTTCTGCAATTCAGTCAAAAATGTTGGCAAACTGTTGCCAGTGATCCCCTGAAATGTTTTTCGGTGGAAACAGATGGGTTTTTATCATCGGAAACAGAATTAGCCTTCGACGTCTGAACAACTTTTTTTGAAAAAATCCCTAAGCCGCGCGGTCACAATTTCTGCTCAAAATCTGACGTTCTGCAATTCAGTCAAAAATGTTGGCAAACTGTTGCCAGTGATCCCCTGAAATGTTTTTCGGTGGAAACAGATGGGTTTTTATCATCGGAAACAGAATTAGCCCTCGACGTCTGAACAACTTTTTTTGAAAAAATCCCTAAGCCGCGCGGTCACAATTTCTGCTCAAAATCGGACGTTCTGCAATTCAGTCAAAAATGTTGGCAAACTGTTGCCAGTGATCCCCTGAAATGTTTTTCGGTGGAAACAGATGGGTTTTTATCATCGGAAACAGAATTAGCCCTCGACGTCTGAACAACTTTTTTTGAAAAAATCCCTAAGCCGCGCGGTCACAATTTCTGCTCAAAATCGGACGTTCTGCAATTCACTGAAAAATGTTGGCAAACTGTTGCAATTGATCCCCTGAAAAGTTTTTCTGTGGAAACAGATGGGTTTTTATCATCGGAAACAGAATTAGCCCTCGACGTCTGAACAACTTTTTTTGAAAAAATCCCTAAGCCGCGCGGTCACAATTTCTGCTAAAAATCTGACGTTCTGTAATTCACTCAAAAATGTTGGCAAACTGTTTCGAGTGATCCCCTGAAATGTTTTTCGGTGGAAACAGATGGGTTTTTATCATCGGAAACAGAATTAGCCCTCGACGTCTGAACAACTTTTTTTGAAAAAATCCCTAATCCGCGCGGTCACAATTTCAGCAAAAATCTGACGTTCTGCAATTCACTCAAATATTTTGGCAAACTGTTGCAAACGATCCCTGAAAGGTTTTTCGGTGGAAACTGATGGGTTTTTATTATCGGGAACATAATTAGCCCTCGACGTCTGAACAACTTTTTGTGAAAAGATCCCTAAACCGCGCGGTCACAATTTCTGCTAAAAATCTGACGTTCTGCAATTCACTCAAAAATGTTGGCAAACTGTTGCGAGTGATCCCCTGAAATGTTTTTCGGTGGAAACAGATGGGTTTTTATCATCGGAAACAGAATTAGCCCTCGACGTCTGAACAACTTTTTTTGAAAAATTCCCTAAGCCGCGCGGTCACAATTTCTGCTAAAAATCTGACGTTCTGCAATTCACTAAAAAATGTTGGCAAACTGTTGCAATTGATCCCCTGAAATGTTTTTCTGTGGAAACAGATGGGTTTTTATCATCGGAAACAGAATTAGCCCTCGACGTCTGAACAACTTTTTTTGAAAAAATCCCTAAGCCGCGCGGTCACAATTTCTGCTAAAAATCTTACGTTCTGCAATTCACTCAAAAATGTTGGCAAAATGTTGCAAGTGATCCCCTGAAATATTTTTCGGTAGAAACAGATGGGTTTTTATCATCGGGAACAGAATTAGCCCTCGACGTCTGAACAACTTTTTTTGAAAAAATCCCTAAGCCGCGCGGTCACAATTTCTGCTAAAAATCTGACGTTCTGCAATTCACTCAAAAATGTTGGCAAACTGTTGCGAGTGATCCCCTGAAAGATTTTTCGGTGGAAACAGATGGGTTTTTATCATCGGAAACAGAATTAGCCCTCGACGTCTGAACAACTTTTTTTGAAAAAATCCCTAAGCCGCGCGGTCACAATTTCTGCTAAAAATCTGACGTTCTCCAATTCACTCAAAAATGTTGGCAAACTGTTGCGAGTGATCCCCTGAAATGTTTTTCGGTGGAAACAGATGGGTTTTTATCATCGGAAACAGAATTAGCCCTCGACTTCTGAAGAACTTTTTTTGAAAAAATCCCTAAGCCGCGCGGTCACAATTTCTGCTAAAAATCTGACGTTCTGCAATTCACTCCAAAATGTTGGCAAACTGTTGCCAGTGATCCCCTGAAATGTTTTTCGGTGGAAACAGATGGGTTTTTATCATCGGAAACAGAATTAGCCCTCGACGTCTGAACAACTTTTTTTGAAAAAATCCCTAAGCCGCGCGGTCACAATTTCTGCTCAAAATCTGACGTTCTGCAATTCAGTCAAAAATGTTGGCAAACTGTTGCCAGTGATCCCCTGAAATGTTTTTCGGTGGAAACAGATGGGTTTTTATCATCGGAAACAGAATTAGCCCTCGACGTCTGAACAACTTTTTTTGAAAAAATCCCTAATCCGCGCGGTCACAATTTCAGCAAAAATCTGACGTTCTGCAATTCACTCAAATATGTTGGCAAACTGTTGCAAACGATCCCTGAAAGGTTTTTCGGTGGAAACTGATGGGTTTTTATTATCGGGAACATGATTAGCCCTCGACGTCTGAACAACTTTTTGTGAAAAGATCCCTAAACCGCGCGGTCACAATTTCTGCTAAAACTCTGACGTTCTGCAATTCACTCAAAGATGTTGGCAAACTGTTTCGAGTGATCCCCTGAAATGTTTTTCGGTGGAAACAGATGGGTTTTTATCATCGGAAACAGAATTAGCCCTCGACGTCTGAACAACTTTTTTTGAAAAAATCCCTAAGCCGCGCGGTCACAATTTCTGCTAAAAATCTGACGTTCTGCAATTCACTCAAAAATGTTGGCAAACTGTTGCGAGTGATCCCCTGAAATGTTTTTCGGTGGAAACAGATGGGTTTTTATCATCGGAAACAGAATTAGCCCTCGACGTCTGAACAACTTTTTTTGAAAAAATCCCTAAGCCGCACGGTCACAATTTCTGCTAAAAATCTGACGTTCTGCAATTCACTCCAAAATGTTGGCAAACTGTTGCAAGTGATCCCCTGAAAGGTTTTTCGGTGGAAACAGATGGGTTTTTATCATCGGAAACAGAATTAGCCCTCGACGTCTGAACAACTTTTTTTGAAAAAATCCCTAAGCCGCGCGGTCACAATTTCTGCTCAAAATCTGACGTTCTGCAATTCACTCAAAAATGTTGGCAAACTGTTGCCAGTGATCCCCTGAAATGTTTTTCGGTGGAAACAGACGGGTTTTTATCATCGGAAACAGAATTAGCCCTCGACTTCTGAACAACTTTTTTTGAAAAAATCCCTAAGCCGCGCGGTCACAATTTCTGCTCAAAATCTGACGTTCTGCAATTCACTCAAAAATGTTGGCAAACTGTTGTAAGTGATCCCCTGAAATGTTTTTCGGTGGAAACAGATGAGTTTTTATCATCGGAAACAGAATTAGCCCTCGACGTGTGAACAACATTTTTTGAAAAAATCCCTAAGCCGCGCGGTCACAATTTCTGCTCAAAATCTGTCGTTCTGCAATTCACTCAAAAATGTTGGCAAACTGTTGCCATTGATCCCCTGAAATGTTTTTCGGTGGAAACAGACGGGTTTTTATCATCGGAAACAGAATTAGCCCTCGACGTCTGAACAACTTTTTTTGAAAAAATCCCTAAGCCGCGCGGTCACAATTTCTGCTCAAAATCTGACGTTCTGCAATTCACTCAAAAATGTTGGCAAACTGTTGCCAGTGATCCCCTGAAATGTTTTTCGGTGGAAACAGACGGGTTTTTATCATCGGAAACAGAATTAGCCCTCGACTTCTGAACAACTTTTTTTGAAAAAATCCCTAAGCCGCGCGGTCACAATTTCTGCTCAAAATCTGACGTTCTGCAATTCACTCAAAAATGTTGGCAAACTGTTGTAAGTGATCCCCTGAAATGTTTTTCGGTGGAAACAGATGAGTTTTTATCATCGGAAACAGAATTAGCCCTCGACGTGTGAACAACATTTTTTGAAAAAATCCCTAAGCCGCGCGGTCACAATTTCTGCTCAAAATCTGTCGTTCTGCAATTCACTCAAAAATGTTGGCAAACTGTTGAAAGTGATCCCCTGAAATGTTTTTCGGTTGAAACAGATGGGTTTTTATCATCGGAAACAGAATTAGCCCTCGACGTCTGAACAACTTTTTTTGAAAAAATCCCTAAGCCGCGCGGTCACAATTTCTGCTCAAAATCTGACGTTCTGCAATTCACTCAAAAATGTTGGCAAACTGTTGCGAGTGATCCCCTGAAATGTTTTTCAGTGGAAACAGATGGGTTTCTATCATCGGAAATAGAATTAGCCCTCGACGTCTGAACAACTGTTTTGAAAAAATCCCTAAGCCGCGCGGTCACAATTTCTGCTAAAAATCTGACGTTCTGCAATTCACTCCAAAATGTTGGCAAACTGTTGCAAGTGATCCCCTGAAAGGTTTTTTGGTGGAAACAGATGGGTTTTTATCACCGGAAACAGAATTAGCCCTCGACGTCTGAACAACTTTTTTTGAAAAAATCCCTAAGCCGCGCGGTAACAATTTCTGTTAAAAATCTGACGTTCTGCAATTCACTCAAAAATGTTGGCAAACTGTTGCGAGTGATCCCCTGAAATGTTTTTCGGTGGAAACTGATGGGTTTTTATCATCGGAAACAGAATTAGCCCTTGACGTCTGAACAAAATTTTTTGAAAAAATCCCTAAGCCGCGCGGTCACAATTTCTGCTCAAAATCTGACGTTCTGCAATTCACTCAAAAATGTTGGCAAACTGTTGCAATTGATCCCCTGAAATGTTTTTCAGTGGAAACAGATGGGTTTTTATCATTGGAAACAGAATTAGCCCTCGAAGTCTGAACAACTTTTTTTGAAAAAAATCCCTAAGCCACGCGGTCACAATTTCTGCTAAAAATCTGACGTTCTGCAATTCACTCCAAATTGTTGGCAAACTGTTGCGAGTGATCCCCTGAAATCTTTTTCGGTGGAAACAGATGGGTTTTTATCATCGGAAACAGAATTAGCCCTCGACGTCTGAACAACTTTTTTTGAAAAAATCCCTAAGCTGCGCGGTCACAATTTCTGCTAAAAATCTTACGTTCTGCAATTCACTCAAAAATGTTGGCGAACCGTTGCGAGTGATCCCCTGAAATGTTTTTCGGTGGAAACAGATGGGTTTTTATCATCGGAAACAGAATTAGCCCTCGACGTGTGAACAACTTTTTTTGAAAAAAATCCCTAAGCCGCGCGGTCACAATTTCTGCTCAAAATCTGACGTTCTGCAATTCACTCAAAAATGTTGGCAAACTGTTGCAATTGATCCCCTGAAATGTTTTTCGGTGGAAACAGATGTGTTTTTATCATCGGAAACAGAATTAGGCCTCGACGTCTGAACAACTTTTTTTGAAAAGATCCCTAAGCCACGCGGTCACAATTTCTGTTAAAAATCTGACGTTCTGCAATTCACTCAAAAATGTTGGCAAACTGTTGCGAGTGATCCCCTGAAATGTTTTTCAGTGGAAACAGATGGGTTTTTATCATTGGAAACAGAATTAGCCCTCGACGTCTGAACAACTTTTTTTGAAAAAATCCCTAAGCCGCGGGGTCACAATTTCTGCTAAAAATCTTACGTTCTGCAATTCACTCAAAAATGTTGGCAAAATGTTGCAAGTGATCCCCTGAAATATTTTTCGGTAGAAACAGATGGGTTTTTATCATCGGGAACAGAATTAGCCCTCGACGTCTGAACAACTTTTTTTGAAAAAATCCCTAAGCCGCGCGGTCACAATTTCTGCTCAAAATCTGACGTTCTGCAATTCACTCAAAAATGTTGGCAAACTGTTGCGAGTGATCCCCTGAAATGTTTTTCAGTGGAAACAGATGGGTTTCTATCATCGGAAATAGAATTAGCCCTCGACGTCTGAACAACATTTTTTGAAAAAATCCCTAAGCCGCGCGGTCACAATTTCTGCTCAAAATCTGACGTTCTGCAATTCACTCAAAAATGTTGGCAAACTGTTGCGAGTGATCCCCTGAAATGTTTTTCAGTGGAAACAGATGGGTTTTTATCATTGGAAACAGAATTAGCCCTCGACGTCTGAACAACTTTTTTTGAAAAAATCCCTAAGCCGCGGGGTCACAATTTCTGCTAAAAATCTTACGTTCTGCAATTCACTCAAAAATGTTGGCAAAATGTTGCAAGTGATCCCCTGAAATATTTTTCGGTAGAAACAGATGGGTTTTTATCATCGGGAACAGAATTAGCCCTCGACGTCTGAACAACTTTTTTTGAAAAAATCCCTAAGCCGCGCGGTCACAATTTCTGCTCAAAATCTGACGTTCTGCAATTCACTCAAAAATGTTGGCAAACTGTTGCGAGTGATCCCCTGAAATGTTTTTCAGTGGAAACAGATGGGTTTCTATCATCGGAAATAGAATTAGCCCTCGACGTCTGAACAACATTTTTTGAAAAAATCCCTAAGCCGCGCGGTCACAATTTCTGCTCAAAATCTGACGTTCTGCAATTCACTCAAAAATGTTGGCAAACTGTTGCAAGTGATCCCCTAAAATGTTTTTCGGTGGAAACAGATGAGTTTTTATCATCGGAAACAGAATTAGCCCTCGACGTCTGAACAACATTTTTTGAAAAAATCCCTAAGCCGCGCGGTCACAATTTCTGCTCAAAATCTGACGTTCTGCAATTCACTCAAAAATGTTGGCAAACTGTTGCGAGTGATCCCCTGAAATGTTTTTCAGTGGAAACAGATGGGTTTCTATCATCGGAAATAGAATTAGCCCTCGACGTCTGAACAACTGTTTTGAAAAAATCCCTAAGCCGCGCGGTCACAATTTCTGCTCAAAATCTGACGTTCTGCAATTCACTCAAAAATGTTGGCAAACTGTTGTAAGTGATCCCCTGAAATGTTTTTCGGTGGAAACAGATGAGTTTTTATCATCGGAAACAGAATTAGCCCTCGACGTCTGAACAACTTTTTTTGAAAAAATCCCAAAGCCGTGCGGTCACAATTTCTGCTAAAAATCTGACGTTCTGCAATTCACTCAAAAATGTTGGCAAACTGTTGGGAGTGATCCCCTGAAATGTTTTTCGGTGGAAAAAGATGGGTTTTTATCATCGGGAACAGAATTAGCCCTCGACGTCTGAACAACTTTTTTTGAAAAAATCCCTAAGCCGCGCGGTCACAATTTCTGCTAAAAATCTGACGTTCTGCAATTCACTCCAAAATGTTGGCAAACTGTTGGGAGTGATCCCCTGAAATGTTTTTCGGTGGAAAAAGATGGGTTTTTATCACCGGAAACAGAATTAGCCCTCGACGTCTGAACAACTTTTTTTGAAAAAATCCCTAAGCCGCGCGGTCACAATTTCTGCTCAAAATCTGACGTTCTGCAATTCACTCAAAAATGTTGGCAAACTGTTGTAAGTGATCCCCTGAAATGTTTTTCGGTGGAAACAGATGAGTTTTTATCATCGGAAACAGAATTAGCCCTCGACGTCTGAACAACTTTTTTTGAAAAAATCCCTAAGCCGCGCGGTCACAATTTCTGCTCAAAATCTGACGATCTGCAATTCACTCAAAAATGTTGGCAAACTGTTGCAAGTGATCCCCTGAAATGTTTTTCGGTGGAAACAGATGGGTTTTTATCATTGGAAACAGAATTAGCCCTCGACGTCTGAACAACTTTTTTTGAAAAAATCCCTAAGCCGCGCGGTCACAATTTCTGCTAAAAATCTTACGTTCTGCAATTCACTCAAAAAAGTTGGCAAAATGTTGCAAGTGATCCCCTGAAATATTTTTCGGTAGAAACAGATGGGTTTTTATCATCGGGAACAGAATTAGCCCTCGACGTCTGAACAACTTTTTTTGAAAAAATCCCTAAGCCGCGCGGTCACAATTTCTGCTCAAAATCTGACGTTCTGCAATTCACTCAAAAATGTTGGCAAACTGTTGTAAGTGATCCCCTGAAATGTTTTTCGGTGGAAACAGATGAGTTTTTATCATCGGAAACAGAATTAGCCCTCGACGTCTGAACAACATTTTTTGAAAAAATCCCTAAGCCGCGCGGTCACAATTTCTGCTCAAAATCTTACGTTCTGCAATTCACTCAAAAATGTTGGCAAACTGTTGCAATTGATCCCCTGAAATGTTTTTCGGTGGAAACAGATGGGTTTTTATCATCGGAAACAGAATTAGCCCTCGACGTCTGAACAACTTTTTTTTGAAAAAATCCCAAAGCCGTGCGGTCACAATTTCTGCTAAAAATCTGACGTTCTGCAATTCACTCTAAAATGTTGGCAAACTGTTGCAAGTGATCCCCTGAAATGTTTTTCGGTGGAAACAGATGGGTTTTTATCATCGGAAACAGAATTAGCCCTCGACGTCTGAACAACTTTTTTTGAAAAAATCCCTAAGCCGCGCGGTCACAATTTCTGCTAAAAATCTGACGTTCTGCAATTCACTCAAAAATGTTGGCAAACTGTTGCAAGTGATCCCCTGAAATGTTTTTCGGTGGAAACAGATGGGTTTTTATCATCGGAAACAGAATTAGCCCTCGACGTCTGAACAACTTTTTTTGAAAAAATCCCTAAGCCGCGCGGTCACAATTTCTGCTAAAAATCTGACGTTCTGCAATTCACTCTGAAATGTTGGCAAACTGTTTAAAGTGATCCCCTGAAATGTTTTTCGGTTGAAACAGATGGGTTTTTATCATCGGAAACAGAATTAGCCCTCGACGTCTGAACAACTTTTTTTGAAAAAATCCCTAAACCGCGCGGTCACAATTTCTGCTAAAAATCTGACGTTCTGCAATTCACTCCAAAATGTTGGCAAACTGTTGCAAGTGATCCCCTGAAAGGTTTTTTGGTGGAAACAGATGGGTTTTTATCACCGGAAACAGAATTAGCCCTCGACGTCTGAACAACTTTTTTTGAAAAAATCCCTAAGCCGCGCGGTAACAATTTCTGTTAAAAATCTGACGTTCTGCAATTCACTCAAAAATGTTGGCAAACTGTTGCGAGTGATCCCCTGAAATGTTTTTCGGTGGAAACTGATGGGTTTTTATCATCGGAAACAGAATTAGCCCTTCACGTCTGAACAAAATTTTTTGAAAAAATCCCTAAGCCGCGCGGTCACAATTTCTGCTCAAAATCTGACGTTCTGCAATTCACTCAAAAATGTTGGCAAACTGTTGCAATTGATCCCCTGAAATGTTTTTCAGTGGAAACAGATGGGTTTTTATCATTGGAAACAGAATTAGCCCTCGAAGTCTGAACAACTTTTTTTGAAAAAAATCCCTAAGCCGCGCGGTCACAATTTCTGCTCAAAATCTGATGTTCTGCAATTCACTCAAAAATGTTGGCAAACTGTTGCAATTGATCCCCTGAAATGTTTTTCGGTGGAAACAGATGGGTTTTTATCATCGGAAACAGAATTAGCCCTCGACGTCTGAACAACTTTTTTTGAAAAGATCCCTAAGCCACGCGGTCACAATTTCTGCTAAAAATCTGACGTTCTGCAATTCACTCCAAATTGTTGGCAAACTGTTGCGAGTGATCCCCTGAAATCTTTTTCGGTGGAAACAGATGGGTTTTTATCATCGGAAACAGAATTAGCCCTCGACGTCTGAACAACTTTTTTTGAAAAAATCCCTAAGCTGCGCGGTCACAATTTCTGCTAAAAATCTTACGTTCTGCAATTCACTCAAAAATGTTGGCGAACCGTTGCGAGTGATCCCCTGAAATGTTTTTCGGTGGAAACAGATGGGTTTTTATCATCGGAAACAGAATTAGCCCTCGACGTGTGAACAACTTTTTTTGAAAAAAATCCCTAAGCCGCGCGGTCACAATTTCTGCTCAAAATCTGACGTTCTGCAATTCACTCAAAAATCTTGGCAAACTGTTGCAATTGATCCCCTGAAATGTTTTTCGGTGGAAACATATGTGTTTTTATCATCGGAAACAGAATTAGGCCTCGACGTCTGAACAACTTTTTTTGAAAAGATCCCTAAGCCACGCGGTCACAATTTTTGCTAAAAATCTGACGTTCTGCAATTCACTCAAAAATGTTGGCAAACTGTTGCGAGTGATCCCCTGAAATGTTTTTCAGTGGAAACAGATGGGTTTTTATCATTGGAAACAGAATTAGCCCTCGACGTCTGAACAACTTTTTTTGAAAAAATCCCTAAGCCGCGCGGTCACAATTTCTGCTAAAAATCTTACGTTCTGCAATTCACTCAAAAATGTTGGCAAAATGTTGCAAGTGATCCCCTGAAATATTTTTCGGTAGAAACAGATGGGTTTTTATCATCGGGAACAGAATTAGCCCTCAACGTGTGAACAACTTTTTTTGAAAAAAATCCCTAAGCCGCGCGGTCACAATTTCTGCTCAAAATCTGACGTTCTGCAATTCACTCAAAAATGTTGGCAAACTGTTGCAATTGATCCCCTGAAATGTTTTTCGGTGGAAACAGATGGGTTTTTATCATCGGAAACAGAATTAGGCCTCGACGTCTGAACAACTTTTTTTGAAAAGATCCCTAAGCCACGCGGTCACAATTTCTGTTAAAAATCTGACGTTCTGCAATTCACTCAAAAATGTTGGCAAACTGTTGCGAGTGATCCCCTGAAATGTTTTTCAGTGGAAACAGATGGGTTTTTATCATTGGAAACAGAATTAGCCCTTGACGTCTGAACAACTTTTTTTGAAAAAATCCCTAAGCCGCGCGGTCACAATTTCTGCTCAAAATCTGACGTTCTGCAATTCACTCAAAAATGTTGGCAAACTGTTGCAAGTGATCCCCTGAAATGTTTTTCGGTGGAAACAGATGGGTTTTTATCATCGGAAACAGAATTAGGCCTCGACGTCTGAACAACTTTTTTTTGAAAAAATCCCAAAGCCGTGCGGTCACAATTTCTGCTAAAAATCTGACGTTCTGCAATTCACTCAAAAATGTTGGCAAACTGTTGGGAGTGATCCCCTGAAATGTTTTTCGGTGGAAAAAGATGGGTTTTTATCATCGGGAACAGAATTAGCCCTCGACGTCTGAACAACTTTTTTTGAAAAAATCCCTAAGCCGCGCGGTCACAATTTCTGCTAAAAATCTGACGTTCTGCAATTCACTCCAAAATGTTGGCAAACTGTTGCAAGTGATCCCCTGAAAGGTTTTTTGGTGGAAACAGATGGGTTTTTATCACCGGAAACAGAATTAGCCCTCGACGTCTGAACAACTTTTTTTGAAAAAATCCCTAAGCCGCGCGGTAACAATTTCTGTTAAAAATCTGACGTTCTGCAATTCACACAAAAATGTTGGCAAACTGTTGCGAGTGATCCCCTGAAATGTTTTTCGGTGGAAACTGATGGGTTTTTATCATCGGAAACAGAATTAGCCCTTGACGTCTGAACAAATTTTTTTGAAAAAATCCCTAAGCCGCGCGGTCACAATTTCTGCTCAAAATCTGACGTTCTGCAATTCACTCAAAAATGTTGGCAAACTGTTGCAATTGATCCCCTGAAATGTTTTTCAGTGGAAACAGATGGGTTTTTATCATCGGAAACAGAATTAGCCCTCGACGTCTGAACAACTTTTTTTGAAAAAATCCCAAAGCCGTGCGGTCACAATTTCTGCTAAAAATCTGACGTTCTGCAATTCACTCAAAAATGTTGGCAAACTGTTGGGAGTGATCCCCTGAAATGTTTTTCGGTGGAAACAGATGGGTTTTTATCATCGGGAACAGAATTAGCCCTCGACGTCTGAACAACTTTTTTTGAAAAAATCCCTAAGCCGCGCAGTCACAATTTCTGCTCAAAATCTGACGTTCTGCAATTCACTCAAAAATGTTGGCAAACTGTTGTAAGTGATCCCCTGAAATGTTTTTCGGTGGAAACAGATGAGTTTTTATCATCGCAAACAGAATTAGCCCTCGACGTCTGAACAACATTTTTTGAAAAAATCCCTAAGCCGCGCGGTCACAATTTCTGCTCAAAATCTGACGTTCTGCAATTCACTCAAAAATGTTGGCAAACTGTTGCAAGTGATCTCCTGAAATGTTTTTCGGTGGAAACAGATGGGTTTTTATCATCGGAAACAGAATTAGCCCTCGACGTCTGAACAACTGTTTTGAAAAAATCCCTAAGCCGCGCGGTCACAATTTCTGCTAAAAATCTGACGTTCTGCAATTCACTCCAAAATGTTGGCAAACTGTTGCAAGTGATCCCCTGAAAGGTTTTTTGGTGGAAACAGATGGGTTTTTATCACCGGAAACAGAATTAGCCCTCGACGTCTGAACAACTTTTTTTGAAAAAATCCCTAAGCCGCGCGGTAACAATTTCTGTTAAAAATCTGACGTTCTGCAATTCACTCAAAAATGTTGGCAAACTGTTGCGAGTGATCCCCTGAAATGTTTTTCGGTGGAAACTGATGGGGTTTTATCATCGGAAACAGAATTAGCCCTTGATGTCTGAACACAATTTTTTGAAAAAATCCCTAAGCCGCGCGGTCACAATTTCTGCTAAAAATCTTACGTTCTGCAATTCACTCAAAAATGTTGGCAAAATGTTGCAAGTGATCCCCTGAAATATTTTTCGGTAGAAACAGATGGGTTTTTATCATCGGGAACAGAATTAGAGCTCGACGTCTGAACAACTTTTTTTGAAAAAATCCCTAAGCCGCGCGGTCACAATTTCTGCTCAAAATCTGACGTTCTGCAATTCACTCAAAAATGTTGGCAAACTGTTGTAAGTGATCCCCTGAAATGTTTTTCGGTGGAAACAGATGAGTTTTTATCATCGGAAACAGAATTAGCCCTCGACGTCTGAACAACATTTTTTGAAAAAATCCCTAAGCCGCGCGGTCACAATTTCTGCTCAAAATCTGACGTTCTGCAATTCACTCAAAAATGTTGGCAAACTGTTGCAAGTGATCCCCTCAAATGTTTTTCGGTGGAAACAGATGGGTTTTTATCATCGGAAACAGAATTAGCCCTCGACGTCTGAACAACTTTTTTTGAAAAAATCCCAAAGCCGTGCGGTCACAATTTCTGCTAAAAATCTGACGTTCTGCAATTCACTCTAAAATGTTGGCAAAGTGTTGCAAGTGATCCCCTGAAAGGTTTTTTGGTGGAAACAGATGGGTTTTTATCACCGGAAACAGAATTAGCCCTCGACGTCTGAACAACTTTTTTTGAAAAAATCCCTAAGCCGCGCGGTAACAATTTCTGTTAAAAATCTGACGTTCTGCAATTCACACAAAAATGTTGGCAAACTGTTGCGAGTGATCCCCTGAAATGTTTTTCGGTGGAAACTGATGGGTTTTTATCATCGGAAACAGAATTAGCCCTTGACGTCTGAACAAATTTTTTTGAAAAAATCCCTAAGCCGCGCGGTCACAATTTCTGCTCAAAATCTGACGTTCTGCAATTCACTCAAAAATGTTGGCAAACTGTTGCAATTGATCCCCTGAAATGTTTTTCAGTGGAAACAGATGGGTTTTTATCATCGGAAACAGAATTAGCCCTCGACGTCTGAACAACTTTTTTTGAAAAAATCCCAAAGCCGTGCGGTCACAATTTCTGCTAAAAATCTGACGTTCTGCAATTCACTCAAAAATGTTGGCAAACTGTTGGGAGTGATCCCCTGAAATGTTTTTCGGTGGAAACAGATGGGTTTTTATCATCGGGAACAGAATTAGCCCTCGACGTCTGAACAACTTTTTTTGAAAAAATCCCTAAGCCGCGCAGTCACAATTTCTGCTCAAAATCTGACGTTCTGCAATTCACTCAAAAATGTTGGCAAACTGTTGTAAGTGATCCCCTGAAATGTTTTTCGGTGGAAACAGATGAGTTTTTATCATCGGAAACAGAATTAGCCCTCGACGTCTGAACAACATTTTTTGAAAAAATCCCTAAGCCGCGCGGTCACAATTTCTGCTCAAAATCTGACGTTCTGCAATTCACTCAAAAATGTTGGCAAACTGTTGCAAGTGATCTCCTGAAATGTTTTTCGGTGGAAACAGATGGGTTTTTATCATCGGAAACAGAATTAGCCCTCGACGTCTGAACAACTGTTTTGAAAAAATCCCTAAGCCGCGCGGTCACAATTTCTGCTAAAAATCTGACGTTCTGCAATTCACTCCAAAATGTTGGCAAACTGTTGCAAGTGATCCCCTGAAAGGTTTTTTGGTGGAAACAGATGGGTTTTTATCACCGGAAACAGAATTAGCCCTCGACGTCTGAACAACTTTTTTTGAAAAAATCCCTAAGCCGCGCGGTAACAATTTCTGTTAAAAATCTGACGTTCTGCAATTCACTCAAAAATGTTGGCAAACTGTTGCGAGTGATCCCCTGAAATGTTTTTCGGTGGAAACTGATGGGGTTTTATCATCGGAAACAGAATTAGCCCTTGACGTCTGAACACAATTTTTTGAAAAAATCCCTAAGCCGCGCGGTCACAATTTCTGCTAAAAATCTTACGTTCTGCAATTCACTCAAAAATGTTGGCAAAATGTTGCAAGTGATCCCCTGAAATATTTTTCGGTAGAAACAGATGGGTTTTTATCATCGGGAACAGAATTAGAGCTCGACGTCTGAACAACTTTTTTTGAAAAAATCCCTAAGCCGCGCGGTCACAATTTCTGCTCAAAATCTGACGTTCTGCAATTCACTCAAAAATGTTGGCAAACTGTTGTAAGTGATCCCCTGAAATGTTTTTCGGTGGAAACAGATGAGTTTTTATCATCGGAAACAGAATTAGCCCTCGACGTCTGAACAACATTTTTTGAAAAAATCCCTAAGCCGCGCGGTCACAATTTCTGCTCAAAATCTGACGTTCTGCAATTCACTCAAAAATGTTGGCAAACTGTTGCAAGTGATCCCCTCAAATGTTTTTCGGTGGAAACAGATGGGTTTTTATCATCGGAAACAGAATTAGCCCTCGACGTCTGAACAACTTTTTTTGAAAAAATCCCAAAGCCGTGCGGTCACAATTTCTGCTAAAAATCTGACGTTCTGCAATTCACTTTAAATGTTGGCAAAGTGTTGCAAGTGATCCCCTGAAATGTTTTTCGGTGGAAACAGATGGGTTTTTATCATCGGAAACAGAATTAGCCCTCGACGTCTGAACAACTTTTTTTGAAAAAATCCCTAAGCCGCGCGGTCACAATTTCTGCTAAAAATCTGACGTTCTGCAATTCACTCCAAAATGTTGGCAAACTGTTGCAAGTGATCCCCTGAAATGTTTTTCGGTGGAAACAGATGGGTTTTTATCATCGGAAACAGAATTAGCCCTCGACGTCTGAACAACTTTTTTTGAAAAAATCCCTAAGCCGCGCGGTCACAATTTCTGCTAAAAATCTGACGTTCTGCAATTCACTCAAAAATGTTGGCAAACTGTTGGGAGTGATCCCCTGAAATGTTTTTCGGTGGAAACAGATGGGTTTTTATCATCGGGAACAGAATTAGCCCTCGACGTCTGAACAACTTTTTTTGAAAAAATCCCTAAGCCGCGCGGTCACAATTTCTGTTAAAAATCTGACGTTCTGCAATTCACTCAAAAATGTTGGCAAACTGTTGCGAGTGATCCCCTGAAATGTTTTTCGTTGGAAACTGATGTGTTTTTATCATCGGAAACAGAGTTAGCCCTTGACGTCTGAACAAAATTTTTTGAAAAAATCCCTAAGCCGCGCGGTCACAATTTCTGCTAAAAATCTGACGTTCTGCAATTCACTCTGAAATGTTGGCAAACTGTTGCGAGTGATCTCCTGAAAGGTTTTTCGGTGGAAACAGATGGGTTTTTATCATCGGAAACAGAATTAGCCCTCGACGTCTGAACAACTTTTTTTGAAAAAATCCCTAAGCCGCACGGTCACAATTTCTGTTAAAAATCTGACGTTCTGCAATTCACTCAAAAATGTTGGCAAACTGTTGCGAGTGATCCCCTGAAATGTTTTTCGGTGGAAACTGATGGGTTTTTATCATCGGAAACAGAATTAGCCCTTGACGTCTGAACAAAATTTTTTGAAAAAATCCCTAAGCCGCGCGGTCACAATTTCTGCTAAAAATCTGACGTTCTGCAATTCACTCCAAAATGTTGGCAAACTGTTGCAAGTGATCCCCTGAAATGTTTTTCGGTGGAAACAGATGGGTTTTTATCATCGGAAACAGAATTAGCCCTCGACGTCTGAACAACTTTTTTTGAAAAAATCCCTAAGCCGCGCGGTCACAATTTCTGTTAAAAATCTGACGTTCTGCAATTCACTCAAAAATGTTGGCAAACTGTTGTGAGTGATCCCCTGAAATGTTTTTCGGTGGAAACTGATGGGTTTTTATCATCGGAAACAGAATTAGCCCTTGACGTCTGAACAAATTTTTTTGAAAAAATCCCTAAGCCGCGCGGTCACAATTTCTGCTAAAAATCTGACGTTCTGCAATTCACTCTGAAATGTTGGCAAACTGTTGCGAGTGATCTCCTGAAAGGTTTTTCGGTGGAAACAGATGGGTTTTTATCATCGGAAACAGAATTAGCCCTCGACGTCTGAACAACTTTTTTTGAAAAAATCCCTAAGCCGCACGGTCACAATTTCTGCTAAAAATCTGACGTTCTGCAATTCACTCAAAAATGATGGCAAACTGTTGGGAGTGATCCCCTGAAATGTTTTTCGGTGGAAACAGATGGGTTTTTATCATCGGAAACAGAATTAGCCCTCGACGTCTGAACAACTTTTTTTGAAAAAATCCCTAAGCCGCGCGGTCACAATTTCTGCTCAAAATCTGACGTTCTGCAATTCACTCAAAAATGTTGGCAAACTGTTGGGAGTGATCCCCTGAAATGTTTTTCGGTGGAAACAGATGGGTTTTTATCATCGGGAACAGAATTAGCCCTCGACGTCTGAACAACTTTTTTTGAAAAAATCCCTAAGCCGCGCGGTCACAATTTCTGTTAAAAATCTGACGTTCTGCAATTCACTCAAAAATGTTGGCAAACTGTTGCGAGTGATCCCCTGAAATGTTTTTCGTTGGAAACTGATGTGTTTTTATCATCGGAAACAGAGTTAGCCCTTGACGTCTGAACAAAATTTTTTGAAAAAATCCCTAAGCCGCGCGGTCACAATTTCTGCTAAAAATCTGACGTTCTGCAATTCACTCTGAAATGTTGGCAAACTGTTGCGAGTGATCTCCTGAAAGGTTTTTCGGTGGAAACAGATGGGTTTTTATCATCGGAAACAGAATTAGCCCTCGACGTCTGAACAACTTTTTTTGAAAAAATCCCTAAGCCGCACGGTCACAATTTCTGTTAAAAATCTGACGTTCTGCAATTCACTCAAAAATGTTGGCAAACTGTTGCGAGTGATCCCCTGAAATGTTTTTCGGTGGAAACTGATGGGTTTTTATCATCGGAAACAGAATTAGCCCTTGACGTCTGAACAAAATTTTTTGAAAAAATCCCTAAGCCGCGCGGTCACAATTTCTGCTAAAAATCTGACGTTCTGCAATTCACTCCAAAATGTTGGCAAACTGTTGCAAGTGATCCCCTGAAATGTTTTTCGGTGGAAACAGATGGGTTTTTATCATCGGAAACAGAATTAGCCCTCGACGTCTGAACAACTTTTTTTGAAAAAATCCCTAAGCCGCGCGGTCACAATTTCTGTTAAAAATCTGACGTTCTGCAATTCACTCAAAAATGTTGGCAAACTGTTGTGAGTGATCCCCTGAAATGTTTTTCGGTGGAAACTGATGGGTTTTTATCATCGGAAACAGAATTAGCCCTTGACGTCTGAACAAATTTTTTTGAAAAAATCCCTAAGCCGCGCGGTCACAATTTCTGCTAAAAATCTGACGTTCTGCAATTCACTCTGAAATGTTGGCAAACTGTTGCGAGTGATCTCCTGAAAGGTTTTTCGGTGGAAACAGATGGGTTTTTATCATCGGAAACAGAATTAGCCCTCGACGTCTGAACAACTTTTTTTGAAAAAATCCCTAAGCCGCACGGTCACAATTTCTGCTAAAAATCTGACGTTCTGCAATTCACTCAAAAATGATGGCAAACTGTTGGGAGTGATCCCCTGAAATGTTTTTCGGTGGAAACAGATGGGTTTTTATCATCGGAAACAGAATTAGCCCTCGACGTCTGAACAACTTTTTTTGAAAAAATCCCTAAGCCGCGCGGTCACAATTTCTGCTAAAAATCTGACGTTCTGCAATTAACTCCAAAATGTTGGCAAACTGTTGCGAGTGATCCCCTGAAAGGTTTTTCAGTGGAAACAGATGGGTTTTTATCATCGGAAACAGAATTAGCCCTCGACGTCTGAACAACTTTTTTTGAAAAAATCCCTAAGCCGCGCGGTCACAATTTCTGCTCAAAATCTGACGTTCTGCAATTCACTCAAAAATGTTGGCAAACTGTTGCAAGTGAAACCCTGAAATGCTTTTCGGTGGAAACAGATGGGTTTTTATCATCGGAAACAGAATTAGCCCTCGACGTCTGAACAACTTTTTTTGAAAAAATCCCTAAGCCGCGCGGTCACAATTTCTGTTAAAAATCTGACGTTCTGCAATTCACTCAAAAATGTTGGCAAACTGTTGCGAGTGATCCCCTGAAATGTTTTTCGGTGGAAACTGATGGGTTTTTATCATCGGAAACAGAATTAGCCCTTGACGTCTGAACAAATTTTTTTGAAAAAATCCCTAAGCCGCGCGGTCACAATTTCTGCTAAAAATCTGACGTTCTGCAATTCACTCCAAAATGTTGGCAAACTGTTGTGAGTCATCCCCTGAAATGTTTTTCGGTGGAAACTGATGGGTTTTTATTATCGGGAACAGAATTAGCCCTCGACGTCTGAACAATTTTTTTTGAAGAAATCCCTAAGCCGCGCGGTCACAATTTCTGCTAAAAATCTGACGTTCTGCAATTCACTCAAAAATGTTGGCAAACTGTTGCGAGTGATCCCCTGAAATGTTTTTCGGTGGAAACTGATGGGTTTTTATCATCGGAAACAGAATTAACCCTCGACTTCTGACGAACTTTTTTTGAAAAAATCCCAAAGCCGCGCGGTCACAATTTCTGCTCAAAATCTGACGTTCTGCAATTCACTCAAAAATGTTGGCAAACTGTTGCCAGTGATCCCCTGAAATGTTTTTCGGTGGAAACAGATGGGTTTTTATCATCGGAAACAGAATTAGCCCTCGACGTCTGAACAACTTTTTTTGAAAAAATCCCTAAGCCGCACGGTCACAATTTCTGCTAAAAATCTGACGTTCTGCAATTCACTCCAAAATGTTGGCAAACTGTTGCGAGTGATCCCCTGAAAGGTTTTTCAGTGGAAACAGATGGGTTTTTATCATCGGAAACAGAATTAGCCCTCGACGTCTGAACAACTTTTTTTGAAAAAATCCCTAAGCCGCACGGTCACAATTTCTGCTCAAAATCTGAGGTTCTGCAATTCACTCAAAAATGTTGGCAAACTGTTGCAATTGATCCCCTGAAAAGTTTTTCGGTGGAAACAGATGGGTTTTTATCATCGGAAACAGAATTAGCCCTCGACGTCTGAACAACTTTTTTTGAAAAAATCCCTAAGCCGCGCGGTCACAATTTCTGCTCAAAATCTGACGTTCTGCAATTCACTCAAAAATGTTGGCAAACTGTTGCAAGTGATCCCCTGAAATGTTTTTCGGTGGAAACAGATGGGTTTTTATCATCGGAAACAGAATTAGCCCTCGACGTCTGAACAACTTTTTTTGAAAAAATCCCTAAGCCGCGCGGTCACAATTTCTGTTAAAAATCTGACGTTCTGCAATTCACTCAAAAATGTTGGCAAACTGTTGCGAGTGATCCCCTGAAATGTTTTTCGGTGGAAACTGATGGGTTTTTATCATCGGAAACAGAATTAGCCCTTGACGTCTGAACAAAATTTTTTGAAAAAATCCCTAAGCCGCGCGGTCACAATTTCTGCTAAAAATCTGACGTTCTGCAATTCACTCTGAAATGTTGGCAAACTGTTGCGAGTGATCTCCTGAAAGGTTTTTCGGTGGAAACAGATGGGTTTTTATCATCGGAAACAGAATTAGCCCTCGATGTCTGAACAACTTTTTTTGAAAAAATCCCTAAGCCGCACGGTCACAATTTCTGTTAAAAATCTGACGTTCTGCAATTCACTCAAAAATGTTGGCAAACTGTTGCGAGTGATCCCCTGAAATGTTTTTCGGTGGAAACTGATGGGTTTTTATCATCGGAAACAGAATTAGCCCTTGACGTCTGAACAAAATTTTTTGAAAAAATCCCTAAGCCGCGCGGTCACAATTTCTGCTCAAAATCTGACGTTCTGCAATTCACTCAAAAATGATGGCAAACTGTTGGGAGTGATCCCCTGAAATGTTTTTCGGTGGAAACAGATGGGTTTTTATCATCGGAAACAGAATTAGCCCTTGACGTCTGAACAAAATTTTTTGAAAAAATCCCTAAGTCGCGCGGTCACAATTTCTGCTAAAAATCTGACGTTCTGCAATTCACTCCAAAATGTTGGCAAACTGTTGTGAGTCATCCCCTGAAATGTTTTTCGGTGGAAACTGATGGGTTTTTATCATCGGAAACAGAATTAGCCCTCGACGTCTGAACAACTTTTTTTGAAAAAATCCCTAAGCCGCACGGTCACAATTTCTGTTAAAAATCTGACGTTCTGCAATTCACTCAAAAATGTTGGCAAACTGTTGCGAGTGATCCCCTGAAATGTTTTTCGGTGGAAACTGATGGGTTTTTATCATCGGAAACAGAATTAGCCCTTGACGTCTGAACAAAATTTTTTGAAAAAATCCCTAAGCCGCGCGGTAACAATTTCTGCTAAAAATCTGACGTTCTGCAATTCACTCCAAAATGTTGGCAAACTGTTGCAAGTGATCCCCTGAAATGTTTTTCGGTGGAAACAGATGGGTTTTTATCATCGGAAACAGAATTAGGCCTCGACGTCTGAACAACTTTTTTTGAAAAAATCCCTAAGCCGCGCGGTCACAATTTCTGTTAAAAATCTGACGTTCTGCAATTCACTCAAAAATGTTGGCAAACTGTTGCGAGTGATCCCCTGAAATGTTTTTCGGTGGAAACTGATGGGTTTTTATCATCGGAAACAGAATTAGCCCTTGACGTCTGAACAAATTTTTTTGAAAAAATCCCTAAGCCGCACGGTCACAATTTCTGCTAAAAATCTGACGTTCTGCAATTCACTCTGAAATGTTGGCAAACTGTTGCGAGTGATCTCCTGAAAGGTTTTTCGGTGGAAACAGATGGGTTTTTATCATCGGAAACAGAATTAGCCCTCGACGTCTGAACAACTTTTTTTGAAAAAATCCCTAAGCCGCACGGTCACAATTTCTGCTAAAAATCTGACGTTCTGCAATTCACTCAAAAATGATGGCAAACTGTTGGGAGTGATCCCCTGAAATGTTTTTCGGTGGAAACAGATGGGTTTTTATCATCGGAAACAGAATTAGCCCTCGACGTCTGAACAACTTTTTTTGAAAAAATCCCTAAGCCGCGCGGTCACAATTTCTGCTAAAAATCTGACGTTCTGCAATTAACTCCAAAATGTTGGCAAACTGTTGCGAGTGATCCCCTGAAAGGTTTTTCAGTGGAAACAGATGGGTTTTTATCATCGGAAACAGAATTAGCCCTCGACGTCTGAACAACTTTTTTTGAAAAAATCCCTAAGCCGCGCGGTCACAATTTCTGCTCAAAATCTGACGTTCTGCAATTCACTCAAAAATGTTGGCAAACTGTTGCAAGTGAAACCCTGAAATGCTTTTCGGTGGAAACAGATGGGTTTTTATCATCGGAAACAGAATTAGCCCTCGACGTCTGAACAACTTTTTTTGAAAAAATCCCTAAGCCGCGCGGTCACAATTTCTGTTAAAAATCTGACGTTCTGCAATTCACTCAAAAATGTTGGCAAACTGTTGCGAGTGATCCCCTGAAATGTTTTTCGGTGGAAACTGATGGGTTTTTATCATCGGAAACAGAATTAGCCCTTGACGTCTGAACAAAATTTTTTGAAAAAATCCCTAAGCCGCGCGGTCACAATTTCTGCTAAAAATCTGACGTTCTGCAATTCACTCCAAAATGTTGGCAAACTGTTGTGAGTCATCCCCTGAAATGTTTTTCGGTGGAAACTGATGGGTTTTTATTATCGGGAACAGAATTAGCCCTCGACGTCTGAACAATTTTTTTTGAAGAAATCCCTAAGCCGCGCGGTCACAATTTCTGCTAAAAATCTGACGTTCTGCAATTCACTCAAAAATGTTGGCAAACTGTTGCGAGTGATCCCCTGAAATGTTTTTCGGTGGAAACTGATGGGTTTTTATCATCGGAAACAGAATTAACCCTCGACTTCTGACGAACTTTTTTTGAAAAAATCCCAAAGCCGCGCGGTCACAATTTCTGCTAAAAATCTGACGTTCTGCAATTCACTCAAAAATGTTGGCAAACTGTTGCGAGTGATCCCCTGAAATGTTTTTCGGTGGAAACTGATGGGTTTTTATCATCGGAAACAGAATTAGCCCTTGACGTCTGAACAAAATTTTTTGAAAAAATCCCTAAGCCGCGCGGTCACAATTTCTGCTAAAAATCTGACGTTCTGCAATTCACTCCAAAATGTTGGCAAACTGTTGGGAGTGATCCCCTGAAATGTTTTTCGGTGGAAACAGATGGGTTTTTATCATCGGGAACAGAATTAGCCCTCGACGTCTGAACAACTTTTTTTGAAAAAATCCCTAAGCCGCGCGGTCACAATTTCTGCTCAAAATCTGACGTTCTGCAATTCACTCAAAAATGTTGGCAAACTGTTGTAAGTGATCCCCTGAAATGTTTTTCGGTGGAAACAGATGAGTTTTTATCATCGGAAACAGAATTAGCCCTCGACGTCTGAACAACTTTTTTTGAAAAAATCCCTAAGCCGCGCGGTCACAATTTCTGCTCAAAATCTGACGTTCTGCAATTCACTCAAAAATGTTGGCAAACTGTTGCAAGTGATCCCCTGAAATGTTTTTCGGTGGAAACAGATGGGTTTTTATCATCGGAAACAGAATTAGCCCTCGACGTCTGAACAACTTTTTTTGAAAAAATCCCTAAGCCGCGCGGTCACAATTTCTGCTAAAAATCTGACGTTCTGCAATTCACTCCAAAATGTTGGCAAACTGTTGCAAGTGATCCCCTGAAATGTTTTTCGGTGGAAACAGATGGGTTTTTATCATCGGAAACAGAATTAGCCCTCGACGTCTGAACAACTTTTTTTGAAAAAATCCCTAAGCCGCGCGGTCACAATTTCTGTTAAAAATCTGACGTTCTGCAATTCACTCAAAAATGTTGGCAAACTGTTGCGAGTGATCCCCTGAAATGTTTTTCGGTGGAAACTGATGGGTTTTTATCATCGGAAACAGAATTAGCCCTTGACGTCTGAACAAAATTTTTTGAAAAAATCCCTAAGCCGCGCGGTCACAATTTCTGCTAAAAATCTGACGTTCTGCAATTCACTCTGAAATGTTGGCAAACTGTTGCGAGTGATCTCCTGAAAGGTTTTTCGGTGGAAACAGATGGGTTTTTATCATCGGAAACAGAATTAGCCCTCGACGTCTGAACAACTTTTTTTGAAAAAATCCCTAAGCCGCACGGTCACAATTTCTGTTAAAAATCTGACGTTCTGCAATTCACTCAAAAATGTTGGCAAACTGTTGCGAGTGATCCCCTGAAATGTTTTTCGGTGGAAACTGATGGGTTTTTATCATCGGAAACAGAATTAGCCCTTGACGTCTGAACAATTTTTTTTGAAAAAATCCCTAAGCCGCGCGGTCACAATTTCTGCTAAAAATCTGACGTTCTGCAATTCACTCAAAAATGATGGCAAACTGTTGGGAGTGATCCCCTGAAATGTTTTTCGGTGGAAACAGATGGGTTTTTATCATCGGAAACAGAATTAGCCCTCGACGTCTGAACAACTTTTTTTGAAAAAATCCCTAAGCCGCGCGGTCACAATTTCTGCTAAAAATCTGACGTTCTGCAATTCACTCCAAAATGTTGGCAAACTGTTGCGAGTGATCCCCTGAAAGGTTTTTCAGTGGAAACAGATGGGTTTTTATCATCGGAAACAGAATTAGCCCTCGACGTCTGAACAACTTTTTTTGAAAAAATCCCTAAGCCGCGCGGTCACAATTTCTGCTGAAAATCTGACGTTCTGCAATTCACTCAAAAATGTTGGCAAACTGTTGAAAGTGAAACCCTGAAATGCTTTTCGGTGGAAACAGATGGGTTTTTATTATCGGAAACAGAATTAGCCCTCGACGTCTGAACAACTTTTTTTGAAAAAATCCCTAAGCCGCGCGGTCACAATTTCTGTTAAAAATCTGACGTTCTGCAATTCACTCAAAAATGTTGGCAAACTGTTGCGAGTGATCCCCTGAAATGTTTTTCGGTGGAAACTGATGGGTTTTTATCATCGGAAACAGAATTAGCCCTTGACGTCTGAACAAAATTTTTTGAAAAAATCCCTAAGCCGCGCGGTCACAATTTCTGCTAAAAATCTGACGTTCTGCAATTCACTCAAAAATGTTGGCAAACTGTTGCGAGTGATCCCCTGAAATGTTTTTCGGTGGAAACTGATGGGTTTTTATCATCGGGAACAGAATTAGCCCTCGACGTCTGAACAATTTTTTTTGAAAAAATCCCTAAGCCGCGCGGTCACAATTTCTGCTAAAAATCTGACGTTCTGCAATTCACTCAAAAATGTTGGCAAACTGTTGCGAGTGATCCCCTGAAATGTTTTTCGGTGGAAACTGATGGGTTTTTATCATCGGAAACAGAATTAACCCTCGACTTCTGACGAACTTTTTTTGAAAAAATCCCAAAGCCGCGCGGTCACAATTTCTGCTCAAAATCTGACGTTCTGCAATTCACTCAAAAATGTTGGCAAACTGTTGCCAGTGATCCCCTGAAATGTTTTTCGGTGGAAACAGATGGGTTTTTATCATCGGAAACAGAATTAGCCCTCGACGTCTGAACAACTTTTTTTGAAAAAATCCCTAAGCCGCACGGTCACAATTTCTGCTAAAAATTTGACGTTCTGCAATTCACTCCAAAATGTTGGCAAACTGTTGCGAGTGATCCCCTGAAAGGTTTTTCAGTGGAAACAGATGGGTTTTTATCATCGGAAACAGAATTAGCCCTCGACGTCTGAACAACTTTTTTTGAAAAAATCCCTAAGCCGCGCGGTCACAATTTCTGCTAAAAATCGGACGTTCTGCAATTCACTCCAAAATGTTGGCAAACTGTTGTGAGTCATCCCCTGAAATGTTTTTCGGTGGAAACAGATGGGTTTTTATCATCGGAAACAGAATTAGCCCTCGACGTCTGAACAACTTTTTTTGAAAAAATCCCTAATCCGCGCGGACACAATTTCAGCAAATATCTGACGTTCTGCAATGCACTCAAATATGTTGGCAAACTGTTGCAAACGATCCCTGAAAGGTTTTTCGGTGGAAACTGATGGGTTTTTATTATCGGGAACAGAATTAGCCCTCGACGTCTGAACAACTTTTTGTGAAAAGATCCCTAAGCCGCGCGGTCACAATTTCTGCTAAAAATCTGACGTTCTGCAATTCACTCAAAAATGTTGGCAAACTGTTGCGAGTGATCCCCTGAAATCTTTTTCGGTGGAAACAGATGGGTTTTTATCATCGGAAACAGAATTAGCCCTCGACGTCTGAACAACTTTTTTTGAAAAAATCCCTAAGCCGCGCGGTCAAAATTTCTGCTAAAACTCTGACGTTCTGCAATTCACTCAAAGATGTTGGCAAACTGTTGCGAGTGATCCCCTGAAATGTTTTTTGGTGGAAACAGATGGGTTTTTATCATCGGAAACAGAATTAGCCCTCGACGTCTGAACAACTTTTTTTGAAAAAATCCCTAAGCTGCGCGGTCACAATTTCTGCTAAAAATCTGACGTTCTGCAATTCACTCCAAAATGTTGGCAAACTGTTGCAATTGATCCCCTGAAATGTTTTTTGGTGGAAACAGATGGGTTTTTATCTTCGGAAACAGAATTAGGCCTCGACGTCTGAACAACTTTTTTTGAAAAGATCCCTAAGCCACGCGGTCACAATTTCTGCTAAAAATCTGACGTTCTGCAATTCACTCCAAATTGTTGGCAAACTGTTGCGAATGATCCCCTGAAATCTTTTTCGGTGGAAACAGATGGGTTTTTATCATCGGAAACAGAATTAGCCCTCGACGTCTGAACAACTTTTTTTGAAAAAATCCCTAAGCCGCACGGTCACAATTTCTGCTCAAAATCTGACGTTCTGCAATTCACTCAAAAATGTTGGCAAACTGTTGTAAGTGATCCCCTGAAATGTTTTTCGGTGGAAACAGATGAGTTTTTATCATCGGAAACAGAATTAGCCCTCGACGTCTGAACAACATTTTTTGAAAAAATCCCTAAGCCGCGCGGTCACAATTTCTGCTAAAAATCTGACGTTCTGCAATTCACTCAAAAATATTGGCAAACTGTTGCGAGTAATCCCCTGAAATGTTTTTCGGTGGAAACTGATGGGTTTTTATCATCGGAAACAGAATTAGCCCTTGACGTCTGAACAAAATTTTTTGAAAAAATCCCTAAGCCGCGCGGTCACAATTTCTGCTAAAAATCGGACGTTCTGCAATTCACTCCAAAATGTTGGCAAACTGTTGTGAGTCATCCCCTGAAATGTTTTTCGGTGGAAACAGATGGGTTTTTATCATCGGAAACAGAATTAGCCCTCGACGTCTGAACAATTTTTTTTGAAAAAATCCCTAATCCGCGCGGACACAATTTCAGCAAATATCTGACGTTCTGCAATTCACTCAAATATGTTGGCAAACTGTTGCAAACGATCCCTGAAAGGTTTTTCGGTGGAAACTGATGGGTTTTTATTATCGGGAACAGAATTAGCCCTCGACGTCTGAACAACTTTTTGTGAAAAGATCCCTAAGCCGCGCGGTCACAATTTCTGCTAAAAATCTGACGTTCTGCAATTCACTCAAAAATGTTGGCAAACTGTTGCGAGTGATCCCCTGAAATCTTTTTCGGTGGAAACAGATGGGTTTTTATCATCGGAAACAGAATTAGCCCTCGACGTCTGAACAACTTTTTTTGAAAAAATCCCTAAGCCGCGCGGTCACAATTTCTGCTAAAACTCTGACGTTCTGCAATTCACTCAAAGATGTTGGCAAACTGTTGCGAGTGATCCCCTGAAATGTTTTTTGGTGGAAACAGATGGGTTTTTATCATCGGAAACAGAATTAGCCCTCGACGTCTGAACAACTTTTTTTGAAAAAATCCCTAAGCTGCGCGGTCACAATTTCTGCTAAAAATCTGACGTTCTGCAATTCACTCCAAAATGTTGGCAAACTGTTGCAATTGATCCCCTGAAATGTTTTTTGGTGGAAACAGATGGGTTTTTATCTTCGGAAACAGAATTAGGCCTCGATGTCTGAACAACTTTTTTTGAAAAGATCCCTAAGCCACGCGGTCACAATTTCTGCTAAAAATCTGACGTTCTGCAATTCACTCCAAAATGTTGGCAAACTGTTGGGAGTGATCCCCTGAAATGTTTTTCGGTGGAAACAGATGGGTTTTTATCATCGGGAACAGAATTAGCCCTCGACGTCTGAACAACTTTTTTTGAAAAAATCCCTAAGCCGCGCGGTCACAATTTCTGCTCAAAATCTGACGTTCTGCAATTCACTCAAAAATGTTGGCAAACTGTTGTAAGTGATCCCCTGAAATGTTTTTCGGTGGAAACAGATGAGTTTTTATCATCGGAAACAGAATTAGCCCTCGACGTCTGAACAACTTTTTTTGAAAAAATCCCTAAGCCGCGCGGTCACAATTTCTGCTCAAAATCTGACGTTCTGCAATTCACTCAAAAATGTTGGCAAACTGTTGCAAGTGATCCCCTGAAATGTTTTTCGGTGGAAACAGATGGGTTTTTATCATCGGAAACAGAATTAGCCCTCGACGTCTGAACAACTTTTTTTGAAAAAATCCCTAAGCCGCGCGGTCACAATTTCTGCTAAAACTCTGACGTTCTGCAATTCACTCAAAGATGTTGGCAAACTGTTGCGAGTGATCCCCTGAAATGTTTTTTGGTGGAAACAGATGGGTTTTTATCATCGGAAACAGAATTAGCCCTCGACGTCTGAACAACTTTTTTTGAAAAAATCCCTAAGCTGCGCGGTCACAATTTCTGCTAAAAATCTGACGTTCTGCAATTCACTCCAAAATGTTGGCAAACTGTTGCAATTGATCCCCTGAAATGTTTTTTGGTGGAAACAGATGGGTTTTTATCTTCGGAAACAGAATTAGGCCTCGACGTCTGAACAACTTTTTTTGAAAAGATCCCTAAGCCACGCGGTCACAATTTCTGCTAAAAATCTGACGTTCTGCAATTCACTCCAAATTGTTGGCAAACTGTTGCGAATGATCCCCTGAAATCTTTTTCGGTGGAAACAGATGGGTTTTTATCATCGGAAACAGAATTAGCCCTCGACGTCTGAACAACTTTTTTTGAAAAAATCCCTAAGCCGCACGGTCACAATTTCTGCTCAAAATCTGACGTTCTGCAATTCACTCAAAAATGTTGGCAAACTGTTGTAAGTGATCCCCTGAAATGTTTTTCGGTGGAAACAGATGAGTTTTTATCATCGGAAACAGAATTAGCCCTCGACGTCTGAACAACATTTTTTGAAAAAATCCCTAAGCCGCGCGGTCACAATTTCTGCTAAAAATCTGACGTTCTGCAATTCACTCAAAAATATTGGCAAACTGTTGCGAGTGATCCCCTGAAATGTTTTTCGGTGGAAACTGATGGGTTTTTATCATCGGAAACAGAATTAGCCCTTGACGTCTGAACAAAATTTTTTGAAAAAATCCCTAAGCCGCGCGGTCACAATTTCTGCTAAAAATCGGACGTTCTGCAATTCACTCCAAAATGTTGGCAAACTGTTGTGAGTCATCCCCTGAAATGTTTTTCGGTGGAAACAGATGGGTTTTTATCATCGGAAACAGAATTAGCCCTCGACGTCTGAACAACTTTTTTTGAAAAAATCCCTAATCCGCGCGGACACAATTTCAGCAAATATCTGACGTTCTGCAATTCACTCAAATATGTTGGCAAACTGTTGCAAACGATCCCTGAAAGGTTTTTCGGTGGAAACTGATGGGTTTTTATTATCGGGAACAGAATTAGCCCTCGACGTCTGAACAACTTTTTGTGAAAAGATCCCTAAGCCGCGCGGTCACAATTTCTGCTAAAAATCTGACGTTCTGCAATTCACTCAAAAATGTTGGCAAACTGTTGCGAGTGATCCCCTGAAATCTTTTTCGGTGGAAACAGATGGGTTTTTATCATCGGAAACAGAATTAGCCCTCGACGTCTGAACAACTTTTTTTGAAAAAATCCCTAAGCCGCGCGGTCACAATTTCTGCTAAAACTCTGACGTTCTGCAATTCACTCAAAGATGTTGGCAAACTGTTGCGAGTGATCCCCTGAAATGTTTTTTGGTGGAAACAGATGGGTTTTTATCATCGGAAACAGAATTAGCCCTCGACGCCTGAACAACTTTTTTTGAAAAAATCCCTAAGCTGCGCGGTCACAATTTCTGCTAAAAATCTGACGTTCTGCAATTCACTCCAAAATGTTGGCAAACTGTTGCAATTGATCCCCTGAAATGTTTTTTGGTGGAAACAGATGGGTTTTTATCTTCGGAAACAGAATTAGGCCTCGACGTCTGAACAACTTTTTTTGAAAAGATCCCTAAGCCACGCGGTCACAATTTCTGCTAAAAATCTGACGTTCTGCAATTCACTCCAAAATGTTGGCAAACTGTTGGGAGTGATCCCCTGAAATGTTTTTCGGTGGAAACAGATGGGTTTTTATCATCGGGAACAGAATTAGCCCTCGACGTCTGAACAACTTTTTTTGAAAAAATCCCTAAGCCGCGCGGTCACAATTTCTGCTAAAAATCTGACGTTCTGCAATTCACTCCAAAATGTTGGCAAACTGTTGCAAGTGATCCCCTGAAATGTTTTTCGGTGGAAACAGATTGGTTTTTTCTCATCGGAAACAGAATTAGCCCTCGACGTCTGAACAACTTTTTTTGAAAAAATCCCTAAGCCGCGCGGTCACAATTTCTGTTAAAAATCTGACGTTCTGCAATTCACTCAAAAATGTTGGCAAACTGTTGCGAGTGATCCCCTGAAAGGTTTTTCAGTGGAAACAGATGGGTTTTTATCATCGGAAACAGAATTAGCCCTCGACGTCTGAACAACTTTTTTTGAAAAAATCCCTAAGCCGCGCGGTCACAATTTCTGCTCAAAATCTGACGTTCTGCAATTCACTCAAAAATGTTGGCAAACTGTTGCAAGTGAAACCCTGAAATGCTTTTCGGTGGAAACAGATGGGTTTTTATCATCGGAAACAGAATTAGCCCTCGACGTCTGAACAACTTTTTTTGAAAAAATCCCTAAGCCGCGCGGTCACAATTTCTGTTAAAAATCTGACGTTCTGCAATTCACTCAAAAATGTTGGCAAACTGTTGCGAGTGATCCCCTGAAATGTTTTTCGGTGGAAACTGATGGGTTTTTATCATCGGAAACAGAATTAGCCCTTGACGTCTGAACAAATTTTTTTGAAAAAATCCCTAAGCCGCGCGGTCACAATTTCTGCTAAAAATCTGACGTTCTGCAATTCACTCCAAAATGTTGGCAAACTGTTGTGAGTCATCCCCTGAAATGTTTTTCGGTGGAAACTGATGGGTTTTTATTATCGGGAACAGAATTAGCCCTCGACGTCTGAACAATTTTTTTTGAAAAAATCCCTAAGCCGCGCGGTCACAATTTCTGCTAAAAATCTGACGTTCTGCAATTCACTCAAAAATGTTGGCAAACTGTTGCGAGTGATCCCCTGAAATGTTTTTCGGTGGAAACAGATGGGTTTTTATCATCGGAAACAGAATTAGCCCTCAACGTCTGAACAACTTTTTTTGAAAAAATCCCTAATCAGCGCGGACACAATTTCAGCAAATATCTGACGTTCTGCAATTCACTCAAATATGTTGGCAAACTGTTGCAAACGATCCCTGAAAGGTTTTTCGGTGGAAACTGATGGGTTTTTATTATCGGGAACAGAATTAGCCCTCGACGTCTGAACAACTTTTTTTGAAAAGATCCCTAAGCCACGCGGTCACAATTTCTGCTAAAAATCTGACGTTCTGCAATTCACTCCAAATTGTTGGCAAACTGTTGCGAATGATCCCCTGAAATCTTTTTCGGTGGAAACAGATGGGTTTTTATCATCGGAAACAGAATTAGCCCTCGACGTCTGAACAACTTTTTTTGAAAAAATCCCTAAGCCGCACGGTCACAATTTCTGCTCAAAATCTGACGTTCTGCAATTCACTCAAAAATGTTGGCAAACTGTTGTAAGTGATCCCCTGAAATGTTTTTCGGTGGAAACAGATGAGTTTTTATCATCGGAAACAGAATTAGCCCTCGACGTCTGAACAACATTTTTTGAAAAAATCCCTAAGCCGCGCGGTCACAATTTCTGCTAAAAATCTGACGTTCTGCAATTCACTCAAAAATATTGGCAAACTGTTGCGAGTGATCCCCTGAAATGTTTTTCGGTGGAAACTGATGGGTTTTTATCATCGGAAACAGAATTAGCCCTTGACGTCTGAACAAAATTTTTTGAAAAAATCCCTAAGCCGCGCGGTCACAATTTCTGCTAAAAATCGGACGTTCTGCAATTCACTCCAAAATGTCTGCAAACTGTTGTGAGTCATCCCCTGAAATGTTTTTCGGTGGAAACTGATGGGTTTTTATTATCGGGAACAGAATTAGCCCTCGACGTCTGAACAATTTTTTTTGAAAAAATCCCTAAGCCGCGCGGTCACAATTTCTGCTAAAAATCTGACGTTCTGCAATTCACTCAAAAATGTTGGCAAACTGTTGCGAGTGATCCCCTGAAATGTTTTTCGGTGGAAACTGATGGGTTTTTATCATCGGAAACATAATTAACCCTCGACTTCTGACGAACTTTTTTTGAAAAAATCCCAAAGCCGCGCGGTCACAATTTCTGCTCAAAATCTGACGTTCTGCAATTCACTCAAAAATGTTGGCAAACTGTTGCCAGTGATCCCCTGAAATGTTTTTCGGTGGAAACAGATGGGTTTTTATCATCGGAAACAGAATTAGCCCTCGACGTCTGAACAACTTTTTTTGAAAAAATCCCTAAGCCGCGCGGTCACAATTTCTGCTCAAAATCTGACGTTCTGCAATTCACTCAAAAATGTTGGCAAACTGTTGCAATTGATCCCCTGAAAAGTTTTTCGGTGGAAACAGATGGGTTTTTATCATCGGAAACAGAATTAGCCCTCGACGTCTGAACAACTTTTTTTGAAAAAATCCCTAAGCCGCGCGGTCACAATTTCTGCTAAAAATCTGACGTTCTGTAATTCACTCAAAAATGTTGGCAAACTGTTTCGAGTGATCCCCTGAAATGTTTTTCGGTGGAAACAGATGGGTTTTTATCATCGGAAACAGAATTAGCCCTCGACGTCTGAACAACTTTTTTTGAAAAAATCCCTAATCCGCGCGGACACAATTTCAGCAAATATCTGACGTTCTGCAATTCACTCAAATATGTTGGCAAACTGTTGCAAACGATCCCTGAAAGGTTTTTCGGTGGAAACTGATGGGTTTTTATTATCGGGAACAGAATTAGCCCTCGACGTCTCAACAACTTTTTGTGAAAAGATCCCTAAGCCGCGCGGTCACAATTTCTGCTAAAAATCTGACGTTCTGCAATTCACTCAAAAATGTTGGCAAACTGTTGTAAGTGATCCCCTGAAATGTTTTTCGGTGGAAACAGATGAGTTTTTATCATCGGAAACAGAATTAGCCCTCGACGTCTGAACAACATTTTTTGAAAAAATCCCTAAGCCGCGCGGTCACAATTTCTGCTCAAAATCTGACGTTCTGCAATTCACTCCAACATGTTGGCAAACTGTTGCAATTGATCCCCTGAAATGTTTTTTGGTGGAAACAGATGGGTTTTTATCTTCGGAAACAGAATTAGGCCTCGATGTCTGAACAACTTTTTTTGAAAAGATCCCTAAGCCACGCGGTCACAATTTCTGCTAAAAATCTGACGTTCTGCAATTCACTCCAAAATGTTGGCAAACTGTTGGGAGTGATCCCCTGAAATGTTTTTCGGTGGAAACAGATGGGTTTTTATCATCGGGAACAGAATTAGCCCTCGACGTCTGAACAACTTTTTTTGAAAAAATCCCTAAGCCGCGCGGTCACAATTTCTGCTCAAAATCTGACGTTCTGCAATTCACTCAAAAATGTTGGCAAACTGTTGTAAGTGATCCCCTGAAATGTTTTTCGGTGGAAACAGATGAGTTTTTATCATCGGAAACAGAATTAGCCCTCGACGTCTGAACAACTTTTTTTGAAAAAATCCCTAAGCCGCGCGGTCACAATTTCTGCTCAAAATCTGACGTTCTGCAATTCACTCAAAAATGTTGGCAAACTGTTGCAAGTGATCCCCTGAAATGTTTTTCGGTGGAAACAGATGGGTTTTTATCATCGGAAACAGAATTAGCCCTCGACGTCTGAACAACTTTTTTTGAAAAAATCCCTAAGCCGCGCGGTCACAATTTCTGCTAAAACTCTGACGTTCTGCAATTCACTCAAAGATGTTGGCAAACTGTTGCGAGTGATCCCCTGAAATGTTTTTTGGTGGAAACAGATGGGTTTTTATCATCGGAAACAGAATTAGCCCTCGACGTCTGAACAACTTTTTTTGAAAAAATCCCTAAGCTGCGCGGTCACAATTTCTGCTAAAAATCTGACGTTCTGCAATTCACTCCAAAATGTTGGCAAACTGTTGCAATTGATCCCCTGAAATGTTTTTTGGTGGAAACAGATGGGTTTTTATCTTCGGAAACAGAATTAGGCCTCGACGTCTGAACAACTTTTTTTGAAAAGATCCCTAAGCCACGCGGTCACAATTTCTGCTAAAAATCTGACGTTCTGCAATTCACTCCAAATTGTTGGCAAACTGTTGCGAATGATCCCCTGAAATCTTTTTCGGTGGAAACAGATGGGTTTTTATCATCGGAAACAGAATTAGCCCTCGACGTCTGAACAACTTTTTTTGAAAAAATCCCTAAGCCGCACGGTCACAATTTCTGCTCAAAATCTGACGTTCTGCAATTCACTCAAAAATGTTGGCAAACTGTTGTAAGTGATCCCCTGAAATGTTTTTCGGTGGAAACAGATGAGTTTTTATCATCGGAAACAGAATTAGCCCTCGACGTCTGAACAACATTTTTTGAAAAAATCCCTAAGCCGCGCGGTCACAATTTCTGCTAAAAATCTGACGTTCTGCAATTCACTCAAAAATATTGGCAAACTGTTGCGAGTGATCCCCTGAAATGTTTTTCGGTGGAAACTGATGGGTTTTTATCATCGGAAACAGAATTAGCCCTTGACGTCTGAACAAAATTTTTTGAAAAAATCCCTAAGCCGCGCGGTCACAATTTCTGCTAAAAATCGGACGTTCTGCAATTCACTCCAAAATGTTGGCAAACTGTTGTGAGTCATCCCCTGAAATGTTTTTCGGTGGAAACAGATGGGTTTTTATCATCGGAAACAGAATTAGCCCTCGACGTCTGAACAACTTTTTTTGAAAAAATCCCTAATCCGCGCGGACACAATTTCAGCAAATATCTGACGTTCTGCAATTCACTCAAATATGTTGGCAAACTGTTGCAAACGATCCCTGAAAGGTTTTTCGGTGGAAACTGATGGGTTTTTATTATCGGGAACAGAATTAGCCCTCGACGTCTGAACAACTTTTTGTGAAAAGATCCCTAAGCCGCGCGGTCACAATTTCTGCTAAAAATCTGACGTTCTGCAATTCACTCAAAAATGTTGGCAAACTGTTGCGAGTGATCCCCTGAAATCTTTTTCGGTGGAAACAGATGGGTTTTTATCATCGGAAACAGAATTAGCCCTCGACGTCTGAACAACTTTTTTTGAAAAAATCCCTAAGCCGCGCGGTCACAATTTCTGCTAAAACTCTGACGTTCTGCAATTCACTCAAAGATGTTGGCAAACTGTTGCGAGTGATCCCCTGAAATGTTTTTTGGTGGAAACAGATGGGTTTTTATCATCGGAAACAGAATTAGCCCTCGACGCCTGAACAACTTTTTTTGAAAAAATCCCTAAGCTGCGCGGTCACAATTTCTGCTAAAAATCTGACGTTCTGCAATTCACTCCAAAATGTTGGCAAACTGTTGCAATTGATCCCCTGAAATGTTTTTTGGTGGAAACAGATGGGTTTTTATCTTCGGAAACAGAATTAGGCCTCGACGTCTGAACAACTTTTTTTGAAAAGATCCCTAAGCCACGCGGTCACAATTTCTGCTAAAAATCTGACGTTCTGCAATTCACTCCAAAATGTTGGCAAACTGTTGGGAGTGATCCCCTGAAATGTTTTTCGGTGGAAACAGATGGGTTTTTATCATCGGGAACAGAATTAGCCCTCGACGTCTGAACAACTTTTTTTGAAAAAATCCCTAAGCCGCGCGGTCACAATTTCTGCTAAAAATCTGACGTTCTGCAATTCACTCCAAAATGTTGGCAAACTGTTGCAAGTGATCCCCTGAAATGTTTTTCGGTGGAAACAGATTGGTTTTTTCTCATCGGAAACAGAATTAGCCCTCGACGTCTGAACAACTTTTTTTGAAAAAATCCCTAAGCCGCGCGGTCACAATTTCTGTTAAAAATCTGACGTTCTGCAATTCACTCAAAAATGTTGGCAAACTGTTGCGAGTGATCCCCTGAAAGGTTTTTCAGTGGAAACAGATGGGTTTTTATCATCGGAAACAGAATTAGCCCTCGACGTCTGAACAACTTTTTTTGAAAAAATCCCTAAGCCGCGCGGTCACAATTTCTGCTCAAAATCTGACGTTCTGCAATTCACTCAAAAATGTTGGCAAACTGTTGCAAGTGAAACCCTGAAATGCTTTTCGGTGGAAACAGATGGGTTTTTATCATCGGAAACAGAATTAGCCCTCGACGTCTGAACAACTTTTTTTGAAAAAATCCCTAAGCCGCGCGGTCACAATTTCTGTTAAAAATCTGACGTTCTGCAATTCACTCAAAAATGTTGGCAAACTGTTGCGAGTGATCCCCTGAAATGTTTTTCGGTGGAAACTGATGGGTTTTTATCATCGGAAACAGAATTAGCCCTTGACGTCTGAACAAATTTTTTTGAAAAAATCCCTAAGCCGCGCGGTCACAATTTCTGCTAAAAATCTGACGTTCTGCAATTCACTCCAAAATGTTGGCAAACTGTTGTGAGTCATCCCCTGAAATGTTTTTCGGTGGAAACTGATGGGTTTTTATTATCGGGAACAGAATTAGCCCTCGACGTCTGAACAATTTTTTTTGAAAAAATCCCTAAGCCGCGCGGTCACAATTTCTGCTAAAAATCTGACGTTCTGCAATTCACTCAAAAATGTTGGCAAACTGTTGCGAGTGATCCCCTGAAATGTTTTTCGGTGGAAACAGATGGGTTTTTATCATCGGAAACAGAATTAGCCCTCAACGTCTGAACAACTTTTTTTGAAAAAATCCCTAATCAGCGCGGACACAATTTCAGCAAATATCTGACGTTCTGCAATTCACTCAAATATGTTGGCAAACTGTTGCAAACGATCCCTGAAAGGTTTTTCGGTGGAAACTGATGGGTTTTTATTATCGGGAACAGAATTAGCCCTCGACGTCTGAACAACTTTTTTTGAAAAGATCCCTAAGCCACGCGGTCACAATTTCTGCTAAAAATCTGACGTTCTGCAATTCACTCCAAATTGTTGGCAAACTGTTGCGAATGATCCCCTGAAATCTTTTTCGGTGGAAACAGATGGGTTTTTATCATCGGAAACAGAATTAGCCCTCGACGTCTGAACAACTTTTTTTGAAAAAATCCCTAAGCCGCACGGTCACAATTTCTGCTCAAAATCTGACGTTCTGCAATTCACTCAAAAATGTTGGCAAACTGTTGTAAGTGATCCCCTGAAATGTTTTTCGGTGGAAACAGATGAGTTTTTATCATCGGAAACAGAATTAGCCCTCGACGTCTGAACAACATTTTTTGAAAAAATCCCTAAGCCGCGCGGTCACAATTTCTGCTAAAAATCTGACGTTCTGCAATTCACTCAAAAATATTGGCAAACTGTTGCGAGTGATCCCCTGAAATGTTTTTCGGTGGAAACTGATGGGTTTTTATCATCGGAAACAGAATTAGCCCTTGACGTCTGAACAAAATTTTTTGAAAAAATCCCTAAGCCGCGCGGTCACAATTTCTGCTAAAAATCGGACGTTCTGCAATTCACTCCAAAATGTCTGCAAACTGTTGTGAGTCATCCCCTGAAATGTTTTTCGGTGGAAACTGATGGGTTTTTATTATCGGGAACAGAATTAGCCCTCGACGTCTGAACAATTTTTTTTGAAAAAATCCCTAAGCCGCGCGGTCACAATTTCTGCTAAAAATCTGACGTTCTGCAATTCACTCAAAAATGTTGGCAAACTGTTGCGAGTGATCCCCTGAAATGTTTTTCGGTGGAAACTGATGGGTTTTTATCATCGGAAACATAATTAACCCTCGACTTCTGACGAACTTTTTTTGAAAAAATCCCAAAGCCGCGCGGTCACAATTTCTGCTCAAAATCTGACGTTCTGCAATTCACTCAAAAATGTTGGCAAACTGTTGCCAGTGATCCCCTGAAATGTTTTTCGGTGGAAACAGATGGGTTTTTATCATCGGAAACAGAATTAGCCCTCGACGTCTGAACAACTTTTTTTGAAAAAATCCCTAAGCCGCGCGGTCACAATTTCTGCTCAAAATCTGACGTTCTGCAATTCACTCAAAAATGTTGGCAAACTGTTGCAATTGATCCCCTGAAAAGTTTTTCGGTGGAAACAGATGGGTTTTTATCATCGGAAACAGAATTAGCCCTCGACGTCTGAACAACTTTTTTTGAAAAAATCCCTAAGCCGCGCGGTCACAATTTCTGCTAAAAATCTGACGTTCTGTAATTCACTCAAAAATGTTGGCAAACTGTTTCGAGTGATCCCCTGAAATGTTTTTCGGTGGAAACAGATGGGTTTTTATCATCGGAAACAGAATTAGCCCTCGACGTCTGAACAACTTTTTTTGAAAAAATCCCTAATCCGCGCGGACACAATTTCAGCAAATATCTGACGTTCTGCAATTCACTCAAATATGTTGGCAAACTGTTGCAAACGATCCCTGAAAGGTTTTTCGGTGGAAACTGATGGGTTTTTATTATCGGGAACAGAATTAGCCCTCGACGTCTGAACAACTTTTTGTGAAAAGATCCCTAAGCCGCGCGGTCACAATTTCTGCTAAAAATCTGACGTTCTGCAATTCACTCAAAAATGTTGGCAAACTGTTGTAAGTGATCCCCTGAAATGTTTTTCGGTGGAAACAGATGAGTTTTTATCATCGGAAACAGAATTAGCCCTCGACGTCTGAACAACATTTTTTGAAAAAATCCCTAAGCCGCGCGGTCACAATTTCTGCTAAAAATCTGACGTTCTGCAATTCACTCAAAAATGTTGGCAAACTGTTGCGAGTGATCCCCTGAAATGTTTTTCGGTGGAAACTGATGGGTTTTTATCATCGGAAACAGAATTAGCCCTTGACGTCTGAACAAAATTTTTTGAAAAAATCCCTAAGCCGCGCGGTCACAATTTCTGCTAAAAATCTGACGTTCTGCAATTCACTCCAAAATGTTGGCAAACTGTTGGGAGTGATCCCCTGAAATGTTTTTCGGTGGAAACAGATGGGTTTTTATCATCGGGAACAGAATTAGCCCTCGACGTCTGAACAACTTTTTTTGAAAAAATCCCTAAGCCGCGCGGTCACAATTTCTGCTCAAAATCTGACGTTCTGCAATTCACTCAAAAATGTTGGCAAACTGTTGTGAGTCATCCCCTGAAATGTTTTTCGGTGGAAACTGATGGGTTTTTATTATCGGGAACAGAATTAGCCCTCGACGTCTGAACAATTTTTTTTGAAAAAATCCCTAAGCCGCGCGGTCACAATTTCTGCTAAAAATCTGACGTTCTGCAATTCACTCAAAAATGTTGGCAAACTGTTGCGAGTGATCCCCTGAAATGTTTTTCGGTGGAAACTGATGGGTTTTTATCATCGGAAACATAATTAACCCTCGACTTCTGACGAACTTTTTTTGAAAAAATCCCAAAGCCGCGCGGTCACAATTTCTGCTCAAAATCTGACGTTCTGCAATTCACTCAAAAATGTTGGCAAACTGTTGCCAGTGATCCCCTGAAATGTTTTTCGGTGGAAACAGATGGGTTTTTATCATCGGAAACAGAATTAGCCCTCGACGTCTGAACAACTTTTTTTGAAAAAATCCCTAATCCGCGCGGACACAATTTCAGCAAATATCTGACGTTCTGCAATTCACTCAAATATGTTGGCAAACTGTTGCAAACGATCCCTGAAAGGTTTTTCGGTGGAAACTGATGGGTTTTTATTATCGGGAACAGAATTAGCCCTCGACGTCTGAACAACTTTTTGTGAAAAGATCCCTAAGCCGCGCGGTCACAATTTCTGCTAAAAATCTGACGTTCTGCAATTCACTCAAAAATGTTGGCAAACTGTTGTAAGTGATCCCCTGAAATGTTTTTCGGTGGAAACAGATGAGTTTTTATCATCGGAAACAGAATTAGCCCTCGACGTCTGAACAACATTTTTTGAAAAAATCCCTAAGCCGCGCGGTCACAATTTCTGCTAAAAATCTGACGTTCTGCAATTCACTCAAAAATGTTGGCAAACTGTTGCGAGTGATCCCCTGAAATGTTTTTCGGTGGAAACTGATGGGTTTTTATCATCGGAAACAGAATTAGCCCTTGACGTCTGAACAAATTTTTTTGAAAAAATCCCTAAGCCGCGCGGTCACAATTTCTGCTAAAAATCTGACGTTCTGCAATTCACTCCAAAATGTTGGCAAACTGTTGGGAGTGATCCCCTGAAATGTTTTTCGGTGGAAACAGATGGGTTTTTATCATCGGGAACAGAATTAGCCCTCGACGTCTGAACAACTTTTTTTGAAAAAATCCCTAAGCCGCGCGGTCACAATTTCTGCTCAAAATCTGACGTTCTGCAATTCACTCAAAAATGTTGGCAAACTGTTGTAAGTGATCCCCTGAAATGTTTTTCGGTGGAAACAGATGAGTTTTTATCATCGGAAACAGAATTAGCCCTCGACGTCTGAACAACTTTTTTTGAAAAAATCCCTAAGCCGCGCGGTCACAATTTCTGCTAAAAATCCGACGTTCTGCAATTCACTCAAAAATGTTGGCAAACTGTTGCAAGTGATCCCCTGAAATGTTTTTCGGTGGAAACAGATGGGTTTTTATCATCGGAAACAGAATTAGCCCTCGACGTCTGAACAACTTTTTTTGAAAAAATCCCTAAGCCGCGCGGTCACAATTTCTGCTAAAAATCTGACGTTCTGCAATTCACTCCAAAATGTTGGCAAACTGTTGCAAGTGATCCCCTGAAATGTTTTTCGGTGGAAACAGATGGGTTTTTATCATCGGAAACAGAATTAGCCCTCGACGTCTGAACAACTTTTTTTGAAAAAATCCCTAAGCCGCGCGGTCACAATTTCTGTTAAAAATCTGACGTTCTGCAATTCACTCAAAAATGTTGGCAAACTGTTGCGAGTGATCCCCTGAAAGGTTTTTCAGTGGAAACAGATGGGTTTTTATCATCGGAAACAGAATTAGCCCTCGACGTCTGAACAACTTTTTTTGAAAAAATCCCTAAGCCGCGCGGTCACAATTTCTGCTCAAAATCTGACGTTCTGCAATTCACTCAAAAATGTTGGCAAACTGTTGCAAGTGAAACCCTGAAATGCTTTTCGGTGGAAACAGATGGGTTTTTATCATCGGAAACAGAATTAGCCCTCGACGTCTGAACAACTTTTTTTGAAAAAATCCCTAAGCCGCGCGGTCACAATTTCTGTTAAAAATCTGACGTTCTGCAATTCACTCAAAAATGTTGGCAAACTGTTGCGAGTGATCCCCTGAAATGTTTTTCGGTGGAAACTGATGGGTTTTTATCATCGGAAACAGAATTAGCCCTTGACGTCTGAACAAAATTTTTTGAAAAAATCCCTAAGCCGCGCGGTCACAATTTCTGCTAAAAATCTGACGTTCTTCAATTCACTCCAAAATGTTGGCAAACTGTTGTGAGTCATCCCCTGAAATGTTTTTCGGTGGAAACTGATGGGTTTTTATTATCGGGAACAGAATTAGCCCTCGACGTCTGAACAATTTTTTTTGAAAAAATCCCTAAGCCGCGCGGTCACAATTTCTGCTAAAAATCTGACGTTCTGCAATTCACTCAAAAATGTTGGCAAACTGTTGCGAGTGATCCCCTGAAATGTTTTTCGGTGGAAACAGATGGGTTTTTATCATCGGAAACAGAATTAGCCCTCAACGTCTGAACAACTTTTTTTGAAAAAATCCCTAATCCGCGCGGACACAATTTCAGCAAATATCTGACGTTCTGCAATTCACTCAAATATGTTGGCAAACTGTTGCAAACGATCCCTGAAAGGTTTTTCGGTGGAAACTGATGGGTTTTTATTATCGGGAACAGAATTAGCCCTCGACGTCTGAACAACTTTTTTTGAAAAGATCCCTAAGCCACGCGGTCACAATTTCTGCTAAAAATCTGACGTTCTGCAATTCACTCCAAATTGTTGGCAAACTGTTGCGAATGATCCCCTGAAATCTTTTTCGGTGGAAACAGATGGGTTTTTATCATCGGAAACAGAATTAGCCCTCGACGTCTGAACAACTTTTTTTGAAAAAATCCCTAAGCCGCACGGTCACAATTTCTGCTCAAAATCTGACGTTCTGCAATTCACTCAAAAATGTTGGCAAACTGTTGTAAGTGATCCCCTGAAATGTTTTTTGGTGGAAACAGATGAGTTTTTATCATCGGAAACAGAATTAGCCCTCGACGTCTGAACAACATTTTTTGAAAAAACCTAAGCCGCGCGATCACAATTTCTGCTAAAAATCTGACGTTCTGCAATTCACTCAAAAATGTTGGCAAAGTGTTGCGAGTGATCCCCTGAAATGTTTTTCGTTGCAAACAGATGGGTTTTTATCATCGGAAACAGAATTAGCCCTCAACGTCTGAACAACTTTTTTTTAAAAAATCCCTATGCGCCGCGGTCACAATTTCTGCTCAAAATCTGACGTTCTGCAATTCACTCAAATATGTTGGCAAACTGTTGCGAGTGATCCCCTGAAATGTTTTTCGGTGGAAACAGATGGGTTTTTATCATCGGAAACAGAATTAGCCCTCGACGTCTGAACAACTTTTTTTGAAAAAATCCCTAAGCCGCGCGGTCACAATTTCTGCTAAAACTCTGACGTTCTGCAATTCACTCAAAGATGTTGGCAAACTGTTGCGAGTGATCCCCTGAAATGTTTTTTGGTGGAAACAGATGGGTTTTTATCATCGGAAACAGAATTAGCCCTCGACGTCTGAACAACTTTTTTTGAAAAAATCCCTAAGCTGCGCGGTCACAATTTCTGCTCAAAATCTGACGTTCTGCAATTCACTCAAAAATGTTGGCAAACTGTTGCAATTGATCCCCTGAAATGTTTTTTGGTGGAAACAGATGGGTTTTTATCATCGGAAACAGAATTAGCCCTCGACGTCTGAACAACTTTTTTTGAAAAAATCCCTAAGCCGCGCGGTCACAATTTCTGCTCAAAATCTGACGTTCTGCAATTCACTCAAAAATGTTGGCAAACTGTTGCAATTGATCCCCTGAAAAGTTTTTCGGTGGAAACAGATGGGTTTTTATCATCGGAAACAGAATTAGCCCTCGACGTCTGAACAACTTTTTTTGAAAAAATCCCTAAGCCGCGCGGTCACAATTTCTGCTCAAAATCTGACGTTCTGCAATTCACCCAAAAATGTTGGCAAACTGTTGCGAGGGATCCCCTGAAATCTTTTTCGGTGGAAACAGATGGGTTTTTGTCATCGGAAACAGAATTAGCCCTCGACTTCTGAACAACTTTTTTTGAAAAAATCCCTAAGCCGCGCGATCACAATTTCTGCTAAAAATCTGACGTTCTGCAATTCACTCAAAAATGTTGGCAAAGTGTTGCGAGTGATCCCCTGAAATGTTTTTCGTTGCAAACAGATGGGTTTTTATCATCGGAAACAGAATTAGCCCTCAACGTCTGAACAACTTTTTTTTAAAAAATCCCTATGCGCCGCGGTCACAATTTCTGCTCAAAATCTGACGTTCTGCAATTCACTCAAATATGTTGGCAAACTGTTGCGAGTGATCCCCTGAAATGTTTTTCGGTGGAAACAGATGGGTTTTTATCATCGGAAACAGAATTAGCCCTCGACGTCTGAACAACTTTTTTTGAAAAAATCCCTAAGCCGCGCGGTCACAATTTCTGCTAAAACTCTGACGTTCTGCAATTCACTCAAAGATGTTGGCAAACTGTTGCGAGTGATCCCCTGAAATGTTTTTTGGTGGAAACAGATGGGTTTTTATCATCGGAAACAGAATTAGCCCTCGACGTCTGAACAACTTTTTTTGAAAAAATCCCTAAGCTGCGCGGTCACAATTTCTGCTAAAAATCTGACGTTCTGCAATTCACTCAAAAATGTTCGCAAACTGTTGCAATTGATCCCCTGAAATGTTTTTTGGTGGAAACAGATGGGTTTTTATCTTCGGAAACAGAATTAGGCCTCGACGTCTGAACAACTTTTTTTGAAAAGATCCCTAAGCCACGCGGTCACAATTTCTGCTAAAAATCCGACGTTCTGCAATTCACTCCAAATTGTTGGCAAACTGTTGCGAATGATCCCCTGAAATCTTTTTCGGTGGAAACAGATGGGTTTTTATCATCGGAAACAGAATTAGCCCTCGACGTCTGAACAACTTTTTTTGAAAAAATCCCTAAGCCGCACGGTCACAATTTCTGCTCAAAATCTGACGTTCTTCAATTCACTCCAAAATGTTGGCAAACTGTTGCAAGTGATCCCCTGAAATGTTTTTCGGTGGAAACAGATGAGTTTTTATCATCGGAAACAGAATTAGCCCTCGACGTCTAAACAACTTTTTTTGAAAAAATCCCTAAGCCGCGCGGTCACAATTTCTGTTAAAAATCTGACGTTCTGCAATTCACTCAAAAATGTTGGCAAACTGTTGCGAGTGATCCCCTGAAAGGTTTTTCAGTGGAAACAGATGGGTTTTTATCATCGGAAACAGAATTAGCCCTCGACGTCTGAACAACTTTTTTTGAAAAAATCCCTAAGCCGCGCGGTCACAATTTCTGCTCAAAATCTGACGTTCTGCAATTCACTCAAAAATGTTGGCAAACTGTTGCAAGTGAAACCCTGAAATGCTTTTCGGTGGAAACAGATGGGTTTTTATCATCGGAAACAGAATTAGCCCTCGACGTCTGAACAACTTTTTTTGAAAAAATCCCTAAGCCGCGCGGTCACAATTTCTGTTAAAAATCTGACGTTCTGCAATTCACTCAAAAATGTTGGCAAACTGTTGCGAGTGATCCCCTGAAATGTTTTTCGGTGGAAACTGATGGGTTTTTATCATCGGAAACAGAATTAGCCCTTGACGTCTGAACAAAATTTTTTGAAAAAATCCCTAAGCCGCGCGGTCACAATTTCTGCTAAAAATCTGACGTTCTGCAATTCACTCCAAAATGTTGGCAAACTGTTGTGAGTCATCCCCTGAAATGTTTTTCGGTGGAAACTGATGGGTTTTTATTATCGGGAACAGAATTAGCCCTCGACGTCTGAACAATTTTTTTTGAAAAAATCCCTAAGCCGCGCAGTCACAATTTCTGCTCAAAATCTGACGTTCTGCAATTCACTCAAAAATGTTGGCAAACTGTTGCCAGTGATCCCCTGAAATGTTTTTCGGTGGAAACAGATGGGTTTTTATCATCGGAAACAGAATTAGCCCTCGACGTCTGAACAACTTTTTTTGAAAAAATCCCTAAGCCGCGCGGTCACAATTTCTGCTCAAAATCTGACGTTCTGCAATTCACTCAAAAATGTTGGCAAACTGTTGCAATTGATCCCCTGAAAAGTTTTTCGGTGGAAACAGATGGGTTTTTATCATCGGAAACAGAATTAGCCCTCGACGTCTGAACAACTTTTTTTGAAAAAATCCCTAAGCCGCGCGGTCACAATTTCTGCTAAAAATCTGACGTTCTGTAATTCACTCAAAAATGTTGGCAAACTGTTTCGATTGATCCCCTGAAATGTTTTTCGGTGGAAAAAGATGGGTTTTTATCATCGGAAACAGAATTAGCCCTCGACGTCTGAACAACTTTTTTTGAAAAAATCCCTAATCCGCGCGGACACAATTTCAGCAAATATCTGACGTTCTGCAATTCACTCAAATATGTTGGCAAACTGTTGCAAACGATCCCTGAAAGGTTTTTCGGTGGAAACTGATGGGTTTTTATTATCGGGAACAGAATTAGCCCTCGACGTCTGAACAACTTTTTGTGAAAAGATCCCTAAGCCGCGCGGTCACAATTTCTGCTAAAAATCTGACGTTCTGCAATTCACTCAAATATGTTGGCAAACTGTTGCGAGTGATCCCCTGAAATGTTTTTCGGTGGAAACAGATGGGTTTTTATCATCGGAAACAGAATTAGCCCTCGACGTCTGAACAACTTTTTTTGAAAAAATCCCTAAGCCGCGCGGTCACAATTTCTGCTAAAACTCTGACGTTCTGCAATTCACTCAAAGATGTTGGCAAACTGTTGCGAGTGATCCCCTGAAATGTTTTTTGGTGGAAACAGATGGGTTTTTATCATCGGAAACAGAATTAGCCCTCGACGTCTGAACAACTTTTTTTGAAAAAATCCCTAAGCTGCGCGGTCACAATTTCTGCTAAAAATCTGACGTTCTGCAATTCACTCAAAAATGTTCGCAAACTGTTGCAATTGATCCCCTGAAATGTTTTTTGGTGGAAACAGATGGGTTTTTATCTTCGGAAACAGAATTAGGCCTCGACGTCTGAACAACTTTTTTTGAAAAGATCCCTAAGCCACGCGGTCACAATTTCTGCTAAAAATCCGACTTTCTGCAATTCACTCCAAATTGTTGGCAAACTGTTGCGAATGATCCCCTGAAATCTTTTTCGGTGGAAACAGATGGGTTTTTATCATCGGAAACAGAATTAGCCCTCGACGTCTGAACAACTTTTTTTGAAAAAATCCCTAAGCCGCACGGTCACAATTTCTGCTCAAAATCTGACGTTCTGCAATTCACTCCAAAATGTTGGCAAACTGTTGCAAGTGATCCCCTGAAATGTTTTTCGGTGGAAACAGATGAGTTTTTATCATCGGAAACAGAATTAGCCCTCGACGTCTAAACAACTTTTTTTGAAAAAATCCCTAAGCCGCGCGGTCACAATTTCTGTTAAAAATCTGACGTTCTGCAATTCACTCAAAAATGTTGGCAAACTGTTGCGAGTGATCCCCTGAAAGGTTTTTCAGTGGAAACAGATGGGTTTTTATCATCGGAAACAGAATTAGCCCTCGACGTCTGAACAACTTTTTTTGAAAAAATCCCTAAGCCGCGCGGTCACAATTTCTGCTCAAAATCTGACGTTCTGCAATTCACTCAAAAATGTTGGCAAACTGTTGCAAGTGAAACCCTGAAATGCTTTTCGGTGGAAACAGATGGGTTTTTATCATCGGAAACAGAATTAGCCCTCGACGTCTGAACAACTTTTTTTGAAAAAATCCCTAAGCCGCGCGGTCACAATTTCTGTTAAAAATCTGACGTTCTGCAATTCACTCAAAAATGTTGGCAAACTGTTGCGAGTGATCCCCTGAAATGTTTTTCGGTGGAAACTGATGGGTTTTTATCATCGGAAACAGAATTAGCCCTTGACGTCTGAACAAAATTTTTTGAAAAAATCCCTAAGCCGCGCGGTCACAATTTCTGCTAAAAATCTGACGTTCTGCAATTCACTCCAAAATGTTGGCAAACTGTTGTGAGTCATCCCCTGAAATGTTTTTCGGTGGAAACTGATGGGTTTTTATTATCGGGAACAGAATTAGCCCTCGACGTCTGAACAATTTTTTTTGAAAAAATCCCTAAGCCGCGCGGTCACAATTTCTGCTAAAAATCTGACGTTCTGCAATTCACTCAAAAATGTTGGCAAACTGTTGCGAGTGATCCCCTGAAATGTTTTTCGGTGGAAACAGATGGGTTTTTATCATCGGAAACAGAATTAGCCCTCGACGTCTGAACAACTTTTTTTGAAAAAATCCCTAATCCGCGCGGACACAATTTCAGCAAATATCTGACGTTCTGCAATTCACTCAAATATGTTGGCAAACTGTTGCAAACGATCCCTGAAAGGTTTTTCGGTGGAAACTGATGGGTTTTTATTATCGGGAACAGAATTAGCCCTCGACGTCTGAACAACTTTTTTTGAAAAAATCCCTAAGCTGCGCGGTCACAATTTCTGCTAAAAATCTGACGTTCTGCAATTCACTCAAAAATGTTGGCAAACTGTTGCAATTGATCCCCTGAAATGTTTTTTGGTGGAAACAGATGGGTTTTTATCTTTGGAAACAGAATTAGGCCTCGACGTCTGAACAACTTTTTTTGAAAAGATCCCTAAGCCACGCGGTCACAATTTCTGCTAAAAATCTGACGTTCTGCAATTCACTCCAAATTGTTGGCAAACTGTTGCGAATGATCCCCTGAAATCTTTTTCGGTGGAAACAGATGGGTTTTTATCATCGGAAACAGAATTAGCCCTCGACGTCTGAACAACTTTTTTTGAAAAAATCCCTAAGCCGCACGGTCACAATTTCTGCTCAAAATCTGACGTTCTGCAATTCACTCCAAAATGTTGGCAAACTGTTGCAAGTGATCCCCTGAAATGTTTTTCGGTGGAAACAGATGAGTTTTTATCATCCGAAACAGAATTAGCCCTCGACGTCTAAACAACTTTTTTTGAAAAAATCCCTAAGCCGCGCGGTCACAATTTCTGTTAAAAATCTGACGTTCTGCAATTCACTCAAAAATGTTGGCAAACTGTTGCGAGTGATCCCCTGAAAGGTTTTTCAGTGGAAACAGATGGGTTTTTATCATCGGAAACAGAATTAGCCCTCGACGTCTGAACAACTTTTTTTGAAAAAATCCCTAAGCCGCGCGGTCACAATTTCTGCTCAAAATCTGACGTTCTGCAATTCACTCAAAAATGTTGGCAAACTGTTGCAAGTGAAACCCTGAAATGCTTTTCGGTGGAAACAGATGGGTTTTTATCATCGGAAACAGAATTAGCCCTCGACGTCTGAACAACTTTTTTTGAAAAAATCCCTAAGCCGCGCGGTCACAATTTCTGTTAAAAATCTGACGTTCTGCAATTCACTCAAAAATGTTGGCAAACTGTTGCGAGTGATCCCCTGAAATGTTTTTCGGTGGAAACTGATGGGTTTTTATCATCGGAAACAGAATTAGCCCTTGACGTCTGAACAAAATTTTTTGAAAAAATCCCTAAGCCGCGCGGTCACAATTTCTGCTAAAAATCTGACGTTCTGCAATTCACTCCAAAATGTTGGCAAACTGTTGTGAGTCATCCCCTGAAATGTTTTTCGGTGGAAACTGATGGGTTTTTATTATCGGGAACAGAATTAGCCCTCGACGTCTGAACAATTTTTTTTGAAAAAATCCCTAAGCCGCGCGGTCACAATTTCTGCTAAAAATCTGACGTTCTGCAATTCACTCAAAAATGTTGGCAAACTGTTGCGAGTGATCCCCTGAAAAGTTTTTCGGTGGAAACAGATGGGTTTTTATCATCGGAAACAGAATTAGCCCTCGACGTCTGAACAACTTTTTTTGAAAAAATCCCTAATCCGCGCGGACACAATTTCAGCAAATATCTGACGTTCTGCAATTCACTCAAATATGTTGGCAAACTGTTGCAAACGATCCCTGAAAGGTTTTTCGGTGGAAACTGATGGGTTTTTATTATCGGGAACAGAATTAGCCCTCGACGTCTGAACAACTTTTTTTGAAAAGATCCCTAAGCCACGCGGTCACAATTTCTGCTAAAAATCTGACGTTCTGCAATTCACTCCAAATTGTTGGCAAACTGTTGCGAATGATCCCCTGAAATCTTTTTCGGTGGAAACAGATGGGTTTTTATCATCGGAAACAGAATTAGCCCTCGACGTCTGAACAACTTTTTTTGAAAAAATCCCTAAGCCGCACGGTCACAATTTCTGCTCAAAATCTGACGTTCTGCAATTCACTCAAAAATGTTGGCAAACTGTTGTAAGTGATCCCCTGAAATGTTTTTCGGTGGAAACAGATGAGTTTTTATCATCGGAAACAGAATTAGCCCTCGACGTCTGAACAACATTTTTTGAAAAAATCCCTAAGCCGCGCGGTCACAATTTCTGCTAAAAATCTGACGTTCTGCAATTCACTCAAAAATATTGGCAAACTGTTGCGAGTGATCCCCTGAAATGTTTTTCGGTGGAAACTGATGGGTTTTTATCATCGGAAACAGAATTAGCCCTTGACGTCTGAACAAATTTTTTTGAAAAAATCCCTAAGCCGCGCGGTCACAATTTCTGCTAAAAATCGGACGTTCTGCAATTCACTCCAAAATGTTGGCAAACTGTTGTGAGTCATCCCCTGAAATGTTTTTCGGTGGAAACTGATGGGTTTTTATTATCGGGAACAGAATTAGCCCTCGACGTCTGAACAATTTTTTTTGAAAAAATCCCTAAGCCGCGCGGTCACAATTTCTGCTAAAAATCTGACGTTCTGCAATTCACTCAAAAATGTTGGCAAACTGTTGCGAGTGATCCCCTGAAATGTTTTTCGGTGGAAACTGATGGGTTTTTATCATCGGAAACATAATTAACCCTCGACTTCTGACGAACTTTTTTTGAAAAAATCCCAAAGCCGCGCGGTCACAATTTCTGCTCAAAATCTGACGTTCTGCAATTCACTCAAAAATGTTGGCAAACTGTTGCCAGTGATCCCCTGAAATGTTTTTCGGTGGAAACAGATGGGTTTTTATCATCGGGAACAGAATTAGCCCTCGACGTCTGAACAACTTTTTTTGAAAAAATCCCTAAGCCGCGCGGTCACAATTTCTGCTCAAAATCTGACGTTCTGCAATTCACTCAAAAATGTTGGCAAACTGTTGCAATTGATCCCCTGAAAAGTTTTTCGGTGGAAACAGATGGGTTTTTATCATCGGAAACAGAATTAGCCCTCGACGTCTGAACAACTTTTTTTGAAAAAATCCCTAAGCCGCGCGGTCACAATTTCTGCTAAAAATCTGACGTTCTGTAATTCACTCAAAAATGTTGGCAAACTGTTTCGAGTGATCCCCTGAAATGTTTTTCGGTGGAAACAGATGGGTTTTTATCATCGGAAACAGAATTAGCCCTCGACGTCTGAACAACTTTTTTTGAAAAAATCCCTAATCCGCGCGGACACAATTTCAGCAAATATCTGACGTTCTGCAATTCACTCAAATATGTTGGCAAACTGTTGCAAACGATCCCTGAAAGGTTTTTCGGTGGAAACTGATGGGTTTTTATTATCGGGAACAGAATTAGCCCTCGACGTCTGAACAACTTTTTGTGAAAAGATCCCTAAGCCGCGCGGTCACAATTTCTGCTAAAAATCTGACGTTCTGCAATTCACTCAAAAATGTTGGCAAACTGTTGCGAGTGATACCCTGAAATCTTTTTCGGTGGAAACAGATGGGTTTTTATCATCGGAAACAGAATTAGCCCTCGACGTCTGAACAACTTTTTTTGAAAAAATCCCTAAGCCGCGCGGTCACAATTTCTGCTAAAACTCTGACGTTCTGCAATTCACTCAAAGATGTTGGCAAACTGTTGCGAGTGATCCCCTGAAATGTTTTTTGGTGGAAACAGATGGGTTTTTATCATCGGAAACAGAATTAGCCCTCGACGTCTGAACAACTTTTTTTGAAAAAATCCCTAAGCTGCGCGGTCACAATTTCTGCTAAAAATCTGACGTTCTGCAATTCACTCAAAAATGTTGGCAAACTGTTGCAATTGATCCCCTGAAATGTTTTTTGGTGGAAACAGATGGGTTTTTATCTTCGGAAACAGAATTAGGCCTCGACGTCTGAACAACTTTTTTTGAAAAGATCCCTAAGCCACGCGGTCACAATTTCTGCTAAAAATCTGACGTTCTGCAATTCACTCCAAATTGTTGGCAAACTGTTGCGAATGATCCCCTGAAATCTTTTTCGGTGGAAACAGATGGGTTTTTATCATTGGAAACAGAATTAGCCCTCGAGGTCTGAACAACTTTTTTTGAAAAGATCCCTAAGCCACGCGGTCACAATTTCTGCTAAAAATCTGACGTTCTGCAATTCACTCCAAATTGTTGGCAAACTGTTGCGAATGATCCCCTGAAATCTTTTTCGGTGGAAACAGATGGGTTTTTATCATCGGAAACAGAATTAGCCCTCGACGTCTGAACAACTTTTTTTGAAAAAATCCCTAAGCCGCACGGTCACAATTTCTGCTCAAAATCTGACGTTCTGCAATTCACTCAAAAATGTTGGCAAACTGTTGTAAGTGATCCCCTGAAATGTTTTTCGGTGGAAACAGATGAGTTTTTATCATCGGAAACAGAATTAGCCCTCGACGTCTGAACAACATTTTTTGAAAAAATCCCTAAGCCGCGCGGTCACAATTTCTGCTAAAAATCTGACGTTCTGCAATTCACTCAAAAATATTGGCAAACTGTTGCGAGTGATCCCCTGAAATGTTTTTCGGTGGAAACTGATGGGTTTTTATCATCGGAAACAGAATTAGCCCTTGACGTCTGAACAAATTTTTTTGAAAAAATCCCTAAGCCGCGCGGTCACAATTTCTGCTAAAAATCGGACGTTCTGCAATTCACTCCAAAATGTTGGCAAACTGTTGTGAGTCATCCCCTGAAATGTTTTTCGGTGGAAACTGATGGGTTTTTATTATCGGGAACAGAATTAGCCCTCGACGTCTGAACAATTTTTTTTGAAAAAATCCCTAAGCCGCGCGGTCACAATTTCTGCTAAAAATCTGACGTTCTGCAATTCACTCAAAAATGTTGGCAAACTGTTGCGAGTGATCCCCTGAAATGTTTTTCGGTGGAAACTGATGGGTTTTTATCATCGGAAACATAATTAACCCTCGACTTCTGACGAACTTTTTTTGAAAAAATCCCAAAGCCGCGCGGTCACAATTTCTGCTCAAAATCTGACGTTCTGCAATTCACTCAAAAATGTTGGCAAACTGTTGCCAGTGATCCCCTGAAATGTTTTTCGGTGGAAACAGATGGGTTTTTATCATCGGGAACAGAATTAGCCCTCGACGTCTGAACAACTTTTTTTGAAAAAATCCCTAAGCCGCGCGGTCACAATTTCTGCTCAAAATCTGACGTTCTGCAATTCACTCAAAAATGTTGGCAAACTGTTGCAATTGATCCCCTGAAAAGTTTTTCGGTGGAAACAGATGGGTTTTTATCATCGGAAACAGAATTAGCCCTCGACGTCTGAACAACTTTTTTTGAAAAAATCCCTAAGCCGCGCGGTCACAATTTCTGCTAAAAATCTGACGTTCTGTAATTCACTCAAAAATGTTGGCAAACTGTTTCGAGTGATCCCCTGAAATGTTTTTCGGTGGAAACAGATGGGTTTTTATCATCGGAAACAGAATTAGCCCTCGACGTCTGAACAACTTTTTTTGAAAAAATCCCTAATCCGCGCGGACACAATTTCAGCAAATATCTGACGTTCTGCAATTCACTCAAATATGTTGGCAAACTGTTGCAAACGATCCCTGAAAGGTTTTTCGGTGGAAACTGATGGGTTTTTATTATCGGGAACAGAATTAGCCCTCGACGTCTGAACAACTTTTTGTGAAAAGATCCCTAAGCCGCGCGGTCACAATTTCTGCTAAAAATCTGACGTTCTGCAATTCACTCAAAAATGTTGGCAAACTGTTGCGAGTGATACCCTGAAATCTTTTTCGGTGGAAACAGATGGGTTTTTATCATCGGAAACAGAATTAGCCCTCGACGTCTGAACAACTTTTTTTGAAAAAATCCCTAAGCCGCGCGGTCACAATTTCTGCTAAAACTCTGACGTTCTGCAATTCACTCAAAGATGTTGGCAAACTGTTGCGAGTGATCCCCTGAAATGTTTTTTGGTGGAAACAGATGGGTTTTTATCATCGGAAACAGAATTAGCCCTCGACGTCTGAACAACTTTTTTTGAAAAAATCCCTAAGCTGCGCGGTCACAATTTCTGCTAAAAATCTGACGTTCTGCAATTCACTCAAAAATGTTGGCAAACTGTTGCAATTGATCCCCTGAAATGTTTTTTGGTGGAAACAGATGGGTTTTTATCTTCGGAAACAGAATTAGGCCTCGACGTCTGAACAACTTTTTTTGAAAAGAACCCTAAGCCACGCGGTCACAATTTCTGCTAAAAATCTGACGTTCTGCAATTCACTCCAAATTGTTGGCAAACTGTTGCGAATGATCCCCTGAAATCTTTTTCGGTGGAAACAGATGGGTTTTTATCATTGGAAACAGAATTAGCCCTCGAGGTCTGAACAACTTTTTTTGAAAAAATCCCTAAGCCGCACGGTCACAATTTCTGCTCAAAATCTGACGTTCTGCAATTCACTCAAAAATGTTGGCAAACTGTTGTAAGTGATCCCCTGAAATGTTTTTCGGTGGAAACAGATGAGTTTTTATCATCGGAAACAGAATTAGCCCTCGACGTCTAAACAACATTTTTTGAAAAAATCCCTAAGTCGCGCGGTCACAATTTCTGCTAAAAATCTGACGTTCTGCAATTCACTCAAAAATGTTGGCAAACTGTTGCGAGTGATCCCCTGAAATGTTTTTCGGTGGAAACTGATGGGTTTTTATCATCGGAAACAGAATTAGCCCTTGACGTCTGAACAAAATTTTTTGAAAAAATCCCTAAGCCGCGCGGTCACAATTTCTGCTAAAAATCTGACGTTCTGCAATTCACTCCAAAATGTTGGCAAACTGTTGGGAGTGATCCCCTGAAATGTTTTTCGGTGGAAACAGATGGGTTTTTATCATCGGGAACAGAATTAGCCCTCGACGTCTGAACAACTTTTTTTGAAAAAATCCCTAAGCCGCGCGGTCACAATTTCTGCTCAAAATCTGACGTTCTGCAATTCACTCAAAAATGTTGGCAAACTGTTGCAAGTGATCCCCTGAAATGTTTTTCGGTGGAAACAGATGGGTTTTTATCATCGGAAACAGAATTAGCCCTCGACGTCTGAACAACTTTTTTTGAAAAAATCCCTAAGCCGCGCGGTCACAATTTCTGCTAAAAATCTGACGTTCTGCAATTCACTCCAAAATGTTGGCAAACTGTTGCAAGTGATCCCCTGAAATGTTTTTCGGTGGAAACAGATGGGTTTTTATCATCGGAAACAGAATTAGCCCTCGACGTCTGAACAACTTTTTTTGAAAAAATCCCTAAGCCGCGCGGTCACAATTTCTGCTCAAAATCTGACGTTCTGCAATTCACTCAAAAATGTTGGCAAACTGTTGCGAGTGATCCCCTGAAATGTTTTTCGGTGGAAACAGATGGGTTTTTATCATCGGAAACAGAATTAGCCCTCGACGTCTGAACAACTTTTTTTGAAAAAATCCCTAATCCGCGCGGACACAATTTCAGCAAATATCTGACGTTCTGCAATTCACTCAAATATGTTGGCAAACTGTTGCAAACGATCCCTGAAAGGTTTTTCGGTGGAAACTGATGGGTTTTTATTATCGGGAACAGAATTAGCCCTCGACGTCTGAACAACTTTTTTTGAAAAGATCCCTAAGCCACGCGGTCACAATTTCTGCTAAAAATCTGACGTTCTGCAATTCACTCCAAATTGTTGGCAAACTGTTGCGAATGATCCCCTGAAATCTTTTTCGGTGGAAACAGATGGGTTTTTATCATCGGAAACAGAATTAGCCCTCGACGTCTGAACAACTTTTTTTGAAAAAATCCCTAAGCCGCACGGTCACAATTTCTGCTCAAAATCTGACGTTCTGCAATTCACTCAAAAATGTTGGCAAACTGTTGTAAGTGATCCCCTGAAATGTTTTTCGGTGGAAACAGATGAGTTTTTATCATCGGAAACAGAATTAGCCCTCGACGTCTGAACAACATTTTTTGAAAAAATCCCTAAGCCGCGCGGTCACAATTTCTGCTAAAAATCTGACGTTCTGCAATTCACTCAAAAATATTGGCAAACTGTTGCGAGTGATCCCCTGAAATGTTTTTCGGTGGAAACTGATGGGTTTTTATCATCGGAAACAGAATTAGCCCTTGACGTCTGAACAAATTTTTTTGAAAAAATCCCTAAGCCGCGCGGTCACAATTTCTGCTAAAAATCGGACGTTCTGCAATTCACTCCAAAATGTTGGCAAACTGTTGTGAGTCATCCCCTGAAATGTTTTTCGGTGGAAACTGATGGGTTTTTATTATCGGGAACAGAATTAGCCCTCGACGTCTGAACAATTTTTTTTGAAAAAATCCCTAAGCCGCGCGGTCACAATTTCTGCTAAAAATCTGACGTTCTGCAATTCACTCAAAAATGTTGGCAAACTGTTGCGAGTGATCCCCTGAAATGTTTTTCGGTGGAAACTGATGGGTTTTTATCATCGGAAACATAATTAACCCTCGACTTATGACGAACTTTTTTTGAAAAAATCCCAAAGCCGCGCGGTCACAATTTCTGCTCAAAATCTGACGTTCTGCAATTCACTCAAAAATGTTGGCAAACTGTTGCCAGTGATCCCCTGAAATGTTTTTCGGTGGAAACAGATGGGTTTTTATCATCGGGAACAGAATTAGCCCTCGACGTCTGAACAACTTTTTTTGAAAAAATCCCTAAGCCGCGCGGTCACAATTTCTGCTCAAAATCTGACGTTCTGCAATTCACTCAAAAATGTTGGCAAACTGTTGCAATTGATCCCCTGAAAAGTTTTTCGGTGGAAACAGATGGGTTTTTATCATCGGAAACAGAATTAGCCCTCGACGTCTGAACAACTTTTTTTGAAAAAATCCCTAAGCCGCGCGGTCACAATTTCTGCTAAAAATCTGACGTTCTGTAATTCACTCAAAAATGTTGGCAAACTGTTTCGAGTGATCCCCTGAAATGTTTTTCGGTGGAAACAGATGGGTTTTTATCATCGGAAACAGAATTAGCCCTCGACGTCTGAACAACTTTTTTTGAAAAAATCCCTAATCCGCGCGGACACAATTTCAGCAAATATCTGACGTTCTGCAATTCACTCAAATATGTTGGCAAACTGTTGCAAACGATCCCTGAAAGGTTTTTCGGTGGAAACTGATGGGTTTTTATTATCGGGAACAGAATTAGCCCTCGACGTCTGAACAACTTTTTGTGAAAAGATCCCTAAGCCGCGCGGTCACAATTTCTGCTAAAAATCTGACGTTCTGCAATTCACTCAAAAATGTTGGCAAACTGTTGCGAGTGATACCCTGAAATCTTTTTCGGTGGAAACAGATGGGTTTTTATCATCGGAAACAGAATTAGCCCTCGACGTCTGAACAACTTTTTTTGAAAAAATCCCTAAGCCGCGCGGTCACAATTTCTGCTAAAACTCTGACGTTCTGCAATTCACTCAAAGATGTTGGCAAACTGTTGCGAGTGATCCCCTGAAATGTTTTTTGGTGGAAACAGATGGGTTTTTATCATCGGAAACAGAATTAGCCCTCGACGTCTGAACAACTTTTTTTGAAAAAATCCCTAAGCTGCGCGGTCACAATTTCTGCTAAAAATCTGACGTTCTGCAATTCACTCAAAAATGTTGGCAAACTGTTGCAATTGATCCCCTGAAATGTTTTTTGGTGGAAACAGATGGGTTTTTATCTTCGGAAACAGAATTAGGCCTCGACGTCTGAACAACTTTTTTTGAAAAGATCCCTAAGCCACGCGGTCACAATTTCTGCTAAAAATCTGACGTTCTGCAATTCACTCCAAATTGTTGGCAAACTGTTGTAAGTGATCCCCTGAAATGTTTTTCGGTGGAAACAGATGAGTTTTTATCATCGGAAACAGAATTAGCCCTCGACGTCTAAACAACATTTTTTGAAAAAATCCCTAAGTCGCGCGGTCACAATTTCTGCTAAAAATCTGACGTTCTGCAATTCACTCAAAAATGTTGGCAAACTGTTGCGAGTGATCCCCTGAAATGTTTTTCGGTGGAAACTGATGGGTTTTTATCATCGGAAACAGAATTAGCCCTTGACGTCTGAACAAAATTTTTTGAAAAAATCCCTAAGCCGCGCGGTCACAATTTCTGCTAAAAATCTGACGTTCTGCAATTCACTCCAAAATGTTGGCAAACTGTTGGGAGTGATCCCCTGAAATGTTTTTCGGTGGAAACAGATGGGTTTTTATCATCGGGAACAGAATTAGCCCTCGACGTCTGAACAACTTTTTTTGAAAAAATCCCTAATCCGCGCGGACACAATTTCAGCAAATATCTGACGTTCTGCAATTCACTCAAATATGTTGGCAAACTGTTGCAAACGATCCCTGAAAGGTTTTTCGGTGGAAACTGATGGGTTTTTATTATCGGGAACAGAATTAGCCCTCGACGTCTGAACAACTTTTTTTGAAAAGATCCCTAAGCCACGCGGTCACAATTTCTGCTAAAAATCTGACGTTCTGCAATTCACTCCAAATTGTTGGCAAACTGTTGAAAGTGATCCCCTGAAATCTTTTTCGGTGGAAACAGATGGGTTTTTATCATCGGAAACAGAATTAGCCCTCGACGTCTGAACAACTTTTTTTGAAAAAATCCCTAAGCCGCACGGTCACAATTTCTGCTCAAAATCTGACGTTCTGCAATTCACTCAAAAATGTTGGCAAACTGTTGTAAGTGATCCCCTGAAATGTTTTTCGGTGGAAACAGATGAGTTTTTATCATCGGAAACAGAATTAGCCCTCGACGTCTGAACAACATTTTTTGAAAAAATCCCTAAGCCGCGCGGTCACAATTTCTGCTAAAAATCTGACGTTCTGCAATTCACTCAAAAATATTGGCAAACTGTTGCGAGTGATCCCCTGAAATGTTTTTCGGTGGAAACTGATGGGTTTTTATCATCGGAAACAGAATTAGCCCTTGACGTCTGAACAAATTTTTTTGAAAAAATCCCTAAGCCGCGCGGTCACAATTTCTGCTAAAAATCGGACGTTCTGCAATTCACTCCAAAATGTTGGCAAACTGTTGTGAGTCATCCCCTGAAATGTTTTTCGGTGGAAACTGATGGGTTTTTATTATCGGGAACAGAATTAGCCCTCGACGTCTGAACAATTTTTTTTGAAAAAATCCCTAAGCCGCGCGGTCACAATTTCTGCTAAAAATCTGACGTTCTGCAATTCACTCAAAAATGTTGGCAAACTGTTGCGAGTGATCCCCTGAAATGTTTTTCGGTGGAAACTGATGGGTTTTTATCATCGGAAACATAATTAACCCTCGACTTCTGACGAACTTTTTTTGAAAAAATCCCAAAGCCGCGCGGTCACAATTTCTGCTCAAAATCTGACGTTCTGCAATTCACTCAAAAATGTTGGCAAACTGTTGCCAGTGATCCCCTGAAATGTTTTTCGGTGGAAACAGATGGGTTTTTATCATCGGGAACAGAATTAGCCCTCGACGTCTGAACAACTTTTTTTGAAAAAATCCCTAAGCCGCGCGGTCACAATTTCTGCTCAAAATCTGACGTTCTGCAATTCACTCAAAAATGTTGGCAAACTGTTGCAATTGATCCCCTGAAAAGTTTTTCGGTGGAAACAGATGGGTTTTTATCATCGGAAAGAGAATTAGCCCTCGACGTCTGAACAACTTTTTTTGAAAAAATCCCTAAGCCGCGCGGTCACAATTTCTGCTAAAAATCTGACGTTCTGTAATTCACTCAAAAATGTTGGCAAACTGTTTCGAGTGATCCCCTGAAATGTTTTTCGGTGGAAACAGATGGGTTTTTATCATCGGAAACAGAATTAGCCCTCGACGTCTGAACAACTTTTTTTGAAAAAATCCCTAATCCGCGCGGACACAATTTCAGCAAATATCTGACGTTCTGCAATTCACTCAAATATGTTGGCAAACTGTTGCAAACGATCCCTGAAAGGTTTTTCGGTGGAAACTGATGGGTTTTTATTATCGGGAACAGAATTAGCCCTCGACGTCTGAACAACTTTTTGTGAAAAGATCCCTAAGCCGCGCGGTCACAATTTCTGCTAAAAATCTGACGTTCTGCAATTCACTCAAAAATGTTGGCAAACTGTTGCGAGTGATACCCTGAAATCTTTTTCGGTGGAAACAGATGGGTTTTTATCATCGGAAACAGAATTAGCCCTCGACGTCTGAACAACTTTTTTTGAAAAAATCCCTAAGCCGCGCGGTCACAATTTCTGCTAAAACTCTGACGTTCTGCAATTCACTCAAAGATGTTGGCAAACTGTTGCGAGTGATCCCCTGAAATGTTTTTTGGTGGAAACAGATGGGTTTTTATCATCGGAAACAGAATTAGCCCTCGACGTCTGAACAACTTTTTTTGAAAAAATCCCTAAGCTGCGCGGTCACAATTTCTGCTAAAAATCTGACGTTCTGCAATTCACTCAAAAATGTTGGCAAACTGTTGCAATTGATCCCCTGAAATGTTTTTTGGTGGAAACAGATGGGTTTTTATCTTCGGAAACAGAATTAGGCCTCGACGTCTGAACAACTTTTTTTGAAAAGATCCCTAAGCCACGCGGTCACAATTTCTGCTAAAAATCTGACGTTCTGCAATTCACTCCAAATTGTTGGCAAACTGTTGCGAATGATCCCCTGAAATCTTTTTCGGTGGAAACAGATGGGTTTTTATCATTGGAAACAGAATTAGCCCTCGAGGTCTGAACAACTTTTTTTGAAAAAATCCCTAAGCCGCACGGTCACAATTTCTGCTCAAAATCTGACGTTCTGCAATTCACTCAAAAATGTTGGCAAACTGTTGTAAGTGATCCCCTGAAATGTTTTTCGGTGGAAACAGATGAGTTTTTATCATCGGAAACAGAATTAGCCCTCGACGTCTAAACAACATTTTTTGAAAAAATCCCTAAGTCGCGCGGTCACAATTTCTGCTAAAAATCTGACGTTCTGCAATTCACTCAAAAATGTTGGCAAACTGTTGCGAGTGATCCCCTGAAATGTTTTTCGGTGGAAACTGATGGGTTTTTATCATCGGAAACAGAATTAGCCCTTGACGTCTGAACAAAATTTTTTGAAAAAATCCCTAAGCCGCGCGGTCACAATTTCTGCTAAAAATCTGACGTTCTGCAATTCACTCCAAAATGTTGGCAAACTGTTGGGAGTGATCCCCTGAAATGTTTTTCGGTGGAAACAGATGGGTTTTTATCATCGGGAACAGAATTAGCCCTCGACGTCTGAACAACTTTTTTTGAAAAAATCCCTAAGCCGCGCGGTCACAATTTCTGCTCAAAATCTGACGTTCTGCAATTCACTCAAAAATGTTGGCAAACTGTTGCAAGTGATCCCCTGAAATGTTTTTCGGTGGAAACAGATGGGTTTTTATCATCGGAAACAGAATTAGCCCTCGACGTCTGAACAACTTTTTTTGAAAAAATCCCTAAGCCGCGCGGTCACAATTTCTGCTAAAAATCTGACGTTCTGCAATTCACTCCAAAATGTTGGCAAACTGTTGCAAGTGATCCCCTGAAATGTTTTTCGGTGGAAACAGATGGTTTTTTTCATCGGAAACAGAATTAGCCCTCGACGTCTGAACAACTTTTTTTGAAAAAATCCCTAAGCCGCGCGGTCACAATTTCTGCTCAAAATCTGACGTTCTGCAATTCACTCAAAAATGTTGGCAAACTGTTGCGAGTGATCCCCTGAAATGTTTTTCGGTGGAAACAGATGGGTTTTTATCATCGGAAACAGAATTAGCCCTCGACGTCTGAACAACTTTTTTTGAAAAAATCCCTAATCCGCGCGGACACAATTTCAGCAAATATCTGACGTTCTGCAATTCACTCAAATATGTTGGCAAACTGTTGCAAACGATCCCTGAAAGGTTTTTCGGTGGAAACTGATGGGTTTTTATTATCGGGAACAGAATTAGCCCTCGACGTCTGAACAACTTTTTTTGAAAAGATCCCTAAGCCACGCGGTCACAATTTCTGCTAAAAATCTGACGTTCTGCAATTCACTCCAAATTGTTGGCAAACTGTTGCGAATGATCCCCTGAAATCTTTTTCGGTGGAAACAGATGGGTTTTTATCATCGGAAACAGAATTAGCCCTCGACGTCTGAACAACTTTTTTTGAAAAAATCCCTAAGCCGCACGGTCACAATTTCTGCTCAAAATCTGACGTTCTGCAATTCACTCAAAAATGTTGGCAAACTGTTGTAAGTGATCCCCTGAAATGTTTTTCGGTGGAAACAGATGAGTTTTTATCATCGGAAACAGAATTAGCCCTCGACGTCTGAACAACATTTTTTGAAAAAATCCCTAAGCCGCGCGGTCACAATTTCTGCTAAAAATCTGACGTTCTGCAATTCACTCAAAAATATTGGCAAACTGTTGCGAGTGATCCCCTGAAATGTTTTTCGGTGGAAACTGATGGGTTTTTATCATCGGAAACAGAATTAGCCCTTGACGTCTGAACAAATTTTTTTGAAAAAATCCCTAAGCCGCGCGGTCACAATTTCTGCTAAAAATCGGACGTTCTGCAATTCACTCCAAAATGTTGGCAAACTGTTGTGAGTCATCCCCTGAAATGTTTTTCGGTGGAAACTGATGGGTTTTTATTATCGGGAACAGAATTAGCCCTCGACGTCTGAACAATTTTTTTTGAAAAAATCCCTAAGCCGCGCGGTCACAATTTCTGCTAAAAATCTGACGTTCTGCAATTCACTCAAAAATGTTGGCAAACTGTTGCGAGTGATCCCCTGAAATGTTTTTCGGTGGAAACTGATGGGTTTTTATCATCGGAAACATAATTAACCCTCGACTTCTGACGAACTTTTTTTGAAAAAATCCCAAAGCCGCGCGGTCACAATTTCTGCTCAAAATCTGACGTTCTGCAATTCACTCAAAAATGTTGGCAAACTGTTGCCAGTGATCCCCTGAAATGTTTTTCGGTGGAAACAGATGGGTTTTTATCATCGGGAACAGAATTAGCCCTCGACGTCTGAACAACTTTTTTTGAAAAAATCCCTAAGCCGCGCGGTCACAATTTCTGCTCAAAATCTGACGTTCTGCAATTCACTCAAAAATGTTGGCAAACTGTTGCAATTGATCCCCTGAAAAGTTTTTCGGTGGAAACAGATGGGTTTTTATCATCGGAAACAGAATTAGCCTTCGAGGTCTGAACAACTTTTTTTGAAAAAATCCCTAAGCCGCACGGTCACAATTTCTGCTCAAAATCTGACGTTCTGCAATTCACTCAAAAATGTTGGCAAACTGTTGTAAGTGATCCCCTGAAATGTTTTTCGGTGGAAACAGATGAGTTTTTATCATCGGAAACAGAATTAGCCCTCGACGTCTAAACAACATTTTTTGAAAAAATCCCTAAGTCGCGCGGTCACAATTTCTGCTAAAAATCTGACGTTCTGCAATTCACTCAAAAATGTTGGCAAACTGTTGCGAGTGATCCCCTGAAATGTTTTTCGGTGGAAACTGATGGGTTTTTATCATCGGAAACAGAATTAGCCCTTGACGTCTGAACAAAATTTTTTGAAAAAATCCCTAAGCCGCGCGGTCACAATTTCTGCTAAAAATCTGACGTTCTGCAATTCACTCCAAAATGTTGGCAAACTGTTGGGAGTGATCCCCTGAAATGTTTTTCGGTGGAAACAGATGGGTTTTTATCATCGGGAACAGAATTAGCCCTCGACGTCTGAACAACTTTTTTTGAAAAAATCCCTAAGCCGCGCGGTCACAATTTCTGCTCAAAATCTGACGTTCTGCAATTCACTCAAAAATGTTGGCAAACTGTTGCAAGTGATCCCCTGAAATGTTTTTCGGTGGAAACAGATGGGTTTTTATCATCGGAAACAGAATTAGCCCTCGACGTCTGAACAACTTTTTTTGAAAAAATCCCTAAGCCGCGCGGTCACAATTTCTGCTAAAAATCTGACGTTCTGCAATTCACTCCAAAATGTTGGCAAACTGTTGCAAGTGATCCCCTGAAATGTTTTTCGGTGGAAACAGATGGGTTTTTATCATCGGAAACAGAATTAGCCCTCGACGTCTGAACAACTTTTTTTGAAAAAATCCCTAAGCCGCGCGGTCACAATTTCTGCTCAAAATCTGACGTTCTGCAATTCACTCAAAAATGTTGGCAAACTGTTGCAAGTGAAACCCTGAAATGCTTTTCGGTGGAAACAGATGGGTTTTTATCATCGGAAACAGAATTAGCCCTCGACGTCTGAACAACTTTTTTTGAAAAAATCCCTAAGCCGCGCGGTCACAATTTCTGTTAAAAATCTGACGTTCTGCAATTCACTCAAAAATGTTGGCAAACTGTTGCGAGTGATCCCCTGAAATGTTTTTCGGTGGAAACTGATGGGTTTTTATCATCGGAAACAGAATTAGCCCTTGACGTCTGAACAAAATTTTTTGAAAAAATCCCTAAGCCGCGCGGTCACAATTTCTGCTAAAAATCTGACGTTCTGCAATTCACTCCAAAATGTTGGCAAACTGTTGTGAGTCATCCCCTGAAATGTTTTTCGGTGGAAACTGATGGGTTTTTATTATCGGGAACAGAATTAGCCCTCGACGTCTGAACAATTTTTTTTGAAAAAATCCCTAAGCCGCGCGGTCACAATTTCTGCTAAAAATCTGACGTTCTGCAATTCACTCAAAAATGTTGGCAAACTGTTGCGAGTGATCCCCTGAAATGTTTTTCGGTGGAAACTGATGGGTTTTTATCATCGGAAACAGAATTAACCCTCGACTTCTGACGAACTTTTTTTGAAAAAATCCCAAAGCCGCGCGGTCACAATTTCTGCTCAAAATCTGACGTTCTGCAATTCACTCAAAAATGTTGGCAAACTGTTGCCAGTGATCCCCTGAAATGTTTTTCGGTGGAAACAGATGGGTTTTTATCATCGGAAACAGAATTAGCCCTTGACGTCTGAACACCTTTTTTTGAAAAAATCCCTAAGCCGCACGGTCACAATTTCTGCTAAAAATCTGACGTTCTGCAATTCACTCCAAAATGTTGGCAAACTGTTGCGAGTGATCCCCTGAAAGGTTTTTCAGTGGAAACAGATGGGTTTTTATCATCGGAAACAGAATTAGCCCTCGACGTCTGAACAACTTTTTTTGAAAAAATCCCTAAGCCGCGCGGTCACAATTTCTGCTCAAAATCTGACGTTCTGCAATTCACTCAAAAATGTTGGCAAACTGTTGCAATTGATCCCCTGAAAAGTTTTTCGGTGGAAACAGATGGGTTTTTATCATCGGAAACAGAATTAGCCCTCGACGTCTGAACAACTTTTTTTGAAAAAATCCCTACTCCTCGCGGACACAATTTCAGCAAATATCTGACGTTCTGCAATTCACTCAAATATGTTGGCAAACTGTTGCAAACGATCCCTGAAAGGTTTTTTGGTGGAAACTGATGGGTTTTTATTATCGGGAACAGAATTAGCCCTCGACGTCTGAACAACTTTTTGTGAAAAGATCCCTAAGCCGCGCGGTCACAATTTCTGCTAAAAATCTGACGTTCTGCAATTCACTCAAAAATGTTGGCAAACTGTTGCGAGTGATCCCCTGAAATCTTTTTCGGTGGAAACAGATGGGTTTTTATCATCGGAAACAGAATTAGCCCTCGACGTCTGAACAACTTTTTTTGAAAAAATCCCTAAGCCGCGCGGTCACAATTTCTGCTAAAACTCTGAAGTTCTGCAATTCACTCAAAGATGTTGGCAAACTGTTGCGAGTGATCCCCTGAAATGTTTTTTGGTGGAAACAGATGGGTTTTTATCATCGGAAACAGAATTAGCCCTCGACGTCTGAACAACTTTTTTTGAAAAAATCCCTAAGCTGCGCGGTCACAATTTCTGCTAAAAATCTGACGTTCTGCAATTCACTCAAAAATGTTGGCAAACTGTTGCAATTGATCCCCTGAAATGTTTTTTGGTGGAAACAGATGGGTTTTTATCTTCGGAAACAGAATTAGGCCTCGACGTCTGAACAACTTTTTTTGAAAAGATCCCTAAGCCACGCGGTCACAATTTCTGCTAAAAATCTGACGTTCTGCAATTCACTCCAAATTGTTGGCAAACTGTTGCGAATGATCCCCTGAAATCTTTTTCGGTGGAAACAGATGGGTTTTTATCATTGGAAACAGAATTAGCCCTCGACGTCTGAACAACTTTTTTTGAAAAAATCCCTAAGCCGCACGGTCACAATTTCTGCTCAAAATCTGACGTTCTGCAATTCACTCAAAAATGTTGGCAAACTGTTGTAAGTGATCCCCTGAAATGTTTTTCGGTGGAAACAGATGAGTTTTTATCATCGGAAACAGAATTAGCCCTCGACGTCTGAACAACTTTTTTTGAAAAAATCCCTAAGCCGCGCGGTCACAATTTCTGCTAAAAATCTGACGTTCTGCAATTCACTCAAAAATGTTGGCAAACTGTTGCGAGTGATCCCCTGAAATCTTTTTCGGTGGAAACAGATGGGTTTTTATCATCGGAAACAGAATTAGCCCTCGACGTCTGAACAACTTTTTTTGAAAAGATCCCTAAGCCACGCGGTCACAATTTCTGCTAAAAATCTGACGTTCTGCAATTCACTCAAAAATGTTGGCAAACTGTTTCGAGTGATCCCCTGAAATGTTTTTCGGTGGAAACAGATGGGTTTTTATCATCGGAAACAGAATTAGCCCTCGACGTCTGAACAACTTTTTTTGAAAAAATCCCTAATCCGCGCGGACACAATTTCAGCAAATATCTGACGTTCTGCAATTCACTCAAATATGTTGGCAAACTGTTGCAAACGATCCCTGAAAGGTTTTTCGGTGGAAACTGATGGGTTTTTATTATCGGGAACAGAATTAGCCCTCGACGTCTGAACAACTTTTTGTGAAAAGATCCCTAAGCCGCGCGGTCACAATTTCTGCTAAAAATCTGACGTTCTGCAATTCACTCAAAAATGTTGGCAAACTGTTGCGAGTGATCCCCTGAAATCTTTTTCGGTGGAAACAGATGGGTTTTTATCATCGGAAACAGAATTAGCCCTCGACGTCTGAACAACTTTTTTTGAAAAAATCCCTAAGCCGCGCGGTCACAATTTCTGCTAAAACTCTGACGTTCTGCAATTCACTCAAAGATGTTGGCAAACTGTTGCGAGTGATCCCCTGAAATGTTTTTTGGTGGAAACAGATGGGTTTTTATCATCGGAAACAGAATTAGCCCTCGACGTCTGAACAACTTTTTTTGAAAAAATCCCTAAGCTGCGCGGTCACAATTTCTGCTAAAAATCTGACGTTCTGCAATTCACTCAAAAATGTTGGCAAACTGTTGCAATTGATCCCCTGAAATGTTTTTTGGTGGAAACAGATGGGTTTTTATCTTCGGAAACAGAATTAGGCCTCGACGTCTGAACAACTTTTTTTGAAAAGATCCCTAAGCCACGCGGTCACAATTTCTGCTAAAAATCTGACGTTCTGCAATTCACTCCAAATTGTTGGCAAACTGTTGCGAATGATCCCCTGAAATCTTTTTCGGTGGAAACAGATGGGTTTTTATCATTGGAAACAGAATTAGCCCTCGACGTCTGAACAACTTTTTTTGAAAAAATCCCTAAGCCGCACGGTCACAATTTCTGCTCAAAATCTGACGTTCTGCAATTCACTCAAAAATGTTGGCAAACTGTTGTAAGTGATCCCCTGAAATGTTTTTCGGTGGAAACAGATGAGTTTTTATCATCGGAAACAGAATTAGCCCTCGACGTCTAAACAACATTTTTTGAAAAAATCCCTAAGTCGCGCGGTCACAATTTCTGCTAAAAATCTGACGTTCTGCAATTCACTCAAAAATGTTGGCAAACTGTTGCGAGTGATCCCCTGAAATGTTTTTCGGTGGAAACTGATGGGTTTTTATCATCGGAAACAGAATTAGCCCTTGACGTCTGAACAAAATTTTTTGAAAAAATCCCTAAGCCGCGCGGTCACAATTTCTGCTAAAAATCTGACGTTCTGCAATTCACTCCAAAATGTTGGCAAACTGTTGGGAGTGATCCCCTGAAATGTTTTTCGGTGGAAACAGATGGGTTTTTATCATCGGGAACAGAATTAGCCCTCGACGTCTGAACAACTTTTTTTGAAAAAATCCCTAAGCCGCGCGGTCACAATTTCTGCTCAAAATCTGACGTTCTGCAATTCACTCAAAAATGTTGGCAAACTGTTGCAAGTGATCCCCTGAAATGTTTTTCGGTGGAAACAGATGGGTTTTTATCATCGGAAACAGAATTAGCCCTCGACGTCTGAACAACTTTTTTTGAAAAAATCCCTAAGCCGCGCGGTCACAATTTCTGCTCAAAATCTGACGTTCTGCAATTCACTCCAAAATGTTGGCAAACTGTTGCAAGTGATCCCCTGAAATGTTTTTCGGTGGAAACAGATGGGTTTTTATCATCGGAAACAGAATTAGCCCTCGACGTCTGAACAACTTTTTTTGAAAAAATCCCTAAGCCGCGCGGTCACAATTTCTGCTCAAAATCTGACGTTCTGCAATTCACTCAAAAATGTTGGCAAACTGTTGCAAGTGAAACCCTGAAATGCTTTTCGGTGGAAACAGATGGGTTTTTATCATCGGAAACAGAATTAGCCCTCGACGTCTGAACAACTTTTTTTGAAAAAATCCCTAAGCCGCGCGGTCACAATTTCTGTTAAAAATCTGACGTTCTGCAATTCACTCAAAAATGTTGGCAAACTGTTGCGAGTGATCCCCTGAAATGTTTTTCGGTGGAAACTGATGGGTTTTTATCATCGGAAACAGAATTAGCCCTTGACGTCTGAACAAAATTTTTTGAAAAAATCCCTAAGCCGCGCGGTCACAATTTCTGCTAAAAATCTGACGTTCTGCAATTCACTCCAAAATGTTGGCAAACTGTTGTGAGTCATCCCCTGAAATGTTTTTCGGTGGAAACTGATGGGTTTTTATTATCGGGAACAGAATTAGCCCTCGACGTCTGAACAATTTTTTTTGAAAAAATCCCTAAGCCGCGCGGTCACAATTTCTGCTAAAAATCTGACGTTCTGCAATTCACTCAAAAATGTTGGCAAACTGTTGCGAGTGATCCCCTGAAATGTTTTTCGGTGGAAACTGATGGGTTTTTATCATCGGAAACAGAATTAACCCTCGACTTCTGACGAACTTTTTTTGAAAAAATCCCAAAGCCGCGCGGTCACAATTTCTGCTCAAAATCTGACGTTCTGCAATTCACTCAAAAATGTTGGCAAACTGTTGCCAGTGATCCCCTGAAATGTTTTTCGGTGGAAACAGATGGGTTTTTATCATCGGAAACAGAATTAGCCCTCGACGTCTGAACACCTTTTTTTGAAAAAATCCCTAAGCCGCACGGTCACAATTTCTGCTAAAAATCTGACGTTCTGCAATTCACTCCAAAATGTTGGCAAACTGTTGCGAGTGATCCCCTGAAAGATTTTTCAGTGGAAACAGATGGGTTTTTATCATCGGAAACAGAATTAGCCCTCGACGTCTGAACAACTTTTTTTGAAAAAATCCCTAAGCCGCGCGGTCACAATTTCTGCTCAAAATCTGACGTTCTGCAATTCACTCAAAAATGTTGGCAAACTGTTGCAATTGATCCCCTGAAAAGTTTTTCGGTGGAAACAGATGGGTTTTTATCATCGGAAACAGAATTAGCCCTCGACGTCTGAACAACTTTTTTTGAAAAAATCCCTACTCCGCGCGGACACAATTTCAGCAAATATCTGACGTTCTGCAATTCACTCAAATATGTTGGCAAACTGTTGCAAACGATCCCTGAAAGGTTTTTTGGTGGAAACTGATGGGTTTTTATTATCGGGAACAGAATTAGCCCTCGACGTCTGAACAACTTTTTGTGAAAAGATCCCTAAGCCGCGCGGTCACAATTTCTGCTAAAAATCTGACGTTCTGCAATTCACTCAAAAATGTTGGCAAACTGTTGCGAGTGATCCCCTGAAATCTTTTTCGGTGGAAACAGATGGGTTTTTATCATCGGAAACAGAATTAGCCCTCGACGTCTGAACAACTTTTTTTGAAAAAATCCCTAAGCCGCGCGGTCACAATTTCTGCTAAAACTCTGACGTTCTGCAATTCACTAAAAGATGTTGGCAAACTGTTGCGAGTGATCCCCTGAAATGTTTTTTGGTGGAAACAGATGGGTTTTTATCATCGGAAACAGAATTAGCCCTCGACGTCTGAACAACTTTTTTTGAAAAAATCCCTAAGCTGCGCGGTCACAATTTCTGCTAAAAATCTGACATTCTGCAATTCACTCAAAAATGTTGGCAAACTGTTGCAATTGGTCCCCTGAAATGTTTTTTGGTGGAAACAGATGGGTTTTTATCTTCGGAAACAGAATTAGGCCTCGACGTCTGAACAACTTTTTTTGAAAAGATCCCTAAGCCACGCGGTCACAATTTCTGCTAAAAATCTGACGTTCTGCAATTCACTCAAAAATGTTGGCGAACCGTTGCGAGTGATCCCCTGAAATGTTTTTCGGTGGAAACAGATGAGTTTTTATCATCGGAAACAGAATTAGCCCTCGACGTCTGAACAACTTTTTTTGAAAAAATCCCTAAGCCGCGCGGTCACAATTTCTGCTCAAAATCTGACGTTCTGCAATTCACTCCAAAATGTTGGCAAACTGTTGCGAGTGATCCCCTGAAATGTTTTTCGGTGGAAACAGATGGGTTTTTATCATCGGAAACAGAATTAGCCCTCGACGTCTGAACAACTTTTTTTGAAAAAATCCCTAAGCCGCGCGGTCACAATTTCTGTTAAAAATCTGACGTTCTGCAATTCACTCAAAAATGTTGGCAAACTGTTGCGAGTGATCCCCTGAAATGTTTTTCGGTGGAAACTGATGGGTTTTTATCATCGGGAACAGAATTAGCCCTCGACGTCTGAACAATTTTTTTTGAAAAAATCCCTAAGCCGCGCGGTCACAATTTCTGCTAAAAATCTGACGTTCTGCAATTCACTCAAAAATGTTGGCAAACTGTTGCGAGTGATCCCCTGAAATGTTTTTCGGTGGAAACTGATGGGTTTTTATCATCGGAAACAGAATTAACCCTCGACTTCTGACGAACTTTTTTTGAAAAAATCCCAAAGCCGCGCGGTCACAATTTCTGCTCAAAATCTGACGTTCTGCAATTCACTCAAAAATGTTGGCAAACTGTTGCCAGTGATCCCCTGAAATGTTTTTCGGTGGAAACTGATGGGTTTTTATCATCGGAAACAGAATTAGCCCTCGACGTCTGAACAACTTTTTTTGAAAAAATCACTAAGCCGCACGGTCACAATTTCTGCTAAAAATCTGACGTTCTGCAATTCACTCCAAAATGTTGGCAAACTGTTGCGAGTGATCCCCTGAAAGGTTTTTCAGTGGAAACAGATGGGTTTTTATCATCGGAAACAGAATTAGCCCTCGACGTCTGAACAACTTTTTTTGAAAAAATCCCTAAGCCGCGCGGTCACAATTTCTGCTCAAAATCTGACGTTCTGCAATTCACTCAAAAATGTTGGCAAACTGTTGCAATTGATCCCCTGAAAAGTTTTTCGGTGGAAACAGATGGGTTTTTATCATCGGAAACAGAATTAGCCCTCGACGTCTGAACAACTTTTTTTGAAAAAATCCCTAAGCCGCGCGGTCACAATTTCTGCTAAAAATCTGACGTTCTGTAATTCACTCAAAAATGTTGGCAAACTGTTTCGAGTGATCCCCTGAAATGTTTTTCGGTGGAAACAGATGGGTTTTTATCATCGGAAACAGAATTAGCCCTCGACGTCTGAACAACTTTTTTTTGAAAAAATCCCTAATCCGCGCGGACACAATTTCAGCAAATATCTGACGTTCTGCAATTCACTCAAATATGTTGGCAAACTGTTGCAAACGATCCCTGAAATGTTTTTCGGTGGAAACTGATGGGTTTTTATTATCGGGAACAGAATTAGCCCTCGACGTCTGAACAACTTTTTTTGAAAAGATCCCTAAGCCACGCGGTCACAATTTCTGCTAAAAATCTGACGTTCTGCAATTCACTCCAAATTGTTGGCAAACTGTTGCGAATGATCCCCTGAAATCTTTTTCGGTGGAAACAGATGGGTTTTTATCATCGGAAACAGAATTAGCCCTCGACGTCTGAACAACTTTTTTTGAAAAAATCCCTAAGCCGCACGGTCACAATTTCTGCTCAAAATCTGACGTTCTGCAATTCACTCAAAAATGTTGGCAAACTGTTGTAAGTGATCCCCTGAAATGTTTTTCGGTGGAAACAGATGAGTTTTTATCATCGGAAACAGAATTAGCCCTCGACGTCTGAACAACATTTTTTGAAAAAATCCCTAAGCCGCGCGGTCACAATTTCTGCTAAAAATCTGACGTTCTGCAATTCACTCAAAAATATTGGCAAACTGTTGCGAGTGATCCCCTGAAATGTTTTTCGGTGGAAACTGATGGGTTTTTATCATCGGAAACAGAATTAGCCCTTGACGTCTGAACAAAATTTTTTGAAAAAATCCCTAAGCCGCGCGGTCACAATTTCTGCTAAAAATCGGACGTTCTGCAATTCACTCCAAAATGTTGGCAAACTGTTGTGAGTCATCCCCTGAAATGTTTTTCGGTGGAAACTGATGGGTTTTTATTATCGGGAACAGAATTAGCCCTCGACGTCTGAACAATTTTTTTTGAAAAAATCCCTAAGCCGCGCGGTCACAATTTCTGCTAAAAATCTGACGTTCTGCAACTCACTCAAAAATGTTGGCAAACTGTTGCGAGTGATCCCCTGAAATGTTTTTCGGTGGAAACTGATGGGTTTTTATCATCGGAAACAGAATTAACCCTCGACTTCTGACGAACTTTTTTTGAAAAAATCCCAAAGCCGCGCGGTCACAATTTCTGCTCAAAATCTGACGTTCTGCAATTCACTCAAAAATGTTGGCAAACTGTTGCCAGTGATCCCCTGAAATGTTTTTCGGTGGAAACAGATGGGTTTTTATCATCGGAAACAGAATTAGCCCTCGACGTCTGAACAACTTTTTTTGAAAAAATCCCTAAGCCGCGCGGTCACAATTTCTGCTCAAAATCTGACGTTCTGCAATTCACTCAAAAATGTTGGCAAACTGTTGCAATTGATCCCCTGAAAAGTTTTTCGGTGGAAACAGATGGGTTTTTATCATCGGAAACAGAATTAGCCCTCGACGTCTGAACAACTTTTTTTGAAAAAATCCCTAAGCCGCGCGGTCACAATTTCTGCTAAAAATCTGACGTTCTGTAATTCACTCAAAAATGTTGGCAAACTGTTTCGAGTGATCCCCTGAAATGTTTTTCGGTGGAAACAGATGGGTTTTTATCATCGGAAACAGAATTAGCCCTCGACGTCTGAACAACTTTTTTTGAAAAAATCCCTAATCCGCGCGGACACAATTTCAGCAAATATCTGACGTTCTGCAATTCACTCAAATATGTTGGCAAACTGTTGCAAACGATCCCTGAAAGGTTTTTCGGTGGAAACTGATGGGTTTTTATTATCGGGAACAGAATTAGCCCTCGACGTCTGAACAACTTTTTGTGAAAAGATCCCTAAGCCGCGCGGTCACAATTTCTGCTAAAAATCTGACGTTCTGCAATTCACTCAAAAATGTTGGCAAACTGTTGCGAGTGATCCCCTGAAATCTTTTTCGGTGGAAACAGATGGGTTTTTATCATCGGAAACAGAATTAGCCCTCGACGTCTGAACAACTTTTTTTGAAAAAATCCCTAAGCCGCGCGGTCACAATTTCTGCTAAAACTCTGACGTTCTGCAATTCACTCAAAGATGTTGGCAAACTGTTGCGAGTGATCCCCTGAAATGTTTTTTGGTGGAAACAGATGGGTTTTTATCATCGGAAACAGAATTAGCCCTCGACGTCTGAACAACTTTTTTTGAAAAAATCCCTAAGCTGCGCGGTCACAATTTCTGCTAAAAATCTGACGTTCTGCAATTCACTCAAAAATGTTGGCAAACTGTTGCAATTGATCCCCTGAAATGTTTTTTGGTGGAAACAGATGGGTTTTTATCTTCGGAAACAGAATTAGGCCTCGACGTCTGAACAACTTTTTTTGAAAAGATCCCTAAGCCACGCGGTCACAATTTCTGCTAAAAATCTGACGTTCTGCAATTCACTCCAAATTGTTGGCAAACTGTTGCGAATGATCCCCTGAAATCTTTTTCGGTGGAAACAGATGGGTTTTTATCATCGGAAACAGAATTAGCCCTCGACGTCTGAACAACTTTTTTTGAAAAAATCCCTAAGCCGCACGGTCACAATTTCTGCTCAAAATCTGACGTTCTGCAATTCACTCAAAAATGTTGGCAAACTGTTGCGAGTGATCCCCTGAAATGTTTTTCGGTGGAAACTGATGGGTTTTTATCATCGGAAACAGAATTAGCCCTTGACGTCTGAACAAAATTTTTTGAAAAAATCCCTAAGCCGCGCGGTCACAATTTCTGCTAAAAATCTGACGTTCTGCAATTCACTCCAAAATGTTGGCAAACTGTTGGGAGTGATCCCCTGAAATGTTTTTCGGTGGAAACAGATGGGTTTTTATCATCGGGAACAGAATTAGCCCTCGACGTCTGAACAACTTTTTTTGAAAAAATCCCTAAGCCGCGCGGTCACAATTTCTGCTCAAAATCTGACGTTCTGCAATTCACTCAAAAATGTTGGCAAACTGTTGTAAGTGATCCCCTGAAATGTTTTTCGGTGGAAACAGATGAGTTTTTATCATCGGAAACAGAATTAGCCCTCGACGTCTGAACAACTCTTTTTGAAAAAATCCCTAAGCCGCGCAGTCACAATTTCTGCTCAAAATCTGACGTTCTGCAATTCACTCAAAAATGTTGGCAAACTGTTGCAAGTGATCCCCTGAAATGTTTTTCGGTGGAAACAGATGGGTTTTTATCATCGGAAACAGAATTAGCCCTCGACGTCTGAACAACTTTTTTTGAAAAAATCCCTAAGCCGCGCGGTCACAATTTCTGCTAAAAATCTGACGTTCTGCAATTCACTCCAAAATGTTGGCAAACTGTTGCAAGTGATCCCCTGAAATGTTTTTCGGTGGAAACAGATGGGTTTTTATCATCGGAAACAGAATTAGCCCTCGACGTCTGAACAACTTTTTTTGAAAAAATCCCTAAGCCGCGCGGTCACAATTTCTGTTAAAAATCTGACGTTCTGCAATTCACTCAAAAATGTTGGCAAACTGTTTCGAGTGATCCCCTGAAATGTTTTTCGGTGGAAACTGATGGGTTTTTATCATCGGAAACAGAATTAGCCCTTGACGTCTGAACAAATTTTTTTGAAAAAATCCCTAAGCCGCGCGGTCACAATTTCTGCTAAAAATCTGACGTTCTGCAATTCACTCTGAAATGTTGGCAAACTGTTGCGAGTGATCTCCTGAAAGGTTTTTCGGTGGAAACAGATGGGTTTTTATCATCGGAAACAGAATTAGCCCTCGACGTCTGAACAACTTTTTTTGAAAAAATCCCTAAGCCGCACGGTCACAATTTCTGTTAAAAATCTGACGTTCTGCAATTCACTCAAAAATGTTGGCAAACTGTTGCGAGTGATCCCCTGAAATGTTTTTCGGTGGAAACTGATGGGTTTTTATCATCGGAAACAGAATTAGCCCTTGACGTCTGAACAAATTTTTTTGAAAAAATCCCTAAGCCGCGCGGTCACAATTTCTGCTAAAAATCTGACGTTCTGCAATTCACTCAAAAATGATGGCAAACTGTTGGGAGTGATCCCCTGAAATGTTTTTCAGTGGAAACAGATGGGTTTTTATCATCGGAAACAGAATTAGCCCTCGACGTCTGAACAACTTTTTTTGAAAAAATCCCTAAGCCGCGCGGTCACAATTTCTGCTAAAAATCTGACGTTCTGCAATTCACTCCAAAATGTTGGCAAACTGTTGCGAGTGATCCCCTGAAAGGTTTTTCAGTGGAAACAGATGGGTTTTTATCATCGGAAACAGAATTAGCCCTCGACGTCTGAACAACTTTTTTTGAAAAAATCCCTAAGCCGCGCGGTCACAATTTCTGCTCAAAATCTGACGTTCTGCAATTCACTCAAAAATGTTGGCAAACTGTTGAAAGTGAAACCCTGAAATGCTTTTCGGTGGAAACAGATGGGTTTTTATCATCGGAAACAGAATTAGCCCTCGACATCTGAACAACTTTTTTTGAAAAAATCCCTAAGCCGCGAGGTCACAATTTCTGTTAAAAATCTGACGTTCTGCAATTCACTCAAAAATGTTGGCAAACTGTTGCGAGTGATCCCCTGAAATGTTTTTCGGTGGAAACTGATGGGTTTTTATCATCGGAAACAGAATTAGCCCTTGACGTCTGAACAAAATTTTTTGAAAAAATCCCTAAGCCGCGCGGTCACAATTTCTGCTAAAAATCTGACGTTCTGCAATTCACTCAAAAATGTTGGCAAACTGTTGCGAGTGATCCCCTGAAATGTTTTTCGGTGGAAACTGATGGGTTTTTATCATCGGGAACAGAATTAGCCCTCGACGTCTGAACAATTTTTTTTGAAAAAATCCCTAAGCCGCGCGGTCACAATTTCTGCTAAAAATCTGACGTTCTGCAATTCACTCAAAAATGTTGGCAAACTGTTGCGAGTGATCCCCTGAAATGTTTTTCGGTGGAAACTGATGGGTTTTTATCATCGGAAACAGAATTAACCCTCGACTTCTGACGAACTTTTTTTGAAAAAATCCCAAAGCCGCGCGGTCACAATTTCTGCTCAAAATCTGACGTTCTGCAATTCACTCAAAAATGTTGGCAAACTGTTGCCAGTGATCCCCTGAAATGTTTTTCGGTGGAAACAGATGGGTTTTTATCATCGGAAACAGAATTAGCCCTCGACGTCTGAACAACTTTTTTTGAAAAAATCCCTAAGCCGCACGGTCACAATTTCTGCTAAAAATCTGACGTTCTGCAATTCACTCCAAAATGTTGGCAAACTGTTGCGAGTGATCCCCTGAAAGGTTTTTCAGTGGAAACAGATGGTTTTTTATCATCGGAAACAGAATTAGCCCTCGACGTCTGAACAACTTTTTTTGAAAAAATCCCTAAGCCGCGCGGTCACAATTTCTGCTAAAAATCTGACGTTCTGTAATTCACTCAAAAATGTTGGCAAACTGTTTCGAGTGATCCCCTGAAATGTTTTTCGGTGGAAACAGATGGGTTTTTATCATCGGAAACAGAATTAGCCCTCGACGTCTGAACAACTTTTTTTGAAAAAATCCCTAATCCGCGCGGACACAATTTCAGCAAATATCTGACGTTCTGCAATTCACTCAAATATGTTGGCAAACTGTTGCAAACGATCCCTGAAAGGTTTTTCGGTGGAAACTGATGGGTTTTTATTATCGGGAACAGAATTAGCCCTGGACGTCTGAACAACTTTTTTTGAAAAGATCCCTAAGCCACGCGGTCACAATTTCTGCTAAAAATCTGACGTTCTGCAATTCACTCCAAATTGTTGGCAAACTGTTGCGAATGATCCCCTGAAATCTTTTTCGGTGGAAACAGATGGGTTTTTATCATCGGAAACAGAATTAGCCCTCGACGTCTGAACAACTTTTTTTGAAAAAATCCCTAAGCCGCACGGTCACAATTTCTCCTCAAAATCTGACGTTCTGCAATTCACTCAAAAATGTTGGCAAACTGTTGTAAGTGATCCCCTGAAATGTTTTTCGGTGGAAACAGATGAGTTTTTATCATCGGAAACAGAATTAGCCCTCGACGTCTGAACAACATTTTTTGAAAAAATCCCTAAGCCGCGCGGTCACAATTTCTGCTAAAAATCTGACGTTCTGCAATTCACTCAAAAATATTGGCAAACTGTTGCGAGTGATCCCCTGAAATGTTTTTCGGTGGAAACTGATGGGTTTTTATCATCGGAAACAGAATTAGCCCTTGACGTCTGAACAAAATTTTTTGAAAAAATCCCTAAGCCGCGCGGTCACAATTTCTGCTAAAAATCGGACGTTCTGCAATTCACTCCAAAATGTTGGCAAACTGTTGTGAGTCATCCCCTGAAATGTTTTTCGGTGGAAACTGATGGGTTTTTATTATCGGGAACAGAATTAGCCCTCGACGTCTGAACAATTTTTTTTGAAAAAATCCCTAAGCCGCGCGGTCACAATTTCTGCTAAATATCTGACGTTCTGCAATTCACTCAAAAATGTTGGCAAACTGTTGCGAGTGATCCCCTGAAATGTTTTTCGGTGGAAACTGATGGGTTTTTATCATCGGAAACAGAATTAACCCTCGACTTCTGACGAACTTTTTTTGAAAAAATCCCAACGCCGCGCGGTCACAATTTCTGCTCAAAATCTGACGTTCTGCAATTCACTCAAAAATGTTGGCAAACTGTTGCCAGTGATCCCCTGAAATGTTTTTCGGTGGAAACAGATGGGTTTTTATCATCGGAAACAGAATTAGCCCTCGACGTCTGAACAACTTTTTTTGAAAAAATCCCTAAGCCGCGCGGTCACAATTTCTGCTCAAAATCTGACGTTCTGCAATTCACTCAAAAATGTTGGCAAACTGTTGCAATTGATCCCCTGAAAAGTTTTTCGGTGGAAACACATGGGTTTTTATCATCGGAAACAGAATTAGCCCTCGACGTCTGAACAACTTTTTTTGAAAAAATCCCTAAGCCGCGCGGTCACAATTTCTGTTAAAAATCTGACGTTCTGTAATTCACTCAAAAATGTTGGCAAACTGTTTCGAGTGATCCCCTGAAATGTTTTTCGGTGGAAACAGATGGGTTTTTATCATCGGAAACAGAATTAGCCCTCGACGTCTGAACAACTTTTTTTGAAAAAATCCCTAATCCGCGCGGACACAATTTCAGCAAATATCTGACGTTCTGCAATTCACTCAAATATGTTGGCAAACTGTTGCAAACGATCCCTGAAAGGTTTTTCGGTGGAAACTGATGGGTTTTTATTTTCGGGAACAGAATTAGCCCTCGACGTCTGAACAACTTTTTGTGAAAAGATCCCTAAGCCGCGCGGTCACAATTTCTGCTAAAAATCTGACGTTCTGCAATTCACTCAAAAATGTTGGCAAACTGTTGCGAGTGATCCCCTGAAATCTTTTTCGGTGGAAACAGATGGGTTTTTATCATCGGAAACAGAATTAGCCCTCGACGTCTGAACAACTTTTTTTGAAAAAATCCCTAAGCCGCGCGGTCACAATTTCTGCTAAAACTCTGACGTTCTGCAATTCACTCAAAGATGTTGGCAAACTGTTGCGAGTGATCCCCTGAAATGTTTTTTGGTGGAAACAGATGGGTTTTTATCATCGGAAACAGAATTAGCCCTCGACGTCTGAACAACTTTTTTTGAAAAAATCCCTAAGCTGCGCGGTCACAATTTCTGCTAAAAATCTGACGTTCTGCAATTCACTCAAAAATGTTGGCAAACTGTTGCAATTGATCCCCTGAAATGTTTTTTGGTGAAAACAGATGGGTTTTTATCTTCGGAAACAGAATTAGGCCTCGACGTCTGAACAACTTTTTTTGAAAAGATCCCTAAGCCACGCGGTCACAATTTCTGCTAAAAATCTGACGTTCTGCAATTCACTCCAAATTGTTGGCAAACTGTTGCGAATGATCCCCTGAAATCTTTTTCGGTGGAAACAGATGGGTTTTTATCATCGGAAACAGAATTAGCCCTCGACGTCTGAACAACTTTTTTTGAAAAAATCCCTAAGCCGCACGGTCACAATTTCTGCTCAAAATCTGACGTTCTGCAATTCACTCAAAAATGTTGGCAAACTGTTGTAAGTGATCCCCTGAAATGTTTTTCGGTGGAAACAGATGAGTTTTTATCATCGGAAACAGAATTAGCCCTCGACGTCTGAACAACATTTTTTGAAAAAATCCCTAAGCCGCGCGGTCACAATTTCTGCTAAAAATCTGACGTTCTGCAATTCACTCAAAAATGTTGGCAAACTATTGCAAGTGATCCCCTGAAATGTTTTTCGGTGGAAACAGATGGGTTTATATCATCGGAAACAGAATTAGCCCTCGACGTCTGAACAACTTTTTTTGAAAAAATCCCTAGGCCGCGCGGTCACAATTTCTGTTAAAAATCTGACGTTCTGCAATTCACTCAAAAATGTTGGCAAACTGTTGCGAGTGATCCCCTGAAATGTTTTTCGGTGGAAACTGATGGGTTTTTATCATCGGAAACAGAATTAGCCCTCGACGTCTGAACAACTTTTTTTGAAAAAATCCCTAAGCCGCGCGGTCACAATTTCTGCTAAAAATCTGACGTTCTGCAATTCACTCTGAAATGTTGGCAAACTGTTGCGAGTGATCTCCTGAAAGGTTTTTCAGTGGAAACAGATGGGTTTTTATCATCGGAAACAGAATTAGCCCTCGACGTCTGAACAACTTTTTTTGAAAAAATCCCTAAGCCGCGCGGTCACAATTTCTGCTAAAAATCTGACGTTCTGCAATTCAATCAAAAATGTTGGCAAACTGTTGCAAGTGATCCCCTGAAATGTTTTTCGGTGGAAACAGATGGGTTTTTATCATCGGAAACAGAATTAGCCCTCGACGTCTGAACAACTTTTTTTGAAAAAATCCCTAAGCCGCGCGGTCACAATTTCTGCTAAAAATCTGACGTTCTGCAATTCACTCAAAAATGTTGGCAAACTGTTGCGAGTGATCCCCTGAAATGTTTTTCAGTGGAAACAGATGGGTTTTTATCTTCGGAAACAGAATTAGGCCTCGACGTCTGAACAACTTTTTTTGAAAAGATCCCTAAGCCACGCGGTCACAATTTCTCCTAAAAATCTGACGTTCTGCAATTCACTCCAAATTGTTGGCAAACTGTTGCGAATGATCGCCTGAAATCTTTTTCGGTGGAAACAGATGGGTTTTTATCATCGGAAACAGAATTAGCCCTCGACGTCTGAACAACTTTTTTTGAAAAAATCCCTAAGCCGCACGGTCACAATTTCTGCTCAAAATCTGACGTTCTGCAATTCACTCAAAAATGTTGGCAAACTGTTGTAAGTGATCCCCTGAAATGTTTTTCAGTGGAAACAGATGAGTTTTTATCATCGGAAACAGAATTAGCCCTCGACGTCTGAACAACATTTTGTGAAAAAATCCCTAAGCCGCGTGGTCACAATTTCTGCTAAAAATCTGACGTTCTGCAATTCACTCAAAAATGTTGGCAAACTGTTGCAAGTGATCCCCTGAAATGTTTTTCGGTGGAAACAGATGGGTTTATATCATCGGAAACAGAATTAGCCCTCGACGTCTGAACAACTTTTTTTGAAAAAATCCCTAGGCCGCGCGGTCACAATTTCTGTTAAAAATCTGACGTTCTGCAATTCACTCAAAAATGTTGGCAAACTGTTGCGAGTGATCCCCTGAAATGTTTTTCGGTGGAAACTGATGGGTTTTTATCATCGGAAACAGAATTAGCCCTTGACGTCTGAACAAAATTTTTTGAAAAAATCCCTAAGCCGCACGGTCACAATTTCTGCTAAAAATCTGACGTTCTGCAATTCACTCAAAAATGATGGCAAACTGTTGCAAGTGATCCCCTGAAATGTTTTTCAGTGGAAACAGATGGGTTTTTATCATCGGAAACAGAATTAGCCCTCGACGTCTGAACAACTTTTTTTCAAAAAATCCCTAAGCCGCGCGGTCACAATTTCTGCTAAAAATCTGACGTTCTGCAATTCACTCTGAAATGTTGGCAAACTGTTGCGAGTGATCTCCTGAAAGGTTTTTCAGTGGAAACAGATCGGTTTTTATCATCGGAAACAGAATTAGCCCTCGACGTCTGAACAACTTTTTTTGAAAAAATCCCTAAGCCGCGCGGTCACAATTTCTGCTAAAAATCTGACGTTCTGCAATTCACTCTAAAATGTTGGCAAACTGTTTCAAACGATCCCTGAAAGGTTTTTCGGTTGAAAATGATGGGTTTTTATTATCGGGAACAGAATTAGCCCTCGACGTCTGAACAACTTTTTTTGAAAAGATCCCTAAGCCACGCGGTCACAATTTCTGCTAAAAATCTGACGTTCTGCAATTCACTCCAAATTGTTGGCAAACTGTTGCGAATGATCCCCTGAAATCTTTTTCGGTGGAAACAGATGGATTTTTATCATCGGAAACAGAATTAGCCCTCGACGTCTGAACAACTTTTTTTGAAAAAATCCCTAAGCCGCACGGTTACAATTTCTGCTCAAAATCTGACGTTCTGCAATTCACTCAAAAATGTTGGCAAACTGTTGTAAGTGATCCCCTGAAATGTTTTTCGGTGGAAACAGATGAGTTTTTATCATCGGAAACAGAATTAGCCCTCGACGTCTGAACAACATTTTTTGAAAAAATCCCTAAGCTAAAAATCTGACGTTCTGCAATTCACTCAAAAATGTTGGCAAACTGTTGCAAGTGATCCCCTGAAATGTTTTTCGGTGGAAACAGATGGGTTTATATCATCGGAAACAGAATTAGCCCTCGACGTCTGAACAACTTTTTTTGAAAAAATCCCTAGGCCGCGCGGTCACAATTTCTGCTAAAAATCTGACGTTCTGCAATTCACTCAAAAATGATGGCAAACTGTTGGGAGTGATCCCCTGAAATGTTTTTCAGTGGAAACAGATGGGTTTTTATCATCGGAAACAGAATTAGCCCTCGACGTCTGAACAATTTTTTTTGAAAAAATCCCTAAGCCGCGCGGTCACAATTTCTGCTAAAAATTTGACGTTCTGCAATTCACTCTGAAATGTTGGCAAACTGTTGCGAGTGATCTCCTGAAAGGTTTTTCAGTGGAAACAGATGTGTTTTTATCATCGGAAACAGAATTAGCCCTTGACGTCTGAACAAATTTTTTTGAAAAAATCCCTAAGCCGCGCGGTCACAATTTCTGCTAAAAATCTGACGTTCTGCAATTCACTCTGAAATGTTGGCAAACTGTTGCGAGTGATCTCCTGAAAGGTTTTTCAGTGGAAACAGATGGGTTTTTATCATCGGAAACAGAATTAGCCCTCGACGTCTGAACAACTTTTTTTGAAAAAATCCCTAAGCCGCGCGGTCACAATTTCTGCTAAAAATCTGACGTTCTGCAATTCACTCTAAAATGTTGGCAAACTGTTTCAAACGATCCCTGAAAGGTTTTTCGGTGGAAACTGATGGGTTTTTATTATCGGGAACAGAATTAGCCCTCGACGTCTGAACAACTTTTTGTGAAAAGATCCCTAAGCCGCGCGGTCACAATTTCTGCTAAAAATCTGTCGTTCTGCAATTAATTCAAAAATGTTGGCAAACTGTTGCAAGTGATCCCCTGAAATGTTTTTCGGTGGAAACAGATGGGTTTTTAGCATCGGAAACAGAATTAGCCCTTGACGTCTGAACAACTTTTTTTGAAAAAATCCCTAAGCCGCGCGGTCACAATTTCAGCAAAAATCTGACGTTCTGCAATTCATTCAAAAATGTTGCCAAACTGTTGCAAGTGATCCCCTGAAATGTTTTTCAGTGGAAACAGATGGGTTTTTATCATCGGAAACAGAATTAGCCCTCGACGTCTGAACAACTTTTTTTGAAAAAATCCCTAAGCCGCGCGGTCACAATTTCTCCTCAAAATCTGACGTTCTGCAATTCACTCAAAAATGTTGGCAAGCTGTTGCAAGTGATCCCCTGAAAGGTTTTTCGGTGGAAACAGATGGGTTTTTAGCATTGGAAACAGAATTAGCCCTTGACGTCTGAACAACCTTTTTTGAAAAAATCCCTAAGCCGCGCGGTCACAATTTCTGCTCAAAATCTGACGTTCTGCAATTCACTCAAAAATGTTGGCAAACTGTTGCAAGTGATCCCCTGAAATGTTTTTCGGTGGAAACAGATGGGTTTTTAGCATTGGAAACAGAATTAGCCCTTGACTTCTGAACAACTTTTTTTGAAAAAATCCCTAAGCCGCGCGGTCACAATTTCTGCTAAAAATCTGACGTTCTGCAATTCACTCAAAAATGTTGGCAAACTGTTGCAAGTGATCACCTGAAATGTTTTTTCGGTGGAAACAGATGGGTTTCTAGCATTGGAAACAGAATTAACCCTTGACGTCTGAACAACCTTTTTTGAAAAAATCCCTAAGCCGCGCGGTCACAATTTCTGCTCAAAATCTGACGTTCTGCAATTCACTCAAAAATGTTGGCAAGCTGTTGCAAGTGATCCCCTGAAATGTTTTTCGGTGGAAACAGATGGGTTTTTAGCATTGGAAACAGAATTAGCCCTTGACGTCTGAACAACCTTTTTTGAAAAAATCCCTAAGCCGCGCGGTCACAATTTCTGCTCAAAATCTGACGTTCTGCAATTCACTCAAAAATGTTGGCAAACTGTTGCAAGTGATTCCCTGAAATGTTTTTCGGTGGAAACAGATGGGTTTTTATCATCGGAAACAGAATTTGCCCTCGACGTCTGAACAACTTTTTTTGAAAAAATCCCTAAGCCGCGCGGTCACAATTTCAGCAAAAATCTGACGTTCTGCAATTCACTCAAAAATGTTGGGAAGCTGTTGCAAGTGATCCCCTGAAATGTTTTTCGGTGGAAACAGATGGGTTTTTAGCATCGGAAACAGAATTAGCCCTTGACGTCTGAACAACTTTTTTTGAAAAAATCCCTAAGCCGCGCGGTCACAATTTCTGCTCAAAATCTGACGTTCTGCAATTCACTCAAATATGTTGGCAAACTGTTGCAAGTGATCCCCTGAAATGTTTTTTGGTGGAAACAGATGGGTTTTTAGCATCGGAAAACAGAATTAGCCCTTGACGTCTGAACAACTTTTTTTGAAAAAATCCCTAAGCCGCGCGGTCACAATTTCTGCTCAAAATCTGACTTTCTGCAATTCACTCAAAAATGTTGGCAAACTGTTGCAAGTGATCCCCTGAAATGTTTTACGGTGGAAACAGATGGGTTTTTATCATCGGAAACAGAATTAGCCCTCGCCGTCTGAACAACTTTTTTGAAAAAATCCCTAAGCCGCGCGGTCACAATTTCTGCTAAAAATCTGACGTTCTGCAATTCACTCAAATATGTTGGCAAACTGTTGCAAGTGATCCCCTGAAATGTTTTTCGGTGGAAACAGATTGGTTTTTATCATCCGAAACAGAATTAGCCCTCGACGTCTGAACAACTTTTTTTGAAAAAATCCCTAAGCCGCGCGGTCACAATTTCTGCTCAAAATATGACGTTCTGCAATTCACTCAAAAATGTTGGCAAACTGTTGCAAGTGATCCCCTGAAATGTTTTTCGGTGGAAACAGATTGTTTTTTAACATCGGAAACAGAATTAATACTCGACGTATGAACAACTTTTTTTGAAAAAATCCCTAAGCCGCGCGGTCACAATTTCTGCTCAAAATCTGACTTTCTGCAATTCACTCAAAAATGTTGGCAAACTGTTGCAAGTGATCCCCTGAAATGTTTTTTGGTGGAAACAGATGGGTTTTTATCATCGGAAACAGAATTAGCCCTTGACGTCTGAACAACTTTTTTTGAAAAAATCCCTAAGCCGCGCGGTCACAATTTCTGCTCAAAATCTGACGTTCTGCAATTCACTCAAAAATGTTGGCAAACTGTTGCAAGTGATCCCCTGAAATGTTTTTCGGTGGAAAAGGATGGGTTTTTAGCATTGGAAACAGAATTAGCCCTTGACTTCTGAACAACTTTTTTTGAAAAAATCCCTAAGCCGCGCGGTCACAATTTCTGCTAAAAATCTGACGTTCTGCAATTCACTCAAAAATGTTGGCAAACTGTTGCAAGTGATCACCTGAAATGTTTTTTCGGTGGAAACAGATGGGTTTTTAGCATTGGGAACAGAATTAGCCCTTGACGTCTGAACAACCTTTTTTGAAAAAATCCCTAAGCCGCGCGGTCACAATTTCTGCTAAAAATCTGACGTTCTGCAATTCACTCAAAAATGTTGGCAAGCTGTTGCAAGTGATCCCCTGAAATGTTTTTCGGTGGAAACAGATGGGTTTTTAGCATTGGAAACAGATTTAGCCCTTGACGTCTGAACAACCTTTTTTGAAAAAATCCCTAAGCCGCGCGGTCACAATTTCTGCTCAAAATCTGACGTTCTGCAATTCACTAAAAAATGTTGGCAAACTGTTTTAAGTGATTCCCTGAAATGTTTTTCGGTGGAAACAGATGGGTTTTTATCATCGGAAACAGAATTTGCCCTCGACGTCTGAACAACTTTTTTTGAAAAAATCCCTAAGCCGCGCGGTCACAATTTCAGCAAAAATCTGACGTTCTGCAATTCACTCAAAAATGTTGGCAAGCTGTTGCAAGTGATCCCCTGAAATGTTTTTCGGTGGAAACAGATGGGTTTTTAGCATCGGAAACAGAATTAGCCCTCGACGTCTGAACAACTTTTTTTGAAAAAATCCCTAAGCCGCACGGTCACAATTTCTGCTAAAAATCTGACGTTCTGCAATTCACTCAAAAATGTTGGCAAACTGTTGCAAGTGATCAACTGAAATGTTTTTCGGTGGAAACAGATGGGTTTTTAGCATTGGAAACAGAATTAGCCCTTGACGTCTGAACAACCTTTTTTGAAAAAATCCCTAAGCCGCGCGGTCACAATTTCTGCTCAAAATCTGACGTTCTGCAATTCACTCAAAAATGTTGGCAAGCTGTTGCAAGTGATCCCCTGAAATGTTTTTCGGTGGAAACAGATGGGTTTTTAGCATCGGAAACAGAATTAGCCCTTGACGTCTGAACGACTTTTTCTGAAAAAAATCCCTAAGCCGCGCGGTCACAATTTCTGCTCAAAATCTGACGTTCTGCAATTCACTCAAAAATGTTGGCAAATTGTTGCAAGTGATCCCCTGAAAGGTTTTTTGGTGGAAACAGATGGGTTTTTAGCATCGGAAACAGATTTAGCCCTTGACGTCTGAACAACTTTTTTTGAAAAAATCCCTAAGCCGCGCGGTCACAATTTCTGCTAAATATCTGACGTTCTGCAATTCACTCAAAAATGTTGGCAAACTGTTGCAAGTGATCCCCTGAAAGGTTTTTTGGTGGAAACAGATGGGTTTTTATCATCGGAAACAGAATTAGCGCTTGACGTCTGAACAACTTTTTTTGAAAAAATCCCTAAGCCGCGCGGTCACAGTTTCTGCTCAAAATCTGACTTTCTGCAATTCACTCAAAAATGTTGGCAAACTGTTGCAAGTGATCCCCTGAAATGTTTTTCGGTGGAAACAGATGGGTTTTTATCATCCGAAACAAAATTAGCCCTTGACGTCTGAACAACCTTTTTTTGAAAAAATCCCTAAGCCGCGCGGTCACAATTTCTGCTCAAAATCTGACGTTCTGCAATTCACTCAAAAATGTTGGCAAACTGTTGCAAGTGATCCCCTGAAAGGTTTTTTGGTGGAAACAGATGGGTTTTTAGCATCGGAAACAGATTTAGCCCTTGACGTCTGAACAGCTTTTTTTGAAAAAATCCCTATTTCTGCTAAAAAACTGACGTTCTGCAATTCACTCAAAAATGTTGGCAAGCTGTTGCAAGTGATCCCCTGAAATGTTTTTCGGTGGAAACAGATGGGTTTTTAGCATTGGAAACAGAATTAGCCCTTGACTTCTGAACAACTTTTTTTGAAAAAATCCCTAAGCCGCGCGGTCACAATTTCTGCTAAAAATCTGACGTTCTGCAATTCACTCAAAAATGTTGGCAAACTGTTGCAAGTGATCACCTGAAATGTTTTTTCGGTGGAAACAGATGGGTTTTTAGCATTGGGAACAGAATTAGCCCTTGACGTCTGAACAACCTTTTTTGAAAAAATCCCTAAGCCGCGCGGTCACAATTTCTGCTAAAAATCTGACGTTCTGCAATTCACTCAAAAATGTTGGCAAGCTGTTGCAAGTGATCCCCTGAAATGTTTTTCGGTGGAAACAGATGGGTTTTTAGCATTGGAAACAGATTTAGCCCTTGACGTCTGAACAACCTTTTTTGAAAAAATCCCTAAGCCGCGCGGTCACAATTTCTGCTCAAAATCTGACGTTCTGCAATTCACTAAAAAATGTTGGCAAACTGTTTTAAGTGATTCCCTGAAATGTTTTTCGGTGGAAACAGATGGGTTTTTATCATCGGAAACAGAATTTGCCCTCGACGTCTGAACAACTTTTTTTGAAAAAATCCCTAAGCCGCGCGGTCACAATTTCAGCAAAAATCTGACGTTCTGCAATTCACTCAAAAATGTTGGCAAGCTGTTGCAAGTGATCCCCTGAAATGTTTTTCGGTGGAAACAGATGGGTTTTTAGCATCGGAAACAGAATTAGCCCTCGACGTCTGAACAACTTTTTTTGAAAAAATCCCTAAGCCGCACGGTCACAATTTCTGCTCAAAATCTGACGTTCTGCAATTCACTCAAAAATGTTGGCAAACTGTTGCAAGTGATCCCCTGAAATGTTTTTCGGTGGAAAAGGATGGGTTTTTAGCATTGGAAACAGAATTAGCCCTTGACTTCTGAACAACTTTTTTTGAAAAAATCCCTAAGCCGCGCGGTCACAATTTCTGCTAAAAATCTGACGTTCTGCAATTCACTCAAAAATGTTGGCAAACTGTTGCAAGTGATCACCTGAAATGTTTTTTCGGTGGAAACAGATGGGTTTTTAGCATTGGGAACAGAATTAGCCCTTGACGTCTGAACAACCTTTTTTGAAAAAATCCCTAAGCCGCGCGGTCACAATTTCTGCTAAAAATCTGACGTTCTGCAATTCACTCAAAAATGTTGGCAAGCTGTTGCAAGTGATCCCCTGAAATGTTTTTCGGTGGAAACAGATGGGTTTTTATCATCGGAAACAGAATTAGCCCTCGACGTCTGAACAACTTTTTTTGAAAAAGTCCCTAAGCCGCGCGGTCACAATTTCTGCTCAAAATCTGATGTTCTGCAATTCACTCAAAAATGTTGGCAAACTGTTGAAAGTGATTCCCTGAAATGTTTTTGGGTGGAAACAGATGGGTTTTTAGCATTGGAAACAGAATTAGCCCTTGACGTCTGAACAACCTTTTTTGAAAAAATCCCTAAACCGCGCGGTCACAATTTCTGCTAAAAATCTGACGTTCTGCAATTCACTCAAAAATGTTGGCAAACTGTTGCAAGTGATCCCCTGAAATGTTTTTCAGTGGAAACAGATTGGTTTTTATCATTGGAAACAGAATTAGGCCTTGACGTCTGAACAACTTTTTTTGAAAAAATCCGTAAGCCGCGCGGTCACAATTTCAGCTCAAAATCTGACTTTCTGCAATTCACTCAAACATGTTGGCAAACTGTTGCAAGTGATCCCCTGAAATGTTTTTCGGTGGAAACAGATGGGTTTTTATCATCGGAAACAGAATTAGCCCTCGACGTCTGAACAACTTTTTTTGAAAAAATCCCTAAGCCGCGCGGTCACAATTTCTGCTCAAAATCTGACGTTCTGCAATTCACTCAAAAATGTTGGCAAACTGTTGCAAGTGATTCCCTGAAATGTTTATTGGTGGAAACAGATGGGTTTTTATCATCGGAAACAGAATTAGCGCTTGACGTCTGAACAACTTTTTTTGAAAAAATCCCTAAGCCGCGCGGTCACAATTTCTGCTCAAAATCTGACGTTCTGCAATTCACTCAAAAATGCTGGCAAACTGTTGCAAGTGATCCCCTGACATGTTTGTGGGTGGAAACAGATGGTTTTTTATCATCGGAAACAGAATTAGCCCTCGACGTATGAACAACTTTTTTTGAAAAAATCCCTAAGCCGCGTGGTCACAATTTCTGCTCAAAATCTGAAGTTCTGCAATTCACTCAAAAATGTTGGCAAACTGTTGCAAGTGATCCCCTAAAATGTTTTTCGGTGGAAACAGATGGGTTTTTATCATCGGAAAGAGAATTAGCCCTTGACGTCTGAACAACTTTTTTTGAAAAAATCCCTAAGCCGCTCGGTCACAATTTCTGCTAAAAATCTGACGTTCTGCAATTCACTCAAAAATGTTTTCAAACTGTTGCAAGTGATCCCCTGAAATGTTTTTCGGTGGAAACAGATGGGTTTTTAGCATCGGAAACAGAATTAGCCCTCGACGTCTGAACAACTTTTTTTGAAAAAATCCCTCAGCCGCGCGGTCACAATTTCAGCAAAAATCTGACGTTCTGCAATTCATTCAAAAATGTTGGCAAACTGTTGCAAGTGATCCCCTGAAAAGTTTTTCGGTGGAAACAGATTGGTTTTTATCATCGGAAACAGAATTAATCCTCGACGTCTGAACAATTTTTTTTGAAAAAATCCCTAAGCCGCGCGGTCACAATTTCTGCTCAAAATCTGACGTTCTGCAATTCACTCAAAAATGTTGGCAAACTGTTGCAAGTGATCCCCTGAAATGTTTTTCGGTGGAAACAGATTGGTTTTTATCATTGGAAACAGAATTAGGCCTTGACGTCTGAACAACTTTTTTTGAAAAAATCCCTAAGCCGCGCGGTCACAATTTCTGCTCAAAATCTGACGTTCTGCAATTCACTCAAAAATGTTTTCAAACTGTTGCAAGTGATCCCCTGAAATGTTTTTCGGTGGAAACAGATGGGTTTTTAGCATCGGAAACAGATTTAGCCCTTGACGTCTGAACAACTTTTTTTGAAAAAATCCCTAAGCCGCGCGGTCACAATTTCTGCTAAAAAACTGAAGTTCTGCAATTCACTCAAATATGTTGGCAAGCTGTCCAAGTGATCCCCTGAAATGTTTTTCGGTGGAAACAGATGGGTTTTTATCATCGGAAAGAGAATTAGCCCTTGACGTCTGAACAACTTTTTTTGAAAAAATCCCTAAGCCGCGCGGTCACAATTTCTGCTAAAAATCTGACGTTCTGCAATTCACTCAAAAATGTTTTCAAACTGTTGCAAGTGATCCCCTGAAATGGTTTTCGGTGGAAACAGATGGGTTTTTAGCATCGGAAACAGAATTAGCCCTCGACGTCTGAACAACTTTTTTTGAAAAAATCCCTCAGCCGCGCGGTCACAATTTCTGCTCAAAATCTGACTTTCTGCAATTCACTCCAAAATGTTGGCAAACTGTTGCAAGTGATCCCCTGAAATGTTTTTCGGTGGAAACAGATGGGTTTTTAGCATCGGAAACAGAATTAGCGCTTGACTTCTGAACAACTTTTTTTGAAAAAATCCCTAAGCCGCGCGGTCACAATTTCTGCTCAAAATCTGACGTTCTGCAATTCACTCAAAAATGTTGGCAAACTGTTGCAAGTGATTCCCTGAAATGTTTTTGGGTGGAAACAGATGGGTTTTTAGCATTGGAAACAGAATTAGCCCTTGACGTCTGAACAACCTTTTTTGAAAAAATCCCTAAGCCGCGCGGTCACAATTTCTGCTAAAAATCTGACGTTCTGCAATTCACTCAAAAATGTTGGCAAACTGTTGCAAGTGATCCCCTGAAATGTTTTTCGGTGGAAACAGATGGGTTTTTATCATCGGAAACAGAATTAGCGCTTGACGTCTGAACAACTTTTTTTGAAAAAATCCCTAAGCCGTGCGGTCACAATTTCTGCTAAAAATCTGACGTTCTGCAATTCACTCAAAAATGCTGACAAACTGTTGCAAGTGATCCCCTGACATGTTTGTGGGTGGAAACAGATGGGTTTTTATCATCGGAAACAGAATTAGCCCTTGACGTATGAACAACTTTTTTTGAAGAAATCCCTAAGCCGTGCGGTCACAATTTCTGCTCAAAATCTGACTTTCTGCAATTCACTCAAAAATGTTGGCAAACTGTTGCAAGTGATCCCCTGAAATGTTTTTCGGTGGAAACAGATGGGTTTTTATCATCCGAAACAGAATTAGCCCTCGACGTCTGAACAACTTTTTTTGAAAAAATCCCTAAGCCGCGCGGTCACTATTTCTGCTCAAAATCTGACGTTCTGCAATTCACTCAAAAATGTTGGCAAACTGTTGCAAGTGATCCCCTGAAATGTTTTTCGGTGGAAACAGATTGGTTTTTATCATCGGAAACAGAATTAATCCTCGACGTCTGAACAACTTTTATTGAAAAAATCCCTAAGCCGCGCGGTCACAATTTCTGCTCAAAATCTGACGTTCTGCAATTCACTCAAAAATGTTGGCAAACTGTTGCAAGTGATTCCCTGAATTGTTTTTTGGTGGAAACAGATGGGTTTTTATCATCGGAAACAGAATTAGCGCTTGACGTCTGACTAATTTTTTTTGTAAAAATCCCTAAACCGCGCGGTCACGATTTCTGCTCAAAATCTGACGTTCTGCAATTCACTCAAAAATGTTGGCAAACTGTTGCAAGTGATTCCCTGAAATGTTTTTTGGTGGAAACAGATGGGTTTTTAGCATCGGAAACAGATTTAGCCCTTGACGTCTGACTAATTTTTTTTGTAAAAATCCCTAAACCGCGCGGTCACAATTTCTGCTAAAAATCTGACGTTCTGCAATTCACTCAAAAATGTTGGCAAGCTGTTGCATGTGATCCCCTGAAATGTTTTTCGGTGGAAACAGATGGGTTTTTAGCAACGGAAACAGAATTAGCCCTTGACGTCTGAACATCTTTTTTTGAAAAAATCCCTAAGCCGCGCGGTCACAATTTCTGCTCAAAATCTGACGTTCTGCAATTCACTCAAAAATATTGGCAAACTGTTGCAAGTGATCCCCTGAAATGTTTTTCGGTGGAAACAGATGGGTTTTTATCATCCGAAACAAAATTAGCCCTCGACGTCTGAACACCTTTTTTAAAAAAATCCCTAAGCCGCGCGGTCACAATTTCTGCTAAAAATCTGACGTTCTGCAATTCACTCAAAAATGTTGGCAAGCTGTTGCAAGTGATCCCCTGAAATGTTTTTCGGTGGAAACAGATGGGTTTTTAGCATCGGAAACAGAATTAGCCCTTGACGTCTGAACATCTTTTTTTGAAAAAATCCCTAAGCCGCGCGGTCACAATTTCTGCTCAAAATCTGACGTTCTGCAATTCACTCAAAAATGTTGGCAAACTGTTGCAAGTGATTCCCTGAAATGTTTTTCGGTGGAAACAGATGGGTTTTTATCATCCGAAACAAAATTAGCCCTCGACGTCTGAACAACTTTTTTTGAAAAAATCCCTAAGCCGCGCGGTCACAATTTCTGCTAAAAATCTGACGTTCTGCAATTCACTCAAAAATGTTGGCAAGCTGTTGCAAGTGATCCCCTGAAATGTTTTTCGGTGGAAACAGATGGGTTTTTAGCATCGGAAACAGAATTAGCCCTTGACGTCTGAACAACTTTTTTTGAAAAAATCCCGAAGCCGCGCGGTCACAATTTCTGTTCAAAATCTGAAGTTCTGCAATTCACTCAAAAATGTTGGCAAACTGTTGCAAGTGATCCCCTGAAATGTTTTTCGGTGGAAACAGATGGGTTTTTATCATCGGAAACAGAATTAGCCCTTGACGTCTGAACAACTTTTTTTGAAAAAATCCCTAAACCGCGCGGTCACAATTTCTGCTAAAAATCTGACGTTCTGCAATTCACTCAAAAATGTTGGCAAACTGTTGCAAGCGATCCCCTGAAATGTTTTTGGGTGGAAACAGATGGGTTTTTATCATCGGAAACAGAATTAGCCCTCGACGTCTGAACAACTTTTTTTGAAAAAATCCCTAAGCCGCGCGGTCACAATTTCTATTCAAAAGCTGACGTTCTGCAATTCACTCAAAAATGTTGGCAAACTGTTGCAAGTGATCCCCTGAAATGTTTTTCAGTGGAAACAGATGGGTTTTTATCATCCGAAACAGAATTAGCCCTCGACGTCTGAACAACTTTTTTTGAAAAAATACCTAAGCCGCGCGGTCACAATTTCTGCTCAAAATCTGACGTTCTTCAATTCACCCCAAAATGTTGGCAAACTGTTGCAAGTGATTCCCTGAAATGTTTTTCGGTGGAAACAGATGGGTTTTTAGCATCGGAAACAGAACTAGCCCTTGACATCTGAACAACTTTTTTTGAAAAAATCCCTAAGCCGCGCGGTCACAATTTCTACTCAAAATCTGACGTTCTGCAATTCACTCAAAAATGTTGGCAAACTGTTGCAAGTGATCCCCTGAAATGTTTTTCGGTGGAAACAGATGGGTTTTTATCATCGGAAACAGAATTAGCCCTCGACGTCTGAACAACTTTTTTTTTTAAAAAATCCCTAACCCGCGCGGTCACAATTTCTGCTCAAAATCTGACTTTCTGCAATTCACTCAAAAATGTTGGCAAACTGTTGCAAGTGATTCCCGGAAATGTTTTTTGGTGGAAACAGATGGGTTTTTATCATCGGAAACAGAATTAGCGCTTGACGTCTGAACAACTTTTTTTGAAAAAATCCCTAAGCCGCGCGTTCACAATTTCTGCTCAAAATCTGACGTTCTGCAATTCACTCAAAAATGCTGGCAAACTGTTGCAAGTGATTCCCTGAAATGTTTTTGGGTGGAAACAGATGGGTTTTTATCATCGGAAACAGAATTAGCCCTTGACGTCTGATCAACTTTTTTTGAAAAAATCTCTAAGCCGCGCGGTCACAATTTCTGCTCAAAATCTGACGTTCTGCAATTCACTCAAAAATGTTGGCAAACTGTTGCAAGTGATTCCCTGAAATGTTTTTCGGTGGAAACAGATGGGTTTTTATCATCGGAAACAGAATTAGCCCTTGACGTCTGAACTACTTTTTTTGAAAAAAATCCCTAAGCCGCGTGGTCACAATTTCTGCTCAAAATCTGACGATCTGCAATTCACTCAAAAATGTTGGCAAACTGCTGCAAGTGATACCCTGAAATGTTTTTCGGTGGAAACAGATGGGTTTTTATCATCGGAAACAGAACTAGCCCTTGACGTCTGAACAACTTTTTTTTTAAAAAATCCCTAAGCCGCGCAGTCACAATTTCTGCTCAAAATCTGACTTTCTGCAATTCACTCAAAAATGTTGGCAAACTGTTGCAAGTGATCCCCTGAAATGTTTTTCGGTGGAAACAGATGGGTTTTTATCATCGGAAACAGAATTAGCCCTCGACGTCTGAACAACTTTTTTTGAAAAAATCCCTATACCACGCGGTCACAATTTTTGCTCAAAATCTGACGTTCTGCAATTCACTCAAAAATGTTGGCAAACTGTTGCAAGTGATCCCCTGAAATGTTTTTCGGTGGAAACAGATGGGTTTTTAGCATCGGAAACAGAATTAGCCCTTGACGTCTGAACAACTTTTTTTGAAAAAATCCCTAAGCCGTGCGGTCACAATTTCTGCTCAAAATCTGACGTTCTGCAATTCACTCAAAAATGTTGGCAAACTGTTGCAAGTGATCCCCTGAAATGTTTTTCGGTGGAAACAGATGGGTTTTTAGCATTGGAAACAGAATTAGCCCTTGACGTCTGAACAACTTTTTTTTAAAAAAATCCCTAAGCCGCGCGGTCACAATTTCTGCTCAAAATCTGACTTTCTGCAATTCACTCAAAAATGTTGGCAAACTGTTGCAAGTGATCCCCTGAAATGTTTTTCGGTGGAAACAGATGGATTTTTATCATCGGAAACAGAATTAGCCCTCAACGTCTGAACAACTTTTTTTGAAAAAATCCCTAAGCCGCGCGGTCACAATTTCTGCTCAAAATCTGACGTTCTGCAATTCACTCAAAAATGTTGGCAAACTGTTGCAAGTGATCCCCTGAAATGTTTTTCGGTGGAAACAGATGGGTTTTTATCATCCGAAACAAAATTAGCCCTCGACGTCTGAACAACTTTTTTTGAAAAAATCCCTAAGCCGGGCGGTCACAATTTCTGCTCAAATTCTGACGTTCTGCAATTCACTCAAAAATGTTGGCAAGCTGTTGCAAGTGATCCCCTGAAATGTTTTTCGGTGGAAACAGATGGGTTTTTAGCATCGGAAACAGAATTAGCCCTTGACGTCTGAACAACTTTTTTTGAAAAAATCCCGAAGCCGCGCGGTCACAATTTCTGCTCAAAATCTGACGTTCTGCAATTCACTCAAAAATGTTGGCAAACTGTTGCAAGTGATTCCCTGAAATGTTTTTCGGTGGAAACAGATGGGTTTTTATCATCGGAAACAGAATTAGCCCTTGACGTCTGAACTACTTTTTTTGAAAAAAATCCCTAAGCCGCGTGGTCACAATTTCTGCTCAAAATCTGACGATCTGCAATTCACTCAAAAATGTTGGCAAACTGCTGCAAGTGATACCCTGAAATGTTTTTCGGTGGAAACAGATGGGTTTTTATCATCGGAAACAGAACTAGCCCTTGACGTCTGAACAACTTTTTTTTAAAAAAATCCCTAAGCCGCGCAGTCACAATTTCTGCTCAAAATCTGACTTTCTGCAATTCACTCAAAAATGTTGGCAAACTGTTGCAAGTGATCCCCTGAAATGTTTTTCGGTGGAAACAGATGGGTTTTTATCATCGGAAACAGAATTAGCCCTCGACGTCTGATCAACTTTTTTTGAAAAAATCCCTAAGCCACGCGGTCACAATTTTTGCTCAAAATCTGACGTTCTGCAATTCACTCAAAAATGTTGGCAAACTGTTGCAAGTGATCCCCTGAAATGTTTTTCGGTGGAAACAGATGGGTTTTTAGCATCGGAAACAGAATTAGCCCTTGACGTCTGAACAACTTTTTTTGAAAAAATCCCTAAGCCGTGCGGTCACAATTTCTGCTCAAAATCTGACGTTCTGCAATTCACTCAAAAATGTTGGCAAACTGTTGCAAGTGATCCCCTGAAATGTTTTTCGGTGGAAACAGATGGGTTTTTAGCATTGGAAACAGAATTAGCCCTTGACGTCTGAACAACTTTTTTTAAAAAAAATCCCTAAGCCGCGCGGTCACAATTTCTGCTCAAAATCTGACTTTCTGCAATTCACTCAAAAATGTTGGCAAACTGTTGCAAGTGATCCCCTGAAATGTTTTTCGGTGGAAACAGATGGGTTTTTATCATCGGAAACAGAATTAGCCCTCGACGTCTGAACAACTTTTTTTGAAAAAATCCCTAAGCCACGCGGTCACAATTTTTGCTCAAAATCTGACGTTCTGCAATTCACTCAAAAATGTTGGCAAACTGTTGCAAGTGATCCCCTGAAATGTTTTTCGGTGGAAACAGATGGGTTTTTAGCATCGGAAACAGAATTAGCCCTTGACGTCTGAACATCTTTTTTTGAAAAAATCCCTAAGCCGCGCGGTCACAATTTCTGCTCAAAATCTGACGTTCTGCAATTCACTCAAAAATGTTGGCAAACTGTTGCAAGTGATCCCCTGAAATGTTTTTCGGTGGAAACAGATGGGTTTTTATCATCCGAAACAAAATTAGCCCTCGACGTCTGAACAACTTTTTTTGAAAAAATCCCTAAGCCGGGCGGTCACAATTTCTGCTCAAATTCTGACGTTCTGCAATTCACTCAAAAATGTTGGCAAGCTGTTGCAAGTGATCCCCTGAAATGTTTTTCGGTGGAAACAGATGGGTTTTTAGCATCGGAAACAGAATTAGCCCTTGACGTCTGAACAACTTTTTTTGAAAAAATCCCGAAGCCGCGCGGTCACAATTTCTGTTCAAAATCTGAAGTTCTGCAATTCACTCAAAAATGTTGGCAAACTGTTGCAAGTGATCCCCTGAAATGTTTTTCGGTGGAAACAGATGGGTTTTTATCATCGGAAACAGAATTAGCCCTCGACGTCTGAACAACTTTTTTTGAAAAAATCCCTAAACCGCGCGGTCACAATTTCTGCTAAAAATCTGACATTCTGCAATTCACTCAAAAATGTTGGCAAACTGTTGCAAGCGATCCCCTGAAATGTTTTTGGGTGGAAACAGATGGGTTTTTATCATCGGAAACAGAATTAGCCCTCGAAGTCTGGACAACTTTTTGTGAAAAAATCCCTAAGCCGCGCGGTCACAATTTCTATTCAAAAGCTGACGTTCTGCAATTCACTCAAAAATGTTGGCAAACTGTTGCAAGTGATCCCCTGAAATGTTTTTCGGTGGAAACAGATGGGTTTTTATCATCCGAAACAGAATTAGCCCTCGACGTCTGAACAACTTTTTTTGAAAAAATCCCTAAGCCGCGCGGTCACAATTTCTGCTCAAAATCTGACGTTCTTCAATTCACCCCAAAATGTTGGCAAACTGTTGCAAGTGATTCCCTGAAATGTTTTTCGGTGGAAACAGATGGGTTTTTAGCATCGGAAACAGAACTAGCCCTTGACATCTGAACAACTTTTTTTGAAAAAATCCCTAAGCCACGCGGTCACAATTTCTACTCAAAATCTGACGTTCTGCAATTCACTCAAAAATGTTGGCAAACTGTTGCAAGTGATCCCCTGAAATGTTTTTCGGTGGAAACAGATGGGTTTTTATCATCGGAAACAGAATTAGCCCTCGACGTCTGAACAACTTTTTTTTAAAAAAAATCCCTAACCCGCGCGGTCACAATTTCTGCTCAAAATCTGACGTTCTGCAATTCACTCAAAAATGTTGGCAAACTGTTGCAAGTGATCCCCTGAAATGTTTTTCGGTGGAAACAGATGGGTTTTTAGCATCGGAAACAGAATTAGCGCTTGACGTCTGAACAACTTTTTTTGAAAAAATCCCTAAGCCGCGCGTTCACAATTTCTGCTCAAAATCTGACGTTCTGCAATTCACTCAAAAATGCTGGCAAACTGTTGCAAGTGATCCCCTGAAATGTTTTTGGGTGGAAACAGATGGGTTTTTATCATCGGAAACAGAATTAGCCCTTGACGTCTGATCAACTTTTTTTGAAAAAATCCCTAAGCCGCGCGGTCACAATTTCTACTCAAAATCTGACGTTCTGCAATTCACTCAAAAATGTTGGCAAACTGTTGCAAGTGATCCCCTGAAATGTTTTTCGGTGGAAACAGGTGGGTTTTTATCATCGGAAACAGAATTAGCCCTCGACGTCTGAACAACTTTTTTTAAAAAAAAATACATAACCCGCGCGGTCACAATTTCTGCTCAAAATCTGACGTTCTGCAATTCACTCAAAAATGTTGGCAAACTGTTGCAAGTAATTCCCTGAAATGTTTTTTGGTGGAAACAGATGGGTTTTTATCATCGGAAACAGAATTAGCCCTTGACGTCTGATCAACTTTTTTTGAAAAAATCCCTAAGCCGCGCGTTCACAATTTCTGCTCAAAATCTGACGTTCTGCAATTCACTCAAAAATGTTGGCAAACTGTTGCAAGTGATTCCCTGAAATGTTTTTCGGTGGAAACAGATGGGTTTTTATTATCGGAAACAGAATTAGCCCTCGACGTCTGAACAACTTTTTTTGAAAAAATCCCTAAGCCGCGCGGTCACAATTTCTGCTCAAAATCTGACGTTCTGCAATTCACTCAAAAATGTTGGCAAACTGTTGCAAGTGATCCCCTGAAATGTTTTTCGGTGGAAACAGATGGGTTTTTAGCATTGGAAACAGAATTAGCCCTTGACGTCTGAACAACTTTTTTTAAAAAAATCCCTAAGCCGCGCGGTCACAATTTCTGCTCAAAATCTGACGTTCTGCAATTCACTCAAAAATGTTGGCAAACTGTTGCAAGTGATCCCCTGAAATGTTTTTCGGTGGAAACAGATGGGTTTTTATCATCGGAAACAGAATTAGCCCTCGACGTCTGAACAACTTTTTTTGAAAAAATCCCTAAGCCACGCGGTCACAATTTTTGCTCAAAATCTGACGTTCTGCAATTCACTCAAAAATGTTGGCAAACTGTTGCAAGTGATCCCCTGAAATGTTTTTCGGTGGAAACAGATGGGTTTTTAGCATCGGAAACAGAATTAGCCCTTGACGTCTGAACATCTTTTTTTGAAAAAATCCCTAAGCCGCGCGGTCACAATTTCTGCTCAAAATCTGACGTTCTGCAATTCACTCAAAAATGTTGGCAAACTGTTGCAAGTGATCCCCTGAAATGTTTTTCGATGGAAACACATGGGTTTTTATCATCCGAAACAAAATTAGCCCTCGACGTCTGAACAACTTTTTTTCAAAAAAATCCCTAAGCCGGGCGGTCACAATTTCTGCTCAAAATCTGACGTTCTGCAATTCACTCAAAAATGTTGGCAAGCTGTTGCAAGTGATCCCCTGAAATGTTTTTCGGTGGAAACAGATGGGTTTTTAGCATCGGAAACAGAATTAGCCCTTGACGTCTGAACAACTTTTTTTGAAAAAATCCCGAAGCCGCGCGGTCACAATTTCTGTTCAAAATCTGAAGTTCTGCAATTCACTCAAAAATGTTGGCAAACTGTTGCAAGTGATCCCCTGAAATGTTTTTCGGTGGAAACAGATGGGTTTTCATCATCGGAAACAGAATTAGCCCTCGACGTCTGAACAACTTTTTTTGAAAAAATCCCTAAACCGCGCGGTCACAGTTTCTGCTAAAAATCTGACATTCTGCAATTCACTCAAAAATGTTGGCAAACTGTTGCAAGCGATCCCCTGAAATGTTTTTGGGTGGAAACAGATGGGTTTTTATCATCGGAAACAGAATTAGCCCTCGACGTCTGAACAACTTTTTTTGAAAAAATCCCTAAGCCGCGCGGTCACAATTTCTATTCAAAAGCTGACGTTCTTCAATTCACCCCAAAATGTTGGCAAACTGTTGCAAGTGATTCCCTGAAATGTTTTTCGGTGGAAACAGATGGGTTTTTAGCATCGGAAACAGAACTAGCCCTTGACATCTGAACAACTTTTTTTGAAAAAATCCCTAAGCCGCGCGGTCACAATTTCTACTCAAAATCTGACGTTCTGCAATTCACTCAAAAATGTTGGCAAACTGTTGCAAGTGATCCCCTGAAATGTTTTTCGGTGGAAACAGATGGGTTTTTATCATCGGAAACAGAATTAGCCCTCGACGTCTGAACAACTTTTTTTAAAAAAAAATCCCTAACCCGCGCGGTCACAATTCCTGCTCAAAATCTGACGTTCTGCAATTCACTCAAAAATCTTGGCAAACTGTTGCAAGTGATCCCCTGAAATGTTTTTCGGTGGAAACAGATGGGTTTTTAGCATCGGAAACAGAATTAGCCCTTGACGTCTGAACTACTTTTTTTTAAAAAAATCCCTAAGCCGCGCGGTCACAATTTCTGCTCAAAATCTGACTTTCTGCAATTCACTCAAAAATGTTGGCAAACTGTTGCAAGTGATCCCCTGAAATGTTTTTCGGTGGAAACAGATGGGTTTTTAGCATTGGAAACAGAATTAGCCCTTGACGTCTGAACAACTTTTTTTGAAAAAATCCCTAAGCGGCGCGGTCACAATTTCCGCTCAAAATCTGACGTTCTGCAATTCACTCAAAAATGTTGGCAAACTGTTGCAAGTGATCCCCTGAAAGATTTTTCGGTGGAAACAGATGGGTTTTTATCATCGGAAACAGAATGAGCCCTCGAGGTCTGAACAACTTTTTTTGAAAAAATCCCTAAGCCGCGCGGTCACAATTTTTGCTCAAAATCTGACGTTCTGCAATTCACTCAAAAATGTTGGCAAACTATTGCAAGTGATCCCCTGAAATGTTTTTCGGTGGAAACAGATTGGTTTTTATCATTGGAAACAGAATTAGCCCTTGACGTCTGAACAACTTTTTTTGAAAAAATCCCTAAGCCGCGCGGTCACAATTTCTGCTCAAAATCTGACTTTCTGCAATTCACTCAAACATGTTGGCAAACTGTTGCAAGTGATCCCCTGAAATGTTTTTCGGTGGAAACAGATGGGTTTTTATCATCGGAAACAGAATTAGCCCTCGACGTCTGAACAACTTTTTTTGAAAAAATCCCTAAACCGCGCGGTCACAATTTCTGCTCAAAATCTGACGTTCTGCAATTCACTCAAAAATGTTGGCAAACTGTTGCAAGTGATTCCCTGAAATGTTTTTTGGTGGAAACAGATGGGTTTTTATCATCGGAATCAGAATTAGCCCTCGACGTCTGAACAACTTTTTTTGAAAAAATCCCTGAGCCGCGCGGTCACAATTTCTGCTCAAAATCTGACGTTCTGCAATTCACTCAAAAATGCTGGCAAACTCTTGCAAGTGATCCCCTGAAAGATTTTTCGGTGGAAACAGATGGGTTTTTATCATCGGAATCAGAATGAGCCCTCAACGTCTGAACAACTTTTTTTGAAAAAATCCCTAAGCCGCGCGGTCACAATTTCTGCTCAAAATCTGACGTTCTGCAATTCACTCAAAAATGCTGGCAAACTGTTGCAAGTGATCCCCTGAAATGTTTTTGGGTGGAAACAGATGGGTTTTTATCATCGGAAACAGAATTAGCCCTCGGCGTCTGAACAACTTTTTTTGAAAAAATCCCTAAGCCGCGCGGTCACAATTTCTGCTCAAAATCTGACGTTCTGCAATTCACTCAAAAATGTTGGCAAACTGTTGCAAGTGATCCCCTGAAATGTTTTTCGGTGGAAACAGATTGGTTTTTATCATCGGAAACAGAATTAATCCTCGACGTCTGAACAACTTTTTTTGAAAAAATCCCTAAGCCGCGCGGTCACAATTTCTGCTCAAAATATGACGTTCTGCAATTCACTCAAAAATGTTGGCAAACTGTTGCAAGTGATCCCCTGAAATGTTTTTCGGTGGAAACAGATTGGTTTTTATCATCGGAAACAGAATTAATCCTCGACGTCTGAACAACTTTTATTGAAAAAATCCCTAAGCCGCGCGGTCACAATTTCTGCTCAAAATCTGACGTTCTGCAATTCACTCAAAAATGTTGGCAAACTGTTGCAAGTGATTCCCTGAATTGTTTTTTGGTGAAAACAGATGGGTTTTTATCATCGGAAACAGAATTAGCGCTTGACGTCTGACTAATTTTTTTTGTAAAAATCCCTAAGCCGCGCGGTCACAATTTCTGCTCAAAATCTGACTTTCTGCAATTCACTCAAACATGTTGGCAAACTGTTGCAAGTGATCCCCTGAAATGTTTTTCGGTGGAAACAGATTGGTTTTTATCATTGGAAACAGAATTAGCCCTTGACGTCTGAACAACTTTTTTTGAAAAAATCCCTAAGCCGCGCGGTCACAATTTCTGCTCAAAATCTGACGTTCTGCAATTCACTCAAAAATGTTGGCAAACTGTTGCAAGTGATTCCCTGAAATGTTTTTCGGTGGAAACAGATGGGTTTTTATCATCGGAATCAGAATTAGCCCTCGACGTCTGAACAACTTTTTTTGAAAAAATCCCTAAGCCGCGCGGTCACAATTTCTGCTCAAAATCTGACGTTCTGCAATTCACTCAAAAATGCTGGCAAACTGTTGCAAGTGATCCCCTGAAATGTTTTTGGGTGGAAACAGATGGGTTTTTATCATCGGAAACAGAATTAGCCCTCGACGTCTGAACAACTTTTTTTGAAAAAATCCCTAAGCCGCGCGGTCACAATTTCTGCTCAAAATCTGACGTTCTGCAATTCACTCAAAAATGTTGGCAAACTGTTGCAAGTGATCCCCTGAAATGTTTTTCGGTGCAAACAGATGGGTTTTTATCATCGGAAACAGAATTAGCGCTTGACGTCTGAACAACTTTTTTTGAAAAAATCCCTAAGCCGCGCGGTCACAATTTCTGCTCAAAATATGACGTTCTGCAATTCACTCAAAAATGTTGGCAAACTGTTGCAAGTGATCCCCTGAAATGTTTTTCGGTGGAAACAGATTGGTTTTTATCATCGGAAACAGAATTAATCCTCGACGTCTGAACAACTTTTATTGAAAAAATCCCTAAGCCGCGCGGTCACAATTTCTGCTCAAAATCTGACGTTCTGCAATTCACTCAAAAATGTTGGCAAACTGTTGCAAGTGATTCCCTGAATTGTTTTTTGGTGGAAACAGATGGGTTTTTATCATCGGAAACAGAATTAGCGCTTGACGTCTGACTAATTTTTTTTGTAAAAATCCCTAAGCCGCGCGGTCACAATTTCTGCTCAAAATCTGACTTTCTGCAATTCACTCAAAAATGTTGGCAAGCTGTTGCAAGTGATCCCCAGAAATGTTTTTTGGTGGAAACAGATGGGTTTTTATCATCGGAAACAGAATTAGCCCTCGAAGTATGAACAACTTTTTTTGAAAAAATCCCTAAGCCGCGCGGTCACGATTTCTGCTCAAAATCTGACGTTCTGCAATTCACTCAAAAATGTTGGCAAACTGTTGCAAGTGATTCCCTGAAATGTTTTTCGGTGGAAACAGATGGGTTTTTATCATCGGAAACAGAATTAATCCTCGACGTCTGAACAACTTTTTTTGAAAAAATCCCTAAGCCGCGCGGTCACAATTTCTGCTCAAAATCTGACGTTCTTCAATTCACCCCAAAATGTTGGCAAACTGTTGCAAGTGATTCCCTGAAATGTTTTTCGGTGGAAACAGATGGGTTTTTAGCATCGGAAACAGAACTAGCCCTTGACATCTGAACAACTTTTTTTGAAAAAATCCCTAAGCCGCACGGTCACAATTTCTACTCAAAATCTGACGTTCTGCAATTCACTCAAAAATGTTGGCAAACTGTTGCAAGTGATTCCCTGAAATGTTTTTCGGTGGAAACAGATGGGTTTTTAGCATCGGAAACAGAATTAGCCCTTGACGTCTGAACTACTTTTTTTGAAAAAAATTACTAAGTCGCGTGGTCACAATTTCTGCTCACAATCTGACGATCTGCAATTCACTCAAAAATGTTGGCAAACTGCTGCAAGTGATCCCCTGAATTGTTTTTTGGTGGAAACAGATGGGTTTTTAGCATTGGAAACAGAATTAGCCCTTGACGTCTGAACAACTTTTTTTGAAAAAATCCCTAAGCCGCGCGGTCACAATTTCCGCTCAAAATCTGACGTTCTGCAATTCACTCAAAAATGTTGGCAAACTGTTGCAAGTGATCCCCTGAAAGATTTTTCGGTGGAAACAGATAGGTTTTTATCATCGGAAACAGAATTAGCCCTCGACGTCTGAACAACTTTTTTTGAAAAAATCCCTAAGCCGCGCGGTCACAATTTCTGCTCAAAATCTGACGTTCTGCAATTCACTCAAAAATGTTGGCAAACTGTTGCAAGTGATCCCCTGAAAGGTTTTTCGGTGGAAACAGATGGGTTTTTAGCATTGGAAACAGAATTAGCCCTTGACGTCTGAACAACTTTTTTTTAAAAAAATCCCTAAGCCGCGCGGTCACAATTTCTGCTCAAAATCTGACTTTCTGCAATTCACTCAAAAATGTTGGCAAACTGTTGCAAGTGATCCCCTGAAATGTTTTTCGGTGGAAACAGATGGGTTTTTAGCATTGGAAACAGAATTAGCCCTTGACGTCTGAACAACTTTTTTTGAAAAAATCCCTAAGCCGCGCGGTCACAATTTCCGCTCAAAATCTGACGTTCTGCAATTCACTCAAAAATGTTGGCAAACTGTTGCAAGTGATCCCCTGAAAGATTTTTCGGTGGAAACAGATGGGTTTTTATCATCGGAAACAGAATGAGCCCTCGACGTCTGAACAACTTTTTTTGAAAAAATCCCTAAGCCGCGCGGTCAAAATTTTTGCTCAAAATCTGACGTTCTGCAATTCACTCAAAAATGTTGGCAAACTGTTGCAAGTGATCCCCTGAAATGTTTTTCGGTGGAAACAGATTGGTTTTTATCATTGGAAACAGAATTAGCCCTTGACGTCTGAACAACTTTTTTTGAAAAAATCCCTAAGCCGCGCGGTCACAATTTCTGCTCAAAATCTGACTTTCTGCAATTCACTCAAACATGTTGGCAAACTGTTGCAAGTGATCCCCTGAAATGTTTTTCGGTGGAAACAGATGGGTTTTTATCATCGGAAACAGAATTAGCCCTCGACGTCTGAACAACTTTTTTTGAAAAAATCCCTAAACCGCGCGGTCACAATTTCTGCTCAAAATCTGACGTTCTGCAATTCACTCAAAAATGTTGGCAAACTGTTGCAAGTGATTCCCTGAAATGTTTTTTGGTGGAAACAGATGGGTTTTTATCATCGGAATCAGAATTAGCCCTCGACGTCTGAACAACTTTTTTTGAAAAAATCCCTAAGCCGCGCGGTCACAATTTCTGCTCAAAATCTGACGTTCTGCAATTCACTCAAAAATGCTGGCAAACTGTTGCAAGTGATCCCCTGAAATGTTTTTGGGTGGAAACAGATGGGTTTTTATCATCGGAAACAGAATTAGCCCTCGACGTATGAACAACTTTTTTTGAAAAAATCCCTAAGCCGCGCGGTCACAATTTCTGCTCAAAATCTGACGTTCTGCAATGCACTCAAAAATGTTGGCAAACTGTTGCAAGTGATCCCCTGAAATGTTTTTCGGTGGAAACAGATTGGTTTTTATCATCGGAAACAGAATTAATCCTCGACGTCTGAACAACTTTTTTTGAAAAAATCCCTAAGCCGCGCGGTCACAATTTCTGCTCAAAATCTGACGTTCTGCAATTCACTCAAAAATGTTGGCAAACTGTTGCAAGTGATTCCCTGAATTGTTTTTTGGTGGAAACAGATGGGTTTTTATCATCGGAAACAGAATTAGCGCTTGACGTCTGACTAATTTTTTTTGTAAAAATCCCTAAGCCGCGCGGTCACAATTTCTGCTCAAAATCTGACGTTCTGCAATTCACTCAAAAATGTTGGCAAGCTGTTGCAAGTGATCCCCAGAAATGTTTTTTGGTGGAAACAGATGGGTTTTTATCATCGGAAACAGAATTAGCCCTCGACGTATGAACAACTTTTTTTGAAAAAATCCCTAAGCCGCGCGGTCACGATTTCTGCTCAAAATCTGACGTTCTGCAATTCACTCAAAAATGTTGGCAAACTGTTGCAAGTGATCCCCTGAAATGTTTTTCAGTGGAAACAGATGGGTTTTTAGCATTGGAAACAGAATTAGCCCTTGACGTCTGAACAACTTTTTTTGAAAAAATCCCTAAGCCGCTCGGTCACAATTTCCGCTCAAAATCTGACGTTCTGCAATTCACTCAAAAATGTTGGCAAACTGTTGCAAGTGATCCCCTGAAAGATTTTTCGGTGGAAACAGATGGGTTTTTATCATCGGAAACAGAATTAGCCCTCGACGTATGAACAACTTTTTTTGAAAAAATCCCTAAGCCGCGCGGTCACAATTTCTGCTCAAAATCTGACGTTCTGCAATTCACTCAAAAATGTTGGCAAACTGTTGCAAGTGATCCCCTGAAATGTTTTTCAGTGGAAACAGATGGGTTTTTAGCATTGGAAACAGAATTAGCCCTTGACGTCTGAACAACTTTTTTTGAAAAAATCCCTAAGCCGCTCAGTCACAATTTCCGCTCAAAATCTGACGTTCTGCAATTCACTCAAAAATGTTGGCAAACTGTTGCAAGTGATCCCCTGAAAGATTTTTCGGTGGAAACAGATGGGTTTTTATCATCGGAAACAGAATTAGCCCTCGACGTATGAACAACTTTTTTTGAAAAAATCCCTAAGCCGCGCGGTCACAATTTCTGCTCAAAATCTGACGTTCTGCAATTCACTCAAAAATGTTGGCAAACTGTTGCAAGTGATTCCCTGAAATGTTTTTCGGTGGAAACAGATGGGTTTTTATCATCGGAAACAGAATTAGCCCTCGACGTATGAACACCTTTTTTTGAAAAAATCCCTAAGCCGCGCGGTCACAATTTCTGCTCAAAATCTGACGTTCTGCAATTCACTCAAAAATGTTGGCAAACTGTTGCAAGTGATCCCCTGAAAGATTTTTCGGTGGAAACAGATGGGTTTTTATCACCGGAAACAGAAATAGCCCTCGACGTATGAACAACTTTTTTTGAAAAAATCCCTAAGCCGCTCGGTCACAATTTCTGCTCAAAATCTGACGTTCTGCAATTCACTCAAAAATGTTGGCAAACTGTTGCAAGTGATTCCCTGAAATGTTTTTCGGTGGAAACAGATGGGTTTTTATCATCGGAAACAGAATTAGCCCTCGACGTATGAACAACTTTTTTTGAAAAAATCCCTAAGCCGCGCGGTCACAATTTCTGCTCAAAATCTGACGTTCTGCAATTCACTCAAAAATGTTGGCAAACTGTTGCAAGTGATTCCCTGAAATGTTTTTCGGGGGAAACAGATGGGTTTTTAGCATCGGAAACAGAATTAGCCCTCGACGTCTGAACAACTTTTTTTGAAAAAATCCCTAAACCGCGCGGTCACAATTTCTGCTCAAAATCTGACGTTCTGCAATTCACTCAAAAATGTTGGCAAACTGTTGCAAGTGATTCCCTGAAATGTTTTTCTTTGGAAACAGATGGGTTTTTATCATCGGGAACAGAATTAGCCCTCGACGTATGAACAACTTTTTTTGAAAAAATCCCTAAGCCGCGCGGTCACAATTTCTGCTCAAAATCTGACGTTCTGCAATTCACTCAAAAATGTTGGCAAACTGTTGCAAGTGATTCCCTGAAATGTTTTTCGGGGGAAACAGATGGGTTTTTAGCATTGGAAACAGAATTAGCCCTTGACGTCTGAACAACTTTTTTTGAAAAAATCCCTAAGCCGCTCAGTCACAATTTCCGCTCAAAATCTGACGTTCTGCAATTCACTCAAAAATGTTGGCAAACTGTTGCAAGTGATCCCCTGAAAGATTTTTCGGTGGAAACAGATGGGTTTTTATCATCGGAAACAGAATTAGCCCTCGACGTATGAACAACTTTTTTTGAAAAAATCCCTAAGCCGCGCGGTCACAATTTCTGCTCAAAATCTGACGTTCTGCAATTCACTCAAAAATGTTGGCAAACTGTTGCAAGTGATTCCCTGAAATGTTTTTCGGTGGAAACAGATGGGTTTTTATCATCGGAAACAGAATTAGCCCTCGACGTATGAACACCTTTTTTTGAAAAAATCCCTAAGCCGCGCGGTCACAATTTCTGCTCAAAATCTGACGTTCTGCAATTCACTCAAAAATGTTGGCAAACTGTTGCAAGTGATCCCCTGAAAGATTTTTCGGTGGAAACAGATGGGTTTTTATCACCGGAAACAGAAATAGCCCTCGACGTATGAACAACTTTTTTTGAAAAAATCCCTAAGCCGCGCGGTCACAATTTCTGCTCAAAATCTGACGTTCTGCAATTCACTCAAAAATGTTGGCAAACTGTTGCAAGTGATTCCCTGAAATGTTTTTCGGTGGAAACAGATGGGTTTTTATCATCGGAAACAGAATTAGCCCTCGACGTATGAACAACTTTTTTTGAAAAAATCCCTAAGCCGCGCGGTCACAATTTCTGCTTAAAATCTGACGTTCTGCAATTCACTCAAAAATGTTGGCAAACTGTTGCAAGTGATTCCCTGAAATGTTTTTCGGGGGAAACAGATGGGTTTTTAGCATCGGAAACAGAATTAGCCCTCGACGTCTGAACAACTTTTTTTGAAAAAATCCCTAAACCGCGCGGTCACAATTTCTGCTCAAAATCTGACGTTCTGCAATTCACTCAAAAATGTTGGCAAACTGTTGCAAGTGATTCCCTGAAATGTTTTTCTTTGGAAACAGATGGGTTTTTATCATCGGGAACAGAATTAGCCCTCGACGTATGAACAACTTTTTTTGAAAAAATCCCTAAGCCGCGCGGTCACAATTTCTGCTCAAAATCTGACGTTCTGCAATTCACTCAAAAATGTTGGCAAACTGTTGCAAGTGATTCCCTGAAATGTTTTTCGGGGGAAACAGATGGGTTTTTAGCACCGGAAACAGAATTAGCCCTCGACGTCTGAACAACTTTTTTTGAAAAAATCCCTAAACCGCGCGGTCACAATTTCTGCTCAAAATCTGACGTTCTGCAATTCACTCAAAAATGTTGGCAAACTGTTGCAAGTGATTCCTTAAATGTTTTTTGGTGGAAACAGATGGGTTTTTATCATCGGAAACAGAATTAGCACTTGACGTCTGAACAACTTTTTTTGAAAAAATCCCTAAGCCGCGCGGTCACAATTTCTGCTCAAAATCTGACGTTCTGCAATTCACTCAAAATGTTGGCAAACTGTTGCAAGTGATTCCCTGAAATGTTTTTTGGTGGAAACAGATGGGTTTTTATCATCGGAAACAGAATTAATCCTCGACGTCTGAACAACTTTTTTTGAAAAAATCCCTAAGCCGCGCGGTCACAATTTCTGCTCAAAATCTGACTTTCTGCAATTCACTCAAAAATGTTGGCAAACTGTTGCAAGTGATCCCCTGAAATGTTTTTCGGTGGAAACAGATGGGTTTTTAGCATTGGAAACAGAATTAGCCCTTGAGGTCTGAACAACTTTTTTTGAAAAAATCCCTAAGCCGCGCGGTCACAATTTCTGCTCAAAATCTGACGTTCTGCAATTCACTCAAAAATGTTGGCAAACTGTTGCAAGTGATCCCCTGAAAGATTTTTCGGTGGAAACAGATGGGTTTTTATCATCCGAAACAGAATTAGCCCTCGACGTCTGAACAACTTTTTTTGAAAAAATCCCTAAGCCGCGCGATCACAATTTCTGCTCAAAATCTGACTTTCTGCAATTCACTCAAAAATGTTGGCAAACTGTTGCAAGTGATCCCCTGAAATGTTTTTCGGTGGAAACAGATGGGTTTTTAGCATTGGAAACAGAATTAGCCCTTGACGTCTGAACAACTTTTTTTGAAAAAATCCCTAATCCGCGCGGTCACGATTTCTGCTCAAAATCTGACGTTCTGCAATTCACTCAAAAATGTTGGCAAACTGTTGCAAGTGATCCCCTGAAAGATTTTTCGGTGGAAACAGATGGGTTTTTATCATCGGAAACAGAATTAGCCCTCGACGTCTGAACAACTTTTATTGAAAAAATCCCTAAGCCGCGCGGTCACAATTTCTGCTCAAAATCTGACGTTCTGCAATTCACTCAAAAATGTTGGCAAACTGTTGCAAGTGATTCCCTGAAATGTTTTTTGGTGGAAACAGATGGGTTTTTATCATCGGAATCAGAATTAGCCCTCGACGTCTGAACAACTTTTTTTGAAAAAATCCCTAAGCCGCGCGGTCACAATTTCTGCTCAAAATCTGACGTTCTGCAATTCACTCAAAAATGCTGGCAAACTGTTGCAAGTGATCCCCTGAAATGTTTTTGGGTGGAAACAGATGGGTTTTTATCATCGGAAACAGAATTAGCCCTCGACGTATGAACAACTTTTTTTGAAAAAATCCCTAAGCCGCGCGGTCACAATTTCTGCTCAAAATCTGACGTTCTGCAATTCACTCAAAAATGTTGGCAAACTGTTGCAAGTGATCCCCAGAAATGTTTTTTGGTGGAAACAGATGGGTTTTTATCATCGGAAACAGAATTAGCCCTCGACGTATGAACACCTTTTTTGGAAAAAATCCCAAAGCCGCGCGGTCACGATTTCTGCTCAAAATCTGACGTTCTGCAATTCACTCAAAAATGTTGGCAAACTGTTGCAAGTGATCCCCTGAAATGTTTTTCGGTGGAAACAGATTGGTTTTTATCATCGGAAACAGAATTAATCCTCGACGTCTGAACAACTTTTATTGAAAAAATCCCTAAGCCGCGCGGTCACAATTTCTGCTCAAAATCTGACTTTCTGAAATTCACTCAAAAATGTTGGCAAACTGTTGCAAGTGATCCCCTGAAATGTTTTTCAGTGGAAACAGATGGGTTTTTAGCATTGGAAACAGAATTAGCCCTTGACGTCTGAACAACTTTTTTTGAAAAAATCCCTAAGCCGCTCGGTCACAATTTCCGCTCAAAATCTGACGTTCTGCAATTCACTCAAAAATGTTGGCAAACTGTTGCAAGTGATCCCCTGAAAGATTTTTCGGTGGAAACAGATGGGTTTTTATCATCGGAAACAGAAATAGCCCTCGACGTATGAACAACTTTTTTTGAAAAAATCCCTAAGCCGCGCGGTCACAATTTCTGCTCAAAATCTGACGTTCTGCAATTCACTCAAAAATGTTGGCAAACTGTTGCAAGTGATTCCCTGAAATGTTTTTCGGTGGAAACAGATGGGTTTTTATCATCGGAAACAGAATTAGCCCTCGACGTATGAACACCTTTTTTTGAAAAAATCCCTAAGCCGCGCGGTCACAATTTCTGCTCAAAATCTGACGTTCTGCAATTCACTCAAAAATGTTGGCAAACTGTTGCAAGTGATTCCCTGAAATGTTTTTCGGTGGAAACAGATGGGTTTTTAGCATCGGAAACAGAATTAGCCCTCGACGTATGAACAACTTTTTTTGAAAAAATCCCTAAGCCGCGCGGTCACAATTTCTGCTCAAAATCTGACGTTCTGCAATTCACTCCAAAATGTTGGCAAACTGTTGCAAGTGATTCCCTGAAATGTTTTTCGGGGGAAACAGATGGGTTTTTAGCATCGGAAACAGAATTAGCCCTCGACGTCTGAACAACTTTTTTTGAAAAAATCCCTAAACCGCGCGGTCACAATTTCTGCTCAAAATCTGACGTTCTGCAATTCACTCAAAAATGTTGGCAAACTGTTGCAAGTGATTCCCTGAAATGTTTTTCGGTGGAAACAGATGGGTTTTTATCATCGGAAACAGAATTAGCCCTCGACGTATGAACACCTTTTTTTGAAAAAATCCCTAAGCCGCGCGGTCACAATTTCTGCTCAAAATCTGACGTTCTGCAATTCACTCAAAAATGTTGGCAAACTGTTGCAAGTGATTCCCTGAAATGTTTTTCGGTGGAAACAGATGGGTTTTTAGCATCGGAAACAGAATTAGCCCTCGACGTATGAACAACTTTTTTTGAAAAAATCCCTAAGCCGCGCGGTCACAATTTCTGCTCAAAATCTGACGTTCTGCAATTCACTCCAAAATGTTGGCAAACTGTTGCAAGTGATTCCCTGAAATGTTTTTCGGGGGAAACAGATGGGTTTTTAGCATCGGAAACAGAATTAGCCCTCGACGTCTGAACAACTTTTTTTGAAAAAATCCCTAAACCGCGCGGTCACAATTTCTGCTCAAAATCTGACGTTCTGCAATTCACTCAAAAATGTTGGCAAACTGTTGCAAGTGATTCCCTGAAATGTTTTTCTTTGGAAACAGATGGGTTTTTATCATCGGAAACAGAATTAGCCCTCGACGTATGAACAACTTTTTTTGAAAAAATCCCTAAGCCGCGCGGTCACAATTTCTGCTCAAAATCTGACGTTCTGCAATTCACTCAAAAATGTTGGCAAACTGTTGCAAGTGATTCCCTGAAATGTTTTTCGGGGGAAACAGATGGGTTTTTAGCACCGGAAACAGAATTAGCCCTCGACGTCTGAACAACTTTTTTTGAAAAAATCCCTAAACCGCGCGGTCACAATTTCTGCTCAAAATCTGACGTTCTGCAATTCACTCAAAAATGTTGGCAAACTGTTGCAAGTGATTCCTTAAATGTTTTTTGGTGGAAACAGATGGGTTTTTATCATCGGAAACAGAATTAGCGCTTGACGTCTGAACAACTTTTTTTGAAAAAATCCCTAAGCCGCGCGGTCACGATTTCTGCTCAAAATCTGACGTTCTGCAATTCACTCAAAAATGTTGGCAAACTGTTGCAAGTGATCCCCTGAAAGATTTTTCGGTGGAAACAGATGGGTTTTTATCATCGGAAACAGAATTAGCCCTCGATGTCTGAACAACTTTTTTTGAAAAAATCCCTAAGCCACAAAATCCCTAAGGTCACAATTTCTGCTCAAAATCTGACGTTCTGCAATTCACTCAAAAATGTTGGCAAACTGTTGCAAGTGATCCCCTGAAATGTTTTTCGGTGGAAACAGATTGGTTTTTATCGTTGGAAACAGAATTAATCCTCGACGTCTGAACAACTTTTTTTGAAAAAATCCCTAAGCCGCGCGGTCACAATTTCTGCTCAAAATCTGACTTTCTGCAATTCACTCAAAAATGTTGGCAAACTGTTGCAAGTGATCCCCTGAAATGTTTTTGGGTGGAAACAGATGGGTTTTTATCATCGGAAACAGAATTAGCCCTCGACGTCTGAACAACTTTTTTTGAAAAAATTCCTAAACCGCGCGGTCACGATTTCTGCTCAAAATCTGACGTTCTGCAATTCACTCAAAAATGTTGGCAAACTGTTGCAAGTGATTCCCTGAAATGTTTTTTGGTGGAAACAGATGGGTTTTTATCATCGGAAACAGAATTAGCGCTTGACGTCTGAACAACTTTTTTTGAAAAAATCCCTAAGCCGCGCGGTCACAATTTCTGCTCAAAATCTGACGTTCTGCAATTCACTCAAAAATGTTGGCAAACTGTTGCAAGTGATTCCCTGAAATGTTTTTCGGTGGAAACAGATGGGTTTTTATCATCGGAAACAGAATTAATCCTCGACGTCTGAACAACTTTTTTTGAAAAAATCCCTAAGCAGCGCGGTCACAATTTCTGCTCAAAATCTGACGTTCTGCAATTCACTCAAAAATGTTGGCAAACTGTTGCAAGTGATCCCCTGAAAGATTTTTCGGTGGAAACAGATGGGTTTTTATCATCGGAAACAGAATTAGCCCTCGACGTCTGAACAACTTTTTTTGAAAAAATCCCTAAGCCACAAAATCCCTAAGGTCACAATTTCTGCTCAAAATCTGACGTTCTGCAATTCAATCAAAAATGTTGGCAAACTGTTGCAAGTGATCCCCTGAAATGTTTTTCGGTGGAAACAGATTGGTTTTTATCGTTGGAAACAGAATTAATCCTCGACGTCTGAACAACTTTTTTTGAAAAAATCCCTAAGCCGCGCGGTCACAATTTCTGCTCAAAATCTGACTTTCTGCAATTCACTCAAAAATGTTGGCAAACTGTTGCAAGTGATCCCCTGAAATGTTTTTCGGTGGAAACAGATGGGTTTTTATCATCGGAAACAGAATTAGCCCTCGACGTATGAACAACTTTTTTTGAAAAAATCCCTAAGCCGCGCGGTCACAATTTCTGCTCAAAATCTGACTTTCTGCAATTCACTCAAAAATGTTGGCAAACTGTTGCAAGTGATCCCCTGAAATGTTTTTCGGTGCAAACAGATGGGTTTTTATCATCGGAAACAGAATTAGCGCTTGACGTCTGAACAACTTTTTTTGAAAAAATCCCTAAGCCGCGCGGTCACAATTTCTGCTCAAAATCTGACGTTCTGCAATTCACTCAAAAATGTTGGCAAGCTGTTGCAAGTGATCCCCAGAAATGTTTTTTGGTGGAAACAGATGGGTTTTTATCATCGGAAACAGAATTAGCCCTCGACGTATGAACAACTTTTTTTGAAAAAATCCCTAAGCCGCGCGGTCACGATTTCTGCTCAAAATCTGACGTTCTGCAATTCACTCAAAAATGTTGGCAAACTGTTGCAAGTGATCCCCTGAAATGTTTTTCAGTGGAAACAGATGGGTTTTTAGCATTGGAAACAGAATTAGCCCTTGACGTCTGAACAACTTTTTTTGAAAAAATCCCTAAGCCGCTCGGTCACAATTTCCGCTCAAAATCTGACGTTCTGCAATTCACTCAAAAATGTTTGCAAACTGTTGCAAGTGATCCCCTGAAAGATTTTTCGGTGGAAACAGATGGGTTTTTATCATCGGAAACAGAATTAGCCCTCGACGTATGAACAACTTTTTTTGAAAAAATCCCTAAGCCGCGCGGTCACAATTTCTGCTCAAAATCTGACGTTCTGCAATTCACTCAAAAATGTTGGCAAACTGTTGCAAGTGATTCCCTGAAATGTTTTTCGGTGGAAACAGATGGGTTTTTATCATCGGAAACAGAATTAGCCCTCGACGTATGAACACCTTTTTTTGAAAAAATCCCTAAGCCGCGCGGTCACAATTTCTGCTCAAAATCTGACGTTCTGCAATTCACTCAAAAATGTTGGCAAACTGTTGCAAGTGATTCCCTGAAATGTTTTTCGGGGGAAACAGATGGGTTTTTAGCATCGGAAATAGAATTAGCCCTCGACGTCTGAACAACTTTTTTTGAAAAAATCCCTAAGCCGCGCGGTCACAATTTCCGCTCAAAATCTGACGTTCTGCAATTCACTCAAAAATGTTGGCAAACTGTTCCAAGTGATCCCCTGAAAGATTTTTCGGTGGAAACAGATGGGTTTTTATCATCGGAAACAGAAATAGCCCTCGACGTATGAACAACTTTTTTTGAAAAAATCCCTAAACCGCGCGGTCACAATTTCTGCTCAAAATCTGACGTTCTGCAATTCACTCAAAAATGTTGGCAAACTGTTGCAAGTGATTCCCTGAAATGTTTTTCGGTGGAAACAGATGGGTTTTTATCATCGGAAACAGAATTAGCCCTCGACGTATGAACAACTTTTTTTGAAAAAATCCCTAAGCCGCGCGGTCACAATTTCTGCTCAAAATCTGACGTTCTGCAATTCACTCAAAAATGTTGGCAAACTGTTGCAAGTGATTCCCTGAAATGTTTTTCGGGGGAAACAGATGGGTTTTTAGCATCGGAAAAAGAATTAGCCCTCGACGTCTGAACAACTTTTTTTGAAAAAATCCCTAAGCCGCGCGGTCACGATTTCTGCTCAAAATCTGACGTTCTGCAATTCACTCAAAAATGTTGGCAAACTGTTGCAAGTGATCCCCTGAAAGATTTTTCGGTGGAAACAGATGGGTTTTTATCATCGGAAACAGAATTAGCCCTCGACGTCTGAACAACTTTTTTTGAAAAAATCCCTAAGCCACAAAATCCCTAAGGTCACAATTTCTGCTCAAAATCTGACGTTCTGCAATTCACTCAAAAATGTTGGCAAACTGTTGCAAGTGATCCCCTGAAATGTTTTTCGGTGGAAACAGATTGGTTTTTATCGTTGGAAACAGAATTAATCCTCGACGTCTGAACAACTTTTTTTGAAAAAATCCCTAAGCCGCGCGGTCACAATTTCTGCTCAAAATCTGACTTTCTGCAATTCACTCAAAAATGTTGGCAAACTGTTGCAAGTGATCCCCTTAAATGTTTTTCGGTGGAAACAGATGGGTTTTTATCATCGGAAACAGAATTAGCCCTCGACGTATGAACAACTTTTTTTGAAAAAATCCCTAAGCCGCGCGGTCACGATTTCTGCTCAAAATCTGACGTTCTGCAATTCACTCAAAAATGTTGGCAAACTGTTGCAAGTGATCCCCTGAAATGTTTTTCAGTGGAAACAGATGGGTTTTTAGCATTGGAAACAGAATTAGCCCTTGACGTCTGAACAACTTTTTTTGAAAAAATCCCTAAGCCGCTCGGTCACAATTTCCGCTCAAAATCTGACGTTCTGCAATTCACTCAAAAATGTTGGCAAACTGTTGCAAGTGATCCCCTGAAAGATTTTTCGGTGGAAACAGATGGGTTTTTATCATCGGAAACAGAATTAGCCCTCGACGTATGAACAACTTTTTTTGAAAAAATCCCTAAGCCGCGCGGTCACAATTTCTGCTCAAAATCTGACGTTCTGCAATTCACTCAAAAATGTTGGCAAACTGTTGCAAGTGATTCCCTGAAATGTTTTTCGGTGGAAACAGATGGGTTTTTATCATCGGAAACAGAATTAGCCCTCGACGTATGAACACCTTTTTTTGAAAAAATCCCTAAGCCGCGCGGTCACAATTTCTGCTCAAAATCTGACGTTCTGCAATTCACTCAAAAATGTTGGCAAACTGTTGCAAGTGATTCCCTGAAATGTTTTTCGGTGGAAACAGATGGGTTTTTAGCATCGGAAATAGAATTAGCCCTCGACGTCTGAACAACTTTTTTTGAAAAAATCCCTAAGCCGCGCGGTCACAATTTCCGCTCAAAATCTGACGTTCTGCAATTCACTCAAAAATGTTGGCAAACTGTTCCAAGTGATCCCCTGAAAGATTTTTCGGTGGAAACAGATGGGTTTTTATCATCGGAAACAGAAATAGCCCTCGACGTATGAACAACTTTTTTTGAAAAAATCCCTAAACCGCGCGGTCACAATTTCTGCTCAAAATCTGACGTTCTGCAATTCACTCAAAAATGTTGGCAAACTGTTGCAAGTGATTCCCTGAAATGTTTTTCGGTGGAAACAGATGGGTTTTTATCATCGGAAACAGAATTAGCCCTCGACGTATGAACAACTTTTTTTGAAAAAATCCCTAAGCCGCGCGGTCACAATTTCTGCTCAAAATCTGACGTTCTGCAATTCACTCAAAAATGTTGGCAAACTGTTGCAAGTGATTCCCTGAAATGTTTTTCGGGGGAAACAGATGGGTTTTTAGCATCGGAAAAAGAATTAGCCCTCGACGTCTGAACAACTTTTTTTGAAAAAATCCCTAAGCCGCGCGGTCACGATTTCTGCTCAAAATCTGACGTTCTGCAATTCACTCAAAAATGTTGGCAAACTGTTGCAAGTGATCCCCTGAAAGATTTTTCGGTGGAAACAGATGGGTTTTTATCATCGGAAACAGAATTAGCCCTCGACGTCTGAACAACTTTTTTTGAAAAAATCCCTAAGCCACAAAATCCCTAAGGTCACAATTTCTGCTCAAAATCTGACGTTCTGCAATTCACTCAAAAATGTTGGCAAACTGTTGCAAGTGATCCCCTGAAATGTTTTTCGGTGGAAACAGATTGGTTTTTATCGTTGGAAACAGAATTAATCCTCGACGTCTGAACAACTTTTTTTGAAAAAATCCCTAAGCCGCGCGGTCACAATTTCTGCTCAAAATCTGACTTTCTGCAATTCACTCAAAAATGTTGGCAAACTGTTGCAAGTGATCCCCTTAAATGTTTTTCGGTGGAAACAGATGGGTTTTTATCATCGGAAACAGAATTAGCCCTCGACGTATGAACAACTTTTTTTGAAAAAATCCCTAAGCCGCGCGGTCACAATTTCTGCTCAAAATCTGACTTTCTGCAATTCACTCAAAAATGTTGGCAAACTGTTGCAAGTGATCCCCTGAAATGTTTTTCGGTGCAAACAGATGGGTTTTTATCATCGGAAACAGAATTAGCGCTTGACGTCTGAACAACTTTTTTTGAAAAAATCCCTAAGCCGCGCGGTCACAATTTCTGCTCAAAATATGACGTTCTGCAATTCACTCAAAAATGTTGGCAAACTGTTGCAAGTGATCCCCTGAAATGTTTTTCGGTGGAAACAGATTGGTTTTTATCATCGGAAACAGAATTAATCCTCGACGTCTGAACAACTTTTATTGAAAAAATCCCTAAGCCGCGCGGTCACAATTTCTGCTCAAAATCTGACGTTCTGCAATTCACTCAAAAATGTTGGCAAACTGTTGCAAGTGATTCCCTGAATTGTTTTTTGGTGGAAACAGATGGGTTTTTATCATCGGAAACAGAATTAGCGCTTGACGTCTGACTAATTTTTTTTGTAAAAATCCCTAAGCCGCGCGGTCACAATTTCTGCTCAAAATCTGACGTTCTGCAATTCACTCAAAAATGTTGGCAAGCTGTTGCAAGTGATCCCCAGAAATGTTTTTTGGTGGAAACAGATGGGTTTTTATCATCGGAAACAGAATTAGCCCTCGACGTATGAACAACTTTTTTTGAAAAAATCCCTAAGCCGCGCGGTCACGATTTCTGCTCAAAATCTGACGTTCTGCAATTCACTCAAAAATGTTGGCAAACTGTTGCAAGTGATCCCCTGAAATGTTTTTCAGTGGAAACAGATGGGTTTTTAGCATTGGAAACAGAATTAGCCCTTGACGTCTGAACAACTTTTTTTGAAAAAATCCCTAAGCCGCTCGGTCACAATTTCCGCTCAAAATCTGACGTTCTGCAATTCACTCAAAAATGTTGGCAAACTGTTGCAAGTGATCCCCTGAAAGATTTTTCGGTGGAAACAGATGGGTTTTTATCATCGGAAACAGAATTAGCCCTCGACGTATGAACAACTTTTTTTGAAAAAATCCCTAAGCCGCGCGGTCACAATTTCTGCTCAAAATCTGACGTTCTGCAATTCACTCAAAAATGTTGACAAACTGTTGCAAGTGATTCCCTGAAATGTTTTTCGGTGGAAACAGATGGGTTTTTATCATCGGAAACAGAATTAGCCCTCGACGTATGAACACCTTTTTTTGAAAAAATCCCTAAGCCGCGCGGTCACAATTTCTGCTCAAAATCTGACGTTCTGCAATTCACTCAAAAATGTTGGCAAACTGTTGCAAGTGATTCCCTGAAATGTTTTTCGGGGGAAACAGATGGGTTTTTAGCATCGGAAATAGAATTAGCCCTCGACGTATGAACAACTTTTTTTGAAAAAATCCCTAAACCGCGCGGTCACAATTTCTGCTCAAAATCTGACGTTCTGCAATTCACTCAAAAATGTTGGCAAACTGTTGCAAGTGATTCCCTGAAATGTTTTTCGGTGGAAACAGATGGGTTTTTATCATCGGAAACAGAATTAGCCCTCGACGTATGAACAACTTTTTTTGAAAAAATCCCTAAGCCGCGCGGTCACAATTTCCGCTCAAAATCTGACGTTCTGCAATTCACTCAAAAATGTTGGCAAACTGTTCCAAGTGATCCCCTGAAAGATTTTTCGGTGGAAACAGATGGGTTTTTATCATCGGAAACAGAAATAGCCCTCGACGTATGAACAACTTTTTTTGAAAAAATCCCTAAACCGCGCGGTCACAATTTCTGCTCAAAATCTGACGTTCTGCAATTCACTCAAAAATGTTGGCAAACTGTTGCAAGTGATTCCCTGAAATGTTTTTCGGTGGAAACAGATGGGTTTTTATCATCGGAAACAGAATTAGCCCTCGACGTATGAACAACTTTTTTTGAAAAAATCCCTAAGCCGCGCGGTCACAATTTCTGCTCAAAATCTGACGTTCTGCAATTCACTCAAAAATGTTGGCAAACTGTTGCAAGTGATCCCCTGAAATGTTTTTCGGTGGAAACAGATTGGTTTTTATCGTTGGAAACAGAATTAATCCTCGACGTCTGAACAACTTTTTTTGAAAAAATCCCTAAGCCGCGCGGTCACAATTTCTGCTCAAAATCTGACTTTCTGCAATTCACTCAAAAATGTTGGCAAACTGTTGCAAGTGATCCCCTTAAATGTTTTTCGGTGGAAACAGATGGGTTTTTATCATCGGAAACAGAATTAGCCCTCGACGTATGAACAACTTTTTTTGAAAAAATCCCTAAGCCGCGCGGTCACAATTTCTGCTCAAAATCTGACTTTCTGCAATTCACTCAAAAATGTTGGCAAACTGTTGCAAGTGATCCCCTGAAATGTTTTTCGGTGCAAACAGATGGGTTTTTATCATCGGAAACAGAATTAGCGCTTGACGTCTGAACAACTTTTTTTGAAAAAATCCCTAAGCCGCGCGGTCACAATTTCTGCTCAAAATATGACGTTCTGCAATTCACTCAAAAATGTTGGCAAACTGTTGCAAGTGATCCCCTGAAATGTTTTTCGGTGGAAACAGATTGGTTTTTATCATCGGAAACAGAATTAATCCTCGACGTCTGAACAACTTTTATTGAAAAAATCCCTAAGCCGCGCGGTCACAATTTCTGCTCAAAATCTGACGTTCTGCAATTCACTCAAAAATGTTGGCAAACTGTTGCAAGTGATTCCCTGAATTGTTTTTTGGTGGAAACAGATGGGTTTTTATCATCGGAAACAGAATTAGCGCTTGACGTCTGACTAATTTTTTTTGTAAAAATCCCTAAGCCGCGCGGTCACAATTTCTGCTCAAAATCTGACGTTCTGCAATTCACTCAAAAATGTTGGCAAGCTGTTGCAAGTGATCCCCAGAAATGTTTTTTGGTGGAAACAGATGGGTTTTTATCATCGGAAACAGAATTAGCCCTCGACGTATGAACAACTTTTTTTGAAAAAATCCCTAAGCCGCGCGGTCACGATTTCTGCTCAAAATCTGACGTTCTGCAATTCACTCAAAAATGTTGGCAAACTGTTGCAAGTGATCCCCTGAAATGTTTTTCAGTGGAAACAGATGGGTTTTTAGCATTGGAAACAGAATTAGCCCTTGACGTCTGAACAACTTTTTTTGAAAAAATCCCTAAGCCGCTCGGTCACAATTTCCGCTCAAAATCTGACGTTCTGCAATTCACTCAAAAATGTTGGCAAACTGTTGCAAGTGATCCCCTGAAAGATTTTTCGGTGGAAACAGATGGGTTTTTATCATCGGAAACAGAATTAGCCCTCGACGTATGAACAACTTTTTTTGAAAAAATCCCTAAGCCGCGCGGTCACAATTTCTGCTCAAAATCTGACGTTCTGCAATTCACTCAAAAATGTTGGCAAACTGTTGCAAGTGATTCCCTGAAATGTTTTTCGGTGGAAACAGATGGGTTTTTATCATCGGAAACAGAATTAGCCCTCGACGTATGAACACCTTTTTTTGAAAAAATCCCTAAGCCGCGCGGTCACAATTTCTGCTCAAAATCTGACGTTCTGCAATTCACTCAAAAATGTTGGCAAACTGTTGCAAGTGATTCCCTGAAATGTTTTTCGGGGGAAACAGATGGGTTTTTAGCATCGGAAATAGAATTAGCCCTCGACGTATGAACAACTTTTTTTGAAAAAATCCCTAAACCGCGCGGTCACAATTTCTGCTCAAAATCTGACGTTCTGCAATTCACTCAAAAATGTTGGCAAACTGTTGCAAGTGATTCCCTGAAATGTTTTTCGGTGGAAACAGATGGGTTTTTATCATCGGAAACAGAATTAGCCCTCGACGTATGAACAACTTTTTTTGAAAAAATCCCTAAGCCGCGCGGTCACAATTTCTGCTCAAAATCTGACGTTCTGCAATTCACTCAAAAATGTTGGCAAACTGTTGCAAGTGATTCCCTGAAATGTTTTTCGGGGGAAACAGATGGGTTTTTAGCATCGGAAAAAGAATTAGCCCTCGACGTCTGAACAACTTTTTTTGAAAAAATCCCTAAGCCGCGCGGTCACGATTTCTGCTCAAAATCTGACGTTCTGCAATTCACTCAAAAATGTTGGCAAACTGTTGCAAGTGATCCCCTGAAAGATTTTTCGGTGGAAACAGATGGGTTTTTATCATCGGAAACAGAATTAGCCCTCGACGTCTGAACAACTTTTTTTGAAAAAATCCCTAAGCCACAAAATCCCTAAGGTCACAATTTCTGCTCAAAATCTGACGTTCTGCAATTCACTCAAAAATGTTGGCAAACTGTTGCAAGTGATCCCCTGAAATGTTTTTCGGTGGAAACAGATTGGTTTTTATCGTTGGAAACAGAATTAATCCTCGACGTCTGAACAACTTTTTTTGAAAAAATCCCTAAGCCGCGCGGTCACAATTTCTGCTCAAAATCTGACTTTCTGCAATTCACTCAAAAATGTTGGCAAACTGTTGCAAGTGATCCCCTGAAATGTTTTTCGGTGGAAACAGATGGGTTTTTATCATCGGAAACAGAATTAGCCCTCGACGTATGAACAACTTTTTTTGAAAAAATCCCTAAGCCGCGCGGTCACAATTTCTGCTCAAAATCTGACTTTCTGCAATTCACTCAAAAATGTTGGCAAACTGTTGCAAGTGATCCCCTGAAATGTTTTTCGGTGCAAACAGATGGGTTTTTATCATCGGAAACAGAATTAGCGCTTGACGTCTGAACAACTTTTTTTGAAAAAATCCCTAAGCCGCGCGGTCACAATTTCTGCTCAAAATATGACGTTCTGCAATTCACTCAAAAATGTTGGCAAACTGTTGCAAGTGATCCCCTGAAATGTTTTTCGGTGGAAACAGATTGGTTTTTATCATCAGAAACAGAATTAATCCTCGACGTCTGAACAACTTTTATTGAAAAAATCCCTAAGCCGCGCGGTCACGATTTCTGCTCAAAATCTGACGTTCTGCAATTCACTCAAAAATGTTGGCAAACTGTTGCAAGTGATTCCCTGAATTGTTTTTTGGTGGAAACAGATGGGTTTTTATCATCGGAAACAGAATTAGCGCTTGACGTCTGACTAATTTTTTTTGTAAAAATCCCTAAGCCGCGCGGTCACAATTTCTGCTCAAAATCTGACGTTCTGCAATTCACTCAAAAATGTTGGCAAGCTGTTGCAAGTGATCCCCAGAAATGTTTTTTGGTGGAAACAGATGGGTTTTTATCATCGGAAACAGAATTAGCCCTCGACGTATGAACAACTTTTTTTGAAAAAATCCCTAAGCCGCGCGGTCACGATTTCTGCTCAAAATCTGACGTTCTGCAATTCACTCAAAAATGTTGGCAAACTGTTGCAAGTGATCCCCTGAAATGTTTTTCAGTGGAAACAGATGGGTTTTTAGCATTGGAAACAGAATTAGCCCTTGACGTCTGAACAACTTTTTTTGAAAAAATCCCTAAGCCGCTCGGTCACAATTTCCGCTCAAAATCTGACGTTCTGCAATTCACTCAAAAATGTTGGCAAACTGTTGCAAGTGATCCCCTGAAAGATTTTTCGGTGGAAACAGATGGGTTTTTATCATCGGAAACAGAATTAGCCCTCGACGTATGAACACCTTTTTTTGAAAAAATCCCTAAGCCGCGCGGTCACAATTTCTGCTCAAAATCTGACGTTCTGCAATTCACTCAAAAATGTTGGCAAACTGTTGCAAGTGATTCCCTGAAATGTTTTTCGGTGGAAACAGATGGGTTTTTATCATCGGAAACAGAATTAGCCCTCGACGTATGAACAACTTTTTTTGAAAAAATCCCTAAGCCGCGCGGTCACAATTTCTGCTCAAAATCTGACGTTCTGCAATTCACTCAAAAATGTTGGCAAACTGTTGCAAGTGATCCCCTGAAAGATTTTTCGGTGGAAACAGATGGGTTTTTAGCATCGGAAACAGAAATAGCCCTCGACGTATGAACAACTTTTTTTGAAAAAATCCCTAAGCCGCGCGGTCACAATTTCTGCTCAAAATCTGACGTTCTGCAATTCACTCAAAAATGTTGGCAAACTGTTGCAAGTGATTCCCTGAAATGTTTTTCGGTGGAAACAGATGGGTTTTTATCATCGGAAACAGAATTAGCCCTCGACGTATGAACAACTTTTTTTGAAAAAATCCCTAAGCCGCGCGGTCACAATTTCTGCTCAAAATCTGACGTTCTGCAATTCACTCAAAAATGTTGGCAAACTGTTGCAAGTGATTCCCTGAAATGTTTTTCGGGGGAAACAGATGGGTTTTTAGCATCGGAAACAGAATTAGCCCTCGACGTCTGAACAACTTTTTTTGAAAAAATCCCTAAGCCGCGCGGTCACAATTTCTGCTCAAAATCTGACGTTCTGCAATTCACTCAAAAATGTTGGCAAACTGTTGCAAGTGATTCCCTGAAATGTTTTTCTTTGGAAACAGGTGGGTTTTTATCATCGGAAACAGAATTAGCCCTCGACGTATGAACAACTTTTTTTGAAAAAATCCCTAAGCCGCGCGGTCACAATTTCTGCTCAAAATCTGACGTTCTGCAATTCACTCAAAAATGTTGGCAAACTGTTGCAAGTGATTCCCTGAAATGTTTTTCGGGGGAAACAGATGGGTTTTTAGCACTGGAAACAGAATTAGCCCTCGACGTCTGAACAACTTTTTTTGAAAAAATCCCTAAACCGCGCGGTCACAATTTCTGCTCAATATCTGACGTTCTGCAATTCACTCAAAAATGTTGGCAAACTGTTGCAAGTGATTCCTTAAATGTTTTTTGGTGGAAACAGATGGGTTTTTATCATCGGAAACAGAATTAGCGCTTGACGTCTGAACAACTTTTTTTGAAAAAATCCCTAAGCCGCGCGGTCACAATTTCTGCTCAAAATCTGACGTTCTGCAATTCACTCAAAAATGTTGGCAAACTGTTGCAAGTGATTCCCTGAAATGTTTTTCGGTGGAAACAGATGGGTTTTTATCATCGGAAACAGAATTAATCCTCGACGTCTGAACAACTTTTTTTGAAAAAATCCCTAAGCCGCGCGGTCACAATTTCTGCTCAAAATCTGACTTTCTGCAATTCACTCAAAAATGTTGGCAAACTGTTGCAAGTGATCCCCTGAAATGTTTTTCGGTGGAAACAGATGGGTTTTTAGCATTGGAAACAGAATTAGCCCTTGACGTCTGAACAACTTTTTTTGAAAAAATCCCTAAGCCGCGCGGTCACGATTTCTGCTCAAAATCTGACGTTCTGCAATTCACTCAAAAATGTTGGCAAACTGTTGCAAGTCATCCCCTGAAAGATTTTTCGGTGGAAACAGATGGGTTTTTATCATCGGAAACAGAATTAGCCCTCAACGTCTGAACAACTTTTATTGAAAAAATCCCTAAGCCGCGCGGTCACAATTTCTGCTCAAAATCTGACTTTCTGCAATTCACTCAAAAATGTTGGCAAACTGTTGCAAGTGATTCCCTGAAAGATTTTTCGGTGGAAACAGATGAGTTTTTATCATCGGAAACAGAATGAGCCCTCGACGTCTGAACAACTTTTTTTGAAAAAATCCCTAAGCCGCGCGATCACGATTTCTGCTCAAAATCTGACGTTCTGCAATTCACTCAAAAATGTTGGCAAACTGCTGCAAGTGATCCCCTGAAATGTTTTTCGGTGGAAACAGATTGGTTTTTATCATCGGAAACAGAATTAAACCTCGACGTCTGAACAACTTTTATTGAAAAAATCCCTAAGCCGCGCGGTCACAATTTCTGCTCAAAATCTGACTTTCTGAAATTCACTCAAAAATGTTGGCAAACTGTTGCAAGTGATCCCCTGAAATGTTTTTCGGTGGAAACAGATGGGTTTTTAGCATTGGAAACAGAATTAGCCCTTGACGTCTGAACAACTTTTTTTGAAAAAATTCCTAAGCCGCTCGGTCACAATTTCCGCTCAAAATCTGACGTTCTGCAATTCACTCAAAAATGTTGGCAAACTGTTGCAAGTGATCCCCTGAAAGATTTTTCGGTGGAAACAGATGGGTTTTTATCATCGGAAACAGAATTAGCCCTCGACGTATGAACAACTTTTTTTGAAAAAATCCCTAAGCCGCGCGGTCACGATTTCTGCTCAAAATCTGACGTTCTGCAATTCACTCAAAAATGTTGGCAAACTGTTGCAAGTGATCCCCTGAAATGTTTTTCGGTGGAAACAGATTGGTTTTTATCATCGGAAACAGAATTAATCCTCGACGTCTGAACAACTTTTATTGAAAAAATCCCTAAGCCGCGCGGTCACAATTTCTGCTCAAAATCTGACTTTCTGAAATTCACTCAAAAATGTTGGCAAACTGTTGCAAGTGATCCCCTGAAATGTTTTTCGGTGGAAACAGATGGGTTTTTAGCATTGGAAACAGAATTAGCCCTTGACGTCTGAACAACTTTTTTTGAAAAAATCCCTAAGCCGCTCGGTCACAATTTCCGCTCAAAATCTGACGTTCTGCAATTCACTCAAAAATGTTGGCAAACTGTTGCAAGTGATCCCCTGAAAGATTTTTCGGTGGAAACAGATGGGTTTTTATCATCGGAAACAGAAATAGCCCTCGACGTATGAACAACTTTTTTTGAAAAAATCCCTAAGCTGCGCGGTCACAATTTCTGCTCAAAATCTGACGTTCTGCAATTCACTCAAAAATGTTGACAAACTGTTGCAAGTGATTCCCTGAAATGTTTTTCGGTGGAAACAGATGGGTTTTTATCATCGGAAACAGAATTAGCCCTCGACGTATGAACAACTTTTTTTGAAAAAATCCCTAAGCCGCGCGGTCACAATTTCTGCTCAAAATCTGACGTTCTGCAATTCACTCAAAAATGTTGGCAAACTGTTGCAAGTGATTCCCTGAAATGTTTTTCGGGGGAAACAGATGGGTTTTTAGCATCGGAAACAGAATTAGCCCTCGACGTCTGAACAACTTTTTTTGAAAAAATCCCTAAACCGCGCGGTCACGATTTCTGCTCAAAATCTGACGTTCTGCAATTCACTCAAAAATGTTGGCAAACTGTTGCAAGTGATTCCCTGAAATGTTTTTCTTTGGAAACAGATGGGTTTTTATCATCGGAAACAGAATTAGCCCTCGACGTATGAACAACTTTTTTTGAAAAAATCCCTAAGCCGCGCGGTCACAATTTCTGCTCAAAATCTGACGTTCTGCAATTCACTCAAAAATGTTGGCAAACTGTTGCAAGTGATTCCCTGAAATGTTTTTCGGGGGAAACAGATGGGTTTTTAGCACCGGAAACAGAATTAGCCCTCGACGTCTGAACAACTTTTTTTGAAAAAATCCCTAAACCGCGCGGTCACAATTTCTGCTCAAAATCTGACGTTCTGCAATTCACTCAAAAATGTTGGCAAACTGTTGCAAGTGATTCCTTAAATGTTTTTTGGTGGAAACAGATGGGTTTTTATCATCGGAAACAGAATTAGCGCTTGACGTCTGAACAACTTTTTTTGAAAAAATCCCTAAGCCGCGCGGTCACAATTTCTGCTCAAAATCTGACGTTCTGCAATTCACTCAAAAATGTTGGCAAACTGTTGCAAGTGATTCCCTGAAATGTTTTTCGGTGGAAACAGATGGGTTTTTATCATCGGAAACAGAATTAATCCTCGACGTCTGAACAACTTTTTTTGAAAAAATCCCTAAGCCGCGCGGTCACAATTTCTGCTCAAAATCTGACTTTCTGCAATTCACTCAAAAATGTTGGCAAACTGTTGCAAGTGATCCCCTGAAATGTTTTTCGGTGGAAACAGATGGGTTTTTAGCATTGGAAACAGAATTAGCCCTTGACGTCTGAACAACTTTTTTTGAAAAAATCCCTAAGCCGCGCGGTCACGATTTCTGCTCAAAATCTGACGTTCTGCAATTCACTCAAAAATGTTGGCAAACTGTTGCAAGTGATCCCCTGAAAGATTTTTCGGTGGAAACAGATGGGTTTTTATCATCGGAAACAGAATTAGCCCTCGACGTCTGAACAACTTTTTTTGAAAAAATCCCTAAGCCACAAAATCCCTAAGGTCACAATTTCTGCTCAAAATCTGACGTTCTGCAATTCACTCAAAAATGTTGGCAAACTGTTGCAAGTGATCCCCTGAAATGTTTTTCGGTGGAAACAGATTGGTTTTTATCGTTGGAAACAGAATTAATCCTCGACGTCTGAACAACTTTTTTTGAAAAAATCCCTAAGCCGCGCGGTCACAATTTCTGCTCAAAATCTGACTTTCTGCAATTCACTCAAAAATGTTGGCAAACTGTTGCAAGTGATCCCCTGAAATGTTTTTGGGTGGAAACAGATGGGTTTTTATCATCGGAAACAGAATTAGCCCTCGACGTCTGAACAACTTTTTTTGAAAAAATTCCTAAACCGCGCGGTCACAATTTCTGCTCAAAATCTGACGTTCTGCAATTCACTCAAAAATGTTTGCAAACTGTTGCAAGTGATTCCCTGAAATGTTTTTTGGTGGAAACAGATGGGTTTTTATCATCGGAAACAGAATTAGCGCTTGACGTCTGAACAACTTTTTTTGAAAAAATCCCTAAGCCGCGCGGTCACGATTTCTGCTCAAAATCTGACGTTCTGCAATTCACTCAAAAATGTTGGCAAACTGTTGCAAGTGATTCCTTAAATGTTTTTTGGTGGAAACAGATGGGTTTTTATCATCGGAAACAGAATTAGCGCTTGACGTCTGAACAACTTTTTTTGAAAAAATCCCTAAGCCGCGCGGTCACAATTTCTGCTCAAAATCTGACGTTCTGCAATTCACTCAAAAATGTTGGCAAACTGTTGCAAGTGATTCCCTGAAATGTTTTTCGGTGGAAACAGATGGGTTTTTATCATCGGAAACAGAATTAATCCTCGACGTCTGAACAACTTTTTTTGAAAAAATCCCTAAGCAGCGCGGTCACAATTTCTGCTCAAAATCTGACTTTCTGCAATTCACTCAAAAATGTTGGCAAACTGTTGCAAGTGATCCCCTGAAATGTTTTTCGGTGGAAACAGATGGGTTTTTAGCATTGGAAACAGAATTAGCCCTTGACGTCTGAACAACTTTTTTTGAAAAAATCCCTAAGCTGCGCGGTCACGATTTCTGCTCAAAATCTGACGTTCTGCAATTCACTCAAAAATGTTGGCAAACTGTTGCAAGTGATCCCCTGAAAGATTTTTCGGTGGAAACAGATGGGTTTTTATCATCGGAAACAGAATTAGCCCTCGACGTCTGAACAACTTTTTTTGAAAAAATCCCTAAGCCACAAAATCCCTAAGGTCACAATTTCTGCTCAAAATCTGACGTTCTGCAATTCACTCAAAAATGTTGGCAAACTGTTGCAAGTGATCCCCTGAAATGTTTTTCGGTTGAAACAGATTGGTTTTTATCGTTGGAAACAGAATTAATCCTCGACGTCTGAACAACTTTTTTTGAAAAAATCCCTAAACCGCGCGGTCACAATTTCTGCTCAAAATCTGACGTTCTGCAATTCACTCAAAAATGTTGGCAAACTGTTGCAAGTGATTCCCTGAAATGTTTTTTTGGTGGAAATAGATGGGTTTTTATCATCGGAAACAGAATTAGCGCTTGACGTCTGAACAACTTTTTTTGAAAAAATCCCTAAGCCGCGCGGTCACGATTTCTGCTCAAAATCTGACGTTCTGCAATTCACTCAAAAATGTTGGCAAACTGTTGCAAGTGATCCCCTGAAAGATTTTTCGGTGGAAACAGATGGGTTTTTATCATCGGAAACAGAATTAGCCCTCGACGTCTGAACAACTTTTATTGAAAAAATCCCTAAGCCGCGCGGTCACAATTTCTGCTCAAAATCTGACGTTCTGCAATTCACTCAAAAATGTTGGCAAACTGTTGCAAGTGATTCCCTGAAATGTTTTTCCTTGGAAACAGATGGGTTTTTATCATCGGAAACAGAATTAATCCTCGACGTCTGAACAACTTTTTTTGAAAAAATCCCTAAGCCGCGCGATCACAATTTCTGCTCAAAATCTGACTTTCTGCAATTCACTCAAAAATGTTGGCAAACTCTTGCAAGTGATCCCCTGAAATGTTTTTCGGTGGAAACAGATGGGTTTTTAGCATTGGAAACAGAATTAGCCCTTGACGTCTGAACAACTTTTTTTGAAAAAATCCCTAAGCCGCGCGGTCACAATTTCTGCTCAAAATCTGACGTTCTGCAATTCACTCAAAAATGTTGGCAAACTGTTGCAAGTGATCCCCTGAAAGATTTTTCGGTGGAAACAGATGGGTTTTTATCATCGGAAACAGAATTAGCCCTCGACGTCTGAACAACTTTTTTTGAAAAAATCCCTAAGCCGCGCGGTCACAATTTCTGCTCAAAATCTGACGTTCTGCAATTCACTCAAAAATGTTGGCAAACTGTTGCAAGTGATTCCCTGAAATGTTTTTCGGTGAAAACAGATGGGTTTTTATCATCGGAAACAGAATTTATCCTCGACGTCTGAACAACTTTTTTTGAAAAAATCCCTAAGCCGCGCGGTCACAATTTCTGCTCTAAATCTGACTTTCTGCAATTTACTCAAAAATGTTGGCAAACTGTTGCAAGTGATCCCCTGAAATGTTGTTCGGTGGAAACAGATGGGTTTTTAGCATTGGAAACAGAATTAGCCCTTTACGTCTGAACAACTTTTTTTGAAAAAATCCCTAAGCCGCGCGGTCACGATTTCTGCTCAAAATCTGACGTTCTGCAATTCACTCAAAAATGCTGGCAAACTGTTGCAAGTGATCCCCTGAAATGTTTTTGGGTGGAAACAGATGGGTTTTTATCATCGGAAACAGAATTAGCCCTTGACGTCTGATCAACTTTTTTTGAAAAAATCCCTAAGCCGCGCGGTCACAATTTCTGCTCAAAATCTGACGTTCTGCAATTCACTCAAAAATGTTGGCAAACTGTTGCAAGTGATTCCCTGAAATGTTTTTCGGTGGAAACAGATGGGTTTTTAGCATTGGAAACAGAATTAGCCCTTGACGTCTGAACAACTTTTTTTTAAAAAAATCCCTAAGCCGCGCGGTCACAATTTCTGCTCAAAATCTGACTTTCTGCAATTCACTCAAAAATGTTGGCAAACTGTTGCAAGTGATCCCCTGAAATGTTTTTCGGTGGAAACAGATGGGTTTTTAGCATTGGAAACAGAATTAGCCCTTGATGTCTGAACAACTTTTTTTGAAGAAATCCCTAAACCGCGCGGTCACAATTTCTGCTCAAAATCTGACGTTCTGCAATTCACTCAAAAATGTTGGCAAACTGTTGCAAGTGATTCCCTGAAATGTTTTTCGGTGGAAACAGATGGGTTTTTAGCATTGGAAACAGAATTAGCCCTTGACGTCTGAACAACTTTTTTAAAAAAAAATCCCTAAGCCGCGCGGTCACAATTTCTGCTCAAAATCTGACTTTCTGCAATTCACTCAAAAATGTTGGCAAACTGTTGCAAGTGATCCCCTGAAATGTTTTTCGGTGGAAACAGATGGGTTTTTAGCATTGGAAACAGAATTAGCCCTTGACGTCTGAACAACTTTTTTTGAAAAAATCCCTAAGCCGCGTGTTCACAATTTCCGCTCAACATCTGACGTTCTGCAATTCACTCAAAAATGTTGGCAAACTGTTGCAAGTGATTCCCTGAAATGTTTTTCGGTGGAAACAGATGGGTTTTTATCATCGGAAACAGAATTAGCCCTCGACGTCTGAACAACTTTTATTGAAAAAATCCCTAAGCCGCGCGGTCACAATTTCTGCTCAAAATCTGACTTTCTGCAATTCACTCAAAAATGTTGGCAAACTGTTGCAAGTGATTCCCTGAAAGATTTTTCGGTGGAAACAGATGAGTTTTTATCATCGGAAACAGAATGAGCCCTCGACGTCTGAACAACTTTTTTTGAAAAAATCCCTAAGCCGCGCGATCACGATTTCTGCTCAAAATCTGACGTTCTGCAATTCACTCAAAAATGTTGGCAAACTGCTGCAAGTGATCCCCTGAAATGTTTTTCGGTGGAAACAGATTGGTTTTTATCATCGGAAACAGAATTAAACCTCGACGTCTGAACAACTTTTATTGAAAAAATCCCTAAGCCGCGCGGTCACAATTTCTGCTCAAAATCTGACTTTCTGAAATTCACTCAAAAATGTTGGCAAACTGTTGCAAGTGATCCCCTGAAATGTTTTTCGGTGGAAACAGATGGGTTTTTAGCATTGGAAACAGAATTAGCCCTTGACGTCTGAACAACTTTTTTTGAAAAAATTCCTAAGCCGCTCGGTCACAATTTCCGCTCAAAATCTGACGTTCTGCAATTCACTCAAAAATGTTGGCAAACTGTTGCAAGTGATCCCCTGAAAGATTTTTCGGTGGAAACAGATGGGTTTTTATCATCGGAAACAGAATTAGCCCTCGACGTATGAACAACTTTTTTTGAAAAAATCCCTAAGCCGCGCGGTCACGATTTCTGCTCAAAATCTGACGTTCTGCAATTCACTCAAAAATGTTGGCAAACTGTTGCAAGTGATCCCCTGAAATGTTTTTCGGTGGAAACAGATTGGTTTTTATCATCGGAAACAGAATTAATCCTCGACGTCTGAACAACTTTTATTGAAAAAATCCCTAAGCCGCGCGGTCACAATTTCTGCTCAAAATCTGACTTTCTGAAATTCACTCAAAAATGTTGGCAAACTGTTGCAAGTGATCCCCTGAAATGTTTTTCGGTGGAAACAGATGGGTTTTTAGCATTGGAAACAGAATTAGCCCTTGACGTCTGAACAACTTTTTTTGAAAAAATCCCTAAGCCGCTCGGTCACAATTTCCGCTCAAAATCTGACGTTCTGCAATTCACTCAAAAATGTTGGCAAACTGTTGCAAGTGATCCCCTGAAAGATTTTTCGGTGGAAACAGATGGGTTTTTATCATCGGAAACAGAAATAGCCCTCGACGTATGAACAACTTTTTTTGAAAAAATCCCTAAGCCGCGCGGTCACAATTTCTGCTCAAAATCTGACGTTCTGCAATTCACTCAAAAATGTTGACAAACTGTTGCAAGTGATTCCCTGAAATGTTTTTCGGTGGAAACAGATGGGTTTTTATCATCGGAAACAGAATTAGCCCTCGACGTATGAACAACTTTTTTTGAAAAAATCCCTAAGCCGCGCGGTCACAATTTCTGCTCAAAATCTGACGTTCTGCAATTCACTCAAAAATGTTGGCAAACTGTTGCAAGTGATTCCCTGAAATGTTTTTCGGGGGAAACAGATGGGTTTTTAGCATCGGAAACAGAATTAGCCCTCGACGTCTGAACAACTTTTTTTGAAAAAATCCCTAAACCGCGCGGTCACGATTTCTGCTCAAAATCTGACGTTCTGCAATTCACTCAAAAATGTTGGCAAACTGTTGCAAGTGATTCCCTGAAATGTTTTTCTTTGGAAACAGATGGGTTTTTATCATCGGAAACAGAATTAGCCCTCGACGTATGAACAACTTTTTTTGAAAAAATCCCTAAGCCGCGCGGTCACAATTTCTGCTCAAAATCTGACGTTCTGCAATTCACTCAAAAATGTTGGCAAACTGTTGCAAGTGATTCCCTGAAATGTTTTTCGGGGGAAACAGATGGGTTTTTAGCACCGGAAACAGAATTAGCCCTCGACGTCTGAACAACTTTTTTTGAAAAAATCCCTAAACCGCGCGGTCACAATTTCTGCTCAAAATCTGACGTTCTGCAATTCACTCAAAAATGTTGGCAAACTGTTGCAAGTGATTCCTTAAATGTTTTTTGGTGGAAACAGATGGGTTTTTATCATCGGAAACAGAATTAGCGCTTGACGTCTGAACAACTTTTTTTGAAAAAATCCCTAAGCCGCGCGGTCACAATTTCTGCTCAAAATCTGACGTTCTGCAATTCACTCAAAAATGTTGGCAAACTGTTGCAAGTGATTCCCTGAAATGTTTTTCGGTGGAAACAGATGGGTTTTTATCATCGGAAACAGAATTAATCCTCGACGTCTGAACAACTTTTTTTGAAAAAATCCCTAAGCCGCGCGGTCACAATTTCTGCTCAAAATCTGACTTTCTGCAATTCACTCAAAAATGTTGGCAAACTGTTGCAAGTGATCCCCTGAAATGTTTTTCGGTGGAAACAGATGGGTTTTTAGCATTGGAAACAGAATTAGCCCTTGACGTCTGAACAACTTTTTTTGAAAAAATCCCTAAGCCGCGCGGTCACAATTTCTGCTCAAAATCTGACGTTCTGCAATTCACTCAAAAATGTTGGCAAACTGTTGCAAGTGATCCCCTGAAAGATTTTTCGGTGGAAACAGATGGGTTTTTATCATCGGAAACAGAATTAGCCCTCGACGTCTGAACAACTTTTTTTGAAAAAATCCCTAAGCCACAAAATCCCTAAGGTCACAATTTCTGCTCAAAATCTGACGTTCTGCAATTCACTCAAAAATGTTGGCAAACTGTTGCAAGTGATCCCCTGAAATGTTTTTCGGTGGAAACAGATTGGTTTTTATCGTTGGAAACAGAATTAATCCTCGACGTCTGAACAACTTTTTTTGAAAAAATCCCTAAGCCGCGCGGTCACAATTTCTGCTCAAAATCTGACTTTCTGCAATTCACTCAAAAATGTTGGCAAACTGTTGCAAGTGATCCCCTGAAATGTTTTTGGGTGGAAACAGATGGGTTTTTATCATCGGAAACAGAATTAGCCCTCGACGTCTGAACAACTTTTTTTGAAAAAATTCCTAAACCGCGCGGTCACAATTTCTGCTCAAAATCTGACGTTCTGCAATTCACTCAAAAATGTTTGCAAACTGTTGCAAGTGATTCCCTGAAATGTTTTTTGGTGGAAACAGATGGGTTTTTATCATCGGAAACAGAATTAGCGCTTGACGTCTGAACAACTTTTTTTGAAAAAATCCCTAAGCCGCGCGGTCACGATTTCTGCTCAAAATCTGACGTTCTGCAATTCACTCAAAAATGTTGGCAAACTGTTGCAAGTGATTCCTTAAATGTTTTTTGGTGGAAACAGATGGGTTTTTATCATCGGAAACAGAATTAGCGCTTGACGTCTGAACAACTTTTTTTGAAAAAATCCCTAAGCCGCGCGGTCACAATTTCTGCTCAAAATCTGACGTTCTGCAATTCACTCAAAAATGTTGGCAAACTGTTGCAAGTGATTCCCTGAAATGTTTTTCGGTGGAAACAGATGGGTTTTTATCATCGGAAACAGAATTAATCCTCGACGTCTGAACAACTTTTTTTGAAAAAATCCCTAAGCAGCGCGGTCACAATTTCTGCTCAAAATCTGACTTTCTGCAATTCACTCAAAAATGTTGGCAAACTGTTGCAAGTGATCCCCTGAAATGTTTTTCGGTGGAAACAGATGGGTTTTTAGCATTGGAAACAGAATTAGCCCTTGACGTCTGAACAACTTTTTTTGAAAAAATCCCTAAGCTGCGCGGTCACGATTTCTGCTCAAAATCTGACGTTCTGCAATTCACTCAAAAATGTTGGCAAACTGTTGCAAGTGATCCCCTGAAAGATTTTTCGGTGGAAACAGATGGGTTTTTATCATCGGAAACAGAATTAGCCCTCGACGTCTGAACAACTTTTTTTGAAAAAATCCCTAAGCCACAAAATCCCTAAGGTCACAATTTCTGCTCAAAATCTGACGTTCTGCAATTCACTCAAAAATGTTGGCAAACTGTTGCAAGTGATCCCCTGAAATGTTTTTCGGTTGAAACAGATTGGTTTTTATCGTTGGAAACAGAATTAATCCTCGACGTCTGAACAACTTTTTTTGAAAAAATCCCTAAACCGCGCGGTCACAATTTCTGCTCAAAATCTGACGTTCTGCAATTCACTCAAAAATGTTGGCAAACTGTTGCAAGTGATTCCCTGAAATGTTTTTTTGGTGGAAATAGATGGGTTTTTATCATCGGAAACAGAATTAGCGCTTGACGTCTGAACAACTTTTTTTGAAAAAATCCCTAAGCCGCGCGGTCACGATTTCTGCTCAAAATCTGACGTTCTGCAATTCACTCAAAAATGTTGGCAAACTGTTGCAAGTGATCCCCTGAAAGATTTTTCGGTGGAAACAGATGGGTTTTTATCATCGGAAACAGAATTAGCCCTCGACGTCTGAACAACTTTTATTGAAAAAATCCCTAAGCCGCGCGGTCACAATTTCTGCTCAAAATCTGACGTTCTGCAATTCACTCAAAAATGTTGGCAAACTGTTGCAAGTGATTCCCTGAAATGTTTTTCCTTGGAAACAGATGGGTTTTTATCATCGGAAACAGAATTAATCCTCGACGTCTGAACAACTTTTTTTGAAAAAATCCCTAAGCCGCGCGATCACAATTTCTGCTCAAAATCTGACTTTCTGCAATTCACTCAAAAATGTTGGCAAACTCTTGCAAGTGATCCCCTGAAATGTTTTTCGGTGGAAACAGATGGGTTTTTAGCATTGGAAACAGAATTAGCCCTTGACGTCTGAACAACTTTTTTTGAAAAAATCCCTAAGCCGCGCGGTCACAATTTCTGCTCAAAATCTGACGTTCTGCAATTCACTCAAAAATGTTGGCAAACTGTTGCAAGTGATCCCCTGAAAGATTTTTCGGTGGAAACAGATGGGTTTTTATCATCGGAAACAGAATTAGCCCTCGACGTCTGAACAACTTTTTTTGAAAAAATCCCTAAGCCGCGCGGTCACAATTTCTGCTCAAAATCTGACGTTCTGCAATTCACTCAAAAATGTTGGCAAACTGTTGCAAGTGATTCCCTGAAATGTTTTTCGGTGAAAACAGATGGGTTTTTATCATCGGAAACAGAATTTATCCTCGACGTCTGAACAACTTTTTTTGAAAAAATCCCTAAGCCGCGCGGTCACAATTTCTGCTCTAAATCTGACTTTCTGCAATTTACTCAAAAATGTTGGCAAACTGTTGCAAGTGATCCCCTGAAATGTTGTTCGGTGGAAACAGATGGGTTTTTAGCATTGGAAACAGAATTAGCCCTTTACGTCTGAACAACTTTTTTTGAAAAAATCCCTAAGCCGCGCGGTCACGATTTCTGCTCAAAATCTGACGTTCTGCAATTCACTCAAAAATGCTGGCAAACTGTTGCAAGTGATCCCCTGAAATGTTTTTGGGTGGAAACAGATGGGTTTTTATCATCGGAAACAGAATTAGCCCTTGACGTCTGATCAACTTTTTTTGAAAAAATCCCTAAGCCGCGCGGTCACAATTTCTGCTCAAAATCTGACGTTCTGCAATTCACTCAAAAATGTTGGCAAACTGTTGCAAGTGATTCCCTGAAATGTTTTTCGGTGGAAACAGATGGGTTTTTAGCATTGGAAACAGAATTAGCCCTTGACGTCTGAACAACTTTTTTTAAAAAAAATCCCTAAGCCGCGCGGTCACAATTTCTGCTCAAAATCTGACTTTCTGCAATTCACTCAAAAATGTTGGCAAACTGTTGCAAGTGATCCCCTGAAATGTTTTTCGGTGGAAACAGATGGGTTTTTAGCATTGGAAACAGAATTAGCCCTTGATGTCTGAACAACTTTTTTTGAAGAAATCCCTAAACCGCGCGGTCACAATTTCTGCTCAAAATCTGACGTTCTGCAATTCACTCAAAAATGTTGGCAAACTGTTGCAAGTGATTCCCTGAAATGTTTTTCGGTGGAAACAGATGGGTTTTTAGCATTGGAAACAGAATTAGCCCTTGACGTCTGAACAACTTTTTTTAAAAAAAATCCCTAAGCCGCGCGGTCACAATTTCTGCTCAAAATCTGACTTTCTGCAATTCACTCAAAAATGTTGGCAAACTGTTGCAAGTGATCCCCTGAAATGTTTTTCGGTGGAAACAGATGGGTTTTTAGCATTGGAAACAGAATTAGCCCTTGACGTCTGAACAACTTTTTTTGAAAAAATCCCTAAGCCGCGTGTTCACAATTTCCGCTCAACATCTGACGTTCTGCAATTCACTCAAAAATGTTGGCAAACTGTTGCAAGTGATTCCCTGAAATGTTTTTCGGTGGAAACAGATGGGTTTTTATCATCGGAAACAGAATTAGCCCTCGACGTCTGAACAACTTTTTTTGAAAAAATCCCTAAGCCACAAAATCCCTAAGGTCACAATTTCTGCTCAAAATCTGACGTTCTGCAATTCACTCAAAAATGTTGGCAAACTGTTGCAAGTGATTCCCTGAAATGTTTTTCGGTGGAAACAGATGGGTTTTTATCATCGGAAACAGAATTAATCCTCGACGTCTGAACAACTTTTTTTGAAAAAATCCCTAAGCCGCGCGGTCACAATTTCTGCTCAAAATCTGACTTTCTGCAATTCACTCAAAAATGTTGGCAAACTGTTGCAAGTGATCCCCTGAAATGTTTTTCGGTGGAAACAGATGGGTTTTTAGCATTGGAAACAGAATTAGCCCTTGACGTCTGAACAACTTTTTTTGAAAAAATCCCTAAGCCGCGCGGTCACGATTTCTGCTCAAAATCTGACGTTCTGCAATTCACTCAAAAATGTTGGCAAACTGTTGCAAGTGATCCCCTGAAAGATTTTTCGGTGGAAACAGATGGGTTTTTATCATCGGAAACAGAATTAGCCCTCGACGTCTGAACAACTTTTTTTGAAAAAATCCCTAAGCCACAAAATCCCTAAGGTCACAATTTCTGCTCAAAATCTGACGTTCTGCAATTCACTCAAAAATGTTGGCAAAATGTTGCAAGTGATCCCCTGAAATGTTTTTCGGTGGAAACAGATTGGTTTTTATCGTTGGAAACAGAATTAATCCTCGACGTCTGAACAACTTTTTTTGAAAAAATCCCTAAGCCGCGCGGTCACAATTTCTGCTCAAAATCTGACTTTCTGCAATTCACTCAAAAATGTTGGCAAACTGTTGCAAGTGATCCCCTGAAATGTTTTTGGGTGGAAACAGATGGGTTTTTATCATCGGAAACAGAATTAGCCCTCGACGTCTGAACAACTTTTTTTGAAAAAATTCCTAAACCGCGCGGTCACAATTTCTGCTCAAAATCTGACGTTCTGCAATTCACTCAAAAATGTTGGCAAACTGTTGCAAGTGATTCCCTGAAATGTTTTTTGGTGGAAACAGATGGGTTTTTATCATCGGAAACAGAATTAGCGCTTGACGTCTGAACAACTTTTTTTGAAAAAATCCCTAAGCCGCGCGGTCACGATTTCTGCTCAAAATCTGACGTTCTGCAATTCACTCAAAAATGTTGGCAAACTGTTGCAAGTGATTCCTTAAATGTTTTTTGGTGGAAACAGATGGGTTTATATCATCGGAAACAGAATTAGCGCTTGACGTCTGAACAACTTTTTTTGAAAAAATCCCTAAGCCGCGCGGTCACAATTTCTGCTCAAAATCTGACGTTCTGCAATTCACTCAAAAATGTTGGCAAACTGTTGCAAGTGATTCCCTGAAATGTTTTTTGGTGGAAACAGATGGGTTTTTATCATCGGAAACAGAATTAGCGCTTGACGTCTGAACAACTTTTTTTGAAAAAATCCCTAAGCCGCGCGGTCACGATTTCTGCTCAAAATCTGACGTTCTGCAATTCACTCAAAAATGTTGGCAAACTGTTGCAAGTGATCCCCTGAAAGATTTTTCGGTGGAAACAGATGGGTTTTTATCATCGGAAACAGAATTAGCCCTCGACGTCTGAACAACTTTTTTTGAAAAAATCCCTAAGCCACAAAATCCCTAAGGTCACAATTTCTGCTCAAAATCTGACGTTCTGCAATTCACTCAAAAATGTTGGCAAACTGTTGCAAGTGATCCCCTGAAATGTTTTTCGGTGGAAACAGATTGGTTTTTATCGTTGGAAACAGAATTAATCCTCGACGTCTGAACAACTTTTTTTGAAAAAATCCCTAAACCGCGCGGTCACAATTTTTGCTCAAAATCTGACGTTCTGCAATTCACTCAAAAATGTTGGCAAACTGTTGCAAGTGATTCCCTGAAATGTTTTTTTGGTGGAAATAAATGGGTTTTTATCATCGGAAACAGAATTAGCGCTTGACGTCTGAACAACTTTTTTTGAAAAAATCCCTAAGCCGCGCGGTCACGATTTCTGCTCAAAATCTGACGTTCTGCAATTCACTCAAAAATGTTGGCAAACTGTTGCAAGTGATCCCCTGAAAGATTTTTCGGTGGAAACAGATGGGTTTTTATCATCGGAAACAGAATTAGCCCTCGACGTCTGAACAACTTTTATTGAAAAAATCCCTAAGCCGCGCGGTCACAATTTCTGCTCAAAATCTGACGTTCTGCAATTCACTCAAAAATGTTGGCAAACTGTTGCAAGTGATTCCCTGAAATGTTTTTCCTTGGAAACAGATGGGTTTTTATCATCGGAAACAGAATTAATCCTCGACGTCTGAACAACTTTTTTTGAAAAAATCCCTAAGCCGCGCGGTCACGATTTCTGCTCAAAATCTGACGTTCTGCAATTCACTCAAAAATGTTGGCAAACTGTTGCAAGTGATCCCCTGAAAGATTTTTCGGTGGAAACAGATGGGTTTTTATCATCGGAAACAGAATTAGCCCTCGACGTCTGAACAACTTTTTTTGAAAAAATCCCTAAGCCGCGCGGTCACAATTTCTGCTCAAAATCTGACGTTCTGCAATTCACTCAAAAATGTTGGCAAACTGTTGCAAGTGATTCCCTGAAATGTTTTTCGGTGAAAACAGATGGGTTTTTATCATCGGAAACAGAATTAATCCTCGACGTCTGAACAACTTTTTTTGAAAAAATCCCTAAGCCGCGTGGTCACAATTTCTGCTCTAAATCTGGCTTTCTGCAATTTACTCAAAAATGTTGGCAAACTGTTGCAAGTGATCCCCTGAAATGTTGTTCGGTGGAAACAGATGAGTTTTTAGCATTGGAAACAGAATTAGCCCTTTACGTCTGAACAACTTTTTTTGAAAAAATCCCTAAGCCGCGCGGTCACGATTTCTGCTCAAAATCTGACGTTCTGCAATTCACTCAAAAATGCTGGCAAACTGTTGCAAGTGATCCCCTGAAATGTTTTTGGGTGGAAACAGATGGGTTTTTATCATCGGAAACAGAATTAGCCCTTGACGTCTGATCAACTTTTTTTGAAAAAATCCCTAAGCCGCGCGGTCACAATTTCTGCTCAAAATCTGACGTTCTGCAATTCACTCAAAAATGTTGGCAAACTGTTGCAAGTGATTCCCTGAAATGTTTTTCGGTGGAAACAGATGGGTTTTTAGCATTGGAAACAGAATTAGCCCTTGACGTCTGAACAACTTTTTTTAAAAAAAATCCCTAAGCCGCGCGGTCACAATTTCTGCTCAAAATCTGACTTTCTGCAATTCACTCAAAAATGTTGGCAAACTGTTGCAAGTGATCCCCTGAAATGTTTTTCGGTGGAAACAGATGGGTTTTTAGCATTGGAAACAGAATTAGCCCTTGATGTCTGAACAACTTTTTTTGAAAAAATCCCTAAACCGCGCGGTCACAATTTCTGCTCAAAATCTGACGTTCTGCAATTCACTCAAAAATGTTGGCAAACTGTTGCAAGTGATTCCCTGAAATGTTTTTCGGTGAAAACAGATGGGTTTTTAGCATTGGAAACAGAATTAGCCCTTGACGTCTGAACAACTTTTTTTTAAAAAAATCCCTAAGCCGCGCGGTCACAATTTCTGCTCAAAATCTGACTTTCTGCAATTCACTCAAAAATGTTGGCAAACTGTTGCAAGTGATCCCCTGAAATGATTTTCGGTGGAAACAGATGGGTTTTTAGCATTGGAAACAGAATTAGCCCTTGACGTCTGAACAACTTTTTTTGAAAAAATCCCTAAGCCGCGCGGTCACAATTTCCGCTCAAAATCTGACGTTCTGCAATTCACTCAAAAATGTTGGCAAACTGTTGCAAGTGATTCCCTGAAATGTTTTTCGGTGGAAACAGATGGGTTTTTATCATCGGAAACAGAATTAATCCTCGACGTCTGAACAACTTTTTTTGAAAAAATCCCTAAGCCGCGCGGTCACAATTTCTGCTCAAAATCTGACTTTCTGCAATTCACTCAAAAATGTTGGCAAACTGTTGCAAGTGATCCCCTGAAATGTTTTTCGGTGGAAACAGATGGGTTTTTAGCATTGGAAACAGAATTAGCCCTTGACGTCTGAACAACTTTTTTTGAAAAAATCCCTAAGCCGCGCGGTCACGATTTCTGCTCAAAATCTGACGTTCTGCAATTCACTCAAAAATGTTGGCAAACTGTTGCAAGTGATCCCCTGAAAGATTTTTCGGTGGAAACAGATGGGTTTTTATCATCGGAAACAGAATTAGCCCTCGACGTCTGAACAACTTTTTTTGAAAAAATCCCTAAGCCGCGCGGTCACAATTTCTGCTCAAAATCTGACGTTCTGCAATTCACTCAAAAATGTTGGCAAACTGTTGCAAGTGATTCCCTGAAATGTTTTTCGGTGAAAACAGATGGGTTTTTATCATCGGAAACAGAATTAATCCTCGACGTCTGAACAACTTTTTTTGAAAAAATCCCTAAGCCGCGTGGTCACAATTTCTGCTCTAAATCTGGCTTTCTGCAATTTACTCAAAAATGTTGGCAAACTGTTGCAAGTGATCCCCTGAAATGTTGTTCGGTGGAAACAGATGAGTTTTTAGCATTGGAAACAGAATTAGCCCTTTACGTCTGAACAACTTTTTTTGAAAAAATCCCTAAGCCGCGCGGTCACGATTTCTGCTCAAAATCTGACGTTCTGCAATTCACTCAAAAATGCTGGCAAACTGTTGCAAGTGATCCCCTGAAATGTTTTTGGGTGGAAACAGATGGGTTTTTATCATCGGAAACAGAATTAGCCCTTGACGTCTGATCAACTTTTTTTGAAAAAATCCCTAAGCCGCGCGGTCACAATTTCTGCTCAAAATCTGACGTTCTGCAATTCACTCAAAAATGTTGGCAAACTGTTGCAAGTGATTCCCTGAAATGTTTTTCGGTGGAAACAGATGGGTTTTTAGCATTGGAAACAGAATTAGCCCTTGACGTCTGAACAACTTTTTTTAAAAAAAATCCCTAAGCCGCGCGGTCACAATTTCTGCTCAAAATCTGACTTTCTGCAATTCACTCAAAAATGTTGGCAAACTGTTGCAAGTGATCCCCTGAAATGTTTTTCGGTGGAAACAGATGGGTTTTTAGCATTGGAAACAGAATTAGCCCTTGATGTCTGAACAACTTTTTTTGAAAAAATCCCTAAACCGCGCGGTCACAATTTCTGCTCAAAATCTGACGTTCTGCAATTCACTCAAAAATGTTGGCAAACTGTTGCAAGTGATTCCCTGAAATGTTTTTCGGTGAAAACAGATGGGTTTTTAGCATTGGAAACAGAATTAGCCCTTGACGTCTGAACAACTTTTTTTTAAAAAAATCCCTAAGCCGCGCGGTCACAATTTCTGCTCAAAATCTGACTTTCTGCAATTCACTCAAAAATGTTGGCAAACTGTTGCAAGTGATCCCCTGAAATGTTTTTCGGTGGAAACAGATGGGTTTTTAGCATTGGAAACAGAATTAGCCCTTGACGTCTGAACAACTTTTTTTGAAAAAATCCCTAAGCCGCGCGGTCACAATTTCCGCTCAAAATCTGACGTTCTGCAATTCACTCAAAAATGTTGGCAAACTGTTGCAAGTGATTCCCTGAAATGTTTTTCGGTGGAAACAGATGGGTTTTTATCATCGGAAACAGAATTAATCCTCGACGTCTGAACAACTTTTTTTGAAAAAATCCCTAAGCCGCGCGGTCACAATTTCTGCTCAAAATCTGACTTTCTGCAATTCACTCAAAAATGTTGGCAAACTGTTGCAAGTGATCCCCTGAAATGTTTTTCGGTGGAAACAGATGGGTTTTTAGCATTGGAAACAGAATTAGCCCTTGACGTCTGAACAACTTTTTTTGAAAAAATCCCTAAGCCGCGCGGTCACGATTTCTGCTCAAAATCTGACGTTCTGCAATTCACTCAAAAATGTTGGCAAACTGTTGCAAGTGATCCCCTGAAAGATTTTTCGGTGGAAACAGATGGGTTTTTATCATCGGAAACAGAATTAGCCCTCGACGTCTGAACAACTTTTTTTGAAAAAATCCCTAAGCCACAAAATCCCTAAGGTCACAATTTCTGCTCAAAATCTGACGTTCTGCAATTCACTCAAAAATGTTGGCAAACTGTTGCAAGTGATCCCCTGAAATGTTTTTCGGTGGAAACAGATTGGTTTTTATCGTTGGAAACAGAATTAATCCTCGACGTCTGAACAACTTTTTTTGAAAAAATCCCTAAGCCGCGCGGTCACAATTTCTGCTCAAAATCTGACGTTCTGCAATTCACTCAAAAATGCTGGCAAACTGTTGCAAGTGATCCCCTGAAATGTTTTTGGGTGGAAACAGATGGGTTTTTATCATCGGAAACAGAATTAGCCCTTGACTTCTGATCAACTTTTTTTGAAAAAATCCCTAAGCCGCGCGGTCACAATTTCTGCTCAAAATCTGACGTTCTGCAATTCACTCAAAAATGTTGGCAAACTGTTGCAAGTGATTCCCTGAAATGTTTTTCGGTGGAAACAGATGGGTTTTTAGCATTGGAAACAGAATTAGCCCTTGACGTCTGAACAACTTTTTTTTAAAAAAATCCCTAAGCCGCGCGGTCACAATTTCTGCTCAAAATCTGACTTTCTGCAATTCACTCAAAAATGTTGGCAAACTGTTGCAAGTGATCCCCTGAAATGTTTTTCGGTGGAAACAGATGGGTTTTTAGCATTGGAAACAGAATTAGCCCTTGACGTCTGAACAACTTTTTTTGAAAAAATCCCTAAGCCGCGCGGTCACAATTTCCGCTCAAAATCTGACGTTCTGCAATTCACTCAAAAATGTTGGCAAACTGTTGCAAGTGATTCCCTGAAATGTTTTTCGGTGGAAACAGATGGGTTTTTATCATCGGAAACAGAATTAATCCTCGACGTCTGAACAACTTTTTTTGAAAAAATCCCTAAGCCACGCGGTCACAATTTCTGCTCAAAATCTGACTTTCTGCAATTCACTCAAAAATGTTGGCAAACTGTTGCAAGTGATCCCCTGAAATGTTTTTCGGTGGAAACAGATGGGTTTTTAGCATTGGAAACAGAATTAGCCCTTGACGTCTGAACAACTTTTTTTGAAAAAATCCCTAAGCCGCGCGGTCACGATTTCTGCTCAAAATCTGACGTTCTGCAATTCACTCAAAAATGTTGGCAAACTGTTGCAAGTGATCCCCTGAAAGATTTTTCGGTGGAAACAGATGGGTTTTTATCATCGGAAACAGAATTAGCCCTCGACGTCTGAACAACTTTTTTTGAAAAAATCCCTAAGCCACAAAATCCCTAAGGTCACAATTTCTGCTCAAAATCTGACGTTCTGCAATTCACTCAAAAATGTTGGCAAACTGTTGCAAGTGATCCCCTGAAATGTTTTTCGGTGGAAACAGATTGGTTTTTATCGTTGGAAACAGAATTAATCCTCGACGTCTGAACAACTTTTTTTGAAAAAATCCCTAAGCCGCGCGGTCACAATTTCTGCTCAAAATCTGACGTTCTGCAATTCACTCAAAAATGTTGGCAAACTGTTGCAAGTGATTCCCTGAAATGTTTTTTGGTGGAAACAGATGGGTTTTTATCATCGGAAACAGAATTAGCGCTTGACGTCTGAACAACTTTTTTTGAAAAAATCCCTAAGCCGCGCGGTCACGATTTCTGCTCAAAATCTGACGTTCTGCAATTCACTCAAAAATGTTGGCAAACTGTTGCAAGTGATCCCCTGAAATGTTTTTCGGTGGAAACAGATGGGTTTTTAGCATTGGAAACAGAATTAGCCCTTAACGTCTGAACAACTTTTTTTGAAAAAATCCCTAAGCCGCGCGGTCACGATTTCTGCTCAAAATCTGACGTTCTGCAATTCACTCAAAAATGTTGGCAAACTGTTGCAAGTGATCCCCTGAAAGGTTTTTCGGTGGAAACAGATGGGTTTTTATCATCGGAAACAGAATTAGCCCTCGACGTCTGAACAACTTTTTTTGAAAAAATCCCTAAGCCACAAAATCCCTAAGGTCACAATTTCTGCTCAAAATCTGACGTTCTGCAATTCACTCAAAAATGTTGGCAAACTGTTGCAAGTGATCCCCTGAAATGTTTTTCGGTGGAAACAGATTGGTTTTTATCGTTGGAAACAGAATTAATCCTCGACGTCTGAACAACTTTTTTTGAAAAAATGCCTAAGCCACAAAATCCCTAAGGTCACAATTTCTGCTCAAAATCTGACGTTCTGCAATTCACTCAAAAATGTTGGCAAACTGTTGCAAGTGATTCCCTGAAATGTTTTTTGGTGGAAACAGATGGGTTTTTATCATCGGAAACAGAATTAATCCTTGACGTCTGAACAACTTTTTTTGAAAAAATCCCTAAGCAGCGCGGTCACAATTTCTGCTCAAAATCTGACTTTCTGCAATTCACTCAAAAATGTTGGCAAACTGTTGCAAGTGATCCCCTGAAATGTTTTTCGGTGGAAACAGATGGGTTTTTAGCATTGGAAACAGAATTAGCCCTTGACGTCTGAACAACTTTTTTTGAAAAAATCCCTAAGCCGCGCGGTCACGATTTCTGCTCAAAATCTGACGTTCTGCAATTCACTCAAAAATGTTGGCAAACTGTTGCAAGTGATCCCCTGAAAGATTTTTCGGTGGAAACAGATGGGTTTTTATCATCGGAAACAGAATTAGCCCTCGACGTCTGAACAACTTTTTTTGAAAAAATCCCTAAACCACAAAATCCCTAAGGTCACAATTTCTGCTCAAAATCTGACGTTCTGCAATTCACTCAAAAATGTTGGCAAACTGTTGCAAGTGATCCCCTGAAATGTTTTTCGGTGGAAACAGATTGGTTTTTATCGTTGGAAACAGAATTAATCCTCGACGTCTGAACAACTTTTTTTGAAAAAATCCCTAAACCGCGCGGTCACAATTTCTGCTCAAAATCTGACGTTCTGCAATTCACTCAAAAATGTTGGCAAACTGTTGCAAGTGATTCCCTGAAATGTTTTTTGGTGGAAATAGATGGGTTTTTATCATCGGAAACAGAATTAGCGCTTGACGTCTGAACAACTTTTTTTGAAAAAATCCCTAAGCCGCGCGGTCACGATTTCTGCTCAAAATCTGACGTTCTGCAATTCACTCAAAAATGTTGGCAAACTGTTGCAAGTGATCCCCTGAAAGATTTTTCGGTGGAAACAGATGGGTTTTTATCATCGGAAACAGAATTAGCCCTCGACGTCTGAAAAACTTTTATTGAAAAAATCCCTAAGCCGCGCGGTCACAATTTCTGCTCAAAATCTGACGTTCTGCAATTCACTCAAAAATGTTGGCAAACTGTTGCAAGTGATTCCCTGAAATGTTTTTCCTTGGAAACAGATGGGTTTTTATCATCGGAAACAGAATTAATCCTCGACGTCTGAACAACTTTTTTTGAAAAAATCCCTAAGCCGCGCGATCACAATTTCTGCTCAAAATCTGACTTTCTGCAATTCACTCAAAAATGTTGGCAAACTGTTGCAAGTAATCCCCTGAAATGTTTTTCGGTGGAAACAGATGGGTTTTTAGCATTGGAAACAGAATTAGCCCTTGACGTCTGAACAACTTTTTTTGAAAAAATCCCTAAGCCGCGCGGTCACGATTTCTGCTCAAAATCTGACGTTCTGCAATTCACTCAAAAATGCTGGCAAACTGTTGCAAGTGATCCCCTGAAATGTTTTTGGGTGGAAACAGATGGGTTTTTATCATCGGAAACAGAATTAGCCCTTGACGTCTGATCAACTTTTTTTGAAAAAATCCCTAAGCCGCGCGGTCACAATTTCTGCTCAAAATCTGACGTTCTGCAATTCACTCAAAAATGTTGGCAAACTGTTGCAAGTGATTCCCTGAAATGTTTTTCGGTGGAAACAGATGGGTTTTTAGCATTGGAAACAGAATTAGCCCTTGACGTCTGAACAACTTTTTTTTAAAAAAATCCCTAAGCCGCGCGGTCACAATTTCTGCTCAAAATCTGACTTTCTGCAATTCACTCAAAAATGTTGGCAAACTGTTGCAAGTGATCCCCTGAAATGTTTTTCGGTGGAAACAGATGGGTTTTTAGCATCGGAAACAGAATTAGCCCTCGACGTCTGAACAACTTTTTTTGAAAAAATCCCTAAGCCGCGCGGTCACAATTTCTGCTCAAAATCTGACGTTCTGCAATTCACTCAAAAATGTTGGCAAACTGTTGCAAGTGATTCCCTGAAATGTTTTTCGGTGAAAACAGATGGGTTTTTATCATCGGAAACAGAATTAATCCTCGACGTCTGAACAACTTTTTTTGAAAAAATCCCTAAGCCGCGCGGTCACAATTTCTGCTCTAAATCTGACTTTCTGCAATTTACTCAAAAATGTTGGCAAACTGTTGCAAGTGATCCCCTGAAATGTTGTTCGGTGGAAACAGATGGGTTTTTAGCATTGGAAACAGAATTAGCCCTTTACGTCTGAACAACTTTTTTTGAAAAAATCCCTAAGCCGCGCGGTCACGATTTCTGCTCAAAATCTGACGTTCTGCAATTCACTCAAAAATGCTGGCAAACTGTTGCAAGTGATCCCCTGAAATGTTTTTGGGTGGAAACAGATGGGTTTTTATCATCGGAAACAGAATTAGCCCTTGACGTCTGATCAACTTTTTTTGAAAAAATCCCTAAGCCGCGCGGTCACAATTTCTGCTCAAAATCTGACGTTCTGCAATTCACTCAAAAATGTTGGCAAACTGTTGCAAGTGATTCCCTGAAATGTTTTTCGGTGGAAACAGATGGGTTTTTAGCATTGGAAACAGAATTAGCCCTTGACGTCTGAACAACTTTTTTTGAAAAAATCCCTGAGCCGCGCGGTCACAATTTCTGCTCAAAATCTGACGTTCTGCAATTCACTCAAAAATGTTGGCAAACTGTTGCAAGTGATCCCCTGAAATGTTGTTCGGTGGAAACAGATGGGTTTTTAGCATTGGAAACAGAATTAGCCCTTTACGTCTGAACAACTTTTTTTGAAAAAATCCCTAAGCCGCGCGGTCACGATTTCTGCTCAAAATCTGACGTTCTGCAATTCACTCAAAAATGCTGGCAAACTGTTGCAAGTGATCCCCTGAAATGTTTTTGGGTGGAAACAGATGGGTTTTTATCATTGGAAACAGAATTAGCCCTTGACGTCTGAACAACTTTTTTTAAAAAAAATCCCTAAGCCGCGCGGTCACAATTTCTGCTCAAAATCTGACTTTCTGCAATTCACTCCAAAATGTTGGCAAACTGTTGCAAGTGATCCCCTGAAATGTTTTTCGGTGGAAACAGATGGGTTTTTAGCATTGGAAACAGAATTAGCCCTTGACGTCTGAACAACTTTTTTTGAAAAAATCCCTAAGCCGCGCGGTCACAATTTCCGCTCAAAATCTGACGTTCTGCAATTCACTCAAAAATGTTGGCAAACTGTTGCAAGTGATCCCCTGAAAGATTTTTCGGTGGAAACAGATGGGTTTTTATCATCGGAAACAGAATTAGCCCTCGACGTCTGAACAACTTTTTTTGAAAAAATCCCTAAGCCGCGCGGTCACAATTTTTGCTCAAAATCTGACGTTCTGCAATTCACTCAAAAATGTTGGCAAACTGTTGCAAGTGATCCCCTGAAATGTTTTTCGGTGGAAACAGATTGGTTTTTATCATTGGAAACAGAATTAGCCCTTGACGTCTGAACAACTTTTTTTGAAAAAATCCCTAAGCCGCGCGGTCACAATTTCCGCTCAAAATCTGACGTTCTGCAATTCACTCAAAAATGTTGGCAAACTGTTGCAAGTGATCCCCTGAAAGATTTTTCGGTGGAAACAGATGGGTTTTTATCATCGGAAACAGAATTAGCCCTCGACGTCTGAACAACTTTTTTTGAAAAAATCCCTAAGCCGCGCGGTCACAATTTTTGCTCAAAATCTGACGTTCTGCAATTCACTCAAAAATGTTGGCAAACTGTTGCGAATGATCCCCTGTAATGTTTTTCAGTGTTAACAGATGGGTTTTTATCATCGGAAACAGAATTAGCCCTCGACGTCTGAACAACTTTTTTTGAAAAAATCCCTAAACCGCGCGGTCACAATTTCTGCTCAAAATCTGACGTTCTGCAATTCACTCCAAAATGTTGGCAAACTGTTGCGAGTGATCCCCTGAAATGTTTTTCAGTGGAAACACATGGGTTTTTATCATCGGGAACAGAATTAGCCCTCGACGTCTGAACAACTTTTTTTGAAAAAATCCCTAAGCCACGCGGTCACAATTTCTGCTAAAAATCTGACGTTCTGCAATTCACTCCAAAATGTTGGCAAACTGTTGCAAGTGATCCCCTGAAAGGTTTTTCGGTGGAAACAGATGGGTTTTTATCATCGGAAACAGAATTAGCCCTCGACGTCTGAACAACTTTTTTGAAAAAATCCCTAAGCCGCGCAGTCACAATTTCTGCTAAAAATCTGACGTTCTGCAATTCACTCAAAAATGCTGGCAAACTGTTGCAAGTGATCCCCTGAAATGTTTTTGGGTGGAAACAGATGGGTTTTTATCATCGGAAACAGAATTAGCCCTTGACGTCTGATCAACTTTTTTTGAAAAAATCCCTAAGCCGCGCGGTCACAATTTCTGCTCAAAATCTGACGTTCTACAATTCACTCAAAAATGTTGGCAAACTGTTGCAAGTGATTCCCTGAAATGTTTTTCGGTGGAAACAGATGGGTTTTTAGCATTGGAAACAGAATTAGCCCTTGACGTCTGAACAACTTTTTTTAAAAAAAATCCCTAAGCCGCGCGGTCACAATTTCTGCTCAAAATCTGACTTTCTGCAATTCACTCAAAAATGTTGGCAAACTGTTGCAAGTGATCCCCTGAAATGTTTTTCGGTGGAAACAGATGGGTTTTTAGCATTGGAAACAGAATTAGCCCTTGACGTCTGAACAACTTTTTTTGAAAAAATCCCTAAGCCGCGCGGTCACAATTTCCGCTCAAAATCTGACGTTCTGCAATTCACTCAAAAATGTTGGCAGACTGTTGCAAGTGATCCCCTGAAAGATTTTTCGGTGGAAACAGATGGGTTTTTATCATCGGAAACAGAATTAGCCCTCGACGTCTGAACAACTTTTTTTGAAAAAATCCCTAAGCCGCGCGGTCACAATTTTTGCTCAAAATCTGACGTTCTGCAATTCACTCAAAAATGTTGGCAAACTGTTGCAAGTGATCCCCTGAAATGTTTTTCGGTGGAAACAGATTGGTTTTTATCATTGGAAACAGAATTAGCCCTTGACGTCTGAACAACTTTTTTTGAAAAAATCCCTAAGCCGCGCGGTCACAATTTCCGCTCAAAATCTGACGTTCTGCAATTCACTCAAAAATGTTGGCAAACTGTTGCAAGTGATCCCCTGAAAGATTTTTCGGTGGAAACAGATGGGTTTTTATCATCGGAAACAGAATTTGCCCTCGACTTCTGAACAACTTTTTTTGAAAAAATCCCTAAGCCGCGCGGTCACAATTTTTGCTCAAAATCTGACGTTCTGCAATTCACTCAAAAATGTTGGCAAACTGTTGCGAATGATCCCCTGTAATGTTTTTCAGTGTTAACAGATGGGTTTTTATCATCGGAAACAGAATTAGCCCTCGACGTCTGAACAACTTTTTTTGAAAAAATCCCTAAACCGCGCGGTCACAATTTCTGCTCAAAATCTGACGTTCTGCAATTCACTCCAAAATGTTGGCAAACTGTTGCGAGTGATCCCCTGAAATGTTTTTCAGTGGAAACACATGGGTTTTTATCATCGGGAACAGAATTAGCCCTCGACGTCTGAACAACTTTTTTTGAAAAAATCCCTAAGCCACGCGGTCACAATTTCTGCTAAAAATCTGACGTTCTGCAATTCACTCCAAAATGTTGGCAAACTGTTGCAAGTGATCCCCTGAAAGGTTTTTCGGTGGAAACAGATGGGTTTTTATCATCGGAAACAGAATTAGCCCTCGACGTCTGAACAACTTTTTTGAAAAAATCCCTACGCCGCGCAGTCACAATTTCTGCTAAAAATCTGACGTTCTGCAATTCACTCAAAAATGTTGGCAAACTGTTGCGAGTGATCCCCTGAAATGTTTTTCGGTGGAAACTGATGGGTTTTTATCATCGGAAACAGAATTAGCCCTCGACTTCTGAAGAACTTTTTTTGAAAAAATCCCAAAGCCGCGCGGTCACAATTTCTGCTCAAAATCTGACCTTCTGCAATTCACTCAAAAATGTTGGCAAACTGTTGCAATTGATCCCCTGAAATGTTTTTCGGTGGAAACAGATGGGTTTTTATCATCGGAAACACAATTAGCCCTCGACGTCTGAACAACTTTTTTTGAAAAAATCCCTGAGCCGCGCGGTCACAATTTCTGCTCAAAATCTGACGTTCTGCAATTCACTCTAAAATGTTGGCAAACTGTTGCGAGGGATCCCCTGAAAGGTTTTTCGGTGGAAACAGATGGGTTTTTATCATCGGAAACAGAATTAGCCCTCGACGTCTGAACAACTTTTTTTGAAAAAATCCTTAAGCCGCGCGGTCACAATTTCTGCTAAAAATCTGACGTTCTGCAATTCACTCAAAAATGTTGGCAAACTGTTGCGAGTGATCCCCTGAAATGTTTTTCGGTGGAAACTGATGGGTTTTTATCATCGGAAACAGAATTAGCCCTCGACTTCTGAAGAACTTTTTTTGAAAAAATCCCTAAGCCGCGTGGTCACAATTTCTGCTCAAAATCTGACGTTCTGCAATTCACTCAAAAATGTTGGCAAACTGTTGCGAGGGATCCCCTGAAAGGTTTTTCGGTGGAAACAGATGGGTTTTTATCATTGGAAACAGAATTAGCCCTTGACGTCTGAACAACTTTTTTTGAAAAAATCCCTAAGCCGCGCGGTCACAATTTCCGCTCAAAATCTGACGTTCTGCAATTCACTCAAAAATGTTGGCAAACTGTTGCAAGTGATCCCCTGAAAGATTTTTCGGTGGAAACAGATGGGTTTTTATCATCGGAAACAGAATTAGCCCTCGACGTCTGAACAACTTTTTTTGAAAAAATCCCTAAGCCGCGCGGTCACAATTTTTGCTCAAAATCTGACGTTCTGCAATTCACTCAAAAATGTTGGCAAACTGTTGCGAATGATCCCCTGTAATGTTTTTTCAGTGTTAACAGATGGGTTTTTATCATCGGAAACAGAATTAGCCCTCGACGTCTGAACAACTTTTTTTGAAAAAATCCCTAAACCGCGCGGTCACAATTTCTGCTCAAAATCTGACGTTCTGCAATTCACTCCAAAATGTTGGCAAACTGTTGCGAGTGATCCCCTGAAATGTTTTTCAGTGGAAACACATGGGTTTTTATCATCGGGAACAGAATTAGCCCTCGACGTCTGAACAACTTTTTTTGAAAAAATCCCTAAGCCACGCGGTCACAATTTCTGCTAAAAATCTGACGTTCTGCAATTCACTCCAAAATGTTGGCAAACTGTTGCAAGTGATCCCCTGAAAGGTTTTTCGGTGGAAACAGATGGGTTTTTATCATCGGAAACAGAATGAGCCCTCGACGTCTGAACAACTTTTTTGAAAAAATCCCTAAGCCGCGCAGTCACAATTTCTGCTCAAAATCTGAGGTTCTGCAATTCACTCAAAAATGCTGGCAAACTGTTGCAAGTGATCCCCTGAAATGTTTTTGGGTGGAAACAGATGGGTTTTTATCATCGGAAACAGAATTAGCCCTTGACGTCTGATCAACTTTTTTTGAAAAAATCCCTAAGCCGCGCGGTCACAATTTCTGCTCAAAATCTGACGTTCTGCAATTCACTCAAAAATGTTGGCAAACTGTTGCAAGTGATTCCCTGAAATGTTTTTCGGTGGAAACAGATGGGTTTTTAGCATTGGAAACAGAATTAGCCCTTGACGTCTGAACAACTTTTTTTTAAAAAAATCCCTAAGCCGCGCGGTCACAATTTCTGCTCAAAATCTGACTTTCTGCAATTCACTCAAAAATGTTGGCAAACTGTTGCAAGTGATCCCCTGAAATGTTTTTCGGTGGAAACAGATGGGTTTTTAGCATTGGAAACAGAATTAGCCCTTGACGTCTGAACAACTTTTTTTGAAAAAATCCCTAAGCCGCGCGGTCACAATTTCCGCTCAAAATCTGACGTTCTGCAATTCACTCAAAAATGTTGGCAAACTGTTGCAAGTGATCCCCTGAAAGATTTTTCGGTGGAAACAGATGGGTTTTTATCATCGGAAACAGAATTAGCCCTCGACGTCTGAACAACTTTTTTTGAAAAAATCCCTAAGCCGCGCGGTCACAATTTTTGCTCAAAATCTGACGTTCTGCAATTCACTCAAAAATGTTGGCAAACTGTTGCAAGTGATCCCCTGAAATGTTTTTCGGTGGAAACAGATTGGTTTTTATCATTGGAAACAGAATTAGCCCTTGACGTCTGAACAACTTTTTTTGAAAAAATCCCTAAGCCGCGCGGTCACAATTTCTGCTCAAAATCTGACGTTCTGCAATTCACTCAAAAATGTTGGCAAACTGTTGCAAGTGATCCCCTGAAAGATTTTTCGGTGGAAACAGATGGGTTTTTATCATCGGAAACAGAATTAGCCCTCGACGTCTGAACAACTTTTTTTGAAAAAATCCCTAAGCCGCGCGGTCACAATTTTTGCTCAAAATCTGACGTTCTGCAATTCACTCAAAAATGTTGGCAAACTGTTGCGAATGATCCCCTGTAATGTTTTTCAGTGTTAACAGATGGGTTTTTATCATCGGAAACAGAATTAGCCCTCGACGTCTGAACAACTTTTTTTGAAAAAATCCCTAAACCGCGCGGTCACAATTTCTGCTCAAAATCTGACGTTCTGCAATTCACTCCAAAATGTTGGCAAACTGTTGCGAGTGATCCCCTGAAATGTTTTTCAGTGGAAACACATGGGTTTTTATCATCGGGAACAGAATTAGCCCTCGACGTCTGAACAACTTTTTTTGAAAAAATCCCTAAGCCACGCGGTCACAATTTCTGCTAAAAATCTGACGTTCTGCAATTCACTCCAAAATGTTGGCAAACTGTTGCAAGTGATCCCCTGAAAGGTTTTTCGGTGGAAACAGATGGGTTTTTATCATCGGAAACAGAATTAGCCCTCGACGTCTGAACAACTTTTTTGAAAAAATCCCTACGCCGCGCAGTCACAATTTCTGCTAAAAATCTGACGTTCTGCAATTCACTCAAAAATGTTGGCAAACTGTTGCGAGTGATCCCCTGAAATGTTTTTCGGTGGAAACTGATGGGTTTTTATCATCGGAAACAGAATTAGCCCTCGACTTCTGAAGAACTTTTTTTGAAAAAATCCCAAAGCCGCGCGGTCACAATTTCTGCTCAAAATCTGACCTTCTGCAATTCACTCAAAAATGTTGGCAAACTGTTGCAATTGATCCCCTGAAATGTTTTTCGGTGGAAACAGATGGGTTTTTATCATCGGAAACACAATTAGCCCTCGACGTCTGAACAACTTTTTTTGAAAAAATCCCTGAGCCGCGCGGTCACAATTTCTGCTCAAAATCTGACGTTCTGCAATTCACTCTAAAATGTTGGCAAACTGTTGCGAGGGATCCCCTGAAAGGTTTTTCGGTGGAAACAGATGGGTTTTTATCATCGGAAACAGAATTAGCCCTCGACGTCTGAACAACTTTTTTTGAAAAAATCCTTAAGCCGCGCGGTCACAATTTCTGCTAAAAATCTGACGTTCTGCAATTCACTCAAAAATGTTGGAAAACTGTTGCGAGTGATCCCCTGAAATGTTTTTCGGTGGAAACTGATGGGTTTTTATCATCGGAAACAGAATTAGCCCTCGACTTCTGAAGAACTTTTTTTGAAAAAATCCCTAAGCCGCGTGGTCACAATTTCTGCTCAAAATCTGACGTTCTGCAATTCACTCAAAAATGTTGGCAAACTGTTGCGAGGGATCCCCTGAAAGGTTTTTCGGTGGAAACAGATGGGTTTTTATCATCGGAAACAGAATTAGCCCTCGACGTCTGAACAACTTTTTTTGAAAAAATCCCTAAGCCGCGCGGTCACAATTTCTGCTAAAAATCGGACGTTCTGCAATTCACTCCAAAATGTTGGCAAACTGTTGCGAGTGATCCCCTGAAATGTTTTTTGCTGGAAACAGATGGGTTTTTATCATCGGAAACAGAATTAGCCCTCGACGTCTGAACAACTTTTTTTGAAAAAATCCCTAAGCCGCGCGGTCACAATTTCTGCTCAAAATCTGACCTTCTGCAATTCACTCAAAAATGTTGGCAAACTGTTGCAATTGATCCCCTGAAATGTTTTTCGGTGGAAACAGATGGGTTTTTATCATCGGAAACAGAATTAGCCCTCGACGTCTGAACAACTTTTTTTGAAAAGATCCCTAAGCCGCGCGGTCACAATTTCTGCTAAAAATCGGACGTTCTGCAATTCACTCCAAAATGTTGGCAAACTGTTGCGAGTGATCCCCTGAAATGTTTTTCAGTGGAAAAAGATGGGTTTTTATCATCGGAAACAGAATTAGCCGTCGAGGTCTGAACAACTTTTTTTGAAAAAATCCCTAAGCCGCGCGGTCACAATTTCTGCTCAAAATCTGACGTTCTGCAATTCACTCCAAAATGTTGGCAAACTGTTGCAAGTGATCCCCTGAATGGTTTTTCGGTGGAAACAGATGGGTTTTTATCATCGGAAACAGAATTAGCCCTCGACGTCTGAACAACTTTTTTGAAAAAATCCCTAAGCCGCGCAGTCACAATTTCTGCTAAAAATCTGACGTTCTGCAATTCACTCAAAAATGTTGGCAAACTGTTGCGAGTGATCCCCTGAAATGTTTTTCGGTGGAAACTGATGGGTTTTTATCATCGGAAACAGAATTAGCCCTCGACTTCTGAAGAACTTTTTTTGAAAAAATCCCAAAGCCGCGCGGTCACAATTTCTGCTCAAAATCTGACGTTCTGCAATTCACTCAAAAATGTTGGCAAACTGTTGCGAGTGATCCCCTGAAATGTTTTTCGGTGGAAACAGATGGGTTTTTATCATCGGAAACAGAATTAGCCCTCGACGTCTGAACAACTTTTTTTGAAAAAATCCCTGAGCCGCGCGGTCACAATTTCTGCTCAAAATCTGACGTTCTGCAATTCACTCAAAAATGTTGGCAAAGTGTTGCGAGTGATCCCCTGAAATGCTTTTCGTTGGAAACAGATGGGTTTTTATCATCGGAAACAGAATTAGCACTCGACGTCTGAACAACTTTTTTTGAAAAAATCCCTAAGCCGCGCGGTCACAATTTCTGCTCAAAATCTGACGTTCTGCAATTCACTCAAAAATGTTGGCAAAGTGTTGCGAGTGATCCCCTGAAATGTTTTTCATTGGAAACAGATGGGTTTTTATCATCGGAAACAGAATTAGCCCTCGACGTCTGAACAACTTTTTTTGAAAAAATCCCTAAGCTGCGCGGTCACAATTTCTGCTAAAAATCTGACGTTCTGCAATTCACTCAAAAATGTTGGCGAACCGTTGCGAGTGATCCCCTGAAATGTTTTTCGGTGGAAACAGATGGGTTTTTATCATCTGAAACAGAATTAGCCCTCGACGTATGAACAACTTTTTTTGAAAAAATCCCTAAGCCGCGCGGTCACAATTTCTGCTCAAAATCTGACGTTCTGCAATTCACTCAAAAATGTTGGCAAAGTGTTGCGAGTGATCCCCTGAAATGTTTTTCGTTGGAAACAGATGGGTTTTTATCATCGGAAACAGAATTAGCCCTCGACGTCTGAACAACTTTTTTTGAAAAAATCCCTAAGCTGCGCGGTCACAATTTCTGCTAAAAATCTGACGTTCTGCAATTCACTCAAAAATGTTGGCGAACCGTTGCGAGTGATCCCCTGAAATGTTTTTCGGTGGAAACAGATGGGTTTTTATCATCTGAAACAGAATTAGCCCTCGACGTATGAACAACCTTTTTTGAAAAAATCCCTAAGCCGCGCGGTCACAATTTCTGCTCAAAATCTGACGTTCTGCAATTCACTCAAAAATGTTGCCAAACTGTTGCAATTGATTCCCTGAAATCTTTTTCGGTGGAAACAGATGGGTTTTTATCATCGGAAACAGAATTAGCCCTCGACGTCTGAACAACTTTTTTTGAAAAAATCCCTAAGCCGCGCGGTCACAATTTCTGCTAAAAATCTGACGTTCTGCAATTCACTCAAAAATGTTGGCAAACTGTTGCGAGTGATCCCCTGAAATGTTTTTCGGTGGAAACAGAAGGGTTTTTATCATTGGCAACAGAATTAGCTCTCGACGTCTGAACAACTTTTTTTGAAAAAATCCCTAAGCCGCGCGGTCACAATTTCTGCTCAAAATCTGACGTTCTGCAATTCACTCAAAAATGTTGGCAAACTGTTGCGAGTGATCCCCTGAAATCTTTTTCGGTGGAAACAGATGGGTTTTTATCATCGGAAACAGAATTAGCCCTCGACGTCTGAACAACTTTTATTGAAAAAATCCCTAAGCCGCGCGGTCACAATTTCTGCTAAAAATCTGACGTTCTGCAATTCACTCAAAAATGTTGGCAAACTGTTGCAATTGATCCCCTGAAATGTTTTTCGGTGGAAACAGATGGGTTTTTATCATCGGAAACAGAATTAGCCCTCGACGTCTGAACAACTTTTTTTGAAAAAAATCCCTAATCCGCGCGGTCACAATTTCAGCAAAAATCTGACGTTCTGCAATTCACTCAAATATGTTGGCAAACTGTTGCAAACGATCCCTGAAAGGTTTTTCGGTGGAAACTGATGGGTTTTTATTATCGGGAACAGAATTAGCCCTCGACGTCTGAACAACTTTTTGTGAAAAAATCCCTAAGCCGCGCGGACACAATTTCTGCTAAAAATCTGACGTTCTGCAATTCACTCAAAAATGTTGGCAAACTGTTGCAATTGATCCCCTGAAATGTTTTTCAGTGGAAACAGATGGGTTTTTATCATCGGAAACAGAATTAGGCCTCGACGTCTGAACAACTTTTTTTGAAAAGATCCCTAAGCCGCGGGGTCACAATTTCTGCTCAAAATCTGACATTCTGCAATTCACTCAAAAATGTTGGCAAACTGTTGCAATTGATCCCCTGAAATGTTTTTCAGTGGAAACAGATGGGTTTTTATCATCGGAAACAGAATTAGGCCTCGACGTCTGAACAACTTTTTTTGAAAAGATCCCTAAGCCGCGCGGTCACAATTTCTGCTAAAAATCTGACGTTCTGCAATTCACTCAAAAATGTTGGCGAACCGTTGCGAGTGATCCCCTGAAATGTTTTTCGGTGGAAACAGATGGGTTTTTATCATCTGAAACAGAATTAGCCCTCGACGTATGAACAACTTTTTTTGAAAAAATCCCTAAGCCGCGCGGTCACAATTTCTGCTAAAAATCTGACGTTCTGCAATTCACTCAAAAATGTTGGCAAACTGTTGCGAGTGATCCCCTGAAATGTTTTTCGGTGGAAACAGATGGGTTTTTATCATCGGAAACAGAATTAGCTCTCGACGTCTGAACAACTTTTTGTGAAAAAATCCCTAAGCCGCGCGGTCACAATTTCTGCTAAAAATCTGACGTTCTGCAATTCACTCAAAAATGTTGGCAAACTGTTGCGAGTGATCCCCTGAAATCTTTTTCGGTGGAAACAGATGGGTTTTTATCATCGGAAACAGAATTAGCCCTCGACGTCTGAACAACTTTTTTTGAAAAAATCCCTAAGCCGCGCGGTCACAATTTCTGCTAAAAATCTGACGTTCTGCAATTCGCTCAAAAATGTTGGGGAACCGTTGCGAGTGATCCCCTGAAATGTTTTTCGGTGGAAACAGATGGGTTTTTATCATCTGAAACAGAATTAGCCCTCGACGTATGAACAACATTTTTTGAAAAAATCCCTAAGCCGCGCGGTCACAATTTCTGCTCAAAATCTGACGTTCTGCAATTCACTCAAAAATGTTGGCAAACTGTTGCAATTGATCCCCTGAAATGTTTTTCGGTGGAAACAGATGGGTTTTTATCATCGGAAACAGAATTAGGCCTCGACGTCTGAACAACTTTTTTTGAAAAGACCCCTAAGCCGCGCGGTCACAATTTCTGCTCAAAATCTGACGTTCTGCAATTCACTCCAAAATGTTGGCAAACTGTTGCGAGTGATCCCCTGAAATGTTTTTCGGTGGAAACAGATGGGTTTTTATCATCGGAAACAGAATTATCCCTCATCGTCTGAACAACTTTTTTTGAAAAAATCCCTAAGCCGCGCGGTCACAATTTCTGCTCAAAATCTGACGTTCTGCAATTCACTCAAAAATGTTGGCAAACTGTTGCAATTGATCCCCTGAAATGTTTTTCAGTGGAAACAGATGGGTTTCTATCATCGGAAACAGAATTAGGCCTCGACGTCTGAACAACTTTTTTTGAAAAGATCCCTAAGCCGCGCGGTCACAATTTCTGCTAAAAATCTGACGTTCTGCAATTCACTCAAAAATGTTGGCGAACCGTTGCGAGTGATCCCCTGAAATGTTTTTCGGTGGAAACAGATGGGTTTTTATCATCTGAAACAGAATTAGCCCTCGACGTATGAACAACTTTTTTTGAAAAAATCCCTAAGCCGCGCGGTCACAATTTCTGCTAAAAATCTGACGTTCTGTAATTCACTCAAAAATGTTGGCAAACTGTTGCGAGTGATCCCCTGAAATCTTTTTCGGTGGAAACAGATGGGTTTTTATCATCGGAAACAGAATTAGCCCTCGACGTCTGAACAACTTTTTTTGAAAAAAATCCCTAATCCGCGCGGTCACAATTTCAGCAAAAATCTGACGTTCTGCAATTCACTCAAATATGTTGGCAAACTGTTGCAAACGATCCCTGAAATGTTTTTCGGTGGAAACTGATGGGTTTTTATTATCGGGAACAGAATTAGCCCTCGACGTCTGAACAACTTTTTGTGAAAAAATCCCTAAGCCGCGCGGACACAATTTCTGCTAAAAATCTGATGTTCTGCAATTCACTCAAAAATGTTGGCAAACTGTTGCGAGTGATCCCCTGAAATGTTTTTCGGTGGAAACAGATGGGTTTTTATCATCGGAAACAGAATTAGCTCTCGACGTCTGAACAACTTTTTGTGAAAAAATCCCTAAGCCGCGCGGTCACAATTTCTGCTAAAAATCTGACGTTCTGCAATTCACTCAAAAATGTTGGCAAACTGTTGCGAGTGATCCCCTGAAATCTTTTTCGGTGGAAACAGATGGGTTTTTATCATCGGAAACAGAATTAGCCCTCGACGTCTGAACAACTTTTTTTGAAAAAATCCCTAAGCTGCGCGGTCACAATTTCTGCTAAAAATCTGACGTTCTGCAATTCGCTCAAAAATGTTGGGGAACCGTTGCGAGTGATCCCCTGAAATGTTTTTCGGTGGAAACAGATGGGTTTTTATCATCTGAAACAGAATTAGCCCTCGACGTATGAACAACATTTTTTGAAAAAATCCCTAAGCCGCGCGGTCACAATTTCTGCTCAAAATCTGACGTTCTGCAATTCACTCAAAAATGTTGGCAAACTGTTGCAATTGATCCCCTGAAATGTTTTTCGGTGGAAACAGATGGGTTTTTATCATCGGAAACAGAATTAGGCCTCAACGTCTGAACAACTTTTTTTGAAAAGACCCCTAAGCCGCGCGGTCACAATTTCTGCTCAAAATCTGACGTTCTGCAATTCACTCCAAAATGTTGGCAAACTGTTGCGAGTGATCCCCTGAAATGTTTTTCGGTGGAAACAGATGGGTTTTTATCATCGGAAACAGAATTATCCCTCGACGTCTGAACAACTTTTTTTGAAAAAATCCCTAAGCCGCGCGGTCACAATTTCTGCTCAAAATCTGACGTTCTGCAATTCACTCAAAAATGTTGGCAAACTGTTGCAATTGATCCCCTGAAATGTTTTTCAGTGGAAACAGATGGGTTTCTATCATCGGAAACAGAATTAGGCCTCGACGTCTGAACAACTTTTTTTGAAAAGATCCCTAAGCCGCGCGGTCACAATTTCTGCTAAAAATCTGACGTTCTGCAATTCACTCAAAAATGTTGGCGAACCGTTGCGAGTGATCCCCTGAAATGTTTTTCGGTGGAAACAGATGGGTTTTTATCATCTGAAACAGAATTAGCCCTCGACGTCTGAACAACTTTTTTTGAAAAAATCCCTAAGCCGCGCGGTCACAATTTCTGCTAAAAATCTGACGTTCTGTAATTCACTCAAAAATGTTGGCAAACTGTTGCGAGTGATCCTCTGAAATGTTTTTCGGTGGAAACAGATGGGTTTTTATCATCGGAAACAGAATTAGCCCTCGACGTCTGAACAACTTTTTTTGAAAAAAATCCCTAATCCGCGCGGTCACAATTTCAGCAAAAATCTGACGTTCTGCAATTCACTCAAATATGTTGGCAAACTGTTGCAAACGATCCCTGAAAGGTTTTTCGGTGGAAACTGATGGGTTTTTATTATCGGGAACAGAATTAGCCCTCGAGGTCTGAACAACTTTTTGTGAAAAAATCCCTAAGCCGCGCGGACACAATTTCTGCTAAAAATCTGACGTTCTGCAATTCACTCAAAAATGTTGGCAAACTGTTGCGAGTGATCCCCTGAAATGTTTTTCGGTGGAAACAGATGGGTTTTTATCATCGGAAACAGAATTAGCTCTCGACGTCTGAACAACTTTTTTTGAAAAGATCCCTAAGCCGCGCGGTCACAATTTCTGCTAAAAATCTGACGTTCTGCAATTCACTCAAAAATGTTGGCAAACTGTTGCGAGTGATCCCCTGAAATCTTTTTCGGTGGAAACAGATGGGTTTTTGTCATCGCAAACAGAATTAGCCCTCGACTTCTGAACAACTTTTTTTGAAAAAATCCCTAAGCCGCGCGATCACAATTTCTGCTAAAAATCTGACGTTCTGCAATTCACTCAAAAATGTTGGCAAAGTGTTGCGAGTGATCCCCTGAAATGTTTTTCGTTGCAAACAGATGGGTTTTTATCATCGGAAACAGAATTAGCCCTCGACGTCTGAACAACTTTTTTTTGAAAAAATCCCTAAGCGCCGCGGTCACAATTTCTGCTCAAAATCTGACGTTCTGCAATTCACTCAAAAATGTTTGCAAACTGTTGCAATTGATCCCCTGAAATGTTTTTCGATGGAAACAGATGGGTTTTTATCATCGGAAACAGAATTAGGCCTCGACGTCTGAACAACTTTTTTTGAAAAGATCCCTAAGCCACGCGGTCACAATTTCTGCTAAAAATCTGACGTTCTGCAATTCACTCAAAAATGTTGGCAAACTGTTGCGAGTAATCCCCTGAAATCTTTTTCAGTGGAAACAGATGGGTTTTTATCATCGGAAACAGAATTAGCCCTCAACGTCTGAACAACTTTTTTTGAAAAAATCCCAAAGCCGCGCGGTCACAATTTCTGCTAAAAATCTGACGTTCTGCAATTCACTCAAAAATGTTGGCAAACTGTTGCGAGTGATCCCCTGAAATGTTTTTCGGTGGAAACAGATGGGTTTTTATCATCGGAAACAGAATTAGGCCTCGACGTCTGAACAACTTTTTTTGAAAAGACCCCTAAGCCGCGCGGTCACAATTTCTGCTCAAAATCTGACGTTCTGCAATTCACTCCAAAATGTTGGCAAACTGTTGCGAGTGATCCCCTGAAATGTTTTTCGGTGGAAACAGATGGGTTTTTATCATCGGAAACAGAATTAGCTCTCGACGTCTGAACAACTTATTTGAAAAGATCCCTAAGCCGCGCGGTCACAATTTCTGCTAAAAATCTGACGTTCTGCAATTCACTCAAAAATGTTGGCAAACTGTTGCGAGTGATCCCCTGAAATCTTTTTCGGTGGAAACAGATGGGTTTTTGTCATCGCAAACAGAATTAGCCCTCGACTTCTGAACAACTTTTTTTGAAAAAATCCCTAAGCCGCGCGGTCACAATTTCTGCTAAAAATCTGACGTTCTGCAATTCACTCAAAAATGTTGGCGAACCGTTGCGAGTGATCCCCTGAAATGTTTTTCGGTGGAAACAGATGGGTTTTTATCATCGGAAACAGAATTAGCCCTCGACGTCTGAACAACTTTTTTTGAAAAAAATCCCTAATCCGCGCGGTCACAATTTCAGCAAAAATCTGACGTTCTGCAATTCACTCAAATATGTTGGCAAACTGTTGCAAACGATCCCTGAAAGGTTGTTCGGTGGAAACTGATGGGTTTTTATTATCGGGAACAGAATTAGCCCTCGACGTCTGAACAACTTTTTGTGAAAAAATCCCTAAGCCGCGCGGACACAATTTCTGCTAAAAATCTGACGTTCTGCAATTCACTCAAAAATGTTGGCAAACTGTTGCGAGTGATCCCCTGAAATGTTTTTCGGTGGAAACAGATGGGTTTTTATCATCGGAAACAGAATTAGCTCTCGACGTCTGAACAACTTTTTTTGAAAAGATCCCTAAGCCGCGCGGTCACAATTTCTGCTAAAAATCTGACGTTCTGCAATTCACTCCAAAATGTTGGCAAACTGTTGCGAGTGATCCCCTGAAATCTTTTTCAGTGGAAACAGATGGGTTTTTGCCATCGGAAACAGAATTAGCCCTCGACGTCTGAACAACTTTTTGTGAAAAAATCCCTAAGCCGCGCGGACACAATTTCTGCTAAAAATCTGACGTTCTGCAATTCACTCAAAAATGTTGGCAAACTGTTGCGAGTGATCCCCTGAAATGTTTTTCGGTGGAAACAGATGGGTTTTTATCATCGGAAACAGAATTAGCTCTCGACGTCTGAACAACTTTTTTTGAAAAGATCCCTAAGCCGCGCGGTCACAATTTCTGCTAAAAATCTGACGTTCTGCAATTCACTCAAAAATGTTGGCAAACTGTTGCGAGTGATCCCCTGAAATCTTTTTCGGTGGAAACAGATGGGTTTTTGTCATCGGAAACAGAATTAGCCCTCGACTTCTGAACAACTTTTTTTGAAAAAATCCCTAAGCCGCGCGATCACAATTTCTGCTAAAAATCTGACGTTCTGCAATTCACTCAAAAATGTTGGCAAAGTGTTGCGAGTGATCCCCTGAAATGTTTTTCGTTGCAAACAGATGGGTTTTTATCATCGGAAACAGAATTAGCCCTCGACGTCTGAACAACTTTTTTTGAAAAAATCCCTAAGCGCCGCGGTCACAATTTCTGCTCAAAATCTGACGTTCTGCAATTCACTCAAAAATGTTTGCAAACTGTTGCAATTGATCCCCTGAAATGTTTTTCGATGGAAACAGATGGGTTTTTATCATCGGAAACAGAATTAGGCCTCGACGTCTGAACAACTTTTTTTGAAAAGATCCCTAAGCCACGCGGTCACAATTTCTGCTAAAAATCTGACGTTCTGCAATTCACTCAAAAATGTTGGCAAACTGTTGCGAGTAATCCCCTGAAATCTTTTTCAGTGGAAACAGATGGGTTTTTATCATCGGAACAGAATTAGCCCTCGACGTCTGAACAACTTTTTTTGAAAAAATCCCAAAGCCGCGCGGTCACAATTTCTGCTAAAAATCTGACGTTCTGCAATTCACTCAAAAATGTTGGCAAACTGTTGCGAGTGATCCCCTGAAATGTTTTTCGGTGGAAACAGATGGGTTTTTATCATCGGAAACAGAATTAGGCCTCGACGTCTGAACAACTTTTTTTGAAAAGACCCCTAAGCCGCGCGGTCACAATTTCTGCTCAAAATCTGACGTTCTACAATTCACTCCAAAATGTTGGCAAACTGTTGCGAGTGATCCCCTGAAATGTTTTTCGGTGGAAACAGATGGGTTTTTATCATCGGAAACAGAATTATCCCTCGACGTCTGAACAACTTTTTTTGAAAAAATCCCTAAGCCGCGCGGTCACAATTTCTGCTCAAAATCTGACGTTCTGCAATTCACTCAAAAATGTTGGCAAACTGTTGCAATTGATCCCCTGAAATGTTTTTCAGTGGAAACAGATGGGTTTTTATCATCGGAAACAGAATTAGGCCTCGACGTCTGAACAACTTTTTTTGAAAAGATCCCTAAGCCGCGCGGTCACAATTTCTGCTAAAAATCTGACGTTCTGCAATTCACTCAAAAATGTTGGCGAACCGTTGCGAGTGATCCCCTGAAATGTTTTTCGGTGGAAACAGATGGGTTTTTATCATCTGAAACAGAATTAGCCCTCGACGTATGAACAACTTTTTTTGAAAAAATCCCTAAGCCGCGCGGTCACAATTTCTGCTAAAAATCTGACGTTCTGTAATTCACTCAAAAATGTTGGCAAACTGTTGCGAGTGATCCCCTGAAATGTTTTTCGGTGGAAACAGATGGGTTTTTATTATCGGGAACAGAATTAGCCCTCGACGTCTGAACAACTTTTTGTGAAAAAATCCCTAAGCCGCGCGGACACAATTTCTGCTAAAAATCTGACGTTCTGCAATTCACTCAAAAATGTTGGCAAACTGTTGCGAGTGATCCCCTGAAATGTTTTTCGGTGGAAACAGATGGGTTTTTATCATCGGAAACAGAATTAGCTCTCGACGTCTGAACAACTTTTTTTGAAAAGATCCCTAAGCCGCGCGGTCACAATTTCTGCTCAAAATCTGACGTTCTGCAATTCACCCAAAAATGTTGGCAAACTGTTGCGAGGGATCCCCTGAAATCTTTTTCGGTGGAAACAGATGGGTTTTTGTCATCGGAAACAGAATTAGCCCTCGACTTCTGAACAACTTTTTTTGAAAAAATCCCTAAGCCCCGCGATCACAATTTCTGCTAAAAATCTGACGTTCTGCAATTCACTCAAAAATGTTGGCAAAGTGTTGCGAGTGATCCCCTGAAATGTTTTTCGATGGAAACAGATGGGTTTTTATCATCGGAAACAGAATTAGGCCTCGACGTCTGAACAACTTTTTTTGAAAAGATCCCTAAGCCGCGCGGTCACAATTTCTGCTCAAAATCTGACGTTCTGCAATTCACTCAAAAATGTTGGCAAACTGTTGCGAGGGATCCCCTGAAAGGTTTTTCGGTGGAAACAGATGGGTTTTTATCATCGGAAACAGAATTAGCCCTCGACGTCTGAACAACTTTTTTTGAAAAAATCCCTAAGCCGCGCGGTCACAATTTCTGCTAAAAATCTGACGTTCTGCAATTCACTCAAAAATGTTGGCAAACTGTTGCGAGTGATCCCCTGAAATGTTTTTCGGTGGAAACAGATGGGTTTTTATCATCGGAAACAGAATTAGCTCTCGACGTCTGAACAACTTTTTTTGAAAAGATCCCTAAGCCGCGCGGTCACAATTTCTGCTAAAAATCTGACGTTCTGCAATTCACTCAAAAATGTTGGCAAACTGTTGCGAGTGATCCCCTGAAATCTTTTTCGGTGGAAACAGATGGGTTTTTGTCATCGGAAACAGAATTAGCCCTCGACTTCTGAACAACTTTTTTTGAAAAAATCCCTAAGCCGCGCGATCACAATTTCTGCTAAAAATCTGACGTTCTGCAATTCACTCAAAAATGTTGGCAAAGTGTTGCGAGTGATCCCCTGAAATGTTTTTCGTTGCAAACAGATGGGTTTTTATCATCGGAAACAGAATTAGCCCTCGACGTCTGAACAACTTTTTTTGAAAAAATCCCTAAGCGCCGCGGTCACAATTTCTGCTCAAAATCTGACGTTCTGCAATTCACTCAAAAATGTTTGCAAACTGTTGCAATTGATCCCCTGAAATGTTTTTCGATGGAAACAGATGGGTTTTTATCATCGGAAACAGAATTAGGCCTCGACGTCTGAACAACTTTTTTTGAAAAGATCCCTAAGCCACGCGGTCACAATTTCTGCTAAAAATCTGACGTTCTGCAATTCACTCAAAAATGTTGGCAAACTGTTGCGAGTAATCCCCTGAAATCTTTTTCAGTGGAAACAGATGGGTTTTTATCATCGGAACAGAATTAGCCCTCGACGTCTGAACAACTTTTTTTGAAAAAATCCCAAAGCCGCGCGGTCACAATTTCTGCTAAAAATCTGACGTTCTGCAATTCACTCAAAAATGTTGGCAAACTGTTGCGAGTGATCCCCTGAAATGTTTTTCGGTGGAAACAGATGGGTTTTTATCATCGGAAACAGAATTAGGCCTCGACGTCTGAACAACTTTTTTTGAAAAGACCCCTAAGCCGCGCGGTCACAATTTCTGCTCAAAATCTGACGTTCTACAATTCACTCCAAAATGTTGGCAAACTGTTGCGAGTGATCCCCTGAAATGTTTTTCGGTGGAAACAGATGGGTTTTTATCATCGGAAACAGAATTATCCCTCGACGTCTGAACAACTTTTTTTGAAAAAATCCCTAAGCCGCGCGGTCACAATTTCTGCTCAAAATCTGACGTTCTGCAATTCACTCAAAAATGTTGGCAAACTGTTGCAATTGATCCCCTGAAATGTTTTTCAGTGGAAACAGATGGGTTTTTATCATCGGAAACAGAATTAGGCCTCGACGTCTGAACAACTTTTTTTGAAAAGATCCCTAAGCCGCGCGGTCACAATTTCTGCTAAAAATCTGACGTTCTGCAATTCACTCAAAAATGTTGGCGAACCGTTGCGAGTGATCCCCTGAAATGTTTTTCGGTGGAAACAGATGGGTTTTTATCATCTGAAACAGAATTAGCCCTCGACGTATGAACAACTTTTTTTGAAAAAATCCCTAAGCCGCGCGGTCACAATTTCTGCTAAAAATCTGACGTTCTGTAATTCACTCAAAAATGTTGGCAAACTGTTGCGAGTGATCCCCTGAAATGTTTTTCGGTGGAAACAGATGGGTTTTTATTATCGGGAACAGAATTAGCCCTCGACGTCTGAACAACTTTTTGTGAAAAAATCCCTAAGCCGCGCGGACACAATTTCTGCTAAAAATCTGACGTTCTGCAATTCACTCAAAAATGTTGGCAAACTGTTGCGAGTGATCCCCTGAAATGTTTTTCGGTGGAAACAGATGGGTTTTTATCATCGGAAACAGAATTAGCTCTCGACGTCTGAACAACTTTTTTTGAAAAGATCCCTAAGCCGCGCGGTCACAATTTCTGCTCAAAATCTGACGTTCTGCAATTCACCCAAAAATGTTGGCAAACTGTTGCGAGGGATCCCCTGAAATCTTTTTCGGTGGAAACAGATGGGTTTTTGTCATCGGAAACAGAATTAGCCCTCGACTTCTGAACAACTTTTTTTGAAAAAATCCCTAAGCCCCGCGATCACAATTTCTGCTAAAAATCTGACGTTCTGCAATTCACTCAAAAATGTTGGCAAAGTGTTGCGAGTGATCCCCTGAAATGTTTTTCGATGGAAACAGATGGGTTTTTATCATCGGAAACAGAATTAGGCCTCGACGTCTGAACAACTTTTTTTGAAAAGATCCCTAAGCCGCGCGGTCACAATTTCTGCTCAAAATCTGACGTTCTGCAATTCACTCAAAAATGTTGGCAAACTGTTGCGAGGGATCCCCTGAAAGGTTTTTCGGTGGAAACAGATGGGTTTTTATCATCGGAAACAGAATTAGCCCTCGACGTCTGAACAACTTTTTTTGAAAAAATCCCTAAGCCGCGCGGTCACAATTTCTGCTAAAAATCTGACGTTCTGTAATTCACTCAAAAATGTTGGCAAACTGTTGCGAGTGATCCCCTGAAATGTTTTTCGGTGGAAACAGATGGGTTTTTATCATCGGAAACAGAATTAGCCCTCGACGTCTGAACAACTTTTTTTGAAAAAATCCCTAATCCGCGCGGTCACAATTTCAGCAAAAATCTGACGTTCTGCAATTCACTCAAATATGTTGGCAAACTGTTGCAAACGATCCCTGAAAGGTTTTTCGGTGGAAACTGATGGGTTTTTATTATCGGGAACAGAATTAGCCCTCGACGTCTGAACAACTTTTTGTGAAAAAATCCCTAAGCCGCGCGGTCACAATTTCTGCTAAAAATCTGACGTTCTGCAATTCACTCAAAAATGTTGGCAAACTGTTGCGAGTGATCCCCTGAAATGTTTTTCGGTGGAAACAGATGGGTTTTTATCATCGGAAATCCCCTGAAATGTTTTTCGGTGGAAACAGATGGGTTTTTATCATCGGAAACAGAATTAGCCCTCGACGTCTGAACAACTTTTTCTGAAAAGATCCCTAAGCCGCGCGGTCACAATTTCTGCTCAAAATCTGACGTTCTGCAATTCACTCAAAAATGTTGGCAAACTGTTGCGAGTTATCCCCTGAAATGTTTTTCAGTGGAAACAGATGAGTTTTTATCATCGGAAACAGAATTAGCCCTCGACGTCTGAACAACTTTTTTTGAAAAAATCCCTAAGCCGCGCGGTCACAATTTCTCCTCAAAATCTGACGTTCTGCAATTCACTCAAAAATGTTGGCAAACTGTTGCGAGGGATCCCCTGAAAGGTTTTTCGGTGGAAACAGATGGGTTTTTATCATCGGAAACAGAATTAGCCCTCGACGTCTGAACAACTTTTTTTGAAAAAATCCCTAAGCCGCGCGGTCACAATTTCTGCTAAAAATCTGACGTTCTGCAATTCACTCAAAAATGTTGGCAAACTGTTGCAATTGATCCCCTGAAATGTTTTTCGGAGGAAACAGATGGGTTTTTAGCATCGGAAACAGAATTAGGCCTCAACGTCTGAACAACTTTTTTTTGAAAAGACCCCTAAGCCGCGCGGTCACAATTTCTGCTCAAAATCTGACGTTCTGCAATTCACTCAAAAATGTTGGCAAACTGTTGCGAGTGATCCCCTGAAATGTTTTTCAGTGGAAACAGATGGGTTTTTATCATCGGAAACAGAATTAGCCCTCGACGTCTGAACAACTTTTTTTGAAAAAATCCCTAAGCCGCGCGGTCACAATTTCTGCTAAAAATCTGACGTTCTGCAATTCACTCAAAAATGTTGGCAAACTGTTGCGAGTGATCCCCTGAAATGTTTTTCGGTGGAAACAGATGGGTTTTTATCATCGGAAACAGAATTAGCCCTCGACGTCTGAACAACTTTTTTTGAAAAAATCCCTAAGCCGCGCGGTCACAATTTCTGCTAAAAATCTGACGTTCTGCAATTCACTCCAAAATGTTGGCAAACTGTTGCGAGTGATCCCCTGAAATGTTTTTCGGTGGAAACAGATGGGTTTTTATCATCGGAAACAGAATTAGCCCTCGACGTCTGAACAACTTTTTTTGAAAAAATCCCTAAGCCGCGCGGTCACAATTTCTGCTCAAAATCTGACGTTCTGCAATTCACTCAAAAATGTTGGCAAACTATTGCAATTGATCCCCTGAAATGTTTTTCGGAGGAAACAGATGGGTTTTTAGCATCGGAAACAGAATTAGGCCTCAACGTCTGAACAACTTTTTTTGAAAAGACCCCTAAGCCGCGCGGTCACAATTTCTGCTCAAAATCTGACGTTCTGCAATTCACTCAAAAATGTTGGCAAACTGTTGCGAGTGATCCCCTCAAATGTTTTTCAGTGGAAACAGATGGGTTTTTATCATCGGAAACAGAATTAGCCCTCGACGTCTGAACAACTTTTTTTGAAAAAATCCCTAAGCCGCGCGGTCACAATTTCTGCTAAAAATCTGACGTTCTGCAATTCACTCAAAGATGTTGGCAAACTGTTGCGAGTGATCCCCTGAAATGTTTTTCGGTGGAAACAGATGGGTTTTTATCATCGGAAACAGAATTAGCCCTTGACGTCCGAACAACTTTTTTTGAAAAAATCCCTAAGCCGCGCGGTCACAATTTCTGCTCAAAATCTGATGTTCTGCAATTCACTCAAAAATGTTGGCAAACTGTTGCGAGTGAACCCCTGAAATGTTTTTCGGTGGAAACAGATGGGATTTTATCATCGGAAACAGAATTAGGCCTCGACGTCTGAACAACTTTTTTTGAAAAGATCCCTAAGCCGCGCGGTCACAATTTCTGCTAAAAATCTGATGTTCTGCAATTCACTCAAAAATGTTGGCAAACTGTTGCGAGTGATCCCCTGAAATGTTTTTCGGTGGAAACAGATGGGTTTTTATCATCGGAAACAGAATTAGCCCTCGACGTCTGAACAACTTTTTTTGAAAAAATCCCTAAGCCGCGCGGTCACAATTTCTGCTCAAAATCTGACGTTCTGCAATTCACTCAAAAATGTTGGCAAACTGTTGCCAGTGATCCCCTGAAATGTTTTTCGGTGGAAACAGATGGGTTTTTATCATCGGAAACAGAATTAGCCCTCGACGTCTGAACAACTTTTTTTGAAAAAATCCCTAAGCCACGCGATCACAATTTCTGCTCAAAATCTGACGTTCTGCAATTCACTCAAAAATGTTGGCAAACTGTTGCAATTGATCCCCTGAAAAGTTTTTCGGTGGAAACAGATTGGTTTTTATCATCGGAAACAGAATTAGCCCTTGACGTCTGAACAACTTTTTTTGAAAAAATCCCTAAGCCGCGCGGTCACAATTTCTGCTCAAAATCTGACGTTCTGCAATTCACTCAAAAATTTTGGCAAACTGTTGCGAGTGAACCCGTGAAATGTTTTTTGGTGGAAACAGATGGGTTTTTATCATCGGAAACAGAATTAGCCCTCGACGTCTGAACAACTTTTTTTGAAAAAATCCCTAAGCCGCGCGGTCACAATTTCTGCTCAAAATCTGACGTTCTGCAATTCACTCAAAAATGTTGGCAAACTGTTGCGAGTGAACCCCTGAAATGTTTTTTGGTGGAAACAGATGGGTTTTTATCATCGGAAACAGAATTAGCCCTCGACGTCTGAACAACTTTTTTTGAAAAGATCCCTAAGCCGTGCGGTCACAATTTCTGCAAAAAATCTGACGTTCTACAATTCACTCAAAAATGTTGGCAAACTGTTGCGAGTGATCCCCTGAAATCTTTTTCGGTGGAAACAGATGGGTTTTTATCATCGGAAACAGAATTAGCCCTCGACGTCTGAACAACTTTTTTTGAAAAAAAATCCCTAAGCTGCGCGGTCACAATTTCTGCTAAAAATCTGACGTTCTGCAATTCACTCAAAAATGTTGGTGAACATTTGCGAGTGATCCCCTGAAATGTTTTTCGGTGGAAACAGATGGGTTTTTATCATCGGAAACAGAATTAGCCCTCGACGTCTGAACAACTTTTTTTGAAAAAAATCCCTAAGCCGCGCGGTCACAATTTCTGCTCAAAATCTGACGTTCTGCAATTCACTCAAAAATGTTGGCAAACTGTTGCAATTGATCCCCTGAAATGTTTTTCGGTGGAAACAGATGGGTTTTTATCATCGGAAACAGAATTAGGCCTCGACGTCTGAACAACTTTTTTTGAAAAGATCCCTAAGCCGCACGGTCACAATTTCTGCTAAAAATCTGACGTTCTGCAATTCACTCAAAAATGTTGGCAAAATGTTGCAAGTGATCCCCTGAAATACTTTTCGGTAGAAACAGATGGGTTTTTATCATCGGGAACAGAATTAGCCCTCGACGTCTGAACAACTTTTTTTGAAAAAATCCCTAAGCCGCGCGATCACAATTTCTGCTCAAAATCTGACGTTCTGCAATTCACTCAAAAATGTTGGCAAACTGTTGCGAGTGATCCCCTGAAATGTTTTTCGGTGGAAACAGATGGGTTTTTATCATCGGAAACAGAATTAGCCCTTGACGTCTGAACAACTTTTTTTGAAAAAATCCCTAAGCCGCGCGGTCACAATTTCTGCTCAAAATCTGACGTTCTGCAATTCACTCAAAAATGTTGGCAAACTGTTGCCAGTGATCCCCTGAAATGATTTTCGGTGGAAACAGATGGGTTTTTATCATCGGAAACAGAATTAGCCCTCGACGTCTGAACAACTTTTTTTGAAAAAATCCCTAAGCCGCGCGATCACAATTTCTGCTCAAAATCTGAGGTTCTGCAATTCACTCAAAAATGTTGGCAAACTGTTGCAATTGATCCCCTGAAAAGTTTTTCGGTGGAAACAGATCGGTTTTTATCATCGGAAACAGAATTAGCCCTCGACGTCTGAACAACTTTTTTTGAAAAGATCCCTAAGCCGTGCGGTCACAATTTCTGCTAAAAATCTGACGTTCTACAATTCACTCAAAAATGTTGGCAAACTGTTGCGAGTGATCCCCTGAAATCCTTTTCGGTGGAAACAGATGGGTTTTTATCATCGGAAACAGAATTAGCCCTCGACGTCTGAACAACTTTTTTTGAAAAAATCCCTAAGCTGCGCGGTCACAATTTCTGTTAAAAATCTGACGTTCTGCGATTCACTCAAAAATGTTGGCGAACCGTTGCGCGTGATCCCCTGAAATGTTTTTCGGTGGAAACAGATGGGTTTTTATCATCGGAAACAGAATTAGCCCTCGACGTCTGAACAACTTTTTTTGAAAAAATCCCTAAGCTGCGCGGTCACAATTTCTGTTAAAAATCTGACGTTCTGCGATTCACTCAAAAATGTTGGCGAACCGTTGCGCGTGATCCCCTGAAATGTTTTTCGGTGGAAACAGATGGGTTTTTATCATCGGAAACAGAATTAGCCCTCGACGTCTGAACAACTTTTTTTGAAAAAAATCCCTAAGCCGCGCGGTCACAATTTCTGCTCAAAATCTGACGTTCTGCAATTCACTCAAAAATGTTGGCAATCTGTTGCAATTGATCCCCTGAAATGTTTTTCGGTGGAAACAGATGGGTTTTTATCATCGGAAACAGAATTAGGCCTCGACGTCTGAACAACTTTTTTTGAAAAGATCCCTAAGCCACGCGGTCACAATTTCTGCTAAAAATCTGACGTTCTGCAATTCACTCAAAAATGTTGGCAAACTGTTGCGAGTGATCCCCTGAAATGTTTTTCAGTGGAAATAGATGGGTTTTTATCATTGGAAACAGAATTAGCCCTCGACGTCTGAACAACTTTTTATGAAAAAATCCCTAAGCCGCGCGGTCACAATTTCTGCTAAAAATCTGACGTTCTGCAATTCACTCAAAGATGTTGGCAAACTGTTGCGAGTGATCCCCTGAAATGTTTTTCGGTGGAAACAGATGGGTTTTTATCATCGGAAACAGAATTAGCCCTCTACGTCTGAACAACTTTTTTTGAAAAAATCCCTAAGCCGCGCGGTCACAATTTCTGCTAAAAATCTGACGTTCTGCAATTCACTCAAAGATGTTTGGAAAACTGTTGCGAGTGATCCCCTGAAATGTTTTTCGGTGGAAACAGATGGGTTTTTATCATCGGAAAAAGAATTAGCCCTCGACGTCTGAACAACTTTTTTTGAAAAAATCCCTAAGCCGCGCGGTCACAATTTCTGCTCAAAATCTGACGTTCTGCAATTCACTCAAAAATGTTGGCAAACTGTAGCGAGTGATCCCCTGAAATGTTTTTCAGTGGAAACAGATGGGTTTTTATCATCGGAAACAGAATTAGCCCTCGACATCTGAACAACTTTTTTTGAAAAAATCCCTAAGCCGCGCGGTCACAATTTCTGCTAAAAATCTGACGTTCTGCAATTCACTCAAAAATGTTGGCAAAATGTTGCAAGTGATCCCCTGAAATTCTTTTCGGTAGAAACAGATGGGTTTTTATCATCGGGAACAGAATTAGCCCTTGACGTCTGAACAACTTTTTTTGAAAAAATCCCTAAGCCGCGCGATCACAATTTCTGCTCAAAATCTGACGTTCTGCAATTCACTCAAAAATGTTGGCAAACTGTTGCAAGTGATCCCCTGAAATGTTTTTCGGTGGAAACAGATGGGTTTTTATCATCGGAAACAGAATTAGCCCTCGACGTCTGAACAACATTTTTTGAAAAAATCCCTAAGCCGCGCGGTCACAATTTCTGCTAAAAATCTGACGTTCTGCAATTCACTCCAAAATGTTGGCAAACTGTTGCAAGTGATCCCCTGAAATGTTTTTCGGTGGAAACAGATGGGTTTTTATCATCGGAAACAGAATTAGCCCTCGACGTCTGAACAACTTTTTTTGAAAAAATCCCTAAGCCGCGCGGTCACAATTTCTGCTAAAAATCTGACGTTCTGCAATTCACTCAAAAATGTTGGCAAACTGTTGCAATTGATCCCCTGAAAAGTTTTTCGGTGGAAACAGATGGGTTTTTATCATCGGAAACAGAATTAGCCCTTGACGTCTGAACAACTTTTTTTGAAAAAATCCCTAAGCCGCGCGGTCACAATTTCTGCTAAAAATCTGACGTTCTGTAATTCACTCAAAAATGTTGGCAAACTGTTTCGAGTGATCCCATGAAATGTTTTTCGGTGGAAACAGATGGGTTTTTATCATCGGAAACAGAATTAGACCTCGACGTCTGAACAACTTTTTTTGAAAAAATCCCTAATCCGCGCGGTCACAATTTCAGCAAAAATCTGACGTTCTGCAATTCACTCAAATATGTTGGCAAACTGTTGCAAACGATCCCTGAAAGGTTTTTCGGTGGAAACTGATGGGTTTTTATTATCGGGAACAGAATTAGCCCTCGACGTCTGAACAACTTTTTGTGAAAAGATCCCTAAGCTGCGCGGTCACAATTTCTGCTAAAAATCTGACGTTCTGCAATTCACTCAAAAATGTTGGCAAACTGTTTCGAGTGATCCCCTGAAATGTTTTTCGGTGGAAACAGATGGGTTTTTATCATCGGAAACAGAATTAGACCTCGACGTCTGAACAACTTTTTTAGAAAAAATCCCTAATCCGCGCGGTCACAATTTCAGCAAAAATCTGACGTTCTGCAATTCACTCAAATATGTTGGCAAACTGTTGCAAACGATCCCTGAAAGGTTTTTCGGTGGAAACAGATGGGTTTTTAGCATCGGAAACAGAATTAGGCCTCAACGTCTGAACAACTTTTTTTGAAAAAATCCCTAAGCCGCGCGGTCACAATTTCTGCTCAAAATCTGACGTTCTGCAATTCACTCAAAAATGTTGGCAAACTGTTGCAATTGATCCACTGAAAAGTTTTTCGGTGGAAACAGATGGGTTTTTATCATCGGAAACAGAATTAGCCCTTGACGTCTGAACAACTTTTTTTGAAAAAATCCCTAAGCCGCGCGGTCACAATTTCTGCTCAAAATCTGACGTTCTGCAATTCACTCCAAAATGTTGGCAAACTGTTGCGAGTGATCCCCTGAAATGTTTTTCGGTGGAAACAGATGGGTTTTTATCATCGGAAACAGAATTAGCCCTCGACGTCTGAACAACTTTTTTTGAAAAAATCCCTAAGCCGCGCGGTCACAATTTCTGCTCAAAATCTGACGTTCTGCAATTCACTCCAAAATGTTGGCAAACTGTTGCGAGTGATCCCCTGAAATGTTTTTCGGTGGAAACAGATGGGTTTTTATCATCGGAAACAGAATTAGCCCTCGACGTCTGAACAACTTTTTTTGAAAAAATCCCTAAGCCGCGCGGTCACAATTTCTGCTCAAAATCTGACGTTCTGCAATTCACTCAAAAATGTTGGCAAACTGTTGCAATTGATCCCCTGAAATGTTTTTCGGTGGAAACAGATGGGTTTTTATCATCGGAAACAGAATTAGGCCTCGACGTCTGAACAACTTTTTTTGAAAAGATCCCTAAGCCGCGCGGTCACAATTTCTGCTAAAAATCTGACGTTCTGCAATTCACTCAAAAATGTTGGCAAACTGTTGCGAGTGATCCCCTGAAATGTTTTTCGGTGGAAACAGATGGGTTTTTATCATCGGAAACAGAATTAGCCCTTGACGTCTGAACAACTTTTTTTGAAAAGATCCCTAAGCCGCGCGGTCACAATTTCTGCTCAAAATCTGACGTTCTGCAATTCACTCAAAAATGTTGGCAAACTGTTGCCAGTGATCCCCTGAAATGTTTTTCGGTGGAAACAGATGGGTTTTTATCATCGGAAACAGAATTAGCCCTTGACGTCTGAACAACTTTTTTTGAAAAAATCCCTAAGCCGCGCGGTCACAATTTCTGCTCAAAATCTGACGTTCTGCAATTCACTCAAAAATGTTGGCAAACTGTTGCGAGTGAACCCGTGAAATGTTTTTTGGTGGAAACAGATGGGTTTTTATCATCGGAAACAGAATTAGCCCTCGACGTCTGAACAACTTTTTTTGAAAAAATCCCTAAGCCGCGCGGTCACAATTTCTGCTCAAAATCTGACGTTCTGCAATTCACTCAAAAATGTTGGCAAACTGTTGCAATTGATCCACTGAAAAGTTTTTCGGTGGAAACAGATGGGTTTTTATCATCGGAAACAGAATTAGCCCTTGACGTCTGAACAACTTTTTTTGAAAAAATCCCTAAGCCGCGCGGTCACAATTTCTGCTAAAAATCTGACGTTCTGCAATTCACTCAAAAATGTTGGCAAACTGTTGCGAGTGAACCCCTGAAATGTTTTTTGGTGGAAACAGATGGGTTTTTATCATCGGAAACAGAATTAGCCCTTGACGTCTGAACAACTTTTTTTGAAAAAATCCCTAAGCCGCGCGGTCACAATTTCTGCTCAAAATCTGACGTTCTGCAATTCACTCAAAAATGTTGGCAAACTGTTGCAAGTGATCCCCTGAAATGTTTTTCGGTGGAAACAGATGGGTTTTTATCATCGGAAACAGAATTAGCCCTCGACGTCTGAACAACTTTTTTTGAAAAAATCCCTAAGCCGCGCGGTCACAATTTCTGCTCAAAATCTGACGTTCTGCAATTCACTCAAAAATGTTGGCAAACTGTTGCAATTGATCCCCTGAAAAGTTTTTCGGTGGAAACAGATGGGTTTTTATCATCGGAAACAGAATTAGCCCTCGACGTCTGAACAACTTTTTTTGAAAAAATCCCTAAGCCGCGCGATCACAATTTCTGCTAAAAATCTGACGTTCTGCAATTCACTCAAAAATGTTGGCAAACTGTTGCAATTGATCCCCTGAAAAGTTTTTCGGTGGAAACAGATTGGTTTTTATCATCGGAAACAGAATTAGCCCTTGACGTCTGAACAACTTTTTTTGAAAAAATCCCTAAGCCCCGCGGTCACAATTTCTGCTCAAAATCTGACGTTCTGCAATTCACTCAAAAATGTTGGCAAACTGTTGCGAGTGAACCCGTGAAATGTTTTTTGGTGGAAACAGATGGGTTTTTATCATCGGAAACAGAATTAGCCCTCGACGTCTGAACAACTTTTTTTGAAAAAATCCCTAAGCCGCGCGGTCACAATTTCTGCTCAAAATCTGACGTTCTGCAATTCACTCAAAAATGTTGGCAAACTGTTGCAATTGATCCACTGAAAAGTTTTTCGGTGGAAACAGATGGGTTTTTATCATCGGAAACAGAATTAGCCCTTGACGTCTGAACAACTTTTTTTGAAAAAATCCCTAAGCCGCGCGGTCACAATTTCTGCTCAAAATCTGACGTTCTGCAATTCACTCAAAAATGTTGGCAAACTGTTGCGAGTGAACCCCTGAAATGTTTTTTGGTGGAAACAGATGGGTTTTTATCATCGGAAACAGAATTAGCCCTTGACGTCTGAACAACTTTTTTTGAAAAAATCCCTAAGCTGCGCGGTCACAATTTCTGCTAAAAATCTGACGTTCTGCAATTCACTCAAAAATGTTGGCAAACTGTTTCGAGTGATCTCCTGAAATGTTTTTCGGTGGAAACAGATGGGTTTTTATCATCGGAAACAGAATTAGACCTCGACGTCTGAACAACTTTTTTTGAAAAAAGCCCTAATCCGCGCGGTCACAATTTCAGCAAAAATCTGACGTTCTGCAATTCACTCAAATATGTTGGCAAACTGTTGCAAACGATCCCTGAAAGGTTTTTCGGTGGAAACTGATGGGTTTTTATTATCGGGAACAGAATTAGCCCTCGACGTCTGAACAACTTTTTGTGAAAAGATCCCTAAGCTGCGCGGTCACAATTTCTGCTAAAAATCTGACGTTCTGCAATTCACTCAAAAATGTTGGCAAACTGTTGCGAGTGATCCCCTGAAATGTTTTTCGGTGGAAACAGATGGGTTTTTATCATCGGAAACAGAATTAGCCCTCGACGTCTGAACAACTTTTTTTGAAAAAATCCCTAAGCCGCGCGGTCACAATTTCTGCTCAAAATCTAACGTGCTGCAATTCACTCCAAAATGTTGGCAAACTGTTGCGAGTGATCCCCTGAAATGTTTTTCGGTGGAAACAGATGGGTTTTTATCATCGGAAACAGAATTAGCCCTCGACGTCTGAACAACTTTTTTTGAAAAAATCCCTAAGCCGCGCGGTCACAATTTCTGCTCAAAATCTGACGTTCTGCAATTCACTCAAAAATGTTGGCAAACTGTTGCAATTGATCCCCTGAAAAGTTTTTCGGTGGAAACAGATGGGTTTTTATCATCGGAAACAGAATTAGGCCTCGACGTCTGAACAACTTTTTTTGAAAAGATCCCTAAGCCGCGCGGTCACAATTTCTGCTAAAAATCTGACGTTCTGCAATTCACTCAAAAATGTTGGCAAACTGTTGCGAGTGATCCCCTGAAATGTTTTTCGGTGGAAACAGATGGGTTTTTATCATCGGAAACAGAATTAGCCCTTGACGTCTGAACAACTTTTTTTGAAAAAATCCCTAAGCCGCGCGGTCACAATTTCTGCTCAAAATCTGACGTTCTGCAATTCACTCAAAAATGTTTGCAAACTGTTGCAATTGATCCCCTGAAAAGTTTTTCGGTGGAAACAGATGGGTTTTTATCATCGGAAACAGAATTAGGCCTCGACGTCTGAACAACTTTTTTTGAAAAAATCCCTAATCCGCGCGGTCACAATTTCAGCAAAAATCTGACGTTCTGCAATTCACTCAAATATGTTGGCAAACTGTTGCAAACGATCCCTGAAAGGTTTTTCGGTGGAAACTGATGGGTTTTTATTATCGGGAACAGAATTAGCCCTCGACGTCTGAACAACTTTTTGTGAAAAGATCCCTAAGCTGCGCGGTCACAATTTCTGCTAAAAATCTGACGTTCTGCAATTCACTCAAAAATGTTGGCAAACTGTTTCGAGTGATCCCCTGAAATGTTTTTCGGTGGAAACAGATGGGTTTTTATCATCGGAAACAGAATTAGACCTCGACGTCTGAACAACTTTTTTTGAAAAAATCCCTAATCCGCGCGGTCACAATTTCAGCAAAAATCTGACGTTCTGCAATTCACTCAAATATGTTGGCAAACTGTTGCAAACGATCCCTGAAAGGTTTTTCGGTGGAAAATGATGGGTTTTTATTATCGGGAACAGAATTAGCCCTCGACGTCTGAACAACTTTTTGTGAAAAGATCCCTAAGCTGCGCGGTCACAATTTCTGCTAAAAATCTGACGTTCTGCAATTCACTCAAAAATGTTGGCAAACTGTTGCGAGTGATCCCCTGAAATGTTTTTCGGTGGAAACAGATGGGTTTTTATCATCGGAAACAGAATTAGCCCTCGACGTCTGAACAACTTTTTTTGAAAAAATCCCTAAGCCGCGCGGTCACAATTTCTGCTCAAAATCTAACGTTCTGCAATTCACTCCAAAATGTTGGCAAACTGTTGCGAGTGATCCCCTGAAATGTTTTTCGGTGGAAACAGATGGGTTTTTATCATCGGAAACAGAATTAGCCCTCGACGTCTGAACAACTTTTTTTGAAAAAATCCCTAAGCCGCGCGGTCACAATTTCTGCTCAAAATCTGACGTTCTGCAATTCACTCAAAAATGTTGGCAAACTGTTGCAATTGATCCCCTGAAAAGTTTTTCGGTGGAAACAGATGGGTTTTTATCATCGGAAACAGAATTAGGCCTAGACGTCTGAACAACTTTTTTTGAAAAGATCCCTAAGCCGCGCGGTCACAATTTCTGCTAAAAATCTGACGTTCTGCAATTCACTCAAAAATGTTGGCAAACTGTTGCGAGTGATCCCCTGAAATTTTTTTCGGTGGAAACAGATGGGTTTTTATCATCGGAAACAGAATTAGCCCTTGACGTCTGAACAACTTTTTTTGAAAAAATCCCTAAGCCGCGCGGTCACAATTTCTGCTCAAAATCTGACGTTCTGCAATTCACTCAAAAATGTTTGCAAACTGTTGCAATTGATCCCCTGAAAAGTTTTTCGGTGGAAACAGATGGGTTTTTATCATCGGAAACAGAATTAGGCCTCGACGTCTGAACAACTTTTTTTGAAAAGATCCCTAAGCCACGCGGTCACAATTTCTGCTCAAAATCTGACGTTCTGCAATTCACTCAAAGATGTTGGCAAACTGTTGCGAGTGATCCCCTGAAATGTTTTTCGGTGGAAACAGATGGGTATTTATCATCGGAAACAGAATTAGCCCTCGACGTCTGAACAACTTTTTTTGAAAAAATCCCTAAGCCGCGCGGTCACAATTTCTGCTAAAAATCTGACGTTCTGCAATTCACTCCAAAATGTTGGCAAACTGTTGCAAGTGATCCCCTGAAATGTTTTTCGGTGGAAACAGATGGGTTTTTATCATCGGAAACAGAATTAGCCCTTGACGTCTGAACAACTTTTTTTGAAAAAATCCCTAAGCCACGCGGTCACAATTTCTGCTCAAAATCTGACGTTCTGCAATTCACTCAAAGATGTTGGCAAACTGTTGCGAGTGATCCCCTGAAATGTTTTTCGGTGGAAACAGATGGGTATTTATCATCGGAAACAGAATTAGCCCTCGACGTCTGAACAACTTTTTTTGAAAAAATCCCTAAGCCGCGCGGTCACAATTTCTGCTAAAAATCTGACGTTCTGCAATTCACTCCAAAATGTTGGCAAACTGTTGCAAGTGATCCCCTGAAATGTTTTTCGGTGGAAACAGATGGGTTTTTATCATCGGAAACAGAATTAGCCCTCGACGTCTGAACAACTTTTTTTGAAAAAATCCCTAAGTCGCGCGGTCACAATTTCTGCTAAAAATCTGACGTTCTGCAATTCACTCTAAAATGTTGGCAAACTGTTGCAAGTGATCCCCTGAAATGTTTTTCGGTGGAAACAGATGGGTTTTTATCATCAGAAACAGAATTAGCCCTCGACGTCTGAACAACTTTTTTTGAAAAAATCCCTAAGCCGCGCGGTCACAATTTCTGCTAAAAATCTGACGTTCTGCAATTCACTCAAAAATGTTGGCAAACTGTTGCGAGTGATCCCCTGAAATTTTTTTCGGTGGAAACAGATGGGTTTTTATCATCGGAAACAGAATTAGCCCTTGACGTCTGAACAACTTTTTTTGAAAAAATCCCTAAGCCGCGCGGTCACAATTTCTGCTCAAAATCTGACGTTCTGCAATTCACTCAAAAATGTTTGCAAACTGTTGCAATTGATCCCCTGAAAAGTTTTTCGGTGGAAACAGATGGGTTTTTATCATCGGAAACAGAATTAGGCCTCGACGTCTGAACAACTTTTTTTGAAAAGATCCCTAAGCCACGCGGTCACAATTTCTGCTCAAAATCTGACGTTCTGCAATTCACTCAAAGATGTTGGCAAACTGTTGCGAGTGATCCCCTGAAATGTTTTTCGGTGGAAACAGATGGGTATTTATCATCGGAAACAGAATTAGCCCTCGACGTCTGAACAACTTTTTTTGAAAAAATCCCTAAGCCGCGCGGTCACAATTTCTGCTAAAAATCTGACGTTCTGCAATTCACTCCAAAATGTTGGCAAACTGTTGCAAGTGATCCCCTGAAATGTTTTTCGGTGGAAACAGATGGGTTTTTATCATCGGAAACAGAATTAGCCCTCGACGTCTGAACAACTTTTTTTGAAAAAATCCCTAAGCCACGCGGTCACAATTTCTGCTCAAAATCTGACGTTCTGCAATTCACTCAAAGATGTTGGCAAACTGTTGCGAGTGATCCCCTGAAATGTTTTTCGGTGGAAACAGATGGGTATTTATCATCGGAAACAGAATTAGCCCTCGACGTCTGAACAACTTTTTTTGAAAAAATCCCTAAGCCGCGCGGTCACAATTTCTGCTCAAAATCTGACGTTCTGCAATTCACTCCAAAATGTTGGCAAACTGTTGCAAGTGATCCCCTGAAATGTTTTTCGGTGGAAACAGATGGGTTTTTATCATCGGAAACAGAATTAGCCCTCGACGTCTGAACAACTTTTTTTGAAAAAATCCCTAAGCCGCGCGGTCACAATTTCTGCTAAAAATCTGACGTTCTGCAATTCACTCTAAAATGTTGGCAAACTGTTGCAAGTGATCCCCTGAAATGTTTTTCGGTGGAAACAGATGGGTTTTTATCATCAGAAACAGAATTAGCCCTCGACGTCTGAACAACTTTTTTTGAAAAAATCCCTAAGCCGCGCGGTCACAATTTCTGCTAAAAATCTGACGTTCTGCAATTCACTCCAAAATGTTGGCAAACTGTTGCAAGTGATCCCCTGAAATGTTTTTCGGTGGAAACAGATGGGTTTTTATCATCGGAAACAGAATTAGCCCTCGACGTCTGAACAACTTTTTTTGAAAAAATCCCTAAGCCGCGCGGTCACAATTTCTGCTAAAAATCTGACGTTCTGCAATTCACTCAAAAATGTTGGCAAACTGTTGCGAGTGATCCCCTGAAAGGTTTATCGGTGGAAACAGATGGGTTTTTATCATCGGAAACAGAATTAGCCCTCGACGTCTGAACAACTTTTTTTGAAAAAATCCCTAAGCCGCGCGGTCACAATTTCTGCTAAAAATCTGACGTTCTGCAATTCACTCAAAAATGTTGGCAAAATGTTGCAAGTGATCCCCTGAAATGTTTTTCGGTAGAAACAGATGGTTTTTATCATCGGGAACAGAATTAGCCCTCGACGTCTGAACAACTTTTTTTGAAAAAATCCCTAAGCCGCGCGGTCACAATTTCTGCTAAAAATATGATGTTCTGCAATTCACTCAAAAATGTTGGCAAACTGTTGCGAGTGATCCCCTGAAATGTTTTTCAGTGGAAACAGATGGGTTTTTATCATCGGAAACAGAATTAGCCCTCAACGTCTGAACAACTTTTTTTGAAAAAATCCCTAAGCCGCGCGGTCACAATTTCTGCTAAAAATCTGACGTTCTGCAATTCACTCAAAAATGTTGGCAAACTGTTGCGAGTGATCCCCTGAAATGTTTTTCAGTGGAAACAGATGGGTTTTTATCATCGGAAATAGAATTAGCCCTCGACGTCTGAACAACTTTTTTTGAAAAAATCCCTAAGCCGCGCGGTCACAATTTCTGCTAAAAATCTGACGTTCTGCAATTCACTCCAAAATGTTGGCAAACTGTTGCAAGTGATCCCCTGAAAGGTTTTTTGGTGGAAACAGATGGGTTTTTATCACCGGAAACAGAATTAGCCCTCGACGTCTGAACAAATTTTTGTGAAAAAATCCCTAAGCCGCGCGGTCACAATTTCTGTTAAAAATCTGACGTTCTGCAATTCACTCAAAAATGTTGGCAAACTGTTGCGAGTGATCCCCTGAAATGTTTTTCGGTGTAAACTGATGGGTTTTTATCATCGGAAACAGAATTAGCCCTCGACTTCTGAAGAACTTTTTTTGAAAAAATCCCTAAGCCGCGCGGTCACAATTTCTGCTCAAAATCTGACGTTCTGCAATTCACTCAAAAATCTTGGCAAACTGTTGCCAGTGATCCCCTGAAATGTTTTTCGGTGGAAACAGATGGGTTTTTATCATCGGAAACAGAATTAGCCCTCGACGTCTGAACAACTTTTTTTGAAAAAATCCCTAAGCCACGCGGTCACAATTTCTGCTCAAAATCTGACGTTCTGCAATTCACTCAAAGATGTTGGCAAACTGTTGCGAGTGATCCCCTGAAATGTTTTTCGGTGGAAACAGATGGGTTTTTATCATCGGAAACAGAATTAGCCCTCGACGTCTGAACAACTTTTTTTGAAAAAATCCCTAAGCCGCGCGGTCACAATTTCTGCTAAAAATCTGACGTTCTGCAATTCACTCCAAAATGTTGGCAAACTGTTGCAAGTGATCCCCTGAAATGTTTTTCGGTGGAAACAGATGGGTTTTTATCATCGGAAACAGAATTAGCCCTCGACGTCTGAACAACTTTTTTTGAAAAAATCCCTAAGTCGCGCGGTCACAATTTCTGCTAAAAATCTGACGTTCTGCAATTCACTCTAAAATGTTGGCAAACTGTTGCAAGTGATCCCCTGAAATGTTTTTCGGTGGAAACAGATGGGTTTTTATCATCAGAAACAGAATTAGCCCTCGACGTCTGAACAACTTTTTTTGAAAAAATCCCTAAGCCGCGCGGTCACAATTTCTGCTAAAAATCTGACGTTCTGCAATTCACTCAAAAATGTTGGCAAACTGTTGCGAGTGATCCCCTGAAATTTTTTTCGGTGGAAACAGATGGGTTTTTATCATCGGAAACAGAATTAGCCCTTGACGTCTGAACAACTTTTTTTGAAAAAATCCCTAAGCCGCGCGGTCACAATTTCTGCTCAAAATCTGACGTTCTGCAATTCACTCAAAAATGTTTGCAAACTGTTGCAATTGATCCCCTGAAAAGTTTTTCGGTGGAAACAGATGGGTTTTTATCATCGGAAACAGAATTAGGCCTCGACGTCTGAACAACTTTTTTTGAAAAGATCCCTAAGCCACGCGGTCACAATTTCTGCTCAAAATCTGACGTTCTGCAATTCACTCAAAGATGTTGGCAAACTGTTGCGAGTGATCCCCTGAAATGTTTTTCGGTGGAAACAGATGGGTATTTATCATCGGAAACAGAATTAGCCCTCGACGTCTGAACAACTTTTTTTGAAAAAATCCCTAAGCCGCGCGGTCACAATTTCTGCTAAAAATCTGACGTTCTGCAATTCACTCCAAAATGTTGGCAAACTGTTGCAAGTGATCCCCTGAAATGTTTTTCGGTGGAAACAGATGGGTTTTTATCATCGGAAACAGAATTAGCCCTCGACGTCTGAACAACTTTTTTTGAAAAAATCCCTAAGCCACGCGGTCACAATTTCTGCTCAAAATCTGACGTTCTGCAATTCACTCAAAGATGTTGGCAAACTGTTGCGAGTGATCCCCTGAAATGTTTTTCGGTGGAAACAGATGGGTATTTATCATCGGAAACAGAATTAGCCCTCGACGTCTGAACAACTTTTTTTGAAAAAATCCCTAAGCCGCGCGGTCACAATTTCTGCTAAAAATCTGACGTTCTGCAATTCACTCCAAAATGTTGGCAAACTGTTGCAAGTGATTCCCTGAAATGTTTTTCGGTGGAAACAGATGGGTTTTTATCATCGGAAACAGAATTAGCCCTCGACGTCTGAACAACTTTTTTTGAAAAAATCCCTAAGCCGCGCGGTCACAATTTCTGCTAAAAATCTGACGTTCTGCAATTCACTCTAAAATGTTGGCAAACTGTTGCAAGTGATCCCCTGAAATGTTTTTCGGTGGAAACAGATGGGTTTTTATCATCAGAAACAGAATTAGCCCTCGACGTCTGAACAACTTTTTTTGAAAAAATCCCTAAGCCGCGCGGTCACAATTTCTGCTAAAAATCTGACGTTCTGCAATTCACTCCAAAATGTTGGCAAACTGTTGCAAGTGATCCCCTGAAATGTTTTTCGGTGGAAACAGATGGGTTTTTATCATCGGAAACAGAATTAGCCCTCGACGTCTGAACAACTTTTTTTGAAAAAATCCCTAAGCCGCGCGGTCACAATTTCTGCTAAAAATCTGACGTTCTGCAATTCACTCCAAAATGTTGGCAAACTGTTGCGAGTGATCCCCTGAAAGGTTTATCGGTGGAAACAGATGGGTTTTTATCATCGGAAACAGAATTAGCCCTCGACGTCTGAACAACTTTTTTTGAAAAAATCCCTAAGCCGCGCGGTCACAATTTCTGCTAAAAATCTGACGTTCTGCAATTCACTCAAAAATGTTGGCAAAATGTTGCAAGTGATCCCCTGAAATGTTTTTCGGTAGAAACAGATGGTTTTTATCATCGGGAACAGAATTAGCCCTCGACGTCTGAACAACTTTTTTTGAAAAAATCCCTAAGCCGCGCGGTCACAATTTCTGCTAAAAATATGATGTTCTGCAATTCACTCAAAAATGTTGGCAAACTGTTGCGAGTGATCCCCTGAAATGTTTTTCAGTGGAAACAGATGGGTTTTTATCATCGGAAACAGAATTAGCCCTCAACGTCTGAACAACTTTTTTTGAAAAAATCCCTAAGCCGCGCGGTCACAATTTCTGCTAAAAATCTGACGTTCTGCAATTCACTCAAAAATGTTGGCAAACTGTTGCGAGTGATCCCCTGAAATGTTTTTCAGTGGAAACAGATGGGTTTTTATCATCGGAAATAGAATTAGCCCTCGACGTCTGAACAACTTTTTTTGAAAAAATCCCTAAGCCGCGCGGTCACAATTTCTGCTAAAAATCTGACGTTCTGCAATTCACTCCAAAATGTTGGCAAACTGTTGCAAGTGATCCCCTGAAAGGTTTTTTGGTGGAAACAGATGGGTTTTTATCACCGGAAACAGAATTAGTCCTCGACGTCTGAACAAATTTTTGTGAAAAAATCCCTAAGCCGCGCGGTCACAATTTCTGTTAAAAATCTGACGTTCTGCAATTCACTCAAAAATGTTGGCAAACTGTTGCGAGTGATCCCCTGAAATGTTTTTCGGTGTAAACTGATGGGTTTTTATCATCGGAAACAGAATTAGCCCTCGACTTCTGAAGAACTTTTTTTGAAAAAATCCCTAAGCCGCGCGGTCACAATTTCTGCTCAAAATCTGACGTTCTGCAATTCACTCAAAAATGTTGGCAAACTGTTGCCAGTGATCCCCTGAAATGTTTTTCGGTGGAAACAGATGGGTTTTTATCATCGGAAACAGAATTAGCCCTCGACGTCTGAACAACTTTTTTTGGAAAAGATCCCTAAGCCGCGCGGTCACAATTTCTGCTAAAAATCTGACGTTCTGCAATTCACTCAAAAATGTTGGCAAACTGTTGCGAGTGATCCCCTGAAATGTTTTTCGGTGGAAACAGATGGGTTTTTATCATCGGAAACAGAATTAGGCCTCGACGTCTGAACAACTTTTTTTGAAAAGATCCCTAAGCCACGCGGTCACAATTTCTGCTAAAAATCTGACGTTCTGCAATTCACTCAAAAATGTTGGCAAACTGTTACGAGTGATCCTCTGAAAGGTTTTTTGGTGCAAACAGATGGGTTTTTATCACCGGAAACAGAATTAGCCCTCGACGTCTGAACAACTTTTTTTGAAAAAATCCCTAAGCCGCGCGGTCACAATTTCTGCTAAAAATCTGACGTTCTGCAATTCACTCAAAAATGTTGGCAAACTGTTGCGAGTGATCCCCTGAAATGTTTTTCGGTGGAAACAGATGGGTTTTTATCATCGGAAACAGAATTAGGCCTCGACGTCTGAACAACTTTTTTTGAAAAGATCCCTAAGCCACGCGGTCACAATTTCTGCTAAAAATCTGACGTTCTGCAATTCACTCAAAAATGTTGGCAAACTGTTACGAGTGATCCTCTGAAAGGTTTTTTGGTGCAAACAGATGGGTTTTTATCACCGGAAACAGAATTAGCCCTCGACGTCTGAACAACTTTTTTTGAAAAAATCCCTAAGCCGCGCGGTCACAATTTCTGTTAAAAATCTGACGTTCTGCAATTCACTCAAAAATGTTGGCAAACTGTTGCGAGTGATCCCCTGAAATGTTTTTCGGTGTAAACTGATGGGTTTTTATCATCGGAAACAGAATTAGCCCTCGACTTCTGAAGAACTTTTTTTGAAAAAATCCCTAAGCCGCGCGGTCACAATTTCTGCTAAAAATCTGACGTTCTGCAATTCACTCAAAAATGTTGGCAAACTGTTGCGAGTGATCCCCTGAAATGTTTTTCAGTGGAAACAGATGGGTTTTTATCATCGGAAATAGAATTAGCCCTCGACGTCTGAACAACTTTTTTTGAAAAAATCCCTAAGCCGCGTGGTCACAATTTCTGCTCAAAATCTGACGTTCTGCAATTCACTCAAAAATGTTGGCAAACTGTTGCAAGTGATCCCCTGAAATGTTTTTCGGTGGAAACAGATGGGTTTTTATCATCGGGAACAGAATTAGCCCTCGACGTCTGAACAACATTTTTTGAAAAAATCCCTAAGCCGCGCGGTCACAATTTCTGCTAAAAATCTGACGTTCTGCAATTCACTCCAAAATGTTGGCAAACTGTTGCAAGTGATCCCCTGAAATGTTTTTCGGTGGAAACAGATGGGTTTTTATCATCGGAAACAGAATTAGCCCTCGACGTCTGAACAACTTTTTTTGAAAAAATCCCTAAGCCGCGCGGTCACAATTTCTGCTAAAAATCTGACGTTCTGCAATTCACTCTAAAATGTTGGCAAACTGTTGCAAGTGATCCCCTGAAATGTTTTTCGGTGGAAACAGATGGGTTTTTATCATCGGAAACAGAATTAGCCCTCGACGTCTGAACAACTTTTTTTGAAAAAATCCATAAGCCGCGCGGTCACAATTTCTGCTCAAAATCTGACGTTCTGCAATTCACTCCAAAATGTTGGCAAACTGTTGCAAGTGATCCCCTGAAATGTTTTTCGGTGGAAACAGATGGGTTTTTATCATCGGAAACAGAATTAGCCCTCGACGTCTGAACAACTTTTTTTGAAAAAATCCCTAAGCCGCGCGGTCACAATATCTGCTAAAAATCTGACGTTCTGCAATTCACTCTAAAATGTTGGCAAACTGTTGCAAGTGATCCCCTGAAATGTTTTTCGGTGGAAACAGATGGGTTTTTATCATCGGAAACAGAATTAGCCCTCGACGTCTGAACAACTTTTTTTGAAAAAATCCCTAAGCCGCGCGGTCACAATATCTGCTAAAAATCTGACGTTCTGCAATTCACTCTAAAATGTTGGCAAACTGTTGCAAGTGATCCCCTGAAATGTTTTTCAGTGGAAACAGATGGGTTTTTATCATCGGAAACAGAATTAGCCCTCGACGTCTGAACAACTTTTTTTGAAAAAATCCCTAAGTCGCGCGGTCACAATTTCTGCTAAAAATCTGACGTTCTGCAATTCACTCAAAAATGTTGGCAAACTGTTGCGAGTGATCCCCTGAAAGGTTTATCGGTGGAAACAGATGGGTTTTTATCATCGGAAACAGAATTAGCCCTCGACGTCTGAACAACTTTTTTTGAAAAAATCCCTAAGCCGCGCGGTCACAATATCTGCTAAAAATCTGACGTTCTGCAATTCACTCTAAAATGTTGGCAAACTGTTGCAAGTGATCCCCTGAAATGTTTTTCGGTGGAAACAGATGGGTTTTTATCATCGGAAACAGAATTAGCCCTCGACGTCTGAACAACTTTTTTTGAAAAAATCCCTAAGTCGCGCGGTCACAATTTCTGCTAAAAATCTGACGTTCTGCAATTCACTCAAAAATGTTGGCAAACTGTTGCGAGTGATCCCCTGAAAGGTTTATCGGTGGAAACAGATGGGTTTTTATCATCGGAAACAGAATTAGCCCTCGACGTCTGAACAACTTTTTTTGAAAAAATCCCTAAGCCGCGCGGTCACAATTTCTGCTAAAAATCTGACGTTCTGCAATTCACTCAAAGATGTTGGCAAACTGTTTCGAGTGATCCCCTGAAATGTTTTTCGGTGGAAACACATGGGTTTTTATCATCGGAAACAGAATTAGCCCTCGACGTCTGAACAACTTTTTTTGAAAAAATCCCTAAGCCGCGCGGTCACAATTTCTGCTCAAAATCTGACGTTCTGCAATTCACTCAAAAATGTTGGCAAACTGTTGCGAGTGATCCCCTGAAATGTTTTTTGGTGGAAACAGATGGGTTTTTATCATCGGAAACAGAATTAGCCCTCGACGTCTGAACAACTTTTTTTGAAAAGATCCCTAAGCCGCGCGGTCACAATTTCTGCTAAAAATCTGACGTTCTGCAATTCACTCAAAAATGTTGGCAAACTGTTGCGAGTGATCCCCTGAAATGTTTTTCGCTGGAAACAGATGGGTTTTTATCATCGGAAACAGAATTAGGCCTCGACGTCTGAACAACTTTTTTTGAAAAGATCCCTAAGCCACGCGGTCACAATTTCTGCTAAAAATCTGACGTTCTACAATTCACTCAAAAATGTTGGCAAACTGTTACGAGTGATCCCCTGAAATGTTTTTCAGTGGAAACAGATGGGTTTTTATCATTGGAAACAGAATTAGCCCTCGACGTCTGAACAACTTTTTTTGAAAAAATCCCTAAGCCGCGCGGTCACAATTTCTGCTAAAAATCTTACTGTCAGGGGTTTAGGAGCAGAGGCACGGGCAAGGGAGGAAACAGAGAGCGAAGGGGAGGAGGCAGAAGAAAAGATGAGTGATGACGACGACCCGAGATCTCCTAGTCTTTCCAGTGAATCAGAGGATTCACAGAAAGGAGCACCAGTGGCCAGGGCAAGGGGGGAGTCTAGGGGGGCACCCCAGGAAGATAGAGCCAGAGGGGACTCAGGGGGGAGCAGCTGGAAATCGGGACCAGCGTCACCGCCAGGAAGCAGGGAAGAGGAAAGGAGCCAGGGGGGAAGCGCTGGCAGCTCACCACAGGAGGGTAGGCATGAGTCAGGAGTGGCCACACCTCCATCGGGGAGCGAAGAAACGGTTAAGAGGAAAGTGGAAGGTTGGGCGCGCGCGCCAAGTTCAAATGCAGAGGAAGGCGGCGCAGTAAGCAGCCCCGAAAGGGAACCAGGTCCTAAAGCCCGGCGCAAGGAGGCAGGAGGGTCCGGGTCAGCGTCAGAAGAATCCCGGAAGGAAGAAGCCCCGGGGGGTAGAGGGACCCAGAGGAGGACAGTCAGGCGGAAAAGGTGGAGCAAGGCTAGGATATTAAGTTGGTGCACACGGGGCGGAGACTCAGACGGAGCTTCGCCGATCGAGCTACTAGACGTAGAGTTGCGCGCAGCAGCGTGAGAATGGAAACTGTAATTCAATAAAGACTTTTACTTAATGATCGCTGGCTAGCGTGATCCTCTGTGAGCTAGGATCTTCAAGCAGCTCTGACAGTAAGCTCCGTCTCTCGATTGTGGGCATCTACAGCCTCGAGGAGGGGAGAGAAACAGGTGCCTACTAGCGAGCTCACGAACGGCAGACGACATGACGGCTGAGCAGCAGATAGAGGAACTCAGAAAAGCAGTGGCACAACTGAATGCCGAGGCTCTCGCATCCAGGAAGAGAGAGGAGGAAGCAGCTGCCGCCTGCAGGGATCTCCAGGTCAGGTTAGATGTGCTGACAAAGCAGACACCCCGGCAGGAGGGAATTGGGTTGGCGAGACGGACAGGCGGGCTGGTCTCTCACTTCGATGGGAACCTGCAACAGTATCCCAACTTTAGAGCAGACGTGCTGTGCGCACTGCAACTGCTGCATAAAGACTTTAGAGATGAGCAAGAGAGAGTGGGATTCATCATGTCCCATTTGCATGGGGATGCTAGAGCATGGCTACGCAATTTATGGAGAGATAAGGATCCGGCGCTCCAGAATGCAGATGCCTTTATTAAAGAGATGGATGGGTGTTTTTTATCAAGTATTGACGTGGATCTTGCACGGAAGGAGGTGCATGGGCTGAGACAAGGGAGGGCCAGCGTCAGGCAGTATCATGCCCGCTTTTTCGCCTTGGTCAGTGCCCTGGAATGGGACAGAGATTCGGCGCCTGTAAGAGACCTCTTTTGGGAGGGGCTGCACAACTCGATTAAAGATGAGATCGCGAGGGGGGAGAGACCCCGAACCACCCAGGAGGTCGTTCAGAGAGCACTGGCAGTGGGGGTGAGGCTGGAAGGACGTCCGTGGAGCAGGGACGAAGGGCGTGGAGGGCGCGAACCAGCCAGGGGCCCCTCCTTCCTTCCCAGAGAAGCAGCGCGGGCGCAATCCACGCCTCCGCCAGGAGGAGGAGCCGAACCTATGGAGGTTGGAGGTGCAAGGGCTCAGTCAGCAACCAGAGCCCTAGCACCGGCAGCAGTGAAAGCGAAGCCTCCTAGAGGGAACAGGAAGTGTTACGTCTGTGAGGAGCCAGGGCATATGGCAAAAGAGTGTCCCCAGAGGCTCCACAAGCTTACTGCAGCCTCAGCAATGGTGACTGCAGCAACGCAGCAAGGGGGACCACAGCAGGGAAACGACGCAGTCTGGCTGGAGGAAGAGGCCCTGGGGCCCAGCCAGACGTGTTAGTGACGCAGTCCCCAGAGGTTTTACAGCCCGTGAACCCCCTCCCGCCCAAACCAGTGGTGAGGCTCACCGCATCTCTCCAGCTGCCCAATGGAATCACCACTGACGTGCCCATCACAGTTGACTCGGGCAGCAACGCGGACTTTATAGGGCAGGACTTTGTCGACAAGCACGCTATACAGTTGCTGCCGGCCACACTGCCCCTGCAGGTTGTCACGGTGGATGGCAGGGAGTTGCTAGGGGGGCAAGTGGTGAAGCAGACGCCGCCCATGGCGATGCGACTTGGAAATCACAAAGAAATCATCAGCTTCAATGTCACTCAACTATCGGATACGCCCATTGTATTGGGAATGAGTTGGCTAGACAAGCACAGCCCAACGCTGGCTTGGTACCAGAGGCAGCTGATCTTCGGCTCTTCCTTTTGTGCTGAACACTGCATCGTGCCCCGGCAGGAAGGAGAGGAAGAGGAGTCACAGCTGCTGCTAGGCACGCTGCAAGCGATTCCCCACAAGTACGCAGAATTTTTGGAAGTTTTCTGCGAGAAGGAGGCAGACAGGCTACCCCCTCACAGACCATATGACTGCAAGATTGACCTGCTGCCGGGGGTGGCGCTGCCTAAGGGGAAACTGTATTCCATGTCAGAGGACGAGCTGCAGGAACTCAAACAGTTCATAGATCATAATTTGGAGCGCAGTTTCATCCGAGAGTCCAAGGCAGCGGGGGGCAGTCCAGTATTCTTTGTTAAAAAGCGAGACACGCCCCAAAAAAGACTGGTCGTGGACTATCGCATTTTAAACAATGGGACCAAGCCGTCGGACTTCCCCATGCCCCGAATCGACGACCTCCTGGCGAAGGTGCGGAAGGGGAAAGTGTTCACCAAGTTAGACCTGCGAGGGGCGTACAACCTCATTCGTATGCGGGAGGGAGATGAGTGGAAGACGGCCATGTTCACGCCACTGGGTACCTACGAATACAGAGTTATGCCCTTTGGATTGCAAAATGGCTCCCACGTTTTTCAAGCTTTCATGCATCACGTGTTGGCGGGACTTCTCTACAAGACGTGCGTCTGTTTCTTAGATGACATCCTGATCTTTTCGGAATCGCAGCAGGAGCATGACAGACACGTCAAGGAAGTGCTGACCAGACTAAAGCAACATAGGCTCTACGCCAAGCTGGAGAAGTGCCAATTTGACGTGACGGAGGTGGATTTTCTGGGCTACAAGTTGTCTGACAAGGGGCTCGCCATGGACAGCGCCAAGGTTCGCGCGGTATTGGATTGGAAGAGTCCACGCAACCGGAAGGAGGTCCAGAGGTTTGTCGGCTTTGCGAACTTCTATCGCAAGTTTATCAAGGGCTTCGCTATGCAGACAGCGGCCATCACAGACACGCTTAGCTCCAAGAAAAAGAAGTTCGTTTGGACAGAGGAGGCGGAGCAGTCCTTTCAGGCACTCAAGCGTCTCTTCGCGTCGGAAGAGCAGCTGCTGCACGTCAACCCCAGCAGGCCGATGAGGGTGGAGACAGACGCCTCGGACAGAGCCGTGGGGGCGGTCCTGCTGCAAAAGGACCAGCAGGGGGTGTGGCGACCGGCAGCGTTTTACTCCAGGAAGCTCAGCAAGTCCGAGCAGAACTACACCATCTGGGACAGGGAGTTGCTGGCCATTCATGCAGCGTTCAAAGCGTGGAGGCACTTCCTGATCGGCGCCAAGCACACGGTGCAGGTTTGCACGGACCACAAGAATCTGGAGCACTGGCGCACGGCACAGTTCCTAAACCAGAGGCAGATACGTTGGGCTGAGTTTTTTGCGAACTTCGACTTCCGCATAGAGTATGTCCCGGGGGACACTAACATCATGGCGGACGCCCTCTCCCGTAAGCCACAGTATCTGGAGGACGCAACGCCAGCGGCCGCCATGCACATCTTCGCACCAACAGTATGGGCGTGCGCCGCGGCCACCGTGGACCTGGAGGCGGTGCGACGAGCGCTGCAGGATGACTCCTTCGCGCAAGCAAAGATGGCAGAGGTGCAAAGGGGCACGGCTGCGGCCGACGGTTTCCAGCTACGAGATGGATTGCTCATCCGTAAAGGGGCCATCTACGTGCCGGGAGACGACCTTCGCGCCAAGGTGCTGCAGCAGCTGCACGACGCGCCCACGGCCGGGCACTTTGGCAAGGAGAAGACGGTGGAATTAGTAGCCAGGGATTTCTGGTGGCCTGGAATGAGAGGGGAGGTCGCAGACTACGTGGCGAGGTGTGACACCTGCCAGAGGGCCAAACCAGTACACAAACCGCCGGCCGGACTGTTGGAACCGCTGCAAACTCCGGTCGAACCTTGGGAAAGGGTGGCCCTGGACTTTGTCACGGATCTGCCCAGCTCGAGGGGCAAGACGGCAGTGCTGGTGGTGGTGGACCTGTTTTCCAAGATGGCGCATTTCATTCCGTGTGCTAAGGTGGCCACGGCGGAGCAAACCGCCAAACTGTTCATAGACCACGTGTTCAAGGTTCACGGTCTGCCACGGTCTATTCTGTCCGACCGGGGGCGGCAGTTCATCTCGAATTTCTGGCAGAAGCTGATGGGCTTCCTGAACGTCAAGATCAACCTGGCGTCGGCGAGACACCCGCAGACCAACGGGCAAGCGGAGCGGGTCAATGCCATCATGCAGCAGTACCTGAGATGTTATGCAAATCAACAGCCTGCGACGTGGGTGGATTACCTGCCGCTTGCCGAGTTCGCCTACAACAACACGAAGCACGTGTCCACGGGGGTCACGCCGTTCTTCGCCAACAACGGGAGGCACCCCAGAACCTTCCCGGGACTGGAAAGAATGGGGGAGGGGGAGCCGCAGACAGCAGATGCGTTCGCGTCGGAGCTGCAGGAAGTCCACGATCAGCTGAGGCGCCACCTGGAGCTGGCCAAGCACGCATACAAGGTACAAGCGGACAAGCACAGAAGGGTTGGCGAAGAGCTCCACGTGGGAGACTGGGTTTGGTTAGCAGCCCACGCAGTGCCGGCCAGGTCGTTGGCCAAGAAGAAACTAGGGCATAAACAACTGGGGCCCTACCAAGTCGAAGAGCAGGTCAACCCGGTAGCGTTCAGACTGGCACTTCCGGAGGGTTCCAGAATGCATCCGGTATTCCACAGATCGGTGCTCACTCCCTACAAGGCACCGCACAGGTTCCAGGAACCCGGAACGGCGCCGAGTCCGGTCAGAGACAGAACAGGGCACGCGGGAGTGGCACAGAAGGAGCGCATCAACGAAGTCACGGAGATTTTGGACTCCAGATGGGGGGAAGAGGGGGTAGAATACTTTCTCGCCAAGGAGGGCACCCCGGCCAGTGCGAACAGCTGGGTGCCGGGCTACGCCTTGGACGAACCTCTCCTCAAAGACGAGTTTCATGCCCTCTTCCCCCATAGACCTATGCCAGCAGACTTTTTCGACGACTGGCTTTTCACGCCCACGCTTTCGGCCAGCACTTTCCGGGGGTTCGACTCGGACGAGGACCCGACACAAGACGTCCGTTCCCCGGAGGGGTCACCCTCGGGATCTGCATCAGAACCCTCGTATTGGTGGGACGATAGACCAGAGGAGCAGTTCCGCAGACGGTGGCTGGAAGGCCCAGGACGAGCAACACCGCCAGGAGGAAGTGAGGGAGAGACGGACATGGACGTTTTCGGGGACGACCCTGGTTTCGAGCACGGCGGCACAGAGATGGAAGCGGAGGTGACCGTTGTCGACGAGAGCAGGGAGGAAGACCCGCGAGACTTCAGATGGAGACCCGCCACGGGAAGCGACCGATATCCGACGTTCGTCCCTTTGCAACAGCAGCCCCCAGCTCCAGCACCGGAAGGAGGGGAGGGGGGAATGGGGGGCTTCGAGGGGGGGATGGATGTCAGGGGTTTAGGAGCAGAGGCACGGGCAAGGGAGGAAACAGAGAGCGAAGGGGAGGAGGCAGAAGAAAAGATGAGTGATGACGACGACCCGAGATCTCCTAGTCTTTCCAGTGAATCAGAGGATTCACAGAAAGGAGCACCAGTGGCCAGGGCAAGGGGGGAGTCTAGGGGGGCACCCCAGGAAGATAGAGCCAGAGGGGACTCAGGGGGGAGCAGCTGGAAATCGGGACCAGCGTCACCGCCAGGAAGCAGGGAAGAGGAAAGGAGCCAGGGGGGAAGCGCTGGCAGCTCACCACAGGAGAGAGGGCATGAGTCAGGAGTGGCCACACCTCCATCGGGGAGCGAAGAAACGGTTAAGAGGAAAGTGGAAGGTTGGGCGCGCGCGCCAAGTTCAAATGCAGAGGAAGGCGGCGCAGTAAGCAGCCCCGAAAGGGAACCAGGTCCTAAAGCCCGGCGCAAGGAGGCAGGAGGGTCCGGGTCAGCGTCAGAAGAATCCCGGAAGGAAGAAGCCCCGGGGGGTAGAGGGACCCAGAGGAGGACAGTCAGGCGGAAAAGGTGGAGCAAGGCTAGGATATTAAGTTGGTGCACACGGGGCGGAGACTCAGACGGAGCTTCGCCGATCGAGCTACTAGACGTAGAGTTGCGCGCAGCAGCGTGAGAATGGAAACTGTAATTCAATAAAGACTTTTACTTAATGATCGCTGGCTAGCGTGATCCTCTGTGAGCTAGGATCTTCAAGCAGCTCTGACACTTACGTTCTGCAATTCACTCAAAAATGTTGGCAAAATGTTGCAAGTGATCCCCTGCAATATTTTTCGGTAGAAACAGATGGGTTTTTATCATCGGGAACAGAATTAGCCCTCGACGTCTGAACAACTTTTTTTGAAAAAATCCCTAAGCCGCGCGGTCACAATTTCTGCTCAAAATCTGACGTTCTGCAATTCACTCAAAAATGTTGGCAAACTGTTGCAAGTGATCCCCTGAAATGTTTTGCGGTGGAAACAGATGGGTTTTTATCATCGGGAACAGAATTAGCCCTCGACGTCTGAACAACATTTTTTGAAAAAATCCCTAAGCCGCGCGGTCACAATTTCTGCTAAAAATCTGACGTTCTGCAATTCACTCAAAAATGTTGGCAAACTGTTGCGAGTGATCCCCTGAAATGTTTTTTGGTGGAAACAGATGGGTTTTTATCATCGGAAACAGAATTAGCCCTCGACGTCTGAACAACTTTTTTTGAAAAGATCCCTAAGCCGCGCGGTCACAATTTCTGCTAAAAATCTGACGTTCTGCAATTCACTCAAAAATGTTGGCAAACTGTTGCGAGTGATCCCCTGAAATGTTTTTCGGTGGAAACAGATGGGTTTTTATCATCGGAAACAGAATTAGGCCTCGACGTCTGAACAACTTTTTTTGAAAAGATCCCTAAGCCACGCGGTCACAATTTCTGCTAAAAATCTGACGTTCTGCAATTCACTCAAAAATGTTGGCAAACTGTTACGAGTGATCCCCTGAAATGTTTTTCAGTGGAAACAGATGGGTTTTTATCATTGGAAACAGAATTAGCCCTCGACGTCTGAACAACTTTTTTTGAAAAAATCCCTAAGCCGCGCGGTCACAATTTCTGCTAAAAATCTTACGTTCTGCAATTCACTCAAAAATGTTGGCAAAATGTTGCAAGTGATCCCCTGCAATATTTTTCGGTAGAAACAGATGGGTTTTTATCATCGGGAACAGAATTAGACCTCGACGTCTGAACAACTTTTTTTGAAAAAATCCCTAAGCCGCGCGGTCACAATTTCTGCTCAAAATCTGACGTTCTGCAATTCACTCAAAAATGTTGGCAAACTGTTGCAAGTGATCCCCTGAAATGTTTTTCGGTGGAAACAGATGGGTTTTTATCATCGGGAACAGAATTAGCCCTCGACGTCTGAACAACATTTTTTGAAAAAATCCCTAAGCCGCGCGGTCACAATTTCTGCTAAAAATCTGACGTTCTGCAATTCACTCTAAAATGTTGGCAAACTGTTGCAAGTGATCCCCTGAAATGTTTTTCGGTGGAAACAGATGGGTTTTTATAATCGGAAACAGAATTAGCCCTCGACGTCTGAACAACTTTTTTTGAAAAAATCCCTAAGCCGCGCGGTCACAATTTCTGCTAAAAATCTGACGTTCTGCAATTCACTCAAAAATGTTGGCAAACTGTTGCGAGTGATCCCCTGAAAGGTTTATCGGTGGAAACAGATGGGTTTTTATCATCGGAAACAGAATTAGCCCTCGACGTCTGAACAACTTTTTTTGAAAAAATCCCTAAGCCGCGCGGTCACAATATCTGCTAAAAATCTGACGTTCTGCAATTCACTCTAAAATGTTGGCAAACTGTTGCAAGTGATCCCCTGAAATGTTTTTCGGTGGAAACAGATGGGTTTTTATCATCGGAAACAGAATTAGCCCTCGACGTCTGAACAACTTTTTTTGAAAAAATCCCTAAGCCGCGCGGTCACAATATCTGCTAAAAATCTGACGTTCTGCAATTCACTCTAAAATGTTGGCAAACTGTTGCAAGTGATCCCCTGAAATGTTTTTCGGTGGAAACAGATGGGTTTTTATCATCGGAAACAGAATTAGCCCTCGACGTCTGAACAACTTTTTTTGAAAAAATCCCTAAGCCGCGCGGTCACAATTTCTGCTAAAAATCTGACGTTCTGCAATTCACTCAAAAATGTTGGCAAACTGTTGCGAGTGATCCCCTGAAAGGTTTATCGGTGGAAACAGATGGGTTTTTATCATCGGAAACAGAATTAGCCCTCGACGTCTGAACAACTTTTTTTGAAAAAATCCCTAAGCCGCGCGGTCACAATTTCTGCTAAAAATCTGACGTTCTGCAATTCACTCTAAAATGTTGGCAAACTGTTGCAAGTGATCCCCTGAAATGTTTTTCGGTGGAAACAGATGGGTTGTTATCATCGGAAACAGAATTAGCCCTCGACGTCTGAACAACTTTTTTTGAAAAAATCCCTAAGCCGCGCGGTCACAATATCTGCTAAAAATCTGATGTTCTGCAATTCACTCCAAAATGTTGGCAAACTGTTGCGAGTGATCCCCTGAAAGCTTTATCGGTGGAAACAGATGGGTTTTTATCATCGGAAACAGAATTAGCCCTCGACGTCTGAACAACTTTTTTTGAAAAAATCCCTAAGCCGCGCGGTCACAATATCTGCTAAAAATCTGACGTTCTGCAATTCACTCTAAAATGTTGGCAAACTGTTGCAAGTGATCCCCTGAAATGTTTTTCGGTGGAAACAGATGGGTTTTTATCATCGGAAACAGAATTAGCCCTCGACGTCTGAACAACTTTTTTTGAAAAAATCCCTAAGCCGCGCGGTCACAATTTCTGCTAAAAATCTGACGTTCTGCAATTCACTCAAAAATGTTGGCAAACTGTTGCGAGTGATCCCCTGAAAGGTTTATCGGTGGAAACAGATGGGTTTTTATCATCGGAAACAGAATTAGCCCTCGACGTCTGAAAAACTTTTTTTGAAAAAATCCCTAAGCCGCGCGGTCACAATTTCTGCTAAAAATCTGACGTTCTGCAATTCACTCTAAAATGTTGGCAAACTGTTGCAAGTGATCCCCTGAAATGTTTTTCGGTGGAAACAGATGGGTTGTTATCATCGGAAACAGAATTAGCCCTCGACGTCTGAACAACTTTTTTTGAAAAAATCCCTAAGCCGCGCGGTCACAATATCTGCTAAAAATCTGATGTTCTGCAATTCACTCCAAAATGTTGGCAAACTGTTGCGAGTGATCCCCTGAAAGCTTTATCGGTGGAAACAGATGGGTTTTTATCATCGGAAACAGAATTAGCCCTCGACGTCTGAACAACTTTTTTTGAAAAAATCCCTAAGCCGCGCGGTCACAATATCTGCTAAAAATCTGACGTTCTGCAATTCACTCTAAAATGTTGGCAAACTGTTGCAAGTGATCCCCTGAAATGTTTTTCGGTAGAAACAGATGGGTTTTTATCATCGGGAACAGAATTAGCCCTCGACGTCTGAACAACTTTTTTTGAAAAAATCCCTAAGCCGCGCGGTCACAATATCTGCTAAAAATCTGACGTTCTGCAATTCACTCTAAAATGTTGGCAAACTGTTGCAAGTGATTCCCTGAAATGTTTTTCGGTGGAAACAGATGGGTTTTTATCATCGGAAACAGAATTAGCCCTCGACGTCTGAACAACTTTTTTTGAAAAAATCCCTAAGCCGCGCGGTCACAATTTCTGCTAAAAATCTGACGTTCTGCAATTCACTCAAAAATGTTGGCAAACTGTTGCGAGTGATCCCCTGAAATGTTTTTCAGTGGAAACAGATGGGTTTTTATCATCGGAAATAGAATTAGCCCTCGACGTCTGAACACCTTTTTTTGAAAAAATCCCTCAGCCGCGCGGTCACAATTTCTGCTAAAAATCTGACGTTCTGCAATTCACTCAAAAATGTTGGCAAACTGTTGCGAGTGATCCCCTGAAATGTTTTTCAGTGGAAACAGATGGGTTTTTATCATCGGCAATAGAATTAGCCCTCGACGTCTGAACAACTTTTTTTGAAAAAATCCCTAAGCCGCACGGTCACAATTTCTGCTAAAAATCTGACGTTCTGCAATTCACTCCAAATTGTTGGCAAACTGTTGCAAGTGATCCCCTGAAAGGTTTTTGGGTGGAAACAGATGGGTTTTTATCATCGGAAACAGAATTAGCCCTCGACGTCTGAACAACTTTTTTGAAAAAATCCCTAAGCCGCGCGGTCACAATTTCTGCTAAAAATCTGACGTTCTGCAATTCACTCAAAAATGTTGGCAAACTCTTGCAAGTGATCCCCTGAAAGGTTTTTCGGTGGAAACAGATGGGTTTTTATCATCGGAAACAGAATTAGCCCTCGACGTCTGAACAACTTTTTTTGAAAAAATCCCTAAGCCGCGCGCTCACAATTTCTGCTAAAAATCTGACGTTCTGCAATTCACTCAAAAATGTTGGCAAACTGTTGGGAGTGATCCCCTGAAATGTTTTTCGGTGGAAACAGATGGGTTTTTATCATCGGAAACAGAATTAGCCCTCGACGTCTGAACAACTTTTTTTGAAAAAATCCCTAAGCCGCGCGGTCACAATTTCTGCTAAAAATCTGACGTTCTGCAATTCACTCAAAAATGTTGGCAAACTGTTGCGAGTGATCCCCTGAAATGTTTTTCAGTGGAAACAGATGGGTTTCTATCATCGGAAATAGAATTAGCCCTCGACGTCTGAACAACTTTTTTTGAAAAAATCCCTAAGCCGCACGGTCACAATTTCTGCTAAAAATCTGACGTTCTGCAATTCACTCCAAATTGTTGGCAAACTGTTGCAAGTGATCCCCTGAAAGGTTTTTGGGTGGAAACAGATGGGTTTTTATCATCGGAAACAGAATTAGCCCTCGACGTCTGAACAACTTTTTTGAAAAAATCCCTAAGCCGCGCGGTCACAATTTCTGCTAAAAATCTGACGTTCTGCAATTCACTCAAAAATGTTGGCAAACTCTTGCAAGTGATCCCCTGAAAGGTTTTTCGGTGGAAACAGATGGGTTTTTATCGTCGGAAACAGAATTAGCCCTCGACGTCTGAACAACTTTTTTTGAAAAGATCCCTAAGCCGCGCGGTCACAATTTCTGCTAAAAATCTGACGTTCTGCAATTCACTCAAAAATGTTGGCAAACTGTTGCGAGTGATCCCCTGAAATGTTTTTCAGTGGAAACAGATGGGTTTTTATCATCGGAAAAAGAATTGGCCCTCGACGTCTGAACAACTTTTTTTGAAAAGACCCCTAAGCCGCGCGGTCACAATTTCTGCTCAAAATCTGACGTTCTGCAATTCACTCAAAAATGTTGGCAAACTGTTGCAATTGATCCCCTGAAATGTTTTTCGGTGGAAACAGATGGGTTTTTATCATCGGAAACAGAATTAGGCCTCGACGTCTGAACAACTTTTTTTGAAAAAATCCCTAAGCCGCGCGGTCACAATTTCTGCTAAAAATCTGACGTTCTGCAATTCACTCAAAAATGTTGGCAAACTGTTGCGAGTGATCCCCTGAAATGTTTTTCAGTGGAAACAGATGGGTTTTTATCATCGGAAACAGAATTAGCCCTTGACGTCTGAACAACTTTTTTTGAAAAAATCCCTAAGCCGCGCGGTCACAATTTCTGCTAAAAATCTGACGTTCTGCAATTCACTCCAAAATGTTGGCAAACTGTTGCGAGTGATCCCCTGAAATGTTTTTTGGTGGAAACAGATGGGTTTTTATCGTCGGAAACAGAATTAGCCCTCGACGTATGAACAACTTTTTTTGAAAAAATCCCTAAGCCGCGCGGTCACAATTTCTGCTAAAAATCTGACGTTCTGCAATTCACTCAAAAATGTTGGAAAACTGTTGCGAGTGATCCCCTGAAATGTTTTTCAGTGGAAAATGATGGGTTTTTATCATCGGAAACAGAATTAGGCCTCGACTTCTGAAGAACTTTTTTTGAAAAAATCCCAAAGCCGCGCGGTCACAATTTCTGCTCAAAATCTGACGTTCTGCAATTCACTCAAAAATGTTGGCAAACTTTTGCCAGTGATCCCCTGAAATGTTTTTCGGTGGAAACAGATGGGTTTTTATCATCGGAAACAGAATTAGCCCTCGACGTCTGAACAACATTTTTTGAAAAAATCCCTAAGCCGCGCGGTCACAATTTTTGCTAAAAATCTGGCGTTCTGCAATTCACTCAAAAATGTTGGCAAACTGTTGGGAGTGATCCCCTGAAATGTTTTTCAGTGGAAACAGATGGGTTTTTATCATCGGAAACAGAATTAGCCCTCGACGTCTGAACAACTTTTTTTGAAAAAATCCCTAAGCCGCGCGGTCACAATTTCTGCTAAAAATCTGACGTTCTGCAATTCACTCAAAAATGTTGGCAAACTGTTGGGAGTGATCCCCTGAAATGTTTTTCGGTGGAAACAGATGGGTTTTTATCATCGGAAACAGAATTAGCCCTCGACGTCTGAACAACTTTTTTTGAAAAGATCCCTAAGCCGCGCGGTCACAATTTCTGCTAAAAATCTGACGTTCTGCAATTCACTCAAAAATGTTGGCAAACTGTTGCGAGTGATCCCCTGAAATCTTTTTCGGTGGAAACAGATGGGTTTTTATCATCGGAAACAGAATTAGCCCTCGACGTCTGAACAACTTTTTTTGAAAAAATCCCTAAGCTGCGCGGTCACAATTTCTGCTAAAAATCTGACGTTCTGCAATTCACTCAAAAATGTTGGCGAACCGTTGCGAGTGATCCCCTGAAATGTTTTTCGGTGGAAACAGATGGGTTTTTATCATCTGAAACAGAATTAGCCCTCGACGTATGAACACCTTTTTTTGAAAAAATCCCTAAGCCGCGCGGTCACAATTTCTGCTAAAAATCTGACGTTCTGCAATTCACTCTAAAATGTTGGCAAACTGTTGCAAGTGATCCCCTGAAATGTTTTTCGGTGGAAACAGATGGGTTGTTATCATCGGAAACAGAATTAGCCCTCGACGTCTGAACAACTTTTTTTGAAAAAATCCCTAAGCCGCGCGGTCACAATTTCTGCTAAAAATCTGATGTTCTGCAATTCACTCCAAAATGTTGGCAAACTGTTGCGAGTGATCCCCTGAAAACTTTATCGGTGGAAACAGATGGGTTTTTATCATCAGAAACAGAATTAGCCCTCGACGTCTGAACAACTTTTTTTGAAAAAATCCCTAAGACGCGCGGTCACAATTTTTGCTAAAAATCTGGCGTTCTGCAATTCACTCTGAAATGTTGGCAAACTGTTGCAAGTGATCCCCTGAAAGGTTTTTGGGTGGAAACAGATGGGTTTTTATCATCGGAAACAGAATTAGCCCTCGACGTCTGAACAACTTTTTTTGAAAAAATCCCTAAGCCGCGCGGTCACAATTTCTGCTAAAAATCTGACGTTCTGCAATTCACTCAAAAATGTTGGCAAACTGTTGCGAGTGATCCCCTGAAATGTTTTTCAGTGGAAACAGATGGGTTTTTATCATCGGAAATACAATTAGCCCTCGACGTCTGAACACCTTTTTTTGAAAAAATCCCTCAGCCGCGCGGTCACAATTTCTGCTAAAAATCTGACGTTCTGCAATTCACTCAAAAATGTTGGCAAACTGTTGCGAGTGATCCCCTGAAATGTTTTTCAGTGGAAACAGATGGGTTTTTATCATCGGCAATAGAATTAGCCCTCGACGTCTGAACAACTTTTTTTGAAAAAATCCCTAAGCCGCACGGTCACAATTTCTGCTAAAAATCTGACGTTCTGCAATTCACTCCAAATTGTTGGCAAACTGTTGCAAGTGATCCCCTGAAAGGTTTTTGGGTGGAAACAGATGGGTTTTTATCATCGGAAACAGAATTAGCCCTCGACGTCTGAACAACTTTTTTGAAAAAATCCCTAAGCCGCGCGGTCACAATTTCTGCTAAAAATCTGACGTTCTGCAATTCACTCCAAAATGTTGGCAAACTCTTGCAAGTGATCCCCTGAAAGGTTTTTCGGTGGAAACAGATGGGTTTTTATCATCGGAAACAGAATTAGCCCTCGACGTCTGAACAACATTTTTTGAAAAAATCCCTAAGCCGCGCGCTCACAATTTCTGCTAAAAATCTGACGTTCTGCAATTCACTCAAAAATGTTGGCAAACTGTTGGGAGTGATCCCCTGAAATGTTTTTCGGTGGAAACAGATGGGTTTTTATCATCGGAAACAGAATTAGCCCTCGACGTCTGAACAACTTTTTTTGAAAAAATCCCTAAGCCGCGCGGTCACAATTTCTGCTAAAAATCTGACGTTCTGCAATTCACTCAAAAATGTTGGCAAACTGTTGCGAGTGATCCCCTGAAATGTTTTTCAGTGGAAACAGATGGGTTTTTATCATCGGAAATAGAATTAGCCCTCGACGTCTGAACACCTTTTTTTGAAAAAATCCCTCAGCCGCGCGGTCACAATTTCTGCTAAAAATCTGACGTTCTGCAATTCACTCAAAAATGTTGGCAAACTGTTGCGAGTGATCCCCTGAAATGTTTTTCAGTGGAAACAGATGGGTTTTTATCATCGGCAATAGAATTAGCCCTCGACGTCTGAACAACTTTTTTTGAAAAAATCCCTAAGCCGCACGGTCACAATTTCTGCTAAAAATCTGACGTTCTGCAATTCACTCCAAATTGTTGGCAAACTGTTGCAAGTGATCCCCTGAAAGGTTTTTGGGTGGAAACAGATGGGTTTTTATCATCGGAAACAGAATTAGCCCTCGACGTCTGAACAACTTTTTTGAAAAAATCCCTAAGCCGCGCGGTCACAATTTCTGCTAAAAATCTGACGTTCTGCAATTCACTCCAAAATGTTGGCAAACTCTTGCAAGTGATCCCCTGAAAGGTTTTTCGGTGGAAACAGATGGGTTTTTATCATCGGAAACAGAATTAGCCCTCGACGTCTGAACAACATTTTTTGAAAAAATCCCTAAGCCGCGCGCTCACAATTTCTGCTAAAAATCTGACGTTCTGCAATTCACTCAAAAATGTTGGCAAACTGTTGGGAGTGATCCCCTGAAATGTTTTTCGGTGGAAACAGATGGGTTTTTATCATCGGAAACAGAATTAGCCCTCGACGTCTGAACAACTTTTTTTGAAAAAATCCCTAAGCCGCGCGGTCACAATTTCTGCTAAAAATCTGACGTTCTGCAATTCACTCAAAAATGTTGGCAAACTGTTGCGAGTGATCCCCTGAAATGTTTTTCAGTGGAAACAGATGGGTTTCTATCATCGGAAATAGAATTAGCCCTCGACGTCTGAACAACTTTTTTTGAAAAAATCCCTAAGCCGCACGGTCACAATTTCTGCTAAAAATCTGACGTTCTGCAATTCACTCCAAATTGTTGGCAAACTGTTGCAAGTGATCCCCTGAAAGGTTTTTGGGTGGAAACAGATGGGTTTTTATCATCGGAAACAGAATTAGCCCTCGACGTCTGAACAACTTTTTTGAAAAAATCCCTAAGCCGCGCGGTCACAATTTCTGCTAAAAATCTGACGTTCTGCAATTCACTCCAAAATGTTGGCAAACTCTTGCAAGTGATCCCCTGAAAGGTTTTTCGGTGGAAACAGATGGGTTTTTATCATCGGAAACAGAATTAGCCCTCGACGTCTGAACAACTTTTTTTGAAAAAATCCCTAAGCCGCGCGGTCACAATTTCTGCTCAAAATCTGACGTTCTGCAATTCACTCAAAAATGTTGGCAAACTGTTGCGAGTGATCCCCTGAAATGTTTTTTGGTGGAAACAGATGGGTTTTTATCGTCGGAAACAGAATTAGCCCTCGACGTCTGAACAACTTTTTTTGAAAAGATCCCTAAGCCGCGCGGTCACAATTTCTGCTAAAAATCTGACGTTCTGCAATTCACTCAAAAATGTTGGCAAACTGTTGGGAGTGATCCCCTGAAATGTTTTTCGGTGGAAACAGATGGGTTGTTATCATCGGAAACAGAATTAGCCCTCGACGTCTGAACAACTTTTTTTGAAAAAATCCCTAAGCCGCGCGGTCACAATTTCTGCTAAAAATCTGACGTTCTGCAATTCACTCCAAATTGTTGGCAAACTGTTGCAAGTGATCCCCTGAAAGGTTTTTGGGTGGAAACAGATGGGTTTTTATCATCGGAAACAGAATTAGCCCTCGACGTCTGAACAACTTTTTTGAAAAAATCCCTAAGCCGCGCGGTCACAATTTCTGCTAAAAATCTGACGTTCTGCAATTCACTCCAAAATGTTGGCAAACTCTTGCAAGTGATCCCCTGAAAGGTTTTTCGGTGGAAACAGATGGGTTTTTATCATCGGAAACAGAATTAGCCCTCGACGTCTGAACAACTTTTTTTGAAAAAATCCCTAAGCCGCGCGCTCACAATTTCTGCTAAAAATCTGACGTTCTGCAATTCACTCAAAAATGTTGGCAAACTGTTGGGAGTGATCCCCTGAAATGTTTTTCGGTGGAAACAGATGGGTTTTTATCATCGGAAACAGAATTAGCCCTCGACGTCTGAACAACTTTTTTTGAAAAAATCCCTAAGCCGCGCGGTCACAATTTCTGCTAAAAATCTGACGTTCTGCAATTCACTCAAAAATGTTGGCAAACTGTTGCGAGTGATCCCCTGAAATGTTTTTCAGTGGAAACAGATGGGTTTCTATCATCGGAAATAGAATTAGCCCTCGACGTCTGAACAACTTTTTTTGAAAAAATCCCTAAGCCGCACGGTCACAATTTCTGCTAAAAATCTGACGTTCTGCAATTCACTCCAAATTGTTGGCAAACTGTTGCAAGTGATCCCCTGAAAGGTTTTTGGGTGGAAACAGATGGGTTTTTATCATCGGAAACAGAATTAGCCCTCGACGTCTGAACAACTTTTTTGAAAAAATCCCTAAGCCGCGCGGTCACAATTTCTGCTAAAAATCTGACGTTCTGCAATTCACTCCAAAATGTTGGCAAACTCTTGCAAGTGATCCCCTGAAAGGTTTTTCGGTGGAAACAGATGGGTTTTTATCATCGGAAACAGAATTAGCCCTCGACGTCTGAACAACTTTTTTTGAAAAAATCCCTAAGCCGCGCGGTCACAATTTCTGCTCAAAATCTGACGTTCTGCAATTCACTCAAAAATGTTGGCAAACTGTTGCGAGTGATCCCCTGAAATGTTTTTTGGTGGAAACAGATGGGTTTTTATCGTCGGAAACAGAATTAGCCCTCGACGTCTGAACAACTTTTTTTGAAAAGATCCCTAAGCCGCGCGGTCACAATTTCTGCTAAAAATCTGACGTTCTGCAATTAACTCAAAAATGTTGGCAAACTGTTGGGAGTGATCCCCTGAAATGTTTTTCGGTGGAAACAGATGGGTTCTTATCATCGGAAACAGAATTAGCCCTCGACGTCTGAACAACTTTTTTTGAAAAGATCCCTAAGCCGCGCGGTCACAATTTCTGCTAAAAATCTGACGTTCTGCAATTCACTCAAAAATGTTGGCAAACTGTTGCGAGTGATCCCCTGAAATCTTTTTCGGTGGAAACAGATGGGTTTTTATCATCGGAAACAGAATTAGCCTTCGACGTCTGAACAACTTTTTTTGAAAAAATCCCTAAGCTGCGCGGTCACAATTTCTGCTAAAAATCTGACGTTCTGCAATTCACTCAAAAATGTTGGCGAACCGTTGCGAGTGATCCCCTGAAATGTTTTTCGGTGGAAACAGATGGGTTTTTATCATCTGAAACAGAATTAGCCCTCGACGTATGAACACCTTTTTTTGAAAAAATCCCTAAGCCGCGCGGTCACAATTTCTGCTCAAAATCTGACGTTCTGCAATTCACTCTGAAATGTTGGCAAACTGTTGCAAGTGATCCCCTGAAATGTTTTTTGGTGGAAACAGATGGGTTTTTATCATCGTAAACAGAATTAGCCCTCGACGTCTGAACAACTTTTTTTGAAAAAATCCCTAAGCCGCGCGGTCACAATTTCTGCTAAAAATCTGATGTTCTGCAATTCACTCCAAAATGTTGGTAAACTGTTGCGAGTGATCCCCTGAAAGCTTTATCGGTGGAAACAGATGGGTTTTTATCATCGGAAACAGAATTAGCCCTCGACGTCTGAACAACTTTTTTTGAAAAAATCCCTAAGACGCGCGGTCACAATTTTTGCTAAAAATCTGGCGTTCTGCAATTCACTCCAAAATGTTGGCAAACTGTTGCAAGTGATCCCCTGAAATCTTTTTCGGTGGAAACAGATGGGTTTTTATCATCGGAAACAGAATTAGCCCTCGACGTCTGAACAACTTTTTTTGAAAAAATCCCTAAGCCGCGCGGTCACAATTTCTGCTAAAAATCTGACGTTCTGCAATTCACTCCAAATTGTTGGCAAACTGTTGCAAGTGATCCCCTGAAAGGTTTTTGGGTGGAAACAGATGGGTTTTTATCATCGGAAACAGAATTAGCCCTCGACGTCTGAACAACTTTTTTGAAAAAATCCCTAAGCCGCGCGGTCACAATTTCTGCTAAAAATCTGACGTTCTGCAATTCACTCCAAAATGTTGGCAAACTCTTGCAAGTGATCCCCTGAAAGGTTTTTCGGTGGAAACAGATGGGTTTTTATCATCGGAAACAGAATTAGCCCTCGACGTCTGAACAACTTTTTTTGAAAAAATCCCTAAGCCGCGCGGTCACAATTTCTGCTCAAAATCTGACGTTCTGCAATTCACTCAAAAATGTTGGCAAACTGTTGCGAGTGATCCCCTGAAATGTTTTTTGGTGGAAACAGATGGATTTTTATCGTCGGAAACAGAATTAGCCCTCGACGTCTGAACAACTTTTTTTGAAAAGATCCCTAAGCCGCGCGGTCACAATTTCTGCTAAAAATCTGACGTTCTGCAATTCACTCAAAAATGTTGGCAAACTGTTGGGAGTGATCCCCTGAAATGTTTTTCGGTGGAAACAGATGGGTTTTTATCATCGGAAACAGAATTAGCCCTCGACGTCTGAACAACTTTTTTTGAAAAGATCCCTAAGCCGCGCGGTCACAATTTCTGCTAAAAATCTGACGTTCTGCAATTCACTCAAAAATGTTGGCAAACTGTTGCGAGTGATCCCCTGAAATCTTTTTCGGTGGAAACAGATGGGTTTTTATCATCGGAAACAGAATTAGCCTTCGACGTCTGAACAACTTTTTTTGAAAAAATCCCTAAGCTGCGCGGTCACAATTTCTGCTAAAAATCTGACGTTCTGCAATTCACTCAAAAATGTTGGCGAACCGTTGCGAGTGATCCCCTGAAATGTTTTTCGGTGGAAACAGATGGGTTTTTATCATCTGAAACAGAATTAGCCCTCGACGTATGAACACCTTTTTTTGAAAAAATCCCTAAGCCGCGCGGTCACAATTTCTGCTAAAAATCTGACGTTCTGCAATTCACTCTGAAATGTTGGCAAACTGTTGCAAGTGATCCCCTGAAATGTTTTTCGGTGGAAACAGATGGGTTGTTATCATCGGAAACAGAATTAGCCCTCGACGTCTGAACAACTTTTTTTGAAAAAATCCCTAAGCCGCGCGGTCACAATTTCTGCTAAAAATCTGATGTTCTGCAATTCACTCCAAAATGTTGGCAAACTGTTGCGAGTGATCCCCTGAAAGCTTTATCGGTGGAAACAGATGGGTTTTTATCATCGGAAACAGAATTAGCCCTCGACGTCTGAACAACTTTTTTTGAAAAAATCCCTAAGACGCGCGGTCACAATTTTTGCTAAAAATCTGGCGTTCTGCAATTCACTCTGAAATGTTGGCAAACTGTTGCAAGTGATCCCCTGAAATCTTTTTCGGTGGAAACAGATGGGTTTTTATCATCGGAAACAGAATTAGCCCTCGACTTCTGAACAACATTTTTTGAAAAAATCCCTAAGCCGCGCGGTCACAATTTCTGCTAAAAATCTGACGTTCTGCAATTCACTCCAAAATGTTGGCAAACTCTTGCAAGTGATCCCCTGAAAGGTTTTTCGGTGGAAACAGATGGGTTTTTATCATCGGAAACAGAATTAGCCCTCGACGTCTGAACAACTTTTTTTGAAAAAATCCCTAAGCCGCGCGGTCACAATTTCTGCTCAAAATCTGACGTTCTGCAATTCACTCAAAAATGTTGGCAAACTGTTGCGAGTGATCCCCTGAAATGTTTTTTGGTGGAAACAGATGGATTTTTATCGTCGGAAACAGAATTAGCCCTCGACGTCTGAACAACTTTTTTTGAAAAGATCCCTAAGCCGCGCGGTCACAATTTCTGCTCAAAATCTGACGTTCTGCAATTCACTCAAAAATGTTGGCAAACTGTTGGGAGTGATCCCCTGAAATGTTTTTCGGTGGAAACAGATGGGTTTTTATCATCGGAAACAGAATTAGCCCTCGACGTCTGAACAACTTTTTTTGAAAAGATCCCTAAGCCGCGCGGTCACAATTTCTGCTAAAAATCTGACGTTCTGCAATTCACTCAAAAATGTTGGCAAACTGTTGCGAGTGATCCCCTGAAATCTTTTTCGGTGGAAACAGATGGGTTTTTATCATCGGAAACAGAATTAGCCTTCGACGTCTGAACAACTTTTTTTGAAAAAATCCCTAAGCTGCGCGGTCACAATTTCTGCTAAAAATCTGACGTTCTGCAATTCACTCAAAAATGTTGGCGAACCGTTGCGAGTGATCCCCTGAAATGTTTTTCGGTGGAAACAGATGGGTTTTTATCATCTGAAACAGAATTAGCCCTCGACGTATGAACACCTTTTTTTGAAAAAATCCCTAAGCCGCGCGGTCACAATTTCTGCTAAAAATCTGACGTTCTGCAATTCACTCTAAAATGTTGGCAAACTGTTGCAAGTGATCCCCTGAAATGTTTTTCGGTGGAAACAGATGGGTTGTTATCATCGGAAACAGAATTAGCCCTCGACGTCTGAACAACTTTTTTTGAAAAGATCCCTAAGCCGCGCGGTCACAATTTCTGCTAAAAATCTGACGTTCTGCAATTCACTCAAAAATGTTGGCAAACTGTTGCGAGTGATCCCCTGAAATCTTTTTCGGTGGAAACAGATGGGTTTTTATCATCGGAAACAGAATTAGCCTTCGACGTCTGAACAACTTTTTTTGAAAAAATCCCTAAGCTGCGCGGTCACAATTTCTGCTAAAAATCTGACGTTCTGCAATTCACTCAAAAATGTTGGCGAACCGTTGCGAGTGATCCCCTGAAATGTTTTTCGGTGGAAACAGATGGGTTTTTATCATCTGAAACAGAATTAGCCCTCGACGTATGAACACCTTTTTTTGAAAAAATCCCTAAGCCGCGCGGTCACAATTTCTGCTAAAAATCTGACGTTCTGCAATTCACTCTAAAATGTTGGCAAACTGTTGCAAGTGATCCCCTGAAATGTTTTTCGGTGGAAACAGATGGGTTGTTATCATCGGAAACAGAATTAGCCCTCGACGTCTGAACAACTTTTTTTGAAAAAATCCCTAAGCCGCGCGGTCACAATTTCTGCTAAAAATCTGATGTTCTGCAATTCACTCCAAAATGTTGGCAAACTGTTGCGAGTGATCCCCTGAAAGCTTTATCGGTGGAAACAGATGGGTTTTTATCATCGGAAACAGAATTAGCCCTCGACGTCTGAACAACTTTTTTTGAAAAAATCCCTAAGACGCGCGGTCACAATTTTTGCTAAAAATCTGGCGTTCTGCAATTCACTCTGAAATGTTGGCAAACTGTTGCAAGTGATCCCCTGAAATCTTTTTCGGTGGAAACAGATGGGTTTTTATCATCGGAAACAGAATTAGCCCTCGACTTCTGAACAACATTTTTTGAAAAAATCCCTAAGCCGCGCGGTCACAATTTCTGCTAAAAATCTGACGTTCTGCAATTCACTCCAAAATGTTGGCAAACTCTTGCAAGTGATCCCCTGAAAGGTTTTTCGGTGGAAACAGATGGGTTTTTATCATCGGAAACAGAATTAGCCCTCGACGTCTGAACAACTTTTTTTGAAAAAATCCCTAAGCCGCGCGGTCACAATTTCTGCTCAAAATCTGACGTTCTGCAATTCACTCAAAAATGTTGGCAAACTGTTGCGAGTGATCCCCTGAAATGTTTTTTGGTGGAAACAGATGGATTTTTATCGTCGGAAACAGAATTAGCCCTCGACGTCTGAACAACTTTTTTTGAAAAGATCCCTAAGCCGCGCGGTCACAATTTCTGCTAAAAATCTGACGTTCTGCAATTCACTCAAAAATGTTGGCAAACTGTTGGGAGTGATCCCCTGAAATGTTTTTCGGTGGAAACAGATGGGTTTTTATCATCGGAAACAGAATTAGCCCTCGACGTCTGAACAACTTTTTTTGAAAAGATCCCTAAGCCGCGCGGTCACAATTTCTGCTAAAAATCTGACGTTCTGCAATTCACTCAAAAATGTTGGCAAACTGTTGCGAGTGATCCCCTGAAATCTTTTTCGGTGGAAACAGATGGGTTTTTATCATCGGAAACAGAATTAGCCTTCGACGTCTGAACAACTTTTTTTGAAAAAATCCCTAAGCTGCGCGGTCACAATTTCTGCTAAAAATCTGACGTTCTGCAATTCACTCAAAAATGTTGGCGAACCGTTGCGAGTGATCCCCTGAAATGTTTTTCGGTGGAAACAGATGGGTTTTTATCATCTGAAACAGAATTAGCCCTCGACGTATGAACACCTTTTTTTGAAAAAATCCCTAAGCCGCGCGGTCACAATTTCTGCTAAAAATCTGACGTTCTGCAATTCACTCTAAAATGTTGGCAAACTGTTGCAAGTGATCCCCTGAAATGTTTTTCGGTGGAAACAGATGGGTTGTTATCATCGGAAACAGAATTAGCCCTCGACGTCTGAACAACTTTTTTTGAAAAAATCCCTAAGCCGCGCGGTCACAATTTCTGCTAAAAATCTGATGTTCTGCAATTCACTCCAAAATGTTGGCAAACTGTTGCGAGTGATCCCCTGAAAGCTTTATCGGTGGAAACAGATGGGTTTTTATCATCGGAAACAGAATTAGCCCTCGACGTCTGAACAACTTTTTTTGAAAAAATCCCTAAGACGCGCGGTCACAATTTTTGCTAAAAATCTGGCGTTCTGCAATTCACTCTGAAATGTTGGCAAACTGTTGCAAGTGATCCCCTGAAATCTTTTTCGGTGGAAACAGATGGGTTTTTATCATCGGAAACAGAATTAGCCCTCGACTTCTGAACAACATTTTTTGAAAAAATCCCTAAGCCGCGCGGTCACAATTTCTGCTAAAAATCTGACGTTCTGCAATTCACTCCAAAATGTTGGCAAACTCTTGCAAGTGATCCCCTGAAAGGTTTTTCGGTGGAAACAGATGGGTTTTTATCATCGGAAACAGAATTAGCCCTCGACGTCTGAACAACTTTTTTTGAAAAAATCCCTAAGCCGCGCGGTCACAATTTCTGCTCAAAATCTGACGTTCTGCAATTCACTCAAAAATGTTGGCAAACTGTTGCGAGTGATCCCCTGAAATGTTTTTTGGTGGAAACAGATGGATTTTTATCGTCGGAAACAGAATTAGCCCTCGACGTCTGAACAACTTTTTTTGAAAAGATCCCTAAGCCGCGCGGTCACAATTTCTGCTAAAAATCTGACGTTCTGCAATTCACTCAAAAATGTTGGCAAACTGTTGGGAGTGATCCCCTGAAATGTTTTTCGGTGGAAACAGATGGGTTTTTATCATCGGAAACAGAATTAGCCCTCGACGTCTGAACAACTTTTTTTGAAAAGATCCCTAAGCCGCGCGGTCACAATTTCTGCTAAAAATCTGACGTTCTGCAATTCACTCAAAAATGTTGGCAAACTGTTGCGAGTGATCCCCTGAAATCTTTTTCGGTGGAAACAGATGGGTTTTTATCATCGGAAACAGAATTAGCCTTCGACGTCTGAACAACTTTTTTTGAAAAAATCCCTAAGCTGCGCGGTCACAATTTCTGCTAAAAATCTGACGTTCTGCAATTCACTCAAAAATGTTGGCGAACCGTTGCGAGTGATCCCCTGAAATGTTTTTCGGTGGAAACAGATGGGTTTTTATCATCTGAAACAGAATTAGCCCTCGACGTATGAACACCTTTTTTTGAAAAAATCCCTAAGCCGCGCGGTCACAATTTCTGCTAAAAATCTGACGTTCTGCAATTCACTCTAAAATGTTGGCAAACTGTTGCAAGTGATCCCCTGAAATGTTTTTCGGTGGAAACAGATGGGTTGTTATCATCGGAAACAGAATTAGCCCTCGACGTCTGAACAACTTTTTTTGAAAAAATCCCTAAGCCGCGCGGTCACAATTTCTGCTAAAAATCTGATGTTCTGCAATTCACTCCAAAATGTTGGCAAACTGTTGCGAGTGATCCCCTGAAAGCTTTATCGGTGGAAACAGATGGGTTTTTATCATCGGAAACAGAATTAGCCCTCGACGTCTGAACAACTTTTTTTGAAAAAATCCCTAAGACGCGCGGTCACAATTTTTGCTAAAAATCTGGCGTTCTGCAATTCACTCTGAAATGTTGGCAAACTGTTGCAAGTGATCCCCTGAAATCTTTTTCGGTGGAAACAGATGGGTTTTTATCATCGGAAACAGAATTAGCCCTCGACGTCTGAACAACTTTTTTTGAAAAAATCCCTAAGCCGCGCGGTCACAATTTCTGCTAAAAATCTGACGTTCTGCAATTCACTCAAAAATGTTGGCAAACTGTTGCGAGTGATCCCCTGAAATGTTTTTCAGTGGAAACAGATGGGTTTTTATCATCGGAAATAGAATTAGCCCTCGACGTCTGAACACCTTTTTTTGAAAAAATCCCTCAGCCGCGCGGTCACAATTTCTGCTAAAAATCTGACGTTCTGCAATTCACTCAAAAATGTTGGCAAACTGTTGCGAGTGATCCCCTGAAATGTTTTTCAGTGGAAACAGATGGGTTTTTATCATCGGCAATAGAATTAGCCCTCGACGTCTGAACAACTTTTTTTGAAAAAATCCCTAAGCCGCACGGTCACAATTTCTGCTAAAAATCTGACGTTCTGCAATTCACTCCAAATTGTTGGCAAACTGTTGCAAGTGATCCCCTGAAAGGTTTTTGGGTGGAAACAGATGGGTTTTTATCATCGGAAACAGAATTAGCCCTCGACGTCTGAACAACTTTTTTGAAAAAATCCCTAAGCCGCGCGGTCACAATTTCTGCTAAAAATCTGACGTTCTGCAATTCACTCCAAAATGTTGGCAAACTCTTGCAAGTGATCCCCTGAAAGGTTTTTCGGTGGAAACAGATGGGTTTTTATCATCGGAAACAGAATTAGCCCTCGACGTCTGAACAACTTTTTTTGAAAAAATCCCTAAGCCGCGCGCTCACAATTTCTGCTAAAAATCTGACGTTCTGCAATTCACTCAAAAATGTTGGCAAACTGTTGGGAGTGATCCCCTGAAATGTTTTTCGGTGGAAACAGATGGGTTTTTATCATCGGAAACAGAATTAGCCCTCGACGTCTGAACAACTTTTTTTGAAAAAATCCCTAAGCCGCGCGGTCACAATTTCTGCTAAAAATCTGACGTTCTGCAATTCACTCAAAAATGTTGGCAAACTGTTGCGAGTGATCACCTGAAATGTTTTTCAGTGGAAACAGATGGGTTTTTATCATCGGAAATAGAATTAGCCCTCGACGTCTGAACAACTTTTTTTGAAAAAATCCCTAAGCCGCACGGTCACAATTTCTGCTAAAAATCTGACGTTCTGCAATTCACTCCAAATTGTTGGCAAACTGTTGCAAGTGATCCCCTGAAAGGTTTTTGGGTGGAAACATATGGGTTTTTATCATCGGAAACAGAATTAGCCCTCGACGTCTGAACAACTTTTTTGAAAAAATCCCTAAGCCGCGCGGTCACAATTTCTGCTAAAAATCTGACGTTCTGCAATTCACTCCAAAATGTTGGCAAACTCTTGCAAGTGATCCCCTGAAAGGTTTTTCGGTGGAAACAGATGGGTTGTTATCATCGGAAACAGAATTAGCCCTCGACGTCTGAACAACTTTTTTTGAAAAAATCCCTAAGCCGCGCGGTCACAATTTCTGCTAAAAATCTGATGTTCTGCAATTCACTCCAAAATGTTGGCAAACTGTTGCGAGTGATCCCCTGAAAACTTTATCGGTGGAAACAGATGGGTTTTTATCATCAGAAACAGAATTAGCCCTCGACGTCTGAACAACTTTTTTTGAAAAAATCCCTAAGACGCGCGGTCACAATTTTTGCTAAAAATCTGGCGTTCTGCAATTCACTCTGAAATGTTGGCAAACTGTTGCAAGTGATCCCCTGAAAGGTTTTTGGGTGGAAACAGATGGGTTTTTATCATCGGAAACAGAATTAGCCCTCGACGTCTGAACAACTTTTTTTGAAAAAATCCCTAAGCCGCGCGGTCACAATTTCTGCTAAAAATCTGACGTTCTGCAATTCACTCAAAAATGTTGGCAAACTGTTGCGAGTGATCCCCTGAAATGTTTTTCAGTGGAAACAGATGGGTTTTTATCATCGGAAATAGAATTAGCCCTCGACGTCTGAACACCTTTTTTTGAAAAAATCCCTCAGCCGCGCGGTCACAATTTCTGCTAAAAATCTGACGTTCTGCAATTCACTCAAAAATGTTGGCAAACTGTTGCGAGTGATCCCCTGAAATGTTTTTCAGTGGAAACAGATGGGTTTTTATCATCGGCAATAGAATTAGCCCTCGACGTCTGAACAACTTTTTTTGAAAAAATCCCTAAGCCGCACGGTCACAATTTCTGCTAAAAATCTGACGTTCTGCAATTCACTCCAAATTGTTGGCAAACTGTTGCAAGTGATCCCCTGAAAGGTTTTTGGGTGGAAACAGATGGGTTTTTATCATCGGAAACAGAATTAGCCCTCGACGTCTGAACAACTTTTTTGAAAAAATCCCTAAGCCGCGCGGTCACAATTTCTGCTAAAAATCTGACGTTCTGCAATTCACTCCAAAATGTTGGCAAACTCTTGCAAGTGATCCCCTGAAAGGTTTTTCGGTGGAAACAGATGGGTTTTTATCATCGGAAACAGAATTAGCCCTCGACGTCTGAACAACATTTTTTGAAAAAATCCCTAAGCCGCGCGCTCACAATTTCTGCTAAAAATCTGACGTTCTGCAATTCACTCAAAAATGTTGGCAAACTGTTGGGAGTGATCCCCTGAAATGTTTTTCGGTGGAAACAGATGGGTTTTTATCATCGGAAACAGAATTAGCCCTCGACGTCTGAACAACTTTTTTTGAAAAAATCCCTAAGCCGCGCGGTCACAATTTCTGCTAAAAATCTGACGTTCTGCAATTCACTCAAAAATGTTGGCAAACTGTTGCGAGTGATCCCCTGAAATGTTTTTCAGTGGAAACAGATGGGTTTCTATCATCGGAAATAGAATTAGCCCTCGACGTCTGAACAACTTTTTTTGAAAAAATCCCTAAGCCGCACGGTCACAATTTCTGCTAAAAATCTGACGTTCTGCAATTCACTCCAAATTGTTGGCAAACTGTTGCAAGTGATCCCCTGAAAGGTTTTTGGGTGGAAACAGATGGGTTTTTATCATCGGAAACAGAATTAGCCCTCGACGTCTGAACAACTTTTTTGAAAAAATCCCTAAGCCGCGCGGTCACAATTTCTGCTAAAAATCTGACGTTCTGCAATTCACTCCAAAATGTTGGGAAACTCTTGCAAGTGATCCCCTGAAAGGTTTTTCGGTGGAAACAGATGGGTTTTTATCATCGGAAACAGAATTAGCCCTCGACGTCTGAACAACTTTTTTTGAAAAAATCCCTAAGCCGCGCGGTCACAATTTCTGCTCAAAATCTGACGTTCTGCAATTCCCTCAAAAATGTTGGCAAACTGTTGCGAGTGATCCCCTGAAATGTTTTTTGGTGGAAACAGATGGGTTTTTATCGTCGGAAACAGAATTAGCCCTCGACGTCTGAACAACTTTTTTTGAAAAGATCCCTAAGCCGCGCGGTCACAATTTCTGCTAAAAATCTGACGTTCTGCAATTCACTCAAAAATGTTGGCAAACTGTTGGGAGTGATCCCCTGAAATGTTTTTCGGTGGAAACAGATGGGTTGTTATCATCGGAAACAGAATTAGCCCTCGACGTCTGAACAACTTTTTTTGAAAAAATCCCTAAGCCGCGCGGTCACAATTTCTGCTAAAAATCTGACGTTCTGCAATTCACTCCAAATTGTTGGCAAACTGTTGCAAGTGATCCCCTGAAAGGTTTTTGGGTGGAAACAGATGGGTTTTTATCATCGGAAACAGAATTAGCCCTCGACGTCTGAACAACTTTTTTGAAAAAATCCCTAAGCCGCGCGGTCACAATTTCTGCTAAAAATCTGACGTTCTGCAATTCACTCCAAAATGTTGGCAAACTCTTGCAAGTGATCCCCTGAAAGGTTTTTCGGTGGAAACAGATGGGTTTTTATCATCGGAAACAGAATTAGCCCTCGACGTCTGAACAACTTTTTTTGAAAAAATCCCTAAGCCGCGCGCTCACAATTTCTGCTAAAAATCTGACGTTCTGCAATTCACTCAAAAATGTTGGCAAACTGTTGGGAGTGATCCCCTGAAATGTTTTTCGGTGGAAACAGATGGGTTTTTATCATCGGAAACAGAATTAGCCCTCGACGTCTGAACAACTTTTTTTGAAAAAATCCCTAAGCCGCGCGGTCACAATTTCTGCTAAAAATCTGACGTTCTGCAATTCACTCAAAAATGTTGGCAAACTGTTGCGAGTGATCCCCTGAAATGTTTTTCAGTGGAAACAGATGGGTTTCTATCATCGGAAATAGAATTAGCCCTCGACGTCTGAACAACTTTTTTTGAAAAAATCCCTAAGCCGCACGGTCACAATTTCTGCTAAAAATCTGACGTTCTGCAATTCACTCCAAATTGTTGGCAAACTGTTGCAAGTGATCCCCTGAAAGGTTTTTCGGTGGAAACAGATGGGTTTTTATCATCGGAAACAGAATTAGCCCTCGACGTCTGAACAACTTTTTTTGAAAAAATCCCTAAGCCGCGCGCTCACAATTTCTGCTAAAAATCTGACGTTCTGCAATTCACTCAAAAATGTTGGCAAACTGTTGGGAGTGATCCCCTGAAATGTTTTTCGGTGGAAACAGATGGGTTTTTATCATCGGAAACAGAATTAGCCCTCGACGTCTGAACAACTTTTTTTGAAAAAATCCCTAAGCCGCGCGGTCACAATTTCTGCTAAAAATCTGACGTTCTGCAATTCACTCAAAAATGTTGGCAAACTGTTGCGAGTGATCCCCTGAAATGTTTTTCAGTGGAAACAGATGGGTTTCTATCATCGGAAATAGAATTAGCCCTCGACGTCTGAACAACTTTTTTTGAAAAAATCCCTAAGCCGCACGGTCACAATTTCTGCTAAAAATCTGACGTTCTGCAATTCACTCCAAATTGTTGGCAAACTGTTGCAAGTGATCCCCTGAAAGGTTTTTGGGTGGAAACAGATGGGTTTTTATCATCGGAAACAGAATTAGCCCTCGACGTCTGAACAACTTTTTTGAAAAAATCCCTAAGCCGCGCGGTCACAATTTCTGCTAAAAATCTGACGTTCTGCAATTCACTCCAAAATGTTGGCAAACTCTTGCAAGTGATCCCCTGAAAGGTTTTTCGGTGGAAACAGATGGGTTTTTATCATCGGAAACAGAATTAGCCCTCGACGTCTGAACAACTTTTTTTGAAAAAATCCCTAAGCCGCGCGGTCACAATTTCTGCTCAAAATCTGACGTTCTGCAATTCACTCAAAAATGTTGGCAAACTGTTGCGAGTGATCCCCTGAAATGTTTTTTGGTGGAAACAGATGGGTTTTTATCGTCGGAAACAGAATTAGCCCTCGACGTCTGAACAACTTTTTTTGAAAAGATCCCTAAGCCGCGCGGTCACAATTTCTGCTAAAAATCTGACGTTCTGCAATTCACTCAAAAATGTTGGCAAACTGTTGGGAGTGATCCCCTGAAATGTTTTTCGGTGGAAACAGATGGGTTCTTATCATCGGAAACAGAATTAGCCCTCGACGTCTGAACAACTTTTTTTGAAAAGATCCCTAAGCCGCGCGGTCACAATTTCTGCTAAAAATCTGACGTTCTGCAATTCACTCAAAAATGTTGGCAAACTGTTGCGAGTGATCCCCTGAAATCTTTTTCGGTGGAAACAGATGGGTTTTTATCATCGGAAACAGAATTAGCCTTCGACGTCTGAACAACTTTTTTTGAAAAAATCCCTAAGCTGCGCGGTCACAATTTCTGCTAAAAATCTGACGTTCTGCAATTCACTCAAAAATGTTGGCGAACCGTTGCGAGTGATCCCCTGAAATGTTTTTCGGTGGAAACAGATGGGTTTTTATCATCTGAAACAGAATTAGCCCTCGACGTATGAACACCTTTTTTTGAAAAAATCCCTAAGCCGCGCGGTCACAATTTCTGCTCAAAATCTGACGTTCTGCAATTCACTCTGAAATGTTGGCAAACTGTTGCAAGTGATCCCCTGAAATGTTTTTTGGTGGAAACAGATGGGTTTTTATCATCGTAAACAGAATTAGCCCTCGACGTCTGAACAACTTTTTTTGAAAAAATCCCTAAGCCGCGCGGTCACAATTTCTGCTAAAAATCTGATGTTCTGCAATTCACTCCAAAATGTTGGTAAACTGTTGCGAGTGATCCCCTGAAAGCTTTATCGGTGGAAACAGATGGGTTTTTATCATCGGAAACAGAATTAGCCCTCGACGTCTGAACAACTTTTTTTGAAAAAATCCCTAAGACGCGCGGTCACAATTTTTGCTAAAAATCTGGCGTTCTGCAATTCACTCCAAAATGTTGGCAAACTGTTGCAAGTGATCCCCTGAAATCTTTTTCGGTGGAAACAGATGGGTTTTTATCATCGGAAACAGAATTAGCCCTCGACGTCTGAACAACTTTTTTTGAAAAAATCCCTAAGCCGCGCGGTCACAATTTCTGCTAAAAATCTGACGTTCTGCAATTCACTCCAAATTGTTGGCAAACTGTTGCAAGTGATCCCCTGAAAGGTTTTTGGGTGGAAACAGATGGGTTTTTATCATCGGAAACAGAATTAGCCCTCGACGTCTGAACAACTTTTTTGAAAAAATCCCTAAGCCGCGCGGTCACAATTTCTGCTAAAAATCTGACGTTCTGCAATTCACTCCAAAATGTTGGCAAACTCTTGCAAGTGATCCCCTGAAAGGTTTTTCGGTGGAAACAGATGGGTTTTTATCATCGGAAACAGAATTAGCCCTCGACGTCTGAACAACTTTTTTTGAAAAAATCCCTAAGCCGCGCGGTCACAATTTCTGCTCAAAATCTGACGTTCTGCAATTCACTCAAAAATGTTGGCAAACTGTTGCGAGTGATCCCCTGAAATGTTTTTTGGTGGAAACAGATGGATTTTTATCGTCGGAAACAGAATTAGCCCTCGACGTCTGAACAACTTTTTTTGAAAAGATCCCTAAGCCGCGCGGTCACAATTTCTGCTAAAAATCTGACGTTCTGCAATTCACTCAAAAATGTTGGCAAACTGTTGGGAGTGATCCCCTGAAATGTTTTTCGGTGGAAACAGATGGGTTTTTATCATCGGAAACAGAATTAGCCCTCGACGTCTGAACAACTTTTTTTGAAAAGATCCCTAAGCCGCGCGGTCACAATTTCTGCTAAAAATCTGACGTTCTGCAATTCACTCAAAAATGTTGGCAAACTGTTGCGAGTGATCCCCTGAAATCTTTTTCGGTGGAAACAGATGGGTTTTTATCATCGGAAACAGAATTAGCCTTCGACGTCTGAACAACTTTTTTTGAAAAAATCCCTAAGCTGCGCGGTCACAATTTCTGCTAAAAATCTGACGTTCTGCAATTCACTCAAAAATGTTGGCGAACCGTTGCGAGTGATCCCCTGAAATGTTTTTCGGTGGAAACAGATGGGTTTTTATCATCTGAAACAGAATTAGCCCTCGACGTATGAACACCTTTTTTTGAAAAAATCCCTAAGCCGCGCGGTCACAATTTCTGCTCAAAATCTGACGTTCTGCAATTCACTCTGAAATGTTGGCAAACTGTTGCAAGTGATCCCCTGAAATGTTTTTTGGTGGAAACAGATGGGTTTTTATCATCGTAAACAGAATTAGCCCTCGACGTCTGAACAACTTTTTTTGAAAAAATCCCTAAGCCGCGCGGTCACAATTTCTGCTAAAAATCTGATGTTCTGCAATTCACTCCAAAATGTTGGTAAACTGTTGCGAGTGATCCCCTGAAAGCTTTATCGGTGGAAACAGATGGGTTTTTATCATCGGAAACAGAATTAGCCCTCGACGTCTGAACAACTTTTTTTGAAAAAATCCCTAAGACGCGCGGTCACAATTTTTGCTAAAAATCTGGCGTTCTGCAATTCACTCCAAAATGTTGGCAAACTGTTGCAAGTGATCCCCTGAAATCTTTTTCGGTGGAAACAGATGGGTTTTTATCATCGGAAACAGAATTAGCCCTCGACGTCTGAACAACTTTTTTTGAAAAAATCCCTAAGCCGCGCGGTCACAATTTCTGCTAAAAATCTGACGTTCTGCAATTCACTCCAAATTGTTGGCAAACTGTTGCAAGTGATCCCCTGAAAGGTTTTTGGGTGGAAACAGATGGGTTTTTATCATCGGAAACAGAATTAGCCCTCGACGTCTGAACAACTTTTTTGAAAAAATCCCTAAGCCGCGCGGTCACAATTTCTGCTAAAAATCTGACGTTCTGCAATTCACTCCAAAATGTTGGCAAACTCTTGCAAGTGATCCCCTGAAAGGTTTTTCGGTGGAAACAGATGGGTTTTTATCATCGGAAACAGAATTAGCCCTCGACGTCTGAACAACTTTTTTTGAAAAAATCCCTAAGCCGCGCGGTCACAATTTCTGCTCAAAATCTGACGTTCTGCAATTCACTCAAAAATGTTGGCAAACTGTTGCGAGTGATCCCCTGAAATGTTTTTTGGTGGAAACAGATGGATTTTTATCGTCGGAAACAGAATTAGCCCTCGACGTCTGAACAACTTTTTTTGAAAAGATCCCTAAGCCGCGCGGTCACAATTTCTGCTAAAAATCTGACGTTCTGCAATTCACTCAAAAATGTTGGCAAACTGTTGGGAGTGATCCCCTGAAATGTTTTTCGGTGGAAACAGATGGGTTTTTATCATCGGAAACAGAATTAGCCCTCGACGTCTGAACAACTTTTTTTGAAAAGATCCCTAAGCCGCGCGGTCACAATTTCTGCTAAAAATCTGACGTTCTGCAATTCACTCAAAAATGTTGGCAAACTGTTGCGAGTGATCCCCTGAAATCTTTTTCGGTGGAAACAGATGGGTTTTTATCATCGGAAACAGAATTAGCCTTCGACGTCTGAACAACTTTTTTTGAAAAAATCCCTAAGCTGCGCGGTCACAATTTCTGCTAAAAATCTGACGTTCTGCAATTCACTCAAAAATGTTGGCGAACCGTTGCGAGTGATCCCCTGAAATGTTTTTCGGTGGAAACAGATGGGTTTTTATCATCTGAAACAGAATTAGCCCTCGACGTATGAACACCTTTTTTTGAAAAAATCCCTAAGCCGCGCGGTCACAATTTCTGCTAAAAATCTGACGTTCTGCAATTCACTCTAAAATGTTGGCAAACTGTTGCAAGTGATCCCCTGAAATGTTTTTCGGTGGAAACAGATGGGTTGTTATCATCGGAAACAGAATTAGCCCTCGACGTCTGAACAACTTTTTTTGAAAAAATCCCTAAGCCGCGCGGTCACAATTTCTGCTAAAAATCTGATGTTCTGCAATTCACTCCAAAATGTTGGCAAACTGTTGCGAGTGATCCCCTGAAAGCTTTATCGGTGGAAACAGATGGGTTTTTATCATCGGAAACAGAATTAGCCCTCGACGTCTGAACAACTTTTTTTGAAAAAATCCCTAAGACGCGCGGTCACAATTTTTGCTAAAAATCTGGCGTTCTGCAATTCACTCTGAAATGTTGGCAAACTGTTGCAAGTGATCCCCTGAAATCTTTTTCGGTGGAAACAGATGGGTTTTTATCATCGGAAACAGAATTAGCCCTCGACTTCTGAACAACATTTTTTGAAAAAATCCCTAAGCCGCGCGGTCACAATTTCTGCTAAAAATCTGACGTTCTGCAATTCACTCCAAAATGTTGGCAAACTCTTGCAAGTGATCCCCTGAAAGGTTTTTCGGTGGAAACAGATGGGTTTTTATCATCGGAAACAGAATTAGCCCTCGACGTCTGAACAACTTTTTTTGAAAAAATCCCTAAGCCGCGCGGTCACAATTTCTGCTCAAAATCTGACGTTCTGCAATTCACTCAAAAATGTTGGCAAACTGTTGCGAGTGATCCCCTGAAATGTTTTTTGGTGGAAACAGATGGATTTTTATCGTCGGAAACAGAATTAGCCCTCGACGTCTGAACAACTTTTTTTGAAAAGATCCCTAAGCCGCGCGGTCACAATTTCTGCTAAAAATCTGACGTTCTGCAATTCACTCAAAAATGTTGGCAAACTGTTGGGAGTGATCCCCTGAAATGTTTTTCGGTGGAAACAGATGGGTTTTTATCATCGGAAACAGAATTAGCCCTCGACGTCTGAACAACTTTTTTTGAAAAGATCCCTAAGCCGCGCGGTCACAATTTCTGCTAAAAATCTGACGTTCTGCAATTCACTCAAAAATGTTGGCAAACTGTTGCGAGTGATCCCCTGAAATCTTTTTCGGTGGAAACAGATGGGTTTTTATCATCGGAAACAGAATTAGCCTTCGACGTCTGAACAACTTTTTTTGAAAAAATCCCTAAGCTGCGCGGTCACAATTTCTGCTAAAAATCTGACGTTCTGCAATTCACTCAAAAATGTTGGCGAACCGTTGCGAGTGATCCCCTGAAATGTTTTTCGGTGGAAACAGATGGGTTTTTATCATCTGAAACAGAATTAGCCCTCGACGTATGAACACCTTTTTTTGAAAAAATCCCTAAGCCGCGCGGTCACAATTTCTGCTAAAAATCTGACGTTCTGCAATTCACTCTAAAATGTTGGCAAACTGTTGCAAGTGATCCCCTAAAATGTTTTTCGGTGGAAACAGATGGGTTGTTATCATCGGAAACAGAATTAGCCCTCGACGTCTGAACAACTTTTTTTGAAAAGATCCCTAAGCCGCGCGGTCACAATTTCTGCTAAAAATCTGACGTTCTGCAATTCACTCAAAAATGTTGGCAAACTGTTGCGAGTGATCCCCTGAAATCTTTTTCGGTGGAAACAGATGGGTTTTTATCATCGGAAACAGAATTAGCCTTCGACGTCTGAACAACTTTTTTTGAAAAAATCCCTAAGCTGCGCGGTCACAATTTCTGCTAAAAATCTGACGTTCTGCAATTCACTCAAAAATGTTGGCGAACCGTTGCGAGTGATCCCCTGAAATGTTTTTCGGTGGAAACAGATGGGTTTTTATCATCTGAAACAGAATTAGCCCTCGACGTATGAACACCTTTTTTTGAAAAAATCCCTAAGCCGCGCGGTCACAATTTCTGCTAAAAATCTGACGTTCTGCAATTCACTCTAAAATGTTGGCAAACTGTTGCAAGTGATCCCCTGAAATGTTTTTCGGTGGAAACAGATGGGTTGTTATCATCGGAAACAGAATTAGCCCTCGACGTCTGAACAACTTTTTTTGAAAAAATCCCTAAGCCGCGCGGTCACAATTTCTGCTAAAAATCTGATGTTCTGCAATTCACTCCAAAATGTTGGCAAACTGTTGCGAGTGATCCCCTGAAAGCTTTATCGGTGGAAACAGATGGGTTTTTATCATCGGAAACAGAATTAGCCCTCGACGTCTGAACAACTTTTTTTGAAAAAATCCCTAAGACGCGCGGTCACAATTTTTGCTAAAAATCTGGCGTTCTGCAATTCACTCTGAAATGTTGGCAAACTGTTGCAAGTGATCCCCTGAAATCTTTTTCGGTGGAAACAGATGGGTTTTTATCATCGGAAACAGAATTAGCCCTCGACTTCTGAACAACATTTTTTGAAAAAATCCCTAAGCCGCGCGGTCACAATTTCTGCTAAAAATCTGACGTTCTGCAATTCACTCCAAAATGTTGGCAAACTCTTGCAAGTGATCCCCTGAAAGGTTTTTCGGTGGAAACAGATGGGTTTTTATCATCGGAAACAGAATTAGCCCTCGACGTCTGAACAACTTTTTTTGAAAAAATCCCTAAGCCGCGCGGTCACAATTTCTGCTCAAAATCTGACGTTCTGCAATTCACTCAAAAATGTTGGCAAACTGTTGCGAGTGATCCCCTGAAATGTTTTTTGGTGGAAACAGATGGATTTTTATCGTCGGAAACAGAATTAGCCCTCGACGTCTGAACAACTTTTTTTGAAAAGATCCCTAAGCCGCGCGGTCACAATTTCTGCTAAAAATCTGACGTTCTGCAATTCACTCAAAAATGTTGGCAAACTGTTGGGAGTGATCCCCTGAAATGTTTTTCGGTGGAAACAGATGGGTTTTTATCATCGGAAACAGAATTAGCCCTCGACGTCTGAACAACTTTTTTTGAAAAGATCCCTAAGCCGCGCGGTCACAATTTCTGCTAAAAATCTGACGTTCTGCAATTCACTCAAAAATGTTGGCAAACTGTTGCGAGTGATCCCCTGAAATCTTTTTCGGTGGAAACAGATGGGTTTTTATCATCGGAAACAGAATTAGCCTTCGACGTCTGAACAACTTTTTTTGAAAAAATCCCTAAGCTGCGCGGTCACAATTTCTGCTAAAAATCTGACGTTCTGCAATTCACTCAAAAATGTTGGCGAACCGTTGCGAGTGATCCCCTGAAATGTTTTTCGGTGGAAACAGATGGGTTTTTATCATCTGAAACAGAATTAGCCCTCGACGTATGAACACCTTTTTTTGAAAAAATCCCTAAGCCGCGCGGTCACAATTTCTGCTAAAAATCTGACGTTCTGCAATTCACTCTAAAATGTTGGCAAACTGTTGCAAGTGATCCCCTGAAATGTTTTTCGGTGGAAACAGATGGGTTGTTATCATCGGAAACAGAATTAGCCCTCGACGTCTGAACAACTTTTTTTGAAAAAATCCCTAAGCCGCGCGGTCACAATTTCTGCTAAAAATCTGATGTTCTGCAATTCACTCCAAAATGTTGGCAAACTGTTGCGAGTGATCCCCTGAAAGCTTTATCGGTGGAAACAGATGGGTTTTTATCATCGGAAACAGAATTAGCCCTCGACGTCTGAACAACTTTTTTTGAAAAAATCCCTAAGACGCGCGGTCACAATTTTTGCTAAAAATCTGGCGTTCTGCAATTCACTCTGAAATGTTGGCAAACTGTTGCAAGTGATCCCCTGAAATCTTTTTCGGTGGAAACAGATGGGTTTTTATCATCGGAAACAGAATTAGCCCTCGACTTCTGAACAACATTTTTTGAAAAAATCCCTAAGCCGCGCGGTCACAATTTCTGCTAAAAATCTGACGTTCTGCAATTCACTCCAAAATGTTGGCAAACTCTTGCAAGTGATCCCCTGAAAGGTTTTTCGGTGGAAACAGATGGGTTTTTATCATCGGAAACAGAATTAGCCCTCGACGTCTGAACAACTTTTTTTGAAAAAATCCCTAAGCCGCGCGGTCACAATTTCTGCTCAAAATCTGACGTTCTGCAATTCACTCAAAAATGTTGGCAAACTGTTGCGAGTGATCCCCTGAAATGTTTTTTGGTGGAAACAGATGGATTTTTATCGTCGGAAACAGAATTAGCCCTCGACGTCTGAACAACTTTTTTTGAAAAGATCCCTAAGCCGCGCGGTCACAATTTCTGCTAAAAATCTGACGTTCTGCAATTCACTCAAAAATGTTGGCAAACTGTTGGGAGTGATCCCCTGAAATGTTTTTCGGTGGAAACAGATGGGTTTTTATCATCGGAAACAGAATTAGCCCTCGACGTCTGAACAACTTTTTTTGAAAAGATCCCTAAGCCGCGCGGTCACAATTTCTGCTAAAAATCTGACGTTCTGCAATTCACTCAAAAATGTTGGCAAACTGTTGCGAGTGATCCCCTGAAATCTTTTTCGGTGGAAACAGATGGGTTTTTATCATCGGAAACAGAATTAGCCTTCGACGTCTGAACAACTTTTTTTGAAAAAATCCCTAAGCTGCGCGGTCACAATTTCTGCTAAAAATCTGACGTTCTGCAATTCACTCAAAAATGTTGGCGAACCGTTGCGAGTGATCCCCTGAAATGTTTTTCGGTGGAAACAGATGGGTTTTTATCATCTGAAACAGAATTAGCCCTCGACGTATGAACACCTTTTTTTGAAAAAATCCCTAAGCCGCGCGGTCACAATTTCTGCTAAAAATCTGACGTTCTGCAATTCACTCTAAAATGTTGGCAAACTGTTGCAAGTGATCCCCTGAAATGTTTTTCGGTGGAAACAGATGGGTTGTTATCATCGGAAACAGAATTAGCCCTCGACGTCTGAACAACTTTTTTTGAAAAAATCCCTAAGCCGCGCGGTCACAATTTCTGCTAAAAATCTGATGTTCTGCAATTCACTCCAAAATGTTGGCAAACTGTTGCGAGTGATCCCCTGAAAGCTTTATCGGTGGAAACAGATGGGTTTTTATCATCGGAAACAGAATTAGCCCTCGACGTCTGAACAACTTTTTTTGAAAAAATCCCTAAGACGCGCGGTCACAATTTTTGCTAAAAATCTGGCGTTCTGCAATTCACTCTGAAATGTTGGCAAACTGTTGCAAGTGATCCCCTGAAATCTTTTTCGGTGGAAACAGATGGGTTTTTATCATCGGAAACAGAATTAGCCCTCGACGTCTGAACAACTTTTTTTGAAAAAATCCCTAAGCCGCGCGGTCACAATTTCTGCTAAAAATCTGACGTTCTGCAATTCACTCAAAAATGTTGGCAAACTGTTGCGAGTGATCCCCTGAAATGTTTTTCAGTGGAAACAGATGGGTTTTTATCATCGGAAATAGAATTAGCCCTCGACGTCTGAACACCTTTTTTTGAAAAAATCCCTCAGCCGCGCGGTCACAATTTCTGCTAAAAATCTGACGTTCTGCAATTCACTCAAAAATGTTGGCAAACTGTTGCGAGTGATCCCCTGAAATGTTTTTCAGTGGAAACAGATGGGTTTTTATCATCGGCAATAGAATTAGCCCTCGACGTCTGAACAACTTTTTTTGAAAAAATCCCTAAGCCGCACGGTCACAATTTCTGCTAAAAATCTGACGTTCTGCAATTCACTCCAAATTGTTGGCAAACTGTTGCAAGTGATCCCCTGAAAGGTTTTTGGGTGGAAACAGATGGGTTTTTATCATCGGAAACAGAATTAGCCCTCGACGTCTGAACAACTTTTTTGAAAAAATCCCTAAGCCGCGCGGTCACAATTTCTGCTAAAAATCTGACGTTCTGCAATTCACTCCAAAATGTTGGCAAACTCTTGCAAGTGATCCCCTGAAAGGTTTTTCGGTGGAAACAGATGGGTTTTTATCATCGGAAACAGAATTAGCCCTCGACGTCTGAACAACTTTTTTTGAAAAAATCCCTAAGCCGCGCGCTCACAATTTCTGCTAAAAATCTGACGTTCTGCAATTCACTCAAAAATGTTGGCAAACTGTTGGGAGTGATCCCCTGAAATGTTTTTCGGTGGAAACAGATGGGTTTTTATCATCGGAAACAGAATTAGCCCTCGACGTCTGAACAACTTTTTTTGAAAAAATCCCTAAGCCGCGCGGTCACAATTTCTGCTAAAAATCTGACGTTCTGCAATTCACTCAAAAATGTTGGCAAACTGTTGCGAGTGATCACCTGAAATGTTTTTCAGTGGAAACAGATGGGTTTTTATCATCGGAAATAGAATTAGCCCTCGACGTCTGAACAACTTTTTTTGAAAAAATCCCTAAGCCGCACGGTCACAATTTCTGCTAAAAATCTGACGTTCTGCAATTCACTCCAAATTGTTGGCAAACTGTTGCAAGTGATCCCCTGAAAGGTTTTTGGGTGGAAACATATGGGTTTTTATCATCGGAAACAGAATTAGCCCTCGACGTCTGAACAACTTTTTTGAAAAAATCCCTAAGCCGCGCGGTCACAATTTCTGCTAAAAATCTGACGTTCTGCAATTCACTCCAAAATGTTGGCAAACTCTTGCAAGTGATCCCCTGAAAGGTTTTTCGGTGGAAACAGATGGGTTTTTATCATCGGAAACAGAATTAACCCTCGACTTCTGACGAACTTTTTTTGAAAAAATCCCTAAGCCGCGCGGTCACAATTTCTGCTCAAAATCTGACGTTCTGCAATTCACTCAAAAATGTTGGCAAACTGTTGCGAGTGATCCCCTGAAATGTTTTTTGGTGGAAACAGATGGGTTTTTATTGTCGGAAACAGAATTAGCCCTCGACGTCTGAACAACTTTTTTTGAAAAGATCCCTAAGCCGCGCGGTCACAATTTCTGCTAAAAATCTGACGTTCTGCAATTCACTCAAAAATGTTGGCAAACTGTTGCGAGTGATCCCCTGAAATCTTTTTCGGTGGAAACAGATGGGTTTTTATCATCGGAAACAGAATTAGGCCTCGACGTCTGAACAACTTTTTTTGAAAAGACCCCTAAGCCGCGCGGTCACAGTTTCTGCTCAAAATCTGACGTTCTGCAATTCACTCAAAAATGTTGGCAAACTGTTGCGAGTGATCCCCTGAAATGTTTTTTGGTGGAAACAGATGGGTTTTTATCGTCGGAAACAGAATTAGCCCTCGACGTCTGAACAACTTTTTTTGAAAAAATCCCTAAGCCGCGCGGTCACAATTTCTGCTAAAAATCTGACATTCTGCAATTCACTCAAAAATGTTGGCAAACTGTTGCGAGTGATCCCCTGAAATGTTTTTCAGTGGAAAATGATCGGTTTTTATCATCGGAAACAGAATTAGGCCTCGACTTCTGAAGAACTTTTTTTGAAAAAATCCCAAAGCCGCGCGGTCACAATTTCTGCTCAAAATCTGACGTTCTGCAATTCACTCAAAAATGTTGGCAAACTGTTGCCAGTGATCCCCTGAAATGTTTTTCGGTGGAAACAGATGGGTTTTTATCATCGGAAACAGAATTAGCCCTCGACGTCTGAACAACATTTTTTGAAAAAATCCCTAAGCCGCGCGGTCACAATTTTTGCTAAAAATCTGGCGTTCTGCAATTCACTCAAAAATGTTGGCAAACTGTTGGGAGTGATCCCCTGAAATGTTTTTCAGTGGAAACAGATGGGTTTTTATCATCGGAAACAGAATTAGCCCTCGACGTCTGAACAACTTTTTATGAAACAATCCCTAAGCCGCACCGTCACAATTTCTGCTAAAAATCTGACGTTCTGCAATTCACTCCAAAATGTTGGCAAACTGTTGCAAGTGATCCCCCGAAAGGTTTTTCGGGGGAAACAGATGGGTTTTTATCATCGGAAACAGAATTAGCCCTCGACGTCTGAACAACTTTTTTTGAAAAAATCCCTAAGCCGCGCGGTCACAATTTCTGCTAAAAATCTGACGTTCTACAATTCACTCAAAAATGTTGGCAAACTGTTGGGAGTGATCCCCTGAAATGTTTTTCGGTAGAAACAGATGGGTTTTTATCATCGGAAACAGAATTAGCCCTCGACGTCTGAACAACTTTTTTTGAAAAGATCCCTAAGCCGCGCGGTCACAATTTCTGCTAAAAATCTGACGTTCTGCAATTCACTCAAAAATGTTGGCAAACTGTTGCGAGTGATCCCCTGAAATCTTTTTCGGTGGAAACAGATGGGTTTTTATCATCGGAAACAGAATTAGCCCTCGACGTCTGAACAACTTTTTTTGAAAAAATCCCTAAGCTGCGCGGTCACAATTTCTGCTAAAAATCTGACGTTCTGCAATTCACTCAAAAATGTTGGCGAACCATTGCGAGTGATCCCCTGAAATGTTTTTCGGTGGAAACAGATGGGTTTTTATCATCTGAAACAGAATTAGCCCTCGACGTATGAACACCTTTTTTTGAAAAAATCCCTAAGCCGCGCGGTCACAATTTCTGCTCAAAATCTGACGTTCTGCAATTCACTCAAAAATGTTGGCAAACTGTTGCATTTGATCCCCTGAAATGTTTTTCGGTGGAAACAGATGGGTTTTTATCATCGGAAACAGAATTAGGCCTCGACGTCTGAACAACTTTTTTTGAAAAAATCCCTAAGCCGCACGGTCACAATTTCTGCTAAAAATCTGACGTTCTGCAATTCACTCCAAATTGTTGGCAAACTGTTGCAAGTGATCCCCTGAAAGGTTTTTGGGTGGAAACAAATGGGTTTTTATCATCGGAAACAGAATTAGCCCTCGACGTCTGAACAACTTTTTTGAAAAAATCCCTAAGCCGCGCGGTCACAATTTCTGCTAAAAATCTGACGTTCTGCAATTCACTCCAAAATGTTGGCAAACTCTTGCAAGTGATCCCCTGAAAGGTTTTTTGGTGGAAACAGATGGGTTTTTATCATCGGAAACAGAATTAGCCCTCGACGTCTGAACAACTTTTTTTGAAAAAATCCCTAAGCCGCGCGGTCACAATTTCTGCTCAAAATCTGACGTTCTGCAATTCACTCAAAAATGTTGGCAAACTGTTGCGAGTGATCCCCTGAAATCCTTTTCGGTGGAAACAGATGGGTTTTTATCATCGGAAACAGAATTAGCCCTCGACGTCTGAACAACTTTTTTTGAAAAAATCCCTAAGCCGCGCGGTCACAATTTCTGCTAAAAATCTGACGTTCTGCAATTCACTCAAAAATGTTGGCAAACTGTTGCGAGTGATCCCCTGAAATGTTTTTCAGTGGAAACAGATGGGTTTCTATCATCGGAAATAGAATTAGCCCTCGACGTCTGAACAACTTTTTTTGAAAAAATCCCTAAGCCGCACGGTCACAATTTCTGCTAAAAATCTGACGTTCTGCAATTCACTCCAAATTGTTGGCAAACTGTTGCAAGTGATCCCCTGAAAGGTTTTTGGGTGGAAACAGATGGGTTTTTATCATCGGAAACAGAATTAGCCCTCGACGTCTGAACAACTTTTTTGAAAAAATCCCTAAGCCGCGCGGTCACAATTTCTGCTAAAAATCTGACGTTCTGCAATTCACTCCAAAATGTTGGCAAACTCTTGCAAGTGATCCCCTGAAAGGTTTTTCGGTGGAAACAGATGGGTTTTTATCATCGGAAACAGAATTAGCCCTCGACGTCTGAACAACTTTTTTTGAAAAAATCCCTAAGCCGCGCGGTCACAATTTCTGCTCAAAATCTGACGTTCTGCAATTCACTCAAAAATGTTGGCAAACTGTTGCGAGTGATCCCCTGAAATGTTTTTTGGTGGAAACAGATGGGTTTTTATCGTCGGAAACAGAATTAGCCCTCGACGTCTGAACAACTTTTTTTGAAAAGATCCCTAAGCCGCGCGGTCACAATTTCTGCTAAAAATCTGACGTTCTGCAATTCACTCAAAAATGTTGGCAAACTGTTGGGAGTGATCCCCTGAAATGTTTTTCGGTGGAAACAGATGGGTTTTTATCATCGGAAACAGAATTAGCCCTCGACGTCTGAACAACTTTTTTTGAAAAGATCCCTAAGCCGCGCGGTCACAATTTCTGCTAAAAATCTGACGTTCTGCAATTCACTCAAAAATGTTGGCAAACTGTTGCGAGTGATCCCCTGAAATCTTTTTCGGTGGAAACAGATGGGTTTTTATCATCGGAAACAGAATCAGCCTTCGACGTCTGAACAACTTTTTCTGAAAAAATCCCTAAGCTGCGCGGTCACAATTTCTGCTAAAAATCTGACGTTCTGCAATTCACTCAAAAATGTTGGCGAACCGTTGCGAGTGATCCCCTGAAATGTTTTTCGGTGGAAACAGATGGGTTTTTATCATCTGAAACAGAATTAGCCCTCGACGAAATCTTTTTCGGTGGAAACAGATGGGTTTTTATCATCGGAAACAGAATTAGCCCTCGACGTCTGAACAACTTTTTTTGAAAAAATCCCTAAGCCGCGCGGTCACAATTTCTGCTAAAAATCTGACGTTCTGCAATTCACTCCAAATTGTTGGCAAACTGTTGCGAGTGATCCCCTGAAAGGTTTTTGGGTGGAAACAGATGGGTTTTTATCATCGGAAACAGAATTAGCCCTCGACGTCTGAACAACTTTTTTGAAAAAATCCCTAAGCCGCGCGGTCACAATTTCTGCTAAAAATCTGACGTTCTGCAATTCACTCCAAAATGTTGGCAAACTCTTGCAAGTGATCCCCTGAAAGGTTTTTCGGTGGAAACAGATGGGTTTTTATCATCGGAAACAGAATTAGCCCTCAACGTCTGAACAACTTTTTTTGAAAAGATCCCTAAGCCGCGCGGTCACAATTTCTGCTAAAAATCTGACGTTCTGCAATTCACTCAAAAATGTTGGCAAACTGTTGCGAGTGATCCCCTGAAATCTTTTTCGGTGGAAACAGATGGGTTTTTATCATCGGAAACAGAATTAGCCCTTCGACGTCTGAACAACTTTTTTTGAAAAAATCCCTAAGCTGCGCGGTCACAATTTCTGCTAAAAATCTGACGTTCTGCAATTCACTCAAAAATGTTGGCGAACCGTTGCGAGTGATCCCCTGAAATGTTTTTCGGTGGAAACAGATGGGTTTTTATCATCTGAAACAGAATTAGCCCTCGACGTATGAACACCTTTTTTTGAAAAAATCCCTAAGCCGCGCGGTCACAATTTCTGCTAAAAATCTGACGTTCTGCAATTCACTCAAAAATGTTGGCAAACTGTTGCGAGTGATCCCCTGAAATCTTTTTCGGTGGAAACAGATGGGTTTTTATCATCGGAAACAGAATTAGCCCTTCGACGTCTGAACAACTTTTTTTGAAAAAATCCCTAAGCTGCGCGGTCACAATTTCTGCTAAAAATCTGACGTTCTGCAATTCACTCAAAAATGTTGGCGAACCGTTGCGAGTGATCCCCTGAAATGTTTTTCGGTGGAAACAGATGGGATTTTATCATCTGAAACAGAATTAGCCCTCGACGTATGAACACCTTTTTTTGAAAAAATCCCTAAGCCGCGCGGTCACAATTTCTGCTAAAAATCTGACGTTCTGCAATTCACTCTAAAATGTTGGCAAACTGTTGCAAGTGATCCCCTGAAATGTTTTTCGGTGGAAACAGATGGGTTGTTATCATCGGAAACAGAATTAGCCCTCGACGTCTGAACAACTTTTTTTGAAAAAATCCCTAAGCCGCGCGGTCACAATTTCTGCTAAAAATCTGATGTTCTGCAATTCACTCCAAAATGTTGGCAAACTGTTGCGAGTGATCCCCTGAAAGCTTTATCGGTGGAAACAGATGGGTTTTTATCATCGGAAACAGAATTAGCCCTCGACGTCTGAACAACTTTTTTTGAAAAAATCCCTAAGACGCGCGGTCACAATTTTTGCTAAAAATCTGGCGTTCTGCAATTCACTCTGAAATGTTGGCAAACTGTTGCAAGTGATCCCCTGAAATCTTTTTCGGTGGAAACAGATGGGTTTTTATCATCGGAAACAGAATTAGCCCTCGACGTCTGAACAACTTTTTTTGAAAAAATCCCTAAGCCGCGCGGTCACAATTTCTGCTAAAAATCTGACGTTCTGCAATTCACTCCAAATTGTTGGCAAACTGTTGCAAGTGATCCCCTGAAAGGTTTTTGGGTGGAAACAGATGGGTTTTTATCATCGGAAACAGAATTAGCCCTCGACGTCTGAACAACTTTTTTGAAAAAATCCCTAAGCCGCGCGGTCACAATTTCTGCTAAAAATCTGACGTTCTGCAATTCACTCCAAAATGTTGGCAAACTCTTGCAAGTGATCCCCTGAAAGGTTTTTCGGTGGAAACAGATGGGTTTTTATCATCGGAAACAGAATTAGCCCTCGACGTCTGAACAACTTTTTTTGAAAAAATCCCTAAGCCGCGCGGTCACAATTTCTGCTCAAAATCTGACGTTCTGCAATTCACTCAAAAATGTTGGCAAACTGTTGCGAGTGATCCCCTGAAATGTTTTTTGGTGGAAACAGATGGGTTTTTATCGTCGGAAACAGAATTAGCCCTCGACGTCTGAACAACTTTTTTTGAAAAGATCCCTAAGCCGCGCGGTCACAATTTCTGCTAAAAATCTGACGTTCTGCAATTCACTCAAAAATGTTGGCAAACTGTTGGGAGTGATCCCCTGAAATGTTTTTCGGTGGAAACAGATGGGTTTTTATCATCGGAAACAGAATTAGCCCTCAACGTCTGAACAACTTTTTTTGAAAAGATCCCTAAGCCGCGCGGTCACAATTTCTGCTAAAAATCTGACGTTCTGCAATTCACTCAAAAATGTTGGCAAACTGTTGCGAGTGATCCCCTGAAATCTTTTTCGGTGGAAACAGATGGGTTTTTATCATCGGAAACAGAATTAGCCCTTCGACGTCTGAACAACTTTTTTTGAAAAAATCCCTAAGCTGCGCGGTCACAATTTCTGCTAAAAATCTGACGTTCTGCAATTCACTCAAAAATGTTGGCGAACCGTTGCGAGTGATCCCCTGAAATGTTTTTCGGTGGAAACAGATGGGTTTTTATCATCTGAAACAGAATTAGCCCTCGACGTATGAACACCTTTTTTTGAAAAAATCCCTAAGCCGCGCGGTCACAATTTCTGCTAAAAATCTGACGTTCTGCAATTCACTCCAAAATGTTGGCAAACTGTTGCGAGTGATCCCCTGAAAGCTTTATCGGTGGAAACAGATGGGTTTTTATCATCGGAAACAGAATTAGCCCTCGACGTCTGAACAACTTTTTTTGAAAAAATCCCTAAGACGCGCGGTCACAATTTTTGCTAAAAATCTGGCGTTCTGCAATTCACTCTGAAATGTTGGCAAACTGTTGCAAGTGATCCCCTGAAATCTTTTTCGGTGGAAACAGATGGGTTTTTATCATCGGAAACAGAATTAGCCCTCGACGTCTGAACAACTTTTTTTGAAAAAATCCCTAAGCCGCGCGGTCACAATTTCTGCTAAAAATCTGACGTTCTGCAATTCACTCAAAAATGTTGGCAAACTGTTGCGAGTGATCCCCTGAAATGTTTTTCAGTGGAAACAGATGGGTTTTTATCATCGGAAATAGAATTAGCCCTCGACGTCTGAACACCTTTTTTTGAAAAAATCCCTCAGCCGCGCGGTCACAATTTCTGCTAAAAATCTGACGTTCTGCAATTCACTCAAAAATGTTGGCAAACTGTTGCGAGTGATCCCCTGAAATGTTTTTCAGTGGAAACAGATGGGTTTTTATCATCGGCAATAGAATTAGCCCTCGACGTCTGAACAACTTTTTTGAAAAAATCCCTAAGCCGCGCGGTCACAATTTCTGCTAAAAATCTGACGTTCTGCAATTCACTCCAAAATGTTGGCAAACTCTTGCAAGTGATCCCCTGAAAGGTTTTTGGGTGGAAACAGATGGGTTTTTATCATCGGAAACAGAATTAGCCCTCGACGTCTGAACAACTTTTTTGAAAAAATCCCTAAGCCGCGCGGTCACAATTTCTGCTAAAAATCTGACGTTCTGCAATTCACTCCAAAATGTTGGCAAACTCTTGCAAGTGATCCCCTGAAAGGTTTTTCGGTGGAAACAGATGGGTTTTTATCATCGGAAACAGAATTAGCCCTCGACGTCTGAACAACTTTTTTGAAAAAATCCCTAAGCCGCGCGGTCACAATTTCTGCTAAAAATCTGACGTTCTGCAATTCACTCCAAAATGTTGGCAAACTCTTGCAAGTGATCCCCTGAAAGGTTTTTCGGTGGAAACAGATGGGTTTTTATCATCGGAAACAGAATTAGCCCTCGACGTCTGAACAACTTTTTTTGAAAAAATCCCTAAGCCGCGCGCTCACAATTTCTGCTAAAAATCTGACGTTCTGCAATTCACTCAAAAATGTTGGCAAACTGTTGGGAGTGATCCCCTGAAATGTTTTTCAGTGGAAACAGATGGGTTTTTATCATCGGAAACAGAATTAGCCCTCGACGTCTGAACAACTTTTTTTGAAAAAATCCCTAAGCCGCGCGGTCACAATTTCTGCTAAAAATCTGACGTTCTGCAATTCACTCAAAAATGTTGGCAAACTGTTGCGAGTGATCACCTGAAATGTTTTTCAGTGGAAACAGATGGGTTTTTATCATCGGAAATAGAATTAGCCCTCGACGTCTGAACAACTTTTTTTGAAAAAATCCCTAAGCCGCACGGTCACAATTTCTGCTAAAAATCTGACGTTCTGCAATTCACTCCAAATTGTTGGCAAACTGTTGCAAGTGATCCCCTGAAAGGTTTTTGGGTGGAAACATATGGGTTTTTATCATCGGAAACAGAATTAGCCCTCGACGTCTGAACAACTTTTTTGTAAAAATCCCTAAGCCGCGCGGTCACAATTTCTGCTAAAAATCTGACGTTCTGCAATTCACTCCAAAATGTTGGCAAACTCTTGCAAGTGATCCCCTGAAAGGTTTTTCGGTGGAAACAGATGGGTTTTTATCATCGGAAACAGAATTAGCCCTCGACGTCTGAACAACTTTTTTTGAAAAAATCCCTAAGCCGCGCGGTCACAATTTCTGCTCAAAATCTGACGTTCTGCAATTCACTCAAAAATGTTGGCAAACTGTTGCGAGTGATCCCCTGAAATGTTTTTTGATGGAAACAGATGGGTTTTTATCGTCGGAAACAGAATTAGCACTCGACGTCTGAACAACTTTTTTTGAAAAGATCCCTAAGCCGCGCGGTCACAATTTCTGCTAAAAATCTGACGTTCTGCAATTCACTCAAAAATGTTGGCAAACTGTTGCGAGTGATCCCCTGAAATCTTTTTCGGTGGAAACAGATGGGTTTTTATCATCGGAAACAGAATTAGGCCTCGACGTCTGAACAACTTTTTTTGAAAAGACCCCTAAGCCGCGCGGTCACAGTTTCTGCTCAAAATCTGACGTTCTGCAATTCACTCAAAAATGTTGGCAAACTGTTGCGAGTGATCCCCTGAAATGTTTTTCAGTGGAAACAGATGGGTTTTTATCATCGGAAAAAGAATTGGCCCTCGACGTCTGAACAACTTTTTTTGAAAAAATCCCTAAGCCGCGCGGTCACAATTTCTGCTCAAAATCTGACGTTCTGCAATTCACTCAAAAATGTTGGCAAACTGTTGCAATTGATCCCCTGAAATGTTTTTCGGTGGAAACAGATGGGTTTTTATCATCGGAAACAGAATTAGGCCTCGACGTCTGAACAACTTTTTTTGAAAAAATCCCTAAGCCGCGCGGTCACAATTTCTGCTAAAAATCTGACGTTCTGCAATTCACTCAAAAATGTTGGCAAACTGTTGCGAGTGATCCCCTGAAATGTTTTTCAGTGGAAACAGATGGGTTTTTATCATCGGAAACAGAATTAGCCCTTGACGTCTGAACAACTTTTTTTGAAAAAATCCCTAAGCCGCGCGGTCACAATTTCTGCTAAAAATCTGGCGTTCTGCAATTCACTCAAAAATGTTGGCAAACTGTTGGGAGTGATCCCCTGAAATGTTTTTCAGTGGAAACAGATGGGTTTTTATCATCGGAAACAGAATTAGCCCTCGACGTCTGAACAACATTTTTTGAAAAAATCCCTAAGCCGCGCGGTCACAATTTCTGCTAAAAATCTGACGTTCTACAATTCACTCAAAAATGTTGGCAAACTGTTGGGAGTGATCCCCTGAAATGTTTTTCGGTAGAAACAGATGGGTTTTTATCATCGGAAACAGAATTAGCCCTCGACGTCTGAACAACTTTTTTTGAAAAGATCCCTAAGCCGCGCGGTCACAATTTCTGCTAAAAATCTGACGTTCTGCAATTCACTCAAAAATGTTGGCAAACTGTTGCGAGTGATCCCCTGAAATCTTTTTCGGTGGAAACAGATGGGTTTTTATCATCGGAAACAGAATTAGCCCTCGACGTCTGAACAACTTTTTTTGAAAAAATCCCTAAGCTGCGCGGTCACAATTTCTGCTAAAAATCTGACGTTCTGCAATTCACTCAAAAATGTTGGCGAACCGTTGCGAGTGATCCCCTGAAATGTTTTTCGGTGGAAACAGATGGGTTTTTATCATCTGAAACAGAATTAGCCCTCGACGTATGAACACCTTTTTTTGAAAAAATCCCTAAGCCGCGCGGTCACAATTTCTGCTCAAAATCTGACGTTCTGCAATTCACTCAAAAATGTTGGCAAACTGTTGCAATTGATCCCCTGAAATGTTTTTCGGTGGAAACAGATGGGTTTTTATCATCGGAAACAGAATTAGGCCTCGACGTCTGAACAACTTTGTTTGAAAAGACCCCTAAGCCGCGCGGTCACAGTTTCTGCTCAAAATCTGACGTTCTGCAATTCACTCAAAAATGTTGGCAAACTGTTGCGAGTGATCCCCTGAAATGTTTTTCAGTGGAAACAGATGGGTTTTTATCATCGGAAAAAGAATTAGCCCTCGACGTCTGAACAACTTTTTTTGAAACAATCCCTAAGCCGCACCGTCACAATTTCTGCTAAAAATCTGACGTTCTGCAATTCACTCCAAAATGTTGGCAAACTGTTGCAAGTGATCCCCTGAAAGGTTTTTCGGGGGAAACAGATGGGTTTTTATCATCGGAAACAGAATTAGCCCTCGACGTCTGAACAACTTTTTTTGAAAAAATCCCTAAGCCGCTCGGTCACAATTTCTGCTAAAAATCTGACGTTCTGCAATTCACTCCAAATTGTTGGCAAACTGTTGCAAGTGATCCCCTGAAAGGTTTTTGGGTGGAAACAGATGGGTTTTTATCATCGGAAACAGAATTAGCCCTCGACGTCTGAACAACTTTTTTGAAAAAATCCCTAAGCCGCGCGGTCACAATTTCTGCTAAAAATCTGACGTTCTGCAATTCACTCCAAAATGTTGGCAAACTCTTGCAAGTGATCCCCTGAAAGGTTTTTCGGTGGAAACAGATGGGTTTTTATCATCGGAAACAGAATTAGCCCTCGACGTCTGAACAACTTTTTTTGAAAAAATCCCTAAGCCGCGCGGTCACAATTTCTGCTAAAAATCTGACGTTCTGCAATTCACTCCAAAATGTTGGCAAACTGTTGCGAGTGATCCCCTGAAATGTTTTTTGGTGGAAACAGATGGGTTTTTATCGTCGGAAACAGAATTAGCCCTCGACGTCTGAACAACTTTTTTTGAAAAAATCCCTAAGCCGCGCGGTCACAATTTCTGCTAAAAATCTGACATTCTGCAATTCACTCAAAAATGTTGGCAAACTGTTGCGAGTGATCCCCTGAAATGTTTTTCAGTGGAAAATGATGGGTTTTTATCATCGGAAACAGAATTAGGCCTCGACTTCTGAAGAACTTTTTTTGAAAAAATCCCTAAGCCGCGCGGTCACAATTTCTGCTCAAAATCTGACGTTCTGCAATTCACTCAAAAATGTTGGCAAACTGTTGCCAGTGATCCCCTGAAATGTTTTTCGGTGGAAACAGATGGGTTTTTATCATCGGAAACAGAATTAGCCCTCGACGTCTGAACAACATTTTTTGAAAAAATCCCTAAGCCGCGCGGTCACAATTTCTGCTCAAAATCTGGCGTTCTGCAATTCACTCAAAAATGTTGGCAAACTGTTGGGAGTGATCCCCTGAAATGTTTTTCAGTGGAAACAGATGGGTTTTTATCATCGGAAACAGAATTAGCCCTCGACGTCTGAACAACTTTTTTTGAAACAATCCCTAAGCCGCACCGTCACAATTTCTGCTAAAAATCTGACGTTCTGCAATTCACTCCAAAATGTTGGCAAACTGTTGCAAGTGATCCCTTGAAATGTTTTTCGGGGGAAACAGATGGGTTTTTATCATCGGAAACAGAATTAGCCCTCGACGTCTGAACAACTTTTTTTGAAAAAATCCCTAAGCCGCGCGGTCACAATTTCTGCTAAAAATCTGACGTTCTACAATTCACTCAAAAATGTTGGCAAACTGTTGGGAGTGATCCCCTGAAATGTTTTTCGGTAGAAACAGATGGGTTTTTATCATCGGAAAAAGAATTAGCCCTCGACGTCTGAACAACTTTTTTTGAAAAGATCCCTAAGCCGCGCGGCCACAATTTCTGCTAAAAATCTGACGTTCTGCAATTCACTCAAAAATGTTGGCAAACTGTTGCGAGTGATCCCCTGAAATCTTTTTCGGTGGAAACAGATGGGTTTTTATCATCGGAAACAGAATTAGCCCTCGACGTCTGAACAACTTTTTTTGAAAAAATCCCTAAGCTGCGCGGTCACAATTTCTGCTAAAAATCTGACGTTCTGCAATTCACTCAAAAATGTTGGCGAACCGTTGCGAGTGATCCCCTGAAATGTTTTTCGGTGGAAACAGATGGGTTTTTATCATCTGAAACAGAATTAGCACTCGACGTATGAACACCTTTTTTTGAAAAAATCCCTAAGCCGCGCGGTCACAATTTCTGCTCAAAATCTGACGTTCTGCAATTCACTCAAAAATGTTGGCAAACTGTTGCAATTGATCCCCTGAAATGTTTTTCGGTGGAAACAGATGGGTTTTTATCATCGGAAACAGAATTAGGCCTCGACGTCTGAACAACTTTTTTTGAAAAGACCCCTAAGCCGCGCGGTCACAGTTTCTGCTCAAAATCTGACGTTCTGCAATTCACTCAAAAATGTTGGCAAACTGTTGCGAGTGATCCCCTGAAATGTTTTTCAGTGGAAACAGATGGGTTTTTATCATCGGAAAAAGAATTAGCCCTCGACGTCTGAACAACTTTTTTTGAAACAATCCCTAAGCCGCACCGTCACAATTTCTGCTAAAAATCTGACGTTCTGCAATTCACTCCAAAATGTTGGCAAACTGTTGCAAGTGATCCCCTGAAAGGTTTTTCGGGGGAAACAGATGGGTTTTTATCATCGGAAACAGAATTAGCCCTCGACGTCTGAACAACTTTTTTTGAAAAAATCCCTAAGCCGCTCGGTCACAATTTCTGCTAAAAATCTGACGTTCTGCAATTCACTCAAAAATGTTGGCAAACTGTTGGGAGTGATCCCCTGAAATGTTTTTCGGTGGAAACAGATGGGTTTTTATCATCGGAAATAGAATTAGCCCTCGACGTCTGAACAACTTTTTTTGAAAAAATCCCTAAGCCGCACGGTCACAATTTCTGCTAAAAATCTGACGTTCTGCAATTCACTCCAAATTGTTGTCAAACTGTTGCAAGTGATCACCTGAAAGGTTTTTGGGTGGAAACAGATGGGTTTTTATCATCGGAAACAGAATTAGCCCTCAACGTCTGAACAACTTTTTTGAAAAAATCCCTAAGCCGCGCGGTCACAATTTCTGCTAAAAATCTGACGTTCTGCAATTCACTCAAAAATGTTGGCAAACTGTTGCGAGTGATCCCTTGAAATGTTTTTTGGTGGAAACAGATGGGTTTTTATCGTCGGAAACAGAATTAGCCCTCGACGTCTGAACAACTTTTTTTGAAAAGATCCCTAAGCTGCGCGGTCACAATTTCTGCTAAAAATCTGACGTTCTGCAATTCACTCAAAAATGTTGGCGAACCGTTGCGAGTGATCCCCTGAAATGTTTTTCGGTGGAAACAGATGGGTTTTTATCATCTGAAACAGAATTAGCCCTCGACGTATGAACACCTTTTTTTGAAAAAATCCCTAAGCCGCGCGGTCACAATTTCTGCTCAAAATCTGACGTTCTGCAATTCACTCAAAAATGTTGGCAAACTGTTGCAATTGATCCCCTGAAATGTTTTTCGGTGGAAACAGATGGGTTTTTATCATCGGAAACAGAATTAGGCCTCGACGTCTGAACAACTTTTTTTGAAAAGACCCCTAAGCCGCGCGGTCACAGTTTCTGCTCAAAATCTGACGGTCTGCAATTCACTCAAAAATGTTGGCAAACTGTTGCGAGTGATCCCCTGAAATGTTTTTCAGTGGAAACAGATGGGTTTTTATCATCGGAAAAAGAATTAGCCCTCGACGTCTGAACAACTTTTTTTGAAACAATCCCTAAGCCGCACCGTCACAATTTCTGCTAAAAATCTGACGTTCTGCAATTCACTCCAAAATGTTGGCAAACTGTTGCAAGTGATCCCCTGAAAGGTTTTTCGGGGGAAACAGATGGGTTTTTATCATCGGAAACAGAATTAGCCCTCGACGTCTGAACAACTTTTTTTGAAAAAATCCCTAAGCCGCTCGGTCACAATTTTTGCTAAAAATCTGACGTTCTGCAATTCACTCAAAAATGTTGGCAAACTGTTGGGAGTGATCCCCTGAAATGTTTTTCGGTGGAAACAGATGGGTTTTTATCATCGGAAACAGAATTAGCCCTCGACGTCTGAACAACTTTTTTTGAAAAAATCCCTAAGCCGCGCGGTCACAATTTCTGCTAAAAATCTGACGTTCTGCAATTCACTCAAAAATGTTGGCAAACTGTTGCGAGTGATCTCCTGAAATGTTTTTCAGTGGAAACAGATGGGTTTTTATCATCGGAAATAGAATTAGCCCTCGACGTCTGAACAACTTTTTTTGAAAAAATCCCTAAGCCGCACGGTCACAATTTCTGCTAAAAATCTGACGTTCTGCAATTCACTCCAAATTGTTGGCAAACTGTTGCAAGTGATCCCCTGAAAGGTTTTTGGGTGGAAACAGATGGGTTTTTATCATCGGAAACAGAATTAGCCCTCGACGTCTGAAAAACTTTTTTGAAAAAATCCCTAAGCCGCGCGGTCACAATTTCTGCTGAAAATCTGACGTTCTGCAATTCACTCCAAAATGTTGGCAAACTCTTGCAAGTGATCCCCTGAAAGGTTTTTCGGTGGAAACAGATGGGTTTTTATCATCGGAAACAGAATTAGCCCTCGACGTCTGAACAACTTTTTTTGAAAAAATCCCTAAGCCGCGCGGTCACAATTTCTGCTAAAAATCTGACGTTCTGCAATTCACTCAAAAATGTTGGCGAACCGTTGCGAGTGATCCCCTGAAATGTTTTTCGGTGGAAACAGATGGGTTTTTATCATCTGAAACAGAATTAGCCCTCGACGTATGAACACCTTTTTTTGAAAAAATCCCTAAGCCGCTCGGTCACAATTTCTGCTCAGAATCTGACGTTCTGCAATTCACTCAAAAATGTTGGCAAACTGTTGCAATTGATCCCCTGAAATGTTTTTCGGTGGAAACAGATGGGTTTTTATCATCGGAAACAGAATTAGGCCTCGACGTCTGAACAACTTTTTTTGAAAAGACCCCTAAGCCGCGCGGTCACAGTTTCTGCTCAAAATCTGACGTTCTGCAATTCACTCAAAAATGTTGGCAAACTGTTGCGAGTGATCCCCTGAAATGTTTTTCAGTGGAAACAGATGGGTTTTTATCATCGGAAAAAGAATTAGCCCTCGACGTCTGAACAACTTTTTTTGAAAAAATCCCTAAGCCGCGCGGTCAGAATTTCTGCTAAAAATCTGACGTTCTGCAATTCACTCCAAAATGTTGGCAAACTGTTGCGAGTGATCCCCTGAAATGTTTTTCAGTGGAAACAGATGGGTTTTTATCATCGGAAACAGAATTAGCCCTCGACGTCTGAACAACTTTTTTTTGAAAAAATCCCTAAGCCGCGCGGTCACAATTTCTGCTAAAAATCTGACGTTCTGCAATTCACTCAAAAATGTTGGCAAACTGTTGCGAGTGATCACCTGAAATGTTTTTCAGTGGAAACAGATGGGTTTTTATCATCGGAAATAGAATTAGCCCTCGACGTCTGAACAACTTTTTTTGAAAAAATCCCTAAGCTGCGCGGTCACAATTTCTGCTAAAAATCTGACGTTCTGCAATTCACTCCAAATTGTTGGCAAACTGTTGCAAGTGATCCCCTGAAAGGTTTTTGGGTGGAAACATATGGGTTTTTATCATCGGAAACAGAATTAGCCCTCGACGTCTGAACAACTTTTTTGAAAAAATCCCTAAGCCGCGCGGTCACAATTTCTGCTAAAAATCTGACGTTCTGCAATTCACTCCAAAATGTTGGCAAACTCTTGCAAGTGATCCCCTGAAAGGTTTTTCGGTGGAAACAGATGGGTTTTTATCATCGGAAACAGAATTAGCCCTCGACGTCTGAACAACTTTTTTTGAAAAAATCCCTAAGCCGCGCGGTCACAATTTCTGCTCAAAATCTGACGTTCTGCAATTCACTCAAAAATGTTGGCAAACTGTTGCGAGTGATCCCCTGAAATGTTTTTCGGTGGAAACAGATGGGTTTTTATCGTCGGAAACAGAATTAGCCCTCGACGTCTGAACAACTTTTTTTGAAAAGATCCCTAAGCCGCGCGGTCACAATTTCTGCTAAAAATCTGACGTTCTGCAATTCACTCAAAAATGTTGGCAAACTGTTGCGAGTGATCCCCTGAAATCTTTTTCGGTGGAAACAGATGGGTTTTTATCATCGGAAACAGAATTAGGCCTCGACGTCTGAACAACTTTTTGTGAAAAGACCCCTAAGCCGCGCGGTCACAGTTTCTGCTCAAAATCTGACGTTCTGCAATTCACTCAAAAATGTTGGCAAACTGTTGCGAGTGATCCCCTGAAATGTTTTTCAGTGGAAACAGATGGGTTTTTATCATCGGAAAAAGAATTAGCCCTCGACGTCTGAACAACTTTTTTTGAAAAAATCCCTAAGCCGCGCGGTCAGAATTTCTGCTAAAAATCTGACGTTCTGCAATTCACTCCAAAATGTTGGCAAACTGTTGCGAGTGATCCCCTGAAATGTTTTTCGGTGGAAACAGATGGGTTTTTATCATCGGAAACAGAATTAGGCCTCGACGTCTGAACAACTTTTTTTGAAAAGATCCCTAAGCCGCGCGGTCACAATTTCTGCTAAAAATCTGACGTTCTGCAATTCACTCAAAAATGTTGGCAAACTGTTGCGAGTGATCCCCTGAAATGTTTTTCAGTGGAAACAGATGGGTTTTTATCATCGGAAACAGAATTAGCCCTTGACGTCTGAACAACTTTTTTTGAAACAATCCCTAAGCCGCACCGTCACAATTTCTGCTAAAAATCTGACGTTCTGCAATTCACTCCAAAATGTTGGCAAACTGTTGCAAGTGATCCCCTGAAAGGTTTTTCGGGGGAAACAGATGGGTTTTTATCATCGGAAACAGAATTAGCCCTCGACGTCTGAACAACTTTTTTTGAAAAAATCCCTAAGCCGCTCGGTCACAATTTCTGCTGAAAATCTGACGTTCTGCAATTCACTCAAAAATGTTGGCAAACTGTTGCGAGTGATCCCCTGAAATCTTTTTCGGTGGAAACAGATGGGTTTTTATCATCGGAAACAGAATTAGGCCTCGACGTCTGAACAACTTTTTGTGAAAAGACCCCTAAGCCGCGCGGTCACAGTTTCTGCTCAAAATCTGACGTTCTGCAATTCACTCAAAAATGTTGGCAAACTGTTGCGAGTGATCCCCTGAAATGTTTTTCAGTGGAAACAGATGGGTTTTTATCATCGGAAAAAGAATTAGCCCTCGACGTCTGAACAACTTTTTTTGAAAAAATCCCTAAGCCGCGCGGTCAGAATTTCTGCTAAAAATCTGACGTTCTGCAATTCACTCCAAAATGTTGGCAAACTGTTGCGAGTGATCCCCTGAAATGTTTTTCGGTGGAAACAGATGGGTTTTTATCATCGGAAACAGAATTAGGCCTCGACGTCTGAACAACTTTTTTTGAAAAGATCCCTAAGCCGCGCGGTCACAATTTCTGCTAAAAATCTGACGTTCTGCAATTCACTCAAAAATGTTGGCAAACTGTTGCGAGTGATCCCCTGAAATGTTTTTCAGTGGAAACAGATGGGTTTTTATCATCGGAAACAGAATTAGCCCTTGACGTCTGAACAACTTTTTTTGAAACAATCCCTAAGCCGCACCGTCACAATTTCTGCTAAAAATCTGACGTTCTGCAATTCACTCCAAAATGTTGGCAAACTGTTGCAAGTGATCCCCTGAAAGGTTTTTCGGGGGAAACAGATGGGTTTTTATCATCGGAAACAGAATTAGCCCTCGACGTCTGAACAACTTTTTTTGAAAAAATCCCTAAGCCGCTCGGTCACAATTTCTGCTGAAAATCTGACGTTCTGCAATTCACTCCAAAATGTTGGCAAACTCTTGCAAGTGATCCCCTGAAAGGTTTTTCGGTGGAAACAGATGGGTTTTTATCATCGGAAACAGAATTAGCCCTCGACGTCTGAACAACTTTTTTTGAAAAAATCCCTAAGCCGCGCGGTCACAATTTCTGCTAAAAATCTGACGTTCTGCAATTCACTCAAAAATGTTGGCGAACCGTTGCGAGTGATCCCCTGAAATGTTTTTCGGTGGAAACAGATGGGTTTTTATCATCTGAAACAGAATTAGCCCTCGACGTATGAACACCTTTTTTTGAAAAAATCCCTAAGCCGCTCGGTCACAATTTCTGCTCAAAATCTGACGTTCTGCAATTCACTCAAAAATGTTGGCAAACTGTTGCAATTGATCCCCTGAAATGTTTTTCGGTGGAAACAGATGGGTTTTTATCATCGGAAACAGAATTAGGCCTCGACGTCTGAACAACTTTTTTTGAAAAGACCCCTAAGCCGCGCGGTCACAGTTTCTGCTCAAAATCTGACGCTCTGCAATTCACTCAAAAATGTTGGCAAACTGTTGCGAGTGATCCCCTGAAATGTTTTTCAGTGGAAACAGATGGGTTTTTATCATCGGAAAAAGAATTAGCCCTCGACGTCTGAACAACTTTTTTTGAAAAAATCCCTAAGCCGCGCGGTCAGAATTTCTGCTAAAAATCTGACGTTCTGCAATTCACTCCAAAATGTTGGCAAACTGTTGCGAGTGATCCCCTGAAATGTTTTTCAGTGGAAACAGATGGGTTTTTATCATCGGAAACAGAATTAGCCCTCGACGTCTGAACAACTTTTTTTTGAAAAAATCCCTAAGCCGCGCGGTCACAATTTCTGCTAAAAATCTGACGTTCTGCAATTCACTCAAAAATGTTGGCAAACTGTTGCGAGTGATCCCCTGAAATGTTTTTCAGTGGAAACAGATGGGTTTTTATCATCGGAAACAGAATTAGCCCTTGACGTCTGAACAACTTTTTTTGAAACAATCCCTAAGCCGCACCGTCACAATTTCTGCTAAAAATCTGACGTTCTGCAATTCACTCCAAAATGTTGGCAAACTGTTGCAAGTGATCCCCTGAAAGGTTTTTCGGGGGAAACAGATGGGTTTTTATCATCGGAAACAGAATTAGCCCTCGACGTCTGAACAACTTTTTTTGAAAAAATCCCTAAGCCGCTCGGTCACAATTTCTGCTGAAAATCTGACGTTCTGCAATTCACTCCAAAATGTTGGCAAACTCTTGCAAGTGATCCCCTGAAAGGTTTTTCGGTGGAAACAGATGGGTTTTTATCATCGGAAACAGAATTAGCCCTCGACGTCTGAACAACTTTTTTTGAAAAAATCCCTAAGCCGCGCGGTCACAATTTCTGCTAAAAATCTGACGTTCTGCAATTCACTCAAAAATGTTGGCGAACCGTTGCGAGTGATCCCCTGAAATGTTTTTCGGTGGAAACAGATGGGTTTTTATCATCTGAAACAGAATTAGCCCTCGACGTATGAACACCTTTTTTTGAAAAAATCCCTAAGCCGCTCGGTCACAATTTCTGCTCAAAATCTGACGTTCTGCAATTCACTCAAAAATGTTGGCAAACTGTTGCAATTGATCCCCTGAAATGTTTTTCGGTGGAAACAGATGGGTTTTTATCATCGGAAACAGAATTAGGCCTCGACGTCTGAACAACTTTTTTTGAAAAGACCCCTAAGCCGCGCGGTCACAGTTTCTGCTCAAAATCTGACGCTCTGCAATTCACTCAAAAATGTTGGCAAACTGTTGCGAGTGATCCCCTGAAATGTTTTTCAGTGGAAACAGATGGGTTTTTATCATCGGAAAAAGAATTAGCCCTCGACGTCTGAACAACTTTTTTTGAAAAAATCCCTAAGCCGCGCGGTCAGAATTTCTGCTAAAAATCTGACGTTCTGCAATTCACTCCAAAATGTTGGCAAACTGTTGCGAGTGATCCCCTGAAATGTTTTTCAGTGGAAACAGATGGGTTTTTATCATCGGAAACAGAATTAGCCCTCGACGTCTGAACAACTTTTTTTTGAAAAAATCCCTAAGCCGCGCGGTCACAATTTCTGCTAAAAATCTGACGTTCTGCAATTCACTCAAAAATGTTGGCAAACTGTTGCGAGTGATCACCTGAAATGTTTTTCAGTGGAAACAGATGGGTTTTTATCATCGGAAATAGAATTAGCCCTCGACGTCTGAACAACTTTTTTTGAAAAAATCCCTAAGCCGCACGGTCACAATTTCTGCTAAAAATCTGACGTTCTGCAATTCACTCCAAATTGTTGGCAAACTGTTGCAAGTGATCCCCTGAAAGGTTTTTGGGTGGAAACATATGGGTTTTTATCATCGGAAACAGAATTAGCCCTCGACGTCTGAACAACTTTTTTGAAAAAATCCCTAAGCCGCGCGGTCACAATTTCTGCTAAAAATCTGACGTTCTGCAATTCACTCCAAAATGTTGGCAAACTCTTGCAAGTGATCCCCTGAAAGGTTTTTCGGTGGAAACAGATGGGTTTTTATCATCGGAAACAGAATTAGCCCTCGACGTCTGAACAACTTTTTTTGAAAAAATCCCTAAGCCGCGCGGTCACAATTTCTGCTCAAAATCTGACGTTCTGCAATTCACTCAAAAATGTTGGCAAACTGTTGCGAGTGATCCCCTGAAATGTTTTTCGGTGGAAACAGATGGGTTTTTATCGTCGGAAACAGAATTAGCCCTCGACGTCTGAACAACTTTTTTTGAAAAGATCCCTAAGCCGCGCGGTCACAATTTCTGCTAAAAATCTGACGTTCTGCAATTCACTCAAAAATGTTGGCAAACTGTTGCGAGTGATCCCCTGAAATCTTTTTCGGTGGAAACAGATGGGTTTTTATCATCGGAAACAGAATTAGGCCTCGACGTCTGAACAACTTTTTGTGAAAAGACCCCTAAGCCGCGCGGTCACAGTTTCTGCTCAAAATCTGACGTTCTGCAATTCACTCAAAAATGTTGGCAAACTGTTGCGAGTGATCCCCTGAAATGTTTTTCAGTGGAAACAGATGGGTTTTTATCATCGGAAAAAGAATTAGCCCTCGACGTCTGAACAACTTTTTTTGAAAAAATCCCTAAGCCGCGCGGTCAGAATTTCTGCTAAAAATCTGACGTTCTGCAATTCACTCCAAAATGTTGGCAAACTGTTGCGAGTGATCCCCTGAAATGTTTTTCGGTGGAAACAGATGGGTTTTTATCATCGGAAACAGAATTAGGCCTCGACGTCTGAACAACTTTTTTTGAAAAGATCCCTAAGCCGCGCGGTCACAATTTCTGCTAAAAATCTGACGTTCTGCAATTCACTCAAAAATGTTGGCAAACTGTTGCGAGTGATCCCCTGAAATGTTTTTCAGTGGAAACAGATGGGTTTTTATCATCGGAAACAGAATTAGCCCTTGACGTCTGAACAACTTTTTTTGAAACAATCCCTAAGCCGCACCGTCACAATTTCTGCTAAAAATCTGACGTTCTGCAATTCACTCCAAAATGTTGGCAAACTGTTGCAAGTGATCCCCTGAAAGGTTTTTCGGGGGAAACAGATGGGTTTTTATCATCGGAAACAGAATTAGCCCTCGACGTCTGAACAACTTTTTTTGAAAAAATCCCTAAGCCGCTCGGTCACAATTTCTGCTAAAAATCTGACGTTCTGCAATTCACTCAAAAATGTTGGCAAACTGTTGGGAGTGATCCCCTGAAATGTTTTTCGGTGGAAACAGATGGGTTTTTATCATCGGAAACAGAATTAGCCCTCGACGTCTGAACAACTTTTTTTGAAAAGACCCCTAAGCCGCGCGGTCACAGTTTCTGCTCAAAATCTGACGTTCTGCAATTCACTCAAAAATGTTGGCAAACTGTTGCGAGTGATCCCCTGAAATGTTTTTCAGTGGAAACAGATGGGTTTTTATCATCGGAAAAAGAATTAGCCCTCGACGTCTGAACAACTTTTTTTGAAAAAATCCCTAAGCCGCGCGGTCAGAATTTCTGCTAAAAATCTGACGTTCTGCAATTCACTCCAAAATGTTGGCAAACTGTTGCCAGTGATCCCCTGAAATGTTTTTCGGTGGAAACAGATGGGTTTTTATCATCGGAAACAGAATTAGGCCTCGACGTCTGAACAACTTTTTTTGAAAAGATCCCTAAGCGGCGCGGTCACAATTTCTGCTAAAAATCTGACGTTCTGCAATTCACTCAAAAATGTTGGCAAACTGTTGCGAGTGATCCCCTGAAATGTTTTTCAGTGGAAACAGATGGGTTTTTATCATCGGAAACAGAATTAGCCCTTAACGTCTGAACAACTTTTTTTGAAACAATCCCTAAGCCGCACCGTCACAATTTCTGCTAAAAATCTGACGTTCTGCAATTCACTCCAAAATGTTGGCAAACTGTTGCAAGTGATCCCCTGAAAGGTTTTTCGGGGGAAACAGATGGGTTTTTATCATCGGAAACAGAATTAGCCCTCGACGTCTGAACAACTTTTTTTGAAAAAATCCCTAAGCCGCTCGGTCACAATTTCTGCTAAAAATCTGACGTTCTGCAATTCACTCAAAAATGTTGGCAAACTGTTGGGAGTGATCCCCTGAAATGTTTTTCGGTGGAAACAGATGGGTTTTTATCATCGGAAACAGAATTAGCCCTCGACGTCTGAACAACTTTTTTTGAAAAAATCCCTAAGCCGCGCGGTCACAATTTCTGCTAAAAATCTGACGTTCTGCAATTCACTCAAAAATGTTGGCAAACTGTTGCGAGTGATCACCTGAAATGTTTTTCAGTGGAAACAGATGGGTTTTTATCATCGGAAATAGAATTAGCCCTCGACGTCTGAACAACTTTTTTTGAAAAAATCCCTAAGCCGCACGGTCACAATTTCTGCTAAAAATCTGACGTTCTGCAATTCACTCCAAATTGTTGGCAAACTGTTGCAAGTGATCCCCTGAAAGGTTTTTGGGTGGAAACAGATGGGTTTTTATCATCGGAAACAGAATTATCCCTCGACGTCTGAACAACTTTTTTGAAAAAATCCCTAAGCCGCGCGGTCACAATTTCTGCTAAAAATCTGACGTTCTGCAATTCACTCCAAAATGTTGGCAAACTCTTGCAAGTGATCCCCTGAAAGGTTTTTCGGTGGAAACAGATGGGTTTTTATCATCGGAAACAGAATTAGCCCTCGACGTCTGAACAACTTTTTTTGAAAAAATCCCTAAGCCGCGCGGTCACAATTTCTGCTAAAAATCTGACGTTCTGCAATTCACTCAAAAATGTTGGCAAACTGTTGCGAGTGATCCCCTGAAATGTTTTTTTGGTGGAAACAGATGGGTTTTTATCGTCGGAAACAGAATTAGCCCTCGACGTCTGAACAACTTTTTTTGAAAAGATCCCTAAGCCGCGCGGTCACAATTTCTGCTAAAAATCTGACGTTCTGCAATTCACTCAAAAATGTTGGCAAACTGTTGCGAGTGATCCCCTGAAATCTTTTTCGGTGGAAACAGATGGGTTTTTATCATCGGAAACAGAATTAGCCCTCGAAGTCTGAACAACTTTTTTTGAAAAAATCCCTAAGCTGCGCGGTCACAATTTCTGCTAAAAATCTGACGTTCTGCAATTCACTCAAAAATGTTGGCGAACCGTTGCGAGTGATCCCCTGAAATGTTTTTCGGTGGAAACAGATGGGTTTTTATCATCTGAAACAGAATTAGCCCTCGACGTATGAACACCTTTTTTTGAAAAAATCCCTAAGCCGCTCGGTCACAATTTCTGCTCAAAATCTGACGTTCTGCAATTCACTCAAAAATGTTGGCAAACTGTTGCAATTGATCCCCTGAAATGTTTTTCGGTGGAAACAGATGGGTTTTTATCATCGGAAACAGAATTAGGCCTCGACGTCTCAACAACTTTTTTTGAAAAGACCCCTAAGCCGCGCGGTCACAGTTTCTGCTCAAAATCTGACGTTCTGCAATTCACTCAAAAATGTTGGCAAACTGTTGCGAGTGATCCCCTGAAATGTTTTTCGGTGGAAACAGATGGGTTTTTATCATCGGAAACAGAATTAGGCCTCGACGTCTGAACAACTTTTTTTGAAAAGATCCCTAAGCCGTGCGGTCACAATTTCTGCTAAAAATCTGACGTTCTGCAATTCACTCAAAAATGTTGGCAAACTGTTGCGAGTGATCCCCTGAAATGTTTTTCAGTGGAAACAGATGGGTTTTTATCATCGGAAACAGAATTAGCCCTTGACGTCTGAACAACTTTTTTTGAAACAATCCCTAAGCCGCACCGTCACAATTTCTGCTAAAAATTTGACGTTCTGCAATTCACTCCAAAATGTTGGCAAACTGTTGCAAGTGATCCCCTGAAAGGTTTTTCGGGGGAAACAGATGGGTTTTTATCATCGGAAACAGAATTAGCCCTCGACGTCTGAACAACTTTTTTTGAAAAAATCCCTAAGCCGCTCGGTCACAATTTCTGCTAAAAATCTGACGTTCTGCAATTCACTCAAAAATGTTGGCAAACTGTTGGGAGTGATCCCCTGAAATGTTTTTCGGTGGAAACAGATGGGTTTTTATCATCGGAAACAGAATTAGCCCTCGACGTCTGAACAACTTTTTTTGAAAAAATCCCTAAGCCGCACGGTCACAATTTCTGCTAAAAATCTGACGTTCTGCAATTCACTCCAAATTGTTGGCAAACTGTTGCAAGTGATCCCCTGAAAGGTTTTTGGGTGGAAACAGATGGGTTTTTATCATCGGAAACAGAATTAGCCCTCGACGTCTGAACAACTTTTTTGAAAAAATCCCTAAGCCGCGCGGTCACAATTTCTGCTAAAAATCTGACGTTCTGCAATTCACTCCAAAATGTTGGCAAACTCTTGCAAGTGATCCCCTGAAAGGTTTTTCGGTGGAAACAGATGGGTTTTTATCATCGGAAACAGAATTAGCCCTCGACGTCTGAACAACTTTTTTTGAAAAAATCCCTAAGCCGCGCGGTCACAATTTCTGCTCAAAATTCGACGTTCTGCAATTCACTCAAAAATGTTGGCAAACTGTTGCGAGTGATCCCCTGAAATGTTTTTTGGTGGAAACAGATGGGTTTTTATCGTCGGAAACAGAATTAGCCCTCGACGTCTGAACAACTTTTTTTGAAAAGATCCCTAAGCCGCGCGGTCACAATTTCTGCTAAAAATCTGACGTTCTGCAATTCACTCAAAAATGTTGGCAAACTGTTGCGAGTGATCCCCTGAAATCTTTTTCGGTGGAAACAGATGGGTTTTTATCATCGGAAACAGAATTAGCCCTCGACTTCTGAACAACTTTTTTTGAAAAAATCCCTAAGCTGCGCGGTCACAATTTCTGCTAAAAATCTGACGTTCTGCAATTCACTCAAAAATGTTGGCGAACCGTTGCGAGTGATCCCCTGAAATGTTTTTCGGTGGAAACAGATGGGTTTTTATCATCTGAAACAGAATTAGCCCTCGACGTATGAACACCTTTTTTTGAAAAAATCCCTAAGCCGCTCGGTCACAATTTCTGCTCAAAATCTGACGTTCTGCAATTCACTCAAAAATGTTGGCAAACTGTTGCAATTGATCCCCTGAAATGTTTTTCGGTGGAAACAGATGGGTTTTTATCATCGGAAACAGAATTAGGCCTCGACGTCTGAACAACTTTTTTTGAAAAGACCCCTAAGCCGCGCGGTCACAGTTTCTGCTCAAAATCTGACGTTCTGCAATTCACTCAAAAATGTTGGCAAACTGTTGCGAGTGATCCCCTGAAATGTTTTTCAGTGGAAACAGATGGGTTTTTATCATCGGAAAAAGAATTAGCCCTCGACGTCTGAACAACTTTTTTTGAAAAAATCCCTAAGCCGCGCGGTCACAATTTCTGCTAAAAATCTGACGTTCTGCAATTCACTCCAAAATGTTGGCAAACTGTTGCGAGTGATCCCCTGAAATGTTTTTCGGTGGAAACAGATGGGTTTTTATCATCGGAAACAGAATTAGGCCTCGACGTCTGAACAACTTTTTTTGAAAAGCTCCCTAAGCCGCGCGGTCACAATTTCTGCTAAAAATCTGACGTTCTGCAATTCACTCAAAAATGTTGGCAAACTGTTGCGAGTGATCCCCTGAAATGTTTTTCAGTGGAAACAGATGGGTTTTTATCATCGGAAACAGAATTAGCCCTTGACGTCTGAACAACTTTTTTTGAAAAAATCCCTAAGCCGCGCGGTCACAATTTCTGCTCAAAATCTGACGTTCTGCAATTCACTCCAAAATGTTGGCAAACTGTTTCGAGTGATCCCCTGAAATGTTTTTTGGTGGAAACAGATGGGTTTTTATCGTCGGAAAAAGAATTAGCCCTCGAGGTCTGAACAACTTTTTTTGAAAAAATCCCTAAGCCGCGCGGTCAGACTTTCTGCTAAAAATCTGACGTTCTGCAATTCACTCTGAAATGTTGGCAAACTGTTGCGAGTGATCCCCTGAAAGGTTTTTCGGTGGAAACAGATGGGTTTTTATCATCGGAAACAGAATTAGCCCTCGACGTCTGAACAACTTTTTTTGAAAAGATCCCTAAGCCGCGCGGTCACAATTTCTGCTCAAAATCTGACGTTCTGCAATTCACTCAAAAATGTTGGCAAACTGTTGCAATTGATCCCCTGAAATGTTTTTCGGTGGAAACAGATGGGTTTTTATCATCGGAAACAGAATTAGGCCTCGACGTCTGAACAACTTTTTTTGAAAAGATCCCTAAGCCGCGCGGTCACAATTTCTGCTAAAAATCTGACGTTCTGCAATTCACTCAAAAATGTTGGCAAACTGTTGCGAGTGATCCCCTGAAATGTTTTTCAGTGGAAACAGATGGGTTGTTATCATCGGAAACAGAATTAGCCCTCGACGTCTGAACAACTTTTTTTGAAAAAATCCCTAAGCCGCACGGTCACAATTTCTGCTAAAAATCTGACGTTCTGCAATTCACTCCAAAATGTTGGCAAACTGTTGCAAGTGATCCCCTGAAAGGTTTTTCGGTGGAAACAGATGGGTTTTTATCATCGGAAACAGAATTAGCCCTTGACGTCTGAACAACTTTTTTTGAAAAAATCCCTAAGCCGCACGGTCACAATTTCTGCTAAAAATCTGACGTTCTGCAATTCACTCCAAAATGTGGGCAAACTGTTGCAAGTGATCCCCTGAAAGGTTTTTCGGTGGAAACAGATGGGTTTTTATCATCGGAAACAGAATTAGCCCTCGACGTCTGAACAATTTTTTTATGAAAAAATCCCCAAGCCGCGCGGTCACAATTTCTGCTAAAAATCTGACGTTCTGCAATTCACTCAAAAATGTTGGCAAACTGTTGCGAGTGATCCCCTGAAATGTTTTTCGGTGGAAACAGATGGGTTTTTATCATCGGAAACAGAATTAGCCCTCGACGTCTGAACAACTTTTTTTGAAAAAATCCCTAAGCCGCACGGTCACAATTTCTGCTAAAAATCTGACGTTCTGCAATTCACTCCAAAATGTTGGCAAACTGTTGCAAGTGATCCCCTGAAAGGTTTTTCGGTGGAAACAGATGGGTTTTTATCATCGGAAACAGAATTAGCCCTCGACGTCTGAACAACTTTTTTTGAAAAAATCCCTAAGCCGCGCGGTCAGACTTTCTGCTAAAAATCTGACGTTCTGCAATTCACTCTGAAATGTTGGCAAACTGTTGCGAGTGATCCCCTGAAAGGTTTTTCGGTGGAAACAGATGGGTTTTTATCATCGGAAACAGAATTAGCCCTCGACGTCTGAACAACTTTTTTTGAAAAGATCCCTAAGCCGCGCGGTCACAATTTCTGCTCAAAATCTGACGTTCTGCAATTCACTCAAAAATGTTGGCAAACTGTTGCAATTGATCCCCTGAAATGTTTTTCGGTGGAAACAGATGGGTTTTTATCATCGGAAACAGAATTAGGCCTCGACGTCTGAACAACTTTTTTTGAAAAGATCCCTAAGCCGCGCGGTCACAATTTCTGCTAAAAATCTGACGTTCTGCAATTCACTCAAAAATGTTGGCAAACTGTTGCGAGTGATCCCCTGAAATGTTTTTCAGTGGAAACAGATGGGTTGTTATCATCGGAAACAGAATTAGCCCTCGACGTCTGAACAACTTTTTTTGAAAAAATCCCTAAGCCGCACGGTCACAATTTCTGCTAAAAATCTGACGTTCTGCAATTCACTCCAAAATGTTGGCAAACTGTTGCAAGTGATCCCCTGAAAGGTTTTTCGGTGGAAACAGATGGGTTTTTATCATCGGAAACAGAATTAGCCCTTGACGTCTGAACAACTTTTTTTGAAAAAATCCCTAAGCCGCACGGTCACAATTTCTGCTAAAAATCTGACGTTCTGCAATTCACTCCAAAATGTGGGCAAACTGTTGCAAGTGATCCCCTGAAAGGTTTTTCGGTGGAAACAGATGGGTTTTTATCATCGGAAACAGAATTAGCCCTCGACGTCTGAACAATTTTTTTATGAAAAAATCCCTAAGCCGCGCGGTCACAATTTCTGCTAAAAATCTGACGTTCTGCAATTCACTCAAAAATGTTGGCAAACTGTTGCGAGTGATCCCCTGAAATGTTTTTCGGTGGAAACAGATGGGTTTTTATCATCGGAAACAGAATTAGCCCTCGACGTCTGAACAACTTTTTTTGAAAAAATCCCTAAGCCGCACGGTCACAATTTCTGCTAAAAATCTGACGTTCTGCAATTCACTCCAAAATGTTGGCAAACTGTTGCAAGTGATCCCCTGAAAGGTTTTTCGGTGGAAACAGATGGGTTTTTATCATCGGAAACAGAATTAGCCCTCGACGTCTGAACAACTTTTTTTGAAAAAATCCCTAAGCCGCGCGGTCACAATTTCTGCTCAAAATCTGACGTTCTGCAATTCACTCAAAAATGTTGGCAAACTGTTGCCAGTGATCCCCTGAAATGTTTTTCGGTGGAAACAGATGGGTTTTTATCATCGGAAACAGAATTAGCCCTCGACGTCTGAACAACTTTTTTTGAAAAAATCCCTAAGCCGCGCGGTCACAATTTCTGCTAAAAATCTGACGTTCTGCAATTCACTCAAAAATGTTGGCGAACCGTTGCGAGTGATCCCCTGAAATGTTTTTCGGTGGAAACAGATGGGTTTTTATCATCTGAAACAGAATTAGCCCTCGACGTATGAACACCTTTTTTTGAAAAAATCCCTAAGCCGCTCGGTCACAATTTCTGCTCAAAATCTGACGTTCTGCAATTCACTCAAAAATGTTGGCAAACTGTTGCAATTGATCCCCTGAAATGTTTTTCGGTGGAAACAGATGGGTTTTTATCATCGGAAACAGAATTAGGCCTCGACGTCTGAACAACTTTTTTTGAAAAGACCCCTAAGCCGCGCGGTCACAGTTTCTGCTCAAAATCTGACGTTCTGCAATTCACTCAAAAATGTTGGCAAACTGTTGCGAGTGATCCCCTGAAATGTTTTTCAGTGGAAACAGATGGGTTTTTATCATCGGAAAAAGAATTAGCCCTCGACGTCTGAACAACTTTTTTTGAAAAAATCCCTAAGCCGCGCGGTCACAATTTCTGCTAAAAATCTGACGTTCTGCAATTCACTCCAAAATGTTGGCAAACTGTTGCGAGTGATCCCCTGAAATGTTTTTCGGTGGAAACAGATGGGTTTTTATCATCGGAAACAGAATTAGGCCTCGACGTCTGAACAATTTTTTTATGAAAAAATCCCTAAGCCGCGCGGTCACAATTTCTGCTAAAAATCTGACGTTCTGCAATTCACTCAAAAATGTTGGCAAACTGTTGCGAGTGATCCCCTGAAATGTTTTTCGGTGGAAACAGATGGGTTTTTATCATCGGAAACAGAATTAGCCCTCGACGTCTGAACAACTTTTTTTGAAAAAATCCCTAAGCCGCACGGTCACAATTTCTGCTAAAAATCTGACGTTCTGCAATTCACTCCAAAATGTTGGCAAACTGTTGCAAGTGATCCCCTGAAAGGTTTTTCGGTGGAAACAGATGGGTTTTTATCATCGGAAACAGAATTAGCCCTCGACGTCTGAACAACTTTTTTTGAAAAAATCCCTAAGCCGCGCGGTCACAATTTCTGCTCAAAATCTGACGTTCTGCAATTCACTCAAAAATGTTGGCAAACTGTTGCCAGTGATCCCCTGAAATGTTTTTCGGTGGAAACAGATGGGTTTTTATCATCGGAAACAGAATTAGCCCTCGACGTCTGAACAACTTTTTTTGAAAAAATCCCTAAGCCGCGCGGTCACAATTTCTGCTAAAAATCTGACGTTCTGCAATTCACTCAAAAATGTTGGCGAACCGTTGCGAGTGATCCCCTGAAATGTTTTTCGGTGGAAACAGATGGGTTTTTATCATCTGAAACAGAATTAGCCCTCGACGTATGAACACCTTTTTTTGAAAAAATCCCTAAGCCGCTCGGTCACAATTTCTGCTCAAAATCTGACGTTCTGCAATTCACTCAAAAATGTTGGCAAACTGTTGCAATTGATCCCCTGAAATGTTTTTCGGTGGAAACAGATGGGTTTTTATCATCGGAAACAGAATTAGGCCTCGACGTCTGAACAACTTTTTTTGAAAAGACCCCTAAGCCGCGCGGTCACAGTTTCTGCTCAAAATCTGACGTTCTGCAATTCACTCAAAAATGTTGGCAAACTGTTGCGAGTGATCCCCTGAAATGTTTTTCAGTGGAAACAGATGGGTTTTTATCATCGGAAACAGAATTAGGCCTCGACGTCTGAACAACTTTTTTTGAAAAAATCCCTAAGCCGCGCGGTCACAATTTCTGCTAAAAATCTGACGTTCTGCAATTCACTCAAAAATGTTGGCAAACTGTTGCGAGTGATCCCCTGAAATGTTTTTCAGTGGAAACAGATGGGTTTTTATCATCGGAAACAGAATTAGCCCTTGACGTCTGAACAACTTTTTTTGAAAAAATCCCTAAGCCGCGCGGTCACAATTTCTGCTCAAAATCTGACGTTCTGCAATTCACTCCAAAATGTTGGCAAACTGTTTCGAGTGATCCCCTGAAATGTTTTTTGGTGGAAACAGATGGGTTTTTATCGTCGGAAAAAGAATTAGCCCTCGAGGTCTGAACAACTTTTTTTGAAAAAATCCCTAAGCCGCGCGGTCAGACTTTCTGCTAAAAATCTGACGTTCTGCAATTCACTCTGAAATGTTGGCAAACTGTTGCGAGTGATCCCCTGAAAGGTTTTTCGGTGGAAACAGATGGGTTTTTATCATCGGAAACAGAATTAGCCCTCGACGTCTGAACAACTTTTTTTGAAAAGATCCCTAAGCCGCGCGGTCACAATTTCTGCTCAAAATCTGACGTTCTGCAATTCACTCAAAAATGTTGGCAAACTGTTGCAATTGATCCCCTGAAATGTTTTTCGGTGGAAACAGATGGGTTTTTATCATCGGAAACAGAATTAGGCCTCGACGTCTGAACAACTTTTTTTGAAAAGATCCCTAAGCCGCGCGGTCACAATTTCTGCTAAAAATCTGACGTTCTGCAATTCACTCAAAAATGTTGGCAAACTGTTGCGAGTGATCCCCTGAAATGTTTTTCAGTGGAAACAGATGGGTTGTTATCATCGGAAACAGAATTAGCCCTCGACGTCTGAACAACTTTTTTTGAAAAAATCCCTAAGCCGCACGGTCACAATTTCTGCTAAAAATCTGACGTTCTGCAATTCACTCCAAAATGTTGGCAAACTGTTGCAAGTGATCCCCTGAAAGGTTTTTCGGTGGAAACAGATGGGTTTTTATCATCGGAAACAGAATTAGCCCTTGACGTCTGAACAACTTTTTTTGAAAAAATCCCTAAGCCGCACGGTCACAATTTCTGCTAAAAATCTGACGTTCTGCAATTCACTCCAAAATGTGGGCAAACTGTTGCAAGTGATCCCCTGAAAGGTTTTTCGGTGGAAACAGATGGGTTTTTATCATCGGAAACAGAATTAGCCCTCGACGTCTGAACAATTTTTTTATGAAAAAATCCCTAAGCCGCGCGGTCACAATTTCTGCTAAAAATCTGACGTTCTGCAATTCACTCAAAAATGTTGGCAAACTGTTGCGAGTGATCCCCTGAAATGTTTTTCGGTGGAAACAGATGGGTTTTTATCATCGGAAACAGAATTAGCCCTCGACGTCTGAACAACTTTTTTTGAAAAAATCCCTAAGCCGCACGGTCACAATTTCTGCTAAAAATCTGACGTTCTGCAATTCACTCCAAAATGTTGGCAAACTGTTGCAAGTGATCCCCTGAAAGGTTTTTCGGTGGAAACAGATGGGTTTTTATCATCGGAAACAGAATTAGCCCTCGACGTCTGAACAACTTTTTTTGAAAAAATCCCTAAGCCGCGCGGTCACAATTTCTGCTCAAAATCTGACGTTCTGCAATTCACTCAAAAATGTTGGCAAACTGTTGCCAGTGATCCCCTGAAATGTTTTTCGGTGGAAACAGATGGGTTTTTATCATCGGAAACAGAATTAGCCCTCGACGTCTGAACAACTTTTTTTGAAAAAATCCCTAAGCCGCGCGGTCACAATTTCTGCTCAAAATCTGACGTTCTGCAATTCACTCAAAAATGTTGGCAAACTGTTGCCAGTGATCCCCTGAAATGTTTTTCGGTGGAAACAGACGGGTTTTTATCATCGGAAACAGAATTAGCCCTCGACTTCTGAACAACTTTTTTTGAAAAAATCCCTAAGCCGCGCGGTCACAATTTCTGCTCAAAATCTGACGTTCTGCAATTCAGTCAAAAATGTTGGCAAACTGTTGCCAGTGATCCCCTGAAATGTTTTTCGGTGGAAACAGATGGGTTTTTATCATCGGAAACAGAATTAGCCCTCGACGTCTGAACAACTTTTTTTGAAAAAATCCCTAAGCCGCGCGGTCACAATTTCTGCTCAAAATCGGACGTTCTGCAATTCACTCAAAAATGTTGGCAAACTGTTGCCAGTGATCCCCTGAAATGTTTTTCGGTGGAAACAGATGGGTTTTTATCATAGGAAACAGAATTAGCCCTCGACGTCTGAACAACTTTTTTTGAAAAAATCCCTAAGCCGCGCGGTCACAATTTCTGCTCAAAATCGGACGTTCTGCAATTCACTCAAAAATGTTGGCAAACTGTTGCAATTGATCCCCTGAAAAGTTTTTCTGTGGAAACAGATGGGTTTTTATCATCGGAAACAGAATTAGCCCTCGACGTCTGAACAACTTTTTTTGAAAAAATCCCTAAGCCGCGCGGTCACAATTTCTGCTAAAAATCTGACGTTCTGTAATTCACTCAAAAATGTTGGCGACTGTTTCGAGTGATCCCCTGAAATGTTTTTCGGTGGAAACAGATGGGTTTTTATCATCGGAAACAGAATTAGCCCTCGACGTCTGAACAACTTTTTTTGAAAAAATCCCTAATCCGCGCGGTCACAATTTCAGCAAAAATCTGACGTTCTGCAATTCACTCAAATATGTTGGAAAACTGTTGCAAACGATCCCTGAAAGGTTTTTCGGTGGAAACTGATGGGTTTTTATTATCGGGAACATAATTAGCCCTCGACGTCTGAACAACTTTTTGTGAAAAGATCCCTAAACCGCGCGGTCACAATTTCTGCTAAAAATCTGACGTTCTGCAATTCACTCAAAAATGTTGGCAAACTGTTGCGAGTGATCCCCTGAAATGTTTTTCGGTGGAAACAGATGGGTTTTTATCATCGGAAACAGAATTAGCCCTCGACGTCTGAACAACTTTTTTTGAAAAAAATCCCTAAGCCGCGCGGTCACAATTTCTGCTCAAAATCTGACGTTCTGCAATTCACTCAAAAATGTTGGCAAACTGTTGCAATTGATCCCCTGAAATGTTTTTCGGTGGAAACAGATGGGTTTTTATCATCGGAAACAGAATTAGGCCTCGACGTCTGAACAACTTTTTTTGAAAAGATCCCTAAACCACGCGGTCACAATTTCTGCTAAAAATCTGACGTTCTGCAATTCACTCAAAAATGTTGGCAAACTGTTGCCAGTGATCCCCTGAAATGTTTTTCGGTGGAAACAGATGGGTTTTTATCATCGGAAACAGAATTAGCCCTCGACGTCTGAACAACTTTTTTTGAAAAAATCCCTAAGCCGCGCGGTCACAATTTCTGCTAAAAATCTTACGTTCTGCAATTCACTCAAAAATGTTGGCAAAATGTTGCAAGTGATCCCCTGAAATATTTTTCGGTAGAAACAGATGGGTTTTTATCATCGGGAACAGAATTAGCCCTCGACGTCTGAACAACTTTTTTTGAAAAAATCCCTAAGCCGCGCGGTCACAATTTCTGCTAAAAATCTGACATTCTGCAATTCACTCAAAAATGTTGGCAAACTGTTGCAAGTGATCCCCTGAAAGATTTTTCGGTGGAAACAGATGGGTTTTTATCATCGGAAACAGAATTAGCCCTCGACGTCTGAACAACTTTTTTTGAAAAAAATCCCTAAGCCGCGCGGTCACAATTTCTGCTCAAAATCTGACGTTCTGCAATTCACTCAAAAATGTTGGCAAACTGTTGCAATTGATCCCCTGAAATGTTTTTCGGTGGAAACAGATGGGTTTTTATCATCGGAAACAGAATTAGGCCTCGACGTCTGAACAACTTTTTTTGAAAAGATCCCTAAACCACGCGGTCACAATTTCTGCTAAAAATCTGACGTTCTGCAATTCACTCAAAAATGTTGGCAAACTGTTGCGAGTGATCCCCTGAAATGTTTTTCTGTGGAAACAGATGGGTTTTTATCATCGGAAACAGAATTAGCCCTCGACGTCTGAACAACTTTTTTTGAAAAAATCCCTAAGCCGCGCGGTCACAATTTCTGCTAAAAATCTTACGTTCTGCAATTCACTCAAAAATGTTGGCAAAATGTTGCAAGTGATCCCCTGAAATATTTTTCGGTAGAAACAGATGGGTTTTTATCATCGGGAACAGAATTAGCCCTCGACGTCTGAACAACTTTTTTTGAAAAAATCCCTAAGCCGCGCGGTCACAATTTCTGCTAAAAATCTGACATTCTGCAATTCACTCAAAAATGTTGGCAAACTGTTGCAAGTGATCCCCTGAAAGATTTTTCGGTGGAAACAGATGGGTTTTTATCATCGGAAACAGAATTAGCCCTCGACGTCTGAACAACTTTTTTTGAAAAAAATCCCTAAGCCGCGCGGTCACAATTTCTGCTCAAAATCTGACGTTCTGCAATTCACTCAAAAATGTTGGCAAACTGTTGCAATTGATCCCCTGAAATGTTTTTCGGTGGAAACAGATGGGTTTTTATCATCGGAAACAGAATTAGGCCTCGACGTCTGAACAACTTTTTTTGAAAAGATCCCTAAACCACGCGGTCACAATTTCTGCTAAAAATCTGACGTTCTGCAATTCACTCAAAAATGTTGGCAAACTGTTGCGAGTGATCCCCTGAAATGTTTTTCTGTGGAAACAGATGGGTTTTTATCATCGGAAACAGAATTAGCCCTCGACGTCTGAACAACTTTTTTTGAAAAAATCCCTAAGCCGCGCGGTCACAATTTCTGCTAAAAATCTTACGTTCTGCAATTCACTCAAAAATGTTGGCAAAATGTTGCAAGTGATCCCCTGAAATATTTTTCGGTAGAAACAGATGGGTTTTTATCATCGGGAACAGAATTAGCCCTCGACGTCTGAACAACTTTTTTTGAAAAAATCCCTAAGCCGCGCGGTCACAATTTCTGCTAAAAATCTGACATTCTGCAATTCACTCAAAAATGTTGGCAAACTGTTGCAAGTGATCCCCTGAAAGATTTTTCGGTGGAAACAGATGGGTTTTTATCATCGGAAACAGAATTAGCCCTCGACGTCTGAACAACTTTTTTTGAAAAAATCCCTAAGCCGCGCGGTCACAATTTCTGCTAAAAATCTGACGTTCTGCAATTCACTCAAAAATGTTGGCAAACTGTTGCGAGTGATCCCCTGAAATGTTTTTCGGTGGAAACAGATGGGTTTTTATCATCGGAAACAGAATTAGCCCTCGACGTCTGAACAACTTTTTTTGAAAAAATCCCAAAGCCGCGCGGTCACAATTTCTGCTCAAAATCTGACGTTCTGCAATTCACTCAAAAATGTTGGCAAACTGTTGCCAGTGATCCCCTGAAATGTTTTTCGGTGGAAACAGATGGGTTTTTATCATCGGAAACAGAATTAGCCCTCGACGTCTGAACAACTTTTTTTGAAAAAATCCCTAAGCCGCGCGGTCACAATTTCTGCTCAAAATCTGACGTTCTGCAATTCACTCAAAAATGTTGGCAAACTGTTGCCAGTGATCCCCTGAAATGTTTTTCGGTGGAAACAGATGGGTTTTTATCATCGGAAACAGAATTAGCCCTCGACGTCTGAACAACTTTTTTTGAAAAAATCCCTAAGCCGCGCGGTCACAATTTCTGCTCAAAATCTGACGTTCTGCAATTCACTCAAAAATGTTGGCAAACTGTTGCAATTGATCCCCTGAAAAGTTTTTCGGTGGAAACAGATGGGTTTTTATCATCGGAAACAGAATTAGCCCTCAACGTCTGAACAACTTTTTTTGAAAAAATCCCTAACCCGCGCGGTCACAATTTCTGCTAAAAATCTGAGGTTCTGTAATTCACTCAAAAATGTTGGCAAACTGTTTCGAGTGATCCCCTGAAATGTTTTTCGGTGGAATCAGATGGGTTTTTATCATCGGAAACAGAATTAGCCCTCGACGTCTGAACAACTTTTTTTGAAAAAATCCCTAATCCGCGCGGTCACAATTTCAGCAAAAATCTGACGTTCTGCAATTCACTCAAATATGTTGGCAAACTGTTGCAAACGATCCCTGAAAGGTTTTTCGGTGGAAACTGATGGGTTTTTATTATCGGGAACATAATTAGCCCTCGACGTCTGAACAACTTTTTGTGAAAAGATCCCTAAACCGCGCGGTCACAATTTCTGCTAAAACTCTGACGTTCTGCAATTCACTCAAAGATGTTGGCAAACTGTTTCGAGTGATCCCCTGAAATGTTTTTCGGTGGAAACAGATGGGTTTTTATCATCGGAAACAGAATTAGCCCTCGACGTCTGAACAACTTTTTTTGAAAAAATCCCTAAGCCGCGCGGTCACAATTTCTGCTAAAAATCTTACGTTCTGCAATTCACTCAAAAATGTTGGCAAAATGTTGCAAGTGATCCCCTGAAATATTTTTCGGTAGAAACAGATGGGTTTTTATCATCGGGAACAGAATTAGCCCTCGACGTCTGAACAACTTTTTTTGAAAAAATCCCTAAGCCGCGCGGTCACAATTTCTGCTAAAAATCTGACATTCTGCAATTCACTCAAAAATGTTGGCAAACTGTTGCAAGTGATCCCCTGAAAGATTTTTCGGTGGAAACAGATGGGTTTTTATCATCGGAAACAGAATTAGCCCTCGACGTCTGAACAACTTTTTTTGAAAAAATCCCTAAGCCGCGCGGTCACAATTTCTGCTAAAAATCTGACGTTCTGCAATTCACTCAAAAATGTTGGCAAACTGTTGCGAGTGATCCCCTGAAATGTTTTTCGGTGGAAACAGATGGGTTTTTATCATCGGAAACAGAATTAGCCCTCGACGTCTGAACAACTTTTTTTGAAAAAATCCCAAAGCCGCGCGGTCACAATTTCTGCTCAAAATCTGACGTTCTGCAATTCACTCAAAAATGTTGGCAAACTGTTGCCAGTGATCCCCTGAAATGTTTTTCGGTGGAAACAGATGGGTTTTTATCATCGGAAACAGAATTAGCCCTCGACGTCTGAACAACTTTTTTTGAAAAAATCCCTAAGCCGCGCGGTCACAATTTCTGCTCAAAATCTGACGTTCTGCAATTCACTCAAAAATGTTGGCAAACTGTTGCCAGTGATCCCCTGAAATGTTTTTCGGTGGAAACAGATGGGTTTTTATCATCGGAAACAGAATTAGCCCTCGACGTCTGAACAACTTTTTTTGAAAAAATCCCTAAGCCGCGCGGTCACAATTTCTGCTCAAAATCTGACGTTCTGCAATTCACTCAAAAATGTTGGCAAACTGTTGCAATTGATCCCCTGAAAAGTTTTTCGGTGGAAACAGATGGGTTTTTATCATCGGAAACAGAATTAGCCCTCAACGTCTGAACAACTTTTTTTGAAAAAATCCCTAACCCGCGCGGTCACAATTTCTGCTAAAAATCTGAGGTTCTGTAATTCACTCAAAAATGTTGGCAAACTGTTTCGAGTGATCCCCTGAAATGTTTTTCGGTGGAATCAGATGGGTTTTTATCATCGGAAACAGAATTAGCCCTCGACGTCTGAACAACTTTTTTTGAAAAAATCCCTAATCCGCGCGGTCACAATTTCAGCAAAAATCTGACGTTCTGCAATTCACTCAAATATGTTGGCAAACTGTTGCAAACGATCCCTGAAAGGTTTTTCGGTGGAAACTGATGGGTTTTTATTATCGGGAACATAATTAGCCCTCGACGTCTGAACAACTTTTTGTGAAAAGATCCCTAAACCGCGCGGTCACAATTTCTGCTAAAACTCTGACGTTCTGCAATTCACTCAAAGATGTTGGCAAACTGTTTCGAGTGATCCCCTGAAATGTTTTTCGGTGGAAACAGATGGGTTTTTATCATCGGAAACAGAATTAGCCCTCGACGTCTGAACAACTTTTTTTGAAAAAATCCCTAAGCCGCGCGGTCACAATTTCTGCTAAAAATCTGACGTTCTGCAATTCACTCAAAAATGTTGGCAAACTGTTGCGAGTGATCCCCTGAAATGTTTTTCGGTGGAAACAGATGGGTTTTTATCATCGGAAACAGAATTAGCCCTCGACGTCTGAACAACTTTTTTTGAAAAAATCCCTAAGCCGCAAGGTCACAATTTCTGCTAAAAATCTGACGTTCTGCAATTCACTCCAAAATGTTGGCAAACTGTTGCAAGTGATCCCCCGAAAGGTTTTTCGGTGGAAACAGATGGGTTTTTATCATCGGAAACAGAATTAGCCCTCGACGTCTGAACAACTTTTTTTGAAAAAATCCCTAAGCCGCGCGGTCACAATTTCTGCTCAAAATCTGACGTTCTGCAATTCACTCAAAAATGTTGGCAAACTGTTGCCAGTGATCCCCTGAAATGTTTTTCGGTGGAAACAGATGGGTTTTTATCATCGGAAACAGAATTAGCCCTCGACGTCTGAACAACTTTTTTTGAAAAAATCCCTAAGCCGCACGGTCACAATTTCTGCTAAAAATCTGACGTTCTGCAATTCACTCCAAAATGTTGGCAAACTGTTGCAAGTGATCCCCTGAAAGGTTTTTCGGTGGAAACAGATGGGTTTTTATCATCGGAAACAGAATTAGCCCTCGACGTCTGAACAACTTTTTTTGAAAAAATCCCTAAGCCGCGCGGTCACAATTTCTGCTCAAAATCTGACGTTCTGCAATTCACTCAAAAATGTTGGCAAACTGTTGCCAGTGATCCCCTGAAATGTTTTTCGGTGGAAACAGACGGGTTTTTATCATCGGAAACAGAATTAGCCCTCGACTTCTGAACAACTTTTTTTGAAAAAATCCCTAAGCCGCGCGGTCACAATTTCTGCTCAAAATCTGACGTTCTGCAATTCAGTCAAAAATGTTGGCAAACTGTTGACAGTGATCCCCTGAAATGCTTTTCGGTGGAAACAGATGGGTTTTTATCATCGGAAACAGAATTAGCCCTCGACGTCTGAACAACTTTTTTTGAAAAAATCCCTAAGCCGCGCGGTCACAATTTCTGCTCAAAATCTGACGTTCTGCAATTCACTCAAAAATGTTGGCAAACTGTTGCCAGTGATCCCCTGAAATGTTTTTCGGTGGAAACAGATGGGTTTTTATCATCGGAAACAGAATTAGCCCTCGACGTCTGAACAACTTTTTTTGAAAAAATCCCTAAGCCGCGCGGTCACAATTTCTGCTCAAAATCTGACGTTCTGCAATTCACTCAAAAATGTTGGCAAACTGTTGCCAGTGATCCCCTGAAATGTTTTTCGGTGGAAACAGACGGGTTTTTATCATCGGAAAAAGAATTAGCCCTCGACTTCTGAACAACTTTTTTTGAAAAAATCCCTAAGCCGCGCGGTCACAATTTCTGCTCAAAATCTGACGTTCTGCAATTCAGTCAAAAATGTTGGCAAACTGTTGCCAGTGATCCCCTGAAATGTTTTTCGGTGGAAACAGATGGGTTTTTATCATCGGAAACAGAATTAGCCCTCGACGTCTGAACAACTTTTTTTGAAAAAATCCCTAAGCCGCGCGGTCACAATTTCTGCTCAAAATCGGACGTTCTGCAATTCACTCAAAAATGTTGGCAAACTGTTGCCAGTGATCCCCTGAAATGTTTTTCGGTGGAAACAGATGGGTTTTTATCATAGGAAACAGAATTAGCCCTCGACGTCTGAACAACTTTTTTTGAAAAAATCCCAAAGCCGCGCGGTCACAATTTCTGCTCAAAATCGGACGTTCTGCAATTCACTCAAAAATGTTGGCAAACTGTTGCAATTGATCCCCTGAAAAGTTTTTCTGTGGAAACAGATGGGTTTTTATCATCGGAAACAGAATTAGCCCTCGACGTCTGAACAACTTTTTTTGAAAAAATCCCTAAGCCGCGCGGTCACAATTTCTGCTAAAAATCTGACGTTCTGCAATTCACTCAAAAATGTTGGCAAACTGTTGCGAGTGATCCCCTGAAATGTTTTTCGGTGGAAACAGATGGGTTTTTATCATCGGAAACAGAATTAGGCCTCGACGTCTGAACAACTTTTTTTGAAAAGATCCCTAAGCCACGCGGTCACAATTTCTGCTAAAAATCTGACGTTCTGCAATTCACTCAAAAATGTTGGCAAACTGTTACGAGTGATCCCCTGAAATGTTTTTCAGTGGAAACAGATGGGTTTTTATCATTGGAAACAGAATTAGCCCTCGACGTCTGAACAACTTTTTTTGAAAAAATCCCTAAGCCGCACGGTCACAATTTCTGCTAAAAATCTGACGTTCTGCAATTCACTCAAAAATGTTGGCAAAATGTTGCAAGTGATCCCCTGCAATATTTTTCGGTAGAAACAGATGGGTTTTTATCATCGGGAACAGAATTAGACCTCGACGTCTGAACAACTTTTTTTGAAAAAATCCCTAAGCCGCGCGGTCACAATTTCTGCTCAAAATCTGACGTTCTGCAATTCACTCAAAAATGTTGGCAAACTGTTGCCAGTGATCCCCTGAAATGTTTTTCGGTGGAAACAGATGGGTTTTTATCATCGGAAACAGAATTAGCCCTCGACGTCTGAACAACTTTTTTTGAAAAAATCCCTAAGCCGCACGGTCACAATTTCTGCTAAAAATCTTACGTTCTGCAATTCACTCAAAAATGTTGGCAAAATGTTGCAAGTGATCCCCTGCAATATTTTTCGGTAGAAACAGATGGGTTTTTATCATCGGGAACAGAATTAGACCTCGACGTCTGAACAACTTTTTTTGAAAAAATCCCTAAGCCGCGCGGTCACAATTTCTGCTCAAAATCTGACGTTCTGCAATTCACTCAAAAATGTTGGCAAACTGTTGCAAGTGATCCCCTGAAATGTTTTTCGGTGGAAACAGATGGGTTTTTATCATCGGGAACAGAATTAGCCCTCGACGTCTGAACAACTTTTTTTGAAAAAATCCCTAATCCGCGCGGTCACAATTTCAGCAAAAATCTGACGTTCTGCAATTCACTCAAATATGTTGGCAAACTGTTGCAAACGATCCCTGAAAGGTTTTTCGGTGGAAACTGATGGGTTTTTATTATCGGGAACATAATTAGCCCTCGACGTCTGAACAACTTTTTGTGAAAAGATCCCTAAACCGCGCGGTCACAATTTCTGCTAAAAATCTGACGTTCTGCAATTCACTCAAAAATGTTGGCAAACTGTTGCCAGTGATCCCCTGAAATGTTTTTCGGTGGAAACAGATGGGTTTTTATCATCGGAAACAGAATTAGCCCTCGACGTCTGAACAACTTTTTTTGAAAAAAATCCCTAAGCCGCGCGGTCACAATTTCTGCTAAAAATCTGACGTTCTGCAATTCACTCAAAAATGTTGGCAAACTGTTGCAATTGATCCCCTGAAATGTTTTTCGGTGGAAACAGATGGGTTTTTATCATCGGAAACAGAATTAGGCCTCGACGTCTGAACAACTTTTTTTGAAAAGATCCCTAAACCACGCGGTCACAATTTCTGCTAAAAATCTGACGTTCTGCAATTCACTCAAAAATGTTGGCAAACTGTTGCGAGTGATCCCCTGAAATGTTTTTCTGTGGAAACAGATGGGTTTTTATCATCGGAAACAGAATTAGCCCTCGACGTCTGAACAACTTTTTTTGAAAAAATCCCTAAGCCGCGCGGTCACAATTTCTGCTCAAAATCTTACGTTCTGCAATTCACTCAAAAATGTTGGCAAAATGTTGCAAGTGATCCCCTGAAATGTTTTTCGGTGGAAACAGATGGGTTTTTATCATCGGAAACAGAATTAGCCCTCGACGTCTGAACAACTTTTTTTGAAAAAATCCCTAAGCCGCGCGGTCACAATTTCTGCTCAAAATCTGACGTTCTGCAATTCACTCAAAAATGTTGGCAAACTGTTGCCAGTGATCCCCTGAAATGTTTTTCGGTGGAAACAGACGGGTTTTTATCATCGGAAACAGAATTAGCCCTCGACGTCTGAACAACTTTTTTTGAAAAAAATCCCTAAGCCGCGCGGTCACAATTTCTGCTAAAAATCTGACGTTCTGCAATTCACTCAAAAATGTTGGCAAACTGTTGCAATTGATCCCCTGAAATGTTTTTCGGTGGAAACAGATGGGTTTTTATCATCGGAAACAGAATTAGGCCTCGACGTCTGAACAACTTTTTTTGAAAAGATCCCTAAACCACGCGGTCACAATTTCTGCTAAAAATCTGACGTTCTGCAATTCACTCAAAAATGTTGGCAAACTGTTGCGAGTGATCCCCTGAAATGTTTTTCTGTGGAAACAGATGGGTTTTTATCATCGGAAACAGAATTAGCCCTCGACGTCTGAACAACTTTTTTTGAAAAAATCTCTAAGCCGCGCGGTCACAATTTCTGCTAAAAATCTTACGTTCTGCAATTCACTCAAAAATGTTGGCAAAATGTTGCAAGTGATCCCCTGAAATATTTTTCGGTAGAAACAGATGGGTTTTTATCATCGGGAACAGAATTAGCCCTCGACGTCTGAACAACTTTTTTTGAAAAAATCCCTAAGCCGCGCGGTCACAATTTCTGCTAAAAATCTGACGTTCTCCAATTCACTCAAAAATGTTGGCAAACTGTTGCGAGTGATCCCCTGAAATGTTTTTCGGTGGAAACAGATGGGTTTTTATCATCGGAAACAGAATTAGCCCTCGACTTCTGAAGAACTTTTTTTGAAAAAATCCCAAAGCCGCGCGGTCACAATTTCTGCTCAAAATCTGACGTTCTGCAATTCACTCCAAAATGTTGGCAAACTGTTGCCAGTGATCCCCTGAAATGTTTTTCGGTGGAAACAGATGGGTTTTTATCATCGGAAACAGAATTAGCCCTCGACGTCTGAACAACTTTTTTTGAAAAAATCCCTAAGCCGCGCGGTCACAATTTCTGCTCAAAATCTGACGTTCTGCAATTCAGTCAAAAATGTTGGCAAACTGTTGCAATTGATCCCCTGAAAAGTTTTTCTGTGGAAACAGATGGGTTTTTATCATCGGAAACAGAATTAGCCCTCGACGTCTGAACAACTTTTTTTGAAAAAATCCCTAAGCCGCGCGGTCACAATTTCTGCTAAAAATCTGACGTTCTGCAATTCACTCAAAAATGTTGGCAAACTGTTGCGAGTGATCCCCTGAAATGTTTTTCGGTGGAAACAGATGGGTTTTTATCATCGGAAACAGAATTAGGCCTCGACGTCTGAACAACTTTTTTTGAAAAGATCCCTAAGCCACGCGGTCACAATTTCTGCTAAAAATCTGACGTTCTGCAATTCACTCAAAAATGTTGGCAAACTGTTACGAGTGATCCCCTGAAATGTTTTTCAGTGGAAACAGATGGGTTTTTATCATTGGAAACAGAATTAGCCCTCGACGTCTGAACAACTTTTTTTGAAAAAATCCCTAAGCCGCGCGGTCACAATTTCTGCTAAAAATCTTACGTTCTGCAATTCACTCAAAAATGTTGGCAAACTGTTGCCAGTGATCCCCTGAAATGTTTTTCGGTGGAAACAGATGGGTTTTTATCATTGGAAACAGAATTAGCCCTCGACGTCTGAACAACTTTTTTTGAAAAAATCCCTAAGCCGCGCGGTCACAATTTCTGCTAAAAATCTTACGTTCTGCAATTCACTCAAAAATGTTGGCAAACTGTTGCAAGTGATCCCCTGAAATGTTTTTCGGTGGAAACAGATGGGTTTTTATCATCGGGAACAGAATTAGCCCTCGACGTCTGAACAACTTTTTTTGAAAAAATCCCTAATCCGCGCGGTCACAATTTCAGCAAAAATCTGACGTTCTGCAATTCACTCAAATATGTTGGCAAACTGTTGCAAACGATCCCTGAAAGGTTTTTCGGTGGAAACTGATGGGTTTTTATTATCGGGAACATAATTAGCCCTCGACGTCTGAACAACTTTTTGTGAAAAGATCCCTAAACCGCGCGGTCACAATTTCTGCTAAAAATCTGACGTTCTGCAATTCACTCAAAAATGTTGGCAAACTGTTGCCAGTGATCCCCTGAAATGTTTTTCGGTGGAAACAGATGGGTTTTTATCATCGGAAACAGAATTAGCCCTCGACGTCTGAACAACTTTTTTTGAAAAAAATCCCTAAGCCGCGCGGTCACAATTTCTGCTAAAAATCTGACGTTCTGCAATTCACTCAAAAATGTTGGCAAACTGTTGCAATTGATCCCCTGAAATGTTTTTCGGTGGAAACAGATGGGTTTTTATCATCGGAAACAGAATTAGGCCTCGACGTCTGAACAACTTTTTTTGAAAAGATCCCTAAACCACGCGGTCACAATTTCTGCTAAAAATCTGACGTTCTGCAATTCACTCAAAAATGTTGGCAAACTGTTGCGAGTGATCCCCTGAAATGTTTTTCTGTGGAAACAGATGGGTTTTTATCATCGGAAACAGAATTAGCCCTCGACGTCTGAACAACTTTTTTTGAAAAAATCCCTAAGCCGCGCGGTCACAATTTCTGCTCAAAATCTTACGTTCTGCAATTCACTCAAAAATGTTGGCAAAATGTTGCAAGTGATCCCCTGAAATGTTTTTCGGTGGAAACAGATGGGTTTTTATCATCGGAAACAGAATTAGCCCTCGACGTCTGAACAACTTTTTTTGAAAAAATCCCTAAGCCGCGCGGTCACAATTTCTGCTCAAAATCTGACGTTCTGCAATTCACTCAAAAATGTTGGCAAACTGTTGCCAGTGATCCCCTGAAATGTTTTTCGGTGGAAACAGACGGGTTTTTATCATCGGAAACAGAATTAGCCCTCGACGTCTGAACAACTTTTTTTGAAAAAAATCCCTAAGCCGCGCGGTCACAATTTCTGCTAAAAATCTGACGTTCTGCAATTCACTCAAAAATGTTGGCAAACTGTTGCAATTGATCCCCTGAAATGTTTTTCGGTGGAAACAGATGGGTTTTTATCATCGGAAACAGAATTAGGCCTCGACGTCTGAACAACTTTTTTTGAAAAGATCCCTAAACCACGCGGTCACAATTTCTGCTAAAAATCTGACGTTCTGCAATTCACTCAAAAATGTTGGCAAACTGTTGCGAGTGATCCCCTGAAATGTTTTTCTGTGGAAACAGATGGGTTTTTATCATCGGAAACAGAATTAGCCCTCGACGTCTGAACAACTTTTTTTGAAAAAATCTCTAAGCCGCGCGGTCACAATTTCTGCTAAAAATCTTACGTTCTGCAATTCACTCAAAAATGTTGGCAAAATGTTGCAAGTGATCCCCTGAAATATTTTTCGGTAGAAACAGATGGGTTTTTATCATCGGGAACAGAATTAGCCCTCGACGTCTGAACAACTTTTTTTGAAAAAATCCCTAAGCCGCGCGGTCACAATTTCTGCTAAAAATCTGACGTTCTCCAATTCACTCAAAAATGTTGGCAAACTGTTGCGAGTGATCCCCTGAAATGTTTTTCGGTGGAAACAGATGGGTTTTTATCATCGGAAACAGAATTAGCCCTCGACTTCTGAAGAACTTTTTTTGAAAAAATCCCAAAGCCGCGCGGTCACAATTTCTGCTCAAAATCTGACGTTCTGCAATTCACTCCAAAATGTTGGCAAACTGTTGCCAGTGATCCCCTGAAATGTTTTTCGGTGGAAACAGATGGGTTTTTATCATCGGAAACAGAATTAGCCCTCGACGTCTGAACAACTTTTTTTGAAAAAATCCCTAAGCCGCGCGGTCACAATTTCTGCTCAAAATCTGACGTTCTGCAATTCAGTCAAAAATGTTGGCAAACTGTTGCAATTGATCCCCTGAAAAGTTTTTCTGTGGAAACAGATGGGTTTTTATCATCGGAAACAGAATTAGCCCTCGACGTCTGAACAACTTTTTTTGAAAAAATCCCTAAGCCGCGCGGTCACAATTTCTGCTAAAAATCTGACGTTCTGCAATTCACTCAAAAATGTTGGCAAACTGTTGCGAGTGATCCCCTGAAATGTTTTTCGGTGGAAACAGATGGGTTTTTATCATCGGAAACAGAATTAGGCCTCGACGTCTGAACAACTTTTTTTGAAAAGATCCCTAAGCCACGCGGTCACAATTTCTGCTAAAAATCTGACGTTCTGCAATTCACTCAAAAATGTTGGCAAACTGTTACGAGTGATCCCCTGAAATGTTTTTCAGTGGAAACAGATGGGTTTTTATCATTGGAAACAGAATTAGCCCTCGACGTCTGAACAACTTTTTTTGAAAAAATCCCTAAGCCGCGCGGTCACAATTTCTGCTAAAAATCTTACGTTCTGCAATTCACTCAAAAATGTTGGCAAAATGTTGCAAGTGATCCCCTGCAATATTTTTCGGTAGAAACAGATGGGTTTTTATCATCGGGAACAGAATTAGACCTCGACGTCTGAACAACTTTTTTTGAAAAAATCCCTAAGCCGCGCGGTCACAATTTCTGCTCAAAATCTGACGTTCTGCAATTCACTCAAAAATGTTGGCAAACTGTTGCAAGTGATCCCCTGAAATGTTTTTCGGTGGAAACAGATGGGTTTTTATCATCGGGAACAGAATTAGCCCTCGACGTCTGAACAACTTTTTTTGAAAAAATCCCTAATCCGCGCGGTCACAATTTCAGCAAAAATCTGACGTTCTGCAATTCACTCAAATATGTTGGCAAACTGTTGCAAACGATCCCTGAAAGGTTTTTCGGTGGAAACTGATGGGTTTTTATTATCGGGAACATAATTAGCCCTCGACGTCTGAACAACTTTTTGTGAAAAGATCCCTAAACCGCGCGGTCACAATTTCTGCTAAAAATCTGACGTTCTGCAATTCACTCAAAAATGTTGGCAAACTGTTGCGAGTGATCCCCTGAAATGTTTTTCGGTGGAAACAGATGGGTTTTTATCATCGGAAACAGAATTAGCCCTCGACGTCTGAACAACTTTTTTTGAAAAAAATCCCTAAGCCGCGCGGTCACAATTTCTGCTAAAAATCTGACGTTCTGCAATTCACTCAAAAATGTTGGCAAACTGTTGCAATTGATCCCCTGAAATGTTTTTCGGTGGAAACAGATGGGTTTTTATCATCGGAAACAGAATTAGGCCTCGACGTCTGAACAACTTTTTTTGAAAAGATCCCTAAACCACGCGGTCACAATTTCTGCTAAAAATCTGACGTTCTGCAATTCACTCAAAAATGTTGGCAAACTGTTGCGAGTGATCCCCTGAAATGTTTTTCTGTGGAAACAGATGGGTTTTTATCATCGGAAACAGAATTATCCCTCGACGTCTGAACAACTTTTTTTGAAAAAATCCCTAAGCCGCGCGGTCACAATTTCTGCTCAAAATCTGACGTTCTGCAATTCACTCAAAAATGTTGGCAAAATGTTGCAAGTGATCCCCTGAAATGTTTTTCGGTGGAAACAGATGGGTTTTTATCATCGGAAACAGAATTAGCCCTCGACGTCTGAACAACTTTTTTTGAAAAAATCCCTAAGCCGCGCGGTCACAATTTCTGCTCAAAATCTGACGTTCTGCAATTCACTCAAAAATGTTGGCAAACTGTTGCCAGTGATCCCCTGAAATGTTTTTCGGTGGAAACAGACGGGTTTTTATCATCGGAAACAGAATTAGCCCTCGACGTCTGAACAACTTTTTTTGAAAAAAATCCCTAAGCCGCGCGGTCACAATTTCTGCTAAAAATCTGACGTTCTGCAATTCAATCAAAAATGTTGGCAAACTGTTGCAATTGATCCCCTGAAATGTTTTTCGGTGGAAACAGATGGGTTTTTATCATCGGAAACAGAATTAGGCCTCGACGTCTGAACAACTTTTTTTGAAAAGATCCCTAAACCACGCGGTCACAATTTCTGCTAAAAATCTGACGTTCTGCAATTCACTCAAAAATGTTGGCAAACTGTTGCGAGTGATCCCCTGAAATGTTTTTCTGTGGAAACAGATGGGTTTTTATCATCGGAAACAGAATTAGCCCTCGACGTCTGAACAACTTTTTTTGAAAAAATCTCTAAGCCGCGCGGTCACAATTTCTGCTAAAAATCTTACGTTCTGCAATTCACTCAAAAATGTTGGCAAAATGTTGCAAGTGATCCCCTGAAATATTTTTCGGTAGAAACAGATGGGTTTTTATCATCGGGAACAGAATTAGCCCTCGACTTCTGAAGAACTTTTTTTGAAAAAATCCCAAAGCCGCGCGGTCACAATTTCTGCTCAAAATCTGACGTTCTGCAATTCACTCCAAAATGTTGGCAAACTGTTGCCAGTGATCCCCTGAAATGTTTTTCGGTGGAAACAGATGGGTTTTTATCATCGGAAACAGAATTAGCCCTCGACGTCTGAACAACTTTTTTTGAAAAAATCCCTAAGCCGCGCGGTCACAATTTCTGCTCAAAATCTGACGTTCTGCAATTCAGTCAAAAATGTTGGCAAACCGTTGCCAGTGATCCCCTGAAATGTTTTTCGGTGGAAACAGATGGGTTTTTATCATCGGAAACAGAATTAGCCCTCGACGTCTGAACAACTTTTTTTGAAAAAATCCCTAATCCGCGCGGTCACAATTTCAGCAAAAATCTGACGTTCTGCAATTCACTCAAATATGTTGGCAAACTGTTGCAAACGATCCCTGAAAGGTTTTTCGGTGGAAACTGATGGGTTTTTATTATCGGGAACATAATTAGCCCTCGACGTCTGAACAACTTTTTGTGAAAAGATCCCTAAACCGCGCGGTCACAATTTCTGCTAAAACTCTGACGTTCTGCAATTCACTCAAAGATGTTGGCAAACTCTTTCGAGTGATCCCCTGAAATGTTTTTCGGTGGAAACAGATGGGTTTTTATCATCGGAAACAGAATTAGCCCTCGACGTCTGAACAACTTTTTTTGAAAAAATCCCTAAGCCGCGCGGTCACAATTTCTGCTAAAAATCTGACGTTCTGCAATTCACTCAAAAATGTTGGCAAACTGTTGCGAGTGATCCCCTGAAATGTTTTTCGGTGGAAACAGATGGGTTTTTATCATCGGAAACAGAATTAGCCCTCGACGTCTGAACAACTTTTTTTGAAAAAATCCCTAAGCCGCACGGTCACAATTTCTGCTAAAAATCTGACGTTCTGCAATTCACTCCAAAATGTTGGCAAACTGTTGCAAGTGATCCCCTGAAAGGTTTTTCGGTGGAAACAGATGGGTTTTTATCATCGGAAACAGAATTAGCCCTTGACGTCTGAACAACTTTTTTTGAAAAAATCCCTAAGCCGCGCGGTCACAATTTCTGCTCAAAATCTGACGTTCTGCAATTCACTCAAAAATGTTGGCAAACTGTTGCCAGTGATCCCCTGAAATGTTTTTCGGTGGAAACAGACGGGTTTTTATCATCGGAAACAGAATTAGCCCTCGACTTCTGAACAACTTTTTTTGAAAAAATCCCTAAGCCGCGCGGTCACAATTTCTGCTCAAAATCTGACGTTCTGCAATTCACTCAAAAATGTTGGCAAACTGTTGTAAGTGATCCCCTGAAATGTTTTTCGGTGGAAACAGATGAGTTTTTATCATTGGAAACAGAATTAGCCCTCGACGTGTGAACAACATTTTTTGAAAAAATCCCTAAGCCGCGCGGTCAAAATTTCTGCGCAAAATCTGTCGTTCTGCAATTCACTCAAAAATGTTGGCAAACTGTTGCCATTGATCCCCTGAAATGTTTTTCGGTGGAAACAGACGGGTTTTTATCATCGGAAACAGAATTAGCCCTCGACGTCTGAACAACTTTTTTTTGAAAAAATCCCAAAGCCGTGCGGTCACAATTTCTGCTAAAAATCTGACGTTCTGCAATTCACTCTAAAATGTTGGCAAACTGTTGCAAGTGATCCCCTGAAATGTTTTTCGGTGGAAACAGATGGGTTTTTATCATCGGAAACAGAATTAGCCCTCGACGTCTGAACAACTTTTTTTGAAAAAATCCCTAAGCCGCTCGGTCACAATTTCTGCTAAAAATCTGACGTTCTGCAATTCACTCCAAAATGTTGGCAAACTGTTGCAAGTGATCCCCTGAAAGGTTTTTCGGTGGAAACAGATGGGTTTTTATCATCGGAAACTGAATTAGCCCTCGACGTCTGAACAACTTTTTTTGAAAAAATCCCTAAGCCGCGCGGTCACAATTTCTGCTCAAAATCTGACGTTCTGCAATTCACTCAAAAATGTTGGCAAACTGTTGCCAGTGATCCCCTGAAATGTTTTTCGGTGGAAACAGACGGGTTTTTATCATCGGAAACAGAATTAGCCCTCGACTTCTGAACAACTTTTTTTGAAAAAATCCCTAAGCCGCGCGGTCACAATTTCTGCTCAAAATCTGACGTTCTGCAATTCACTCAAAAATGTTGGCAAACTGTTGTAAGTGATCCCCTGAAATGTTTTTCGGTGGAAACAGATGAGTTTTTATCATCGGAAACAGAATTAGCCCTCGACGTGTGAACAACATTTTTTGAAAAAATCCCTAAGCCGCGCGGTCACAATTTCTGCTCAAAATCTGTCGTTCTGCAATTCACTCAAAAATGTTGGCAAACTGTTGCCATTGATCCCCTGAAATGTTTTTCGGTGGAAACAGACGGGTTTTTATCATCGGAAACAGAATTAGCCCTCGACGTCTGAACAACTTTTTTTTGAAAAAATCCCAAAGCCGTGCGGTCACAATTTCTGCTAAAAATCTGACGTTCTGCAATTCACTCTAAAATGTTGGCAAACTGTTGCAAGTGATCCCCTGAAATGTTTTTCGGTGGAAACAGATGGGTTTTTATCATCGGAAACAGAATTAGCCCTCGACGTCTGAACAACTTTTTTTGAAAAAATCCCTAAGCCGCTCGGTCACAATTTCTGCTAAAAATCTGACGTTCTGCAATTCACTCTGAAATGTTGGCAAACTGTTGAAAGTGATCCCCTGAAATGTTTTTCGGTTGAAACAGATGGGTTTTTATCATCGGAAACAGAATTAGCCCTCGACGTCTGAACAACTTTTTTTGAAAAAATCCCTAAGCCGCGCGGTCACAATTTCTGCTCAAAATCTGACGTTCTGCAATTCACTCAAAAATGTTGGCAAACTGTTGCGAGTGATCCCCTGAAATGTTTTTCAGTGGAAACAGATGGGTTTCTATCATCGGAAATAGAATTAGCCCTCGACGTCTGAACAACTGTTTTGAAAAAATCCCTAAGCCGCGCGGTCACAATTTCTGCTAAAAATCTGACGTTCTGCAATTCACTCCAAAATGTTGGCAAACTGTTGCAAGTGATCCCCTGAAAGGTTTTTTGGTGGAAACAGATGGGTTTTTATCACCGGAAACAGAATTAGCCCTCGACGTCTGAACAACTTTTTTTGAAAAAATCCCTAAGCCGCGCGGTAACAATTTCTGTTAAAAATCTGACGTTCTGCAATTCACTCAAAAATGTTGGCAAACTGTTGCGAGTGATCCCCTGAAATGTTTTTCGGTGGAAACTGATGGGTTTTTATCATCGGAAACAGAATTAGCCCTTGACGTCTGAACAAAATTTTTTGAAAAAATCCCTAAGCCGCGCGGTCACAATTTCTGCTCAAAATCTGACGTTCTGCAATTCACTCAAAAATGTTGGCAAACTGTTGCAATTGATCCCCTGAAATGTTTTTCAGTGGAAACAGATGGGTTTTTATCATTGGAAACAGAATTAGCCCTCGAAGTCTGAACAACTTTTTTTGAAAAAAATCCCTAAGCCACGCGGTCACAATTTCTGCTAAAAATCTGACGTTCTGCAATTCACTCCAAATTGTTGGCAAACTGTTGCGAGTGATCCCCTGAAATCTTTTTCGGTGGAAACAGATGGGTTTTTATCATCGGAAACAGAATTAGCCCTCGACGTCTGAACAACTTTTTTTGAAAAAATCCCTAAGCTGCGCGGTCACAATTTCTGCTAAAAATCTTACGTTCTGCAATTCACTCAAAAATGTTGGCGAACCGTTGCGAGTGATCCCCTGAAATGTTTTTCGGTGGAAACAGATGGGTTTTTATCATCGGAAACAGAATTAGCCCTCGACGTGTGAACAACTTTTTTTGAAAAAAATCCCTAAGCCGCGCGGTCACAATTTCTGCTCAAAATCTGACGTTCTGCAATTCACTCAAAAATGTTGGCAAACTGTTGCAATTGATCCCCTGAAATGTTTTTCGGTGGAAACAGATGTGTTTTTATCATCGGAAACAGAATTAGGCCTCGACGTCTGAACAACTTTTTTTGAAAAGATCCCTAAGCCACGCGGTCACAATTTCTGTTAAAAATCTGACGTTCTGCAATTCACTCAAAAATGTTGGCAAACTGTTGCGAGTGATCCCCTGAAATGTTTTTCAGTGGAAACAGATGGGTTTTTATCATTGGAAACAGAATTAGCCCTCGACGTCTGAACAACTTTTTTTGAAAAAATCCCTAAGCCGCGGGGTCACAATTTCTGCTAAAAATCTTACGTTCTGCAATTCACTCAAAAATGTTGGCAAAATGTTGCAAGTGATCCCCTGAAATATTTTTCGGTAGAAACAGATGGGTTTTTATCATCGGGAACAGAATTAGCCCTCGACGTCTGAACAACTTTTTTTGAAAAAATCCCTAAGCCGCGCGGTCACAATTTCTGCTCAAAATCTGACGTTCTGCAATTCACTCAAAAATGTTGGCAAACTGTTGCAAGTGATCCCCTAAAATGTTTTTCGGTGGAAACAGATGAGTTTTTATCATCGGAAACAGAATTAGCCCTCGACGTCTGAACAACATTTTTTGAAAAAATCCCTAAGCCGCGCGGTCACAATTTCTGCTCAAAATCTGACGTTCTGCAATTCACTCAAAAATGTTGGCAAACTGTTGCGAGTGATCCCCTGAAATGTTTTTCAGTGGAAACAGATGGGTTTCTATCATCGGAAATAGAATTAGCCCTCGACGTCTGAACAACTGTTTTGAAAAAATCCCTAAGCCGCGCGGTCACAATTTCTGCTCAAAATCTGACGTTCTGCAATTCACTCCAAAATGTTGGCAAACTGTTGTAAGTGATCCCCTGAAATGTTTTTCGGTGGAAACAGATGGGTTTTTATCATCGGGAACAGAATTAGCCCTCGACGTCTGAACAACTTTTTTTGAAAAAATCCCTAAGCCGCGCGGTCACAATTTCTGCTCAAAATCCGACGTTCTGCAATTCACTCAAAAATGTTGGCAAACTGTTGTAAGTGATCCCCTGAAATGTTTTTCGGTGGAAACAGATGAGTTTTTATCATCGGAAACAGAATTAGCCCTCGACGTCTGAACAACTTTTTTTGAAAAAATCCCAAAGCCGTGCGGTCACAATTTCTGCTAAAAATCTGACGTTCTGCAATTCACTCAAAAATGTTGGCAAACTGTTGGGAGTGATCCCCTGAAATGTTTTTCGGTGGAAAAAGATGGGTTTTTATCACCGGAAACAGAATTAGCCCTCGACGTCTGAACAACTTTTTTTGAAAAAATCCCAAAGCCGTGCGGTCACAATTTCTGCTAAAAATCTGACGTTCTGCAATTCACTCCAAAATGTTGGCAAACTGTTGGGAGTGATCCCCTGAAATGTTTTTCGGTGGAAAAAGATGGGTTTTTATCATCGGGAACAGAATTAGCCCTCGACGTCTGAACAACTTTTTTTGAAAAAATCCCTAAGCCGCGCGGTCACAATTTCTGCTAAAAATCTGACGTTCTGCAATTCACTCCAAAATGTTGGCAAACTGTTGGGAGTGATCCCCTGAAATGTTTTTCGGTGGAAAAAGATGGGTTTTTATCACCGGAAACAGAATTAGCCCTCGACGTCTGAACAACTTTTTTTGAAAAAATCCCTAAGCCGCGCGGTAACAATTTCTGTTAAAAATCTGACGTTCTGCAATTCACACAAAAATGTTGGCAAACTGTTGCGAGTGATCCCCTGAAATGTTTTTCGGTGGAAACTGATGGGTTTTTATCATCGGAAACAGAATTAGCCCTTGACGTCTGAACAAATTTTTTTGAAAAAATCCCTAAGCCGCGCGGTCACAATTTCTGCTCAAAATCTGACGTTCTGCAATTCACTCAAAAATGTTGGCAAACTGTTGCAATTGATCCCCTGAAATGTTTTTCAGTGGAAACAGATGGGTTTTTATCATCGGAAACAGAATTAGCCCTCGACGTCTGAACAACTTTTTTTGAAAAAATCCCTAAGCCGCGCGGTCACAATTTCTGCTCAAAATCTGACGTTCTGCAATTCACTCAAAAATGTTGGCAAACTGTTGTAAGTGATCCCCTGAAATGTTTTTCGGTGGAAACAGATGAGTTTTTATCATCGGAAACAGAATTAGCCCTCGACGTCTGAACAACTTTTTTTGAAAAAATCCCTAAGCCGCGCGGTCACAATTTCTGCTCAAAATCTGACGTTCTGCAATTCACTCAAAAATGTTGGCAAACTGTTGCAAGTGATCCCCTGAAATGTTTTTCGGTGGAAACAGATGGGTTTTTATCATTGGAAACAGAATTAGCCCTCGACGTCTGAACAACTTTTTTTGAAAAAATCCCTAAGCCGCGCGGTCACAATTTCTGCTAAAAATCTTACGTTCTGCAATTCACTCAAAAATGTTGGCAAAATGTTGCAAGTGATCCCCTGAAATATTTTTCGGTAGAAACAGATGGGTTTTTATCATCGGGAACAGAATTAGCCCTCGACGTCTGAACAACTTTTTTTGAAAAAATCCCTAAGCCGCGCGGTCACAATTTCTGCTCAAAATCTGACGTTCTGCAATTCACTCAAAAATGTTGGCAAACTGTTGTAAGTGATCCCCTGAAATGTTTTTCGGTGGAAACAGATGAGTTTTTATCATCGGAAACAGAATTAGCCCTCGACGTCTGAACAACATTTTTTGAAAAAATCCCTAAGCCGCGCGGTCACAATTTCTGCTCAAAATCTGTCGTTCTGCAATTCACTCAAAAATGTTGGCAAACTGTTGCAATTGATCCCCTGAAATGTTTTTCGGTGGAAACAGATGGGTTTTTATCATCGGAAACAGAATTAGCCCTCGACGTCTGATCAACTTTTTTTTGAAAAAATCCCAAAGCCGTGCGGTCACAATTTCTGCTAAAAATCTGACGTTCTGCAATTCACTCTAAAATGTTGGCAAACTGTTGCAAGTGATCCCCTGAAATGTTTTTCGGTGGAAACAGATGGGTTTTTATCATCGGAAACAGAATTAGCCCTCGACGTCTGAACAACTTTTTTTGAAAAAATCCCTAAGCCGCGCGGTCACAATTTCTGCTAAAAATCTGACGTTCTGCAATTCACTCAAAAATGTTGGCAAACTGTTGCAAGTGATCCCCTGAAATGTTTTTCGGTGGAAACAGATGGGTTTTTATCATCGGAAACAGAATTAGCCCTCGACGTCTGAACAACTTTTTTTGAAAAAATCCCTAAGCCGCGCGGTCACAATTTCTGCTAAAAATCTGACGTTCTGCAATTCACTCTGAAATGTTGGCAAACTGTTGAAAGTGATCCCCTGAAATGTTTTTCGGTTGAAACAGATGGGTTTTTATCATCGGAAACAGAATTAGCCCTCGACGTCTGAACAACTTTTTTTGAAAAAATCCCTAAACCGCGTGGTCACAATTTCTGCTCAAAATCTGACGTTCTGCAATTCACTCAAAAATGTTGGCAAACTGTTGCGAGTGATCCCCTGAAATGTTTTTCAGTGGAAACAGATGGGTTTCTATCATCGGAAATAGAATTAGCCCTCGACGTCTGAACAACTGTTTTGAAAAAATCCCTAAGCCGCGCGGTCACAATTTCTGCTAAAAATCTGACGTTCTGCAATTCACTCCAAAATGTTGGCAAACTGTTGCAAGTGATCCCCTGAAAGGTTTTTTGGTGGAAACAGATGGGTTTTTATCACCGGAAACAGAATTAGCCCTCGACGTCTGAACAACTTTTTTTGAAAAAATCCCTAAGCCGCGCGGTAACAATTTCTGTTAAAAATCTGACGTTCTGCAATTCACTCAAAAATGTTGGCAAACTGTTGCGAGTGATCCCCTGAAATGTTTTTCGGTGGAAACTGATGGGTTTTTATCATCGGAAACAGAATTAGCCCTTGACGTCTGAACAAAATTTTTTGAAAAAATCCCTAAGCCGCGCGGTCACAATTTCTGCTCAAAATCTGACGTTCTGCAATTCACTCAAAAATGTTGGCAAACTGTTGCAATTGATCCCCTGAAATGTTTTTCAGTGGAAACAGATGGGTTTTTATCATTGGAAACAGAATTAGCCCTCGAAGTCTGAACAACTTTTTTTGAAAAAAATCCCTAAGCCGCGCGGTCACAATTTCTGCTCAAAATCTGACGTTCTGCAATTCACTCAAAAATGTTGGCAAACTGTTGCAATTGATCCCCTGAAATGTTTTTCGGTGGAAACAGATGGGTTTTTATCATCGGAAACAGAATTAGCCCTCGACGTCTGAACAACTTTTTTTGAAAAGATCCCTAAGCCACGCGGTCACAATTTCTGCTAAAAATCTGACGTTCTGCAATTCACTCCAAATTGTTGGCAAACTGTTGCGAGTGATCCCCTGAAATCTTTTTCGGTGGAAACAGATGGGTTTTTATCATCGGAAACAGAATTAGCCCTCGACGTCTGAACAACTTTTTTTGAAAAAATCCCTAAGCTCCGCGGTCACAATTTCTGCTAAAAATCTTACGTTCTGCAATTCACTCAAAAATGTTGGCGAACCGTTGCGAGTGATCCCCTGAAATGTTTTTCGGTGGAAACAGATGGGTTTTTATCATCGGAAACAGAATTAGCCCTCAACGTGTGAACAACTTTTTTTGAAAAAAATCCCTAAGCCGCGCGGTCACAATTTCTGCTCAAAATCTGACGTTCTGCAATTCACTCAAAAATGTTGGCAAACTGTTGCAATTGATCCCCTGAAATGTTTTTCGGTGGAAACAGATGGGTTTTTATCATCGGAAACAGAATTAGGCCTCGACGTCTGAACAACTTTTTTTGAAAAGATCCCTAAGCCACGCGGTCACAATTTCTGCTAAAAATCTGACGTTCTGCAATTCACTCAAAAATGTTGGCAAACTGTTGCGAGTGATCCCCTGAAATGTTTTTCAGTGGAAACAGATGGGTTTTTATCATTGGAAACAGAATTAGCCCTCGACGTCTGAACAACTTTTTTTGAAAAAATCCCTAAGCCGCGCGGTCACAATTTCTGCTAAAAATCTGACGTTCTGCAATTCACTCAAAAATGTTGGCAAACTGTTGCAAGTGATCCCCTGAAATGTTTTTCGGTGGAAACAGATGAGTTTTTATCATCGGAAACAGAATTAGCCCTCGACGTGTGAACAACTTTTTTTGAAAAAAATCCCTAAGCCGCGCGGTCACAATTTCTGCTCAAAATCTGACGTTCTGCAATTCACTCAAAAATGTTGGCAAACTGTTGGGAGTGATCCCCTGAAATGTTTTTCGGTGGAAAAAGATGGGTTTTTATCATCGGGAACAGAATTAGCCCTCGACGTCTGAACAACTTTTTTTGAAAAAATCCCTAAGCCGCGCGGTCACAATTTCTGCTAAAAATCTGACGTTCTGCAATTCACTCCAAAATGTTGGCAAACTGTTGCAAGTGATCCCCTGAAATATTTTTCGGTAGAAACAGATGGGTTTTTATCACCGGAAACAGAATTAGCCCTCGACGTCTGAACAACTTTTTTTGAAAAAATCCCTAAGCCGCGCGGTAACAATTTCTGTTAAAAATCTGACGTTCTGCAATTCACACAAAAATGTTGGCAAACTATTGTAAGTGATCCCCTGAAATGTTTTTCGGTGGAAACAGATGAGTTTTTATCATCGGAAACAGAATTAGCCCTCGACGTCTGAACAACTTTTTTTGAAAAAATCCCTAAGCCGCGCGGTCACAATTTCTGCTCAAAATCTGACGTTCTGCAATTCACTCAAAAATGTTGGCAAACTGTTGCAAGTGATCCCCTGAAATGTTTTTCGGTGGAAACAGATGGGTTTTTATCATCGGAAACAGAATTAGCCCTCGACGTCTGAACAACTTTTTTTGAAAAAATCCCAAAGCCGTGCGGTCACAATTTCTGCTAAAAATCTGACGTTCTGCAATTCACTCAAAAATGTTGGCAAACTGTTGGGAGTGATCCCCTGAAATGTTTTTCGGTGGAAACAGATGGGTTTTTATCATCGGGAACAGAATTAGCCCTCGACGTCTGAACAACTTTTTTTGAAAAAATCCCTAAGCCGCGCAGTCACAATTTCTGCTCAAAATCTGACGTTCTGCAATTCACTCAAAAATGTTGGCAAACTGTTGTAAGTGATCCCCTGAAATGTTTTTCGGTGGAAACAGATGAGTTTTTATCATCGGAAACAGAATTAGCCCTCGACGTCTGAACAACATTTTTTGAAAAAATCCCTAAGCCGCGCGGTCACAATTTCTGCTCAAAATCTGACGTTCTGCAATTCACTCAAAAATGTTGGCAAACTGTTGCAAGTGATCCCCTGAAATGTTTTTCGGTGGAAACAGATGGGTTTTTATCATCGGAAACAGAATTAGCCCTCGACGTCTGAACAACTGTTTTGAAAAAATCCCTAAGCCGCGCGGTCACAATTTCTGCTAAAAATCTGACGTTCTGCAATTCACTCCAAAATGTTGGCAAACTGTTGCAAGTGATCCCCTGAAAGGTTTTTTGGTGGAAACAGATGGGTTTTTATCACCGGAAACAGAATTAGCCCTCGACGTCTGAACAACTTTTTTTGAAAAAATCCCTAAGCCGCGCTGTAACAATTTCTGTTAAAAATCTGACGTTCTGCAATTCACTCAAAAATGTTGGCAAACTGTTGGGAGTGATCCCCTGAAATGTTTTTCGGTGGAAACTGATGGGGTTTTATCATCGGAAACAGAATTAGCCCTTGACGTCTGAACAAAATTTTTTGAAAAAATCCCTAAGCCGCGCGGTCACAATTTCTGCTAAAAATCTTACGTTCTGCAATTCACTCAAAAATGTTGGCAAAATGTTGCAAGTGATCCCCTGAAATATTTTTCGGTAGAAACAGATGGGTTTTTATCATCGGGAACAGAATTAGAGCTCGACGTCTGAACAACTTTTTTTGAAAAAATCCCTAAGCCGCGCGGTCACAATTTCTGCTCAAAATCTGACGTTCTGCAATTCACTCAAAAATGTTGGCAAACTGTTGTAAGTGATCCCCTGAAATGTTTTTCGGTGGAAACAGATGAGTTTTTATCATCGGAAACAGAATTAGCCCTCGACGTCTGAACAACATTTTTTGAAAAAATCCCTAAGCCGCGCGGTCACAATTTCTGCTCAAAATCTGACGTTCTGCAATTCACTCAAAAATGTTGGCAAACTGTTGCAAGTGATCCCCTGAAATGTTTTTCGGTGGAAACAGATGGGTTTTTATCATCGGAAACAGAATTAGCCCTCGACGTCTGAACAACTTTTTTTGAAAAAATCCCAAAGCCGTGCGGTCACAATTTCTGCTAAAAATCTGACGTTCTGCAATTCACTCTAAAATGTTGGCAAAGTGTTGCAAGTGATCCCCTGAAATGTTTTTCGGTGGAAACAGATGGGTTTTTATCATCGGAAACAGAATTAGCCCTCGACGTCTGAACAACTTTTTTTGAAAAAATCCCTAAGCCGCGCGGTCACAATTTCTGCTAAAAATCTGACGTTCTGCAATTCACTCCAAAATGTTGGCAAACTGTTGCAAGTGATCCCCTGAAATGTTTTTCGGTGGAAACAGATGGGTTTTTATCATCGGAAACAGAATTAGCCCTCGACGTCTGAACAACTTTTTTTGAAAAAATCCCTAAGCCGCGCGGTCACAATTTCTGCTCAAAATCTGACGTTCTGCAATTCACTCAAAAATGTTGGCAAACTGTTGCAATTGATCCCCTGAAATGTTTTTCAGTGGAAACAGATGGGTTTTTATCATTGGAAACAGAATTAGCCCTCGAAGTCTGAACAACTTTTTTTGAAAAAAATCCCTAAGCCGCGCGGTCACAATTTCTGCTCAAAATCTGACGTTCTGCAATTCACTCAAAAATGTTGGCAAACTGTTGCAATTGATCCCCTGAAATGTTTTTCGGTGGAAACAGATGGGTTTTTATCATCGGAAACAGAATTAGCCCTCGACGTCTGAACAACTTTTTTTGAAAAGATCCCTAAGCCACGCGGTCACAATTTCTGCTAAAAATCTGACGTTCTGCAATTCACTCCAAATTGTTGGCAAACTGTTGCGAGTGATCCCCTGAAATCTTTTTCGGTGGAAACAGATGGGTTTTTATCATCGGAAACAGAATTAGCCCTCGACGTCTGAACAACTTTTTTTGAAAAAATCCCTAAGCTGCGCGGTCACAATTTCTGCTAAAAATCTTACGTTCTGCAATTCACTCAAAAATGTTGGCGAACCGTTGCGAGTGATCCCCTGAAATGTTTTTCGGTGGAAACAGATGGGTTTTTATCATCGGAAACAGAATTAGCCCTCAACGTGTGAACAACTTTTTTTGAAAAAAATCCCTAAGCCGCGCGGTCACAATTTCTGCTCAAAATCTGACGTTCTGCAATTCACTCAAAAATGTTGGCAAACTGTTGCAATTGATCCCCTGAAATGTTTTTCGGTGGAAACAGATGGGTTTTTATCATCGGAAACAGAATTAGGCCTCGACGTCTGAACAACTTTTTTTGAAAAGATCCCTAAGCCACGCGGTCACAATTTCTGCTAAAAATCTGACGTTCTGCAATTCACTCAAAAATGTTGGCAAACTGTTGCGAGTGATCCCCTGAAATGTTTTTCAGTGGAAACAGATGGGTTTTTATCATTGGAAACAGAATTAGCCCTCGACGTGTGAACAACTTTTTTTGAAAAAAATCCCTAAGCCGCGCGGTCACAATTTCTGCTCAAAATCTGACGTTCTGCAATTCACTCAAAAATGTTGGCAAACTGTTGGGAGTGATCCCCTGAAATGTTTTTCGGTGGAAAAAGATGGGTTTTTATCATCGGGAACAGAATTAGCCCTCGACGTCTGAACAACTTTTTTTGAAAAAATCCCTAAGCCGCGCGGTCACAATTTCTGCTAAAAATCTGACGTTCTGCAATTCACTCCAAAATGTTGGCAAACTGTTGCAAGTGATCCCCTGAAATATTTTTCGGTAGAAACAGATGGGTTTTTATCACCGGAAACAGAATTAGCCCTCGACGTCTGAACGACTTTTTTTGAAAAAATCCCTAAGCCGCGCGGTAACAATTTCTGTTAAAAATCTGACGTTCTGCAATTCACACAAAAATGTTGGCAAACTGTTGTAAGTGATCCCCTGAAATGTTTTTCGGTGGAAACAGATGAGTTTTTATCATCGGAAACAGAATTAGCCCTCGACGTCTGAACAACTTTTTTTGAAAAAATCCCTAAGCCGCGCGGTCACAATTTCTGCTCAAAATCTGACGTTCTGCAATTCACTCAAAAATGTTGGCAAACTGTTGCAAGTGATCCCCTGAAATGTTTTTCGGTGGAAACAGATGGGTTTTTATCATCGGAAACAGAATTAGCCCTCGACGTCTGAACAACTTTTTTTGAAAAAATCCCAAAGCCGTGCGGTCACAATTTCTGCTAAAAATCTGACGTTCTGCAATTCACTCAAAAATGTTGGCAAACTGTTGGGAGTGATCCCCTGAAATGTTTTTCGGTGGAAACAGATGGGTTTTTATCATCGGGAACAGAATTAGCCCTCGACGTCTGAACAACTTTTTTTGAAAAAATCCCTAAGCCGCGCAGTCACAATTTCTGCTCAAAATCTGACGTTCTGCAATTCACTCAAAAATGTTGGCAAACTGTTGTAAGTGATCCCCTGAAATGTTTTTCGGTGGAAACAGATGAGTTTTTATCATCGGAAACAGAATTAGCCCTCGACGTCTGAACAACATTTTTTGAAAAAATCCCTAAGCCGCGCGGTCACAATTTCTGCTCAAAATCTGACGTTCTGCAATTCACTCAAAAATGTTGGCAAACTGTTGCAAGTGATCCCCTGAAATGTTTTTCGGTGGAAACAGATGGGTTTTTATCATCGGAAACAGAATTAGCCCTCGACGTCTGAACAACTGTTTTGAAAAAATCCCTAAGCCGCGCGGTCACAATTTCTGCTAAAAATCTGACGTTCTGCAATTCACTCCAAAATGTTGGCAAACTGTTGCAAGTGATCCCCTGAAAGGTTTTTTGGTGGAAACAGATGGGTTTTTATCACCGGAAACAGAATTAGCCCTCGACGTCTGAACAACTTTTTTTGAAAAAATCCCTAAGCCGCGCGGTAACAATTTCTGTTAAAAATCTGACGTTCTGCAATTCACTCAAAAATGTTGGCAAACTGTTGGGAGTGATCCCCTGAAATGTTTTTCGGTGGAAACTGATGGGATTTTATCATCGGAAACAGAATTAGCCCTTGACGTCTGAACAAAATTTTTTGAAAAAATCCCTAAGCCGCGCGGTCACAATTTCTGCTAAAAATCTTACGTTCTGCAATTCACTCAAAAATGTTGGCAAAATGTTGCAAGTGATCCCCTGAAATATTTTTCGGTAGAAACAGATGGGTTTTTATCATCGGGAACAGAATTAGAGCTCGACGTCTGAACAACTTTTTTTGAAAAAATCCCTAAGCCGCGCGGTCACAATTTCTGCTCAAAATCTGACGTTCTGCAATTCACTCAAAAATGTTGGCAAACTGTTGTAAGTGATCCCCTGAAATGTTTTTCGGTGGAAACAGATGAGTTTTTATCATCGGAAACAGAATTAGCCCTCGACGTCTGAACAACATTTTTTGAAAAAATCCCCAAGCCGCGCGGTCACAATTTCTGCTCAAAATCTGACGTTCTGCAATTCACTCAAAAATGTTGGCAAACTGTTGCAAGTGATCCCCTGAAATGTTTTTCGGTGGAAACAGATGGGTTTTTATCATCGGAAACAGAATTAGCCCTCGACGTCTGAACAACTTTTTTTGAAAAAATCCCAAAGCCGTGCGGTCACAATTTCTGCTAAAAATCTGACGTTCTGCAATTCACTCTAAAATGTTGGCAAAGTGTTGCAAGTGATCCCCTGAAATGTTTTTCGGTGGAAACAGATGGGTTTTTATCATCGGAAACAGAATTAGCCCTCGACGTCTGAACAACTTTTTTTGAAAAAATCCCTAAGCCGCGCGGTCACAATTTCTGCTAAAAATCTGACGTTCTGCAATTCACTCCAAAATGTTGGCAAACTGTTGCAAGTGATCCCCTGAAATGTTTTTCGGTGGAAACAGATGGGTTTTTATCATCGGAAACAGAATTAGCCCTCGACGTCTGAACAACTTTTTTTGAAAAAATCCCTAAGCCGCGCGGTCACAATTTCTGCTCAAAATCTGACGTTCTGCAATTCACTCAAAAATGTTGGCAAACTGTTGCAATTGATCCCCTGAAATGTTTTTCAGTGGAAACAGATGGGTTTTTATCATTGGAAACAGAATTAGCCCTCGAAGTCTGAACAACTTTTTTTGAAAAAAATCCCTAAGCCGCGCGGTCACAATTTCTGCTCAAAATCTGACGTTCTGCAATTCACTCAAAAATGTTGGCAAACTGTTGCAATTGATCCCCTGAAATGTTTTTCGGTGGAAACAGATGGGTTTTTATCATCGGAAACAGAATTAGCCCTCGACGTCTGAACAACTTTTTTTGAAAAGATCCCTAAGCCACGCGGTCACAATTTCTGCTAAAAATCTGACGTTCTGCAATTCACTCCAAATTGTTGGCAAACTGTTGCGAGTGATCCCCTGAAATCTTTTTCGGTGGAAACAGATGGGTTTTTATCATCGGAAACAGAATTAGCCCTCGACGTCTGAACAACTTTTTTTGAAAAAATCCCTAAGCTGCGCGGTCACAATTTCTGCTAAAAATCTTACGTTCTGCAATTCACTCAAAAATGTTGGCGAACCGTTGCGAGTGATCCCCTGAAATGTTTTTCGGTGGAAACAGATGGGTTTTTATCATCGGAAACAGAATTAGCCCTCAACGTGTGAACAACTTTTTTTGAAAAAAATCCCTAAGCCGCGCGGTCACAATTTCTGCTCAAAATCTGACGTTCTGCAATTCACTCAAAAATGTTGGCAAACTGTTGCAATTGATCCCCTGAAATGTTTTTCGGTGGAAACAGATGGGTTTTTATCATCGGAAACAGAATTAGGCCTCGACGTCTGAACAACTTTTTTTGAAAAGATCCCTAAGCCACGCGGTCACAATTTCTGCTAAAAATCTGACGTTCTGCAATTCACTCAAAAATGTTGGCAAACTGTTGCGAGTGATCCCCTGAAATGTTTTTCAGTGGAAACAGATGGGTTTTTATCATTGGAAACAGAATTAGCCCTCGACGTCTGAACAACTTTTTTTGAAAAAATCCCTAAGCCGCGCGGTCACAATTTCTGCTAAAAATCTGACGTTCTGCAATTCACTCAAAAATGTTGGCAAACTGTTGCAAGTGATCCCCTGAAATGTTTTTCGGTGGAAACAGATGAGTTTTTATCATCGGAAACAGAATTAGCCCTCGACGTGTGAACAACTTTTTTTGAAAAAAATCCCTAAGCCGCGCGGTCACAATTTCTGCTCAAAATCTGACGTTCTGCAATTCACTCAAAAATGTTGGCAAACTGTTGGGAGTGATCCCCTGAAATGTTTTTCGGTGGAAAAAGATGGGTTTTTATCATCGGGAACAGAATTAGCCCTCGACGTCTGAACAACTTTTTTTGAAAAAATCCCTAAGCCGCGCGGTCACAATTTCTGCTAAAAATCTGACGTTCTGCAATTCACTCCAAAATGTTGGCAAACTGTTGCAAGTGATCCCCTGAAATATTTTTCGGTAGAAACAGATGGGTTTTTATCACCGGAAACAGAATTAGCCCTCGACGTCTGAACGACTTTTTTTGAAAAAATCCCTAAGCCGCGCGGTAACAATTTCTGTTAAAAATCTGACGTTCTGCAATTCACACAAAAATGTTGGCAAACTGTTGTAAGTGATCCCCTGAAATGTTTTTCGGTGGAAACAGATGAGTTTTTATCATCGGAAACAGAATTAGCCCTCGACGTCTGAACAACTTTTTTTGAAAAAATCCCTACGCCGCGTGGTCACAATTTCTGCTCAAAATCTGACGTTCTGCAATTCACTCAAAAATGTTGGCAAACTGTTGCAAGTGATCCCCTGAAATGTTTTTCGGTGGAAACAGATGGGTTTTTATCATCGGAAACAGAATTAGCCCTCGACGTCTGAACAACTTTTTTTGAAAAAATCCCAAAGCCGTGCGGTCACAATTTCTGCTAAAAATCTGACGTTCTGCAATTCACTCAAAAATGTTGGCAAACTGTTGGGAGTGATCCCCTGAAATGTTTTTCGGTGGAAACAGATGGGTTTTTATCATCGGGAACAGAATTAGCCCTCGACGTCTGAACAACTTTTTTTGAAAAAATCCCTAAGCCGCGCAGTCACAATTTCTGCTCAAAATCTGACGTTCTGCAATTCACTCAAAAATGTTGGCAAACTGTTGTAAGTGATCCCCTGAAATGTTTTTCGGTGGAAACAGATGAGTTTTTATCATCGGAAACAGAATTAGCCCTCGACGTCTGAACAACATTTTTTGAAAAAATCCCTAAGCCGCGCGGTCACAATTTCTGCTCAAAATCTGACGTTCTGCAATTCACTCAAAAATGTTGGCAAACTGTTGCAAGTGATCCCCTGAAATGTTTTTCGGTGGAAACAGATGGGTTTTTATCATCGGAAACAGAATTAGCCCTCGACGTCTGAACAACTGTTTTGAAAAAATCCCTAAGCCGCGCGGTCACAATTTCTGCTAAAAATCTGACGTTCTGCAATTCACTCCAAAATGTTGGCAAACTGTTGCAAGTGATCCCCTGAAAGGTTTTTTGGTGGAAACAGATGGGTTTTTATCACCGGAAACAGAATTAGCCCTCGACGTCTGAACAACTTTTTTTGAAAAAATCCCTAAGCCGCGCGGTAACAATTTCTGTTAAAAATCTGACGTTCTGCAATTCACTCAAAAATGTTGGCAAACTGTTGGGAGTGATCCCCTGAAATGTTTTTCGGTGGAAACTGATGGGATTTTATCATCGGAAACAGAATTAGCCCTTGACGTCTGAACAAAATTTTTTGAAAAAATCCCTAAGCCGCGCGGTCACAATTTCTGCTAAAAATCTTACGTTCTGCAATTCACTCAAAAATGTTGGCAAAATGTTGCAAGTGATCCCCTGAAATATTTTTCGGTAGAAACAGATGGGTTTTTATCATCGGGAACAGAATTAGAGCTCGACGTCTGAACAACTTTTTTTGAAAAAATCCCTAAGCCGCGCGGTCACAATTTCTGCTCAAAATCTGACGTTCTGCAATTCACTCAAAAATGTTGGCAAACTGTTGTAAGTGATCCCCTGAAATGTTTTTCGGTGGAAACAGATGAGTTTTTATCATCGGAAACAGAATTAGCCCTCGACGTCTGAACAACATTTTTTGAAAAAATCCCTAAGCCGCGCGGTCACAATTTCTGCTCAAAATCTGACGTTCTGCAATTCACTCAAAAATGTTGGCAAACTGTTGCAAGTGATCCCCTGAAATGTTTTTCGGTGGAAACAGATGTGTTTTTATCATCGGAAACAGAATTAGCCCTCGACGTCTGAACAATTTTTTTTGAAAAAATCCCAAAGCCGTGCGGTCACAATTTCTGCTAAAAATCTGACGTTCTGCAATTCACTCTAAAATGTTGGCAAAGTGTTGCAAGTGATCCCCTGAAATGTTTTTCGGTGGAAACAGATGGGTTTTTATCATCGGAAACAGAATTAGCCCTCGACGTCTGAACAACTTTTTTTGAAAAAATCCCTAAGCCGCGCGGTCACAATTTCTGCTAAAAATCTGACGTTCTGCAATTCACTCAAAAATGTTGGCAAACTGTTGGGAGTGATCCCCTGAAATGTTTTTCGGTGGAAACAGATGGGTTTTTATCATCGGGAACAGAATTAGCCCTCGACGTCTGAACAACTTTTTTTGAAAAAATCCCTAAGCCGCGCGGTCACAATTTCTGTTAAAAATCTGACGTTCTGCAATTCACTCAAAAATGTTGGCAAACTGTTGCGAGTGATCCCCTGAAATGTTTTTCGTTGGAAACTGATGTGTTTTTATCATCGGAAACAGAGTTAGCCCTTGACGTCTGAACAAAATTTTTTGAAAAAATCCCTAAGCCGCGCGGTCACAATTTCTGCTAAAAATCTGACGTTCTGCAATTCACTCTGAAATGTTGGCAAACTGTTGCGAGTGATCTCCTGAAAGGTTTTTCGGTGGAAACAGATGGGTTTTTATCATCGGAAACAGAATTAGCCCTCGACGTCTGAACAACTTTTTTTGAAAGAATCCCTAAGGCGCACGGTCACAATTTCTGTTAAAAATCTGACGTTCTGCAATTCACTCAAAAATGTTGGCAAACTGTTGCGAGTGATCCCCTGAAATGTTTTTCGGTGGAAACTGATGGGTTTTTATCATCGGAAACAGAATTAGCCCTTGACGTCTGAACAAAATTTTTTGAAAAAATCCCTAAGCCGCGCGGTCACAATTTCTGCTAAAAATCTGACGTTCTGCAATTCACTCCAAAATGTTGGCAAACTGTTGCAAGTGATCCCCTGAAATGTTTTTCGGTGGAAACAGATGGGTTTTTATCATCGGAAACAGAATTAGCCCTCGACGTCTGAACAACTTTTTTTGAAAAAATCCCTAAGCCGCGCGGTCACAATTTCTGTTAAAAATCTGACGTTCTGCAATTCACTCAAAAATGTTGGCAAACTGTTGCGAGTGATCCCCTGAAATGTTTTTCGGTGGAAACTGATGGGTTTTTATCATCGGAAACAGAATTAGCCCTTGACGTCTGAACAAATTTTTTTGAAAAAATCCCTAAGCCGCGCGGTCACAATTTCTGCTAAAAATCTGACGTTCTGCAATTCACTCTGAAATGTTGGCAAACTGTTGCGAGTGATCTCCTGAAAGGTTTTTCGGTGGAAACAGATGGGTTTTTATCATCGGAAACAGAATTAGCCCTCGACGTCTGAACAACTTTTTTTGAAAAAATCCCTAAGCCGCACGGTCACAATTTCTGCTAAAAATCTGACGTTCTGCAATTCACTCAAAAATGATGGCAAACTGTTGGGAGTGATCCCCTGAAATGTTTTTCGGTGGAAACAGATGGGTTTTTATCATCGGAAACAGAATTAGCCCTCGACGTCTGAACAACTTTTTTTGAAAAAATCCCTAAGCCGCGCGGTCACAATTTCTGCTAAAAATCTGACGTTCTGCAATTAACTCCAAAATGTTGGCAAACTGTTGCGAGTGATCCCCTGAAAGGTTTTTCAGTGGAAACAGATGGGTTTTTATCATCGGAAACAGAATTAGCCCTCGACGTCTGAACAACTTTTTTTGAAAAAATCCCTAAGCCGCGCGGTCACAATTTCTGCTCAAAATCTGACGTTCTGCAATTCACTCAAAAATGTTGGCAAACTGTTGCAAGTGAAACCCTGAAATGCTTTTCGGTGGAAACAGATGGGTTTTTATCATCGGAAACAGAATTAGCCCTCGACGTCTGAACAACTTTTTTTGAAAAAATCCCTAAGCCGCGCGGTCACAATTTCTGTTAAAAATCTGACGTTCTGCAATTCACTCAAAAATGTTGGCAAACTGTTGCGAGTGATCCCCTGAAATGTTTTTCGGTGGAAACTGATGGGTTTTTATCATCGGAAACAGAATTAGCCCTTGACGTCTGAACAAAATTTTTTGAAAAAATCCCTAAGCCGCGCGGTCACAATTTCTGCTAAAAATCTGACGTTCTGCAATTCACTCCAAAATGTTGGCAAACTGTTGTGAGTCATCCCCTGAAATGTTTTTCGGTGGAAACTGATGGGTTTTTATTATCGGGAACAGAATTAGCCCTCGACGTCTGAACAATTTTTTTTGAAGAAATCCCTAAGCCGCGCGGTCACAATTTCTGCTAAAAATCTGACGTTCTGCAATTCACTCAAAAATGTTGGCAAACTGTTGCGAGTGATCCCCTGAAATGTTTTTCGGTGGAAACTGATGGGTTTTTATCATCGGAAACAGAATTAACCCTCGACTTCTGACGAACTTTTTTTGAAAAAATCCCAAAGCCGCGCGGTCACAATTTCTGCTCAAAATCTGACGTTCTGCAATTCACTCAAAAATGTTGGCAAACTGTTGCCAGTGATCCCCTGAAATGTTTTTCGGTGGAAACAGATGGGTTTTTATCATCGGAAACAGAATTAGCCCTCGACGTCTGAACAACTTTTTTTGAAAAAATCCCTAAGCCGCACGGTCACAATTTCTGCTAAAAATCTGACGTTCTGCAATTCACTCCAAAATGTTGGCAAACTGTTGCGAGTGATCCCCTGAAAGGTTTTTCAGTGGAAACAGATGGGTTTTTATCATCGGAAACAGAATTAGCCCTCGACGTCTGAACAACTTTTTTTGAAAAAATCCCTAAGCCGCGCGGTCACAATTTCTGCTCAAAATCTGACGTTCTGCAATTCACTCAAAAATGTTGGCAAACTGTTGCAATTGATCCCTTGAAAAGTTTTTCGGTGGAAACAGATGGGTTTTTATAATCGGAAACAGTATTAGCCCTCGACGTCTGAACAACTTTTTTTGAAAAAATCCCTAAGCCGCGCGGTCACAATTTCTGCTAAAAATCTGACGTTCTGTAATTCACTCAAAAATGTTGGCAAACTGTTGCAAACGATCCCTGAAAGGTTTTTTGGTGGAAACTGATGGGTTTTTATTATCGGGAACAGTATTAGCCCTAGACGTCTGAACAACTTTTTTTGAAAAAATCCCTAAGCCGCGCGGTCACAATTTCTGCTCAAAATCTGACGTTCTGCAATTCACTCAAAAATGTTGGCAAACTGTTGCAAGTGATCCCCTGAAATGTTTTTCGGTGGAAACAGATGGGTTTTTATCATCGGAAACAGAATTAGCCCTCGACGTCTGAACAAATTTTTTTGAAAAAATCCCTAAGCCGCGCGGTCACAATTTCTGTTAAAAATCTGACGTTCTGCAATTCACTCAAAAATGTTGGCAAACTGTTGCGAGTGATCCCCTGAAATGTTTTTCGGTGGAAACTGATGGGTTTTTATCATCGGAAACAGAATTAGCCCTTGACGTCTGAACAAAATTTTTTGAAAAAATCCCTAAGCCGCGCGGTCACAATTTCTGCTAAAAATCTGACGTTCTGCAATTCACTCTGAAATGTTGGCAAACTGTTGCGAGTGATCTCCTGAAAGGTTTTTCGGTGGAAACAGATGGGTTTTTATCATCGGAAACAGAATTAGCCCTCGATGTCTGAACAACTTTTTTTGAAAAAATCCCTAAGCCGCACGGTCACAATTTCTGTTAAAAATCTGACGTTCTGCAATTCACTCAAAAATGTTGGCAAACTGTTGCGAGTGATCCCCTGAAATGTTTTTCGGTGGAAACTGATGGGTTTTTATCATCGGAAACAGAATTAGCCCTTGACGTCTGAACAAAATTTTTTGAAAAAATCCCTAAGCCGCGCGGTCACAATTTCTGCTAAAAATCTGACGTTCTGCAATTCACTCCAAAATGTTGGCAAACTCTTGCAAGTGATCCCCTGAAATGTTTTTCGGTGGAAACAGATGGGTTTTTATCATCGGAAACAGAATTAGCCCTCGACGTCTGAACAACTTTTTTTGAAAAAATCCCTAAGCCGCGCGGTCACAATTTCTGCTAAAAATCTGACGTTCTGCAATTCACTCAAAAATGTTGGCAAACTGTTGCGAGTGATCCCCTGAAAGGTTTTTCAGTGGAAACAGATGGGTTTTTATCATCGGAAACAGAATTAGCCCTCGACGTCTGAACAACTTTTTTTGAAAAAATCCCTAAGCCGCGCGGTCACAATTTCTGCTCAAAATCTGACGTTCTGCAATTCACTCAAAAATGATGGCAAACTGTTGGGAGTGATCCCCTGAAATGTTTTTCGGTGGAAACAGATGGGTTTTTATCATCGGAAACAGAATTAGCCCTTGACGTCTGAACAAAATTTTTTGAAAAAATCCCTAAGCCGCGCGGTCACAATTTCTGCTAAAAATCTGACGTTCTGCAATTCACTCCAAAATGTTGGCAAACTGTTGTGAGTCATCCCCTGAAATGTTTTTCGGTGGAAACTGATGGGTTTTTATCATCGGAAACAGAATTAGCCCTCGACGTCTGAACAACTTTTTTTGAAAAAATCCCTAAGCCGCACGGTCACAATTTCTGTTAAAAATCTGACGTTCTGCAATTCACTCAAAAATGTTGGCAAACTGTTGCGAGTGATCCCCTGAAATGTTTTTCGGTGGAAACTGATGGGTTTTTATCATCGGAAACAGAATTAGCCCTTGACGTCTGAACAAATTTTTTTGAAAAAATCCCTAAGCCGCGCGGTCACAATTTCTGCTAAAAATCTGACGTTCTGCAATTCACTCCAAAATGTTGGCAAACTGTTGCAAGTGATCCCCTGAAATGTTTTTCGGTGGAAACAGATGGGTTTTTATCATCGGAAACAGAATTAGCCCTCGACGTCTGAACAACTTTTTTTGAAAAAATCCCTAAGCCGCGCGGTCACAATTTCTGTTAAAAATCTGACGTTCTGCAATTCACTCAAAAATGTTGGCAAACTGTTGCGAGTGATCCCCTGAAATGTTTTTCGGTGGAAACTGATGGGTTTTTATCATCGGAAACAGAATTAGCCCTTGACGTCTGAACAATTTTTTTTGAAAAAATCCCTAAGCCGCGCGGTCACAATTTCTGCTAAAAATCTGACGTTCTGCAATTCACTCTGAAATGTTGGCAAACTGTTGCGAGTGATCTCCTGAAAGGTTTTTCGGTGGAAACAGATGGGTTTTTATCATCGGAAACAGAATTAGCCCTCGACGTCTGAACAACTTTTTTTGAAAAAATCCCTAAGCCGCACGGTCACAATTTCTGCTAAAAATCTGACGTTCTGCAATTCACTCAAAAATGATGGCAAACTGTTGGGAGTGATCCCCTGAAATGTTTTTCGGTGGAAACAGATGGGTTTTTATCATCGGAAACAGAATTAGCCCTCGACGTCTGAACAACTTTTTTTGAAAAAATCCCTAAGCCGCGCGGTCACAATTTCTGCTAAAAATCTGACGTTCTGCAATTAACTCCAAAATGTTGGCAAACTGTTGCGAGTGATCCCCTGAAAGGTTTTTCAGTGGAAACAGATGGGTTTTTATCATCGGAAACAGAATTAGCCCTCGACGTCTGAACAACTTTTTTTGAAAAAATCCCTAAGCCGCGCGGTCACAATTTCTGCTAAAAATCTGACGTTCTGCAATTCACTCAAAAATGTTGGCAAACTGTTGCAAGTGAAACCCTGAAATGCTTTTCGGTGGAAACAGATGGGTTTTTATCATCGGAAACAGAATTAGCCCTCGACGTCTGAACAACTTTTTTTGAAAAAATCCCTAAGCCGCGCGGTCACAATTTCTGTTAAAAATCTGACGTTCTGCAATTCACTCAAAAATGTTGGCAAACTGTTGCGAGTGATCCCCTGAAATGTTTTTCGGTGGAAACTGATGGGTTTTTATCATCGGAAACAGAATTAGCCCTTGACGTCTGAACAAAATTTTTTGAAAAAATCCCTAAGCCGCGCGGTCACAATTTCTGCTAAAAATCTGACGTTCTGCAATTCACTCCAAAATGTTGGCAAACTGTTGTGAGTCATCCCCTGAAATGTTTTTCGGTGGAAACTGATGGGTTTTTATTATCGGGAACAGAATTAGCCCTCGACGTCTGAACAACTTTTTTTGAAAAAATCCCTAAGCCGCGCGGTCACAATTTCTGCTAAAAATCTGACGTTCTGCAATTCACTCAAAAATGTTGGCAAACTGTTGCGAGTGATCCCCTGAAATGTTTTTCGGTGGAAACTGATGGGTTTTTATCATCGGAAACAGAATTAACCCTCGACTTCTGACGAACTTTTTTTGAAAAAATCCCAAAGCCGCGCGGTCACAATTTCTGCTCAAAATCTGACGTTCTGCAATTCACTCAAAAATGTTGGCAAACTGTTGCCAGTGATCCCCTGAAATGTTTTTCGGTGGAAACAGATGGGTTTTTATCATCGGAAACAGAATTAGCCCTCGACGTCTGAACAACTTTTTTTGAAAAAATCCCTAAGCTATTTCTGCTAAAAATCTGACGTTCTGCAATTCACTCCAAAATGTTGGCAAACTGTTGCGAGTGATCCCCTGAAAGGTTTTTCAGTGGAAACAGATGGGTTTTTATCATCGGAAACAGAATTAGCCCTCGACGTCTGAACAACTTTTTTTGAAAAAATCCCTAAGCCGCGCGGTCACAATTTCTGCTCAAAATCTGACGTTCTGCAATTCACTCAAAAATGTTGGCAAACTGTTGCAATTGATCCCCTGAAAAGTTTTTCGGTGGAAACAGATGGGTTTTTATCATCGGAAACAGAATTAGCCCTCGACGTCTGAACAACTTTTTTTGAAAAAATCCCTAAGCCGCGCGGTCACAATTTCTGCTAAAAATCTGACGTTCTGTAATTCACTCAAAAATGTTGGCAAACTGTTGCAAACGATCCCTGAAAGGTTTTTTGGTGGAAACTGATGGGTTTTTATTATCGGGAACAGAATTAGCCCTAGACGTCTGAACAACTTTTTTTGAAAAAATCCCTAAGCCGCGCGGTCACAATTTCTGCTCAAAATCTGACGTTCTGCAATTCACTCAAAAATGTTGGCAAACTGTTGCAAGTGATCCCCTGAAATGTTTTTCGGTGGAAACAGATGGGTTTTTATCATCGGAAACAGAATTAGCCCTCGACGTCTGAACAACTTTTTTTGAAAAAATACCTAAGCCGCGCTTTCACAATTTCTGTTAAAAATCTGACGTTCTGCAATTCACTCAAAAATGTTGGCAAACTGTTGCGAGTGATCCCCTGAAATGTTTTTCGGTGGAAACTGATGGGTTTTTATCATCGGAAACAGAATTAGCCCTTGACGTCTGAACAAATTTTTTTGAAAAAATCCCTAAGCCGCGCGGTCACAATTTCTGCTAAAAATCTGACGTTCTGCAATTCACTCTGAAATGTTGGCAAACTGTTGCGAGTGATCTCCTGAAAGGTTTTTCGGTGGAAACAGATGGGTTTTTATCATCGGAAACAGAATTAGCCCTCGATGTCTGAACAACTTTTTTTGAAAAAATCCCTAAGCCGCACGGTCACAATTTCTGTTAAAAATCTGACGTTCTGCAATTCACTCAAAAATGTTGGCAAACTGTTGCGAGTGATCCCCTGAAATGTTTTTCGGTGGAAACTGATGGGTTTTTATCATCGGAAACAGAATTAGCCCTTGACGTCTGAACAAAATTTTTTGAAAAAATCCCTAAGCCGCGCGGTCACAATTTCTGCTAAAAATCTGACGTTCTGCAATTCACTCCAAAATGTTGGCAAACTGTTGCAAGTGATCCCCTGAAATGTTTTTCGGTGGAAACAGATGGGTTTTTATCATCGGAAACAGAATTAGCCCTCGACGTCTGAACAACTTTTTTTGAAAAAATCCCTAAGCCGCGCGGTCACAATTTCTGTTAAAAATCTGACGTTCTGCAATTCACTCAAAAATGTTGGCAAACTGTTGCGAGTGATCCCCTGAAAGGTTTTTCAGTGGAAACAGATGGGTTTTTATCATCGGAAACAGAATTAGCCCTCGACGTCTGAACAACTTTTTTTGAAAAAATCCCTAAGCCGCGCGGTCACAATTTCTGCTCAACATCTGACGTTCTGCAATTCACTCAAAAATGATGGCAAACTGTTGGGAGTGATCCCCTGAAATGTTTTTCGGTGGAAACAGATGGGTTTTTATCATCGGAAACAGAATTAGCCCTTGACGTCTGAACAAATTTTTTTGAAAAAATCCCTAAGCCGCGCGGTCACAATTTCTGCTAAAAATCTGACGTTCTGCAATTCACTCCAAAATGTTGGCAAACTGTTGTGAGTCATCCCCTGAAATGTTTTTCGGTGGAAACTGATGGGTTTTTATTATCGGGAACAGAATTAGCCCTCGACGTCTGAACAATTTTTTTTGAAAAAATCCCTAAGCCGCGCGGTCACAATTTCTGCTAAAAATCTGACGTTCTGCAATTCACTCAAAAATGTTGGCAAACTGTTGCGAGTGATCCCCTGAAATGTTTTTCGGTGGAAACTGATGGGTTTTTATCATCGGAAACAGAATTAACCCTCGACTTCTGACGAACTTTTTTTGAAAAAATCCCAAAGCCGCGCGGTCACAATTTCTGCTCAAAATCTGACGTTCTGCAATTCACTCAAAAATGTTGGCAAACTGTTGCCAGTGATCCCCTGAAATGTTTTTCGGTGGAAACAGATGGGTTTTTATCATCGGAAACAGAATTAGCCCTCGACGTCTGAACACCTTTTTTTGAAAAAATCCCTAAGCCGCACGGTCACAATTTCTGCTAAAAATCTGACGTTCTGCAATTCACTCCAAAATGTTGGCAAACTGTTGCGAGTGATCCCCTGAAAGGTTTTTCAGTGGAAACAGATGGGTTTTTATCATCGGAAACAGAATTAGCCCTCGACGTCTGAACAACTTTTTTTGAAAAAATCCCTAAGCCGCGCGGTCACAATTTCTGCTCAAAATCTGACGTTCTGCAATTCACTCAAAAATGTTGGCAAACTGTTGCAATTGATCCCCTGAAAAGTTTTTCGGTGGAAACAGATGGGTTTTTATCATGGGAAACAGAATTAGCCCTCGACGTCTGAACAACTTTTTTTGAAAAAATCCCTAAGCCGCGCGGTCACAATTTCTGCTAAAAATCTGACGTTCTGTAATTCACTCAAAAATGTTGGCAAACTGTTTCGAGTGATCCCCTGAAATGTTTTTCGGTGGAAACAGATGGGTTTTTATCATCGGAAACAGAATTAGCCCTCGACGTCTGAACAACTTTTTTTGAAAAAATCCCTACTCCGCGCGGACACAATTTCAGCAAATATCTGACGTTCTGCAATTCACTCAAATATGTTGGCAAACTGTTTCGAGTGATCCCCTGAAATCTTTTTCGGTGGAAACAGATGGGTTTTTATCATCGGAAACAGAATTAGCCCTCGACGTCTGAACAACTTTTTTTGAAAAAATCCCTAAGCCGCGCGGTCACAATTTCTGCTAAAACTCTGACGTTCTGCAATTCACTCAAAGATGTTGGCAAACTGTTGTAAGTGATCCCCTGAAATGTTTTTCGGTGGAAACAGATGAGTTTTTATCATCGGAAACAGAATTAGCCCTCGACGTCTGAACAACTTTTTTTGAAAAAATCCCTAAGCCGCGCGGTCACAATTTCTGCTAAAAATCTGACGTTCTGCAATTCACTCAAAAATGTTGGCAAACTGTTGCGAGTGATCCCCTGAAATGTTTTTCGGTGGAAACTGATGGGTTTTTATCATCGGAAACAGAATTAGCCCTTGACGTCTGAACAATTTTTTTTGAAAAAATCCCTAAGCCGCGCGGTCACAATTTCTGCTAAAAATCTGACGTTCTGCAATTCACTCTGAAATGTTGGCAAACTGTTGCGAGTGATCTCCTGAAAGGTTTTTCGGTGGAAACAGATGGGTTTTTATCATCGGAAACAGAATTAGCCCTCGACGTCTGAACAACTTTTTTTGAAAAAATCCCTAAGCCGCACGGTCACAATTTCTGCTAAAAATCTGACGTTCTGCAATTCACTCAAAAATGATGGCAAACTGTTGGGAGTGATCCCCTGAAATGTTTTTCGGTGGAAACAGATGGGTTTTTATCATCGGAAACAGAATTAGCCCTCGACGTCTGAACAACTTTTTTTGAAAAAATCCCTAAGCCGCGCGGTCACAATTTCTGCTAAAAATCTGACGTTCTGCAATTAACTCCAAAATGTTGGCAAACTGTTGCGAGTGATCCCCTGAAAGGTTTTTCAGTGGAAACAGATGGGTTTTTATCATCGGAAACAGAATTAGCCCTCGACGTCTGAACAACTTTTTTTGAAAAAATCCCTAAGCCGCGCGGTCACAATTTCTGCTCAAAATCTGACGTTCTGCAATTCACTCAAAAATGTTGGCAAACTGTTGCAAGTGAAACCCTGAAATGCTTTTCGGTGGAAACAGATGGGTTTTTATCATCGGAAACAGAATTAGCCCTCGACGTCTGAACAACTTTTTTTGAAAAAATCCCTAAGCCGCGCGGTCACAATTTCTGTTAAAAATCTGACGTTCTGCAATTCACTCAAAAATGTTGGCAAACTGTTGCGAGTGATCCCCTGAAATGTTTTTCGGTGGAAACTGATGGGTTTTTATCATCGGAAACAGAATTAGCCCTTGACGTCTGAACAAAATTTTTTGAAAAAATCCCTAAGCCGCGCGGTCACAATTTCTGCTAAAAATCTGACGTTCTGCAATTCACTCCAAAATGTTGGCAAACTGTTGTGAGTCATCCCCTGAAATGTTTTTCGGTGGAAACTGATGGGTTTTTATTATCGGGAACAGAATTAGCCCTCGACGTCTGAACAACTTTTTTTGAAAAAATCCCTAAGCCGCGCGGTCACAATTTCTGCTAAAAATCTGACGTTCTGCAATTCACTCAAAAATGTTGGCAAACTGTTGCGAGTGATCCCCTGAAATGTTTTTCGGTGGAAACTGATGGGTTTTTATCATCGGAAACAGAATTAACCCTCGACTTCTGACGAACTTTTTTTGAAAAAATCCCAAAGCCGCGCGGTCACAATTTCTGCTCAAAATCTGACGTTCTGCAATTCACTCAAAAATGTTGGCAAACTGTTGCCAGTGATCCCCTGAAATGTTTTTCGGTGGAAACAGATGGGTTTTTATCATCGGAAACAGAATTAGCCCTCGACGTCTGAACAACTTTTTTTGAAAAAATCCCTAAGCCGCACGGTCACAATTTCTGCTAAAAATCTGACGTTCTGCAATTCACTCCAAAATGTTGGCAAACTGTTGCGAGTGATCCCCTGAAAGGTTTTTCAGTGGAAACAGATGGGTTTTTATCATCGGAAACAGAATTAGCCCTCGACGTCTGAACAACTTTTTTTGAAAAAATCCCTAAGCCGCGCGGTCACAATTTCTGCTCAAAATCTGACGTTCTGCAATTCACTCAAAAATGTTGGCAAACTGTTGCAATTGATCCCCTGAAAAGTTTTTCGGTGGAAACAGATGGGTTTTTATCATCGGAAACAGAATTAGCCCTCGACGTCTGAACAACTTTTTTTGAAAAAATCCCTAAGCCGCGCGGTCACAATTTCTGCTAAAAATCTGACGTTCTGTAATTCACTCAAAAATGTTGGCAAACTGTTGCAAACGATCCCTGAAAGGTTTTTTGGTGGAAACTGATGGGTTTTTATTATCGGGAACAGAATTAGCCCTAGACGTCTGAACAACTTTTTTTGAAAAAATCCCTAAGCCGCGCGGTCACAATTTCTGCTCAAAATCTGACGTTCTGCAATTCACTCAAAAATGTTGGCAAACTGTTGCAAGTGATCCCCTGAAATGTTTTTCGGTGGAAACAGATGGGTTTTTATCATCGGAAACAGAATTAGCCCTCGACGTCTGAACAACTTTTTTTGAAAAAATCCCTAAGCCGCGCGGTCACAATTTCTGTTAAAAATCTGACGTTCTGCAATTCACTCAAAAATGTTGGCAAACTGTTGCGAGTGATCCCCTGAAATGTTTTTCGGTGGAAACTGATGGGTTTTTATCATCGGAAACAGAATTAGCCCTTGACGTCTGAACAAAATTTTTTGAAAAAATCCCTAAGCCGCGCGGTCACAATTTCTGCTAAAAATCTGACGTTCTGCAATTCACTCTGAAATGTTGGCAAACTGTTGCGAGTGATCTCCTGAAAGGTTTTTCGGTGGAAACAGATGGGTTTTTATCATCGGAAACAGAATTAGCCCTCGATGTCTGAACAACTTTTTTTGAAAAAATCCCTAAGCCGCACGGTCACAATTTCTGTTAAAAATCTGACGTTCTGCAATTCACTCAAAAATGTTGGCAAACTGTTGCGAGTGATCCCCTGAAATGTTTTTCGGTGGAAACTGATGGGTTTTTATCATCGGAAACAGAATTAGCCCTTGACGTCTGAACAAAATTTTTTGAAAAAATCCCTAAGCCGCGCGGTCACAATTTCTGCTAAAAATCTGACGTTCTGCAATTCACTCCAAAATGTTGGCAAACTGTTGCAAGTGATCCCCTGAAATGTTTTTCGGTGGAAACAGATGGGTTTTTATCATCGGAAACAGAATTAGCCCTCGACGTCTGAACAACTTTTTTTGAAAAAATCCCTAAGCCGCGCGGTCACAATTTCTGTTAAAAATCTGACGTTCTGCAATTCACTCAAAAATGTTGGCAAACTGTTGCGAGTGATCCCCTGAAAGGTTTTTCAGTGGAAACAGATGGGTTTTTATCATCGGAAACAGAATTAGCCCTCGACGTCTGAACAACTTTTTTTGAAAAAATCCCTAAGCCGCGCGGTCACAATTTCTGCTCAACATCTGACGTTCTGCAATTCACTCAAAAATGATGGCAAACTGTTGGGAGTGATCCCCTGAAATGTTTTTCGGTGGAAACAGATGGGTTTTTATCATCGGAAACAGAATTAGCCCTTGACGTCTGAACAAATTTTTTTGAAAAAATCCCTAAGCCGCGCGGTCACAATTTCTGCTAAAAATCTGACGTTCTGCAATTCACTCCAAAATGTTGGCAAACTGTTGTGAGTCATCCCCTGAAATGTTTTTCGGTGGAAACTGATGGGTTTTTATTATCGGGAACAGAATTAGCCCTCGACGTCTGAACAATTTTTTTTGAAAAAATCCCTAAGCCGCGCGGTCACAATTTCTGCTAAAAATCTGACGTTCTGCAATTCACTCAAAAATGTTGGCAAACTGTTGCGAGTGATCCCCTGAAATGTTTTTCGGTGGAAACTGATGGGTTTTTATCATCGGAAACAGAATTAACCCTCGACTTCTGACGAACTTTTTTTGAAAAAATCCCAAAGCCGCGCGGTCACAATTTCTGCTCAAAATCTGACGTTCTGCAATTCACTCAAAAATGTTGGCAAACTGTTGCCAGTGATCCCCTGAAATGTTTTTCGGTGGAAACAGATGGGTTTTTATCATCGGAAACAGAATTAGCCCTCGACGTCTGAACACCTTTTTTTGAAAAAATCCCTAAGCCGCACGGTCACAATTTCTGCTAAAAATCTGACGTTCTGCAATTCACTCCAAAATGTTGGCAAACTGTTGCGAGTGATCCCCTGAAAGGTTTTTCAGTGGAAACAGATGGGTTTTTATCATCGGAAACAGAATTAGCCCTCGACGTCTGAACAACTTTTTTTGAAAAAATCCCTAAGCCGCGCGGTCACAATTTCTGCTCAAAATCTGACGTTCTGCAATTCACTCAAAAATGTTGGCAAACTGTTGCAATTGATCCCCTGAAAAGTTTTTCGGTGGAAACAGATGGGTTTTTATCATCGGAAACAGAATTAGCCCTCGACGTCTGAACAACTTTTTTTGAAAAAATCCCTAAGCCGCGCGGTCACAATTTCTGCTAAAAATCTGACGTTCTGTAATTCACTCAAAAATGTTGGCAAACTGTTTCGAGTGATCCCCTGAAATGTTTTTCGGTGGAAACAGATGGGTTTTTATCATCGGAAACAGAATTAGCCCTCGACGTCTGAACAACTTTTTTTGAAAAAATCCCTACTCCGCGCGGACACAATTTCAGCAAATATCTGACGTTCTGCAATTCACTCAAATATGTTGGCAAACTGTTGCAAACGATCCCTGAAAGGTTTTTTGGTGGAAACTGATGGGTTTTTATTATCGGGAACAGAATTAGCCCTCGACGTCTGAACAACTTTTTGTGAAAAGATCCCTAAGCCGCGCGGTCACAATTTCTGCTAAAAATCTGACGTTCTGCAATTCACTCAAAAATGTTGGCAAACTGTTGCGAGTGATCCCCTGAAATCTTTTTCGGTGGAAACAGATGGGTTTTTATCATCGGAAACAGAATTAGCCCTCGACGTCTGAACAACTTTTTTTGAAAAAATCCCTAAGCCGCGCGGTCACAATTTCTGCTAAAACTCTGACGTTCTGCAATTCACTCAAAGATGTTGGCAAACTGTTGTAAGTGATCCCCTGAAATGTTTTTCGGTGGAAACAGATGAGTTTTTATCATCGGAAACAGAATTAGCCCTCGACGTCTGAACAACTTTTTTTGAAAAAATCCCTAAGCCGCGCGGTCACAATTTCTGCTAAAAATCTGACGTTCTGCAATTCACTCAAAAATGTTGGCAAACTGTTGCGAGTGATCCCCTGAAATGTTTTTCGGTGGAAACTGATGGGTTTTTATCATCGGAAACAGAATTAGCCCTTGACGTCTGAACAAAATTTTTTGAAAAAATCCCTAAGCCGCGCGGTCACAATTTCTGCTAAAAATCTGACGTTCTGCAATTCACTCCAAAATGTTGGCAAACTGTTGGGAGTGATCCCCTGAAATGTTTTTCGGTGGAAACAGATGGGTTTTTATCATCGGGAACAGAATTAGCCCTCGACGTCTGAACAACTTTTTTTGAAAAAATCCCTAAGCCGCGCGGTCACAATTTCTGCTCAAAATCTGACGTTCTGCAATTCACTCAAAAATGTTGGCAAACTGTTGTAAGTGATCCCCTGAAATGTTTTTCGGTGGAAACAGATGAGTTTTTATCATCGGAAACAGAATTAGCCCTCGACGTCTGAACAACTTTTTTTGAAAAAATCCCTAAGCTGCGCGGTCACAATTTCTGCTAAAAATCTGACGTTCTGCAATTCACTCAAAAATGTTGGCAAACTGTTGCAATTGGTCCCCTGAAATGTTTTTTGGTGGAAACAGATGGGTTTTTATCTTCGGAAACAGAATTAGGCCTCGACGTCTGAACAACTTTTTTTGAAAAGATCCCTAAGCCACGCGGTCACAATTTCTGCTAAAAATCTGACGTTCTGCAATTCACTCCAAATTGTTGGCAAACTGTTGCGAATGATCCCCTGAAATCTTTTTCGGTGGAAACAGATGGGTTTTTATCATCGGAAACAGAATTAGCCCTCGACGTTTGAACAACTTTTTTTGAAAAAATCCCTAAGCCGCACGGTCACAATTTCTGCTCAAAATCTGACGTTCTGCAATTCACTCAAAAATGTTGGCAAACTGTTGTAAGTGATCCCCTGAAATGTTTTTCGGTGGAAACAGATGAGTTTTTATCATCGGAAACAGAATTAGCCCTCGACGTCTGAACAACTTTTTTTGAAAAAATCCCTAAGCCGCGCGGTCACAATTTCTGCTAAAAATCTGACGTTCTGCAATTCACTCAAAAATGTTGGCAAACTGTTGCGAGTGATCCCCTGAAATGTTTTTCGGTGGAAACTGATGGGTTTTTATCATCGGAAACAGAATTAGCCCTTGACGTCTGAACAAAATTTTTTGAAAAAATCCCTAAGCCGCGCGGTCACAATTTCTGCTAAAAATCTGACGTTCTGCAATTCACTCCAAAATGTTGGCAAACTGTTGGGAGTGATCCCCTGAAATGTTTTTCGGTGGAAACAGATGGGTTTTTATCATCGGGAACAGAATTAGCCCTCGACGTCTGAACAACTTTTTTTGAAAAAATCCCTAAGCCGCGCGGTCACAATTTCTGCTCAAAATCTGACGTTCTGCAATTCACTCAAAAATGTTGGCAAACTGTTGTAAGTGATCCCCTGAAATGTTTTTCGGTAGAAACAGATGAGTTTTTATCATCGGAAACAGAATTAGCCCTCGACGTCTGAACAACTTTTTTTGAAAAAATCCCTAAGCCGCGCGGTCACAATTTCTGCTCAAAATCTGACGTTCTGCAATTCACTCAAAAATGTTGGCAAACTGTTGCAAGTGATCCCCTGAAATGTTTTTCGGTGGAAACAGATGGGTTTTTATCATCGGAAACAGAATTAGCCCTCGACGTCTGAACAACTTTTTTTGAAAAAATCCCTAAGCCGCGCGGTCACAATTTCTGCTAAAAATCTGACGTTCTGCAATTCACTCCAAAATGTTGGCAAACTGTTGCAAGTGATCCCCTGAAATGTTTTTCGGTGGAAACAGATGGGTTTTTATCATCGGAAACAGAATTAGCCCTCGACGTCTGAACAACTTTTTTTGAAAAAATCCCTAAGCCGCGCGGTCACAATTTCTGTTAAAAATCTGACGTTCTGCAATTCACTCAAAAATGTTGGCAAACTGTTGCGAGTGATCCCCTGAAATGTTTTTCGGTGGAAACTGATGGGTTTTTATCATCGGAAACAGAATTAGCCCTTGACGTCTGAACAAAATGTTTTGAAAAAATCCCTAAGCCGCGCGGTCACAATTTCTGCTAAAAATCTGACGTTCTGCAATTCACTCTGAAATGTTGGCAAACTGTTGCGAGTGATCTCCTGAAAGGTTTTTCGGTGGAAACAGATGGGTTTTTATCATCGGAAACAGAATTAGCCCTCGACGTCTGAACAACTTTTTTTGAAAAAATCCCTAAGCCGCACGGTCACAATTTCTGTTAAAAATCTGACGTTCTGCAATTCACTCAAAAATGTTGGCAAACTGTTGCCAGTGATCCCCTGAAATGTTTTTCGGTGGAAACTGATGGGTTTTTATCATCGGAAACAGAATTAGCCCTCGACGTCTGAACAACTTTTTTTGAAAAAATCCCTAAGCCGCACGGTCACAATTTCTGCTAAAAATCTGACGTTCTGCAATTCACTCCAAAATGTTGGCAAACTGTTGCGACTGATCCCCTGAAAGGTTTTTCAGTGGAAACAGATGGGTTTTTATCATCGGAAACAGAATTAGCCCTCGACGTCTGAACAACTTTTTTTGAAAAAATCCCTAAGCCGCGCGGTCACAATTTCTGCTCAAAATCTGACGTTCTGCAATTCACTCAAAAATGTTGGCAAACTGTTGCAATTGATCCCCTGAAAAGTTTTTCGGTGGAAACAGATGGGTTTTTATCATCGGAAACAGAATTAGCCCTCGACGCCTGAACAACTTTTTTTGAAAAAATCCCTAAGCCGCGCGGTCACAATTTCTGCTAAAAATCTGACGTTCTGCAATTCACTCAAAAATGTTGGCAAACTGTTGCCAGTGATCCCCTGAAATGTTTTTCGGTGGAAACTGATGGGTTTTTATCATCGGAAACAGAATTAGCCCTCGACGTCTGAACAACTTTTTTTGAAAAAATCCCTAAGCCGCACGGTCACAATTTCTGCTAAAAATCTGACGTTCTGCAATTCACTCCAAAATGTTGGCAAACTGTTGCGAGTGATCCCCTGAAAGGTTTTTCAGTGGAAACAGATGGGTTTTTATCATCGGAAACAGAATTAGCCCTCGACGTCTGAACAACTTTTTTTGAAAAAATCCCTAAGCCGCGCGGTCACAATTTCTGCTCAAAATCTGACGTTCTGCAATTCACTCAAAAATGTTGGCAAACTGTTGCAATTGATCCCCTGAAAAGTTTTTCGGTGGAAACAGATGGGTTTTTATCATCGGAAACAGAATTAGCCCTCGACGCCTGAACAACTTTTTTTGAAAAAATCCCTAAGCCGCGCGGTCACAATTTCTGCTAAAAATCTGACGTTCTGTAATTCACTCAAAAATGTTGGCAAACTGTTTCGAGTGATCCCCTGAAATGTTTTTCGGTGGAAACAGATGGGTTTTTATCATCGGAAACAGAATTAGCCCTCGACGTCTGAACAACTTTTTTTGAAAAAATCCCTAATCCGCGCGGACACAATTTCAGCAAATATCTGACGTTCTGCAATTCACTCAAATATGTTGGCAAACTGTTGCAAACGATCCCTGAAAGGTTTTTCGGTGGAAACTGATGGGTTTTTATTATCGGGAACAGAATTAGCCCTCGACGTCTGAACAACTTCTTTTGAAAAGATCCCTAAGCCACGCGGTCACAATTTCTGCTAAAAATCTGACGTTCTGCAATTCACTCCAAATTGTTGGCAAACTGTTGCGAATGATCCCCTGAAATCTTTTTCGGTGGAAACAGATGGGTTTTTATCATCGGAAACAGAATTAGCCCTCGACGTCTGAACAACTTTTTTTGAAAAAATCCCTAAGCCGCACGGTCACAATTTCTGCTCAAAATCTGACGTTCTGCAATTCACTCAAAAATGTTGGCAAACTGTTGTAAGTGATCCCCTGAAATGTTTTTCGGTGGAAACAGATGAGTTTTTATCATCGGAAACAGAATTAGCCCTCGACGTCTGAACAACATTTTTTGAAAAAATCCCTAAGCCGCGCGGTCACAATTTCTGCTAAAAATCTGACGTTCTGCAATTCACTCAAAAATATTGGCAAACTGTTGCGAGTGATCCCCTGAAATGTTTTTCGGTGGAAACTGATGGGTTTTTATCATCGGAAACAGAATTAGCCCTTGACGTCTGAACAAAATTTTTTGAAAAAATCCCTAAGCCGCGCGGTCACAATTTCTGCTAAAAATCGGACGTTCTGCAATTCACTCCAAAATGTTGGCAAACTGTTGTGAGTCATCCCCTGAAATGTTTTTCGGTGGAAACAGATGGGTTTTTATCATCGGAAACAGAATTAGCCCTCGACGTCTGAACAACTTTTTTTGAAAAAATCCCTAATCCGCGCGGACACAATTTCAGCAAATATCTGACGTTCTGCAATTCACTCAAATATGTTGGCAAACTGTTGCAAACGATCCCTGAAAGGTTTTTCGGTGGAAACTGATGGGTTTTTATTATCGGGAACAGAATTAGCCCTCGACGTCTGAACAACTTTTTGTGAAAAGATCCCTAAGCCGCGCGGTCACAATTTCTGCTAAAAATCTGACGTTCTGCAATTCACTCAAAAATGTTGGCAAACTGTTGCGAGTGATCCCCTGAAATCTTTTTCGGTGGAAACAGATGGGTTTTTATCATCGGAAACAGAATTAGCCCTCGACGTCTGAACAACTTTTTTTGAAAAAATCCCTAAGCCGCGCGGTCACAATTTCTGCTAAAACTCTGACGTTCTGCAATTCACTCAAAGATGTTGGCAAACTGTTGCGAGTGATCCCCTGAAATGTTTTTTGGTGGAAACAGATGGGTTTTTATCATCGGAAACAGAATTAGCCCTCGACGTCTGAACAACTTTTTTTGAAAAAATCCCTAAGCTGCGCGGTCACAATTTCTGCTAAAAATCTGACGTTCTGCAATTCACTCCAAAATGTTGGCAAACTGTTGCAATTGATCCCCTGAAATGTTTTTTGGTGGAAACAGATGGGTTTTTATCTTCGGAAACAGAATTAGGCCTCGACGTCTGAACAACTTTTTTTGAAAAGATCCCTAAGCCACGCGGTCACAATTTCTGCTAAAAATCTGACGTTCTGCAATTCACTCCAAATTGTTGGCAAACTGTTGCGAATGATCCCCTGAAATCTTTTTCGGTGGAAACAGATGGGTTTTTATCATCGGAAACAGAATTAGCCCTCGACGTCTGAACAACTTTTTTTGAAAAAATCCCTAAGCCGCACGGTCACAATTTCTGCTCAAAATCTGACGTTCTGCAATTCACTCAAAAATGTTGGCAAACTGTTGTAAGTGATCCCCTGAAATGTTTTTCGGTGGAAACAGATGAGTTTTTATCATCGAAAACAGAATTAGCCCTCGACGTCTGAACAACATTTTTTGAAAAAATCCCTAAGCCGCGCGGTCACAATTTCTGCTAAAAATCTGACGTTCTGCAATTCACTCAAAAATGTTGGCAAACTGTTGCGAGTGATCCCCTGAAATGTTTTTCGGTGGAAACTGATGGGTTTTTATCATCGGAAACAGAATTAGCCCTTGACGTCTGAACAAAATTTTTTGAAAAAATCCCTAAGCCGCGCGGTCACAATTTCTGCTAAAAATCTGACGTTCTGCAATTCACTCCAAAATGTTGGCAAACTGTTGGGAGTGATCCCCTGAAATGTTTTTCGGTGGAAACAGATGGGTTTTTATCATCGGGAACAGAATTAGCCCTCGACGTCTGAACAACTTTTTTTGAAAAAATCCCTAAGCCGCGCGGTCACAATTTCTGCTCAAAATCTGACGTTCTGCAATTCACTCAAAAATGTTGGCAAACTGTTGTAAGTGATCCCCTGAAATGTTTTTCGGTGGAAACAGATGAGTTTTTATCATCGGAAACAGAATTAGCCCTCGACGTCTGAACAACTTTTTTTGAAAAAATCCCTAAGCCGCGCGGTCACAATTTCTGCTCAAAATCTGACGTTCTGCAATTCACTCAAAAATGTTGGCAAACTGTTGCAAGTGATCCCCTGAAATGTTTTTCGGTGGAAACAGATGGGTTTTTATCATCGGAAACAGAATTAGCCCTCGACGTCTGAACAACTTTTTTTGAAAAAATCCCTAAGCCGCGCGGTCACAATTTCTGCTAAAAATCTGACGTTCTGCAATTCACTCCAAAATGTTGGCAAACTGTTGTAAGTGATCCCCTGAAATGTTTTTCGGTGGAAACAGATGGGTTTTTATCATCGGAAACAGAATTAGCCCTCGACGTCTGAACAACTTTTTTTGAAAAAATCCCTAAGCCGCGCGGTCACAATTTCTGTTAAAAATCTGACGTTCTGCAATTCACTCAAAAATGTTGGCAAACTGTTGCGAGTGATCCCCTGAAAGGTTTTTCAGTGGAAACAGATGGGTTTTTATCATCGGAAACAGAATTAGCCCTCGACGTCTGAACAACTTTTTTTGAAAAAATCCCTAAGCCGCGCGGTCACAATTTCTGCTCAAAATCTGACGTTCTGCAATTCACTCAAAAATGTTGGCAAACTGTTGCAAGTGAAACCCTGAAATGCTTTTCGGTGGAAACAGATGGGTTTTTATCATCGGAAACAGAATTAGCCCTCGACGTCTGAACAACTTTTTTTGAAAAAATCCCTAAGCCGCGCGGTCACAATTTCTGTTAAAAATCTGACGTTCTGCAATTCACTCAAAAATGTTGGCAAACAGTTGCGAGTGATCCCCTGAAATGTTTTTCGGTGGAAACTGATGGGTTTTTATCATCGGAAACAGAATTAGCCCTTGACGTCTGAACAAAATTTTTTGAAAAAATCCCTAAGCCGCGCGGTCACAATTTCTGCTAAAAATCTGACGTTCTGCAATTCACTCCAAAATGTTGGCAAACTGTTGTGAGTCATCCCCTGAAATGTTTTTCGGTGGAAACTGATGGGTTTTTATTATCGGGAACAGAATTAGCCCTCGACGTCTGAACAATTTTTTTTGAAAAAATCCCTAAGCCGCGCGGTCACAATTTCTGCTAAAAATCTGACGTTCTGCAATTCACTCAAAAATGTTGGCAAACTGTTGCGAGTGATCCCCTGAAATGTTTTTCGGTGGAAACAGATGGGTTTTTATCATCGGAAACAGAATTAGCCCTCGACGTCTGAACAACTTTTTTTGAAAAGATCCCTAAGCCACGCGGTCACAATTTCTGCTAAAAATCTGACGTTCTGCAATTCACTCCAAATTGTTGGCAAACTGTTGCGAATGATCCCCTGAAATCTTTTTCGGTGGAAACAGATGGGTTTTTATCATCGGAAACAGAATTAGCCCTCGACGTCTGAACAACTTTTTTTGAAAAAATCCCTAAGCCGCACGGTCACAATTTCTGCTCAAAATCTGACGTTCTGCAATTCACTCAAAAATGTTGGCAAACTGTTGTAAGTGATCCCCTGAAATGTTTTTCGGTGGAAACAGATGAGTTTTTATCATCGGAAACAGAATTAGCCCTCGACGTCTGAACAACATTTTTTGAAAAAATCCCTAAGCCGCGCGGTCACAATTTCTGCTAAAAATCTGACGTTCTGCAATTCACTCAAAAATATTGGCAAACTGTTGCGAGTGATCCCCTGAAATGTTTTTCGGTGGAAACTGATGGGTTTTTATCATCGGAAACAGAATTAGCCCTTGACGTCTGAACAAAATTTTTTTGAAAAAATCCCTAATCCGCGCGGTCACAATTTCTGCGAAAAATCGGACGTTCTGCAATTCACTCCAAAATGTTGGCAAACTGTTGTGAGTCATCCCCTGAAATGTTTTTCGGTGGAAACTGATGGGTTTTTATTATCGGGAACAGAATTAGCCCTCGACGTCTGAACAATTTTTTTTGAAAAAATCCCTATGCCGCGCGGTCACAATTTCTGCTAAAAATCTGACGTTCTGCAATTCACTCAAAAATGTTGGCAAACTGTTGCGAGTGATCCCCTGAAATGTTTTTCGGTGGAAACTGATGGGTTTTTATCATCGGAAACATAATTAACCCTCGACTTCTGACGAACTTTTTTTGAAAAAATCCCAAAGCCGCGCGGTCACAATTTCTGCTCAAAATCTGACGTTCTGCAATTCACTCAAAAATGTTGGCAAACTGTTGCCAGTGATCCCCTGAAATGTTTTTCGGTGGAAACAGATGGGTTTTTATCATCGGAAACAGAATTAGCCCTCGACGTCTGAACAACTTTTTTTGAAAAAATCCCTAAGCCGCGTGGTCACAATTTCTGCTCAAAATCTGACGTTCTGCAATTCACTCAAAAATGTTGGCAAACTGTTGCAATTGATCCCCTGAAAAGTTTTTCGGTGGAAACAGATGGGTTTTTATCATCGGAAACAGAATTAGCCCTCGACGTCTGAACAACTTTTTTTGAAAAAATCCCTAAGCCGCGCGGTCACAATTTCTGCTAAAAATCTGACGTTCTGTAATTCACTCAAAAATGTTGGCAAACTGTTTCGAGTGATCCCCTGAAATGTTTTTCGGTGGAAACAGATGGGTTTTTATCATCGGAAACAGAATTAGCCCTCGACGTCTGAACAACTTTTTTTGAAAAAATCCCTAATCCGCGCGGACACAATTTCAGCAAATATCTGACGTTCTGCAATTCACTCAAATATGTTGGCAAACTGTTGCAAACGATCCCTGAAAGGTTTTTCGGTGGAAACTGATGGGTTTTTATTATCGGGAACAGAATTAGCCCTCGACGTCTGAACAACTTTTTGTGAAAAGATCCCTAAGCCGCGCGGTCACAATTTCTGCTAAAAATCTGACGTTCTGCAATTCACTCAAAAATGTTGGCAAACTGTTGCGAGTGATCCCCTGAAATGTTTTTCGGTGGAAACAGATGGGTTTTTATCATCGGAAACAGAATTAGCCCTCGACGTCTGAACAACTTTTTTTGAAAAAATCCCTAAGCCGCGCGGTCACAATTTCTGCTAAAACTCTGACGTTCTGCAATTCACTCAAAGATGTTGGCAAACTGTTGCGAGTGATCCCCTGAAATGTTTTTTGGTGGAAACAGATGGGTTTTTATCATCGGAAACAGAATTAGCCCTCGACGTCTGAACAACTTTTTTTGAAAAAATCCCTAAGCTGCGCGGTCACAATTTCTGCTAAAAATCTGACGTTCTGCAATTCACTCAAAAATGTTGGCAAACTGTTGCAATTGATCCCCTGAAATGTTTTTTGGTGGAAACAGATGGGTTTTTATCTTCGGAAACAGAATTAGGCCTCGACGTCTGAACAACTTTTTTTGAAAAGATCCCTAAGCCACGCGGTCACAATTTCTGCTAAAAATCTGACGTTCTGCAATTCACTCCAAATTGTTGGCAAACTGTTGCGAATGATCCCCTGAAATCTTTTTCGGTGGAAACAGATGGGTTTTTATCATCGGAAACAGAATTAGCCCTCGACGTCTGAACAACTTTTTTTGAAAAAATCCCTAAGCCGCACGGTCACAATTTCTGCTCAAAATCTGACGTTCTGCAATTCACTCCAAAATGTTGGCAAACTGTTGCAAGTGATCCCCTGAAATGTTTTTCGGTGGAAACAGATGAGTTTTTATCATCGGAAACAGAATTAGCCCTCGACGTCTAAACAACTTTTTTTGAAAAAATCCCTAAACCGCGCGGTCACAATTTCTGTTAAAAATCTGACGTTCTGCAATTCACTCAAAAATGTTGGCAAACTGTTGCGAGTGATCCCCTGAAAGGTTTTTCAGTGGAAACAGATGGGTTTTTATCATCGGAAACAGAATTAGCCCTCGACGTCTGAACAACTTTTTTTGAAAAGATCCCTAAGCCACGCGGTCACAATTTCTGCTAAAAATCTGACGTTCTGCAATTCACTCCAAATTGTTGGCAAACTGTTGCGAATGATCCCCTGAAATCTTTTTCGGTGGAAACAGATGGGTTTTTATCATCGGAAACAGAATTAGCCCTCGACGTCTGAACAACTTTTTTTGAAAAAATCCCTAAGCCGCACGGTCACAATTTCTGCTCAAAATCTGACGTTCTGCAATTCACTCAAAAATGTTGGCAAACTGTTGTAAGTGATCCCCTGAAATGTTTTTCGGTGGAAACAGATGAGTTTTTATCATCGGAAACAGAATTAGCCCTCGACGTCTGAACAACATTTTTTGAAAAAATCCCTAAGCCGCGCGGTCACAATTTCTGCTAAAAATCTGACGTTCTGCAATTCACTCAAAAATATTGGCAAACTGTTGCGAGTGATCCCCTGAAATGTTTTTCGGTGGAAACTGATGGGTTTTTATCATCGGAAACAGAATTAGCCCTTGACGTCTGAACAAAATTTTTTTGAAAAAATCCCTAAGCCGCGCGGTCACAATTTCTGCTAAAAATCGGACGTTCTGCAATTCACTCCAAAATGTTGGCAAACTGTTGTGAGTCATCCCCTGAAATGTTTTTCGGTGGAAACTGATGTGTTTTTATTATCGGGAACAGAATTAGCCCTCGACGTCTGAACAATTTTTTTTGAAAAAATCCCTATGCCGCGCGGTCACAATTTCTGCTAAAAATCTGACGTTCTGCAATTCACTCAAAAATGTTGGCAAACTGTTGCGAGTGATCCCCTGAAATGTTTTTCGGTGGAAACTGATGGGTTTTTATCATCGGAAACATAATTAACCCTCGACTTCTGACGAACTTTTTTTGAAAAAATCCCAAAGCCGCGCGGTCACAATTTCTGCTCAAAATCTGACGTTCTGCAATTCACTCAAAAATGTTGGCAAACTGTTGCCAGTGATCCCCTGAAATGTTTTTCGGTGGAAACAGATGGGTTTTTATCATCGGAAACAGAATTAGCCCTCGACGTCTGAACAACTTTTTTTGAAAAAATCCCTAAGCCGCGTGGTCACAATTTCTGCTCAAAATCTGACGTTCTGCAATTCACTCAAAAATGTTGGCAAACTGTTGCAATTGATCCCCTGAAAAGTTTTTCGGTGGAAACAGATGGGTTTTTATCATCGGAAACAGAATTAGCCCTCGACGTCTGAACAACTTTTTTTGAAAAAATCCCTAAGCCGCGCGGTCACAATTTCTGCTAAAAATCTGACGTTCTGTAATTCACTCAAAAATGTTGGCAAACTGTTTCGAGTGATCCCCTGAAATGTTTTTCGGTGGAAACAGATGGGTTTTTATCATCGGAAACAGAATTAGCCCTCGACGTCTGAACAACTTTTTTTGAAAAAATCCCTAATCCGCGCGGACACAATTTCAGCAAATATCTGACGTTCTGCAATTCACTCAAATATGTTGGCAAACTGTTGCAAACGATCCCTGAAAGGTTTTTCGGTGGAAACTGATGGGTTTTTATTATCGGGAACAGAATTAGCCCTCGACGTCTGAACAACTTTTTGTGAAAAGATCCCTAAGCCGCGCGGTCACAATTTCTGCTAAAAATCTGACGTTCTGCAATTCACTCAAAAATGTTGGCAAACTGTTGCGAGTGATCCCCTGAAATGTTTTTCGGTGGAAACAGATGGGTTTTTATCATCGGAAACAGAATTAGCCCTCGACGTCTGAACAACTTTTTTTGAAAAAATCCCTAAGCCGCGCGGTCACAATTTCTGCTAAAACTCTGACGTTCTGCAATTCACTCAAAGATGTTGGCAAACTGTTGCGAGTGATCCCCTGAAATGTTTTTTGGTGGAAACAGATGGGTTTTTATCATCGGAAACAGAATTAGCCCTCGACGTCTGAACAACTTTTTTTGAAAAAATCCCTAAGCTGCGCGGTCACAATTTCTGCTAAAAATCTGACGTTCTGCAATTCACTCAAAAATGTTGGCAAACTGTTGCAATTGATCCCCTGAAATGTTTTTTGGTGGAAACAGATGGGTTTTTATCTTCGGAAACAGAATTAGGCCTCGACGTCTGAACAACTTTTTTTGAAAAGATCCCTAAGCCACGCGGTCACAATTTCTGCTAAAAATCTGACGTTCTGCAATTCACTCCAAATTGTTGGCAAACTGTTGCGAATGATCCCCTGAAATCTTTTTCGGTGGAAACAGATGGGTTTTTATCATCGGAAACAGAATTAGCCCTCGACGTCTGAACAACTTTTTTTGAAAAAATCCCTAAGCCGCACGGTCACAATTTCTGCTCAAAATCTGACGTTCTGCAATTCACTCCAAAATGTTGGCAAACTGTTGCAAGTGATCCCCTGAAATGTTTTTTGGTGGAAACAGATGAGTTTTTATCATCGGAAACAGAATTAGCCCTCGACGTCTAAACAACTTTTTTTGAAAAAATCCCTAAACCGCGCGGTCACAATTTCTGTTAAAAATCTGACGTTCTGCAATTCACTCAAAAATGTTGGCAAACTGTTGCGAGTGATCCCCTGAAAGGTTTTTCAGTGGAAACAGATGGGTTTTTATCATCGGAAACAGAATTAGCCCTCGACGTCTGAACAACTTTTTTTGAAAAAATCCCTAAGCCGCGCGGTCACAATTTCTGCTCAAAATCTGACGTTCTGCAATTCACTCAAAAATGTTGGCAAACTGTTGCAAGTGAAACCCTGAAATGCTTTTCGGTGGAAACAGATGGGTTTTTATCATCGGAAACAGAATTAGCCCTCGACGTCTGAACAACTTTTTTTGAAAAAATCCCTAAGCCGCGCGGTCACAATTTCTGTTAAAAATCTGACGTTCTGCAATTCACTCAAAAATGTTGGCAAACTGTTGCGAGTGATCCCCTGAAATGTTTTTCGGTGGAAACTGATGGGTTTTTATCATCGGAAACAGAATTAGCCCTTGACGTCTGAACAAAATTTTTTGAAAAAATCCCTAAGCCGCGCGGTCACAATTTCTGCTAAAAATCTGACGTTCTGCAATTCACTCCAAAATGTTGGCAAACTGTTGTGAGTCATCCCCTGAAATGTTTTTCGGTGGAAACTGATGGGTTTTTATTATCGGGAACAGAATTAGCCCTCGACGTCTGAACAATTTTTTTTGAAAAAATCCCTAAGCCGCGCGGTCACAATTTCTGCTAAAAATCTGACGTTCTGCAATTCACTCAAAAATGTTGGCAAACTGTTGCGAGTGATCCCCTGAAATGTTTTTCGGTGGAAACAGATGGGTTTTTATCATTGGAAACAGAATTAGCCCTCGACGTCTGAACAACTTTTTTTGAAAAAATCCCTAATCCGCGCGGACACAATTTCAGCAAATATCTGACGTTCTGCAATTCACTCAAATATGTTGGCAAACTGTTGCAAACGATCCCTGAAAGGTTTTTCGGTGGAAACTGATGGGTTTTTATTATCGGGAACAGAATTAGCCCTCGACGTCTGAACAACTTTTTTTGAAAAGATCCCTAAGCCACGCGGTCACAATTTCTGCTAAAAATCTGACGTTCTGCAATTCACTCCAAATTGTTGGCAAACTGTTGCGAATGATCCCCTGAAATCTTTTTCGGTGGAAACAGATGGGTTTTTATCATCGGAAACAGAATTAGCCCTCGACGTCTGAACAACTTTTTTTGAAAAAATCCCTAAGCCGCACGGTCACAATTTCTGCTCAAAATCTGACGTTCTGCAATTCACTCAAAAATGTTGGCAAACTGTTGTAAGTGATCCCCTGAAATGTTTTTCGGTGGAAACAGATGAGTTTTTATCATCGGAAACAGAATTAGCCCTCGACGTCTGAACAACATTTTTTGAAAAAATCCCTAAGCCGCGCGGTCACAATTTCTGCTAAAAATCTGACGTTCTGCAATTCACTCAAAAATATTGGCAAACTGTTGCGAGTGATCCCCTGAAATGTTTTTCGGTGGAAACTGATGGGTTTTTATCATCGGAAACAGAATTAGCCCTTGACGTCTGAACAAAATTTTTTGAAAAAATCCCTAAGCCGCGCGGTCACAATTTCTGCTAAAAATCGGACGTTCTGCAATTCACTCCAAAATGTTGGCAAACTGTTGTGAGTCATCCCCTGAAATGTTTTTCGGTGGAAACTGATGGGTTTTTATTATCGGGAACAGAATTAGCCCTCGACGTCTGAACAATTTTTTTTGAAAAAATCCCTAAGCCGCGCGGTCACAATTTCTGCTAAAAATCTGACGTTCTGTAATTCACTCAAAAATGTTGGCAAACTGTTTCGAGTGATCCCCTGAAATGTTTTTCGGTGGAAACAGATGAGTTTTTATCATCGGAAACAGAATTAGCCCTCGACGTCTAAACAACTTTTTTTGAAAAAATCCCTAAACCGCGCGGTCACAATTTCTGTTAAAAATCTGACGTTCTGCAATTCACTCAAAAATGTTGGCAAACTGTTGCGAGTGATCCCCTGAAAGGTTTTTCAGTGGAAACAGATGGGTTTTTATCATCGGAAACAGAATTAGCCCTCGACGTCTGAACAACTTTTTTTGAAAAAATCCCTAAGCCGCGCGGTCACAATTTCTGCTCAAAATCTGACGTTCTGCAATTCACTCAAAAATGTTGGCAAACTGTTGCAAGTGAAACCCTGAAATGCTTTTCGGTGGAAACAGATGGGTTTTTATCATCGGAAACAGAATTAGCCCTCGACGTCTGAACAACTTTTTTTGAAAAAATCCCTAAGCCGCGCGGTCACAATTTCTGTTAAAAATCTGACGTTCTGCAATTCACTCAAAAATGTTGGCAAACTGTTGCGAGTGATCCCCTGAAATGTTTTTCGGTGGAAACTGATGGGTTTTTATCATCGGAAACAGAATTAGCCCTTGACGTCTGAACAAAATTTTTTGAAAAAATCCCTAAGCCGCGCGGTCACAATTTCTGCTAAAAATCTGACGTTCTGCAATTCACTCCAAAATGTTGGCAAACTGTTGTGAGTCATCCCCTGAAATGTTTTTCGGTGGAAACTGATGGGTTTTTATTATCGGGAACAGAATTAGCCCTCGACGTCTGAACAATTTTTTTTGAAAAAATCCCTAAGCCGCGCGGTCACAATTTCTGCTAAAAATCTGACGTTCTGCAATTCACTCAAAAATGTTGGCAAACTGTTGCGAGTGATCCCCTGAAATGTTTTTCGGTGGAAACAGATGGGTTTTTATCATTGGAAACAGAATTAGCCCTCGACGTCTGAACAACTTTTTTTGAAAAAATCCCTAATCCGCGCGGACACAATTTCAGCAAATATCTGACGTTCTGCAATTCACTCAAATATGTTGGCAAACTGTTGCAAACGATCCCTGAAAGGTTTTTCGGTGGAAACTGATGGGTTTTTATTATCGGGAACAGAATTAGCCCTCGACGTCTGAACAACTTTTTTTGAAAAGATCCCTAAGCCACGCGGTCACAATTTCTGCTAAAAATCTGACGTTCTGCAATTCACTCCAAATTGTTGGCAAACTGTTGCGAATGATCCCCTGAAATCTTTTTCGGTGGAAACAGATGGGTTTTTATCATCGGAAACAGAATTAGCCCTCGACGTCTGAACAACTTTTTTTGAAAAAATCCCTAAGCCGCACGGTCACAATTTCTGCTCAAAATCTGACGTTCTGCAATTCACTCAAAAATGTTGGCAAACTGTTGTAAGTGATCCCCTGAAATGTTTTTCGGTGGAAACAGATGAGTTTTTATCATCGGAAACAGAATTAGCCCTCGACGTCTGAACAACATTTTTTGAAAAAATCCCTAAGCCGCGCGGTCACAATTTCTGCTAAAAATCTGACGTTCTGCAATTCACTCCAAAATGTTGGCAAACTGTTGTGAGTCATCCCCTGAAATGTTTTTCGGTGGAAACTGATGGGTTTTTATTATCGGGAACAGAATTAGCCCTCGACGTCTGAACAATTTTTTTTGAAAAAATCCCTAAGCCGCGCGGTCACAATTTCTGCTAAAAATCTGACGTTCTGCAATTCACTCAAAAATGTTGGCAAACTGTTGCGAGTGATCCCCTGAAATGTTTTTCGGTGGAAACAGATGGGTTTTTATCATTGGAAACAGAATTAGCCCTCGACGTCTGAACAACTTTTTTTGAAAAAATCCCTAATCCGCGCGGACACAATTTCAGCAAATATCTGACGTTCTGCAATTCACTCAAATACGTTGGCAAACTGTTGCAAACGATCCCTGAAAGGTTTTTCGGTGGAAACTGATGGGTTTTTATTATCGGGAACAGAATTAGCCCTCGACGTCTGAACAACTTTTTTTGAAAAGATCCCTAAGCCACGCGGTCACAATTTCTGCTAAAAATCTGACGTTCTGCAATTCACTCCAAATTGTTGGCAAACTGTTGCGAATGATCCCCTGAAATCTTTTTCGGTGGAAACAGATGGGTTTTTATCATCGGAAACAGAATTAGCCCTCGACGTCTGAACAACTTTTTTTGAAAAAATCCCTAAGCCGCACGGTCACAATTTCTGCTCAAAATCTGACGTTCTGCAATTCACTCAAAAATGTTGGCAAACTGTTGTAAGTGATCCCCTGAAATGTTTTTCGGTGGAAACAGATGAGTTTTTATCATCGGAAACAGAATTAGCCCTCGACGTCTGAGCAACATTTTTTGAAAAAATCCCTAAGCCGCGCGGTCACAATTTCTGCTAAAAATCTGACGTTCTGCAATTCACTCAAAAATATTGGCAAACTGTTGCGAGTGATCCCCTGAAATGTTTTTCGGTGGAAACTGATGGGTTTTTATCATCGGAAACAGAATTAGCCCTTGACGTCTGAACAAAATTTTTTGAAAAAATCCCTAAGCCGCGCGGTCACAATTTCTGCTAAAAATCGGACGTTCTGCAATTCACTCCAAAATGTTGGCAAACTGTTGTGAGTCATCCCCTGAAATGTTTTTCGGTGGAAACTGATGGGTTTTTATTATCGGGAACAGAATTAGCCCTCGACGTCTGAACAATTTTTTTTGAAAAAATCCCTAAGCCGCGCGGTCACAATTTCTGCTAAAAATCTGACGTTCTGTAATTCACTCAAAAATGTTGGCAAACTGTTTCGAGTGATCCCCTGAAATGTTTTTCGGTGGAAACAGATGAGTTTTTATCATCGGAAACAGAATTAGCCCTCGACGTCTAAACAACTTTTTTTGAAAAAATCCCTAAACCGCGCGGTCACAATTTCTGTTAAAAATCTGACGTTCTGCAATTCACTCAAAAATGTTGGCAAACTGTTGCGAGTGATCCCCTGAAAGGTTTTTCAGTGGAAACAGATGGGTTTTTATCATCGGAAACAGAATTAGCCCTCGACGTCTGAACAACTTTTTTTGAAAAAATCCCTAAGCCGCGCGGTCACAATTTCTGCTCAAAATCTGACGTTCTGCAATTCACTCAAAAATGTTGGCAAACTGTTGCAAGTGAAACCCTGAAATGCTTTTCGGTGGAAACAGATGGGTTTTTATCATCGGAAACAGAATTAGCCCTCGACGTCTGAACAACTTTTTTTGAAAAAATCCCTAAGCCGCGCGGTCACAATTTCTGTTAAAAATCTGACGTTCTGCAATTCACTCAAAAATGTTGGCAAACTGTTGCGAGTGATCCCCTGAAATGTTTTTCGGTGGAAACTGATGGGTTTTTATCATCGGAAACAGAATTAGCCCTTGACGTCTGAACAAAATTTTTTGAAAAAATCCCTAAGCCGCGCGGTCACAATTTCTGCTAAAAATCTGACGTTCTGCAATTCACTCCAAAATGTTGGCAAACTGTTGTGAGTCATCCCCTGAAATGTTTTTCGGTGGAAACTGATGGGTTTTTATTATCGGGAACAGAATTAGCCCTCGACGTCTGAACAATTTTTTTTGAAAAAATCCCTAAGCCGCGCGGTCACAATTTCTGCTAAAAATCTGACGTTCTGCAATTCACTCAAAAATGTTGGCAAACTGTTGCGAGTGATCCCCTGAAATGTTTTTCGGTGGAAACAGATGGGTTTTTATCATTGGAAACAGAATTAGCCCTCGACGTCTGAACAACTTTTTTTGAAAAAATCCCTAATCCGCGCGGACACAATTTCAGCAAATATCTGACGTTCTGCAATTCACTCAAATATGTTGGCAAACTGTTGCAAACGATCCCTGAAAGGTTTTTCGGTGGAAACTGATGGGTTTTTATTATCGGGAACAGAATTAGCCCTCGACGTCTGAACAACTTTTTTTAAAAGATCCCTAAGCCACGCGGTCACAATTTCTGCTAAAAATCTGACGTTCTGCAATTCACTCCAAATTGTTGGCAAACTGTTGCGAATGATCCCCTGAAATCTTTTTCGGTGGAAACAGATGGGTTTTTATCATCGGAAACAGAATTAGCCCTCGACGTCTGAACAACTTTTTTTGAAAAAATCCCTAAGCCGCACGGTCACAATTTCTGCTCAAAATCTGACGTTCTGCAATTCACTCAAAAATGTTGGCAAACTGTTGTAAGTGATCCCCTGAAATGTTTTTCGGTGGAAACAGATGAGTTTTTATCATCGGAAACAGAATTAGCCCTCGACGTCTGAGCAACATTTTTTGAAAAAATCCCTAAGCCGCGCGGTCACAATTTCTGCTAAAAATCTGACGTTCTGCAATTCACTCAAAAATATTGGCAAACTGTTGCGAGTGATCCCCTGAAATGTTTTTCGGTGGAAACTGATGGGTTTTTATCATCGGAAACAGAATTAGCCCTTGACGTCTGAACAAAATTTTTTGAAAAAATCCCTAAGCCGCGCGGTCACAATTTCTGCTAAAAATCGGACGTTCTGCAATTCACTCCAAAATGTTGGCAAACTGTTGTGAGTCATCCCCTGAAATGTTTTTCGGTGGAAACTGATGGGTTTTTATTATCGGGAACAGAATTAGCCCTCGACGTCTGAACAATTTTTTTTGAAAAAATCCCTAAGCCGCGCGGTCACAATTTCTGCTAAAAATCTGACGTTCTGTAATTCACTCAAAAATGTTGGCAAACTGTTTCGAGTGATCCCCTGAAATGTTTTTCGGTGGAAACAGATGAGTTTTTATCATCGGAAACAGAATTAGCCCTCGACGTCTAAACAACTTTTTTTGAAAAAATCCCTAAACCGCGCGGTCACAATTTCTGTTAAAAATCTGACGTTCTGCAATTCACTCAAAAATGTTGGCAAACTGTTGCGAGTGATCCCCTGAAAGGTTTTTCAGTGGAAACAGATGGGTTTTTATCATCGGAAACAGAATTAGCCCTCGACGTCTGAACAACTTTTTTTGAAAAAATCCCTAAGCCGCGCGGTCACAATTTCTGCTCAAAATCTGACGTTCTGCAATTCACTCAAAAATGTTGGCAAACTGTTGCAAGTGAAACCCTGAAATGCTTTTCGGTGGAAACAGATGGGTTTTTATCATCGGAAACAGAATTAGCCCTCGACGTCTGAACAACTTTTTTTGAAAAAATCCCTAAGCCGCGCGGTCACAATTTCTGTTAAAAATCTGACGTTCTGCAATTCACTCAAAAATGTTGGCAAACTGTTGCGAGTGATCCCCTGAAATGTTTTTCGGTGGAAACTGATGGGTTTTTATCATCGGAAACAGAATTAGCCCTTGACGTCTGAACAAAATTTTTTGAAAAAATCCCTAAGCCGCGCGGTCACAATTTCTGCTAAAAATCTGACGTTCTGCAATTCACTCCAAAATGTTGGCAAACTGTTGTGAGTCATCCCCTGAAATGTTTTTCGGTGGAAACTGATGGGTTTTTATTATCGGGAACAGAATTAGCCCTCGACGTCTGAACAATTTTTTTTGAAAAAATCCCTAAGCCGCGCGGTCACAATTTCTGCTAAAAATCTGACGTTCTGCAATTCACTCAAAAATGTTGGCAAACTGTTGCGAGTGATCCCCTGAAATGTTTTTCGGTGGAAACAGATGGGTTTTTATCATTGGAAACAGAATTAGCCCTCGACGTCTGAACAACTTTTTTTGAAAAAATCCCTAATCCGCGCGGACACAATTTCAGCAAATATCTGACGTTCTGCAATTCACTCAAATATGTTGGCAAACTGTTGCAAACGATCCCTGAAAGGTTTTTCGGTGGAAACTGATGGGTTTTTATTATCGGGAACAGAATTAGCCCTCGACGTCTGAACAACTTTTTTTGAAAAGATCCCTAAGCCACGCGGTCACAATTTCTGCTAAAAATCTGACGTTCTGCAATTCACTCCAAATTGTTGGCAAACTGTTGCGAATGATCCCCTGAAATCTTTTTCGGTGGAAACAGATGGGTTTTTATCATCGGAAACAGAATTAGCCCTCGACGTCTGAACAACTTTTTTTGAAAAAATCCCTAAGCCGCACGGTCACAATTTCTGCTCAAAATCTGACGTTCTGCAATTCACTCAAAAATGTTGGCAAACTGTTGTAAGTGATCCCCTGAAATGTTTTTCGGTGGAAACAGATGAGTTTTTATCATCGGAAACAGAATTAGCCCTCGACGTCTGAACAACATTTTTTGAAAAAATCCCTAAGCCGCGCGGTCACAATTTCTGCTAAAAATCTGACGTTCTGCAATTCACTCAAAAATATTGGCAAACTGTTGCGAGAGATCCCCTGAAATGTTTTTCGGTGGAAACTGATGGGTTTTTATCATCGGAAACAGAATTAGCCCTTGACGTCTGAACAAAATTTTTTGAAAAAATCCCTAAGCCGCGCGGTCACAATTTCTGCTAAAAATCGGACGTTCTGCAATTCACTCCAAAATGTTGGCAAACTGTTGTGAGTCATCCCCTGAAATGTTTTTCGGTGGAAACTGATGGGTTTTTATTATCGGGAACAGAATTAGCCCTCGACGTCTGAACAATTTTTTTTGAAAAAATCCCTAAGCCGCGCGGTCACAATTTCTGCTAAAAATCTGACGTTCTGTAATTCACTCAAAAATGTTGGCAAACTGTTTCGAGTGATCCCCTGAAATGTTTTTCGGTGGAAACAGATGGGTTTTTATCATCGGAAACAGAATTAGCCCTCGACGTCTGAACAACTTTTTTTGAAAAAATCCCTAATCCGCGCGGACACAATTTCAGCAAATATCTGACGTTCTGCAATTCACTCAAATATGTTGGCAAACTGTTGCAAACGATCCCTGAAAGGTTTTTCGGTGGAAACTGATGGGTTTTTATTATCGGGAACAGAATTAGCCCTCGACGTCTGAACAACTTTTTGTGAAAAGATCCCTAAGCCGCGCGGTCACAATTTCTGCTAAAAATCTGACGTTCTGCAATTCACTCAAAAATGTTGGCAAACTGTTGCGAGTGATCCCCTGAAATGTTTTTCGGTGGAAACAGATGGGTTTTTATCATCGGAAACAGAATTAGCCCTCGACGTCTGAACAACTTTTTTTGAAAAAATCCCTAAGCCGCGCGGTCACAATTTCTGCTAAAAATCTGACGTTCTGCAATTCACTCAAAAATGTTGGCAAACTGTTGCAATTGATCCCCTGAAATGTTTTTTGGTGGAAACAGATGGGTTTTTATCTTCGGAAACAGAATTAGGCCTCGACGTCTGAACAACTTTTTTTGAAAAGATCCCTAAGCCACGCGGTCACAATTTCTGCTAAAAATCTGACGTTCTGCAATTCACTCCAAATTGTTGGCAAACTGTTGCGAATGATCCCCTGAAATCTTTTTCGGTGGAAACAGATGGGTTTTTATCATCGGAAACAGAATTAGCACTCGACGTCTGAACAACTTTTTTTGAAAAAATCCCTAAGCCGCACGGTCACAATTTCTGCTCAAAATCTGACGTTCTGCAATTCACTCCAAAATGTTGGCAAACTGTTGCAAGTGATCCCCTGAAATGTTTTTCGGTGGAAACAGATGAGTTTTTATCATCGGAAACATAATTAGCCCTCGACGTCTAAACAACTTTTTTTGAAAAAATCCCTAAGCCGCGCGGTCACAATTTCTGTTAAAAATCTGACGTTCTGCAATTCACTCAAAAATGTTGGCAAACTGTTGCGAGTGATCCCCTGAAAGGTTTTTCAGTGGAAACAGATGGGTTTTTATCATCGGAAACAGAATTAGCCCTCGACGTCTGAACAACTTTTTTTGAAAAAATCCCTAAGCCGCGCGGTCACAATTTCTGCTCAAAATCTGACGTTCTGCAATTCACTCAAAAATGTTGGCAAACTGTTGCAAGTGAAACCCTGAAATGCTTTTCGGTGGAAACAGATGGGTTTTTATCATCGGAAACAGAATTAGCCCTTGACGTCTGAACAAAATTTTTTGAAAAAATCCCTAAGCCGCGCGGTCACAATTTCTGCTAAAAATCTGACGTTCTGCAATTCACTCCAAAATGTTGGCAAACTGTTGTGAGTCATCCCCTGAAATGTTTTTCGGTGGAAACTGATGGGTTTTTATTATCGGGAACAGAATTAGCCCTCGACGTCTGAACAATTTTTTTTGAAAAAATCCCTAAGCCGCGCGGTCACAATTTCTGCTAAAAATCTGACGTTCTGCAATTCACTCAAAAATGTTGGCAAACTGTTGCGAGTGATCCCCTGAAATGTTTTTCGGTGGAAACAGATGGGTTTTTATCATCGGAAACAGAATTAGCCCTCGACGTCTGAACAACTTTTTTTGAAAAAATCCCTAATCCGCGCGGACACAATTTCAGCAAATATCTGACGTTCTGCAATTCACTCAAATATGTTGGCAAACTGTTGCAAACGATCCCTGAAAGGTTTTTCGGTGGAAACTGATGGGTTTTTATTATCGGGAACAGAATTAGCCCTCGACGTCTGAACAACTTTTTTTGAAAAGATCCCTAAGCCACGCGGTCACAATTTCTGCTAAAAATCTGACGTTCTGCAATTCACTCCAAATTGTTGGCAAACTGTTGCGAATGATCCCCTGAAATCTTTTTCGGTGGAAACAGATGGGTTTTTATCATCGGAAACAGAATTAGCCCTCGACGTCTGAACAACTTTTTTTGAAAAAATCCCTAAGCCGCACGGTCACAATTTCTGCTCAAAATCTGACGTTCTGCAATTCACTCAAAAATGTTGGCAAACTGTTGTAAGTGATCCCCTGAAATGTTTTTCGGTGGAAACAGATGAGTTTTTATCATCGGAAACAGAATTAGCCCTCGACGTCTGAACAACATTTTTTGAAAAAATCCCTAAGCCGCGCGGTCACAATTTCTGCTAAAAATCTGACGTTCTGCAATTCACTCAAAAATATTGGCAAACTGTTGCGAGTGATCCCCTGAAATGTTTTTCGGTGGAAACTGATGGGTTTTTATCACCGGAAACAGAATTAGCCCTTGACGTCTGAACAAAATTTTTTGAAAAAATCCCTAAGCCGCGCGGTCACAATTTCTGCTAAAAATCGGACGTTCTGCAATTCACTCCAAAATGTTGGCAAACTGTTGTGAGTCATCCCCTGAAATGTTTTTCGGTGGAAACTGATGGGTTTTTATTATCGGGAACAGAATTAGCCCTCGACGTCTGAAAAATTTTTTTTGAAAAAATCCCTAAGCCGCGCGGTCACAATTTCTGCTAAAAATCTGACGTTCTGCAATTCACTCAAAAATGTTGGCAAACTGTTGCGAGTGATCCCCTGAAATGTTTTTCGGTGGAAACTGATGGGTTTTTATCATCGGAAACATAATTAACCCTCGACTTCTGACGAACTTTTTTTGAAAAAATCCCAAAGCCGCGCGGTCACAATTTCTGCTCAAAATCTGACGTTCTGCAATTCACTCAAAAATGTTGGCAAACTGTTGCCAGTGATCCCCTGAAATGTTTTTCGGTGGAAACAGATGGGTTTTTATCATCGGAAACAGAATTAGCCCTCGACGTCTGAACAACTTTTTTTGAAAAAATCCCTAAGCCGCGCGGTCACAATTTCTGCTCAAAATCTGACGTTCTGCAATTCACTCAAAAATGTTGGCAAACTGTTGCAATTGATCCCCTGAAAAGTTTTTCGGTGGAAACAGATGGGTTTTTATCATCGGAAACAGAATTAGCCCTCGACGTCTGAACAACTTTTTTTGAAAAAATCCTTAAGCCGCGCGGTCACAATTTCTGCTCAAAATCTGACGTTCTGCAATTCACTCAAAAATGTTGGCAAACTGTTGCAATTGATCCCCTGAAAAGTTTTTCGGTGGAAACAGATGGGTTTTTATCATCGGAAACAGAATTAGCCCTCGACGTCTGAACAACTTTTTTTGAAAAAATCCCTAAGCCGCGCGGTCACAATTTCTGCTAAAAATCTGACGTTCTGTAATTCACTCAAAAATGTTGGCAAACTGTTTCGAGTGATCCCCTGAAATGTTTTTCGGTGGAAACAGATGGGTTTTTATCATCGGAAACAGAATTAGCCCTCGACGTCTGAACAACTTTTTTTGAAAAAATCCCTAAGCCGCGCGGTCACAATTTCTGCTCAAAATCTGACGTTCTGCAATTCACTCAAAAATGTTGGCAAACTGTTGCAATTGATCCCCTGAAAAGTTTTTCGGTGGAAACAGATGGGTTTTTATCATCGGAAACAGAATTAGCCCTCGACGTCTGAACAACTTTTTTTGAAAAAATCCCTAAGCCGCGCGGTCACAATTTCTGCTAAAAATCTGACGTTCTGTAATTCACTCAAAAATGTTGGCAAACTGTTTCGAGTGATCCCCTGAAATGTTTTTCGGTGGAAACAGATGGGTTTTTATCATCGGAAACAGAATTAGCCCTCGACGTCTGAACAACTTTTTTTGAAAAAATCCCTAATCCGCGCGGACACAATTTCAGCAAATATCTGACGTTCTGCAATTCACTCAAATATGTTGGCAAACTGTTGCAAACGATCCCTGAAAGGTTTTTCGGTGGAAACTGATGGGTTTTTATTATCGGGAACAGAATTAGCCCTCGACGTCTGAACAACTTTTTGTGAAAAGATCCCTAAGCCGCGCGGTCACAATTTCTGCTAAAAATCTGACGTTCTGCAATTCACTCAAAAATGTTGGCAAACTGTTGCGAGTGATCCCCTGAAATCTTTTTCGGTGGAAACAGTTGGTTTTTTATCATCGGAAACAGAATTAGCCCTCGACGTCTGAACAACTTTTTTTGAAAAAATCCCTAAGCCGCGCGGTCACAATTTCTGCTAAAACTCTGACGTTCTGCAATTCACTCAAAGATGTTGGCAAACTGTTGCGAGTGATCCCCTGAAATGTTTTTTGGTGGAAACAGATGGGTTTTTATCATCGGAAACAGAATTAGCCCTCGACGTCTGAACAACTTTTTTTGAAAAAATCCCTAAGCTGCGCGGTCACAATTTCTGCTAAAAATCTGACGTTCTGCAATTCACTCAAAAATGTTGGCAAACTGTTGCAATTGATCCCCTGAAATGTTTTTTGGTGGAAACAGATGGGTTTTTATCTTCGGAAACAGAATTAGGCCTCGACGTCTGAACAACTTTTTTTGAAAAGATCCCTAAGCCACGCGGTCACAATTTCTGCTAAAAATCTGACGTTCTGCAATTCACTCCAAATTGTTGGCAAACTGTTGCGAATGATCCCCTGAAATCTTTTTCGGTGGAAACAGATGGGTTTTTATCATCGGAAACAGAATTAGCCCTCGACGTCTGAACAACTTTTTTTGAAAAAATCCCTAAGCCGCACGGTCACAATTTCTGCTCAAAATCTGACGTTCTGCAATTCACTCAAAAATGTTGGCAAACTGTTGTAAGTGATCCCCTGAAATGTTTTTCGGTGGAAACAGATGAGTTTTTATCATCGGAAACAGAATTAGCCCTCGACGTCTAAACAACATTTTTTGAAAAAATCCCTAAGCCGCGCGGTCACAATTTCTGCTAAAAATCTGACGTTCTGCAATTCACTCAAAAATGTTGGCAAACTGTTGCGAATGATCCCCTGAAATCTTTTTCGGTGGAAACAGATGGGTTTTTATCATCGGAAACAGAATTAGCCCTCGACGTCTGAACAACTTTTTTTGAAAAAATCCCTAAGCCGCACGGTCACAATTTCTGCTAAAAATCTGACGTTCTGCAATTCACTCAAAAATGTTGGCAAACTGTTGCAAGTGAAACCCTGAAATGCTTTTCGGTGGAAACAGATGGGTTTTTATCATCGGAAACAGAATTAGCCCTCGACGTCTGAACAACTTTTTTTGAAAAAATCCCTAAGCCGCGCGGTCACAATTTCTGTTAAAAATCTGACGTTCTGCAATTCACTCAAAAATGTTGGCAAACTGTTGCGAGTGATCCCCTGAAATGTTTTTCGGTGGAAACTGATGGGTTTTTATCATCGGAAACAGAATTAGCCCTTGACGTCTGAACAAAATTTTTTGAAAAAATCCCTAAGCCGCGCGGTCACAATTTCTGCTAAAAATCTGACGTTCTGCAATTCACTCCAAAATGTTGGCAAACTGTTGTGAGTCATCCCCTGAAATGTTTTTCGGTGGAAACTGATGGGTTTTTATTATCGGGAACAGAATTAGCCCTCGACGTCTGAACAATTTTTTTTGAAAAAATCCCTAAGCCGCGCGGTCACAATTTCTGCTAAAAATCTGACGTTCTGCAATTCACTCAAAAATGTTGGCAAACTGTTGCGAGTGATCCCCTGAAATGTTTTTCGGTGGAAACTGATGGGTTTTTATCATCGGAAACAGAATTAGCCCTCGACGTCTGAACAACTTTTTTTGAAAAAATCCCTACTCCGCGCGGACACAATTTCAGCAAATATCTGACGTTCTGCAATTCACTCAAATATGTTGGCAAACTGTTGCAAACGATCCCTCAAAGGTTTTTTGGTGGAAATTGATGGGTTTTTATTATCGGGAACAGAATTAGCCCTCGACGTCTGAACAACTTTTTGTGAAAAGATCCCTAAGCCGCGCGGTCACAATTTCTGCTAAAAATCTGACGTTCTGCAATTCACTCAAAAATGTTGGCAAACTGTTGCGAGTGATCCCCTGAAATCTTTTTCGGTGGAAACAGATGGGTTTTTATCATCGGAAACAGAATTAGCCCTCGACGTCTGAACAACTTTTTTTGAAAAAATCCCTAAGCCGCGCGGTCACAATTTCTGCTAAAACTCTGACGTTCTGCAATTCACTCAAAGATGTTGGCAAACTGTTGCGAGTGATCCCCTGAAATGTTTTTTGGTGGAAACAGATGGGTTTTTATCATCGGAAACAGAATTAGCCCTCGACGTCTGAACAACTTTTTTTGAAAAAATCCCTAAGCTGCGCGGTCACAATTTCTGCTAAAAATCTGACGTTCTGCAATTCACTCAAAAATGTTGGCAAACTGTTGCAATTGGTCCCCTGAAATGTTTTTTGGTGGAAACAGATGGGTTTTTATCTTCGGAAACAGAATTAGGCCTCGACGTCTGAACAACTTTTTTTGAAAAGATCCCTAAGCCACGCGGTCACAATTTCTGCTAAAAATCTGACGTTCTGCAATTCACTCCAAATTGTTGGCAAACTGTTGCGAATGATCCCCTGAAATCTTTTTCGGTGGAAACAGATGGGTTTTTATCATCGGAAACAGAATTAGCCCTCGACGTCTGAACAACTTTTTTTGAAAAAATCCCTAAGCCGCACGGTCACAATTTCTGCTCAAAATCTGACGTTCTGCAATTCACTCAAAAATGTTGGCAAACTGTTGTAAGTGATCCCCTGAAATGTTTTTCGGTGGAAACAGATGAGTTTTTATCATCGGAAACAGAATTAGCCCTCGACGTCTGAACAACTTTTTTTGAAAAAATCCCTAAGCCGCGCGGTCACAATTTCTGCTCAAAATCTGACGTTCTGCAATTCACTCCAAAATGTTGGCAAACTGTTGCGAGTGATCCCCTGAAATGTTTTTCGGTGGAAACAGATGGGTTTTTATCATCGGAAACAGAATTAGCCCTCGACGTCTGAACAACTTTTTTTGAAAAAATCCCTAAGCCGCGCGGTCACAATTTCTGTTAAAAATCTGACGTTCTGCAATTCACTCAAAAATGTTGGCAAACTGTTGCGAGTGATCCCCTGAAATCTTTTTCGGTGGAAACTGATGGGTTTTTATCATCGGAAACAGAATTAACCCTCGACTTCTGACGAACTTTTTTTGAAAAAATCCCAAAGCCGCGCGGTCACAATTTCTGCTCAAAATCTGACGTTCTGCAATTCACTCAAAAATGTTGGCAAACTGTTGCCAGTGATCCCCTGAAATGTTTTTCGGTGGAAACAGATGGGTTTTTATCATCGGAAACAGAATTAGCCCTCGACGTCTGAACAACTTTTTTTGAAAAAATCCCTAAGCCGCGCGGTCACAATTTCTGCTCAAAATCTGACGTTCTGCAATTCACTCAAAAATGTTGGCAAACTGTTGCGAGTGATCCCCTGAAATGTTTTTCGGTGGAAACTGATGGGTTTTTATCATCGGAAACAGAATTAGCCCTCGACGTCTGAACAACTTTTTTTGAAAAAATCCCTAAGCCGCGCGGTCACAATTTCTGTTAAAAATCTGACGTTCTGCAATTCACTCAAAAATGTTGGCAAACTGTTGCGAGTGATCCCCTGAAATGTTTTTCGGTGGAAACTGATGGGTTTTTATCATCGGAAACAGAATTAACCCTCGACTTCTGACGAACTTTTTTTGAAAAAATCCCAAAGCCGCGCGGTCACAATTTCTGCTCAAAATCTGACGTTCTGCAATTCACTCAAAAATGTTGGCAAACTGTTGCCAGTGATCCCCTGAAATGTTTTTCGGTGGAAACAGATGGGTTTTTATCATCGGAAACAGAATTAGCCCTCGACGTCTGAACAACTTTTTTTGAAAAAATCCCTAAGCCGCACGGTCACAATTTCTGCTAAAAATCTGACGTTCTGCAATTCACTCCAAAATGTTGGCAAACTGTTGCGAGTGATCCCCTGAAAGGTTTTTCAGTGGAAACAGATGGGTTTTTATCATCGGAAACAGAATTAGCCCTCGACGTCTGAACAACTTTTTTTGAAAAAATCCCTAAGCCGCGCGGTCACAATTTCTGATCAAAATCTGACGTTCTGCAATTCACTCAAAAATGTTGGCAAACTGTTGCAATTGATCCCCTGAAAAGTTTTTCGGTGGAAACAGATGGGTTTTTATCATCGGAAACAGAATTAGCCCTCGACGTCTGAACAACTTTTTTTTGAAAAAATCCCTAATCCGCGCGGACACAATTTCAGCAAATATCTGACGTTCTGCAATTCACTCAAATATGTTGGCAAACTGTTGCAAACGATCCCTGAAAGGTTTTTCGGTGGAAACTGATGGGTTTTTATTATCGGGAACAGAATTAGCCCTCGACGTCTGAACAACTTTTTTTGAAAAGATCCCTAAGCCACGCGGTCACAATTTCTGCTAAAAATCTGACGTTCTGCAATTCACTCCAAATTGTTGGCAAACTGTTGCGAATGATCCCCTGAAATCTTTTTCGGTGGAAACAGATGGGTTTTTATCATCGGAAACAGAATTAGCCCTCGACGTCTGAACAACTTTTTTTGAAAAAATCCCTAAGCCGCACGGTCACAATTTCTGCTCAAAATCTGACGTTCTGCAATTCACTCAAAAATGTTGGCAAACTGTTGTAAGTGATCCCCTGAAATGTTTTTCGGTGGAAACAGATGAGTTTTTATCATCGGAAACAGAATTAGCCCTCGACGTCTGAACAACATTTTTTGAAAAAATCCCTAAGCCGCGCGGTCACAATTTCTGCTAAAAATCTGACGTTCTGCAATTCACTCAAAAATATTGGCAAACTGTTGCGAGTGATCCCCTGAAATGTTTTTCGGTGGAAACTGATGGGTTTTTATCATCGGAAACAGAATTAACCCTCGACTTCTGACGAACTTTTTTTGAAAAAATCCCAAAGCCGCGCGGTCACAATTTCTGCTCAAAATCTGACGTTCTGCAATTCACTCAAAAATGTTGGCAAACTGTTGCCAGTGATCCCCTGAAATGTTTTTCGGTGGAAACAGATGGGTTTTTATCATCGGAAACAGAATTAGCCCTCGACGTCTGAACAACTTTTTTTGAAAAAATCCCTAAGCCGCGCGGTCACAATTTCTGCTCAAAATCTGACGTTCTGCAATTCACTCAAAAATGTTGGCAAACTGTTGCAATTGATCCCCTGAAAAGTTTTTCGGTGGAAACAGATGGGTTTTTATCATCGGAAACAGAATTAGCCCTCGACGTCTGAACAACTTTTTTTGAAAAAATCCCTAAGCCGCGCGGTCACAATTTCTGCTAAAAATCTGACGTTCTGTAATTCACTCAAAAATGTTGGCAAACTGTTTCGAGTGATCCCCTGAAATGTTTTTCGGTGGAAACAGATGGGTTTTTATCATCGGAAACAGAATTAGCCCTCGACGTCTGAACAACTTTTTTTGAAAAAATCCCTAATCCGCGCGGACACAATTTCAGCAAATATCTGACGTTCTGCAATTCACTCAAATATGTTGGCAAACTGTTGCAAACGATCCCTGAAAGGTTTTTCGGTGGAAACTGATGGGTTTTTATTATCGGGAACAGAATTAGCCCTCGACGTCTGAACAACTTTTTGTGAAAAGATCCCTAAGCCGCGCGGTCACAATTTCTGCTAAAAATCTGACGTTCTGCAATTCACTCAAAAATGTTGGCAAACTGTTGCGAGTGATCCCCTGAAATCTTTTTCGGTGGAAACAGATGGGTTTTTATCATCGGAAACAGAATTAGCCCTCGACGTCTGAACAACTTTTTTTGAAAAAATCCCTAAGCCGCGCGGTCACAATTTCTGCTAAAACTCTGACGTTCTGCAATTCACTCAAAGATGTTGGCAAACTGTTGCGAGTGATCCCCTGAAATGTTTTTTGGTGGAAACAGATGGGTTTTTATCATCGGGAACAGAATTAGCCCTCGACGTCTGAACAACTTTTTTTGAAAAAATCCCTAAGCCGCGCGGTCACAATTTCTGCTCAAAATCTGACGTTCTGCAATTCACTCAAAAATGTTGGCAAACTGTTGTAAGTGATCCCCTGAAATGTTTTTCGGTGGAAACAGATGAGTTTTTATCATCGGAAACAGAATTAGCCCTCGACGTCTGAACAACTTTTTTTGAAAAAATCCCTAAGCCGCGCGGTCACAATTTCTGCTCAAAATCTGACGTTCTGCAATTCACTCAAAAATGTTGGCAAACTGTTGCAAGTGATCCCCTGAAATGTTTTTCGGTGGAAACAGATGGGTTTTTATCATCGGAAACAGAATTAGCCCTCGACGTCTGAACAACTTTTTTTGAAAAAATCCCTAAGCCGCGCGGTCACAATTTCTGCTAAAAATCTGACGTTCTGCAATTCACTCAAAAATGTTGGCAAACTGTTGCAAGTGATCCCCTGAAATGTTTTTCGGTGGAAACAGATGGGTTTTTATCATCGGAAACAGAATTAGCCCTCGACGTCTGAACAACTTTTTTTGAAAAAATCCCTAAGCCGCGCGGTCACAATTTCTGTTAAAAATCTGACGTTCTGCAATTCACTCTGAAATGTTGGCAAACTGTTGCGAGGGATCTCCTGAAAGGTTTTTCGGTGGAAACAGATGGGTTTTTGTCATCGGAAACAGAATTAGCCCTCGACGTCTGAACAACTTTTTTTGAAAAAATCCCTAAGCCGCACGGTCACAATTTCTGTTAAAAATCTGACGTTCTGCAATTCACTCAAAAATGTTGGCAAACTGTTGCGAGTGATCCCCTGAAATGTTTTTCGGTGGAAACTGATGGGTTTTTATCATCGGAAACAGAATTAGCCCTTGACGTCTGAACAAATTTTTTTGAAAAAATCCCTAAGCCGCGCGGTCACAATTTCTGCTAAAAATCTGACGTTCTGCAATTCACTCAAAAATGATGGCAAACTGTTGGGAGTGATCCCCTGAAATGTTTTTCGGTGGAAACAGATGGGTTTTTATCATCGGAAACAGAATTAGCCCTCGACGTCTGAACAACTTTTTTTGAAAAAATCCCTAAGCCGCGCGGTCACAATTTCTGCTAAAAATCTGACGTTCTGCAATTCACTCCAAAATGTTGGCAAACTGTTGCGAGTGATCCCCTGAAAGGTTTTTCAGTGGAAACAGATGGGTTTTTATCATCGGAAACAGAATTAGCCCTCGACGTCTGAACAACTTTTTTTGAAAAAATCCCTAAGCCGCGCGGTCACAATTTCTGCTCAAAATCTGACGTTCTGCAATTCACTCAAAAATGTTGGCAAACTGTTGAAAGTGAAACCCTGAAATGCTTTTCGGTGGAAACAGATGGGTTTTTATCATCGGAAACAGAATTAGCCCTCGACATCTGAACAACTTTTTTTGAAAAAATCCCTAAGCCGCGCGGTCACAATTTCTGTTAAAAATCTGACGTTCTGCAATTCACTCAAAAATGTTGGCAAACTGTTGCGAGTGATCCCCTGAAATGTTTTTCGGTAGAAACTGATGGGTTTTTATCATCGGAAACAGAATTAGCCCTTGACGTCTGAACAAAATTTTTTGAAAAAATCCCTAAGCCGCGCGGTCACAATTTCTGCTAAAAATCTGACGTTCTGCAATTCACTCAAAAATGTTGGCAAACTGTTGCGAGTGATCCCCTGAAATGTTTTTCGGTGGAAACTGATGGGTTTTTATCATCGGGAACAGAATTAACCCTCGACTTCTGACGAACTTTTTTTGAAAAAATCCCAAAGCCGCGCGGTCACAATTTCTGCTCAAAATCTGACGTTCTGCAATTCACTCAAAAATGTTGGCAAACTGTTGCCAGTGATCCCCTGAAATGTTTTTCGGTGGAAACAGATGGGTTTTTATCATCGGAAACAGAATTAGCCCTCGACGTCTGAACAACTTTTTTTGAAAAAATCCCTAAGCCGCACGGTCACAATTTCTGCTAAAAATCTGACGTTCTGCAATTCACTCCAAAATGTTGGCAAACTGTTGCGAGTGATCCCCTGAAAGGTTTTTCAGTGGAAACAGATGGGTTTTTATCATCGGAAACAGAATTAGCCCTCGACGTCTGAACAACTTTTTTTGAAAAAATCCCTAAGCCGCGCGGTCACAATTTCTGCTAAAAATCTGACGTTCTGTAATTCACTCAAAAATGTTGGCAAACTGTTTCGAGTGATCCCCTGAAATGTTTTTCGGTGGAAACAGATGGGTTTTTATCATCGGAAACAGAATTAGCCCTCGACGTCTGAACAACTTTTTTTGAAAAAATCCCTAATCCGCGCGGACACAATTTCAGCAAATATCTGACGTTCTGCAATTTACTCAAATATGTTGGCAAACTGTTGCAAACGATCCCTGAAAGGTTTTTCGGTGGAAACTGATGGGTTTTTATTATCGGGAACAGAATTAGCCCTCGACGTCTGAACAACTTTTTTTGAAAAGATCCCTAAGCCACGCGGTCACAATTTCTGCTAAAAATCTGACGTTCTGCAATTCACTCCAAATTGTTGGCAAACTGTTGCGAATGATCCCCTGAAATCTTTTTCGGTGGAAACAGATGGGTTTTTATCATCGGAAACATAATTAGCCCTCGACGTCTGAACAACTTTTTTTGAAAAAATCCCTAAGCCGCACGGTCACAATTTCTGCTCAAAATCTGACGTTCTGCAATTCACTCAAAAATGTTGGCAAACTGTTGTAAGTGATCCCCTGAAATGTTTTTCGGTGGAAACAGATGAGTTTTTATCATCGGAAACAGAATTAGCCCTCGACGTCTGAACAACATTTTTTGAAAAAATCCCTAAGCCGCGCGGTCACAATTTCTGCTAAAAATCTGACGTTCTGCAATTCACTCAAAAATATTGGCAAACTGTTGCGAGTGATCCCCTGAAATGTTTTTCGGTGGAAACTGATGGGTTTTTATCATCGGAAACAGAATTAGCCCTTGACGTCTGAACAAAATTTTTTGAAAAAATCCCTAAGCCGCGCGGTCACAATTTCTGCTAAAAATCGGACGTTCTGCAATTCACTCCAAAATGTTGGCAAACTGTTGTGAGTCATCCCCTGAAATGTTTTTCGGTGGAAACTGATGGGTTTTTATTATCGGGAACAGAATTAGCCCTCGACGTCTGAACAATTTTTTTTGAAAAAATCCCTAAGCCGCGCGGTCACAATTTCTGCTAAAAATCTGACGTTCTGCAATTCACTCAAAAATGTTGGCAAACTGTTGCGAGTGATCCCCTGAAATGTTTTTCGGTGGAAACTGATGGGTTTTTATCATCGGAAACAGAATTAACCCTCGACTTCTGACGAACTTTTTTTGAAAAAATCCCAAAGCCGCGCGGTCACAATTTCTGCTCAAAATCTGACGTTCTGCAATTCACTCAAAAATGTTGGCAAACTGTTGCCAGTGATCCCCTGAAATGTTTTTCGGTGGAAACAGATGGGTTTTTATCATCGGAAACAGAATTAGCCCTCGACGTCTGAACAACTTTTTTTGAAAAAATCCCTAAGCCGCGCGGTCACAATTTCTGCTCAAAATCTGACGTTCTGCAATTCACTCAAAAATGTTGGCAAACTGTTGCAATTGATCCCCTGAAAAGTTTTTCGGTGGAAACACATGGGTTTTTATCATCGGAAACAGAATTAGCCCTCGACGTCTGAACAACTTTTTTTGAAAAAATCCCTAAGCCGCGCGGTCACAATTTCTGTTAAAAATCTGACGTTCTGTAATTCACTCAAAAATGTTGGCAAACTGTTTCGAGTGATCCCCTGAAATGTTTTTCGGTGGAAACAGATGGGTTTTTATCATCGGAAACAGAATTAGCCCTCGACGTCTGAACAACTTTTTTTGAAAAAATCCCTAATCCGCGCGGACACAATTTCAGCAAATATCTGACGTTCTGCAATTCACTCAAATATGTTGGCAAACTGTTGCAAACGATCCCTGAAAGGTTTTTCGGTGGAAACTGATGGGTTTTTATTTTCGGGAACAGAATTAGCCCTCGACGTCTGAACAACTTTTTGTGAAAAGATCCCTAAGCCGCGCGGTCACAATTTCTGCTAAAACTCTGACGTTCTGCAATTCACTCAAAGATGTTGGCAAACTGTTGCGAGTGATCCCCTGAAATGTTTTTTGGTGGAAACAGATGGGTTTTTATCATCGGAAACAGAATTAGCCCTCGACGTCTGAACAACTTTTTTTGAAAAAATCCCTAAGCTGCGCGGTCACAATTTCTGCTAAAAATCTGACGTTCTGCAATTCACTCAAAAATGTTGGCAAACTGTTGCAATTGATCCCCTGAAATGTTTTTTGGTGGAAACAGATGGGTTTTTATCTTCGGAAACAGAATTAGGCCTCGACGTCTGAACAACTTTTTTTGAAAAGATCCCTAAGCCACGCGGTCACAATTTCTGCTAAAAATCTGACGTTCTGCAATTCACTCCAAATTGTTGGCAAACTGTTGCGAATGATCCCCTGAAATCTTTTTCGGTGGAAACAGATGGGTTTTTATCATCGGAAACAGAATTAGCCCTCGACGTCTGAACAACTTTTTTTGAAAAAATCCCTAAGCCGCACGGTCACAATTTCTGCTCAAAATCTGACGTTCTGCAATTCACTCAAAAATGTTGGCAAACTGTTGTAAGTGATCCCCTGAAATGTTTTTCGGTGGAAACAGATGAGTTTTTATCATCGGAAACAGAATTAGCCCTCGACGTCTGAACAACATTTTTTGAAAAAATCCCTAAGCCGCGCGGTCACAATTTCTGCTAAAAATCTGACGTTCTGCAATTCACTCAAAAATGTTGGCAAACTATTGCAAGTGATCCCCTGAAATGTTTTTCGGTGGAAACTGATGGGTTTTTATCATCGGGAACAGAATTAACCCTCGACTTCTGACGAACTTTTTTTGAAAAAATCCCAAAGCCGCGCGGTCACAATTTCTGCTCAAAATCTGACGTTCTGCAATTCACTCAAAAATGTTGGCAAACTGTTGCCAGTGATCCCCTGAAATGTTTTTCGGTGGAAACAGATGGGTTTTTATCATCGGAAACAGAATTAGCCCTCGACGTCTGAACAACTTTTTTTGAAAAAATCCCTAAGCCGCACGGTCACAATTTCTGCTAAAAATCTGACGTTCTGCAATTCACTCCAAAATGTTGGCAAACTGTTGCGAGTGATCCCCTGAAAGGTTTTTCAGTGGAAACAGATGGGTTTTTATCATCGGAAACAGAATTAGCCCTCGACGTCTGAACAACTTTTTTTGAAAAAATCCCTAAGCCGCGCGGTCACAATTTCTGCTAAAAATCTGACGTTCTGTAATTCACTCAAAAATGTTGGCAAACTGTTTCGAGTGATCCCCTGAAATGTTTTTCGGTGGAAACAGATGGGTTTTTATCATCGGAAACAGAATTAGCCCTCGACGTCTGAACAACTTTTTTTGAAAAAATCCCTAATCCGCGCGGACACAATTTCAGCAAATATCTGACGTTCTGCAATTTACTCAAATATGTTGGCAAACTGTTGCAAACGATCCCTGAAAGGTTTTTCGGTGGAAACTGATGGGTTTTTATTATCGGGAACAGAATTAGCCCTCGACGTCTGAACAACTTTTTTTGAAAAGATCCCTAAGCCACGCGGTCACAATTTCTGCTAAAAATCTGACGTTCTGCAATTCACTCCAAATTGTTGGCAAACTGTTGCGAATGATCCCCTGAAATCTTTTTCGGTGGAAACAGATGGGTTTTTATCATCGGAAACATAATTAGCCCTCGACGTCTGAACAACTTTTTTTGAAAAAATCCCTAAGCCGCACGGTCACAATTTCTGCTCAAAATCTGACGTTCTGCAATTCACTCAAAAATGTTGGCAAACTGTTGTAAGTGATCCCCTGAAATGTTTTTCGGTGGAAACAGATGAGTTTTTATCATCGGAAACAGAATTAGCCCTCGACGTCTGAACAACATTTTTTGAAAAAATCCCTAAGCCGCGCGGTCACAATTTCTGCTAAAAATCTGACGTTCTGCAATTCACTCAAAAATATTGGCAAACTGTTGCAAGTGAAACCCTGAAATGTTTTTCGGTGGAAACTGATGGGTTTTTATCATCGGAAACAGAATTAGCCCTTGACGTCTGAACAAAATTTTTTGAAAAAATCCCTAAGCCGCGCGGTCACAATTTCTGCTAAAAATCGGACGTTCTGCAATTCACTCCAAAATGTTGGCAAACTGTTGTGAGTCATCCCCTGAAATGTTTTTCGGTGGAAACTGATGGGTTTTTATTATCGGGAACAGAATTAGCCCTCGACGTCTGAACAATTTTTTTTGAAAAAATCCCTAAGCCGCGCGGTCACAATTTCTGCTAAAAATCTGACGTTCTGCAATTCACTCAAAAATGTTGGCAAACTGTTGCGAGTGATCCCCTGAAATGTTTTTCGGTGGAAACTGATGGGTTTTTATCATCGGAAACAGAATTAACCCTCGACTTCTGACGAACTTTTTTTGAAAAAATCCCAAAGCCGCGCGGTCAAAATTTCTGCTCAAAATCTGACGTTCTGCAATTCACTCAAAAATGTTGGCAAACTGTTGCCAGTGATCCCCTGAAATGTTTTTCGGTGGAAACAGATGGGTTTTTATCATCGGAAACAGAATTAGCCCTCGACGTCTGAACAACTTTTTTTGAAAAAATCCCTAAGCCGCGCGGTCACAATTTCTGCTCAAAATCTGACGTTCTGCAATTCACTCAAAAATGTTGGCAAACTGTTGCAATTGATCCCCTGAAAAGTTTTTCGGTGGAAACACATGGGTTTTTATCATCGGAAACAGAATTAGCCCTCGACGTCTGAACAACTTTTTTTGAAAAAATCCCTAAGCCGCGCGGTCACAATTTCTGTTAAAAATCTGACGTTCTGTAATTCACTCAAAAATGTTGGCAAACTGTTTCGAGTGATCCCCTGAAATGTTTTTCGGTGGAAACAGATGGGTTTTTATCATCGGAAACAGAATTAGCCCTCGACGTCTGAACAACTTTTTTTGAAAAAATCCCTAATCCGCGCGGACACAATTTCAGCAAATATCTGACGTTCTGCAATTCACTCAAATATGTTGGCAAACTGTTGCAAACGATCCCTGAAAGGTTTTTCGGTGGAAACTGATGGGTTTTTATTTTCGGGAACAGAATTAGCCCTCGACGTCTGAACAACTTTTTGTGAAAAGATCCCTAAGCCGCGCGGTCACAATTTCTGCTAAAACTCTGACGTTCTGCAATTCACTCAAAGATGTTGGCAAACTGTTGCGAGTGATCCCCTGAAATGTTTTTTGGTGGAAACAGATGGGTTTTTATCATCGGAAACAGAATTAGCCCTCGACGTCTGAACAACTTTTTTTGAAAAAATCCCTAAGCTGCGCGGTCACAATTTCTGCTAAAAATCTGACGTTCTGCAATTCACTCAAAAATGTTGGCAAACTGTTGCAATTGATCCCCTGAAATGTTTTTTGGTGGAAACAGATGGGTTTTTATCTTCGGAAACAGAATTAGGCCTCGACGTCTGAACAACTTTTTTTGAAAAGATCCCTAAGCCACGCGGTCACAATTTCTGCTAAAAATCTGACGTTCTGCAATTCACTCCAAATTGTTGGCAAACTGTTGCGAATGATCCCCTGAAATCTTTTTCGGTGGAAACAGATGGGTTTTTATCATCGGAAACAGAATTAGCCCTCGACGTCTGAACAACTTTTTTTGAAAAAATCCCTAAGCCGCACGGTCACAATTTCTGCTCAAAATCTGACGTTCTGCAATTCACTCAAAAATGTTGGCAAACTGTTGTAAGTGATCCCCTGAAATGTTTTTCGGTGGAAACAGATGAGTTTTTATCATCGGAAACAGAATTAGCCCTCGACGTCTGAACAACATTTTTTGAAAAAATCCCTAAGCCGCGCGGTCACAATTTCTGCTAAAAATCTGACGTTCTGCAATTCACTCAAAAATGTTGGCAAACTATTGCAAGTGATCCCCTGAAATGTTTTTCGGTGGAAACTGATGGGTTTTTATCATCGGGAACAGAATTAACCCTCGACTTCTGACGAACTTTTTTTGAAAAAATCCCAAAGCCGCGCGGTCACAATTTCTGCTCAAAATCTGACGTTCTGCAATTCACTCAAAAATGTTGGCAAACTGTTGCCAGTGATCCCCTGAAATGTTTTTCGGTGGAAACAGATGGGTTTTTATCATCGGAAACAGAATTAGCCCTCGACGTCTGAACAACTTTTTTTGAAAAAATCCCTAAGCCGCACGGTCACAATTTCTGCTAAAAATCTGACGTTCTGCAATTCACTCCAAAATGTTGGCAAACTGTTGCGAGTGATCCCCTGAAAGGTTTTTCAGTGGAAACAGATGGGTTTTTATCATCGGAAACAGAATTAGCCCTCGACGTCTGAACAACTTTTTTTGAAAAAATCCCTAAGCCGCGCGGTCACAATTTCTGCTAAAAATCTGACGTTCTGTAATTCACTCAAAAATGTTGGCAAACTGTTTCGAGTGATCCCCTGAAATGTTTTTCGGTGGAAACAGATGGGTTTTTATCATCGGAAACAGAATTAGCCCTCGACGTCTGAACAACTTTTTTTGAAAAAATCCCTAATCCGCGCGGACACAATTTCAGCAAATATCTGACGTTCTGCAATTTACTCAAATATGTTGGCAAACTGTTGCAAACGATCCCTGAAAGGTTTTTCGGTGGAAACTGATGGGTTTTTATTATCGGGAACAGAATTAGCCCTCGACGTCTGAACAACTTTTTTTGAAAAGATCCCTAAGCCACGCGGTCACAATTTCTGCTAAAAATCTGACGTTCTGCAATTCACTCCAAATTGTTGGCAAACTGTTGCGAATGATCCCCTGAAATCTTTTTCGGTGGAAACAGATGGGTTTTTATCATCGGAAACATAATTAGCCCTCGACGTCTGAACAACTTTTTTTGAAAAAATCCCTAAGCCGCACGGTCACAATTTCTGCTCAAAATCTGACGTTCTGCAATTCACTCAAAAATGTTGGCAAACTGTTGTAAGTGATCCCCTGAAATGTTTTTCGGTGGAAACAGATGAGTTTTTATCATCGGAAACAGAATTAGCCCTCGACGTCTGAACAACATTTTTTGAAAAAATCCCTAAGCCGCGCGGTCACAATTTCTGCTAAAAATCTGACGTTCTGCAATTCACTCAAAAATATTGGCAAACTGTTGCAAGTGAAACCCTGAAATGTTTTTCGGTGGAAACTGATGGGTTTTTATCATCGGAAACAGAATTAGCCCTTGACGTCTGAACAAAATTTTTTGAAAAAATCCCTAAGCCGCGCGGTCACAATTTCTGCTAAAAATCGGACGTTCTGCAATTCACTCCAAAATGTTGGCAAACTGTTGTGAGTCATCCCCTGAAATGTTTTTCGGTGGAAACTGATGGGTTTTTATTATCGGGAACAGAATTAGCCCTCGACGTCTGAACAATTTTTTTTGAAAAAATCCCTAAGCCGCGCGGTCACAATTTCTGCTAAAAATCTGACGTTCTGCAATTCACTCAAAAATGTTGGCAAACTGTTGCGAGTGATCCCCTGAAATGTTTTTCGGTGGAAACTGATGGGTTTTTATCATCGGAAACAGAATTAACCCTCGACTTCTGACGAACTTTTTTTGAAAAAATCCCAAAGCCGCGCGGTCAAAATTTCTGCTCAAAATCTGACGTTCTGCAATTCACTCAAAAATGTTGGCAAACTGTTGCCAGTGATCCCCTGAAATGTTTTTCGGTGGAAACAGATGGGTTTTTATCATCGGAAACAGAATTAGCCCTCGACGTCTGAACAACTTTTTTTGAAAAAATCCCTAAGCCGCGCGGTCACAATTTCTGCTCAAAATCTGACGTTCTGCAATTCACTCAAAAATGTTGGCAAACTGTTGCAATTGATCCCCTGAAAAGTTTTTCGGTGGAAACACATGGGTTTTTATCATCGGAAACAGAATTAGCCCTCGACGTCTGAACAACTTTTTTTGAAAAAATCCCTAAGCCGCGCGGTCACAATTTCTGTTAAAAATCTGACGTTCTGTAATTCACTCAAAAATGTTGGCAAACTGTTTCGAGTGATCCCCTGAAATGTTTTTCGGTGGAAACAGATGGGTTTTTATCATCGGAAACAGAATTAGCCCTCGACGTCTGAACAACTTTTTTTGAAAAAATCCCTAATCCGCGCGGACACAATTTCAGCAAATATCTGACGTTCTGCAATTCACTCAAATATGTTGGCAAACTGTTGCAAACGATCCCTGAAAGGTTTTTCGGTGGAAACTGATGGGTTTTTATTTTCGGGAACAGAATTAGCCCTCGACGTCTGAACAACTTTTTGTGAAAAGATCCCTAAGCCGCGCGGTCACAATTTCTGCTAAAACTCTGACGTTCTGCAATTCACTCAAAGATGTTGGCAAACTGTTGCGAGTGATCCCCTGAAATGTTTTTTGGTGGAAACAGATGGGTTTTTATCATCGGAAACAGAATTAGCCCTCGACGTCTGAACAACTTTTTTTGAAAAAATCCCTAAGCTGCGCGGTCACAATTTCTGCTAAAAATCTGACGTTCTGCAATTCACTCAAAAATGTTGGCAAACTGTTGCAATTGATCCCCTGAAATGTTTTTTGGTGGAAACAGATGGGTTTTTATCTTCGGAAACAGAATTAGGCCTCGACGTCTGAACAACTTTTTTTGAAAAGATCCCTAAGCCACGCGGTCACAATTTCTGCTAAAAATCTGACGTTCTGCAATTCACTCCAAATTGTTGGCAAACTGTTGCGAATGATCCCCTGAAATCTTTTTCGGTGGAAACAGATGGGTTTTTATCATCGGAAACAGAATTAGCCCTCGACGTCTGAACAACTTTTTTTGAAAAAATCCCTAAGCCGCACGGTCACAATTTCTGCTCAAAATCTGACGTTCTGCAATTCACTCAAAAATGTTGGCAAACTGTTGTAAGTGATCCCCTGAAATGTTTTTCGGTGGAAACAGATGAGTTTTTATCATCGGAAACAGAATTAGCCCTCGACGTCTGAACAACATTTTTTGAAAAAATCCCTAAGCCGCGCGGTCACAATTTCTGCTAAAAATCTGACGTTCTGCAATTCACTCAAAAATGTTGGCAAACTATTGCAAGTGATCCCCTGAAATGTTTTTCGGTGGAAACAGATGGGTTTATATCATCGGAAACAGAATTAGCCCTCGACGTCTGAACAACTTTTTTTGAAAAAATCCCTAGGCCGCGCGGTCACAATTTCTGTTAAAAATCTGACGTTCTGCAATTCACTCAAAAATGTTGGCAAACTGTTGCGAGTGATCCCCTGAAATGTTTTTCGGTGGAAACTGATGGGTTTTTATCATCGGAAACAGAATTAGCCCTTGACGTCTGAACAACATTTTTTGAAAAAATCCCTAAGCCGCGCGGTCACAATTTCTGCTAAAAATCTGACGTTCTGCAATTAACTCAAAAATGATGGCAAACTGTTGGGAGTGATCCCCTGAAATGTTTTTCAGTGGAAACAGATGGGTTTTTATCATCGGAAACAGAATTAGCCCTCGACGTCTGAACAACTTTTTTTGAAAAAATCCCTAAGCCGCGCGGTCACAATTTCTGCTAAAAATCTGACGTTCTGCAATTCACTCTGAAATGTTGGCAAACTGTTGCGAGTGATCTCCTGAAAGGTTTTTCAGTGGAAACAGATGGGTTTTTATCATCGGAAACAGAATTAGCCCTCGACGTCTGAACAACTTTTTTTGAAAAAATCCCTAAGCCGCGCGGTCACAATTTCTGCTAAAAATCTGACGTTCTGCAATTCAATCAAAAATGTTGGCAAACTGTTGCAAGTGATCCCCTGAAATGTTTTTCGGTGGAAACAGATGGGTTTTTATCATCGGAAACAGAATTAGCCCTCGACGTCTGAACAACTTTTTTTGAAAAAATCCCTAAGCCGCGCGGTCACAATTTCTGCTAAAAATCTGACGTTCTGCAATTCACTCAAAAATGTTGGCAAACTGTTGCGAGTGATCCCCTGAAATGTTTTTCAGTGGAAACAGATGGGTTTTTATCTTCGGAAACAGAATTAGGCCTCGACGTCTGAACAACTTTTTTTGAAAAGATCCCTAAGCCACGCGGTCACAATTTCTGCTAAAAATCTGACGTTCTGCAATTCACTCCAAATTGTTGGCAAACTGTTGCGAATGATCGCCTGAAATCTTTTTCGGTGGAAACAGATGGGTTTTTATCATCGGAAACAGAATTAGCCCTCGACGTCTGAACAACTTTTTTTGAAAAAATCCCTAAGCCGCACGGTTACAATTTCTGCTCAAAATCTGACGTTCTGCAATTCACTCAAAAATGTTGGCAAACTGTTGTAAGTGATCCCCTGAAATGTTTTTCGGTGGAAACAGATGAGTTTTTATCATCGGAAACAGAATTAGCCCTCGACGTCTGAACAACATTTTTTGAAAAAATCCCTAAGCTAAAAATCTGACGTTCTGCAATTCACTCCAAATTGTTGGCAAACTGTTGCGAATGATCGCCTGAAATCTTTTTCGGTGGAAACAGATGGGTTTTTATCATCAGAAACAGAATTAGCCCTTGACGTCTGAACTACTTTTTTTGAAAAAAATCCCTAAGCCGCGCGGTCACAATTTCTGCTCAAAATCTGACGTTCTGCAATTCACTCAAAAATGTTGGCAAACTGCTGCAAGTGATCCCCTGAAATGTTTTTGGGTGGAAACAGATGGGTTTTTATCATCGGAAACAGAATTAGCCCTTGACGTCTGAACAACTTTTTTTGAAAAAATCCCTAAGCCGCACGGTCACAATTTCTGCTCAAAATCTGACGTTCTGCAATTCACTCAAAAATGTTGGCAAACTGTTGCAAGTGATCCCCTGAAATGTTTTTCGGTGGAAACAGATGGGTTTTTAGCATTGGAAACAGAATTAGCCCTTGACGTCTGAACAACTTTTTTTTTTAAAAATCCCTAAGCCGCGCGGTCACGATTTCTGCTCAAAATCTGACGTTCTGCAATTCACTCAAAAATGTTGGCAAACTGTTGAAAGTGATCCCCTGAAAGATTTTTCGGTGGAAACAGATGGGTTTTTATCATCGGAAACAGAATTAATCCTCGACGTCTGAACAACTTTTTTTGAAAAAATCCCTAAGCCGCGCGGTCACAATTTCTGCTCAAAATCTGACTTTCTGCAATTCACTCAAAAATGTTGGCAAACTGTTGCAAGTGATCCCCTGAAATGTTTTTCGGTGGAAACAGATGGGTTTTTATCATCCGAAACAGAATTAGCCCTAGACGTCTGAACAACTTTTTTTGAAAAAATCCCTAAGCCGCGCGGTCACAATTTCTGCTCAAAATCTGACGTTCTGCAATTCACTCAAAAATGTTGGCAAACTGTTGCAAGTGATTCCCTGAAATGTTTTTCGGTGGAAACAGATGGGTTTTTAGCATCGGAAACAGAATTAGCCCTTGACGTCTGAACTACTTTTTTTGAAAAAAATCCTTAAGCCGCGCGGTCACAATTTCTGCTCAAAATCTGACGTTCTGCAATTCACTCAAAAATGTTGGCAAACTGCTGCAAGTGATCCCCTGAAATGTTTTTCGGTTGAAACAGATGGGTTTTTAGCATTGGAAACAGAATTAGCCCTTGACGTCTGAACAACTTTTTTTGAAAAAATCCCTAAGCCGCGCGGTCACGATTTCTGCTCAAAATCTGACGTTCTGCAATTCACTCAAAAATGTTGGCAAACTGTTGAAAGTGATCCCCTGAAAGATTTTTCGGTGGAAACAGATGGGTTTTTATCATCGGAAACAGAATTAGCCCTTGACGTCTGAACAACTTTTTTTGAAAAAATCCCTAAGCCGCGCGGTCACAATTTCTGCTCAAAATCTGACTTTCTGCAATTCACTCAAAAATGTTGGCAAACTGTTGCAAGTGATCCCCTGAAATGTTTTTTGGTGGAAACAGATGGGTTTTTATCATCGGAAAGAGAATTAGCCCTCGACGTCTGAACAACTTTTTTTGAAAAAATCCCTAAGCCGCGCGGTCACAATTTCTGTTAAAAATCTGACGTTCTGCAATTCACTCAAAAATGTTGGCAAACTGTTGCGAGTGATCCCCTGAAATGTTTTTCAGTGGAAACAGATGGCCTTTTATCTTCGGAAACAGAATTAGGCCTCGACGTCTGAACAACTTTTTTTTTAAAAGATCCCTAAGCCACGCGGTCACAATTTCTGCTAAAAATCTGACGTTCTGCAATTCACTCCAAATTGTTGGCAAACTGTTGCGAATGATCCCCTGAAATCTTTTTCGGTGGAAACAGATGGGTTTTTATCATCGGAAACAGAATTAGCCCTCGACGTCTGAACAACTTTTTTTGAAAAGATCCCTAAGCCACGCGGTCACAATTTCTGCTAAAAATCTGATGTTCTGCAATTCACTCCAAATTGTTGGCAAACTGTTGCGAATGATCCCCTGAAATCTTTTTCGGTGGAAACAGATGGGTTTTTATCATCGGAAACAGAATTAGCCCTCGACGTCTGAACAACTTTTTTTGAAAAAATCCCTAAGCCGCACGGTCACAATTTCTGCTCAAAATCTGACGTTCTGCAATTCACTCAAAAATGTTGGCAAACTGTTGAAAGTGATCCCCTGAAAGATTTTTCGGTGGAAACAGATGGGTTTTTATCATCGGAAACAGAATTAATCCTCGACGTCTGAACAACTTTTTTTGAAAAAATCCCTAAGCCGCGCGGTCACAATTTCTGCTCAAAATCTGACTTTCTGCAATTCACTCAAAAATGTTGGCAAACTGTTGAAAGTGATCCCCTGAAAGATTTTTCGGTGGAAACAGATGGGTTTTTATCATCGGAAACAGAATTAATCCTCGACGTCTGAACAACTTTTTTTGAAAAAATCCCTAAGCCGCGCGGTCACAATTTCTGCTCAAAATCTGACTTTCTGCAATTCACTCAAAAATGTTGGCAAACTGTTGCAAGTGATCCCCTGAAATGTTTTTCGGTGGAAACAGATGGGTTTTTATCATCCGAAACAGAATTAGCCCTCGACGTCTGAACAACTTTTTTTGAAAAAATCCCTAAGCCGCGCGGTCACAATTTCTGCTCAAAATCTGACGTTCTGCAATTCACTCAAAAATGTTGGCAAACTGTTGCAAGTGATTCCCTGAAATGTTTTTCGGTGGAAACAGATGGGTTTTTAGCATCGGAAACAGAATTAGCCCTTGACGTCTGAACTCCTTTTTTTGAAAAAAATCCTTAAGCCACGCGGTCACAATTTCTGCTCAAAATCTGACGTTCTGCAATTCACTCAAAAATGTTGGCAAACTGCTGCAAGTGATCCCCTGAAATGTTTTTCGGTTGAAACAGATGGGTTTTTAGCATTGGAAACAGAATTAGCCCTTGACGTCTGAACAACTTTTTTTGAAAAAATCCCTAAGCCGCGCGGTCACGATTTCTGCTCAAAATCTGACGTTCTGCAATTCACTCAAAAATGTTGGCAAACTGTTGAAAGTGATCCCCTGAAAGATTTTTCGGTGGAAACAGATGGGTTTTTATCATCGGAAACAGAATTAGCCCTTGACGTCTGAACAACTTTTTTTGAAAAAATCCCTAAGCCGCGCGGTGACAATTTCTGCTCAAAATCTGACTTTCTGCAATTCACTCAAAAATGTTGGCAAACTGTTGCAAGTGATCCCCTGAAATGTTTTTTGGTGGAAACAGATGGGTTTTTATCATCGGAAAGAGAATTAGCCCTCGACGTCTGAACAACTTTTTTTGAAAAAATCCCTAAGCCGCGCGGTCACAATTTCTGTTAAAAATCTGACGTTCTGCAATTCACTCAAAAATGTTGGCAAACTGTTGCGAGTGATCCCCTGAAATGTTTTTCAGTGGAAACAGATGGCCTTTTATCTTCGGAAACAGAATTAGGCCTCGACGTCTGAACAACTTTTTTTTTAAAAGATCCCTAAGCCACGCGGTCACAATTTCTGCTAAAAATCTGACGTTCTGCAATTCACTCCAAATTGTTGGCAAACTGTTGCGAATGATCCCCTGAAATCTTTTTCGGTGGAAACAGATGGGTTTTTATCATCGGAAACAGAATTAGCCCTCGACGTCTGAACAACTTTTTTTGAAAAGATCCCTAAGCCACGCGGTCACAATTTCTGCTAAAAATCTGATGTTCTGCAATTCACTCCAAATTGTTGGCAAACTGTTGCGAATGATCCCCTGAAATCTTTTTCGGTGGAAACAGATGGGTTTTTATCATCGGAAACAGAATTAGCCCTCGACGTCTGAACAACTTTTTTTGAAAAAATCCCTAAGCCGCACGGTCACAATTTCTGCTCAAAATCTGACGTTCTGCAATTCACTCAAAAATGTTGGCAAACTGTTGCAAGTGATCCCCTGAAATGTTTTTCGGTGGAAACAGATGGGTTTTTATCATCCGAAACAGAATTAGCCCTCGACGTCTGAACAACTTTTTTTGAAAAAATCCCTAAGCCGCGCGGTCACAATTTCTGCTCAAAATCTGACGTTCTGCAATTCACTCAAAAATGTTGGCAAACTGTTGCAAGTGATTCCCTGAAATGTTTTTCGGTGGAAACAGATGGGTTTTTAGCATCGGAAACAGAATTAGCCCTTGACGTCTGAACTACTTTTTTTGAAAAAAATCCTTAAGCCGCGCGGTCACAATTTCTGCTCAAAATCTGACGTTCTGCAATTCACTCAAAAATGTTGGCAAACTGCTGCAAGTGATCCCCTGAAATGTTTTTCGGTTGAAACAGATGGGTTTTTAGCATTGGAAACAGAATTAGCCCTTGACGTCTGAACAACTTTTTTTGAAAAAATCCCTAAGCCGCGCGGTCACGATTTCTGCTCAAAATCTGACGTTCTGCAATTCACTCAAAAATGTTGGCAAACTGTTGAAAGTGATCCCCTGAAAGATTTTTCGGTGGAAACAGATGGGTTTTTATCATCGGAAACAGAATTAGCCCTTGACGTCTGAACAACTTTTTTTGAAAAAATCCCTAAGCCGCGCGGTCACAATTTCTGCTCAAAATCTGACTTTCTGCAATTCACTCAAAAATGTTGGCAAACTGTTGCAAGTGATCCCCTGAAATGTTTTTTGGTGGAAACAGATGGGTTTTTATCATCGGAAAGAGAATTTGCCCTCGACGTCTGAACAACTTTTTTTGAAAAAATCCCTAAGCCGCGCGGTCACAATTTCTGTTAAAAATCTGACGTTCTGCAATTCACTCAAAAATGTTGGCAAACTGTTGCGAGTGATCCCCTGAAATGTTTTTCAGTGGAAACAGATGGCCTTTTATCTTCGGAAACAGAATTAGGCCTCGACGTCTGAACAACTTTTTTTTTAAAAGATCCCTAAGCCACGCGGTCACAATTTCTGCTAAAAATCTGACGTTCTGCAATTCACTCCAAATTGTTGGCAAACTGTTGCGAATGATCCCCTGAAATCTTTTTCGGTGGAAACAGATGGGTTTTTATCATCGGAAACAGAATTAGCCCTCGACGTCTGAACAACTTTTTTTGAAAAGATCCCTAAGCCACGCGGTCACAATTTCTGCTAAAAATCTGATGTTCTGCAATTCACTCCAAATTGTTGGCAAACTGTTGCGAATGATCCCCTGAAATCTTTTTCGGTGGAAACAGATGGGTTTTTATCATCGGAAACAGAATTAGCCCTCGACGTCTGAACAACTTTTTTTGAAAAAATCCCTAAGCCGCACGGTCACAATTTCTGCTCAAAATCTGACGTTCTGCAATTCACTCAAAAATGTTGGCAAACTGTTGAAAGTGATCCCCTGAAAGATTTTTCGGTGGAAACAGATGGGTTTTTATCATCGGAAACAGAATTAATCCTCGACGTCTGAACAACTTTTTTTGAAAAAATCCCTAAGCCGCGCGGTCACAATTTCTGCTCAAAATCTGACTTTCTGCAATTCACTCAAAAATGTTGGCAAACTGTTGAAAGTGATCCCCTGAAAGATTTTTCGGTGGAAACAGATGGGTTTTTATCATCGGAAACAGAATTAATCCTCGACGTCTGAACAACTTTTTTTGAAAAAATCCCTAAGCCGCGCGGTCACAATTTCTGCTCAAAATCTGACTTTCTGCAATTCACTCAAAAATGTTGGCAAACTGTTGCAAGTGATCCCCTGAAATGTTTTTCGGTGGAAACAGATGGGTTTTTATCATCCGAAACAGAATTAGCCCTCGACGTCTGAACAACTTTTTTTGAAAAAATCCCTAAGCCGCGCGGTCACAATTTCTGCTCAAAATCTGACGTTCTGCAATTCACTCAAAAATGTTGGCAAACTGTTGCAAGTGATTCCCTGAAATGTTTTTCGGTGGAAACAGATGGGTTTTTAGCATCGGAAACAGAATTAGCCCTTGACGTCTGAACTCCTTTTTTTGAAAAAAATCCTTAAGCCGCGCGGTCACAATTTCTGCTCAAAATCTGACGTTCTGCAATTCACTCAAAAATGTTGGCAAACTGCTGCAAGTGATCCCCTGAAATGTTTTTCGGTTGAAACAGATGGGTTTTTAGCATTGGAAACAGAATTAGCCCTTGACGTCTGAACAACTTTTTTTGAAAAAATCCCTAAGCCGCGCGGTCACGATTTCTGCTCAAAATCTGACGTTCTGCAATTCACTCAAAAATGTTGGCAAACTGTTGAAAGTGATCCCCTGAAAGATTTTTCGGTGGAAACAGATGGGTTTTTATCATCGGAAACAGAATTAGCCCTTGACGTCTGAACAACTTTTTTTGAAAAAATCCCTAAGCCGCGCGGTGACAATTTCTGCTCAAAATCTGACTTTCTGCAATTCACTCAAAAATGTTGGCAAACTGTTGCAAGTGATCCCCTGAAATGTTTTTTGGTGGAAACAGATGGGTTTTTATCATCGGAAAGAGAATTAGCCCTCGACGTCTGAACAACTTTTTTTGAAAAAATCCCTAAGCCGCGCGGTCACAATTTCTGTTAAAAATCTGACGTTCTGCAATTCACTCAAAAATGTTGGCAAACTGTTGCGAGTGATCCCCTGAAATGTTTTTCAGTGGAAACAGATGGCCTTTTATCTTCGGAAACAGAATTAGGCCTCGACGTCTGAACAACTTTTTTTTTAAAAGATCCCTAAGCCACGCGGTCACAATTTCTGCTAAAAATCTGACGTTCTGCAATTCACTCCAAATTGTTGGCAAACTGTTGCGAATGATCCCCTGAAATCTTTTTCGGTGGAAACAGATGGGTTTTTATCATCGGAAACAGAATTAGTCCTCGACGTCTGAACAACTTTTTTTGAAAAGATCCCTAAGCCACGCGGTCACAATTTCTGCTAAAAATCTGATGTTCTGCAATTCACTCCAAATTGTTGGCAAACTGTTGCGAATGATCCCCTGAAATCTTTTTCGGTGGAAACAGATGGGTTTTTATCATCGGAAACAGAATTAGCCCTCGACGTCTGAACAACTTTTTTTGAAAAAATCCCTAAGCCGCACGGTCACAATTTCTGCTCAAAATCTGACGTTCTGCAATTCACTCAAAAATGTTGGCAAACTGTTGAAAGTGATCCCCTGAAAGATTTTTCGGTGGAAACAGATGGGTTTTTATCATCGGAAACAGAATTAATCCTCGACGTCTGAACAACTTTTTTTGAAAAAATCCCTAAGCCGCGCGGTCACAATTTCTGCTCAAAATCTGACTTTCTGCAATTCACTCAAAAATGTTGGCAAACTGTTGCAAGTGATCCCCTGAAATGTTTTTCGGTGGAAACAGATGGGTTTTTATCATCCGAAACAGAATTAGCCCTCGACGTCTGAACAACTTTTTTTGAAAAAATCCCTAAGCCGCGCGGTCACAATTTCTGCTCAAAATCTGACGTTCTGCAATTCACTCAAAAATGTTGGCAAACTGTTGCAAGTGATTCCCTGAAATGTTTTTCGGTGGAAACAGATGGGTTTTTAGCATCGGAAACAGAATTAGCCCTTGACGTCTGAACTACTTTTTTTGAAAAAAATCCTTAAGCCGCGCGGTCACAATTTCTGCTCAAAATCTGACGTTCTGCAATTCACTCAAAAATGTTGGCAAACTGCTGCAAGTGATCCCCTGAAATGTTTTTCGGTTGAAACAGATGGGTTTTTAGCATTGGAAACAGAATTAGCCCTTGACGTCTGAACAACTTTTTTTGAAAAAATCCCTAAGCCGCGCGGTCACGATTTCTGCTCAAAATCTGACGTTCTGCAATTCACTCCAAAATGTTGGCAAACTGTTGAAAGTGATCCCCTGAAAGATTTTTCGGTGGAAACAGATGGGTTTTTATCATCGGAAACAGAATTAGCCCTTGACGTCTGAACAACTTTTTTTGAAAAAATCCCTAAGCCGCGCGGTCACAATTTCTGCTCAAAATCTGACTTTCTGCAATTCACTCAAAAATGTTGGCAAACTGTTGCAAGTGATCCCCTGAAATGTTTTTTGGTGGAAACAGATGGGTTTTTATCATCGGAAAGAGAATTAGCCCTCGACGTCTGAACAACTTTTTTTGAAAAAATCCCTAAGCCGCGCGGTCACAATTTCTGTTAAAAATCTGACGTTCTGCAATTCACTCAAAAATGTTGGCAAACTGTTGCGAGTGATCCCCTGAAATGTTTTTCAGTGGAAACAGATGGCCTTTTATCTTCGGAAACAGAATTAGGCCTCGACGTCTGAACAACTTTTTTTTTAAAAGATCCCTAAGCCACGCGGTCACAATTTCTGCTAAAAATCTGACGTTCTGCAATTCACTCCAAATTGTTGGCAAACTGTTGCGAATGATCCCCTGAAATCTTTTTCGGTGGAAACAGATGGGTTTTTATCATCGGAAACAGAATTAGCCCTCGACGTCTGAACAACTTTTTTTGAAAAGATCCCTAAGCCACGCGGTCACAATTTCTGCTAAAAATCTGATGTTCTGCAATTCACTCCAAATTGTTGGCAAACTGTTGCGAATGATCCCCTGAAATCTTTTTCGGTGGAAACAGATGGGTTTTTATCATCGGAAACAGAATTAGCCCTCGACGTCTGAACAACTTTTTTTGAAAAAATCCCTAAGCCGCGCGGTCACAATTTCTGTTAAAAATCTGACGTTCTGCAATTCACTCAAAAATGTTGGCAAACTGTTGCGAGTGATCCCCTGAAATGTTTTTCAGTGGAAACAGATGGCCTTTTATCTTCGGAAACAGAATTAGGCCTCGACGTCTGAACAACTTTTTTTGAAAAAATCCCTAAGCCGCGCGGTCACAATTTCTGCTCAAAATCTGACTTTCTGCAATTCACTCAAAAATGTTGGCAAACTGTTGCAAGTGATCCCCTGAAATGTTTTTCGGTGGAAACAGATGGGTTTTTATCATCCGAAACAGAATTAGCCCTCGACGTCTGAACAACTTTTTTTGAAAAAATCCCTAAGCCGCGCGGTCACAATTTCTGCTCAAAATCTGACGTTCTGCAATTCACTCAAAAATGTTGGCAAACTGTTGCAAGTGATTCCCTGAAATGTTTTTCGGTGGAAACAGATGGGTTTTTAGCATCGGAAACAGAATTAGCCCTTGACGTCTGAACTACTTTTTTTGAAAAAAATCCTTAAGCCGCGCGGTCACAATTTCTGCTCAAAATCTGACGTTCTGCAATTCACTCAAAAATGTTGGCAAACTGCTGCAAGTGATCCCCTGAAATGTTTTTCGGTTGAAACAGATGGGTTTTTAGCATTGGAAACAGAATTAGCCCTTGACGTCTGAACAACTTTTTTTGAAAAAATCCCTAAGCCGCGCGGTCACGATTTCTGCTCAAAATCTGACGTTCTGCAATTCACTCAAAAATGTTGGCAAACTGTTGAAAGTGATCCCCTGAAAGATTTTTCGGTGGAAACAGATGGGTTTTTATCATCGGAAACAGAATTAGCCCTTGACGTCTGAACAACTTTTTTTGAAAAAATCCCTAAGCCGCGCGGTCACAATTTCTGCTCAAAATCTGACGTTCTGCAATTCACTCAAAAATGTTGGCAAACTGTTGTAAGTGATCCCCTGAAATGTTTTTCGGTGGAAACAGATGAGTTTTTATCATCGGAAACAGAATTAGCCCTCGACGTCTGAACAACTTTTTTTGAAAAAATCCCTAGGCCGCGCGGTCACAATTTCTGTTAAAAATCTGACGTTCTGCAATTCACTCAAAAATGTTGGCAAACTGTTGCGAGTGATCCCCTGAAATGTTTTTCGGTGGAAACTGATGGGTTTTTATCATCGGAAACAGAATTAGCCCTTGACGTCTGAACAAAATTTTTTGAAAAAATCCCTAAGCCGTGCGGTCACAATTTCTGCTAAAAATCTGACGTTCTGCAATTCACTCAAAAATGTTGGCAAACTGTTGAAAGTGATCCCCTGGACGACTTTTCGGAGGAAAAAGATGGGTTTTTATCATCGGAAACAGAATTAGCCCTCGACGTCTGAACAACTTTTTTTGAAAAAATCCCTAAGCCGCGCGGTCACAATTTCTGCTCAAAATCTGACGTTCTGCAATTCACTCAAAAATGTTGGCAAACTGTTGTAAGTGATCCCCTGAAATGTTTTTCGGTGGAAACAGATGAGTTTTTATCATCGGAAACAGAATTAGCCCTCGACGTCTGAACAACTTTTTTTGAAAAAATCCCTAGGCCGCGCGGTCACAATTTCTGTTAAAAATCTGACGTTCTGCAATTCACTCAAAAATGTTGGCAAACTGTTGCGAGTGATCCCCTGAAATGTTTTTCGGTGGAAACTGATGGGTTTTTATCATCGGAAACAGAATTAGCCCTTGACGTCTGAACAAAATTTTTTGAAAAAATCCCTAAGCCGCGCGGTCACAATTTCTGCTCAAAATCTGACGTTCTGCAATTCACTCAAAAATGTTGGCAAACTGTTGCAAGTGATCCCCTGAAATGTTTTTTGGTGGAAACAGATGGGTTTTTAGCATCGGAAACAAAATTAGCCCTTGACGTCTGAACAACTTTTTTTGAAAAAAATCCTTAGGCCGCGCGGTCACAATTTCTGCTAAAAATCTGACGTTCTGCAATTCACTCCAAATTGTTGGCAAACTGTTGCGAATGATCCCCTGAAATCTTTTTCGGTGGAAACAGATGGGTTTTATCATCGGAAACAGAATTAGCCCTCGACGTCTGAACAACTTTTTTTGAAAAGATCCCTAAGCCACGCGGTCACAATTTCTGCTAAAAATCTGATGTTCTGCAATTCACTCCAAATTGTTGGCAAACTGTTGCGAATGATCCCCTGAAATCTTTTTCGGTGGAAACAGATGGGTTTTTATCATCGGAAACAGAATTAGCCCTCGACGTCTGAACAACTTTTTTTGAAAAAATCCGTAAGCCGCACGGTCACAATTTCTGCTCAAAATCTGACGTTCTGCAATTCACTCAAAAATGTTGGCAAACTGTTGCAAGTGATCCCCTGAAATGTTTTTCGGTGGAAACAGATGGGTTTTTATCATCGGAAACAGAATTAGCCCTCGACGTCTGAACAACTTTTTTTGAAAAAATCCCTAAGCCGCGCGGTCACAATTTCTGCTCAAAATCTGACGTTCTGCAATTCACTCAAAAATGTTGGCAAACTGTTGCGAGTGATCCCCTGAAATGTTTTTCGGTGGAAACAGATGAGTTTTTATCATCGGAAACAGAATTAGGCCTCGACGTCTGAACAACTTTTTTTGAAAAGATCCCTAAGCCACGCGGTCACAATTTCTGCTAAAAATCTGACGTTCTGCAATTCACTCCAAATTATTGGCAAACTGTTGCGAATGATCCCCTTAAATCTTTTTCGGTGGAAACAGATGGGTTTTTATCATCGGAAACAGAATTAGCCCTCGACGTCTGAACAACTTTTTTTGAAAAGATCCCTAAGCCACGCGGTCACAATTTCTGCTAAAAATCTGACGTTCTGCAATTCACTCCAAATTGTTGGCAAACTGTTGCGAATGATCCCCTGAAATCTTTTTCGGTGGAAACAGATGGGTTTTTATCATCGGAAACAGAATTAGCCCTCGACGTCTGAACAACTTTTTTTGAAAAAATCCCTAAGCCGCACGGTCACAATTTCTGCTCAAAATCTGACGTTCTGCAATTCACTCAAAAATGTTGGCAAACTGTTGTAAGTGATCCCCTGAAATGTTTTTCGGTGGAAACAGATGAGTTTTTATCATCGGAAACAGAATTAGCCCTCGACGTCTGAACAACTTTTTTTGAAAAAATCCCTAGGCCGCGCGGTCACAATTTCTGTTAAAAATCTGACGTTCTGCAATTCACTCAAAAATGTTGGCAAACTGTTGCGAGTGATCCCCTGAAATGTTTTTCGGTGGAAACTGATGGGTTTTTATCATCGGAAACAGAATTAGCCCTTGACGTCTGAACAAAATTTTTTGAAAAAATCCCTCAGCCGCGCGGTCACAATTTCTGCTCAAAATCTGACGTTCTGCAATTCACTCAAAAATGATGGCAAACTGTTGGGAGTGATCCCCTGAAATGTTTTTCAGTGGAAACAGATGGGTTTTTATCATCGGAAACAGAATTAGCCCTCGACGTCTGAACAAAATTTTTTGAAAAAATCCCTAAGCCGCGCGGTCACAATTTCTGGTAAAAATCTGACGTTCTGCAATTCACTCTGAAATGTTGGCAAACTGTTGCGAGTGATCTCCTGAAAGGGTTTTCAGTGGAAACAGATGGGTTTTTATCATCGGAAACAGAATTAGCCCTCGACGTCTGAACAACTTTTTTTGAAAAAATCCCTAGGCCGCGCGGTCACAATTTCTGTTAAAAATCTGACGTTCTGCAATTCACTCAAAAATGTTGGCAAACTGTTGCGAGTGATCCCCTGAAATGTTTTTCGGTGGAAACTGATGGGTTTTTATCATCGGAAACAGAATTAGCCTTTGACGTCTGAACAAAATTTTTTGAAAAAATCCCTAAGCCGCGCGGTCACAATTTCTGCTCAAAATCTGACGTTCTGCAATTCACTCAAAAATGATGGCAAACTGTTGGGAGTGATCCCCTGAAATGTTTTTCAGTGGAAACAGATGGGTTTTTATCATCGGAAACAGAATTAGCCCTCGACGTCTGAACAACTTTTTTTGAAAAAATCCCTAAGCCGCGCGGTCACAATTTCTGCTCAAAATCTGACGTTCTGCAATTCACTCTGAAATGTTGGCAAACTGTTGGGAGTGATCCCCTGAAATGTTTTTCAGTGGAAACAGATGGGTTTTTATCATCGGAAACAGAATTAGCCCTCGACGTCTGAACAAATTTTTTTGAAAAAATCCCTAAGCCGCGCGGTCACAATTTCTGGTAAAAATCTGACGTTCTGCAATTCACTCTGAAATGTTGGCAAACTGTTGCGAGTGATCTCCTGAAAGGTTTTTCAGTGGAAACAGATGGGTTTTTATCATCGGAAACAGAATTAGCCCTCGACGTCTGAACAACTTTTTTTGAAAAGATCCCTATGCCACGCGGTCACAATTTCTGCTAAAAATCTGACGTTCTGCAATTCACTCAAAAATGTTGGCAAACTGTTGCGAATGATCCCCTGTAATGTTTTTCAGTGTTAACAGATGGGTTTTTATCATCGGAAACAGAATTAGCCCTCGACGTCTGAACAACTTTTTTTGAAAAAATCCCTAAGCCGCGCGGTCACAATTTCTGCTCAAAATCAGACGTTCTGCAATTCACTCCAAAATGTTGGCAAACTGTTGGGAGTGATCCCCTGAAATGTTTTTCGGTGGAAACAGATGGGTTTTTATCATCGGAAACAGAATTAGCCCTCGACGTCTGAACAACTTTTTTTGAAAAAATCCCTAAGCCGCGCGGTCACAATTTCTGCTCAAAATCTGACGTTCTGCAATTCACTCTGAAATGTTGGCAAACTGTTGCAAGTGATCCCCTGAAATGTTTTTTGGTGGAAACAGATGGGTTTTTATCATCGTAAACAGAATTAGCCCTCGACGTCTGAACAACTTTTTTTGAAAAAATCCCTAAGCCGCGCGGTCACAATTTCTGTTAAAAATCTGACGTTCTGCAATTCACTCTGAAATGTTGGCAAACTGTTGGGAGTGATCCCCTGAAATGTTTTTCGGTGGAAACAGATGGGTTTTTATCATCGGAAACAGAATTAGCCCTCGACGTCTGAACAACTTTTTTTGAAAAAATCCCTAAGCCGCGCGGTCACAATTTCTGCTCAAAATCTGACGTTCTGCAATTCACTCTGAAATGTTGGCAAACTGTTGGGAGTGATCCCCTGAAATGTTTTTCGGTGGAAACAGATGGGTTTTTATCATCGGAACAGAATTAGCCCTCGACGTCTGAGCAACTTTTTTTGAAAAAATCCCTAAGCCGCGCGGTCACAATTTCTGCTCAAAATCTGACGTTCTGCAATTCACTCTGAAATGTTGGCAAACTGTTGCGAGTGATCTCCTGAAAGGTTTTTCAGTGGAAACAGATGGGTTTTTATCATCGGAAACAGAATTAGCCCTCGACGTCTGAACAACTTTTTTTGAAAAGATCCCTATGCCACGCGGTCACAATTTCTGCTAAAAATCTGACGTTCTGCAATTCACTCAAAAATGTTGGCAAACTGTTGCGAATGATCCCCTGTAATGTTTTTCAGTGTTAACAGATGGGTTTTTATCATCGGAAACAGAATTAGCCCTCGACGTCTGAACAACTTTTTTTGAAAAAATCCCTAAGCCGCGCGGTCACAATTTCTGCTCAAAATCAGACGTTCTGCAATTCACTCCAAAATGTTGGCAAACTGTTGGGAGTGATCCCCTGAAATGTTTTTCGGTGGAAACAGATGGGTTTTTATCATCGGAAACAGAATTAGCCCTCGACGTCTGAACAACTTTTTTTGAAAAAATCCCTAAGCCGCGCGGTCACAATTTCTGCTCAAAATCTGACGTTCTGCAATTCACTCTGAAATGTTGGCAAACTGTTGCAAGTGATCCCCTGAAATGTTTTTTGGTGGAAACAGATGGGTTTTTATCATCGTAAACAGAATTAGCCCTCGACGTCTGAACAACTTTTTTTGAAAAAATCCCTAAGCCGCGCGGTCACAATTTCTGTTAAAAATCTGACGTTCTGCAATTCACTCTGAAATGTTGGCAAACTGTTGGGAGTGATCCCCTGAAATGTTTTTCGGTGGAAACAGATGGGTTTTTATCATCGGAAACAGAATTAGCCCTCGACGTCTGAACAACTTTTTTTGAAAAAATCCCTAAGCCGCGCGGTCACAATTTCTGCTCAAAATCTGACGTTCTGCAATTCACTCTGAAATGTTGGCAAACTGTTGGGAGTGATCCCCTGAAATGTTTTTCGGTGGAAACAGATGGGTTTTTATCATCGGAACAGAATTAGCCCTCGACGTCTGAGCAACTTTTTTTGAAAAAATCCCTAAGCCACGCGGTCACAATTTCTGCTAAAAATCTGATGTTCTGCAATTCACTCCAAATTGTTGGCAAACTGTTGCGAATGATCCCCTGAAATCTTTTTCGGTGGAAACAGATGGGTTTTTATCATCGGAAACAGAATTAGCCCTCGACGTCTGAACAACTTTTTTTGAAAAAATCCCTAAGCCGCACGGTCACAATTTCTGCTCAAAATCTGACGTTCTGCAATTCACTCAAAAATGTTGGCAAACTGTTGAAAGTGATCCCCTGAAAGATTTTTCGGTGGAAACAGATGGGTTTTTATCATCGGAAACAGAATTAATCCTCGACGTCTGAACAACTTTTTTTGAAAAAATCCCTAAGCCGCGCGGTCACAATTTCTGCTCAAAATCTGACTTTCTGCAATTCACTCAAAAATGTTGGCAAACTGTTGCAAGTGATCCCCTGAAATGTTTTTCGGTGGAAACAGATGGGTTTTTATCATCCGAAACAGAATTAGCCCTCGACGTCTGAACAACTTTTTTTGAAAAAATCCCTAAGCCGCGCGGTCACAATTTCTGCTCAAAATCTGACGTTCTGCAATTCACTCAAAAATGTTGGCAAACTGCTGCAAGTGATCCCCTGAAATGTTTTTCGGTTGAAACAGATGGGTTTTTAGCATTGGAAACAGAATTAGCCCTTGACGTCTGAACAACTTTTTTTGAAAAAATCCCTAAGCCGCGCGGTCACGATTTCTGCTCAAAATCTGACGTTCTGCAATTCACTCAAAAATGTTGGCAAACTGTTGAAAGTGATCCCCTGAAAGATTTTTCGGTGGAAACAGATGGGTTTTTATCATCGGAAACAGAATTAGCCCTTGACGTCTGAACAACTTTTTTTGAAAAAATCCCTAAGCCGCGCGGTCACAATTTCTGCTCAAAATCTGACTTTCTGCAATTCACTCAAAAATGTTGGCAAACTGTTGCAAGTGATCCCCTGAAATGTTTTTTGGTGGAAACAGATGGGTTTTTATCATCGGAAAGAGAATTAGCCCTCGACGTCTGAACAACTTTTTTTGAAAAAATCCCTAAGCCGCGCGGTCACAATTTCTGTTAAAAATCTGACGTTCTGCAATTCACTCAAAAATGTTGGCAAACTGTTGCGAGTGATCCCCTGAAATGTTTTTCAGTGGAAACAGATGGCCTTTTATCTTCGGAAACAGAATTAGGCCTCGACGTCTGAACAACTTTTTTTTTAAAAGATCCCTAAGCCACGCGGTCACAATTTCTGCTAAAAATCTGACGTTCTGCAATTCACTCCAAATTGTTGGCAAACTGTTGCGAATGATCCCCTGAAATCTTTTTCGGTGGAAACAGATGGGTTTTTATCATCGGAAACAGAATTAGCCCTCGACGTCTGAACAACTTTTTTTGAAAAGATCCCTAAGCCACGCGGTCACAATTTCTGCTAAAAATCTGATGTTCTGCAATTCACTCCAAATTGTTGGCAAACTGTTGCGAATGATCCCCTGAAATCTTTTTCGGTGGAAACAGATGGGTTTTTATCATCGGAAACAGAATTAGCCCTCGACGTCTGAACAACTTTTTTTGAAAAAATCCCTAAGCCGCGCGGTCACAATTTCTGTTAAAAATCTGACGTTCTGCAATTCACTCAAAAATGTTGGCAAACTGTTGCGAGTGATCCCCTGAAATGTTTTTCAGTGGAAACAGATGGCCTTTTATCTTCGGAAACAGAATTAGGCCTCGACGTCTGAACAACTTTTTTTGAAAAAATCCCTAAGCCGCGCGGTCACAATTTCTGCTCAAAATCTGACTTTCTGCAATTCACTCAAAAATGTTGGCAAACTGTTGCAAGTGATCCCCTGAAATGTTTTTCGGTGGAAACAGATGGGTTTTTATCATCCGAAACAGAATTAGCCCTCGACGTCTGAACAACTTTTTTTGAAAAAATCCCTAAGCCGCGCGGTCACAATTTCTGCTCAAAATCTGACGTTCTGCAATTCACTCAAAAATGTTGGCAAACTGTTGCAAGTGATTCCCTGAAATGTTTTTCGGTGGAAACAGATGGGTTTTTAGCATCGGAAACAGAATTAGCCCTTGACGTCTGAACTACTTTTTTTGAAAAAAATCCTTAAGCCGCGCGGTCACAATTTCTGCTCAAAATCTGACGTTCTGCAATTCACTCAAAAATGTTGGCAAACTGCTGCAAGTGATCCCCTGAAATGTTTTTCGGTTGAAACAGATGGGTTTTTAGCATTGGAAACAGAATTAGCCCTTGACGTCTGAACAACTTTTTTTGAAAAAATCCCTAAGCCGCGCGGTCACGATTTCTGCTCAAAATCTGACGTTCTGCAATTCACTCAAAAATGTTGGCAAACTGTTGAAAGTGATCCCCTGAAAGATTTTTCGGTGGAAACAGATGGGTTTTTATCATCGGAAACAGAATTAGCCCTTGACGTCTGAACAACTTTTTTTGAAAAAATCCCTAAGCCGCGCGGTCACAATTTCTGCTCAAAATCTGACGTTCTGCAATTCACTCAAAAATGTTGGCAAACTGTTGTAAGTGATCCCCTGAAATGTTTTTCGGTGGAAACAGATGAGTTTTTATCATCGGAAACAGAATTAGCCCTCGACGTCTGAACAACTTTTTTTGAAAAAATCCCTAGGCCGCGCGGTCACAATTTCTGTTAAAAATCTGACGTTCTGCAATTCACTCAAAAATGTTGGCAAACTGTTGCGAGTGATCCCCTGAAATGTTTTTCGGTGGAAACTGATGGGTTTTTATCATCGGAAACAGAATTAGCCCTTGACGTCTGAACAAAATTTTTTGAAAAAATCCCTAAGCCGTGCGGTCACAATTTCTGCTAAAAATCTGACGTTCTGCAATTCACTCAAAAATGTTGGCAAACTGTTGAAAGTGATCCCCTGGACGACTTTTCGGAGGAAAAAGATGGGTTTTTATCATCGGAAACAGAATTAGCCCTCGACGTCTGAACAACTTTTTTTGAAAAAATCCCTAAGCCGCGCGGTCACAATTTCTGCTCAAAATCTGACGTTCTGCAATTCACTCAAAAATGTTGGCAAACTGTTGTAAGTGATCCCCTGAAATGTTTTTCGGTGGAAACAGATGAGTTTTTATCATCGGAAACAGAATTAGCCCTCGACGTCTGAACAACTTTTTTTGAAAAAATCCCTAGGCCGCGCGGTCACAATTTCTGTTAAAAATCTGACGTTCTGCAATTCACTCAAAAATGTTGGCAAACTGTTGCGAGTGATCCCCTGAAATGTTTTTCGGTGGAAACTGATGGGTTTTTATCATCGGAAACAGAATTAGCCCTTGACGTCTGAACAAAATTTTTTGAAAAAATCCCTAAGCCGCGCGGTCACAATTTCTGCTCAAAATCTGACGTTCTGCAATTCACTCAAAAATGTTGGCAAACTGTTGCAAGTGATCCCCTGAAATGTTTTTTGGTGGAAACAGATGGGTTTTTAGCATCGGAAACAAAATTAGCCCTTGACGTCTGAACAACTTTTTTTGAAAAAAATCCCTAAGCCGCGCGGTCACAATTTCTGCTCAAAATCTGACGTTCTGCAATTCACTCAAAAATGTTGGCAAACTGTTGCGAGTGATCCCCTGAAATGTTTTTCAGTGGAAACAGATGGCCTTTTATCTTCGGAAACAGAATTAGGCCTCGACGTCTGAACAACTTTTTTTTTAAAAGATCCCTAAGCCACGCGGTCACAATTTCTGCTAAAAATCTGACGTTCTGCAATTCACTCCAAATTGTTGGCAAACTGTTGCGAATGATCCCCTGAAATCTTTTTCGGTGGAAACAGATGGGTTTTATCATCGGAAACAGAATTAGCCCTCGACGTCTGAACAACTTTTTTTGAAAAGATCCCTAAGCCACGCGGTCACAATTTCTGCTAAAAATCTGATGTTCTGCAATTCACTCCAAATTGTTGGCAAACTGTTGCGAATGATCCCCTGAAATCTTTTTCGGTGGAAACAGATGGGTTTTTATCATCGGAAACAGAATTAGCCCTCGACGTCTGAACAACTTTTTTTGAAAAAATCCCTAAGCCGCACGGTCACAATTTCTGCTCAAAATCTGACGTTCTGCAATTCACTCAAAAATGTTGGCAAACTGTTGCAAGTGATCCCCTGAAATGTTTTTCGGTGGAAACAGATGGGTTTTTATCATCGGAAACAGAATTAGCCCTCGACGTCTGAACAACTTTTTTTGAAAAAATCCCTAAGCCGCGCGGTCACAATTTCTGCTCAAAATCTGACGTTCTGCAATTCACTCAAAAATGTTGGCAAACTGTTGCGAGTGATCCCCTGAAATGTTTTTCGGTGGAAACAGATGAGTTTTTATCATCGGAAACAGAATTAGGCCTCGACGTCTGAACAACTTTTTTTGAAAAGATCCCTAAGCCACGCGGTCACAATTTCTGCTAAAAATCTGACGTTCTGCAATTCACTCCAAATTATTGGCAAACTGTTGCGAATGATCCCCTTAAATCTTTTTCGGTGGAAACAGATGGGTTTTTATCATCGGAAACAGAATTAGCCCTCGACGTCTGAACAACTTTTTTTGAAAAGATCCCTAAGCCACGCGGTCACAATTTCTGCTAAAAATCTGACGTTCTGCAATTCACTCCAAATTGTTGGCAAACTGTTGCGAATGATCCCCTGAAATCTTTTTCGGTGGAAACAGATGGGTTTTTATCATCGGAAACAGAATTAGCCCTCGACGTCTGAACAACTTTTTTTGAAAAAATCCCTAAGCCGCACGGTCACAATTTCTGCTCAAAATCTGACGTTCTGCAATTCACTCAAAAATGTTGGCAAACTGTTGTAAGTGATCCCCTGAAATGTTTTTCGGTGGAAACAGATGAGTTTTTATCATCGGAAACAGAATTAGCCCTCGACGTCTGAACAACTTTTTTTGAAAAAATCCCTAGGCCTCGCGGTCACAATTTCTGTTAAAAATCTGACGTTCTGCAATTCACTCAAAAATGTTGGCAAACTGTTGCGAGTGATCCCCTGAAATGTTTTTCGGTGGAAACTGATGGGTTTTTATCATCGGAAACAGAATTAGCCCTTGACGTCTGAACAAAATTTTTTGAAAAAATCCCTCAGCCGCGCGGTCACAATTTCTGCTCAAAATCTGACGTTCTGCAATTCACTCAAAAATGATGGCAAACTGTTGGGAGTGATCCCCTGAAATGTTTTTCAGTGGAAACAGATGGGTTTTTATCATCGGAAACAGAATTAGCCCTCGACGTCTGAACAAAATTTTTTGAAAAAATCCCTAAGCCGCGCGGTCACAATTTCTGGTAAAAATCTGACGTTCTGCAATTCACTCTGAAATGTTGGCAAACTGTTGCGAGTGATCTCCTGAAAGGGTTTTCAGTGGAAACAGATGGGTTTTTATCATCGGAAACAGAATTAGCCCTCGACGTCTGAACAACTTTTTTTGAAAAAATCCCTAGGCCGCGCGGTCACAATTTCTGTTAAAAATCTGACGTTCTGCAATTCACTCAAAAATGTTGGCAAACTGTTGCGAGTGATCCCCTGAAATGTTTTTCGGTGGAAACTGATGGGTTTTTATCATCGGAAACAGAATTAGCCTTTGACGTCTGAACAAAATTTTTTGAAAAAATCCCTAAGCCGCGCGGTCACAATTTCTGCTCAAAATCTGACGTTCTGCAATTCACTCAAAAATGATGGCAAACTGTTGGGAGTGATCCCCTGAAATGTTTTTCAGTGGAAACAGATGGGTTTTTATCATCGGAAACAGAATTAGCCCTCGACGTCTGAACAACTTTTTTTGAAAAAATCCCTAAGCCGCGCGGTCACAATTTCTGCTCAAAATCTGACGTTCTGCAATTCACTCTGAAATGTTGGCAAACTGTTGGGAGTGATCCCCTGAAATGTTTTTCAGTGGAAACAGATGGGTTTTTATCATCGGAAACAGAATTAGCCCTCGACGTCTGAACAAATTTTTTTGAAAAAATCCCTAAGCCGCGCGGTCACAATTTCTGGTAAAAATCTGACGTTCTGCAATTCACTCTGAAATGTTGGCAAACTGTTGCGAGTGATCTCCTGAAAGGTTTTTCAGTGGAAACAGATGGGTTTTTATCATCGGAAACAGAATTAGCCCTCGACGTCTGAACAACTTTTTTTGAAAAGATCCCTATGCCACGCGGTCACAATTTCTGCTAAAAATCTGACGTTCTGCAATTCACTCAAAAATGTTGGCAAACTGTTGCGAATGATCCCCTGTAATGTTTTTCAGTGTTAACAGATGGGTTTTTATCATCGGAAACAGAATTAGCCCTCGACGTCTGAACAACTTTTTTTGAAAAAATCCCTAAGCCGCGCGGTCACAATTTCTGCTCAAAATCAGACGTTCTGCAATTCACTCCAAAATGTTGGCAAACTGTTGGGAGTGATCCCCTGAAATGTTTTTCGGTGGAAACAGATGGGTTTTTATCATCGGAAACAGAATTAGCCCTCGACGTCTGAACAACTTTTTTTGAAAAAATCCCTAAGCCGCGCGGTCACAATTTCTGCTCAAAATCTGACGTTCTGCAATTCACTCTGAAATGTTGGCAAACTGTTGCAAGTGATCCCCTGAAATGTTTTTTGGTGGAAACAGATGGGTTTTTATCATCGTAAACAGAATTAGCCCTCGACGTCTGAACAACTTTTTTTGAAAAAATCCCTAAGCCGCGCGGTCACAATTTCTGTTAAAAATCTGACGTTCTGCAATTCACTCTGAAATGTTGGCAAACTGTTGGGAGTGATCCCCTGAAATGTTTTTCGGTGGAAACAGATGGGTTTTTATCATCGGAAACAGAATTAGCCCTCGACGTCTGAACAACTTTTTTTGAAAAAATCCCTAAGCCGCGCGGTCACAATTTCTGCTCAAAATCTGACGTTCTGCAATTCACTCTGAAATGTTGGCAAACTGTTGGGAGTGATCCCCTGAAATGTTTTTCGGTGGAAACAGATGGGTTTTTATCATCGGAACAGAATTAGCCCTCGACGTCTGAGCAACTTTTTTTGAAAAAATCCCTAAGCCGCGCGGTCACAATTTCTGCTCAAAATCTGACGTTCTGCAATTCACTCTGAAATGTTGGCAAACTGTTGCGAGTGATCTCCTGAAAGGTTTTTCAGTGGAAACAGATGGGTTTTTATCATCGGAAACAGAATTAGCCCTCGACGTCTGAACAACTTTTTTTGAAAAGATCCCTATGCCACGCGGTCACAATTTCTGCTAAAAATCTGACGTTCTGCAATTCACTCAAAAATGTTGGCAAACTGTTGCGAATGATCCCCTGTAATGTTTTTCAGTGTTAACAGATGGGTTTTTATCATCGGAAACAGAATTAGCCCTCGACGTCTGAACAACTTTTTTTGAAAAAATCCCTAAGCCGCGCGGTCACAATTTCTGCTCAAAATCAGACGTTCTGCAATTCACTCCAAAATGTTGGCAAACTGTTGGGAGTGATCCCCTGAAATGTTTTTCGGTGGAAACAGATGGGTTTTTATCATCGGAAACAGAATTAGCCCTCGACGTCTGAACAACTTTTTTTGAAAAAATCCCTAAGCCGCGCGGTCACAATTTCTGCTCAAAATCTGACGTTCTGCAATTCACTCTGAAATGTTGGCAAACTGTTGCAAGTGATCCCCTGAAATGTTTTTTGGTGGAAACAGATGGGTTTTTATCATCGTAAACAGAATTAGCCCTCGACGTCTGAACAACTTTTTTTGAAAAAATCCCTAAGCCGCGCGGTCACAATTTCTGTTAAAAATCTGACGTTCTGCAATTCACTCTGAAATGTTGGCAAACTGTTGGGAGTGATCCCCTGAAATGTTTTTCGGTGGAAACAGATGGGTTTTTATCATCGGAAACAGAATTAGCCCTCGACGTCTGAACAACTTTTTTTGAAAAAATCCCTAAGCCGCGCGGTCACAATTTCTGCTCAAAATCTGACGTTCTGCAATTCACTCTGAAATGTTGGCAAACTGTTGGGAGTGATCCCCTGAAATGTTTTTCGGTGGAAACAGATGGGTTTTTATCATCGGAACAGAATTAGCCCTCGACGTCTGAGCAACTTTTTTTGAAAAAATCCCTAAGCCGCGCGGTCACAATTTCTGCTCAAAATCTGACGTTCTGCAATTCACTCAAAAATGATGGCAAACTGTTGGGAGTGATCCCCTGAAATGTTTTTCAGTGGAAACAGATGGGTTTTTATCATCGGAAACAGAATTAGCCCTCGACGTCTGAACAAAATTTTTTGAAAAAATCCCTAAGCCGCGCGGTCACAATTTCTGGTAAAAATCTGACGTTCTGCAATTCACTCCAAAATGTTGGCAAACTGTTGCAAGTGATCCCCTGAAAGGTTTTTTGGTGGAAACAGATGGGTTTTTATCATCGGAAACAGAATTAGCCCTCGACGTCTGAACAACTTTTTTTGAAAAAATCCCTAAGCCGCGCGGTCACAATTTCTGCTAAAAATCTGACGTTCTGCAATTCACTCAAAAATGTTGGCAAACTGTTGCGAGTGATCCCCTGAAATGTTTTTCGGTGGAAACAGATGGGTTTTTATCATCGGAAACAGAATTAGCCCTCGACGTCTGAACAACTTTTTTTGAAAAGATCCCTATGCCACGCGGTCACAATTTCTGCTAAAAATCTGACGTTCTGCAATTCACTCAAAAATGTTGGCAAACTGTTGCGAATGATCCCCTGTAATGTTTTTCAGTGTTAACAGATGGGTTTTTATCATCGGAAACAGAATTAGCCCTCGACGTCTGAACAACTTTTTTTGAAAAAATCCCTAAGCCGCGCGGTCACAATTTCTGCTCAAAATCTGACGTTCTGCAATTCACTCTGAAATGTTGGCAAACTGTTGCGAGTGATCCCCTGAAATGTTTTTCAGTGGAAACAGATGGGTTTTTATCATCGGAAACAGAATTAGCCCTCGACGTCTGAACAAATTTTTTTGAAAAAATCCCTAAGCCGCGCGGTCACAATTTCTGTTAAAAATCTGACGTTCTGCAATTCACTCTGAAATGTTGGCAAACTGTTGCGAGTGATCTCCTGAAAGGTTTTTCAGTGGAAACAGATGGGTTTTTATCATCGGAAACAGAATTAGCCCTCGACGTCTGAACAACTTTTTTTGAAAAGATCCCTATGCCACGCGGTCACAATTTCTGCTAAAAATCTGACGTTCTGCAATTCACTCAAAAATGTTGGCAAACTGTTGCGAATGATCCCCTGTAATGTTTTTCAGTGTTAACAGATGGGTTTTTATCATCGGAAACAGAATTAGCCCTCGACGTCTGAACAACTTTTTTTGAAAAAATCCCTAAGCCGCGCGGTCACAATTTCTGCTCAAAATCAGACGTTCTGCAATTCACTCCAAAATGTTGGCAAACTGTTGGGAGTGATCCCCTGAAATGTTTTTCGGTGGAAACAGATGGGTTTTTATCATCGGAAACAGAATTAGCCCTCGACGTCTGAACAACTTTTTTTGAAAAAATCCCTAAGCCGCGCGGTCACAATTTCTGCTCAAAATCTGACGTTCTGCAATTCACTCTGAAATGTTGGCAAACTGTTGCAAGTGATCCCCTGAAATGTTTTTTGGTGGAAACAGATGGGTTTTTATCATCGTAAACAGAATTAGCCCTCGACGTCTGAACAACTTTTTTTGAAAAAATCCCTAAGCCGCGCGGTCACAATTTCTGTTAAAAATCTGACGTTCTGCAATTCACTCTGAAATGTTGGCAAACTGTTGGGAGTGATCCCCTGAAATGTTTTTCGGTGGAAACAGATGGGTTTTTATCATCGGAAACAGAATTAGCCCTCGACGTCTGAACAACTTTTTTTGAAAAAATCCCTAAGCCGCGCGGTCACAATTTCTGCTCAAAATCTGACGTTCTGCAATTCACTCTGAAATGTTGGCAAACTGTTGGGAGTGATCCCCTGAAATGTTTTTCGGTGGAAACAGATGGGTTTTTATCATCGGAACAGAATTAGCCCTCGACGTCTGAGCAACTTTTTTTGAAAAAATCCCTAAGCCGCGCGGTCACAATTTCTGCTCAAAATCTGACGTTCTGCAATTCACTCAAAAATGATGGCAAACTGTTGGGAGTGATCCCCTGAAATGTTTTTCAGTGGAAACAGATGGGTTTTTATCATCGGAAACAGAATTAGCCGTCGACGTCTGAACAAAATTTTTTGAAAAAATCCCTAAGCCGCGCGGTCACAATTTCTGGTAAAAATCTGACGTTCTGCAATTCACTCCAAAATGTTGGCAAACTGTTGCAAGTGATCCCCTGAAAGGTTTTTTGGTGGAAACAGATGGGTTTTTATCATCGGAAACAGAATTAGCCCTCGACGTCTGAACAACTTTTTTTGAAAAAATCCCTAAGCCGCGCGGTCACAATTTCTGCTAAAAATCTGACGTTCTGCAATTCACTCAAAAATGTTGGCAAACTGTTGCGAGTGATCCCCTGAAAGGTTTTTCGGTGGAAACAGATGGGTTTTTATCATCGGAAACAGAATTAGCCCTCGACGTCTGAACAACTTTTTTTGAAAAAATCCCTATGCCACGCGGTCACAATTTCTGCTAAAAATCTGACGTTCTGCAATTCACTCAAAAATGTTGGCAAACTGTTGCGAATGATCCCCTGTAATGTTTTTCAGTGTTAACAGATGGGTTTTTATCATCGGAAACAGAATTAGCCCTCGACGTCTGAACAACTTTTTTTGAAAAAATCCCTAAGCCGCGCGGTCACAATTTCTGCTCAAAATCAGACGTTCTGCAATTCACTCCAAAATGTTGGCAAACTGTTGGGAGTGATCCCCTGAAATGTTTTTCGGTGGAAACAGATGGGTTTTTATCATCGGAAACAGAATTAGCCCTCGACGTCTGAACAACTTTTTTTGAAAAAATCCCTAAGCCGCGCGGTCACAATTTCTGCTCAAAATCTGACGTTCTGCAATTCACTCTGAAATGTTGGCAAACTGTTGCAAGTGATCCCCTGAAATGTTTTTCGGTGGAAACAGATGGGTTTTTATCATCGGAAACAGAATTAGCCCTCGACGTCTGAACAACTTTTTTTGAAAAAATACCTAAGCCGCGCGGTCACAATTTCTGCTCAAAATCTGACGTTCTGCAATTCACTCTGAAATGTTGGCAAACTGTTGGGAGTGATCCCCTGAAATGTTTTTCGGTGGAAACAGATGGGTTTTTATCATCGGAAACAGAATTAGCCCTCGACGTCTGAACAACTTTTTTTGAAAAAATCCCTAAGCCGCGCGGTCACAATTTCTGCTCAAAATCTGACGTTCTGCAATTCACTCTGAAATGTTGGCAAACTGTTGCGAGTGATCCCCTGAAATGTTTTTCGGTGGAAACAGATGGGTTTTTATCATCGGAACAGAATTAGCCCTCGACGTCTGAGCAACTTTTTTTGAAAAAATCCCTAAGCCGCGCGGTCACAATTTCTGCTCAAAATCTGACGTTCTGCAATTCACTCTGAAATGTTGGCAAACTGTTGGGAGTGATCCCCTGAAATGTTTTTCAGTGGAAACAGATGGGTTTTTATCATCGGAAACAGAATTAGCCCTCGACGTCTGAACAAAATTTTTTGAAAAAATCCCTAAGCCGCGCGGTCACAATTTCTGGTAAAAATCTGACGTTCTGCAATTCACTCTGAAATGTTGGCAAACTGTTGCGAGTGATCTCCTGAAAGGTTTTTCAGTGGAAACAGATGGGTTTTTATCATCGGAAACAGAATTAGCCCTCGACGTCTGAACAACTTTTTTTGAAAAGATCCCTATGCCACGCGGTCACAATTTCTGCTAAAAATCTGACGTTCTGCAATTCACTCAAAAATGTTGGCAAACTGTTGCGAATGATCCCCTGTAATGTTTTTCAGTGTTAACAGATGGGTTTTTATCATCGGAAACAGAATTAGCCCTCGACGTCTGAACAACTTTTTTTGAAAAAATCCCTAAGCCGCGCGGTCACAATTTCTGCTCAAAATCAGACGTTCTGCAATTCACTCCAAAATGTTGGCAAACTGTTGGGAGTGATCCCCTGAAATGTTTTTCGGTGGAAACAGATGGGTTTTTATCATCGGAAACAGAATTAGCCCTCGACGTCTGAACAACTTTTTTTGAAAAAATCCCTAAGCCGCGCGGTCACAATTTCTGCTCAAAATCTGACGTTCTGCAATTCACTCTGAAATGTTGGCAAACTGTTGCAAGTGATCCCCTGAAATGTTTTTCGGTGGAAACAGATGGGTTTTTATCATCGGAAACAGAATTAGCCCTCGACGTCTGAACAACTTTTTTTGAAAAAATCCCTAAGCCGCGCGGTCACAATTTCTGCTCAAAATCAGACGTTCTGCAATTCACTCCAAAATGTTGGCAAACTGTTGGGAGTGATCGCCTGAAATGTTTTTCGGTGGAAACAGATGGGTTTTTATCATCGGAAACAGAATTAGCCCTCGACGTCTGAACAACTTTTTTTGAAAAAATCCCTAAGCCGCGCGGTCACAATTTCTGCTCAAAATCTGACGTTCTGCAATTCACTCTTAAATATTGGCAAACTGTTGGGAGTGATCCCCTGAAATGTTTTTCGGTGGAAACAGATGGGTTTTTATCATCGGAACAGAATTAGCCCTCGACGTCTGAGCAACTTTTTTTGAAAAAATCCCTAAGCCGCGCGGTCACAATTTCTGCTCAAAATCTGACGTTCTGCAATTCACTCAAAAATGATGGCAAACTGTTGGGAGTGATCCCCTGAAATGTTTTTCAGTGGAAACAGATGGGTTTTTATCATCGGAAACAGAATTAGCCCTCGACGTCTGAACAAAATTTTTTGAAAAAATCCCTAAGCCGCGCGGTCACAATTTCTGGTAAAAATCTGACGTTCTGCAATTCACTCTGAAATGTTGGCAAACTGTTGCGAGTGATCTCCTGAAAGGTTTTTCAGTGGAAACAGATGGGTTTTTATCATCGGAAACAGAATTAGCCCTCGACGTCTGAACAACTTTTTTTGAAAAAATCCCTAGGCCGCGCGGTCACAATTTCTGTTAAAAATCTGACGTTCTGCAATTCACTCAAAAATGTTGGCAAACTGTTGCGAGTGATCCCCTGAAATGTTTTTCGGTGGAAACTGATGGGTTTTTATCATCGGAAACAGAATTAGCCCTTGACGTCTGAACAAATTTTTTTGAAAAAATCCCTAAGCCGCGCGGTCACAATTTCTGCTCAAAATCTGACGTTCTGCAATTCACTCAAAAATGATGGCAAACTGTTGGGAGTGATCCCCTGAAATGTTTTTCAGTGGAAACAGATGGGTTTTTATCATCGGAAACAGAATTAGCCCTCGACGTCTGAACAACTTTTTTTGAAAAAATCCCTAAGCCGCGCGGTCACAATTTCTGCTAAAAATCTGACGTTCTGCAATTCACTCTGAAATGTTGGCAAACTGTTGCGAGTGATCTCCTGAAAGGTTTTTCAGTGGAAACAGATGGGTTTTTATCATCGGAAACAGAATTAGCCCTCGACGTCTGAACAACTTTTTTTGAAAAAATCCCTAAGCCGCGCGGTCACAATTTCTGCTAAAAATCTGACGTTCTGCAATTCAATCAAAAATGTTGGCAAACTGTTGCAAGTGATCCCCTGAAATGTTTTTCGGTGGAAACAGATGGGTTTTTATCATCGGAAACAGAATTAGCCCTCGAGGTCTGAACAACTTTTTTTGAAAAAATCCCTAAGCCGCGCGGTCACAATTTCTGCTAAAAATCTGACGTTCTGCAATTCACTCAAAAATGTTGGCAAACTGTTGCGAGTGATCCCCTGAAATGTTTTTCAGTGGAAACAGATGGCTTTTTATCTTCGGAAACAGAATTAGGCCTCGACGTCTGAACAACTTTTTTTGAAAAGATCCCTAAGCCACGCGGTCACAATTTCTGCTAAAAATCTGATGTTCTGCAATTCACTCCAAATTGTTGGCAAACTGTTGCGAATGATCCCCTGAAATCTTTTTCGGTGGAAACAGATGGGTTTTTATCATCGGAAACAGAATTAGCCCTCGACGTCTGAACAACTTTTTTTGAAAAGATCCCTAAGCCACGCGGTCACAATTTCTGCTAAAAATCTGATGTTCTGCAATTCACTCCAAATTGTTGGCAAACTGTTGCGAATGATCCCCTGAAATCTTTTTCGGTGGAAACAGATGGGTTTTTATCATCGGAAACAGAATTAGCCCTCGACGTCTGAACAACTTTTTTTGAAAAAATCCCTAAGCCGCACGGTCACAATTTCTGCTCAAAATCTGACGTTCTGCAATTCACTCAAAAATGTTGGCAAACTGTTGTAAGTGATCCCCTGAAATGTTTTTCGGTGGAAACAGATGAGTTTTTATCATCGGAAACAGAATTAGCCCTTGACGTCTGAACAAATTTTTTTGAAAAAATCCCTAAGCCGCGCGGTCACAATTTCTGCTCAAAATCTGACGTTCTGCAATTCACTCAAAAATGATGGCAAACTGTTGCCAGTGATCCCCTGAAATGTTTTTCGGTGGAAACAGATGGGTTTTTATCATCGGAAACAGAATTAGCCCTCGACGTCTGAACAACTTTTTTTGAAAAAATCCCTAAGCCGCGCGGTCACAATTTCTGCTAAAAATCTGACGTTCTGCAATTCACTCTGAAATGTTGGCAAACTGTTGCGAGTGATCTCCTGAAAGGTTTTTCAGTGGAAACAGATGGGTTTTTATCATCGGAAACAGAATTAGCCCTCGAGGTCTGAACAACTTTTTTTGAAAAAATCCCTAAGCCGCGCGGTCACAATTTCTGCTAAAAATCTGACGTTCTGCAATTCACTCAAAAATGTTGGCAAACTGTTGCGAGTGATCCCCTGAAATGTTTTTCAGTGGAAACAGATGGCTTTTTATCTTCGGAAACAGAATTAGGCCTCGACGTCTGAACAACTTTTTTTGAAAAGATCCCTAAGCCACGCGGTCACAATTTCTGCTAAAAATCTGATGTTCTGCAATTCACTCCAAATTGTTGGCAAACTGTTGCGAATGATCCCCTGAAATCTTTTTCGGTGGAAACAGATGGGTTTTTATCATCGGAAACAGAATTAGCCCTCGACGTCTGAACAACTTTTTTTGAAAAGATCCCTAAGCCACGCGGTCACAATTTCTGCTAAAAATCTGATGTTCTGCAATTCACTCCAAATTGTTGGCAAACTGTTGCGAATGATCCCCTGAAATCTTTTTCGGTGGAAACAGATGGGTTTTTATCATCGGAAACAGAATTAGCCCTCGACGTCTGAACAACTTTTTTTGAAAAAATCCCTAAGCCGCACGGTCACAATTTCTGCTCAAAATCTGACGTTCTGCAATTCACTCAAAAATGTTGGCAAACTGTTGTAAGTGATCCCCTGAAATGTTTTTCGGTGGAAACAGATGAGTTTTTATCATCGGAAACAGAATTAGCCCTCGACGTCTGAACAACTTTTTTTGAAAAAATCCCTAGGCCGCGCGGTCACAATTTCTGTTAAAAATCTGACGTTCTGCAATTCACTCAAAAATGTTGGCAAACTGTTGCGAGTGATCCCCTGAAATGTTTTTCGGTGGAAACTGATGGGTTTTTATCATCGGAAACAGAATTAGCCCTTGACGTCTGAACAAAATTTTTTGAAAAAATCCCTAAGCCGCGCGGTCACAATTTCTGCTAAAAATCTGACGTTCTGCAATTCACTCTGAAATGTTGGCAAACTGTTGCGAGTGATCTCCTGAAAGGTTTTTCAGTGGAAACAGATGGGTTTTTATCATCGGAAACAGAATTAGCCCTCGACGTCTGAACAACTTTTTTTGAAAAAATCCCTAAGCCGCGCGGTCACAATTTCTGCTAAAAATCTGACGTTCTGCAATTCACTCTAAAATGTTGGCAAACTGTTTAAGTGATCCCCTGAAATGTTTTTCGGTGGAAACTGATGGGTTTTTATCATCGGAAACAGAATTAGCCCTTGACGTCTGAACAAAATTTTTTGAAAAAATCCCTAAGCCGCGCGGTCACAATTTCTGCTAAAAATCTGACGTTCTGCAATTCACTCAAAAATGATGGCAAACTGTTGGGAGTGATCCCCTGAAATGTTTTTCAGTGGAAACAGATGGGTTTTTATCATCGGAAACAGAATTAGCCCTCGACGTCTGAACAACTTTTTTTGAAAAAATCCCTAAGCCGCGCGGTCACAATTTCTGCTAAAAATCTGACGTTCTGCAATTCACTCAAAAATGTTGGCAAACTGTTGCGAGTGATCCCCTGAAATGTTTTTCAGTGGAAACAGATGGCTTTTTATCTTCGGAAACAGAATTAGGCCTCGACGTCTGAACAACTTTTTTTGAAAAGATCCCTAAGCCACGCGGTCACAATTTCTGCTAAAAATCTGACGTTCTGCAATTCACTCCAAATTGTAGGCAAACTGTTGCGAATGATCCCCTGAAATCTTTTTCGGTGGAAGCAGATGGGTTTTTATCATCGGAAACAGAATTAGCCCTCGACGTCTGAACAACTTTTTTTGAAAAGATCCCTAAGCCACGCGGTCACAATTTCTGCTAAAAATCTGACGTTCTGCAATTCACTCCAAATTGTTGGCAAACTGTTGCGAATGATCCCCTGAAATCTTTTTCGGTGGAAACAGATGGGTTTTTATCATCGGAAACAGAATTAGCCCTTGACGTCTGAACAAAATTTTTTGAAAAAATCCCTAAGCCGTGCGGTCACAATTTCTGCTAAAAATCTGACGTTCTGCAATTCACTCAAAAATGATGGCAAACTGTTGGGAGTGATCCCCTGAAATGTTTTTCAGTGGAAACAGATGGGTTTTTATCATCGGAAACAGAATTAGCCCTCGACGTCTGAACAACTTTTTTTGAAAAGATCCCTAAGCCACGCGGTCACAATTTCTGCTAAAAATCTGACGTTCTGCAATTCACTCCAAATTGTTGGCAAACTGTTGCGAATGATCCCCTGAAATCTTTTTCGGTGGAAACAGATGGGTTTTTATCATCGGAAACAGAATTAGCCCTCGACGTCTGAACAACTTTTTTTGAAAAAATCCCTAAGCCGCACGGTCACAATTTCTGCTCAAAATCTGACGTTCTGCAATTCACTCAAAAATGTTGGCAAACTGTTGTAAGTGATCCCCTGAAATGTTTTTCGGTGGAAACAGATGAGTTTTTATCATCGGAAACAGAATTAGCCCTCGACTTCTGAACAACTTTTTTTGAAAAAATCCCTAAGCCGCGCGGTCACAATTTCTGCTAAAAATCTGACGTTCTGCAATTCACTCAAAAATGTTGGCAAACTGTTGCGAGTGATCCCCTGAAATGTTTTTCAGTGGAAACAGATGGCTTTTTATCTTCGGAAACAGAATTAGGCCTCGACGTCTGAACAACTTTTTTTGAAAAGATCCCTAAGCCACGCGGTCACAATTTCTGCTAAAAATCTGACGTTCTGCAATTCACTCCAAATTGTTGGCAAACTGTTGCGAATGATCCCCTGAAATCTTTTTCGGTGGAAGCAGATGGGTTTTTATCATCGGAGACAGAATTAGCCCTCGACGTCTGAACAACTTTTTTTGAAAAGATCCCTAAGCCACGCGGTCACAATTTCTGCTAAAAATCTGACGTTCTGCAATTCACTCCAAATTGTTGGCAAACTGTTGCGAATGATCCCCTGAAATCTTTTTCGGTGGAAACAGATGGGTTTTTATCATCGGAAACAGAATTAGCCCTCGACGTCTGAACAACTTTTTTTGAAAAAATCCCTAAGCCGCACGGTCACAATTTCTGCTCAAAATCTGACGTTCTGCAATTCACTCAAAAATGTTGGCAAACTGTTTAAGTGATCCCCTGAAATGTTTTTCGGTGGAAACTGATGGGTTTTTATCATCGGAAACAGAATTAGCCCTTGACGTCTGAACAAATTTTTTTGAAAAAATCCCTAAGCCGCGCGGTCACAATTTCTGCTAAAAATCTGACGTTCTGCAATTCACTCAAAAATGATGGCAAACTGTTGGGAGTGATCCCCTGAAATGTTTTTCAGTGGAAACAGATGGGTTTTTATCATCGGAAACAGAATTAGCCCTCGACGTCTGAACAACTTTTTTTGAAAAAATCCCTAAGCCGCGCGGTCACAATTTCTGCTAAAAATCTGACGTTCTGCAATTCACTCAAAAATGTTGGCAAACTGTTGCGAGTGATCCCCTGAAATGTTTTTCAGTGGAAACAGATGGCTTTTTATCTTCGGAAACAGAATTAGGCCTCGACTTCTGAACAACTTTTTTTGAAAAGATCCCTAAGCCACGCGGTCACAATTTCTGCTAAAAATCTGACGTTCTGCAATTCACTCCAAATTGTTGGCAAACTGTTGCGAATGATCCCCTGAAATCTTTTTCGGTGGAAGCAGATGGGTTTTTATCATCGGAAACAGAATTAGCCCTCGACGTCTGAACAACTTTTTTTGAAAAGATCCCTAAGCCACGCGGTCACAATTTCTGCTAAAAATCTGACGTTCTGCAATTCACTCCAAATTGTTGGCAAACTGTTGCGAATGATCCCCTGAAATCTTTTTCGGTGGAAACAGATGGGTTTTTATCATCGGAAACAGAATTAGCCCTTGACGTCTGAACAAAATTTTTTGAAAAAATCCCTAAGCCGCGCGGTCACAATTTCTGCTAAAAATCTGACGTTCTGCAATTCACTCAAAAATGATGGCAAACTGTTGGGAGTGATCCCCTGAAATGTTTTTCAGTGGAAACAGATGGGTTTTTATCATCGGAAACAGAATTAGCCCTCGACGTCTGAACAACTTTTTTTGAAAAGATCCCTAAGCCACGCGGTCACAATTTCTGCTAAAAATCTGACGTTCTGCAATTCACTCCAAATTGTTGGCAAACTGTTGCGAATGATCCCCTGAAATCTTTTTCGGTGGAAACAGATGGGTTTTTATCATCGGAAACAGAATTAGCCCTTGACGTCTGAACAAAATTTTTTGAAAAAATCCCTAAGCCGCGCGGTCACAATTTCTGCTAAAAATCTGACGTTCTGCAATTCACTCAAAAATGATGGCAAACTGTTGGGAGTGATCCCCTGAAATGTTTTTCAGTGGAAACAGATGGGTTTTTATCATCAGAAACAGAATTAGCCCTCGACGTCTGAACAACTTTTTTTGAAAAAATCCCTAAGCCGCGCGGTCACAATTTCTGCTAAAAATCTGACGTTCTGCAATTCACTCAAAAATGTTGGCAAACTGTTGCGAGTGATCCCCTGAAATGTTTTTCAGTGGAAACAGATGGCTTTTTATCTTCGGAAACAGAATTAGGCCTCGACGTCTGAACAACTTTTTTTGAAAAGATCCCTAAGCCACGCGGTCACAATTTCTGCTAAAAATCTGACGTTCTGCAATTCACTCCAAATTGTTGGCAAACTGTTGCGAATGATCCCCTGAAATCTTTTTCGGTGGAAGCAGATGGGTTTTTATCATCGGAAACAGAATTAGCCCTCGACGTCTGAACAACTTTTTTTGAAAAGATCCCTAAGCCACGCGGTCACAATTTCTGCTAAAAATCTGACGTTCTGCAATTCACTCCAAATTGTTGGCAAACTGTTGCGAATGATCCCCTGAAATCTTTTTCGGTGGAAACAGATGGGTTTTTATCATCGGAAACAGAATTAGCCCTCGACGTCTGAACAACTTTTTTTGAAAAAATCCCTAAGCCGCACGGTCACAATTTCTGCTCAAAATCTGACGTTCTGCAATTCACTCAAAAATGTTGGCAAACTGTTGTAAGTGATCCCCTGAAATGTTTTTCGGTGGAAACAGATGAGTTTTTATCATCGGAAACAGAATTAGCCCTCGACTTCTGAACAACTTTTTTTGAAAAAATCCCTAAGCCGCGCGGTCACAATTTCTGCTAAAAATCTGACGTTCTGCAATTCACTCTGAAATGTTGGCAAACTGTTGCGAGTGATCTCCTGAAAGGTTTTTCAGTGGAAACAGATGGGTTTTTATCATCGGAAACAGAATTAGCCCTCGACGTCTGAACAACTTTTTTTGAAAAAATCCCTAAGCCGCGCGGTCACAATTTCTGCTAAAAATCTGACGTTCTGCAATTCACTCAAAAATGTTGGCAAACTGTTGTAAGTGATCCCCTGAAATGTTTTTCGGTGGAAACAGATGAGTTTTTATCATCGGAAACAGAATTAGCCCTTGACGTCTGAACAAAATTTTTTGAAAAAATCCCTAAGCCGCGCGGTCACAATTTCTGCTCAAAATCTGACGTTCTGCAATTCACTCAAAAATGTTGGCAAACTGTTGTAAGTGATCCCCTGAAATGTTTTTCGGTGGAAACAGATGAGTTTTTATCATCGGAAACAGAATTAGCCCTTGACGTCTGAACAAAATTTTTTGAAAAAATCCCTAAGCCGTGCGGTCACAATTTCTGCTAAAAATCTGACGTTCTGCAATTCACTCTGAAATGTTGGCAAACTGTTGCGAGTGATCTCCTGAAAGGTTTTTCAGTGGAAACAGATGGGTTTTTATCATCGGAAACAGAATTAGCCCTCGACGTCTGAACAACTTTTTTTGAAAAAATCCCTAAGCCGCGCGGTCACAATTTCTGCTAAAAATCTGACGTTCTGCAATTCACTCTAAAATGTTGGCAAACTGTTTCAAAAGATCCCTGAAAGGTTTTTCGGTGGAAACTGATGGGTTTTTATTATCGGGAACAGAATTAGCCCTCGACGTCTGAACAACTTTTTGTGAAAAGATCCCTAAGCCGCGCGGTCACAATTTCTGCTAAAAATCTGACGTTCTGCAATTCACTCAAAAATGTTGGCAAACTGTTGCGAGTGATCCCCTGAAATCTTTTTCGGTGGAAACAGATGGGTTTTTATCATCGGAAACAGAATTAGCCCTCGACGTCTGAACAACTTTTTTTGAAAAAATCCCTAAGCCGCGCGGTCACAATTTCTGCTAAAACTCTGACGTTCTGCAATTCACTCAAAGATGTTGGCAAACTGTTGCGAGTGATCCCCTGAAATGTTTTTTGGTGGAAACAGATGGGTTTTTATCATCGGAAACAGAATTAGCCCTCGACGTCTGAACAACTTTTTTTGAAAAAATCCCTAAGCTGCGCGGTCACAATTTCTGCTAAAAATCTGACGTTCTGCAATTCACTCAAAAATGTTGGCAAACTGTTGCAATTGATCCCCTGAAATGTTTTTTGGTGGAAACAGATGGGTTTTTATCTTCGGAAACAGAATTAGGCCTCGACGTCTGAACAACTTTTTTTGAAAAGATCCCTAAGCCACGCGGTCACAATTTCTGCTAAAAATCTGACGTTCTGCAATTCACTCCAAATTGTTGGCAAACTGTTGCGAATGATCCCCTGAAATCTTTTTCGGTGGAAACAGATGGGTTTTTATCATCGGAAACAGAATTAGCCCTCGACGTCTGAACAACTTTTTTTGAAAAAATCCCTAAGCCGCGCGGTCACAATTTCTGCTAAAAATCTGACGTTCTGCAATTCACTCTAAAATGTTGGCAAACTGTTTCAAACGATCCCTGAAAGGTTTTTCGGTGGAAACTGATGGGTTTTTATTATCGGGAACAGAATTAGCCCTCGACGTCTGAACAACTTTTTGTGAAAAGATCCCTAAGCCGCGCGGTCACAATTTCTGCTCAAAATCTGACGTTCTGCAATTCACTCAAAAATGTTGGCAAACTGTTGCGAGTGATCCCCTGAAATCTTTTTCGGTGGAAACAGATGGGTTTTTATCATCGGAAACAGAATTAGCCCTCGACGTCTGAACAACTTTTTTTGAAAAAATCCCTAAGCCGCGCGGTCACAATTTCTGCTAAAACTCTGACGTTCTGCAATTCACTCAAAGATGTTGGCAAACTGTTGCGAGTGATCCCCTGAAATGTTTTTTGGTGGAAACAGATGGGTTTTTATCATCGGAAACAGAATTAGCCCTCGACGTCTGAACAACTTTTTTTGAAAAAATCCCTAAGCTGCGCGGTCACAATTTCTGCTAAAAATCTGACGTTCTGCAATTCACTCAAAAATGTTGGCAAACTGTTGCAATTGATCCCCTGAAATGTTTTTTGGTGGAAACAGATGGGTTTTTATCTTCGGAAACAGAATTAGGCCTCGACGTCTGAACAACTTTTTTTGAAAAGATCCCTAAGCCACGCGGTCACAATTTCTGCTAAAAATCTGACGTTCTGCAATTCACTCCAAATTGTTGGCAAACTGTTGCGAATGATCCCCTGAAATCTTTTTCGGTGGAAACAGATGGGTTTTTATCATCGGAAACAGAATTAGCCCTCGACGTCTGAACAACTGTTTTTGAAAAAATCCCTAAGCCGCACGGTCACAATTTCTGCTCAAAATCTGACGTTCTGCAATTCACTCAAAAATGTTGGCAAACTGTTGTAAGTGATCCCCTGAAATGTTTTTCGGTGGAAACAGATGAGTTTTTATCATCGGAAACAGAATTAGCCCTCGACGTCTGAACAACATTTTTTGAAAAAATCCCTAAGCCGCGCGGTCACAATTTCTGCTAAAAATCTGACGTTCTGCAATTCACTCTGAAATGTTGGCAAACTGTTGCGAGTGATCTCCTGAAAGGTTTTTCAGTGGAAACAGATGGGTTTTTATCATCGGAAACAGAATTAGCCCTCGACGTCTGAACAACTTTTTTTGAAAAAATCCCTAAGCCGCGCGGTCACAATTTCTGCTAAAAATCTGACGTTCTGCAATTCACTCTAAAATGTTGGCAAACTGTTTCAAACGATCCCTGAAAGGTTTTTCGGTGGAAACTGATGGGTTTTTATTATCGGGAACAGAATTAGCCCTCGACGTCTGAACAACTTTTTGTGAAAAGATCCCTAAGCCGCGCGGTCACAATTTCTGCTAAAAATCTGACGTTCTGCAATTCACTCAAAAATGTTGGCAAACTGTTGCGAGTGATCCCCTGAAATCTTTTTCGGTGGAAACAGATGGGTTTTTATCATCGGAAACAGAATTAGCCCTCGACGTCTGAACAACTTTTTTTGAAAAAATCCCTAAGCCGCGCGGTCACAATTTCTGCTAAAACTCTGACGTTCTGCAATTCACTCAAAGATGTTGGCAAACTGTTGCGAGTGATCCCCTGAAATGTTTTTTGGTGGAAACAGATGGGTTTTTATCATCGGAAACAGAATTAGCCCTCGACGTCTGAACAACTTTTTTTGAAAAAATCCCTAAGCTGCGCGGTCACAATTTCTGCTAAAAATCTGACGTTCTGCAATTCACTCAAAAATGTTGGCAAACTGTTGCAATTGATCCCCTGAAATGTTTTTTGGTGGAAACAGATGGGTTTTTATCTTCGGAAACAGAATTAGGCCTCGACGTCTGAACAAATTTTTTGAAAAGATCCCTAAGCCACGCGGTCACAATTTCTGCTAAAAAACTGACGTTCTGCAATTCACTCCAAATTGTTGGCAAACTGTTGCGAATGATCCCCTGAAATCTTTTTCGGTGGAAACAGATGGGTTTTTATCATCGGAAACAGAATTAGCCCTCGACGTCTGAACAACTTTTTTTGAAAAAATCCCTAAGCCGCACGGTCACAATTTTTGCTCAAAATCTGACGTTCTGCAATTCACTCAAAAATGTTGGCAAACTGTTGTAAGTGATCCCCTGAAATGTTTTTCGGTGGAAACAGATGAGTTTTTATCATCGGAAACAGAATTAGCCCTCGACGTCTGAACAACATTTTTTGAAAAAATCCCTAAGCCGCGCGGTCACAATTTCTGCTAAAAATCTGACGTTCTGCAATTCACTCAAAAATGTTGGCAAACTGTTGCAAGTGATCCCCTGAAATGTTTTTCGGTGGAAACAGATGGGTTTATATCATCGGAAACAGAATTAGCCCTCGACGTCTGAACAACTTTTTTTGAAAAAAACCCTAGGCCGCGCGGTCACAATTTCTGTTAAAAATCTGACGTTCTGCAATTCACTCAAAAATGTTGGCAAACTGTTGCGAGTGATCCCCTGAAATGTTTTTCGGTGGAAACTGATGGGTTTTTATCATCGGAAACAGAATTAGCCCTTGACGTCTGAACAAAATTTTTTGAAAAAATCCCTAAGCCGCGCGGTCACAATTTCTGCTAAAAATCTGACGTTCTGCAATTCACTCTAAAATGTTGGCAAACTGTTTCAAAAGATCCCTGAAAGGTTTTTCGGTGGAAACTGATGGGTTTTTATTATCGGGAACAGAATTAGCCCTCGACGTCTGAACAACTTTTTGTGAAAAGATCCCTAAGCCGCGCGGTCACAATTTCTGCTAAAAATCTGACGTTCTGCAATTCACTCAAAAATGTTGGCAAACTGTTGCGAGTGATCCCCTGAAATCTTTTTCGGTGGAAACAGATGGGTTTTTATCATCGGAAACAGAATTAGCCCTCGACGTCTGAACAACTTTTTTTGAAAAAATCCCTAAGCCGCGCGGTCACAATTTCTGCTAAAACTCTGACGTTCTGCAATTCACTCAAAGATGTTGGCAAACTGTTGCGAGTGATCCCCTGAAATGTTTTTTGGTGGAAACAGATGGGTTTTTATCATCGGAAACAGAATTAGCCCTCGACGTCTGAACAACTTTTTTTGAAAAAATCCCTAAGCTGCGCGGTCACAATTTCTGCTAAAAATCTGACGTTCTGCAATTCACTCAAAAATGTTGGCAAACTGTTGCAATTGATCCCCTGAAATGTTTTTTGGTGGAAACAGATGGGTTTTTATCTTCGGAAACAGAATTAGGCCTCGACGTCTGAACAACTTTTTTTGAAAAGATCCCTAAGCCACGCGGTCACAATTTCTGCTAAAAATCTGACGTTCTGCAATTCACTCCAAATTGTTGGCAAACTGTTGCGAATGATCCCCTGAAATCTTTTTCGGTGGAAACAGATGGGTTTTTATCATCGGAAACAGAATTAGCCCTCGACGTCTGAACAACTTTTTTTGAAAAAATCCCTAAGCCGCGCGGTCACAATTTCTGCTAAAAATCTGACGTTCTGCAATTCACTCTAAAATGTTGGCAAACTGTTTCAAACGATCCCTGAAAGGTTTTTCGGTGGAAACTGATGGGTTTTTATTATCGGGAACAGAATTAGCCCTCGACGTCTGAACAACTTTTTGTGAAAAGATCCCTAAGCCGCGCGGTCACAATTTCTGCTCAAAATCTGACGTTCTGCAATTCACTCAAAAATGTTGGCAAACTGTTGCGAGTGATCCCCTGAAATCTTTTTCGGTGGAAACAGATGGGTTTTTATCATCGGAAACAGAATTAGCCCTCGACGTCTGAACAACTTTTTTTGAAAAAATCCCTAAGCCGCGCGGTCACAATTTCTGCTAAAACTCTGACGTTCTGCAATTCACTCAAAGATGTTGGCAAACTGTTGCGAGTGATCCCCTGAAATGTTTTTTGGTGGAAACAGATGGGTTTTTATCATCGGAAACAGAATTAGCCCTCGACGTCTGAACAACTTTTTTTGAAAAAATCCCTAAGCTGCGCGGTCACAATTTCTGCTAAAAATCTGACGTTCTGCAATTCACTCAAAAATGTTGGCAAACTGTTGCAATTGATCCCCTGAAATGTTTTTTGGTGGAAACAGATGGGTTTTTATCTTCGGAAACAGAATTAGGCCTCGACGTCTGAACAACTTTTTTTGAAAAGATCCCTAAGCCACGCGGTCACAATTTCTGCTAAAAATCTGACGTTCTGCAATTCACTCCAAATTGTTGGCAAACTGTTGCGAATGATCCCCTGAAATCTTTTTCGGTGGAAACAGATGGGTTTTTATCATCGGAAACAGAATTAGCCCTCGACGTCTGAACAACTGTTTTTGAAAAAATCCCTAAGCCGCACGGTCACAATTTCTGCTCAAAATCTGACGTTCTGCAATTCACTCAAAAATGTTGGCAAACTGTTGTAAGTGATCCCCTGAAATGTTTTTCGGTGGAAACAGATGAGTTTTTATCATCGGAAACAGAATTAGCCCTCGACGTCTGAACAACATTTTTTGAAAAAATCCCTAAGCCGCGCGGTCACAATTTCTGCTAAAAATCTGACGTTCTGCAATTCACTCTGAAATGTTGGCAAACTGTTGCGAGTGATCTCCTGAAAGGTTTTTCAGTGGAAACAGATGGGTTTTTATCATCGGAAACAGAATTAGCCCTCGACGTCTGAACAACTTTTTTTGAAAAAATCCCTAAGCCGCGCGGTCACAATTTCTGCTAAAAATCTGACGTTCTGCAATTCACTCTAAAATGTTGGCAAACTGTTTCAAACGATCCCTGAAAGGTTTTTCGGTGGAAACTGATGGGTTTTTATTATCGGGAACAGAATTAGCCCTCGACGTCTGAACAACTTTTTGTGAAAAGATCCCTAAGCCGCGCGGTCACAATTTCTGCTAAAAATCTGACGTTCTGCAATTCACTCAAAAATGTTGGCAAACTGTTGCGAGTGATCCCCTGAAATCTTTTTCGGTGGAAACAGATGGGTTTTTATCATCGGAAACAGAATTAGCCCTCGACGTCTGAACAACTTTTTTTGAAAAAATCCCTAAGCCGCGCGGTCACAATTTCTGCTAAAACTCTGACGTTCTGCAATTCACTCAAAGATGTTGGCAAACTGTTGCGAGTGATCCCCTGAAATGTTTTTTGGTGGAAACAGATGGGTTTTTATCATCGGAAACAGAATTAGCCCTCGACGTCTGAACAACTTTTTTTGAAAAAATCCCTAAGCTGCGCGGTCACAATTTCTGCTAAAAATCTGACGTTCTGCAATTCACTCAAAAATGTTGGCAAACTGTTGCAATTGATCCCCTGAAATGTTTTTTGGTGGAAACAGATGGGTTTTTATCTTCGGAAACAGAATTAGGCCTCGACGTCTGAACAACTTTTTTTGAAAAGATCCCTAAGCCACGCGGTCACAATTTCTGCTAAAAAACTGACGTTCTGCAATTCACTCCAAATTGTTGGCAAACTGTTGCGAATGATCCCCTGAAATCTTTTTCGGTGGAAACAGATGGGTTTTTATCATCGGAAACAGAATTAGCCCTCGACGTCTGAACAACTTTTTTTGAAAAAATCCCTAAGCCGCACGGTCACAATTTTTGCTCAAAATCTGACGTTCTGCAATTCACTCAAAAATGTTGGCAAACTGTTGTAAGTGATCCCCTGAAATGTTTTTCGGTGGAAACAGATGAGTTTTTATCATCGGAAACAGAATTAGCCCTCGACGTCTGAACAACATTTTTTGAAAAAATCCCTAAGCCGCGCGGTCACAATTTCTGCTAAAAATCTGACGTTCTGCAATTCACTCAAAAATGTTGGCAAACTGTTGCAAGTGATCCCCTGAAATGTTTTTCGGTGGAAACAGATGGGTTTATATCATCGGAAACAGAATTAGCCCTCGACGTCTGAACAACTTTTTTTGAAAAAAACCCTAGGCCGCGCGGTCACAATTTCTGTTAAAAATCTGACGTTCTGCAATTCACTCAAAAATGTTGGCAAACTGTTGCGAGTGATCCCCTGAAATGTTTTTCGGTGGAAACTGATGGGTTTTTATCATCGGAAACAGAATTAGCCCTTGACGTCTGAACAAAATTTTTTGAAAAAATCCCTAAGCCGCGCGGTCACAATTTCTGCTAAAAATCTGACGTTCTGCAATTCACTGAAAAATGACGGCAAACTGTTGGGAGTGATCCCCTGAAATGTTTTTCAGTGGAAACAGATGGGTTTTTATCATCGGAAACAGAATTAGCCCTCGACGTCTGAACAACTTTTTTTGAAAAAATCCCTAAGCCGCGCGGTCACAATTTCTGCTAAAAATCTGACGTTCTGCAATTCACTCTGAAATGTTGGCAAACTGTTGCGAGTGATCTCCTGAAAGGTTTTTCAGTGGAAACAGATGGGTTTTTATCATCGGAAACAGAATTAGCCCTCGACGTCTGAACAACTTTTTTTGAAAAAATCCCTAAGCCGCGCGGTCACAATTTCTGCTAAAAATCTGACGTTCTGCAATTCACTCAAAAATGTTGGCAAACTGTTGCGAGTGATCCCCTGAAATGTTTTTCAGTGGAAACAGATGGGTTTTTATCTTCGGAAACAGAATTAGGCCTCGACGTCTGAACAACTTTTTTTGAAAATATCCCTAAGTCACGTGGTCACAATTTCTGCTAAAAATCTGACGTTCTGCAATTCACTCCAAATTGTTGGCAAACTGTTGCGAATGATCCCCTGAAATCTTTTTCGGTGGAAACAGATGGGTTTTTTCATCGGAAACAGAATTAGCCCTCGACGTCTGAACAACTTTTTTTGAAAAAATCCCTAAGCCGCACGGTCACAATTTCTGCTCAAAATCTGACGTTCTGCAATTCACTCAAAAATGTTGGCAAACTGTTGTAAGTGATCCCCTGAAATGTTTTTCGGTGGAAACAGATGAGTTTTTATCATCGAAAACAGAATTAGCCCTCGACGTTTGATCAACTTTTTTTGAAAAAATCCCTAAGCCGCGCGGTCACAATTTCTGCTAAAAATCTGACGTTCTGCAATTCACTTAAAAATGTTGGCAAACTGTTGCGAGTGATCCCCTGAAATGTTTTTCGGTGGAAACAGATGGGTTTTTATCATCGGAAACAGAATTAGCCCTCGACGTCTGATCAACTTTTTTTGAAAAAATCCCTAAGCCGCGCGGTCACAATTTCTGCTAAAAATCTGACGTTCTGCAATTCACTCAAAAATGTTGGCAAACTGTTGCGAGTGATCCCCTGAAATGTTTTTCAGTGGAAACAGATGGGTTTCTATCATCGGAAATAGAATTAGCCCTCGACGTCTGAACAACTTTTTTTGAAAAAATCCCTAAGCCGCGCGGTCACAATTTCTGCTAAAAATCTGACGTTCTGCAATTCACTCCAAAATGTTGGCAAACTGTTGCGAGTGATCCCCTGAAATGTTTTTCAGTGGAAACAGATGGGTTTCTATCATCGGAAATAGAATTAGCCCTCGACGTCTGAACAAATTTTTGAAAAAATCCCTAAGCCGCGCGGTCACAATTTCTGCTAAAAATCTGACGTTCTGCAATTCACTCCAAAATGTTGGCAAACTGTTGCAAGTGATCCCCTGAAAGCTTTTTTGGTGGAAACAGATGGGTTTTTATCACCGGAAACAGAATTAGCCCTCGACGTCTGAACAACTTTTTTTGAAAAAATCCCTAAGCCGCGCGGTCACAATTTCTGTTAAAAATCTGACGTTCTGCAATTCACTCAAAAATGTTGGCAAACTGTTGCGAGTGATCCCCTGAAATGTTTTTCGGTGGAAACTGATGGGTTTTTATCATCGGAAACAGAATTAGCCCTCGACGTCTGAACAAAATTTTTTGAAAAAATCCCTAAGCCGCGCGGTCACAATTTCTGCTAAAAATCTGACGTTCTGCAATTCACTCAAAAATGATGGCAAACTGTTGGGAGTGATCCCCTGAAAGGTTTTTCAGCGGAAACAGATGGGTTTTTATCATCGGAAACAGAATTAGCCCTCGACGTCTGAACAACTTTTTTTGAAAAAATCCCTAAGCCGCGCGGTCACAATTTCTGCTAAAAATCTGACGTTCTGCAATTCACTCTGAAATGTTGGCAAACTGTTGAAAGTGATCCCCTGAAATGTTTTTCGGTGGAAACAGATGGGTTTTTATCATCGGAAACAGAATTAGCCCTCGACGTCTGAACAACTTTTTTTGAAAAAATCCCTAAGCCGCGCGGTCACAATTTCTGCTAAAAATCTGACGTTCTGCAATTCACTTAAAAATGTTGGCAAACTGTTGCGAGTGATCCCCTGAAAAGTTTTTCAGTGGAAACAGATGGGTTTCTATCATCGGAAATAGAATTAGCCCTCGACGTCTGAACAACTTTTTTTCAAAAAATCCCTAAGCCGCGCGGTCACAATTTCTGCTAAAAATCTGACGTTCTGCAATTCACTCCAAAATGTTGGCAAACTGTTGCAAGTGATCCCCTGAAACGTTTTTTGGTGGAAACAGATGGGTTTTTATTACCGGAAACAGAATTAGCCGTCGACGTCTGAACAACTTTTTTTGAAAAAATCCCTAAGCCGCGCGGTCACAATATCTGTTAAAAATCTGACGTTCTGCAATTCACTCAAAAATATTGGCAAACTGTTGCGAGTGATCCCCTGAAATGTTTTTCGGTGGAAACTGATGGGTTTTTATCATCGGAAAAAGAATTAGCCCTTGACGTCTGAACAAAATTTTTTGAAAAAATCCCTAAGCCGCGCGGTCACAATTTCTGCTAAAAATCTGACGTTCTGCAATTCACTCAAAAATGATGGCAAACTGTTGGGAGTGATCCCCTGAAATGTTTTTCGGTGGAAACTGATGGGTTTTTATCATCGGAAACAGAATTAGCCCTTGACGTCTGAACAACTTTTTTTGAAAAAATCCCTAAGCCGCGCGGTCACAATTTCTGCTAAAAATCTGACGTTCTGCAATTCACTCCAAATTGTTGGCAAACTGTTGCAAGTGATCCCCTGAAAGCTTTTTTGGTGGAAACAGATGGGTTTTTATCACCGGAAACAGAATTAGCCCTCGACGTCTGAACAACTTTTTTTGAAAAAATCCCTAAGCCGCGCGGTCACAATTTCTGTTAAAAATCTGACGTTCTGCAATTCACTCAAAAATGTTGGCAAACTGTTGCGAGTGATCCCCTGAAATGTTTTTCGGTGGAAACTGATGGGTTTTTATCATCGGAAAAAGAATTAGCCCTTGACGTCTGAACAAAATTTTTTGAAAAAATCCCTAAGCCGCGCGGTCACAATTTCTGCTAAAAATCTGACGTTCTGCAATTCACTCAAAAATGATGGCAAACTGTTGGGAGTGATCCCCTGAAATGTTTTTCGGTGGAAACTGATGGGTTTTTATCATCGGAAACAGAATTAGCCCTTGACGTCTGAACAAAATTTTTTGAAAAAATCCCTAAGCCGCGCGGTCACAATTTCTGCTAAAAATCTGACGTTCTGCAATTCACTCAAAAATGTTGGCAAACTGTTGCGAGTGATCCCCTGAAATGTTTTTCAGTGGAAACAGATGGGTTTCTATCATCGGAAATAGAATTAGCCCTCGACGTCTGAACAACTTTTTTTGAAAAAATCCCTAAGCCGCGCGGTCACAATTTCTGCTAAAAATCTGACGTTCTGCAATTCACTCCAAAATGTTGGCAAACTGTTGCGAGTGATCCCCTGAAATGTTTTTCAGTGGAAACAGATGGGTTTCTATCATCGGAAATAGAATTAACCCTCGACGTCTGAACAAATTTTTGAAAAAATCCCTAAGCCGCGCGGTCACAATTTCTGCTAAAAATCTGACGTTCTGCAATTCACTCCAAAATGTTGGCAAACTGTTGCAAGTGATCCCCTGAAAGCTTTTTTGGTGGAAACAGATGGGTTTTTATCACCGGAAACAGAATTAGCCCTCGACGTCTGAACAACTTTTTTTGAAAAAATCCCTAAGCCGCGCGGTCACAATTTCTGTTAAAAATCTGACGTTCTGCAATTCACTCAAAAATGTTGGCAAACTGTTGCGAGTGATCCCCTGAAATGTTTTTCGGTGGAAACTGATGGGTTTTTATCATCGGAAACAGAATTAGCCCTCGACGTCTGAACAAATTTTTTTGAAAAAATCCCTAAGCCGCGCGGTCACAATTTCTGCTAAAAATCTGACGTTCTGCAATTCACTCAAAAATGATGGCAAACTGTTGGGAGTGATCCCCTGAAATGTTTTTCAGCGGAAACAGATGGGTTTTTATCATCGGAAACAGAATTAGCCCTCGACGTCTGAACAACTTTTTTTGAAAAAATCCCTAAGCCGCGCGGTCACAATTTCTGCTAAAAATCTGACGTTCTGCAATTCACTCCAAAATGTTGGCAAACTGTTGCAAGTGATCCCCTGAAACGTTTTTTGGTGGAAACAGATGGGTTTTTATCATCTGAAACAGAATTAGCCCTCGACGTCTGAACAACTTTTTTTGAAAAAATCCCTAAGCCACGCGGTCACAATTTCTGCTAAAAATCTGACGTTCTGCAATTCACTCCAAATTGTTGGCAAACTGTTGCGAGTCATCCCCTGAAATGTTTTTCGGTGGAAACAGATGGGTTTTTATCATCGGAAACAGAATTAGCCCTCGACGTCTGATAAACTTTTTTTGAAAAAATCCCTAAGCCGCGCGGTCACAATTTCTGCTCAAAATCTGACGTTCTGCAATTCACTCAAAAATGTTGGCAAACTGTTGCAATTGATCCCCTGAAAAGTTTTTCGGTGGAAACAGATGGGTTTTTATCATCGGAAACAGAATTAGCCCTCGACGTCTGAACAACTTTTTTTGAAAAAATCCCTAAGCCGCGCGGTCACAATTTCTGCTAAAAATCTGACGTTCTGTAATTCACTCAAAAATGTTGGCAAACTGTTTCGAGTGATCCCCTGAAATGTTTTTCGGTGGAAACAGATGGGTTTTTATCATCGGAAACAGAATTAGCCCTCGACGTCTGAACAACTTTTTTTGAAAAAATCCCTAAGCCGCGCGGTCACAATTTCTGCTAAAAATCTGACGTTCTGCAATTCACTCAAAAATGTTGGCAAACTGTTGCGAGTGATCCCCTGAAATGTTTTTCGGTGGAAACTGATGGGTTTTTATCATCGGAAACAGAATTAGCCCTCGACTTCTGAAGAACTTTTTTTGAAAAAATCCCAAAGCCGCGCGGTCACAATTTCTGCTCAAAATCTGACGTTCTGCAATTCACTCAAAAATGTTGGCAAACTGTTGCCAGTGATCCCCTGAAATGTTTTTCGGTGGAAACAGATGGGTTTTTATCATCGGAAACAGAATTAGCCCATGACGTCTGAACAACTTTTTTTGAAAAAATCCCTAAGCCGCGCGGTCACAATTTCTGCTAAAAATCTGACGTTCTGCAATTCACTCCAAAATGTTGGCAAACTGTTGCGAGTGATCCCCTGAAAGGTTTTTCAGTGGAAACAGATGGGTTTTTATCATCGGAAACAGAATTAGCCCTCGACGTCTGAACAACTTTTTTTGAAAAAATCCCTAAGCCGCGCGGTCACAATTTCTGCTCAAAATCTGACGTTCTGCAATTCACTCAAAAATGTTGGCAAACTGTTGCAATTGATCCCCTGAAAAGTTTTTCGGTGGAAACAGATGGGTTTTTATCATCGGAAACAGAATTAGCCCTCGACGTCTGAACAACTTTTTTTGAAAAAATCCCTAAGCCGCGCGGTCACAATTTCAGCAAATATCTGACGTTCTGCAATTCACTCAAATATGTTGGCAAACTGTTGCAAACGATCCCTGAAAGGTTTTTCGGTGGAAACTGATGGTTTTTTATTATCGGGAACAGAATTAGCCCTCGACGTCTGAACAACTTTTTATGAAAAGATCCCTAAGCCGCGCGGTCACAATTTCTGCTAAAAATCTGACGTTCTGCAATTCACTCAAAAATGTTGGCAAACTGTTGCGAATGATCCCCTGAAATCTTTTTCGGTGGATACAGATGGGTTTTTATCATCGGAAACAGAATTAGCCCTCGACGTCTGAACAACTTTTTTTGAAAAAATCCCTAAGCCGCGCAGGCACAATTTCTGCTAAAACTCTGACGTTCTGCAATTCACTCAAAGATGTTGGCAAACTGTTGCGAGTGATCCCCTGAAATGTTTTTCGGTGGAAACAGATGGGTTTTTATCATCGGAAACAGAATTAGCCCTCGACGTCTGAACAACTTTTTTTGAAAAAATCCCTAAGCCGCACGGTCACAATTTCTGCTCAAAATCTGACGTTCTGCAATTCACTCAAAAATGTTGGCCAACCGTTGCGAGTGATCCCCTGAAATGTTTTTCGGTGGAAACAGATGGGTTTTTATCATCGGAAACAGAATTAGACCTCGACGTCTGAACAACTTTTTTTGAAAAGATCCCTAAGCCGCGCGGTCACAATTTCTGCTAAAAATCTGACGTTCTGCAATTCACTCAAAAATGTTGGCAAACTGTTGCGAGTGATCCCCTGAAATATTTTTCGGTGGAAACAGATGGGTTTTTATCATCGGAAACAGAATTATCCCTCGACGTCTGAACAACTTTTTTTGAAAAAATCCCTAAGCTGCGCGGTCACAATTTCTGCTGAAAATCTGACGTTCTGCAATTCACTCCAAATTGTTGGCAAACTGTTGCGAATGATCCCCTGAAATCTTTTTCGGTGGAAACAGATGGGTTTTTATCATCGGAAACAGAATTAGCCCTCGACGTCTGAACAACTTTTTTTGAAAAAATCCCTAAGCTGCGCGGTCACAATTTCTGCTAAAAACCTGACGTTCTGCAATTCACTCAAAAATGTTGGCGAACCGTTGCGAGTGATTCCCTGAAATGTTTTTCGGTGGAAACAGATGGGTTTTTATCATCGGAAACAGAATTAGCCCTTGACGTCTGAACAACTTTTTTTGAAAAAATCCCTAAGCCGCGCGGTCACAATTTCTGCTCAAAATCTGACGTTCTGCAATTCACTCAAAAATGTTGGCAAACTGTTGCAATTGATCCCCTGAAATGTTTTTCGGTGGAAACAGATGGGTTTTTATCATCGGAAACAGAATTAGGCCTTGACGTCTGAACAACTTTTTTTGAAAAGATCCCTAAGCCACGCGGTCACAATTTCTGCTAAAAATCTGACGTTCTGCAATTCACTCAAAAATGTTGGCAAACTGTTGCGAGTGATCCCCTGAAATGTTTTTCAGTGGAAACAGATGGGTTTTTATCATTGGAAACAGAATTAGCCCTCGACGTCTGAACAACTTTTTTTGAAAAAATCCCTAAGCCGCGCGGTCACAATTTCTGCTAAAAATCTGACGTTCTGCAATTCACTCAAAAATGTTGGCAAAATGTTGCAAGTGATCCCCTGAAATATTTTTCGGTAGAAACAGATGGGTTTTTATCATCGGGAACAGAATTAGCCCTCGACGTCTGAACAACTTTTTTTGAAAAAATCCCTAAGCCGCGCGGTCACAATTTCTGCTCAAAATCTGACGTTCTGCAATTCACTCAAAAATGTTGGCAAACTGTTGCAAGTGATCCCCTGAAATGTTTTTCGGTGGAAACAGATGGGTTTTTATCATCGGAAACAGAATTAGCCCTCGACGTCTGAACAACTTTTTTTGAAAAAATCCCTAAGCCGCGCGGTCACAATTTCTGCTAAAAATCTGACGTTCTGCAATTCACTCAAAAATGTTGGCAAACTGTTGCAAGTGATCCCCTGAAATGTTTTTCGCTGGAAACAGATGGGTTTTTATCATCGGAAACAGAATTAGCCCTCGACGTCTGAACAACTTTTTTTGAAAAAATCCCTAAGCCGCGCGGTCACAATTTCTGCTCAAAATCTGACGTTCTGCAATTCACTCAAAAATGTTGGCAAACTGTTGCAATTGATCCCCTGAAATGTTTTTCGGTGGAAACAGATGGGTTTTTATCATCGGAAACAGAATTAGGCCTTGACGTCTGAACAACTTTTTTTGAAAAGATCCCTAAACCACGCGGTCACAATTTCTGCTAAAAATCTGACGTTCTGCAATTCACTCAAAAATGTTGGCAAACTGTTGCGAGTGATCCCCTGAAATGTTTTTCAGTGGAAACAGATGGGTTTTTATCATTGGAAACAGAATTAGCCCTCGACGTCTGAACAACTTTTTTTGAAAAAATCCCTAAGCCGCGCGGTCACAATTTCTGCTAAAAATCTTACGTTCTGCAATTCACTCAAAAATGTTGACAAAATGTTGCAAGTGATCCCCTGAAATATTTTTCGGTAGAAACAGATGGGTTTTTATCATCGGGAACAGAATTAGCCCTCGACGTCTGAACAACTTTTTTTGAAAAAATCCCTAAGCCGCGCGGTCACAATTTCTGCTCAAAATCTGACGTTCTGCAATTCACTCAAAAATGTTGGCAAACTGTTGCAAGTGATCCCCTGAAATGTTTTTCGGTGGAAACAGATGGGTTTTTATCATCGGAAACAGAATTAGCCCTCGACGTCTGAACAACTTTTTTTGAAAAAATCCCTAAGCCGCGCGGTCACAATTTCTGCTAAAAATCTGACGTTCTGCAATTCACTCAAAAATGTTGGCAAACTGTTGCAAGTGATCCCCTGAAATGTTTTTCGCTGGAAACAGATGGGTTTTTATCATCGGAAACAGAATTAGCCCTCGACGTCTGAACAACTTTTTTTGAAAAAATCCCTAAGCCGCGCGGTCACAATTTCTGCTAAAAATCTGACGTTCTGCAATTCACTCAAAAATGTTGGCAAACTGTTGCGAGTGATCCCCTGAAATGTTTTTCAGTGGAAACAGATGGGTTTCTATCATCGGAAATAGAATTAGCCCTCGACGTCTGAACAACTTTTTTTGAAAAAATCCCTAAGCCGCGCGGTCACAATTTCTGCTAAAAATCTGACGTTCTGCAATTCACTCCAAAATGTTGGCAAACTGTTGCAAGTGATCCCCTGAAAGGTTTTTCGGTGGAAACTGATGGGTTTTTATTATCGGGAACAGAATTAGCCCTCGACGTCTGAACAACTTTTTGTGAAAAGATCCCTAAGCCGCGCGGTCACAATTTCTGCTAAAAATCTGACGTTCTGCAATTCACTCAAAAATGTTGGCAAACTGTTGCGAGTGATCCCTTGAAATCTTTTTCGGTGGAAACAGATGGGTTTTTATCATCGGAAACAGAATTAGCCCTCGACGTCTGAACAACTTTTTTTGAAAAAATCCCTAAGCCGCGCGGTCACAATTTCTGCTCAAAATCTGACGTTCTGCAATTCACTCAAAAATATTGGCAAACTGTTGCGAGTGATCCCCTGAAATGGTTTTTGGTGGAAACAGATGGGTTTTTATCATCGGAAACAGAATTAGCCCTCGACGTCTGAACAACTTTTTTTGAAAAGATCCCTAAGCCGCGCGGTCACAATTTCTGCTAAAAATCTGACGTTCTGCAATTCACTCAAAAATGTTGGCAAACTGTTGCAATTGATCCCCTGAAAAGTTTTTCGGTGGAAACAGATGGGTTTTTATCATCGGAAACAGAATTAGCCCTCGACGTCTGAACAACTTTTTTTGAAAAAATCCCTAAGCCGCGCGGTCACAATTTCTTCTAAAAATCTGACGTTCTGTAATTCACTCAAAAATGTTGGCAAACTGTTTCGAGTGATCCCCTGAAATGTTTTTCGGTGGAAACAGATGGGTTTTTATCATCGTAAACAGAATTAGCCCTCGACATCTGAACAACTTTTTTTGAAAAAAACCCGAAGCCGCGCGGTCACAATTTCAGCAAAAATCTGACGTTCTGCAATTCACTCAAATATGTTGGCAAACTGTTGCAAACGATCCCTGAAAGGTTTCTCGGTGGAAACAGATGGGTTTTTATCATCGGGAACAGAATTAGCCCTCGACGTCTGAACAACTTTTTTTGAAAAGATCCCTAAGCCGCGCGGTCACAATTTCTGCTCAAAATCTGACGTTCTGCAATTCACTCAAAAATGTTGGCAAACTGTTGCGAGTGATCCCCTGAAATCTTTTTCGGTGGAAACAGATGGGTTTTTATCATCGGAAACAGAATTAGCCCTCGACGTCTGAACAACTTTTTTTGAAAAAATCCCTAAGCCGCGCGGTCACAATTTCTGCTAAAACTCTGACGTTCTGCAATTCACTCCAAAATGTTGGCGAACCGTTGCGAGTGATCCCCTGAAATGTTTTTCGGTGGAAACAGATGGGTTTTTATCATCGGAAACAGAATTAGCCCTCGACGTCTGAACAACTTTTTTTGAAAAAAATCCCTAAGCCGCGCGGTCACAATTTCTGCTCAAAATCTGACGTTCTGCAATTCACTCAAAAATGTTGGCAAACTGTTGCAATTGATCCCCTGAAATGTTTTTCGGTGGAAACAGATGGGTTTTTATCATCGGAAACAGAATTAGGCCTCGACGTCTGAACAACTTTTTTTGAAAAGATCCCTAAACCACGCGGTCACAATTTCTGCTAAAAATCTGACGTTCTGCACTTCACTCCAAATTGTTGGCAAACTGTTGCGAGTGATCCCCTGAAATCTCTTTCGGTGGAAACAGATGGGTTTTTATCATCGGAAACAGAATAAGCCCTCGACGTCTGAACAACTTTTTTTGAAAAGATCCCTAAGCCACGCGGTCACAATTTCTGCTCAAAATCTGACGTTCTGCAATTCACTCAAAAATGTTGGCGAACCGTTGCGAGTGATTCCCTGAAATGTTTTTCAGTGGAAACAGATGGGTTTTTATCATCGGAAACATCATTAGCCCTCGACGTCTGAACAACTTTTTTTGAAAAAAATCCCTAAGCCGCGCGGTCACAATTTCTGCTCAAAATCTGACGTTCTGCAATTCACTCAAAGATGTTGGCAAACTGTTGCAATTGATCCCCTGAAATGTTTTTCGGTGGAAACAGATGAGTTTTTATCATCGGAAACAGAATTAGGCCTCGACGTCTGAACAACTTTTTTTGAAAAGATCCCTAAGCCACGCGGTCACAATTTCTGCTCAAAATCTGACGTTCTGCAATTCACTCAAAAATGTTGGCAAACTGTTGCGAGTGATCCCCTGAAATGTTTTTTGGTGGAAACAGATGGGTTTTTATCATCGGAAACAGAATTAGCCCTCGACGTCTGAACAATTTTTTTTGAAAAAATCCCTAAGCCGCGCGGTCACAATTTCTGCTAAAAATCTGACGTTCTGCAATTCACTCAAAAATGTTGGCAAACTGTTGCGAGTGATCCCCTGAAATGTTTTTCGGTGGAAACTGATGGGTTTTTATCATCGGAAACAGAATTAGCCCTCGACTTCTGAAGAACTTTTTTTGAAAAAATCCCAAAGCCGCGCGGTCACAATTTCTGCTCAAAATCTGACGTTCTGCAATTCACTCAAAAATGTTGGCAAACTGTTGCCAGTGATCCCCTGAAATGTTTTTCGGTGGAAACAGATGGGTTTTTATCATCGGAAACAGAATTAGCCCTCGACGTCTGATCAACTTTTTTTGAAAAAATCCCTAAGCCGCGCGGCCACAATTTCTGCTAAAAATCTGACGTTCTGTAATTCACTCAAAAATGTTGGCAAACTGTTTTGAGTGATCCCCTGAAATGTTTTTCGGTGGAAACAGATGGGTTTTTATCATCGGAAACAGAATTAGCCCTCGACGTCTGAACAACTTTTTTTGAAAAAATCCCTAATCCGCGCGGTCACAATTTCAGCAAAAATCTGACGTTCTGCAATTCACTCAAATATGTTGGCAAACTGTTGCAAACGATCCGTGAAAGGTTTTTCGGTGGAAACTGATGGGTTTTTATTATCGGGAACAGAATTAGCCCTCGACGTCTGAACAACTTTTTGTGAAAAGATCCCTAAGCCGCGCGGTCACAATTTCTGCTAAAAATCTGACGTTCTGCAATTCACTCAAAGATGTTGGCAAACTGTTGCGAGTGATCCCCTGAAATGTTTTTCGGTGGAAACAGATGGGTTTTTATCATCGGAAACAGAATTAGCCCTCGACGTCTGAACAACTTTTTTTGAAAAAATCCCTAAGCCGCGCGGTCACAATTTCTGCTCAAAATCTGACGTTCTGCAATTCACTCAAAAATGTTGGCAAACTGTTGCGAGTGATCCCCTGAAATGTTTTTCGGTGGAAACAGATGAGTTTTTATCATCGGAAACAGAATTAGGCCTCGACGTCTGAACAACTTTTTTTGAAAAGATCCCTAAGCCACGCGGTCACAATTTCTGCTCAAAATCTGACGTTCTGCAATTCACTCAAAAATGTTGGCGAACCGTTGCGAGTGATTCCCTGAAATGTTTTTCGGTGGAAACAGATGGGTTTTTATCATCGGAAACAGAATTAGCCCTCGACTTCTGAAGAACTTTTTTTGAAAAAATCCCAAAGCCGCGCGGTCACAATTTCTGCTCAAAATCTGACGTTCTGCAATTCACTCAAAAATGTTGGCAAACTGTTGCCAGTGATCCCCTGAAATGTTTTTCGGTGGAAACAGATGGGTTTTTATCATCGGAAACAGAATTAGCCCTCGACGTCTGATCAACTTTTTTTGAAAAAATCCCTAAGCCGCGCGGTCACAATTTCTGCTAAAAATCTGACGTTCTGCAATTCACTCCAAAATGTTGGCAAACTGTTGCGAGTGATCCCCTGAAAGGTTTTTCAGTGGAAACAGATGGGTTTTTATCATCGGAAACAGAATTAGCCCTCGACGTCTGAACAACTTTTTTTGAAAAAATCCCTAAGCCGCGCGGTCACAATTTCTGCTCAAAATCTGACGTTCTGCAATTCACTCAAAAATGTTGGCAAACTGTTGCAATTGATCCCCTGAAAAGTTTTTCGGTGGAAACAGATGGGTTTTTATCATCGGAAACAGAATTAGCCCTCGACGTCTGAACAACTTTTTTTGAAAAAATCCCTAAGCCGCGCGGCCACAATTTCTGCTAAAAATCTGACGTTCTGTAATTCACTCAAAAATGTTGGCAAACTGTTTCGAGTGATCCCCTGAAATGTTTTTCGGTGGAAACAGATGGGTTTTTATCATCAGAAACAGAATTAGCCCTCGACGTCTGAACAACTTTTTTTGAAAAAATCCCTAATCCGCGCGGTCACAATTTCAGCAAAAATCTGACGTTCTGCAATTCACTCAAATATGTTGGCAAACTGTTGCAAACGATCCCTGAAAGGTTTTTCGGTGGAAACTGATGGGTTTTTATTATCGGGAACAGAATTAGCCCTCGACGTCTGAACAACTTTTTGTGAAAAGATCCCTAAGCCGCGCGTTCACAATTTCTGCTAAAAATCTGACGTTCTGCAATTCACTCAAAAATGTTGGCAAACTGTTGCGAGTGATCCCCTGAAATCTTTTTCGGTGGAAACAGATGGGTTTTTATCATCGGAAACAGAATTAGCCCTCGACGTCTGAACAACTTTTTTTGAAAAAATCCCTAAGCCGCGCGGTCACAATTTCTGCTAAAACTCTGACGTTCTGCAATTCACTCAAAGATGTTGGCAAACTGTTGCGAGTGATCCCCTGAAATGTTTTTCGGTGGAAACAGATGGGTTTTTATCATCGGAAACAGAATTAGCCCTCGACGTCTGAACAACTTTTTTTGAAAAAATCCCTAAGCCGCGCGGTCACAATTTCTGCTAAAAATCTGACGTTCTGCAATTCACTCAAAAATGTTGGCAAACTGTTGCGAGTGATCCCCTGAAATCTTTTTCGGTGGAAACAGATGGGTTTTTATCATCGGAAACAGAATTAGCCCTCGACGTCTGAACAACTTTTTTTGAAAAAATCCCTAAGCCGCGCGGTCACAATTTCTGCTAAAACTCTGACGTTCTGCAATTCACTCAAAGATGTTGGCAAACTGTTGCGAGTGATCCCCTGAAATGTTTTTCGGTGGAAACAGATGGGTTTTTATCATCGGAAACAGAATTAGCCCTCGACGTCTGAACAACTTTTTTTGAAAAAATCCCTAAGCCGCGCGGTCACAATTTCTGCTAAAAATCTGACGTTCTGCAATTCACTCAAAAATGTTGGCAAACTGTTGCGAGTGATCCCCTGAAATCTTTTTCGGTGGAAACAAATGGGTTTTTATCATCGGAAACAGAATTAGCCCTCGACGTCTGAACAACTTTTTTTGAAAAAATCCCTAAACTGCGCGGTCACAATTTCTGCTAAAAATCTGACGTTCTGCAATTCACTCAAAAATGTTGGCGAACCGTTGCGAGTGATCCCCTGAAATGTTTTTCGGTGGAAACAGATGGGTTTTTATCATCGGAAACAGAATTAGCCCTCGACGTCTGAACAACTTTTTTTGAAAAAAATCCCTAAGCCGCGCGGTCACAATTTCTGCTCAAAATCTGACGTTCTGCAATTCACTCAAAAATGTTGGCAAACTGTTGCAATTGATCCCCTGAAATGTTTTTCGGTGGAAACAGATGGGTTTTTATCATCGGAAACAGAATTAGGCCTCGACGTCTGAACAACATTTTTTGAAAAAATCCCTAAGCTGCGCGGTCAAAATTTCTGCTAAAAATCTGACGTTCTGCAATTCACTCAAAAATGTTGGCGAACCGTTGCGAGTGATTCCCTGAAATGTTTTTCGGTGGAAACAGATGGGTTTTTATCATCGGAAACAGAATTAGCCCTCGACGTCTGAACAACTTTTTTTGAAAAAAATCCCTAAGCCGCGCGGTCACAATTTCTGCTCAAAATCTGACGTTCTGCAATTCACTCAAAGATGTTGGCAAACTGTTGCAATTGATCCCCTGAAATGTTTTTCGGTGGAAACAGATGAGTTTTTATCATCGGAAACAGAATTAGCCCTCGACGTCTGAACAACTTTTTTTGAAAAAATCCCTAAGCTGCGCGGTCACAATTTCTGTTAAAAATCTGACGTTCTGCAATTCACTCAAAAATGTTGGCAAACTGTTGCGAGTGATCCCCTGAAATGTTTTTCGGTGGAAACAGATGGGTTTTTATCATCGGAAACAGAATTAGCCCTCGACGTCTGAACAACTTTTTTTGAAAAAATCCCTAAGCCGCGTGGTCACAATTTCTGCTAAAAATCTGACGTTCTGTAATTCACTCAAAAATGTTGGCAAACTGTTTCGAGTGATCCCCTGAAATGTTTTTCGGTGGAAACAGATGGGTTTTTATCATCGGAAACAGAATTAGCCCTCGACGTCTGAACAACTTTTTTTGAAAAAATCCCTAATCCGCGCGGTCACAATTTCAGCAAAAATCTGACGTTCTGCAATTCACTCAAATATGTTGGCAAACTGTTGCAAACGATCCCTGAAAGGTTTTTCGGTGGAAACTGATGGGTTTTTATTATCGGGAACAGAATTAGGCCTCGACGTCTGAAAAACTTTTTGTGAAAAGATCCCTAAGCCGCGCGGTCACAATTTCTGCTAAAAATCTGACGTTCTGCAATTCACTCAAAAATGTTGGCGAACCGTTGCGAGTGATCCCCTGAAATGTTTTTCGGTGGAAACAGATGGGTTTTTATCATCGGAAACAGAATTAGCCCTCGACGTCTGAACAACTTTTTTTGAAAAAAATCCCTAAGCCGCGCGGTCACAATTTCTGCTCAAAATCTGACGTTCTGCAATTCACTCAAAAATGTTGGCAAACTGTTGCGAGTGATCCCCTGAAAGGTTTTTCAGTGGAAACAGATGGGTTTTTATCATCGGAAACAGAATTAGCCCTCGACGTCTGAACAACTTTTTTTGAAAAAATCCCTAAGCCGCGCGGTCACAATTTCTGCTCAAAATCTGACGTTCTGCAATTCACTCAAAAATGTTGGCAAACTGTTGCAATTGATCCCCTGAAAAGTTTTTCGGTGGAAACAGATGGGTTTTTATCATCGGAAACAGAATTAGCCCTCGACGTCTGAACAACTTTTTTTGAAAAAATCCCTAAGCCGCGCGGTCACAATTTCTGCTAAAAATCTGACGTTCTGTAATTCACTCAAAAATGTTGGCAAACTGTTTCGAGTGATCCCCTGAAATGTTTTTCGGTGGAAACAGATGGGTTTTTATCATCGGAAACAGAATTAGCCCTCGACGTCTGAACAACTTTTTTTGAAAAAAATCCCTAAGCCGCGCGGTCACAATTTCTGCTCAAAATCTGACGTTCTGCAATTCACTCAAAAATGTTGGCAAACTGTTGCAATTGATCCCCTGAAATGTTTTTCGGTGGAAACAGATGGGTTTTTATCATCGGAAACAGAATTAGGCCTCGACGTCTGAACAACATTTTTTGAAAAAATCCCTAAGCTGCGCGGTCAAAATTTCTGCTAAAAATCTGACGTTCTGCAATTCACTCAAAAATGTTGGCGAACCGTTGCGAGTGATTCCCTGAAATGTTTTTCGGTGGAAACAGATGGGTTTTTATCATCGGAAACAGAATTAGCCCTCGACGTCTGAACAACTTTTTTTGAAAAAAATCCCTAAGCCGCGCGGTCACAATTTCTGCTCAAAATCTGACGTTCTGCAATTCACTCAAAGATGTTGGCAAACTGTTGCAATTGATCCCCTGAAATGTTTTTCGGTGGAAACAGATGAGTTTTTATCATCGGAAACAGAATTAGCCCTCGACGTCTGAACAACTTTTTTTGAAAAAATCCCTAAGCTGCGCGGTCACAATTTCTGTTAAAAATCTGACGTTCTGCAATTCACTCAAAAATGTTGGCAAACTGTTGCGAGTGATCCCCTGAAATGTTTTTCGGTGGAAACTGATGGGTTTTTATCATCGGAAACAGAATTAGCCCTCGACTTCTGAAGAACTTTTTTTGAAAAAATCCCAAAGCCGCGCGGTCACAATTTCTGCTCAAAATCTGACGTTCTGCAATTCACTCAAAAATGTTGGCAAACTGTTGCCAGTGATCCCCTGAAATGTTTTTCGGTGGAAACAGATGGGTTTTTATCATCGGAAACAGAATTAGCCCTCGACGTCTGAACAACTTTTTTTGAAAAAATCCCTAAGCCGCGTGGTCACAATTTCTGCTAAAAATCTGACGTTCTGTAATTCACTCAAAAATGTTGGCAAACTGTTTCGAGTGATCCCCTGAAATGTTTTTCGGTGGAAACAGATGGGTTTTTATCATCGGAAACAGAATTAGCCCTCGACGTCTGAACAACTTTTTTTGAAAAAATCCCTAATCCGCGCGGTCACAATTTCAGCAAAAATCTGACGTTCTGCAATTCACTCAAATATGTTGGCAAACTGTTGCAAACGATCCCTGAAAGGTTTTTCGGTGGAAACTGATGGGTTTTTATTATCGGGAACAGAATTAGGCCTCGACGTCTGAAAAACTTTTTGTGAAAAGATCCCTAAGCCGCGCGGTCACAATTTCTGCTAAAAATCTGACGTTCTGCAATTCACTCAAAAATGTTGGCGAACCGTTGCGAGTGATCCCCTGAAATGTTTTTCGGTGGAAACAGATGGGTTTTTATCATCGGAAACAGAATTAGCCCTCGACGTCTGAACAACTTTTTTTGAAAAAAATCCCTAAGCCGCGCGGTCACAATTTCTGCTCAAAATCTGACGTTCTGCAATTCACTCAAAAATGTTGGCAAACTGTTGCGAGTGATCCCCTGAAAGGTTTTTCAGTGGAAACAGATGGGTTTTTATCATCGGAAACAGAATTAGCCCTCGACGTCTGAACAACTTTTTTTGAAAAAATCCCTAAGCCGCGCGGTCACAATTTCTGCTCAAAATCTGACGTTCTGCAATTCACTCAAAAATGTTGGCAAACTGTTGCAATTGATCCCCTGAAAAGTTTTTCGGTGGAAACAGATGGGTTTTTATCATCGGAAACAGAATTAGCCCTCGACGTCTGAACAACTTTTTTTGAAAAAATCCCTAAGCCGCGCGGTCACAATTTCTGCTAAAAATCTGACGTTCTGTAATTCACTCAAAAATGTTGGCAAACTGTTTCGAGTGATCCCCTGAAATGTTTTTCGGTGGAAACAGATGGGTTTTTATCATCGGAAACAGAATTAGGCCTCGACGTCTGAACAACTTTTTTTGAAAAGATCCCTAAGCCGCGCGGTCACAATTTCTGCTAAAAATCTGACGTTCTGCAATTCACTCAAAAATGTTGGCAAACTGTTGCGAGTGATCCCCTGAAATCTTTTTCGGTGGAAACAGATGGGTTTTTATCATCGGAAACAGAATTAGCCCTCGACGTCTGAACAACATTTTTTGAAAAAATCCCTAAGCCGCGCGGTCACAATTTCTGCTCAAAATCTGACGTTCTGCAATTCACTCAAAAATGTAGGCAAACTGTTGCAAGTGATCCCCTGAAATGTTTTTCGGTGGAAACAGATGGGTTTTTATCATCGGAAACAGAATTAGGCCTCGACGTCTGAAAAACTTTTTTTGAAAAGATCCCTAAGCCGCGCGGTCACAATTTCTGCTCAAAATCTGACGTTCTGCAATTCACTCAAAAATGTTGGCAAACTGTTGCGAGAGATCCCCTGAAATGTTTTTTGGTGGAAACAGATGGGTTTTTATCATCGGAAACAGAATTAGCCCTCGACGTCTGAACAACATTTTTTGAAAAAATCCCTAAGCCGCGCGGTCACAATTTCTGCTCAAAATCTGACGTTCTGCAATTCACTCAAAAATGTAGGCAAACTGTTGCAAGTGATCCCCTGAAATGTTTTTCGGTGGAAACAGATGGGTTTTTATCATCGGAAACAGAATTAGGCCTCGACGTCTGAAAAACTTTTTTTGAAAAGATCCCTAAGCCGCGCGGTCACAATTTCTGCTCAAAATCTGACGTTCTGCAATTCACTCAAAAATGGTGGCAAACTGTTGCGAGAGATCCCCTGAAATGTTTTTTGGTGGAAACAGATGGGTTTTTATCATCGGAAACAGAATTAGCCCTCGACGTCTGAACAACTTTTTTTGAAAAGATCCCTAAGCCGCGCGGTCACAATTTCTGCTAAAAATCTGACGTTCTGCAATTCACTCAAAAATGTTGGCAAACTGTTGCGAGTGATCCCCTGAAATCTTTTTCGGTGGAAACAGATGGGTTTTTATCATCGGAAACAGAATTAGCCCTCGACGTCTGAACAACTTTTTTTGAAAAAAATCCCTAAGCCGCGCGGTCACAATTTCTGCTCAAAACCTGACGTTCTGCAATTCACTCAAAAATGTTGGCAAACTGTTGCAATTGATCCCCTGAAATGTTTTTTGGTGGAAACAGATGGGTTTTTATCATCGGAAACAGAATTAGCCCTCGACGTCTGAACAACTTTTTTTGAAAAAATCCCTAAGCTGCGCGGTCACAATTTCTGCTAAAAATCTGACGTTCTGCAATTCACTCAAAAATGTTGGCAAACTGTTGCGAGTGATCCCCTGAAATCTTTTTCGGTGGAAACAGGTGGGTTTTTATCATCGGAAACAGAATTAGCCCTCGACGTCTGAACAACTTTTTTTGAAAAAATCCCTAAGCCGCGCGGTCACAATTTCTGTTAAAAATCTGACGTTCTGCAATTCACTCAAAAACGTTGGCGAACCGTTGCGAGTGATCCCCTGAAATCTTTTTCGGTGGAAACAGATGGGTTTTTATCATCGGAAACAGAATTAGCCCTCGACGTCTGAACAACTTTTTTTGAAAAAATCCCTAAGCCACGCGGTCACAATTTCTGTTAAAAATCTGACGTTCTGCAATTCACTCAAAAATGTTGGCGAACCGTTGCGAGTGATCCCCTGAAATGTTTTTCGGTGGAAACAGATGGGTTTTTATCATCGGAAACAGAATTAGCCCTCGACGTCTGAACAACTTTTTTTGAAAAAAATCCCTAAGCCGCGCGGTCACAATTTCTGCTCAAAATCTGACGTTCTGCAATTCACTCAAAAATGTTGGCAAACTGTTGCAATTGATCCCCTGAAATGTTTTTCGGTGGAAACAGATGGGTTTTTATCATCGGGAACAGATTTAGCTCTCGACGTCTGAACAACTTTTTTTGAAAAGATCCCTAAGCCGCGCGGTCACAATTTCTGCTCAAAATCTGACGTTCTGCAATTCACTCAGAAATGTTGGCAAACTGTTGCAACTGATCCCCTGAAATGTTTTTCGGTGGAAACAGATGAGTTTTTATCATCGGAAACAGAATTAGGCCTCGACGTCTGAACAACTTTTTTTGAAAAGATCCCTAAGCCACGCGGTCACAATTTCTGCTAAAAATCTGACGTTCTGCAATTCACTCAAAAATGTTGGCAAACTGTTGCGAGTGATCCCCTGAAATGTTTTTCAGTGGAAACAGATGGGTTTTTATCATTGGAAACAGAATTAGCCCTCGACGTCTGAACAACTTTTTTTGAAAAAATCCCTAAGCCGCGCGGTCACAATTTCTGCTAAAAATCTTACGTTCTGCAATTCACTCAAAAATGTTGGCAAAATGTTGCAAGTGATCCCCTGAAATATTTTTCGGTAGAAACAGATGGGTTTTTATCATCGGGAACAGAATTAGCCCTCGACGTCTGAACAACTTTTTTTGAAAAAAATCCCTAAGCGGCGCGGTCACAATTTCTGCTCAAAATCTGACGTTCTGCAATTCACTCAAAAATGTTGGCAAACTGTTGTAAGTGATCCCCTGAAATGTTTTTCGGTGGAAACAGATGAGTTTTTATCATCGGAAACAGAATTAGCCCTCGACGTCTGAACAACATTTTTTGAAAAAATCAATAAGCCGCGCGGTCACAATTTCTGCTCAAAATCTGACGTTCTGCAATTCACTCAAAAATGTAGGCAAACTGTTGCAAGTGATCCCCTGAAAAGTTTTTCGGTGGATACAGATGGGTTTTTATCATCGGAAACAGAATTAGCCCTCGACGTCTGAACAACTTTTTTTGAAAAAATCCCTAAGCCGCGCGGTCACAATTTCTGCTAAAAATCTGAAGTTCTGCAATTCACTCTAAAATGTTGGCAAACTGTTGCAAGTGATCCCCTGAAATGTTTTTCAGTGGAAACAGATGGGTTTTTATCATTGGAAACAGAATTAGCCCTCGACGTCTGAACAACTTTTTTTGAAAAAATCCCTAAGCCGCGCGGTCACAATTTCTGCTAAAAATCTTACGTTCTGCAATTCACTCAAAAATGTTGGCGAACCGTTGCGAGTGATCCCCTGAAATGTTTTTCGGTAGAAACAGATGGGTTTTTATCATCGGGAACAGAATTAGCCCTCGACGTCTGAACAACTTTTTTTGAAAAAATCCCTAAGCGGCGCGGTCACAATTTCTGCTCAAAATCTGACGTTCTGCAATTCACTCAAAAATGTTGGCAAACTGTTGTAAGTGATCCCCTGAAATGTTTTTCGGTGGAAACAGATGAGTTTTTATCATCGGAAACAGAATTAGCCCTCGACGTCTGAACAACTTTTTTTGAAAAAATCCCTAAGCCGCGCGGTCACAATTTCTGCTAAAACTCTGACGTTCTGCAATTCACTCAAAGATGTTGGCAAACTGTTGCGAGTGATCCCCTGAAATCTTTTTCGGTGGAAACAGATGGGTTTTTATCATCGGAAACAGAATTAGCCCTCGACGTCTGAACAACATTTTTTGAAAAAATCCCTAAGCCGCGCGGTCACAATTTCTGCTCAAAATCTGACGTTCTGCAATTCACTCAAAAATGTTGGCAAACTGTTGCGAGTGATCCCCTGAAATGTTTTTCGGTGGAAACAGATGGGTTTTTATCATCGGAAACAGAATTAGCCCTCGACGTCTGAACAACTTTTTTTGAAAAGATCCCTAAGCCGCGCGGTCACAATTTCTGCTCAAAATCTGACGTTCTGCAATTCACTCAAAAATGTAGGCAAACTGTTGCAAGTGATCCCCTGAAATGTTTTTCGGTGGAAACAGATGGGTTTTTATCATCGGAAACAGAATTAGGCCTCGACGTCTGAAAAACTTTTTTTGAAAAAATCCCTAAACTGCGCGGTCACAATTTCTGCTAAAAATCTGACGTTCTGCAATTCACTCAAAAATGTTGGCGAACCGTTGCGAGTGATCCCCTGAAATGTTTTTCGGTGGAAACAGATGGGTTTTAATCATCGGAAACAGAATTAGCCCTCGACGTCTGAACAACTTTTTTTGAAAAAAATCCCTAAGCCGCGCGGTCACAATTTCTGCTCAAAATCTGACGTTCTGCAATTCACTCAAAAATGTTGGCAAACTGTTGCGAGTGATCCCCTGAAAGGTTTTTCAGTGGAAACAGATGGGTTTTTATCATCGGAAACAGAATTAGCCCTCGACGTCTGAACAACTTTTTTTGAAAAAATCCCTAAGCCGCGCGGTCACAATTTCTGCTCAAAATCTGACGTTCTGCAATTCACTCAAAAATGTTGGCAAACTGTTGCAATTGATCCCCTGAAAAGTTTTTCGGTGGAAACAGATGGGTTTTTATCATCGGAAACAGAATTAGCCCTCGACGTCTGAACAACTTTTTTTGAAAAAATCCCTAAGCCGCGCGGTCACAATTTCTGCTAAAAATCTGACGTTCTGTAATTCACTCAAAAATGTTGGCAAACTGTTTCGAGTGATCCCCTGAAATGTTTTTCGGTGGAAACAGATGGGTTTTTATCATCGGAAACAGAATTAGCCCTCGACGTCTGAACAACTTTTTTTGAAAAAATCGCTAATCCGCGCGGTCACAATTTCAGCAAAAATCTGACGTTCTGCAATTCACTCAAATATGTTGGCAAACTGTTGCAAACGATCCCTGAAAGGTTTTTCGGTGGAAACTGATGGGTTTTTATTATCGGGAACAGAATTAGCCCTCGACGTCTGAACAACTTTTTGTGAAAAGATCCCTAAGCCGCGCGGTCACAATTTCTGCTAAAAATCTGACGTTCTGCAATTCACTCAAAAATGTTGGCAAACTGTTGCGAGTGATCCCCTGAAATCTTTTTCGGTGGAAACAGATGGGTTTTTATCATCGGAAACAGAATTAGCCCTCGACGTCTGAACAACTTTTTTTGAAAAAATCCCTAAGCCGCGCGGTCACAATTTCTGCTAAAAATCTGACGTTCTGCAATTCACTCAAAAATGTTGGCAAACTGTTGCGAGTGATCCCCTGAAATCTTTTTCGGTGGAAACAGATGGGTTTTTATCATCGGAAACATAATTAGCCCTCGACGTCTGAACAACTTTTTTTGAAAAAATCCCTAAACTGTGCGGTCACAATTTCTGCTAAAAATCTGACGTTCTGCAATTCACTCAAAAATGTTGGCGAACCGTTGCGAGTGATCCCCTGAAATGTTTTTCGGTGGAAACAGATGGGTTTTTATCATCGGAAACAGAATTAGCCCTCGACGTCTGAACAACTTTTTTTGAAAAAAATCCCTAAGCCGCGCGGTCACAATTTCTGCTCAAAATCTGACGTTCTGCAATTCACTCAAAAATGTTGGCAAACTGTTGCAATTGATCCCCTGAAATGTTTTTCGGTGGTAACAGATCGGTTTTTATCATCGGAAACAGAATTAGGCCTCGACGTCTGAACAACTTTTTTTGAAAAGATCCCTAAGCCGCGCGGTCACAATTTCTGCTAAAAATCTGACGTTCTGCAATTCACTCAAAAATGTTGGCAAACTGTTGCGAGTGATCCCCTGAAATCTTTTTCGGTGGAAACAGATGGGTTTTTATCATCGGAAACAGAATTAGCCCTCGACGTCTGAACAACATTTTTTGAAAAAATCCCTAAGCCGCGCGGTCACAATTTCTGCTCAAAATCTGACGTTCTGCAATTCACTCAAAAATGTAGGCAAACTGTTGCAAGTGATCCCCTGAAATGTTTTTCGGTGGAAACAGATGGGTTTTTATCATCGGAAACAGAATTAGGCCTCGACGTCTGAAAAACTTTTTTTGAAAAGATCCCTAAGCCGCGCGGTCACAATTTCTGCTCAAAATCTGACGTTCTGCAATTCACTCAAAAATGTTGGCAAACTGTTGCGAGAGATCCCCTGAAATGTTTTTTGGTGGAAACAGATGGGTTTTTATCATCGGAAACAGAATTAGCCCTCGACGTCTGAACAACATTTTTTGAAAAAATCCCTAAGCCGCGCGGTCACAATTTCTGCTCAAAATCTGACGTTCTGCAATTCACTCAAAAATGTAGGCAAACTGTTGCAAGTGATCCCCTGAAATGTTTTTCGGTGGAAACAGATGGGTTTTTATCATCGGAAACAGAATTAGGCCTCGACGTCTGAAAAACTTTTTTTGAAAAGATCCCTAAGCCGCGCGGTCACAATTTCTGCTCAAAATCTGACGTTCTGCAATTCACTCAAAAATGGTGGCAAACTGTTGCGAGAGATCCCCTGAAATGTTTTTTGGTGGAAACAGATGGGTTTTTATCATCGGAAACAGAATTAGCCCTCGACGTCTGAACAACTTTTTTTGAAAAGATCCCTAAGCCGCGCGGTCACAATTTCTGCTAAAAATCTGACGTTCTGCAATTCACTCAAAAATGTTGGCAAACTGTTGCGAGTGATCCCCTGAAATCTTTTTCGGTGGAAACAGATGGGTTTTTATCATCGGAAACAGAATTAGCCCTCGATGTCTGAACAACTTTTTTTGAAAAAATCCCTAAGCCGCGCGGTCACAATTTCTGTTAAAAATCTGACGTTCTGCAATTCACTCAAAAATGTTGGCGAACCGTTGCGAGTGATCCCCTGAAATGTTTTTCGGTGGAAACAGATGGGTTTTTATCATCGGAAACAGAATTAGCCCTCGACGTCTGAACAACTTTTTTTGAAAAAAATCCCTAAGCCGCGCAGTCACAATTTCTGCTCAAAATCTGACGTTCTGCAATTCACTCAAAAATGTTGGCAAACTGTTGCAATTGATCCCCTGAAATGTTTTTCGGTGGAAACAGATGGGTTTTTATCATCGGAAACAGAATTAGCCCTCGACGTCTGAACAACTTTTTTTGAAAAAAATCCCTAAGCCGCGCGGTCACAATTTCTGCTCAAAACCTGACGTTCTGCAATTCACTCAAAAATGTTGGCAAACTGTTGCAATTGATCCCCTGAAATGTTTTTTGGTGGAAACAGATGGGTTTTTATCATCGGAAACAGAATTAGCCCTCGACGTCTGAACACCTTTTTTTGAAAAAATCCCTAAGCTGCGCGGTCACAATTTCTGCTAAAAATCTGACGTTCTGCAATTCACTCAAAAATGTTGGCAAACTGTTGCGAGTGATCCCCTGAAATCTTTTTCGGTGGAAACAGGTGGGTTTTTATCATCGGAAACAGAATTAGCCCTCGACGTCTGAACAACTTTTTTTGAAAAAATCCCTAAGCCGCGCGGTCACAATTTCTGTTAAAAATCTGACGTTCTGCAATTCACTCAAAAACGTTGGCGAACCGTTGCGAGTGATCCCCTGAAATCTTTTTCGGTGGAAACAGATGGGTTTTTATCATCGGAAACAGAATTAGCCCTCGACGTCTGAACAACTTTTTTTGAAAAAATCCCTAAGCCGCGCGGTCACAATTTCTGTTAAAAATCTGACGTTCTGCAATTCACTCAAAAATGTTGGCGAACCGTTGCGAGTGATCCCCTGAAATGTTTTTCGGTGGAAACAGATGGGTTTTTATCATCGGAAACAGAATTAGCCCTCGACGTCTGAACAACTTTTTTTGAAAAAAATCCCTAAGCCGCGCGGTCACAATTTCTGCTCAAAATCTGACGTTCTGCAATTCACTCAAAAATGTTGGCAAACTGTTGCAATTGATCCCCTGAAATGTTTTTCGGTGGAAACAGATGGGTTTTTATCATCGGGAACAGAATTAGCTCTCGACGTCTGAACAACTTTTTTTGAAAAGATCCCTAAGCCGCGCGGTCACAATTTCTGCTCAAAATCTGACGTTCTGCAATTCACTCAGAAATGTTGGCAAACTGTTGCAACTGATCCCCTGAAATGTTTTTCGGTGGAAACAGATGAGTTTTTATCATCGGAAACAGAATTAGGCCTCGACGTCTGAACAACTTTTTTTGAAAAGATCCCTAAGCCACGCGGTCACAATTTCTGCTAAAAATCTGACGTTCTGCAATTCACTCAAAAATGTTGGCAAACTGTTGCGAGTGATCCCCTGAAATGTTTTTCAGTGGAAACAGATGGGTTTTTATCATTGGAAACAGAATTAGCCCTCGACGTCTGAACAACTTTTTTTGAAAAAATCCCTAAGCCGCGCGGTCACAATTTCTGCTAAAAATCTTACGTTCTGCAATTCACTCAAAAATGTTGGCAAAATGTTGCAAGTGATCCCCTGAAATATTTTTCGGTAGAAACAGATGGGTTTTTATCATCGGGAACAGAATTAGCCCTCGACGTCTGAACAACTTTTTTTGAAAAAATCCCTAAGCGGCGCGGTCACAATTTCTGCTCAAAATCTGACGTTCTGCAATTCACTCAAAAATGTTGGCAAACTGTTGTAAGTGATCCCCTGAAATGTTTTTCGGTGGAAACAGATGAGTTTTTATCATCGGAAACAGAATTAGCCCTCGACGTCTGAACAACATTTTTTGAAAAAATCAATAAGCCGCGCGGTCACAATTTCTGCTCAAAATCTGACGTTCTGCAATTCACTCAAAAATGTAGGCAAACTGTTGCAAGTGATCCCCTGAAAAGTTTTTCGGTGGATACAGATGGGTTTTTATCATCGGAAACAGAATTAGCCCTCGACGTCTGAACAACTTTTTTTGAAAAAATCCCTAAGCCGCGCGGTCACAATTTCTGCTAAAAATCTGAAGTTCTGCAATTCACTCTAAAATGTTGGCAAACTGTTGCAAGTGATCCCCTGAAATGTTTATCAGTGGATACAGATGGGTTTTTATCATCGGAAACAGAATTAGCCCTCGACGTCTGAACAACTTTTTTTGAAAAAATCCCTAAGCCGCGCGGTCACAATTTCTGCTAAAAATCTTACGTTCTGCAATTCACTCAAAAATGTTGGCAAAATGTTGCAAGTGATCCCCTGAAATATTTTTCGGTAGAAACAGATGGGTTTTTATCATCGGGAACAGAATTAGCCCTCGACGTCTGAACAACTTTTTTTGAAAAAATCCCTAAGCGGCGCGGTCACAATTTCTGCTCAAAATCTGACGTTCTGCAATTCACTCAAAAATGTTGGCAAACTGTTGTAAGTGATCCCCTGAAATGTTTTTCGGTGGAAACAGATGAGTTTTTATCATCGGAAACAGAATTAGCCCTCGACGTCTGAACAACATTTTTTGAAAAAATCCCTAAGCCGCGCGGTCACAATTTCTGCTCAAAATCTGACGTTCTGCAATTCACTCAAAAATGTAGGCAAACTGTTGCAAGTGATCCCCTGAAATGTTTTTCGGTGGAAACAGATGGGTTTTTATCATCGGAAACAGAATTAGCCCTCGACGTCTGAACAACTTTTTTTGAAAAAATCCCTAAGCCGCGCGGTCACAATTTCTGCTAAAAATCTGAAGTTCTGCAATTCACTCTAAAATGTTGGCAAACTGTTGCAAGTGATCCCCTGAAATGTTTTTCGGTGGAAACAGATGGGTTTTTATCATTGGAAACAGAATTAGCCCTCGACGTCTGAACAACTTTTTTTGAAAAAATCCCTAAGCCGCGCGGTCACAATTTCTGCTAAAAATCTGACGTTCTGCAATTCACTCAAAAATCTTGGCAAACTGTTGCAAGTGATCCCCTGAAATGTTTTTCGGTGGAAACAGATGGGTTTTTATCATCGGAAACAGAATTAGCCCTCGACGTCTGAACAACTTTTTTTGAAAAAATCCCTAAGCCGCGCGGTCACAATTTCTGCTAAAAATCTGACGTTCTGCAATTCACTCAAAAATCTTGGCAAACTGTTGCGAGTGATCCCCTGAAATGTTTTTCAGTGGAAACAGATGGGTTTCTATCATCGGAAATAGAATTAGCCCTCGACGTCTGAACAACTTTTTTTGAAAAAATCCCTAAGCCGCGCGGTCACAATTTCTGCTAAAAATCTGACGTTCTGCAATTCACTCCAAAATGTTGGCAAACTGTTGCAAGTGATCCCCTGAAATGTTTTTCGGTGGAAACTGATGGGTTTTTATCATCGGAAACAGAATTAGCCCTTGACGTCTGAACAAAATTTTTTGAAAATATCCCTAAGCCGCGCGGTCACAATTTCTGCTAAAAATCTGACGTTCTGCAATTCACTCAAAAATGATGGCAAACTGTTGGGAGTGATCCCCTGAAATGTTTTTCAGTGGAAACAGATGGGTTTTTATCATCGGAAACAGAATTAGCCCTCGACGTCTGAAGAACTTTTTTTGAAAAAATCCCTAAGCCGCGCGGTCACAATTTCTGCTAAAAATCTGACGTTCTGCAATTCACTCCAAAATGTTGGCAAACTGTTGCGAGTGATGCCCTGAAATGTTTTTCGGTGGAAACAGATGGGTTTTTATCATCGGAAACAGAATTAGCCCTCGACGTCTGAACAACATTTTTTGAAAAAATCCCTAAGCCGCGCGGTCACAATTTCTGGTAAAAATCTGACGTTCTGCAATTCACTCAAAAATGTTGGCAAACTGTTGCAAGTGATCCCCTGAAATGTTTTTCAGTGGAAACAGATGGGTTTTTATCATCGGAAACAGAATTAGCCCTCGACGTCTGAACAACTTTTTTTGAAAAAATCCCTAAGCCACGCGGTCACAATTTCTGCTAAAAATCTGACGTTCTGCAATTCACTCAAAAATGTTGGCAAACTCTTGTAAGTGATCCCCTGAAATGTTTTTCGGTGGAAACAGATGAGTTTTTATCATCGGAAACAGAATTAGCCCTCGACGTCTGAACAACATTTTTTGAAAAAATCCCTAAGCCGCGCGGTCACAATTTCTGCTCAAAATCTGACGTTCTGCAATTCACTCAAAAATGTAGGCAAACTGTTGCAAGTGATCCCCTGAAATGTTTTTCGGTGGAAACAGATGGGTTTTTATTATCGGAAACAGAATTAGCCCACGACGTCTGAACAACATTTTTTGAAAAAATCCCTAAGCCGCGCGGTCACAATTTCTGCTAAAAATCTGACGTTCTGCAATTCACTCCAAAATGTTGGCAAAATGTTGCAAGTGATGCCCTGAAATGTTTTTCGGTAGAAACAGATGGGTTTTTATCATCGGGAACAGAATTAGCCCTCGACGTCTGAACACCTTTTTTTGAAAAAATCCCTAAGCCGCGCGATCACAATTTCTGCTCAAAATCTGACGTTCTGAAATTCACTCAAAAATGTTGGCAAACTGTTGCAAGTGATCCCCTGAAAGGTTTTTCCGTGGAAACAGATGGGTTTTTATTATCGGAAACAGAATTAGCCCTCGACGTCTGAACAACTTTTTTTGAAAAAATCCCTAAGCCGCGCGGTCACAATTTCTGCTAAAAATCTTACGTTCTGCAATTCACTCAAAAATGTTGGCAAAATGTTGCAAGTGATCCCCTGAAATATTTTTCGGTAGAAACAGATGGGTTTTTATCATCGGGAACAGAATTAGCCCTCGACGTCTGAACAACTTTTTTTGAAAAAATCCCTAAGCGGCGCGGTCACAATTTCTGCTCAAAATCTGACGTTCTGCAATTCACTCAAAAATGTTGGCAAACTGTTGTAAGTGATCCCCTGAAATGTTTTTCGGTGGAAACAGATGAGTTTTTATCATCGGAAACAGAATTAGCCCTCGACGTCTGAACAACATTTTTTGAAAAAATCCCTAAGCCGCGCGGTCACAATTTCTGCTCAAAATCTGACGTTCTGCAATTCACTCAAAAATGTAGGCAAACTGTTGCAAGTGATCCCCTGAAATGTTTTTCGGTGGAAACAGATGGGTTTTTATCATCGGAAACAGAATTAGCCCTCGACGTCTGAACAACTTTTTTTGAAAAAATCCCTAAGCCGCGCGGTCACAATTTCTGCTAAAAATCTGAAGTTCTGCAATTCACTCTAAAATGTTGGCAAACTGTTGCAAGTGATCCCCTGAAATGTTTTTCGGTGGAAACAGATGGGTTTTTATCATCGGAAACAGAATTAGCCCTCGACGTCTGAACAACTTTTTTTGAAAAAATCCCTAAGCCGCGCGGTCACAATTTCTGCTAAAAATCTGACGTTCTGCAATTCACTCAAAAATCTTGGCAAACTGTTGCAAGTGATCCCCTGAAATGTTTTTCGGTGGAAACAGATGGGTTTTTATCATCGGAAACAGAATTAGCCCTCGACGTCTGAACAACTTTTTTTGAAAAAATCCCTAAGCCGCGCGGTCCCAATTTCTGCTAAAAATCTGACGTTCTGCAATTCACTCAAAAATCTTGGCAAACTGTTGCGAGTGATCCCCTGAAATGTTTTTCAGTGGAAACAGATGGGTTTCTATCATCGGAAATAGAATTAGCCCTCGACGTCTGAACAGCTTTTTTTTAAAAAATCCCTAAGCCGCGCGGTCACAATTTCTGCTAAAAATCTGACGTTCTGCAATTCACTCCAAAATGTTGGCAAACTGTTGCAAGTGATCCCCTGAAATGTTTTTCGGTGGAAACTGATGGGTTTTTATCATCGGAAACAGAATTAGCCCTTGACGTCTGAACAAAATTTTTTGAAAATATCCCTAAGCCGCGCGGTCACAATTTCTGCTAAAAATCTGACGTTCTGCAATTCACTCAAAAATGATGGCAAACTGTTGGGAGTGATCCCCTGAAATGTTTTTCAGTGGAAACAGATGGGTTTTTATCATCGGAAACAGAATTAGCCCTCGACGTCTGAACAACATTTTTTGAAAAAATCCCTAAGCCGCGCGGTCACAATTTCTGCTAAAAATCTGACGTTCTGCAATTCACTCAAAAATGTTGGCAAACTCTTGTAAGTGATCCCCTGAAATGTTTTTCGGTGGAAACAGATGAGTTTTTATCATCGGAAACAGAATTAGCCCTCGACGTCTGAACAACATTTTTTGAAAAAATCCCTAAGCCGCGCGGTCACAATTTCTGCTCAAAATCTGACGTTCTGCAATTCACTCAAAAATGTAGGCAAACTGTTGCAAGTGATCCCCTGAAATGTTTTTCGGTGGAAACAGATGGGTTTTTATTATCGGAAACAGAATTAGCCCACGACGTCTGAACAACATTTTTTGAAAAAATCCCTAAGCCGCGCGGTCACAATTTCTGCTAAAAATCTGACGTTCTGCAATTCACTCCAAAATGTTGGCAAAATGTTGCAAGTGATGCCCTGAAATGTTTTTCGGTAGAAACAGATGGGTTTTTATCATCGGGAACAGAATTAGCCCTCGACGTCTGAACACCTTTTTTTGAAAAAATCCCTAAGCCGTGCGATCACAATTTCTGCTCAAAATCTGACGTTCTGAAATTCACTCAAAAATGTTGGCAAACTGTTGCAAGTGATCCCCTGAAAGGTTTTTCCGTGGAAACAGATGGGTTTTTATCATCGGAAACAGAATTAGCCCTCGACGTCTGAACAACTTTTTTTGAAAAAATCCCTAAGCCGCGCGGTCACAATTTCTGCTAAAAATCTGACGTTCTGCAATTCACTCCAAAATGTTGGCAAACTGTTGCAAGTGATCCCCTGAAATGTTTTTCGGTGGAAACAGATGGGTTTTTATCATCGGAAACAGAATTAGCCCTCGACGTCTGAACAACTTTTTTTGAAAAATTCCCTAAGCCGCGTGGTCACAATTTCTGCTAAAAATCTGACGTTCTGCAATTCACTCCAAAATGTTGGCAACCTGTTGCAAGTGATCCCCTGAAAGGTTTTTCGGTGGAAACAGATGGGTTTTTATCATCGGAAACAGAATTAGCCCTCGACGTCTGAAGAACTTTTTTTGAATAAATCCCTAAGCCGCGCGGTCACAATTTCTGCTAAAAATCTGACGTTCTGCAATTCACTCAAAAATGTTGGCAAACTGTTGCGAGTGATCCCCTGAAATGTTTTTCGGTGGAAACTGATGGGTTTTTATCATCGGAAACAGAATTAGCCCTCGACGTCTGAACAACATTTTTTGAAAAAATCCCTAAGCCGCGCTGTCAGGGCTACCGCCCAGTCCCAGCTCACATAGGACCAAGTCAGCCAGCGTTCAGTTTCAAAGAGTCTTTATTGGATTACAGGTTCCATTTCCAAACTGCAACGTGCAGTCCTACTTCTTCTAGGTCAGAACGACGAAGACCCGTCTGAGTCTCCGCCTCTAGCGCACCAGCTTAATACCCTAGCCTTGCTCCACCTCCTGCGCCTTTCCTTCCGTCTCTGGGTCCTCCTGCCCCCCTGGGTCTCTCCTTTCCTACTCTCTTCTGACGCGGACCCCCCTGACCCTTCCGCCTCCTTGCGGCGGGCTTTGGGACTCGGTTCACTCTCTGGGCTGCTGGCTGCGCCAGCTTCCGTTACATTTGAACTTGGCGCGCGCGCCCAACTCTCCACTTTCCTCTTGATCGTTTCCTCGCTCCCCGAGGTGGGCGTGACTACTCCTGACTCATGCCCTCCCTCCTTCTGAAAGTCTCCGGAGCCCGATATCTGGTCCCCTTTCTCCCCGCTGCTCCCGGCTGGGAACGTGGGTCCCGATCTCCAACTGCTGCTTTCTGATCCCTCTCTGGACCCTTCTTCCTGGGGTGTCCCCCTGCTCTCCCCCCTTGCTCTGGCTGCTGGCGCTCCCTTCTGGGAATCCTCGGACTCGCTAGACAGGCTCGGTGATCTCGGGTCGTCATCCCCACTCATCCTTCCTTCGTATTCCTCCCCCTCGCTCTCTGTCTCCTCCCTTCTCTGCGTCTCTGCTCCTGAACCCCTGACATCCATCCCCCCCTCGAAGCCCCCCCTTCCCCCCTCCCCGCTTTCAAGGGTGGTTGGTGGGTGCTCCGTCATCACGGGAGTGAATGTCGGATACAGTTCGCTCCCCGTTGCTGGCCGCCAACTGAAGACCTCCGAGTCTTCCTTCCCGCGTTCGTCAACAGTGGTCTCCTCCGCCTCCATCTCGGTGCCGCCGTGCTCGAAACCAAGGTCCTCCCCGCAAACGTCCATGTCCGTCTCTGCGTCTGTCGCTGGACCTGGTGTCTCCTGCCACTTCCGGCGCCACTGCTCCTCTGGCCGATCGTCCCACCAATACGAGTTGTCGGACGCCGAACCCTCCGGTGACCCCTCTGGGGAACGTGTGCGCGGTGCGGGTTCCCCTTCCGAGTCGAAGCCATGGAACGTGCTGGAGGAAAGCGTGGGCGTGAACAACCAGTCGTCGAAGAAGCCCGCTGGCATAGGTCTGTGTGGGAAAAGGGCATGAAACTCATCCTTGAGCAGGGGTTCCTCCAAGGCGTAGTCCGGCACCCAGCTATTAGTACTGGCCCGGGTGCCCTCCCTTGCTAGTAGATATTCTACTCCGTCTTCCCCCCATCTGGAGTCCAAAATCTCCGTGACTTCGTTGATGGGGTCCTGCTGTGGCAATCTTCCCACCTCCGTCCGCTCTGGAGACTGACTCGGTGCCGTTCCTGGTTCCTGGAACCTGTGCGGTGCCCTGTAGGGAGTGAGCACCGACCTGTGGAACACCGGATGCATCCTGGAACCCTCTGGTAGCACCAGCCGGAAAGCCACCGGGTTGATCTGCGCTTCGACTCGGTATGGACCGAGTTGCTTGTGCCCTAGCTTCCTCTTGGCTAACGATCGGGTCGGCACCGCGTGGGCTGCCAACCAGACCCAGTCTCCCACTCGGATCTCCTCGCCAACTCGCCTGTGCTTGTCAGCTTGGACCTTGTATGCGTGCTTCGCCAGCTCCAGCTGCCGTCTGAGTTGATCGTGGACCTCTTGCAACTCAGATGCGAAAGCGTCCGCCGTCTGTGGTTCCCCTTCCCCCACTCTGTCCAGTCCCGGGAAGGTTCTGGGATTCCTCCCATTGTTGGCGAAGAACGGCGTCACCCCTGTGGATACGTGTTTCGTGTTGTTGTAGGCGAATTCGGCGAGCGGCAGGTAATCCACCCACGTCGCCGGCTGTTGATTGGCATAGCATCTCAGGTACTGCTGCATGATGGCATTGACCCTCTCCGCTTGCCCGTTGGTCTGCGGGTGCCTTGCCGATGTCAGGTTGATCTTGACGTTCAGGAAGCCCATCAGCTTTTGCCAGAAATTCGAGATGAACTGGCGTCCGCGGTCGGACAGTATAGACCGTGGCAGCCCGTGCACTTTGAACACGTGATCTATGAACAATTTGGCTGTTTGTTCTGCCGTGGCCACCTTCGCACACGGTATGAAATGTGCCATCTTGGTGAACAAGTCCACCACCACTAGTACAGCTGTCTTGCCTCTCGAGCTGGGTAGATCCGTGACAAAGTCCAGGGCCACCCTCTCCCATGGTTCAAACGGCGTTTGCAGCGGTTCCAGCAGTCCCGCCGGTGGTTTGTGCACCGGCTTGGCCCTCTGGCAGGTGTCGCACCTCGCGACGTAGTCCGCGACTTCCCCCCTCAGTCTGGGCCACCAAAAGTCTCTTGCGACCAATTCCACCGTTTTTTCTGTGCCAAAGTGCCCGGCCGTGGGTGCGTCGTGCAGCTGCTGCAGTACCCGGGCGCGAAGTTCGTCTCCCGGCACGTAGACGGCCCCTTTACGTAAGAGCAAGCCGTCTCGTATCTGGAACTCGTCGCCCTTCGCCGTGCCCTTGTGCACCTCTGCCATCTTCGCCTGCGCGAATGAGTCGTCCGTCAACGCCCTTCGCACCGCATCCAGGTCTACTGTGGCTGAAGCGCACGCCCACGCTGTTGGCGCAAAGATGTGCATGGCCGCCGCTGGCGTCGCCTCTTCGAGGTACTGCGGTTTTCGGGACAGGGCATCCGCCATGATGTTGGTGTCGCCCGGGACGTACTCAATTCGGAAATTGAAGTCAGCAAAGAACTCCGCCCAACGGATCTGCCTCTGGTTCAGGAACCGAGCCGTGCGCCAGTGCTCCAGATTCTTGTGGTCCGTGCAGACCTGCACCGTGTGCTTGGCGCCGATCAGGAAGTGCCTCCACGCCTTGAAAGCTGCATGAATGGCAAGCAGCTCCCTATCCCAGATGGTGTAGTTCTGCTCCGACTTGCTGAGCTTTCTGGAGTAGAACGCCCCCGGCCTCCAGACCCCCTGCGGGTCCTTCTGCAGCAGTACCGCTCCCACTGCTCTATCGGACGCGTCTGTCTCCACCCTCAGCGGTCTGCTGGGGTCGATATGCAGCAGTTGCTCTTCCGACGCGAAGAGACGCTTGAGTGTCTGAAAGGACCGCTCCGCCTGCTCCGTCCAGATGAATTTCTTTTTCTTGGAGCTTAGCGTGTCCGTAATAGCTGCCGTCTGCATCGCGAACCCCTTGATGAACTTGCGATAGAAATTGGCGAATCCGACAAACCTCTGGACCTCTTTCCGGTTGCGCGGGCTCTTCCAATCCAACACCGCACGAACCTTGGCGCTGTCCATGGCTAGCCCCTTGTCCGACAGCTTGTAACCCAAGAAATCCACCTCCGTCGTGTCGAACTGGCACTTCTCCAGTTTGGCGTACAGTCTATGCTGCTGCAGCCTCTTCAGCACCTCCCGAACGTCCTGGTCGTGTGCTTGCTGCGAGTCAGAGAATATCAGGATGTCATCCAGAAAGCAGACGCACTTCTTGTAGAGGAGTCCCGCCAACACGTGATGCATAAAAGCTTGAAAAACGTGGGAGCCATTTTGCAATCCAAAAGGCATAACTCTATATTCGTAGGTGCCCAGAGGCGTGAACATGGCTGTCTTCCACTCATCGCCCTCCCTCATACGGATGAGATTGTACGCTCCTCGCAGGTCCAACTTGGTGAACACGCGTCCCTTGCGCACCGTCGCCAGCAGGTCGTCAATCCTGGGCATAGGGAAATCGGAGGGCTTGGTCATTCTGTTTAAGAGGCGGTAATCCACGACCAATCTTTTTTGGGGCGTGTCCTTTTTCTTCACGAAGAAAACAGGACTGCCCCCTACTGCGCTGGACTCCCGGATGAAACCGCGCTGCAAATTGTGATCGATGAACTGTTTGAGTTCCTGTAGTTCGTCCTCAGACATGGAATATAGCTTCCCCTTCGGCAGCGTCGCCCCTGGCAGGAGGTCAATCTTGCAGTCATATTGCCTGTGCGGTGGTAGCTTGTCTGCCTCTTTCTCGCAGAAGACCTCCAGAAAGTCCGCGTATTTGTGGGGAACTGCTTGCAACGTTCCCAACTGCAGTTGTGAGTCCTCCTCCTCCCCCTCCTGCCTGGGCAGGATGCAGTGTTCTGCGCAGTAAGAGGAGCCGAAGATCAGCTGTCTCTGGTACCAAGCCAGCGTTGGACTGTGCCTGTCCAGCCAACTCATGCCCAACACAATGGGCGTGTCCGACAGTCGGGTGACATTAAAACTGATGACTTCCCTGTGGTTACCAAGTTGCATCACCATTGGTGGCGTCTGCTTCACCACCTGCCCCCCTAGCAACTCTCTGCCATCCACTGTGACGACTTGCAGGGGCAGAGTGGCAGGCAGCAGCTTTATAGCGTGCTGCTCCACAAAATCCTGTGCTATAAAGTCTGCGTTGCTTCCAGAATCCACAGAAAGCGGCACTTCGATGGTGACTCCATTGGGTAGCTGGAGAGACGCTGTGAGTTGCACTACTGGTTTGGGTGGGAGGGGGTCCGTGGGTTGCAATATCGCTGGGGACTGCTTCACTGATGCGTCTGGCTGGGCCCCAGTGCCTCTGTCTCCAGCCAGACATCGTCGTTTCCCTGCTGGGCTTCGCTGCATTGTGTGGCCACTTTCACCGTTGCGGAGGCTGCAGTGTGCTTGGAGCTCCTCTGGGGACACTCTTTCGCCAAGTGTTGAGGGCTCTCGCATATGTAACACTTCCTGGTCCCTCTAGGAGGTTTAGTCTTGACTGCTGTCGGTGCAGAGGCTCTGCTAGCTGACTGAGCCCTGGCGCCTCCCACTTCCATAGGTTCCACTCCCCCTCCTGGCGGAGGTGTGGATTGCGCACGCGCTGCTTCCCTTGGAACGAAAGAGAAACTTCTCGCTGCTTCGCGCCCTCCACGTCCTTCATCTCTGCACCATGGACGTTCTTCCAGCCTCACCCCCACAGTCAGCGCCCTTTGGACCACCTCCTGCGTGCTTCGGGGCCTCTCCCCCCTCGCAATTTCATCCTTCACAGCAGAGCTGAGACCCTCCCAGAACAGGTCCCTGACTGGGGGCGAGTCCCGGTCCCATTCCAATGCACTGACCAGCGCAAAAAAGCGGGCGTGGTACTGTCGGACGCTCGCCCTCCCTTGTTTCAGTCCATGAATCTCCCGTCGGGCAAGATCCACATCAATGGTAGACAAAAAACATGCATCCATCGCTTTGATAAAGGCATCTGCACTCTGAAGCGCCGGATCTTTATCCCTCCACAAATTGCGCAGCCACGCCTTCGCATCCCCATGCAAATGGGACAGTATAAACCCCACTTTCTCTTGCTCATCTCTAAAGTCTTTTGCCAGCAGTTGCAGTGCGCACATCACATCTGCTCGAAAGTTGGGGTACTGTTGTAAATTCCCATCGAAGTGAGCCACCAGCCCTCCTGCTCTCCGTGCCAACCCAACCCCCTCCGGTCTGGGTCCTGGCTGCCCATGCTTAACCCATGCTTCAAACCTGGCGTGGAGATCTCGGTAGGCGGCTGCCACATCCTCCTCCCTTTTCTTGGATGCCAGTACCTCCGCATTCAATTGGGTAACTGCCTGTTGCAGCGCTGAAACTTTCTCTGCTTCCGTCATCTTTGCCAACCGTCGTGAGCTTGCTCCCACACACCGATCCCCTCCTCCAGCTGCTTCTGTCTCCGCTGCGAGGTATCAGGTGTCAGAAGCTTGAGGGACGGGTCTTACTGTCAGGGCTACCGCCCAGTCCCAGCTCACATAGGACCAAGTCAGCCAGCGTTCAGTTTCAAAGAGTCTTTATTGGATTACAGGTTCCATTTCCAAACTGCAACGTGCAGTCCTACTTCTTCTAGGTCAGAACGACGAAGACCCGTCTGAGTCTCCGCCTCTAGCGCACCAGCTTAATACCCTAGCCTTGCTCCACCTCCTGCGCCTTTCCTTCCGTCTCTGGGTCCTCCTGCCCCCCTGGGTCTCTCCTTTCCTACTCTCTTCTGACGCGGACCCCCCTGACCCTTCCGCCTCCTTGCGGCGGGCTTTGGGACTCGGTTCACTCTCTGGGCTGCTGGCTGCGCCAGCTTCCGTTACATTTGAACTTGGCGCGCGCGCCCAACTCTCCACTTTCCTCTTGATCGTTTCCTCGCTCCCCGAGGTGGGCGTGACTACTCCTGACTCATGCCCTCCCTCCTTCTGAAAGTCTCCGGAGCCCGATATCTGGTCCCCTTTCTCCCCGCTGCTCCCGGCTGGGAACGTGGGTCCCGATCTCCAACTGCTGCTTTCTGATCCCTCTCTGGACCCTTCTTCCTGGGGTGTCCCCCTGCTCTCCCCCCTTGCTCTGGCTGCTGGCGCTCCCTTCTGGGAATCCTCGGACTCGCTAGACAGGCTCGGTGATCTCGGGTCGTCATCCCCACTCATCCTTCCTTCGTATTCCTCCCCCTCGCTCTCTGTCTCCTCCCTTCTCTGCGTCTCTGCTCCTGAACCCCTGACACGCGCGGTCACAATTTTTGCTAAAAATCTGGCGTTCTGCAATTCACTCAAAAATGTTGGCAAACTGTTGGGAGTGATCCCCTGAAATGTTTTTCAGTGGAAACAGATGGGTTTTTATCATCAGAAACAGAATTAGCCCTCGACGTCTGAACAACTTTTGTTGAAAAAATCCTTAAGCCGCGCGGTCACAATTTCTGCTAAAAATCTGACGTTCTGCAATTCACTCAAAAATGTTGGCAAACTGTTGCGAGTGATCCCCTGAAATCTTTTTTGGTGGAAACAGATGGGTTTTTATCATCGGAAACAGAATTAGCCCTCGACGTCTGAACAACTTTTTTTGAAAAAATCCCTAAGCTGCGCGGTCACAATTTCTGTTAAAAATCTGACGTTCTGCAATTCACTCAAAAATGTTGGCGAACCGTTGCGAGTGATCCCCTGAAATGTTTTTCGGTGGAAACAGATGGGTTTTTATCATCGGAAACAGAATTAGCCCTCGACGTCTGAACAACTTTTTTTGAAAAAAATCCCTAAGCCGCGCGGTCACAATTTCTGCTCAAAATCTGACGTTCTGCAATTCACTCCAAATTGTTGGCAAACTGTTGCGAGTGATCACCTGAAATCTTTTTCGGTGGAAACAGATGGGTTTTTATCATTGGAAACAGAATTAGCCCTCGACGACTGAACAACTTTTTTTGAAAAAATCCCTAAGCTGTTCGGTCACAATTTCTGCTAAAAATCTGACGTTCTGCAATTCACTCAAAAATGTTGGCGAACCGTTGCGAGTGATTCCCTGAAATGTTTTTCGGTGGAAACAGATGGGTTTTTATCATCGGAAACAGAATTAGCCCTCGACGTCTGAACAACTTTTTTTGAAAAAAATCCCTAAGCCGCGCGGTCACAATTTCTGCTCAAAATCTGACGTTCTGCAATTCACTCCAAAATGTTGGCAAACTGTTGCAATTGATCCCCTGAAATGTTTTTCGGTGGAAACAGATGAGTTTTTATCATCGGAAACAGAATTAGGCCTCGACGTCTGAACAACTTTTTTTGAAAAGATCCCTAAGCCACGCGGTCACAATTTCTGCTAAAAATCTGACGTTCTGCAATTCACTCAAAAATGTTGGCAAACTGTTGCGAGTGATCCCCTGAAATGTTTTTCGGTGGAAACAGATGGGTTTTTATCATTGGAAACAGAATTAGCCCTCGACGTCTGAACAACTTTTTTTGAAAAAATCCCCAAGCCGCGCGGTCACAATTTCTGCTAAAAATCTTACGTTCTGCAATTCACTCAAAAATGTTGGCAAAATGTTGCAAGTGATCCCCTGAAATATTTTTCGGTAGAAACAGATGGGTTTTTATCATCGGGAACAGAATTAGCCCTCGACGTCTGAACAACTTTTTTTGAAAAAATCCCTAAGCGGCGCGGTCACAATTTCTGCTCAAAATCTGACGTTCTGCAATTCACTCAAAAATGTTGGCAAACTGTTGTAAGTGATCCCCTGAAATGTTTTTCGGTGGAAACAGATGAGTTTTTATCATCGGAAACAGAATTAGCCCTCGACGTCTGAACAACATTTTTTGAAAAAATCCCTAAGCGGCGCGGTCACAATTTCTGCTCAAAATCTGACGTTCTGCAATTCACTCAAAAATGTAGGCAAACTGTTGCAAGTGATCCCCTGAAATGTTTTTCGGTGGAAACAGATGGGTTTTTATCATCGGAAACAGAATTAGCCCTCGACGACTGAACAACTTTTTTTGAAAAAATCCCTAAGCTGTTCGGTCACAATTTCTGCTAAAAATCTGACGTTCTGCAATTCACTCAAAAATGTTGGCGAACCGTTGCGAGTGATTCCCTGAAATGTTTTTCGGTGGAAACAGATGGGTTTTTATCATCGGAAACAGAATTAGCCCTCGACGTCTGAACAACTTTTTTTGAAAAAAATCCCTAAGCCGCGCGGTCACAATTTCTGCTCAAAATCTGACGTTCTGCAATTCACTCAAAAATGTTGGCAAACTGTTGCAATTGATCCCCTGAAATGTTTTTCGGTGGAAACAGATGAGTTTTTATCATCGGAAACAGAATTAGGCCTCGACGTCTGAACAACTTTTTTTGAAAAGATCCCTAAGCCACGCGGTCACAATTTCTGCTAAAAATCTGACGTTCTGCAATTCACTCAAAAATGTTGGCAAACTGTTGCGAGTGATCCCCTGAAATGTTTTTCGGTGGAAACAGATGGGTTTTTATCATTGGAAACAGAATTAGCCCTCGACGTCTGAACAACTTTTTTTGAAAAAATCCCTAAGCCGCGCGGTCACAATTTCTGCTAAAAATCTTACGTTCTGCAATTCACTCAAAAATGTTGGCAAAATGTTGCAAGTGATCCCCTGAAATATTTTTCGGTAGAAACAGATGGGTTTTTATCATCGGGAACAGAATTAGCCCTCGACGTCTGAACAACTTTTTTTGAAAAAATCCCTAAGCGGCGCGGTCACAATTTCTGCTCAAAATCTGACGTTCTGCAATTCACTCAAAAATGTTGGCAAACTGTTGTAAGTGATCCCCTGAAATGTTTTTCGGTGGAAACAGATGAGTTTTTATCATCGGAAACAGAATTAGCCCTCGACGTCTGAACAACATTTTTTGAAAAAATCCCTAAGCCGCGCGGTCACAATTTCTGCTCAAAATCTGACGTTCTGCAATTCACTCAAAAATGTAGGCAAACTGTTGCAAGTGATCCCCTGAAATGTTTTTCGGTGGAAACAGATGGGTTTTTATCATCGGAAACAGAATTAGCCCTCGACGTCTGAACAACTTTTTTTGAAAAAATCCCTAAGCCGCGCGGTCACAATTTCTGCTAAAAATCTTACGTTCTGCAATTCACTCAAAAATGTTGGCAAACTGTTGCAAGTGATCCCCTGAAATGTTTTTCAGTGGAAACAGATGGGTTTTTATCATTGGAAACAGAATTAGCCCTCGACGTCTGAACAACTTTTTTTGAAAAAATCCCTAAGCCGCGCGGTCACAATTTCTGCTAAAAATCTTACGTTCTCCAATTCACTCAAAAATGTTGGCAAAATGTTGCAAGTGATCCCCTGAAATATCTTTCGGTAGAAACAGATGGGTTTTTATCATCGGGAACAGAATTAGCCCTCGACGTCTGAACAACTTTTTTTGAAAAAATCCCTAAGCGGCGCGGTCACAATTTCTGCTCAAAATCTGACGTTCTGCAATTCACTCAAAAATGTTGGCAAACTGTTGTAAGTGATCCCCTGAAATGTTTTTCGGTGGAAACAGATGAGTTTTTATCATCGGAAACAGAATTAGCCCTCGACGTCTGAACAACATTTTTTGAAAAAATCCCTAAGCGGCGCGGTCACAATTTCTGCTCAAAATCTGACGTTCTGCAATTCACTCAAAAATGTAGGCAAACTGTTGCAAGTGATCCCCTGAAATGTTTTTCGGTGGAAACAGATGGGTTTTTATCATCGGAAACAGAATTAGCCCTCGACGTCTGAACAACTTTTTTTGAAAAAATCCCTAAGCCGCGCGGTCACAATTTCTGCTAAAAATCTGAAGTTCTGCAATTCACTCTAAAATGTTGGCAAACTGTTGCAAGTGATCCCCTGAAATGTTTTTCGGTGGAAACAGATGGGTTTTTATCATCGGAAACAGAATTAGCCCTCGACGTCTGAACAACTTTTTTTAAAAAAATCCCTAAGCCGCGCGGTCACAATTTCTGCTAAAAATCTGACGTTCTGCAATTCACTCAAAAATGTTTGCAAGCTGTTGCAAGTGATCCCCTGAAATGTTTTTCGGTGGAAACAGATGGGTTTTTATCATCGGAAACAGAATTAGCCCTCGACGTCTGAACAACTTTTTTTGAAAAAATCCCTAAGCCGCGCGGTCACAATTTCTGCTAAAAATCTGACGTTCTGCAATTCACTCAAAAATCTTGGCAAACTGTTGCGAGTGATCCCCGGAAATGTTTTTCAGTGGAAACAGATGGGTTTCTATCATCGGAAATAGAATTAGCCCTCGACGTCTGAACAACTTTTTTTGAAAAAATCCCTAAGCCGCGCGGTCACAATTTCTGCTAAAAATCTGACGTTCTGCAATTCACTCCAAAATGTTGGCAAACTGTTGCAAGTGATCCCCTGAAAGGTTTTTTGGTGGAAACAGATGGGTTTTTATCACCGGAAACAGAATTAGCCCACGACGTCTGAACAACTTTTTTTGAAAAAATCCCTAAGCCGCGTGGTCACAATTTCTGTTAAAAATCTGACGTTCTGCAATTCACTCAAAAATGTTGCCAAACTGTTGCGAGTGATCCCCTGAAATGTTTTTCGGTGGAAACAGATGGGTTTTTATCATCGGAAACAGAATTAGCCCTTGACGTCTGAACAAAATTTTTTGAAAATATCCCTAAGCCGCGCGGTCACAATTTCTGCTAAAAATCTGACGTTCTGCAATTCACTCAAAAATGATGGCAAACTGTTGGGAGTGATCCCCTGAAATGTTTTTCAGTGGAAACAGATGGGTTTTTATCATCGGAAACAGAATTAGCCCTCGACGTCTGAACAACTTTTTTTGAAAAAATCCCTAAGCCGCGCGGTCACAATTTCTGCTCAAAATCTGACGTTCTGCAATTCACTCCAAAATGTTGGCAAACTGTTGCAAGTGATCCCCTGAAATGTTTTTCGGTGGAAACAGATGGGTTTTTATCATCGGAAACAGAATTAGCCCTCGACGTCTGAACAACTTTTTTTGAAAAAATCCCTAAGCCGCGCGGTCACAATTTCTGCTAAAAATCTGACGTTCTGCAATTCACTCTAAAATGTTGGCAAACTGTTGCAAGTGATCCCCTGAAATGTTTTTCGGTGGAAACAGATGGGTTTTTATCATCGGAAACAGAATTAGCCCTCGACGTCTGAACAACTTTTTTTGAAAAAATCCCTAAGCCGCGCGGTCACAATTTCTGCTAAAAATCTGACGTTCTGCAATTCACTCCAAAATGTTGGCAAACTGTTGCGAGTGATGCCCTGAAATGTTTTTCGGTGGAAACAGATGGGTTTTTATCATCGGAAACAGAATTAGCCCTCGACGTCTGAACAACATTTTTTGAAAAAATCCCTAAGCCGCGCGGTCACAATTTCTGGTAAAAATCTGACCTTCTGCAATTCACTCAAAAATGTTGGCAAACTGTTGGGAGTGATCCCCTGAAATGTTTTTCAGTGGAAACAGATGGGTTTTTATCATCGGAAACAGAATTAGCCCTCGAGGTCTGAACAACTTTTTTGAAAAAAATCCCTAAGCCGCGCGATCACAATTTTTGCTAAAAATCTGGCGTTCTGCAATTCACTCAAAAATGTTGGCAAACTGTTGGGAGTGATCCCCTGAAATGTTTTTCAGTGGAAACAGATGGGTTTTTATCATCGGAAACAGAATTAGCCCTCGACGTCTGAACAACTTTTGTTGAAAAAATCCCTAAGCCGCGCGGTCACAATTTCTGCTAAAAAACTGACGTTCTGCAATTCTCTCAAAAATGTTGGCAAACTGTTGCAAGTGATCCCCTGAAATGTTTTTCGGTGGAAACAGATGGGTTTTTATCATCGGAAACAGAATTAGCCCTCGACGTCTGAACAACTTTTTTTGAAAAGATCCCTAAGCCGCGCGGTCACAATTTCCGCTAAAAATCTGACGTTCTGCAATTCACTCAAAAATGTTGGCAAACTGTTGCGAGTGATCCCCTGAAATCTTTTTCGGTGGAAACAGATGGGTTTTTATCATCGGAAACAGAATTAGCCCTCGACGTCTGAACAACTTTTTTTGAAAAAATCCCTAAGCTGCGCGGTCACAATTTCTGTTAAAAATCTGACGTTCTGCAATTCACTCAAAAATGTTGGCGAACCGTTGCGAGTGATCCCCTGAAATGTTTTTCGGTGGAAACAGATGGGTTTTTATCATCGGAAACAGAATTAGCCCTCGACGTCTGAACAACTTTTTTTGAAAAAAATCCCTAAGCCGCGCGGTCACAATTCCTGCTCAAAATCTGACGTTCTGCAATTCACTCAAAAATGTTGGCAAACTGTTGCAATTGATCCCCTGAAAAGTTTTTCGGTGGAAACAGATGGGTTTTTATCATCGGAAACAGAATTAGGCCTCGACGTCTGAACAACTTTTTTTGAAAAGATCCCTAAGCCACGCGGTCACAATTTCTGCTAAAAATCTGACGTTCTGCAATTCACTCCAAATTGTTGGCAAACTGTTGCGAGTGATCCCCTGAAATCTTTTTCGGTGGAAACAGATGTGTTTTTATCATCGGAAACAGAATTAGCCCTCGACGTCTGAACAACTTTTTTTGAAAAAAATCCCTAAGCTGTTCGGTCACAATTTCTGCTAAAAATCTGACGTTCTGCAATTCACTCAAAAATGTTGGCGAACCGTTGCGAGTGATTCCCTGAAATGTTTTTCGGTGGAAACAGATGGGTTTTTATCATCGGAAAAAGAATTAGCCCTCGACGTCTGAACAACTTTTTTTGAAAAAAATCCCTAAGCCGCGCGGTCACAATTTCTGCTCAAAATCTGACGTTCTGCAATTCACTCAAAAATGTTGGCAAACTGTTGCAATTGATCCCCTGAAATGTTTTTCGGTGGAAACAGATGAGTTTTTATCATCGGAAACAGAATTAGGCCTCGACGTCTGAACAACTTTTTTTGAAAAGATCCCTAAGCCACGCGGTCACAATTTCTGCTCAAAATCTGACGTTCTGCAATTCACTCAAAAATGTAGGCAAACTGTTGCAAGTGATCCCCTGAAATGTTTTTCGGTGGAAACAGATGGGTTTTTATCATCGGAAACAGAATTAGCCCTCGACGTCTGAACAACTTTTTTTGAAAAAATCCCTAAGCCGCGCGGTCACAATTTCTGCTAAAAATCTGAAGTTCTGCAATTCACTCTAAAATGTTGGCAAACTGTTGCAAGTGATCCCCTGAAATGTTTTTCAGTGGAAACAGATGGGTTTTTATCATTGGAAACAGAATTAGCCCTCGACGTCTGAACAACTTTTTTTGAAAAAATCCCTAAGCCGCGCGGTCACAATTTCTGCTAAAAATCTTACGTTCTGCAATTCACTCAAAAATGTTGGCAAAATGTTGCAAGTGATCCCCTGAAATATTTTTCGGTGGAAACAGATGGGTTTTTATCATCGGAAACAGAATTAGCCCTCGACGTCTGAACAACTTTTTTTGAAAAAATCCCTAAGCCGCGCGGTCACAATTTCTGCTAAAAATCTGACGTTCTGCAATTCACTCATAAATCTTGGCAAACTGTTGCGAGTGATCCCCTGAAATGTTTTTCAGTGGAAACAGATGGGTTTCTATCATCGGAAATAGAATTAGCCCTCGACGTCTGAACAACTTTTTTTGAAAAAATCCCTAAGCCGCGCGGTCACAATTTCTGCTAAAAATCTGACGTTCTGCAATTCACTCCAAAATGTTGGCAAACTGTTGCAAGTGATCCCCTGAAAGGTTTTTCGGTGGAAACAGATGGGTTTTTATCATCGGAAACAGAATTAGCCCTCGACGTCTGAACAACTTTTTTTGAAAAAATCCCTAAGCCGCGCGGTCACAATTTCTGCTAAAAATCTGACGTTCTGCAATTCACTCAAAAATGTTGGCAAACTGTTGCGAGTGATCCCCTGAAATGTTTTTCAGTGGAAACAGATGGGTTTTTATCATCGGAAATAGAATTAGCCCTCGACGTATGAACAACTTTTTTTGAAAAAATCCCTAAGCCGCACGGTCACAATTTCTGCTAAAAATCTGACGTTCTGCAATTCACTCCAAATTGTTGGCAAACTGTTGCAAGTGATCCCCTGAAAGGTTTTTGGGTGGAAACAGATGGGTTTTTATCATCGGAAACAGAATTAGCCCTCGACGTCTGAACAACTTTTTTGAAAAAATCCATAAGGCGCGCGGTCACAATTTCTACTAAAAATCTGACGTTCTGCAATTCACTCCAAAATGTTGGCAAACTGTTGCAAGTGATCCCCTGAAAGGTTTTTCGGTGGAAACAGATGGGTTTTTATCATCGGAAATAGAATTAGCCCTCGACGTATGAACAACTTTTTTTGAAAAAATCCCTAAGCCGCACGGTCACAATTTCTGCTAAAAATCTGACGTTCTGCAATTCACTCCAAATTGTTGGCAAACTGTTGCAAGTGATCCCCTGAAAGGTTTTTGGGTGGAAACAGATGGGTTTTTATCATCGGAAACAGAATTAGCCCTCGACGTCTGAACAACTTTTTTGAAAAAATCCCTAAGGCGCGCGGTCACAATTTCTACTAAAAATCTGACGTTCTGCAATTCACTCCAAAATGTTGGCAAACTCTTGCAAGTGATCCCCTGAAAGGTTTTCGGTGGAAACAGATGGGTTTTTATCATCGGAAACAGAATTAGCCCTCGAAGTCTGAACAACTTTTTTTGAAAAAATCCCTAAGCCGCGCGGTCACAATTTGTGCTCAAAATCTGACGTTCTGCAATTCACTCAAAAATGTTGGCAAACTGTTGCAAGTGATCCCCTGAAATCTTTTTCGTTGGAAACAGATGGGTTTTTATCATCGGAAACAGAATTAGCCCTCGACGTCTGAACAACTTTTTTTGAAAAAATCCGTAAGCCGCGCGGTCACAATTTCTGCTAAAAATCTGACGTTCTGCAATTCACTTCAAAATGTTGGCAACCTGTTGCAAGTGATCCCCTGAAAGGTTTTTCGGTGGAAACAGATGGGTTTTTATCATCGGAAACAGAATTAGCCCTCAAAGTCTGAACAACTTTTGTTGAAAAAATCCCTAAGCCGCGCGGTCACAATTTGTGCTCAAAATCTGACGTTCTGCAATTCACTCAAAAATGTTGGCAAACTGTTGCGAGTGATCCCCTGAAATGTTTTTTGGTGGAAACAGATGGGTTTTTATCATCGGAAACAGAATTAGCCCTCGACGTCTGAACAACTTTTTTTGAAAAGATCCCTAAGCCGCGCGGTCACAATTTCTGCTAAAAATCTGACGTTCTGCAATTCACTCAAAAATGTTGGCAAACTGTTGCGAGTGATCCCCTGAAATCTTTTTCGGTGGAAACAGATGGGTTTTTATCATCGGAAACAGAATTAGCCCTCAACGTCTGAACAACTTTTTTTGAAAAAATCCCTAAGCTGCGCGGTCACAATTTCTGTTAAAAATCTGACGTTCTGCAATTCACTCAAAAATGTTGGCGAACCGTTGCAATTGATCCCCTGAAAAGTTTTTCGGTGGAAACAGATGGGTTTTTATCATCGGAAACAGAATCAGGCCTCGACGTCTGAACAACTTTTTTTGAAAAGATCCCTAAGCCACGCGGTCACAATTTCTGCTAAAAATCTGACGTTCTGCAATTCACTCCAAATTGTTGGCAAACTGTTGCGAGTGATCCCCTGAAATCTTTTTCGGTGGAAACAGATGGGTTTTTATCATCGGAAACAGAATTAGCCCTCGACGTCTGAACAACTTTTTTTGAAAAAATCCCTAAGCTGTTCGGTCACAATTTCTGCTAAAAATCTGACGTTCTGCAATTCACTCAAAAATGTTGGCGAACCGTTGCAATTGATCCCCTGAAAAGTTTTTCGGTGGAAACAGATGGGTTTTTATCATCGGAAACAGAATTAGGCCTCGACGTCTGAACAACTTTTTTTGAAAAGATCCCTAAGCCACGCGGTCACAATTTCTGCTAAAAATCTGACGTTCTGCAATTCACTCCAAATTGTTGGCAAACTGTTGCGAGTGATCCCCTGAAATCTTTTTCGGTGGAAACAGATGGGTTTTTATCATCGGAAACAGAATTAGCCCTCGACGTCTGAACAACTTTTTTTGAAAAAATCCCTAAGCTGTTCGGTCACAATTTCTGCTAAAAATCTGACGTTCTGCAATTCACTCAAAAATGTTGGCGAACCGTTGCGAGTGATTCCCTGAAATGTTTTTCGGTGGAAACAGATGGGTTTTTATCATCGGAAACAGAATTAGCCCTCGATGTCTGAACAACATTTTTTGAAAAAATCCCTAAGCCGCGCGGTCACAATTTTTGCTAAAAATCTGGCGTTCTGCAATTCACTCAAAAATGTTGGCAAACTGTTGGGAGTGATCCCCTGAAATGTTTTTCAGTGGAAACAGATGGGTTTTTATCATCGGAAACAGAATTAGCCCTCGACGTCTGAACAACTTTTGTTGAAAAAATCCCTAAGCCGCGCGGTCACAATTTCTGCTAAAAATCTGACGTTCTGCAATTCACTCAAAAATGTTGGCAAACTGTTGTGAGTGATCCCCTGAAATGTTTTTTGGTGGAAACAGATGGGTTTTTATCATCGGAAACAGAATTAGCCCTCGACGTCTGAACAACTTTTTTTGAAAAGATCCCTAAGCCGCGCGGTCACAATTTCTGCTAAAAATCTGACGTTCTGCAATTCACTCAAAAATGTTGGCAAACTGTTGCGAGTGATCCCCTGAAATCTTTTTCGGTGGAAACAGATGGGTTTTTATCATCGGAAACAGAATTAGCCCTCAACGTCTGAACAACTTTTTTTGAAAAAATCCCTAAGCTGCGCGGTCACAATTTCTGTTAAAAATCTGACGTTCTGCAATTCACTCAAAAATGTTGGCGAACCGTTGCGAGTGATCCCCTGAAATGTTTTTCGGTGGAAACAGATGAGTTTTTATCATCGGAAACAGAATTAGCCCTCGACGTCTGAACAACTTTTTTGAAAAAATCCCTAAGCCGCGCGGTCACAATTTCTGCTAAAAATCTGACGTTCGGCAATTCACTCCAAAATGTTGGCAAACTGTTGCGAGTGATCCCCTGAAATGTTTTTCGGTGTAAACTGATGGGTTTTTATCATCGGAAACAGAATTAGCCCTCGACGTCTGAACAACTTTTTTTGAAAAAATCCCTAAGCCGCGCGGTCACAATTTTTGCTAAAAATCTGGCGTTCTGCAATTCACTCAAAAATGTTGGCAAACTGTTGTGAGTGATCCCCTGAAATGTTTTTCGGTGGAAACAGATGGGTTTTTATTATCGGAAACAGAATTAGCCCTCGACGTCTGAACAACATTTTTTGAAAAAATCCCTAAGCCGCGCGGTCACAATTTCTGCTAAAAATCTGACGTTCTGCAATTCACTCCAAAATGTTGGCAAACTGTTGCGAGTGATCCCCTGAAATGTTTTTCAGTGGAAACTGATGGGTTTTTATCATCGGAAACAGAATTAGCCCTCGACGTCTGAACAACTTTTTTTGAAAAAATCCCTAAGCCGCGCGGTCACAATTCCTGCTAAAAATCTGACGTTCTGCAATTCACTCCAAAATGTTGGCAAACTGTTGCGAGTGATCCCCTGAAATGTTTTTCGGTGGAAACTGATGGGTTTTTATCATCGGAAACAGAATTAGCCCTCGACGTCTGAACAACATTTTTTGAAAAAATCCCTAAGCCGCGCGGTCACAATTTCTGCTAAAAATCTGACGTTCTGCAATTCAATCCAAAATGTTGGCAAACTGTTGCGAGTGATCCCCTGAAAGGTTTTTCGGTGGAAACAGATGGGTTTTTATCATCGGAAACAGAATTAGCCCTCGACGTCTGAACAACTTTTTTTGAAAAAATCCCTAAGCCGCGCGGTCACAATTTCTGCTAAAAATCTGACGTTTTGCAAGTCACTCCAATATGTTGGCAAACTGTTGCGAGTGATCCCCTGAAATGTTTTTCAGTGGAAACAGATGGGTTTTTATCATCGGAAACAGAATTAGCCCTCGACGTCTGAACAACATTTTTTGAAAAAATCCCTAAGCCGCGCGGTCACAATTTCTGGTAAAAATCTGACGTTCTGCAATTCACTCAAAAATGTTGGCAAACTGTTGGGAGTGATCCCCTGAAATGTTTTTCAGTGGAAACAGATGGGTTTATATCATCAGAAACAGAATTAGCCCTCGACGTCTGAACAACTTTTTTGAAAAAATCTCTAAGTCGCGCGGTCACAATTTTTGCTAAAAATCTGGCGTTCTGCAATTCACTCAAAAATGTTGGCAAACTGTTGGGAGTGATCCCCTGAAATGTTTTTCAGTGGAAACAGATGGGTTTTTATCATCGGAAACAGAATTAGCCCTCGACGTCTGAACAACTTTTGTTGAAAAAATCCCTAAGCCGCGCGGTCACAATTTCTGCTAAAAATCTGACGTTCTGCAATTCAGTATGAAATGTTGGCAAACTGTTGCAAGTGATCCCCTGAACAGTTTTTCGGTGGAAACAGATGGGTTTTTATCATCAGAAACAGAATTAGCCCTCGACGTCTGAACAACTTTTTTTGAAAAAATCCCTAAGCCGCGCGGTCACAATTTCTGCTCAAAATCTGACGTTCTGCAATTCACTCAAAAATGTTGGCAAACTGTTGCAAGTGATCCCCTGAAAGGTTTTTCGGTGGAAACTGATGGGTTTTTATCATCGGAAACAGAATCAGCCCACGACGTCTGAACAACTTTTTTTTGAAAAAATCCCTAAGCCGCGCAGTCACAATTTCTGCTAAAAATCTGACGTTCTGCAATTCACTCCAAAATGTTGGCAAACTGTTGCAAGTGATCCCCTGAAATGTTTTTCGGTGGAAACAGATGGGTTTTTATCATCGGAAACAGAATTATCCCCCGACGTCTGAACAACTTTTTTTGAAAAAATCCCTAAGCCGCGCGGTCACAATTTCTGCTCAAAATCTGACGTTCTGCAATTCACTCAAAAATGTTGGCAAACTGTTGCGAGTGATCCCATGAAAGGTTTTTCGGTGGAAACAGATGGGTTTTTATCATCGGGAACAGAATTAGCCCTCGACGTCTGAACAACTTTTTTTGAAAAAATCCCCAAGCCGCGCGGTCACAATTTCTGCTAAAAATCTGACGTTCTGCAATTCACTCCAAAATGTTGGCAAACTGTTGCGAGTGATCCCCTGAAATGTTTTTCAGTGGAAACTGATGGGTTTTTATCATCGGAAACAGAATTAGCCCTCGACGTCTGAACAACTTTTTTTGAAAAAATCCCTAAGCCGCGCGGTCACAATTTTTGCTAAAAATCTGGCGTTCTGCAATTCACTCAAAAATGTTGGCAAACTGTTGGGAGTGATCCCCTGAAATGTTTTTCAGTGGAAACAGATGGGTTTTTATCATCGGAAACAGAATTAGCCCTCGACGTCTGAACAACTTTTGTTGAAAAAATCCCTAAGCCGCGCGGTCACAATTTCTGCTAAAAATCTGTCGTTCTGCAATTCAGTATGAAATGTTGGCAAACTGTTGCAAGTGATCCCCTGAACAGTTTTTCGGTGGAAACAGATGGGTTTTTATCATCAGAAACAGAATTAGCCCTCGACGTCTGAACAACTTTTTTTGAAAAAATCCCTAAGCCGCGCGGTCACAATTCCTGCTAAAAATCTGACGTTCTGCAATTCACTCCAAAATGTTGGCAAACTGTTGCGAGTGATCCCCTGAAATGTTTTTCGGTGGAAACTGATGGGTTTTTATCATCGGAAACAGAATTAGCCCTCGACGTCTGAACAACATTTTTTGAAAAAATCCCTAAGCCGCGCGGTCACAATTTCTGCTAAAAATCTGACGTTCTGCAATTCAATCCAAAATGTTGGCAAACTGTTGCGAGTGATCCCCTGAAAGGTTTTTCGGTGGAAACAGATGGGTTTTTATCATCGGAAACAGAATTAGCCCTCGACGTCTGAACAACTTTTTTTGAAAAAATCCCTAAGCCGCGCGGTCACAATTTCTGCTAAAAATCTGACGTTTTGCAAGTCACTCCAATATGTTGGCAAACTGTTGCGAGTGATCCCCTGAAATGTTTTTCAGTGGAAACAGATGGGTTTTTATCATCGGAAACAGAATTAGCCCTCGACGTCTGAACAACATTTTTTGAAAAAATCCCTAAGCCGCGCGGTCACAATTTCTGGTAAAAATCTGACGTTCTGCAATTCACTCAAAAATGTTGGCAAACTGTTGGGAGTGATCCCCTGAAATGTTTTTCAGTGGAAACAGATGGGTTTATATCATCAGAAACAGAATTAGCCCTCGACGTCTGAACAACTTTTTTGAAAAAATCTCTAAGTCGCGCGGTCACAATTTTTGCTAAAAATCTGGCGTTCTGCAATTCACTCAAAAATGTTGGCAAACTGTTGGGAGTGATCCCCTGAAATGTTTTTCAGTGGAAACAGATGGGTTTTTATCATCGGAAACAGAATTAGCCCTCGACGTCTGAACAACTTTTGTTGAAAAAATCCCTAAGCCGCGCGGTCACAATTTCTGCTAAAAATCTGACGTTCTGCAATTCAGTATGAAATGTTGGCAAACTGTTGCAAGTGATCCCCTGAACAGTTTTTCGGTGGAAACAGATGGGTTTTTATCATCAGAAACAGAATTAGCCCTCGACGTCTGAACAACTTTTTTTGAAAAAATCCCTAAGCCGCGCGGTCACAATTTCTGCTCAAAATCTGACGTTCTGCAATTCACTCAAAAATGTTGGCAAACTGTTGCAAGTGATCCCCTGAAAGGTTTTTCGGTGGAAACTGATGGGTTTTTATCATCGGAAACAGAATCAGCCCACGACGTCTGAACAACTTTTTTTTGAAAAAATCCCTAAGCCGCGCAGTCACAATTTCTGCTAAAAATCTGACGTTCTGCAATTCACTCCAAAATGTTGGCAAACTGTTGCAAGTGATCCCCTGAAATGTTTTTCGGTGGAAACAGATGGGTTTTTATCATCGGAAACAGAATTATCCCCCGACGTCTGAACAACTTTTTTTGAAAAAATCCCTAAGCCGCGCGGTCACAATTTCTGCTCAAAATCTGACGTTCTGCAATTCACTCAAAAATGTTGGCAAACTGTTGCGAGTGATCCCATGAAAGGTTTTTCGGTGGAAACAGATGGGTTTTTATCATCGGGAACAGAATTAGCCCTCGACGTCTGAACAACTTTTTTTGAAAAAATCCCCAAGCCGCGCGGTCACAATTTCTGCTAAAAATCTGACGTTCTGCAATTCACTCCAAAATGTTGGCAAACTGTTGCGAGTGATCCCCTGAAATGTTTTTCAGTGGAAACTGATGGGTTTTTATCATCGGAAACAGAATTAGCCCTCGACGTCTGAACAACTTTTTTTGAAAAAATCCCTAAGCCGCGCGGTCACAATTTTTGCTAAAAATCTGGCGTTCTGCAATTCACTCAAAAATGTTGGCAAACTGTTGGGAGTGATCCCCTGAAATGTTTTTCAGTGGAAACAGATGGGTTTTTATCATCGGAAACAGAATTAGCCCTCGACGTCTGAACAACTTTTGTTGAAAAAATCCCTAAGCCGCGCGGTCACAATTTCTGCTAAAAATCTGTCGTTCTGCAATTCAGTATGAAATGTTGGCAAACTGTTGCAAGTGATCCCCTGAACAGTTTTTCGGTGGAAACAGATGGGTTTTTATCATCAGAAACAGAATTAGCCCTCGACGTCTGAACAACTTTTTTTGAAAAAATCCCTAAGCCGCGCGGTCACAATTTCTGCTAAAAATCTGACGTTCTGCAATTCACTCCAAAATGTTGGCAAACTGTTGCGAGTGATCCCCTGAAAGGTTTTTCGGTGGAAACTGATGGGTTTTTATCATCGGAAACAGAATTAGCCCTCGACGTCTGAACAACTTTTTTTGAAAAAATCCGTAAGCCGCGCGGTCACAATTTTTGCTAAAAATCTGGCGTTCTGCAATTCACTTAAAAATGTTGGCAAACTGTTGTGAGTGATCCCCTGAAATGTTTTTCGGTGTACACTGATGGGTTTTTATCATCGGAAACAGAATTAGCCCTCGACGTCTGAACAACTTTTTTTGAAAAAATCCCTAAGCCGCGCGGTCACAATTTCTGCTCAAAATCTGACGTTCTGCAATTCACTCAAAAATGTTGGCAAACTGTTGCAAGTGATCCCCTGAAAGGTTTTCCGGTGGAAACTGATGGGTTTTTATCATCGGAAACAGAATCAGCCCACGACGTCTGAACAACTTTTTTTTGAAAAAATCCCTAAGCCGCGCAGTCACAATTTCTGCTAAAAATCTGACGTTCTGCAATTCACTCCAAAATGTTGGCAAACTGTTGCAAGTGATCCCCTGAAATGTTTTTCGGTGGAAACAGATGGGTTTTTATCATCGGAAACAGAATTATCCCCCGACGTCTGAACAACTTTTTTTGAAAAAATCCCTAAGCCGCGCGGTCACAATTTCTGCTCAAAATCTGACGTTCTGCAATTCACTCAAAAATGTTGGCAAACTGTTGCGAGTGATCCCATGAAAGGTTTTTCGGTGGAAACAGATGGGTTTTTATCATCGGGAACAGAATTAGCCCTCGACGTCTGAACAACTTTTTTTGAAAAAATCCCCAAGCCGCGCGGTCACAATTTCTGCTAAAAATCTGACGTTCTGCAATTCACTCCAAAATGTTGGCAAACTGTTGCGAGTGATCCCCTGAAATGTTTTTCAGTGGAAACTGATGGGTTTTTATCATCGGAAACAGAATTAGCCCTCGACGTCTGAACAACTTTTTTTGAAAAAATCCCTAAGCCGCGCGGTCACAATTTCTGCTAAAAATCTGACGTTCTGCAATTCACTCCAAAATGTTGGCAAACTGTTGCGAGTGATCCCCTGAAATGTTTTTCGGTGGAAACTGATGGGTTTTTATCATCGGAAACAGAATTAGCCCTCGACGTCTGAACAACATTTTTTGAAAAAATCCCTAAGCCGCGCGTTCACAATTTTTGCTAAAAATCTGGCTTTCTGCAATTCACTCAAAAATGTTGGCAAACTGCTGGGAGTGATCCCCTGAAATGTTTTTCAGTGGAAACAGATGGGTTTTTATCATCGGAAACAGAATTAGCCCTCGACGTCTGAACAACTTTTTTTGAAAAAATCCCTAAGCCGCGCGGTCACAATTTCTGGTAAAAATCTGACGTTCTGCAATTCACTCAAAAATGTTGGCAAACTGTTGGGAGTGATCCCCTGAAATGTTTTTCAGTGGAAACAGATGGGTTTTTATCATCGGAAACAGAATTAGCCCTCGACGTCTGAACAACTTTTTTGAAAAAATCCCTAAGCCGCGCGGTCACAATTTCTGCTAAAAATCTGACGTTCTGCAATTCACTCCAAAATGTTGGCAAAATGTTGCAAGTGATGCCCTGAAATGTTTTTCGGTAGAAACAGATGGGTTTTTATCATCGGGAATAGAATTAGCCCTCGACGTCTCAACAACTTTTTTTGAAAAAATCCCTAAGCCGCGCGATCACAATTTCTGCTAAAAATCTGACGTTCTGCAATTCACTCTGAAATGTTGGCAAACTGTTGCAAGTGATCCCCTGAAATGTTTTTCGGTGGAAACAGATGGGTTTTTATCATCGGAAACAGAATTAGCCCTCGACGTCTGAACAACTTTTTTTGAAAAAATCCCTAAGCCACGCGGTCACAATTTTTGCTAAAAATCTGGCGTTCTGCAATTCACTCCAAAATGTTGGCAAACTGTTGCAAGTGATCCCCTGAAAGGTTTTTCGGTGGAAACAGACAGGTTTTTATCATCGGGAACAGAATTAGCCCCTGACGTCTGAACAACTTTTTTTGAAAAAATCCCTAAGTCGCGCGGTCACAATTTCTGCTCAAAATCTGACGTTCTGCAATTCACTCCAAAATGTTGGCAAACTGTTGCAAGTGATCCCCTGAAAGGTTTTTCGGTGGAAACAGATGGGTTTTTATCATCGGAAACAGAATTAGCCCTTGACGTCTGAACAACTTTTTTTGAAAAAATCCCTAAGCCGCGCGGTCACGATTTCTGCTCAAAATCTGACGTTCTGCAATTCACTCCAAAATGTTGGGAAACTGTTGCGAGTGCTCCCCTGAAATGTTTTTTGGTGGAAACAGATGGGTTTTTATCATCGGAAAAAGAATCAGCCCACGGCGTCTGAACAACTTTTTTTGAAAAAATCCCTAAGCCGCGCAGTCACAATTTCTGCTAAAAATCTGACGTTCTGCAATTCACTCCAAAATGTTGGCAAACTGTTGCAAGTGATCCCCTGAAATGTTTTTCGGTGGAAACAGATGGGTTTTTATCATCGGAAACAGAATTATCCCCCGACGTCTGAACAACTTTTTTTGAAAAAATCCCTAAGCCGCGCGGTCACAATTTCTGCTCAAAATCAGACGTTCTGCAATTCACTCAAAAATGTTGGCAAACTGTTGCGAGTGATCCCATGAAAGGTTTTTCGGTGGAAACAGATTGGTTTTTATCATCGGAAACACAATTAGCCCTCGACGTCTGAACAACTTTTTTTGAAAAAATCCCTAAGCCGCGCGGTCACAATTTTTGCTAAAAATCTGACGTGCTGCAATTCACTCCAAAATGTTGGCAAACTGTTGCAAGTGATCCCCCGAAATGTTTTTCGGTGGAAACAGATGGGTTTTTATCATCGGGAACAGAATTAGCCCTCGACGTCTGAACAACTTTTTTTGAAAAAATCCCCAAGCCGCGCGGTCACAATTTCTGCTAAAAATCTGACGTTCTGCAATTCACTCCAAAATGTTGACAAACTGTTGCGAGTGATCCCCTGAAAGGTTTTTCGGTGGAAACTGATGGGTTTTTATCATCGGAAACAGAATTAGCCCTCGACGTCTGAACAACTTTTTTTGAAAAAATCCCTAAGCCGCGCGGTCACAATTTCTGCTAAAAATCTGACGTTCTGCAATTCAGTCTGAAATGTTGGCAAACTGTTGCAAGTGATCCCCTGAAAAGTTTTTCGGTGGAAACAGATGGGTTTTTATCATCGGAAACAGAATTAGCCCTCGACGTCTGAACAACTTTTTTTGAAAAAATCCCTAAGCCGCGCGGTCACAATTTCTGCTAAAAATCTGACGTTCTGCAAATCACTCCAAAATGTTGGCAAACTGTTGCGAGTGATCCCCTGAAATGTTTTTCGGTGGAAACAGATGGGTTTTTATCATCGGAAACAGAATTAGCCCTCGACGTCTGAACAACTTTTTTTGAAAAAATCCCTAAGCCGCGCGGTCACAATTTCTGCTAAAAATCTGACGTTCTGCAATTCACTCTGAAATGTTGGCAAACTGTTGCAAGTGATCCCCTGAAATGTTTTTCGGTGGAAAGAGATGGGTTTTTATCATCGGAAACAGAATTAGCCCTTGACGTCTGAACAACTTTTTTTGAAAAAATCCCTAAGCCGCGCGGTCACAATTTTTGCTAAAAATCTGGCGTTCTGCAATTCACTCAAAAATGTTGGCAAACTGTTGGGAGTGATCCCCTGAAATGTTTTTCAGTGGAAACAGATGGGTTTTTATCATCGGAAACAGAATTAGCCCTCGACGTCTGAACAACTTTTGTTGAAAAAATCCCTAAGCCGCGCGGTCACAATTTCTGCTAAAAATCTGACGTTCTGCAATTCAGTATGAAATGTTGGCAAACTGTTGCAAGTGATCCCCTGAAAAGTTTTTCGGTGGAAACAGATGGGTTTTTATCATCGGAAACAGAATTAGCCCTCGACGTCTGAACAACTTTTTTTGAAAAAATCCCTAAGCCGCGCGGTCACAATTTCTGCTAAAAATCTGACGTTCTGCAATTCACTCCAAAATGTTGGCAAACTGTTGCGAGTGATCCCCTGAAATGTTTTTCGGTGGAAACAGATGGGTTTTTATCATCGGAAACAGAATTAGCCCTCGACGTCTGAACAACTTTTTTTGAAAATATCCCTAAGCCGCGCGGTCACAATTTCTGCTAAAAATCTGACGTTCTGCAATTCACTCCAAAATGTTGGCAAACTGTTGCGAGTGATCCCCTGTAATGTTTTTCGGTGGAAACAGATGGGTTTTTATCATCGGAAACAGAATTATCCCCCGACGTCTGAACAACTTTTTTTGAAAAAATCCCTAAGCCGCGCGGTCACAATTTCTGCTCAAAATCTGACGTTCTGCAATTCACTCAAAAATGTTGGCAAACTGTTGCGAGTGATCCCATGAAAGGTTTTTCGGTGGAAACAGATGGGTTTTTATCATCGGAAACAGAATTAGCCCTCGACGTCTGAACAACTTTTTTTGAAAAGATCCCTATGCCATGCGGTCACAATTTCTGCTAAAAATCTGACGTTCTGCAATTCACTCCAAAATGTTGGCAAACTGTTGCAAGTGATCCCCTGAAAGGTTTTTCGGTGGAAACAGATGGGTTTTTATCATCGGAAACAGAATTAGCCCTCGACGTCTGAACAACTTTTTTTGAAAAAATCCCTAAGCCGCGCGGTCACAATTTCTGCTAAAAATCTGACGTTCTGCAATTCAGTCTGAAATGTTGGCAAACTGTTGCAAGTGATCCCCTGAAAAGTTTTTCGGTGGAAACAGATGGGTTTTTATCATCGGAAACAGAATTAGCCCTCGACGTCTGAACAACTTTTTTTGAAAAAATCCCTAAGCCGCGCGGTCACAATTTCTGCTAAAAATCTGACGTTCTGCAAATCACTCCAAAATGTTGGCAAACTGTTGCGAGTGATCCCCTGAAATGTTTTTCGGTGGAAACAGATGGGTTTTTATCATCGGAAACAGAATTAGCCCTCGACGTCTGAACAACATTTTTTGAAAAAATCCCTAAGCCGCGCGGTCACAATTTCTGGTAAAAATCTGACGTTCTGCAATTCACTCAAAAATGTTGGCAAACTGTTGGGAGTGATCCCCTGAAAGGTTTTTCGGTGGAAACTGATGGGTTTTTATCATCGGAAACAGAATTAGCCCTCGACGTCTGAACAACTTTTTTGAAAAAATCCCTAAGCCGCGCGGTCACAATTTCTGCTAAAAATCTGACGTTCTGCAATTCACTCCAAAATGTTGGCAAACTGTTGCGAGTGATCCCCTGAAAGGTTTTTCGGTGGAAACTGATGGGTTTTTATCATCGGAAACAGAATTAGCCCTCGACGTCTGAACAACTTTTTTTGAAAAAATCCCTAAGCCGCGCGGTCACAATTTTTGCTAAAAATCTGGCGTTTTGCAATTCACTCAAAAATGTTGGCAAACTGTTGTGAGTGATCCCCTGAAATGTTTTTCGGTGGAAACAGATGGGTTTTTATCATCGGGAACAGAATTAGCCCTCGACGTCTGAACAACTTTTTTTGAAAAAATCCCTAAGCCGCGCGGTCACAATTTCTGCTCAAAATCTGACGTTCTGCAATTCACTCAAAAATGTTGGCAAACTGTTGCGAGTGCTCCCCTGAAATGTTTTTTGGTGGAAACAGATGGGTTTTTATCATCGGAAAAAGAATCAGCCCACGACGTCTGAACAACTTTTTTTGAAAAAATCCCTAAGCCGCGCAGTCACAATTTCTGCTAAAAATCTGACGTTCTGCAATTCACTCCAAAATGTTGGCAAACTGTTGCGAGTGATCCCCTGAAAGGTTTTTCGGTGGAAACTGATGGGTTTTTATCATCGGATACACAATTAGCCCTCGACGTCTGAACAACTTTTTTTGAAAAAATCCCTAAGCCGCGCGGTCACAATTTCTGCTAAAAATCTGACGTTCTGCAATTCAGTCTGAAATGTTGGCAAACTGTTGCAAGTGATCCCCTGAAAAGTTTTTCGGTGGAAACAGATGGGTTTTTATCATCGGAAACAGAATTAGACCTCGACGTCTGAACAACTTTTTTTGAAAAAATCCCTAAGCCGCGCGGTCACGATTTCTGCTCAAAATCTGACGTTCTGCAATTCACTCCAGAATGTTGGCAAACTGTTGCGAGTGATCCCCTGAAATGTTATTCGGTGGAAACAGATGGGTTTTTATCATCGGAAACAGAATTAGCCCTCGACGTCTGAACAACATTTTTTGAAAAAATCCCTAAGCCGCGCGGTCACAATTTCTGGTAAAAATCTGACGTTCTGCAATTCACTCAAAAATGTTGGCAAACTGTTGGGAGTGATCCCCTGAAATGTTTTTCAGTGGAAACAGATGGGTTTTTATCATCGGAAACAGAATTAGCCCTCGACGTCTGAACAACTTTTTTGAAAAAATCCCTAAGCCGCGCGGTCACAATTTCTGCTAAAAATCTGACGTTCTGCAATTCACTCCAAAATGTTGGCAAAATGTTGCAAGTGATGCCCTGAAATGTTTTTCGGTAGAAACAGATGGGTTTTTATCATCGGGAACAGAATTAGCCCTCGACGTCTCAACAACTTTTTTTGAAAAAATCCCTAAGCCGCGCGATCACTATATCTGCTAAAAATCTGACGTTCTGCAATTCACTCTGAAATGTTGGCAAACTGTTGCAAGTGATCCCCTGAAATGTTTTTCGGTGGAAACAGATGGGTTTTTATCATCGGAAACAGAATTAGCCCCTGACGTCTGAACAACTTTTTTTGAAAAAATCCCTAAGTCGCGCGGTCACAATTTCTGCTAAAAATCTGACGTTCTGCAATTCACTCCAAAATGTTGGCAAAATGTTGCAAGTGATGCCCTGAAATGTTTTTCGGTAGAAACAGATGGGTTTTTATCATCGGGAACAGAATTAGCCCTCGACGTCTCAACAACTTTTTTTGAAAAAATCCCTAAGCCGCGCGATCACTATATCTGCTAAAAATCTGACGTTCTGCAATTCACTCTGAAATGTTGGCAAACTGTTGCAAGTGATCCCCTGAAATGTTTTTCGGTGGAAACAGACAGGTTTTTATCATCGGGAACAGAATTAGCCCCTGACGTCTGAACAACTTTTTTTGAAAAAATCCCTAAGTTGCGCGGTCACAATTTCTGCTCAAAATCTGACGTTCTGCAATTCACTCCAAAATGTTGGCAAACTGTTGCAAGTGATCCCCTGAAAGGTTTTTCGGTGGAAACAGATGGGTTTTTATCATCGGAAACAGAATTAGCCCTTGACGTCTGAACAACTTTTTTTGAAAAAATCCCTAAGCCGCGCGGTCACGATTTCTGCTCAAAATCTGACGTTCTGCAATTCACTCCAAAATGTTGGGAAACTGTTGCGAGTGCTCCCCTGAAATGTTTTTTGGTGGAAACAGATGGGTTTTTATCATCGGAAAAAGAATCAGCCCACGGCGTCTGAACAACTTTTTTTGAAAAAATCCCTAAGCCGCGCAGTCACAATTTCTGCTAAAAATCTGACGTTCTGCAATTCACTCCAAAATGTTGGCAAACTGTTGCAAGTGATCCCCTGAAATGTTTTTCGGTGGAAACAGATGGGTTTTTATCATCGGAAACAGAATTATCCCCCGACGTCTGAACAACTTTTTTTGAAAAAATCCCTAAGCCGCGCGGTCACAATTTCTGCTCAAAATCAGACGTTCTGCAATTCACTCAAAAATGTTGGCAAACTGTTGCGAGTGATCCCATGAAAGGTTTTTCGGTGGAAACAGATTGGTTTTTATCATCGGAAACACAATTAGCCCTCGACGTCTGAACAACTTTTTTTGAAAAAATCCCTAAGCCGCGCGGTCACAATTTTTGCTAAAAATCTGACGTGCTGCAATTCACTCCAAAATGTTGGCAAACTGTTGCAAGTGATCCCCCGAAATGTTTTTCGGTGGAAACAGATGGGTTTTTATCATCGGGAACAGAATTAGCCCTCGACGTCTGAACAACTTTTTTTGAAAAAATCCCCAAGCCGCGCGGTCACAATTTCTGCTAAAAATCTGACGTTCTGCAATTCACTCCAAAATGTTGACAAACTGTTGCGAGTGATCCCCTGAAAGGTTTTTCGGTGGAAACTGATGGGTTTTTATCATCGGAAACAGAATTAGCCCTCGACGTCTGAACAACTTTTTTTGAAAAAATCCCTAAGCCGCGCGGTCACAATTTCTGCTAAAAATCTGACGTTCTGCAATTCAGTCTGAAATGTTGGCAAACTGTTGCAAGTGATCCCCTGAAAAGTTTTTCGGTGGAAACAGATGGGTTTTTATCATCGGAAACAGAATTAGCCCTCGACGTCTGAACAACTTTTTTTGAAAAAATCCCTAAGCCGCGCGGTCACAATTTCTGCTAAAAATCTGACGTTCTGCAAATCACTCCAAAATGTTGGCAAACTGTTGCGAGTGATCCCCTGAAATGTTTTTCGGTGGAAACAGATGGGTTTTTATCATCGGAAACAGAATTAGCCCTCGACGTCTGAACAACTTTTTTTGAAAAAATCCCTAAGCCGCGCGGTCACAATTTCTGCTAAAAATCTGACGTTCTGCAATTCACTCTGAAATGTTGGCAAACTGTTGCAAGTGATCCCCTGAAATGTTTTTCGGTGGAAAGAGATGGGTTTTTATCATCGGAAACAGAATTAGCCCTTGACGTCTGAACAACTTTTTTTGAAAAAATCCCTAAGCCGCGCGGTCACAATTTTTGCTAAAAATCTGGCGTTCTGCAATTCACTCAAAAATGTTGGCAAACTGTTGGGAGTGATCCCCTGAAATGTTTTTCAGTGGAAACAGATGGGTTTTTATCATCGGAAACAGAATTAGCCCTCGACGTCTGAACAACTTTTGTTGAAAAAATCCCTAAGCCGCGCGGTCACAATTTCTGCTAAAAATCTGACGTTCTGCAATTCAGTATGAAATGTTGGCAAACTGTTGCAAGTGATCCCCTGAAAAGTTTTTCGGTGGAAACAGATGGGTTTTTATCATCGGAAACAGAATTAGCCCTCGACGTCTGAACAACTTTTTTTGAAAAAATCCCTAAGCCGCGCGGTCACAATTTCTGCTAAAAATCTGACGTTCTGCAATTCACTCCAAAATGTTGGCAAAATGTTGCAAGTGATGCCCTGAAATGTTTTTCGGTAGAAACAGATGGGTTTTTATCATCGGGAACAGAATTAGCCCTCGACGTCTCAACAACTTTTTTTGAAAAAATCCCTAAGCCGCGCGATCACTATATCTGCTAAAAATCTGACGTTCTGCAATTCACTCTGAAATGTTGGCAAACTGTTGCAAGTGATCCCCTGAAATGTTTTTCGGTGGAAACAGATGGGTTTTTATCATCGGAAACAGAATTAGCCCCTGACGTCTGAACAACTTTTTTTGAAAAAATCCCTAAGTCGCGCGGTCACAATTTCTGCTAAAAATCTGACGTTCTGCAATTCACTCCAAAATGTTGGCAAAATGTTGCAAGTGATGCCCTGAAATGTTTTTCGGTAGAAACAGATGGGTTTTTATCATCGGGAACAGAATTAGCCCTCGACGTCTCAACAACTTTTTTTGAAAAAATCCCTAAGCCGCGCGATCACTATATCTGCTAAAAATCTGACGTTCTGCAATTCACTCTGAAATGTTGGCAAACTGTTGCAAGTGATCCCCTGAAATGTTTTTCGGTGGAAACAGACAGGTTTTTATCATCGGGAACAGAATTAGCCCCTGACGTCTGAACAACTTTTTTTGAAAAAATCCCTAAGTTGCGCGGTCACAATTTCTGCTCAAAATCTGACGTTCTGCAATTCACTCCAAAATGTTGGCAAACTGTTGCAAGTGATCCCCTGAAAGGTTTTTCGGTGGAAACAGATGGGTTTTTATCATCGGAAACAGAATTAGCCCTTGACGTCTGAACAACTTTTTTTGAAAAAATCCCTAAGCCGCGCGGTCACGATTTCTGCTCAAAATCTGACGTTCTGCAATTCACTCCAAAATGTTGGGAAACTGTTGCGAGTGCTCCCCTGAAATGTTTTTTGGTGGAAACAGATGGGTTTTTATCATCGGAAAAAGAATCAGCCCACGGCGTCTGAACAACTTTTTTTGAAAAAATCCCTAAGCCGCGCAGTCACAATTTCTGCTAAAAATCTGACGTTCTGCAATTCACTCCAAAATGTTGGCAAACTGTTGCAAGTGATCCCCTGAAATGTTTTTCGGTGGAAACAGATGGGTTTTTATCATCGGAAACAGAATTATCCCCCGACGTCTGAACAACTTTTTTTGAAAAAATCCCTAAGCCGCGCGGTCACAATTTCTGCTCAAAATCAGACGTTCTGCAATTCACTCAAAAATGTTGGCAAACTGTTGCGAGTGATCCCATGAAAGGTTTTTCGGTGGAAACAGATTGGTTTTTATCATCGGAAACACAATTAGCCCTCGACGTCTGAACAACTTTTTTTGAAAAAATCCCTAAGCCGCGCGGTCACAATTTTTGCTAAAAATCTGACGTGCTGCAATTCACTCCAAAATGTTGGCAAACTGTTGCAAGTGATCCCCCGAAATGTTTTTCGGTGGAAACAGATGGGTTTTTATCATCGGGAACAGAATTAGCCCTCGACGTCTGAACAACTTTTTTTGAAAAAATCCCCAAGCCGCGCGGTCACAATTTCTGCTAAAAATCTGACGTTCTGCAATTCACTCCAAAATGTTGACAAACTGTTGCGAGTGATCCCCTGAAAGGTTTTTCGGTGGAAACTGATGGGTTTTTATCATCGGAAACAGAATTAGCCCTCGACGTCTGAACAACTTTTTTTGAAAAAATCCCTAAGCCGCGCGGTCACAATTTCTGCTAAAAATCTGACGTTCTGCAATTCAGTCTGAAATGTTGGCAAACTGTTGCAAGTGATCCCCTGAAAAGTTTTTCGGTGGAAACAGATGGGTTTTTATCATCGGAAACAGAATTAGCCCTCGACGTCTGAACAACTTTTTTTGAAAAAATCCCTAAGCCGCGCGGTCACAATTTCTGCTAAAAATCTGACGTTCTGCAAATCACTCCAAAATGTTGGCAAACTGTTGCGAGTGATCCCCTGAAATGTTTTTCGGTGGAAACAGATGGGTTTTTATCATCGGAAACAGAATTAGCCCTCGACGTCTGAACAACTTTTTTTGAAAAAATCCCTAAGCCGCGCGGTCACAATTTCTGCTAAAAATCTGACGTTCTGCAATTCACTCTGAAATGTTGGCAAACTGTTGCAAGTGATCCCCTGAAATGTTTTTCGGTGGAAAGAGATGGGTTTTTATCATCGGAAACAGAATTAGCCCTTGACGTCTGAACAACTTTTTTTGAAAAAATCCCTAAGCCGCGCGGTCACAATTTTTGCTAAAAATCTGGCGTTCTGCAATTCACTCAAAAATGTTGGCAAACTGTTGGGAGTGATCCCCTGAAATGTTTTTCAGTGGAAACAGATGGGTTTTTATCATCGGAAACAGAATTAGCCCTCGACGTCTGAACAACTTTTGTTGAAAAAATCCCTAAGCCGCGCGGTCACAATTTCTGCTAAAAATCTGACGTTCTGCAATTCAGTATGAAATGTTGGCAAACTGTTGCAAGTGATCCCCTGAAAAGTTTTTCGGTGGAAACAGATGGGTTTTTATCATCGGAAACAGAATTAGCCCTCGACGTCTGAACAACTTTTTTTGAAAAAATCCCTAAGCCGCGCGGTCACAATTTCTGCTAAAAATCTGACGTTCTGCAATTCACTCCAAAATGTTGGCAAACTGTTGCGAGTGATCCCCTGAAATGTTTTTCGGTGGAAACAGATGGGTTTTTATCATCGGAAACAGAATTAGCCCTCGACGTCTGAACAACTTTTTTTGAAAATATCCCTAAGCCGCGCGGTCACAATTTCTGCTAAAAATCTGACGTTCTGCAATTCACTCCAAAATGTTGGCAAACTGTTGCGAGTGATCCCCTGTAATGTTTTTCGGTGGAAACAGATGGGTTTTTATCATCGGAAACAGAATTATCCCCCGACGTCTGAACAACTTTTTTTGAAAAAATCCCTAAGCCGCGCGGTCACAATTTCTGCTCAAAATCTGACGTTCTGCAATTCACTCAAAAATGTTGGCAAACTGTTGCGAGTGATCCCATGAAAGGTTTTTCGGTGGAAACAGATGGGTTTTTATCATCGGAAACAGAATTAGCCCTCGACGTCTGAACAACTTTTTTTGAAAAGATCCCTATGCCATGCGGTCACAATTTCTGCTAAAAATCTGACGTTCTGCAATTCACTCCAAAATGTTGGCAAACTGTTGCAAGTGATCCCCTGAAAGGTTTTTCGGTGGAAACAGATGGGTTTTTATCATCGGAAACAGAATTAGCCCTCGACGTCTGAACAACTTTTTTTGAAAAAATCCCTAAGCCGCGCGGTCACAATTTCTGCTAAAAATCTGACGTTCTGCAATTCAGTCTGAAATGTTGGCAAACTGTTGCAAGTGATCCCCTGAAAAGTTTTTCGGTGGAAACAGATGGGTTTTTATCATCGGAAACAGAATTAGCCCTCGACGTCTGAACAACTTTTTTTGAAAAAATCCCTAAGCCGCGCGGTCACAATTTCTGCTAAAAATCTGACGTTCTGCAAATCACTCCAAAATGTTGGCAAACTGTTGCGAGTGATCCCCTGAAATGTTTTTCGGTGGAAACAGATGGGTTTTTATCATCGGAAACAGAATTAGCCCTCGACGTCTGAACAACATTTTTTGAAAAAATCCCTAAGCCGCGCGGTCACAATTTCTGGTAAAAATCTGACGTTCTGCAATTCACTCAAAAATGTTGGCAAACTGTTGGGAGTGATCCCCTGAAAGGTTTTTCGGTGGAAACTGATGGGTTTTTATCATCGGAAACAGAATTAGCCCTCGACGTCTGAACAACTTTTTTGAAAAAATCCCTAAGCCGCGCGGTCACAATTTCTGCTAAAAATCTGACGTTCTGCAATTCACTCCAAAATGTTGGCAAACTGTTGCGAGTGATCCCCTGAAAGGTTTTTCGGTGGAAACTGATGGGTTTTTATCATCGGAAACAGAATTAGCCCTCGACGTCTGAACAACTTTTTTTGAAAAAATCCCTAAGCCGCGCGGTCACAATTTTTGCTAAAAATCTGGCGTTTTGCAATTCACTCAAAAATGTTGGCAAACTGTTGTGAGTGATCCCCTGAAATGTTTTTCGGTGGAAACAGATGGGTTTTTATTATCGGGAACAGAATTAGCCCTCGACGTCTGAACAACTTTTTTTGAAAAAATCCCTAAGCCGCGCGGTCACAATTTCTGCTCAAAATCTGACGTTCTGCAATTCACTCAAAAATGTTGGCAAACTGTTGCAAGTGATCCCCTGAAATGTTTTTCGGTGGAAACAGATGGGTTTTTATCATCGGAAACAGAATTAGCCCTCGACGTCTGAACAACTTTTTTTGAAAAAATCCCTAAGCCGCGCGGTCACGATTTCTGCTCAAAATCTGACGTTCTGCAATTCACTCCAAAATGTTGGGAAACTGTTGCGAGTGCTCCCCTGAAATGTTTTTTGGTGGAAACAGATGGGTTTTTATCATCGGAAAAAGAATCAGCCCACGACGTCTGAACAACTTTTTTTGAAAAAATCCCTAAGCCGCGCAGTCACAATTTCTGCTAAAAAGCTGACGTTCTGCAATTCACTCCAAAATGTTGGCAAACTGTTGCAAGTGATCCCCTGAAATGTTTTTCGGTGGAAGCAGATGGGTTTTTATCATCGGATACACAATTAGCCCTCGACGTCTGAACAACTTTTTTTGAAAAAATCCCTAAGCCGCGCGGTCACAATTTCTGCTAAAAATCTGACGTTCTGCAATTCACTCCAAAATGTTGGCAAACTGTTGCGAGTGATCCCCTGAAAGGTTTTTCGGTGGAAACTGATGGGTTTTTATCATCGGAAACAGAATTAGCCCTCGACGTCTGAACAACTTTTTTTGAAAAAATCCCTAAGCCGCGCGGTCACAATTTCTGCTAAAAATCTGACGTTCTGCAATTCAGTCTGAAATGTTGGCAAACTGTTGCAAGTGATCCCCTGAAAAGTTTTTCGGTGGAAACAGATGGGTTTTTATCATCGGAAACAGAATTAGACCTCGACGTCTGAACAACTTTTTTTGAAAAAATCCCTAAGCCGCGCGGTCACAATTTCTGCTAAAAATCTGACGTTCTGCAAATCACTCCAGAATGTTGGCAAACTGTTGCGAGTGATCCCCTGAAATGTTATTCGGTGGAAACAGATGGGTTTTTATCATCGGAAACAGAATTAGCCCTCGACGTCTGAACAACATTTTTTGAAAAAATCCCTAAGCCGCGCGGTCACAATTTCTGGTAAAAATCTGACGTTCTGCAATTCACTCAAAAATGTTGGCAAACTGTTGGGAGTGATCCCCTGAAATGTTTTTCAGTGGAAACAGATGGGTTTTTATCATCGGAAACAGAATTAGCCCTCGACGTCTGAACAACTTTTTTGAAAAAATCCCTAAGCCGCGCGGTCACAATTTCTGCTAAAAATCTGACGTTCTGCAATTCACTCCAAAATGTTGGCAAAATGTTGCAAGTGATGCCCTGAAATGTTTTTCGGTAGAAACAGATGGGTTTTTATCATCGGGAACAGAATTAGCCCTCGACGTCTCAACAACTTTTTTTGAAAAAATCCCTAAGCCGCGCGATCACTATATCTGCTAAAAATCTGACGTTCTGCAATTCACTCTGAAATGTTGGCAAACTGTTGCAAGTGATCCCCTGAAATGTTTTTCGGTGGAAACAGATGGGTTTTTATCATCGGAAACAGAATTAGCCCTCGACGTCTGAACAACTTTTTTTGAAAAAATCCCTAAGCCGCGCGGTCACAATTTCTGCTAAAAATCTGACGTTCTGCAATTCACTCAAAAATGTTGGCAAACTGTTGCGAGTGATCCCCTGAAATGTTTTTCGGTGGAAACTGATGGGTTTTTATCATCGGAAACAGAACTAGCCCTCGACGTCTGAACAACATTTTTTGAAAAAATCCCTAAGCCGCGCGGTCACAATTTTTGCTAAAAATCTGGCTTTCTGCAATTCACTCAAAAATGTTGGCAAACTGTTGGGAGTGATCCCCTGAAATGTTTTTCAGTGGAAACAGATGGGTTTTTATCATCGGAAACAGAATTAGCCCTCGACGTCTGAACAACTTTTTTTGAAAAGATCCCTATGCCATGCGGTCACAATTTCTGCTAAAAATCTGACGTTCTGCAATTCACTCCAAAATGTTGGCAAACTGTTGCAAGTGATCCCCTGAAAAGTTTTTCGGTGGAAACAGATGGGTTTTTATCATCGGAAACAGAATTAGCCCTCGACGTCTGAACACCTTTTTTTGAAAAAATCCCTAAGCCGCGCGGTCACAATTTCTGCTAAAAATCTGACGTTCTGCAAATCACTCCAAAATGTTGGCAAACTGTTGCGAGTGATCCCCTGAAATGTTTTTCGGTGGAAACAGATGGGTTTTTATCATCGGAAACAGAATTAGCCCTCGACGTCTGAACAACTTTTTTGAAAAAATCCCTAAGCCGCGCGGTCACAATTTCTGCTAAAAATCTGACGTTTCGCTATTCACTCCAAAATGTTGGCAAACTGTTGCGAGTGATCCCCTGAAATGTTTTTCGGTGGAAACAGATGGGTTTTTATTATCGGAAACAGAATTAGCCCTCGACGTCTGAACAACTTTTTTTGAAAAAATCCCTAAGGCGCGCGGTCACAATTTCTGCTAAAAATCTGACGTTCTGCAATTCACTCAAAAATGTTGGCAAACTGTTGCGAGTGATCCCCTGAAATGTTTTTCAGTGGAAACAGATGAGTTTTTATCATCGGAAATAGAATTAGCCCTCGACGTCTGAACACCTTTTTTTGAAAAAATCCCTAAGCCGCACGGTCACAATTTCTGCTAAAAATCTGACGTTTTGCAATTCACTCCAAAATGTTGGCAAACTGTTGCAAGTGATCCCCTGAAAGGTTTTTCGGTGGAAACAGATGGGTTTTTATCATCGGAAACAGAATTAGCCCTCGACGTCTGAACAACTTTTTTTGAAAAAATCCCTAAGCCGCGCGGTCACAATTTCTGCTAAAAATCTGACGTTCTGCAATTCACTCAAAAATGTTGGCAAACTGTTGCGAGTGATCCCCTGAAATGTTTTTCAGTGGAAACAGATGAGTTTTTATCATCGGAAATAGAATTAGCCCTCGACGTCTGAACACCTTTTTTTGAAAAAATCCCTAAGCCGCACGGTCACAATTTCTGCTAAAAATCTGACGTTTTGCAATTCACTCCAAAATGTTGGCAAACTGTTGCAAGTGATCCCCTGAAAGGTTTTTCGGTGGAAACAGATGGGTTTTTATCAACGGAAACAGAATTAGCCCTCGACGTCTGAACAACTTTTTTTGAAAAAATCCCTAAGCCGCGCGGTCACAATTTCTGCTAAAAATCTGACGTTCTGCAATTCAGTCTGAAATGTTGGCAAACTGTTGCAAGTGATCCCCTGAAAAGTTTTTCGGTGGAAACAGATGGGTTTTTATCATCGGAAACAGAATTAGCCCTCGACGTCTGAACACCTTTTTTTGAAAAAATCCCTATGCCGCGCGGTCACAATTTCTGCTAAAAATCTGACGTTCTGCAAATCACTCCAAAATGTTGGCAAACTGTTGCGAGTGATCCCCTGAAATGTTTTTCGGTGGAAACAGATGGGTTTTTATCATCGGAAACAGAATTAGCCCTCGACGTCTGAACAACTTTTTTGAAAAAATCCCTAAGCCGCGCGGTCACAATTTCTGCTAAAAATCTGACGTTCTGCTATTCACTCCAAAATGTTGGCAAACTGTTGCGAGTGATCCCCTGAAAGGTTTTTCGGTGGAAACTGATGGGTTTTTATCATCGGAAACAGAATTAGCCCTCGACGTCTGAACAACTTTTTTTGAAAAAATCCCTAAGCCGCGCGGTCACAATTTCTGCTAAAAATCTGGCGTTCTGCAATTCACTCAAAAATGTTGGCAAACTGTTGTGAGTGATCCCCTGAAATGTTTTTCGGTGGAAACAGATGGGTTTTTATTATCGGAAACAGAATTAGCCCTCGACGTCTGAACAACTTTTTTTGAAAAAATCCCTAAGGCGCGCGGTCACAATTTCTGCTAAAAATCTGACGTTCTGCAATTCACTCAAAAATGTTGGCAAACTGTTGCGAGTGATCCCCTGAAATGTTTTTCAGTGGAAACAGATGAGTTTTTATCATCGGAAATAGAATTAGCCCTCGACGTCTGAACACCTTTTTTTGAAAAAATCCCTAAGCCGCACGGTCACAATTTCTGCTAAAAATCTGACGTTTTGCAATTCACTCCAAAATGTTGGCAAACTGTTGCAAGTGATCCCCTGAAAGGTTTTTCGGTGGAAACAGATGGGTTTTTATCATCGGAAACAGAATTAGCCCTCGACGTCTGAACAACTTTTTTTGAAAAAATCCCTAAGCCGCGCGGTCACAATTTCTGCTAAAAATCTGACGTTCTGCAATTCACTCAAAAATGTTGGCAAACTGTTGCGAGTGATCCCCTGAAATGTTTTTCAGTGGAAACAGATGAGTTTTTATCATCGGAAATAGAATTAGCCCTCGACGTCTGAACACCTTTTTTTGAAAAAATCCCTAAGCCGCACGGTCACAATTTCTGCTAAAAATCTGACGTTTTGCAATTCACTCCAAAATGTTGGCAAACTGTTGCAAGTGATCCCCTGAAATGTTTTTCGGTGGAAACAGATGGGTTTTTATCATCGGAAACAGAATTAGCCCTCGACGTCTGAACAACTTTTTTTGAAAAAATCCCTAAGCCGCGCGGTCACAATTTCTGCTAAAAATCTGACGTTCTGCAATTCACTCAAAAATGTTGGCAAACTGTTGCGAGTGATCCCCTGAAATGTTTTTCGGTGGAAACTGATGGGTTTTTATCATCGGAAACAGAATTAGCCCTCGACGTCTGAACTTTTTTTGAAAAAATCCGTCAGCCGCGCGGTCACAATTTTTGCTAAAAATCTGGCGTTCTGCAATTCACTCAAAAATGTTGGCAAACTGTTGTGAGTGATCCCCTGAAAGGTTTTTCGGTGTAAACTGATGGGTTTTTATCATCGGAAACAGAATTAGCCCTCGACGTCTGAACAACTTTTTTTGAAAAAATCCCTAAGCCGCGCGGTCACAATTTCTGCTCAAAATCTGACGTTCTGCAATTCACTCAAAAATGTTGCAAGTGATGCCCTGAAATGTTTTTCGGTGGAAACAGATGGGTTTTTATCATCGGAAACAGAATTAGCCCTCGACGTCTGAACAACTTTTTTTGAAAAAATCCCTAAGCCGCGCGGTCACAATTTCTGCTCAAAATCTGACGTTCTGCAATTCACTCAAAAATGTTAGCAAACTGTTGCGAGTGATCCCCTGAAATGTTTTTCGGTGGAAACTGATGGGTTTTTATCATCGGAAACAGAATTAGCCCTCGACGTCTGAACAACATTTTTTGAAAAAATCCCTAAGCCGCGCGGTCACAATTTCTGCTAAAAATCTGACGTTTTGCAATTCACTCCAAAATGTTGGCAAACTGTTGCAAGTGATCCCCTGAAATGTTTTTCGGTGGAAACAGATGGGTTTTTATCATCGGAAACAGAATTAGCCCTCGACGTCTGAACAACTTTTTTTGAAAAAATCCCTAAGCCGCGCGGTCACAATTTCTGCTAAAAATCTGACGTTCTGCAATTCAGTCTGAAATGTTGGCAAACTGTTGCAAGTGATCCCCTGAAAAGTTTTTCGGTGGAAACAGATGGGTTTTTATCATCGGAAACAGAATTAGCCCTCGACGTCTGAACAACTTTTTTTGAAAAAATCCCTAAGCCGCGCGGTCACAATTTCTGCTAAAAATCTGACGTTCTGCAAATCACTCCAAAATGTTGGCAAACTGTTGCGAGTGATCCCCTGAAATGTTTTTCGGTGGAAACAGATGGGTTTTTATCATCGGAAACAGAATTAGCCCTCGACGTCTGAACAACATTTTTTGAAAAAATCCCTAAGCCGCGCGGTCACAATTTCTGGTAAAAATCTGACGTTCTGCAATTCACTCAAAAATGTTGGCAAACTGTTGGGAGTGATCCCCTGAAATGTTTTTCAGTGGAAACTGATGGGTTTTTATCATCGGAAACAGAATTAGCCCTCGACGTCTGAACAACTTTTTTGAAAAAATCCCTAAGCCGCGCGGTCACAATTTCTGCTAAAAATCTGACGTTCTGCAATTCACTCCAAAATGTTGGCAAACTGTTGCGAGTGATCCCCTGAAAGGTTTTTCGGTGGAAACTGATGGGTTTTTATCATCGGAAACAGAATTAGCCCTCGACGTCTGAACAACTTTTTTTGAAAAAATCCCTAAGCCGCGCGGTCACAATTTTTGCTAAAAATCTGGCGTTCTGCAATTCACTCAAAAATGTTGGCAAACTGTTGTGAGTGATCCCCTGAAATGTTTTTCGGTGGAAACAGATGGGTTTTTATTATCGGAAACAGAATTAGCCCTCGACGTCTGAACAACTTTTTTTGAAAAAATCCCTAAGCCGCGCGGTCACAATTTCTGCTCAAAATCTGACGTTCTGCAATTCACTCAAAAATGTTGGCAAACTGTTGCAAGTGATCCCCTGAAATGTTTTTCGGTGGAAACAGATGGGTTTTTATCATCGGAAACAGAATTAGCCCTCGACGTCTGAACAACTTTTTTTGAAAAAATCCCTATGCCGCGCGGTCACAATTTCTGCTAAAAATCTGACGTTCTGCAATTCACTCTGAAATGTTGGCAAACTGTTGCAAGTGATCCCCTGAAATGTTTTTCGGTGGAAACAGATGGGTTTTTATCATCGGAAACAGAATTAGCCCTCGACGTCTGAACAACTTTTTTTGAAAAAATCCCTAAGGCGCGCGGTCACAATTTCTGCTAAAAATCTGACGTTCTGCAATTCACTCAAAAATGTTGGCAAACTGTTGCGAGTGATCCCCTGAAATGTTTTTCAGTGGAAACAGATGGGTTTTTATGATCGGAAACAGAATTAGCCCTCGACGTCTGAACAACTTTTTTTGAAAAGATCCCTATGCCATGCGGTCACAATTTCTGCTAAAAATCTGACGTTCTGCAATTCACTCCAAAATGTTGGCAAACTGTTGCAAGTGATCCCCTGAAAGGTTTTTCGGTGGAAACAGATGGGTTTTTATCATCGGAAACAGAATTAGCCCTCGACGTCTGAACACCTTTTTTTGAAAAAATCCCTAAGTCGCGCGATCACAATTTCTGCTAAAAATCTGACGTTCTGCAATTCAGTCTGAAATGTTGGCAAACTGTTGCAAGTGATCCCCTGAAAAGTTTTTCGGTGGAAACAGATGGGTTTTTATCATCGGAAACAGAATTAGCCCTCGACGTCTGAACAACTTTTTTGAAAAAATCCCTAAGCCGCGCGGTCACAATTTCTGGTAAAAATCTGACGTTCTGCAATTCACTCAAAAATGTTGGCAAACTGTTGGGAGTGATCCCCTGAAATGTTTTTCAGTGGAAACTGATGGGTTTTTATCATCGGAAACAGAATTAGCCCTCGACGTCTGAACAACTTTTTTGAAAAAATCCCTAAGCCGCGCGGTCACAATTTCTGCTAAAAATCTGACGTTCTGCAATTCACTCCAAAATGTTGGCAAACTGTTGCGAGTGATCCCCTGAAAGGTTTTTCGGTGGAAACTGATTGGTTTTTATCATCGGAAACAGAATTAGCCCTCGACGTCTGAACAACTTTTTTTGAAAAAATCCCTAAGCCGCGCGGTCACAATTTTTGCTAAAAATCTGGCGTTCTGCAATTCACTCAAAAATGTTGGCAAACTGTTGTGAGTGATCCCCTGAAATGTTTTTCGGTGGAAACAGATGGGTTTTTATTATCGGAAACAGAATTAGCCCTCGACGTCTGAACAACTTTTTTTGAAAAAATCCCTAAGCCGCGCGGTCACAATTTCTGCTCAAAATCTGACGTTCTGCAATTCACTCAAAAATGTTGGCAAACTGTTGCAAGTGATCCCCTGAAATGTTTTTCGGTGGAAACAGATGGGTTTTTATCATCGGAAACAGAATTAGCCCTCGACGTCTGAACAACTTTTTTTGAAAAAATCCCTATGCCGCGCGGTCACAATTTCTGCTAAAAATCTGACGTTCTGCAATTCACTCTGAAATGTTGGCAAACTGTTGCAAGTGATCCCCTGAAATGTTTTTCGGTGGAAACAGATGGGTTTTTATCATCGGAAACAGAATTAGCCCTCGACGTCTGAACAACTTTTTTTGAAAAAATCCCTAAGGCGCGCGGTCACAATTTCTGCTAAAAATCTGACGTTCTGCAATTAACTCAAAAATGTTGGCAAACTGTTGCGAGTGATCCCCTGAAATGTTTTTCAGTGGAAACAGATGGGTTTTTATGATCGGAAACAGAATTAGCCCTCGACGTCTGAACAACTTTTTTTGAAAAGATCCCTATGCCATGCGGTCACAATTTCTGCTAAAAATCTGACGTTCTGCAATTCACTCCAAAATGTTGGCAAACTGTTGCAAGTGATCCCCTGAAAGGTTTTTCGGTGGAAACAGATGGGTTTTTATCATCGGAAACAGAATTAGCCCTCGACGTCTGAACACCTTTTTTTGAAAAAATCCCTAAGTCGCGCGATCACAATTTCTGCTAAAAATCTGACGTTCTGCAATTCAGTCTGAAATGTTGGCAAACTGTTGCAAGTGATCCCCTGAAAAGTTTTTCGGTGGAAACAGATGGGTTTTTATCATCGGAAACAGAATTAGCCCTCGACGTCTGAACAACTTTTTTTGAAAAAATCCCTAAGCCGCGCGGTCACAATTTCTGCTAAAAATCTGACGTTCTGCAAATCACTCCAAAATGTTGGCAAACTGTTGGGAGTGATCCCCTGAAATGTTTTTCAGTGGAAACTGATGGGTTTTTATCATCGGAAACAGAATTAGCCCTCGACGTCTGAACAACTTTTTTGAAAAAATCCCTAAGCCGCGCGGTCACAATTTCTGCTAAAAATCTGACGTTCTGCAATTCACTCAAAAATGTTGGCAAACTGTTGCAAGTGATCCCCTGAAATGTTTTTCAGTGGAAACAGATGAGTTTTTATCATCGGAAATAGAATTAGCCCTCGACGTCTGAACACCTTTTTTTGAAAAAATCCCTAAGCCGCGCGGTCACAATTTCTGCTAAAAATCTGACGTTTTGCAATTCACTCCAAAATGTTGGCAAACTGTTGCAAGTGATCCCCTGAAAGGTTTTTCGGTGGAAACAGATGGGTTTTTATCATCGGAAACAGAATTAGCCCTCGACGTCTGAACAACTTTTTTTGAAAAAATCCCTAAGCCGCGCGGTCACAATTTCTGCTAAAAATCTGACGTTCTGGAATTCACTCAAAAATGTTGGCAAACTGTTGCGAGTGATCCCCTGAAATGTTTTTCGGTGGAAACTGATGGGTTTTTATCATCGGAAACAGAATTAGCCCTCGACGTCTGAACATTTTTTGAAAAAATCCCTAAGCCGCGCGGTCACAATTTCTGCTAAAAATCTGACGTTCTGCAATTCACTCCAAAATGTTGGCAAAATGTTGCAAGTGATGCCCTGAAATGTTTTTCGGTAGAAACAGATGGGTTTTTATCATCGGGAACAGAATTAGCCCTCGACGTCTGAACAACTTTTTTTGAAAAAATCCCTAAGCCGCGCGATCACAATTTCTGCTCAAAATCTGACGTTCTGCAATTCACTCAAAAATGTTGGCAAACTGTTGCAAGTGATCCCCTGAAATGTTTTTCGGTGGAAACAGATGGGTTTTTATCATCGGAAACAGAATTAGCCCTCGACGTCTGAACAACTTTTTTTGAAAAAATCCCTAAGCCGCGCGGTCACAATTTCTGCTCAAAATCTGACGTTCTGCAATTCACTCAAAAATGTTGCCAAACTGTTGCGAGTGATCCCCTGAAATGTTTTTCAGTGGAAACAGATGGGTTTTTATCATCGGAAATAGAATTAGCCCTCGACGTCTGAACACCTTTTTTTGAAAAAATCCCTAAGCCGCGCGGTCACAATTTCTGCTAAAAATCTGACGTTCTGCAATTCACTCCAAAATGTTGGCAAACTGTTGCGAGTGATCCCCTGAAAGGTTTTTCGGTGGAAACTGATGGGTTTTTATCATCGGAAGCAGAATTAGCCCTCGACGTCTGAACAACCTTTTTTGAAAAAATCCCTAAGCCGCGCGGTCACAATTTCTGCTAAAAATCTGACGTTCTGCAATTCACTCAAAAATGTTGGCAAACTGTTGCAAGTGATCCCCTGAAAGGTTTTTCAGTGGAAACAGATGGGTTTTTATCATCGGAAACAGAATTAGCCCTCGACGTCTGAACAACTTTTTTTGAAAAAATCTCTAAGCCGCGCGGTCACAATTTCTGCTAAAAATCTGACGTTCTGCAATTCACTCAAAAATGTTGGCAAACTGTTGCGAGAGATCCCCTGAAATGTTTTTCAGTGGAAACAGATGGGTTTTTATCATCGGAAATAGAATTAGCCCTCAACATCTGAACACCTTTTTTTGAAAAAATCCCTAAGCCGCGCGGTCACAATTTCTGCTAAAGATCTGACGTTTTGCAATTCACTCCAAAATGTTGGCAAACTGTTGCAAGTGATCCCCTGAAAGGTTTTTCGGTGGAAACAGATGGGTTTTTATCATCGGAAACAGAATTAGCCCTCGACGTCTGAACAACTTTTTTTGAAAAAATCCCTAAGCCGCGCGGTCACAATTTCTGCTAAAAATCTGACGTTCTGCAATTCACTCTGAAATGTTGGCAAACTGTTGCAAGTGATCCCCTGAAATGTTTTTCGGTGGAAACAGATGGGTTTTTATCATCGGAAACAGAATTAGCCCTCGACGTCTGAAAAACTTTTTTTGAAAAAATCCCTAAGCCGCGCGGTCACAATTTCTGCTAAAAATCTGACGTTCTGCAATTCACTCAAAAATGTTGGCAAACTGTTGCGAGTGATCCCCTGAAATGTTTTTCAGTGGAAACAGATGGGTTTTTATCATCGGAAACAGAATTAGCCCTCGACGTCTGAACAACTTTTTTTGAAAAAATCCCTAAACCGCGCGGTCACAATTTCTGCTAAAAATCTGACGTTCTGGAATTCACTCAAAAATGTTGGCAAACTGTTGCGAATGATCCCCTGAAATGTTTTTCGGTGGAAACTGATGGGTTTTTATAATCGGAAACAGAATTAGCCCTTGACGTCTGAACATTTTTTGAAAAAATCCCTAAGCCGCGCGGTCACAATTTCTGCTAAAAATCTGACGTTCTGCAATTCACTCCAAAATGTTGGCAAAATGTTGCAAGTGATGGCCTGAAATGTTTTTCGGTAGAAACAGATGGGTTTTTATCATCGGGAACAGAATTAGCCCTCGACGTCTGAACAACTTTTTTTGAAAAAATCCCTAAGCCGCGCGATCACAATTTCTGCTCAAAATCTGACGTTCTGCAATTCACTCAAAAATGTTGGCAAACTGTTGCAAGTGATCCAATGAAATGTTTTTCGGTGGAAACAGATGGGTTTTTATCATCGGAAACAGAATTAGCCCTCGACGTCTGAACAACTTTTTTTGAAAAAATCCCTAAGCCGCGCGGTCACAATTTCTGCTCAAAATCTGACGTTCTGCAATTCACTCAAAAATGTTGCCAAACTGTTGCGAGTGATCCCCTGAAATGTTTTTCAGTGGAAACAGATGGGTTTTTATCATCGGAAATAGAATTAGCCCTCGACGTCTGAACACCTTTTTTTGAAAAAATCCCTAAGCCGCGCGGTCACAATTTCTGCTAAAAATCTGACGTTCTGCAATTCACTCCAAAATGTTGGCAAACTGTTGCGAGTGATCCCCTGAAAGGTTTTTCGGTGGAAACTGATGGGTTTTTATCATCGGAAGCAGAATTAGCCCTCGACGTCTGAACAACCTTTTTTGAAAAAATCCCTAAGCCGCGCGGTCACAATTTCTGCTAAAAATCTGACGTTCTGCAATTCACTCAAAAATGTTGGCAAACTGTTGCAAGTGATCCCCTGAAAGGTTTTTCAGTGGAAACAGATGGGTTTTTATCATCGGAAACAGAATTAGCCCTCGACGTCTGAACAACTTTTTTTGAAAAAATCTCTAAGCCGCGCGGTCACAATTTCTGCTAAAAATCTGACGTTCTGCAATTCACTCAAAAATGTTGGCAAACTGTTGCGAGAGATCCCCTGAAATGTTTTTCAGTGGAAACAGATGGGTTTTTATCATCGGAAATAGAATTAGCCCTCGACATCTGAACACCTTTTTTTGAAAAAATCCCTAAGCCGCGCGGTCACAATTTCTGCTAAAGATCTGACGTTTTGCAATTCACTCCAAAATGTTGGCAAACTGTTGCAAGTGATCCCCTGAAAGGTTTTTCGGTGGAAACAGATGGGTTTTTATCATCGGAAACAGAATTAGCCCTCGACGTCTGAACAACTTTTTTTGAAAAAATCCCTAAGCCGCGCGGTCACAATTTCTGCTAAAAATCTGACGTTCTGCAATTCACTCTGAAATGTTGGCAAACTGTTGCAAGTGATCCCCTGAAATGTTTTTCGGTGGAAACAGATGGGTTTTTATCATCGGAAACAGAATTAGCCCTCGACGTCTGAAAAACTTTTTTTGAAAAAATCCCTAAGCCGCGCGGTCACAATTTCTGCTAAAAATCTGACGTTCTGCAATTCACTCAAAAATGTTGGCAAACTGTTGCGAGTGATCCCCTGAAATGTTTTTCAGTGGAAACAGATGGGTTTTTATCATCGGAAACAGAATTAGCCCTCGACGTCTGAACAACTTTTTTTGAAAAAATCCCTAAACCGCGCGGTCACAATTTCTGCTAAAAATCTGACGTTCTGGAATTCACTCAAAAATGTTGGCAAACTGTTGCGAATGATCCCCTGAAATGTTTTTCGGTGGAAACTGATGGGTTTTTATAATCGGAAACAGAATTAGCCCTTGACGTCTGAACATTTTTTGAAAAAATCCCTAAGCCGCGCGGTCACAATTTCTGCTAAAAATCTGACGTTCTGCAATTCACTCCAAAATGTTGGCAAAATGTTGCAAGTGATGGCCTGAAATGTTTTTCGGTAGAAACAGATGGGTTTTTATCATCGGGAACAGAATTAGCCCTCGACGTCTGAACAACTTTTTTTGAAAAAATCCCTAAGCCGCGCGATCACAATTTCTGCTCAAAATCTGACGTTCTGCAATTCACTCAAAAATGTTGGCAAACTGTTGCAAGTGATCCAATGAAATGTTTTTCGGTGGAAACAGATGGGTTTTTATCATCGGAAACAGAATTAGCCCTCGACGTCTGAACAACTTTTTTTGAAAAAATCCCTAAGCCGCGCGGTCACAATTTCTGCTAAAAATCTGACGTTCTGCAATTCACTCTGAAATGTTGGCAAACTGTTGCAAGTGATCCCCTGAAATGTTTTTCGGTGAAAACAGATGGGTTTTTATCATCGGAAATAGAATTAGCCCTCGACGTCTGAACACCTTTTTTTGAAAAAATCCCTAAGCCGCGCGGTCACAATTTCTGCTAAAGATCTGACGTTTTGCAATTCACTCCAAAATGTTGGCAAACTGTTGCAAGTGATCCCCTGAAAGATTTTTCGGTGGAAACAGATGGGTTTTTATCATCGGAAACAGAATTAGCCCTCGACGTCTGAACACCTTTTTTTGAAAAAATCCCTAAGCCGCGCGGTCACAATTTCTGCTAAAGATCTGACGTTTTGCAATTCACTCCAAAATGTTGGCAAACTGTTGCAAGTGATCCCCTGAAAGGTTTTTCGGTGGAAACAGATGGGTTTTTATCATCGGAAACAGAATTAGCCCTCGACGTCTGAACAACTTTTTTTGAAAAAATCCCTAAGCCGCGCGGTCACAATTTCTGCTCAAAATCTGACGTTCTGCAATTCACTCAACAATGTTGGCAAACTGTTGCAAGTGATCCCCTGAAATGTTTTTCGGTGGAAACAGATGGGTTTTTATCATCGGAAACAGAATTAGCCCTCGACGTCTGAACAACTTTTTTTGAAAAAATCCCTAAGCCGCGCGGTCACAATTTCTGCTAAAAATCTGACGTTCTGCAATTCACTCTGAAATGTTGGCAAACTGTTGCAAGTGATCCCCTGAAATGTTTTTCGGTGGAAACAGATGGGTTTTTATCATCGGAAACAGAATTAGCCCTCGACGTCTGAACAACTTTTTTTGAAAAAATCCCTAAGCCGCGCGGTCACAATTTCTGCTAAAAATCTGACGTTCTGCAATTCACTCAAAAATGTTGGCAAACTGTTGCGAGAGATCCCCTGAAATGTTTTTCAGTGGAAACAGATGGGTTTTATCATCGGAAATAGAATTAGCCCTCGACATCTGAACACCTTTTTTTGAAAAAATCCCTAAGCCGCGCGGTCACAATTTCTGCTAAAGATCTGACGTTTTGCAATTCACTCCAAAATGTTGGCAAACTGTTGCAAGTGATCCCCTGAAAGGTTTTTCGGTGGAAACAGATGGGTTTTTATCATCGGAAACAGAATTAGCCCTCGACGTCTGAACAACTTTTTTTGAAAAAATCCCTAAGCCGCGCGGTCACAATTTCTGCTAAAAATCTGACGTTCTGCAATTCACTCTGAAATGTTGGCAAACTGTTGCAAGTGATCCCCTGAAATGTTTTTCGGTGGAAACAGATGGGTTTTTATCATCGGAAACAGAATTAGCCCTCGACGTCTGAAAAACTTTTTTTGAAAAAATCCCTAAGCCGCGCGGTCACAATTTCTGCTAAAAATCTGACGTTCTGCAATTCACTCAAAAATGTTGGCAAACTGTTGCGAGTGATCCCCTGAAATGTTTTTCAGTGGAAACAGATGGGTTTTTATCATCGGAAACAGAATTAGCCCTCGACGTCTGAACAACTTTTTTTGAAAAAATCCCTAAACCGCGCGGTCACAATTTCTGCTAAAAATCTGACGTTCTGGAATTCACTCAAAAATGTTGGCAAACTGTTGCGAATGATCCCCTGAAATGTTTTTCGGTGGAAACTGATGGGTTTTTATAATCGGAAACAGAATTAGCCCTTGACGTCTGAACATTTTTTGAAAAAATCCCTAAGCCGCGCGGTCACAATTTCTGCTAAAAATCTGACGTTCTGCAATTCACTCCAAAATGTTGGCAAAATGTTGCAAGTGATGGCCTGAAATGTTTTTCGGTAGAAACAGATGGGTTTTTATCATCGGGAACAGAATTAGCCCTCGACGTCTGAACAACTTTTTTTGAAAAAATCCCTAAGCCGCGCGATCACAATTTCTGCTCAAAATCTGACGTTCTGCAATTCACTCAAAAATGTTGGCAAACTGTTGCAAGTGATCCCCTGAAATGTTTTTCGGTGGAAACAGATGGGTTTTTATCATCGGAAACAGAATTAGCCCTCGACGTCTGAACAACTTTTTTTGAAAAAATCCCTAAGCCGCGCGGTCACAATTTCTGCTAAAAATCTGACGTTCTGCAATTCACTCTGAAATGTTGGCAAACTGTTGCAAGTGATCCCCTGAAATGTTTTTCGGTGGAAACAGATGGGTTTTTATCATCGGAAATAGAATTAGCCCTCGACGTCTGAACACCTTTTTTTGAAAAAATCCCTAAGCCGCGCGGTCACAATTTCTGCTAAAGATCTGACGTTTTGCAATTCACTCCAAAATGTTGGCAAACTGTTGCAAGTGATCCCCTGAAAGATTTTTCGGTGGAAACAGATGGGTTTTTATCATCGGAAACAGAATTAGCCCTCGACGTCTGAAAAACTTTTTTTGAAAAAATCCCTAAGCCGCGCGGTCACAATTTCTGCTAAAAATCTGACGTTCTGCAATTCACTCAAAAATGTTGGCAAACTGTTGCAAGTGATCCCCTGAAATGTTTTTCGGTGGAAACAGATGGGTTTTTATCATCGGAAACAGAATTAGCCCTCGACGTCTGAACAACTTTTTTTGAAAAAATCCCTAAGCCGCGCGGTCACAATTTCTGCTAAAAATCTGACGTTCTGCAATTCACTCTGAAATGTTGGCAAACTGTTGCAAGTGATCCCCTGAAATGTTTTTCGGTGGAAACAGAAGGGTTTTTATCATCGGAAACAGAATTAGCCCTCGACGTCTGAACAACTTTTTTTGAAAAAATCCCTAAGCCGCGCGGTCACAATTTCTGCTAAAAATCAGACGTTTTGCAATTCACTCAAAAATGTTGGCAAACTGTAGCAAGTGATCCCCTGAAAGGTTTTTCGGTGGAAACAGAGGGGTTTTTATCATCGGAAAGAGAATTAGCCCACGACGTCTGAACAACTTTTTTTGAAAAAATCCCTAAGCCGCGCGGTCACAATTTCTGCTAAAAATCTGACGTTCTGCAATTCACTCAAAAATGTTGGCAAACTGTTGCGAGTGATCCCCTGAAATGTTTTTCGGTGGAAACTGATGGGTTTTTATCATCGGAAACAGAATTAGTCCTTGACGTCTGAACAAAATTTTTCGAAAAAATCCCTAAGCCGCGCGGTCACAATTTCTGCTCAAAATCTGACGTTCTGCAATTCACTCAAAAATGATGGCAAACTGTTGGGAGTGATCCCCTGAAATGTTTTTCAGTGGAAACAGATGGGTTTTTATCATCGGAAACAGAATTAGCCCTCGACGTCTGAACAACTTTTTTTGAAAAAATCCCTAAGCCGCGCGGTCACAATTTCTGCTAAAAATCTGACGTTCTGCAATTCACTCCAAAATGTTGGCAAACTGTTGGGAGTGATCCCCTGAAAGGTTTTTCAGTGGAAACAGATGGGTTTTTATCATCGGAAACAGAATTAGCCCTCGACGTCTGAACAACTTTTTTTGAAAAAATCCCTAAGCCGCGCGATCACAATTTCTGCTCAAAATCTGACGTTCTGCAATTCACTCAAAAATGTTGGCAAACTGTTGCAAGTGATCCCCTGAAATGTTTTTCGGTGGAAACAGATGGGTTTTTATCATCGGAAACAGAATTAGCCCTCGACGTCTGAACAACTTTTTTTGAAAAAATCCCTAAGCCGCGCGGTCACAATTTCTGCTAAAAATCTGACGTTCTGCAATTCACTCTGAAATGTTGGCAAACTGTTGCAAGTGATCCCCTGAAATGTTTTTCGGTGGAAACAGATGGGTTTTTATCATCGGAAATAGAATTAGCCCTCGACGTCTGAACACCTTTTTTTGAAAAAATCCCTAAGCCGCGCGGTCACAATTTCTGCTAAAGATCTGACGTTTTGCAATTCACTCCAAAATGTTGGCAAACTGTTGCAAGTGATCCCCTGAAAGATTTTTCGGTGGAAACAGATGGGTTTTTATCATCGGAAACAGAATTAGCCCTCGACGTCTGAACAACTTTTTTTGAAAAAATCCCTAAGCCGCGCGGTCACAATTTCTGCTAAAAATCTGACGTTCTGCAATTCACTCTGAAATGTTGGCAAACTGTTGCAAGTGATCCCCTGAAATGTTTTTCGGTGGAAACAGATGGGTTTTTATCATCGGAAACAGAATAAGCCCTCGACGTCTGAAAAACTTTTTTTGAAAAAATCCCTAAGCCGCGCGGTCACAATTTCTGCTAAAAATCTGACGTTCTGCAATTCACTCCAAAATGTTGGCAAAATGTTGCAAGTGATGCCCTGAAATGTTTTTCGGTAGAAACAGATGGGTTTTTATCATCGGGAACAGAATTAGCCCTCGACGTCTGAACAACTTTTTTTGAAAAAATCCCTAAGCCGCGCGATCACAATTTCTGCTCAAAATCTGACGTTCTGCAATTCACTCAAAAATGTTGGCAAACTGTTGCAAGTGATCCCCTGAAATGTTTTTCGGTGGAAACAGATGGGTTTTTATCATCGGAAACAGAATTAGCCCTCGACGTCTGAACAACTTTTTTTGAAAAAATCCCTAAGCCGCGCGGTCACAATTTCTGCTCAAAATCTGACGTTCTGCAATTCACTCAAAAATGTTGCCAAACTGTTGCGAGTGATCCCCTGAAATGTTTTTCAGTGGAAACAGATGGGTTTTTATCATCGGAAATAGAATTAGCCCTCGACGTCTGAACACCTTTTTTTGAAAAAATCCCTAAGCCGCGCGGTCACAATTTCTGCTAAAAATCTGACGTTCTGCAATTCACTCCAAAATGTTGGCAAACTGTTGCGAGTGATCCCCTGAAAGGTTTTTCGGTGGAAACTGATGGGTTTTTATCATCGGAAGCAGAATTAGCCCTCGACGTCTGAACAACCTTTTTTGAAAAAATCCCTAAGCCGCGCGGTCACAATTTCTGCTAAAAATCTGACGTTCTGCAATTCACTCAAAAATGTTGGCAAACTGTTGCAAGTGATCCCCTGAAAGGTTTTTCAGTGGAAACAGATGGGTTTTTATCATCGGAAACAGAATTAGCCCTCGACGTCTGAACAACTTTTTTTGAAAAAATCCCTAAGCCGCGCGGTCACAATTTCTGCTAAAAATCTGACGTTCTGCAATTCACTCAAAAATGTTGGCAAACTGTTGCGAGAGATCCCCTGAAATGTTTTTCAGTGGAAACAGATGGGTTTTTATCATCGGAAATAGAATTAGCCCTCGACATCTGAACACCTTTTTTTGAAAAAATCCCTAAGCCGCGCGGTCACAATTTCTGCTAAAGATCTGACGTTTTGCAATTCACTCCAAAATGTTGGCAAACTGTTGCAAGTGATCCCCTGAAAGGTTTTTCGGTGGAAACAGATGGGTTTTTATCATCGGAAACAGAATTAGCCCTCGACGTCTGAACAACTTTTTTTGAAAAAATCCCTAAGCCGCGCGGTCACAATTTCTGCTAAAAATCTGACGTTCTGCAATTCACTCTGAAATGTTGGCAAACTGTTGCAAGTGATCCCCTGAAATGTTTTTCGGTGGAAACAGATGGGTTTTTATCATCGGAAACAGAATTAGCCCTCGACGTCTGAAAAACTTTTTTTGAAAAAATCCCTAAGCCGCGCGGTCACAATTTCTGCTAAAAATCTGACGTTCTGCAATTCACTCAAAAATGTTGGCAAACTGTTGCGAGTGATCCCCTGAAATGTTTTTCAGTGGAAACAGATGGGTTTTTATCATCGGAAACAGAATTAGCCCTCGACGTCTGAACAACTTTTTTTGAAAAAATCCCTAAACCGCGCGGTCACAATTTCTGCTAAAAATCTGACGTTCTGGAATTCACTCAAAAATGTTGGCAAACTGTTGCGAATGATCCCCTGAAATGTTTTTCGGTGGAAACTGATGGGTTTTTATAATCGGAAACAGAATTAGCCCTTGACGTCTGAACATTTTTTGAAAAAATCCCTAAGCCGCGCGGTCACAATTTCTGCTAAAAATCTGACGTTCTGCAATTCACTCCAAAATGTTGGCAAAATGTTGCAAGTGATGGCCTGAAATGTTTTTCGGTAGAAACAGATGGGTTTTTATCATCGGGAACAGAATTAGCCCTCGACGTCTGAACAACTTTTTTTGAAAAAATCCCTAAGCCGCGCGATCACAATTTCTGCTCAAAATCTGACGTTCTGCAATTCACTCAAAAATGTTGGCAAACTGTTGCAAGTGATCCCCTGAAATGTTTTTCGGTGGAAACAGATGGGTTTTTATCATCGGAAACAGAATTAGCCCTCGACGTCTGAACAACTTTTTTTGAAAAAATCCCTAAGCCGCGCGGTCACAATTTCTGCTAAAAATCTGACGTTCTGCAATTCACTCTGAAATGTTGGCAAACTGTTGCAAGTGATCCCCTGAAATGTTTTTCGGTGGAAACAGATGGGTTTTTATCATCGGAAATAGAATTAGCCCTCGACGTCTGAACACCTTTTTTTGAAAAAATCCCTAAGCCGCGCGGTCACAATTTCTGCTAAAGATCTGACGTTTTGCAATTCACTCCAAAATGTTGGCAAACTGTTGCAAGTGATCCCCTGAAAGATTTTTCGGTGGAAACAGATGGGTTTTTATCATCGGAAACAGAATTAGCCCTCGACGTCTGAACACCTTTTTTTGAAAAAATCCCTAAGCCGCGCGGTCACAATTTCTGCTAAAGATCTGACGTTTTGCAATTCACTCCAAAATGTTGGCAAACTGTTGCAAGTGATCCCCTGAAAGGTTTTTCGGTGGAAACAGATGGGTTTTTATCATCGGAAACAGAATTAGCCCTCGACGTCTGAACAACTTTTTTTGAAAAAATCCCTAAGCCGCGCGGTCACAATTTCTGCTAAAAATCTGACGTTCTGCAATTCACTCAAAAATGTTGGCAAACTGTTGCAAGTGATCCCCTGAAATGTTTTTCGGTGGAAACAGATGGGTTTTTATCATCGGAAACAGAATTAGCCCTCGACGTCTAAACAACTTTTTTTGAAAAAATCCCTAAGCCGCGCGGTCACAATTTCTGCTAAAAATCTGACGTTCTGCAATTCACTCTGAAATGTTGGCAAACTGTTGCAAGTGATCCCCTGAAATGTTTTTCGGTGGAAACAGATGGGTTTTTATCATCGGAAACAGAATTAGCCCTCGACGTCTGAACAACTTTTTTTGAAAAAATCCCTAAGCCGCGCGGTCACAATTTCTGCTAAAAATCTGACGTTCTGCAATTCACTCAAAAATGTTGGCAAACTGTTGCGAGAGATCCCCTGAAATGTTTTTCAGTGGAAACAGATGGGTTTTATCATCGGAAATAGAATTAGCCCTCGACATCTGAACACCTTTTTTTGAAAAAATCCCTAAGCCGCGCGGTCACAATTTCTGCTAAAGATCTGACGTTTTGCAATTCACTCCAAAATGTTGGCAAACTGTTGCAAGTGATCCCCTGAAAGGTTTTTCGGTGGAAACAGATGGGTTTTTATCATCGGAAACAGAATTAGCCCTCGACGTCTGAACAACTTTTTTTGAAAAAATCCCTAAGCCGCGCGGTCACAATTTCTGCTAAAAATCTGACGTTCTGCAATTCACTCTGAAATGTTGGCAAACTGTTGCAAGTGATCCCCTGAAATGTTTTTCGGTGGAAACAGATGGGTTTTTATCATCGGAAACAGAATTAGCCCTCGACGTCTGAAAAACTTTTTTTGAAAAAATCCCTAAGCCGCGCGGTCACAATTTCTGCTAAAAATCTGACGTTCTGCAATTCACTCAAAAATGTTGGCAAACTGTTGCGAGTGATCCCCTGAAATGTTTTTCAGTGGAAACAGATGGGTTTTTATCATCGGAAACAGAATTAGCCCTCGACGTCTGAACAACTTTTTTTGAAAAAATCCCTAAACCGCGCGGTCACAATTTCTGCTAAAAATCTGACGTTCTGGAATTCACTCAAAAATGTTGGCAAACTGTTGCGAATGATCCCCTGAAATGTTTTTCGGTGGAAACTGATGGGTTTTTATAATCGGAAACAGAATTAGCCCTTGACGTCTGAACATTTTTTGAAAAAATCCCTAAGCCGCGCGGTCACAATTTCTGCTAAAAATCTGACGTTCTGCAATTCACTCCAAAATGTTGGCAAAATGTTGCAAGTGATGGCCTGAAATGTTTTTCGGTAGAAACAGATGGGTTTTTATCATCGGGAACAGAATTAGCCCTCGACGTCTGAACAACTTTTTTTGAAAAAATCCCTAAGCCGCGCGATCACAATTTCTGCTCAAAATCTGACGTTCTGCAATTCACTCAAAAATGTTGGCAAACTGTTGCAAGTGATCCCCTGAAATGTTTTTCGGTGGAAACAGATGGGTTTTTATCATCGGAAACAGAATTAGCCCTCGACGTCTGAACAACTTTTTTTGAAAAAATCCCTAAGCCGCGCGGTCACAATTTCTGCTAAAAATCTGACGTTCTGCAATTCACTCTGAAATGTTGGCAAACTGTTGCAAGTGATCCCCTGAAATGTTTTTCGGTGGAAACAGATGGGTTTTTATCATCGGAAATAGAATTAGCCCTCGACGTCTGAACACCTTTTTTTGAAAAAATCCCTAAGCCGCGCGGTCACAATTTCTGCTAAAGATCTGACGTTTTGCAATTCACTCCAAAATGTTGGCAAACTGTTGCAAGTGATCCCCTGAAAGATTTTTCGGTGGAAACAGATGGGTTTTTATCATCGGAAACAGAATTAGCCCTCGACGTCTGAACAACTTTTTTTGAAAAAATCCCTAAGCCGCGCGGTCACAATTTCTGCTAAAAATCTGACGTTCTGCAATTCACTCTGAAATGTTGGCAAACTGTTGCAAGTGATCCCCTGAAATGTTTTTCGGTGGAAACAGATGGGTTTTTATCATCGGAAACAGAATTAGCCCTCGACGTCTGAAAAACTTTTTGTGAAAAAATCCCTAAGCCGCGCGGTCACAATTTCTGCTAAAAATCTGACGTTCTGCAATTCACTCAAAAATGTTGGCAAACTGTTGCAAGTGATCCCCTGAAATGTTTTTCGGTGGAAACAGATGGGTTTTTATCATCGGAAACAGAATTAGCCCTCGACGTCTGAACAACTTTTTTTGAAAAAATCCCTAAGCCGCGCGGTCACAATTTCTGCTAAAAATCTGACGTTCTGCAATTCACTCTGAAATGTTGGCAAACTGTTGCAAGTGATCCCCTGAAATGTTTTTCGGTGGAAACAGATGGGTTTTTATCATCGGAAACAGAATTAGCCCTCGACGTCTGAACAACTTTTTTTGAAAAAATCCCTAAGCCGCGCGGTCACAATTTCTGCTAAAAATCAGACGTTTTGCAATTCACTCAAAAATGTTGGCAAACTGTTGCAAGTGATCCCCTGAAAGGTTTTTCGGTGGAAACAGAGGGGTTTTTATCATCGGAAAGAGAATTAGCCCACGACGTCTGAACAACTTTTTTTGAAAAAATCCCTAAGCCGCGCGGTCACAATTTCTGCTAAAAATCTGACGTTCTGCAATTCACTCAAAAATGTTGGCAAACTGTTGCGAGTGATCCCCTGAAATGTTTTTCGGTGGAAACTGATGGGTTTTTATCATCGGAAACAGAATTAGTCCTTGACGTCTGAACAAAATTTTTCGAAAAAATCCCTAAGCCGCGCGGTCACAATTTCTGCTCAAAATCTGACGTTCTGCAATTCACTCAAAAATGATGGCAAACTGTTGGGAGTGATCCCCTGAAATGTTTTTCAGTGGAAACAGATGGGTTTTTATCATCGGAAACAGAATTAGCCCTCGACGTCTGAACAACTTTTTTTGAAAAAATCCCTAAGCCGCGCGGTCACAATTTCTGCTAAAAATCTGACGTTCTGCAATTCACTCCAAAATGTTGGCAAACTGTTGTGAGTGATCCCCTGAAAGGTTTTTCAGTGGAAACAGATGGGTTTTTATCATCGGAAACAGAATTAGCCCTCGACGTCTGAACAACTTTTTTTGAAAAAATCCCTAAGCCGCGCGATCACAATTTCTGCTCAAAATCTGACGTTCTGCAATTCACTCAAAAATGTTGGCAAACTGTTGCAAGTGATCCCCTGAAATGTTTTTCGGTGGAAACAGATGGGTTTTTATCATCGGAAACAGAATTAGCCCTCGACGTCTGAACAACTTTTTTTGAAAAAATCCCTAAGCCGCGCGGTCACAATTTCTGCTAAAAATCTGACGTTCTGCAATTCACTCTGAAATGTTGGCAAACTGTTGCAAGTGATCCCCTGAAATGTTTTTCGGTGGAAACAGATGGGTTTTTATCATCTGAAATAGAATTAGCCCTCGACGTCTGAACACCTTTTTTTGAAAAAATCCCTAAGCCGCGCGGTCACAATTTCTGCTAAAGATCTGACGTTTTGCAATTCACTCCAAAATGTTGGCAAACTGTTGCAAGTGATCCCCTGAAAGATTTTTCGGTGGAAACAGATGGGTTTTTATCATCGGAAACAGAATTAGCCCTCGACGTCTGAACAACTTTTTTTGAAAAAATCCCTAAGCCGCGCGGTCACAATTTCTGCTAAAAATCTGACGTTCTGCAATTCACTCTGAAATGTTGGCAAACTGTTGCAAGTGATCCCCTGAAATGTTTTTCGGTGGAAACAGATGGGTTTTTATCATCGGAAACAGAATAAGCCCTCGACGTCTGAAAAACTTTTTTTGAAAAAATCCCTAAGCCGCGCGGTCACAATTTCTGCTAAAAATCTGACGTTCTGCAATTCACTCTGAAATGTTGGCAAACTGTTGCAAGTGATCCCCTGAAATGTTTTTCGGTGGAAACAGATGGGTTTTTATCATCGGAAACAGAATTAGCCCTCGACGTCTGAACAACTTTTTTTGAAAAAATCCCTAAGCCGCGCGGTCACAATTTCTGCTAAAAATCTGACGTTCTGCAATTCACTCTGAAATGTTGGCAAACTGTTGCAAGTGATCCCCTGAAAGGTTTTTCGGTGGAAACAGATGGGTTTTTATCATCGGAAACAGAATTAGCCCTCGACGTCTGAACAACTTTTTTTGAAAAAATCCCTAAGCCGCGCGGTCACAATTTCTGCTAAAAATCTGACGTTCTGCAATTCACTCTGAAATGTTGGCAAACTGTTGCAAGTGATCCCCTGAAATGTTTTTCGGTGGAAACAGATGGGTTTTTATCATCTGAAATAGAATTAGCCCTCGACGTCTGAACACCTTTTTTTGAAAAAATCCCTAAGCCGCGCGGTCACAATTTCTGCTAAAGATCTGACGTTTTGCAATTCACTCCAAAATGTTGGCAAACTGTTGCAAGTGATCCCCTGAAAGATTTTTCGGTGGAAACAGATGGGTTTTTATCATCGGAAACAGAATTAGCCCTCGACGTCTGAACAACTTTTTTTGAAAAAATCCCTAAGCCGCGCGGTCACAATTTCTGCTAAAAATCTGACGTTCTGCAATTCACTCTGAAATGTTGGCAAACTGTTGCAAGTGATCCCCTGAAATGTTTTTCGGTGGAAACAGATGGGTTTTTATCATCGGAAACAGAATAAGCCCTCGACGTCTGAAAAACTTTTTTTGAAAAAATCCCTAAGCCGCGCGGTCACAATTTCTGCTAAAAATCTGACGTTCTGCAATTCACTCTGAAATGTTGGCAAACTGTTGCAAGTGATCCCCTGAAATGTTTTTCGGTGGAAACAGATGGGTTTTTATCATCGGAAACAGAATTAGCCCTCGACGTCTGAACAACTTTTTTTGAAAAAATCCCTAAGCCGCGCGGTCACAATTTCTGCTAAAAATCTGACGTTCTGCAATTCACTCTGAAATGTTGGCAAACTGTTGCAAGTGATCCCCTGAAAGGTTTTTCGGTGGAAACAGATGGGTTTTTATCATCGGAAACAGAATTAGCCCTCGACGTCTGAACAACTTTTTTTGAAAAAATCCCTAAGCCGCGCGGTCACAATTTCTGCTAAAAATCAGACGTTTTGCAATTCACTCAAAAATGTTGGCAAACTGTTGCAAGTGATCCCCTGAAAGGTTTTTCGGTGGAAACAGAGGGGTTTTTATCATCGGAAAGAGAATTAGCCCACGACGTCTGAACAACTTTTTTTGAAAAAATCCCTAAGCCGCGCGGTCACAATTTCTGCTAAAAATCTGACGTTCTGCAATTCACTCAAAAATGTTGGCAAACTGTTGCGAGTGATCCCCTGAAATGTTTTTCGGTGGAAACTGATGGGTTTTTATCATCGGAAACAGAATTAGTCCTTGACGTCTGAACAAAATTTTTCGAAAAAATCCCTAAGCCGCGCGGTCACAATTTCTGCTCAAAATCTGACGTTCTGCAATTCACTCAAAAATGATGGCAAACTGTTGCGAGTGATCCCCTGAAAGGTTTTTCAGTGGAAACAGATGGGTTTTTATCATCGGAAACAGAATTAGCCCTCGACGTCTGAACAACTTTTTTTGAAAAAATCCCTAAGCCGCGCGGTCACAATTTCTGCTAAAAATCTGACGTTCTGCAATTCACTCAAAAATGTTGGCAAACTGTTGGGAGTGATCCCCTGAAATGTTTTTCAGTGGAAACAGATGGGTTTTTATCATCGGAAACAGAATTAGCCCTCGACGTCTGAACAACTTTTTTTGAAAAAATCCCTAAGCCGCGCGGTCACAATTTCTGCTCAAAATCTGACGTTCTGCAATTCACTCAAAAATGTTGGCAAACTGTTGCAAGTGATCCCCTGAAATGTTTTTCAGTGGAAACAGATGGGTTTTTATCATCGGAAATAGAATTAGCCCTCGACGTCTGAACACCTTTTTTTGAAAAAATCCCTAAGCCGCGCGGTCACAATTTCTGCTAAAAATCTTACGTTTTGCAATTCACTCCAAAATGTTGGCAAACTGTTGCAAGTGATCCCCTGAAAGGTTTTTCGGTGGAAACAGATGGGTTTTTATCATCGGAAACAGAATTAGCCCTCGACGTCTGAACAACTTTTTATGAAAAAATCCCTAAGCCGCGCGGTCACAATTTCTGCTCAAAATCTGACGTTCTGCAATTCACTCAAAAATGTTGGCAAACTGTTGCGAGTGATCCCCTGAAATGTTTTTCGGTGGAAACTGATGGGTTTTTATCATCGGAAACAGAATTAGCCCTCGACGTCTGAACAACATTTTTTGAAAAAATCCCTAAGCCGCGCGGTCACAATTTTTGCTAAAAATCTGGCGTTCTGCAATTCACTCAAAAATGTTGGCAAACTGTTGGGAGTGATCCCCTGAAATGTTTTTCAGTGGAAACAGATGGGTTTTTATCATCGGAAACACAATTAGCCCTCGACATCTGAACAACTTTTGTTGAAAAAATCCCTAAGCCGCGCGGTCACAATTTCTGCTAAAAATCTGACGTTCTGCAATTCACTCCAAAATGTTGGCAAACTGTTGCAAGTGATCCCCTGAAAGGTTTTTCGGTGGAAACAGATGGGTTTTTATCATCGGAAACAGAATTAGCCCTCGACGTCTGAACAACTTTTTTTGAAAAAATCCCTAAGCCGCGCGGTCACAATTTCTGCTCAAAATCTGACGTTCTGCAATTCAGTCTGAAATGTTGGCAAACTGTTGCAAGTGATCCCCTGAAATGTTTTTCGGTAGAAACAGATGGGTTTTTATCATCGGAAACAGAATTAGCCCTCGACGTCTGAACAACTTTTTTTGAAAAAATCCCTAAGCCGCGCGGTCACAATTTCTGCTAAAAATCTGACGTTCTGCAATTCACTCCAAAATGTTGGCAAACTGTTGCGAGTGATCCCCTGAAATGTTTTTCGGTGGAAACAGATGGGTTTTTATCATCGGAAACAGAATTAGCCCTCGACGTCTGAACAACATTTTTTGAAAAAATCCCTAAGCCGCGCGGTCACAATTTCTGGTAAAAATCTGACGTTCTGCAATTCACTCAAAAATGTTGGCAAACTGTTGGGAGTGATCCCCTGAAATGTTTTTCAGTAGAAACAGATGGGTTTTTATCATCGGAAACAGAATTAGCCCTCGACGTCTGAACAACTTTTTTTGAAAAAATCCCTAAGCCGCGCGGTCACAATTTCTGCTAAAAATCTGACGTTCTGCAATTCACTCTGAAATGTTGGCAAACTGTTGCAAGTGATCCCCTGAAATGTTTTTCGGTGGAAACAGATGGGTTTTTATCATCGGAAATAGAATTAGCCCTCGACGTCTGAACACCTTTTTTTGAAAAAATCCCTAAGCCGCGCGGTCACAATTTCTGCTAAAGATCTGACGTTTTGCAATTCACTCCAAAATGTTGGCAAACTGTTGCAAGTGATCCCCTGAAAGATTTTTCGGTGGAAACAGATGGGTTTTTATCATCGGAAACAGAATTAGCCCTCGACGTCTGAACAACTTTTTTTGAAAAAATCCCTAAGCCGCGCGGTCACAATTTCTGCTAAAAATCTGACGTTCTGCAATTCACTCTGAAATGTTGGCAAACTGTTGCAAGTGATCCCCTGAAATGTTTTTCGGTGGAAACAGATGGGTTTTTATCATCGGAAACAGAATTAGCCCTCGACGTCTGAAAAACTTTTTTTGAAAAAATCCCTAAGCCGCGCGGTCACAATTTCTGCTAAAAATCTGACGTTCTGCAATTCACTCAAAAATGTTGGCAAACTGTTGCAAGTGATCCCCTGAAATGTTTTTCGGTGGAAACAGATGGGTTTTTATCATCGGAAACAGAATTAGCCCTCGACGTCTGAACAACTTTTTTTGAAAAAATCCCTAAGCCGCGCGGTCACAATTTCTGCTAAAAATCTGACGTTCTGCAATTCACTCTGAAATGTTGGCAAACTGTTGCAAGTGATCCCCTGAAAGGTTTTTCGGTGGAAACAGATGGGTTTTTATCATCGGAAACAGAATTAGCCCTCGACGTCTGAACAACTTTTTTTGAAAAAATCCCTAAGCCGCGCGGTCACAATTTCTGCTAAAAATCAGACGTTTTGCAATTCACTCAAAAATGTTGGCAAACTGTTGCAAGTGATCCCCTGAAAGGTTTTTCGGTGGAAACAGAGGGGTTTTTATCATCGGAAAGAGAATTAGCCCACGACGTCTGAACAACTTTTTTTGAAAAAATCCCTAAGCCGCGCGGTCACAATTTCTGCTAAAAATCTGACGTTCTGCAATTCACTCAAAAATGTTGGCAAACTGTTGCGAGTGATCCCCTGAAATGTTTTTCGGTGGAAACTGATGGGTTTTTATCATCGGAAACAGAATTAGTCCTTGACGTCTGAACAAAATTTTTCGAAAAAATCCCTAAGCCGCGCGGTCACAATTTCTGCTCAAAATCTGACGTTCTGCAATTCACTCAAAAATGATGGCAAACTGTTGGGAGTGATCCCCTGAAATGTTTTCCAGTGGAAACAGATGGGTTTTTATCATCGGAAACAGAATTAGCCCTCGACGTCTGAACAACTTTTTTTGAAAAAATCCCTAAGCCGCGCGGTCACAATTTCTGCTAAAAATCTGACGTTCTGCAATTCACTCCAAAATGTTGGCAAACTGTTGCGAGTGATCCCCTGAAAGGTTTTTCAGTGGAAACAGATGGGTTTTTATCATCGGAAACAGAATTAGCCCTCGACGTCTGAACAACTTTTTTTGAAAAAATCCCTAAGCCGCGCGGTCACAATTTCTGCTAAAAATCTGACGTTCTGCAATTCACTCAAAAATGTTGGCAAACTGTTGGGAGTGATCCCCTGAAATGTTTTTCAGTGGAAACAGATGGGTTTTTATCATCGGAAACAGAATTAGCCCTCGACGTCTGAACAACTTTTTTTGAAAAAATCCCTAAGCCGCGCGGTCACAATTTCTGCTCAAAATCTGACGTTCTGCAATTCACTCAAAAATGTTGGCAAACTGTTGCAAGTGATCCCCTGAAATGTTTTTCAGTGGAAACAGATGGGTTTTTATCATCGGAAATAGAATTAGCCCTCGACGTCTGAACACCTTTTTTTGAAAAAATCCCTAAGCCGCGCGGTCACAATTTCTGCTAAAAATCTTACGTTTTGCAATTCACTCCAAAATGTTGGCAAACTGTTGCAAGTGATCCCCTGAAAGGTTTTTCGGTGGAAACAGATGGGTTTTTATCATCGGAAACAGAATTAGCCCTCGACGTCTGAACAACTTTTTTTGAAAAAATCCCTAAGCCGCGCGGTCACAATTTCTGCTAAAAATCTGACGTTCTGCAATTCACTCAAAAATGTTGGCAAACTGTTGCGAGTGATCCCCTGAAATGTTTTTCGGTGGAAACTGATGGGTTTTTATCATCGGAAACAGAATTAGCCCTCGACGTCTGAACAACATTTTTTGAAAAAATCCCTAATCCGCGCGGTCACAATTTTTGCTAAAAATCTGGCGTTCTGCAATTCACTCAAAAATGTTGGCAAACTGTTGGGAGTGATCCCCTGAAATGTTTTTCAGTGGAAACAGATGGGTTTTTATCATCGGAAACACAATTAGCCCTCGACGTCTGAACAACTTTTTTTGAAAAAATCCCTAAGCCGCGCGGTCACAATTTCTGCTAAAAATCTGACGTTCTGCAATTCACTCCAAAATGTTGGCAAACTGTTGCAAGTGATCCCCTGAAATGTTTTTCGGTAGAAACAGATGGGTTTTTATCATCGGAAACAGAATTAGCCCTCGACGTCTGAACAACTTTTTTTGAAAAAATCCCTAAGCCGCGCGGTCACAATTTCTGCTAAAAATCTGACGTTCTGCAATTCACTCAAAAATGTTGGCAAACTGTTGCGAGTGATCCCCTGAAATGTTTTTCAGTGGAAACAGATGGGTTTTTATCATCGGAAATAGAATTAGCCCTCGACGTCTGAACAACTTTTTTTGAAAAAATCCCTAAGCCGCACGGTCACAATTTCTGCTAAAAATCTGACGTTCTGCAATTCACTCCAAAATGTTGGCAAACTGTTGCAAGTGATCCCCTGAAAGGTTTTTGGGTGGAAACAGATGGGTTTTTATCATCGGAAACAGAATTAGCCCTCGACGTCTGAACAACTTTTTTTGAAAAAATCCCTAAGCCGCGCGGTCACAATTTCTGCTAAAAATCTGACGTTCTGCAATTCACTCTGAAATGTTGGCAAACTGTTGCAAGTGATCCCCTGAAATGTTTTTCGGTGGAAACAGATGGGTTTTTATCATCGGAAACAGAATTAGCCCTCGACGTCTGAAAAACTTTTTTTGAAAAAATCCCTAAGCCGCGCGGTCACAATTTCTGCTAAAAATCTGACGTTCTGCAATTCACTCAAAAATGTTGGCAAACTGTTGCAAGTGATCCCCTGAAATGTTTTTCGGTGGAAACAGATGGGTTTTTATCATCGGAAACAGAATTAGCCCTCGACGTCTGAACAACTTTTTTTGAAAAAATCCCTAAGCCGCGCGGTCACAATTTCTGCTAAAAATCTGACGTTCTGCAATTCACTCTGAAATGTTGGCAAACTGTTGCAAGTGATCCCCTGAAAGGTTTTTCGGTGGAAACAGATGGGTTTTTATCATCGGAAACAGAATTAGCCCTCGACGTCTGAACAACTTTTTTTGAAAAAATCCCTAAGCCGCGCGGTCACAATTTCTGCTAAAAATCAGACGTTTTGCAATTCACTCAAAAATGTTGGCAAACTGTTGCAAGTGATCCCCTGAAAGGTTTTTCGGTGGAAACAGAGGGGTTTTTATCATCGGAAAGAGAATTAGCCCACGACGTCTGAACAACTTTTTTTGAAAAAATCCCTAAGCCGCGCGGTCACAATTTCTGCTAAAAATCTGACGTTCTGCAATTCACTCAAAAATGTTGGCAAACTGTTGCGAGTGATCCCCTGAAATGTTTTTCGGTGGAAACTGATGGGTTTTTATCATCGGAAACAGAATTAGTCCTTGACGTCTGAACAAAATTTTTCGAAAAAATCCCTAAGCCGCGCGGTCACAATTTCTGCTCAAAATCTGACGTTCTGCAATTCACTCAAAAATGATGGCAAACTGTTGGGAGTGATCCCCTGAAATGTTTTCCAGTGGAAACAGATGGGTTTTTATCATCGGAAACAGAATTAGCCCTCGACGTCTGAACAACTTTTTTTGAAAAAATCCCTAAGCCGCGCGGTCACAATTTCTGCTAAAAATCTGACGTTCTGCAATTCACTCCAAAATGTTGGCAAACTGTTGCGAGTGATCCCCTGAAAGGTTTTTCAGTGGAAACAGATGGGTTTTTATCATCGGAAACAGAATTAGCCCTCGACGTCTGAACAACTTTTTTTGAAAAAATCCCTAAGCCGCGCGGTCACAATTTCTGCTAAAAATCTGACGTTCTGCAATTCACTCAAAAATGTTGGCAAACTGTTGGGAGTGATCCCCTGAAATGTTTTTCAGTGGAAACAGATGGGTTTTTATCATCGGAAACAGAATTAGCCCTCGACGTCTGAACAACTTTTTTTGAAAAAATCCCTAAGCCGCGCGGTCACAATTTCTGCTCAAAATCTGACGTTCTGCAATTCACTCAAAAATGTTGGCAAACTGTTGCAAGTGATCCCCTGAAATGTTTTTCAGTGGAAACAGATGGGTTTTTATCATCGGAAATAGAATTAGCCCTCGACGTCTGAACACCTTTTTTTGAAAAAATCCCTAAGCCGCGCGGTCACAATTTCTGCTAAAAATCTTACGTTTTGCAATTCACTCCAAAATGTTGGCAAACTGTTGCAAGTGATCCCCTGAAAGGTTTTTCGGTGGAAACAGATGGGTTTTTATCATCGGAAACAGAATTAGCCCTCGACGTCTGAACAACATTTTTTGAAAAAATCCCTAAGCCGCGCGGTCACAATTTTTGCTAAAAATCTGGCGTTCTGCAATTCACTCAAAAATGTTGGCAAACTGTTGGGAGTGATCCCCTGAAATGTTTTTCAGTGGAAACAGATGGGTTTTTATCATCGGAAACACAATTAGCCCTCGACGTCTGAACAACTTTTTTTGAAAAAATCCCTAAGCCGCGCGGTCACAATTTCTGCTAAAAATCTGACGTTCTGCAATTCACTCAAAAATGTTGGCAAACTGTTGCGAGTGATCCCCTGAAATGTTTTTCAGTGGAAACAGATGGGTTTTTATCATCGGAAATAGAATTAGCCCTCGACGTCTGAACAACTTTTTTTGAAAAAATCCCTAAGCCGCACGGTCACAATTTCTGCTAAAAATCTGACGTTCTGCAATTCACTCCAAATTGTTGGCAAACTGTTGCAAGTGATCCCCTGAAAGGTTTTTGGGTGGAAACAGATGGGTTTTTATCATCGGAAACAGAATTAGCCCTCGACGTCTGAACAACTTTTTTGAAAAAATCCCTAAGCCGCGCGGTCACAATTTCTGCTAAAAATCTGACGTTCTGCAATTCACTCTGAAATGTTGGCAAACTGTTGCAAGTGATCCCCTGAAATGTTTTTCGGTGGAAACAGATGGGTTTTTATCATCGGAAACAGAATTAGCCCTCGACGTCTGAACAAGTTTTTTTGAAAAAATCCATAAGCCGCGCGGTCACAATTTCTGCTAAAAATCTGACGTTCTGCAATTCACTCCAAAATGTTGGCAAACTGTTGCGAGTGATCCCCTGAAATGTTTTTCGGTGGAAACAGATGGGTTTTTATCATCGGAAACAGAATTAGCCCTCGACGTCTGAACAACATTTTTTGAAAAAATCCCTAAGCCGCGCGGTCACAATTTCTGGTAAAAATCTGACGTTCTGCAATTCACTCAAAAATGTTGGCAAACTGTTGGGAGTGATCCCCTGAAATGTTTTTCAGTAGAAACAGATGGGTTTTTATCATCGGAAACAGAATTAGCCCTCGACGTCTGAACAACTTTTTTGAAAAAATCCCTAAGCCGCGCAGTCACAATTTTTGCTAAAAATCTGGCATTCTGCAATTCACTCAAAAATGTTGGCAAACTGTTGTGAGTGATCCCCTGAAATGTTTTTCGGTGGAAACAGATGGGTTTTTATTATCGGAAACAGAATTAGCCCTCGACGTCTGAACAACATTTTTTGGAAAAATCCCTAAGCCGCGCGGTCAAAATTTCTGCTAAAAATCTGACGTTCTGCAATTCACTCTGAAATGTTGGCAAACTGTTGCAAGTGATCCCCTGAAATGTTTTTCGGTGGAAACAGATGGGTTTTTATCATCGGAAACAGAATTAGCCCTCGACGTCTGAACAGGTTTTTTTGAAAAAATCCCTAAGCCGCGCGGTCACAATTTCTGCTAAAAATCTGACGTTCTGCAATTCACTCTGAAATGTTGGCAAACTGTTGCAAGTGATCCCCTGAAATGTTTTTTGGTGGAAACAGATGGGTTTTTATCATCGGAAACAGAATTAGCCCTCGACGTCTGAACAACTTTTTTTGAAAAAATCCCTAAGCCGCGCGGTCACAATTTCTGCTAAAAATCTGACGTTCTGCAATTCACTCTGAAATGTTGGCAAACTGTTGCGAGTGATCCCCTGAAATGTTTTTCAGTGGAAACAGATGGGTTTTTATCATCGGAAACAGAATTAGCCCTCGACGTCTGAACAACTTTTTTTGAAAAAATCCCTAAGCCGCGCGGTCACAATTTCTGCTAAAAATCTAACGTTCTGCAATTCACTCCAAAATGTTGGCAAACTGTTGAAAGTGATCCCGTGAAAGGTTTTTCGGTGGAAACAGATGGGTTTTTATCATCGGAAACAGAATTAGCCCTCGACGTCTGAACAACTTTTTTTGAAAAAATCCCTAAGCCGCGCGGTCACAATTTCTGCTCAAAATCTGACGTTCTGCAATTCATTCAAAAATGTTGGCAAACTGTTGCGAGTGATCCCCTGAAATGTTTTTCGGTGGAAACTGATGGGTTTTTATCATCGGAAACAGAATTAGCCCTCGACGTCTGAACAACATTTTTTGAAAAAATCCCTAAGCCGCGCGGTCACAATTTCTGCTAAAAATCTGACGTTCTGCAATTCACTCCAAAATGTTGGCAAACTGTTGAAAGTGATCCCCTGAAAGGTTTTTCGGTGGAAACAGATGGGTTTTTATCATCGGAAACAGAATTAGCCCTCGACGTCTGAACAACTTTTTTTGAAAAAATCCCTAAGCCGCGCGGTCACAATTTCTGCTCAAAATCTGAAGTTCTGCAATTCACTCTGAAATGTTGGCAAACTGTTGCAAGTGATCCCCTGAAATGTTTTTCGGTGGAAACAGATGGGTTTTTATCATCGGAAAAAGAATTAGCCCTCGACGTCTGAACAACATTTTTTGAAAAAATCCCTAAGCCGCGCGGTCACAATTTCTGGTAAAAATCTGACGTTCTGCAATTCACTCCAAAATGTTGGCAAACTGTTGAAAGTGATCCCGTGAAAGGTTTTTCGGTGGAAACAGATGGGTTTTTATCATCGGAAACAGAATTAGCCCTCGACGTCTGAACAACTTTTTTTGAAAAAATCCCTAAGCCGCGCGGTCACAATTTCTGCTCTAAATCTGACGTTCTGCAATTCATTCAAAAATGTTGGCAAACTGTTGCGAGTGATCCCCTGAAATGTTTTTCGGTGGAAACTGATGGGTTTTTATCATCGGAAACAGAATTAGCCCTCGACGTCTGAACAACATTTTTTGAAAAAATCCCTAAGCCGCGCGTTCACAATTTTTGCTAAAAATCTGGCGTTCTGCAATTCACTCAAAAATGTTGGCAAACTGTTGGGAGTGATCCCCTGAAATGTTTTTCAGTGGAAACAGATGGGTTTTTATCATCGGAAACAGAATTAGCCCTCGACGTCTGAACAACATTTTTTGAAAAAATCCCTAAGCCGCGCGGTCACAATTTCTGCTAAAAATCTGACGTTCTGCAATTCAATCCAAAATGTTGGCAAACTGTTGCAAGTGATCCCCTGAAAGGTTTTTCGGTGGAAACAGATGGGTTTTTATCATCGGAAACAGAATTAGCCCTCGACGTCTGAACAAGTTTTTTTGAAAAAATCCCTAAGCCGCGCGGTCACAATTTCTGCTCAAAATCTGACGTTCTGCAATTCAGTCTGAAATGTTGGCAAACTGTTGCAAGTGATCCCCTGAAATGTTTTTCGGTGGAAACAGATGGATTTTTATCATCGGAAACAGAATTAGCCCTCGACGTCTGAACAACTTTTTTTTAAAAAATCCCTAAGCCGCGCGGTCACAATTTCTGGTAAAAATCTGACGTTCTGCAATTCACTCCAAAATGTTGGCAAACTGTTGAAAGTGATCCCGTGAAAGGTTTTTCGGTGGAAACAGATGGGTTTTTATCATCGGAAACAGAATTAGCCCTCGACGTCTGAACAACTTTTTTTGAAAAAATCCCTAAGCCGCGCGGTCACAATTTCTGCTCTAAATCTGACGTTCTGCAATTCATTCAAAAATGTTGGCAAACTGTTGCGAGTGATCCCCTGAAATGTTTTTCGGTGGAAACTGATGGGTTTTTATCATCGGAAACAGAATTAGCCCTCGACGTCTGAACAACATTTTTTGAAAAAATCCCTAAGCCGCGCGTTCACAATTTTTGCTAAAAATCTGGCGTTCTGCAATTCACTCAAAAATGTTGGCAAACTGTTGGGAGTGATCCCCTGAAATGTTTTTCAGTGGAAACAGATGGGTTTTTATCATCGGAAACAGAATTAGCCCTAGACGTCTGAACAACATTTTTTGAAAAAATCCCTAAGCCGCGCGGTCACAATTTCTGCTAAAAATCTGACGTTCTGCAATTCAATCCAAAATGTTGGCAAACTGTTGCAAGTGATCCCCTGAAAGGTTTTTCGGTGGAAACAGATGGGTTTTTATCATCGGAAACAGAATTAGCCCTCGACGTCTGAACAAGTTTTTTTGAAAAAATCCCTAAGCCGCGCGGTCACAATTTCTGCTCAAAATCTGACGTTCTGCAATTCAGTCTGAAATGTTGGCAAACTGTTGCAAGTGATCCCCTGAAATGTTTTTCGGTGGAAACAGATGGGTTTTTATCATCGGAAACAGAATTAGCCCTCGACGTCTGAACAACTTTTTTTGAAAAAATCCCTAAGCCGCGCGGTCACAATTTCTGCTAAAAATCTGACGTTCTGCAATTCACTCTGAAATGTTGGCAAACTGTTGCGAGTGATCCCCTGAAATGTTTTTCAGTGGAAACAGATGGGTTTTTATCATCGGAAACAGAATTAGCCCTCGACGTCTGAACAACATTTTTTTAAAAAATCCCTAAGCCGCGCGGTCACAATTTCTGGTAAAAATCTGACGTTCTGCAATTCACTCAAAAATGTTGGCAAACTGTTGCGAGTGATCCCCTGAAATGTTTTTCAGTGGAAACAGATGGGTTTTTATCATCGGAAATAGAATTAGCCCTCGACGTCTGAACAACTTTTTTTGAAAAAATCCCTAAGCCGCACGGTCACAATTTCTGCTAAAAATCTGACGTTCTGCAATTCACTCCAAATTGTTGGCAAACTGCTGCAAGTGATCCCCTGAAAGGTTTTTGGGTGGAAACAGATGGGTTTTTATCATCGGAAACAGAATTAGCCCTCGACGTCTGAACAACTTTTTTGAAAAAATCCCTAAGCCGCGCGGTCACAATTTCTGCTAAAAATCTGACGTTCTGCAATTCACTCCAAAATGTTGGCAAACTCTTGCAAGTGATCCCCTGAAAGGTTTTTCGGTGGAAACAGATGGGTTTTTATCATCGGAAACCGAATTAGCCCTCGACGTCTGAACAACTTTTTTTGAAAAAATCCCTAAGCCGCGCGGTCACAATTTCTGCTAAAAATCTAACGTTCTACAATTCACTCTGAAATGTTGGCAAACTGTTGCAAGTGATCCCCTGAAATGTTTTTCGGTGGAAACAGATGGGTTTTTATCATCGGAAACAGAATTAGCCCTCGACGTCTGAACAACTTTTTTTGAAAAAATCCCTAAGCCGCGCGGTCACAATTTCTGCTAAAAATCTGACGTTCTGCAATTCACTCCAAATTGTTGGCAAACTGTTGCAAGTGATCCCCTGAAAGGTTTTTGGGTGGAAACAGATGGGTTTTTATCATCGGAAACAGAATTAGCCCTCGACGTCTGAACAACTTTTTTGAAAAAATCCCTAAGCCGCGCGGTCACAATTTCTGCTAAAAATCTGACGTTCTGCAATTCACTCCAAAATGTTGGCAAACTGTTGCGAGTGATCCCCTGAAATGTTTTTCGGTGGAAACAGATGGGTTTTTATCATCGGAAACAGAATTAGCCCTCGACGTCTGAACAACTTTTTTTGAAAAAATCCCTAAGCCGCGCGGTCACATTTTCTGCTGAAAATCTGACGTTCTGCAATTCACTCTGAAATGTTGGCAAACTGTTGCAAGTGATCCCCTGAAAGGTTTTTCGGTGGAAACAGATGGGTTTTTATCATCGGAAACAGAATTAGCCCTCGACGTCTGAACAACTTTTTATGAAAAAATCCCTAAGCCGCGCGGTCACAATTTCTGCTAAAAATCTGACGTTCTGCAATTCACTCAAAAATGTTGGCAAACTGTTGCGAGTGATCCCCTGAAATGTTTTTCGGTGGAAACTGATGGGTTTTTATCATCGGAAACAGAATTAGCCCTCGACGTCTGAACAACATTTTTTGAAAAAATCCCTAAGCCGCGCGTTCACAATTTTTGCTAAAAATCTGGCGTTCTGCAATTCAGTCTGAAATGTTGGCAAACTGTTGCAAGTGATCCCCTGAAATGTTTTTCGGTGGAAACAGATGGGTTTTTATCATCGGAAAAAGAATTAGCCCTCGACGTCTGAACAACATTTTTTTGAAAAAATCCCTAAGCCGCGCGGTCACAATTTCTGCTCAAAATCTGACGTTCTGCAATTCAGTCTGAAATGTTGGCAAACTGTTGCAAGTGATCCCCTGAAATGTTTTTCGGTGGAAACAGATGGGTTTTTATCATCGGAAAAAGAATTAGCCCTCGACGTCTGAACAACATTTTTTGAAAAAATCCCTAAGCCGCGCGGTCACAATTTCTGGTAAAAATCTGACGTTCTGCAATTCACTCAAAAATGTTGGCAAACTGTTGCGAGTGATCCCCTGAAATGTTTTTCAGTGGAAACAGATGGGTTTTTATCATCGGAAATAGAATTAGCCCTCGACGTCTGAACACCTTTTTTTGAAAAAATCCCTAAGCCGCGCGGTCACAATTTCTGCTAAAAATCTGACGTTCTGCAATTCACTCCAAAATGTTGGCAAACTGTTGAAAGTGATCCCGTGAAAGGTTTTTCGGTGGAAACAGGTGGGTTTTTATCATCGGAAACAGAATTAGCCCTCGACGTCTGAACAACTTTTTTTGAAAAAATCCCTAAGCCGCGCGGTCACAATTTCTGCTCAAAATCTGACGTTCTGCAATTCATTCAAAAATGTTGGCAAACTGTTGCGAGTGATCCCCTGAAATGTTTTTCGGTGGAAACTGATGGGTTTTTATCATCGGAAACAGAATTAGCCCTCGACGTCTGAACAACATTTTTTGAAAAAATCCCTAAGCCGCGCGTTCACATTTTTTGCTAAAAATCTGGCGTTCTGCAATTCACTCAAAAATGTTGGCAAACTGTTGGGAGTGATCCCCTGAAATGTTTTTCAGTGGAAACAAATGGGTTTTTATCATCGGAAACAGAATTAGCCCTCGACGTCTGAACAACATTTTTTGAAAAAATCCCTAAGCCGCGCGGTCACAATTTCTGCTAAAAATCTGACGTTCTGCAATTCACTCCAAAATGTTGGCAAACTGTTGCAAGTGATCCCCTGAAAGGTTTTTCGGTGGAAACAGATGGGTTTTTATCATCGGAAACAGAATTAGCCCTCGACGTCTGAACAACTTTTTTTGAAAAAATCCCTAAGCCGCGCGGTCACAATTTCTGCTCAAAATCTGACGTTCTGCAATTCAGTCTGAAATGTTGGCAAACTGTTGCAAGTGATCCCCTGAAATGTTTTTCGGTGGAAACAGATGGGTTTTTATCATCGGAAAAAGAATTAGCCCTCGACGTCTGAACAACATTTTTTTAAAAAATCCCTAAGCCGCGCGGTCACAATTTCTGGTAAAAATCTGACGTTCTGCAATTCACTCAAAAATGTTGGCAAACTGTTGCGAGTGATCCCCTGAAATGTTTTTCAGTGGAAACAGATGGGTTTTTATCATCGGAAATAGAATTAGCCCTCGACGTCTGAACAACTTTTTTTGAAAAAATCCCTAAGCCGCACGGTCACAATTTCTGCTAAAAATCTGACGTTCTGCAATTCACTCCAAATTGTTGGCAAACTGCTGCAAGTGATCCCCTGAAAGGTTTTTGGGTGGAAACAGATGGGTTTTTATCATCGGAAACAGAATTAGCCCTCGACGTCTGAACAACTTTTTTGAAAAAATCCCTAAGCCGCGCGGTCACAATTTCTGCTAAAAATCTGACGTTCTGCAATTCACTCCAAAATGTTGGCAAACTCTTGCAAGTGATCCCCTGAAAGGTTTTTCGGTGGAAACAGATGGGTTTTTATCATCGGAAACCGAATTAGCCCTCGACGTCTGAACAACTTTTTTGAAAAAATCCCTAAGCCGCGCGGTCACAATTTCTGCTAAAAATCTAACGTTCTACAATTCACTCTGAAATGTTGGCAAACTGTTGCAAGTGATCCCCTGAAATGTTTTTCGGTGGAAACAGATGGGTTTTTATCATCGGAAACAGAATTAGCCCTCGACGTCTGAACAACTTTTTTTGAAAAAATCCCTAAGCCGCGCGGTCACAATTTCTGCTAAAAATCTGACGTTCTGCAATTCACTCCAAATTGTTGGCAAACTGTTGCAAGTGATCCCCTGAAAGGTTTTTGGGTGGAAACAGATGGGTTTTTATCATCGGAAACAGAATTAGCCCTCGACGTCTGAACAACTTTTTTGAAAAAATCCCTAAGCCGCGCGGTCACAATTTCTGCTAAAAATCTGACGTTCTGCAATTCACTCCAAAATGTTGGCAAACTGTTGAAAGTGATCCCGTGAAAGGTTTTTCGGTGGAAACAGGTGGGTTTTTATCATCGGAAACAGAATTAGCCCTCGACGTCTGAACAACTTTTTTTGAAAAAATCCCTAAGCCGCGCGGTCACAATTTCTGCTCAAAATCTGACGTTCTGCAATTCATTCAAAAATGTTGGCAAACTGTTGCGAGTGATCCCCTGAAATGTTTTTCGGTGGAAACTGATGGGTTTTTATCATCGGAAACAGAATTAGCCCTCGACGTCTGAACAACATTTTTTGAAAAAATCCCTAAGCCGCGCGTTCACATTTTTTGCTAAAAATCTGGCGTTCTGCAATTCACTCAAAAATGTTGGCAAACTGTTGGGAGTGATCCCCTGAAATGTTTTTCAGTGGAAACAAATGGGTTTTTATCATCGGAAACAGAATTAGCCCTCGACGTCTGAACAACATTTTTTGAAAAAATCCCTAAGCCGCGCGGTCACAATTTCTGCTAAAAATCTGACGTTCTGCAATTCACTCCAAAATGTTGGCAAACTGTTGCAAGTGATCCCCTGAAAGGTTTTTCGGTGGAAACAGATGGGTTTTTATCATCGGAAACAGAATTAGCCCTCGACGTCTGAACAACTTTTTTTGAAAAAATCCCTAAGCCGCGCGGTCACAATTTCTGCTCAAAATCTGACGTTCTGCAATTCAGTCTGAAATGTTGGCAAACTGTTGCAAGTGATCCCCTGAAATGTTTTTCGGTGGAAACAGATGGGTTTTTATCATCGGAAAAAGAATTAGCCCTCGACGTCTGAACAACATTTTTTTAAAAAATCCCTAAGCCGCGCGGTCACAATTTCTGGTAAAAATCTGACGTTCTGCAATTCACTCAAAAATGTTGGCAAACTGTTGCGAGTGATCCCCTGAAATGTTTTTCAGTGGAAACAGATGGGTTTTTATCATCGGAAATAGAATTAGCCCTCGACGTCTGAACAACTTTTTTTGAAAAAATCCCTAAGCCGCACGGTCACAATTTCTGCTAAAAATCTGACGTTCTGCAATTCACTCCAAATTGTTGGCAAACTGCTGCAAGTGATCCCCTGAAAGGTTTTTGGGTGGAAACAGATGGGTTTTTATCATCGGAAACAGAATTAGCCCTCGACGTCTGAACAACTTTTTTGAAAAAATCCCTAAGCCGCGCGGTCACAATTTCTGCTAAAAATCTGACGTTCTGCAATTCACTCCAAAATGTTGGCAAACTCTTGCAAGTGATCCCCTGAAAGGTTTTTCGGTGGAAACAGATGGGTTTTTATCATCGGAAACCGAATTAGCCCTCGACGTCTGAACAACTTTTTTGAAAAAATCCCTAAGCCGCGCGGTCACAATTTCTGCTAAAAATCTAACGTTCTACAATTCACTCTGAAATGTTGGCAAACTGTTGCAAGTGATCCCCTGAAATGTTTTTCGGTGGAAACAGATGGGTTTTTATCATCGGAAACAGAATTAGCCCTCGACGTCTGAACAACTTTTTTTGAAAAAATCCCTAAGCCGCGCGGTCACAATTTCTGCTAAAAATCTGACGTTCTGCAATTCACTCCAAATTGTTGGCAAACTGTTGCAAGTGATCCCCTGAAAGGTTTTTGGGTGGAAACAGATGGGTTTTTATCATCGGAAACAGAATTAGCCCTCGACGTCTGAACAACTTTTTTGAAAAAATCCCTAAGCCGCGCGGTCACAATTTCTGCTAAAAATCTGACGTTCTGCAATTCACTCCAAAATGTTGGCAAACTGTTGCGAGTGATCCCCTGAAATGTTTTTCGGTGGAAACAGATGGGTTTTTATCATCGGAAACAGAATTAGCCCTCGACGTCTGAACAACTTTTTTTGAAAAAATCCCTAAGCCGCGCGGTCACATTTTCTGCTGAAAATCTGACGTTCTGCAATTCACTCTGAAATGTTGGCAAACTGTTGCAAGTGATCCCCTGAAAGGTTTTTCGGTGGAAACAGATGGGTTTTTATCATCGGAAACAGAATTAGCCCTCGACGTCTGAACAACTTTTTATGAAAAAATCCCTAAGCCGCGCGGTCACAATTTCTGCTAAAAATCTGACGTTCTGCAATTCACTCAAAAATGTTGGCAAACTGTTGCGAGTGATCCCCTGAAATGTTTTTCGGTGGAAACTGATGGGTTTTTATCATCGGAAACAGAATTAGCCCTCGACGTCTGAACATTTTTTGAAAAAATCCCTAAGCCGCGAGGTCACAATTTTTGCTAAAAATCTGGCTTTCTGCAATTCACTCAAAAATGTTGGCAAACTGTTGGGAGTGATCCCCTGAAATGTTTTTCAGTGGAAACAGATGGGTTTTTATCATCGGAAACACAATTAGCCCTCGACGTCTGAACAACTTTTGTTGAAAAAATCCCTACGCCGCGCGGTCACAATTTCTGCTAAAAATCTGACGTTCTGCTATTCACTCCAAAATGTTGGCAAACTGTTGCAAGTGATCCCCTGAAAGGTTTTTCGGTGGAAACAGATGGGTTTTTATCATCGGAAACAGAATTAGCCCTCGACGTCTGAACAACTTTTTTTGAAAAAATCCCTAAGCCGCGCGGTCACAATTTCTGCTCAAAATCTGACGTTCTGCAATTCAGTCTGAAATGTTGGCAAACTGTTGCAAGTGATCCCCTGAAATGTTTTTCGGTAGAAACAGATGGGTTTTTATCATCGGAAACAGAATTAGCCCTCGACGTCTGAACAACTTTTTTTGAAAAAATCCCTAAGCCGCGCGGTCACAATTTCTGCTAAAAATCTGACGTTCTGCAATTCACTCAAAAATGTTGGCAAACTGTTGCGAGTGATCCCCTGAAATGTTTTTCAGTGGAAACAGATGGGTTTTTATCATCGGAAATAGAATTAGCCCTCGACGTCTGAACAACTTTTTTTGAAAAAATCCCTAAGCCGCACGGTCACAATTTCTGCTAAAAATCTGACGTTCTGCAATTCACTCCAAATTGTTGGCAAACTGTTGCAAGTGATCCCCTGAAAGGTTTTTGGGTGGAAACAGATGGGTTTTTATCATCGGAAACAGAATTAGCCCTCGACGTCTGAACAACTTTTTTGAAAAAATCCCTAAGCCGCGCGGTCACAATTTCTGCTAAAAATCTGACGTTCTGCAATTCACTCTGAAATGTTGGCAAACTGTTGCAAGTGATCCCCTGAAATGTTTTTCGGTGGAAACAGATGGGTTTTTATCATCGGAAACAGAATTAGCCCTCGACGTCTGAACAACATTTTTTGAAAAAATCCCTAAGCCGCGCGGTCACAATTTCTGGTAAAAATCTGACGTTCTGCAATTCACTCAAAAATGTTGGCAAACTGTTGAAAGTGATCCCGTGAAAGGTTTTTCGGTGGAAACAGATGGGTTTTTATCATCGGAAACAGAATTAGCCCTCGACGTCTGAACAACTTTTTTTGAAAAAATCCCTAAGCCGCGCGGTCACAATTTCTGCTCAAAATCTGACGTTCTGCAATTCATTCAAAAATGTTGGCAAACTGTTGCGAGTGATCCCCTGAAATGTTTTTCGGTGGAAACTGATGGGTTTTTATCATCGGAAACAGAATTAGCCCTCGACGTCTGAACAACATTTTTTGAAAAAATCCCTAAGCCGCGCGTTCACAATTTTTGCTAAAAATCTGGCGTTCTGCAATTCACTCAAAAATGTTGGCAAACTGTTGGGAGTGATCCCCTGAAATGTTTTTCAGTGGAAACAGATGGGTTTTTATCATCGGAAACAGAATTAGCCCTCGACGTCTGAACAACATTTTTTGAAAAAATCCCTAAGCCGCGCGGTCACAATTTCTGCTAAAAATCTGACGTTCTGCAATTCACTCCAAAATGTTGGCAAACTGTTGCAAGTGATCCCCTGAAAGGTTTTTCGGTGGAAACAGATGGGTTTTTATCATCGGAAACAGAATTAGCCCTCGACGTCTGAACAACTTTTTTTGAAAAAATCCCTAAGCCGCGCGGTCACAATTTCTGCTCAAAATCTGACGTTCTGCAATTCAGTCTGAAATGTTGGCAAACTGTTGCAAGTGATCCCCTGAAATGTTTTTCGGTGGAAACAGATGGGTTTTTATCATCGGAAAAAGAATCAGCCCTCGACGTCTGAACAACATTTTTTGAAAAAATCCCTAAGCCGCACGGTCACAATTTCTGCTAAAAATCTGACGTTCTGCAATTCACTCCAAATTGTTGGCAAACTGCTGCAAGTGATCCCCTGAAAGGTTTTTGGGTGGAAACAGATGGGTTTTTATCATCGGAAATAGAATTAGCCCTCGACGTCTGAACAACTTTTTTTGAAAAAATCCCTAAGCCGCACGGTCACAATTTCTGCTAAAAATCTGACGTTCTGCAATTCACTCCAAATTGTTGGCAAACTGCTGCAAGTGATCCCCTGAAAGGTTTTTGGGTGGAAACAGATGGGTTTTTATCATCGGAAACAGAATTAGCCCTCGACGTCTGAACAACTTTTTTTGAAAAAATCCCTAAGCCGCGCGGTCACAATTTCTGCTCAAAATCTGACGTTCTGCAATTCAGTCTGAAATGTTGGCAAACTGTTGCAAGTGATCCCCTGAAATGTTTTTCGGTGGAAACAGATGGGTTTTTATCATCGGAAAAAGAATCAGCCCTCGACGTCTGAACAACATTTTTTGAAAAAATCCCTAAGCCGCACGGTCACAATTTCTGCTAAAAATCTGACGTTCTGCAATTCACTCCAAATTGTTGGCAAACTGCTGCAAGTGATCCCCTGAAAGGTTTTTGGGTGGAAACAGATGGGTTTTTATCATCGGAAATAGAATTAGCCCTCGACGTCTAAACAACTTTTTTTGAAAAAATCCCTAAGCCGCACGGTCACAATTTCTGCTAAAAATCTGACGTTCTGCAATTCACTCCAAATTGTTGGCAAACTGCTGCAAGTGATCCCCTGAAAGGTTTTTGGGTGGAAACAGATGGGTTTTTATCATCGGAAACAGAATTAGCCCTCGACGTCTGAACAACTTTTTTGAAAAAATCCCTAAGCCGCGCGGTCACAATTTCTGCTCAAAATCTGACGTTCTGCAATTCAGTCTGAAATGTTGGCAAACTGTTGCAAGTGATCCCCTGAAAGGTTTTTCGGTAGAAACAGATGGGTTTTTATCATCGGAAACAGAATTAGCCCTCGACGTCTGAACAACTTTTTTTGAAAAAATCCCTAAGCCGCGCGGTCACAATTTCTGCTAAAAATCTGACGTTCTGCAATTCACTCAAAAATGTTGGCAAACTGTTGCGAGTGATCCCCTGAAATGTTTTTCAGTGGAAACAGATGGGTTTTTATCATCGGAAATAGAATTAGCCCTCGACGTCTGAACAACTTTTTTTGAAAAAATCCCTAAGCCGCACGGTCACAATTTCTGCTAAAAATCTGACGTTCTGCAATTCACTCCAAATTGTTGGCAAACTGTTGCAAGTGATCCCCTGAAAGGTTTTTGGGTGGAAACAGATGGGTTTTTATCATCGGAAACAGAATTAGCCCTCGACGTCTGAACAACTTTTTTGAAAAAATCCCTAAGCCGCGCGGTCACAATTTCTGCTAAAAATCTGACGTTCTGCAATTCACTCTGAAATGTTGGCAAACTGTTGCAAGTGATCCGCTGAAATGTTTTTCGGTGGAAACAGATGGGTTTTTATCATCGGAAACAGAATTAGCCCTCGACGTCTGAACAAGTTTTTTTGAAAAAATCCCTAAGCCGCGCGGTCACAATTTCTGCTAAAAATCTGACGTTCTGCAATTCACTCCAAAATGTTGGCAAACTGTTGCGAGTGATCCCCTGAAATGTTTTTCCGGTGGAAACAGATGGGTTTTTATCATCGGAAACAGAATTAGCCCTCGACGTCTGAACAACATTTTTTGAAAAAATCCCTAAGCCGCGCGGTCACAATTTCTGGTAAAAATCTGACGTTCTGCAATTCACTCAAAAATGTTGGCAAACTGTTGAAAGTGATCCCGTGAAAGGTTTTTCGGTGGAAACAGATGGGTTTTTATCATCGGAAACAGAATTAGCCCTCGACGTCTGAACAACTTTTTTTGAAAAAATCCCTAAGCCGCGCGGTCACAATTTCTGCTCAAAATCTGACGTTCTGCAATTCATTCAAAAATGTTGGCAAACTGTTGCGAGTGATCCCCTGAAATGTTTTTCGGTGGAAACTGATGGGTTTTTATCATCGGAAACAGAATTAGCCCTCGACGTCTGAACAACATTTTTTGAAAAAATCCCTAAGCCGCGCGTTCACAATTTTTGCTAAAAATCTGGCGTTCTGCAATTCACTCAAAAATGTTGGCAAACTGTTGGGAGTGATCTCCTGAAATGTTTTTCAGTGGAAACAGATGGGTTTTTATCATCGGAAACAGAATTAGCCCTCGACGTCTGAACAACATTTTTTGAAAAAATCCCTAAGCCGCGCGGACACAATTTCTGCTAAAAATCTGACGTTCTGCAATTCACTCCAAAATGTTGGCAAACTGTTGCAAGTGATCCCCTGAAAGGTTTTTCGGTGGAAACAGATGGCTTTTTATCATCGGAAACAGAATTAGCCCTCGACGTCTGAACAACTTCTTTTGAAAAAATCCCTAAGCCGCGCGGTCACAATTTCTGCTCAAAATCTGACGTTCTGCAATTCAGTCTGAAATGTTGGCAAACTGTTGCAAGTGATCCCCTGAAATGTTTTTCGGTGGAAACAGATGGGTTTTTATCATCGGAAAAAGAATCAGCCCTCGACGTCTGAACAACATTTTTTGAAAAAATCCCTAAGCCGCACGGTCACAATTTCTGCTAAAAATCTGACGTTCTGCAATTCACTCCAAATTGTTGGCAAACTGCTGCAAGTGATCCCCTGAAAGGTTTTTGGGTGGAAACAGATGGGTTTTTATCATCGGAAATAGAATTAGCCCTCGACGTCTGAACAACTTTTTTTGAAAAAATCCCTAAGCCGCACGGTCACAATTTCTGCTAAAAATCTGACGTTCTGCAATTCACTCCAAATTGTTGGCAAACTGCTGCAAGTGATCCCCTGAAAGGTTTTTGGGTGGAAACAGATGGGTTTTTATCATCGGAAACAGAATTAGCCCTCGACGTCTGAACAACTTTTTTGAAAAAATCCCTAAGCCGCGCGGTCACAATTTCTGCTAAAAATCTGACGTTCTGCAATTCACTCCAAAATGTTGGCAAACTCTTGCAAGTGATCCCCTGAAAGGTTTTTCGGTGGAAACAGATGGGTTTTTATCATCGGAAACCGAATTAGCCCTCGACGTCTGAACAACTTTTTTTGAAAAAATCCCTAAGCCGCGCGGTCACAATTTCTGCTAAAAACCTAACGTTCTACAATTCACTCTGAAATGTTGGCAAACTGTTGCAAGTGATCCCCTGAAATGTTTTTCGGTGGAAACAGATGGGTTTTTATCATCGGAAACAGAATTAGCCCTCGACGTCTGAACAACTTTTTTGAAAAAATCCCTAAGCCGCGCGGTCACAATTTCTGCTCAAAATCTGGCGTTCTGCAATTCACTCAAAAATGTTGGCAAACTGTTGTGAGTGATCCCCTGAAATGTTTTTCGGTGGAAACAGATGGGTTTTTATTATCGGAAACAGAATTAGCCCTCGACGTCTGAACAACATTTTTTGAAAAAATCCCTAAGCCGCGCGTTCACAATTTTTGCTAAAAATCTGGCGTTCTGCAATTCACTCAAAAATGTTGGCAAACTGTTGGGAGTGATCTCCTGAAATGTTTTTCAGTGGAAACAGATGGGTTTTTATCATCGGAAACAGAATTAGCCCTCGACGTCTGAACAACATTTTTTGAAAAAATCCCTAAGCCGCGCGGTCACAATTTCTGCTAAAAATCTGACGTTCTGCAATTCACTCCAAAATGTTGGCAAACTGTTGCAAGTGATCCCCTGAAAGGTTTTTCGGTGGAAACAGATGGGTTTTTATCATCGGAAACAGAATTAGCCCTCGACGTCTGAACAACTTTTTTTGAAAAAATCCCTAAGCCGCGCGGTCACAATTTCTGCTCAAAATCTGACGTTCTGCAATTCAGTCTGAAATGTTGGCAAACTGTTGCAAGTGATCCCCTGAAATGTTTTTCGGTGGAAACAGATGGGTTTTTATCATCGGAAAAAGAATCAGCCCTCGACGTCTGAACAACATTTTTTGAAAAAATCCCTAAGCCGCACGGTCACAATTTCTGCTAAAAATCTGACGTTCTGCAATTCACTCCAAATTGTTGGCAAACTGCTGCAAGTGATCCCCTGAAAGGTTTTTGGGTGGAAACAGATGGGTTTTTATCATCGGAAATAGAATTAGCCCTCGACGTCTGAACAACTTTTTTTGAAAAAATCCCTAAGCCGCACGGTCACAATTTCTGCTAAAAATCTGACGTTCTGCAATTCACTCCAAATTGTTGGCAAACTGCTGCAAGTGATCCCCTGAAAGGTTTTTGGGTGGAAACAGATGGGTTTTTATCATCGGAAACAGAATTAGCCCTCGACGTCTGAACAACTTTTTTTGAAAAAATCCCTAAGCCGCGCGGTCACAATTTCTGCTCAAAATCTGACGTTCTGCAATTCAGTCTGAAATGTTGGCAAACTGTTGCAAGTGATCCCCTGAAATGTTTTTCGGTGGAAACAGATGGGTTTTTATCATCGGAAAAAGAATCAGCCCTCGACGTCTGAACAACATTTTTTGAAAAAATCCCTAAGCCGCACGGTCACAATTTCTGCTAAAAATCTGACGTTCTGCAATTCACTCCAAATTGTTGGCAAACTGCTGCAAGTGATCCCCTGAAAGGTTTTTGGGTGGAAACAGATGGGTTTTTATCATCGGAAATAGAATTAGCCCTCGACGTCTGAACAACTTTTTTTGAAAAAATCCCTAAGCCGCACGGTCACAATTTCTGCTAAAAATCTGACGTTCTGCAATTCACTCCAAATTGTTGGCAAACTGCTGCAAGTGATCCCCTGAAAGGTTTTTGGGTGGAAACAGATGGGTTTTTATCATCGGAAACAGAATTAGCCCTCGACGTCTGAACAACTTTTTTGAAAAAATCCCTAAGCCGCGCGGTCACAATTTCTGCTCAAAATCTGACGTTCTGCAATTCAGTCTGAAATGTTGGCAAACTGTTGCAAGTGATCCCCTGAAAGGTTTTTCGGTAGAAACAGATGGGTTTTTATCATCGGAAACAGAATTAGCCCTCGACGTCTGAACAACTTTTTTTGAAAAGATCCCTAAGCCGCGCGGTCACAATTTCTGCTAAAAATCTGACGTTCTGCAATTCACTCAAAAATGTTGGCAAACTGTTGCGAGTGATCCCCTGAAATGTTTTTCAGTGGAAACAGATGGGTTTTTATCATCGGAAATAGAATTAGCCCTCGACGTCTGAACAACTTTTTTTGAAAAAATCCCTAAGCCGCACGGTCACAATTTCTGCTAAAAATCTGACGTTCTGCAATTCACTCCAAATTGTTGGCAAACTGTTGCAAGTGATCCCCTGAAAGGTTTTTGGGTGGAAACAGATGGGTTTTTATCATCGGAAACAGAATTAGCCCTCGACGTCTGAACAACTTTTTTGAAAAAATCCCTAAGCCGCGCGGTCACAATTTCTGCTAAAAATCTGACGTTCTGCAATTCACTCTGAAATGTTGGCAAACTGTTGCAAGTGATCCCCTGAAATGTTTTTCGGTGGAAACAGTTGGGTTTTTATCATCGGAAACAGAATTAGCCCTCGACGTCTGAACAAGTTTTTTTGAAAAAATCCCTAAGCCGCGCGGTCACAATTTCTGCTAAAAATCTGACGTTCTGCAATTCACTCCAAAATGTTGGCAAACTGTTGCGAGTGATCCCCTGAAATGTTTTTCCGGTGGAAACAGATGGGTTTTTATCATCGGAAACAGAATTAGCCCTCGACGTCTGAACAACATTTTTTGAAAAAATCCCTAAGCCGCGCGGTCACAATTTCTGGTAAAAATCTGACGTTCTGCAATTCACTCAAAAATGTTGGCAAACTGTTGAAAGTAATCCCGTGAAAGGTTTTTCGGTGGAAACAGATGGGTTTTTATCATCGGAAACAGAATTAGCCCTCGACGTCTGAACAACTTTTTTTGAAAAAATCCCTAAGCCGCGCGGTCACAATTTCTGCTCAAAATCTGACGTTCTGCAATTCATTCAAAAATGTTGGCAAACTGTTGCGAGTGATCCCCTGAAATGTTTTTCGGTGGAAACTGATGGGTTTTTATCATCGGAAACAGAATTAGCCCTCGACGTCTGAACAACATTTTTTGAAAAAATCCCTAAGCCGCGCGTTCACAATTTTTGCTAAAAATCTGGCGTTCTGCAATTCACTCAAAAATGTTGGCAAACTGTTGGGAGTGATCTCCTGAAATGTTTTTCAGTGGAAACAGATGGGTTTTTATCATCGGAAACAGAATTAGCCCTCGACGTCTGAACAACATTTTTTGAAAAAATCCCTAAGCCGCGCGGTCACAATTTCTGCTAAAAATCTGACGTTCTGCAATTCACTCCAAAATGTTGGCAAACTGTTGCAAGTGATCCCCTGAAAGGTTTTTCGGTGGAAACAGATGGGTTTTTATCATCGGAAACAGAATTAGCCCTCGACGTCTGAACAACTTTTTTTGAAAAAATCCCTAAGCCGCGCGGTCACAATTTCTGCTCAAAATCTGACGTTCTGCAATTCAGTCTGAAATGTTGGCAAACTGTTGCAAGTGATCCCCTGAAATGTTTTTCGGTGGAAACAGATGGGTTTTTATCATCGGAAAAAGAATCAGCCCTCGACGTCTGAACAACATTTTTTGAAAAAATCCCTAAGCCGCACGGTCACAATTTCTGCTAAAAATCTGACGTTCTGCAATTCACTCCAAATTGTTGGCAAACTGCTGCAAGTGATCCCCTGAAAGGTTTTTGGGTGGAAACAGATGGGTTTTTATCATCGGAAATAGAATTAGCCCTCGACGTCTGAACAACTTTTTTTGAAAAAATCCCTAAGCCGCACGGTCACAATTTCTGCTAAAAATCTGACGTTCTGCAATTCACTCCAAATTGTTGGCAAACTGCTGCAAGTGATCCCCTGAAAGGTTTTTGGGTGGAAACAGATGGGTTTTTATCATCGGAAACAGAATTAGCCCTCGACGTCTGAACAACTTTTTTGAAAAAATCCCTAAGCCGCGCGGTCACAATTTCTGCTAAAAATCTGACGTTCTGCAATTCACTCCAAAATGTTGGCAAACTCTTGCAAGTGATCCCCTGAAAGGTTTTTCGGTGGAAACAGATGGGTTTTTATCATCGGAAACCGAATTAGCCCTCGACGTCTGAACAACTTTTTTTGAAAAAATCCCTAAGCCGCGCGGTCACAATTTCTGCTAAAAACCTAACGTTCTACAATTCACTCTGAAATGTTGGCAAACTGTTGCAAGTGATCCCCTGAAATGTTTTTCGGTGGAAACAGATGGGTTTTTATCATCGGAAACAGAATTAGCCCTCGACGTCTGAACAACTTTTTTGAAAAAATCCCTAAGCCGCGCGGTCACAATTTCTGCTCAAAATCTGGCGTTCTGCAATTCACTCAAAAATGTTGGCAAACTGTTGTGAGTGATCCCCTGAAATGTTTTTCGGTGGAAACAGATGGGTTTTTATTATCGGAAACAGAATTAGCCCTCGACGTCTGAACAACTTTTTTGAAAAAATCCCTAAGCCGCGCGGTCACAATTTCTGCTAAAAATCTGACGTTCTGCAATTCACTCCAAAATGTTGGAAAACTGTTGCGAGTGATCCCCTGAAATGTTTTTCGGTGGAAACAGATGGGTTTTTATCATCGGAAACAGAATTAGCCCTCGACGTCTGAACAACATTTTTTGAAAAAATCCCTAAGCCGCGCGGTCACAATTTCTGCTAAAAATCTGACGTTCTGCAATTCACTCCAAAATGTTGGCAAACTGTTGCAAGTGATCCCCTGAAAGGTTTTTCGGTGGAAACAGATGGGTTTTTATCATCGGAAACAGAATTAGCCCTCGACGTCTGAACAACTTTTTTTGAAAAAATCCCTAAGCCGCGCGGTCACAATTTCTGCTCAAAATCTGACGTTCTGCAATTCACTCTGAAATGGTGGCAAACTGTTGCAAGTGATCCCCTGAAATGTTTTTCGGTGGAAACAGATGGGTTTTTATCATCGGAAAAAGAATCAGCCCTCGACGTCTGAACAACATTTTTTGAAAAAATCCCTAAGCCGCACGGTCACAATTTCTGCTAAAAATCTGACGTTCTGCAATTCACTCCAAATTGTTGGCAAACTGCTGCAAGTGATCCCCTGAAAGGTTTTTGGGTGGAAACAGATGGGTTTTTATCATCGGAAATAGAATTAGCCCTCGACGTCTGAACAACTTTTTTTGAAAAAATCCCTAAGCCGCACGGTCACAATTTCTGCTAAAAATCTGACGTTCTGCAATTCACTCCAAATTGTTGGCAAACTGCTGCAAGTGATCCCCTGAAAGGTTTTTGGGTGGAAACAGATGGGTTTTTATCATCGGAAACAGAATTAGCCCTCGACGTCTGAACAACTTTTTTGAAAAAATCCCTAAGCCGCGCGGTCACAATTTCTGCTCAAAATCTGACGTTCTGCAATTCAGTCTGAAATCTTGGCAAACTGTTGCAAGTGATCCCCTGAAAGGTTTTTCGGTAGAAACAGATGGGTTTTTATCATCGGAAACAGAATTAGCCCTCGACGTCTGAACAACTTTTTTTGAAAAAATCCCTAAGCCGCGCGGTCACAATTTCTGCTAAAAATCTGACGTTCTGCAATTCACTCAAAAATGTTGGCAAACTGTTGCGAGTGATCCCCTGAAATGTTTTTCAGTGGAAACAGATGGGTTTTTATCATCGGAAATAGAATTAGCCCTCGACGTCTGAACAACTTTTTTTGAAAAAATCCCTAAGCCGCACGGTCACAATTTCTGCTAAAAATCTGACGTTCTGCAATTCACTCCAAATTGTTGGCAAACTGTTGCAAGTGATCCCCTGAAAGGTTTTTGGGTGGAAACAGATGGGTTTTTATCATCGGAAACAGAATTAGCCCTCGACGTCTGAACAACTTTTTTTGAAAAAATCCCTAAGCCGCGCGGTCACAATTTTTGCTAAAAATCTGACGTTCTGCAATTCACTCTGAAATGTTGGCAAACTGTTGCAAGTGATCCCCTGAAATGTTTTTCGGTGGAAACAGATGGGTTTTTATCATCGGAAACAGAATTAGCCCTCGACGTCTGAACAAGTTTTTTTGAAAAAATCCCTAAGCCGCGCGGTCACAATTTCTGCTAAAAATCTGACGTTCTGCAATTCACTCCAAAATGTTGGCAAACTGTTGTGAGTGATCCCCTGAAATGTTTTTCGGTGGAAACAGATGGGTTTTTATTATCGGAAACAGAATTAGCCCTCGACGTCTGAACAACATTTTTTGAAAAAATCCCTAAGCCGCGCGGTCAAAATTTCTGCTAAAAATCTGACGTTCTGCAATTCACTCCAAAATGTTGGCAAAATGTTGCAAGTGATGCCCTGAAATGTTTTTCGGTGGAAACAGATGGGTTTTTATCATCGGGAACAGAATTAGCCCTCGACGTCTGAACAACTTTTTTTGAAAAAATCCCTAAGCCGCGCGGTCACAATTTCTGCTAAAAATCTGACGTTCTGCAATTCACTCCAAAATGTTGGCAAACTCTTGCAAGTGATCCCCTGAAAGGTTTTTCGGTGGAAACAGATGGGTTTTTATCATCGGGAACAGAATTAGCCCTCGACGTCTGAACAACTTTTTTTGAAAAAATCCCTAAGCCGCGCGGTCACAATTTCTGCTAAAAATCTGACGTTCTGCAATTCACTCTGAAATGTTGGCAAACTGTTGCAAGTGATCCCCTGAAATGTTTTTCGGTGGAAACAGATGGGTTTTTATCATCGGAAACAGAATTAGCCCTCGACGTCTGAACAACTTTTTTTGAAAAAATCCCTAAGCCGCGCGGTCACAATTTCTGCTAAAAATCTGACGTTCTGCAATTCACTCAAAAATGTTGGCAAACTGTTGCGAGTGATCCCCTGAAATGTTTTTCAGTGGAAACAGATGGGTTTTTATCATCGGAAATAGAATTAGCCCTCGACGTCTGAACACCTTTTTTTGAAAAAATCCCTAAGCCGCGCGGTCACAATTTCTGCTAAAAATCTGACGTTCTGCAATTCACTCCAAAATGTTGGCAAACTGTTGCAAGTGATCTCCTGAAAGGTTTTTCGGTGGAAACAGATGGGTTTTTATCATCGGAAACAGAATTAGCCCTCGACGTCTGAACAACTTTTTTTGAAAAAATCCCTAAGCCACGCGGTCACAATTTCTGCTAAAAATCTGACGTTCTGCAATTCACTCCAAAATGTTGGCAAACTGTTGTGAGTGATCCCCTGAAATGTTTTTCGGTGGAAACAGATGGGTTTTTATTATCGGAAACAGAATTAGCCCTCGACGTCTGAACAACATTTTTTGAAAAAATCCCTAAGCCGCGCGGTCAAAATTTCTGCTAAAAATCTGACGTTCTGCAATTCACTCCAAAATGTTGGCAAAATGTTGCAAGTGATGCCCTGAAATGTTTTTCGGTAGAAACAGATGGGTTTTTATCATCGGGAACAGAATTAGCCCTCGACGTCTGAACAACTTTTTTTGAAAAAATCCCTAAGCCGCGCGATCACAATTTCTGCTAAAAATCTGACGTTCTGCAATTCACTCTGAAATGTTGGCAAACTGTTGCAAGTGATCCCCTGAAATGTTTTTCGGTGGAAACAGATGGGTTTTTATCATCGGAAACAGAATTAGCCCTCGACGTCTGAACAACTTTTTTTGAAAAAATCCCTAAGCCGCGCGGTCACAATTTCTGCTAAAAATCTGACGTTCTGCAATTCACTCAAAAATGTTGGCAAACTGTTGCGAGTGATCCCCTGAAATGTTTTTCAGTGGAAACAGATGGGTTTTTATCATCGGAAATAGAATTAGCCCTCGACGTCTGAACACCTTTTTTTGAAAAAATCCCTAAGCCGCGCGGTCACAATTTCTGCTAAAAATCTGACGTTCTGCAATTCACTCCAAAATGTTGGCAAACTGTTGCAAGTGATCCCCTGAAAGGTTTTTCGGTGGAAACAGATGGGTTTTTATCATCGGAAACAGAATTAGCCCTCGACGTCTGAACAACTTTTTTTGAAAAAATCCCTAAGCCGCGCGGTCACAATTTCTGCTCAAAATCTGACGTTCTGCAATTCACTCAAAAATGTAGGCAAACTGTTGCGAGTGATCCCCTGAAATGTTTTTCGGTGGAAACTGATGGGTTTTTATCATCGGAAACAGAATTAGCCCTCGACGTCTGAACAACATTTTTTGAAAAAATCCCTAAGCCGCGCGGTCACAATTTTTGCTAAAAATCTGGCGTTCTGCAATTCACTCAAAAATGTTGGCAAACTGTTGGGAGTGATCCCCTGAAATGTTTTTCAGGGGAAACAGATGGGTTTTTATCATCGGAAACAGAATTAGCCCTCGACGTCTGAACAACTTTTTTTGAAAAAATCCCTAAGCTGCGCGATCCCAATTTCTGCTAAAAATCTGACGTTCTGCAATTCAGTCTGAAATGTTGGCAAACTGTTGCAAGTGATCCCCTGAAATGTTTTTCGGTGGAAACAGATGGGTTTTTATCATCGGAAACAGAATTAGCCCTCGACGTCTGAACAACTTTTTTTGAAAAAATCCCTAAGCCGCGCGGTCACAATTTCTGCTAAAAATCTGACGTTCTGCAATTCACTCAAAAATGTTGGCAAACTGTTGCGAGTGATCCCCTGAAATGTTTTTCAGTGGAAACAGATGGGTTTTTATCATCGGAAAAAGAATCAGCCCTCGACGTCTGAACAACTTTTTTTGAAAAAATCCCTAAGCCGCACGGTCACAATTTCTGCTAAAAATCTGACGTTCTGCAATTCACTCCAAATTGTTGGCAAACTGTTGCAAGTGATCCCCTGAAAGGTTTTTGGGTGGAAACAGATGGGTTTTTATCATCGGAAACAGAATTAGCCCTCGACGTCTGAACAACTTTTTTGAAAAAATCCCTAAGCCGCGCGGTCACAATTTCTGCTAAAAATCTGACGTTCTGCAATTCACTCCAAATTGTTGGCAAACTGCTGCAAGTGATCCCCTGAAAGGTTTTTGGGTGGAAACAGATGGGTTTTTATCATCGGAAATAGAATTAGCCCTCGACGTCTGAACAACTTTTTTTGAAAAAATCCCTAAGCCGCACGGTCACAATTTCTGCTAAAAATCTGACGTTCTGCAATTCACTCCAAATTGTTGGCAAACTGCTGCAAGTGATCCCCTGAAAGGTTTTTGGGTGGAAACAGATGGGTTTTTATCATCGGAAACAGAATTAGCCCTCGACGTCTGAACAACTTTTTTGAAAAAATCCCTAAGCCGCGCGGTCACAATTTCTGCTAAAAATCTGACGTTCTGCAATTCACTCCAAAATGTTGGCAAACTCTTGCAAGTGATCCCCTGAAAGGTTTTTCGGTGGAAACAGATGGGTTTTTATCATCGGAAACCGAATTCGCCCTCGACGTCTGAACAACTTTTTTTGAAAAAATCCCTAAGCCGCGCGGTCACAATTTCTGCTAAAAACCTAACGTTCTACAATTCACTCTGAAATGTTGGCAAACTGTTGCAAGTGATCCCCTGAAATGTTTTTCGGTGGAAACAGATGGGTTTTTATCATCGGAAACAGAATTAGCCCTCGACGTCTGAACAACTTTTTTGAAAAAATCCCTAAGCCGCGCGGTCACAATTTCTGCTCAAAATCTGGCGTTCTGCAATTCACTCAAAAATGTTGGCAAACTGTTGTGAGTGATCCCCTGAAATGTTTTTCGGTGGAAACAGATGGGTTTTTATTATCGGAAACAGAATTAGCCCTCGACGTCTGAACAACTTTTTTGAAAAAATCCCTAAGCCGCGCGGTCACAATTTCTGCTAAAAATCTGACGTTCTGCAATTCCCTCCAAAATGTTGGAAAACTGTTGCGAGTGATCCCCTGAAATGTTTTTCGGTGGAAACAGATGGGTTTTTATCATCGGAAACAGAATTAGCCCTCGACGTCTGAACAACTTTTTTTGAAAAAATCCCTAAGCCGCGCGGTCACAATTTTTGCTAAAAATCTGACGTTCTGCAATTCACTCTGAAATGTTGGCAAACTGTTGCAAGTGATCCCCTGAAATGTTTTTCGGTGGAAACAGATGGGTTTTTATCATCGGAAACAGAATTAGCCCTCGACGTCTGAACAAGTTTTTTTGAAAAAATCCCTAAGCCACGCGGTCACAATTTCTGCTAAAAATCTGACGTTCTGCAATTCACTCCAAAATGTTGGCAAACTGTTGTGAGTGATCCCCTGAAATGTTTTTCGGTGGAAACAGATGGGTTTTTATTATCGGAAACAGAATTAGCCCTCGACGTCTGAACAACATTTTTTGAAAAAATCCCTAAGCCGCGCGGTCAAAATTTCTGCTAAAAATCTGACGTTCTGCAATTCACTCCAAAATGTTGGCAAAATGTTGCAAGTGATGCCCTGAAATGTTTTTCGGTAGAAACAGATGGGTTTTTATCATCGGGAACAGAATTAGCCCTCGACGTCTGAACAACTTTTTTTGAAAAAATCCCTAAGCCGCGCGATCACAATTTCTGCTAAAAATCTGACGTTCTGCAATTCACTCTGAAATGTTGGCAAACTGTTGCAAGTGATCCCCTGAAATGTTTTTCGGTGGAAACAGATGGGTTTTTATCATCGGAAACAGAATTAGCCCTCGACGTCTGAACAACTTTTTTTGAAAAAATCCCTAAGCCGCGCGGTCACAATTTCTGCTAAAAATCTGACGTTCTGCAATTCACTCAAAAATGTTGGCAAAATGTTGCAAGTGATGCCCTGAAATGTTTTTCGGTAGAAACAGATGGGTTTTTATCATCGGAAATAGAATTAGCCCTCGACGTCTGAACAACTTTTTTTGAAAAAATCCCTAAGCCGCACGGTCACAATTTCTGCTAAAAATCTGACGTTCTGCAATTCACTCCAAATTGTTGGCAAACTGCTGCAAGTGATCCCCTGAAAGGTTTTTGGGTGGAAACAGATGGGTTTTTATCATCGGAAACAGAATTAGCCCTCGACGTCTGAACAACTTTTTTGAAAAAATCCCTAAGCCGCGCGGTCACAATTTCTGCTAAAAATCTGACGTTCTGCAATTCACTCTGAAATGTTGGCAAACTGTTGCAAGTGATCCCCTGAAATGTTTTTCGGTGGAAACAGATGGGTTTTTATCATCGGAAACAGAATTAGCCCTCGACGTCTGAACAACTTTTTTTGAAAAAATCCCTAAGCCGCGCGGTCACAATTTCTGCTAAAAATCTGACGTTCTGCAATTCACTCAAAAATGTTGGCAAACTGTTGCGAGTGATCCCCTGAAATGTTTTTCAGTGGAAACAGATGGGTTTTTATCATCGGAAATAGAATTAGCCCTCGACGTCTGAACACCTTTTTTTGAAAAAATCCCTAAGCCGCGCGGTCACAATTTCTGCTAAAAATCTGACGTTCTGCAATTCACTCCAAAATGTTGGCAAACTGTTGCGAGTGATCCCCTGAAATGTTTTTCAGTGGAAACAGATGGGTTTTTATCATCGGAAAAAGAATCAGCCCTCGACGTCTGAACAACTTTTTTTGAAAAAATCCCTAAGCCGCACGGTCACAATTTCTGCTAAAAATCTGACGTTCTGCAATTCACTCCAAATTGTTGGCAAACTGTTGCAAGTGATCCCCTGAAAGGTTTTTGGGTGGAAACAGATGGGTTTTTATCATCGGAAACAGAATTAGCCCTCGACGTCTGAACAACTTTTTTGAAAAAATCCCTAAGCCGCGCGGTCACAATTTCTGCTAAAAATCTGACGTTCTGCAATTCACTCCAAATTGTTGGCAAACTGCTGCAAGTGATCCCCTGAAAGGTTTTTGGGTGGAAACAGATGGGTTTTTATCATCGGAAATAGAATTAGCCCTCGACGTCTGAACAACTTTTTTTGAAAAAATCCCTAAGCCGCACGGTCACAATTTCTGCTAAAAATCTGACGTTCTGCAATTCACTCCAAATTGTTGACAAACTGCTGCAAGTGATCCCCTGAAAGGTTTTTGGGTGGAAACAGATGGGTTTTTATCATCGGAAACAGAATTAGCCCTCGACGTCTGAACAACTTTTTTGAAAAAATCCCTAAGCCGCGCGGTCACAATTTCTGCTAAAAATCTGACGTTCTGCAATTCACTCCAAAATGTTGGCAAACTCTTGCAAGTGATCCCCTGAAAGGTTTTTCGGTGGAAACAGATGGGTTTTTATCATCGGAAACCGAATTCGCCCTCGACGTCTGAACAACTTTTTTTGAAAAAATCCCTAAGCCGCGCGGTCACAATTTCTGCTAAAAACCTAACGTTCTACAATTCACTCTGAAATGTTGGCAAACTGTTGCAAGTGATCCCCTGAAATGTTTTTCGGTGGAAACAGATGGGTTTTTATCATCGGAAACAGAATTAGCCCTCGACGTCTGAACAACTTTTTTGAAAAAATCCCTAAGCCGCGCGGTCACAATTTCTGCTCAAAATCTGGCGTTCTGCAATTCACTCAAAAATGTTGGCAAACTGTTGTGAGTGATCCCCTGAAATGTTTTTCGGTGGAAACAGATGGGTTTTTATTATCGGAAACAGAATTAGCCCTCGACGTCTGAACAACTTTTTTGAAAAAATCCCTAAGCCGCGCGGTCACAATTTCTGCTAAAAATCTGACGTTCTGCAATTCCCTCCAAAATGTTGGAAAACTGTTGCGAGTGATCCCCTGAAATGTTTTTCGGTGGAAACAGATGGGTTTTTATCATCGGAAACAGAATTAGCCCTCGACGTCTGAACAACTTTTTTTGAAAAAATCCCTAAGCCGCGCGGTCACAATTTTTGCTAAAAATCTGACGTTCTGCAATTCACTCTGAAATGTTGGCAAACTGTTGCAAGTGATCCCCTGAAATGTTTTTCGGTGGAAACAGATGGGTTTTTATCATCGGAAACAGAATTAGCCCTCGACGTCTGAACAAGTTTTTTTGAAAAAATCCCTAAGCCACGCGGTCACAATTTCTGCTAAAAATCTGACGTTCTGCAATTCACTCCAAAATGTTGGCAAACTGTTGTGAGTGATCCCCTGAAATGTTTTTCGGTGGAAACAGATGGGTTTTTATTATCGGAAACAGAATTAGCCCTCAACGTCTTAACAACATTTTTTGAAAAAATCCCTAAGCCGCGCGGTCAAAATTTCTGCTAAAAATCTGACGTTCTGCAATTCACTCCAAAATGTTGGCAAAATGTTGCAAGTGATGCCCTGAAATGTTTTTCGGTAGAAACAGATGGGTTTTTATCATCGGGAACAGAATTAGCCCTCGACGTCTGAACAACTTTTTTTGAAAAAATCCCTAAGCCGCGCGATCACAATTTCTGCTAAAAATCTGACGTTCTGCAATTCACTCTGAAATGTTGGCAAACTGTTGCAAGTGATCCCCTGAAATGTTTTTCGGTGGAAACAGATGGGTTTTTATCATCGGAAACAGAATTAGCCCTCGACGTCTGAACAACTTTTTTTGAAAAAATCCCTAAGCCGCGCGGTCACAATTTCTGCTAAAAATCTGACGTTCTGCAATTCACTCAAAAATGTTGGCAAAATGTTGCAAGTGATGCCCTGAAATGTTTTTCGGTAGAAACAGATGGGTTTTTATCATCGGGAACAGAATTAGCCCTCGACGTCTGAACAACTTTTTTTGAAAAAATCCCTAAGCCGCGCGATCACAATTTCTGCTAAAAATCTGACGTTCTGCAATTCACTCTGAAATGTTGGCAAACTGTTGCAAGTGATCCCCTGAAATGTTTTTCGGTGGAAACAGATGGGTTTTTATCATCGGAAACAGAATTAGCCCTCGACGTCTGAACAACTTTTTTTGAAAAAATCCCTAAGCCGCGCGGTCACAATTTCTGCTAAAAATCTGACGTTCTGCAATTCACTCAAAAATGTTGGCAAACTGTTGCGAGTGATCCCCTGAAATGTTTTTCAGTGGAAACAGATGGGTTTTTATCATCGGAAATAGAATTAGCCCTCGACGTCTGAACACCTTTTTTTGAAAAAATCCCTAAGCCGCGCGGTCACAATTTCTGCTAAAAATCTGACGTTCTGCAATTCACTCCAAAATGTTGGCAAACTGTTGCAAGTGATCCCCTGAAAGGTTTTTCGGTGGAAACAGATGGGTTTTTATCATCGGAAACAGAATTAGCCCTCGACGTCTGAACAACTTTTTTTGAAAAAATCCCTAAGCCACGCGGTCACAATTTCTGCTAAAAATCTGACGTTCTGCAATTCACTCCAAAATGTTGGCAAACTGTTGTGAGTGATCCCCTGAAATGTTTTTCGGTGGAAACAGATGGGTTTTTATTATCGGAAACAGAATTAGCCCTCGACGTCTGAACAACATTTTTTGAAAAAATCCCTAAGCCGCGCGGTCACAATTTCTGCTAAAAATCTGACGTTCTGCAATTCACTCCAAAATGTTGGCAAAATGTTGCAAGTGATGCCCTGAAATGTTTTTCGGTAGAAACAGATGGGTTTTTATCATCGGGAACAGAATTAGCCCTCGACGTCTGAACAACTTTTTTTGAAAAAATCCCTAAGCCGCGCGATCACAATTTCTGCTAAAAATCTGACGTTCTGCAATTCACTCTGAAATGTTGGCAAACTGTTGCAAGTGATCCCCTGAAATGTTTTTCGGTGGAAACAGATGGGTTTTTATCATCGGAAACAGAATTAGCCCTCGACGTCTGAACAACTTTTTTTGAAAAAATCCCTAAGCCGCGCGGTCACAATTTCTGCTAAAAATCTGACGTTCTGCAATTCACTCCAAAATGTTGGCAAAATGTTGCAAGTGATGCCCTGAAATGTTTTTCGGTAGAAACAGATGGGTTTTTATCATCGGGAACAGAATTAGCCCTCGACGTCTGAACAACTTTTTTTGAAAAAATCCCTAAGCCGCGCGATCACAATTTCTGCTAAAAATCTGACGTTCTGCAATTCACTCTGAAATGTTGGCAAACTGTTGCAAGTGATCCCCTGAAATGTTTTTCGGTGGAAACAGATGGGTTTTTATCATCGGAAACAGAATTAGCCCTCGACGTCTGAACAACTTTTTTTGAAAAAATCCCTAAGCCGCGCGGTCACAATTTCTGCTAAAAATCTGACGTTCTGCAATTCACTCAAAAATGTTGGCAAACTGTTGCGAGTGATCCTCTGAAATGTTTTTCAGTGGAAACAGATGGGTTTTTATCATCGGAAATAGAATTAGCCCTCGACGTCTGAACACCTTTTTTTGAAAAAATCCCTAAGCCGCGCGGTCACAATTTCTGCTAAAAATCTGACGTTCTGCAATTCACTCCAAAATGTTGGCAAACTGTTGCAAGTGATCCCCTGAAAGGTTTTTCGGTGGAAACAGATGGGTTTTTATCATCGGAAACAGAATTAGCCCTCGACGTCTGAACAACTTTTTTTGAAAAAATCCCTAAGCCGCGCGGTCACAATTTCTGCTAAAAATCTGACGTTCTGCAATTCACTCAAAAATGTTGGCAAACTGTTGCGAGTGATCCCCTGAAATGTTTTTCAGAGGAAACTGATGGGTTTTTATCATCAGAAAAAGAATCAGCCCTCGACGTCTGAACAACATTTTTTGAAAAAATCCCTAAGCCGCACGGTCACAATTTCTGCTAAAAATCTGACGTTCTGCAATTCACTCCAAATTGTTGGCAAACTGCTGCAAGTGATCCCCTGAAAGGTTTTTGGGTGGAAACATATGGGTTTTTATCATCGGAAATAGAATTAGCCCTCGACGTCTGAACAACTTTTTTTGAAAAAATCCCTAAGCCGCACGGTCACAATTTCTGCTAAAAATCTGACGTTCTGCAATTCACTCCAAATTGTTGGCAAACTGCTGCAAGTGATCCCCTGAAAGGTTTTTGGGTGGAAACAGATGGGTTTTTATCATCGGAAACAGAATTAGCCCTCGACGTCTGAACAACTTTTTTGAAAAAATCCCTAAGCCGCGCGGTCACAATTTCTGCTAAAAATCTGACGTTCTGCAATTCACTCCAAAATGTTGGCAAACTCTTGCAAGTGATCCCCTGAAAGGTTTTTCGGTGGAAACAGATGGGTTTTTATCATCGGAAACCGAATTCGCCCTCGACGTCTGAACAACTTTTTTTGAAAAAATCCCTAAGCCGCGCGGTCACAATTTCTGCTAAAAACCTAACGTTCTACAATTCACTCTGAAATGTTGGCAAACTGTTGCAAGTGATCCCCTGAAATGTTTTTCGGTGGAAACAGATGGGTTTTTATCATCGGAAACAGAATTAGCCCTCGACGTCTGAACAACTTTTTTGAAAAAATCCCTAAGCCGCGCGGTCACAATTTCTGCTCAAAATCTGGCGTTCTGCAATTCACTCAAAAATGTTGGCAAACTGTTGTGAGTGATCCCCTGAAATGTTTTTCGGTGGAAACAGATGGGTTTTTATTATCGGAAACAGAATTAGCCCTCGACGTCTGAACAACTTTTTTGAAAAAATCCCTAAGCCGCGCGGTCACAATTTCTGCTAAAAATCTGACGTTCTGCAATTCCCTCCAAAATGTTGGAAAACTGTTGCGAGTGATCCCCTGAAATGTTTTTCGGTGGAAACAGATGGGTTTTTATCATCGGAAACAGAATTAGCCCTCGACGTCTGAACAACTTTTTTTGAAAAAATCCCTAAGCCGCGCGGTCACAATTTTTGCTAAAAATCTGACGTTCTGCAATTCACTCTGAAATGTTGGCAAACTGTTGCAAGTGATCCCCTGAAATGTTTTTCGGTGGAAACAGATGGGTTTTTATCATCGGAAACAGAATTAGCCCTCGACGTCTGAACAAGTTTTTTTGAAAAAATCCCTAAGCCACGCGGTCACAATTTCTGCTAAAAATCTGACGTTCTGCAATTCACTCCAAAATGTTGGCAAACTGTTGTGAGTGATCCCCTGAAATGTTTTTCGGTGGAAACAGATGGGTTTTTATTATCGGAAACAGAATTAGCCCTCGACGTCTGAACAACATTTTTTGAAAAAATCCCTAAGCCGCGCGGTCAAAATTTCTGCTAAAAATCTGACGTTCTGCAATTCACTCCAAAATGTTGGCAAAATGTTGCAAGTGATGCCCTGAAATGTTTTTCGGTAGAAACAGATGGGTTTTTATCATCGGGAACAGAATTAGCCCTCGACGTCTGAACAACTTTTTTTGAAAAAATCCCTAAGCCGCGCGATCACAATTTCTGCTAAAAATCTGACGTTCTGCAATTCACTCTGAAATGTTGGCAAACTGTTGCAAGTGATCCCCTGAAATGTTTTTCGGTGGAAACAGATGGGTTTTTATCATCGGAAACAGAATTAGCCCTCGACGTCTGAACAACTTTTTTTGAAAAAATCCCTAAGCCGCGCGGTCACAATTTCTGCTAAAAATCTGACGTTCTGCAATTCACTCAAAAATGTTGGCAAAATGTTGCAAGTGATGCCCTGAAATGTTTTTCGGTAGAAACAGATGGGTTTTTATCATCGGGAACAGAATTAGCCCTCGACGTCTGAACAACTTTTTTTGAAAAAATCCCTAAGCCGCGCGATCACAATTTCTGCTAAAAATCTGACGTTCTGCAATTCACTCTGAAATGTTGGCAAACTGTTGCAAGTGATCCCCTGAAATGTTTTTCGGTGGAAACAGATGGGTTTTTATCATCGGAAACAGAATTAGCCCTCGACGTCTGAACAACTTTTTTTGAAAAAATCCCTAAGCCGCGCGGTCACAATTTCTGCTAAAAATCTGACGTTCTGCAATTCACTCAAAAATGTTGGCAAACAGTTGCGAGTGATCCCCTGAAATGTTTTTCAGTGGAAACAGATGGGTTTTTATCATCGGAAATAGAATTAGCCCTCGACGTCTGAACACCTTTTTTTGAAAAAATCCCTAAGCCGCGCGGTCACAATTTCTGCTAAAAATCTGACGTTCTGCAATTCACTCCAAAATGTTGGCAAACTGTTGCAAGTGATCCCCTGAAAGGTTTTTCGGTGGAAACAGATGGGTTTTTATCATCGGAAACAGAATTAGCCCTCGACGTCTGAACAACTTTTTTTGAAAAAATCCCTAAGCCACGCGGTCACAATTTCTGCTAAAAATCTGACGTTCTGCAATTCACTCCAAAAAGTTGGCAAACTGTTGTGAGTGATCCCCTGAAATGTTTTTCGGTGGAAACAGATGGGTTTTTATTATCGGAAACAGAATTAGCCCTCGACGTCTGAACAACATTTTTTGAAAAAATCCCTATGCCGCGCGGTCAAAATTTCTGCTAAAAATCTGACGTTCTGCAATTCACTCCAAAATGTTGGCAAAATGTTGCAAGTGATGCCCTGAAATGTTTTTCGGTAGAAACAGATGGGTTTTTATCATCGGAAACAGAATTAGCCCTCGACGTCTGAACAACTTTTTTTGAAAAAATCCCTAAGCCGCGCGGTCACAATTTTTGCTAAAAATCTGACGTTCTGCAATTCACTCTGAAATGTTGGCAAACTGTTGCAAGTGATCCCCTGAAATGTTTTTCGGTGGAAACAGATGGGTTTTTATCATCGGAAACAGAATTAGCCCTCGACGTCTGAACAAGTTTTTTTGAAAAAATCCCTAAGCCACGCGGTCACAATTTCTGCTAAAAATCTGACGTTCTGCAATTCACTCTGAAATGTTGGCAAACTGTTGCAAGTGATCCCCTGAAATGTTTTTCGGTGGAAACAGATGGGTTTTTATCATCGGAAACAGAATTAGCCCTCGACGTCTGAACAACTTTTTTTGAAAAAATCCCTAAGCCGCGCGGTCACAATTTCTGCTAAAAATCTGACGTTCTGCAATTCACTCCAAAATGTTGGCAAAATGTTGCAAGTGATGCCCTGAAATGTTTTTCGGTAGAAACAGATGGGTTTTTATCATCGGGAACAGAATTAGCCCTCGACGTCTGAACAACTTTTTTTGAAAAAATCCCTAAGCCGCGCGATCACAATTTCTGCTAAAAATCTGACGTTCTGCAATTCACTCTGAAATGTTGGCAAACTGTTGCAAGTGATCCCCTGAAATGTTTTTCGGTGGAAACAGATGGGTTTTTATCATCGGAAACAGAATTAGCCCTCGACGTCTGAACAACTTTTTTTGAAAAAATCCCTAAGCCGCGCGGTCACAATTTCTGCTAAAAATCTGACGTTCTGCAATTCACTCAAAAATGTTGGCAAGCTGTTGCGAGTGATCCCCTGAAATGTTTTTCAGTGGAAACAGATGGGTTTTTATCATCGGAAATAGAATTAGCCCTCGACGTCTGAACACCTTTTTTTGAAAAAATCCCTAAGCCGCGCGGTCACAATTTCTGCTAAAAATCTGACGTTCTGCAATTCACTCCAAATTGTTGGCAAACTGCTGCAAGTGATCCCCTGAAAGGTTTTTGGGTGGAAACAGATGGGTTTTTATCATCGGAAACAGAATTAGCCCTCGACGTCTGAACAACTTTTTTGAAAAAATCCCTAAGCCGCGCGGTCACAATTTCTGCTAAAAATCTGACGTTCTGCAATTCACTCCAAAATGTTGGCAAACTCTTGCAAGTGATCCCCTGAAAGGTTTTTCGGTGGAAACAGATGGGTTTTTATCATCGGAAACCGAATTCGCCCTCGACGTCTGAACAACTTTTTTTGAAAAAATCCCTAAGCCGCGCGGTCACAATTTCTGCTAAAAACCTAACGTTCTACAATTCACTCTGAAATGTTGGCAAACTGTTGCAAGTGATCCCCTGAAATGTTTTTCGGTGGAAACAGATGGGTTTTTATCATCGGAAACAGAATTAGCCCTCGACGTCTGAACAACTTTTTTGAAAAAATCCCTAAGCCGCGCGGTCACAATTTCTGCTCAAAATCTGGCGTTCTGCAATTCACTCAAAAATGTTGGCAAACTGTTGCGAGTGATCCCCTGAAATGTTTTTCGGTGGAAACAGATGGGTTTTTATCATCGGAAACAGAATTAGCCCTCGACGTCTGAACAACTTTTTTTGAAAAAATCCCTAAGCCGCGCGGTCACAATTTCTGCTAAAAATCTGACGTTCTGCAATTCACTCAAAAATGTTGGCAAAATGTTGCAAGTGATGCCCTGAAATGTTTTTCGGTAGAAACAGATGGGTTTTTATCATCGGAAACAGAATTAGCCCTCGACGTCTGAACAACTTTTTTTGAAAAAATCCCTAAGCCGCGCGGTCACAATTTCTGCTAAAAATCTGACGTTCTGCAATTCACTCAAAAATGTTGGCAAACTGTTGCGAGTGATCCCCTGAAATGTTTTTCAGTGGAAACAGATGGGTTTTTATCATCGGAAATAGAATTAGCCCTCGACGTCTGAACACCTTTTTTTGAAAAAATCCCTAAGCCGCGCGGTCACAATTTCTGCTAAAAATCTGACGTTCTGCAATTCACTCCAAAATGTTGGCAAACTGTTGCAAGTGATCCCCTGAAAGGTTTTTCGGTGGAAACAGATGGGTTTTTATCATCGGAAACAGAATTAGCCCTCGACGTCTGAACAACTTTTTTTGAAAAAATCCCTAAGCCACGCGGTCACAATTTCTGCTAAAAATCTGACGTTCTGCAATTCACTCCAAAATGTTGGCAAACTGTTGTGAGTGATCCCCTGAAATGTTTTTCGGTGGAAACAGATGGGTTTTTATTATCGGAAACAGAATTAGCCCTCGACGTCTGAACAACATTTTTTGAAAAAATCCCTAAGCCGCGCGGTCAAAATTTCTGCTAAAAATCTGACGTTCTGCAATTCACTCCAAAATGTTGGCAAAATGTTGCAAGTGATGCCCTGAAATGTTTTTCGGTAGAAACAGATGGGTTTTTATCATCGGGAACAGAATTAGCCCTCGACGTCTGAACAACTTTTTTTGAAAAAATCCCTAAGCCGCGCGATCACAATTTCTGCTAAAAATCTGACGTTCTGCAATTCACTCTGAAATGTTGGCAAACTGTTGCAAGTGATCCCCTGAAATGTTTTTCGGTGGAAACAGATGGGTTTTTATCATCGGAAACAGAATTAGCCCTCGACGTCTGAACAACTTTTTTTGAAAAAATCCCTAAGCCGCGCGGTCACAATTTCTGCTAAAAATCTGACGTTCTGCAATTCACTCCAAAATGTTGGCAAAATGTTGCAAGTGATGCCCTGAAATGTTTTTCGGTAGAAACAGATGGGTTTTTATCATCGGGAACAGAATTAGCCCTCGACGTCTGAACAACTTTTTTTGAAAAAATCCCTAAGCCGCGCGATCACAATTTCTGCTAAAAATCTGACGTTCTGCAATTCACTCTGAAATGTTGGCAAACTGTTGCAAGTGATCCCCTGAAATGTTTTTCGGTGGAAACAGATGGGTTTTTATCATCGGAAACAGAATTAGCCCTCGACGTCTGAACAACTTTTTTTGAAAAAATCCCTAAGCCGCGCGATCACAATTTCTGCTAAAAATCTGACGTTCTGCAATTCACTCTGAAATGTTGGCAAACTGTTGCAAGTGATCCCCTGAAATGTTTTTCGGTGGAAACAGATGGGTTTTTATCATCGGAAACAGAATTAGCCCTCGACGTCTGAACAACTTTTTTTGAAAAAATCCCTAAGCCGCGCGGTCACAATTTCTGCTAAAAATCTGACGTTCTGCAATTCACTCCAAAATGTTGGCAAAATGTTGCAAGTGATGCCCTGAAATGTTTTTCGGTAGAAACAGATGGGTTTTTATCATCGGGAACAGAATTAGCCCTCGACGTCTGAACAACTTTTTTTGAAAAAATCCCTAAGCCGCGCGATCACAATTTCTGCTAAAAATCTGACGTTCTGCAATTCACTCTGAAATGTTGGCAAACTGTTGCAAGTGATCCCCTGAAATGTTTTTCGGTGGAAACAGATGGGTTTTTATCATCGGAAACAGAATTAGCCCTCGACGTCTGAACAACTTTTTTTGAAAAAATCCCTAAGCCGCGCGGTCACAATTTCTGCTAAAAATCTGACGTTCTGCAATTCACTCAAAAATGTTGGCAAACTGTTGCGAGTGATCCCCTGAAATGTTTTTCAGTGGAAACAGATGGGTTTTTATCATCGGAAATAGAATTAGCCCTCGACGTCTGAACACCTTTTTTTGAAAAAATCCCTAAGCCGCGCGGTCACAATTTCTGCTAAAAATCTGACGTTCTGCAATTCACTCCAAAATGTTGGCAAACTGTTGCAAGTGATCCCCTGAAAGGTTTTTCGGTGGAAACAGATGGGTTTTTATCATCGGAAACAGAATTAGCCCTCGACGTCTGAACAAGTTTTTTTGAAAAAATCCCTAAGCCGCGCGGTCACAATTTCTGCTAAAAATCTGACGTTCTGCAATTCACTCCAAAATGTTGGCAAACTGTTGTGAGTGATCCCCTGAAATGTTTTTCGGTGGAAACAGATGGGTTTTTATTATCGGAAACAGAATTAGCCCTCGACGTCTGAACAACATTTTTTGAAAAAATCCCTAAGCCGCGCGGTCAAAATTTCTGCTAAAAATCTGACGTTCTGCAATTCACTCCAAAATGTTGGCAAAATGTTGCAAGTGATGCCCTGAAATGTTTTTCGGTAGAAACAGATGGGTTTTTATCATCGGGAACAGAATTAGCCCTCGACGTCTGAACAACTTTTTTTGAAAAAATCCCTAAGCCGCGCGATCACAATTTCTGCTAAAAATCTGACGTTCTGCAATTCACTCTGAAATGTTGGCAAACTGTTGCAAGTGATCCCCTGAAATGTTTTTCGGTGGAAACAGATGGGTTTTTATCATCGGAAACAGAATTAGCCCTCGACGTCTGAACAACTTTTTTTGAAAAAATCCCTAAGCCGCGCGGTCACAATTTCTGCTAAAAATCTGACGTTCTGCAATTCACTCCAAAATGTTGGCAAAATGTTGCAAGTGATGCCCTGAAATGTTTTTCGGTAGAAACAGATGGGTTTTTATCATCGGGAACAGAATTAGCCCTCGACGTCTGAACAACTTTTTTTGAAAAAATCCCTAAGCCGCGCGATCACAATTTCTGCTAAAAATCTGACGTTCTGCAATTCACTCTGAAATGTTGGCAAACTGTTGCAAGTGATCCCCTGAAATGTTTTTCGGTGGAAACAGATGGGTTTTTATCATCGGAAACAGAATTAGCCCTCGACGTCTGAACAACTTTTTTTGAAAAAATCCCTAAGCCGCGCGGTCACAATTTCTGCTAAAAATCTGACGTTCTGCAATTCACTCAAAAATGTTGGCAAACTGTTGCGAGTGATCCCCTGAAATGTTTTTCAGTGGAAACAGATGGGTTTTTATCATCGGAAATAGAATTAGCCCTCGACGTCTGAACACCTTTTTTTGAAAAAATCCCTAAGCCGCGCGGTCACAATTTCTGCTAAAAATCTGACGTTCTGCAATTCACTCCAAAATGTTGGCAAACTGTTGCAAGTGATCCCCTGAAAGGTTTTTCGGTGGAAACAGATGGGTTTTTATCATCGGAAACAGAATTAGCCCTCGACGTCTGAACAACTTTTTTTGAAAAAATCCCTAAGCCGCGCGGTCACAATTTCTGCTAAAAATCTGACGTTCTGCAATTCACTCAAAAATGTTGGCAAACTGTTGCGAGTGATCCCCTGAAATGTTTTTCAGTGGAAACTGATGGGTTTTTATCATCGGAAAAAGAATCAGCCCTCGACGTCTGAACAACATTTTTTGAAAAAATCCCTAAGCCGCACGGTCACAATTTCTGCTAAAAATCTGACGTTCTGCAATTCACTCCAAATTGTTGGCAAACTGCTGCAAGTGATCCCCTGAAAGGTTTTTGGGTGGAAACAGATGGGTTTTTATCATCGGAAATAGAATTAGCCCTCGACGTCTGAACAACTTTTTTTGTAAAAATCCCTAAGCCGCACGGTCACAATTTCTGCTAAAAATCTGACGTTCTGCAATTCACTCAAAAATGTTGGCAAACTGTTGCGAGTGATCCCCTGAAATGTTTTTCAGTGGAAACAGATGGGTTTTTATCATCGGAAAAAGAATCAGCCCTCGACGTCTGAACAACATTTTTTGAAAAAATCCCTAAGCCGCACGGTCACAATTTCTGCTAAAAATCTGACGTTCTGCAATTCACTCCAAATTGTTGGCAAACTGCTGCAAGTGATCCCCTGAAAGGTTTTTGGGTGGAAACAGATGGGTTTTTATCATCGGAAATAGAATTAGCCCTCGACGTCTGAACAACTTTTTTTGAAAAAATCCCTAAGCCGCAAGGTCACAATTTCTGCTAAAAATCTGACGTTCTGCAATTCACTCCAAATTGTTGGCAAACTGCTGCAAGTGATCCCCTGAAAGGTTTTTGGGTGGAAACAGATGGGTTTTTATCATCGGAAACAGAATTAGCCCTCGACGTCTGAACAACTTTTTTGAAAAAATCCCTAAGCCGCGCGGTCACAATTTCTGCTAAAAATCTGACGTTCTGCAATTCACTCAAAAATGTTGGCAAAATGTTGCAAGTGATGCCCTGAAATGTTTTTCGGTAGAAACAGATGGGTTTTTATCATCGGGAACAGAATCAGCCCTCGACGTCTGAACAACATTTTTTGAAAAAATCCCTAAGCCGCACGGTCACAATTTCTGCTAAAAATCTGACGTTCTGCAATTCACTCCAAATTGTTGGCAAACTGCTGCAAGTGATCCCCTGAAAGGTTTTTGGGTGGAAACAGATGGGTTTTTATCATCGGAAATAGAATTAGCCCTCGACGTCTGAACAACTTTTTTTGAAAAAATCCCTAAGCCGCAAGGTCACAATTTCTGCTAAAAATCTGACGTTCTGCAATTCACTCCAAATTGTTGGCAAACTGCTGCAAGTGATCCCCTGAAAGGTTTTTGGGTGGAAACAGATGGGTTTTTATCATCGGAAACAGAATTAGCCCTCGACGTCTGAACAACTTTTTTGAAAAAATCCCTAAGCCGCGCGGTCACAATTTCTGCTAAAAATCTGACGTTCTGCAATTCACTCCAAAATGTTGGCAAACTCTTGCAAGTGATCCCCTGAAAGGTTTTTCGGTGGAAACAGATGGGTTTTTATCATCGGAAACCGAATTCGCCCTCGACGTCTGAACAACTTTTTTGGAAAAAATCCCTAAGCCGCGCGGTCACAATTTCTGCTAAAAACCTAACGTTCTACAATTCACTCTGAAATGTTGGCAAACTGTTGCAAGTGATCCCCTGAAATGTTTTTCGGTGGAAACAGATGGGTTTTTATCATCGGAAACAGAATTAGCCCTCGACGTCTGAACAACTTTTTTGAAAAAATCCCTAAGCCGCGCGGTCACAATTTCTGCTCAAAATCTGGCGTTCTGCAATTCACTCAAAAATGTTGGCAAACTGTTGTGAGTGATCCCCTGAAATGTTTTTCGGTGGAAACAGATGGGTTTTTATTATCGGAAACAGAATTAGCCCTCGACGTCTGAACAACTTTTTTGAAAAAATCCCTAAGCCGCGCGGTCACAATTTCTGCTAAAAATCTGACGTTCTGCAATTCCCTCCAAAATGTTGGAAAACTGTTGCGAGTGATCCCCTGAAATGTTTTTCGGTGGAAACAGATGGGTTTTTATCATCGGAAACAGAATTAGCCCTCGACGTCTGAACAACTTTTTTTGAAAAAATCCCTAAGCCGCGCGGTCACAATTTTTGCTAAAAATCTGACGTTCTGCAATTCACTCTGAAATGTTGGCAAACTGTTGCAAGTGATCCCCTGAAATGTTTTTCGGTGGAAACAGATGGGTTTTTATCATCGGAAACAGAATTAGCCCTCGACGTCTGAACAAATTTTTTTGAAAAAATCCCTAAGCCACGCGGTCACAATTTCTGCTAAAAATCTGACGTTCTGCAATCCACTCCAAAATGTTGGCAAACTGTTGTGAGTGATCCCCTGAAATGTTTTTCGGTGGAAACAGATGGGTTTTTATTATCGGAAACAGAATTAGCCCTCGACGTCTGAACAACATTTTTTGAAAAAATCCCTAAGCCGCGCGGTCAAAATTTCTGCTAAAAATCTGACGTTCTGCAATTCACTCCAAAATGTTGGCAAAATGTTGCAAGTGATGCCCTGAAATGTTTTTCGGTAGAAACAGATGGGTTTTTATCATCGGGAACAGAATTAGCCCTCGACGTCTGAACAACTTTTTTTGAAAAAATCCCTAAGCCGCGCGATCACAATTTCTGCTAAAAATCTGACGTTCTGCAATTCACTCTGAAATGTTGGCAAACTGTTGCAAGTGATCCCCTGAAATGTTTTTCGGTGGAAACAGATGGGTTTTTATCATCGGAAACAGAATTAGCCCTCGACGTCTGAACAACTTTTTTTGAAAAAATCCCTAAGCCGCGCGGTCACAATTTCTGCTAAAAATCTGACGTTCTGCAATTCACTCAAAAATGTTGGCAAAATGTTGCAAGTGATGCCCTGAAATGTTTTTCGGTAGAAACAGATGGGTTTTTATCATCGGGAACAGAATTAGCCCTCGACGTCTGAACAACTTTTTTTGAAAAAATCCCTAAGCCGCGCGATCACAATTTCTGCTAAAAATCTGACGTTCTGCAATTCACTCTGAAATGTTGGCAAACTGTTGCAAGTGATCCCCTGAAATGTTTTTCGGTGGAAACAGATGGGTTTTTATCATCGGAAACAGAATTAGCCCTCGACGTCTGAACAACTTTTTTTGAAAAAATCCCTAAGCCGCGCGGTCACAATTTCTGCTAAAAATCTGACGTTCTGCAATTCACTCAAAAATGTTGGCAAACTGTTGCGAGTGATCCCCTGAAATGTTTTTCAGTGGAAACAGATGGGTTTTTATCATCGGAAATAGAATTAGCCCTCGACGTCTGAACACCTTTTTTTGAAAAAATCCCTAAGCCGCGCGGTCACAATTTCTGCTAAAAATCTGACGTTCTGCAATTCACTCCAAAATGTTGGCAAACTGTTGCAAGTGATCCCCTGAAAGGTTTTTCGGTGGAAACAGATGGGTTTTTATCATCGGAAACAGAATTAGCCCTCGACGTCTGAACAACTTTTTTTGAAAAAATCCCTAAGCCACGCGGTCACAATTTCTGCTAAAAATCTGACGTTCTGCAATTCACTCCAAAATGTTGGCAAACTGTTGTGAGTGATCCCCTGAAATGTTTTTCGGTGGAAACAGATGGGTTTTTATTATCGGAAACAGAATTAGCCCTCGACGTCTGAACAACATTTTTTGAAAAAATCCCTAAGCCGCGCGGTCAAAATTTCTGCTAAAAATCTGACGTTCTGCAATTCACTCCAAAATGTTGGCAAAATGTTGCAAGTGATGCCCTGAAATGTTTTTCGGTAGAAACAGATGGGTTTTTATCATCGGGAACAGAATTAGCCCTCGACGTCTGAACAACTTTTTTTGAAAAAATCCCTAAGCCGCGCGATCACAATTTCTGCTAAAAATCTGACGTTCTGCAATTCACTCTGAAATGTTGGCAAACTGTTGCAAGTGATCCCCTGAAATGTTTTTCGGTGGAAACAGATGGGTTTTTATCATCGGAAACAGAATTAGCCCTCGACGTCTGAACAACTTTTTTTGAAAAAATCCCTAAGCCGCGCGGTCACAATTTCTGCTAAAAATCTGACGTTCTGCAATTCACTCCAAAATGTTGGCAAAATGTTGCAAGTGATGCCCTGAAATGTTTTTCGGTAGAAACAGATGGGTTTTTATCATCGGGAACAGAATTAGCCCTCGACGTCTGAACAACTTTTTTTGAAAAAATCCCTAAGCCGCGCGATCACAATTTCTGCTAAAAATCTGACGTTCTGCAATTCACTCTGAAATGTTGGCAAACTGTTGCAAGTGATCCCCTGAAATGTTTTTCGGTGGAAACAGATGGGTTTTTATCATCGGAAACAGAATTAGCCCTCGACGTCTGAACAACTTTTTTGAAAAAATCCCTAAGCCGCGCGATCACAATTTCTGCTAAAAATCTGACGTTCTGCAATTCACTCAAAAATGTTGGCAAACTGTTGCAAGTGATCCCCTGAAATGTTTTTCGGTGGAAACAGATGGGTTTTTATTATCGGAAACAGAATTAGCCCTCGACGTCTGAACAACTTTTTTGAAAAAATCCCTAAGCCGCGCGGTCACAATTTCTGCTAAAAATCTGACGTTCTGCAATTCACTCCAAAATGTTGGCAAAATGTTGCGAGTGATGCCCTGAAATGTTTTTCGGTAGAAACAGATGGGTTTTTATCATCGGGAACAGAATTAGCCCTCGACGTCTGAACAACTTTTTTTGAAAAAATCCCTAAGCCGCGCGGTCACAATTTTTGCTAAAAATCTGACGTTCTGCAATTCACTCTGAAATGTTGGCAAACTGTTGCAACTGATCCCCTGAAATGTTTTTCGGTGGAAACAGATGGGTTTTTATCATCGGAAACAGAATTAGCCCTCGACGTCTGAACAAATTTTTTTGAAAAAATCCCTAAGCCACGCGGTCACAATTTCTGCTAAAAATCTGACGTTCTGCAATTCACTCCAAAATGTTGGCAAACTGTTGCGAGTGATCCCCTGAAATGTTTTTCGGTGGAAACAGATGGGTTTTTATTATCGGAAACAGAATTAGCCCTCGACGTCTGAACAACATTTTTTGAAAAAATCCCTAAGCCGCGCGGTCAAAATTTCTGCTAAAAATCTGACGTTCTGCAATTCACTCCAAAATGTTGGCAAAATGTTGCAAGTGATGCCCTGAAATGTTTTTCGGTAGAAACAGATGGGTTTTTATCATCGGGAACAGAATTAGCCCTCGACGTCTGAACAACTTTTTTTGAAAAAATCCCTAAGCCGCGCGATCACAATTTCTGCTAAAAATCTGACGTTCTGCAATTCACTCTGAAATGTTGGCAAACTGTTGCAAGTGATCCCCTGAAATGTTTTTCGGTGGAAACAGATGGGTTTTTATCATCGGAAACAGAATTAGCCCTCGACGTCTGAACAACTTTTTTTGAAAAAATCCCTAAGCCGCGCGGTCACAATTTCTGCTAAAAATCTGACGTTCTGCAATTCACTCAAAAATGTTGGCAAAATGTTGCAAGTGATGCCCTGAAATGTTTTTCGGTAGAAACAGATGGGTTTTTATCATCGGGAACAGAATTAGCCCTCGACGTCTGAACAACTTTTTTTGAAAAAATCCCTAAGCCGCGCGATCACAATTTCTGCTAAAAATCTGACGTTCTGCAATTCACTCTGAAATGTTGGCAAACTGTTGCAAGTGATCCCCTGAAATGTTTTTCGGTGGAAACAGATGGGTTTTTATCATCGGAAACAGAATTAGCCCTCGACGTCTGAACAACTTTTTTTGAAAAAATCCCTAAGCCGCGCGGTCACAATTTCTGCTAAAAATCTGACGTTCTGCAATTCACTCAAAAATGTTGGCAAACTGTTGCGAGTGATCCCCTGAAATGTTTTTCAGTGGAAACAGATGGGTTTTTATCATCGGAAATAGAATTAGCCCTCGACGTCTGAACACCTTTTTTTGAAAAAATCCCTAAGCCACGCGGTCACAATTTCTGCTAAAAATCTGACGTTCTGCAATTCACTCCAAAATGTTGGCAAACTGTTGCAAGTGATCCCCTGAAAGGTTTTTCGGTGGAAACAGATGGGTTTTTATCATCGGAAACAGAATTAGCCCTCGACGTCTGAACAACTTTTTTTGAAAAAATCCCTAAGCCACGCGGTCACAATTTCTGCTAAAAATCTGACGTTCTGCAATTCACTCCAAAATGTTGGCAAACTGTTGTGAGTGATCCCCTGAAATGTTTTTCGGTGGAAACAGATGGGTTTTTATTATCGGAAACAGAATTAGCCCTCGACGTCTGAACAACATTTTTTGAAAAAATCCCTAAGCCGCGCGGTCAAAATTTCTGCTAAAAATCTGACGTTCTGCAATTCACTCCAAAATGTTGGCAAAATGTTGCAAGTGATGCCCTGAAATGTTTTTCGGTAGAAACAGATGGGTTTTTATCATCGGGAACAGAATTAGCCCTCGACGTCTGAACAACTTTTTTTGAAAAAATCCCTAAGCCGCGCGATCACAATTTCTGCTAAAAATCTGACGTTCTGCAATTCACTCTGAAATGTTGGCAAACTGTTGCAAGTGATCCCCTGAAATGTTTTTCGGTGGAAACAGATGGGTTTTTATCATCGGAAACAGAATTAGCCCTCGACGTCTGAACAACTTTTTTTGAAAAAATCCCTAAGCCGCGCGGTCACAATTTCTGCTAAAAATCTGACGTTCTGCAATTCACTCCAAAATGTTGGCAAAATGTTGCAAGTGATGCCCTGAAATGTTTTTCGGTAGAAACAGATGGGTTTTTATCATCGGGAACAGAATTAGCCCTCGACGTCTGAACAACTTTTTTTGAAAAAATCCCTAAGCCGCGCGATCACAATTTCTGCTAAAAATCTGACGTTCTGCAATTCACTCAAAAATGTTGGCAAACTGTTGCAAGTGATCCCCTGAAATGTTTTTCGGTGGAAACAGATGGGTTTTTATCATCGGAAACAGAATTAGCCCTCGACGTCTGAACAACTTTTTTTGAAAAAATCCCTAAGCCGCGCGATCACAATTTCTGCTAAAAATCTGACGTTCTGCAATTCACTCTGAAATGTTGGCAAACTGTTGCAAGTGATCCCCTGAAATGTTTTTCGGTGGAAACAGATGGGTTTTTATCATCGGAAACAGAATTAGCCCTCGACGTCTGAACAACTTTTTTTGAAAAAATCCCTAAGCCGCGCGGTCACAATTTCTGCTAAAAATCTGACGTTCTGCAATTCACTCAAAAATGTTGGCAAACTGTTGCGAGTGATCCCCTGAAATGTTTTTCAGTGGAAACAGATGGGTTTTTATCATCGGAAATAGAATTAGCCCTCGACGTCTGAACACCTTTTTTTGAAAAAATCCCTAAGCCGCGCGGTCACAATTTCTGCTAAAAATCTGACGTTCTGCAATTCACTCCAAAATGTTGGCAAACTGTTGCAAGTGATCCCCTGAAAGGTTTTTCGGTGGAAACAGATGGGTTTTTATCATTGGAAACAGAATTAGCCCTCGACGTCTGAACAAGTTTTTTTGAAAAAATCCCTAAGCCGCGCGGTCACAATTTCTGCTAAAAATCTGACGTTCTGCAATTCACTCCAAAATGTTGGCAAACTGTTGTGAGTGATCCCCTGAAATGTTTTTCGGTGGAAACAGATGGGTTTTTATTATCGGAAACAGAATTAGCCCTCGACGTCTGAACAACATTTTTTGAAAAAATCCCTAAGCCGCGCGGTCAAAATTTCTGCTAAAAATCTGACGTTCTGCAATTCACTCCAAAATGTTGGCAAAATGTTGCAAGTGATGCCCTGAAATGTTTTTCGGTAGAAACAGATGGGTTTTTATCATCGGGAACAGAATTAGCCCTCGACGTCTGAACAACTTTTTTTGAAAAAATCCCTAAGCCACGCGATCACAATTTCTGCTAAAAATCTGACGTTCTGCAATTCACTCTGAAATGTTGGCAAACTGTTGCAAGTGATCCCCTGAAATGTTTTTCGGTGGAAACAGATGGGTTTTTATCATCGGAAACAGAATTAGCCCTCGACGTCTGAACAACTTTTTTTGAAAAAATCCCTAAGCCGCGCGGTCACAATTTCTGCTAAAAATCTGACGTTCTGCAATTCACTCCAAAATGTTGGCAAACTGTTGCGAGTGATCCCCTGAAATGTTTTTCAGTGGAAACAGATGGGTTTTTATCATCGGAAATAGAATTAGCCCTCGACGTCTGAACACCTTTTTTTGAAAAAATCCCTAAGCCGCGCGGTCACAATTTCTGCTAAAAATCTGACGTTCTGCAATTCACTCCAAAATGTTGGCAAACTGTTGCAAGTGATCCCCTGAAAGGTTTTTCGGTGGAAACAGATGGGTTTTTATCATTGGAAACAGAATTAGCCCTCGACGTCTGAACAAGTTTTTTTGAAAAAATCCCTAAGCCGCGCGGTCACAATTTCTGCTAAAAATCTGACGTTCTGCAATTCACTCCAAAATGTTGGCAAACTGTTGTGAGTGATCCCCTGAAATGTTTTTCGGTGGAAACAGATGGGTTTTTATTATCGGAAACAGAATTAGCCCTCGACGTCTGAACAACATTTTTTGAAAAAATCCCTAAGCCGCGCGGTCAAAATTTCTGCTAAAAATCTGACGTTCTGCAATTCACTCCAAAATGTTGGCAAAATGTTGCAAGTGATGCCCTGAAATGTTTTTCGGTAGAAACAGATGGGTTTTTATCATCGGGAACAGAATTAGCCCTCGACGTCTGAACAACTTTTTTTGAAAAAATCCCTAAGCCGCGCGATCACAATTTCTGCTAAAAATCTGACGTTCTGCAATTCACTCTGAAATGTTGGCAAACTGTTGCAAGTGATCCCCTGAAATGTTTTTCGGTGGAAACAGATGGGTTTTTATCATCGGAAACAGAATTAGCCCTCGACGTCTGAACAACTTTTTTTGAAAAAATCCCTAAGCCGCGCGGTCACAATTTCTGCTAAAAATCTGACGTTCTGCAATTCACTCCAAAATGTTGGCAAAATGTTGCAAGTGATGCCCTGAAATGTTTTTCGGTAGAAACAGATGGGTTTTTATCATCGGGAACAGAATTAGCCCTCGACGTCTGAACAACTTTTTTTGAAAAAATCCCTAAGCCGCGCGATCACAATTTCTGCTAAAAATCTGACGTTCTGCAATTCACTCTGAAATGTTGGCAAACTGTTGCAAGTGATCCCCTGAAATGTTTTTCGGTGGAAACAGATGGGTTTTTATCATCGGAAACAGAATTAGCCCTCGACGTCTGAACAACTTTTTTTGAAAAAATCCCTAAGCCGCGCGGTCACAATTTCTGCTAAAAATCTGACGTTCTGCAATTCACTCAAAAATGTTGGCAAACTGTTGCGAGTGATCCCCTGAAATGTTTTTCAGTGGAAACAGATGGGTTTTTATCATCGGAAATAGAATTAGCCCTCGACGTCTGAACACCTTTTTTTGAAAAAATCCCTAAGCCGCGCGGTCACAATTTCTGCTAAAAATCTGACGTTCTGCAATTCACTCCAAAATGCTGGCAAACTGTTGCAAGTGATCCCCTGAAAGGTTTTTCGGTGGAAACAGATGGGTTTTTATCATCGGAAACAGAATTAGCCCTCGACGTCTGAACAACTTTTTTTGAAAAAATCCCTAAGCCGCGCGGTCACAATTTCTGCTAAAAATCTGACGTTCTGCAATTCACTCAAAAATGTTGGCAAACTGTTGCGAGTGATCCCCTGAAATGTTTTTCAGTGGAAACTGATGGGTTTTTATCATCGGAAAAAGAATCAGCCCTCGACGTCTGAACAACATTTTTTGAAAAAATCCCTAAGCCGCACGGTCACAATTTCTGCTAAAAATCTGACGTTCTGCAATTCACTCCAAATTGTTGGCAAACTGCTGCAAGTGATCCCCTGAAAGGTTTTTGGGTGGAAACAGATGGGTTTTTATCATCGGAAATAGAATTAGCCCTCGACGTCTGAACAACTTTTTTTGAAAAAATCCCTAAGCCGCACGGTCACAATTTCTGCTAAAAATCTGACGTTCTGCAATTCACTCCAAATTGTTGGCAAACTGCTGCAAGTGATCCCCTGAAAGGTTTTTGGGTGGAAACAGATGGGTTTTTATCATCGGAAACAGAATTAGCCCTCGACGTCTGAACAACTTTTTTGAAAAAATCCCTAAGCCGCGCGGTCACAATTTCTGCTAAAAATCTGACGTCCTGCAATTCACTCCAAAATGTTGGCAAACTCTTGCAAGTGATCCCCTGAAAGGTTTTTCGGTGGAAACAGATGGGTTTTTATCATCGGAAACCGAATTCGCCCTCGACGTCTGAACAACTTTTTTTGAAAAAATCCCTAAGCCGCGCGGTCACAATTTCTGCTAAAAACCTAACGTTCTACAATTCACTCTGAAATGTTGGCAAACTGTTGCAAGTGATCCCCTGAAATGTTTTTCGGTGGAAACAGATGGGTTTTTATCATCGGAAACAGAATTAGCCCTCGACGTCTGAACAACTTTTTTGAAAAAATCCCTAAGCCGCGCGGTCACAATTTCTGCTCAAAATCTGGCGTTCTGCAATTCACTCAAAAATGTTGGCAAACTGTTGTGAGTGATCCCCTGAAATGTTTTTCGGTGGAAACAGATGGGTTTTTATTATCGGAAACAGAATTAGCCCTCGACGTCTGAACAACTTTTTTGAAAAAATCCCTAAGCCGCGCGGTCACAATTTCTGCTAAAAATCTGACGTTCTGCAATTCCCTCCAAAATGTTGGAAAACTGTTGCGAGTGATCCCCTGAAATGTTTTTCGGTGGAAACAGATGGGTTTTTATCATCGGAAACAGAATTAGCCCTCGACGTCTGAACAACTTTTTTTGAAAAAATCCCTAAGCCGCGCGGTCACAATTTTTGCTAAAAATCTGACGTTCTGCAATTCACTCTGAAATGTTGGCAAACTGTTGCAAGTGATCCCCTGAAATGTTTTTCGGTGGAAACAGATGGGTTTTTATCATCGGAAACAGAATTAGCCCTCGACGTCTGAACAAGTTTTTTTGAAAAAATCCCTAAGCCACGCGGTCACAATTTCTGCTAAAAATCTGACGTTCTGCAATTCACTCCAAAATGTTGGCAAAATGTTGCAAGTGATGCCCTGAAATGTTTTTCGGTAGAAACAGATGGGTTTTTATCATCGGGAACAGAATTAGCCCTCGACGTCTGAACAACTTTTTTTGAAAAAATCCCTAAGCCGCGCGATCACAATTTCTGCTAAAAATCTGACGTTCTGCAATTCACTCTGAAATGTTGGCAAACTGTTGCAAGTGATCCCCTGAAATGTTTTTCGGTGGAAACAGATGGGTTTTTATCATCGGAAACAGAATTAGCCCTCGACGTCTGAACAACTTTTTTTGAAAAAATCCCTAAGCCGCGCGGTCACAATTTCTGCTAAAAATCTGACGTTCTGCAATTCACTCAAAAATGTTGGCAAAATGTTGCAAGTGATGCCCTGAAATGTTTTTCGGTAGAAACAGATGGGTTTTTATCATCGGGAACAGAATTAGCCCTCGACGTCTGAACAACTTTTTTTGAAAAAATCCCTAAGCCGCGCGATCACAATTTCTGCTAAAAATCTGACGTTCTGCAATTCACTCTGAAATGTTGGCAAACTGTTGCAAGTGATCCCCTGAAATGTTTTTCGGTGGAAACAGATGGGTTTTTATCATCGGAAAAAGGAATTAGCCCTCGACGTCTGAACAACTTTTTTTGAAAAAATCCCTAAGCCGCGCGGTCACAATTTCTGCTAAAAATCTGACGTTCTGCAATTCACTCAAAAATGTTGGCAAACTGTTGCGAGTGATCCCCTGAAATGTTTTTCAGTGGAAACAGATGGGTTTTTATCATCGGAAATAGAATTAGCCCTCGACGTCTGAACACCTTTTTTTGAAAAAATCCCTAAGCCGCGCGGTCACAATTTCTGCTAAAAATCTGACGTTCTGCAATTCACTCCAAAATGTTGGCAAACTGTTGCAAGTGATCCCCTGAAAGGTTTTTCGGTGGAAACAGATGGGTTTTTATCATCGGAAACAGAATTAGCCCTCGACGTCTGAACAACTTTTTTTGAAAAAATCCCTAAGCCACGCGGTCACAATTTCTGCTAAAAATCTGACGTTCTGCAATTCACTCCAAAATGTTGGCAAACTGTTGTGAGTGATCCCCTGAAATGTTTTTCGGTGGAAACAGATGGGTTTTTATTATCGGAAACAGAATTAGCCCTCGACGTCTGAACAACATTTTTTGAAAAAATCCCTAAGCCGCGCGGTCAAAATTTCTGCTAAAAATCTGACGTTCTGCAATTCACTCCAAAATGTTGGCAAAATGTTGCAAGTGATGCCCTGAAATGTTTTTCGGTAGAAACAGATGGGTTTTTATCATCGGAAACAGAATTAGCCCTCGACGTCTGAACAACTTTTTTTGAAAAAATCCCTAAGCCGCGCGGTCACAATTTTTGCTAAAAATCTGACGTTCTGCAATTCACTCTGAAATGTTGGCAAACTGTTGCAAGTGATCCCCTGAAATGTTTTTCGGTGGAAACAGATGGGTTTTTATCATCGGAAACAGAATTAGCCCTCGACGTCTGAACAAGTTTTTTTGAAAAAATCCCTAAGCCACGCGGTCACAATTTCTGCTAAAAATCTGACGTTCTGCAATTCACTCCAAAATGTTGGCAAACTGTTGTGAGTGATCCCCTGAAATGTTTTTCGGTGGAAACAGATGGGTTTTTATTATCGGAAACAGAATTAGCCCTCGACGTCTGAACAACATTTTTTGAAAAAATCCCTAAGCCGCGCGGTCAAAATTTCTGCTAAAAATCTGACGTTCTGCAATTCACTCCAAAATGTTGGCAAAATGTTGCAAGTGATGCCCTGAAATGTTTTTCGGTAGAAACAGATGGGTTTTTATCATCGGGAACAGAATTAGCCCTCGACGTCTGAACAACTTTTTTTGAAAAAATCCCTAAGCCGCGCGATCACAATTTCTGCTAAAAATCTGACGTTCTGCAATTCACTCTGAAATGTTGGCAAACTGTTGCAAGTGATCCCCTGAAATGTTTTTCGGTGGAAACAGATGGGTTTTTATCATCGGAAACAGAATTAGCCCTCGACGTCTGAACAACTTTTTTTGAAAAAATCCCTAAGCCGCGCGGTCACAATTTCTGCTAAAAATCTGACGTTCTGCAATTCACTCAAAAATGTTGGCAAAATGTTGCAAGTGATGCCCTGAAATGTTTTTCGGTAGAAACAGATGGGTTTTTATCATCGGGAACAGAATTAGCCCTCGACGTCTGAACAACTTTTTTTGAAAAAATCCCTAAGCCGCGCGATCACAATTTCTGCTAAAAATCTGACGTTCTGCAATTCACTCTGAAATGTTGGCAAACTGTTGCAAGTGATCCCCTGAAATGTTTTTCGGTGGAAACAGATGGGTTTTTATCATCGGAAACAGAATTAGCCCTCGACGTCTGAACAACTTTTTTTGAAAAAATCCCTAAGCCGCGCGATCACAATTTCTGCTAAAAATCTGACGTTCTGCAATTCACTCAAAAATGTTGGCAAACTGTTGCGAGTGATCCCCTGAAATGTTTTTCAGTGGAAACAGATGGGTTTTTATCATCGGAAATAGAATTAGCCCTCGACGTCTGAACACCTTTTTTTGAAAAAATCCCTAAGCCGCGCGGTCACAATTTCTGCTAAAAATCTGACGTTCTGCAATTCACTCCAAAATGTTGGCAAACTGTTGCAAGTGATCCCCTGAAAGGTTTTTCGGTGGAAACAGATGGGTTTTTATCATCGGAAACAGAATTAGCCCTCGACGTCTGAACAAGTTTTTTTGAAAAAATCCCTAAGCCGCGCGGTCACAATTTCTGCTAAAAATCTGACGTTCTGCAATTCACTCCAAAATGTTGGCAAACTGTTGCGAGTGATCCCCTGAAATGTTTTTCGGTGGAAACAGATGGGTTTTTATTATCGGAAACAGAATTAGCCCTCGACGTCTGAACAACATTTTTTGAAAAAATCCCTAAGCCGCGCGGTCAAAATTTCTGCTAAAAATCTGACGTTCTGCAATTCACTCCAAAATGTTGGCAAAATGTTGCAAGTGATGCCCTGAAATGTTTTTCGGTAGAAACAGATGGGTTTTTATCATCGGGAACAGAATTAGCCCTCGACGTCTGAACAACTTATTTTGAAAAAATCCCTAAGCCGCGCGATCACAATTTCTGCTAAAAATCTGACGTTCTGCAATTCACTCTGAAATGTTGGCAAACTGTTGCAAGTGATCCCCTGAAATGTTTTTCGGTGGAAACAGATGGGTTTTTATCATCGGAAACAGAATTAGCCCTCGACGTCTGAACAACTTTTTTTGAAAAAATCCCTAAGCCGCGCGGTCACAATTTCTGCTAAAAATCTGACGTTCTGCAATTCACTCCAAAATGTTGGCAAAATGTTGCAAGTGATGCCCTGAAATGTTTTTCGGTAGAAACAGATGGGTTTTTATCATCGGGAACAGAATTAGCCCTCGACGTCTGAACAACTTTTTTTGAAAAAATCCCTAAGCCGCGCGATCACAATTTCTGCTAAAAATCTGACGTTCTGCAATTCACTCTGAAATGTTGGCAAACTGTTGCAAGTGATCCCCTGAAATGTTTTTCGGTGGAAACAGATGGGTTTTTATCATCGGAAACAAAATTAGCCCTCGACGTCTGAACAACTTTTTTTGAAAAAATCCCTAAGCCGCGCGGTCACAATTTCTGCTAAAAATCTGACGTTCTGCAATTCACTCAAAAATGTTGGCAAACTGTTGTGAGTGATCCCCTGAAATGTTTTTCAGTGGAAACAGATGGGTTTTTATCATCGGAAATAGAATTAGCCCTCGACGTCTGAACACCTTTTTTTGAAAAAATCCCTAAGCCGCGCGGTCACAATTTCTGCTAAAAATCTGACGTTCTGCAATTCACTCCAAAATGTTGGCAAACTGTTGCAAGTGATCCCCTGAAAGGTTTTTCGGTGGAAACAGATGGGTTTTTATCATCGGAAACAGAATTAGCCCTCGACGTCTGAACAACTTTTTTTGAAAAAATCCCTAAGCCGCGCGGCACAATTTCTGCTAAAAATCTGACGTTCTGCAATTCACTCAAAAATGTTGGCAAACTGTTGCGAGTGATCCCCTGAAATGTTTTTCAGTGGAAACAGATGGGTTTTTATCATCGAAAAAAGAATCAGCCCTCGACGTCTGAACAACATTTTTTGAAAAAATCCCTAAGCCGCACGGTCACAATTTCTGCTAAAAATCTGACGTTCTGCAATTCACTCCAAATTGTTGGCAAACTGCTGCAAGTGATCCCCTGAAAGGTTTTTGGGTGGAAACAGATGGGTTTTTATCATCGGAAATAGAATTAGCCCTCGACGTCTGAACAACTTTTTTTGAAAAAATCCCTAAGCCGCACGGTCACAATTTCTGCTAAAAATCTGACGTTCTGCAATTCACTCCAAATTGTTGGCAAACTGCTGCAAGTGATCCCCTGAAAGGTTTTTGGGTGGAAACAGATGGGTTTTTATCATCGGAAACAGAATTAGCCCTCGACGTCTGAACAACTTTTTTGAAAAAATCCCTAAGCCGCGCGGTCACAATTTCTGCTAAAAATCTGACGTTCTGCAATTCACTCCAAAATGTTGGCAAACTCTTGCAAGTGATCCCCTGAAAGGTTTTTCGGTGGAAACAGATGGGTTTTTATCATCGGAAACCGAATTCGCCCTCGACGTCTGAACAACTTTTTTTGAAAAAATCCCTAAGCCGCGCGGTCACAATTTCTGCTAAAAACCTAACGTTCTACAATTCACTCTGAAATGTTGGCAAACTGTTGCAAGTGATCCCCTGAAATGTTTTTCGGTGGAAACAGATGGGTTTTTATCATCGGAAACAGAATTAGCCCTCGACGTCTGAACAACTTTTTTGAAAAAATCCCTAAGCCGCGCGGTCACAATTTCTGCTCAAAATCTGGCGTTCTGCAATTCACTCAAAAATGTTGCCAAACTGTTGTGAGTGATCCCCTGAAATGTTTTTCGGTGGAAACAGATGGGTTTTTATTATCGGAAACAGAATTAGCCCTCGACGTCTGAACAACTTTTTTGAAAAAATCCCTAAGCCGCGCGGTCACAATTTCTGCTAAAAATCTGACGTTCTGCAATTCCCTCCAAAATGTTGGAAAACTGTTGTGAGTGATCCCCTGAAATGTTTTTCGGTGGAAACAGATGGGTTTTTATCATCGGAAACAGAATTAGCCCTCGACGTCTGAACAACTTTTTTTGAAAAAATCCCTAAGCCGCGCGGTCACAATTTTTGCTAAAAATCTGACGTTCTGCAATTCACTCTGAAATGTTGGCAAACTGTTGCAAGTGATCCCCTGAAATGTTTTTCGGTGGAAACAGATGGGTTTTTATCATCGGAAACAGAATTAGCCCTCGACGTCTGAACAAGTTTTTTTGAAAAAATCCCTAAGCCACGCGGTCACAATTTCTGCTAAAAATCTGACGTTCTGCAATTCACTCCAAAATGTTGGCAAACTGTTGTGAGTGATCCCCTGAAATGTTTTTCGGTGGAAACAGATGGGTTTTTATTATCGGAAACAGAATTAGCCCTCGACGTCTGAACAACATTTTTTGAAAAAATCCCTAAGCCGCGCGGTCAAAATTTCTGCTAAAAATCTGACGTTCTGCAATTCACTCCAAAATGTTGGCAAAATGTTGCAAGTGATGCCCTGAAATGTTTTTCGGTAGAAACAGATGGGTTTTTATCATCGGGAACAGAATTAGCCCTCGACGTCTGAACAACTTTTTTTGAAAAAATCCCTAAGCCGCGCTATCACAATTTCTGCTAAAAATCTGACGTTCTGCAATTCACTCCAAAATGTTGGCAAACTGTTGCAAGTGATCCCCTGAAAGGTTTTTCGGTGGAAACAGATGGGTTTTTATCATCGGAAACAGAATTAGCCCTCGACGTCTGAACAACTTTTTTTGAAAAAATCCCTAAGCCGCGCGATCACAATTTCTGCTAAAAATCTGACGTTCTGCAATTCACTCCAAAATGTTGGCAAACTGTTGCAAGTGATCCCCTGAAAGGTTTTTCGGTGGAAACAGATGGGTTTTTATCATCGGAAACAGAATTAGCCCTCGACGTCTGAACAACTTTTTTTGAAAAAATCCCTAAGCCGCGCGGTCACAATTTCTGCTCAAAATCTGACGTTCTGCAATTCACTCAAAAATGTAGGCAAACTGTTGCGAGTGATCCCCTGAAATGTTTTTCGGTGGAAACTGATGGGTTTTTATCATCGGAAACAGAATTAGCCCTCGACGTCTGAACAACATTTTTTGAAAAAATCCCTAAGCCGCGCGGTCACAATTTTTGCTAAAAATCTGGCGTTCTGCAATTCACTCAAAAATGTTGGCAAACTGTTGGGAGTGATCCCCTGAAATGTTTTTCAGGGGAAACAGATGGGTTTTTATCATCGGAAACAGAATTAGCCCTCGACGTCTGAACAACTTTTTTTGAAAAAATCCCTAAGCTGCGCGATCCCAATTTCTGCTAAAAATCTGACGTTCTGCAATTCAGTCTGAAATGTTGGCAAACTGTTGCAAGTGATCCCCTGAAATGTTTTTCGGTGGAAACAGATGGGTTTTTATCATCGGAAACAGAATTAGCCCTCGACGTCTGAACAACTTTTTTTGAAAAAATCCCTAAGCCGCGCGGTCACAATTTCTGCTAAAAATCTGACGTTCTGCAATTCACTCAAAAATGTTGGCAAACTGTTGCGAGTGATCCCCTGAAATGTTTTTCAGTGGAAACAGATGGGTTTTTATCATCGGAAACAGAATTAGCCCTCGACGTCTGAACAACTTTTTTTGAAAAAATCCCTAAGCCGCACGGTCACAATTTCTGCTAAAAATCTGACGTTCTGCAATTCACTCCAAATTGTTGGCAAACTGTTGCAAGTGATCCCCTGAAAGGTTTTTGGGTGGAAACAGATGGGTTTTTATCATCGGAAACAGAATTAGCCCTCGACGTCTGAACAACTTTTTTGAAAAAATCCCTAAGCCGCGCGGTCACAATTTCTGCTAAAAATCTAACGTTCTACAATTCACTCTGAAATGTTGGCAAACTGTTGCAAGTGATCCCCTGAAATGTTTTTCGGTGGAAACAGATGGGTTTTTATCATCGGAAACAGAATTAGCCCTCGACGTCTGAACAACTTTTTTTGAAAAAATCCCTAAGCAGCGCGGTCACAATTTCTGCTAAAAATCTGACGTTCTGCAATTCACTCCAAAATGTTGGCAAACTGTTGCGAGTGATCCCCTGAAATGTTTTTCAGTGGAAACAGATGGGTTTTTATCATCGGAAATAGAATTAGCCCTCGACGTCTGAACACCTTTTTTTGAAAAAATCCCTAAGCCGCGCGGTCACAATTTCTGCTAAAAATCTGACGTTCTGCAATTCACTCCAAAATGTTGGCAAACTCTTGCAAGTGATCCCCTGAAAGGTTTTTCGGTGGAAACAGATGGGTTTTTATCATCGGAAACCGAATTAGCCCTCGACGTCTGAACAACTTTTTTTGAAAAAATCCCTAAGCCGCGCGGTCACAATTTCTGCTAAAAATCTAACGTTCTACAATTCACTCTGAAATGTTGGCAAACTGTTGCAAGTGATCCCCTGAAATGTTTTTCGGTGGAAACAGATGGGTTTTTATCATCGGAAATAGAATTAGCCCTTGACGTCTGAACAACTTTTTTTGAAAAAATCCCTAAGCCGCGCGGTCACAATTTCTGCTAAAAATCTGACGTTCTGCAATTCACTCAAAAATGTTGGCAAACTGTTGCGAGTGATCCCCTGAAATTTTTTTCAGTGGAAACAGATGGGTTTTTATCATCGGAAACAGAATTAGCCCTCGACGTCTGAACAACTTTTTTTGAAAAAATCCCTAAGCCGCGCGGTCACAATTTCTGCTAAAAATCTGACGTTCTGCAATTCACTCAAAAATGTTGGCAAACTGTTGCGAGTGATCCCCTGAAATGTTTTTCAGTGGAAACAGATGGGTTTTTATCATCGGAAATAGAATTAGCCCTCGACGTCTGAACAACTTTTTTTGAAAAAATCCCTAAGCCGCACGGTCACAATTTCTGCTAAAAATCTGACGTTCTGCAATTCACTCCAAATTGTTGGCAAACTGTTGCAAGTGATCCCCTGAAAGGTTTTTGGGTGGAAACAGATGGGTTTTTATCATCGGAAACAGAATTAGCCCTCGACGTCTGAACAACTTTTTTTGAAAAAATCCCTAAGCCGCGCGGTCACAATTTCTGCTCAAAATCTGACGTTCTGCAATTCAGTCTGAAATGTTGGCAAACTGTTGCAAGTGATCCCCTGAAATGTTTTTCGGTGGAAACAGATGGGTTTTTATCATCGGAAACAGAATTAGCCCTCGACGTCTGAACAACTTTTTTGAAAAAATCCCTAAGCCGCGCGGTCACAATTTCTGCTAAAAATCTAACGTTCTACAATTCACTCTGAAATGTTGGCAAACTGTTGCAAGTGATCCCCTGAAATGTTTTTCGGTGGAAACAGATGGGTTTTTATCATCGGAAACAGAATTAGCCCTCGACGTCTGAACAACTTTTTTTGAAAAAATCCCTAAGCAGCGCGGTCACAATTTCTGCTAAAAATCTGACGTTCTGCAATTCACTCCAAAATGTTGGCAAACTGTTGCGAGTGATCCCCTGAAATGTTTTTCAGTGGAAACAGATGGGTTTTTATCATCGGAAATAGAATTAGCCCTCGACGTCTGAACACCTTTTTTTGAAAAAATCCCTAAGCCGCGCGGTCACAATTTCTGCTAAAAATCTGACGTTCTGCAATTCACTCCAAAATGTTGGCAAACTCTTGCAAGTGATCCCCTGAAAGGTTTTTCGGTGGAAACAGATGGGTTTTTATCATCGGAAACCGAATTAGCCCTCGACGTCTGAACAACTTTTTTTGAAAAAATCCCTAAGCCGCGCGGTCACAATTTCTGCTAAAAATCTAACGTTCTACAATTCACTCTGAAATGTTGGCAAACTGTTGCAAGTGATCCCCTGAAATGTTTTTCGGTGGAAACAGATGGGTTTTTATCATCGGAAATAGAATTAGCCCTTGACGTCTGAACAACTTTTTTTGAAAAAATCCCTAAGCCGCGCGGTCACAATTTCTGCTAAAAATCTGACGTTCTGCAATTCACTCAAAAATGTTGGCAAACTGTTGCGAGTGATCCCCTGAAATTTTTTTCAGTGGAAACAGATGGGTTTTTATCATCGGAAACAGAATTAGCCCTCGACGTCTGAACAACTTTTTTTGAAAAAATCCCTAAGCCGCGCGGTCACAATTTCTGCTAAAAATCTGACGTTCTGCAATTCACTCAAAAATGTTGGCAAACTGTTGCGAGTGATCCCCTGAAATGTTTTTCAGTGGAAACAGATGGGTTTTTATCATCGGAAATAGAATTAGCCCTCGACGTCTGAACAACTTTTTTTGAAAAAATCCCTAAGCCGCACGGTCACAATTTCTGCTAAAAATCTGACGTTCTGCAATTCACTCCAAATTGTTGGCAAACTGTTGCAAGTGATCCCCTGAAAGGTTTTTGGGTGGAAACAGATGGGTTTTTATCATCGGAAACAGAATTAGCCCTCGACGTCTGAACAACTTTTTTTGAAAAAATCCCTAAGCCGCGCGGTCACAATTTCTGCTCAAAATCTGACGTTCTGCAATTCAGTCTGAAATGTTGGCAAACTGTTGCAAGTGATCCCCTGAAATGTTTTTCGGTGGAAACAGATGGGTTTTTATCATCGGAAACAGAATTAGCCCTCGACGTCTGAACAACTTTTTTTGAAAAAATCCCTAAGCCGCGCGGTCACAATTTCTGCTAAAAATCTGACGTTCTGCAATTCACTCCAAAATGTTGGCAAACTGTTGCGAGTGATCCCCTGAAATGTTTTTCAGTGGAAACAGATGGGTTTTTATCATCGGAAATAGAATTAGCCCTCGACGTCTGAACACCTTTTTTTGAAAAAATCCCTAAGCCGCACGGTCACAATTTCTGCTAAAAATCTGACGTTCTGCAATTCACTCCAAATTGTTGGCAAACTGTTGCAAGTGATCCCCTGAAAGGTTTTTGGGTGGAAACAGATGGGTTTTTATCATCGGAAACAGAATTAGCCCTCGACGTCTGAACAACTTTTTTGAAAAAATCCCTAAGCCGCGCGGTCACAATTTCTGCTAAAAATCTAACGTTCTACAATTCACTCTGAAATGTTGGCAAATTGTTGCAAGTGATCCCCTGAAATGTTTTTCGGTGGAAACAGATGGGTTTTTATCATCGGAAACAGAATTAGCCCTCGACGTCTGAACAACTTTTTTGAAAAAATCCCTAAGCCGCGCGGTCACAATTTCTGCTAAAAATCTAACGTTCTACAATTCACTCTGAAATGTTGGCAAACTGTTGCAAGTGATCCCCTGAAATGTTTTTCGGTGGAAACAGATGGGTTTTTATCATCGGAAACAGAATTAGCCCTCGACGTCTGAACAACTTTTTTGAAAAAATCCCTAAGCCGCGCGGTCACAATTTCTGCTAAAAATCTGACGTTCTGCTATTCACTCCAAAATGTTGGCAAACTGTTGCGAGTGATCCCCTGAAAGGTTTTTCGGTGGAAACTGATGGGTTTTTATCATCGGAAACAGAATTAGCCCTCGACGTCTGAACAACTTTTTTTGAAAAAATCCCTAAGCCGCGCGGTCACAATTTTTGCTAAAAATCTGGCGTTCTGCAATTCACTCAAAAATGTTGGCAAACTGTTGTGAGTGATCCCCTGAAATGTTTTTCGGTGGAAACAGATGGGTTTTTATTATCGGAAACAGAATTAGCCCTCGACGTCTGAACAACTTTTTTTGAAAAAATCCCTAAGCCGCGCGGTCACAATTTCTGCTCAAAATCTGACGTTCTGCAATTCACTCAAAAATGTTGGCAAACTGTTGCAAGTGATCCCCTGAAATGTTTTTCGGTGGAAACAGATGGGTTTTTATCATCGGAAACAGAATTAGCCCTCGACGTCTGAACAACTTTTTTTGAAAAAATCCCTAAGCTGCGCGGTCACAATTTCTGCTAAAAATCTGACGTTCTGCAATTCACTCTGAAATGTTGGCAAACTGTTGTGAGTGATCCCCTGAAATGTTTTTCGGTGGAAACAGATGGGTTTTTATCATCGGAAACAGAATTAGCCCTCGACGTCTGAACAACTTTTTTTGAAAAAATCCCTAAGGCGCGCGGTCACAATTTCTGCTAAAAATCTGACGTTCTGCAATTCACTCAAAAATGTTGGCAAACTGTTGCGAGTGATCCCCTGAAATGTTTTTCAGTGGAAACAGATGAGTTTTTATCATCGGAAATAGAATTAGCCCTCGACGTCTGAACACCTTTTTTTGAAAAAATCCCTAAGCCGCGCGGTCACAATTTCTGCTAAAAATCTGACGTTTTGCAATTCACTCCAAAATGTTGGCAAACTGTTGCAAGTGATCCCCTGAAAGGTTTTTCGGTGGAAACAGATGGGTTTTTATCATCGGAAACAGAATTAGCCCTCGACGTCTGAACAACTTTTTTTGAAAAAATCCCTAAGCCGCGCGGTCACAATTTCTGCTAAAAATCTGACGTTTTGCAATTCACTCCAAAATGTTGGCAAACTGTTGCAAGTGATCCCCTGAAAGGTTTTTCGGTGGAAACAGATGGGTTTTTATCATCGGAAACAGAATTAGCCCTCGACGTCTGAACAACTTTTTTTGAAAAAATCCCTAAGCCGCGCGGTCACAATTTTTGCTAAAAATCTGGCGTTCTGCAATTCACTCAAAAATGTTGGCAAACTGTTGTGAGTGATCCCCTGAAAGCTTTTTCGGTGTAAACTGATGGGTTTTTATCATCGGAAACAGAATTAGCCCTCGACGTCTGAACAACTTTTTTTGAAAAAATCCCTAAGCCGCGCGGTCACAATTTCTGCTCAAAATCTGACGCTCTGCAATTCACTCAAAAATGTTGGCAAAATGTTGCAAGTGATGCCCTGAAATGTTTTTCGGTGGAAACAGATGGGTTTTTATCATCGGAAACAGAATTAGCCCTCGACGTCTGAACAACTTTTTTTGAAAAAATCCCTAAGCCGCGCGGTCACAATTTTTGCTAAAAATCTGGCGTTCTGCAATTCACTCAAAAATGTTGGCAAACTGTTGTGAGTGATCCCCTGAAATGTTTTTCGGTGGAAACAGATGGGTTTTTATTATCGGAAACAGAATTAGCCCTCGACGTCTGAACAACTTTTTTTGAAAAAATCCCTAAGCCGCGCGGTCACAATTTCTGCTCAAAATCTGACGTTCTGCAATTCACTCAAAAATGTTGGCAAACTGTTGCAAGTGATCCCCTGAAATGTTTTTCGGTGGAAACAGATGGGTTTTTATCATCGGAAACAGAATTAGCCCTCGACGTCTGAACAACTTTTTTTGAAAAAATCCCTAAGCTGCGCGGTCACAATTTCTGCTAAAAATCTGACGTTCTGCAATTCACTCTGAAATGTTGGCAAACTGTTGTGAGTGATCCCCTGAAATGTTTTTCGGTGGAAACAGATGGGTTTTTATCATCGGAAACAGAATTAGCCCTCGACGTCTGAACAACTTTTTTTGAAAAAATCCCTAAGGCGCGCGGTCACAATTTCTGCTAAAAATCTGACGTTCTGCAATTCACTCAAAAATGTTGGCAAACTGTTGCGAGTGATCCCCTGAAATGTTTTTCAGTGGAAACAGATGAGTTTTTATCATCGGAAATAGAATTAGCCCTCGACGTCTGAACACCTTTTTTTGAAAAAATCCCTAAGCCGCGCGGTCACAATTTCTGCTAAAAATCTGACGTTTTGCAATTCACTCCAAAATGTTGGCAAACTGTTGCAAGTGATCCCCTGAAAGGTTTTTCGGTGGAAACAGATGGGTTTTTATCATCGGAAACAGAATTAGCCCTCGACGTCTGAACAACTTTTTTTGAAAAAATCCCTAAGCCGCGCGGTCACAATTTCTGCTAAAAATCTGGCGTTCTGCAATTCACTCAAAAATGTTGGCAAACTGTTGTGAGTGATCCCCTGAAAGGTTTTTCGGTGTAAACTGATGGGTTTTTATCATCGGAAACAGAATTAGCCCTCGACGTCTGAACAACTTTTTTTGAAAAAATCCCTAAGCCGCGCGGTCACAATTTCTGCTCAAAATCTGACGCTCTGCAATTCACTCAAAAATGTTGGCAAAATGTTGCAAGTGATGCCCTGAAATGTTTTTCGGTGGAAACAGATGGGTTTTTATCATCGGAAACAGAATTAGCCCTCGACGTCTGAACAACTTTTTTTGAAAAAATCCCTAAGCCGCGCGGTCACAATTTCTGCTAAAAATCTGACGTTCTGCAATTCACTCAAAAATGTTGGCAAACTGTTGGGAGTGATCCCCTGAAATGTTTTTCAGTGGAAACAGATGGGTTTTTATGATCGGAAACAGAATTAGCCCTCGACGTCTGAAAAACTTTTTTTGAAAAAATCCATAAGCCGCGCGATCACAATTTCTGCTAAAAATCTGACGTTCTGCAATTCACTCCAAAATGTTGGCAAACTGTTGCAAGTGATCCCCTGAAAAGTTTTTCGGTGGAAACAGATGGGTTTTTATCATCGGAAACAGAATTAGCCCTCGACGTCTGAACAACTTTTTTTGAAAAAATCCCTAAGCCATGCGGTCACAATTTCTGCTAAAAATCTGACGTTCTGCAATTCACTCCAAAATGTTGGCAAACTGTTGCAAGTGATCCCCTGAAAGGTTTTTCGGTGGAAACAGATGGGTTTTTATCATCGGAAACAGAATTAGCCCTCGACGTCTGAACAACTTTTTTTGAAAAAATCCCTAAGCCGCGCGGTCACAATTTCTGCTAAAAATCTGACGTTTTGCAATTCACTCCAAAATGTTGGCAAACTGTTGCAAGTGATCCCCTGAAAGGTTTTTCGGTGGAAACAGATGGGTTTTTATCATCGGAAACAGAATTAGCCCTCGACGTCTGAACAACTTTTTTTGAAAAAATCCCTAAGCCGCGCGGTCACAATTTCTGCTAAAAATCTGACGTTCTGCAATTCACTCAAAAATGTTGGCAAACTGTTGCGAGTGATCCCCTGAAATGTTTTTCGGTGGAAACTGATGGGTTTTTATCATCGGAAACAGAATTAGCCCTCGACGTCTGAACTTTTTTTGAAAAAATCCGTAAGCCGCGCGGTCACAATTTTTGCTAAAAATCTGGCGTTCTGCAATTCACTCAAAAATGTTGGCAAACTGTTGTGAGTGATCCCCTGAAAGGTTTTTCGGTGTAAACTGATGGGTTTTTATCATCGGAAACAGAATTAGCCCTCGACGTCTGAACAACTTTTTTTGAAAAAATCCCTAAGCCGCGCGGTCACAATTTCTGCTCAAAATCTGACGCTCTGCAATTCACTCAAAAATGTTGGCAAAATGTTGCAAGTGATGCCCTGAAATGTTTTTCGGTGGAAACAGATGGGTTTTTATCATCGGAAACAGAATTAGCCCTCGACGTCTGAACAACTTTTTTTGAAAAAAATCCCTAAGCCGCGCGGTCACAATTTCTGCTAAAAATCTGACGTTCTGCAATTCACTCAAAAATGTTGGCAAACTGTTGCGAGTGATCCCCTGAAATGTTTTTCGGTGGAAACTGATGGGTTTTTATCATCGGAAACAGAATTAGCCCTCGACGTCTGAACAACATTTTTTGAAAAAATCCCTAAGCCGCGCGGTCACAATTTCTGCTAAAAATCTGGCTTTCTGCAATTCACTCAAAAATGTTGGCAAACTGTTGGGAGTGATCCCCTGAAATGTTTTTCAGTGGAAACAGATGGGTTTTTATGATCGGAAACAGAATTAGCCCTCGACGTCTGAACAACTTTTTTTGAAAAAATCCCTAAGCCGCGCGATCACAATTTCTGCTAAAAATCTGACGTTCTGCAATTCAGTCTGAAATGTTGGCAAACTGTTGCGAGTGATCCCCTGAAATGTTTTTCGATGGAAACAGATGGGTTTTTATCATCGGAAACAGAATTAGCCCTCGACGTCTGAACAACTTTTTTTTGAAAAAATCCCTAAGCCGCGCGGTCACAATTTCTGCTAAAAATCTGACGTTCTGCAATTCAGTCTGAAATGTTGGCAAACTGTTGCAAGTGATCCCCTGAAAAGTTTTTTGGTGGAAACAGATGGGTTTTTATCATCGGAAACAGAATTAGCCCTCGACGTCTGAACAACTTTTTTTGAAAAAATCCCTAAGCAGCGCGGTCACAATTTCTGCTAAAAATCTGACGTTCTGCAATTCACTCCAAAATGTTGGCAAACTGTTGCGAGTGATCCCCTGAAATGTTTTTCGGTGGAAACAGATGGGTTTTTATCATCGGAAACAGAATTAGCCCTCGACGTCTGAACAACATTTTTTGAAAAAATCCCTAAGCCGCGCGGTCACAATTTCTGGTAAAAATCTGACGTTCTGCAATTCACTCAAAAATGTTGGCAAACTGTTGGGAGTGATCCCCTGAAATGTTTTTCAGTGGAAACTGATGGGTTTTTATCATCGGAAACTGAATTAGCCCTCGACGTCTGAACAACTTTTTTGAAAAAATCCCTAAGCCGCGCGGTCACAATTTCTGCTAAAAATCTGACGTTCTGCAATTCACTCCAAAATGTTGGCAAACTGTTGCGAGTGATCCCCTGAAAGGTTTTTCGGTGGAAACTGATGGGTTTTTATCATCGGAAACAGAAATAGCCCTCGACGTCTGAACACCTTTTTTTGAAAAAATCCCTAAGCCGCGCGGTCACAATTTTTGCTAAAAATCTGGCGTTCTGCAATTCACTCAAAAATGTTGGCAAACTGTTGTGAGTGATCCCCTGAAATGTTTTTCGGTGGAAACAGATGGGTTTTTATTATCGGAAACAGAATTAGCCCTCGACGTCTGAACAACTTTTTTTGAAAAAATCCCTAAGCCGCGCGGTCACAATTTCTGCTCAAAATCTGACGTTCTGCAATTCACTCAAAAATGTTGGCAAACTGTTGCAAGTGATCCCCTGAAATGTTTTTCGGTGGAAACAGATGGGTTTTTATCATCGGAAACAGAATTAGCCCTCGACGTCTGAACAACTTTTTTTGAAAAAATCCCTATGCCGCGCGGTCACAATTTCTGCTAAAAATCTGACGTTCTGCAATTCACTCTGAAATGTTGGCAAACTGTTGCAAGTGATCCCCTGAAATGTTTTTCGGTGGAAACAGATGGGTTTTTATCATCGGAAACAGAATTAGCCCTCGACGTCTGAACAACTTTTTTTGAAAAAATCCCTAAGGCGCGCGGTCACAATTTCTGCTAAAAATCTGACGTTCTGCAAATCACTCCAAAATGTTGGCAAACTGTTGCGAGTGATCCCCTGAAATGTTTTTCGGTGGAAACAGATGGGTTTTTATCATCGGAAACAGAATTAGCCCTCGACGTCTGAACAACATTTTTTGAAAAAATCCCTAAGCCGCGCGGTCACAATTTCTGGTAAAAATCTGACATTCTGCAATTCACTCAAAAATGTTGGCAAACTTTTGGGAGTGATCCCCTGAAATGTTTTTCGGTGGAAACTGATGGGTTTTTATCATCGGAAACAGAATTAGCCCTCGACGTCTGAACAACTTTTTTGAAAAAATCCCTAAGCCGCGCGGTCACAATTTCTGCTAAAAATCTGACGTTCTGCAATTCACTCAAAAATGTTGGCAAACTGTTGCAAGTGATCCCCTGAAATGTTTTTCAGTGGAAACAGATGAGTTTTTATCATCGGAAATAGAATTAGCCCTCGACGTCTGAACACCTTTTTTTGAAAAAATCCCTAAGCCGCGCGGTCACAATTTCTGCTAAAAATCTGACGTTTTGCAATTCACTCCAAAATGTTGGCAAACTGTTGCAAGTGATCCCCTAAAAGGTTTTTCGGTGGAAACAGATGGGTTTTTATCATCGGAAACAGAATTAGCCCTCGACGTCTGAACAACTTTCTTTGAAAAAATCCCTAAGCCGCGCGGTCACAATTTCTGCTAAAAATCTGACGTTCTGGAATTCACTCAAAAATGTTGGCAAACTGTTGCGAGTGATCCCCTGAAATGTTTTTCGGTGGAAACAGATGGGTTTTTATCATCGGAAACAGAATTAGCCCTCGACGTCTGAACAACTTTTTTTGAAAAAATCCCTAAGCAGCGCGGTCACAATTTCTGCTAAAAATCTGACGTTCTGCAATTCACTCCAAAATGTTGGCAAACTGTTGCGAGTGATCCCCTGAAATGTTTTTCGGTGGAAACAGATGGGTTTTTATCATCGGAAACAGAATTAGCCCTCGACGTCTGAACAACATTTTTTGAAAAAATCCCTAAGCCGCGCGGTCACAATTTCTGGTAAAAATCTGACGTTCTGCAATTCACTCAAAAATGTTGGCAAACTGTTGGGAGTGATCCCCTGAAATGTTTTTCAGTGGAAACTGATGGGTTTTTATCATCGGAAACTGAATTAGCCCTCGACGTCTGAACAACTTTTTTGAAAAAATCCCTAAGCCGCGCGGTCACAATTTCTGCTAAAAATCTGACGTTCTGCAATTCACTCCAAAATGTTGGCAAACTGTTGCGAGTGATCCCCTGAAAGGTTTTTCGGTGGAAACTGATGGGTTTTTATCATCGGAAACAGAATTAGCCCTCGACGTCTGAACAACTTTTTTTGAAAAAATCCCTAAGCCGCGCGGTCACAATTTTTGCTAAAAATCTGGCGTTCTGCAATTCACTCAAAAATGTTGGCAAACTGTTGTGAGTGATCCCCTGAAATGTTTTTCGGTGGAAACAGATGGGTTTTTATTATCGGAAACAGAATTAGCCCTCGACGTCTGAACAACTTTTTTTGAAAAAATCCCTAAGCCGCGCGGTCACAATTTCTGCTAAAAATCTGACGTTCTGCAATTCACTCAAAAATGTTGGCAAACTGTTGCAAGTGATCCCCTGAAATGTTTTTCGGTGGAAACAGATGGGTTTTTATCATCGGAAACAGAATTAGCCCTCGACGTCTGAACAACTTTTTTTGAAAAAATCCCTATGCCGCGCGGTCACAATTTCTGCTAAAAATCTGACGTTCTGCAATTCACTCTGAAATGTTGGCAAACTGTTGCAAGTGATCCCCTGAAATGTTTTTCGGTGGAAACAGATGGGTTTTTATCATCGGAAACAGAATTAGCCCTCGACGTCTGAACAACTTTTTTTGAAAAAATCCCTAAGGCGCGCGGTCACAATTTCTGCTAAAAATCTGACGTTCTGCAAATCACTCCAAAATGTTGGCAAACTGTTGCGAGTGATCCCCTGAAATGTTTTTCGGTGGAAACAGATGGGTTTTTATCATCGGAAACAGAATTAGCCCTCGACGTCTGAACAACATTTTTTGAAAAAATCCCTAAGCCGCGCGGTCACAATTTCTGGTAAAAATCTGACATTCTGCAATTCACTCAAAAATGTTGGCAAACTTTTGGGAGTGATCCCCTGAAATGTTTTTCGGTGGAAACTGATGGGTTTTTATCATCGGAAACAGAATTAGCCCTCGACGTCTGAACAACTTTTTTGAAAAAATCCCTAAGCCGCGCGGTCACAATTTCTGCTAAAAATCTGACGTTCTGCAATTCACTCAAAAATGTTGGCAAACTGTTGCAAGTGATCCCCTGAAATGTTTTTCAGTGGAAACAGATGAGTTTTTATCATCGGAAATAGAATTAGCCCTCGACGTCTGAACACCTTTTTTTGAAAAAATCCCTAAGCCGCGCGGTCACAATTTCTGCTAAAAATCTGACGTTTTGCAATTCACTCCAAAATGTTGGCAAACTGTTGCAAGTGATCCCCTAAAAGGTTTTTCGGTGGAAACAGATGGGTTTTTATCATCGGAAACAGAATTAGCCCTCGACGTCTGAACAACTTTCTTTGAAAAAATCCCTAAGCCGCGCGGTCACAATTTCTGCTAAAAATCTGACGTTCTGGAATTCACTCAAAAATGTTGGCAAACTGTTGCGAGTGATCCCCTGAAATGTTTTTCGGTGGAAACTGATGGGTTTTTATCATCGGAAACAGAATTAGCCCTCGACGTCTGAACATTTTTTGAAAAAATCCCTAAGCCGCGCGGTCACAATTTCTGCTAAAAATCTGACGTTCTGCAATTCACTCCAAAATGTTGGCAAAATGTTGCAAGTGATGCCCTGAAATGTTTTTCGGTAGAAACAGATGGGTTTTTATCATCGGGAACAGAATTAGCCCTCGACGTCTGAACAACTTTTTTTGAAAAAATCCCTAAGCCGCGCGATCACAATTTCTGCTCAAAATCTGACGTTCTGCAATTCACTCAAAAATGTTGGCAAACTGTTGCAAGTGATCCCCTGAAATGTTTTTCGGTGGAAACAGATGGGTTTTTATCATCGGAAACAGAATTAGCCCTCGACGTCTGAACAACTTTTTTTGAAAAAATCCCTAAGCCGCGCGGTCACAATTTCTGCTCAAAATCTGACGTTCTGCAATTCACTCAAAAATGTTGCCAAACTGTTGCGAGTGATCCCCTGAAATGTTTTTCAGTGGAAACAGATGGGTTTTTATCATCGGAAATAGAATTAGCCCTCGACGTCTGAACACCTTTTTTTGAAAAAATCCCTAAGCCGCGCGGTCACAATTTCTGCTAAAAATCTGACGTTCTGCAATTCACTCCAAAATGTTGGCAAACTGTTGCGAGTGATCCCCTGAAAGGTTTTTCGGTGGAAACTGATGGGTTTTTATCATCGGAAACAGAATTAGCCCTCGACGTCTGAACAACTTTTTTTGAAAAAATCCCTAAGCCGCGCGGTCACAATTTCTGCTAAAAATCTGACGTTCTGCAATTCACTCAAAAATGTTGGCAAACTGTTGCAAGTGATCCCCTGAAAGGTTTTTCAGTGGAAACAGATGGGTTTTTATCATCGGAAACAGAATTAGCCCTCGACGTCTGAACAACTTTTTTTGAAAAAATCCCTAAGCCGCGCGGTCACAATTTCTGCTAAAAATCTGACGTTCTGCAATTCACTCAAAAATGTTGGCAAACTGTTGCAAGTGATCCCCTGAAATGTTTTTCGGTGGAAACAGATGGGTTTTTATCATCGGAAACAGAATTAGCCCTCGACGTCTGAACAACTTTTTTTGAAAAAATCCCTAAGCCGCGCGGTCACAATTTCTGCTAAAAATCTGACGTTCTGCAATTCACTCAAAAATGTTGGCAAACTGTTACGAGAGATCCCCTGAAATGTTTTTCAGTGGAAACAGATGGGTTTTTATCATCGGAAATAGAATTAGCCCTCGACGTCTGAACACCTTTTTTTGAAAAAATCCCTAAGCCGCGCGGTCACAATTTCTGCTAAAAATCTGACGTTCTGCAATTCACTCCAAAATGTTGGCAAACTGTTGCGAGTGATCCCCTGAAATGTTTTTCGGTGGAAACAGATGGGTTTTTATCATCGGAAACAGAATTAGCCCTCGACGTCTGAACAACATTTTTTGAAAAAATCCCTAAGCCGCGCGGTCACAATTTCTGGTAAAAATCTGACGTTCTGCAATTCACTCAAAAATGTTGGCAAACTGTTGGGAGTGATCCCCTGAAATGTTTTTCAGTGGAAACTGATGGGTTTTTATCATCGGAAACTGAATTAGCCCTCGACGTCTGAACAACTTTTTTGAAAAAATCCCTAAGCCGCGCGGTCACAATTTCTGCTAAAAATCTGACGTTCTGCAATTCACTCCAAAATGTTGGCAAACTGTTGCGAGTGATCCCCTGAAAGGTTTTTCGGTGGAAACTGATGGGTTTTTATCATCGGAAACAGAATTAGCCCTCGACGTCTGAACAACTTTTTTTGAAAAAATCCCTAAGCCGCGCGGTCACAATTTTTGCTAAAAATCTGGCGTTCTGCAATTCACTCAAAAATGTTGGCAAACTGTTGTGAGTGATCCCCTGAAATGTTTTTCGGTGGAAACAGATGGGTTTTTATTATCGGAAACAGAATTAGCCCTCGACGTCTGAACAACTTTTTTTGAAAAAATCCCTAAGCCGCGCGGTCACAATTTCTGCTCAAAATCTGACGTTCTGCAATTCACTCAAAAATGTTGGCAAACTGTTGCAAGTGATCCCCTGAAATGTTTTTCGGTGGAAACAGATGGGTTTTTATCATCGGAAACAGAATTAGCCCTCGACGTCTGAACAACTTTTTTTGAAAAAATCCCTATGCCGCGCGGTCACAATTTCTGCTAAAAATCTGACGTTCTGCAATTCACTCTGAAATGTTGGCAAACTGTTGCAAGTGATCCCCTGAAATGTTTTTCGGTGGAAACAGATGGGTTTTTATCATCGGAAACAGAATTAGCCCTCGACGTCTGAACAACTTTTTTTGAAAAAATCCCTAAGGCGCGCGGTCACAATTTCTGCTAAAAATCTGACGTTCTGCAAATCACTCCAAAATGTTGGCAAACTGTTGCGAGTGATCCCCTGAAATGTTTTTCGGTGGAAACAGATGGGTTTTTATCATCGGAAACAGAATTAGCCCTCGACGTCTGAACAACATTTTTTGAAAAAATCCCTAAGCCGCGCGGTCACAATTTCTGGTAAAAATCTGACGTTCTGCAATTCACTCAAAAATGTTGGCAAACTTTTGGGAGTGATCCCCTGAAATGTTTTTCGGTGGAAACTGATGGGTTTTTATCATCGGAAACAGAATTAGCCCTCGACGTCTGAACAACTTTTTTGAAAAAATCCCTAAGCCGCGCGGTCACAATTTCTGCTAAAAATCTGACGTTCTGCAATTCACTCAAAAATGTTGGCAAACTGTTGCAAGTGATCCCCTGAAATGTTTTTCAGTGGAAACAGATGAGTTTTTATCATCGGAAATAGAATTAGCCCTCGACGTCTGAACACCTTTTTTTGAAAAAATCCCTAAGCCGCGCGGTCACAATTTCTGCTAAAAATCTGACGTTTTGCAATTCACTCCAAAATGTTGGCAAACTGTTGCAAGTGATCCCCTAAAAGGTTTTTCGGTGGAAACAGATGGGTTTTTATCATCGGAAACAGAATTAGCCCTCGACGTCTGAACAACTTTCTTTGAAAAAATCCCTAAGCCGCGCGGTCACAATTTCTGCTAAAAATCTGACGTTCTGGAATTCACTCAAAAATGTTGGCAAACTGTTGCGAGTGATCCCCTGAAATGTTTTTCGGTGGAAACTGATGGGTTTTTATCATCGGAAACAGAATTAGCCCTCGACGTCTGAACATTTTTTGAAAAAATCCCTAAGCCGCGCGGTCACAATTTCTGCTAAAAATCTGACGTTCTGCAATTCACTCCAAAATGTTGGCAAAATGTTGCAAGTGATGCCCTGAAATGTTTTTCGGTAGAAACAGATGGGTTTTTATCATCGGGAACAGAATTAGCCCTCGACGTCTGAACAACTTTTTTTGAAAAAATCCCTAAGCTGCGCGATCACAATTTCTGCTCAAAATCTGACGTTCTGCAATTCACTCAAAAATGTTGGCAAACTGTTGCAAGTGACTCCCTGAAATGTTTTTCGGTGGAAACAGATGGGTTTTTATCATCGGAAACAGAATTAGCCCTCGACGTCTGAACAACTTTTTTTGAAAAAATCCCTAAGCCGCGCGGTCACAATTTCTGCTCAAAATCTGACGTTCTGCAATTCACTCAAAAATGTTGCCAAACTGTTGCGAGTGATCCCCTGAAATGTTTTTCAGTGGAAACAGATGGGTTTTTATCATCGGAAATAGAATTAGCCCTCGACGTCTGAACACCTTTTTTTGAAAAAATCCCTAAGCCGCGCGGTCACAATTTCTGCTAAAAATCTGACGTTCTGCAATTCACTCCAAAATGTTGGCAAACTGTTGCGAGTGATCCCCTGAAAGGTTTTTCGGTGGAAACTGATGGGTTTTTATCATCGGAAACAGAATTAGCCCTCGACGTCTGAACAACTTTTTTTGAAAAAATCCCTAAGCCGCGCGGTCACAATTTCTGCTCAAAATCTGACGTTCTGCAATTCACTCAAAAATGTTGGCAAACTGTTGCAAGTGATCCCCTGAAAGGTTTTTCAGTGGAAACAGATGGGTTTTTATCATCGGAAACAGAATTAGCCCTCGACGTCTGAACAACTTTTTTTGAAAAAATCCCTAAGCCGCGCGGTCACAATTTCTGCTAAAAATCTGACGTTCTGCAATTCACTCAAAAATGTTGGCAAACTGTTGCAAGTGATCCCCTGAAATGTTTTTCGGTGGAAACAGATGGGTTTTTATCATCGGAAACAGAATTAGCCCTCGACGTCTGAACAACTTTTTTTGAAAAAATCCCTAAGCCGCGCGGTCACAATTTCTGCTAAAAATCTGACGTTCTGCAATTCACTCAAAAATGTTGGCAAACTGTTACGAGAGATCCCCTGAAATGTTTTTCAGTGGAAACAGATGGGTTTTTATCATCGGAAATAGAATTAGCCCTCGACGTCTGAACACCTTTTTTTGAAAAAATCCCTAAGCCGCGCGGTCACAATTTCTGCTAAAGATCTGACGTTTTGCAATTCATTCCAAAATGTTGGCAAACTGTTGCAAGTGATCCCCTGAAAGGTTTTTCGGTGGAAACAGATGGGTTTTTATCATCGGAAACAGAATTAGCCCTCGACGTCTGAACAACTTTTTTTGAAAAAATCCCTAAGCCGCGCGGTCACAATTTCTGCTAAAAATCTGACGTTCTGCAATTCACTCTGAAATGTTGGCAAACTGTTGCAAGTGATCCCCTGAAATGTTTTTCGGTGGAAACAGATGGGTTTTTATCATCGGAAACAGAATTAGCCCTCGACGTCTGAAAAACTTTTTTTGAAAAAATCCCTAAGCCGCGCGGTCACAATTTCTGCTAAAAATCTGACGTTCTGCAATTCACTCAAAAATGTTGGCAAACTGTTGCGAGTGATCCCCTGAAATGTTTTTCAGTGGAAACAGATGAGTTTTTATCATCGGAAATAGAATTAGCCCTCGACGTCTGAACACCTTTTTTTGAAAAAATCCCTAAGCCGCGCGGTCACAATTTCTGGTAAAAATCTGACGTTCTGCAATTCACTCCAAAATGTTGGCAAACTGTTGCAAGTGATCCCCTGAAAGGTTTTTCGGTGGAAACAGATGGGTTTTTATCATCGGAAACAGAATTAGCCCTCGACGTCTGAACAACTTTTTTTGAAAAAATCCCTAAACCGCGCGGTCACAATTTCTGCTAAAAATCTGACGTTCTGGAATTCACTCAAAAATGTTGGCAAACTGTTGCGAATGATCCCCTGAAATGTTTTTCGGTGGAAACTGATGGGTTTTTATAATCGGAAACAGAATTAGCCCTCGACGTCTGAACATTTTTTGAAAAAATCCCTAAGCCGCGCGGTCACAATTTCTGCTAAAAATCTGACGTTCTGCAATTCACTCCAAAATGTTGGCAAAATGTTGCAAGTGATGGCCTGAAATGTTTTTCGGTAGAAACAGATGGGTTTTTATCATCGGGAACAGAATTAGCCCTCGACGTCTGAACAACTTTTTTTGAAAAAATCCCTAAGCCGCGCGATCACAATTTCTGCTCAAAATCTGACGTTCTGCAATTCACTCAAAAATGTTGGCAAACTGTTGCAAGTGATCCCCTGAAATGTTTTTCGGTGGAAACACATGGGTTTTTATCATCGGAAACAGAATTAGCCCTCGACGTCTGAACAACTTTTTTTGAAAAAATCCCTAAGCCGCGCGGTCACAATTTCTGCTAAAAATCTGACGTTCTGCAATTCACTCAAAAATGTTGGCAAACTGTTGCGAGAGATCCCCTGAAATGTTTTTCAGTGGAAACAGATGGGTTTTTATCATCGGAAATAGAATTAGCCCTCAACGTCTGAACACCTTTTTTTGAAAAAATCCCTAAGCCGCGCGGTCACAATTTCTGCTAAAGATCTGACGTTTTGCAATTCACTCCAAAATGTTGGCAAACTGTTGCAAGTGATCCCCTGAAAGGTTTTTCGGTGGAAACAGATGGGTTTTTATCATCGGAAACAGAATTAGCCCTCGACGTCTGAACAACTTTTTTTGAAAAAATCCCTAAGCCGCGCGGTCACAATTTCTGCTAAAAATCTGACGTTCTGCAATTCACTCAAAAATGTTGGCAAACTGTTGCGAGTGATCCCCTGAAATGTTTTTCAGTGGAAACAGATGAGTTTTTATCATCGGAAATAGAATTAGCCCTCGACGTCTGAACACCTTTTTTTGAAAAAATCCCTAAGCCGCGCGGTCACAATTTCTGGTAAAAATCTGACGTTCTGCAATTCACTCCAAAATGTTGGCAAACTGTTGCAAGTGATCCCCTGAAAGGTTTTTCGGTGGAAACAGATGGGTTTTTATCATCGGAAACAGAATTAGCCCTCGACGTCTGAACAACTTTTTTTGAAAAAATCCCTAAACCGCGCGGTCACAATTTCTGCTAAAAATCTGACGTTCTGCAATTCACTCAAAAATGTTGGCAAACTGTTGCGAATGATCCCCTGAAATGTTTTTCGGTGGAAACTGATGGGTTTTTATAATCGGAAACAGAATTAGCCGTCGACGTCTGAACATTTTTTGACAAAATCCCTAAGCCGCGCGGTCACAATTTCTGCTAAAAATCTGACGTTCTGCAATTCACTCCAAAATGTTGGCAAAATGTTGCAAGTGATGGCCTGAAATGTTTTTCGGTAGAAACAGATGGGTTTTTATCATCGGGAACAGAATTAGCCCTCGACGTCTGAACAACTTTTTTTGAAAAAATCCCTAAGCCGCGCGGTCACAATTTCTGCTAAAGATCTGACGTTTTGCAATTCACTCCAAAATGTTGGCAAACTGTTGCAAGTGATCCCCTGAAAGGTTTTTCGGTGGAAACAGATGGGTTTTTATCATCGGAAACAGAATTAGCCCTCGACGTCTGAACAACTTTTTTTGAAAAAATCCCTAAGCCGCGCGGTCACAATTTCTGCTAAAAATCTGACGTTCTGCAATTCACTCTGAAATGTTGGCAAACTGTTGCAAGTGATCCCCTGAAATGTTTTTCGGTGGAAACAGATGGGTTTTTATCATCGGAAACAGAATTAACCCTCGACGTCTGAAAAACTTTTTTTGAAAAAATCCCTAAACCGCGCGGTCACAATTTCTGCTAAAAATCTGAAGTTCTGGAATTCACTCAAAAATGTTGGCAAACTGTTGCGAATGATCCCCTGAAATGTTTTTCGGTGGAAACTGATGGGTTTTTATAATCGGAAACAGAATTAGCCCTCGACGTCTGAACATTTTTTGAAAAAATCCCTAAGCCGCGCGGTCACAATTTCTGCTAAAAATCTGACGTTCTGCAATTCACTCCAAAATGTTGGCAAAATGTTGCAAGTGATGGCCTGAAATGTTTTTCGGTAGAAACAGATGGGTTTTTATCATCGGGAACAGAATTAGCCCTCGACGTCTGAACAACATTTTTTGAAAAAATCCCTAAACCGCGCGGTCACAATTTCTGGTAAAAATCTGACGTTCTGCAATTCACTCAAAAATGTTGGCAAACTGTTGGGAGTGATCCCCTGAAATGTTTTTCAGTGGAAACTGATGGGTTTTTATCATCGGAAACAGAATTAGCCCTCGACGTCTGAACAACTTTTTTGAAAAAATCCCTAAGCCGCGCGGTCACAATTTCTGCTAAAAATCTGACGTTCTGCAATTCACTCCAAAATGTTGGCAAACTGTTGCGAGTGATCCCCTGAAAGGTTTTTCGGTGGAAACTGATGGGTTTTTATCATCGGAAACAGAATTAGCCCTCGACGTCTGAACAACTTTTTTTGAAAAAATCCCTAAGCCGCGCGGTCACAATTTTTGCTAAAAATCTGGCGTTCTGCAATTCACTCAAAAATGTTGGCAAACTGTTGTGAGTGATCCCCTGAAATGTTTTTCGGTGGAAACAGATGGGTTTTTATTATCGGAAACAGAATTAGCCCTCGACGTCTGAACAACTTTTTTTGAAAAAATCCCTAAGCCGCGCGGTCACAATTTCTGCTCAAAATCTGACGTTCTGCAATTCACTCAAAAATGTTGGCAAACTGTTGCGAGTGATCCCCTGAAATGTTTTTCGGTGGAAACAGATGGGTTTTTATCATCGGAAACAGAATTAGCCCTCGACGTCTGAACAACTTTTTTTGAAAAAATCCCTATGCCGCGCGGTCACAATTTCTGCTAAAAATCTGACGTTCTGCAATTCACTCTGAAATGTTGGCAAACTGTTGCAAGTGATCCCCTGAAATGTTTTTCGGTGGAAACAGATGGGTTTTTATCATCGGAAACAGAATTAGCCCTCAACGTCTGATCAACTTTTTTTGAAAAAATCCCTAAGGCGCGCGGTCACAATTTCTGCTAAAAATCTGACGTTCTGCAATTCACTCAAAAATGTTGGCAAACTGTTGCGAGTGATCCCCTGAAATGTTTTTCAGTGGAAACAGATGGGTTTTTATGATCGGAAACAGAATTAGCCCTCGACGTCTGAACAACTTTTTTTGAAAAGATCCCTATGCCATGCGGTCACAATTTCTGCTCAAAATCTGACGTTCTGCAATTCACTCTGAAATGTTGGCAAACTGTTGCAAGTGATCCCCTGAAAGGTTTTTCGGTGGAAACAGATGGGTTTTTATCATCGGAAACAGAATTAGCCCTCGACGTCTGAACACCTTTTTTTGAAAAAATCCCTAAGTCGCGCGATCACAATTTCTGCTAAAAATCTGACGTTCTGCAATTTAGTCTGAAATGTTGGCAAACTGTTGCAAGTGATCCCCTGAAAAGTTTTTCGGTGGAAACAGATGGGTTTTTATCATCGGAAACAGAATTAGCCCTCGACGTCTGAACAACTTTTTTTGAAAAAATCCCTAAGCCGCGCGGTCACAATTTCTGCTAAAAATCTGACGTTCTGCAAATCACTCCAAAATGTTGGCAAACTGTTGCGAGTGATCCCCTGAAATGTTTTTCGGTGGAAACAGATGGGTTTTTATCATCGGAAACAGAATTAGCCCTCGACGTCTGAACAACATTTTTTGAAAAAATCCCTAAGCCGCGCGGTCACAATTTCTGGTAAAAATCTGACGTTCTGCAATTCACTCAAAAATGTTGGCAAACTGTTGGGAGTGATCCCCTGAAATGTTTTTCAGTGGAAACTGATGGGTTTTTATCATCGGAAACAGAATTAGCCCTCGACGTCTGAACAACTTTTTTGAAAAAATCCCTAAGCCGCGCGGTCACAATTTCTGCTAAAAATCTGACGTTCTGCAATTCACTCAAAAATGTTGGCAAACTGTTGCAAGTGATCCCCTGAAATGTTTTTCAGTGGAAACAGATGGGTTTTTATCATCGGGAACAGAATTAGCCCTCGACGTCTGAACAACTTTTTTTGAAAAAATCCCTAAGCCGCGCGGTCACAATTTCTGGTAAAAATCTAACGTTCTGCAATTCACTCCAAAATGTTGGCAAACTGTTGCAAGTGATCCCCTGAAAGGTTTTTCGGTGGAAACAGATGGGTTTTTATCATCGGAAACAGAATTAGCCCTCGACGTCTGAACAACTTTTTTTGAAAAAATCCCTAAACCGCGCGGTCACAATTTCTGCTAAAAATCTGACGTTCTGGAATTCACTCAAAAATGTTGGCAAACTGTTGCGAATGATCCCCTGAAATGTTTTTCGGTGGAAACTGATGGGTTTTTATAATCGGAAACAGAATTAGCCCTCGACGTCTGAACTTTTTTTGAAAAAATCCCTAAGCCGCGCGATCACAATTTCTGCTCAAAATCTGACGTTCTGCAATTCACTCAAAAATGTTGGCAAACTGTTGCAAGTGATCCCCTGAAATGTTTTTCGGTGGAAACAGATGGGTTTTTATCATCGGAAACAGAATTAGCCCTCGACGTCTGAACAACTTTTTTTGAAAAAATCCCTAAGCCGCGCGGTCACAATTTCTGCTAAAAATCTGACGTTCTGCAATTCACTCTGAAATGTTGGCAAACTGTTGCAAGTGATCCCCTGAAATGTTTTTCGGTGGAAACAGATGGGTTTTTATCATCGGAAATAGAATTAGCCCTCGACGTCTGAACACCTTTTTTTGAAAAAATCCCTAAGCCGCGCGGTCACAATTTCTGCTAAAGATCTGACGTTTTGCAATTCACTCCAAAATGTTGGCAAATTGTTGCAAGTGATCCCCTGAAAGGTTTTTCGGTGGAAACAGATGGGTTTTTATCATCGGAAACAGAATTAGCCCTCGACGTCTGAACAAATTTTTGAAAAAATCCCTAAGCCGCGCGGTCACAATTTCTGCTAAAAATCTGACGTTCTGGAATTCACTCAAAAATGTTGGCAAACTGTTGCAAGTGATCCCCTGAAATGTTTTTCGGTGGAAACAGATGGGTTTTTATAATCGGAAACAGAATTAGCCCTCGACGTCTGAACAACTTTTTTTGAAAAAATCCCTAAGCCGCGCGGTCACAATTTCTGCTCAAAATCTGACGTTCTGCAATTCACTCAAAAATGTTGGCAAACTGTTGCGAGTGATCCCCTGAAATGTTTTTCGGTGGAAACAGATGGGTTTTTATCATCGGAAACAGAATTAGCCCTCGACGTCTGAACAACTTTTTTTGAAAAAATCCCTATGCCGCGCGGTCACAATTTCTGCTAAAAATCTGACGTTCTGCAATTCACTCTGAAATGTTGGCAAACTGTTGCAAGTGATCCCCTGAAATGTTTTTCGGTGGAAACAGATGGGTTTTTATCATCGGAAACAGAATTAGCCCTCAACGTCTGATCAACTTTTTTTGAAAAAATCCCTAAGGCGCGCGGTCACAATTTCTGCTAAAAATCTGACGTTCTGCAATTCACTCAAAAATGTTGGCAAACTGTTGCGAGTGATCCCCTGAAATGTTTTTCAGTGGAAACAGATGGGTTTTTATGATCGGAAACAGAATTAGCCCTCGACGTCTGAACAACTTTTTTTGAAAAGATCCCTATGCCATGCGGTCACAATTTCTGCTCAAAATCTGACGTTCTGCAATTCACTCTGAAATGTTGGCAAACTGTTGCAAGTGATCCCCTGAAAGGTTTTTCGGTGGAAACAGATGGGTTTTTATCATCGGAAACAGAATTAGCCCTCGACGTCTGAACACCTTTTTTTGAAAAAATCCCTAAGTCGCGCGATCACAATTTCTGCTAAAAATCTGACGTTCTGCAATTTAGTCTGAAATGTTGGCAAACTGTTGCAAGTGATCCCCTGAAAAGTTTTTCGGTGGAAACAGATGGGTTTTTATCATCGGAAACAGAATTAGCCCTCGACGTCTGAACAACTTTTTTTGAAAAAATCCCTAAGCCGCGCGGTCACAATTTCTGCTAAAAATCTGACGTTCTGCAAATCACTCCAAAATGTTGGCAAACTGTTGCGAGTGATCCCCTGAAATGTTTTTCGGTGGAAACAGATGGGTTTTTATCATCGGAAACAGAATTAGCCCTCGACGTCTGAACAACATTTTTTGAAAAAATCCCTAAGCCGCGCGGTCACAATTTCTGGTAAAAATCTGACGTTCTGCAATTCACTCAAAAATGTTGGCAAACTGTTGGGAGTGATCCCCTGAAATGTTTTTCAGTGGAAACTGATGGGTTTTTATCATCGGAAACAGAATTAGCCCTCGACGTCTGAACAACTTTTTTGAAAAAATCCCTAAGCCGCGCGGTCACAATTTCTGCTAAAAATCTGACGTTCTGCAATTCACTCAAAAATGTTGGCAAACTGTTGCAAGTGATCCCCTGAAATGTTTTTCAGTGGAAACAGATGGGTTTTTATCATCGGGAACAGAATTAGCCCTCGACGTCTGAACAACTTTTTTTGAAAAAATCCCTAAGCCGCGCGGTCACAATTTCTGGTAAAAATCTAACGTTCTGCAATTCACTCCAAAATGTTGGCAAACTGTTGCAAGTGATCCCCTGAAAGGTTTTTCGGTGGAAACAGATGGGTTTTTATCATCGGAAACAGAATTAGCCCTCGACGTCTGAACAACTTTTTTTGAAAAAATCCCTAAACCGCGCGGTCACAATTTCTGCTAAAAATCTGACGTTCTGGAATTCACTCAAAAATGTTGGCAAACTGTTGCGAATGACCCCCTGAAATGTTTTTCGGTGGAAACTGATGGGTTTTTATAATCGGAAACAGAATTAGCCCTCGACGTCTGAACTTTTTTTGAAAAAATCCCTAAGCCGCGCGATCACAATTTCTGCTCAAAATCTGACGTTCTGCAATTCACTCAAAAATGTTGGCAAACTGTTGCAAGTGATCCCCTGAAATGTTTTTCGGTGGAAACAGATGGGTTTTTATCATCGGAAACAGAATTAGCCCTCGACGTCTGAACAACTTTTTTTGAAAAAATCCCTAAGCCGCGCGGTCACAATTTCTGCTAAAAATCTGACGTTCTGCAATTCACTCTGAAATGTTGGCAAACTGTTGCAAGTGATCCCCTGAAATGTTTTTCGGTGGAAACAGATGGGTTTTTATCATCGGAAATAGAATTAGCCCTCGACGTCTGAACACCTTTTTTTGAAAAAATCCCTAAGCCGCGCGGTCACAATTTCTGCTAAAGATCTGACGTTTTGCAATTCACTCCAAAATGTTGGCAAATTGTTGCAAGTGATCCCCTGAAAGGTTTTTCGGTGGAAACAGATGGGTTTTTATCATCGGAAACAGAATTAGCCCTCGACGTCTGAACAAATTTTTGAAAAAATCCCTAAGCCGCGCGGTCACAATTTCTGCTAAAAATCTGACGTTCTGGAATTCACTCAAAAATGTTGGCAAACTGTTGCAAGTGATCCCCTGAAATGTTTTTCGGTGGAAACAGATGGGTTTTTATAATCGGAAACAGAATTAGCCCTCGACGTCTGAACAACATTTTTTGAAAAAATCCCTAAACCGCGCGGTCACAATTTCTGGTAAAAATCTGACGTTCTGCAATTCACTCAAAAATGTTGGCAAACTGTTGGGAGTGATCCCCTGAAATGTTTTTCAGTGGAAACTGATGGGTTTTTATCATCGGAAACAGAATTAGCCCTCGACGTCTGAACAACTTTTTTGAAAAAATCCCTAAGCCGCGCGGTCACAATTTCTGCTAAAAATCTGACGTTCTGCAATTCACTCCAAAATGTTGGCAAACTGTTGCGAGTGATCCCCTGAAAGGTTTTTCGGTGGAAACTGATGGGTTTTTATCATCGGAAACAGAATTAGCCCTCGACGTCTGAACAACTTTTTTTGAAAAAATCCCTAAGCCGCGCGGTCACAATTTTTGCTAAAAATCTGGCGTTCTGCAATTCACTCAAAAATGTTGGCAAACTGTTGTGAGTGATCCCCTGAAATGTTTTTCGGTGGAAACAGATGGGTTTTTATTATCGGAAACAGAATTAGCCCTCGACGTCTGAACAACTTTTTTTGAAAAAATCCCTAAGCCGCGCGGTCACAATTTCTGCTCAAAATCTGACGTTCTGCAATTCACTCAAAAATGTTGGCAAACTGTTGCAAGTGATCCCCTGAAATGTTTTTCGGTGGAAACAGATGGGTTTTTATCATCGGAAACAGAATTAGCCCTCGACGTCTGAACAACTTTTTTTGAAAAAATCCCTATGCCGCGCGGTCACAATTTCTGCTAAAAATCTGACGTTCTGCAATTCACTCTGAAATGTTGGCAAACTGTTGCAAGTGATCCCCTGAAATGTTTTTCGGTGGAAACAGATGGGTTTTTATCATCGGAAACAAAATTAGCCCTCGACGTCTGAACAACTTTTTTTGAAAAAATCCCTATACCGCGCGGTCACAATTTCTGCTAAAAATCTCACGTTCTGCAATTCACTCTGAAATGTTGGCAAACTGTTGCAAGTGATCCCCTGAAATGTTTTTCGGTGGAAACAGATGGGTTTTTATCATCGGAAACAGAATTAGCCCTCGACGTCTGAACAACTTTTTTTGAAAAAATCCCTAAGCCGCGCGGTCACAATTTCTGCTAAAAATCTGACGTTCTGCAATTCACTCTGAAATGTTGGCAAACTGTTGCAAGTGATCCCCTGAAATGTTTTTCGGTGGAAACAGATGGGTTTTTATCATCGGAAATAGAATTAGCCCTCGACGTCTGAACACCTTTTTTTGAAAAAATCCCTAAGCCGCGCGGTCACAATTTCTGCTAAAGATCTGACGTTTTGCAATTCACTCCAAAATGTTGGCAAATTGTTGCAAGTGATCCCCTGAAAGGTTTTTCGGTGGAAACAGATGGGTTTTTATCATCGGAAACAGAATTAGCCCTCGACGTCTGAACAAATTTTTGAAAAAATCCCTAAGCCGCGCGGTCACAATTTCTGCTAAAAATCTGACGTTCTGGAATTCACTCAAAAATGTTGGCAAACTGTTGCAAGTGATCCCCTGAAATGTTTTTCGGTGGAAACAGATGGGTTTTTATAATCGGAAACAGAATTAGCCCTCGACGTCTGAACAACATTTTTTGAAAAAATCCCTAAACCGCGCGGTCACAATTTCTGGTAAAAATCTGACGTTCTGCAATTCACTCAAAAATGTTGGCAAACTGTTGGGAGTGATCCCCTGAAATGTTTTTCAGTGGAAACTGATGGGTTTTTATCATCGGAAACAGAATTAGCCCTCGACGTCTGAACAACTTTTTTGAAAAAATCCCTAAGCCGCGCGGTCACAATTTCTGCTAAAAATCTGACGTTCTGCAATTCACTCCAAAATGTTGGCAAACTGTTGCGAGTGATCCCCTGAAAGGTTTTTCGGTGGAAACTGATGGGTTTTTATCATCGGAAACAGAATTAGCCCTCGACGTCTGAACAACTTTTTTTGAAAAAATCCCTAAGCCGCGCGGTCACAATTTTTGCTAAAAATCTGGCGTTCTGCAATTCACTCAAAAATGTTGGCAAACTGTTGTGAGTGATCCCCTGAAATGTTTTTCGGTGGAAACAGATGGGTTTTTATTATCGGAAACAGAATTAGCCCTCGACGTCTGAACAACTTTTTTTGAAAAAATCCCTAAGCCGCGCGGTCACAATTTCTGCTCAAAATCTGACGTTCTGCAATTCACTCAAAAATGTTGGCAAACTGTTGCAAGTGATCCCCTGAAATGTTTTTCGGTGGAAACAGATGGGTTTTTATCATCGGAAACAGAATTAGCCCTCGACGTCTGAACAACTTTTTTTGAAAAAATCCCTATGCCGCGCGGTCACAATTTCTGCTAAAAATCTGACGTTCTGCAATTCACTCTGAAATGTTGGCAAACTGTTGCAAGTGATCCCCTGAAATGTTTTTCGGTGGAAACAGATGGGTTTTTATCATCGGAAACAAAATTAGCCCTCGACGTCTGAACAACTTTTTTTGAAAAAATCCCTATACCGCGCGGTCACAATTTCTGCTAAAAATCTCACGTTCTGCAATTCACTCTGAAATGTTGGCAAACTGTTGCAAGTGATCCCCTGAAATGTTTTTCGGTGGAAACAGATGGGTTTTTATCATCGGAAACAGAATTAGCCCTCGACGTCTGAACAACTTTTTTTGAAAAAATCCCTAAGGCGCGCGGTCACAATTTCTGCTAAAAATCTGACGTTCTGCAATTCACTCAAAAATGTTGGCAAACTGTTGCGAGTGATCCCCTGAAATGTTTTTCAGTGGAAACAGATGGGTTTTTATGATCGGAAACAGAATTAGCCCTCGACGTCTGAACAACTTTTTTTGAAAAGATCCCTATGCCATGCGGTCACAATTTCTGCTAAAAATCTGACGTTCTGCAATTCACTCCAAAATGTTGGCAAACTGTTGCAAGTGATCCCCTGAAAGGTTTTTCGGTGGAAACAGATGGGTTTTTATCATCGGAAACAGAATTAGCCCTCGACGTCTGAACACCTTTTTTTGAAAAAATCCCTAAGTCGCGCGATCACAATTTCTGCTAAAAATCTGACGTTCTGCAATTCAGTCTGAAATGTTGGCAAACTGTTGCAAGTGATCCCCTGAAAAGTTTTTCGGTGGAAACAGATGGGTTTTTATCATCGGAAACAGAATTAGCCCTCGACGTCTGAACAACTTTTTTTGAAAAAATCCCTAAGCCGCGCGGTCACAATTTCTGCTAAAAATCTGACGTTCTGCAATTCACTCAAAAATGTTGGCAAACTGTTGCGAGTGATCCCCTGAAATGTTTTTCGGTGGAAACAGATGGGTTTTTATCATCGGAAACAGAATTAGCCCTCGACGTCTGAACAACTTTTTTTGAAAAAATCCCTAAGCCGCGCGCGGTCACAATTTCTGCTCAAAATCTGGCGTTCTGCAATTCACTCAAAAATGTTGGCAAACTGTTGTGAGTGATCCCCTGAAATGTTTTTCGGTGGAAACAGATGGGTTTTTATTATCGGAAACAGAATTAGCCCTCGACGTCTGAACAACTTTTTTTGAAAAAATCCCTAAGCCGCGCGGTCACAATTTCTGCTCAAAATCTGACGTTCTGCAATTCACTCAAAAATGTTGGCAAACTGTTGCAAGTGATCCCCTGAAATGTTTTTCGGTGGAAACAGATGGGTTTTTATCATCGGAAACAGAATTAGCCCTCGACGTCTGAACAACTTTTTTTGAAAAAATCCCTATGCCGCGCGGTCACAATTTCTGCTAAAAATCTGACGTTCTGCAATTCACTCTGAAATGTTGGCAAACTGTTGCAAGTGATCCCCTGAAATGTTTTTCGGTGGAAACAGATGGGTTTTTATCATCGGAAACAAAATTAGCCCTCGACGTCTGAACAACTTTTTTTGAAAAAATCCCTATACCGCGCGGTCACAATTTCTGCTAAAAATCTCACGTTCTGCAATTCACTCTGAAATGTTGGCAAACTGTTGCAAGTGATCCCCTGAAATGTTTTTCGGTGGAAACAGATGGGTTTTTATCATCGGAAACAGAATTAGCCCTCGACGTCTGAACAACTTTTTTTGAAAAAATCCCTAAGGCGCGCGGTCACAATTTCTGCTAAAAATCTGACGTTCTGCAATTCACTCAAAAATGTTGGCAAACTGTTGCGAGTGATCCCCTGAAATGTTTTTCAGTGGAAACAGATAGGTTTTTATGATCGGAAACAGAATTAGCCCTCGACGTCTGAACAACTTTTTTTGAAAAGATCCCTATGCCATGCGGTCACAATTTCTGCTAAAAATCTGACGTTCTGCAATTCACTCCAAAATGTTGGCAAACTGTTGCAAGTGATCCCCTGAAAGGTTTTTCGGTGGAAACAGATGGGTTTTTATCATCGGAAACAGAATTAGCCCTCGACGTCTGAACACCTTTTTTTGAAAAAATCCCTAAGTCGCGCGATCACAATTTCTGCTAAAAATCTGACGTTCTGCAATTCAGTCTGAAATGTTGGCAAACTGTTGCAAGTGATCCCCTGAAAAGTTTTTCGGTGGAAACAGATGGGTTTTTATCATCGGAAACAGAATTAGCCCTCGACGTCTGAACAACTTTTTTTGAAAAAATCCCTAAGCCACAATTTCTGCTAAAAATCTGACGTTCTGCAAATCACTCCAAAATGTTGGCAAACTGTTGCGAGTGATCCCCTGAAATGTTTTTCGGTGGAAACAGATGGGTTTTTATCATCGGAAACAGAATTAGCCCTCGACGTCTGAACAACATTTTTTGAAAAAATCCCTAAGCCGCGCGGTCACAATTTCTGGTAAAAATCTGACGTTCTGCAATTCACTCAAAAATGTTGGCAAACTGTTGGGAGTGATCCCCTGAAATGTTTTTCAGTGGAAACTGCTGGGTTTTTATCATCGGAAACAGAATTAGCCCTCGACGTCTGAACAACTTTTTTGAAAAAATCCCTAAGCCGCGCGGTCACAATTTCTGCTAAAAATCTGACGTTTTGCAATTCACTCCAAAATGTTGGCAAACTGTTGCAAGTGATCCCCTGAAAGGTTTTTCGGTGGAAACAGATGGGTTTTTATCATCGGAAACAGAATTAGCCCTCGACGTCTGAACAACTTTCTTTGAAAAAATCCCTAAGCCGCGCGGTCACAATTTCTGCTAAAAATCTGACGTTCTGGAATTCACTCAAAAATGTTGGCAAACTGTTGTGAGTGATCCCCTGAAATGTTTTTCGGTGGAAACTGGTGGGTTTTTATCATCGGAAACAGAATTAGCCCTCGACGTCTGAACAACTTTTTTTGAAAAAATCCCTAAGCCGCGCGGTCACAATTTTTGCTAAAAATCTGGCGTTCTGCAATTCACTCAAAAATGTTGGCAAACTGTTGTGAGTGATCCCCTGAAATGTTTTTCGGTGGAAACAGATGGGTTTTTATTATCGGAAACAGAATTAGCCCTCGACGTCTGAACAACTTTTTTTGAAAAAATCCCTAAGCCGCGCGGTCACAATTTCTGCTCAAAATCTGACGTTCTGCAATTCACTCAAAAATGTTGGCAAACTGTTGCAAGTGATCCCCTGAAATGTTTTTCGGTGGAAACAGATGGGTTTTTATCATCGGAAACAGAATTAGCCCTCGACGTCTGAACAACTTTTTTTGAAAAAATCCCTATGCCGCGCGGTCACAATTTCTGCTAAAAATCTGACGTTCTGCAATTCACTCTGAAATGTTGGCAAACTGTTGCAAGTGATCCCCTGAAATGTTTTTCGGTGGAAACAGATGGGTTTTTATCATCGGAAACAAAATTAGCCCTCGACGTCTGAACAACTTTTTTTGAAAAAATCCCTATACCGCGCGGTCACAATTTCTGCTAAAAATCTCACGTTCTGCAATTCACTCTGAAATGTTGGCAAACTGTTGCAAGTGATCCCCTGAAATGTTTTTCGGTGGAAACAGATGGGTTTTTATCATCGGAAACAGAATTAGCCCTCGACGTCTGAACAACTTTTTTTGAAAAAATCCCTAAGGCGCGCGGTCACAATTTCTGCTAAAAATCTGACGTTCTGCAATTCACTCAAAAATGTTGGCAAACTGTTGCGAGTGATCCCCTGAAATGTTTTTCAGTGGAAACAGATGGGTTTTTATGATCGGAAACAGAATTAGCCCTCGACGTCTGAACAACTTTTTTTGAAAAGATCCCTATGCCATGCGGTCACAATTTCTGCTAAAAATCTGACGTTCTGCAATTCACTCCAAAATGTTGGCAAACTGTTGCAAGTGATCCCCTGAAAGGTTTTTCGGTGGAAACAGATGGGTTTTTATCATCGGAAACAGAATTAGCCCTCGACGTCTGAACACCTTTTTTTGAAAAAATCCCTAAGTCGCGCGATCACAATTTCTGCTAAAAATCTGACGTTCTGCAATTCAGTCTGAAATGTTGGCAAACTGTTGCAAGTGATCCCCTGAAAAGTTTTTCGGTGGAAACAGATGGGTTTTTATCATCGGAAACAGAATTAGCCCTCGACGTCTGAACAACTTTTTTTGAAAAAATCCCTAAGCCGCGCGGTCACAATTTCTGCTAAAAATCTGACGTTCTGCAATTCACTCAAAAATGTTGGCAAACTGTTGCGAGTGATCCCCTGAAATGTTTTTCGGTGGAAACAGATGGGTTTTTATCATCGGAAACAGAATTAGCCCTCGACGTCTGAACAACTTTTTTTGAAAAAATCCCTAAGCCGCGCGCGGTCACAATTTCTGCTCAAAATCTGGCGTTCTGCAATTCACTCAAAAATGTTGGCAAACTGTTGTGAGTGATCCCCTGAAATGTTTTTCGGTGGAAACAGATGGGTTTTTATTATCGGAAACAGAATTAGCCCTCGACGTCTGAACAACTTTTTTTGAAAAAATCCCTAAGCCGCGCGGTCACAATTTCTGCTCAAAATCTGACGTTCTGCAATTCACTCAAAAATGTTGGCAAACTGTTGCAAGTGATCCCCTGAAATGTTTTTCGGTGGAAACAGATGGGTTTTTATCATCGGAAACAGAATTAGCCCTCGACGTCTGAACAACTTTTTTTGAAAAAATCCCTATGCCGCGCGGTCACAATTTCTGCTAAAAATCTGACGTTCTGCAATTCACTCTGAAATGTTGGCAAACTGTTGCAAGTGATCCCCTGAAATGTTTTTCGGTGGAAACAGATGGGTTTTTATCATCGGAAACAAAATTAGCCCTCGACGTCTGAACAACTTTTTTTGAAAAAATCCCTATACCGCGCGGTCACAATTTCTGCTAAAAATCTCACGTTCTGCAATTCACTCTGAAATGTTGGCAAACTGTTGCAAGTGATCCCCTGAAATGTTTTTCGGTGGAAACAGATGGGTTTTTATCATCGGAAACAGAATTAGCCCTCGACGTCTGAACAACTTTTTTTGAAAAAATCCCTAAGGCGCGCGGTCACAATTTCTGCTAAAAATCTGACGTTCTGCAATTCACTCAAAAATGTTGGCAAACTGTTGCGAGTGATCCCCTGAAATGTTTTTCAGTGGAAACAGATAGGTTTTTATGATCGGAAACAGAATTAGCCCTCGACGTCTGAACAACTTTTTTTGAAAAGATCCCTATGCCATGCGGTCACAATTTCTGCTAAAAATCTGACGTTCTGCAATTCACTCCAAAATGTTGGCAAACTGTTGCAAGTGATCCCCTGAAAGGTTTTTCGGTGGAAACAGATGGGTTTTTATCATCGGAAACAGAATTAGCCCTCGACGTCTGAACACCTTTTTTTGAAAAAATCCCTAAGTCGCGCGATCACAATTTCTGCTAAAAATCTGACGTTCTGCAATTCAGTCTGAAATGTTGGCAAACTGTTGCAAGTGATCCCCTGAAAAGTTTTTCGGTGGAAACAGATGGGTTTTTATCATCGGAAACAGAATTAGCCCTCGACGTCTGAACAACTTTTTTTGAAAAAATCCCTAAGCCACAATTTCTGCTAAAAATCTGACGTTCTGCAAATCACTCCAAAATGTTGGCAAACTGTTGCGAGTGATCCCCTGAAATGTTTTTCGGTGGAAACAGATGGGTTTTTATCATCGGAAACAGAATTAGCCCTCGACGTCTGAACAACATTTTTTGAAAAAATCCCTAAGCCGCGCGGTCACAATTTCTGGTAAAAATCTGACGTTCTGCAATTCACTCAAAAATGTTGGCAAACTGTTGGGAGTGATCCCCTGAAATGTTTTTCAGTGGAAACTGCTGGGTTTTTATCATCGGAAACAGAATTAGCCCTCGACGTCTGAACAACTTTTTTGAAAAAATCCCTAAGCCGCGCGGTCACAATTTCTGCTAAAAATCTGACGTTTTGCAATTCACTCCAAAATGTTGGCAAACTGTTGCAAGTGATCCCCTGAAAGGTTTTTCGGTGGAAACAGATGGGTTTTTATCATCGGAAACAGAATTAGCCCTCGACGTCTGAACAACTTTCTTTGAAAAAATCCCTAAGCCGCGCGGTCACAATTTCTGCTAAAAATCTGACGTTCTGGAATTCACTCAAAAATGTTGGCAAACTGTTGTGAGTGATCCCCTGAAATGTTTTTCGGTGGAAACTGGTGGGTTTTTATCATCGGAAACAGAATTAGCCCTCGACGTCTGAACATTTTTTGAAAAAATCCCTAAGCCGCGCGGTCACAATTTCTGCTAAAAATCTGACGTTCTGCAATTCACTCCAAAATGTTGGCAAAATGTTGCAAGTGATGCCCTGAAATGTTTTTCGGTAGAAACAGATGGGTTTTTATCATCGGGAACAGAATTAGCCCTCGACGTCTGAACAACTTTTTTTGAAAAAATCCCTGAGCCGCGCGATCACAATTTCTGCTCAAAATCTGACGTTCTGCAATTCACTCAAAAATGTTGGCAAACTGTTGCAAGTGATCCCCTGAAATGTTTTTCGGTGGAAACAGATGGGTTTTTATCATGGGAAACAGAATTAGCCCTCGACGTCTGAACAACTTTTTTTGAAAAAATCCCTAAGCCGCGCGGTCACAATTTCTGTTCAAAATCTGACGTTCTGCAATTCACTCAAAAATGTTGCCAAACTGTTGCGAGTGATCCCCTGAAATGTTTTTCAGTGGAAACAGATGGGTTTTTATCATCGGAAATAGAATTAGCCCTCGACGTCTGAACACCTTTTTTTGAAAAAATCCCTAAGCCGCGCGGTCACAATTTCTGCTAAAAATCTGACGTTCTGCAATTCACTCCAAAATGTTGGCAAACTGTTGCGAGTGATCCCCTGAAAGGTTTTTCGGTGGAAACAGATGGGTTTTTATCATCGGAAACAGAATTAGCCCTCGACGTCTGAACAACTTTTTTTGAAAAAATCCCTAAGCCGCGCGGTCACAATTTCTGCTAAAAATCTGACGTTCTGCAATTCACTCAAAAATGTTGGCAAACTGTTGCAAGTGATCCCCTGAAAGGTTTTTCAGTGGAAACAGATGGGTTTTTATCATCGGAAACAGAATTAGCCCTCGACGTCTGAACAACTTTTTTTGAAAAAATCCCTAAGCCGCGCGGTCACAATTTCTGCTAAAAATCTGACGTTCTGCAATTCACTCAAAAATGTTGGCAAACTGTTGCAAGTGATCCCCTGAAATGTTTTTCGGTGGAAACAGATGGGTTTTTATCATCGGAAACAGAATTAGCCCTCGACGTCTGAACAACTTTTTTTGAAAAAATCCCTAAGCCGCGCGGTCACAATTTCTGCTAAAAATCTGACGTTCTGCAATTCACTCAAAAATGTTGGCAAACTGTTGCGAGAGATCCCCTGAAATGTTTTTCAGTGGAAACAGATGGGTTTTTATCATCGGAAATAGAATTAGCCCTCGACGTCTGAACACCTTTTTTTGAAAAAATCCCTAAGCCGCGCGGTCACAATTTCTGCTAAAGATCTGACGTTTTGCAATTCACTCCAAAATGTTGGCAAACTGTTGCAAGTGATCCCCTGAAAGGTTTTTCGGTGGAAACAGATGGGTTTTTATCATCGGAAACAGAATTAGCCCTCGACGTCTGAACAACTTTTTTTGAAAAAATCCCTAAGCCGCGCGGTCACAATTTCTGCTAAAAATCTGACGTTCTGCAATTCACTCTGAAATGTTGGCAAACTGTTGCAAGTGATCCCCTGAAATGTTTTTCGGTGGAAACAGATGGGTTTTTATCATCGGAAACAGAATTAGCCCTCGACGTCTGAAAAACTTTTTTTGAAAAAATCCCTAAGCCGCGCGGTCACAATTTCTGCTAAAAATCTGACGTTCTGCAATTCACTCAAAAATGTTGGCAAACTGTTGCGAGTGATCCCCTGAAATGTTTTTCAGTGGAAACAGATGAGTTTTTATCATCGGAAATAGAATTAGCCCTCGACGTCTGAACACCTTTTTTTGAAAAAATCCCTAAGCCGCGCGGTCACAATTTCTGGTAAAAATCTGACGTTCTGCAATTCACTCCAAAATGTTTGCAAACTGTTGCAAGTGATCCCCTGAAATGTTTTTCGGTGGAAACAGATGGGTTTTTATCATCGGAAACAGAATTAGCCCTCGACGTCTGAACAACTTTTTTTGAAAAAATCCCTAAACCGCGCGGTCACAATTTCTGCTAAAAATCTGACCTTCTGGAATTCACTCAAAAATGTTGGCAAACTGTTGCGAATGATCCCCTGAAATGTTTTTCGGTGGAAACTGATGGGTTTTTATAATCGGAAACAGAATTAGCCCTCGACGTCTGAACATTTTTTGAAAAAATCCCTAAGCCGCGCGGTCACAATTTCTGCTAAAAATCTGACGTTCTGCAATTCACTCCAAAATGTTGGCAAAATGTTGCAAGTGATGGCCTGAAATGTTTTTCGGTAGAAACAGATGGGTTTTTATCATCGGGAACAGAATTAGCCCTCGACGTCTGAACAACTTTTTTTGAAAAAATCCCTAAGCCGCGCGATCACAATTTCTGCTCAAAATCTGACGTTCTGCAATTCACTCAAAAATGTTGGCAAACTGTTGCAAGTGATCCCCTGAAATGTTTTTCGGTGGAAACAGATGGGTTTTTATCATCGGAAACAGAATTAGCCCTCGACGTCTGAACAACTTTTTTTGAAAAAATCCCTAAGCCGCGCGGTCACAATTTCTGCTCAAAATCTGACGTTCTGCAATTCACTCAAAAATGTTGCCAAACTGTTGCGAGTGATCCCCTGAAATGTTTTTCAGTGGAAACAGATGGGTTTTTATCATCGGAAATAGAATTAGCCCTCGACGTCTGAACACCTTTTTTTGAAAAAATCCCTAAGCCGCGCGGTCACAATTTCTGCTAAAAATCTGACGTTCTGCAATTCACTCAAAAATGTTGGCAAACTGTTGCAAGTGATCCCCTGAAAGGTTTTTCAGTGGAAACAGATGGGTTTTTATCATCGGAAACAGAATTAGCCCTCGACGTCTGAACAACTTTTTTTAAAAAAATCCCTAAGCCGCGCGGTCACAATTTCTGCTAAAAATCTGACGTTCTGCAATTCACTCAAAAATGTTGGCAAACTGTTGCAAGTGATCCCCTGAAATGTTTTTCGGTGGAAACAGATGGGTTTTTATCATCGGAAACAGAATTAGCCCTCGACGTCTGAACAACTTTTTTTGAAAAAATCCCTAAGCCGCGCGGTCACAATTTCTGCTAAAAATCTGACGTTCTGCAATTCACTCAAAAATGTTGGCAAACTGTTGCGAGAGATCCCCTGAAATGTTTTTCAGTGGAAACAGATGGGTTTTTATCATCGGAAATAGAATTAGCCCTCGACGTCTGAACACCTTTTTTTGAAAAAATCCCTAAGCCGCGCGGTCACAATTTCTGCTAAAGATCTGACGTTTTGCAATTCACTCCAAAATGTTGGCAAACTGTTGCAAGTGATCCCCTGAAAGGTTTTTCGGTGGAAACAGATGGGTTTTTATCATCGGAAACAGAATTAGCCCTCGACGTCTGAACAACTTTTTTTGAAAAAATCCCTAAGCCGCGCGGTCACAATTTCTGCTAAAAATCTGACGTTCTGCAATTCACTCTGAAATGTTGGCAAACTGTTGCAAGTGATCCCCTGAAATGTTTTTCGGTGGAAACAGATGGGTTTTTATCATCGGAAACAGAATTAGCCCTCGACGTCTGAAAAACTTTTTTTGAAAAAATCCCTAAGCCGCGCGGTCACAATTTCTGCTAAAAATCTGACGTTCTGCAATTCACTCAAAAATGTTGGCAAACTGTTGCGAGTGATCCCCTGAAATGTTTTTCAGTGGAAACAGATGAGTTTTTATCATCGGAAATAGAATTAGCCCTCGACGTCTGAACACCTTTTTTTGAAAAAATCCCTAAGCCGCGCGGTCACAATTTCTGGTAAAAATCTGACGTTCTGCAATTCACTCCAAAATGTTTGCAAACTGTTGCAAGTGATCCCCTGAAATGTTTTTCGGTGGAAACAGATGGGTTTTTATCATCGGAAACAGAATTAGCCCTCGACGTCTGAACAACTTTTTTTAAAAAAAATCCCTAAACCGCGCGGTCACAATTTCTGCTAAAAATCTGACCTTCTGGAATTCACTCAAAAATGTTGGCAAACTGTTGCGAATGATCCCCTGAAATGTTTTTCGGTGGAAACTGATGGGTTTTTATAATCGGAAACAGAATTAGCCCTCGACATCTGAACATTTTTTGAAAAAATCCCTAAGCCGCGCGGTCACAATTTCTGCTAAAAATCTGACGTTCTGCAATTCACTCCAAAATGTTGGCAAAATGTTGCAAGTGATGGCCTGAAATGTTTTTCGGTAGAAACAGATGGGTTTTTATCATCGGGAACAGAATTAGCCCTCGACGTCTGAACAACTTTTTTTGAAAAAATCCCTAAGCCGCGCGATCACAATTTCTGCTCAAAATCTGACGTTCTGCAATTCACTCAAAAATGTTGGCAAACTGTTGCAAGTGATCCCCTGAAATGTTTTTCGGTGGAAACAGATGGGTTTTTATCATCGGAAACAGAATTAGCCCTCGACGTCTGAACACCTTTTTTTGAAAAAATCCCTAAGCCGCGCGGTCACAATTTCTGCTAAAGATCTGACGTTTTGCAATTCACTCCAAAATGTTGGCAAACTGTTGCAAGTGATCCCCTGAAAGGTTTTTCGGTGGAAACAGATGGGTTTTTATCATCGGAAACAGAATTAGCCCTCGACGTCTGAACAACTTTTTTTGAAAAAATCCCTAAGCCGCGCGGTCACAATTTCTGCTAAAAATCTGACGTTCTGCAATTCACTCTGAAATGTTGGCAAACTGTTGCAAGTGATCCCCTGAAATGTTTTTCGGTGGAAACAGATGGGTTTTTATCATCGGAAACAGAATTAGCCCTCGACGTCTGAAAAACTTTTTTTGAAAAAATCCCTAAACCGCGCGGTCACAATTTCTGCTAAAAATCTGACGTTCTGGAATTCACTCAAAAATGTTGGCAAACTGTTGCGAATGATCCCCTGAAATGTTTTTCGGTGGAAACTGATGGGTTTTTATAATCGGAAACAGAATTAGCCCTCGACGTCTGAACATTTTTTGAAAAAATCCCTAAGCCGCGCGGTCACAATTTCTGCTAAAAATCTGACGTTCTGCAATTCACTCCAAAATGTTGGCAAAATGTTGCAAGTGATGGCCTGAAATGTTTTTCGGTAGAAACAGATGGGTTTTTATCATCGGGAACAGAATTAGCCCTCGACGTCTGAACAACTTTTTTTGAAAAAATCCCTAAGCCGCGCGGTCACAATTTCTGCTCAAAATCTGATGTTCTGCAATTCACTCAAAAATGTTGGCAAACTGTTGCAAGTGATCCCCTGAAATGTTTTTCGGTGGAAACAGATGGGTTTTTATCATCGGAAACAGAATTAGCCCTCGACGTCTGAACAACTTTTTTTGAAAAAATCCCTAAGCCGCGCGGTCACAATTTCTGCTAAAAATCTGACGTTCTGCAATTCACTCTGAAATGGTGGCAAACTGTTGCAAGTGATCCCCTGAAATGTTTTTCGGTGGAAACAGATGGGTTTTTATCATCGGAAACAGAATTAGCCCTCGACGTCTGAACAACTTTTTTTGAAAAAATCCCTAAGCCGCGCGGTCACAATTTCTGCTAAAAATCAGACGTTTTGCAATTCACTCAAAAATGTTGGCAAACTGTTGCAAGTGATCCCCTGAAAGGTTTTTCGGTGGAAACAGATGGGTTTTTATCATCGGAAAGAGAATTAGCCCTCGACGTCTGAACAACTTTTTTTGAAAAAATCCCTAAGCCGCGCGATCACAATTTCTGCTCAAAATCTGACGTTCTGCAATTCACTCAAAAATGTTGGCAAACTGTTGCAAGTGATCCCCTGAAATGTTTTTCGGTGGAAACAGATGGGTTTTTATCATCGGAAACAGAATTAGCCCTCGACGTCTGAACACCTTTTTTTGAAAAAATCCCTAAGCCGCGCGGTCACAATTTCTGCTAAAAATCTGACCTTCTGCAATTCACTCTGAAATGTTGGCAAACTGTTGCAAGTGATCCCCTGAAATGTTTTTCGGTGGAAACAGATGGGTTTTTATCATCGGAAATAGAATTAGCCCTCGACGTCTGAACACCTTTTTTTGAAAAAATCCCTAAGCCGCGCGGTCACAATTTCTGCTAAAGATCTGACGTTTTGCAATTCACTCCAAAATGTTGGCAAACTGTTGCAAGTGATCCCCTGAAAGGTTTTTCGGTGGAAACAGATGGGTTTTTATCATCGGAAACAGAATTAGCCCTCGACGTCTGAACAACTTTTTTTGAAAAAATCCGTAAGCCGCGCGGTCACAATTTCTGCTAAAAATCTGACGTTCTGCAATTCACTCTGAAATGTTGGCAAACTGTTGCAAGTGATCCCCTGAAATGTTTTTCGGTGGAAACAGATGGGTTTTTATCATCGGAAACAGAATTAGCCCTCGACGTCTGAAAAACTTTTTTTGAAAAAATCCCTAAACCGCGCGGTCACAATTTCTGCTAAAAATCTGACGTTCTGGAATTCACTCAAAAATGTTGGCAAACTGTTGCGAATAATCCCCTGAAATGTTTTTCGGTGGAAACTGATGGGTTTTTATAATCGGAAACAGAATTAGCCCTCGACGTCTGAACATTTTTTGAAAAAATCCCTAAGCCGCGCGGTCACAATTTCTGCTAAAAATCTGACGTTCTGCAATTCACTCCAAAATGTTGGCAAAATGTTGCAAGTGATGGCCTGAAATGTTTTTCGGTAGAAACAGATGGGTTTTTATCATCGGGAACAGAATTAGCCCTCGACGTCTGAACAACTTTTTTTGAAAAAATCCCTAAGCCGCGCGGTCACAATTTCTGCTCAAAATCTGACGTTCTGCAATTCACTCTGAAATGTTGGCAAACTGTTGCAAGTGATCCCCTGAAATGTTTTTCGGTGGAAACAGATGGGTTTTTATCATCGGAAACAGAATTAGCCCTCGACGTCTGAACAACATTTTTTGAAAAAATCACTAAGCCGCGCGTTCACAGTTTTTGCTAAAAATCTGGCGTTCTGCAATTCACTCTAAAATGTTGGCAAACTGTTGGGAGTGATCCCCTGAAATGTTTTTCAGTGGAAACAGATGGGTTTTTATCATCGGAAACAGAATTAGCCCTCGACATCTGAACAACATTTTTTGAAAAAATCCCTAAGCCGCGCGGTCACAATTTCTGCTAAAAATCTGACGTTCTGCAATTCACTCCAAAATGTTGGCAAACTGTTGCAAGTGATCCCCTGAAAGGTTTTTCGGTGGAAACAGATGGGTTTTTATCATCGGAAACAGAATTAGCCCTCGACGTCTGAACAACTTTTTTTGAAAAAATCCCTAAGCCGCGCGGTCACAATTTCTGCTCAAAATCTGACGTTCTGCAATTCAGTCTGAAATGTTGGCAAACTGTTGCAAGTGATCCCCTGAAATGTTTTTCGGTGGAAACAGATGGGTTTTTATCATCGGAAAAAGAATTAGCCCTCGACGTCTGAACAACATTTTTTGAAAAAATCCCTAAGCCGCGCGGTCACAATTTCTGGTAAAAATCTGACGTTCTGCAATTCACTCAAAAATGTTGGCAAACTGTTGCGAGTGATCCCCTGAAATGTTTTTCAGTGGAAACAGATGGGTTTTTATCATCGGAAATAGAATTAGCCCTCGACGTCTGAACAACTTTTTTTGAAAAAATCCCTAAGCCGCACGGTCACAATTTCTGCTAAAAATCTGACGTTCTGCAATTCACTCCAAATTGTTGGCAAACTGCTGCAAGTGATCCCCTGAAAGGTTTTTGGGTGGAAACAGATGGGTTTTTATCATCGGAAACAGAATTAGCCCTCGACGTCTGAACAACTTTTTTGAAAAAATCCCTAAGCCGCGCGGTCACAATTTCTGCTAAAAATCTGACGTTCTGCAATTCACTCCAAAATGTTGTCAAACTCTTGCAAGTGATCCCCTGAAAGGTTTTTCGGTGGAAACAGATGGGTTTTTATCATCGGAAACCGAATTAGCCCTTGACGTCTGAACAACTTTTTTTGAAAAAATCCCTAAGCCGCGCGGTCACAATTTCTGCTAAAAATCTAACGTTCTACAATTCACTCTGAAATGTTGGCAAACTGTTGCAAGTGATCCCCTGAAATGTTTTTCGGTGGAAACAGATGGGTTTTTATCATCGGAAACAGAATTAGCCCTCGACGTCTGAACAACTTTTTTTGAAAAAATCCCTAAGCCGCGCGGTCACAATTTCTGCTAAAAATCTGACGTTCTGCAATTCACTCCAAATTGTTGGCAAACTGTTGCAAGTGATCCCCTGAAAGGTTTTTGGGTGGAAACAGATGGGTTTTTATCATCGGAAACAGAATTAGCCCTCGACGTCTGAACAACTTTTTTGAAAAAATCCCTAAGCCGCGCGGTCACAATTTCTGCTAAAAATCTGACGTTCTGCAATTCACTCCAAAATGTTGGCAAACTGTTGCGAGTGATCCCCTGAAATGTTTTTCGGTGGAAACAGATGGGTTTTTATCATCGGAAACAGAATTAGCCCTCGACGTCTGAACAACTTTTTTTGAAAAAATCCCTAAGCCGCGCGGTCACAATTTCTGCTAAAAATCTGACGTTCTGCAATTCACTCTGAAATGTTGGCAAACTGTTGCAAGTGATCCCCTGAAATGTTTTTCAGTGGAAACAGATGGGTTTTTATCATCGGAAACAGAATTAGCCCTCGACGTCTGAACAACTTTTTTTGAAAAAATCGCTAAGCAGCGCGGTCACTATTTCTGCTAAAAATCTGACGTTCTGCAATTCACTCCAAAATGTTGGCAAACTGTTGCGAGTGATCCCCTGAAAGGTTTTTCGGTGGAAACTGATGGGTTTTTATCATCGGAAACAGAATTAGCCCTCGACGTCTGAACAATTTTTTTGAAAAAATCCCTAAGCCGCGCGGTCACAATTTCTGCTAAAAATCTGGCGTTCTGCAATTCACTCCAAAATGTTGGCAAACTGTTGCAAGTGATCCCCTGAAATGTTTTTCGGTGGAAACAGATGGGTTTTTATCATCGGAAAAAGAATTAGCCCTCGACGTCTGAACAACATTTTTTGAAAAAATCCCTAAGCCGCGCGGTCACAATTTCTGGTAAAAATCTGACGTTCTGCAATTCACTCAAAAATGTTGGCAAACTGTTGCGAGTGATCCCCTGAAATGTTTTTCAGTGGAAACAGATGGGTTTTTATCATCGGAAATAGAATTAGCCCTCGACGTCTGAACAACTTTTTTTGAAAAAATCCCTAAGCCGCACGGTCACAATTTCTGCTAAAAATCTGACGTTCTGCAATTCACTCCAAATTGTTGGCAAACTGCTGCAAGTGATCCCCTGAAAGGTTTTTGGGTGGAAACAGATGGGTTTTTATCATCGGAAACAGAATTAGCCCTCGACGTCTGAACAACTTTTTTGAAAAAATCCCTAAGCCGCGCGGTCACAATTTCTGCTAAAAATCTGACGTTCTGCAATTCACTCCAAAATGTTGGCAAACTCTTGCAAGTGATCCCCTGAAAGGTTTTTCGGTGGAAACAGATGGGTTTTTATCATCGGAAACCGAATTAGCCCTCGACGTCTGAACAACTTTTTTTGAAAAAATCCCTAAGCCGCGCGGTCACAATTTCTGCTAAAAATCTAACGTTCTACAATTCACTCTGAAATGTTGGCAAACTGTTGCAAGTGATCCCCTGAAATGTTTTTCGGTGGAAACAGATGGGTTTTTATCATCGGAAACAGAATTAGCCCTCGACGTCTGAACAACTTTTTTTGAAAAAATCCCTAAGCCGCGCGGTCACAATTTCTGCTAAAAATCTGACGTTCTGCAATTCACTCCAAATTGTTGGCAAACTGTTGCAAGTGATCCCCTGAAAGGTTTTTGGGTGGAAACAGATGGGTTTTTATCATCGGAAACAGAATTAGCCCTCGACGTCTGAACAACTTTTTTGAAAAAATCCCTAAGCCGCGCGGTCACAATTTCTGCTAAAAATCTGACGTTCTGCAATTCACTCCAAAATGTTGGCAAACTGTTGCGAGTGATCCCCTGAAATGTTTTTCGGTGGAAACAGATGGGTTTTTATCATCGGAAACAGAATTAGCCCTCGACATCTGAACAACTTTTTTTGAAAAAATCCCTAAGCCGCGCGGTCACAATTTCTGCTAAAAATCTGACGTTCTGCAATTCACTCTGAAATGTTGGCAAACTGTTGCAAGTGATCCCCTGAAATGTTTTTCGGTGGAAACAGATGGGTTTTTATCATCGGAAACAGAATTAGCCCTCGACGTCTGAACAACTTTTTTTGAAAAAATCGCTAAGCAGCGCGGTCACAATTTCTGCTAAAAATCTGACGTTCTGCAATTCACTCCAAAATGTTGGCAAACTGTTGCGAGTGATCCCCTGAAAGGTTTTTCGGTGGAAACTGATGGGTTTTTATCATCGGAAACAGAATTAGCCCTCGACGTCTGAACAACTTTTTTGAAAAAATCCCTAAGCCGCGCGGTCACAATTTCTGCTAAAAATCTGGCGTTCTGCAATTCACTCAAAAATGTTGGCAAACTGTTGTGAGTGATCCCCTGAAATGTTTTTCGGTGGAAACAGATGGGTTTTTATCATCGGAAACAGAATTAGCCCTCGACGTCTGAACAACTTTTTTTGAAAAAATCCCTAAGCCGCGCGGTCACAATTTTTGCTAAAAATCTGACGTTCTGCAATTCACTCTGAAATGTTGGCAAACTGTTGCAAGTGATCCCCTGAAATGTTTTTCGGTGGAAACAGATGGGTTTTTATCATCGGAAACAGAATTAGCCCTCGACGTCTGAACAAGTTTTTTTGAAAAAATCCCTAAGCCACGCGGTCACAATTTCTGCTAAAAATCTGACGTTCTGCAATTCACTCCAAAATGTTGGCAAACTGTTGTGAGTGATCCCCTGAAATGTTTTTCGGTGGAAACAGATGGGTTTTTATTATCGGAAACAGAATTAGCCCTCGACGTCTGAACAACATTTTTTGAAAAAATCCCTAAGCCGCGCGGTCAAAATTTCTGCTAAAAATCTGACGTTCTGCAATTCACTCCAAAATGTTGGCAAAATGTTGCAAGTGATGCCCTGAAATGTTTTTCGGTAGAAACAGATGGGTTTTTATCATCGGAAACAGAATTAGCCCTCGATGTCTGAACAACTTTTTTTGAAAAAATCCCTAAGCCACGCGATCACAATTTCTGCTAAAAATCTGACGTTCTGCAATTCACTCTGAAATGTTGGCAAACTGTTGCAAGTGATCCCCTGAAATGTTTTTCGGTGGAAACAGATGGGTTTTTATCATCGGAAACAGAATTAGCCCTCGACGTCTGAACAACTTTTTTTGAAAAAATCCCTAAGCCGCGCGGTCACAATTTCTGCTAAAAATCTGACGTTCTGCAATTCACTCAAAAATGTTGGCAAACTGTTGCGAGTGATCCCCTGAAATGTTTTTCAGTGGAAACAGATGGGTTTTTATCATCGGAAATAGAATTAGCCCTCGACGTCTGAACACCTTTTTTTTGAAAAAATCCCTAAGCCGCGCGGTCACAATTTCTGCTAAAAATCTGACGTTCTGCAATTCACTCCAAAATGTTGGCAAACTGTTGCAAGTGATCCCCTGAAAGGTTTTTGGGTGGAAACAGATGGGTTTTTATCATCGGAAACAGAATTAGCCCTCGACGTCTGAACAACTTTTTTGAAAAAATCCCTAAGCCGCGCGGTCACAATTTCTGCTAAAAATCTAACGTTCTACAATTCACTCTGAAATGTTGGCAAACTGTTGCAAGTGATCCCCTGAAATGTTTTTCGGTGGAAACAGATGGGTTTTTATCATCGGAAATAGAATTAGCCCTTGACGTCTGAACAACTTTTTTTGAAAAAATCCCTAAGCCGCGCGGTCACAATTTCTGCTAAAAATCTGACGTTCTGCAATTCACTCAAAAATGTTGGCAAACTGTTGCGAGTGATCCCCTGAAATTTTTTTCAGTGGAAACAGATGGGTTTTTATCATCGGAAACAGAATTAGCCCTCGACGTCTGAACAACTTTTGTTGAAAAAATCCCTAAGCCGCGCGGTCACAATTTCTGCTAAAAATCTGACGTTCTGCAATTCACTCCAAAATGTTGGCAAACTGTTGCAAGTGATCCCCTGAAATGTTTTTCGGTGGAAACAGATGGGTTTTTATCATCGGAAACAGAATTAGCCCTCGACGTCTGAACAACTTTTTTTGAAAAAATCCCTAAGCCGCGCGGTCACAATTTCTGCTAAAAATCTGACGTTCTGCAATTCACTCAAAAATGTTGGCAAACTGTTGCGAGTGATCCCCTGAAATGTTTTTCAGTGGAAACAGATGGGTTTTTATCATCGGAAATAGAATTAGCCCTCGACGTCTGAACAACTTTTTTTGAAAAAATCCCTAAGCCGCACGGTCACAATTTCTGCTAAAAATCTGACGTTCTGCAATTCACTCCAAATTGTTGGCAAACTGTTGCAAGTGATCCCCTGAAAGGTTTTTGGGTGGAAACAGATGGGTTTTTATCATCGGAAACAGAATTAGCCCTCGACGTCTGAACAACTTTTTTTGAAAAAATCCCTAAGCCGCGCGGTCACAATTTCTGCTCAAAATCTGACGTTCTGCAATTCAGTCTGAAATGTTGGCAAACTGTTGCAAGTGATCCCCTGAAATGTTTTTCGGTGGAAACAGATGGGTTTTTATCATCGGAAACAGAATTAGCCCTCGACGTCTGAACAACTTTTTTTGAAAAAATCCCTAAGCCGCGCTGTCACAATTTCTGCTAAAAATCTGACGTTCTGCAATTCACTCCAAAATGTTGGCAAACTGTTGCGAGTGATCCCCTGAAATGTTTTTCAGTGGAAACAGATGGGTTTTTATCATCGGAAATAGAATTAGCCCTCGACGTCTGAACACCTTTTTTTGAAAAAATCCCTAAGCCGCGCGGTCACAATTTCTGCTAAAAATCTGACGTTCTGCAATTCACTCCAAAATGTTGGCAAACTGTTGCAAGTGATCCCCTGAAAGGTTTTTCGGTGGAAACAGATGGGTTTTTATCATCGGAAACCGAATTAGCCCTCGACGTCTGAACAACTTTTTTTGAAAAAATCCCTAAGCCGCGCGGTCACAATTTCTGCTAAAAATCTAACGTTCTACAATTCACTCTGAAATGTTGGCAAACTGTTGCAAGTGATCCCCTGAAATGTTTTTCGGTGGAAACAGATGGGTTTTTATCATCGGAAATAGAATTAGCCCTTGACGTCTGAACAACTTTTTTTGAAAAAATCCCTAAGCAGCGCGGTCACAATTTCTGCTAAAAATCTGACGTTCTGCAATTCACTCCAAAATGTTGGCAAACTGTTGCGAGTGATCCCCTGAAATGTTTTTCAGTGGAAACAGATGGGTTTTTATCATCGGAAATAGAATTAGCCCTCGACGTCTGAACACCTTTTTTTGAAAAAATCCCTAAGCCGCGCGGTCACAATTTCTGCTAAAAATCTGACGTTCTGCAATTCACTCCAAAATGTTGGCAAACTGTTGCAAGTGATCCCCTGAAAGGTTTTTCGGTGGAAACAGATGGGTTTTTATCATCGGAAACCGAATTAGCCCTCGACGTCTGAACAACTTTTTTTGAAAAAATCCCTAAGCCGCGCGGTCACAATTTCTGCTAAAAATCTAACGTTCTACAATTCACTCTGAAATGTTGGCAAACTGTTGCAAGTGATCCCCTGAAATGTTTTTCGGTGGAAACAGATGGGTTTTTATCATCGGAAATAGAATTAGCCCTTGACGTCTGAACAACTTTTTTTGAAAAAATCCCTAAGCCGCGCGGTCACAATTTCTGCTAAAAATCTGACGTTCTGCAATTCACTCAAAAATGTTGGCAAACTGTTGCGAGTGATCCCCTGAAATTTTTTTCAGTGGAAACAGATGGGTTTTTATCATCGGAAACAGAATTAGCCCTCGACGTCTGAACAACTTTTGTTGAAAAAATCCCTAAGCCGCGCGGTCACAATTTCTGCTAAAAATCTGACGTTCTGCAATTCACTCCAAAATGTTGGCAAACTGTTGCAAGTGATCCCCTGAAATGTTTTTCGGTGGAAACAGATGGGTTTTTATCATCGGAAACAGAATTAGCCCTCGACGTCTGAACAACTTTTTTTGAAAAAATCCCTAAGCCGCGCGGTCACAATTTCTGCTAAAAATCTGACGTTCTGCAATTCACTCAAAAATGTTGGCAAACTGTTGCGAGTGATCCCCTGAAATGTTTTTCAGTGGAAACAGATGGGTTTTTATCATCGGAAATAGAATTAGCCCTCGACGTCTGAACAACATTTTTAGAAAAAATCCCTAAGCCGCACGGTCACAATTTCTGCTAAAAATCTGACGTTCTGCAATTCACTCCAAATTGTTGGCAAACTGTTGCAAGTGATCCCCTGAAAGGTTTTTGGGTGGAAACAGATGGGTTTTTATCATCGGAAACAGAATTAGCCCTCGACGTCTGAACAACTTTTTTTGAAAAAATCCCTAAGCCGCGCGGTCACAATTTCTGCTCAAAATCTGACGTTCTGCAATTCACTCTGAAATGGTGGCAAACTGTTGCAAGTGATCCCCTGAAATGTTTTTCGGTGGAAACTGATGGGTTTTTATCATCGGAAACAGAATTAGCCCTCGACGTCTGAACAACTTTTTTTGAAAAAATCCCTAAGCGGCGCTGTCACAATTTCTGCTAAAAATCTGACGTTCTGCAATTCACTCCAAAATGTTGGCAAACTGTTGCGAGTGATCCCCTGAAATGTTTTTCAGTGGAAACAGATGGGTTTTTATCATCGGAAATAGAATTAGCCCTCGACGTCTGAACACCTTTTTTTGAAAAAATCCCTAAGCCGCGCGGTCACAATTTCTGCTAAAAATCTGACGTTCTGCAATTCACTCCAAAATGTTGGCAAACTGTTGCAAGTGATCCCCTGAAAGGTTTTTCGGTGGAAACAGATGGGTTTTTATCATCGGAAACCGAATTAGCCCTCGACGTCTGAACAACTTTTTTTGAAAAAATCCCTAAGCCGCGCGGTCACAATTTCTGCTAAAAATCTAACGTTCTACAATTCACTCTGAAATGTTGGCAAACTGTTGCAAGTGATCCCCTGAAATGTTTTTCGGTGGAAACAGATGGGTTTTTATCATCGGAAATAGAATTAGCCCTTGACGTCTGAACAACTTTTTTTGAAAAAATCCCTAAGCCGCGCGGTCACAATTTCTGCTAAAAATCTGACGTTCTGCAATTCACTCAAAAATGTTGGCAAACTGTTGCGAGTGATCCCCTGAAATTTTTTTCAGTGGAAACAGATGGGTTTTTATCATCGGAAATAGAATTAGCCCTCGACGTCTGAACAACTTTTTTTGAAAAAATCCCTAAGCCGCGCGGTCACAATTTCTGCTAAAAATCTGACGTTCTGCAATTCACTCCAAATTGTTGGCAAACTGTTGCAAGTGATCCCCTGAAAGGTTTTTGGGTGGAAACAGATGGGTTTTTATCATCGGAAACAGAATTAGCCCTCGACGTCTGAACAACTTTTTTGAAAAAATCCCTAAGCCGCGCGGTCACAATTTCTGCTAAAAATCTGACGTTCTGCAATTCACTCCAAAATGTTGGCAAACTGTTGCGAGTGATCCCCTGAAATGTTTTTCGGTGGAAACAGATGGGTTTTTATCATCGGAAACAGAATTAGCCCTCGACGTCTGAACAACTTTTGTTGAAAAAATCCCTAAGCCGCGCGGTCACAATTTCTGCTAAAAATCTGACGTTCTGCAATTCACTCCAAAATGTTGGCAAACTGTTGCAAGTGATCCCCTGAAAGGTTTTTCGGTGGAAACAGATGGGTTTTTATCATCGGAAACAGAATTAGCCCTCGACGTCTGAACAACTTTTTTTGAAAAAATCCCTAAGCTGCGCGGTCACAATTTCTGCTCAAAATCTGACGTTCTGCAATTCAGTCTGAAATGTTGGCAAACTGTTGCAAGTGATCCCCTGAAATGTTTTTCGGTGGAAACTGATGGGTTTTTATCATCGGAAACAGAATTAGCCCTCGACGTCTGAACAACTTTTTTTGAAAAAATCCCTAAGCGGCGCTGTCACAATTTCTGCTAAAAATCTGACGTTCTGCAATTCACTCCAAAATGTTGGCAAACTGTTGCGAGTGATCCCCTGAAATGTTTTTCAGTGGAAACAGATGGGTTTTTATCATCGGAAATAGAATTAGCCCTCGACGTCTGAACACCTTTTTTTGAAAAAATCCCTAAGCCGCGCGGTCACAATTTCTGCTAAAAATCTGACGTTCTGCAATTCACTCCAAAATGTTGGCAAACTGTTGCAAGTGATCCCCTGAAAGGTTTTTCGGTGGAAACAGATGGGTTTTTATCATCGGAAACCGAATTAGCCCTCGACGTCTGAACAACTTTTTTTGAAAAAATCCCTAAGCCGCGCGGTCACAATTTCTGCTAAAAATCTAACGTTCTACAATTCACTCTGAAATGTTGGCAAACTGTTGCAAGTGATCCCCTGAAATGTTTTTCGGTGGAAACAGATGGGTTTTTATCATCGGAAATAGAATTAGCCCTTGACGTCTGAACAACTTTTTTTGAAAAAATCCCTAAGCCGCGCGGTCACAATTTCTGCTAAAAATCTGACGTTCTGCAATTCACTCAAAAATGTTGGCAAACTGTTGCGAGTGATCCCCTGAAATTTTTTTCAGTGGAAACAGATGGGTTTTTATCATCGGAAACAGAATTAGCCCTCGACGTCTGAACAACTTTTGTTGAAAAAATCCCTAAGCCGCGCGGTCACAATTTCTGCTAAAAATCTGACGTTCTGCAATTCACTCCAAAATGTTGGCAAACTGTTGCAAGTGATCCCCTGAAATGTTTTTCGGTGGAAACAGATGGGTTTTTATCATCGGAAACAGAATTAGCCCTCGACGTCTGAACAACTTTTTTTGAAAAAATCCCTAAGCCGCGCGGTCACAATTTCTGCTAAAAATCTGACGTTCTGCAATTCACTCAAAAATGTTGGCAAACTGTTGCGAGTGATCCCCTGAAATGTTTTTCAGTGGAAACAGATGGGTTTTTATCATCGGAAATAGAATTAGCCCTCGACGTCTGAACAACATTTTTAGAAAAAATCCCTAAGCCGCACGGTCACAATTTCTGCTAAAAATCTGACGTTCTGCAATTCACTCCAAATTGTTGGCAAACTGTTGCAAGTGATCCCCTGAAAGGTTTTTGGGTGGAAACAGATGGGTTTTTATCATCGGAAACAGAATTAGCCCTCGACGTCTGAACAACTTTTTTTGAAAAAATCCCTAAGCCGCGCGGTCACAATTTCTGCTCAAAATCTGACGTTCTGCAATTCACTCTGAAATGGTGGCAAACTGTTGCAAGTGATCCCCTGAAATGTTTTTCGGTGGAAACTGATGGGTTTTTATCATCGGAAACAGAATTAGCCCTCGACGTCTGAACAACTTTTTTTGAAAAAATCCCTAAGCGGCGCTGTCACAATTTCTGCTAAAAATCTGACGTTCTGCAATTCACTCCAAAATGTTGGCAAACTGTTGCGAGTGATCCCCTGAAATGTTTTTCAGTGGAAACAGATGGGTTTTTATCATCGGAAATAGAATTAGCCCTCGACGTCTGAACACCTTTTTTTGAAAAAATCCCTAAGCCGCGCGGTCACAATTTCTGCTAAAAATCTGACGTTCTGCAATTCACTCCAAAATGTTGGCAAACTGTTGCAAGTGATCCCCTGAAAGGTTTTTCGGTGGAAACAGATGGGTTTTTATCATCGGAAACCGAATTAGCCCTCGACGTCTGAACAACTTTTTTTGAAAAAATCCCTAAGCCGCGCGGTCACAATTTCTGCTAAAAATCTAACGTTCTACAATTCACTCTGAAATGTTGGCAAACTGTTGCAAGTGATCCCCTGAAATGTTTTTCGGTGGAAACAGATGGGTTTTTATCATCGGAAATAGAATTAGCCCTTGACGTCTGAACAACTTTTTTTGAAAAAATCCCTAAGCCGCGCGGTCACAATTTCTGCTAAAAATCTGACGTTCTGCAATTCACTCAAAAATGTTGGCAAACTGTTGCGAGTGATCCCCTGAAATTTTTTTCAGTGGAAACAGATGGGTTTTTATCATCGGAAATAGAATTAGCCCTCGACGTCTGAACAACTTTTTTTGAAAAAATCCCTAAGCCGCGCGGTCACAATTTCTGCTAAAAATCTGACGTTCTGCAATTCACTCCAAATTGTTGGCAAACTGTTGCAAGTGATCCCCTGAAAGGTTTTTGGGTGGAAACAGATGGGTTTTTATCATCGGAAACAGAATTAGCCCTCGACGTCTGAACAACTTTTTTGAAAAAATCCCTAAGCCGCGCGGTCACAATTTCTGCTAAAAATCTGACGTTCTGCAATTCACTCCAAAATGTTGGCAAACTGTTGCGAGTGATCCCCTGAAATGTTTTTCGGTGGAAACAGATGGGTTTTTATCATCGGAAACAGAATTAGCCCTCGACGTCTGAACAACTTTTGTTGAAAAAATCCCTAAGCCGCGCGGTCACAATTTCTGCTAAAAATCTGACGTTCTGCAATTCACTCCAAAATGTTGGCAAACTGTTGCAAGTGATCCCCTGAAAGGTTTTTCGGTGGAAACAGATGGGTTTTTATCATCGGAAACAGAATTAGCCCTCGACGTCTGAACAACTTTTTTTGAAAAAATCCCTAAGCTGCGCGGTCACAATTTCTGCTCAAAATCTGACGTTCTGCAATTCAGTCTGAAATGTTGGCAAACTGTTGCAAGTGATCCCCTGAAATGTTTTTCGGTGGAAACTGATGGGTTTTTATCATCGGAAACAGAATTAGCCCTCGACGTCTGAACAACTTTTTTTGAAAAAATCCCTAAGCGGCGCTGTCACAATTTCTGCTAAAAATCTGACGTTCTGCAATTCACTCCAAAATGTTGGCAAACTGTTGCGAGTGATCCCCTGAAATGTTTTTCAGTGGAAACAGATGGGTTTTTATCATCGGAAATAGAATTAGCCCTCGACGTCTGAACACCTTTTTTTGAAAAAATCCCTAAGCCGCGCGGTCACAATTTCTGCTAAAAATCTGACGTTCTGCAATTCACTCCAAAATGTTGGCAAACTGTTGCAAGTGATCCCCTGAAAGGTTTTTCGGTGGAAACAGATGGGTTTTTATCATCGGAAACCGAATTAGCCCTCGACGTCTGAACAACTTTTTTTGAAAAAATCCCTAAGCCGCGCGGTCACAATTTCTGCTAAAAATCTAACGTTCTACAATTCACTCTGAAATGTTGGCAAACTGTTGCAAGTGATCCCCTGAAATGTTTTTCGGTGGAAACAGATGGGTTTTTATCATCGGAAATAGAATTAGCCCTTGACGTCTGAACAACTTTTTTTGAAAAAATCCCTAAGCCGCGCGGTCACAATTTCTGCTAAAAATCTGACGTTCTGCAATTCACTCAAAAATGTTGGCAAACTGTTGCGAGTGATCCCCTGAAATTTTTTTCAGTGGAAACAGATGGGTTTTTATCATCGGAAATAGAATTAGCCCTCGACGTCTGAACAACTTTTTTTGAAAAAATCCCTAAGCCGCGCGGTCACAATTTCTGCTAAAAATCTGACGTTCTGCAATTCACTCCAAATTGTTGGCAAACTGTTGCAAGTGATCCCCTGAAAGGTTTTTGGGTGGAAACAGATGGGTTTTTATCATCGGAAACAGAATTAGCCCTCGACGTCTGAACAACTTTTTTGAAAAAATCCCTAAGCCGCGCGGTCACAATTTCTGCTAAAAATCTGACGTTCTGCAATTCACTCCAAAATGTTGGCAAACTGTTGCGAGTGATCCCCTGAAATGTTTTTCGGTGGAAACAGATGGGTTTTTATCATCGGAAACAGAATTAGCCCTCGACGTCTGAACAACTTTTGTTGAAAAAATCCCTAAGCCGCGCGGTCACAATTTCTGCTAAAAATCTGACGTTCTGCAATTCACTCCAAAATGTTGGCAAACTGTTGCAAGTGATCCCCTGAAAGGTTTTTCGGTGGAAACAGATGGGTTTTTATCATCGGAAACAGAATTAGCCCTCGACGTCTGAACAACTTTTTTTGAAAAAATCCCTAAGCTGCGCGGTCACAATTTCTGCTAAAAATCTGACGTTCTGCAATTCAGTCTGAAATGTTGGCAAACTGTTGCAAGTGATCCCCTGAAATGTTTTTCGGTGGAAACAGATGGGTTTTTATCATCGGAAACAGAATTAGCCCTCGACGTCTGAACAACTTTTTTTGAAAAAATCCCTAAGCCGCGCGGTCACAATTTCTGCTAAAAATCTGACGTTCTGCAATTCACTCAAAAATGTTGGCAAACTGTTGCGAGTGATCCCCTGAAATGTTTTTCAGTGGAAACAGATGGGTTTTTATCATCGGAAATAGAATTAGCCCTCGACGTCTGAACAACTGTTTTTGAAAAAATCCCTAAGCCGCACGGTCACAATTTCTGCTAAAAATCTGACGTTCTGCAATTCACTCCAAAATGTTGGCAAACTGTTGCAAGTGATCCCCTGAAAGGTTTTTCGGTGGAAACAGATGGGTTTTTATCATCGGAAACAGAATTAGCCCTCGACGTCTGAACAACTTTTTTTGAAAAAATCCCTAAGCTGCGCGGTCACAATTTCTGCTAAAAATCTGACGTTCTGCAATTCAGTCTGAAATGTTGGCAAACTGTTGCAAGTGATCCCCTGAAATGTTTTTCGGTGGAAACAGATGGGTTTTTATCATCGGAAACAGAATTAGCCCTCGACGTCTGAACAACTTTTTTTGAAAAAATCCCTAAGCCGCGCGGTCACAATTTCTGCTAAAAATCTGACGTTCTGCAATTCACTCAAAAATGTTGGCAAACTGTTGCGAGTGATCCCCTGAAAGGTTTTTGGGTGGAAACAGATGGGTTTTTATCATCGGAAACAGAATTAGCCCTCGACGTCTGAACAACTTTTTTGAAAAAATCCCTAAGCCGCGCGGTCACAATTTCATAGAATCATAGAATCATAGAATCATAGAGTTGGAAGAGACCACAAGGGCCATCGAGTCCAACCCCCTGCCAAGCAGGAAACACCATCAGAGCACTCCTGACATATGGTTGTCAAGCCTCTGCTTAAAGACCTCCAAAGTAGGAGACTCCACCACACTCCTTGGCAGCAAATTCCACTGTCGAACAGCTCTTACTGTCAGGAAGTTCTTCCTAATGTTTAGGTGGAATCTTCTTTCTCGTAGTTTGGATCCATTGCTCCGTGTCCGCTTCTCTGGAGCAGCAGAAAACAACCTTTCTCCCTCCTCTATGTGACATCCTTTTATATATTTGAACATGGCTATCATATCACCCCTTAACCTCCTCTTCTCCAGGCTAAACATGCCCAGCTCCCTTAGCCGTTCCTCATAAGGCATCGTCTCCAGGCCTTTGACCATTTTGGTTGCCCTCCTCTGGACACGTTCCAGTTTGTCAGTGTCCTTCTTGAATTGTGGTGCCCAGAACTGGACACAGTACTCCAGGTGTGGTCTGACCAGAGCAGAATACAGTGGCACTATTACTTCCCTTGATCTAGATGCTATACTCCTATTGATGCAGCCCAGAATTGCATTGGCTTTTTTAGCTGCCGCGTCACACTGTTGGCTCATGTCAAGTTTGTGGTCAGATTTTCTGCTAAAAATCTGACGTTCTGCAATTCACTCCAAAATGTTGGCAAACTGTTGCGAGTGATCCCCTGAATTGTTTTTCGGTGGAAACAGATGGGTTTTTATCATCGGAAACAGAATTAGCCCTCGACGTCTGAACAACTTTTTTTGAAAAAATCCCTAAGCCGCGCGGTCACAATTTCTGCTAAAAATCTGACGTTCTGCAATTCACTCTGAAATGTTGGCAAACTGTTGCAAGTGATCCCCTGAAATGTTTTTCGGTGGAAACAGATGGGTTTTTTATCATCGGAAACAGAATTAGCCCTCGACGTCTGAACAAGTTTTTTTGAAAAAATCCCTAAGCCGCGCGGTCACAATTTCTGCTAAAAATCTGACGTTCTGCAATTCACTCCAAAATGTTGGCAAACTGTTGCGAGTGATCCACTGAAATGTTTTTCGGTGGAAACAGATGGGTTTTTATCATCGGAAACAGAATTAGCCCTCGACGTCTGAACAACATTTTTTGAAAAAATCCCTAAGCCGCGCGGTCACAATTTCTGGTAAAAATCTGACGTTCTGCAATTCACTCAAAAATGTTGGCAAACTGTTGGGAGTGATCCCCTGAAATGTTTTTCAGTGGAAACAGATGGGTTTTTATCATCGGAAACAGAATTAGCCCTCGACGTCTGAAAAACTTTTTTGAAAAAATCCCTAAGCCGCGCGGTCACAATTTCTGCTAAAAATCTGACGTTCTGCAATTCACTCCAAAATGTTGGCAAACTGTTGCGAGTGATCCCCTGAAAGGTTTTTCGGTGGAAACTGATGGGTTTTTATCATCGGAAACAGAATTAGCCCTCGACGTCTGAACAACTTTTTTGAAAAAATCCCTAAGCCGCGCGGTCACAATTTCTGCTAAAAATCTAACGTTCTACAATTCACTCTGAAATGTTGGCAATGTTGCAAGTGATCCCCTGAAATGTTTTTCGGTGGAAACAGATGGGTTTTTATCATCGGAAACAGAATTAGCCCTCGACGTCTGAACAACTTTTTTTGAAAAAATCCCTAAGCCGCGCGGTCACAATTTCTGCTAAAAATCTGACGTTCTGCAATTCACTCCAAAATGTTGGCAAACTGTTGCGAGTGATCCCCTGAAATGTTTTTCAGTGGAAACAGATGGGTTTTTATCATCGGAAACCGAATTAGCCCTCGACGTCTGAACAACTTTTTTTGAAAAAATCCCTAAGCCGCGCGGTCACAATTTCTGCTAAAAATCTAACGTTCTACAATTCACTCTGAAATGTTGGCAAACTGTTGCAAGTGATCCCCTGAAATGTTTTTCGGTGGAAACAGATGGGTTTTTATCATCGGAAATAGAATTAGCCCTTGACGTCTGAACAACTTTTTTTGAAAAAATCCCTAAGCCGCGCGGTCACAATTTCTGCTAAAAATCTGACGTTCTGCAATTCACTCAAAAATGTTGGCAAACTGTTGCGAGTGATCCCCTGAAATTTTTTTCAGTGGAAACAGATGGGTTTTTATCATCGGAAACAGAATTAGCCCTCGACGTCTGAACAACTTTTGTTGAAAAAATCCCTAAGCCGCGCGGTCACAATTTCTGCTAAAAATCTGACGTTCTGCAATTCACTCCAAAATGTTGGCAAACTGTTGCAAGTGATCCCCTGAAATGTTTTTCGGTGGAAACAGATGGGTTTTTATCATCGGAAACAGAATTAGCCCTCGACGTCTGAACAACTTTTTTTGAAAAAATCCCTAAGCCGCGCGGTCACAATTTCTGCTAAAAATCTGACGTTCTGCAATTCACTCAAAAATGTTGGCAAACTGTTGCGAGTGATCCCCTGAAATGTTTTTCAGTGGAAACAGATGGGTTTTTATCATCGGAAATAGAATTAGCCCTCGACGTCTGAACAACATTTTTAGAAAAAATCCCTAAGCCGCACGGTCACAATTTCTGCTAAAAATCTGACGTTCTGCAATTCACTCCAAATTGTTGGCAAACTGTTGCAAGTGATCCCCTGAAAGGTTTTTGGGTGGAAACAGATGGGTTTTTATCATCGGAAACAGAATTAGCCCTCGACGTCTGAACAACTTTTTTTGAAAAAATCCCTAAGCCGCGCGGTCACAATTTCTGCTCAAAATCTGACGTTCTGCAATTCAGTCTGAAATGTTGGCAAACTGTTGCAAGTGATCCCCTGAAATGTTTTTCGGTGGAAACTGATGGGTTTTTATCATCGGAAACAGAATTAGCCCTCGACGTCTGAACAACTTTTTTTGAAAAAATCCCTAAGCCGCGCTGTCACAATTTCTGCTAAAAATCTGACGTTCTGCAATTCACTCCAAAATGTTGGCAAACTGTTGCGAGTGATCCCCTGAAATGTTTTTCAGTGGAAACAGATGGGTTTTTATCATCGGAAATAGAATTAGCCCTCGACGTCTGAACACCTTTTTTTGAAAAAATCCCTAAGCCGCGCGGTCACAATTTCTGCTAAAAATCTGACGTTCTGCAATTCACTCCAAAATGTTGGCAAACTGTTGCAAGTGATCCCCTGAAAGGTTTTTCGGTGGAAACAGATGGGTTTTTATCATCGGAAACCGAATTAGCCCTCGACGTCTGAACAACTTTTTTTGAAAAAATCCCTAAGCCGCGCGGTCACAATTTCTGCTAAAAATCTAACGTTCTACAATTCACTCTGAAATGTTGGCAAACTGTTGCAAGTGATCCCCTGAAATGTTTTTCGGTGGAAACAGATGGGTTTTTATCATCGGAAATAGAATTAGCCCTTGACGTCTGAACAACTTTTTTTGAAAAAATCCCTAAGCCGCGCGGTCACAATTTCTGCTAAAAATCTGACGTTCTGCAATTCACTCAAAAATGTTGGCAAACTGTTGCGAGTGATCCCCTGAAATTTTTTTCAGTGGAAACAGATGGGTTTTTATCATCGGAAATAGAATTAGCCCTCGACGTCTGAACAACTTTTTTTGAAAAAATCCCTAAGCCGCGCGGTCACAATTTCTGCTAAAAATCTGACGTTCTGCAATTCACTCCAAATTGTTGGCAAACTGTTGCAAGTGATCCCCTGAAAGGTTTTTGGGTGGAAACAGATGGGTTTTTATCATCGGAAACAGAATTAGCCCTCGACGTCTGAACAACTTTTTTGAAAAAATCCCTAAGCCGCGCGGTCACAATTTCTGCTAAAAATCTGACGTTCTGCAATTCACTCCAAAATGTTGGCAAACTGTTGCGAGTGATCCCCTGAAATGTTTTTCGGTGGAAACAGATGGGTTTTTATCATCGGAAACAGAATTAGCCCTCGACGTCTGAACAACTTTTGTTGAAAAAATCCCTAAGCCGCGCGGTCACAATTTCTGCTAAAAATCTGACGTTCTGCAATTCACTCCAAAATGTTGGCAAACTGTTGCAAGTGATCCCCTGAAAGGTTTTTCGGTGGAAACAGATGGGTTTTTATCATCGGAAACAGAATTAGCCCTCGACGTCTGAACAACTTTTTTTGAAAAAATCCCTAAGCTGCGCGGTCACAATTTCTGCTAAAAATCTGACGTTCTGCAATTCAGTCTGAAATGTTGGCAAACTGTTGCAAGTGATCCCCTGAAATGTTTTTCGGTGGAAACAGATGGGTTTTTATCATCGGAAACAGAATTAGCCCTCGACGTCTGAACAACTTTTTTTGAAAAAATCCCTAAGCCGCGCGGTCACAATTTCTGCTAAAAATCTGACGTTCTGCAATTCACTCAAAAATGTTGGCAAACTGTTGCGAGTGATCCCCTGAAATGTTTTTCAGTGGAAACAGATGGGTTTTTATCATCGGAAATAGAATTAGCCCTCGACGTCTGAACAACTGTTTTTGAAAAAATCCCTAAGCCGCACGGTCACAATTTCTGCTAAAAATCTGACGTTCTGCAATTCACTCCAAAATGTTGGCAAACTGTTGCAAGTGATCCCCTGAAAGGTTTTTCGGTGGAAACAGATGGGTTTTTATCATCGGAAACAGAATTAGCCCTCGACGTCTGAACAACTTTTTTTGAAAAAATCCCTAAGCTGCGCGGTCACAATTTCTGCTAAAAATCTGACGTTCTGCAATTCAGTCTGAAATGTTGGCAAACTGTTGCAAGTGATCCCCTGAAATGTTTTTCGGTGGAAACAGATGGGTTTTTATCATCGGAAACAGAATTAGCCCTCGACGTCTGAACAACTTTTTTTGAAAAAATCCCTAAGCCGCGCGGTCACAATTTCTGCTAAAAATCTGACGTTCTGCAATTCACTCAAAAATGTTGGCAAACTGTTGCGAGTGATCCCCTGAAAGGTTTTTGGGTGGAAACAGATGGGTTTTTATCATCGGAAACAGAATTAGCCCTCGACGTCTGAACAACTTTTTTGAAAAAATCCCTAAGCCGCGCGGTCACAATTTCATAGAATCATAGAATCATATAATCATAGAGTTGGAAGAGACCACAAGGGCCATCGAGTCCAACCCCCTGCCAAGCAGGAAACACCATCAGAGCACTCCTGACATATGGTTGTCAAGCCTCTGCTTAAAGACCTCCAAAGTAGGAGACTCCACCACACTCCTTGGCAGCAAATTCCACTGTCGAACAGCTCTTACTGTCAGGAAGTTCTTCCTAATGTTTAGGTGGAATCTTCTTTCTCGTAGTTTGGATCCATTGCTCCGTGTCCGCTTCTCTGGAGCAGCAGAAAACAACCTTTCTCCCTCCTCTATGTGACATCCTTTTATATATTTGAACATGGCTATCATATCACCCCTTAACCTCCTCTTCTCCAGGCTAAACATGCCCAGCTCCCTTAGCCGTTCCTCATAAGGCATCGTCTCCAGGCCTTTGACCATTTTGGTTGCCCTCCTCTGGACACGTTCCAGTTTGTCAGTGTCCTTCTTGAATTGTGGTGCCCAGAACTGGACACAGTACTCCAGGTGTGGTCTGACCAGAGCAGAATACAGTGGCACTATTACTTCCCTTGATCTAGATGCTATACTCCTATTGATGCAGCCCAGAATTGCATTGGCTTTTTTAGCTGCCGCGTCACACTGTTGGCTCATGTCAAGTTTGTGGTCAGATTTTCTGCTAAAAATCTGACGTTCTGCAATTCACTCCAAAATGTTGGCAAACTGTTGCGAGTGATCCCCTGAATTGTTTTTCGGTGGAAACAGATGGGTTTTTATCATCGGAAACAGAATTAGCCCTCGACGTCTGAACAACTTTTTTTGAAAAAATCCCTAAGCCGCGCGGTCACAATTTCTGCTAAAAATCTGACGTTCTGCAATTCACTCTGAAATGTTGGCAAACTGTTGCAAGTGATCCCCTGAAATGTTTTTCGGTGGAAACAGATGGGTTTTTTATCATCGGAAACAGAATTAGCCCTCGACGTCTGAACAAGTTTTTTTGAAAAAATCCCTAAGCCGCGCGGTCACAATTTCTGCTAAAAATCTGACGTTCTGCAATTCACTCCAAAATGTTGGCAAACTGTTGCGAGTGATCCACTGAAATGTTTTTCGGTGGAAACAGATGGGTTTTTATCATCGGAAACAGAATTAGCCCTCGACGTCTGAACAACATTTTTTGAAAAAATCCCTAAGCCGCGCGGTCACAATTTCTGGTAAAAATCTGACGTTCTGCAATTCACTCAAAAATGTTGGCAAACTGTTGGGAGTGATCCCCTGAAATGTTTTTCAGTGGAAACAGATGGGTTTTTATCATCGGAAACAGAATTAGCCCTCGACGTCTGAAAAACTTTTTTGAAAAAATCCCTAAGCCGCGCGGTCACAATTTCTGCTAAAAATCTGACGTTCTGCAATTCACTCCAAAATGTTGGCAAACTGTTGCGAGTGATCCCCTGAAAGGTTTTTCGGTGGAAACTGATGGGTTTTTATCATCGGAAACAGAATTAGCCCTCGACGTCTGAACAACTTTTTTGAAAAAATCCCTAAGCCGCGCGGTCACAATTTCTGCTAAAAATCTAACGTTCTACAATTCACTCTGAAATGTTGGCAATGTTGCAAGTGATCCCCTGAAATGTTTTTCGGTGGAAACAGATGGGTTTTTATCATCGGAAACAGAATTAGCCCTCGACGTCTGAACAACTTTTTTTGAAAAAATCCCTAAGCCGCGCGGTCACAATTTCTGCTAAAAATCTGACGTTCTGCAATTCACTCCAAAATGTTGGCAAACTGTTGCGAGTGATCCACTGAAATGTTTTTCGGTGGAAACAGATGGGTTTTTATCATCGGAAACAGAATTAGCCCTCGACGTCTGAACAACATTTTTTGAAAAAATCCCTAAGCCGCGCGGTCACAATTTCTGGTAAAAATCTGACGTTCTGCAATTCACTCAAAAATGTTGGCAAACTGTTGGGAGTGATCCCCTGAAATGTTTTTCAGTGGAAACAGATGGGTTTTTATCATCGGAAACAGAATTAGCCCTCGACGTCTGAAAAACTTTTTTGAAAAAATCCCTAAGCCGCGCGGTCACAATTTCTGCTAAAAATCTGACGTTCTGCAATTCACTCCAAAATGTTGGCAAACTGTTGCGAGTGATCCCCTGAAAGGTTTTTCGGTGGAAACTGATGGGTTTTTATCATCGGAAACAGAATTAGCCCTCGACGTCTGAACAACTTTTTTGAAAAAATCCCTAAGCCGCGCGGTCACAATTTCTGCTAAAAATCTAACGTTCTACAATTCACTCTGAAATGTTGGCAATGTTGCAAGTGATCCCCTGAAATGTTTTTCGGTGGAAACAGATGGGTTTTTATCATCGGAAACAGAATTAGCCCTCGACGTCTGAACAACTTTTTTTGAAAAAATCCCTAAGCCGCGCGGTCACAATTTCTGCTAAAAATCTGACGTTCTGCAATTCACTCCAAAATGTTGGCAAACTGTTGCGAGTGATCCCCTGAAATGTTTTTCAGTGGAAACAGATGGGTTTTTATCATCGGAAATAGAATTAGCCCTCGACGTCTGAACACCTTTTTTTGAAAAAATCCCTAAGCCGCGCGGTCACAATTTCTGCTAAAAATCTGACGTTCTGCAATTCACTCCAAAATGTTGGCAAACTGTTGCAAGTGATCCCCTGAAAGGTTTTTCGGTGGAAACAGATGGGTTTTTATCATCGGAAACAGAATTAGCCCTTGACGTCTGAACAACTTTTTTTGAAAAAATCCCTAAGCCGCGCGGTCACAATTTCTGCTAAAAATCTAACGTTCTACAATTCACTCAAAAATGTTGGCAAACTGTTGCAAGTGATCCCCTGAAATGTTTTTCGGTGGAAACAGATGGGTTTTTTATCATCGGAAACAGAATTAGCCCTCGACGTCTGAACAATTTTTTTGAAAAAATCCCTAAGCCGCGCGGTCACAATTTCTGCTCAAAATCTGACGTTCTGCAATTCACTCCAAAATGTTGGCAAACTGTTGCGAGTGATCCACTGAAATGTTTTTCGGTGGAAACAGATGGGTTTTTATCATCGGAAACAGAATTAGCCCTCGACGTCTGAACAACATTTTTTGAAAAAATCCCTAAGCCGCGCGGTCACAATTTCTGCTCAAAATCTGACGTTCTGCAATTCACTCAAAAATGTTGGCAAACTGTTGGGAGTGATCCCCTGAAATGTTTTTCAGTGGAAACAGATGGGTTTTTATCATCGGAAAAAGAATTAGCCCTCGACGTCTGAAAAACTTTTTTGAAAAAATCCCTAAGCCGCGCGGTCACAATTTCTGCTAAAAATCTGACGTTCTGCAATTCACTCCAAAATGTTGGCAAACTGTTGCGAGTGATCCCCTGAAAGGTTTTTCGGTGGAAACTGATGGGTTTTTATCATCGGAAACAGAATTAGCCCTCGACGTCTGAACAACTTTTTTGAAAAAATCCCTAAGCCGCGCGGTCACACTTTCTGCTAAAAATCTGACGTTCTGCAATTCACTCAAAAATGTTGGCAAACTGTTGCGAGTGATCCCCTGAAATGTTTTTCAGTGGAAACAGATGGGTTTTTATCATCGGAAATAGAATTAGCCCTCGACGTCTGAACAACTTTTTTTGAAAAAATCCCTAAGCCGCACGGTCACAATTTCTGCTAAAAATCTGACGTTCTGCAATTCACTCCAAATTGTTGGCAAACTGTTGCAAGTGATCCCCTGAAAGGTTTTTGGGTGGAAACAGATGGGTTTTTATCATCGGAAACAGAATTAGCCCTCAACGTCTGAACAACTTTTTTGAAAAAATCCCTAAGCCGCGCGGTCACAATTTCTGCTAATAATCTAACGTTCTACAATTCACTCTGAAATGTTGGCAAACTGTTGCAAGTGATCCCCTGAAATGTTTTTCGGTGGAAACAGATGGGTTTTTATCATCGGAAACAGAATTAGCCCTCGACGTCTGAACACCTTTTTTTGAAAAAATCCCTAAGCCGCGCGGTCACAATTTCTGCTAAAAATCTGACGTTCTGCAATTCACTCCAAAATGTTGGCAAACTGTTGCAAGTGATCCCCTGAAAGGTTTTTCGGTGGAAACAGATGGGTTTTTATCATCGGAAACCGAATTAGCCCTCGACGTCTGAACAACTTTTTTTGAAAAAATCCCTAAGCCGCGCGGTCACAATTTCTGCTAAAAATCTAACGTTCTACAATTCACTCTGAAATGTTGGCAAACTGTTGCAAGTGATCCCCTGAAATGTTTTTCGGTGGAAACAGATGGGTTTTTATCATCGGAAATAGAATTAGCCCTTGACGTCTGAACAACTTTTTTTGAAAAAATCCCTAAGCCGCGCGGTCACAATTTCTGCTAAAAATCTGACGTTCTGCAATTCACTCAAAAATGTTGGCAAACTGTTGCGAGTGATCCCCTGAAATTTTTTTCAGTGGAAACAGATGGGTTTTTATCATCGGAAATAGAATTAGCCCTCGACGTCTGAACAACTTTTTTTGAAAAAACCCCTAAGCCGCGCGGTCACAATTTCTGCTAAAAATCTGACGTTCTGCAATTCACTCCAAAATGTTGGCAAACTGTTGCGAGTGATCCCCTGAAATGTTTTTCGGTGGAAACAGACGGGTTTTTATCATCGGAAACAGAATTAGCCCTCGACGTCTGAACAACTTTTTTTGAAAAAATCCCTAAGCCGCGCGGTCACAATTTCTGCTAAAAATCTGACGTTCTGCAATTCACTCTGAAATGTTGGCAAACTGTTGCAAGTGATCCCCTGAAATGTTTTTCGGTGGAAACAGATGGGTTTTTATCATCGGAAACAGAATTAGCCCTCGACGTCTGAACAAGTTTTTTTGAAAAAATCCCTAAGCCGCGCGGTCGCAATTTCTGCTAAAAATCTGACGTTCTGCAATTCACTCCAAAATGTTGGCAAACTGTTGCGAGTGATCCCCTGAAATGTTTTTCGGTGGAAACAGATGGGTTTTTATCATCGGAAACAGAATTAGCCCTCGACGTCTGAGCAACATTTTTTGAAAAAATCCCTAAGCCGCGCGGTCACAATTTCTGGTAAAAATCTGACGTTCTGCAATTCACTCAAAAATGTTGGCAAACTGTTGGGAGTGATCCCCTGAAATGTTTTTCAGTGGAAACAGATGGGTTTTTATCATCGGAAACAGAATTAGCCCTCGAAGTCTGAACAACTTTTTTGAAAAAATCCCTAAGCCGCGCGGTCACAATTTCTGCTAAAAATCTGACGTTCTGCAATTCACTCCAAAATGTTGGCAAACTGTTGCGAGTGATCCCCTGAAAGGTTTTTCGGTGGAAACTGATGGGTTTTTATCATCGGAAACAGAATTAGCCCTCGACGTCTGAACATCTTTTTTGAAAAAATCCCTAAGCCGCGCGGTCAAAATTTCTGCTAAAAATCTGGCGTTCTGCAATTCACTCAAAAATGTTGGCAAACTGTTGTGAGTGATCCCCTGAAATGTTTTTCGGTGGAAACAGATGGGTTTTTATTATCGGAAACAGAATTAGCCCTCGACGTCTGAACAACTTTTTTGAAAAAATCCCTAAGCCGCACGGTCACAATTTCTGCTAAAAATCTGACGTTCTGCAATTCACTCCAAATTGTTGGCAAACTGTTGCAAGTGATCCCCTGAAAGGTTTTTGGGTGGAAACAGATGGGTTTTTATCATCGGAAACAGAATTAGCCCTCGACGTCTGAACAACATTTTTTGAAAAAATGCCTAAGCCGCGCGGTCACAATTTCTGGTAAAAATCTGACGTTCTGCAATTCACTCAAAAATGTTGGCAAACTGTTGGGAGTGATCCCCTGAAATGTTTTTCAGTGGAAACAGATGGGTTTTTATCATCGGAAACAGAATTAGCCCTCGACGTCTGAACAACTTTTTTGAAAAAATCCCTAAGCCGCGCGGTCACAATTTCTGCTAAAAATCTGACGTTCTGCAATTCACTCCAAAATGTTGGCAAACTGTTGCGAGTGATCCCCTGAAAGGTTTTTCGGTGGAAACTGATGGGTTTTTATCATCGGAAACAGAATTAGCCCTCGACGTCTGAACATCTTTTTTGAAAAAATCCCTAAGCCGCGCGGTCAAAATTTCTGCTAAAAATCTGGCGTTCTGCAATTCACTCAAAAATGTTGGCAAACTGTTGTGAGTGATCCCCTGAAATGTTTTTCGGTGGAAACAGATGGGTTTTTATTATCGGAAACAGAATTAGCCCTCGACGTCTGAACAACTTTTTTGAAAAAATCCCTAAGCCGCACGGTCACAATTTCTGCTAAAAATCTGACGTTCTGCAATTCACTCCAAATTGTTGGCAAACTGTTGCAAGTGATCCCCTGAAAGGTTTTTGGGTGGAAACAGATGGGTTTTTATCATCGGAAACAGAATTAGCCCTCGACGTCTGAACAACTTTTTTGAAAAAATCCCTAAGCCTCGCGGTCACAATTTCTGCTAAAAATCTAACGTTCTACAATTCACTCTGAAATGTTGGCAAACTGTTGCAAGTGATCCCCTGAAATGTTTTTCGGTGGAAACAGATGGGTTTTTATCATCGGAAACAGAATTAGCCCTCGACGTCTGAACAACTTTTTTTGAAAAAATCCCTAAGCCGCGCGGTCACAATTTCTGCTAAAAATCTGACGTTCTGCAATTCACTCCAAAATGTTGGCAAACTGTTGCGAGTGATCCCCTGAAATGTTTTTCAGTGGAAACAGATGGGTTTTTATCATCGGAAACCGAATTAGCCCTCGACGTCTGAACACCTTTTTTTGAAAAAATCCCTAAGCCGCGCGGTCACAATTTCTGCTAAAAATCTGACGTTCTGCAATTCACTCCAAAATGTTGGCAAACTGTTGCAAGTGATCCCCTGAAAGGTTTTTCGGTGGAAACAGATGGGTTTTTATCATCGGAAACCGAATTAGCCCTCGACGTCTGAACAACTTTTTTTGAAAAAATCCCTAAGCCGCGCGGTCACAATTTCTGCTAAAAATCTAACGTTCTACAATTCACTCTGAAATGTTGGCAAACTGTTGCAAGTGATCCCCTGAAATGTTTTTCGGTGGAAACAGATGGGTTTTTAAAATCGGAAATAGAATTAGCCCTCGACGTCTGAACACCTTTTTTTGAAAAAATCCCTAAGCCGCGCGGTCACAATTTCTGGTAAAAATCTGACGTTCTGCAATTCACTCAAAAATGTTGGCAAACTGTTGGGAGTGATCCCCTGAAATGTTTTTCAGTGGAAACAGATGGGTTTTTATCATCGGAAACAGAATTAGCCCTCGACGTCTGAACAACTTTTTTGAAAAAATCCCTAAGCCGCGCGGTCACAATTTCTGCAAAAAATCTGACGTTCTGCAATTCACTCCAAAATGTTGGCAAACTGTTGCGAGTGATCCCCTGAAAGGTTTTTCGGTGGAAACTGATGGGTTTTTATCATCGGAAACAGAATTAGCCCTCGACGTCTGAACAACTTTTTTGAAAAAATCCCTAAGCCGCGCGGTCAAAATTTCTGCTAAAAATCTGGCGTTCTGCAATTCACTCAAAAATGTTGGCAAACTGTTGTGAGTGATCCCCTGAAATGTTTTTCGGTGGAAACAGATGGGTTTTTATCATCGGAAACAGAATTAGCCCTCGACGTCTGAACAACTTTTTTTGAAAAAATCCCTAAGCCGCGCGGTCACAATTTCTGCTAAAAATCTGACGTTCTGCAATTCACTCCAAAATGTTGGCAAACTGTTGCGAGTGATCCCCTGAAATGTTTTTCAGTGGAAACAGATGGGTTTTTATCATCGGAAATAGAATTAGCCCTCGACGTCTGAACAACTTTTTTTGAAAAAATCCCTAAGCCACGCGGTCACAATTTCTGCTAAAAATCTAACGTTCTACAATTCACTCTGAAATGTTGGCAAACTGTTGCAAGTGATCCCCTGAAATGTTTTTCGGTGGAAACAGATGGGTTTTTATCATCGGAAACAGAATTAGCCCTCGACGTCTGAACAACTTTTTTTGAAAAAATCCCTAAGCCGCGCGGTCACAATTTCTGCTAAAAATCTGACGTTCTGCAATTCACTCCAAAATGTTGGCAAACTGTTGCGAGTGATCCCCTGAAATGTTTTTCGGTGGAAACAGATGGGTTTTTATCATCGGAAACAGAATTAGCCCTCGACGTCTGAACAACTTTTTTTGAAAAAATCCCTAAGCCGCGCGGTCACAATTTCTGCTAAAAATCTGGCGTTCTGCAATTCACTCAAAAATGTTGGCAAACTGTTGTGAGTGATCCCCTGAAATGTTTTTCGGTGGAAACAGATGGGTTTTTATTATCGGAAACAGAATTAGCCCTCGACGTCTGAACAACTTTTTTGAAAAAATCCCTAAGCCGCACGGTCACAATTTCTGCTAAATATCTGACGTTCTGCAATTCACTCAAAATTGTTGGCAAACTGTTGCAAGTGATCCCCTGAAAGGTTTTTGGGTGGAAACAGATGGGTTTTTATCATCGGAAACAGAATTAGCCCTCGACGTCTGAACAACTTTTTTGAAAAAATCCCTAAGCCGCGCGGTCACAATTTCTGCTAAAAATCTAACGTTCTACAATTCACTCTGAAATGTTGGCAAACTGTTGCAAGTGATCCCCTGAAATGTTTTTCGGTGGAAACAGATGGGTTTTTATCATCGGAAACAGAATTAGCCCTCGACGTCTGAACAACTTTTTTTGAAAAAATCCCTAAGCCGCGCGGTCACAATTTCTGCTAAAAATCTGACGTTCTGCAATTCACTCCAAAATGTTGGCAAACTGTTGCGAGTGATCCCCTGAAAGGTTTTTCGGTGGAAACAGATGGGTTTTTAAAATCGGAAATAGAATTAGCCCTCGACGTCTGAACACCTTTTTTTGAAAAAATCCCTAAGCCGCGCGGTCACAATTTCTGCTCAAAATCTGACGTTCTGCAATTCACTCAAAAATGTGGGCAAACTGTTGCGAGTGATCCCCTGAAATTTTTTTCAGTGGAAACAGATGGGTTTTTATCATCGGAAATAGAATTAGCCCTCGACGTCTGAACACCTTTTTTTGAAAAAATCCCTAAGCCGCGCGGTCACAATTTCTGCTAAAAATCTGACGTTCTGCAATTCACTCCAAAATGTTGGCAAACTGTTGCAAGTGATCCCCTGAAAGGTTTTTCGGTGGAAACAGATGGGTTTTTATCATCGGAAACCGAATTAGCCCTCGACGTCTGAACAACTTTTTTTGAAAAAATCCCTAAGCCGCGCGGTCACAATTTCTGCTCAAAATCTGACGTTCTGCAATTCACTCAAAAATGTTGGCAAACTGTTGCGAGTGATCCCCTGAAATTTTTTTCAGTGGAAACAGATGGGTTTTTATCATCGGAAATAGAATTAGCCCTCGACGTCTGAACAACTTTTTTTGAAAAAATCCCTAAGCCGCGCGGTTACAATTTCTGCTAAAAATCTAACGTTCTACAATTCACTCTGAAATGTTGGCAAACTGTTGCAAGTGATCCCCTGAAATGTTTTTCGGTGGAAACAGATGGGTTTTTATCATCGGAAATAGAATTAGCCCTCGACGTCTGAACACCTTTTTTTGAAAAAATCCCTAAGCCGCGCGGTCACAATTTCTGCTAAAAATCTGACGTTCTGCAATTCACTCCAAAATGTTGGCAAACTGTTGCAAGTGATCCCCTGAAATGTTTTTCGGTGGAAACAGATGGGTTTTTATCATCGGAAACCGAATTAGCCCTCGACGTCTGAACAACTTTTTTTGAAAAAATCCCTAAGCCGCGCGGTCACAATTTCTGCTAAAAATCTGACGTTCTGCAATTCACTCCAAAATGTTGGCAAACTGTTGCGAGTGATCCCCTGAAAGGTTTTTCGGTGGAAACAGATGGGTTTTTAAAATCGGAAATAGAATTAGCCCTCGACGTCTGAACACCTTTTTTTGAAAAAATCCCTAAGCCGCGCGGTCACAATTTCTGCTCAAAATCTGACGTTCTGCAATTCACTCAAAAATGTGGGCAAACTGTTGCGAGTGATCCCCTGAAATTTTTTTCAGTGGAAACAGATGGGTTTTTATCATCGGAAATAGAATTAGCCCTCGACGTCTGAACACCTTTTTTTGAAAAAATCCCTAAGCCGCGCGGTCACAATTTCTGCTAAAAATCTGACGTTCTGCAATTCACTCCAAAATGTTGGCAAACTGTTGCAAGTGATCCCCTGAAAGGTTTTTCGGTGGAAACAGATGGGTTTTTATCATCGGAAACCGAATTAGCCCTCGACGTCTGAACAACTTTTTTTGAAAAAATCCCTAAGCCGCGCGGTCACAATTTCTGCTCAAAATCTGACGTTCTGCAATTCACTCAAAAATGTTGGCAAACTGTTGCGAGTGATCCCCTGAAATTTTTTTCAGTGGAAACAGATGGGTTTTTATCATCGGAAATAGAATTAGCCCTCGACGTCTGAACAACTTTTTTTGAAAAAATCCCTAAGCCGCGCGGTTACAATTTCTGCTAAAAATCTAACGTTCTACAATTCACTCTGAAATGTTGGCAAACTGTTGCAAGTGATCCCCTGAAATGTTTTTCGGTGGAAACAGATGGGTTTTTATCATCGGAAATAGAATTAGCCCTCGACGTCTGAACACCTTTTTTTGAAAAAATCCCTAAGCCGCGCGGTCACAATTTCTGCTAAAAATCTGACGTTCTGCAATTCACTCCAAAATGTTGGCAAACTGTTGCAAGTGATCCCCTGAAAGGTTTTTCGGTGGAAACAGATGGGTTTTTATCATCGGAAACCGAATTAGCCCTCGACGTCTGAACAACTTTTTTTGAAAAAATCCCTAAGCCGCGCGGTCACAATTTCTGCTAAAAATCTGACGTTCTGCAATTCACTCCAAAATGTTGGCAAACTGTTGCGAGTGATCCCCTGAAATTTTTTTCAGTGGAAACAGATGGGTTTTTATCATCGGAAATAGAATTAGCCCTCGACGTCTGAACACCTTTTTTTGAAAAAATCCCTAAGCCGCGCGGTCACAATTTCTGCTAAAAATCTGACGTTCTGCAATTCACTCCAAAATGTTGGCAAACTGTTGCAAGTGATCCCCTGAAAGGTTTTTCGGTGGAAACAGATGGGTTTTTATCATCGGAAACCGAATTAGCCCTCGACGTCTGAACAACTTTTATTGAAAAAATCCCTAAGCCGCGCGGTCACAATTTCTGCTAAAAATCTGACGTTCTGCAATTCACTCAAAAATGTTGGCAAACTGTTGCGAGTGATCCCCTGAAATTTTTTTCAGTGGAAACAGATGGGTTTTTATCATCGGAAATAGAATTAGCCCTCGACGTCTGAACACCTTTTTTTGAAAAAATCCCTAAGCCGCGCGGTCACAATTTCTGCTAAAAATCTGACGTTCTGCAATTCACTCAAAAATGTGGGCAAACTGTTGCGAGTGATCCCCTGAAATTTTTTTCAGTGGAAACAGATGGGTTTTTATCATCGGAAATAGAATTAGCCCTCGACGTCTGAACACCTTTTTTTGAAAAAATCCCTAAGCCGCGCGGTCACAATTTCTGCTAAAAATCTGACGTTCTGCAATTCACTCCAAAATGTTGGCAAACTGTTGCAAGTGATCCCCTGAAAGGTTTTTCGGTGGAAACAGATGGGTTTTTATCATCGGAAACCGAATTAGCCCTCGACGTCTGAACAACTTTTTTTGAAAAAATCCCTAAGCCGCGCGGTCACAATTTCTGCTCAAAATCTGACGTTCTGCAATTCACTCAAAAATGTTGGCAAACTGTTGCGAGTGATCCCCTGAAATTTTTTTCAGTGGAAACAGATGGGTTTTTATCATCGGAAATAGAATTAGCCCTCGACGTCTGAACAACTTTTTTTGAAAAAATCCCTAAGCCGCGCGGTTACAATTTCTGCTAAAAATCTAACGTTCTACAATTCACTCTGAAATGTTGGCAAACTGTTGCAAGTGATCCCCTGAAATGTTTTTCGGTGGAAACAGATGGGTTTTTATCATCGGAAATAGAATTAGCCCTCGACGTCTGAACACCTTTTTTTGAAAAAATCCCTAAGCCGCGCGGTCACAATTTCTGCTAAAAATCTGACGTTCTGCAATTCACTCCAAAATGTTGGCAAACTGTTGCAAGTGATCCCCTGAAAGGTTTTTCGGTGGAAACAGATGGGTTTTTATCATCGGAAACCGAATTAGCCCTCGACGTCTGAACAACTTTTTTTGAAAAAATCCCTAAGCCGCGCGGTCACAATTTCTGCTAAAAATCTGACGTTCTGCAATTCACTCCAAAATGTTGGCAAACTGTTGCGAGTGATCCCCTGAAATTTTTTTCAGTGGAAACAGATGGGTTTTTATCATCGGAAATAGAATTAGCCCTCGACGTCTGAACACCTTTTTTTGAAAAAATCCCTAAGCCGCGCGGTCACAATTTCTGCTAAAAATCTGACGTTCTGCAATTCACTCCAAAATGTTGGCAAACTGTTGCAAGTGATCCCCTGAAAGGTTTTTCGGTGGAAACAGATGGGTTTTTATCATCGGAAACCGAATTAGCCCTCGACGTCTGAACAACTTTTATTGAAAAAATCCCTAAGCCGCGCGGTCACAATTTCTGCTAAAAATCTGACGTTCTGCAATTCACTCAAAAATGTTGGCAAACTGTTGCGAGTGATCCCCTGAAATTTTTTTCAGTGGAAACAGATGGGTTTTTATCATCGGAAATAGAATTAGCCCTCAACGTCTGAACACCTTTTTTTGAAAAAATCCCTAAGCCGCGCGGTCACAATTTCTGCTAAAAATCTGACGTTCTGCAATTCACTCCAAAATGTTGGCAAACTGTTGCGAGTGATCCCCTGAAATTTTTTTCAGTGGAAACAGATGGGTTTTTATCATCGGAAATAGAATTAGCCCTCGACGTCTGAACAACTTTTTTTGAAAAAATCCCTAAGCCGCGCGGTCACAATTTCTGCTAAAAATCTAACGTTCTACAATTCACTCTGAAATGTTGACAAACTGTTGCAAGTCATCCCCTGAAATGTTTTTCGGTGGAAACAGATGGGTTTTTATCATCGGAAATAGAATTAGCCCTCGACGTCTGAACACCTTTTTTTGAAAAAATCCCTAAGCCGCGCGGTCACAATTTCTGCTAAAAATCTGACGTTCTGCAATTCACTCCAAAATGTTGGCAAACTGTTGCAAGTGATCCCCTGAAAGGTTTTTTGGTGGAAACTGATGGGTTTTTATCATCGGAAACCGAATTAGCCCTCGACGTCTGAACAACTTTTTTTGAAAAAATCCCTAAGCCGCGCGGTCACAATTTCTGCTAAAAATCTGACGTTCTGCAATTCACTCAAAAATGTTGGCAAACTGTTGTGAGTGATCCCCTGAAATTTTTTTCAGTGGAAACAGATGGGTTTTTATCATCGGAAATAGAATTAGCCCTCGACGTCTGAACACCTTTTTTTGAAAAAATCCCTAAGCCGCGCAGTCACAATTTCTGCTAAAAATCTGACGTTCTGCAATTCACTCCAAAATGTTGGCAAACTGTTGCAAGTGATCCCCTGAAAGGTTTTTCGGTGGAAACAGATGGGTTTTTATCATCGGAAACCGAATTAGCCCTCGACGTCTGAACAACTTTTTTTGAAAAAATCCCTAAGCCGCGCGGTCACAATTTCTGCTAAAAATCTGACGTTCTGCAATTCACTCAAAAATGTTGGCAAACTGTTGCGAGTGATCCCCTGAAATTTTTTTCAGTGGAAACAGATGGGTTTTTATCATCGGAAATAGAATTAGCCCTCGACGTCTGAACACCTTTTTTTGAAAAAATCCCTAAGCCGCGCGGTCACAATTTCTGCTAAAAATCTGACGTTCTGCAATTCACTCCAAAATGTTGGCAAACTGTTGCAAGTGATCCCCTGAAAGGTTTTTCGGTGGAAACAGATGGGTTTTTATCATCGGAAACCGAATTAGCCCTCGACGTCTGAACAACTTTTTTTGAAAAAATCCCTAAGCCGCGCGGTCACAATTTCTGCTAAAAATCTGACGTTCTGCAATTCACTCAAAAATGTTGGCAAACTGTTGCGAGTGATCCCCTGAAATTTTTTTCAGTGGAAACAGATGGGTTTTTATCATCGGAAATAGAATTAGCCCTTGACGTCTGAACAACTTTTTTTGAAAAAATCCCTAAGCCGCGCGGTCACAATTTCTGCTAAAAATCTAACGTTCTACAATTCACTCTGAAATGTTGGCAAACTGTTGCAAGTGATCCCCTGAAATATTTTTCGGTGGAAACAGATGGGTTTTTATCATCGGAAATAGAATTAGCCCTCGACGTCTGAACACCTTTTTTTGAAAAAATCCCTAAGCCGCGCGGACACAATTTCTGCTAAAAATCTGACGTTCTGCAATTCACTCCAAAATGTTGGCAAACTGTTGCAAGTGATCCCCTGAAAGGTTTTTCGGTGGAAACAGATGGGTTTTTATCATCGGAAACCGAATTAGCCCTCGACGTCTGAACAACTTTTTTTGAAAAAATCCCTAAGCCGCGCGGTCACAATTTCTGCTAAAAATCTGACGTTCTGCAATTCACTCTGAAATGTTGGCAAACTGTTGCAAGTGATCCCCTGAAATGTTTTTCGGTGGAAACAGATGGGTTTTTATCATCGGAAATAGAATTAGCCCTCGACGTCTGAACACCTTTTTTTGAAAAAATCCCTAAGCCGCGCGGTCACAATTTCTGCTAAAAATCTGACGTTCTGCAATTCACTCCAAAATTTTGGCAAACTGTTGCGAGTGATCCCCTGAAATTTTTTTCAGTGGAAACAGATGGGTTTTTATCATCGGAAATAGAATTAGCCCTCGACGTCTGAACAACTTTTTTTGAAAAAATCCCTAAGCCGCGCAGTCACAATTTCTGCTAAAAATCTAACGTTCTACAATTCACTCTGAAATGTTGGCAAACTGTTGCAAGTGATCCCCTGAAATGTTTTTCGGTGGAAACAGATGGGTTTTTATCATCGGAAATAGAATTAGCCCTCGACGTCTGAACACCTTTTTTTGAAAAAATCCCTAAGCCGCGCGGTCACAATTTCTGCTAAAAATCTGACGTTCTGCAATTCACTCCAAAATGTTGGCAAACTGTTGCAAGTGATCCCCTGAAAGGTTTTTCGGTGGAAACAGATGGGTTTTTATCATCGGAAACCGAATTAGCCCTCAACGTCTGAACAACTTTTTTTGAAAAAATCCCTAAGCCGCGCGGTCACAATTTCTGCTAAAAATCTGACGTTCTGCAATTCACTCAAAAATGTTGGCAAACTGTTGCGAGTGATCCCCTGAAATTTTTTTCAGTGGAAACAGATGGGTTTTTATCATCGGAAATAGAATTAGCCCTCGACGTCTGAACACCTTTTTTTGAAAAAATCCCTAAGCCGCGCAGTCACAATTTCTGCTAAAAATCTGACGTTCTGCAATTCACTCCAAAATGTTGGCAAACTGTTGCAAGTGATCCCCTGAAAGGTTTTTCGGTGGAAACAGATGGGTTTTTATCATCGGAAACCGAATTAGCCCTCGACGTCTGAACAACTTTTTTTGAAAAAATCCCTAAGCCGCGCGGTCACAATTTCTGCTAAAAATCTGACGTTCTGCAATTCACTCAAAAATGTTGGCAAACTGTTGCGAGTGATCCCCTGAAATTTTTTTCAGTGGAAACAGATGGGTTTTTATCATCGGAAATAGAATTAGCCCTCGACGTCTGAACAACTTTTTTTGAAAAAATCCCTAAGCCGCGCGGTCACAATTTCTGCTAAAAATCTGACGTTCTGCAATTCACTCAAAAATGTTGGCAAACTGTTGCAAGTGATCCCCTGAAATTTTTTTCAGTGGAAACAGATGGGTTTTTATCATCGGAAATAGAATTAGCCCTCGACGTCTGAACACCTTTTTTTGAAAAAATCCCTAAGCCGCGCGGTCACAATTTCTGCTAAAAATCTGACGTTCTGCAATTCACTCCAAAATGTTGGCAAACTGTTGCAAGTGATCCCCTGAAATGTTTTTCGGTGGAAACAGATGGGTTTTTATCATCGGAAATAGAATTAGCCCTCGACGTCTGAACACCTTTTTTTGAAAAAATCCCTAAGCCGCGTGGTCACAATTTCTGCTAAAAATCTGACGTTCTGCAATTCACTCCAAAATGTTGGCAAACTGTTGCAAGTGATCCCCTGAAAGGTTTTTCGGTGGAAACAGATGGGTTTTTATCATCGGAAATAGAATTAGCCCTCGACGTCTGAACACCTTTTTTTGAAAAAATCCCTAAGCCGCGCGGTCACAATTTCTGCTAAAAATCTGACGTTCTGCAATTCACTCCAAAATGTTGGCAAACTGTTGCGAGTGATCCCCTGAAATTTTTTTCAGTGGAAACAGATGGGTTTTTATCATCGGAAATAGAATTAGCCCTCGACGTCTGAACAACTTTTTTTGAAAAAATCCCTAAGCCGCGCGGTCACAATTTCTGCTAAAAATCTAACGTTCTACAATTCACTCTGAAATGTTGGCAAACTGTTGCAAGTGATCCCCTGAAATGTTTTTCGGTGGAAACAGATGGGTTTTTATCATCGGAAATAGAATTAGCCCTCGACGTCTGAACACCTTTTTTTGAAAAAATCCCTAAGCCGCGCGGTCACAATTTCTGCTAAAAATCTGACGTTCTGCAATTCACTCCAAAATGTTGGCAAACTGTTGCAAGTGATCCCCTGAAAGGTTTTTCGGTGGAAACAGATGGGTTTTTATCATCGGAAACCGAATTAGCCCTCGACGTCTGAACAACTTTTTTTGAAAAAATCCCTAAGCCGCGCGGTCACAATTTCTGCTAAAAATCTGACGTTCTGCAATTCACTCAAAAATGTTGGCAAACTGTTGCGAGTGATCCCCTGAAATTTTTTTCAGTGGAAACAGATGGGTTTTTATCATCGGAAATAGAATTAGCCCTCGACGTCTGAACAACTTTTTTTGAAAAAATCCCTAAGCCGCGCGGTCACAATTTCTGCTAAAAATCTGACGTTCTGCAATTCACTCAAAAATGTTGGCAAACTGTTGCAAGTGATCCCCTGAAATTTTTTTCAGTGGAAACAGATGGGTTTTTATCATCGGAAATAGAATTAGCCCTCGACGTCTGAACACCTTTTTTTGAAAAAATCCCTAAGCCGCGCGGTCACAATTTCTGCTAAAAATCTGACGTTCTGCAATTCACTCCAAAATGTTGGCAAACTGTTGCAAGTGATCCCCTGAAATGTTTTTCGGTGGAAACAGATGGGTTTTTATCATCGGAAATAGAATTAGCCCTCGAAGTCTGAACACCTTTTTTTGAAAAAATCCCTAAGCCGCGTGGTCACAATTTCTGCTAAAAATCTGACGTTCTGCAATTCACTCCAAAATGTTGGCAAACTGTTGCAAGTGATCCCCTGAAAGGTTTTTCGGTGGAAACAGATGGGTTTTTATCATCGGAAATAGAATTAGCCCTCGACGTCTGAACACCTTTTTTTGAAAAAATCCCTAAGCCGCGCGGTCACAATTTCTGCTAAAAATCTGACGTTCTGCAATTCACTCCAAAATGTTGGCAAACTGTTGCGAGTGATCCCCTGAAATTTTTTTCAGTGGAAACAGATGGGTTTTTATCATCGGAAATAGAATTAGCCCTCGACGTCTGAACAACTTTTTTTGAAAAAATCCCTAAGCCGCGCGGTCACAATTTCTGCTAAAAATCTAACGTTCTACAATTCACTCTGAAATGTTGGCAAACTGTTGCAAGTGATCCCCTGAAATGTTTTTCGGTGGAAACAGATGGGTTTTTATCATCGGAAATAGAATTAGCCCTCGACGTCTGAACACCTTTTTTTGAAAAAATCCCTAAGCCGCGCGGTCACAATTTCTGCTAAAAATCTGACGTTCTGCAATTCACTCCAAAATGTTGGCAAACTGTTGCAAGTGATCCCCTGAAAGGTTTTTCGGTGGAAACAGATGGGTTTTTATCATCGGAAACCGAATTAGCCCTCGACGTCTGAACAACTTTTTTTGAAAAAATCCCTAAGCCGCGCGGTCACAATTTCTGCTAAAAATCTGACGTTCTGCAATTCACTCAAAAATGTTGGCAAACTGTTGCGAGTGATCCCCTGAAATTTTTTTCAGTGGAAACAGATGGGTTTTTATCATCGGAAATAGAATTAGCCCTCGACGTCTGAACACCTTTTTTTGAAAAAATCCCTAAGCCGCGCAGTCACAATTTCTGCTAAAAATCTGACGTTCTGCAATTCACTCCAAAATGTTGGCAAACTGTTGCAAGTGATCCCCTGAAAGGTTTTTCGGTGGAAACAGATGGGTTTTTATCATCGGAAACCGAATTAGCCCTCGACGTCTGAACAACTTTTTTTGAAAAAATCCCTAAGCAGCGCGGTCACAATTTCTGCTAAAAATCAGACGTTCTGCAATTCACTCCAAAATGTTGGCAAACTGTTGCAAGTGATCCCCTGAAATGTTTTTCGGTGGAAACAGATGGGTTTTTATCATCGGAAATAGAATTAGCCCTCGACGTCTGAACACCTTTTTTTGAAAAAATCCCTAAGCCGCGTGGTCACAATTTCTGCTAAAAATCTGACGTTCTGCAATTCACTCCAAAATGTTGGCAAACTGTTGCAAGTGATCCCCTGAAAGGTTTTTCGGTGGAAACAGATGGGTTTTTATCATCGGAAATAGAATTAGCCCTCGACGTCTGAACACCTTTTTTTGAAAAAATCCCTAAGCCGCGCGGTCACAATTTCTGCTAAAAATCTGACGTTCTGCAATTCACTCCAAAATGTTGGCAAACTGTTGCGAGTGATCCCCTGAAATTTTTTTCAGTGGAAACAGATGGGTTTTTATCATCGGAAATAGAATTAGCCCTCGACGTCTGAACAACTTTTTTTGAAAAAATCCCTAAGCCGCGCGGTCACAATTTCTGCTAAAAATCTAACGTTCTACAATTCACTCTGAAATGTTGGCAAACTGTTGCAAGTGATCCCCTGAAATGTTTTTCGGTGGAAACAGATGGGTTTTTATCATCGGAAATAGAATTAGCCCTCGACGTCTGAACACCTTTTTTTGAAAAAATCCCTAAGCCGCGCGGTCACAATTTCTGCTAAAAATCTGACGTTCTGCAATTCACTCCAAAATGTTGGCAAACTGTTGCAAGTGATCCCCTGAAAGGTTTTTCGGTGGAAACAGATGGGTTTTTATCATCGGAAACCGAATTAGCCCTCGACGTCTGAACAACTTTTTTTGAAAAAATCCCTAAGCCGCGCGGTCACAATTTCTGCTAAAAATCTGACGTTCTGCAATTCACTCAAAAATGTTGGCAAACTGTTGCGAGTGATCCCCTGAAATTTTTTTCAGTGGAAACAGATGGGTTTTTATCATCGGAAATAGAATTAGCCCTCGACGTCTGAACACCTTTTTTTGAAAAAATCCCTAAGCCGCGCAGTCACAATTTCTGCTAAAAATCTGACGTTCTGCAATTCACTCCAAAATGTTGGCAAACTGTTGCAAGTGATCCCCTGAAAGGTTTTTCGGTGGAAACAGATGGGTTTTTATCATCGGAAACCGAATTAGCCCTCGACGTCTGAACAACTTTTTTTGAAAAAATCCCTAAGCCGCGCGGTCACAATTTCTGCTAAAAATCTGACGTTCTGCAATTCACTCAAAAATGTTGGCAAACTGTTGCGAGTGATCCCCTGAAATTTTTTTCAGTGGAAACAGATGGGTTTTTATCATCGGAAATAGAATTAGCCCTCGACGTCTGAACACCTTTTTTTGAAAAAATCCCTAAGCCGCGCAGTCACAATTTCTGCTAAAAATCTGACGTTCTGCAATTCACTCCAAAATGTTGGCAAACTGTTGCAAGTGATCCCCTGAAAGGTTTTTCGGTGGAAACAGATGGGTTTTTATCATCGGAAACCGAATTAGCCCTCGACGTCTGAACAACTTTTTTTGAAAAAATCCCTAAGCCGCGCGGTCACAATTTCTGCTAAAAATCTGACGTTCTGCAATTCACTCAAAAATGTTGGCAAACTGTTGCGAGTGATCCCCTGAAATTTTTTTCAGTGGAAACAGATGGGTTTTTATCATCGGAAATAGAATTAGCCCTCGACGTCTGAACAACTTTTTTTGAAAAAATCCCTAAGCCGCGCGGTCACAATTTCTGCTAAAAATCTGACGTTCTGCAATTCACTCAAAAATGTTGGCAAACTGTTGCAAGTGATCCCCTGAAATTTTTTTCAGTGGAAACAGATGGGTTTTTATCATCGGAAATAGAATTAGCCCTCGACGTCTGAACACCTTTTTTTGAAAAAATCCCTAAGCCGCGCGGTCACAATTTCTGCTAAAAATCTGACGTTCTGCAATTCACTCCAAAATGTTGGCAAACTGTTGCAAGTGATCCCCTGAAAGGTTTTTCGGTGGAAACAGATGGGTTTTTATCATCGGAAACCGAATTAGCCCTCGAAGTCTGAACACCTTTTTTTGAAAAAATCGCTAAGCCGCGCGGTCACAATTTCTGCTAAAAATCTGACGTTCTGCAATTCACTCAAAAATGTTGGCAAACTGTTGCGAGTGATCCCCTGAAATTTTTTTCAGTGGAAACAGATGGGTTTTTATCTTCGGAAATAGAATTAGCCCTCGACGTCTGAACACCTTTTTTTGAAAAAATCCCTAAGCCGCGCGGTCACAATTTCTGCTAAAAATCTGACGTTCTGCAATTCACTCCAAAATGTTGGCAAACTGTTGCAAGTGATCCCCTGAAAGGTTTTTCGGTGGAAACAGATGTGTTTTTATCATCGGAAACCGAATTAGCCCTCGACGTCTGAACAACTTTTTTTGAAAAAATCCCTAAGCCGCGCGGTCACAATTTCTGCTAAAAATCTGACGTTCTGCAATTCACTCTGAAATGTTGGCAAACTGTTGCAAGTGATCCCCTGAAATGTTTTTCGGTGGAAACAGATGGGTTTTTATCATCGGAAATAGAATTAGCCCTTGACGTCTGAACAACTTTTTTTGAAAAAATCCCTAAGCCGCGCGGTCACAATTTCTGCTAAAAATCTGACGTTCTGCAATTCACTCCAAAATGTTGGCAAACTGTTGCAAGTGATCCCCTGAAAGGTTTTTCGGTGGAAACAGATGGGTTTTTATCATCGGAAACCGAATTAGCCCTCGACGTCTGAACAACTTTTTTTGAAAAAATCCCTAAGCCGCGCGGTCACAATTTCTGCTAAAAATCTGACGTTCTGCAATTCACTCAAAAATGTTGGCAAACTGTTGCGAGTGATCCCCTGAAATTTTTTTCAGTGGAAACAGATGGGTTTTTATCATCGGAAATAGAATTAGCCCTCGACGTCTGAACACCTTTTTTTGAAAAAATCCCTAAGCCGCGCGGTCACAATTTCTGCTAAAAATCTGACGTTCTGCAATTCACTCCAAAATGTTGGCAAACTGTTGCAAGTGATCCCCTGAAAGGTTTTTCGGTGGAAACAGATGGGTTTTTATCATCGGAAACCGAATTAGCCCTCGACGTCTGAACAACTTTTTTTGAAAAAATCCCTAAGCCGCGCGGTCACAATTTCTGCTAAAAATCTGACGTTCTGCAATTCACTCAAAAATGTTGGCAAACTGTTGCGAGTGATCCCCTGAAATTTTTTTCAGTGGAAACAGATGGGTTTTTATCATCGGAAATAGAATTAGCCCTCGACGTCTGAACAACTTTTTTTGAAAAAATCCCTAAGCCGCGCGGTCACAATTTCTGCTAAAAATCTGACGTTCTGCAATTCACTCCAAAATGTTGGCAAACTGTTGCGAGTGATCCCCTGAAATTTTTTTCAGTGGAAACAGATGGGTTTTTATCATCGGAAATAGAATTAGCCCTCGACGTCTGAACAACTTTTCTTGAAAAAATCCCTAAGCCGCGCGGTCACAATTTCTGCTAAAAATCTAACGTTCTACAATTCACTCTGAAATGTTGGCAAACTGTTGCAAGTGATCCCCTGAAATGTTTTTCGGTGGAAACAGATGGGTTTTTATCATCGGAAATAGAATTAGCCCTCGACGTCTGAACACCTTTTTTTGAAAAAATCCCTAAGCCGCGCGGTCACAATTTCTGCTAAAAATCTGACGTTCTGCAATTCACTCCAAAATTTTGGCAAACTGTTGCAAGTGATCCCCTGAAAGGTTTTTCGGTGGAAACAGATGGGTTTTTATCATCGGAAACCGAATTAGCCCTCGACGTCTGAACAACTTTTTTTGAAAAAATCCCTAAGCCGCGCGGTCACAATTTCTGCTAAAAATCTGACGTTCTGCAATTCACTCAAAAATGTTGGCAAACTGTTGCGAGTGATCCCCTGAAATTTTTTTCAGTGGAAACAGATGGGTTTTTATCATCGGAAATAGAATTAGCCCTCGACGTCTGAACACCTTTTTTTGAAAAAATCCCTAAGCCGCGCGGTCACAATTTCTGCTAAAAATCTGACGTTCTGCAATTCACTCCAAAATGTTGGCAAACTGTTGCAAGTGATCCCCTGAAAGGTTTTTCGGTGGAAACAGATGGGTTTTTATCATCGGAAACCGAATTAGCCCTCGACGTCTGAACAACTTTTTTTGAAAAAATCCCTAAACCGCGCGGTCACAATTTCTGCTAAAAATCTGACGTTCTGCAATTCACTCAAAAATGTTGGCAAACTGTTGCGAGTGATCCCCTGAAATTTTTTTCAGTGGAAACAGATGGGTTTTTATCATCGGAAATAGAATTAGCCCTCGACGTCTGAACACCTTTTTTTGAAAAAATCCCTAAGCCGCGCGGTCACAATTTCTGCTAAAAATCTGACGTTCTGCAATTCACTCAAAAATGTTGGCAAACTGTTGCGAGTGATCCCCTGAAATTTTTTTCAGTGGAAACAGATGGGTTTTTATCATCGGAAATAGAATTAGCCCTCGACGTCTGAACACCTTTTTTTGAAAAAATCCCTAAGCCGCGCGGTCACAATTTCTGCTAAAAATCTGACGTTCTGCAATTCACTCCAAAATGTTGGCAAACTGTTGCAAGTGATCCCCTGAAAGGTTTTTCGGTGGAAACAGATGGGTTTTTATCATCGGAAACCGAATTAGCCCTCGACGTCTGAACAACTTTTTTTGAAAAAATCCCTAAGCCGCGCGGTCACAATTTCTGCTAAAAATCTGACGTTCTGCAATTCACTCAAAAAAGTTGGCAAACTGTTGCGAGTGATCCCCTGAAATTTTTTTCAGTGGAAACAGATGGGTTTTTATCATCGGAAATAGAATTAGCCCTCGACGTCTAAACAACTTTTTTTGAAAAAATCCCTAAGCCGCGCGGTCACAATTTCTGCTAAAAATCTGACGTTCTGCAATTCACTCCAAATTGTTGGCAAACTGTTGCAAGTGATCCCCTGAAAGGTTTTTGGGTGGAAACAGATGGGTTTTTATCATCGGAAACAGAATTAGCCCTCGACGTCTGAACAACTTTTTTGAAAAAATCCCTAAGCCGCGCGGTCACAATTTCTGCTAAAAATCTGACGTTCTGCAATTCACTCCAAAATGTTGGCAAACTGTTGCGAGTGATCCCCTGAAATGTTTTTCGGTGGAAACAGATGGGTTTTTATCATCGGAAACAGAATTAGCCCTCGACGTCTGAACAACTTTTTTTGAAAAAATCCCTAAGCCGCGCGGTCACAATTTCTGCTAAAAATCTGACGTTCTGCAATTCACTCTGAAATGTTGGCAAACTGTTGCAAGTGATCCCCTGAAATGTTTTTCGGTGGAAACAGATGGGTTTTTATCATCGGAAACAGAATTAGCCCTCGACGTCTGAACAAGTTTTTTTGAAAAAATCCCTAGGCCGCGCGGTCACAATTTCTCCCAAAAATCTGACGTTCTGCAATTCACTCCAAAATGTTGGCAAACTGTTGCGAGTGATCCACTGAAATGTTTTTCGGTGGAAACAGATGGGTTTTTATCATCGGAAACAGAATTAGCCCTCGACGTCTGAACAACATTTTTTGAAAAAATCCCTAAGCCGCGCGGTCACAATTTCTGGTAAAAATCTGACGTTCTGCAATTCACTCAAAAATGTTGGCAAACTGTTGGGAGTGATCCCCTGAAATGTTTTTCAGTGGAAACAGATGGGTTTTTATCATCGGAAACAGAATTAGCCCTCGACGTCTGAACAACTTTTTTGAAAAAATCCCTAAGCCGCGTGGTCACAATTTCTGCTAAAAATCTGACGTTCTGCAATTCACTCCAAAATGTTGGCAAACTGTTGCGAGTGATCCCCTGAAAGGTTTTTCGGTGGAAACAGATGGGTTTTTATCATCGGAAACCGAATTAGCCCTCGACGTCTGAACAACTTTTTTTGAAAAAATCCCTAAGCCGCGCGGTCACAATTTCTGGTAAAAATCTGACGTTCTGCAATTCACTCAAAAATGTTGGCAAACTGTTGGGAGTGATCCCCTGAAATGTTTTTCAGTGGAAACAGATGGGTTTTTATCATCGGAAACAGAATTAGCCCTCGACGTCTGAACAACTTTTTTGAAAAAATCCCTAAGCCGCGTGGTCACAATTTCTGCTAAAAATCTGACGTTCTGCAATTCACTCCAAAATGTTGGCAAACTGTTGCGAGTGATCCCCTGAAAGGTTTTTCGGTGGAAACAGATGGGTTTTTATCATCGGAAACCGAATTAGCCCTCGACGTCTGAACAACTTTTTTTGAAAAAATCCCTAAGCCGCGCGGTCACAATTTCTGCTAAAAATCTGACCTTCTGCAATTCATTCAAAAATGTTGGCAAACTGTTGTGAGTGATCCCCTGAAATTTTTTTCAGTGGAAACAGATGGGTTTTTATCATCGGAAATAGAATTAGCCCTCCACGTCTGAACAACTTTTTTTGAAAAAATCCCTAAGCCGCGCGGTCACAATTTCTGCTAAAAATCTGACGTTCTGCAATTCACTCAAAAATGTTGGCAAACTGTTGCGAGTGATCCCCTGAAATTTTTTTCAGTGGAAACAGATGGGTTTTTATCATCGGAAATAGAATTAGCCCTCGACGTCTGAACACCTTTTTTTGAAAAAATCCCTAAGCCGCGCGGTCACAATTTCTGCTAAAAATCTGACGTTCTGCAATTCACTCCAAAATGTTGGCAAACTGTTGCGAGTGATCCCCTGAAATTTTTTTCAGTGGAAACAGATGGGTTTTTATCATCGGAAATAGAATTAGCCCTCGACGTCTGAACAACTTTTTTTGAAAAAATCCCTAAGCCGCGCGGTCACAATTTCTGCTAAAAATCTAACGTTCTACAATTCACTCTGAAATGTTGGCAAACTGTTGCAAGTGATCCCCTGAAATGTTTTTCGGTGGAAACAGATGGGTTTTTATCATCGGAAATAGAATTAGCCCTCGACGTCTGAACACCTTTTTTTGAAAAAATCCCTAAGCCGCGCGGTCACAATTTCTGCTAAAAATCTGACGTTCTGCAATTCACTCCAAAATGTTGGCAAACTGTTGCAAGTGATCCCCTGAAAGGTTTTTCGGTGGAAACAGATGGGTTTTTATCATCGGAAACCGAATTAGCCCTCGACGTCTGAACAACTTTTTTTGAAAAAATCCCTAAGCCGCGCGGTCACAATTTCTGCTAAAAATCTGACGTTCTGCAATTCACTCAAAAATGTTGGCAAACTGTTGCGAGTGATCCCCTGAAATTTTTTTCAGTGGAAACAGATGGGTTTTTATCATCGGAAATAGAATTAGCCCTCGACGTCTGAACACCTTTTTTTGAAAAAATCCCTAAGCCGCGCGGTCACAATTTCTGCTAAAAATCTGACGTTCTGCAATTCACTCCAAAATGTTGGCAAACTGTTGCGAGTGATCCACTGAAAGGTTTTTCGGTGGAAACAGATGGGTTTTTATCATCGGAAACCGAATTAGCCCTCGACGTCTGAACAACTTTTTTTGAAAAAATCCCTAAGCCGCGCGGTCACAATTTCTGCTAAAAATCTGACGTTCTGCAATTCACTCCAAAATGTTGGCAAACTGTTGCAAGTGATCCCCTGAAAGGTTTTTCGGTGGAAACAGATGGGTTTTTATCATCGGAAACCGAATTAGCCCTCGACGTCTGAACAACTTTTTTTGAAAAAATCCCTAAGCCGCGCGGTCACAATTTCTGCTCAAAATCTGACGTTCTGCAATTCACTCAAAAATGTTGGCAAACTGTTGCGAGTGATCCCCTGAAATTTTTTTCAGTGGAAACAGATGGGTTTTTATCATCGGAAATAGAATTAGCCCTCGACGTCTGAACAACTTTTTTTGAAAAAATCCCTAAGCCGCGCGGTCACAATTTCTGCTAAAAATCTGACGTTCTGCAATTCACTCAAAAATGTTGGCAAACTGTTGCGAGTGATCCCCTGAAATTTTTTTCAGTGGAAACAGATGGGTTTTTATCATCGGAAATAGAATTAGCCCTCGACGTCTGAACACCTTTTTTTGAAAAAATCCCTAAGCCGCGCGGTCACAATTTCTGCTAAAAATCTGACGTTCTGCAATTCACTCCAAAATGTTGGCAAACTGTTGCAAGTGATCCCCTGAAAGGTTTTTCGGTGGAAACAGATGGGTTTTTATCATCGGAAACCGAATTAGCCCTCGACGTCTGAACAACTTTTTTTGAAAAAATCCCTAAGCCGCGCGGTCACAATTTCTGCTAAAAATCTGACGTTCTGCAATTCACTCCAAAATGTTGGCAAACTGTTGCGAGTGATCCACTGAAAGGTTTTTCGGTGGAAACAGATGGGTTTTTATCATCGGAAACCGAATTAGCCCTCGACGTCTGAACAACTTTTTTTGAAAAAATCCCTAAGCCGCGCGGTCACAATTTCTGCTAAAAATCTGACGTTCTGCAATTCACTCCAAAATGTTGGCAAACTGTTGCAAGTGATCCCCTGAAAGGTTTTTCGGTGGAAACAGATGGGTTTTTATCATCGGAAACCGAATTAGCCCTCGACGTCTGAACAACTTTTTTTGAAAAAATCCCTAAGCCGCGCGGTCACAATTTCTGCTCAAAATCTGACGTTCTGCAATTCACTCAAAAATGTTGGCAAACTGTTGCGAGTGATCCCCTGAAATTTTTTTCAGTGGAAACAGATGGGTTTTTATCATCGGAAATAGAATTAGCCCTCAACGTCTGAACAACTTTTTTTGAAAAAATCCCTAAGCCGCGCGGTCACAATTTCTGCTAAAAATCTGACGTTCTGCAATTCACTCAAAAATGTTGGCAAACTGTTGCGAGTGATCCCCTGAAATTTTTTTCAGTGGAAACAGATGGGTTTTTATCATCGGAAATAGAATTAGCCCTCGACGTCTGAACACCTTTTTTTGAAAAAATCCCTAAGGCGCGCGGTCACAATTTCTGCTAAAAATCTGACGTTCTGCAATTCACTCCAAAATGTTGGCAAACTGTTGCAAGTGATCCCCTGAAAGGTTTTTCGGTGGAAACAGATGGGTTTTTATCATCGGAAACCGAATTAGCCCTCGACGTCTGAACAACTTTTTTTGAAAAAATCCCTAAGCCGCGCGGTCACAATTTCTGCTAAAAATCTGACGTTCTGCAATTCACTCAAAAATGTTGGCAAACTGTTGTGAGTGATCCCCTGAAATTTTTTTCAGTGGAAACAGATGGGTTTTTATCATCGGAAATAGAATTAGCCCTCGACGTCTGAACAACTTTTTTTGAAAAAATCCCTAAGCCGCGCGGTCACAATTTCTGCTAAAAATCTGACGTTCTGCAATTCACTCAAAAATGTTGGCAAACTGTTGCGAGTGATCCCCTGAAATTTTTTTCAGTGGAAACAGATGGGTTTTTATCATCGGAAATAGAATTAGCCCTCGACGTCTGAACACCTTTTTTTGAAAAAATCCCTAAGCCGCGCGGTCACAATTTCTGCTAAAAATCTGACGTTCTGCAATTCACTCCAAAATGTTGGCAAACTGTTGCGAGTGATCCCCTGAAATTTTTTTCAGTGGAAACAGATGGGTTTTTATCATCGGAAATAGAATTAGCCCTCGACGTCTGAACAACTTTTTTTGAAAAAATCCCTAAGCCGCGCGGTCACAATTTCTGCTAAAAATCTAACGTTCTACAATTCACTCTGAAATGTTGGCAAACTGTTGCAAGTGATCCCCTGAAATGTTTTTCGGTGGAAACAGATGGGTTTTTATCATCGGAAATAGAATTAGCCCTCGACGTCTGAACACCTTTTTTTGAAAAAATCCCTAAGCCGCGCGGTCACAATTTCTGCTAAAAATCTGACGTTCTGCAATTCACTCCAAAATGTTGGCAAACTGTTGCAAGTGATCCCCTGAAAGGTTTTTCGGTGGAAACAGATGGGTTTTTATCATCGGAAACCGAATTAGCCCTCGACGTCTGAACAACTTTTTTTGAAAAAATCCCTAAGCCGCGCGGTCACAATTTCTGCTAAAAATCTGACGTTCTGCAATTCACTCAAAAATGTTGGCAAACTGTTGCGAGTGATCCCCTGAAATTTTTTTCAGTGGAAACAGATGGGTTTTTATCATCGGAAATAGAATTAGCCCTCGACGTCTGAACACCTTTTTTTGAAAAAATCCCTAAGCCGCGCGGTCACAATTTCTGCTAAAAATCTGACGTTCTGCAATTCACTCCAAAATGTTGGCAAACTGTTGCGAGTGATCCACTGAAAGGTTTTTCGGTGGAAACAGATGGGTTTTTATCATCGGAAACCGAATTAGCCCTCGACGTCTGAACAACTTTTTTTGAAAAAATCCCTAAGCCGCGCGGTCACAATTTCTGCTAAAAATCTGACGTTCTGCAATTCACTCCAAAATGTTGGCAAACTGTTGCAAGTGATCCCCTGAAAGGTTTTTCGGTGGAAACAGATGGGTTTTTATCATCGGAAACCGAATTAGCCCTCGACGTCTGAACAACTTTTTTTGAAAAAATCCCTAAGCCGCGCGGTCACAATTTCTGCTCAAAATCTGACGTTCTGCAATTCACTCAAAAATGTTGGCAAACTGTTGCGAGTGATCCCCTGAAATTTTTTTCAGTGGAAACAGATGGGTTTTTATCATCGGAAATAGAATTAGCCCTCGACGTCTGAACAACTTTTTTTGAAAAAATCCCTAAGCCGCGCGGTCACAATTTCTGCTAAAAATCTGACGTTCTGCAATTCACTCAAAAATGTTGGCAAACTGTTGCGAGTGATCCCCTGAAATTTTTTTCAGTGGAAACAGATGGGTTTTTATCATCGGAAATAGAATTAGCCCTCGACGTCTGAACACCTTTTTTTGAAAAAATCCCTAAGCCGCGCGGTCACAATTTCTGCTAAAAATCTGACGTTCTGCAATTCACTCCAAAATGTTGGCAAACTGTTGCAAGTGATCCCCTGAAAGGTTTTTCGGTGGAAACAGATGGGTTTTTATCATCGGAAACCGAATTAGCCCTCGACGTCTGAACAACTTTTTTTGAAAAAATCCCTAAGCCGCGCGGTCACAATTTCTGCTAAAAATCTGACGTTCTGCAATTCACTCCAAAATGTTGGCAAACTGTTGCGAGTGATCCACTGAAAGGTTTTTCGGTGGAAACAGATGGGTTTTTATCATCGGAAACCGAATTAGCCCTCGACGTCTGAACAACTTTTTTTGAAAAAATCCCTAAGCCGCGCGGTCACAATTTCTGCTAAAAATCTGACGTTCTGCAATTCACTCCAAAATGTTGGCAAACTGTTGCAAGTGATCCCCTGAAAGGTTTTTCGGTGGAAACAGATGGGTTTTTATCATCGGAAACCGAATTAGCCCTCGACGTCTGAACAACTTTTTTTGAAAAAATCCCTAAGCCGCGCGGTCACAATTTCTGCTCAAAATCTGACGTTCTGCAATTCACTCAAAAATGTTGGCAAACTGTTGCGAGTGATCCCCTGAAATTTTTTTCAGTGGAAACAGATGGGTTTTTATCATCGGAAATAGAATTAGCCCTCAACGTCTGAACAACTTTTTTTGAAAAAATCCCTAAGCCGCGCGGTCACAATTTCTGCTAAAAATCTGACGTTCTGCAATTCACTCAAAAATGTTGGCAAACTGTTGCGAGTGATCCCCTGAAATTTTTTTCAGTGGAAACAGATGGGTTTTTATCATCGGAAATAGAATTAGCCCTCGACGTCTGAACACCTTTTTTTGAAAAAATCCCTAAGGCGCGCGGTCACAATTTCTGCTAAAAATCTGACGTTCTGCAATTCACTCCAAAATGTTGGCAAACTGTTGCAAGTGATCCCCTGAAAGGTTTTTCGGTGGAAACAGATGGGTTTTTATCATCGGAAACCGAATTAGCCCTCGACGTCTGAACAACTTTTTTTGAAAAAATCCCTAAGCCGCGCGGTCACAATTTCTGCTAAAAATCTGACGTTCTGCAATTCACTCAAAAATGTTGGCAAACTGTTGCGAGTGATCCCCTGAAATTTTTTTCAGTGGAAACAGATGGGTTTTTATCATCGGAAATAGAATTAGCCCTCGACGTCTGAACAACTTTTTTTGAAAAAATCCCTAAGCCGCGCGGTCACAATTTCTGCTAAAAATCTGACGTTCTGCAATTCACTCAAAAATGTTGGCAAACTGTTGCGAGTGATCCCCTGAAATTTTTTTCAGTGGAAACAGATGGGTTTTTATCATCGGAAATAGAATTAGCCCTCGACGTCTGAACACCTTTTTTTGAAAAAATCCCTAAGCCGCGCGGTCACAATTTCTGCTAAAAATCTGACGTTCTGCAATTCACTCCAAAATGTTGGCAAACTGTTGCGAGTGATCCCCTGAAAGGTTTTTCGGTGGAAACAGATGGGTTTTTATCATCGGAAACCGAATTAGCCCTCGACGTCTGAACAACTTTTTTTGAAAAAATCCCTAAGCCGCGCGGTCACAATTTCTGCTAAAAATCTGACGTTCTGCAATTCACTCCAAAATGTTGGCAAACTGTTGCAAGTGATCCCCTGAAAGGTTTTTCGGTGGAAACAGATGGGTTTTTATCATCGGAAACCGAATTAGCCCTCGACGTCTGAACAACTTTTTTTGAAAAAATCCCTAAGCCGCGCGGTCACAATTTCTGCTCAAAATCTGACGTTCTGCAATTCACTCAAAAATGTTGGCAAACTGTTGCGAGTGATCCCCTGAAATTTTTTTCAGTGGAAACAGATGGGTTTTTATCATCGGAAATAGAATTAGCCCTCGACGTCTGAACAACTTTTTTTGAAAAAATCCCTAAGCCGCGCGGTCACAATTTCTGCTAAAAATCTGACGTTCTGCAATTCACTCAAAAATGTTGGCAAACTGTTGCGAGTGATCACCTGACATTTTTTTCAGTGGAAACAGATGGGTTTTTATCATCGGAAATAGAATTAGCCCTCGACGTCTGAACACCTTTTTTTGAAAAAATCCCTAAGCCGCGCGGTCACAATTTCTGCTAAAAATCTGACGTTCTGCAATTCACTCCAAAATGTTGGCAAACTGTTGCAAGTGATCCCCTGAAAGGTTTTTCGGTGGAAACAGATGGGTTTTTATCATCGGAAACCGAATTAGCCCTCGACGTCTGAACAACTTTTTTTGAAAAAATCCCTAAGCCGCGCGGTCACAATTTCTGCTAAAAATCTGACGTTCTGCAATTCACTCAAAAATGTTGGCAAACTGTTGCGAGTGATCCCCTGAAATTTTTTTCAGTGGAAACAGATGGGTTTTTATCATCGGAAATAGAATTAGCCCTCGACGTCTGAACACCTTTTTTTGAAAAAATCCCTAAGCCGCGCGGTCACAATTTCTGCTAAAAATCTGACGTTCTGCAATTCACTCCAAAATGTTGGCAAACTGTTGCGAGTGATCCACTGAAAGGTTTTTCGGTGGAAACAGATGGGTTTTTATCATCGGAAACCGAATTAGCCCTCGACGTCTGAACAACTTTTTTTGAAAAAATCCCTAAGCCGCGCGGTCACAATTTCTGCTAAAAATCTGACGTTCTGCAATTCACTCCAAAATGTTGGCAAACTGTTGCAAGTGATCCCCTGAAAGGTTTTTCGGTGGAAACAGATGGGTTTTTATCATCGGAAACCGAATTAGCCCTCGACGTCTGAACAACTTTTTTTGAAAAAATCCCTAAGCCGCGCGGTCACAATTTCTGCTCAAAATCTGACGTTCTGCAATTCACTCAAAAATGTTGGCAAACTGTTGCGAGTGATCCCCTGAAATTTTTTTCAGTGGAAACAGATGGGTTTTTATCATCGGAAATAGAATTAGCCCTCGACGTCTGAACAACTTTTTTTGAAAAAATCCCTAAGCCGCGCGGTCACAATTTCTGCTAAAAATCTGACGTTCTGCAATTCACTCAAAAATGTTGGCAAACTGTTGCGAGTGATCCCCTGAAATTTTTTTCAGTGGAAACAGATGGGTTTTTATCATCGGAAATAGAATTAGCCCTCGACGTCTGAACACCTTTTTTTGAAAAAATCCCTAAGCCGCGCGGTCACAATTTCTGCTAAAAATCTGACGTTCTGCAATTCACTCCAAAATGTTGGCAAACTGTTGCAAGTGATCCCCTGAAAGGTTTTTCGGTGGAAACAGATGGGTTTTTATCATCGGAAACCGAATTAGCCCTCGACGTCTGAACAACTTTTTTTGAAAAAATCCCTAAGCCGCGCGGTCACAATTTCTGCTCAAAATCTGACGTTCTGCAATTCACTCAAAAATGTTGGCAAACTGTTGCGAGTGATCCCCTGAAATTTTTTTCAGTGGAAACAGATGGGTTTTTATCATCGGAAATAGAATTAGCCCTCGACGTCTGAACAACTTTTTTTGAAAAAATCCCTAAGCCGCGCGGTCACAATTTCTGCTAAAAATCTGACGTTCTGCAATTCACTCCAAAATGTTGGCAAACTGTTGCGAGTGATCCCCTGAAATTTTTTTCAGTGGAAACAGATGGGTTTTTATCATCGGAAATAGAATTAGCCCTCGACGTCTGAACACCTTTTTTTGAAAAAATCCCTAAGCCGCGCGGTCACAATTTCTGCTAAAAATCTGACGTTCTGCAATTCACTCCAAAATGTTGGCAAACTGTTGCAAGTGATCCCCTGAAAGGTTTTTCGGTGGAAACAGATGGGTTTTTATCATCGGAAACCGAATTAGCCCTCGACGTCTGAACAACTTTTTTTGAAAAAATCCCTAAGCCGCGCGGTCACAATTTCTGCTAAAAATCTGACGTTCTGCAATTCACTCTGAAATGTTGGCAAACTGTTGCAAGTGATCCCCTGAAATGTTTTTCGGTGGAAACAGATGGGTTTTTATCATCGGAAACAGAATTAGCCCTCGACGTCTGAACAACTTTTTTTGAAAAAATCCCTAAGCCGCGCGGTCACAATTTCTGCTAAAAATCTGACGTTCTGCAATTCACTCCAAAATGTTGGCAAACTGTTGCGAGTGATCCCCTGAAATGTTTTTCAGTGGAAACAGATGGGTTTTTATCATCGGAAATAGAATTAGCCCTCGACGTCTGAACACCTTTTTTTGAAAAAATCCCTAAGCCGCGCGGTCACAATTTCTGCTAAAAATCTGACGTTCTGCAATTCACTCAAAAATGTTGGCAAACTGTTGCGAGTGATCCCCTGAAATTTTTTTCAGTGGAAACAGATGGGTTTTTATCATCGGAAATAGAATTAGCCCTCGACGTCTGAACACCTTTTTTTGAAAAAATCCCTAAGCCGCGCGGTCACAATTTCTGCTAAAAATCTGACGTTCTGCAATTCACTCCAAAATGTTGGCAAACTGTTGCAAGTGATCCCCTGAAAGGTTTTTCGGTGGAAACAGATGGGTTTTTATCATCGGAAACCGAATTAGCCCTCGACGTCTGAACAACTTTTTTTGAAAAAATCCCTAAGCCGCGCGGTCACAATTTCTGCTCAAAATCTGACGTTCTGCAATTCACTCAAAAATGTTGGCAAACTGTTGCGAGTGATCCCCTGAAATTTTTTTCAGTGGAAACAGATGGGTTTTTATCATCGGAAATAGAATTAGCCCTCGACGTCTGAACAACTTTTTTTGAAAAAATCCCTAAGCCGCGCGGTCACAATTTCTGCTAAAAATCTAACGTTCTACAATTCACTCTGAAATGTTGGCAAACTGTTGCAAGTGATCCCCTGAAATGTTTTTCGGTGGAAACAAATGGGTTTTTATCATCGGAAATAGAATTAGCCCTCGACGTCTGAACACCTTTTTTTGAAAAAATCCCTAAGCCGCGCGGTCACAATTTCTGCTAAAAATCTGACGTTCTGCAATTCACTCCAAAATGTTGGTAAACTGTTGCAAGTGATCCCCTGAAAGGTTTTTCGGTGGAAACAGATGGGTTTTTATCATCGGAAACCGAATTAGCCCTCGACGTCTGAACAACTTTTTTTGAAAAAATCCCTAAGCCGCGCGGTCACAATTTCTGCTAAAAATCTGACGTTCTGCAATTCACTCTGAAATGTTGGCAAACTGTTGCAAGTGATCCCCTGAAATGTTTTTCGGTGGAAACAGATGGGTTTTTATCATCGGAAACAGAATTAGCCCTCGACGTCTGAACAACTTTTTTTGAAAAAATCCCTAAGCCACGCGGTCACAATTTCTGCTAAAAATCTGACGTTCTGCAATTCACTCCAAAATGTTGGCAAACTGTTGCGAGTGATCCCCTGAAATGTTTTTCAGTGGAAACAGATGGGTTTTTATCATCGGAAATAGAATTAGCCCTCGACGTCTGAACACCTTTTTTTGAAAAAATCCCTAAGCCGCGCGGTCACAATTTCTGCTAAAAATCTGACGTTCTGCAATTCACTCCAAAATGTTGGCAAACTGTTGCAAGTGATCCCCTGAAAGGTTTTTCGGTGGAAACAGATGGGTTTTTATCATCGGAAACCGAATTAGCCCTCGACGTCTGAACAACTTTTTTTGAAAAAATCCCTAAGCCGCGCGGTCACAATTTCTGCTCAAAATCTGACGTTCTGCAATTCACTCAAAAATGTTGGCAAACTGTTGCGAGTGATCCCCTGAAATTTTTTTCAGTGGAAACAGATGGGTTTTTATCATCGGAAATAGAATTAGCCCTCGACGTCTGAACAACTTTTTTTGAAAAAATCCCTAAGCCGCGCGGTCACAATTTCTGCTAAAAATCTGACGTTCTGCAATTCACTCAAAAATGTTGGCAAACTGTTGCGAGTGATCCCCTGAAATTTTTTTCAGTGGAAACAGATGGGTTTTTATCATCGGAAATAGAATTAGCCCTCGACGTCTGAACACCTTTTTTTGAAAAAATCCCTAAGCCGCGCGGTCACAATTTCTGCTAAAAATCTGACGTTCTGCAATTCACTCCAAAATGTTGGCAAACTGTTGCAAGTGATCCCCTGAAAGGTTTTTCGGTGGAAACAGATGGGTTTTTATCATCGGAAACCGAATTAGCCCTCGACGTCTGAACAACTTTTTTTGAAAAAATCCCTAAGCCGCGCGGTCACAATTTCTGCTAAAAATCTGACGTTCTGCAATTCACTCAAAAATGTTGGCAAACTGTTGCGAGTGATCCCCTGAAATTTTTTTCAGTGGAAACAGATGGGTTTTTATCATCGGAAATAGAATTAGCCCTCGACGTCTGAACAACTTTTTTTGAAAAAATCCCTAAGCCGCGCGGTCACAATTTCTGCTAAAAATCTAACGTTCTACAATTCACTCTGAAATGTTGGCAAACTGTTGCAAGTGATCCCCTGAAATGTTTTTCGGTGGAAACAGATGGGTTTTTATCATCGGAAATAGAATTAGCCCTCGACGTCTGAACACCTTTTTTGAAAAAATCCCTAAGCCGCGCGGTCACAATTTCTGCTAAAAATCTGACGTTCTGCAATTCACTCCAAATTGTTGGCAAACTGTTGCAAGTGATCCCCTGAAAGGTTTTTGGGTGGAAACAGATGGGTTTTTATCATCGGAAACAGAATTAGCCCTCGACGTCTGAACAACTTTTTTGAAAAAATCCCTAAGCCGCGCGGTCACAATTTCTGCTAAAAATCTGACGTTCTGCAATTCACTCCAAAATGTTGGCAAACTGTTGCGAGTGATCCCCTGAAATGTTTTTCGGTGGAAACAGATGGGTTTTTATCATCGGAAACAGAATTAGCCCTCGACGTCTGAACACCTTTTTTTGAAAAAATCCCTAAGCCGCGCGGTCACAATTTCTGCTAAAAATCTGACGTTCTGCAATTCACTCTGAAATGTTGGCAAACTGTTGCAAGTGATCCCCTGAAATGTTTTTCGGTGGAAACAGATGGGTTTTTATCATCGGAAACAGAATTAGCCCTCGACGTCTGAACAAGTTTTTTTGAAAAAATCCCTAAGCCGCGCGGTCACAATTTCTCCTAAAAATCTGACGTTCTGCAATTCACTCCAAAATGTTGGCAAACTGTTGCGAGTGATCCACTGAAATGTTTTTCGGTGGAAACAGATGGGTTTTTATCATCGGAAACAGAATTAGCCCTCGACGTCTGAACAACTTTTTTTTAAAAAATCCCTAAGCCGCGCGGTCACAATTTCTGGTAAAAATCTGACGTTCTGCAATTCACTCCAAAATGTTGGCAAACTGTTGGGAGTGATCCCCTGAAATGTTTTTCAGTGGAAACAGATGGGTTTTTATCATCGGAAACAGAATTAGCCCTCGACGTCTGAACAACTTTTTTGAAAAAATCCCTAAGCCGCGTGGTCACAATTTCTGCTAAAAATCTGACGTTCTGCAATTCACTCCAAAATGTTGGCAAACTGTTGCAAGTGATCCCCTGAAAGGTTTTTCAGTGGAAACAGATGGGTTTTTATCATCGGAAACAGAATTAGCCCTCGAAGTCTGAACAACTTTTTTTGAAAAAATCCCTAAGCCGCGCGGTCACAATTTCTGCTAAAAATCTGACGTTCTGCAATTCACTCAAAAATGTTGGCAAACTGTTGCGAGTGATCCCCTAAAAATTTTTTCAGTGGAAACAGATGGGTTTTTATCATCGGAAATAGAATTAGCCCTCGACGTCTGAACAACTTTTTTTGAAAAAATCCCTAAGCCGCGCGGTCACAATTTCTGCTAAAAATCTGACGTTCTGCAATTCACTCCAAAATGTTGGCAAACTGTTGCGAGTGATCCCCTGAAATTTTTTTCAGTGGAAACAGATGGGTTTTTATCATCGGAAATAGAATTAGCCCTCGACGTCTGAACACCTTTTTTTGAAAAAATCCCTAAGCCGCGCGGTCACAATTTCTGCTAAAAATCTGACGTTCTGCAATTCACTCCAAAATGTTGGCAAACTGTTGCGAGTGATCCCCTGAAATTTTTTTCAGTGGAAACAGATGGGTTTTTATCATCAGAAATAGAATTAGCCCTCGACGTCTGAACAGCTTTTTTTGAAAAAATCCCTAAGCCGCGCGGTCACAATTTCTGCTAAAAATCTAACGTTCTACAATTCACTCTGAAATGTTGGCAAACTGTTGCAAGTGATCCCCTGAAATGTTTTTCGGTGGAAACAGATGGGTTTTTATCATCGGAAATAGAATTAGCCCTCGACGTCTGAACACCTTTTTTTGAAAAAATCCCTAAGCCGCGCGGTCACAATTTCTGCTAAAAATCTGACGTTCTGCAATTCACTCCAAAATGTTGGCAAACTGTTGCAAGTGATCCCCTGAAAGGTTTTTCGGTGGAAACAGATGGGTTTTTATCATCGGAAACCGAATTAGCCCTCGACGTCTGAACAACTTTTTTTGAAAAAATCCCTAAGCCGCGCGGTCACAATTTCTGCTAAAAATCTGACGTTCTGCAATTCACTCAAAAATGTTGGCAAACTGTTGCGAGTGATCCCCTGAAATTTTTTTCAGTGGAAACAGATGGGTTTTTATCATCGGAAATAGAATTAGCCCTCGACGTCTGAACACCTTTTTTTGAAAAAATCCCTAAGCCGCGCGGTCACAATTTCTGCTAAAAATCTGACGTTCTGCAATTCACTCCAAAATGTTGGCAAACTGTTGCAAGTGATCCCCTGAAAGGTTTTTCGGTGGAAACAGATGGGTTTTTATCATCGGAAACCGAATTAGCCCTCGACGTCTGAACAACTTTTTTTGAAAAAATCCCTAAGCCGCGCGGTCACAATTTCTGCTAAAAATCTGACATTCTGCAATTCACTCAAAAATGTTGGCAAACTGTTGCAAGTGATCCCCTGAAATTTTTTTCAGTGGAAACAGATGGGTTTTTATCATCGGAAATAGAATTAGCCCTCGACGTCTGAACAACTTTTTTTGAAAAGATCCCTAAGCCGCGCGGTCACAATTTCTGCTAAAAATCTAACGTTCTACAATTCACTCTGAAATGTTGGCAAACTGTTGCAAGTGATCCCCTGAAATGTTTTTCGGTGGAAACAGATGGGTTTTTATCATCGGAAATAGAATTAGCCCTCGACGTCTGAACACCTTTTTTTGAAAAAATCCCTAAGCCGCGCGGTCACAATTTCTGCTAAAAATCTGACGTTCTGCAATTCACTCCAAAATGTTGGCAAACTGTTGCAAGTGATCCCCTGAAAGGTTTTTCGGTGGAAACAGATGGGTTTTTATCATCGGAAACCGAATTAGCCCTCAACGTCTGAACAACTTTTTTTGAAAAAATCCCTAAGCCGCGCGGTCACAATTTCTGCTAAAAATCTGACGTTCTGCAATTCACTCTGAAATGTTGGCAAACTGTTGCAAGTGATCCCCTGAAATGTTTTTCGGTGGAAACAGATGGGTTTTTATCATCGGAAACAGAATTAGCCCTCGACGTCTGAACAACTTTTTTTGAAAAAATCCCTAAGCCGCGCGGTCACAATTTCTGCTAAAAATCTGACGTTCTGCAATTCACTCCAAAATGTTGGCAAACTGTTGCGAGTGATCCCCTGAAATGTTTTTCAGTGGTAACAGATGGGTTTTTATCATCGGAAACAGAATTAGCCCTCGACGTCTGAACACCTTTTTTTGAAAAAATCCCTAAGCCGCGCGGTCACAATTTCTGCTAAAAATCTGACGTTCTGCAATTCACTCCAAAATGTTGGCAAACTGTTGCAAGTGATCCCCTGAAAGGTTTTTCGGTGGAAACAGATGGGTTTTTATCATCGGAAACCGAATTAGCCCTCGACGTCTGAACAACTTTTTTTGAAAAAATCCCTAAGCCGCGCGGTCACAATTTCTGCTAAAAATCTGACGTTCTGCAATTCACTCTGAAATGTTGGCAAACTGTTGCAAGTGATCCCCTGAAATGTTTTTCGGTGGAAACAGATGGGTTTTTATCATCGGAAACAGAATTAGCCCTCGACGTCTGAACAACTTTTTTTGAAAAAATCCCTAAGCCGCGCGGTCACAATTTCTGCTAAAAATCTGACGTTCTGCAATTCACTCCAAAATGTTGGCAAACTGTTGCGAGTGATCCCCTGAAATGTTTTTCAGTGGAAACAGATGGGTTTTTATCATCGGAAATAGAATTAGCCCTCGACGTCTAAACAACTTTTTTTGAAAAAATCCCTAAGCCGCGCGGTCACAATTTCTGCTAAAAATCTGACGTTCTGCAATTCACTCCAAATTGTTAGCAAACTGTTGCAAGTGATCCCCTGAAAGGTTTTTGGGTGGAAACAGATGGGTTTTTATCATCGGAAACAGAATTAGCCCTCGACGTCTGAACAACTTTTTTGAAAAAATCCCTAAGCCGCGCGGTCACAATTTCTGCTAAAAATCTGACGTTCTGCAATTCACTCTGAAATGTTGGCAAACTGTTGCAAGTGATCCCCTGAAATGTTTTTCGGTGGAAACAGATGGGTTTTTATCATCGGAAACAGAATTAGCCCTCGACGTCTGAACAAGTTTTTTTGAAAAAATCCCTAAGCCGCGCGGTCACAATTTCTCCTAAAAATCTGACGTTCTGCAATTCACTCCAAAATGTTGGCAAACTGTTGCGAGTGATCCACTGAAATGTTTTTCGGTGGAAACAGATGGGTTTTTATCATCGGAAACAGAATTAGCCCTCGACGTCTGAACAACATTTTTTGAAAAAATCCCTAAGCCGCGCGGTCACAATTTCTGGTAAAAATCTGACGTTCTGCAATTCACTCAAAAATGTTGGCAAACTGTTGGGAGTGATCCCCTGATATGTTTTTCAGTGGAAACAGATGGGTTTTTATCATCGGAAACAGAATTAGCCCTCGACGTCTGAACAACATTTTTTGAAAAAATCCCTAAGCCGCGCGGTCACAATTTCTGGTAAAAATCTGACGTTCTGCAATTCACTCAAAAATGTTGGCAAACTGTTGGGAGTGATCCCCTGAAATGTTTTTCAGTGGAAACAGATGGGTTTTTATCATCGGAAACAGAATTAGCCCTCGACGTCTGAACAACTTTTTTGAAAAAATCCCTAAGTCGCGTGGTCACAATTTCTGCTAAAAATCTGACGTTCTGCAATTCACTCCAAAATGTTGGCAAACTGTTGCAAGTGATCCCCTGAAAGGTTTTTCAGTGGAAACAGATGGGTTTTTATCATCGGAAACAGAATTAGCCCTCGAAGTCTGAACAACTTTTTTTGAAAAAATCCCTAAGCCGCGCGGTCACAATTTCTGCTAAAAATCTGACGTTCTGCAATTCACTCAAAAATGTTGGCAAACTGTTGCGAGTGATCCCCTAAAATTTTTTTCAGTGGAAACAGATGGGTTTTTATCATCGGAAATAGAATTAGCCCTCGACGTCTGAACAACTTTTTTTGAAAAAATCCCTAAGCCGCGCGGTCACAATTTCTGCTAAAAATCTGACGTTCTGCAATTCACTCCAAAATGTTGGCAAACTGTTGCGAGTGATCCCCTGAAATTTTTTTCAGTGGAAACAGATGGGTTTTTATCATCGGAAATAGAATTAGCCCTCGACGTCTGAACACCTTTTTTTGAAAAAATCCCTAAGCCGCGCGGTCACAATTTCTGCTAAAAATCTGACGTTCTGCAATTCACTCCAAAATGTTGGCAAACTGTTGCGAGTGATCCCCTGAAATTTTTTTCAGTGGAAACAGATGGGTTTTTATCATCAGAAATAGAATTAGCCCTCGACGTCTGAACAGCTTTTTTTGAAAAAATCCCTAAGCCGCGCGGTCACAATTTCTGCTAAAAATCTAACGTTCTACAATTCACTCTGAAATGTTGGCAAACTGTTGCAAGTGATCCCCTGAAATGTTTTTCGGTGGAAACAGATGGGTTTTTATCATCGGAAATAGAATTAGCCCTCGACGTCTGAACACCTTTTTTTGAAAAAATCCCTAAGCCGCGCGGTCACAATTTCTGCTAAAAATCTGACGTTCTGCAATTCACTCCAAAATGTTGGCAAACTGTTGCAAGTGATCCCCTGAAAGGTTTTTCGGTGGAAACAGATGGGTTTTTATCATCGGAAACCGAATTAGCCCTCGACGTCTGAACAACTTTTTTTGAAAAAATCCCTAAGCCGCGCGGTCACAATTTCTGCTAAAAATCTGACGTTCTGCAATTCACTCAAAAATGTTGGCAAACTGTTGCGAGTGATCCCCTGAAATTTTTTTCAGTGGAAACAGATGGGTTTTTATCATCGGAAATAGAATTAGCCCTCGACGTCTGAACACCTTTTTTTGAAAAAATCCCTAAGCCGCGCGGTCACAATTTCTGCTAAAAATCTGACGTTCTGCAATTCACTCCAAAATGTTGGCAAACTGTTGCAAGTGATCCCCTGAAAGGTTTTTCGGTGGAAACAGATGGGTTTTTATCATCGGAAACCGAATTAGCCCTCGACGTCTGAACAACTTTTTTTGAAAAAATCCCTAAGCCGCGCGGTCACAATTTCTGCTAAAAATCTGACATTCTGCAATTCACTCAAAAATGTTGGCAAACTGTTGCAAGTGATCCCCTGAAATTTTTTTCAGTGGAAACAGATGGGTTTTTATCATCGGAAATAGAATTAGCCCTCGACGTCTGAACAACTTTTTTTGAAAAGATCCCTAAGCCGCGCGGTCACAATTTCTGCTAAAAATCTAACGTTCTACAATTCACTCTGAAATGTTGGCAAACTGTTGCAAGTGATCCCCTGAAATGTTTTTCGGTGGAAACAGATGGGTTTTTATCATCGGAAATAGAATTAGCCCTCGACGTCTGAACACCTTTTTTTGAAAAAATCCCTAAGCCGCGCGGTCACAATTTCTGCTAAAAATCTGACGTTCTGCAATTCACTCCAAAATGTTGGCAAACTGTTGCAAGTGATCCCCTGAAAGGTTTTTCGGTGGAAACAGATGGGTTTTTATCATCGGAAACCGAATTAGCCCTCAACGTCTGAACAACTTTTTTTGAAAAAATCCCTAAGCCGCGCGGTCACAATTTCTGCTAAAAATCTGACGTTCTGCAATTCACTCTGAAATGTTGGCAAACTGTTGCAAGTGATCCCCTGAAATGTTTTTCGGTGGAAACAGATGGGTTTTTATCATCGGAAACAGAATTAGCCCTCGACGTCTGAACAACTTTTTTTGAAAAAATCCCTAAGCCGCGCAGTCACAATTTCTGCTAAAAATCTGACGTTCTGCAATTCACTCCAAAATGTTGGCAAACTGTTGCGAGTGATCCCCTGAAATGTTTTTCAGTGGTAACAGATGGGTTTTTATCATCGGAAACAGAATTAGCCCTCGACGTCTGAACACCTTTTTTTGAAAAAATCCCTAAGCCGCGCGGTCACAATTTCTGCTAAAAATCTGACGTTCTGCAATTCACTCCAAAATGTTGGCAAACTGTTGCAAGTGATCCCCTGAAAGGTTTTTCGGTGGAAACAGATGGGTTTTTATCATCGGAAACCGAATTAGCCCTCGACGTCTGAACAACTTTTTTTGAAAAAATCCCTAAGCCGCGCGGTCACAATTTCTGCTAAAAATCTGACGTTCTGCAATTCACTCTGAAATGTTGGCAAACTGTTGCAAGTGATCCCCTAAAATGTTTTTCGGTGGAAACAGATGGGTTTTTATCATCGGAAACAGAATTAGCCCTCGACGTCTGAACAACTTTTTTTGAAAAAATCCCTAAGCCGCGCGGTCACAATTTCTGCTAAAAATCTGACGTTCTGCAATTCACTCCAAAATGTTGGCAAACTGTTGCGAGTGATCCCCTGAAATGTTTTTCAGTGGAAACAGATGGGTTTTTATCATCGGAAATAGAATTAGCCCTCGACGTCTAAACAACTTTTTTTGAAAAAATCCCTAAGCCGCGCGGTCACAATTTCTGCTAAAAATCTGACGTTCTGCAATTCACTCCAAATTGTTAGCAAACTGTTGCAAGTGATCCCCTGAAAGGTTTTTGGGTGGAAACAGATGGGTTTTTATCATCGGAAACAGAATTAGCCCTCGACGTCTGAACAACTTTTTTGAAAAAATCCCTAAGCCGCGCGGTCACAATTTCTGCTAAAAATCTGACGTTCTGCAATTCACTCCAAAATGTTGGCAAACTGTTGCGAGTGATCCCCTGAAAGGTTTTTCGGTGGAAACAGATGGGTTTTTATCATCGGAAACCGAATTAGCCCTCGACGTCTGAACAACTTTTTTTGAAAAAATCCCTAAGCCGCGCGGTCACAATTTCTGCTAAAAATCTGACGTTCTGCAATTCACTCAAAAATGTTGGCAAACTGTTGCGAGTGATCCCCTGAAATTTTTTTCAGTGGAAACAGATGGGTTTTTATCATCGGAAATAGAATTAGCCCTCGACGTCTGAACAACTTTTTTTGAAAAAATCCCTAAGCCGCGCGGTCACAATTTCTGCTAAAAATCTAACGTTCTACAATTCACTCTGAAATGTTGGCAAACTGTTGCAAGTGATCCCCTGAAATGTTTTTCGGTGGAAACAGATGGGTTTTTATCATCGGAAATAGAATTAGCCCTCGACGTCTGAACACCTTTTTTGAAAAAATCCCTAAGCCGCGCGGTCACAATTTCTGCTAAAAATCTGACGTTCTGCAATTCACTCCAAATTGTTGGCAAACTGTTGCAAGTGATCCCCTGAAAGGTTTTTGGGTGGAAACAGATGGGTTTTTATCATCGGAAACAGAATTAGCCCTCGACGTCTGAACAACTTTTTTGAAAAAATCCCTAAGCCGCGCGGTCACAATTTCTGCTAAAAATCTGACGTTCTGCAATTCACTCCAAAATGTTGGCAAACTGTTGCGAGTGATCCCCTGAAATGTTTTTCGGTGGAAACAGATGGGTTTTTATCATCGGAAACAGAATTAGCCCTCGACGTCTGAACACCTTTTTTTGAAAAAATCCCTAAGCCGCGCGGTCACAATTTCTGCTAAAAATCTGACGTTCTGCAATTCACTCTGAAATGTTGGCAAACTGTTGCAAGTGATCCCCTGAAATGTTTTTCGGTGGAAACAGATGGGTTTTTATCATCGGAAACAGAATTAGCCCTCGACGTCTGAACAAGTTTTTTTGAAAAAATCCCTAAGCCGCGCGGTCACAATTTCTCCTAAAAATCTGACGTTCTGCAATTCACTCCAAAATGTTGGCAAACTGTTGCGAGTGATCCACTGAAATGTTTTTCGGTGGAAACAGATGGGTTTTTATCATCGGAAACAGAATTAGCCCTCGACGTCTGAACAACTTTTTTTTAAAAAATCCCTAAGCCGCGCGGTCACAATTTCTGGTAAAAATCTGACGTTCTGCAATTCACTCCAAAATGTTGGCAAACTGTTGGGAGTGATCCCCTGAAATGTTTTTCAGTGGAAACAGATGGGTTTTTATCATCGGAAACAGAATTAGCCCTCGACGTCTGAACAACTTTTTTGAAAAAATCCCTAAGCCGCGTGGTCACAATTTCTGCTAAAAATCTGACGTTCTGCAATTCACTCCAAAATGTTGGCAAACTGTTGCAAGTGATCCCCTGAAAGGTTTTTCAGTGGAAACAGATGGGTTTTTATCATCGGAAACAGAATTAGCCCTCGAAGTCTGAACAACTTTTTTTGAAAAAATCCCTAAGCCGCGCGGTCACAATTTCTGCTAAAAATCTGACGTTCTGCAATTCACTCAAAAATGTTGGCAAACTGTTGCGAGTGATCCCCTAAAATTTTTTTCAGTGGAAACAGATGGGTTTTTATCATCGGAAATAGAATTAGCCCTCGACGTCTGAACAACTTTTTTTGAAAAAATCCCTAAGCCGCGCGGTCACAATTTCTGCTAAAAATCTGACGTTCTGCAATTCACTCCAAAATGTTGGCAAACTGTTGCGAGTGATCCCCTGAAATTTTTTTCAGTGGAAACAGATGGGTTTTTATCATCGGAAATAGAATTAGCCCTCGACGTCTGAACACCTTTTTTTGAAAAAATCCCTAAGCCGCGCGGTCACAATTTCTGCTAAAAATCTGACGTTCTGCAATTCACTCCAAAATGTTGGCAAACTGTTGCGAGTGATCCCCTGAAATTTTTTTCAGTGGAAACAGATGGGTTTTTATCATCAGAAATAGAATTAGCCCTCGACGTCTGAACAGCTTTTTTTGAAAAAATCCCTAAGCCGCGCGGTCACAATTTCTGCTAAAAATCTAACGTTCTACAATTCACTCTGAAATGTTGGCAAACTGTTGCAAGTGATCCCCTGAAATGTTTTTCGGTGGAAACAGATGGGTTTTTATCATCGGAAATAGAATTAGCCCTCGACGTCTGAACACCTTTTTTTGAAAAAATCCCTAAGCCGCGCGGTCACAATTTCTGCTAAAAATCTGACGTTCTGCAATTCACTCCAAAATGTTGGCAAACTGTTGCAAGTGATCCCCTGAAAGGTTTTTCGGTGGAAACAGATGGGTTTTTATCATCGGAAACCGAATTAGCCCTCGACGTCTGAACAACTTTTTTTGAAAAAATCCCTAAGCCGCGCGGTCACAATTTCTGCTAAAAATCTGACGTTCTGCAATTCACTCAAAAATGTTGGCAAACTGTTGCGAGTGATCCCCTGAAATTTTTTTCAGTGGAAACAGATGGGTTTTTATCATCGGAAATAGAATTAGCCCTCGACGTCTGAACACCTTTTTTTGAAAAAATCCCTAAGCCGCGCGGTCACAATTTCTGCTAAAAATCTGACGTTCTGCAATTCACTCCAAAATGTTGGCAAACTGTTGCAAGTGATCCCCTGAAAGGTTTTTCGGTGGAAACAGATGGGTTTTTATCATCGGAAACCGAATTAGCCCTCGACGTCTGAACAACTTTTTTTGAAAAAATCCCTAAGCCGCGCGGTCACAATTTCTGCTAAAAATCTGACATTCTGCAATTCACTCAAAAATGTTGGCAAACTGTTGCAAGTGATCCCCTGAAATTTTTTTCAGTGGAAACAGATGGGTTTTTATCATCGGAAATAGAATTAGCCCTCGACGTCTGAACAACTTTTTTTGAAAAGATCCCTAAGCCGCGCGGTCACAATTTCTGCTAAAAATCTAACGTTCTACAATTCACTCTGAAATGTTGGCAAACTGTTGCAAGTGATCCCCTGAAATGTTTTTCGGTGGAAACAGATGGGTTTTTATCATCGGAAATAGAATTAGCCCTCGACGTCTGAACACCTTTTTTTGAAAAAATCCCTAAGCCGCGCGGTCACAATTTCTGCTAAAAATCTGACGTTCTGCAATTCACTCCAAAATGTTGGCAAACTGTTGCAAGTGATCCCCTGAAAGGTTTTTCGGTGGAAACAGATGGGTTTTTATCATCGGAAACCGAATTAGCCCTCAACGTCTGAACAACTTTTTTTGAAAAAATCCCTAAGCCGCGCGGTCACAATTTCTGCTAAAAATCTGACGTTCTGCAATTCACTCTGAAATGTTGGCAAACTGTTGCAAGTGATCCCCTGAAATGTTTTTCGGTGGAAACAGATGGGTTTTTATCATCGGAAACAGAATTAGCCCTCGACGTCTGAACAACTTTTTTTGAAAAAATCCCTAAGCCGCGCGGTCACAATTTCTGCTAAAAATCTGACGTTCTGCAATTCACTCCAAAATGTTGGCAAACTGTTGCGAGTGATCCCCTGAAATGTTTTTCAGTGGTAACAGATGGGTTTTTATCATCGGAAACAGAATTAGCCCTCGACGTCTGAACACCTTTTTTTGAAAAAATCCCTAAGCCGCGCGGTCACAATTTCTGCTAAAAATCTGACGTTCTGCAATTCACTCCAAAATGTTGGCAAACTGTTGCAAGTGATCCCCTGAAAGGTTTTTCGGTGGAAACAGATGGGTTTTTATCATCGGAAACCGAATTAGCCCTCGACGTCTGAACAACTTTTTTTGAAAAAATCCCTAAGCCGCGCGGTCACAATTTCTGCTAAAAATCTGACGTTCTGCAATTCACTCTGAAATGTTGGCAAACTGTTGCAAGTGATCCCCTGAAATGTTTTTCGGTGGAAACAGATGGGTTTTTATCATCGGAAACAGAATTAGCCCTCGACGTCTGAACAACTTTTTTTGAAAAAATCCCTAAGCCGCGCGGTCACAATTTCTGCTAAAAATCTGACGTTCTGCAATTCACTCCAAAATGTTGGCAAACTGTTGCGAGTGATCCCCTGAAATGTTTTTCAGTGGAAACAGATGGGTTTTTATCATCGGAAATAGAATTAGCCCTCGACGTCTAAACAACTTTTTTTGAAAAAATCCCTAAGCCGCGCGGTCACAATTTCTGCTAAAAATCTGACGTTCTGCAATTCACTCCAAATTGTTAGCAAACTGTTGCAAGTGATCCCCTGAAAGGTTTTTGGGTGGAAACAGATGGGTTTTTATCATCGGAAACAGAATTAGCCCTCGACGTCTGAACAACTTTTTTGAAAAAATCCCTAAGCCGCGCGGTCACAATTTCTGCTAAAAATCTGACGTTCTGCAATTCACTCTGAAATGTTGGCAAACTGTTGCAAGTGATCCCCTGAAATGTTTTTCGGTGGAAACAGATGGGTTTTTATCATCGGAAACAGAATTAGCCCTCGACGTCTGAACAAGTTTTTTTGAAAAAATCCCTAAGCCGCGCGGTCACAATTTCTCCTAAAAATCTGACGTTCTGCAATTCACTCCAAAATGTTGGCAAACTGTTGCGAGTGATCCACTGAAATGTTTTTCGGTGGAAACAGATGGGTTTTTATCATCGGAAACAGAATTAGCCCTCGACGTCTGAACAACATTTTTTGAAAAAATCCCTAAGCCGCGCGGTCACAATTTCTGGTAAAAATCTGACGTTCTGCAATTCACTCAAAAATGTTGGCAAACTGTTGGGAGTGATCCCCTGATATGTTTTTCAGTGGAAACAGATGGGTTTTTATCATCGGAAACAGAATTAGCCCTCGACGTCTGAACAACATTTTTTGAAAAAATCCCTAAGCCGCGCGGTCACAATTTCTGGTAAAAATCTGACGTTCTGCAATTCACTCAAAAATGTTGGCAAACTGTTGGGAGTGATCCCCTGAAATGTTTTTCAGTGGAAACAGATGGGTTTTTATCATCGGAAACAGAATTAGCCCTCGACGTCTGAACAACTTTTTTGAAAAAATCCCTAAGTCGCGTGGTCACAATTTCTGCTAAAAATCTGACGTTCTGCAATTCACTCCAAAATGTTGGCAAACTGTTGCAAGTGATCCCCTGAAAGGTTTTTCAGTGGAAACAGATGGGTTTTTATCATCGGAAACAGAATTAGCCCTCGAAGTCTGAACAACTTTTTTTGAAAAAATCCCTAAGCCGCGCGGTCACAATTTCTGCTAAAAATCTGACGTTCTGCAATTCACTCAAAAATGTTGGCAAACTGTTGCGAGTGATCCCCTAAAATTTTTTTCAGTGGAAACAGATGGGTTTTTATCATCGGAAATAGAATTAGCCCTCGACGTCTGAACAACTTTTTTTGAAAAAATCCCTAAGCCGCGCGGTCACAATTTCTGCTAAAAATCTGACGTTCTGCAATTCACTCCAAAATGTTGGCAAACTGTTGCGAGTGATCCCCTGAAATTTTTTTCAGTGGAAACAGATGGGTTTTTATCATCGGAAATAGAATTAGCCCTCGACGTCTGAACACCTTTTTTTGAAAAAATCCCTAAGCCGCGCGGTCACAATTTCTGCTAAAAATCTGACGTTCTGCAATTCACTCCAAAATGTTGGCAAACTGTTGCGAGTGATCCCCTGAAATTTTTTTCAGTGGAAACAGATGGGTTTTTATCATCAGAAATAGAATTAGCCCTCGACGTCTGAACAGCTTTTTTTGAAAAAATCCCTAAGCCGCGCGGTCACAATTTCTGCTAAAAATCTAACGTTCTACAATTCACTCTGAAATGTTGGCAAACTGTTGCAAGTGATCCCCTGAAATGTTTTTCGGTGGAAACAGATGGGTTTTTATCATCGGAAATAGAATTAGCCCTCGACGTCTGAACACCTTTTTTTGAAAAAATCCCTAAGCCGCGCGGTCACAATTTCTGCTAAAAATCTGACGTTCTGCAATTCACTCCAAAATGTTGGCAAACTGTTGCAAGTGATCCCCTGAAAGGTTTTTCGGTGGAAACAGATGGGTTTTTATCATCGGAAACCGAATTAGCCCTCGACGTCTGAACAACTTTTTTTGAAAAAATCCCTAAGCCGCGCGGTCACAATTTCTGCTAAAAATCTGACGTTCTGCAATTCACTCAAAAATGTTGGCAAACTGTTGCGAGTGATCCCCTGAAATTTTTTTCAGTGGAAACAGATGGGTTTTTATCATCGGAAATAGAATTAGCCCTCGACGTCTGAACACCTTTTTTTGAAAAAATCCCTAAGCCGCGCGGTCACAATTTCTGCTAAAAATCTGACGTTCTGCAATTCACTCCAAAATGTTGGCAAACTGTTGCAAGTGATCCCCTGAAAGGTTTTTCGGTGGAAACAGATGGGTTTTTATCATCGGAAACCGAATTAGCCCTCGACGTCTGAACAACTTTTTTTGAAAAAATCCCTAAGCCGCGCGGTCACAATTTCTGCTAAAAATCTGACATTCTGCAATTCACTCAAAAATGTTGGCAAACTGTTGCAAGTGATCCCCTGAAATTTTTTTCAGTGGAAACAGATGGGTTTTTATCATCGGAAATAGAATTAGCCCTCGACGTCTGAACAACTTTTTTTGAAAAGATCCCTAAGCCGCGCGGTCACAATTTCTGCTAAAAATCTAACGTTCTACAATTCACTCTGAAATGTTGGCAAACTGTTGCAAGTGATCCCCTGAAATGTTTTTCGGTGGAAACAGATGGGTTTTTATCATCGGAAATAGAATTAGCCCTCGACGTCTGAACACCTTTTTTTGAAAAAATCCCTAAGCCGCGCGGTCACAATTTCTGCTAAAAATCTGACGTTCTGCAATTCACTCCAAAATGTTGGCAAACTGTTGCAAGTGATCCCCTGAAAGGTTTTTCGGTGGAAACAGATGGGTTTTTATCATCGGAAACCGAATTAGCCCTCAACGTCTGAACAACTTTTTTTGAAAAAATCCCTAAGCCGCGCGGTCACAATTTCTGCTAAAAATCTGACGTTCTGCAATTCACTCTGAAATGTTGGCAAACTGTTGCAAGTGATCCCCTGAAATGTTTTTCGGTGGAAACAGATGGGTTTTTATCATCGGAAACAGAATTAGCCCTCGACGTCTGAACAACTTTTTTTGAAAAAATCCCTAAGCCGCGCAGTCACAATTTCTGCTAAAAATCTGACGTTCTGCAATTCACTCCAAAATGTTGGCAAACTGTTGCGAGTGATCCCCTGAAATGTTTTTCAGTGGTAACAGATGGGTTTTTATCATCGGAAACAGAATTAGCCCTCGACGTCTGAACACCTTTTTTTGAAAAAATCCCTAAGCCGCGCGGTCACAATTTCTGCTAAAAATCTGACGTTCTGCAATTCACTCCAAAATGTTGGCAAACTGTTGCAAGTGATCCCCTGAAAGGTTTTTCGGTGGAAACAGATGGGTTTTTATCATCGGAAACCGAATTAGCCCTCGACGTCTGAACAACTTTTTTTGAAAAAATCCCTAAGCCGCGCGGTCACAATTTCTGCTAAAAATCTGACGTTCTGCAATTCACTCTGAAATGTTGGCAAACTGTTGCAAGTGATCCCCTGAAATGTTTTTCGGTGGAAACAGATGGGTTTTTATCATCGGAAACAGAATTAGCCCTCGACGTCTGAACAACTTTTTTTGAAAAAATCCCTAAGCCGCGCGGTCACAATTTCTGCTAAAAATCTGACGTTCTGCAATTCACTCCAAAATGTTGGCAAACTGTTGCGAGTGATCCCCTGAAATGTTTTTCAGTGGAAACAGATGGGTTTTTATCATCGGAAATAGAATTAGCCCTCGACGTCTAAACAACTTTTTTTGAAAAAATCCCTAAGCCGCGCGGTCACAATTTCTGCTAAAAATCTGACGTTCTGCAATTCACTCCAAATTGTTAGCAAACTGTTGCAAGTGATCCCCTGAAAGGTTTTTGGGTGGAAACAGATGGGTTTTTATCATCGGAAACAGAATTAGCCCTCGACGTCTGAACAACTTTTTTGAAAAAATCCCTAAGCCGCGCGGTCACAATTTCTGCTAAAAATCTGACGTTCTGCAATTCACTCCAAAATGTTGGCAAACTGTTGCGAGTGATCCCCTGAAATGTTTTTCGGTGGAAACAGATGGGTTTTTATCATCGGAAACAGAATTAGCCCTCGACGTCTGAACAACTTTTTTTGAAAAAATCCCTAAGCCGCGCGGTCACAATTTCTGCTAAAAATCTGACGTTCTGCAATTCACTCTGAAATGTTGGCAAACTGTTGCAAGTGATCCCCTGAAATGTTTTTCGGTGGAAACAGATGGGTTTTTATCATCGGAAACAGAATTAGCCCTCGACGTCTGAACAAGTTTTTTTGAAAAAATCCCTAAGCCGCGCGGTCACAATTTCTCCTAAAAATCTGACGTTCTGCAATTCACTCCAAAATGTTGGCAAACTGTTGCGAGTGATCCACTGAAATGTTTTTCGGTGGAAACAGATGGGTTTTTATCATCGGAAACAGAATTAGCCCTCGACGTCTGAACAACATTTTTTGAAAAAATCCCTAAGCCGCGCGGTCACAATTTCTGGTAAAAATCTGACGTTCTGCAATTCACTCAAAAATGTTGGCAAACTGTTGGGAGTGATCCCCTGATATGTTTTTCAGTGGAAACAGATGGGTTTTTATCATCGGAAACAGAATTAGCCCTCGACGTCTGAACAACTTTTTTGAAAAAATCCCTAAGCCGCGTGGTCACAATTTCTGCTAAAAATCTGACGTTCTGCAATTCACTCAAAAATCTTGGCAAACTGTTGCGAGTGATCCCCTGAAATGTTTTTCGGTGGAAACTGATGGGTTTTTATCATCGGAAACAGAATTAGCCCTCGACGTCTGAACAACTTTTTTGAAAAAATCCCTAAGCCGCGCGGTCACACTTTCTGCTAAAAATCTGACGTTCTGCAATTCACTCAAAAATGTTGGCAAACTGTTGCGAGTTATCCCCTGAAATGTTTTTCAGTGGAAACAGATGGGTTTTTATCATCGGAAATAGAATTAGCCCTCGACGTCTGAACAACTTTTTTTGAAAAAATCCCTAAGCCGCACGGTCACAATTTCTGCTAAAAATCTGACGTTCTGCAATTCACTCCAAATTCTTGGCAAACTGTTGCAAGTGATCCCCTGAAATGTTTTTGGGTGGAAACAGATGGGTTTTTATCATCGGAAACAGAATTAGCCCTCGACGTCTGAACAACTTTTTTGAAAAAATCCCTAAGCCGCGCGGTCACAATTTCTGCTAAAAATCTAACGTTCTACAATTCACTCTGAAATGTTGGCAAACTGTTGCAAGTGATCCCCTGAAATGTTTTTCGGTGGAAACAGATGGGTTTTTATCATCGGAAACAGAATTAGCCCTCGACGTCTGAACAACTTTTTTTGAAAAAATCCCTAAGCCGCGAGGTCACAATTTCTGCTAAAAATCTGACGTTCTGCAATTCACTCCAAAATGTTGGCAAACTGTTGCGAGTGATCCCCTGAAATGTTTTTCAGTGGAAACAGATGGGTTTTTATCATCGGAAATAGAATTAGCCCTCGACGTCTGAACACCTTTTTTTGAAAAAATCCCTAAGCCGCGCGGTCACAATTTCTGCTAAAAATCTGACGTTCTGCAATTCACTCCAAAATGTTGGCAAACTGTTGCAAGTGATCCCCTGAAAGCTTTTTCGGTGGAAACAGATGGGTTTTTATCATCGGAAACCGAATTAGCCCTCGACGTCTGAACAACTTTTTTTGAAAAAATCCCTAAGCCGCGCGGTCACAATTTCTGCTAAAAATCTAACGTTCTACAATTCACTCCAAAATGTTGGCAAACTGTTGCAAGTGATCCCCTGAAAGGTTTTTCGGTGGAAACAGATGGGTTTTTATCATCGGAAACCGAATTAGCCCTCGACGTCTGAACAACTTTTTTTGAAAAAATCCCTAAGCCGCGCGGTCAATATTTCTGCTAAAAATCTGACGTTCTGCAATTCACTCAAAAATGTTGGCAAACTGTTGCGAGTGATCCCCTGAAATTTTTTTCAGTGGAAACAGATGGGTTTTTATCATCGGAAATAGAATTAGCCCTCGACGTCTGAACAACTTTTTTTGAAAAAATCCCTAAGCCGCGCGGTCACAATTTCTGCTAAAAATCTAACGTTCTACAATTCACTCTGAAATGTTGGCAAACTGTTGCAAGTGATCCCCTGAAATGTTTTTCGGTGGAAACAGATGGGTTTTTATCATCGGAAATAGAATTAGCCCTCGACGTCTGAACACCTTTTTTTGAAAAAATCCCTAAGCCGCGCGGTCACAATTTCTGCTAAAAATCTGACGTTCTGCAATTCACTCCAAAATGTTGGCAAACTGTTGCAAGTGATCCCCTGAAAGGTTTTTCGGTGGAAACAGATGGGTTTTTATCATCGGAAACCGAATTAGCCCTCGACGTCTGAACAACTTTTTTTGAAAAAATCCCTAAGCCGCGCGGTCACAATTTCTGCTAAAAATCTGACGTTCTGCAATTCACTCCAAATTGTTAGCAAACTGTTGCAAGTGATCCCCTGAAAGGTTTTTGGGTGGAAACAGATGGGTTTTTATCATCGGAAACAGAATTAGCCCTCGACGTCTGAACAACTTTTTTGAAAAAATCCCTAAGCCGCGCGGTCACAATTTCTGCTAAAAATCTGACGTTCTGCAATTCACTCCAAAATGTTGGCAAACTGTTGCGAGTGATCCCCTGAAATGTTTTTCGGTGGAAACAGATGGGTTTTTATCATCGGAAACAGAATTAGCCCTCGACGTCTGAACAACTTTTTTTGAAAAAATCCCTAAGCCGCACGGTCACAATTTCTGCTAAAAATCTGACGTTCTGCAATTCACTCCAAATTCTTGGCAAACTGTTGCAAGTGATCCCCTGAAATGTTTTTGGGTGGAAACAGATGGGTTTTTATCATCGGAAACAGAATTAGCCCTCGACGTCTGAACAACTTTTTTGAAAAAATCCCTAAGCCGCGCGGTCACAATTTCTGCTAAAAATCTAACGTTCTACAATTCACTCTGAAATGTTGGCAAACTGTTGCAAGTGATCCCCTGAAATGTTTTTCGGTGGAAACAGATGGGTTTTTATCATCGGAAACAGAATTAGCCCTCGACGTCTGAACAACTTTTTTTGAAAAAATCCCTAAGCCGCGAGGTCACAATTTCTGCTAAAAATCTGACGTTCTGCAATTCACTCCAAAATGTTGGCAAACTGTTGCGAGTGATCCCCTGAAATGTTTTTCAGTGGAAACAGATGGGTTTTTATCATCGGAAATAGAATTAGCCCTCGACGTCTGAACACCTTTTTTTGAAAAAATCCCTAAGCCGCGCGGTCACAATTTCTGCTAAAAATCTGACGTTCTGCAATTCACTCCAAAATGTTGGCAAACTGTTGCAAGTGATCCCCTGAAAGCTTTTTCGGTGGAAACAGATGGGTTTTTATCATCGGAAACCGAATTAGCCCTCGACGTCTGAACAACTTTTTTTGAAAAAATCCCTAAGCCGCGCGGTCACAATTTCTGCTAAAAATCTAACGTTCTACAATTCACTCCAAAATGTTGGCAAACTGTTGCAAGTGATCCCCTGAAAGGTTTTTCGGTGGAAACAGATGGGTTTTTATCATCGGAAACCGAATTAGCCCTCGACGTCTGAACAACTTTTTTTGAAAAAATCCCTAAGCCGCGCGGTCAATATTTCTGCTAAAAATCTGACGTTCTGCAATTCACTCAAAAATGTTGGCAAACTGTTGCGAGTGATCCCCTGAAATTTTTTTCAGTGGAAACAGATGGGTTTTTATCATCGGAAATAGAATTAGCCCTCGACGTCTGAACAACTTTTTTTGAAAAAATCCCTAAGCCGCGCGGTCACAATTTCTGCTAAAAATCTAACGTTCTACAATTCACTCTGAAATGTTGGCAAACTGTTGCAAGTGATCCCCTGAAATGTTTTTCGGTGGAAACAGATGGGTTTTTATCATCGGAAATAGAATTAGCCCTCGACGTCTGAACACCTTTTTTTGAAAAAATCCCTAAGCCGCGCGGTCACAATTTCTGCTAAAAATCTGACGTTCTGCAATTCACTCCAAAATGTTGGCAAACTGTTGCAAGTGATCCCCTGAAAGGTTTTTCGGTGGAAACAGATGGGTTTTTATCATCGGAAACCGAATTAGCCCTCGACGTCTGAACAACTTTTTTTGAAAAAATCCCTAAGCCGCGCGGTCACAATTTCTGCTAAAAATCTGACGTTCTGCAATTCACTCCAAATTGTTAGCAAACTGTTGCAAGTGATCCCCTGAAAGGTTTTTGGGTGGAAACAGATGGGTTTTTATCATCGGAAACAGAATTAGCCCTCGACGTCTGAACAACTTTTTTGAAAAAATCCCTAAGCCGCGCGGTCACAATTTCTGCTAAAAATCTGACGTTCTGCAATTCACTCCAAAATGTTGGCAAACTGTTGCGAGTGATCCCCTGAAATGTTTTTCGGTGGAAACAGATGGGTTTTTATCATCGGAAACAGAATTAGCCCTCGACGTCTGAACAACTTTTTTTGAAAAAATCCCTAAGCCGCGCGGTCACAATTTCTGCTAAAAATCTGACGTTCTGCAATTCACTCTGAAATGTTGGCAAACTGTTGCAAGTGATCCCCTGAAATGTTTTTCGGTGGAAACAGATGGGTTTTTATCATCGGAAACAGAATTAGCCCTCGACGTCTGAACAAGTTTTTTTGAAAAAATCCCTAAGCCGCGCGGTCACAATTTCTCCTAAAAATCTGACGTTCTGCAATTCACTCCAAAATGTTGGCAAACTGTTGCGAGTGATCCACTGAAATGTTTTTCGGTGGAAACAGATGGGTTTTTATCATCGGAAACAGAATTAGCCCTCGACGTCTGAACAAAATTTTTTTTAAAAAATCCCTAAGCCGCGCGGTCACAATTTCTGGTAAAAATCTGACGTTCTGCAATTCACTCAAAAATGTTGGCAAACTGTTGGGAGTGATCCCCTGATATGTTTTTCAGTGGAAACAGATGGGTTTTTATCATCGGAAACAGAATTAGCCCTCGACGTCTGAACAACTTTTTTGAAAAAATCCCTAAGCCGCGTGGTCACAATTTCTGCTAAAAATCTGACGTTCTGCAATTCACTCCAAAATGTTGGCAAACTGTTGCGAGTGATCCCCTGAAAGGTTTTTCGGTGGAAACTGATGGGTTTTTATCATCGGAAACAGAATTAGCCCTCGACGTCTGAACAACTTTTTTGAAAAAATCCCTAAGCCGCGCGGTCACACTTTCTGCTAAAAATCTGACGTTCTGCAATTCACTCAAAAATGTTGGCAAACTGTTGCGAGTTATCCCCTGAAATGTTTTTCAGTGGAAACAGATGGGTTTTTATCATCGGAAATAGAATTAGCCCTCGACGTCTGAACAACTTTTTTTGAAAAAATCCCTAAGCCGCACGGTCACAATTTCTGCTAAAAATCTGACGTTCTGCAATTCACTCCAAATTCTTGGCAAACTGTTGCAAGTGATCCCCTGAAAGGTTTTTGGGTGGAAACAGATGGGTTTTTATCATCGGAAACAGAATTAGCCCTCGACGTCTGAACAACTTTTTTGAAAAAATCCCTAAGCCGCGCGGTCACAATTTCTGCTAAAAATCTAACGTTCTACAATTCACTCTGAAATGTTGGCAAACTGTTGCAAGTGATCCCCTGAAATGTTTTTCGGTGGAAACAGATGGGTTTTTATCATCGGAAACAGAATTAGCCCTCGACGTCTGAACAACTTTTTTTGAAAAAATCCCTAAGCCGCGAGGTCACAATTTCTGCTAAAAATCTGACGTTCTGCAATTCACTCCAAAATGTTGGCAAACTGTTGCGAGTGATCCCCTGAAATGTTTTTCAGTGGAAACAGATGGGTTTTTATCATCGGAAATAGAATTAGCCCTCGACGTCTGAACACCTTTTTTTGAAAAAATCCCTAAGCCGCGCGGTCACAATTTCTGCTAAAAATCTGACGTTCTGCAATTCACTCCAAAATGTTGGCAAACTGTTGCAAGTGATCCCCTGAAAGCTTTTTCGGTGGAAACAGATGGGTTTTTATCATCGGAAACCGAATTAGCCCTCGACGTCTGAACAACTTTTTTGAAAAAATCCCTAAGCCGCGTGGTCACAATTTCTGCTAAAAATCTGACGTTCTGCAATTCACTCCAAAATGTTGGCAAACTGTTGCGAGTGATCCCCTGAAAGGTTTTTCGGTGGAAACTGATGGGTTTTTATCATCGGAAACAGAATTAGCCCTCGACGTCTGAACAACTTTTTTGAAAAAATCCCTAAGCCGCGCGGTCACACTTTCTGCTAAAAATCTGACGTTCTGCAATTCACTCAAAAATGTTGGCAAACTGTTGCGAGTTATCCCCTGAAATGTTTTTGGGTGGAAACAGATGGGTTTTTATCATCGGAAACAGAATTAGCCCTCGACGTCTGAACAACTTTTTTGAAAAAATCCCTAAGCCGCGCGGTCACAATTTCTGCTAAAAATCTAACGTTCTACAATTCACTCTGAAATGTTGGCAAACTGTTGCAAGTGATCCCCTGAAATGTTTTTCGGTGGAAACAGATGGGTTTTTATCATCGGAAACAGAATTAGCCCTCGACGTCTGAACAACTTTTTTTGAAAAAATCCCTAAGCCGCGAGGTCACAATTTCTGCTAAAAATCTGACGTTCTGCAATTCACTCCAAAATGTTGGCAAACTGTTGCGAGTGATCCCCTGAAATGTTTTTCAGTGGAAACAGATGGGTTTTTATCATCGGAAATAGAATTAGCCCTCGACGTCTGAACACCTTTTTTTGAAAAAATCCCTAAGCCGCGCGGTCACAATTTCTGCTAAAAATCTGACGTTCTGCAATTCACTCCAAAATGTTGGCAAACTGTTGCAAGTGATCCCCTGAAAGCTTTTTCGGTGGAAACAGATGGGTTTTTATCATCGGAAACCGAATTAGCCCTCGACGTCTGAACAACTTTTTTTGAAAAAATCCCTAAGCCGCGCGGTCACAATTTCTGATAAAAATCTAACGTTCTACAATTCACTCCAAAATGTTGGCAAACTGTTGCAAGTGATCCCCTGAAAGGTTTTTCGGTGGAAACAGATGGGTTTTTATCATCGGAAACCGAATTAGCCCTCGACGTCTGAACAACTTTTTTTGAAAAAATCCCTAAGCCGCGCGGTCAATATTTCTGCTAAAAATCTGACGTTCTGCAATTCACTCAAAAATGTTGGCAAACTGTTGCGAGTGATCCCCTGAAATTTTTTTCAGTGGAAACAGATGGGTTTTTATCATCGGAAATAGAATTAGCCCTCGACGTCTGAACAACTTTTTTAGAAAAAATCCCTAAGCCGCGCGGTCACAATTTCTGCTAAAAATCTAAAGTTCTACAATTCACTCTGAAATGTTGGCAAACTGTTGCAAGTGATCCCCTGAAATGTTTTTCGGTGGAAACAAATGGGTTTTTATCAACGGAAATAGAATTAGCCCTCGACGTCTGAACACCTTTTTTTGAAAAAATCCCTAAGCCGCGCGGTCACAATTTCTGCTAAAAATCTGACGTTCTGCAATTCACTCCAAAATGTTGGCAAACTGTTGCAAGTGATCCCCTGAAAGGTTTTTCGGTGGAAACAGATGGGTTTTTATCATCGGAAACCGAATTAGCCCTCGACGTCTGAACAACTTTTTTTGAAAAAATCCCTAAGCCGCGCGGTCACAATTTCTGCTAAAAATCTGACGTTCTGCAATTCACTCTGAAATGTTGGCAAACTGTTGCAAGTGATCCCCTGAAATGTTTTTCGGTGGAAACAGATGGGTTTTTATCATCGGAAATAGAATTAGCCCTCGACGTCTGAACAACTTTTTTTGAAAAAATCCCTAAGCCGCGCGGTCACAATTTCTGCTAAAAATCTGACGTTCTGCAATTCACTCAAAAATGTTGGCAAACTGTTGCGAGTGATCCCCTGAAATTTTTTTCAGTGGAAACAGATGGGTTTTTATCATCGGAAATAGAATTAGCCCTCGACGTCTGAACAACTTTTTTTGAAAAAATCCCTAAGCCGCGCGGTCACAATTTCTGCTAAAAATCTGACGTTCTGCAATTCACTCCAAATTGTTAGCAAACTCTTGCAAGTGATCCCCTGAAAGGTTTTTGGGTGGAAACAGATGGGTTTTTATCATCGGAAACAGAATTAGCCCTCGACGTCTGAACAACTTTTTTGAAAAAATCCCTAAGCCGCGCGGTCACAATTTCTGCTAAAAATCTGACGTTCTGCAATTCACTCCAAAATGTTGGCAAACTGTTGTGAGTGATCCCCTGAAATGTTTTTCGGTGGCAACAGATGGGTTTTTATCATCGGAAACAGAATTAGCCCTCGACGTCTGAACAAGTTTTTTTGAAAAAATCCCTAAGCCGCGCGGTCACAATTTCTCCTAAAAATCTGACGTTCTGCAATTCACTCCAAAATGTTGGCAAACTGTTGCGAGTGATCCACTGAAATGTTTTTCGGTGGAAACAGATGGGTTTTTATCATCGGAAACAGAATTAGCCCTCGACGTCTGAACAACATTTTTTGAAAAAATCCCTAAGCCGCGCGGTCACAATTTCTGGTAAAAATCTGACGTTCTGCAATTCACTCAAAAATGTTGGCAAACTGTTGGGAGTGATCCCCTGAAATGTTTTTCAGTGGAAACAGATGGGTTTTTATCATCGGAAACAGAATTAGCCCTCGACGTCTGAACAACTTTTTTGAAAAAATCCCTAAGCCGCGTGGTCACAATTTCTGCTAAAAATCTGACGTTCTGCAATTCACTCCAAAATGTTGGCAAACTGTTGCGAGTGATCCCCTGAAAGGTTTTTCGGTGGAAACTGATGGGTTTTTATCATCGGAAACAGAATTAGCCCTCGACGTCTGAACAACTTTTTTGAAAAAATCCCTAAGCCGCGCGGTCACACTTTCTGCTAAAAATCTGACGTTCTGCAATTCACTCAAAAATGTTGGCAAACTGTTGCGAGTGATCCCCTGAAATGTTTTTCAGTGGAAACAGATGGGTTTTTATCATCGGAAATAGAATTAGCCCTCGACGTCTGAACAACTTTTTTTGAAAAAATCCCTAAGCCGCACGGTCACAATTTCTGCTAAAAATCTGACGTTCTGCAATTCACTCCAAATTGTTGGCAAACTGTTGGGAGTGATCCCCTGAAAGGTTTTTGGGTGGAAACAGATGGGTTTTTATCATCGGAAACAGAATTAGCCCTCGACGTCTGAACAACTTTTTTGAAAAAATCCCTAAGCCGCGCGGTCACAATTTCTGCTAAAAATCTAACGTTCTACAATTCACTCTGAAATGTTGGCAAACTGTTGCAAGTGATCCCCTGAAATGTTTTTCGGTGGAAACAGATGGGTTTTTATCATCGGAAACAGAATTAGCCCTCGACGTCTGAACAACTTTTTTTGAAAAAATCCCTAAGCCGCGAGGTCACAATTTCTGCTAAAAATCTGACGTTCTGCAATTCACTCCAAAATGTTGGCAAACTGTTGCGAGTGATCCCCTGAAATGTTTTTCAGTGGAAACAGATGGGTTTTTATCATCGGAAATAGAATTAGCCCTCGACGTCTGAACACCTTTTTTTGAAAAAATCCCTAAGCCGCGCGGTCACAATTTCTGCTAAAAATCTGACGTTCTGCAATTCACTCCAAAATGTTGGCAAACTGTTGCAAGTGATCCCCTGAAAGCTTTTTCGGTGGAAACAGATGGGTTTTTATCATCGGAAACCGAATTAGCCCTCGACGTCTGAACAACTTTTTTTGAAAAAATCCCTAAGCCGCGCGGTCACAATTTCTGCTAAAAATCTAACGTTCTACAATTCACTCCAAAATGTTGGCAAACTGTTGCAAGTGATCCCCTGAAAGGTTTTTCGGTGGAAACAGATGGGTTTTTATCATCGGAAACCGAATTAGCCCTCGACGTCTGAACAACTTTTTTTGAAAAAATCCCTAAGCCGCGCGGTCACAATTTCTGCTAAAAATCTGACGTTCTGCAATTCACTCAAAAATGTTGGCAAACTGTTGCGAGTGATCCCCTGAAATTTTTTTCAGTGGAAACAGATGGGTTTTTATCATCGGAAATAGAATTAGCCCTCGACGTCTGAACAACTTTTTTTGAAAAAATCCCTAAGCCGCGCGGTCACGATTTCTGCTAAAAATCCAACGTTCTACAATTCACTCTGAAATGTTGGCAAACTGTTGCAAGTGATCCCCTGAAATGTTTTTCGGTGGAAACAGATGGGTTTTTATCATCGGAAATAGAATTAGCCCTCGACGTCTGAACACCTTTTTTTGAAAAAATCCCTAAGCCGCGCGGTCACAATTTCTGCTAAAAATCTGACGTTCTGCAATTCACTCCAAAATGTTGGCAAACTGTTGCAAGTGATCCCCTGAAAGGTTTTTCGGTGGAAACAGATGGGTTTTTATCATCGGAAACCGAATTAGCCCTCGACGTCTGAACAACTTTTTTTGAAAAAATCCCTAAGCCGCGCGGTCACAATTTCTGCTAAAAATCTGACGTTCTGCAATTCACTCTGAAATGTTGGCAAACTGTTGCGAGTGATCCCCTGAAATGTTTTTCAGTGGAAACAGATGGGTTTTTATCATCGGAAATAGAATTAGCCCTCGACGTCTGAACACCTTTTTTTGAAAAAATCCCTAAGCCGCGCGGTCACAATTTCTGCTAAAAATCTGACGTTCTGCAATTCACTCCAAAATGTTGGCAAACTGTTGCAAGTGATCCCCTGAAAGGTTTTTCGGTGGAAACAGATGGGTTTTTATCATCGGAAACCGAATTAGCCCTCGACGTCTGAACAACTTTTTTTGAAAAAATCCCTAAGCCGCGCGGTCACAATTTCTGCTAAAAATCTGACGTTCTGCAATTCACTCTGAAATGTTGGCAAACTGTTGCAAGTGATCCCCTGAAATGTTTTTCGGTGGAAACAGATGGGTTTTTATCATCGGAAACAGAATTAGCCCTCGACGTCTGAACAACTTTTTTTGAAAAAATCCCTAAGCCGCGCGGTCACGATTTCTGCTAAAAATCCAACGTTCTACAATTCACTCTGAAATGTTGGCAAACTGTTGCAAGTGATCCCCTGAAATGTTTTTCGGTGGAAACAGATGGGTTTTTATCATCGGAAATAGAATTAGCCCTCGACGTCTGAACACCTTTTTTTGAAAAAATCCCTAAGCCGCGCGGTCACTATTTCTGCTAAAAATCTGACGTTCTGCAATTCACTCCAAAATGTTGGCAAACTGTTGCAAGTGATCCCCTGAAAGGTTTTTCGGTGGAAACAGATGGGTTTTTATCATCGGAAACCGAATTAGCCCTCGACGTCTGAACAACTTTTTTTGAAAAAATCCCTAAGCCGCGCGGTCACAATTTCTGCTAAAAATCTGACGTTCTGCAATTCACTCTGAAATGTTGGCAAACTGTTGCGAGTGATCCCCTGAAATGTTTTTCAGTGGAAACAGATGGGTTTTTATCATCGGAAATAGAATTAGCCCTCGACGTCTGAACACCTTTTTTTGAAAAAATCCCTAAGCCGCGCGGTCACAATTTCTGCTAAAAATCTGACGTTCTGCAATTCACTCCAAAATGTTGGCAAACTGTTGCAAGTGATCCCCTGAAAGGTTTTTCGGTGGAAACAGATGGGTTTTTATCATCGGAAACCGAATTAGCCCTCGACGTCTGAACAACTTTTTTTGAAAAAATCCCTAAGCCGCGCGGTCACAATTTCTGCTAAAAATCTGACGTTCTGCAATTCACTCTGAAATGTTGGCAAACTGTTGCAAGTGATCCCCTGAAATGTTTTTCGGTGGAAACAGATGGGTTTTTATCATCGGAAACAGAATTAGCCCTCGACGTCTGAACAACTTTTTTTGAAAAAATCCCTAAGCCGCGCGGTCACAATTTCTGCTAAAAATCTGACGTTCTGCAATTCACTCCAAAATGTTGGCAAACTGTTGCGAGTGATCCCCTGAAATGTTTTTCAGTGGAAACAGATGGGTTTTTATCATCGGAAATAGAATTAGCCCTCGACGTCTGAACACCTTTTTTTGAAAAAATCCCTAAGCCGCGCAGTCACAATTTCTGCTAAAAATCTGACGTTCTGCAATTCACTCCAAAATGTTGGCAAACTGTTGCAAGTGATCCCCTGAAAGGTTTTTCGGTGGAAACAGATGGGTTTTTATCATCGGAAACCGAATTAGCCCTCGACGTCTGAACAACTTTTTTTGAAAAAATCCCTAAGCCGCGCGGTCACAATTTCTGCTAAAAATCTGACGTTCTGCAATTCACTCTGAAATGTTGGCAAACTGTTGCAAGTGATCCCCTGAAATGTTTTTCGGTGGAAAAAGATGGGTTTTTATCATCGGAAATAGAATTAGCCCTTGACGTCTGAACAACTTTTTTTGAAAAAATCCCTAAGCCGCGCGGTCACAATTTCTGCTAAAAATCTGACGTTCTGCAATTCACTCAAAAATGTTGGCAAACTGTTGCGAGTGATCCCCTGAAATTTTTTTCAGTGGAAACAGATGGGTTTTTATCATCGGAAATAGAATTAGCCCTCGACGTCTGAACAACTTTTTTTGAAAAAATCCCTAAGCCGCGCGGTCACAATTTCTGCTAAAAATCTGACGTTCTGCAATTCACTCCAAATTGTTGGCAAACTGTTGCGAGTGATCCCCTGAAAGGTTTTTGGGTGGAAACAGATGGGTTTTTATCATCGGAAATAGAATTAGCCCTCGACGTCTAAACAACTTTTTTTGAAAAAATCCCTAAGCCGCGCGGTCACAATTTCTGCTAAAAATCTGACGTTCTGCAATTCACTCCAAATTGTTGGCAAACTGTTGCGAGTGATCCCCTGAAAGCTTTTTCGGTGGAAACAGATGGGTTTTTATCATCGGAAACCGAATTAGCCCTCGACGTCTGAACAACTTTTTTTGAAAAAATCCCTAAGCCGCGCGGTCACAATTTCTGCTAAAAATCTGACGTTCTGCAATTCACTCCAAATTGTTGGCAAACTGTTGCGAGTGATCCCCTGAAAGCTTTTTCGGTGGAAACAGATGGGTTTTTATCATCGGAAATAGAATTAGCCCTTGACGTCTGAACAACTTTTTTTGAAAAAACCCCTAAGCCGCGCGGTCACAATTTCTGCTAAAAATCTGACGTTCTGCAATTCACTCTGAAATGTTGGCAAACTGTTGCAAGTGATCCCCTGAAATGTTTTTCGGTGGAAACAGATGGGTTTTTATCATCGGAAACAGAATTAGCCCTCGACATCTGAACAAGTTTTTTTGAAAAAATCCCTAAGCCGCGCGGTCACAATTTCTGCTAAAAATCTGACGTTCTGCAATTCACTCCAAATTGTTGGCAAACTGTTGCGAGTGATCCCCTGAAAGGTTTTTGGGTGGAAACAGATGGGTTTTTATCATCGGAAATAGAATTAGCCCTCGACGTCTAAACAACTTTTTTTGAAAAAATCCCTAAGCCGCGCGGTCACAATTTCTGCTAAAAATCTGACGTTCTGCAATTCACTCCAAATTGTTGGCAAACTGTTGCGAGTGATCCCCTGAAAGCTTTTTCGGTGGAAACAGATGGGTTTTTATCATCGGAAACCGAATTAGCCCTCGACGTCTGAACAACTTTTTTTGAAAAAATCCCTAAGCCGCGCGGTCACAATTTCTGCTAAAAATCTAACGTTCTACAATTCACTCTGAAATGTTGGCAAACTGTTGCAAGTGATCCCCTGAAATGTTTTTCGGTGGAAACAGATGGGTTTTTATCATCGGAAATAGAATTAGCCCTTGACGTCTGAACAACTTTTTTTGAAAAAATCCCTAAGCCGCGCGGTCACAATTTCTGCTAAAAATCTGACGTTCTGCAATTCACTCAAAAATGTTGGCAAACTGTTGCGAGTGATCCCCTGAAATTTTTTTCGGTGGAAACAGATGGGTTTTTATCATCGGAAATAGAATTAGCCCTTGACGTCTGAACAACTTTTTTTGAAAAAACCCCTAAGCCGCGCGGTCACAATTTCTGCTAAAAATCTGACGTTCTGCAATTCACTCTGAAATGTTGGCAAACTGTTGCAAGTGATCCCCTGAAATGTTTTTCGGTGGAAACAGATGGGTTTTTATCATCGGAAACAGAATTAGCCCTCGACGTCTGAACAACATTTTTTGAAAAAATCCCTAAGCCGCGCAGTCACAATTTCTGGTAAAAATCTGACGTTCTGCAATTCACTCAAAAATGTTGGCAAACTGTTGGGAGTGATCCCCTGAAATGTTTTTCAGTGGAAACAGATGGGTTTTTATCATCGGAAACAGAATTAGCCCTCGACGTCTGAACAACTTTTTTGAAAAAATCCCTAAGCCGTGCGGTCACAATTTCTGCTAAAAATCTGACGTTCTGCAATTCACACCAAATTGTTGGCAAACTGTTGCGAGTGATCCCCTGAAAGGTTTTTGGGTGGAAACAGATGGGTTTTTATCATCGGAAATAGAATTAGCCCTCGACGTCTAAACAACTTTTTTTGAAAAAATCCCTAAGCCGCGCGGTCACAATTTCTGCTAAAAATCTGACGTTCTGCAATTCACTCCAAATTGTTGGCAAACTGTTGCGAGTGATCCCCTGAAAGCTTTTTCGGTGGAAACAGATGGGTTTTTATCATCGGAAACCGAATTAGCCCTCGACGTCTGAACAACTTTTTTTGAAAAAATCCCTAAGCCGCACGGTCACAATTTCTGCTAAAAATCTAACGTTCTACAATTCACTCTGAAATGTTGGCAAACTGTTGCAAGTGATCCCCTGAAATGTTTTTCGGTGGAAACAGATGGGTTTTTATCATCGGAAATAGAATTAGCCCTTGACGTCTGAACAACTTTTTTTGAAAAAATCCCTAAGCCGCGCGGTCACAATTTCTGCTAAAAATCTGACGTTCTGCAATTCACTCAAAAATGTTGGCAAACTGTTGCGAGTGATCCCCTGAAATTTTTTTCGGTGGAAACAGATGGGTTTTTATCATCGGAAATAGAATTAGCCCTTGACGTCTGAACAACTTTTTTTGAAAAAACCCCTAAGCCGCGCGGTCACAATTTCTCCTAAAAATCTGACGTTCTGCAATTCACTCTGAAATGTTGGCAAACTGTTGCAAGTGATCCCCTGAAATGTTTTTCGGTGGAAACAGATGGGTTTTTATCATCGGAAACAGAATTAGCCCTCGACATCTGAACAAGTTTTTTTGAAAAAATCCCTAAGCCGCGCGGTCACAATTTCTGCTAAAAATCTGACGTTCTGCAATTCACTCCAAATTGTTGGCAAACTGTTGCGAGTGATCCCCTGAAAGGTTTTTGGGTGGAAACAGATGGGTTTTTATCATCGGAAATAGAATTAGCCCTCGACGTCTAAACAACTTTTTTTGAAAAAATCCCTAAGCCGCGCGGTCACAATTTCTGCTAAAAATCTGACGTTCTGCAATTCACTCCAAATTGTTGGCAAACTGTTGCGAGTGATCCCCTGAAAGCTTTTTCGGTGGAAACAGATGGGTTTTTATCATCGGAAACCGAATTAGCCCTCGACGTCTGAACAACTTTTTTTGAAAAAATCCCTAAGCCGCGCGGTCACAATTTCTGCTAAAAATCTAACGTTCTACAATTCACTCTGAAATGTTGGCAAACTGTTGCAAGTGATCCCCTGAAATGTTTTTCGGTGGAAACAGATGGGTTTTTATCATCGGAAATAGAATTAGCCCTTGACGTCTGAACAACTTTTTTTGAAAAAATCCCTAAGCCGCGCGGTCACAATTTCTGCTAAAAATCTGACGTTCTGCAATTCACTCAAAAATGTTGGCAAACTGTTGCGAGTGATCCCCTGAAATTTTTTTCGGTGGAAACAGATGGGTTTTTATCATCGGAAATAGAATTAGCCCTTGACGTCTGAACAACTTTTTTTGAAAAAACCCCTAAGCCGCGCGGTCACAATTTCTGCTAAAAATCTGACGTTCTGCAATTCACTCTGAAATGTTGGCAAACTGTTGCAAGTGATCCCCTGAAATGTTTTTCGGTGGAAACAGATGGGTTTTTATCATCGGAAACAGAATTAGCCCTCGACATCTGAACAAGTTTTTTTGAAAAAATCCCTAAGCCGCGCGGTCACAATTTCTGCTAAAAATCTGACGTTCTGCAATTCACTCCAAATTGTTGGCAAACTGTTGCGAGTGATCCCCTGAAAGGTTTTTGGGTGGAAACAGATGGGTTTTTATCATCGGAAATAGAATTAGCCCTCGACGTCTAAACAACTTTTTTTGAAAAAATCCCTAAGCCGCGCGGTCACAATTTCTGCTAAAAATCTGACGTTCTGCAATTCACTCAAAAATGTTGGCAAACTGTTGCGAGTGATCCCCTGAAATTTTTTTCGGTGGAAACAGATGGGTTTTTATCATCGGAAATAGAATTAGCCCTTGACGTCTGAACAACTTTTTTTGAAAAAACCCCTAAGCCGCGCGGTCACAATTTCTGCTAAAAATCTGACGTTCTGCAATTCACTCTGAAATGTTGGCAAACTGTTGCAAGTGATCCCCTGAAATGTTTTTCGGTGGAAACAGATGGGTTTTTATCATCGGAAACAGAATTAGCCCTCGACATCTGAACAAGTTTTTTTGAAAAAATCCCTAAGCCGCGCGGTCACAATTTCTGCTAAAAATCTGACGTTCTGCAATTCACTCCAAATTGTTGGCAAACTGTTGCGAGTGATCCCCTGAAAGGTTTTTGGGTGGAAACAGATGGGTTTTTATCATCGGAAATAGAATTAGCCCTTGACGTCTGAACAACTTTTTTTGAAAAAATCCCTAAGCCGCGCGGTCACAATTTCTGCTAAAAATCTGACGTTCTGCAATTCACTCAAAAATGTTGGCAAACTGTTGCGAGTGATCCCCTGAAATTTTTTTCGGTGGAAACAGATGGGTTTTTATCATCGGAAATAGAATTAGCCCTTGACGTCTGAACAACTTTTTTTGAAAAAACCCCTAAGCCGCGCGGTCACAATTTCTGCTAAAAATCTGACGTTCTGCAATTCACTCTGAAATGTTGGCAAACTGTTGCAAGTGATCCCCTGAAATGTTTTTCGGTGGAAACAGATGGGTTTTTATCATCGGAAACAGAATTAGCCCTCGACATCTGAACAAGTTTTTTTGAAAAAATCCCTAAGCCGCGCGGTCACAATTTCTGCTAAAAATCTGACGTTCTGCAATTCACTCCAAATTGTTGGCAAACTGTTGCGAGTGATCCCCTGAAAGGTTTTTGGGTGGAAACAGATGGGTTTTTATCATCGGAAATAGAATTAGCCCTCGACGTCTAAACAACTTTTTTTGAAAAAATCCCTAAGCCGCGCGGTCACAATTTCTGCTAAAAATCTGACGTTCTGCAATTCACTCAAAAATGTTGGCAAACTGTTGCGAGTGATCCCCTGAAATTTTTTTCGGTGGAAACAGATGGGTTTTTATCATCGGAAATAGAATTAGCCCTTGACGTCTGAACAACTTTTTTTGAAAAAACCCCTAAGCCGCGCGGTCACAATTTCTGCTAAAAATCTGACGTTCTGCAATTCACTCTGAAATGTTGGCAAACTGTTGCAAGTGATCCCCTGAAATGTTTTTCGGTGGAAACAGATGGGTTTTTATCATCGGAAACAGAATTAGCCCTCGACATCTGAACAAGTTTTTTTGAAAAAATCCCTAAGCCGCGCGGTCACAATTTCTGCTAAAAATCTGACGTTCTGCAATTCACTCCAAATTGTTGGCAAACTGTTGCGAGTGATCCCCTGAAAGGTTTTTGGGTGGAAACAGATGGGTTTTTATCATCGGAAATAGAATTAGCCCTCGACGTCTAAACAACTTTTTTTGAAAAAATCCCTAAGCCGCGCGGTCACAATTTCTGCTAAAAATCTGACGTTCTGCAATTCACTCCAAATTGTTGGCAAACTGTTGCGAGTGATCCCCTGAAAGCTTTTTCGGTGGAAACAGATGGGTTTTTATCATCGGAAACCGAATTAGCCCTCGACGTCTGAACAACTTTTTTTGAAAAAATCCCTAAGCCGCGCGGTCACAATTTCTGCTAAAAATCTAACGTTCTACAATTCACTCTGAAATGTTGGCAAACTGTTGCAAGTGATCCCCTGAAATGTTTTTCGGTGGAAACAGATGGGTTTTTATCATCGGAAATAGAATTAGCCCTTGACGTCTGAACAACTTTTTTTGAAAAAATCCCTAAGCCGCGCGGTCACAATTTCTGCTAAAAATCTGACGTTCTGCAATTCACTCAAAAATGTTGGCAAACTGTTGCGAGTGATCCCCTGAAATTTTTTTCGGTGGAAACAGATGGGTTTTTATCATCGGAAATAGAATTAGCCCTTGACGTCTGAACAACTTTTTTTGAAAAAACCCCTAAGCCGCGCGGTCACAATTTCTGCTAAAAATCTGACGTTCTGCAATTCACTCTGAAATGTTGGCAAACTGTTGCAAGTGATCCCCTGAAATGTTTTTCGGTGGAAACAGATGGGTTTTTATCATCGGAAACAGAATTAGCCCTCGACGTCTGAACAACATTTTTTGAAAAAATCCCTAAGCCGCGCGGTCACAATTTCTGGTAAAAATCTGACGTTCTGCAATTCACTCAAAAATGTTGGCAAACTGTTGGGAGTGATCCCCTGAAATGTTTTTCAGTGGAAACAGATGGGTTTTTATCATCGGAAACAGAATTAGCCCTCGACGTCTGAACAACTTTTTTGAAAAAATCCCTAAGCCGTGCGGTCACAATTTCTGCTAAAAATCTGACGTTCTGCAATTCACACCAAAATGTTGGCAAACTGTTGCGAGTGATCCCCTGAAAGGTTTTTCGGTGGAAACTGATGGGTTTTTATCATCGGAAACAGAATTAGCCCTCGACGTCTGAACAACTTTTTTGAAAAAATCCCTAAGCCGCGCGGTCAAAATTTCTGCTAAAAATCTGGCGTTCTGCAATTCACTCAAAAATGTTGGCAAACTGTTGTGAGTGATCCCCTGAAATGTTTTTCGGTGGAAACAGATGGGTTTTTATTATCGGAAACAGAATTAGCCCTCGACGTCTGAACAACTTTTTTTGAAAAAATCCCTAAGCCGCGCGGTCACAATTTCTGCTAAAAATCTGACGTTCTGCAATTCACTCCAAATTGTTGGCAAACTGTTGCAAGTGATCCCCTGAAAGGTTTTTGGGTGGAAACAGATGGGTTTTTATCATCGGAAACAGAATTAGCCCTCGACATCTGAACAACATTTTTTGAAAAAATCCCTAAGCCGCGCGGTCACAATTTCTGGTAAAAATCTGACGTTCTGCAATTCACTCAAAAATGTTGGCAAACTGTTGGGAGTGATCCCCTGAAATGTTTTTCAGTGGAAACAGATGGGTTTTTATCATCGGAAACAGAATTAGCCCTCGACGTCTGAACAACTTTTTTGAAAAAATCCCTAAGCCGTGCGGTCACAATTTCTGCTAAAAATCTGACGTTCTGCAATTCACACCAAAATGTTGGCAAACTGTTGCGAGTGATCCCCTGAAAGGTTTTTCGGTGGAAACTGATGGGTTTTTATCATCGGAAACAGAATTAGCCCTCGACGTCTGAACAACTTTTTTGAAAAAATCCCTAAGCCGCGTGGTCAAAATTTCTGCTAAAAATCTGGCGTTCTGCAATTCACTCAAAAATGTTGGCAAACTGTTGTGAGTGATCCCCTGAAATGTTTTTCGGTGGAAACAGATGGGTTTTTATTATCGGAAACAGAATTAGCCCTCGACGTCTGAACAACTTTTTTGAAAAAATCCCTAAGCCGCGCGGTCACAATTTCTGCTAAAAATCTGACGTTCTGCAATTCACTCCAAATTGTTGGCAAACTGTTGCAAGTGATCCCCTGAAAGGTTTTTGGGTGGAAACAGATGGGTTTTTATCATCGGAAACAGAATTAGCCCTCGACGTCTGAACAACTTTTTTGAAAAAATCCCTAAGCCGCGCGGTCACAATTTCTGCTAAAAATCTAACGTTCTACAATTCACTCTGAAATGTTGGCAAACTGTTGTAAGTGATCCCCTGAAATGTTTTTCGGTGGAAACAGATGGGTTTTTATCATCGGAAACAGAATTAGCCCTCGACGTCTGAACAAGTTTTTTTGAAAAAATCCCTAAGCCGCGCGGTCACAATTTCTGCTAAAAATCTGACGTTCTGCAATTCACTCCAAAATGTTGGCAAACTGTTGCGAGTGATCCCCTGAAATGTTTTTCAGTGGAAACAGATGGGTTTTTATCATCGGAAATAGAATTAGCCCTCGACGTCTGAACACCTTTTTTTGAAAAAATCCCTAAGCCGCGCGGTCACAATTTCTGCTAAAAATCTGACGTTCTGCAATTCACTCCAAAATGTTGGCAAACTGTTGCGAGTGATCCCCTGAAAGGTTTTTCGGTGGAAACAGATGGGTTTTTATCATCGGAAACCGAATTAGCCCTCGACGTCTGAACAACTTTTTTTGAAAAAATCCCTAAGCCGCGCGGTCACAATTTCTGCTAAAAATCTAACGTTCTACAATTCACTCTGAAATGTTGGCAAACTGTTGCAAGTGATCCCCTGAAATGTTTTTCGGTGGAAACAGATGGGTTTTTAAAATCAGAAATAGAATTAGCCCTCGACGTCTGAACACCTTTTTTTGAAAAAATCCCTAAGCCGCGCGGTCACAATTTCTGGTAAAAATCTGACGTTCTGCAATTCACTCAAAAATGTTGGCAAACTGTTGGGAGTGATCCCCTGAAATGTTTTTCAGTGGAAACAGATGGGTTTTTATCATCGGAAACAGAATTAGCCCTCGACGTCTGAACAACTTTTTTGAAAAAATCCCTAAGCCGCGCGGTCACAATTTCTGCTAAAAATCTGACGTTCTGCAATTCACTCCAAAATGTTGGCAAACTGTTGCGAGTGATCCCCTGAAAGGTTTTTCGGTGGAAACTGATGGGTTTTTATCATCGGAAACAGAATTAGCCCTCGACGTCTGAACAACTTTTTTGAAAAAATCCCTAAGCCGCGCGGTCACAATTTCTGCTAAAAATCTAACGTTCTACAATTCACTCTGAAATGTTGGCAAACTGTTGCAAGTGATCCCCTGAAATGTTTTTCGGTGGAAACAGATGGGTTTTTATCATCGGAAACAGAATTAGCCCTCGACGTCTGAACAACTTTTTTTGAAAAAATCCCTAAGCCGCGCGGTCACAATTTCTGCTAAAAATCTGACGTTCTGCAATTCACTCCAAAATGTTGGCAAACTGTTGCGAGTGATCCCCTGAAATGTTTTTCAGTGGAAACAGATGGGTTTTTATCATCGGAAATAGAATTAGCCCTCGACGTCTGAACACCTTTTTTTGAAAAAATCCCAAAGCCGCGCGGTCACAATTTCTGCTAAAAATCTGACGTTCTGCAATTCACTCCAAAATGTTGGCAAACTGTTGCAAGTGATCCCCTGAAAGGTTTTTCGGGGGAAACAGATGGGTTTTTATCATCGGAAACCGAATTAGCCCTCGACGTCTGAACAACTTTTTTTGAAAAAATCCCTAAGCCGCGTCGTCACAATTTCTGCTAAAAATCTAACGTTCTACAATTCACTCTGAAATGTTGGCAAACTGTTGCAAGTGATCCCCTGAAATGTTTTTCGGTGGAAACAGATGGGTTTTTAAAATCGGAAATAGAATTAGCCCTCGACGTCTGAACACCTTTTTTTTGAAAAAATCCCTAAGCCGCGCGGTCACAATTTCTGCTAAAAATCTGACGTTCTGCAATTCACTCCAAAATGTTGGCAAACTGTTGCAAGTGATCCCCTGAAAGGTTTTTCGGTGGAAACAGATGGGTTTCTATCATCGGAAACCGAATTAGCCCTCAAAGTCTGAACAACTTTTTTTGAAAAAATCCCTAAGCCGCGCGGTCACAATTTCTGCTAAAAATCTGACGTTCTGCAATTCACTCAAAAATGTTGGCAAACTGTTGTGAGTGATCCCCTGAAATTTTTTTCAGTGGAAACAGATGGGTTTTTATCATCGGAAATAGAATTAGCCCTCGACGTCTGAACACCTTTTTTTGAAAAAATCCCTAAGCCGCGCGGACACAATTTCTGCTAAAAATCTGACGTTCTGCAATTCACTCCAAAATGTTGGCAAACTGTTGCAAGTGATCCCCTGAAAGGTTTTTCGGTGGAAACAGATGGGTTTTTATCATCGGAAACCGAATTAGCCCTCGACGTCTGAACAACTTTTTTTGAAAAAATCCCTAAGCCGCGCGGTCACAATTTCTGCTAAAAATCTGACGTTCTGCAATTCACTCCAAAATGTTGGCAAACTGTTGCGAGTGATCCCCTGAAATTTTTTTCAGTGGAAACAGATGGGTTTTTATCATCGGAAATAGAATTAGCCCTCGACGTCTGAACACCTTTTTTTGAAAAAATCCCTAAGCCGCGCGGTCACAATTTCTGCTAAAAATCTGACGTTCTGCAATTCACTCCAAAATGTTGGCAAACTGTTGCAAGTGATCCCCTGAAAGGTTTTTCGGTGGAAACAGATGGGTTTTTATCATCGGAAACCGAATTAGCCCTCGACGTCTGAACAACTTTTTTTGAAAAAATCCCTAAGCCGCGCGGTCACAATTTCTGCTAAAAATCTGACGTTCTGCAATTCACTCAAAAATGTTGGCAAACTGTTGCGAGTGATCCCCTGAATTTTTTTTCAGTGGAAACAGATGGGTTTTTATCATCGGAAATAGAATTAGCCCTCGACGTCTGAACAACTTTTTTTGAAAAAATCCCTAAGCCGCGCGGTCACAATTTCTGCTAAAAATCTGACGTTCTGCAATTCACTCCAAATTGTTGGCAAACTGTTTCAAGTGATCCCCTGAAAGGTTTTTGGGTGGAAACAGATGGGTTTTTATCATCGGAAACAGAATTAGCCCTCGACGTCTGAACAACTTTTTTGAAAAAATCCCTAAGCCGCGCGGTCACAATTTCTGCTAAAAATCTGACGTTCTGCAATTCACTCCAAAATGTTGGCAAACTGTTGCGAGTGATCCCCTGAAATGTTTTTCGGTGGAAACAGATGGGTTTTTATCATCGGAAACAGAATTAGCCCTCGACGTCTGAACAACTTTTTTTGAAAAAATCCCTAAGCCGCGCGGTCACAATTTCTGCTAAAAATCTGACGTTCTGCAATTCACTCTGAAATGTTGGCAAACTGTTGCGAGTGATCCCCTGAAATGTTTTTCAGTGGAAACAGATGGGTTTTTATCATCGGAAATAGAATTAGCCCTCGACGTCTGAACACCTTTTTTTGAAAAAATCCCTAAGCCGCGCGGTCACAATTTCTGCTAAAAATCTGACGTTCTGCAATTCACTCCAAAATGTTGGCAAACTGTTGCAAGTGATCCCCTGAAAGGTTTTTCGGTGGAAACAGATGGGTTTTTATCATCGGAAACCGAATTAGCCCTCGACGTCTGAAAAACTTTTTTTGAAAAAATCCCTAAGCCGCGCGGTCACAATTTCTGCTAAAAATCTGACGTTCTGCAATTCACTCTGAAATGTTGGCAAACTGTTGCGAGTGATCCCCTGAAATGTTATTCAGTGGAAACAGATGGGTTTTTATCATCGGAAATAGAATTAGCCCTCGACGTCTGAACACCTTTTTTTGAAAAAATCCCTAAGCCGCGCGGTCACAATTTCTGCTAAAAATCTGACGTTCTGCAATTCACTCCAAATTGTTGGCAAACTGTTGCAAGTGATCCCCTGAAAGGTTTTTGGGAGGAAACAGATGGGTTTTTATCATCGGAAACAGAATTAGCCCTCGACGTCTGAACAACTTTTTTGAAAAAATCCCTAAGCCGCGCGGTCACAATTTCTGCTAAAAATCTAACGTTCTACAATTCACTCTGAAATGTTGGCAAACTGTTGCAAGTGATCCCCTGAAATGTTTTTCGGTGGAAACAGATGGGTTTTTATCATCGGAAACAGAATTAGCCCTCGACGTCTGAACAAGTTTTTTTGAAAAAATCCCTAAGCCGCGCGGTCACAATTTCTGCTAAAAATCTGACGTTCTGCAATTCACTCCAAAATGTTGGCAAACTGTTGCGAGTGATCCCCTGAAATGTTTTTCAGTGGAAACAGATGGGTTTTTATCATCGGAAATAGAATTAGCCCTCGACGTCTGAACACCTTTTTTTGAAAAAATCCCTAAGCCGCGCGGTCACAATTTCTGCTAAAAATCTAATGTTCTACAATTCACTCTGAAATGTTGGCAAACTGTTGCAAGTGATCCCCTGAAATGTTTTTCGGTGGAAACAGATGGGTTTTTAAAATCGGAAATAGAATTAGCCCTCGACGTCTGAACACCTTTTTTTGAAAAAATCCCTAAGCCGCGCGGTCACAATTTCTGGTAAAAATCTGACGTTCTGCAATTCACTCAAAAATGTTGGCAAACTGTTGGGAGTGATCCCCTGAAATGTTTTTCAGTGGAAACAGATGGGTTTTTATCATCGGAAACAGAATTAGCCCTCGACGTCTGAACAACTTTTTTGAAAAAATCCCTAAGCCGCACGGTCACAATTTCTGCTAAAAATCTGACGTTCTGCAATTCACTCCAAATTGTTGGCAAACTGTTGCAAGTGATCCCCTGAAAGGTTTTTGGGTGGAAACAGATGGGTTTTTATCATCGGAAACAGAATTAGCCCTCGACGTCTGAACAACTTTTTTGAAAAAATCCCTAAGCCGTGCGGTCACAATTTCTGCTAAAAATCTAACGTTCTACAATTCACTCTGAAATGTTGGCAAACTGTTGCAAGTGATCCCCTGAAATGTTTTTCGGTGGAAACAGATGGGTTTTTATCATCGGAAACAGAATTAGCCCTCGACGTCTGAACAACTTTTTTTGAAAAAATCCCTAAGCCGCGCGGTCACAATTTCTGCTAAAAATCTGACGTTCTGCAATTCACTCCAAAATGTTGGCAAACTGTTGCAAGTGATCCCCTGAAAGGTTTTTCGGTGGAAACAGATGGGTTTCTATCATCGGAAACCGAATTAGCCCTCAAAGTCTGAACAACTTTTTTTGAAAAAATCCCTAAGCCGCGCGGTCACAATTTCTGCTAAAAATCTGACGTTCTGCAATTCACTCCAAAATGTTGGCAAACTGTTGCGAGTGATCCCCTGAAATTTTTTTCAGTGGAAACAGATGGGTTTTTATCATCGGAAATAGAATTAGCCCTCGACGTCTGAACACCTTTTTTTGAAAAAATCCCTAAGCCGCGCGGTCACAATTTCTGCTAAAAATCTGACGTTCTGCAATTCACTCCAAAATGTTGGCAAACTGTTGCAAGTGATCCCCTGAAAGGTTTTTCGGTGGAAACAGATGGGTTTTTATCATCGGAAACCGAATTAGCCCTCGACGTCTGAACAACTTTTTTTGAAAAAATCCCTAAGCCGCGCGGTCACAATTTCTGCTAAAAATCTGACGTTCTGCAATTCACTCAAAAATGTTGGCAAACTGTTGCGAGTGATCCCCTGAATTTTTTTTCAGTGGAAACAGATGGGTTTTTATCATCGGAAATAGAATTAGCCCTCGACGTCTGAACAACTTTTTTTGAAAAAATCCCTAAGCCGCGCGGTCACAATTTCTGCTAAAAATCTGACGTTCTGCAATTCACTCCAAATTGTTGGCAAACTGTTTCAAGTGATCCCCTGAAAGGTTTTTGGGTGGAAACAGATGGGTTTTTATCATCGGAAACAGAATTAGCCCTCGACGTCTGAACAACTTTTTTGAAAAAATCCCTAAGCCGCGCGGTCACAATTTCTGCTAAAAATCTGACGTTCTGCAATTCACTCCAAAATGTTGGCAAACTGTTGCGAGTGATCCCCTGAAATGTTTTTCGGTGGAAACAGATGGGTTTTTATCATCGGAAACAGAATTAGCCCTCGACGTCTGAACAACTTTTTTTGAAAAAATCCCTAAGCCGCGCGGTCACAATTTCTGCTAAAAATCTGACGTTCTGCAATTCACTCTGAAATGTTGGCAAACTGTTGCGAGTGATCCCCTGAAATGTTTTTCGGTGGAAACAGATGGGTTTTTATCATCGGAAACCGAATTAGCCCTCGACGTCTGAAAAAGTTTTTTTGAAAAAATCCCTAAGCCGCGCGGTCACAATTTCTGCTAAAAATCTGACGTTCTGCAATTCACTCTGAAATGTTGGCAAACTGTTGCGAGTGATCCCCTGAAATGTTTTTCGGTGGAAACAGATGGGTTTTTATCATCGGAAACCGAATTAGCCCTCGACGTCTGAAAAACTTTTTTTGAAAAAATCCCTAAGCCGCGCGGTCACAATTTCTGCTAAAAATCTGACGTTCTGCAATTCACTCTGAAATGTTGGCAAACTGTTGCGAGTGATCCCCTGAAATGTTATTCAGTGGAAACAGATGGGTTTTTATCATCGGAAATAGAATTAGCCCTCGACGTCTGAACACCTTTTTTTGAAAAAATCCCTAAGCCGCGCGGTCACAATTTCTGCTAAAAATCTAACGTTCTACAATTCACTCTGAAATGTTGGCAAACTGTTGCAAGTGATCCCCTGAAATGTTTTTCGGTGGAAACAGATGGGTTTTTATCATCGGAAACAGAATTAGCCCTCGACGTCTGAACAAGTTTTTTTGAAAAAATCCCTAAGCCGCGCGGTCACAATTTCTGCTAAAAATCTGACGTTCTGCAATTCACTCCAAAATGTTGGCAAACTGTTGCGAGTGATCCCCTGAAATGTTTTTCAGTGGAAACAGATGGGTTTTTATCATCGGAAATAGAATTAGCCCTCGACGTCTGAACACCTTTTTTTGAAAAAATCCCTAAGCCGCGCGGTCACAATTTCTGCTAAAAATCTAATGTTCTACAATTCACTCTGAAATGTTGGCAAACTGTTGCAAGTGATCCCCTGAAATGTTTTTCGGTGGAAACAGATGGGTTTTTAAAATCGGAAATAGAATTAGCCCTCGACGTCTGAACACCTTTTTTTGAAAAAATCCCTAAGCCGCGCGGTCACAATTTCTGGTAAAAATCTGACGTTCTGCAATTCACTCAAAAATGTTGGCAAACTGTTGGGAGTGATCCCCTGAAATGTTTTTCAGTGGAAACAGATGGGTTTTTATCATCGGAAACAGAATTAGCCCTCGACGTCTGAACAACTTTTTTGAAAAAATCCCTAAGCCGCACGGTCACAATTTCTGCTAAAAATCTGACGTTCTGCAATTCACTCCAAATTGTTGGCAAACTGTTGCAAGTGATCCCCTGAAAGGTTTTTGGGTGGAAACAGATGGGTTTTTATCATCGGAAACAGAATTAGCCCTCGACGTCTGAACAACTTTTTTGAAAAAATCCCTAAGCCGCGCGGTCACAATTTCTGCTAAAAATCTAACGTTCTACAATTCACTCTGAAATGTTGGCAAACTGTTGCAAGTGATCCCCTGAAATGTTTTTCGGTGGAAACAGATGGGTTTTTATCATCGGAAACAGAATTAGCCCTCGACGTCTGAACAACTTTTTTTGAAAAAATCCCTAAGCCGCGCGGTCACAATTTCTGCTAAAAATCTGACGTTCTGCAATTCACTCCAAAATGTTGGCAAACTGTTGCGAGTGATCCCCTGAAATGTTTTTCAGTGGAAACAGATGGGTTTTTATCATCGGAAATAGAATTAGCCCTCGACGTCTGAACACCTTTTTTTGAAAAAATCCCTAAGCCGCGCGGTCACAATTTCTGCTAAAAATCTGACGTTCTGCAATTCACTCCAAAATGTTGGCAAACTGTTGCAAGTGATCCCCTGAAAGGTTTTTCGGTGGAAACAGATGGGTTTTTATCATCGGAAACCGAATTAGCCCTCGACGTCTGAACAACTTTTTTTGAAAAAATCCCTAAGCCGCGCCGTCACAATTTCTGCTAAAAATCTAACGTTCTACAATTCACTCTGAAATGTTGGCAAACTGTTGCGAGTGATCCCCTGAAATTTTTTTCAGTGGAAACAGATGGGTTTTTATCATCGGAAATAGAATTAGCCCTCGACGTCTGAACACCTTTTTTTGAAAAAATCCCTAAGCCGCGCGGTCACAATTTCTGCTAAAAATCTGACGTTCTGCAATTCACTCCAAAATGTTGGCAAACTGTTGCAAGTGATCCCCTGAAAGGTTTTTCGGTGGAAACAGATGGGTTTCTATCATCGGAAACCGAATTAGCCCTCGACGTCTGAACACCTTTTTTTGAAAAAATCCCTAAGCCGCGCGGTCACAATTTCTGCTAAAAATCTGACGTTCTGCAATTCACTCAAAAATGTTGGCAAACTGTTGTGAGTGATCCCCTGAATTTTTTTTCAGTGGAAACAGATGGGTTTTTATCATCGGAAATAGAATTAGCCCTCGACGTCTGAACAACTTTTTTTGAAAAAATCCCTAAGCCGCGCGGTCACAATTTCTGCTAAAAATCTAACGTTCTACAATTCACTCTGAAATGTTGGCAAACTGTTGCAAGTGATCCCCTGAAATGTTTTTCGGTGGAAACAGATGGGTTTTTATCATCGGAAATAGAATTAGCCCTCGACGTCTGAACACCTTTTTTTGAAAAAATCCCTAAGCCGCGCGGTCACAATTTCTGCTAAAAATCTGACGTTCTGCAATTCACTCCAAAATGTTGGCAAACTGTTGCAAGTGATCCCCTGAAAGGTTTTTTGGTGGAAACAGATGGGTTTTTATCATCGGACACCGAATTAGCCCTCGACGTCTGAACAACTTTTTTTGAAAAAATCCCTAAGCCGCGCGGTCACAATTTCTGCTAAAAATCTGACGTTCTGCAATTCACTCAAAAATGTTGGCAAACTGTTGCGAGTGATCCCCTGAAATGTTTTTCGGTGGAAACAGATGGGTTTTTATCATCGGAAATAGAATTAGCCCTCGACGTCTGAACACCTTTTTTTGAAAAAATCCCTAAGCCGCGCGGTCACAATTTCTGCTAAAAATCTGACGTTCTGCAATTCACTCCAAAATGTTGGCAAACTGTTGCAAGTGATCCCCTGAAAGGTTTTTCGGTGGAAACAGATGGGTTTTTATCATCGGACACCGAATTAGCCCTCGACGTCTGAACAACTTTTTTTGAAAAAATCCCTAAGCCGCGCGGTCACAATTTCTGCTAAAAATCTGACGTTCTGCAATTCACTCAAAAATGTTGGCAAACTGTTGCGAGTGATCCCCTGAAATTTTTTTCAGTGGAAACAGATGGGTTTCTATCATCGGAAATAGAATTAGCCCTCGACGTCTGAACACCTTTTTTTGAAAAAATCCCTAAGCCGCGCGGTCACAATTTCTGCTAAAAATCTGACGTTCTGCAATTCACTCCAAAATGTTGGCAAACTGTTGCAAGTGATCCCCTGAAAGGTTTTTCGGTGGAAACAGATGGGTTTTTATCATCGGAAACCGAATTAGCCCTCGACGTCTGAACAACTTTTTTGAAAAAATCCCTAAGCCGCGCGGTCACAATTTCTGCTAAAAATCTAACGTTCTACAATTCACTCTGAAATGTTGGCAAACTGTTGCAAGTGATCCCCTGAAATGTTTTTCGGTGGAAACAGATGGGTTTTTATCATCGGAAACAGAATTAGCCCTCGACGTCTGAACAAGTTTTTTTGAAAAAATCCCTAAGCCGCGCGGTCACAATTTCTGCTAAAAATCTGACGTTCTGCAATTCACTCCAAAATGTTGGCAAACTGTTGCGAGTGATCCCCTGAAATGTTTTTCAGTGGAAACAGATGGGTTTTTATCATCGGAAATAGAATTAGCCCTCGACGTCTGAACACCTTTTTTTGAAAAAATCCCTAAGCCGCGCGGTCACAATTTCTGCTAAAAATCTAATGTTCTACAATTCACTCTGAAATGTTGGCAAACTGTTGCAAGTGATCCCCTGAAATGTTTTTCGGTGGAAACAGATGGGTTTTTAAAATCGGAAATAGAATTAGCCCTCGACGTCTGAACACCTTTTTTTGAAAAAATCCCTAAGCCGCGCGGTCACAATTTCTGGTAAAAATCTGACGTTCTGCAATTCACTCAAAAATGTTGGCAAACTGTTGGGAGTGATCCCCTGAAATGTTTTTCAGTGGAAACAGATGGGTTTTTATCATCGGAAACAGAATTAGCCCTCGACGTCTGAACAACTTTTTTGAAAAAATCCCTAAGCCGCACGGTCACAATTTCTGCTAAAAATCTGACGTTCTGCAATTCACTCCAAATTGTTGGCAAACTGTTGCAAGTGATCCCCTGAAAGGTTTTTGGGTGGAAACAGATGGGTTTTTATCATCGGAAACAGAATTAGCCCTCGACGTCTGAACAACTTTTTTGAAAAAATCCCTAAGCCGCGCGGTCACAATTTCTGCTAAAAATCTAACGTTCTACAATTCACTCTGAAATGTTGGCAAACTGTTGCAAGTGATCCCCTGAAATGTTTTTCGGTGGAAACAGATGGGTTTTTATCATCGGAAACAGAATTAGCCCTCGACGTCTGAACAACTTTTTTTGAAAAAATCCCTAAGCCGCGCGGTCACAATTTCTGCTAAAAATCTGACGTTCTGCAATTCACTCCAAAATGTTGGCAAACTGTTGCGAGTGATCCCCTGAAATGTTTTTCAGTGGAAACAGATGGGTTTTTATCATCGGAAATAGAATTAGCCCTCGACGTCTGAACACCTTTTTTTGAAAAAATCCCTAAGCCGCGCGGTCACAATTTCTGCTAAAAATCTGACGTTCTGCAATTCACTCCAAAATGTTGGCAAACAGTTGCAAGTGATCCCCTGAAAGGTTTTTCGGTGGAAACAGATGGGTTTTTATCATCGGAAACCGAATTAGCCCTCGACGTCTGAACAACTTTTTTTGAAAAAATCACTAAGCCGCGCCGTCACAATTTCTGCTAAAAATCTAACGTTCTACAATTCACTCTGAAATGTTGGCAAACTGTTGCAAGTGATCCCCTGAAATGTTTTTCGGTGGAAACAGATGGGTTTTTAAAATCGGAAATAGAATTAGCCCTCGACGTCTGAACACCTTTTTTTGAAAAAATCCCTAAGCCGCGCGGTCACAATTTCTGCTAAAAATCTGACGTTCTGCAATTCACTCCAAAATGTTGGCAAACTGTTGCAAGTGATCCCCTGAAAGGTTTTTCGGTGGAAACAGATGGGTTTTTATCATCGGAAACCGAATTAGCCCTCAAAGTCTGAACAACTTTCTTTGAAAAAATCCCTAAGCCGCGCGGTCACAATTTCTGCTAAAAATCTGACGTTCTGCAATTCACTCAAAAATGTTGGCAAACTGTTGCGAGTGATCCCCTGAAATTTTTTTCAGTGGAAACAGATGGGTTTTTATCATCGGAAATAGAATTAGCCCTCGACGTCTGAACACCTTTTTTTGAAAAAATCCCTAAGCCGCGCGGTCACAATTTCTGCTAAAAATCTGACGTTCTGCAATTCACTCCAAAATGTTGGCAAACTGTTGCAAGTGATCCCCTGAAAGGTTTTTCGGTGGAAACAGATGGGTTTCTATCATCGGAAACCGAATTAGCCCTCGACGTCTGAACACCTTTTTTTGAAAAAATCCCTAAGCCGCGCGGTCACAATTTCTGCTAAAAATCTGACGTTCTGCAATTCACTCAAAAATGTTGGCAAACTGTTGTGAGTGATCCCCTGAATTTTTTTTCAGTGGAAACAGATGGGTTTTTATCATCGGAAATAGAATTAGCCCTCGACGTCTGAACAACTTTTTTTGAAAAAATCCCTAAGCCGCGCGGTCACAATTTCTGCTAAAAATCTAACGTTCTACAATTCACTCTGAAATGTTGGCAAACTGTTGCAAGTGATCCCCTGAAATGTTTTTCGGTGGAAACAGATGGGTTTTTATCATCGGAAATAGAATTAGCCCTCGACGTCTGAACACCTTTTTTTGAAAAAATCCCTAAGCCGCGCGGTCACAATTTCTGCTAAAAATCTGACGTTCTGCAATTCACTCCAAAATGTTGGCAAACTGTTGCAAGTGATCCCCTGAAAGGTTTTTCGGTGGAAACAGATGGGTTTTTATCATCGGACACCGAATTAGCCCTCGACGTCTGAACAACTTTTTTTGAAAAAATCCCTAAGCCGCGCGGTCACAATTTCTGCTAAAAATCTGACGTTCTGCAATTCACTCAAAAATGTTGGCAAACTGTTGCGAGTGATCCCCTGAAATTTTTTTCAGTGGAAACAGATGGGTTTCTATCATCGGAAATAGAATTAGCCCTCGACGTCTGAACACCTTTTTTTGAAAAAATCCCTAAGCCGCGCGGTCACAATTTCTGCTAAAAATCTGACGTTCTGCAATTCACTCCAAAATGTTGGCAAACTGTTGCAAGTGATCCCCTGAAAGGTTTTTCGGTGGAAACAGATGGGTTTTTATCATCGGAAACCGAATTAGCCCTCGACGTCTGAACAACTTTTTTTGAAAAAATCCCTAAGCCGCGCGGTCACAATTTCTGCTAAAAATCTGACGTTCTGCAATTCACTCAAAAATGTTGGCAAACTGTTGCGAGTGATCCCCTGAAATTTTTTTCAGTGGAAACAGATGGGTTTTTATCATCGGAAATAGAATTAGCCCTCGACGTCTGAACAACTTTTTTTGAAAAAATCCCTAAGCCGCGCGGTCACAATTTCTGCTAAAAATCTGACGTTCTGCAATTCACTCCAAATTGTTGGCAAACTGTTTCAAGTGATCCCCTGAAAGGTTTTTGGGTGGAAACAGATGGGTTTTTATCATCGGAAACAGAATTAGCCCTCGACGTCTGAACAACTTTTTTGAAAAAATCCCTAAGCCGCGCGGTCACAATTTCTGCTAAAAATCTGACGTTCTGCAATTCACTCCAAAATGTTGGCAAACTGTTGCGAGTGATCCCCTGAAATGTTTTTCGGTGGAAACAGATGGGTTTTTATCATCGGAAACAGAATTAGCCCTCGACGTCTGAACAACTTTTTTTGAAAAAATCCCTAAGCCGCGCGGTCACAATTTCTGCTAAAAATCTGACGTTCTGCAATTCACTCCAAAATGTTGGCAAACTGTTGCGAGTGATCCCCTGAAATGTTTTTCAGTGGAAACAGATGGGTTTTTATCATCGGAAATAGAATTAGCCCTCGACGTCTGAACACCTTTTTTTGAAAAAATCCCTAAGCCGCGCGGTCACAATTTCTGCTAAAAATCTGACGTTCTGCAATTCACTCCAAAATGTTGGCAAACTGTTGCAAGTGATCCCCTGAAAGGTTTTTCGGTGGAAACAGATGGGTTTTTATCATCGGAAACCGAATTAGCCCTCGACGTCTGAACAACTTTTTTTGAAAAAATCCCTAAGCCGCGCCGTCACAATTTCTGCTAAAAATCTAACGTTCTACAATTCACTCTGAAATGTTGGCAAACTGTTGCAAGTGATCCCCTGAAATGTTTTTCGGTGGAAACAGATGGGTTTTTAAAATCGGAAATAGAATTAGCCCTCGACGTCTGAACACCTTTTTTTGAAAAAATCCCTAAGCCGCGCGGTCACAATTTCTGCTAAAAATCTGACGTTCTGCAATTCACTCCAAAATGTTGGCAAACTGTTGCAAGTGATCCCCTGAAAGGTTTTTCGGTGGAAACAGATGGGTTTTTATCATCGGAAACCGAATTAGCCCTCAAAGTCTGAACAACTTTTTTTGAAAAAATCCCTAAGCCGCGCGGTCACAATTTCTGCTAAAAATCTGACGTTCTGCAATTCACTCAAAAATGTTGGCAAACTGTTGCGAGTGATCCCCTGAAATTTTTTTCAGTGGAAACAGATGGGTTTTTATCATCGGAAATAGAATTAGCCCTCGACGTCTGAACACCTTTTTTTGAAAAAATCCCTAAGCCGCGCGGTCACAATTTCTGCTAAAAATCTGACGTTCTGCAATTCACTCCAAAATGTTGGCAAACTGTTGCAAGTGATCCCCTGAAATTTTTTTCAGTGGAAACAGATGGGTTTTTATCATCGGAAATAGAATTAGCCCTCGACGTCTGAACAACTTTTTTTGAAAAAATCCCTAAGCCGCGCGGTCACAATTTCTGCTAAAAATCTAACGTTCTACAATTCACTCTGAAATGTTGGCAAACTGTTGCAAGTGATCCCCTGAAATGTTTTTCGGTGGAAACAGATGGGTTTTTATCATCGGAAATAGAATTAGCCCTCGACGTCTGAACACCTTTTTTTGAAAAAATCCCTAAGCCGCGCGGTCACAATTTCTGCTAAAAATCTGACGTTCTGCAATTCACTCCAAAATGTTGGCAAACTGTTGCAAGTGATCCCCTGAAAGGTTTTTCGGTGGAAACAGATGGGTTTTTATCATCGGACACCGAATTAGCCCTCGACGTCTGAACAACTTTTTTTGAAAAAATCCCTAAGCCGCGCGGTCACAATTTCTGCTAAAAATCTGACGTTCTGCAATTCACTCAAAAATGTTGGCAAACTGTTGCGAGTGATCCCCTGAAATTTTTTTCAGTGGAAACAGATGGGTTTTTATCATCGGAAATAGAATTAGCCCTCGACGTCTGAACACCTTTTTTTGAAAAAATCCCTAAGCCGCGCGGTCACAATTTCTGCTAAAAATCTGACGTTCTGCAATTCACTCCAAAATGTTGGCAAACTGTTGCAAGTGATCCCCTGAAAGGTTTTTCGGTGGAAACAGATGGGTTTTTATCATCGGAAACCGAATTAGCCCTCGACGTCTGAACAACTTTTTTTGAAAAAATCCCTAAGCCGCGCGGTCACAATTTCTGCTAAAAATCTGACGTTCTGCAATTCACTCAAAAATGTTGGCAAACTGTTGCGAGTGATCCCCTGAAATTTTTTTCAGTGGAAACAGATGGGTTTTTATCATCGGAAATAGAATTAGCCCTCGACGTCTGAACAACTTTTTTTGAAAAAATCCCTAAGCCGCGCGGTCACAATTTCTGCTAAAAATCTGACGTTCTGCAATTCACTCCAAATTGTTGGCAAACTGTTTCAAGTGATCCCCTGAAAGGTTTTTGGGTGGAAACAGATGGGTTTTTATCATCGGAAACAGAATTAGCCCTCGACGTCTGAACAACTTTTTTGAAAAAATCCCTAAGCCGCGCGGTCACAATTTCTGCTAAAAATCTGACGTTCTGCAATTCACTCCAAAATGTTGGCAAACTGTTGCGAGTGATCCCCTGAAATGTTTTTCGGTGGAAACAGATGGGTTTTTATCATCGGAAACAGAATTAGCCCTCGACGTCTGAACAACTTTTTTTGAAAAAATCCCTAAGCCGCGCGGTCACAATTTCTGCTAAAAATCTGACGTTCTGCAATTCACTCTGAAATGTTGGCAAACTGTTGCGAGTGATCCCCTGAAATGTTTTTCAGTGGAAACAGATGGGTTTTTATCATCGGAAATAGAATTAGCCCTCGACGTCTGAACACCTTTTTTTGAAAAAATCCCTAAGCCGCGCGGTCACAATTTCTGCTAAAAATCTGACGTTCTGCAATTCACTCTGAAATGTTGGCAAACTGTTGCGAGTGATCCCCTGAAATGTTTTTCAGTGGAAACAGATGGGTTTTTATCATCGGAAATAGAATTAGCCCTCGACGTCTGAACACCTTTTTTTGAAAAAATCCCTAAGCCGCGCGGTCACAATTTCTGCTAAAAATCTGACGTTCTGCAATTCACTCCAAAATGTGGGCAAACTGTTGCAAGTGATCCCCTGAAAGGTTTTTCGGTGGAAACAGATGGGTTTTTATCATCGGAAACCGAATTAGCCCTCGACGTCTGAACAACTTTTTTTGAAAAAATCCCTAAGCCGCGCGGTCACAATTTCTGCTAAAAATCTGACGTTCTGCAATTCACTCAAAAATGTTGGCAAACTGTTGCGAGTGATCCCCTGAAATTTTTTTCAGTGGAAACAGATGGGTTTTTATCATCGGAAATAGAATTAGCCCTCGACGTCTGAACAACTTTTTTTGAAAAAATCCCTAAGCCGCGCGGTCACAATTTCTGCTAAAAATCTGACGTTCTGCAATTCACTCCAAATTGTTGGCAAACTGTTTCAAGTGATCCCCTGAAAGGTTTTTGGGTGGAAACAGATGGGTTTTTATCATCGGAAACCGAATTAGCCCTCGACGTCTGAACACCTTTTTTTGAAAAAATCCCTAAGCCGCGCGGTCACAATTTCTGCTAAAAATCTGACGTTCTGCAATTCACTCAAAAATGTTGGCAAACTGTTGTGAGTGATCCCCTGAAATTTTTTTCAGTGGAAACAGATGGGTTTTTATCATCGGAAATAGAATTAGCCCTCGACGTCTGAACAACTTTTTTTGAAAAAATCCCTAAGCCGCGCGGTCACAATTTCTGCTAAAAATCTGACGTTCTGCAATTCACTCTGAAATGTTGGCAAACTGTTGCGAGTGATCCCCTGAAATGTTTTTCAGTGGAAACAGATGGGTTTTTATCATCGGAAATAGAATTAGCCCTCGACGTCTGAACACCTTTTTTTGAAAAAATCCCTAAGCCGCGCGGTCACAATTTCTGCTAAAAATCTGACGTTCTGCAATTCACTCCAAAATGTTGGCAAACTGTTGCAAGTGATCCCCTGAAAGGTTTTTCGGTGGAAACAGATGGGTTTTTATCATCGGAAACCGAATTAGCCCTCGACGTCTGAACAACTTTTTTTGAAAAAATCCCTAAGCCGCGCGGTCACAATTTCTGCTAAAAATCTGACGTTCTGCAATTCACTCAAAAATGTTGGCAAACTGTTGCGAGTGATCCCCTGAAATTTTTTTCAGTGGAAACAGATGGGTTTTTATCATCGGAAATAGAATTAGCCCTCGACGTCTGAACAACTTTTTTTGAAAAAATCCCTAAGCCGCGCGGTCACAATTTCTGCTAAAAATCTGACGTTCTGCAATTCACTCCAAATTGTTGGCAAACTGTTTCAAGTGATCCCCTGAAAGGTTTTTGGGTGGAAACAGATGGGTTTTTATCATCGGAAACCGAATTAGCCCTCGACGTCTGAACACCTTTTTTTGAAAAAATCCCTAAGCCGCGCGGTCACAATTTCTGCTAAAAATCTGACGTTCTGCAATTCACTCAAAAATGTTGGCAAACTGTTGTGAGTGATCCCCTGAAATTTTTTTCAGTGGAAACAGATGGGTTTTTATCATCGGAAATAGAATTAGCCCTCGACGTCTGAACAACTTTTTTTGAAAAAATCCCTAAGCCGCGCGGTCACAATTTCTGCTAAAAATCTAACGTTCTACAATTCACTCTGAAATGTTGGCAAACTGTTGCAAGTGATCCCCTGAAATGTTTTTCGGTGGAAACAGATGGGTTTTTATCATCGGAAATAGAATTAGCCCTCGACGTCTGAACACCTTTTTTTGGAAAAATCCCTAAGCCGCGCGGTCACAATTTCTGCTAAAAATCTGACGTTCTGCAATTCACTCCAAAATGTTGGCAAACTGTTGCAAGTGATCCCCTGAAAGGTTTTTCGGTGGAAACAGATGGGTTTTTATCATCGGACACCGAATTAGCCCTCGACGTCTGAACAACTTTTTTTGAAAAAATCCCTAAGCCGCGCGGTCACAATTTCTGCTAAAAATCTGACGTTCTGCAATTCACTCAAAAATGTTGGCAAACTGTTGCGAGTGATCCCCTGAAATTTTTTTCAGTGGAAACAGATGGGTTTTTATCATCGGAAATAGAATTAGCCCTCGACGTCTGAACAACTTTTTTTGAAAAAATCCCTAAGCCGCGCGGTCACAATTTCTGCTAAAAATCTGACGTTCTGCAATTCACTCCAAATTGTTGGCAAACTGTTTCAAGTGATCCCCTGAAAGGTTTTTGGGTGGAAACAGATGGGTTTTTATCATCGGAAACAGAATTAGCCCTCGACGTCTGAACAACTTTTTTGAAAAAATCCCTAAGCCGCGCGGTCACAATTTCTGCTAAAAATCTGACGTTCTGCAATTCACTCCAAAATGTTGGCAAACTGTTGCGAGTGATCCCCTGAAATGTTTTTCGATGGAAACAGATGGGTTTTTATCATCGGAAACAGAATTAGCCCTCGACGTCTGAACAACTTTTTTTGAAAAAATCCCTAAGCCGCGCGGTCACAATTTCTGCTAAAAATCTGACGTTCTGCAATTCACTCTGAAATGTTGGCAAACTGTTGCAAGTGATCCCCTGAAATGTTTTTCAGTGGAAACAGATGGGTTTTTATCATCGGAAATAGAATTAGCCCTCGACGTCTGAACACCTTTTTTTGAAAAAATCCCTAAGCCGCGCGGTCACAATTTCTGCTAAAAATCTGACGTTCTGCAATTCACTCCAAAATGTTGGCAAACTGTTGCAAGTGATCCCCTGAAATGTTTTTCGGTGGAAACAGATGGGTTTTTATCATCGGAAATAGAATTAGCCCTCGACGTCTGAACACCTTTTTTTGGAAAAATCCCTAAGCCGCGCGGTCACAATTTCTGCTAAAAATCTGACGTTCTGCAATTCACTCCAAAATGTTGGCAAACTGTTGCAAGTGATCCCCTGAAAGGTTTTTCGGTGGAAACAGATGGGTTTTTATCATCGGACACCGAATTAGCCCTCGACGTCTGAACAACTTTTTTTGAAAAAATCCCTAAGCCGCGCGGTCACAATTTCTGCTAAAAATCTGACGTTCTGCAATTCACTCAAAAATGTTGGCAAACTGTTGCGAGTGATCCCCTGAAATTTTTTTCAGTGGAAACAGATGGGTTTTTATCATCGGAAATAGAATTAGCCCTCGACGTCTGAACACCTTTTTTTGAAAAAATCCCTAAGCCGCGCGGTCACAATTTCTGCTAAAAATCTGACGTTCTGCAATTCACTCCAAAATGTTGGCAAACTGTTGCAAGTGATCCCCTGAAAGGTTTTTCGGTGGAAACAGATGGGTTTTTATCATCGGAAACCGAATTAGCCCTCGACGTCTGAACAACTTTTTTTGAAAAAATCCCTAAGCCGCGCGGTCACAATTTCTGCTAAAAATCTGACGTTCTGCAATTCACTCAAAAATGTTGGCAAACTGTTGCGAGTGATCCCCTGAAATTTTTTTCAGTGGAAACAGATGGGTTTTTATCATCGGAAATAGAATTAGCCCTCGACGTCTGAACAACTTTTTTTGAAAAAATCCCTAAGCCGCGCGGTCACAATTTCTGCTAAAAATCTGACGTTCTGCAATTCACTCCAAATTGTTGGCAAACTGTTTCAAGTGATCCCCTGAAAGGTTTTTGGGTGGAAACAGATGGGTTTTTATCATCGGAAACAGAATTAGCCCTCGACGTCTGAACAACTTTTTTGAAAAAATCCCTAAGCCGCGCGGTCACAATTTCTGCTAAAAATCTGACGTTCTGCAATTCACTCAAAAATGTTGGCAAACTGTTGTGAGTGATCCCCTGAAATTTTTTTCAGTGGAAACAGATGGGTTTTTATCATCGGAAATAGAATTAGCCCTCGACGTCTGAACAACTTTTTTTGAAAAAATCCCTAAGCCGCGCGGTCACAATTTCTGCTAAAAATCTAACGTTCTACAATTCACTCTGAAATGTTGGCAAACTGTTGCAAGTGATCCCCTGAAATGTTTTTCGGTGGAAACAGATGGGTTTTTATCATCGGAAATAGAATTAGCCCTCGACGTCTGAACACCTTTTTTTGGAAAAATCCCTAAGCCGCGCGGTCACAATTTCTGCTAAAAATCTGACGTTCTGCAATTCACTCCAAAATGTTGGCAAACTGTTGCAAGTGATCCCCTGAAAGGTTTTTCGGTGGAAACAGATGGGTTTTTATCATCGGACACCGAATTAGCCCTCGACGTCTGAACAACTTTTTTTGAAAAAATCCCTAAGCCGCGCGGTCACAATTTCTGCTAAAAATCTGACGTTCTGCAATTCACTCAAAAATGTTGGCAAACTGTTGCGAGTGATCCCCTGAAATTTTTTTCAGTGGAAACAGATGGGTTTTTATCATCGGAAATAGAATTAGCCCTCGACGTCTGAACAACTTTTTTTGAAAAAATCCCTAAGCCGCGCGGTCACAATTTCTGCTAAAAATCTGACGTTCTGCAATTCACTCCAAATTGTTGGCAAACTGTTTCAAGTGATCCCCTGAAAGGTTTTTGGGTGGAAACAGATGGGTTTTTATCATCGGAAACAGAATTAGCCCTCGACGTCTGAACAACTTTTTTGAAAAAATCCCTAAGCCGCGCGGTCACAATTTCTGCTAAAAATCTGACGTTCTGCAATTCACTCCAAAATGTTGGCAAACTGTTGCGAGTGATCCCCTGAAATGTTTTTCGATGGAAACAGATGGGTTTTTATCATCGGAAACAGAATTAGCCCTCGACGTCTGAACAACTTTTTTTGAAAAAATCCCTAAGCCGCGCGGTCACAATTTCTGCTAAAAATCTGACGTTCTGCAATTCACTCTGAAATGTTGGCAAACTGTTGCAAGTGATCCCCTGAAATGTTTTTCAGTGGAAACAGATGGGTTTTTATCATCGGAAATAGAATTAGCCCTCGACGTCTGAACACCTTTTTTTGAAAAAATCCCTAAGCCGCGCGGTCACAATTTCTGCTAAAAATCTGACGTTCTGCAATTCACTCCAAAATGTTGGCAAACTGTTGCAAGTGATCCCCTGAAAGGTTTTTCGGTGGAAACAGATGGGTTTTTATCATCGGAAACCGAATTAGCCCTCGACGTCTGAACAACTTTTTTTGAAAAAATCCCTAAGCCGCGCGGTCACAATTTCTGCTCAAAATCTGACGTTCTGCAATTCACTCTGAAATGTTGGCAAACTGTTGCGAGTGATCCCCTGAAATGTTTTTCAGTGGAAACAGATGGGTTTTTATCATCGGAAACCGAATTAGCCCTCGACGTCTGAACACCTTTTTTTGAAAAAATCCCTAAGCCGCGCGGTCACAATTTCTGCTAAAAATCTGACGTTCTGCAATTCACTCAAAAATGTTGGCAAACTGTTGTGAGTGATCCCCTGAAATTTTTTTCAGTGGAAACAGATGGGTTTTTATCATCGGAAATAGAATTAGCCCTCGACGTCTGAACAACTTTTTTTGAAAAAATCCCTAAGCCGCGCGGTCACAATTTCTGCTAAAAATCTAACGTTCTACAATTCACTCTGAAATGTTGGCAAACTGTTGCAAGTGATCCCCTGAAATGTTTTTCGGTGGAAACAGATGGGTTTTTATCATCGGAAATAGAATTAGCCCTCGACGTCTGAACACCTTTTTTTGGAAAAATCCCTAAGCCGCGCGGTCACAATTTCTGCTAAAAATCTGACGTTCTGCAATTCACTCCAAAATGTTGGCAAACTGTTGCAAGTGATCCCCTGAAAGGTTTTTCGGTGGAAACAGATGGGTTTTTATCATCGGACACCGAATTAGCCCTCGACGTCTGAACAACTTTTTTTGAAAAAATCCCTAAGCCGCGCGGTCACAATTTCTGCTAAAAATCTGACGTTCTGCAATTCACTCAAAAATGTTGGCAAACTGTTGCGAGTGATCCCCTGAAATTTTTTTCAGTGGAAACAGATGGGTTTTTATCATCGGAAATAGAATTAGCCCTCGACGTCTGAACAACTTTTTTTGAAAAAATCCCTAAGCCGCGCGGTCACAATTTCTGCTAAAAATCTGACGTTCTGCAATTCACTCCAAATTGTTGGCAAACTGTTTCAAGTGATCCCCTGAAAGGTTTTTGGGTGGAAACAGATGGGTTTTTATCATCGGAAACAGAATTAGCCCTCGACGTCTGAACAACTTTTTTGAAAAAATCCCTAAGCCGCGCGGTCACAATTTCTGCTAAAAATCTGACGTTCTGCAATTCACTCCAAAATGTTGGCAAACTGTTGCGAGTGATCCCCTGAAATGTTTTTCGATGGAAACAGATGGGTTTTTATCATCGGAAACAGAATTAGCCCTCGACGTCTGAACAACTTTTTTTGAAAAAATCCCTAAGCCGCGCGGTCACAATTTCTGCTAAAAATCTGACGTTCTGCAATTCACTCTGAAATGTTGGCAAACTGTTGCAAGTGATCCCCTGAAATGTTTTTCAGTGGAAACAGATGGGTTTTTATCATCGGAAATAGAATTAGCCCTCGACGTCTGAACACCTTTTTTTGAAAAAATCCCTAAGCCGCGCGGTCACAATTTCTGCTAAAAATCTGACGTTCTGCAATTCACTCCAAAATGTTGGCAAACTGTTGCAAGTGATCCCCTGAAATGTTTTTCGGTGGAAACAGATGGGTTTTTATCATCGGAAATAGAATTAGCCCTCGACGTCTGAACACCTTTTTTTGGAAAAATCCCTAAGCCGCGCGGTCACAATTTCTGCTAAAAATCTGACGTTCTGCAATTCACTCCAAAATGTTGGCAAACTGTTGCAAGTGATCCCCTGAAAGGTTTTTCGGTGGAAACAGATGGGTTTTTATCATCGGACACCGAATTAGCCCTCGACGTCTGAACAACTTTTTTTGAAAAAATCCCTAAGCCGCGCGGTCACAATTTCTGCTAAAAATCTGACGTTCTGCAATTCACTCAAAAATGTTGGCAAACTGTTGCGAGTGATCCCCTGAAATTTTTTTCAGTGGAAACAGATGGGTTTTTATCATCGGAAATAGAATTAGCCCTCGACGTCTGAACACCTTTTTTTGAAAAAATCCCTAAGCCGCGCGGTCACAATTTCTGCTAAAAATCTGACGTTCTGCAATTCACTCCAAAATGTTGGCAAACTGTTGCAAGTGATCCCCTGAAAGGTTTTTCGGTGGAAACAGATGGGTTTTTATCATCGGAAACCGAATTAGCCCTCGACGTCTGAACAACTTTTTTTGAAAAAATCCCTAAGCCGCGCGGTCACAATTTCTGCTAAAAATCTGACGTTCTGCAATTCACTCAAAAATGTTGGCAAACTGTTGCGAGTGATCCCCTGAAATTTTTTTCAGTGGAAACAGATGGGTTTTTATCATCGGAAATAGAATTAGCCCTCGACGTCTGAACAACTTTTTTTGAAAAAATCCCTAAGCCGCGCGGTCACAATTTCTGCTAAAAATCTGACGTTCTGCAATTCACTCCAAATTGTTGGCAAACTGTTTCAAGTGATCCCCTGAAAGGTTTTTGGGTGGAAACAGATGGGTTTTTATCATCGGAAACAGAATTAGCCCTCGACGTCTGAACAACTTTTTTGAAAAAATCCCTAAGCCGCGCGGTCACAATTTCTGCTAAAAATCTGACGTTCTGCAATTCACTCAAAAATGTTGGCAAACTGTTGTGAGTGATCCCCTGAAATTTTTTTCAGTGGAAACAGATGGGTTTTTATCATCGGAAATAGAATTAGCCCTCGACGTCTGAACAACTTTTTTTGAAAAAATCCCTAAGCCGCGCGGTCACAATTTCTGCTAAAAATCTAACGTTCTACAATTCACTCTGAAATGTTGGCAAACTGTTGCAAGTGATCCCCTGAAATGTTTTTCGGTGGAAACAGATGGGTTTTTATCATCGGAAATAGAATTAGCCCTCGACGTCTGAACACCTTTTTTTGGAAAAATCCCTAAGCCGCGCGGTCACAATTTCTGCTAAAAATCTGACGTTCTGCAATTCACTCCAAAATGTTGGCAAACTGTTGCAAGTGATCCCCTGAAAGGTTTTTCGGTGGAAACAGATGGGTTTTTATCATCGGACACCGAATTAGCCCTCGACGTCTGAACAACTTTTTTTGAAAAAATCCCTAAGCCGCGCGGTCACAATTTCTGCTAAAAATCTGACGTTCTGCAATTCACTCAAAAATGTTGGCAAACTGTTGCGAGTGATCCCCTGAAATTTTTTTCAGTGGAAACAGATGGGTTTTTATCATCGGAAATAGAATTAGCCCTCGACGTCTGAACAACTTTTTTTGAAAAAATCCCTAAGCCGCGCGGTCACAATTTCTGCTAAAAATCTGACGTTCTGCAATTCACTCCAAATTGTTGGCAAACTGTTTCAAGTGATCCCCTGAAAGGTTTTTGGGTGGAAACAGATGGGTTTTTATCATCGGAAACAGAATTAGCCCTCGACGTCTGAACAACTTTTTTGAAAAAATCCCTAAGCCGCGCGGTCACAATTTCTGCTAAAAATCTGACGTTCTGCAATTCACTCCAAAATGTTGGCAAACTGTTGCGAGTGATCCCCTGAAATGTTTTTCGATGGAAACAGATGGGTTTTTATCATCGGAAACAGAATTAGCCCTCGACGTCTGAACAACTTTTTTTGAAAAAATCCCTAAGCCGCGCGGTCACAATTTCTGCTAAAAATCTGACGTTCTGCAATTCACTCTGAAATGTTGGCAAACTGTTGCAAGTGATCCCCTGAAATGTTTTTCAGTGGAAACAGATGGGTTTTTATCATCGGAAATAGAATTAGCCCTCGACGTCTGAACACCTTTTTTTGAAAAAATCCCTAAGCCGCGCGGTCACAATTTCTGCTAAAAATCTGACGTTCTGCAATTCACTCCAAAATGTTGGCAAACTGTTGCAAGTGATCCCCTGAAAGGTTTTTCGGTGGAAACAGATGGGTTTTTATCATCGGAAACCGAATTAGCCCTCGACGTCTGAACAACTTTTTTTGAAAAAATCCCTAAGCCGCGCGGTCACAATTTCTGCTCAAAATCTGACGTTCTGCAATTCACTCTGAAATGTTGGCAAACTGTTGCGAGTGATCCCCTGAAATGTTTTTCAGTGGAAACAGATGGGTTTTTATCATCGGAAATAGAATTAGCCCTCGACGTCTGAACACCTTTTTTTGAAAAAATCCCTAAGCCGCGCGGTCACAATTTCTGCTAAAAATCTGACGTTCTGCAATTCACTCCAAAATGTTGGCAAACTGTTGCAAGTGATCCCCTGAAAGGTTTTTCGGTGGAAACAGATGGGTTTTTATCATCGGAAACCGAATTAGCCCTCGACGTCTGAACAACTTTTTTTGAAAAAATCCCTAAGCCGCGCGGTCACAATTTCTGCTAAAAATCTGACGTTCTGCAATTCACTCAAAAATGTTGGCAAACTGTTGCAAGTGATCCCCTGAAATGTTTTTCGGTGGAAACAGATGGGATTTTATCATCGGAAATAGAATTAGCCCTCGACGTCTGAACACCTTTTTTTGAAAAGATCCCTATGCCACGCGGTCACAATTTCTGCTAAAAATCTGACGTTCTGCAATTCACTCAAAAATGTTGGCAAACTGTTGCGAGTGATCCCCTGAAATTTTTTTCAGTGGAAACAGATGGGTTTTTATCATCGGAAATAGAATTAGCCCTCGACGTCTGAACAACTTTTTTTGAAAAAATCCCTAAGCCGCGCGGTCACAATTTCTGCTAAAAATCTGACGTTCTGCAATTCACTCCAAAATGTTGGCAAACTGTTGCAAGTGATCCCCTGAAAGGTTTTTCGGTGGAAACAGATGGGTTTTTATCATCGGAAACCGAATTAGCCCTCGACGTCTGAACAACTTTTTTTGAAAAAATCCCTAAGCCGCGCGGTCACAATTTCTGCTAAAAATCTGACGTTCTGCAATTCACTCCAAAATGTTGGCAAACTGTTGCAAGTGATCCCCTGAAAGGTTTTTCGGTGGAAACAGATGGGTTTTTATCATCGGAAACCGAATTAGCCCTCGACGTCTGAACAACTTTTTTTGAAAAAATCCCTAAGCCGCGCCGTCACAATTTCTGCTAAAAATCTGACGTTCTGCAATTCACTCAAAAATGTTGGCAAACTGTTGCGAGTGATCCCCTGAAATGTTTTTCAGTGGAAACAGATGGGTTTTTATCATCGGAAATAGAATTAGCCCTCGACGTCTGAACAACTTTTTTTGAAAAAATCCCTAAGCCGCGCGGTCACAATTTCTGCTAAAAATCTAACGTTCTACAATTCACTCTGAAATGTTGGCAAACTGTTGCAAGTGATCCCCTGAAATGTTTTTCGGTGGAAACAGATGGGTTTTTATCATCGGACACCGAATTAGCCCTCGACGTCTGAACAACTTTTTTTGAAAAAATCCCTAAGCCGCGCGGTCACAATTTCTGCTAAAAATCTGACGTTCTGCAATTCACTCAAAAATGTTGGCAAACTGTTGCGAGTGATCCCCTGAAATTTTTTTCAGTGGAAACAGATGGGTTTTTATCATCGGAAATAGAATTAGCCCTCGACGTCTGAACACCTTTTTTTGAAAAAATCCCTAAGCCGCGCGGTCACAATTTCTGCTAAAAATCTGACGTTCTGCAATTCACTCCAAAATGTTGGCAAACTGTTGCAAGTGATCCCCTGAAAGGTTTTTCGGTGGAAACAGATGGGTTTTTATCATCGGAAACCGAATTAGCCCTCGACGTCTGAACAACTTTTTTTGAAAAAATCCCTAAGCCGCGCGGTCACAATTTCTGCTAAAAATCTGACGTTCTGCAATTCACTCAAAAATGTTGGCAAACTGTTGCGAGTGATCCCCTGAAATTTTTTTCAGTGGAAACAGATGGGTTTTTATCATCGGAAATAGAATTAGCCCTCGACGTCTGAACAACTTTTTTTGAAAAAATCCCTAAGCCGCGCGGTCACAATTTCTGCTAAAAATCTGACGTTCTGCAATTCACTCCAAATTGTTGGCAAACTGTTTCAAGTGATCCCCTGAAAGGTTTTTGGGTGGAAACAGATGGGTTTTTATCATCGGAAACAGAATTAGCCCTCGACGTCTGAACAACTTTTTTGAAAAAATCCCTAAGCCGCGCGGTCACAATTTCTGCTAAAAATCTGACGTTCTGCAATTCACTCCAAAATGTTGGCAAACTGTTGCGAGTGATCCCCTGAAATGTTTTTCGATGGAAACAGATGGGTTTTTATCATCGGAAACAGAATTAGCCCTCGACGTCTGAACAACTTTTTTTGAAAAAATCCCTAAGCCGCGCGGTCACAATTTCTGCTAAAAATCTGACGTTCTGCAATTCACTCTGAAATGTTGGCAAACTGTTGCAAGTGATCCCCTGAAATGTTTTTCAGTGGAAACAGATGGGTTTTTATCATCGGAAATAGAATTAGCCCTCGACGTCTGAACACCTTTTTTTGAAAAAATCCCTAAGCCGCGCGGTCACAATTTCTGCTAAAAATCTGACGTTCTGCAATTCACTCCAAAATGTTGGCAAACTGTTGCAAGTGATCCCCTGAAAGGTTTTTCGGTGGAAACAGATGGGTTTTTATCATCGGAAACCGAATTAGCCCTCGACGTCTGAACAACTTTTTTTGAAAAAATCCCTAAGCCGCGCGGTCACAATTTCTGCTCAAAATCTGACGTTCTGCAATTCACTCTGAAATGTTGGCAAACTGTTGCGAGTGATCCCCTGAAATGTTTTTCAGTGGAAACAGATGGGTTTTTATCATCGGAAATAGAATTAGCCCTCGACGTCTGAACACCTTTTTTTGAAAAAATCCCTAAGCCGCGCGGTCACAATTTCTGCTAAAAATCTGACGTTCTGCAATTCACTCCAAAATGTTGGCAAACTGTTGCAAGTGATCCCCTGAAAGGTTTTTCGGTGGAAACAGATGGGTTTTTATCATCGGAAACCGAATTAGCCCTCGACGTCTGAACAACTTTTTTTGAAAAAATCCCTAAGCCGCGCGGTCACAATTTCTGCTAAAAATCTAACGTTCTACAATTCACTCTGAAATGTTGGCAAACCGTTGCAAGTGATCCCCTGAAATGTTTTTCGGTGGAAACAGATAGGTTTTTATCATCGGAAATAGAATTAGCCCTCGACGTCTGAACACCTTTTTTTGAAAAAATCCCTAAGCCGCGCGGTCACAATTTCTGCTAAAAATCTCACGTTCTGCAATTCACTCCAAAATGTTGGCAAACTGTTGCAAGTGATCCCCTGAAAGGTTTTTCGGTGGAAACAGATGGGTTTTTATCATCGGAAACCGAATTAGCCCTCGACGTCTGAACAACTTTTTTTGAAAAAATCCCTAAGCCGCGCGGTCACAATTTCTGCTAAAAATCTGACGTTCTGCAATTCACTCAAAAATGTTGGCAAACTGTTGCAAGTGATCCCCTGAAATGTTTTTCGGTGGAAACAGATGGGATTTTATCATCGGAAATAGAATTAGCCCTCGACGTCTGAACACCTTTTTTTGAAAAGATCCCTATGCCACGCGGTCACAATTTCTGCTAAAAATCTGACGTTCTGCAATTCACTCAAAAATGTTGGCAAACTGTTGCGAGTGATCCCCTGAAATTTTTTTCAGTGGAAACAGATGGGTTTTTATCATCGGAAATAGAATTAGCCCTCGACGTCTGAACAACTTTTTTTGAAAAAATCCCTAAGCCGCGCGGTCACAATTTCTGCTAAAAATCTGACGTTCTGCAATTCACTCCAAAATGTTGGCAAACTGTTGCAAGTGATCCCCTGAAAGGTTTTTCGGTGGAAACAGATGGGTTTTTATCATCGGAAACCGAATTAGCCCTCGACGTCTGAACAAGTTTTTTTGAAAAAATCCCTAAGCCGCGCGGTCACAATTTCTGCTAAAAATCTAACGTTCTACAATTCACTCTGAAATGTTGGCAAACTGTTGCAAGTGATCCCCTGAAATGTTTTTCGGTGGAAACAGATGGGTTTTTATCATCGGAAATAGAATTAGCCCTCGACGTCTGAACACCTTTTTTTGAAAAAATCCCTAAGCCGCGCGGTCACAATTTCTGCTAAAAATCTGACGTTCTGCAATTCACTCCAAAATGTTGGCAAACTGTTGCAAGTGATCCCCTGAAAGGTTTTTCGGTGGAAACAGATGGGTTTTTATCATCGGAAACCGAATTAGCCCTCGACGTCTGAACAACTTTTTTTGAAAAAATCCCTAAGCCGCGCGGTCACAATTTCTGCTAAAAATCTGACGTTCTGCAATTCACTCAAAAATGTTGGCAAACTGTTGCGAGTGATCCCCTGAAATTTTTTTCAGTGGAAACAGATGGGTTTTTATCATCGGAAATAGAATTAGCCCTCGACGTCTGAACAACTTTTTTTTGAAAAAATCCCTAAGCCGCGCGGTCACAATTTCTGCTAAAAATCTGACGTTCTGCAATTCACTCTGAAATGTTGGCAAACTGTTGCAAGTGATCCCCTGAAATGTTTTTCGGTGCAAACAGATGGGTTTTTATCATCGGAAACAGAATTAGCTCTCGACGTCTGAACAAGTTTTTTTGAAAAAATCCCTAAGCCGCGCGGTCACAATTTCTGCTAAAAATCTGACGTTCTGCAATTCACTCCAAAATGTTGGCAAACTGTTGCGAGTGATCCCCTGAAATGTTTTTCGGTGGAAACAGATGGGTTTTTATCATCGGAAACAGAATTAGCCCTCGACGTCTGAACAACATTTTTTGAAAAAATCCCTAAGCCGCGCGGTCACAATTTCTGCTAAAAATCTAACGTTCTACAATTCACTCTGAAATGTTGGCAAACTGTTGCAAGTGATCCCCTGAAATGTTTTTCGGTGGAAACAGATGGGTTTTTATCATCGGAAATAGAATTAGCCCTCGACGTCTGAACACCTTTTTTTGAAAAAATCCCTAAGCCGCGCGGTCACAATTTCTGCTAAAAATCTGACGTTCTGCAATTCACTCCAAAATGTTGGCAAACTGTTGCAAGTGATCCCCTGAAAGGTTTTTCGGTGGAAACAGATGGGTTTTTATCATCGGAAACCGAATTAGCCCTCGACGTCTGAACAACTTTTTTTGAAAAAATCCCTAAGCCGCGCGGTCACAATTTCTGCTAAAAATCTGACGTTCTGCAATTCACTCAAAAATGTTGGCAAACTGTTGCGAGTGATCCCCTGAAATTTTTTTCAGTGGAAACAGATGGGTTTTTATCATCGGAAATAGAATTAGCCCTCGACGTCTGAACAACTTTTTTTTGAAAAAATCCCTAAGCCGCGCGGTCACAATTTCTGCTAAAAATCTGACGTTCTGCAATTCACTCTGAAATGTTGGCAAACTGTTGCAAGTGATCCCCTGAAATGTTTTTCGGTGCAAACAGATGGGTTTTTATCATCGGAAACAGAATTAGCCCTCGACGTCTGAACAAGTTTTTTTGAAAAAATCCCTAAGCCGCGCGGTCACAATTTCTGCTAAAAATCTGACGTTCTGCAATTCACTCCAAAATGTTGGCAAACTGTTGCGAGTGATCCCCTGAAATGTTTTTCGGTGGAAACAGATGGGTTTTTATCATCGGAAACAGAATTAGCCCTCGACGTCTGAACAACATTTTTTGAAAAAATCCCTAAGCCGCGCGGTCACAATTTCTGGTAAAAATCTGACGTTCTGCAATTCAATCAAAAATGTTGGCAAACTGTTGGGAGTGATCCCCTGGAATGTTTTTCAGTGGAAACAGATGGGTTTTTATCATCGGAAAAAGAATTAGCCCTCGACGTCTGAACAACTTTTTTGAAAAAATCCCTAAGCCGCGCGGTCACAATTTCTGCTAAAAATCTGACGTTCTGCAATTCACTCTGAAATGTTGGCAAACTGTTGCAAGTGATCCCCTGAAAGGTTTTTCGGTGGAAACAGATGGGTTTTTATCATCGGAAACAGAATTAGCCCTCGACGTCTGAACAACATTTTTTGAAAAAATCCCTAAGCCGCGCGGTCACAATTTCTGCTAAAAATCTGACGTTCTGCAATTCACTCAAAAATGTTGGCAAACTGTTGCGAGTGATCCCCTGAAATGTTTTTCAGTGGAAACAGATGGGTTTTTATCATCGGAAATAGAATTAGCCCTCGACGTCTGAACACCTTTTTTTGAAAAAATCCCTAAGCCGCGCGGTCACAATTTCTGCTAAAAATCTGACGTTCTGCAATTCACTCCAAAATGTTGGCAAACTGTTGCAAGTGATCCCCTGAAAGGTTTTTCGGTGGAAACAGATGGGTTTTTATCATCGGAAACAAAATTAGCCCTCGACGTCTGAACAACTTTTTTTGAAAAAATCCCTAAGCCGCGCGGTCACAATTTCTGCTCAAAATCTGACGTTCTGCAATTCACTCAAAAATGTTGGCAAACTGTTGCGAGTGATCCCCTGAAATGTTTTTCCGTGGAAACTGATGGGTTTTTATCATCGGAAACAGAATTAGCCCTCGACGTCTGAACAACATTTTTTGAAAAAATCCCTAAGCCGCGCGGTCACAATTTTTGCTAAAAATCTGGCGTTCTGCAATTCACTCAAAAATGTTGGCAAACTATTGGGAGTGATCCCCTGAAATGTTTTTCAGTGGAAACAGATGGGTTTTTATCATCGGAAACAGATTTAGCCCTCGAGGTCTGAACAACTTTTGTTGAAAAAATCCCTAAGCCGCGCGGTCACAATTTCTGCTAAAAATCTGACGTTCTGCAATTCACTCCAAAATGTTGGCAAACTGTTGCGAGTGATCCCCTGAAATGTTTTTCAGTGGAAACAGATGGGTTTTTATCATCGGAAATAGAATTAGCCCTCGACGTCTGAACAACTTTTTTGAAAAAATCCCTAAGCCGCGCGGTCACAATTTCTGCTAAAAATCTAACGTTCTACAATTCACTCTGAAATGTTGGCAAACTGTTGCAAGTGATCCCCTGAAATGTTTTTCGGTGGAAACAGATGGGTTTTTATCATCGGAAACAGAATTAGCCCTCGACGTCTGAACAACTTTTTTTGAAAAAATCCCTAAGCCGCGCGGTCACAATTTCTGCTAAAAATCTGACGTTCTGCAATTCACTCCAAAATGTTGGCAAACTGTTGCAAGTGATCCCCTGAAAGGTTTTTCGGTGGAAACAGATGGGTTTTTATCATCGGAAACAGAATTAGCCCTCGACGTCTGAACAACATTGTTTGAAAAAATCCCTAAGCCGCGCGGTCACAATTTCTGGTAAAAATCTGACGTTCTGCAATTCACTCAAAAATGTTGGCAAACTGTTGGGAGTGATCCCCTGAAATGTTTTTCAGTGGAAACAGATGGGTTTTTATCATCGGAAAAGAATTAGCCCTCGACGTCTGAACAACTTTTTTGAAAAAATCCCTAAGCCGCGCGGTCACAATTTCTGCTAAAAATCTGACGTTCTGCAATTCACTCCAAAATGTTGGCAAACTGTTGCGAGTGATCCCCTGAAAGGTTTTTTGGTGGAAACTGATGGGTTTTTATCATCGGAAACAGAATTAACCCTCGACGTCTGAACAACTTTTTTTGAAAAAATCCCTAAGCCGCGCGGTCACAATTTTTGCTAAAAATCTGGCGTTCTGCAATTCACTCAAAAATGTTGGCAAACTGTTGTGAGTGATCCCCTGAAATGTTTTTCGGTGGAAACAGATGGGTTTTTATTATCGGAAAGAGAATTAGCCCTCGACGTCTGAACAACTTTTTTTGAAAAAATCCCTAAGCCGCGCGGTCACAATTTCTGCTCAAAATCTGACGTTCTGCAATTCACTCAAAAATGTTGGCAAACTGTTGCAAGTGATCCCCTGAAATGTTTTTCGGTGGAAACAGATGGGTTTTTATCATCGGAAACAGAATTAGCCCTCGACGTCTGAACAACTTTTTTTGAAAAAATCCCTAAGCCGCGCGGTCACAATTTCTGCTAAAAATCTGACGTTCTGCAATTCACTCTGAAATGTTGGCAAACTGTTGCAAGTGATCCCCTGAAATGTTTTTCGGTGGAAACAGATGGGTTTTTATCATCGGAAACAGAATTAGCCCTCGACGTCTGAACAACTTTTTTTGAAAAAATCCCTAAGCCGCGCGGTCACAATTTCTGCTAAAAATCTGACGTTCTGCAATTCACTCCAAAATGTTGGCAAACTGTTGCAAGTGATCCCCTGAAAGGTTTTTCGGTGGAAACAGATGGGTTTTTATCATCGGATACAGAATTAGCCCTCGACGTCTGAACAACATTTTTTGAAAAAATCCCTAAGCCGCGCGGTCACAATTTCTGGTAAAAATCTGACGTTCTGCAATTCACTCAAAAATGTTGGCAAACTGTTGGGAGTGATCCCCTGAAATGTTTTTCAGTGGAAACAGATGGGTTTTTATCATCGGAAACAGAATTAGCCCTCGACGTCTGAACAACTTTTTTGAAAAAATCCCTAAGCCGCGCGGTCACAATTTCTGTTAAAAATCTGACGTTCTGCAATTCACTCCAAAATGTTGGCAAACTGTTGAGAGTGATCCCCTGAAAGGTTTTTCGGTGGAAACTGATGGGTTTTTATCATCGGAAACAGAATTAACCCTCGACGTCTGAACAACTTTTTTTGAAAAAATCCCTAAGCCGCGCGGTCACAATTTTTGCTAAAAATCTGGCGTTCTGCAATTCACTCAAAAATGTTGGCAAACTGTTGTGAGTGATCCCCTGAAATGTTTTTCGGTGGAAACAGATGGGTTTTTATTATCGGAAACAGAATTAGCCCTCGACGTCTGAACAACTTTTTTTGAAAAAATCCCTAAGCCGCGCGGTCACAATTTCTGCTAAAAATCTGACGTTCTGCAATTCACTCCAAAATGTTGGAAAACTGTTGCAAGTGATCCCCTGAAATGTTTTTCGGTGGAAACAGATGGGTTTTTATCATCGGAAACAGAATTAGCCCTCGACGTCTGAACAACTTTTTTTGAAAAAATCCCTAAGCCGCGCGGTCACAATTTCTGCTAAAAATCTGACGTTCTGCAATTCACTCAAAAATGTTGGCAAACTGTTGCGAGTGATCTCCTGAAATGTTTTTCAGTGGAAACAGATGGGTTTTTATCATCGGAAATAGAATTAGCCCTCGACGTCTGAACAACTTTTTTTGAAAAAATCCCTAAGCCGCACGGTCACAATTTCTGCTAAAAATCTGACGTTCTGCAATTCACTCCAAATTGTTGGCAAACTGTTGCAAGTGATCCCCTGAAAGGTTTTTGGGTGGAAACAGATGGGTTTTTATCATCGGAAACAGAATTAGCCCTCGACGTCTGAACAACTTTTTTGAAAAATTCCCTAAGCCGCGCGGTCACAATTTCTGCTAAAAATCTGACGTTCTGCAATTCACTCCAAAATGTTGGCAAACTCTTGCAAGTGATCCCCTGAAAGGTTTTTCGGTGGAAACAGATGGGTTTATATCATCGGAAACCGAATTAGTCCTCGACGTCTGAACAACTTTTTTTGAAAAAATCCCTAAGCCGCGCGGTCACAATTTCTGCTAAAAATCTGACGTTCTGCAATTCACTCCAAAATGTTGGCAAACTGTTGCAAGTGATCCCCTGAAAGGTTTTTCGGTGGAAACAGATGGGTTTTTATCATCGGATACAGAATTAGCCCTCGACGTCTGAACAACATTTTTTGAAAAAATCCCTAAGCCGCGCGGTCACAATTTCTGGTAAAAATCTGACGTTCTGCAATTCACTCAAAAATGTTGGCAAACTGTTGGGAGTGATCCCCTGAAATGTTTTTCAGTGGAAACAGATGGGTTTTTATCATCGGAAACAGAATTAGCCCTCGACGTCTGAACAACTTTTTTGAAAAAATCCCTAAGCCGCGCGGTCACAATTTCTGTTAAAAATCTGACGTTCTGCAATTCACTCCAAAATGTTGGCAAACTGTTGAGAGTGATCCCCTGAAAGGTTTTTCGGTGGAAACTGATGGGTTTTTATCATCGGAAACAGAATTAACCCTCGACGTCTGAACAACTTTTTTTGAAAAAATCCCTAAGCCGCGCGGTCACAATTTTTGCTAAAAATCTGGCGTTCTGCAATTCACTCAAAAATGTTGGCAAACTGTTGTGAGTGATCCCCTGAAATGTTTTTCGGTGGAAACAGATGGGTTTTTATTATCGGAAACAGAATTAGCCCTCGACGTCTGAACAACTTTTTTTGAAAAAATCCCTAAGCCGCGCGGTCACAATTTCTGCTAAAAATCTGACGTTCTGCAATTCACTCCAAAATGTTGGAAAACTGTTGCAAGTGATCCCCTGAAATGTTTTTCGGTGGAAACAGATGGGTTTTTATCATCGGAAACAGAATTAGCCCTCGACGTCTGAACAACTTTTTTTGAAAAAATCCCTAAGCCGCGCGGTCACAATTTCTGCTAAAAATCTGACGTTCTGCAATTCACTCAAAAATGTTGGCAAACTGTTGCGAGTGATCTCCTGAAATGTTTTTCAGTGGAAACAGATGGGTTTTTATCATCGGAAATAGAATTAGCCCTCGACGTCTGAACAACTTTTTTTGAAAAAATCCCTAAGCCGCACGGTCACAATTTCTGCTAAAAATCTGACGTTCTGCAATTCACTCCAAATTGTTGGCAAACTGTTGCAAGTGATCCCCTGAAAGGTTTTTGGGTGGAAACAGATGGGTTTTTATCATCGGAAACAGAATTAGCCCTCGACGTCTGAACAACTTTTTTGAAAAATTCCCTAAGCCGCGCGGTCACAATTTCTGCTAAAAATCTGACGTTCTGCAATTCACTCCAAAATGTTGGCAAACTCTTGCAAGTGATCCCCTGAAAGGTTTTTCGGTGGAAACAGATGGGTTTATATCATCGGAAACCGAATTAGTCCTCGACGTCTGAACAACTTTTTTTGAAAAAATCCCTAAGCCGCGCGGTCACAATTTCTGCTAAAAATCTGACGTTCTGCAATTCACTCTGAAATGTTGGCAAACTGTTGCAAGTGATCCCCTGAAATGTTTTTCGGTGGAAACAGATGGGTTTTTATCATCGGAAATAGAATTAGCCCTCGACGTCTGAACACCTTTTTTTGAAAAAATCCCTAAGCCGCGCGGTCACAATTTCTGCTAAAAATCTGACGTTCTGCAATTCACTCCAAAATGTTGGCAAACTGTTGCAAGTGATCCCCTGAAAGGTTTTTCGGTGGAAACAGATGGGTTTTTATCATCGGATACAGAATTAGCCCTCGACGTCTGAACAACATTTTTTGAAAAAATCCCTAAGCCGCGCGGTCACAATTTCTGGTAAAAATCTGACGTTCTGCAATTCACTCAAAAATGTTGGCAAACTGTTGGGAGTGATCCCCTGAAATGTTTTTCAGTGGAAACAGATGGGTTTTTATCATTGGAAACAGAATTAGCCCTCGACGTCTGAACAACTTTTTTGAAAAAATCCCTAAGCCGCGCGGTCACAATTTCTGCTAAAAATCTGACGTTCTGCAATTCACTCCAAAATGTTGGCAAACTGTTGAGAGTGATCCCCTGAAAGGTTTTTCGGTGGAAACTGATGGGTTTTTATCATCGGAAACAGAATTAACCCTCGACGTCTGAACAACTTTTTTTGAAAAAATCCCTAAGCCGCGCGGTCACAATTTTTGCTAAAAATCTGGCGTTCTGCAATTCACTCAAAAATGTTGGCAAACTGTTGTGAGTGATCCCCTGAAATGTTTTTCGGTGGAAACAGATGGGTTTTTATTATCGGAAACAGAATTAGCCCTCGACGTCTGAACAACTTTTTTTGAAAAAATCCCTAAGCCGCGCGGTCACAATTTCTGCTAAAAATCTGACGTTCTGCAATTCACTCCAAAATGTTGGAAAACTGTTGCAAGTGATCCCCTGAAATGTTTTTCGGTGGAAACAGATGGGTTTTTATCATCGGAAACAGAATTAGCCCTCGACGTCTGAACAACTTTTTTTGAAAAAATCCCTAAGCCGCGCGGTCACAATTTCTGCTAAAAATCTGACGTTCTGCAATTCACTCAAAAATGTTGGCAAACTGTTGCGAGTGATCTCCTGAAATGTTTTTCAGTGGAAACAGATGGGTTTTTATCATCGGAAATAGAATTAGCCCTCGACGTCTGAACAACTTTTTTTGAAAAAATCCCTAAGCCGCACGGTCACAATTTCTGCTAAAAATCTGACGTTCTGCAATTCACTCCAAATTGTTGGCAAACTGTTGCAAGTGATCCCCTGAAAGGTTTTTGGGTGGAAACAGATGGGTTTTTATCATCGGAAACAGAATTAGCCCTCGACGTCTGAACAACTTTTTTGAAAAATTCCCTAAGCCGCGCGGTCACAATTTCTGCTAAAAATCTGACGTTCTGCAATTCACTCCAAAATGTTGGCAAACTCTTGCAAGTGATCCCCTGAAAGGTTTTTCGGTGGAAACAGATGGGTTTATATCATCGGAAACCGAATTAGTCCTCGACGTCTGAACAACTTTTTTTGAAAAAATCCCTAAGCCGCGCGGTCACAATTTCTGCTAAAAATCTGACGTTCTGCAATTCACTCTGAAATGTTGGCAAACTGTTGCAAGTGATCCCCTGAAATGTTTTTCGGTGGAAACAGATGGGTTTTTATCATCGGAAATAGAATTAGCCCTCGACGTCTGAACACCTTTTTTTGAAAAAATGCCTAAGCCGCGCGGTCACAATTTCTGCTAAAAATCTGACGTTCTGCAATTCACTCCAAAATGTTGGCAAACTGTTGCAAGTGATCCCCTGAAAGGTTTTTCGGTGGAAACAGATGGGTTTTTATCATCGGATACAGAATTAGCCCTCGACGTCTGAACAACATTTTTTGAAAAAATCCCTAAGCCGCGCGGTCACAATTTCTGGTAAAAATCTGACGTTCTGCAATTCACTCAAAAATGTTGGCAAACTGTTGGGAGTGATCCCCTGAAATGTTTTTCAGTGGAAACAGATGGGTTTTTATCATTGGAAACAGAATTAGCCCTCGACGTCTGAACAACTTTTTTGAAAAAATCCCTAAGCCGCGCGGTCACAATTTCTGCTAAAAATCTGACGTTCTGCAATTCACTCCAAAATGTTGGCAAACTGTTGAGAGTGATCCCCTGAAAGGTTTTTCGGTGGAAACTGATGGGTTTTTATCATCGGAAACAGAATTAACCCTCGACGTCTGAACAACTTTTTTTGAAAAAATCCCTAAGCCGCGCGGTCACAATTTCTGCTAAAAATCTGACGTTCTGCAATTCACTCTGAAATGTTGGCAAACTGTTGCAAGTGATCCCCTGAAATGTTTTTCGGTGGAAACAGATGGGTTTTTATCATCGGAAACAGAATTAGCCCTCGACGTCTGAACAACTTTTTTTGAAAAAATCCCTAAGCCGCGCGGTCACAATTTCTGCTAAAAATCTGACGTTCTGCAATTCACTCAAAAATGTTGGAAAACTGTTGCAAGTGATCCCCTGAAATGTTTTTCGGTGGAAACAGGTGGGTTTTTATCATCGGAAACAGAATTAGCCCTCGACGTCTGAACAACTTTTTTTGAAAAAATCCCTAAGCCGCGCGGTCACAATTTCTGCTAAAAATCTGACGTTCTGCAATTCACTCAAAAATGTTGGCAAACTGTTGCGAGTGATCTCCTGAAATGTTTTTCAGTGGAAACAGATGGGTTTTTATCATCGGAAATAGAATTAGCCCTCGACGTCTGAACAACTTTTTTTGAAAAAATCCCTAAGCCGCACGGTCACAATTTCTGCTAAAAATCTGACGTTCTGCAATTCACTCCAAATTGTTGGCAAACTGTTGCAAGTGATCCCCTGAAAGGTTTTTCGGTGGAAACAGATGGGTTTATATAATCGGAAACCGAATTAGTCCTCGACGTCTGAACAACTTTTTTTGAAAAAATCCCTAAGCCGCGCGGTCACAATTTCTGCTAAAAATCTGACGTTCTGCAATTCACTCTGAAATGTTGGCAAACTGTTGCAAGTGATCCCCTGAAATGTTTTTCGGTGGAAACAGATGGGTTTTTATCATCGGAAACAGAATTAGCCCTCGACGTCTGAACAACTTTTTTTGAAAAAATCCCTAAGCCGCGCGGTCACAATTTCTGCTAAAAATCTGACGTTCTGCAATTCACTCTGAAATGTTGGCAAACTGTTGCAAGTGATCCCCTGAAATGTATTTCGGTGGAAACAGATGGGTTTTTATCATCGGAAACAGAATTAGCCCTCGACGTCTGAACAACTTTTTTTGAAAAAATCCCTAAGCCGCGCGGTCACAATTTCTGCTAAAAATCTGACGTTCTGCAATTCACTCCAAAATGTTGGCAAACTGTTGCGAGTGATCCCCTGAAATGTTTTTCAGTGGAAACAGATGGGTTTTTATCATCGGAAATAGAATTAGCCCTCGACGTCTGAACACCTTTTTTTGAAAAAATCCCTAAGCCACGCGGTCACAATTTCTGCTAAAAATCTGACGTTCTGCAATTCACTCCAAAATGTTGGCAAACTGTTGCAAGTGATCCCCTGAAAGGTTTTTCGGTGGAAACAGATGGGTTTTTATCATCGGATACAGAATTAGCCCTCGACGTCTGAACAACATTTTTTGAAAAAATCCCTAATCCGCGCGGTCACAATTTCTGGTAAAAATCTGACGTTCTGCAATTCACTCAAAAATGTTGGCAAACTGTTGGGAGTGATCCCCTGAAATGTTTTTTCAGTGGAAACAGATGGGTTTTTATCATTGGAAACAGAATTAGCCCTCGACGTCTGAACAACTTTTTTGAAAAAATCCCTAAGCCGCGCGGTCACAATTTCTGCTAAAAATCTGACGTTCTGCAATTCACTCCAAAATGTTGGCAAACTGTTGAGAGTGATCCCCTGAAAGGTTTTTCGGTGGAAACTGATGGGTTTTTATCATCGGAAACAGAATTAACCCTCGACGTCTGAACAACTTTTTTTGAAAAAATCCCTAAGCCGCGCGGTCACAATTTCTGCTAAAAATCTGACGTTCTGCAATTCACTCTGAAATGTTGGCAAACTGTTGCAAGTGATCCCCTGAAATGTTTTTCGGTGGAAACAGATGGGTTTTTATCATCGGAAACAGAATTAGCCCTCGACGTCTGAACAACTTTTTTTGAAAAAATCCCTAAGCCGCGCGGTCACAATTTCTGCTAAAAATCTGACGTTCTGCAATTCACTCAAAAATGTTGGCAAACTGTTGCGAGTGATCTCCTGAAATGTTTTTCAGTGGAAACAGATGGGTTTTTATAATCGGAAACAGAATTAGCCCTCGACGTCTGAACAACTTTTTTTGAAAAAATCCCTAAGCCGCACGGTCACAATTTCTGCTAAAAATCTGACGTTCTGCAATTCACTCCAAATTGTTGGCAAACTGTTGCAAGTGATCCCCTGAAAGGTTTTTGGGTGGAAACAGATGGGTTTTTATCATCGGAAACAGAATTAGCCCTCGACGTCTGAACAACTTTTTTGAAAAATTCCCTAAGCCGCGCGGTCACAATTTCTGCTAAAAATCTGACGTTCTGCAATTCACTCCAAAATGTTGGCAAACTCTTGCAAGTGATCCCCTGAAAGGTTTTTCGGTGGAAACAGATGGGTTTTTATCATCGGAAACCGAATTAGCCCTCGACGTCTGAACAACATTTTTTGAAAAAATCCCTAAGCCGCGCGGTCACAATTTCTGGTAAAAATCTGACGTTCTGCAATTCACTCAAAAATGTTGGCAAACTGTTGGGAGTGATCCCCTGAAATGTTTTTCAGTGGAAACAGATGGGTTTTTATCATCGGAAACAGAATTAGCCCTCGACGTCTGAACAACTTTTTTGAAAAAATCCCTAAGCCGCGCGGTCACAATTTCTGCTAAAAATCTGACGTTCTGCAATTCACTCCAAAATGTTGGCAAACTGTTGCGAGTGATCCCCTGAAAGGTTTTTCGGTGGAAACTGATGGGTTTTTATCATCGGAAACTGAATTAACCCTCGACGTCTGAACAACTTTTTTTGAAAAAATCCCTAAGCCGCGCGGTCACAATTTCTGCTAAAAATCTGACGTTCTGCAATTCACTCTGAAATGTTGGCAAACTGTTGCAAGTGATCCCCTGAAATGTTTTTCGGTGGAAACAGATGGGTTTTTATCATCGGAAACAGAATTAGACCTCGACGTCTGAACAACTTTTTTTGAAAAAATCCCTAAGCCGCGCGGTCACAATTTCTGCTAAAAATCTGACGTTCTGCAATTCACTCAAAAATGTTGGCAAACTGTTGCGAGTGATCTCCTGAAATGTTTTTCAGTGGAAACAGATGGGTTTTTATCATCGGAAATAGAATTAGCCCTCGACGTCTGAACACCTTTTTTTGAAAAAATCCCTAAGCCGCGCGGTCACAATTTCTGCTAAAAATCTGACGTTCTGCAATTCACTCCAAAATGTTGGCAAACTGTTGCAAGTGATCCCCTGAAAGGTTTTTCGGTGGAAACAGATGGGTTTTTATCATCGGAAACAGAATTAGCCCTCGACGTCTGAACAACATTTTTTGAAAAAATCCCTAAGCCGCGCGGTCACAATTTCTGGTAAAAATCTGACGTTCTGCAATTCACTCAAAAATGTTGGCAAACTGTTGGGAGTGATCCCCTGAAATGTTTTTCAGTGGAAACAGATGGGTTTTTATCATCGGAAACAGAATTAGCCCTCGACGTCTGAACAACTTTTTTGAAAAAATCCCTAAGCCGCGCGATCACAATTTCTGCTAAAAATCTGACGTTCTGCAATTCACTCCAAAATGTTGGCAAACTGTTGCGAGTGATCCCCTGAAAGGTTTTTCGGTGGAAACTGATGGGTTTTTATCATCGGAAACAGAATTAACCCTCGACGTCTGAACAACTTTTTTTGAAAAAATCCCTAAGCCGCGCGGTCACAAATTTTGCTAAAAATCTGGCGTTCTGCAATTCACTCAAAAATGTTGGCAAACTGTTGCGAGTGATCTCCTGAAATGTTTTTCAGTGGAAACAGATGGGTTTTTATCATCGGAAATAGAATTAGCCCTCGACGTCTGAACAACTTTTTTTGAAAAAATCCCTAAGGCGCACGTTCACAATTTCTGCTAAAAATCTGACGTTCTGCAATTCACTCCAAATTGTTGGCAAACTGTTGCAAGTGATCCCCTGAAAGGTTTTTGGGTGGAAACAGATGGGTTTTTATCATCGGAAATAGAATTAGCCCTCGACGTCTGAACAATTTTTTTGAAAAATTCCCTAAGCCGCGCGGTCACAATTTCTGCTAAAAATCTGACGTTCTGCAATTCACTCTGAAATGTTGGCAAACTGTTGCAAGTGATCCCCTGAAATGTTTTTCGGTGGAAACAGATGGGTTTTTATCATCGGAAACAGAATTAGCCCTCGACGTCTGAACAACTTTTTTTGAAAAAATCCCTAAGCCGCGCGGTCACAATTTCTGCTAAAAATCTGACGTTCTGCAATTCACTCCAAAATGTTGGCAAACTGTTGCGAGTGATCCCCTGAAATGTTTTTCAGTGGAAACAGATGGGTTTTTATCATCGGAAATAGAATTAGCCCTCGACGTCTGAACACCTTTTTTTGAAAAAATCCCTAAGCCGCGCGGTCACAATTTCTGCTAAAAATCTGACGTTCTGCAATTCACTCCAAAATGTTGGCAAACTGTTGCAAGTGATCCCCTGAAAGGTTTTTCGGTGGAAACAGATGGGTTTTTATCATCGGAAACAGAATTAGCCCTCGACGTCTGAACAACATTTTTTGAAAAAATCCCTAAGCCGCGCGGTCACAATTTCTGGTAAAAATCTGACGTTCTGCAATTCACTCAAAAATGTTGGCAAACTGTTGGGAGTGATCCCCTGAAATGTTTTTCAGTGGAAACAGATGGGTTTTTATCATCGGAAACAGAATTAGCCCTCGACGTCTGAACAACTTTTTTGAAAAAATCCCTAAGCCGCGCGATCACAATTTCTGCTAAAAATCTGACGTTCTGCAATTCACTCCAAAATGTTGGCAAACTGTTGCGAGTGATCCCCTGAAAGGTTTTTCGGTGGAAACTGATGGGTTTTTATCATCGGAAACAGAATTAACCCTCGACGTCTGAACAACTTTTTTTGAAAAAATCCCTAAGCCGCGCGGTCACAAATTTTGCTAAAAATCTGGCGTTCTGCAATTCACTCAAAAATGTTGGCAAACTGTTGTGAGTGATCCCCTGAAATGTTTTTCGGTGGAAACAGATGGGTTTTTATTATCGGAAACAGAATTAGCCCTCGACGTCTGAACAACTTTTTTTGAAAAAATCCCTAAGCCGCGCGGTCACAATTTCTGCTCAAAATCTGACGTTCTGCAATTCACTCAAAAATGTTGGCAAACTGTTGCAAGTGATCCCCTGAAATGTTTTTCGGTGGAAACAGATGGGTTTTTATCATCGGAAACAGAATTAGCCCTCGACGTCTGAACAACTTTTTTTGAAAAAATCCCTAAGCCGCGCGGTCACAATTTCTGCTAAAAATCTGACGTTCTGCAATTCACTCTGAAATGTTGGCAAACTGTTGCAATTGATCCCCGGAAATGTTTTTCGGTGGAAACAGATGGGTTTTTATCATCGGAAACAGAATTAGCCCTCGACGTCTGAACAACTTTTTTGAAAAATTCCCTAAGCCGCGCGGTCACAATTTCTGCTAAAAATCTGACGTTCTGCAATTCACTCCAAAATGTTGGCAAACTCTTGCAAGTGATCCCCTGAAAGGTTTTTCAGTGGAAACAGATGGGTTTTTATCATCGGAAATAGAATTAGCCCTCGACGTCTGAACACCTTTTTTTGAAAAAATCCCTAAGCCGCGCGGTCACAATTTCTGCTAAAAATCTGACGTTCTGCAATTCACTCCAAAATGTTGGCAAACTGTTGCAAGTGATCCCCTGAAAGGTTTTTCGGTGGAAACAGATGGGTTTTTATCATCGGAAACAGAATTAGCCCTCGACGTCTGAACAACTTTTTTTGAAAAAATCCCTAAGCCGCGCCGTCACAATTTCTGGTAAAAATCTGACGTTCTGCAATTCACTCAAAAATGTTGGCAAACTGTTGGGAGTGATCCCCTGAAATGTTTTTCAGTGGAAACAGATGGGTTTTTATCATCGGAAACAGAATTAGCCCTCGACGTCTGAACAACTTTTTTTGAAAAAATCCCTAAGCCGCGCGGTCACAATTTCTGCTCAAAATCTGACGTTCTGCAATTCACTCAAAAATGTTGGCAAACTGTTGCAAGTGATCCCCTGAAATGTTTTTCGGTGGAAACAGATGGGTTTTTATCATCGGAAACAGAATTAGCCCTCGACGTCTGAACAACTTTTTTTGAAAAAATCCCTAAGCCGCGCGGACACAATTTCTGCTCAAAATCTGACGTTCTGCAATTCACTCTGAAATGTTGGCAAACTGTTGCAAGTGATCCCCTGAAATGTTTTTCGTTGGAAACAGATGGGTTTTTATCATCGGAAACAGAATTAGCCCTCGACGTCTGAACAACTTTTTTTGAAAAAATCCCTAAGCCGCGCGGTCAAAATTTCTGCTAAAAATCTGACGTTCTGCAATTCACTCCAAAATGTTGGCAAAATGTTGCAAGTGATGCCCTGAAATGTTTTTCGGTGGAAACATATGGGTTTTTATCATCGGAAACAGAATTAGCCCACGACGTCTGAACAACTTTTTTTGAAAAAATCCCTAAGCCGCGCGGTCACAATTTCTGCTAAAAATCTGACGTTCTGCAATTCACTCCAAAATGTTGGCAAACTGTTGCAAGTGATCCCCTGAAATGTTTTTCGGTGGAAACAGATGGGTTTTTATCATCGGAAACAGAATTAGCCCTCGACGTCTGAACAACTTTTTTTGAAAAAATCCCTAAGCCGCGCGGTCACAATTTCTGCTAAAAATCTGACGTTCTGCAATTCACTCAAAAATGTTGGCAAACTGTTGCGAGTGATCCCCTGAAATGTTTTTCAGTGGAAACAGATGGGTTTTTATCATCGGAAATAAAATTAGCCCTCGACGTCTGAACACCTTTTTTTGAAAAAATCCCTAAGCCGCGCGGTCACAATTTCTGCTAAAAATCTGACGTTCTGCAATTCACTCAAAAATGTTGGCAAACTGTTGCAAGTGATCCCCTGAAAGGTTTTTCGGTGGAAACAGATGGGTTTTTATCATCGGAAACAGAATTAGCCCTCGACGTCTGAACAACTTTTTTTGAAAAAATCCCTAAGCCGCGCGGTCACAATTTCTGCTCAAAATCTGACGTTCTGCAATTCACTCAAAAATGTTGGCAAACTGTTGCGAGTGATCCCCTGAAATGTTTTTCGGTGGAAACTGATGGGTTTTTATCATCGGAAACAGAATTAGCCCTCCACGTCTGAACAACATTTTTTGAAAAAATCCCTAAGCCGCGCGGTCACAATTTTTCCTAAAAATCTGGCGTTCTGCAATTCACTCAAAAATGTTGGCAAACTGTTGGGAGTGATCCCCTGAAATGTTTTTCAGTGGAAACAGATGGGTTTTTATCATCGGAAACAGAATTAGCCCTCGACGTCTGAACAACTTTTTTTGAAAAAATCCCTAAGCCGCGCGGTCACGATTTCTGCTAAAAATCTGACGTTCTGCAATTCACTCAAAAATGTTGGCAAACTGTTGCGAGTGATCTCCTGAAATGTTTTTCAGTGGAAACAGATGGGTTTTTATCATCGGAAATAGAATTAGCCCTCAACGTCTGAACAACTTTTTTTGAAAAAATCCCTAAGCCGCGCGGTCACAATTTCTGCTAAAAATCTGACGTTCTGCAATTCACTCAAAAATGTTGGCAAACTGTTGCGAGTGATCCCCTGAAATGTTTTTCAGTGGAAACAGATGGGTTTTTATCATTGGAAATAAAATTAGCCCTCGACGTCTGAACACCTTTTTTTGAAAAAATCCCTAAGCCGCGCGGTCACAATTTCTGCTAAAAATCTGACGTTCTGCAATTCACTCAAAAATGTTGGCAAACTGTTGCAAGTGATCCCCTGAAAGGTTTTTCGGTGGAAACAGATGGGTTTTTATCATCGGAAACAGAATTAGCCCTCGACGTCTGAACAACTTTTTTTGAAAAAATCCCTAAGCCGCGCGGTCACAATTTCTGCTCAAAATCTGACGTTCTGCAATTCACTCAAAAATGTTGGCAAACTGTTGCGAGTGATCCCCTGAAATGTTTTTCGGTGGAAACTGATGGGTTTTTATCATCGGAAACAGAATTAGCCCTCCACGTCTGAACAACATTTTTTGAAAAAATCCCTAAGCCGCGCGGTCACAATTTTTCCTAAAAATCTGGCGTTCTGCAATTCACTCAAAAATGTTGGCAAACTGTTGGGAGTGATCCCCTGAAATGTTTTTCAGTGGAAACAGATGGGTTTTTATCATCGGAAACAGAATTAGCCCTCGACGTCTGAACAACTTTTTTTGAAAAAATCCCTAAGCCGCGCGGTCACGATTTCTGCTAAAAATCTGACGTTCTGCAATTCACTCAAAAATGTTGGCAAACTGTTGCGAGTGATCTCCTGAAATGTTTTTCAGTGGAAACAGATGGGTTTTTATCATCGGAAATAGAATTAGCCCTCGACGTCTGAACAACTTTTTTTGAAAAAATCCCTAAGCCGCACGGTCACAATTTCTGCTAAAAATCTGACGTTCTGCAATTCACTCCAAATTGTTGGCAAACTGTTGCAAGTGATCCCCTGAAAGGTTTTTGGGTGGAAACAGATGGGTTTTTATCATCGGAAACAGAATTAGCCCTCGACGTCTGAACAACTTTTTTGAAAAATTCCCTAAGCCGCGCGGTCACAATTTCTGCTAAAAATCTGACGTTCTGCAATTCACTCCAAAATGTTGGCAAACTGTTGCAAGTGATCCCCTGAAATGTGTTTCGGTGGAAACAGATGGGTTTTTATCATCGGAAACAGAATTAGCCCTCGACGTCTGAACAACTTTTTTTGAAAAAATCCCTAAGCCGCGCGGTCACAATTTCTGCTAAAAATCTGACGTTCTGCAATTCACTCCAAAATGTTGGCAAACTGTTGCGAGTGATCCCCTGAAATGTTTTTCAGTGGAAACAGATGGGTTTTTATCATCGGAAATAGAATTAGCCCTCGACGTCTGAACACCTTTTTTTGAAAAAATCCCTAAGCCACGCGGTCACAATTTCTGCTAAAAATCTGACGTTCTGCAATTCACTCCAAAATGTTGGCAAACTGTTGCAAGTGATCCCCTGAAAGGTTTTTCGGTGGAAACAGATGGGTTTTTATCATCGGAAACAGAATTAGCCCTCGACGTCTGAACAACATTTTTTGAAAAAATCCCTAAGCCGCGCGGTCACAATTTCTGGTAAAAATCTGACGTTCTGCAATTCACTCAAAAATGTTGGCAAACTGTTGCGAGTGATCCCCTGAAATGTTTTTCAGTGGAAACAGATGGGTTTTTATCATCGGAAATAGAATTAGCCCTCGACGTCTGAACACCTTTTTTTGAAAAAATCCCTAAGCCGCGCGGTCACAATTTCTGCTAAAAATCTGACGTTCTGCAATTCACTCCAAAATGTTGGCAAACTGTTGCAAGTGATCCCCTGAAAGGTTTTTCGGTGGAAACAGATGGGTTTTTATCATCGGAAACAGAATTAGCCCTCGACGTCTGAACAACATTTTTTGAAAAAATCCCTAAGCCGCGCGGTCACAATTTCTGGTAAAAATCTGACGTTCTGCAATTCACTCAAAAATGTTGGCAAACTGTTGGGAGTGATCCCCTGAAATGTTTTTCAGTGGAAACAGATGGGTTTTTATCATCGGAAACACAATTAGCCCTCGACGTCTGAACAACTTTTTTTGAAAAAATCCCTAAGCCGCGCGGTCACAATTTCTGCTAAAAATCTGACGTTCTGCAATTCACTCAAAAATGTTGGCAAACTGTTGCGAGTGATCCCCTGAAATGTTTCTCAATGGAAACAGATGGGTTTTTATCATCGGAAACAGAATTAGCCCTCGACGTCTGAACAACTTTTTTGAAAAAATCCCTAAGCCGCGCGGTCACAATTTCTGCTAAAAATCTGACGTTCTGCAATTCACTCCAAAATGTTGGCAAACTGTTGCGAGTGATCCCCTGAAAGGTTTTTCGGTGGAAACTGATGGGCTTTTATCATCGGAAACAGAATTAACCCTCGACGTCTGAACAACTTTTTTTGAAAAAATCCCTAAGCCGCGCGGTCACAATTTTTGCTAAAAATCTGGCGTTCTGCAATTCACTCAAAAATGTTGGCAAACTGTTGTGAGTGATCCCCTGAAATGTTTTTCGGTGGAAACAGATGGGTTTTTATTATCGGAAACAGAATTAGCCCTCGACGTCTGAACAACTTTTTTTGAAAAAATCCCTAAGCCGCGCGGTCACAATTTCTGCTCAAAATCTGACGTTCCGCAATTCACTCAAAAATGTTGGCAAACTGTTGCAAGTGATCCCCTGAAATGTTTTTCGGTGGAAACAGATGGGTTTTTATCATCGGAAACAGAATGAGCCCTCGACGTCTGAACAACTTTTTTTGAAAAAATCCCTAAGCCGCGCGGTCACAATTTCTGCTAAAAATCTGACGTTCTGCAATTCACTCTGAAATGTTGGCAAACTGTTGCAAGTGATCCCCTGAAATGTTTTTCGGTGGAAACAGATGGGTTTTTATCATCGGAAACAGAATTAGCCCTCGACGTCTGAACAACTTTTTTTGAAAAAATCCCTAAGCCGCGCGGTCACAATTTCTGCTAAAAATCTGGCGTTCTGTAATTCACTCAAAAATGTTGGCAAACTGTTGGGAGTGATCCCCTGAAATGTTTTTCAGTGGAAACAGATGGGTTTTTATCATCGGAAACAGAATTAACCCTCGACGTCTGAACAACTTTTGTTGAAAAAATCCCTAAGCCGCGCGGTCACAATTTCTGCTCAAAATCTGACGTTCTGCAATTCAGTCTGAAATGTTGGCAAACTGTTGCAAGTGATCCCCTGAAATGTTTTTCGTTGGAAACAGATGGGTTTTTATCATCGGAAACAGAATTAGCCCTCGACGTCTGAACAACTTTTTTTGAAAAAATCCCTAAGCCGCGCGGTCACAATTTCTGCTAAAAATCTGACGTTCTGCAATTCACTCAAAAATGTTGGCAAACTGTTGCGAGTGATTCCGTGAAATGTTTTTCAGTGGAAACAGATGGGTTTTTATCATCGGAAATAGAATTAGCCCTCGACGTCTGAACAACTTTTTTTGAAAAAATCCCTAAGCCGCGCGATCACAATTTCTGCTAAAAATCTGACGTTCTGCAATTCACTCCAAATTGTTGGCAAACTGTTGCAAGTGATCCCCTGAAAGGTTTTTGGGTGGAAACAGATGGGTTTTTATCATCGGAAACAGAATTAGCCCTCGACGTCTGAACAACTTTTTTGAAAAAATCCCTAAGCCGCGCGGTCACAATTTCTGGTAAAAATCTGACGTTCTTCAATTCACTCAAAAATGTTGGCAAACTGTTGCGAGTGATCCCCTGAAATCTTTTTCGGTGGAAACACATGGGTTTTTATCATCGGAAACAGAATTAGCCCTCGACGTCTGAACAACTTTTTTTGAAAAAATCCCTAAGCCGCGCGGTCACAATTTCTGCTAAAAATCTGACGTTCTGCAATTCACTCCAAATTGTTGGCAAACTGTTGCAAGTGATCCCCTGAAATGTTTTTCGGTGGAAACAGATGGGTTTTTATCATCGGAAACAGAATTAGCCCTCGACGTCTGAACAACTTTTTTGAAAAAATCCCTAAGCCGCGCGGTCACAATTTCTGCTAAAAATCTGACGTTCTGCAATTCACTCCAAAATGTTGGCAAACTCTTGCAAGTGATCCCCTGAAAGGTTTTTCGGTGGAAACAGATGGGTTTTTATCATCGGAAACAGAATTAGCCCTCGAAGTTTGAACAACTTTTTTTGAAAAAATCCCTAAGCCGCGCGGTCACAATTTCTGGTAAAAATCTGACGTTCTGCAATTCACTCAAAAATGTTGGCAAACTGTTGCGAGTGATCCCCTGAAAGGTTTTTGGGTGGAAACAGATGGGTTTTTATCATCGGAAACAGAATTAGCCCTCGATGTCTGAACAACTTTTTTTGAAAAAATCCCTAAGCCGCGCGGTCACAATTTCTGCTAAAAATCTGACGTTCTGCAATTCACTCCAAAATGTTGGCAAACTGTTGCAAGTGATCCCCTGAAAGGTTTTTCGGTGGAAACTGATGGGTTTTTATCATCGGAAACAGAATTAGCCCTCGACGTCTGAACAACTTTTTTGTAAAAATCCCTAAGCCGCGCGGTCACAATTTGTGCTCAAAATCTGACGTTCTGCAATTCACTCAAAAATGTTGGCAAACTGTTGCAAGTGATCCCCTGAAATGTTTTTCGGTGGAAACAGATGGGTTTTTATCATCGGAAACAGAATTAGCCCTCGACGTCTTAACAACTTTTTTTGAAAAAATCCCTAAGCCACGCGGTCACAATTTCTGCTAAAAATCTGACATTCTGCAATTCACTCAAAAATGTTGGCAAACTGTTGCGAGTGATCCCCTGAAATGTTTTTCAGTGGAAACAGATGGGTTTTTATCATCGGAAATAGAATTAGCCCTCGACGTCTGAACACCTTTTTTTGAAAAAATCCCTAAGCCGCGCGGTCACAATTTCTGCTAAAAATCTGAAATTATGCAATTCACTCCAAAATGTTGGCAAACTGTTGCGAGTGATCCCCTGAAAGGTTTTTCGGTGGAAACAGATGGGTTTTTATCATCGGAAACAGAATTAGCCCTTGACGTCTGAACAACTTTTTTTGAAAAAATCCCTAAGCCGCGCGGTCACAATTTCTGCTCAAAATCTGACGTTCTGCAATTCACTCCAAAATGTTGGCAAACTGTTGCAAGTGATCCCCTGAAAGGTTTTTGGGTGGAAACAGATGGGTTTTTATCATCGGAAACAGAATTAGCCCTCGACGTCTGAACAACTTTTTTGAAAAAATCCCTAAGCCGCGCGGTCACAATTTCTGCTAAAAATCTGACGTTCTGCAATTCACTCCAAAATGTTGGCAAACTGTTGCGAGTGATCCCCTGAAATGTTTTTCAGTGGAAACAGATGGGTTTTTATCATCGGAAATAGAATTAGCCCTCGACGTCTGAACACGATTTTTTGAAAAAATCCCTAAGCCGCGCGGTCACAATTTCTGCTAAAAATCTGAAATTATGCAATTCACTCCAAAATGTTGGCAAACTGTTGCAAGTGATCCCCTGAAAGGTTTTTCGGTGGAAACAGATGGGTTTTTATCATCGGAAACAGAATTAGCCCTCGAAGTTTGAACAACTTTTTTTGAAAAAATCCCTAAGCCGCGCGGTCACAATTTCTGGTAAAAATCTGACGTTCTGCAATTCACTCAAAAATGTTGGCAAACTGTTGCGAGTGATCCCCTGAAAGGTTTTTGGGTGGAAACAGATGGGTTTTTATCATCGGAAACAGAATTAGCCCTCGATGTCTGAACAACTTTTTTTGAAAAAATCCCTAAGCCGCGCGGTCACAATTTGTGCTCAAAATCTGACGTTCTGCAATTCACTCAAAAATGTTGGCAAACTGTTGCAAGTGATCCCCTGAAATGTTTTTCGGTGGAAACAGATGGGTTTTTATCATCGGAAACAGAATTAGCCCTCGACGTCTTAACAACTTTTTTTGAAAAAATCCCTAAGCCACGCGGTCACAATTTCTGCTAAAAATCTGACATTCTGCAATTCACTCAAAAATGTTGGCAAACTGTTGCGAGTGATCCCCTGAAATGTTTTTCAGTGGAAACAGATGGGTTTTTATCATCGGAAATAGAATTAGCCCTCGACGTCTGAACACCTTTTTTTGAAAAAATCCCTAAGCCGCGCGGTCACAATTTCTGCTAAAAATCTGAAATTATGCAATTCACTCCAAAATGTTGGCAAACTGTTGCGAGTGATCCCCTGAAAGGTTTTTCGGTGGAAACAGATGGGTTTTTATCATCGGAAACAGAATTAGCCCTTGACGTCTGAACAACTTTTTTTGAAAAAATCCCTAAGCCGCGCGGTCACAATTTCTGCTCAAAATCTGACGTTCTGCAATTCACTCCAAAATGTTGGCAAACTGTTGCAAGTGATCCCCTGAAAGGTTTTTGGGTGGAAACAGATGGGTTTTTATCATCGGAAACAGAATTAGCCCTCGACGTCTGAACAACTTTTTTGAAAAAATCCCTAAGCCGCGCGGTCACAATTTCTGCTAAAAATCTGACGTTCTGCAATTCACTCCAAAATGTTGGCAAACTGTTGCGAGTGATCCCCTGAAATGTTTTTCAGTGGAAACAGATGGGTTTTTATCATCGGAAATAGAATTAGCCCTCGACGTCTGAACACGATTTTTTGAAAAAATCCCTAAGCCGCGCGGTCACAATTTCTGCTAAAAATCTGAAATTATGCAATTCACTCCAAAATGTTGGCAAACTGTTGCAAGTGATCCCCTGAAAGGTTTTTCGGTGGAAACAGATGGGTTTTTATCATCGGAAACAGAATTAGCCCTTGACGTCTGAACAACTTTTTTTGAAAAAATCCCTAAGCCGCGCGGTCACAATTTCTGCTCAAAATCTGACGTTCTGCAATTCACTCCAAAATGTTGGCAAACTGTTGCAAGTGATCCCCTGAAAGGTTTTTCAGTGGAAACAGATGGGTTTTTATCATCGGAAACAGAATTAGCCCTCGAAGTCTGAACAACTTTTTTGAAAAAATCCCTAAGCCACGCGGTCACAATTTCTGCTAAAAATCTGACGTTCTGCAATTCACTCCAAAATGTTGGCAAACTGTTGCGAGTGATCCCCTGAAATGTTTTTTGGTGGAAACAGATGGGTTTTTATCATCGGAAACAGAATTAGCCCTCGACGTCTGAACAACTTTTTTTGAAAAGATCCCTATGCCACGCGGTCACAATTTCGGCTAAAAATCTGACGTTCTGCAATTCACTCAAAAATGTTGGCAAACTGTTGCGAGTGATCCCCTGTAATGTTTTTCAGTGTTAACAGATGGGTTTTTATCATCGGAAACAGAATTAGCCCTCGACGTCTGAACAACTTTTTTTGAAAAAATCCCTAAGCCACGCGGTCGCAATTTCTGCTAAAAATCTGACGTTCTGCAATTCACTCAAAAATGTTGGCAAACTGTTGCGAGTGATCCCCTGAAATGTTTTTCAGTGGAAACAGATGGGTTTTTATCATCGGAAACAGAATTAGCGCTTGACGTCTGAACACCTTTTTTTGAAAAAATCCCTAAGCCACGCGGTCGCAATTTCTGCTAAAAATCTGACGTTCTGCAATTCACTCAAAAATGTTGGCAAACTGTTGCGAGTGATCCCCTGAAATGTTTTTCAGTGGAAACAGATGGGTTTTTATCATCGGAAACAGAATTAGCGCTTGACGTCTGAACACCTTTTTTTGAAAAAATCCCTAAGCCGCGCGGTCACAATTTCTGCTCAAAATCTGACGTTCTGCAATTCACTCTGAAATGTTGGCAAACTGTTGCAAGTGATCCCCTGAAATGTTTTTCGGTGGAAACAGATGGGTTTTTATCATCGGAAACAGAATTAGCCCTCGACGTCTTAACAACTTTTTTTAAAAAATCCCTAAGCCGCGCGGTCACAATTTCTGCTAAAAATCGGCCATTCTGCAATTCACTCAAAAATGTTGGCAAACTGTTGCGAGTGATCCCCTGAAAGGTTTATCGGTGGAAACAGATGGGTTTTTATCATCGGAAACAGAATTAGCCCTCGACGTCTGAACACCTTTTTTTGAAAAAATCCCTAAGCCGCGCGGTCACAATTTCTGCTAAAAATCTGACGTTCTGCAATTCACTCCAAAATGTTGGCAAACTGTTGCAAGTGATCCCCTGAAAGGTTTTTCAGTGGAAACAGATGGGTTTTTATCATCGGAAACAGAATTAGCCCTCGAAGTCTGAACAACTTTTTTGAAAAAATCCCTAAGCCGCGCGGTCACAATTTCTGCTAAAAATCTGACGTTCTGCAATTCACTCCAAATTGTTGGCAAACTGTTGCAAGTGATCCCCTGAAAGGTTTTTGGGTGGAAACAGATGGGTTTTTATCATCGGAAACAGAATTAGCCCTCGACGTCTGAACAACTTTTTTGAAAAAATCCCTAAGCCGCGCGGTCACAATTTCTGCTAAAAATCTGACGTTCTGCAATTCACTCCAAAATGTTGGCAAACTGTTGCGAGTGATCCCCTGAAATGTTTTTCAGTGGAAACAGATGGGTTTTTATCATCGGAAATAGAATTAGCCCTCGACGTCTGAACACGATTTTTTGAAAAAATCCCTAAGCCGCGCGGTCACAATTTCTGCTAAAAATCTGAAATTATGCAATTCACTCCAAAATGTTGGCAAACTGTTGCAAGTGATCCCCTGAAAGGTTTTTCGGTGGAAACAGATGGGTTTTTATCATCGGAAACAGAATTAGCCCTTGACGTCTGAACAACTTTTTTTGAAAAAATCCCTAAGCCGCGCGGTCACAATTTCTGCTCAAAATCTGACGTTCTGCAATTCACTCCAAAATGTTGGCAAACTGTTGCAAGTGATCCCCTGAAAGGTTTTTCAGTGGAAACAGATGGGTTTTTATCATCGGAAACAGAATTAGCCCTCGACGTCTGAACAACTTTTTTTGAAAAGATCCCTATGCCACGCGGTCACAATTTCTGCTAAAAATCTGACGTTCTGCAATTCACTCAAAAATGTTGGCAAACTGTTGCGAGTGATCCCCTGTAATGTTTTTCAGTGTTAACAGATGGGTTTTTATCATCGGAAACAGAATTAGCCCTCGACGTCTGAACAACTTTTTTTGAAAAAATCCCTAAGCCACGCGGTCGCAATTTCTGCTAAAAATCTGACGTTCTGCAATTCACTCAAAAATGTTGGCAAACTGTTGCGAGTGATCCCCTGAAATGTTTTTCAGTGGAAACAGATGGGTTTTTATCATCGGAAATAGAATTAGCCCTCGACGTCTGAACACCTTTTTTTGAAAAAATCCCTAAGCCGCGCGGTCACAATTTCTGCTAAAAATCTGACGTTCTGCAATTCACTCCAAAATGTTGGCAAACTGTTGCAAGTGATCCCCTGAAAGGTTTTTTGGTGGAAACAGATGGGTTTTTATCATCGGAAACAGAATTAGCCCTCGACGTCTGAACAACTTTTTTTGAAAAAATCCCTAAGCCGCGCGGTCACAATTTCTGCTAAAAATCTGACGTTCTGCAATTCACTCAAAAATCTTGGCAAACTGTTGCGAGTGATCCCCTGAAATGTTTTTCGGTGGAAACAGATGGGTTTTTATCATCGGAAACAGAATTAGCCCTTGACGTCTGAACAACTTTTTTTGAAAAAATCCCTAAGCCGCGCGGTCACAATTTCTGCTAAAAATCTGACGTTCTGCAATTCACTCCAAAATGTTGGCAAACTGTTGCGAGTGATCCCCTGAAAGGTTTTTCAGTGGAAACAGATGGGTTTTTATCATCGGAAACAGAATTAGCCCTCGAAGTCTGAACAACTTTTTTTGAAAAAATCCCTAAGCCGCGCGGTCACAATTTCTGGTAAAAATCTGACGTTCTGCAATTCACTCAAAAATGTTGGCAAACTGTTGCGAGTGATCCCCTGAAAGGTTTTTCGGTGGAAACAGATGGGTTTTTATCATCGGAAACAGAATTAGCCCTTGACGTCTGAACAACTTTTTTTGAAAAAATCCCTAAGCCGCGCGGTCACAATTTCTGCTAAAAATCTGACGTTCTGCAATTCACTCAAAAATGTTGGCAAACTGTTGCGAGTGATCCCCTGAAATGTTTTTCAGTGGAAACAGATGGGTTTTTATCATCGGAAATAGAATTAGCCCTCGACGTCTGAACAACTTTTTTTGAAAAAATCCCTAAGCCGCGCGGTCACAATTTCTGCTAAAAATCTGACGTTCTGCAATTCACTCCAAAATGTTGGCAAACTGTTGCAAGTGATCCCCTGAAAGGTTTTTCGGTGGAAACAGATGGGTTTTTATCATCGGAAACAGAATTAGCCCTCGACGTCTGAACAACTTTTTTTGAAAAAATCCCTAAGCCGCGCGGTCGCAATTTCTGCTCAAAATCTGACGTTCTGCAATTCACTCAAAAATGTTGGCAAACTGTTGCGAGTGATCCCCTGAAATGTTTTTCAGTGGAAACAAATGGGTTTTTTTCATCGGAAATAGAATTAGCCCTCGACGTCTGAACACCTTTTTTTGAAAAAATCCCTAAGCCGCGCGGTCACAATTTCTGCTAAAAATCTGACGTTCTGCAATTCACTCCAAAATGTTGGCAAACTGTTGCAAGTGATCCCCTGAAAGGTTTTTTGGTGGAAAAAGATGGGTTTTTATCATCGGAAACAGAATTAGCCCTCGACGTCTGAACAACTTTTTTTGAAAAAATCCCTAAGCCGCGCGGTCACAATTTCTGCTAAAAATCTAACGTTCTGCAATTCACTCAAAAATGTTGGCAAACTGTTGCGAGTGATCCCCTGAAATGTTTTTCAGTGGAAACAGATGGGTTTTTATCATCGGAAACAGAATTAGCCCTTGACGTCTGAACAACTTTTTTTGAAAAAATCCCTAAGCCGCGCGGTCACAATTTCTGCTAAAAATCTGACGTTCTGCAATTCACTCCAAAATGTTGGCAAACTGTTGCAAGTGATCCCCTGAAAGGTTTTTCAGTGGAAACAGATGGGTTTTTATCATCGGAAACAGAATTAGCCCTCGAAGGCTGAACAACTTTTTTTGAAAAAATCCCTAAGCCGCGCGGTCACAATTTCTGGTAAAAATCTGACGTTCTGCAATTCACTCAAAAATGTTGGCAAACTGTTGCGAGTGATCCCCTGAAAGGTTTTTCGGTGGAAACAGATGGGTTTTTATCATCGGAAACAGAATTAGCCCTTGACGTCTGAACAACTTTTTTTGAAAAAATCCCTAAGCCGCGCGGTCACAATTTCTGGTAAAAATCTGACGTTCTGCAATTCACTCAAAAATGTTGGCAAACTGTTGCGAGTGATCCCCTGAAATCTTTTTCGGTGGAAAAACATGGGTTTTTATCATCGGAAACAGAATTAGCCCTCGACGTCTGAACAACTTTTTTTGAAAAAATCCCTAAGCCGCGCGGTCACAATTTCTGCTAAAAATCTGACGTTCTGCAATTCACTCCAAAATGTTGGCAAACTGTTGCAAGTGATCCCCTGAAAGGTTTTTCAGTGGAAACAGATGGGTTTTTATCATCGGAAACAGAATTAGCCCTCGAAGTCTGAACAACTTTTTTTGAAAAAATCCCTAAGCCGCGCGGTCACAATTTCTGGTAAAAATCTGACGTTCTGCAATTCACTCAAAAATGTTGGCAAACTGTTGCGAGTGATCCCCTGAAAGGTTTTTCGGTGGAAACAGATGGGTTTTTATCATCGGAAACAGAATTAGCCCTTGACGTCTGAACAACTTTTTTTGAAAAAATCCCTAAGCCGCGCGGTCACAATTTCTGCTCAAAATCTGACGTTCTGCAATTCACTCCAAAATGTTGGCAAACTGTTGCGAGTGATCCCCTGAAAGGTTTTTCAGTGGAAACAGATGGGTTTTTATCATCGGAAACAGAATTAGCCCTCGACGTCTGAACAACTTTTTTGAAAAAATCCCTAAGCCGCGAGGTCACAATTTCTGCTCAAAATCTGACGTTCTGCAATTCACTCAAAAATGTTGGCAAACTGTTGCGAGTGATCCCCTGAAATGTTTTTCAGTGGAAACAGATGGGTTTTTATCATCGGAAACAGAATTAGCCCTCGACGTCTGAACAACTTTTTTGAAAAAATCCCTAAGCCGCGAGGTCACAATTTCTGCTCAAAATCTGACGTTCTGCAATTCACTCTGAAATGTTGGCAAACTGTTGCGAGTGATCCCCTGAAATGTTTTTCAGTGGAAACAGATGGGTTTTTATCATCGGAAATAGAATTAGCCCTCGACGTCTGAACAACTTTTTTTGAAAAAATCCCTAAGCCGCGCGGTCACAATTTCTGGTAAAAATCTGACGTTCTGCAATTCACTCAAAAATGTTGGCAAACTGTTGCGAGTGATCCCCTGAAAGGTTTTTCGGTGTTAACAGATGGGTTTTTATCATCGGAAACAGAATTAGCCCTCGACGTCTGAACAACTTTTTTTGAAAAAATCCCTAAGCCGCGCGGTCACAATTTCTGCTCAAAATCTGACGTTCTGCAATTCACTCTGAAATGTTGGCAAACTGTTGCGAGTGATCCCCTGAAAGGTTTTTCGGTGGAAACAGATGGGTTTTTATCATCAGGAACAGAATTAGCCCTTGACGTCTGAACAACTTTTTTTGAAAAAATCCCTAAGCCGCGCGGTCACAATTTCTGCTCAAAATCTGACGTTCTGCAATTCACTCAAAAATGTTGGCAAACTGTTGCGAGTGATCCCCTGAAATGTTTTTCAGTGGAAACAGATGTGTTTTTATCATCGGAAATAGAATTAGCCCTCGACGTCTGAACAACTTTTTTTGAAAAAATCCCTAAGCCGCGCGGTCACAATTTCTGCTCAAAATCTGACGTTCTGCAATTCACTCCAAAATGTTGGCAAACTGTTGCAAGTGATCCCCTGAAAGGTTTTTCAGTGGAAACAGATGGGTTTTTATCATCGGAAACAGAATTAGCCCTCGACGTCTGAACAACTTTTTTTGAAAAGATCCCTATGCCACGCGGTCACAATTTCTGCTAAAAATCTGACGTTCTGCAATTCACTCAAAAATGTTGGCAAACTGTTGCGAGTGATCCCCTGTAATGTTTTTCAGTGTTAACAGATGGGTTTTTATCATCGGAAACAGAATTAGCCCTCGACGTCTGAACAACTTTTTTTGAAAAAATCCCTAAGCCACGCGGTCGCAATTTCTGCTAAAAATCTGACGTTCTGCAATTCACTCAAAAATGTTGGCAAACTGTTGCGAGTGATCCCCTGAAATGTTTTTCAGTGGAAACAGATGGGTTTTTATCATCGGAAATAGAATTAGCCCTCGACGTCTGAACACCTTTTTTTGAAAAAATCCCTAAGCCGCGCGGTCACAATTTCTGCTAAAAATCTGACGTTCTGCAATTCACTCCAAAATGTTGGCAAACTGTTGCAAGTGATCCCCTGAAAGGTTTTTTGGTGGAAACAGATGGGTTTTTATCATCGGAAACAGAATTAGCCCTCGACGTCTGAACAACTTTTTTTGAAAAAATCCCTAAGCCGCGCGGTCACAATTTCTGCTAAAAATCTGACGTTCTGCAATTCACTCAAAAATCTTGGCAAACTGTTGCGAGTGATCCCCTGAAATGTTTTTCGGTGGAAACAGATGGGTTTTTATCATCGGAAACAGAATTAGCCCTTGACGTCTGAACAACTTTTTTTGAAAAAATCCCTAAGCCGCGCGGTCACAATTTCTGCTAAAAATCTGACGTTCTGCAATTCACTCCAAAATGTTGGCAAACTGTTGCGAGTGATCCCCTGAAAGGTTTTTCAGTGGAAACAGATGGGTTTTTATCATCGGAAACAGAATTAGCCCTCGAAGTCTGAACAACTTTTTTTGAAAAAATCCCTAAGCCGCGCGGTCACAATTTCTGGTAAAAATCTGACGTTCTGCAATTCACTCAAAAATGTTGGCAAACTGTTGCGAGTGATCCCCTGAAAGGTTTTTCGGTGGAAACAGATGGGTTTTTATCATCGGAAACAGAATTAGCCCTTGACGTCTGAACAACTTTTTTTGAAAAAATCCCTAAGCCGCGCGGTCACAATTTCTGCTAAAAATCTGACGTTCTGCAATTCACTCAAAAATGTTGGCAAACTGTTGCGAGTGATCCCCTGAAATGTTTTTCAGTGGAAACAGATGGGTTTTTATCATCGGAAATAGAATTAGCCCTCGACGTCTGAACAACTTTTTTTGAAAAAATCCCTAAGCCGCGCGGTCACAATTTCTGCTAAAAATCTGACGTTCTGCAATTCACTCCAAAATGTTGGCAAACTGTTGCAAGTGATCCCCTGAAAGGTTTTTCGGTGGAAACAGATGGGTTTTTATCATCGGAAACAGAATTAGCCCTCGACGTCTGAACAACTTTTTTTGAAAAAATCCCTAAGCCGCGCGGTCGCAATTTCTGCTCAAAATCTGACGTTCTGCAATTCACTCAAAAATGTTGGCAAACTGTTGCGAGTGATCCCCTGAAATGTTTTTCAGTGGAAACAAATGGGTTTTTTTCATCGGAAATAGAATTAGCCCTCGACGTCTGAACACCTTTTTTTGAAAAAATCCCTAAGCCGCGCGGTCACAATTTCTGCTAAAAATCTGACGTTCTGCAATTCACTCCAAAATGTTGGCAAACTGTTGCAAGTGATCCCCTGAAAGGTTTTTTGGTGGAAAAAGATGGGTTTTTATCATCGGAAACAGAATTAGCCCTCGACGTCTGAACAACTTTTTTTGAAAAAATCCCTAAGCCGCGCGGTCACAATTTCTGCTAAAAATCTAACGTTCTGCAATTCACTCAAAAATGTTGGCAAACTGTTGCGAGTGATCCCCTGAAATGTTTTTCAGTGGAAACAGATGGGTTTTTATCATCGGAAACAGAATTAGCCCTTGACGTCTGAACAACTTTTTTTGAAAAAATCCCTAAGCCGCGCGGTCACAATTTCTGCTAAAAATCTGACGTTCTGCAATTCACTCCAAAATGTTGGCAAACTGTTGCAAGTGATCCCCTGAAAGGTTTTTCAGTGGAAACAGATGGGTTTTTATCATCGGAAACAGAATTAGCCCTCGAAGGCTGAACAACTTTTTTTGAAAAAATCCCTAAGCCGCGCGGTCACAATTTCTGGTAAAAATCTGACGTTCTGCAATTCACTCAAAAATGTTGGCAAACTGTTGCGAGTGATCCCCTGAAAGGTTTTTCGGTGGAAACAGATGGGTTTTTATCATCGGAAACAGAATTAGCCCTTGACGTCTGAACAACTTTTTTTGAAAAAATCCCTAAGCCGCGCGGTCACAATTTCTGGTAAAAATCTGACGTTCTGCAATTCACTCAAAAATGTTGGCAAACTGTTGCGAGTGATCCCCTGAAATCTTTTTCGGTGGAAAAACATGGGTTTTTATCATCGGAAACAGAATTAGCCCTCGACGTCTGAACAACTTTTTTTGAAAAAATCCCTAAGCCGCGCGGTCACAATTTCTGCTAAAAATCTGACGTTCTGCAATTCACTCCAAAATGTTGGCAAACTGTTGCAAGTGATCCCCTGAAAGGTTTTTCAGTGGAAACAGATGGGTTTTTATCATCGGAAACAGAATTAGCCCTCGAAGTCTGAACAACTTTTTTTGAAAAAATCCCTAAGCCGCGCGGTCACAATTTCTGGTAAAAATCTGACGTTCTGCAATTCACTCAAAAATGTTGGCAAACTGTTGCGAGTGATCCCCTGAAAGGTTTTTCGGTGGAAACAGATGGGTTTTTATCATCGGAAACAGAATTAGCCCTTGACGTCTGAACAACTTTTTTTGAAAAAATCCCTAAGCCGCGCGGTCACAATTTCTGCTCAAAATCTGACGTTCTGCAATTCACTCCAAAATGTTGGCAAACTGTTGCGAGTGATCCCCTGAAAGGTTTTTCAGTGGAAACAGATGGGTTTTTATCATCGGAAACAGAATTAGCCCTCGACGTCTGAACAACTTTTTTGAAAAAATCCCTAAGCCGCGAGGTCACAATTTCTGCTCAAAATCTGACGTTCTGCAATTCACTCAAAAATGTTGGCAAACTGTTGCGAGTGATCCCCTGAAATGTTTTTCAGTGGAAACAGATGGGTTTTTATCATCGGAAACAGAATTAGCCCTCGACGTCTGAACAACTTTTTTGAAAAAATCCCTAAGCCGCGAGGTCACAATTTCTGCTCAAAATCTGACGTTCTGCAATTCACTCTGAAATGTTGGCAAACTGTTGCGAGTGATCCCCTGAAATGTTTTTCAGTGGAAACAGATGGGTTTTTATCATCGGAAATAGAATTAGCCCTCGACGTCTGAACAACTTTTTTTGAAAAAATCCCTAAGCCGCGCGGTCACAATTTCTGGTAAAAATCTGACGTTCTGCAATTCACTCAAAAATGTTGGCAAACTGTTGCGAGTGATCCCCTGAAAGGTTTTTCGGTGTTAACAGATGGGTTTTTATCATCGGAAACAGAATTAGCCCTCGACGTCTGAACAACTTTTTTTGAAAAAATCCCTAAGCCGCGCGGTCACAATTTCTGCTCAAAATCTGACGTTCTGCAATTCACTCTGAAATGTTGGCAAACTGTTGCGAGTGATCCCCTGAAAGGTTTTTCGGTGGAAACAGATGGGTTTTTATCATCAGGAACAGAATTAGCCCTTGACGTCTGAACAACTTTTTTTGAAAAAATCCCTAAGCCGCGCGGTCACAATTTCTGCTCAAAATCTGACGTTCTGCAATTCACTCAAAAATGTTGGCAAACTGTTGCGAGTGATCCCCTGAAATGTTTTTCAGTGGAAACAGATGTGTTTTTATCATCGGAAATAGAATTAGCCCTCGACGTCTGAACAACTTTTTTTGAAAAAATCCCTAAGCCGCGCGGTCACAATTTCTGCTAAAAATCTGACGTTCTGCAATTCACTCTGAAATGTTGGCAAACTGTTGCAAATGATCCCGTGAAAGGTTTTTCGGTGGAAACAGATGGGTTTTTATCATCGGAAACAGAATTAGCCCTCGACGTCTGAACAACTTTTTTTGAAAAAATCCCTAAGCCGCGCGGTCACAATTTCTGCTAAAAATCTGACGTTCTGCAATTCACTCAAAAATGTTGGCAAACTGTTGCGAGTGATCCCCTGAAATGTTTTTCGGTGGAAACAGATGGGTTTTTATCATCGGAAACAGAATTAGCCCTCGACGTCTGAACAACTTTTTTTGAAAAGATCCCTATGCCACGCGGTCACAATTTCTGCTAAAAATCTGACGTTCTGCAATTCACTCAAAAATGTTGGCAAACTGTTGCGAGTGATCCCCTGAAATGTTTTTCAGTGGAAACAGATGGGTTTTTATCATCGGAAATAGAATTAGCCCTCGACGTCTGAACAACTTTTTTTGAAAAAATCCCTAAGCCGCGCGGTCACAATTTCTGCTAAAAATCTGACGTTCTGCAATTCACTCCAAAATGTTGGCAAACTGTTGCGAGTGATCCCCTGAAATCTTTTTCGGTGGAAAAACATGGTTTTTTATCATCGGAAACAGAATTAGCCCTCGACGTCTGAACAACTTTTTTGAAAAAATCCCTAAGCCGCGCGGTCACAATTTCTGCTAAAAATCTGACGTTCTGCAATTCACTCAAAAATGTTGGCAAACTGTTGCGAGTGATCCCCTGAAATGTTTTTCAGTGGAAACAGATGGGTTTTTATAATCGGAAACACAATTAGCCCTCGACGTCTGAACAACTTTTTTGAAAAAATCCCTAAGCCGCGAGGTCACAATTTCTGCTCAAAATCTGACGTTCTGCAATTCACTCAAAAATGTTGGCAAACTGTTGCGAGTGATCCCCTGAAATGTTTTTCAGTGGAAACAGATGGGTTTTTATCATCAGAAATAGAATTAGCCCTCGACGTCTGAACAACTTTTTTTGAAAAAATCCATAAGCCGCGCGGTCACAATTTCTGCTAAAAATCTGACGTTCTGCAATTCACTCAAAAATGTTGGCAAACTGTTGCGAGTGATCCCCTGAAATGTTTTTCGGTGGAAACAGATGGGTTTTTATCATCGGAAACAGAATTAGCCCTCGACGTCTGAACAACTTTTTTTGAATAGATCCCTATGCCACGCGGTCACAATTTCTGCTAAAAATCTGACGTTCTGCAATTCACTCTGAAATGTTGGCAAACTGTTGCGAGTGATCCCCTGAAAGGTTTTTTGGTGTAAACAGATGGGTTTTTATCATCGGAAACAGAATTAGCCCTCGACGTCTGAACAACTTTTTTTGAAAAAATCCCTAAGCCGCGCGGTCACAATTTCTGCTCAAAATCTGACGTTCTGCAATTCACTCAAAAATGTTGGCAAACTGTTGCGAGTGATCCCCTGAAATGTTTTTCAGTGGAAACAGATGGGTTTTTATCATCGGAAACAGAATTAGCCCTCGACGTCTGAACAACTTTTTTTGAAAAAATCCCTAAGCCGCGCGGTCACAATTTCTGCTAAAAATCTGACGTTCTGCAATTCACTCTGAAATGTTGGCAAACTGTTGCGAGTGATCCCCTGAAAGGTTTTTTGGTGTAAACAGATGGGTTTTTATCATCGGAAACAGAATTAGCCCTCGACGTCTGAACAACTTTTTTTGAAAAAATCCCTAAGCCGCGCGGTCACAATTTCTGCTCAAAATCTGACGTTCTGCAATTCACTCAAAAATGTTGGCAAACTGTTGCGAGTGATCCCCTGAAATGTTTTTCAGTGGAAACAGATGGGTTTTTATCATCGGAAACAGAATTAGCCCTCGACGTCTGAACAACTTTTTTTGAATAGATCCCTATGCCACGCGGTCACAATTTCTGCTAAAAATCTGACGTTCTGCAATTCACTCTGAAATGTTGGCAAACTGTTGCGAGTGATCCCCTGAAAGGTTTTTTGGTGTAAACAGATGGGTTTTTATCATCGGAAACAGAATTAGCCCTCGACGTCTGAACAACTTTTTTTGAAAAAATCCCTAAGCCGCGCGGTCACAATTTCTGCTCAAAATCTGACGTTCTGCAATTCACTCAAAAATGTTGGCAAACTGTTGCGAGTGATCCCCTGAAATGTTTTTCAGTGGAAACAGATGGGTTTTTATCATCGGAAACAGAATTAGCCCTCGACGTCTGAACAACTTTTTTTGAAAAAATCCCTAAGCCGCGCGGTCACAATTTCTGCTAAAAATCTGACGTTCTGCAATTCACTCAAAAATGTTGGCAAACTGTTGCGAGTGATCTTTCGGTGGAAACAGATGGGTTTTTATCATCGGAAATAGAATTAGCCCTCGACGTCTGAACAACTTTTTTTGAAAAAATCCCTAAGCCGCGCGGTCACAATTTCTGGTAAAAATCTGACGTTCTGCAATTCACTCCAAAATGTTGGCAAACTGTTGCGAGTGATCCCCTGAAATGTTTTTCGGTGGAAACAGATGGGTTTTTATCATCGGAAACAGAATTAGCCCTTGACGTCTGAACAACTTTTTTTGAAAAAATCCCTAAGCCGCGCGGTCACAATTTCTGCTCAAAATCTGACGTTCTGCAATTCACTCTGAAATGTTGGCAAACTGTTGCGAGTGATCCCCTGAAAGGTTTTTCGGTGGAAACAGATGGGTTTTTATCATCGGAAACAGAATTAGCCCTCGACGTCTGAACAACTTTTTTTGAAAAAATCCCTAAGCCGCGCGGTCACAATTTCTGGTAAAAATCTGACGTTCTGCAATTCACTCCAAAATGTTGGCAAACTGTTGCGAGTGATCCCCTGAAATGTTTTTCGGTGGAAACAGATGGGTTTTTATCATCGGAAACAGAATTAGCCCTTGACGTCTGAACAACTTTTTTTGAAAAAATCCCTAAGCCGCGCGGTCACAATTTCTGCTAAAAATCTGACGTTCTGCAATTCACTCCAAAATGTTGGCAAACTGTTGCAAGTGATCCCCTGAAAGGTTTTTCAGTGGAAACAGATGGGTTTTTATCATCGGAAACAGAATTAGCCCTCGAAGTCTGAACAACTTTTTTTGAAAAAATCCCTAAGCCGCGCGGTCACAATTTCTGCTCAAAATCTGACGTTCTGCAATTCACTCAAAAATGTTGGCAAACTGTTGCGAGTGATCCCCTGAAATGTTTTTCAGTGGAAACAGATGGGTTTTTATCATCGGAAATAGAATTAGCCCTCGACGTCTGAACAACTTTTTTTGAAAAAATCCCTAAGCCGCGCGGTCACAATTTCTGCTAAAAATCTGACGTTCTGCAATTCACTCCAAAATGTTGGCAAACTGTTGCGAGTGATCCCCTGAAATGTTTTTCGGTGGAAACAGATGGGTTTTTATCATCGGAAACAGAATTAGCCCTCGACGTCTGAACAACTTTTTTTGAAAAGATCCCTATGCCACACGGTCACAATTTCTGCTAAAAATCTGACGTTCTGTAATTCACTCAAAAATGTTGGCAAACTGTTGCGAGTGATCCCCTGTAATGTTTTTCAGTGTTTACAGATGGGTTTTTATCATCGGAAACAGAATTAGCCCTCGACGTCTGAACAACTTTTTTTGAAAAAATCCCTAAGCCGCGCGGTCACAATTTCTCCTAAAAATCTGACGTTCTGCAATTCACTCAAAAATGTTGGCAAACTGTTGCGAGTGATCCCCTGAAATGTTTTTCAGTGGAAACAGATGGGTTTTTATCATCGGAAACAGAATTAGCCCTCGAAGTCTGAACAACTTTTTTTGAAAAAATCCCTAAGCCGCGCGGTCACAATTTCTGCTCAAAATCTGACGTTCTGCAATTCACTCTGAAATGTTGGCAAACTGTTGCGAGTGATCCCCTGAAATGTTTTTCAGTGGAAACAGATGGGTTTTTATCATCGGAAATAGAATTAGCCCTCGACGTCTGAACAACTTTTTTTGAAAAAATCCCTAAGCCGCGCGGTCACAATTTCTGCTAAAAATCTGACGTTCTGCAATTCACTCCAAAATGTTGGCAAACTGTTGCGAGTGATCCCCTGAAATGTTTTTCAGTGGAAACAGATGGGTTTTTATCATCGGAAACAGAATTAGCCCTCGACGTCTGAACAACTTTTTTGAAAAAATCCCTAAGCCGCGAGGTCACAATTTCTGCTCAAAATCTGACGTTCTGCAATTCACTCCAAAATGTTGGCAAACTGTTGCGAGTGATCCCCTGAAATGTTTTTCGGTGGAAACAGATGGGTTTTTATCATCGGAAACAGAATTAGCCCTCGAAGTCTGAACAACTTTTTTTGAAAAAATCCCTAAGCCGCGCGGTCACAATTTCTGCTAAAAATCTGACGTTCTGCAATTCACTCTGAAATGTTGGCAAACTGTTGCGAGTGATCCCCTGAAATGTTTTTCGGTGGAAACAGATGGGTTTTTATCATCGGAAACAGAATTAGCCCTCGACGTCTGAACAACTTTTTTTGAATAGATCCCTATGCCACGCGGTCACAATTTCTGCTAAAAATCTGACGTTCTGCAATTCACTCTGAAATGTTGGCAAACTGTTGCGAGTGATCCCCTGAAAGGTTTTTTGGTGTAAACAGATGGGTTTTTATCATCGGAAACAGAATTAGCCCTCGACGTCTGAACAACTTTTTTTGAAAAAATCCCTAAGCCGCGCGGTCACAATTTCTGCTTAAAATCTGACGTTCTGCAATTCACTCCAAAATGTTGGCAAACTGTTGCAAGTGATCCCCTGAAAGGTTTTTCAGTGGAAACAGATGGGTTTTTATCATCGGAAACAGAATTAGCCCTCGAAGTCTGAACAACTTTTTTTGAAAAAATCCCTAAGCCGCGCGGTCACAATTTCTGCTCAAAATCTGACGTTCTGCAATTCACTCAAAAATGTTGGCAAACTGTTGCGAGTGATCCCCTGAAATGTTTTTCAGTGGAAACAGATGGGTTTTTATCATCGGAAATAGAATTAGCCCTCGACGTCTGAACAACTTTTTTTGAAAAAATCCCTAAGCCGCGCGGTCACAATTTCTGCTAAAAATCTGACGTTCTGCAATTCACTCCAAAATGTTGGCAAACTGTTGCAAATGATCCCCTGAAAGGTTTTTCGGTGGAAACAGATGGGTTTTTATCATCGGAAACAGAATTACCCCTCGACGTCTGAACAACTTTTTTTGAAAAAATCCCTAAGCCGCGCGGTCACAATTTCTGCTAAAAATCTGACGTTCTGCAATTCACTCAAAAATGTTGGCAAACTGTTGCGAGTGATCCCCTGAAATGTTTTTCGGTGGAAACAGATGGGTTTTTATCATCGGAAACAGAATTAGCCCTCGACGTCTGAACAACTTTTTTTGAAAAGATCCCTATGCCACACGGTCACAATTTCTGCTAAAAATCTGACGTTCTGCAATTCACTCAAAAATGTTGGCAAACTGTTGCGAGTGATCCCCTGTAATGTTTTTCAGTGTTTACAGATGGGTTTTTATCATCGGAAACAGAATTAGCCCTCGACGTCTGAACAACTTTTTTTGAAAAAATCCCTAAGCCGCGCGGTCACAATTTCTCCTAAAAATCTGACGTTCTGCAATTCACTCAAAAATGTTGGCAAACTGTTGCGAGTGATCCCCTGAAATGTTTTTCAGTGGAAACAGATGGGTTTTTATCATCGGAAACAGAATTAGCCCTCGAAGTCTGAACAACTTTTTTTGAAAAAATCCCTAAGCCGCGCGGTCACAATTTCTGCTCAAAATCTGACGTTCTGCAATTCACTCTGAAATGTTGGCAAACTGTTGCGAGTGATCCCCTGAAAGGTTTTTCGGTGGAAACAGATGGGTTTTTATCATCAGGAACAGAATTAGCCCTTGACGTCTGAACAACTTTTTTTGAAAAAATCCCTAAGCCGCGCGGTCACAATTTCTGCTAAAAATCTGACGTTCTGCAATTCACTCCAAAATGTTGGCAAACTGTTGCAAATGATCCCGTGAAAGGTTTTTCGGTGGAAACAGATGGGTTTTTATCATCGGAAACAGAATTAGCCCTCGACGTCTGAACAACTTTTTTTGAAAAAATCCCTAAGCCGCGCGGTCACAATTTCTGCTAAAAATCTGACGTTCTGCAATTCACTCAAAAATGTTGGCAAACTGTTGGGAGTGATCCCCTGAAATGTTTTTCGGTGGAAACAGATGGGTTTTTATCATCGGAAACAGAATTAGCCCTCGACGTCTGAACAACTTTTTTTGAAAAGATCCCTATGCCACGCGGTCACAATTTCTGCTAAAAATCTGACGTTCTGCAATTCACTCAAAAATGTTGGCAAACTGTTGCAAGTGATCCCCTGTAATGTTTTTCAGTGTTAACAGATGGGTTTTTATCATCGGAAACAGAATTAGCCCTCGACGTCTGAACAACTTTTTTTGAAAAAATCCCTAAGCCGCGCGGTCACAATTTCTGCTAAAAATCTGACGTTCTGCAATTCACTCAAAAATGTTGGCAAACTGTTGCGAGTGATCCCCTGAAATGTTTTTCGGTGGAAACAGATGGGTTTTTATCATCGGGAACAGAATTAGCCCTGGACGTCTGAACAACTTTTTTTGAAAAAATCCCTAAGCCGCGCGGTCACAATTTCTGCTAAAAATCTGACGTTCTGCAATTCACTCTGAAATGTTGGCAAACTGTTACAAGTGATCCCCTGAAAGGTTTTTCGGTGGAAACAGATGGGTTTTTATCATCGGAAACAGAATTAGCCCACGATGTCTGAACAACTTTTTTTGAAAAAATCCCTAAGCCGCGCGATCACTATTTCTGCTAAAAATCTGACGTTCTGCAATTCACTCAAAAATGTTGGCAAACTGTTGCGAGTGATCTTTCGGTGGAAACAGATGGGTTTTTATCATCGGGAACAGAATTAGCCCTCGACGTCTGAACAACTTTTTTTGAAAAAATCCCTAAGCCGCGCGGTCACAATTTCTGCTAAAAATCTGACGTTCTGCAATTCACTCAAAAATGTTGGCAAACTGTTGGGAGTGATCCCCTGAAATGTTTTTCGGTGGAAACAGATGGGTTTTTATCATCGGAAACAGAATTAGCCCTCGACGTCTGAACAACTTTTTTTTAAAAAATCCCTAAGCCGCGCGGTCACAATTTCTGCTCAAAATCCGACGTTCTGCAATTCACTCAGAAATGTTGGCAAACTGTTGCAGTTGATCCCCTGAAATGTTTTTCGGTGGAAACAGATGGGTTTTTATGATCGGAAACAGAATTAGCCCTAGACGTCTGAACAACTTTTTTTGAAAAAATCCCTAAGCCGCGCGGTCACAATTTCTGCTAAAAATCTGACGTTCTGCAATTCACTCTGAAATGTTGGCAAACTGTTGCAAGTGATCCCCTGAAATGTTTTTCGGTGGAAACAGATGGGTTTTTATCATCGGAAACAGAATTAGCCCTCGACGTCTGAACAACTTTTTTTGAAAAAATCCCTAAGCCGCGCGGTCACAATTTCTGCTAAAAATCTGACGTTCTGCAATTCACTCAAAAATGTTGGCAAACTGTTGCGAGTGATCCCCTGAAATGTTTTTCGGTGGAAACAGATGGGTTTTTATCATCGGAAACAGAATTAGCCCTCGACGTCTGAACAACTTTTTTTGAAAAGATCCCTATGCCACGCGGTCACAATTTCTGCTAAAAATCTGACGTTCTGCAATTCAGTCAAAAATTTTGGCAAACTGTTGCGAGTGATCCCCTGAAATGTTTTTCGGTGGAAACAGATGGGTTTTTATCATCGGAAACAGAATTAGCCCTCGACGTCTGAACAACTTTTTTTGAAAAGATCCCTATGCCACGCGGTCACAATTTCTGCTAAAAATCTGACGTTCTGCAATTCAGTCAAAAATTTTGGCAAACTGTTGCGAGTGATCCCCTGTAATGTTTTTCAGTGTTAACAGATGGGTTTTTATCATCGGAAACAGAATTAGCCCTCGACGTCTGAACAACTTTTTTTGAAAAAATCCCTAAGCCGCGCGGTCACAATTTCTGCTCAAAATCTGACGTTCTGCAATTCACTCAAAAATGTTGGCAAACTGTTGCGAGTGATCCCCTGAAATGTTTTTCAGTGGAAACAGATGGGTTTTTATCATCGGAAATAGAATTAGCCCTCGACGTCTGAACAACTTTTTTTGAAAAAATCCCTAAGCCGCGCGGTCACAATTTCTGCTAAAAATCTGACGTTCTGCAATTCACTCCAAAATGTTGGCAAACTGTTGCGAGTGATCCCCTGAAATGTTTTTCGGTGGAAACAGATGGGTTTTTATCATCGGAAACAGAATTAGCCCTCGACGTCTGAACAACTTTTTTTGAAAAGATCCCTATGCCACACGGTCACAATTTCTGCTAAAAATCTGACGTTCTGTAATTCACTCAAAAATGTTGGCAAACTGTTGCGAGTGATCCCCTGTAATGTTTTTCAGTGTTTACAGATGGGTTTTTATCATCGGAAACAGAATTAGCCCTCGACGTCTGAACAACTTTTTTTGAAAAAATCCCTAAGCCGCGCGGTCACAATTTCTCCTAAAAATCTGACGTTCTGCAATTCACTCAAAAATGTTGGCAAACTGTTGCGAGTGATCCCCTGAAATGTTTTTCAGTGGAAACAGATGGGTTTTTATCATCGGAAACAGAATTAGCCCTCGAAGTCTGAACAACTTTTTTTGAAAAAATCCCTAAGCCGCGCGGTCACAATTTCTGCTCAAAATCTGACGTTCTGCAATTCACTCTGAAATGTTGGCAAACTGTTGCGAGTGATCCCCTGAAATGTTTTTCAGTGGAAACAGATGGGTTTTTATCATCGGAAATAGAATTAGCCCTCGACGTCTGAACAACTTTTTTTGAAAAAATCCCTAAGCCGCGCGGTCACAATTTCTGCTAAAAATCTGACGTTCTGCAATTCACTCCAAAATGTTGGCAAACTGTTGCGAGTGATCCCCTGAAATGTTTTTCAGTGGAAACAGATGGGTTTTTATCATCGGAAACAGAATTAGCCCTCGACGTCTGAACAACTTTTTTGAAAAAATCCCTAAGCCGCGAGGTCACAATTTCTGCTCAAAATCTGACGTTCTGCAATTCACTCCAAAATGTTGGCAAACTGTTGCGAGTGATCCCCTGAAATGTTTTTCGGTGGAAACAGATGGGTTTTTATCATCGGAAACAGAATTAGCCCTCGAAGTCTGAACAACTTTTTTTGAAAAAATCCCTAAGCCGCGCGGTCACAATTTCTGCTAAAAATCTGACGTTCTGCAATTCACTCTGAAATGTTGGCAAACTGTTGCGAGTGATCCCCTGAAATGTTTTTCGGTGGAAACAGATGGGTTTTTATCATCGGAAACAGAATTAGCCCTCGACGTCTGAACAACTTTTTTTGAATAGATCCCTATGCCACGCGGTCACAATTTCTGCTAAAAATCTGACGTTCTGCAATTCACTCTGAAATGTTGGCAAACTGTTGCGAGTGATCCCCTGAAAGGTTTTTTGGTGTAAACAGATGGGTTTTTATCATCGGAAACAGAATTAGCCCTCGACGTCTGAACAACTTTTTTTGAAAAAATCCCTAAGCCGCGCGGTCACAATTTCTGCTTAAAATCTGACGTTCTGCAATTCACTCCAAAATGTTGGCAAACTGTTGCAAGTGATCCCCTGAAAGGTTTTTCAGTGGAAACAGATGGGTTTTTATCATCGGAAACAGAATTAGCCCTCGAAGTCTGAACAACTTTTTTTGAAAAAATCCCTAAGCCGCGCGGTCACAATTTCTGCTCAAAATCTGACGTTCTGCAATTCACTCAAAAATGTTGGCAAACTGTTGCGAGTGATCCCCTGAAATGTTTTTCAGTGGAAACAGATGGGTTTTTATCATCGGAAACAGAATTACCCCTCGACGTCTGAACAACTTTTTTTGAAAAAATCCCTAAGCCGCGCGGTCACAATTTCTGCTAAAAATCTGACGTTCTGCAATTCACTCAAAAATGTTGGCAAACTGTTGCGAGTGATCCCCTGAAATGTTTTTCGGTGGAAACAGATGGGTTTTTATCATCGGAAACAGAATTAGCCCTCGACGTCTGAACAACTTTTTTTGAAAAGATCCCTATGCCACACGGTCACAATTTCTGCTAAAAATCTGACGTTCTGCAATTCACTCAAAAATGTTGGCAAACTGTTGCGAGTGATCCCCTGTAATGTTTTTCAGTGTTTACAGATGGGTTTTTATCATCGGAAACAGAATTAGCCCTCGACGTCTGAACAACTTTTTTTGAAAAAATCCCTAAGCCGCGCGGTCACAATTTCTCCTAAAAATCTGACGTTCTGCAATTCACTCAAAAATGTTGGCAAACTGTTGCGAGTGATCCCCTGAAATGTTTTTCAGTGGAAACAGATGGGTTTTTATCATCGGAAACAGAATTAGCCCTCGAAGTCTGAACAACTTTTTTTGAAAAAATCCCTAAGCCGCGCGGTCACAATTTCTGCTCAAAATCTGACGTTCTGCAATTCACTCTGAAATGTTGGCAAACTGTTGCGAGTGATCCCCTGAAAGGTTTTTCGGTGGAAACAGATGGGTTTTTATCATCAGGAACAGAATTAGCCCTTGACGTCTGAACAACTTTTTTTGAAAAAATCCCTAAGCCGCGCGGTCACAATTTCTGCTAAAAATCTGACGTTCTGCAATTCACTCCAAAATGTTGGCAAACTGTTGCAAATGATCCCGTGAAAGGTTTTTCGGTGGAAACAGATGGGTTTTTATCATCGGAAACAGAATTAGCCCTCGACGTCTGAACAACTTTTTTTGAAAAAATCCCTAAGCCGCGCGGTCACAATTTCTGCTAAAAATCTGACGTTCTGCAATTCACTCAAAAATGTTGGCAAACTGTTGGGAGTGATCCCCTGAAATGTTTTTCGGTGGAAACAGATGGGTTTTTATCATCGGAAACAGAATTAGCCCTCGACGTCTGAACAACTTTTTTTGAAAAGATCCCTATGCCACGCGGTCACAATTTCTGCTAAAAATCTGACGTTCTGCAATTCACTCAAAAATGTTGGCAAACTGTTGCAAGTGATCCCCTGTAATGTTTTTCAGTGTTAACAGATGGGTTTTTATCATCGGAAACAGAATTAGCCCTCGACGTCTGAACAACTTTTTTTGAAAAAATCCCTAAGCCGCGCGGTCACAATTTCTGCTAAAAATCTGACGTTCTGCAATTCACTCAAAAATGTTGGCAAACTGTTGCGAGTGATCCCCTGAAATGTTTTTCGGTGGAAACAGATGGGTTTTTATCATCGGGAACAGAATTAGCCCTGGACGTCTGAACAACTTTTTTTGAAAAAATCCCTAAGCCGCGCGGTCACAATTTCTGCTAAAAATCTGACGTTCTGCAATTCACTCTGAAATGTTGGCAAACTGTTACAAGTGATCCCCTGAAAGGTTTTTCGGTGGAAACAGATGGGTTTTTATCATCGGAAACAGAATTAGCCCACGATGTCTGAACAACTTTTTTTGAAAAAATCCCTAAGCCGCGCGATCACTATTTCTGCTAAAAATCTGACGTTCTGCAATTCACTCAAAAATGTTGGCAAACTGTTGCGAGTGATCTTTCGGTGGAAACAGATGGGTTTTTATCATCGGGAACAGAATTAGCCCTCGACGTCTGAACAACTTTTTTTGAAAAAATCCCTAAGCCGCGCGGTCACAATTTCTGCTAAAAATCTGACGTTCTGCAATTCACTCAAAAATGTTGGCAAACTGTTGGGAGTGATCCCCTGAAATGTTTTTCGGTGGAAACAGATGGGTTTTTATCATCGGAAACAGAATTAGCCCTCGACGTCTGAACAACTTTTTTTTAAAAAATCCCTAAGCCGCGCGGTCACAATTTCTGCTCAAAATCCGACGTTCTGCAATTCACTCAGAAATGTTGGCAAACTGTTGCAGTTGATCCCCTGAAATGTTTTTCGGTGGAAACAGATGGGTTTTTATGATCGGAAACAGAATTAGCCCTAGACGTCTGAACAACTTTTTTTGAAAAAATCCCTAAGCCGCGCGGTCACAATTTCTGCTAAAAATCTGACGTTCTGCAATTCACTCTGAAATGTTGGCAAACTGTTGCAAGTGATCCCCTGAAATGTTTTTCGGTGGAAACAGATGGGTTTTTATCATCGGAAACAGAATTAGCCCTCGACGTCTGAACAACTTTTTTTGAAAAAATCCCTAAGCCGCGCGGTCACAATTTCTGCTAAAAATCTGACGTTCTGCAATTCACTCAAAAATGTTGGCAAACTGTTGCGAGTGATCCCCTGAAATGTTTTTCGGTGGAAACAGATGGGTTTTTATCATCGGAAACAGAATTAGCCCTCGACGTCTGAACAACTTTTTTTGAAAAGATCCCTATGCCACGCGGTCACAATTTCTGCTAAAAATCTGACGTTCTGCAATTCAGTCAAAAATTTTGGCAAACTGTTGCGAGTGATCCCCTGAAATGTTTTTCGGTGGAAACAGATGGGTTTTTATCATCGGAAACAGAATTAGCCCTCGACGTCTGAACAACTTTTTTTGAAAAGATCCCTATGCCACGCGGTCACAATTTCTGCTAAAAATCTGACGTTCTGCAATTCAGTCAAAAATTTTGGCAAACTGTTGCGAGTGATCCCCTGTAATGTTTTTCAGTGTTAACAGATGGGTTTTTATCATCGGAAACAGAATTAGCCCTCGACGTCTGAACAACTTTTTTTGAAAAAATCCCTAAGCCGCGCGGTCACAATTTCTGCTAAAAATCTGACGTTCTGCAATTCACTCCAAAATGTTGGCAAACTGTTGCAAATGATCCCCTGAAAGGTTTTTCGGTGGAAACAGATGGGTTTTTATCATCGGAAACAGAATTACCCCTCGACGTCTGAAAAACTTTTTTTGAAAAAATCCCTAAGCCGCGCGGTCACAATTTCTGCTAAAAATCTGACGTTCTGCAATTCACTCAAAAATGTTGGCAAACTGTTGCGAGTGATCCCCTGAAATGTTTTTCGGTGGAAACAGATGGGTTTTTATCATCGGAAACAGAATTAGCCCTCGACGTCTGAACAACTTTTTTTGAAAAGATCCCTATGCCACACGGTCACAATTTCTGCTAAAAATCTGACGTTCTGCAATTCACTCAAAAATGTTGGCAAACTGTTGTGAGTGATCCCCTGTAATGTTTTTCAGTGTTTACAGATGGGTTTTTATCATCGGAAACAGAATTAGCCCTCGACGTCTGAACAACTTTTTTTGAAAAAATCCCTAAGCCGCGCGGTCACAATTTCTCCTAAAAATCTGACGTTCTGCAATTCACTCAAAAATGTTGGCAAACTGTTGCGAGTGATCCCCTGAAATGTTTTTCAGTGGAAACAGATGGGTTTTTATCATCGGAAACAGAATTAGCCCTCGAAGTCTGAACAACTTTTTTTGAAAAAATCCCTAAGCCGCGCGGTCACAATTTCTGCTCAAAATCTGACGTTCTGCAATTCACTCTGAAATGTTGGCAAACTGTTGCAAGTGATCCCCTGAAATGTTTTTCGGTGGAAACAGATGGGTTTTTATCATCAGGAACAGAATTAGCCCTTGACGTCTGAACAACTTTTTTTGAAAAAATCCCTAAGCCGCGCGGTCACAATTTCTGCTCAATATCTGACGTTCTGCAATTCACTCAAAAATGTTGGCAAACTGTTGCGAGTGATCCCCTGAAATGTTTTTCAGTGGAAACAGATGGGTTTTTATCATCGGAAATAGAATTAGCCCTCGACGTCTGAACAACTTTTTTTGAAAAAATCCCTAAGCCGCGCGGTCACAATTTCTGCTAAAAATCTGACGTTCTGCAATTCACTCCAAAATGTTGGCAAACTGTTGCAAATGATCCCGTGAAAGGTTTTTCGGTGGAAACAGATGGGTTTTTATCATCGGAAACAGAATTAGCCCTCGACGTCTGAACAACTTTTTTTGAAAAAATCCCTAAGCCGCGCGGTCACAATTTCTGCTAAAAATCTGACGTTCTGCAATTCACTCAAAAATGTTGGCAAACTGTTGGGAGTGATCCCCTGAAATGTTTTTCGGTGGAAACAGATGGGTTTTTATCATCGGAAACAGAATTAGCCCTCGACGTCTGAACAACTTTTTTTGAAAAGATCCCTATGCCACGCGGTCACAATTTCTGCTAAAAATCTGACGTTCTGCAATTCACTCAAAAATGTTGGCAAACTGTTGCGAGTGATCCCCTGTAATGTTTTTCAGTGTTAACAGATGGGTTTTTATCATCGGAAACAGAATTAGCCCTCGACGTCTGAACAACTTTTTTTGAAAAAATCCCTAAGCCGCGCGGTCACAATTTCTGCTAAAAATCTGACGTTCTGCAATTCACTCAAAAATGTTGGCAAACTGTTGCGAGTGATCCCCTGAAATGTTTTTCGGTGGAAACAGATGGGTTTTTATCATCGGGAACAGAATTAGCCCTGGACGTCTGAACAACTTTTTTTGAAAAAATCCCTAAGCCGCGCGGTCACAATTTCTGCTAAAAATCTGACGTTCTGCAATTCACTCTGAAATGTTGGCAAACTGTTACAAGTGATCCCCTGAAAGGTTTTTCGGTGGAAACAGATGGGTTTTTATCATCGGAAACAGAATTAGCCCACGACGTCTGAACAACTTTTTTTGAAAAAATCCCTAAGCCGCGCGATCACTATTTCTGCTAAAAATCTGACGTTCTGCAATTCACTCAAAAATGTTGGCAAACTGTTGCGAGTGATCTTTCGGTGGAAACAGATGGGTTTTTATCATCGGGAACAGAATTAGCCCTCGACGTCTGAACAACTTTTTTTGAAAAAATCCCTAAGCCGCGCGGTCACAATTTCTGCTAAAAATCTGACGTTCTGCAATTCACTCAAAAATGTTGGCAAACTGTTGGGAGTGATCCCCTGAAATGTTTTTCGGTGGAAACAGATGGGTTTTTATCATCGGAAACAGAATTAGCCCTCGACGTCTGAACAACTTTTTTTTTAAAAATCCCTAAGCCGCGCGGTCACAATTTCTGCTCAAAATCCGACGTTCTGCAATTCACTCAGAAATGTTGGCAAACTGTTGCAGTTGATCCCCTGAAATGTTTTTCGGTGGAAACAGATGGGTTTTTATGATCGGAAACAGAATTAGCCCTAGACGTCTGAACAACTTTTTTTGAAAAAATCCCTAAGCCGCGCGGTCACAATTTCTGCTAAAAATCTGACGTTCTGCAATTCACTCTGAAATGTTGGCAAACTGTTGCAAGTGATCCCCTGAAATGTTTTTCGGTGGAAACAGATGGGTTTTTATCATCGGAAACAGAATTAGCCCTCGACGTCTGAACAACTTTTTTTGAAAAAATCCCTAAGCCGCGCGGTCACAATTTCTGCTAAAAATCTGACGTTCTGCAATTCACTCAAAAATGTTGGCAAACTGTTGCGAGTGATCCCCTGAAATGTTTTTCAGTGGAAACAGATGGGTTTTTATCATCGGAAATAGAATTAGCCCTCGACGTCTGAACACCTTTTTTTGAAAAAATCCCTAAGCCGCGCGGTCACAATTTCTGCTAAAAATCTGACGTTCTGCAATTCACTCCAAAATGTTGGCAAACTTTTGCAAATGATCCCCTGAAAGGTTTTTCGGTGGAAACAGATGGGTTTTTATCATCGGAAACAGAATTAGCCCTCGACGTCTGAACAACTTTTTTTCAAAAAATCCCTAAGCCGCGCGGTCACAATTTCTGCTAAAAATCTGACGTTCTGCAATTCACTCTGAAATGTTGGCAAACTGTTACAAGTGATCCCCTGAAAGGTTTTTCGGTGGAAACAGATGGGTTTTTATCATCGGAAACAGAATTAGCCCACGACGTCTGAACAACTTTTTTTGAAAAAATCCCTAAGCCGCGCGATCACTATTTCTGCTAAAAATCTGACGTTCTGCAATTCACTCAAAAATGTTGGCAAACTGTTGCGAGTGATCTTTCGGTGGAAACAGATGGGTTTTTATCATCGGGAACAGAATTAGCCCTCGACGTCTGAACAACTTTTTTTGAAAAAATCCCTAAGCCGCGCGGTCACAATTTCTGCTAAAAATCTGACGTTCTGCAATTCACTCAAAAATGTTGGCAAACTGTTGGGAGTGATCCCCTGAAATGTTTTTCGGTGGAAACAGATGGGTTTTTATCATCGGAAACAGAATTAGCCCTCGACGTCTGAACAACTTTTTTTAAAAAAATCCCTAAGCCGCGCGGTCACAATTTCTGCTCAAAATCCGACGTTCTGCAATTCACTCAGAAATGTTGGCAAACTGTTGCAGTTGATCCCCTGAAATGTTTTTCGGTGGAAACAGATGGGTTTTTATGATCGGAAACAGAATTAGCCCTAGACGTCTGAACAACTTTTTTTGAAAAAATCCCTAAGCCGCGCGGTCACAATTTCTGCTAAAAATCTGACGTTCTGCAATTCACTCTGAAATGTTGGCAAACTGTTGCAAGTGATCCCCTGAAATGTTTTTCGGTGGAAACAGATGGGTTTTTATCATCGGAAACAGAATTAGCCCTCGACGTCTGAACAACTTTTTTTGAAAAAATCCCTAAGCCGCGCGGTCACAATTTCTGCTAAAAATCTGACGTTCTGCAATTCACTCAAAAATGTTGGCAAACTGTTGGGAGTGATCCCCTGAAATGTTTTTCGGTGGAAACAGATGGGTTTTTATCATCGGAAACAGAATTAGCCCTCGACGTCTGAACAACTTTTTTTAAAAAAATCCCTAAGCCGCGCGGTCACAATTTCTGCTCAAAATCCGACGTTCTGCAATTCACTCAGAAATGTTGGCAAACTGTTGCAGTTGATCCCCTGAAATGTTTTTCGGTGGAAACAGATGGGTTTTTATGATCGGAAACAGAATTAGCCCTAGACGTCTGAACAACTTTTTTTGAAAAAATCCCTAAGCCGCGCGGTCACAATTTCTGCTAAAAATCTGACGTTCTGCAATTCACTCTGAAATGTTGGCAAACTGTTGCAAGTGATCCCCTGAAATGTTTTTCGGTGGAAACAGATGGGTTTTTATCATCGGAAACAGAATTAGCCCTCGACGTCTGAACAACTTTTTTTGAAAAAATCCCTAAGCCGCGCGGTCACAATTTCTGCTAAAAATCTGACGTTCTGCAATTCACTCAAAAATGTTGGCAAACTGTTGCGAGTGATCCCCTGAAATGTTTTTCAGTGGAAACAGATGGGTTTTTATCATCGGAAATAGAATTAGCCCTCGACGTCTGAACACCTTTTTTTGAAAAAATCCCTAAGCCGCGCGGTCACAATTTCTGCTAAAAATCTGACGTTCTGCAATTCACTCCAAAATGTTGGCAAACTTTTGCAAATGATCCCCTGAAAGGTTTTTCGGTGGAAACAGATGGGTTTTTATCATCGGAAACAGAATTAGCCCTCGACGTCTGAACAACTTTTTTTCAAAAAATCCCTAAGCCGCGCGGTCACAATTTCTGCTAAAAATCTGACGTTCTGCAATTCACTCTGAAATGTTGGCAAACTGTTACAAGTGATCCCCTGAAAGGTTTTTCGGTGGAAACAGATGGGTTTTTATCATCGGAAACAGAATTAGCCCACGACGTCTGAACAACTTTTTTTGAAAAAATCCCTAAGCCGCGCGATCACTATTTCTGCTAAAAATCTGACGTTCTGCAATTCACTCAAAAATGTTGGCAAACTGTTGCGAGTGATCTTTCGGTGGAAACAGATGGGTTTTTATCATCGGGAACAGAATTAGCCCTCGACGTCTGAACAACTTTTTTTGAAAAAATCCCTAAGCCGCGCGGTCACAATTTCTGCTAAAAATCTGACGTTCTGCAATTCACTCAAAAATGTTGGCAAACTGTTGGGAGTGATCCCCTGAAATGTTTTTCGGTGGAAACAGATGGGTTTTTATCATCGGAAACAGAATTAGCCCTCGACGTCTGAACAACTTTTTTTAAAAAAATCCCTAAGCCGCGCGGTCACAATTTCTGCTCAAAATCCGACGTTCTGCAATTCACTCAGAAATGTTGGCAAACTGTTGCAGTTGATCCCCTGAAATGTTTTTCGGTGGAAACAGATGGGTTTTTATGATCGGAAACAGAATTAGCCCTAGACGTCTGAACAACTTTTTTTGAAAAAATCCCTAAGCCGCGCGGTCACAATTTCTGCTAAAAATCTGACGTTCTGCAATTCACTCTGAAATGTTGGCAAACTGTTGCAAGTGATCCCCTGAAATGTTTTTCGGTGGAAACAGATGGGTTTTTATCATCGGAAACAGAATTAGCCCTCGACGTCTGAACAACTTTTTTTGAAAAAATCCCTAAGCCGCGCGGTCACAATTTCTGCTAAAAATCTGACGTTCTGCAATTCACTCAAAAATGTTGGCAAACTGTTGCGAGTGATCCCCTGAAATGTTTTTCAGTGGAAACAGATGGGTTTTTATCATCGGAAATAGAATTAGCCCTCGACGTCTGAACACCTTTTTTTGAAAAAATCCCTAAGCCGCGCGGTCACAATTTCTGCTAAAAATCTGACGTTCTGCAATTCACTCAAAAATGTTGGCAAACTGTTGCGAGTGATCCCCTGAAATGTTTTTCAGTGGAAACAGATGGGTTTTTATCATCGGAAACAGAATTAGCCCTCGACGTCTGAACAACTTTTTTTGAAAAGATCCCTATGCCACGCGGTCACAATTTCTGCTAAAAATCTGACGTTCTGCAATTCACTCAAAAATTTTGGCAAACTGTTGCGAGTGATCCCCTGTAATGTTTTTCAGTGTTAACAGATGGGTTTTTATCATCGGAAACAGAATTAGCCCTCGACGTCTGAACAACTTTTTTTGAAAAAATCCCTAAGCCGCGCGGTCACAATTTCTGCTAAAAATCTGACGTTCTGCAATTCACTCTGAAATGTTGGCAAACTGTTACAAGTGATCCCCTGAAAGGTTTTTCGGTGGAAACAGATGGGTTTTTATCATCGGAAACAGAATTAGCCCACGACGTCTGAACAACTTTTTTTGAAAAAATCCCTAAGCCGCGCGATCACTATTTCTGCTAAAAATCTGACGTTCTGCAATTCACTCAAAAATGTTGGCAAACTGTTGCGAGTGATCTTTCGGTGGAAACAGATGGGTTTTTATCATCGGGAACAGAATTAGCCCTCGACGTCTGAACAACTTTTTTTGAAAAAATCCCTAAGCCGCGCGGTCACAATTTCTGCTAAAAATCTGACGTTCTGCAATTCACTCAAAAATGTTGGCAAACTGTTGGGAGTGATCCCCTGAAATGTTTTTCGGTGGAAACAGATGGGTTTTTATCATCGGAAACAGAATTAGCCCTCGACGTCTGAACAACTTTTTTAAAAAAAATCCCTAAGCCGCGCGGTCACAATTTCTGCTCAAAATCCGACGTTCTGCAATTCACTCAGAAATGTTGGCAAACTGTTGCAGTTGATCCCCTGAAATGTTTTTCGGTGGAAACAGATGGGTTTTTATGATCGGAAACAGAATTAGCCCTAGACGTCTGAACAACTTTTTTTGAAAAAATCCCTAAGCCGCGCGGTCACAATTTCTGCTAAAAATCTGACGTTCTGCAATTCACTCTGAAATGTTGGCAAACTGTTGCAAGTGATCCCCTGAAATGTTTTTCAGTGGAAACAGATGGGTTTTTATCATCGGAAACAGAATTAGCCCTCGACGTCTGAACAACTTTTTTTGAAAAAATCCCTAAGCCGCGCGGTCACAATTTCTGCTAAAAATCTGACGTTCTGCAATTCACTCAAAAATGTTGGCAAACTGTTGCGAGTGATCCCCTGAAATGTTTTTCGGTGGAAACAGATGGGTTTTTATCATCGGAAACAGAATTAGCCCTCGACGTCTGAACAACTTTATTTGAAAAAATCCCTAAGCCGCGCGGTCACAATTTCTGCTAAAAATCTGACGTTCTGCAATTCACTCAAAAATGTTGGCAAACTGTTGCGAGTGATCCCCTGAAATGTTTTTCGGTGGAAACAGATGGGTTTTTATCATCGGAAACAGAATTAGCCCTCGACGTCTGAACAACTTTTTTTGAAAAGATCCCTATGCCACGCGGTCACAATTTCTGCTAAAAATCTGACGTTCTGCAATTCACTCAAAAATGTTGGCAAACTGTTGCGAGTGATCCCCTGTAATGTTTTTCAGTGTTAACAGATGGGTTTTTATCATCGGAAACAGAATTAGCCCTCGACGTCTGAACAACTTTTTTTGAAAAAATCCCTAAGCCGCGCGGTCACAATTTCTGCTAAAAATCTGACGTTCTGCAATTCACTCAAAAATGTTGGCAAACTGTTGCGAGTGATCCCCTGAAATGTTTTTCGGTGGAAACAGATGGGTTTTTATCATCGGGAACAGAATTAGGCCTTGACGTCTGAACAACTTTTTTTGAAAAAATCCATAAGCCGCGCGGTCACAATTTCTGCTAAAAATCTGACGTTCTGCAATTCACTCCAAAATGTTGGCAAACTGTTACAAGTGATCCCCTGAAAGGTTTTTCGGTGGAAACAGATGGGTTTTTATCATCGGGAACAGAATTAGCCCTCGACGTCTGAACAACATTTTTTGAAAAAATTCCTAAGCCGCGCGGTCACAATTTCTGCTAAAAATCTGACGTTCTGCAATTCACTCAAAAATGTTGGCAAACTGTTGCGAGTGATCCCCTGAAATGTTTTTCGGTGGAAACAGATGGGTTTTTATCATTGGAAACAGAATTAGCCCTCGACGTCTGAACAACTTTTTTTGAAAAATTCCGTAAGCCGCGCCGTCACAATTTCTGGTAAAAATCTGACGTTCTGCAATTCACTCCAAAATGTTGGCAAACTGTTGCGAGTGATCCCCTGAAATGTTTTTCGGTGGAAACAGATGGGTTTTTATCATTGGAAACAGAATTAGCCCTCGACGTCTGAACAACTTTTTTTGAAAAAATCCCTAAGCCGCGCGATCACAATTTCTGCTAAAAATCTGACGTTCTGCAATTCACTCAAAAATGTTGGCAAACTGTTGCGAGTGATCTTTCGGTGGAAACAGATGGGTTTTTATCATCGGGAACAGAATTAGCCCTCGACGTCTGAACAACTTTTTTTGAAAAAATCCCTAAGCCGCGCGGTCACAATTTCTGGTAAAATTCTGACGTTCTGCAATTCACTCAAAAATGTTGGCAAACTGTTGCGAGTGATCCCCTGAAATGTTTTTCGGTGGAAACAGATGGGTTTTTATCATCGGAAACAGAATTAGCCCACGACGTCTGAACAACTTTTTTTGAAAAAATCCCTAAGCCGCGCGATCACAATTTCTGCTAAAAATGTGACGTTCTGCAATTCACTCCAAAATGTTGGCAAACTGTTGCGAGTGATCTTTCGGTGGAATCAGATGGGTTTTTATCATCGGGAACAGAATTAGCCCTCGACGTCTGAACAACTTTTTTTGAAAAAATCCCTAAGCTGCGCGGTCACAATTTCTGCTAAAAATCTGACGTTCTGCAATTCACTCAAAAATGTTGGCAAACTGTTGCGAGTGATCCCCTGAAATGTTTTTCAGTGGAAACAGATGGGTTTTTATCATCGGAAATAGAATTAGCCCTCGACGTCTGAACATCTTTTTTTGAAAAAATCCCTAAGCCGCGCAGTCACAATTTCTGCTCAAAATCTGACGTTCTGCAATTCACTCAAAAATGTTGGCAAACTGTTGCGAGTGATCCCCTGAAATGTTTTTCAGTGGAAACAGATGTGTTTTTATCATCGGAAATAGAATTAGCCCTCGACGTCTGAACAACTTTTTTTGAAAAAATCCCTAAGCCGCGCGGTCACAATTTCTGCTAAAAATCTGACGTTCTGCAATTCACTCCAAAATGTTGGCAAACTGTTGCAAATGATCCCCTGAAAGGTTTTTCGGTGGAAACAGATGGGTTTTTATCATCGGAAACAGAATTAGCCCTCGACGTCTGAACAACTTTTTTTGAAAAAATCCCTAAGCCGCGCGGTCACAACTTCTGCTAAAAATCTGACGTTCTGCAATTCACTCAAAAATGTTGGCAAACTGTTGCGAGTGATCCCCTGAAATGTTTTTCGGTGGAAACAGATGGGTTTTTATCATTGGAAACAGAATTAGCCCTCGACGTCTGAACAACTTTTTTTGAAAAGATCCCTAAGCCGCGAGGTCACAATTTCTGCTAAAAATCTGACGTTCTGCAATTCACTCAAAAATGTTGGCAAACTGTTGCGAGTGATCCCCTGAAATGTTTTTCGGTGGAAACAGATGGATTTTTATCATCGGAAACAGAATTAGCCCACGACGTCTGAACAACTTTTTTTGAAAAAATCCCTAAGCCGCGCGATCACAATTTCTGCTAAAAATGTGACGATCTGCAATTCACTCAAAAATGTTGGCAAACTGTTGCGAGTGATCTTTCGGTGGAAACAGATGGGTTTTTATCATCGGGAACAGAATTAGCCCTCGACGTCTGAACAACTTTTTTTGAAAAAATCCCTAAGCCGCGCGGTCACAATTTCTGCTAAAAATCTGACGTTCTGCAATTCACTCAAAAATGTTGGCAAACTGTTGGGAGTGATCCCCTGAAATGTTTTTCGGTGGAAACAGATGGGTTTTTATCATCGGTAACAGAATTAGCCCTCGACGTCTGAACAACTTTTTTTGAAAAGATCCCTAAGCCGCGCGTTCACAATTTCTGGTAAAAATCTGACGTTCTGCAATTCACTCAAAAATGTTGGCAAACTGTGGCGAGTGATCCCCTGAAATGTTTTTCGGTGGAAACAGATGGGTTTTTATCATTGGAGACAGAATTAGCCCTCGACGTCTGAACAACTTTTTTTTAAAAAATCCCTAAGCCGCGCGGTCACAATTTCTGCTCAAAATCCGACGTTCTGCAATTCACTCAGAAATGTTGGCAAACTGTTGCAGTTGATCCCCTGAAATGTTTTTCGGTGGAAACAGATGGGTTTTTATGATCGGAAACAGAATTAGCCCTAGACGTCTGAACAACTTTTTTTGAAAAAATCCCTAAGCCGCGCGGTCACAATTTCTGCTAAAAATCTGACGTTCTGCAATTCACTCTGAAATGTTGGCAAACTGTTGCAAGTGATCCCCTGAAATGTTTTTCGGTGGAAACAGATGGGTTTTTATCATCGGAAACAGAATTAGCCCTCGACGTCTGAACAACTTTTTTTGAAAAAATCCCTAAGCCGCGCGGTCACAATTTCTGCTAAAAATCTGACGTTCTGCAATTCACTCAAAAATGTTGGCAAACTGTTGCGAGTGATCCCCTGAAATGTTTTTCAGTGGAAACAGATGGGTTTTTATCATCGGAAATAGAATTAGCCCTCGACGTCTGAACACCTTTTTTTGAAAAAATCCCTAAGCCGCGCGGTCACAATTTCTGCTAAAAATCTGACGTTCTGCAATTCACTCCAAAATGTTGGCAAACTTTTGCAAATGATCCCCTGAAAGGTTTTTCGGTGGAAACAGATGGGTTTTTATCATCGGAAACAGAATTAGCCCTCGACGTCTGAACAACTTTTTTTCAAAAAATCCCTAAGCCGCGCGGTCACAATTTCTGCTAAAAATCTGACGTTCTGCAATTCACTCTGAAATGTTGGCAAACTGTTACAAGTGATCCCCTGAAAGGTTTTTCGGTGGAAACAGATGGGTTTTTATCATCGGAAACAGAATTAGCCCACGACGTCTGAACAACTTTTTTTGAAAAAATCCCTAAGCCGCGCGATCACTATTTCTGCTAAAAATCTGACGTTCTGCAATTCACTCAAAAATGTTGGCAAACTGTTGCGAGTGATCTTTCGGTGGAAACAGATGGGTTTTTATCATCGGGAACAGAATTAGCCCTCGACGTCTGAACAACTTTTTTTGAAAAAATCCCTAAGCCGCGCGGTCACAATTTCTGCTAAAAATCTGACGTTCTGCAATTCACTCAAAAATGTTGGCAAACTGTTGGGAGTGATCCCCTGAAATGTTTTTCGGTGGAAACAGATGGGTTTTTATCATCGGAAACAGAATTAGCCCTCGACGTCTGAACAACTTTTTTTAAAAAAATCCCTAAGCCGCGCGGTCACAATTTCTGCTCAAAATCCGACGTTCTGCAATTCACTCAGAAATGTTGGCAAACTGTTGCAGTTGATCCCCTGAAATGTTTTTCGGTGGAAACAGATGGGTTTTTATGATCGGAAACAGAATTAGCCCTAGACGTCTGAACAACTTTTTTTGAAAAAATCCCTAAGCCGCGCGGTCACAATTTCTGCTAAAAATCTGACGTTCTGCAATTCACTCTGAAATGTTGGCAAACTGTTGCAAGTGATCCCCTGAAATGTTTTTCGGTGGAAACAGATGGGTTTTTATCATCGGAAACAGAATTAGCCCTCGACGTCTGAACAACTTTTTTTGAAAAAATCCCTAAGCCGCGCGGTCACAATTTCTGCTAAAAATCTGACGTTCTGCAATTCACTCAAAAATGTTGGCAAACTGTTGGGAGTGATCCCCTGAAATGTTTTTCGGTGGAAACAGATGGGTTTTTATCATCGGAAACAGAATTAGCCCTCGACGTCTGAACAACTTTTTTTTAAAAAATCCCTAAGCCGCGCGGTCACAATTTCTGCTCAAAATCCGACGTTCTGCAATTCACTCAGAAATGTTGGCAAACTGTTGCAGTTGATCCCCTGAAATGTTTTTCGGTGGAAACAGATGGGTTTTTATGATCGGAAACAGAATTAGCCCTAGACGTCTGAACAACTTTTTTTGAAAAAATCCCTAAGCCGCGCGGTCACAATTTCTGCTAAAAATCTGACGTTCTGCAATTCACTCTGAAATGTTGGCAAACTGTTGCAAGTGATCCCCTGAAATGTTTTTCGGTGGAAACAGATGGGTTTTTATCATCGGAAACAGAATTAGCCCTCGACGTCTGAACAACTTTTTTTGAAAAAATCCCTAAGCCGCGCGGTCACAATTTCTGCTAAAAATCTGACGTTCTGCAATTCACTCAAAAATGTTGGCAAACTGTTGCGAGTGATCCCCTGAAATGTTTTTCAGTGGAAACAGATGGGTTTTTATCATCGGAAATAGAATTAGCCCTCGACGTCTGAACACCTTTTTTTGAAAAAATCCCTAAGCCGCGCGGTCACAATTTCTGCTAAAAATCTGACGTTCTGCAATTCACTCAAAAATGTTGGCAAACTGTTGCGAGTGATCTTTCGGTGGAAACAGATGGGTTTTTATCATCGGGAACAGAATTAGCCCTCGACGTCTGAACAACTTTTTTTGAAAAAATCCCTAAGCCGCGCGGTCACAATTTCTGCTAAAAATCTGACGTTCTGCAATTCACTCAAAAATGTTGGCAAACTGTTGGGAGTGATCCCCTGAAATGTTTTTCGGTGGAAACAGATGGGTTTTTATCATCGGAAACAGAATTAGCCCTCGACGTCTGAACAACTTTTTTTAAAAAAATCCCTAAGCCGCGCGGTCACAATTTCTGCTCAAAATCCGACGTTCTGCAATTCACTCAGAAATGTTGGCAAACTGTTGCAGTTGATCCCCTGAAATGTTTTTCGGTGGAAACAGATGGGTTTTTATGATCGGAAACAGAATTAGCCCTAGACGTCTGAACAACTTTTTTTGAAAAAATCCCTAAGCCGCGCGGTCACAATTTCTGCTAAAAATCTGACGTTCTGCCATTCACTCTGAAATGTTGGCAAACTGTTGCAAGTGATCCCCTGAAATGTTTTTCGGTGGAAACAGATGGGTTTTTATCATCGGAAACAGAATTAGCCCTCGACGTCTGAACAACTTTTTTTGAAAAAATCCCTAAGCCGCGCGGTCACAATTTCTGCTAAAAATCTGACGTTCTGCAATTCACTCAAAAATGTTGGCAAACTGTTGCGAGTGATCCCCTGAAATGTTTTTCAGTGGAAACAGATGGGTTTTTATCATCGGAAATAGAATTAGCCCTCGACGTCTGAACACCTTTTTTTGAAAAAATCCCTAAGCCGCGCGGTCACAATTTCTGCTAAAAATCTGACGTTCTGCAATTCACTCAAAAATGTTGGCAAACTGTTGCGAGTGATCCCCTGAAATGTTTTTCAGTGGAAACAGATGGGTTTTTATCATCGGAAACAGAATTAGCCCTCGACGTCTGAACAACTTTTTTTGAAAAGATCCCTATGCCACGCGGTCACAATTTCTGCTAAAAATCTGACGTTCTGCAATTCACTCAAAAATTTTGGCAAACTGTTGCGAGTGATCCCCTGTAATGTTTTTCAGTGTTAACAGATGGGTTTTTATCATCGGAAACAGAATTAGCCCTCGACGTCTGAACAACTTTTTTTGAAAAAATCCCTAAGCCGCGCGGTCACAATTTCTGCTAAAAATCTGACGTTCTGCAATTCACTCTGAAATGTTGGCAAACTGTTACAAGTGATCCCCTGAAAGGTTTTTCGGTGGAAACAGATGGGTTTTTATCATCGGAAACAGAATTAGCCCACGACGTCTGAACAACTTTTTTTGAAAAAATCCCTAAGCCGCGCGATCACTATTTCTGCTAAAAATCTGACGTTCTGCAATTCACTCAAAAATGTTGGCAAACTGTTGCGAGTGATCTTTCGGTGGAAACAGATGGGTTTTTATCATCGGGAACAGAATTAGCCCTCGACGTCTGAACAACTTTTTTTGAAAAAATCCCTAAGCCGCGCGGTCACAATTTCTGCTAAAAATCTGACGTTCTGCAATTCACTCAAAAATGTTGGCAAACTGTTGGGAGTGATCCCCTGAAATGTTTTTCGGTGGAAACAGATGGGTTTTTATCATCGGAAACAGAATTAGCCCTCGACGTCTGAACAACTTTTTTTAAAAAAATCCCTAAGCCGCGCGGTCACAATTTCTGCTCAAAATCCGACGTTCTGCAATTCACTCAGAAATGTTGGCAAACTGTTGCAGTTGATCCCCTGAAATGTTTTTCGGTGGAAACAGATGGGTTTTTATGATCGGAAACAGAATTAGCCCTAGACGTCTGAACAACTTTTTTTGAAAAAATCCCTAAGCCGCGCGGTCACAATTTCTGCTAAAAATCTGACGTTCTGCAATTCACTCTGAAATGTTGGCAAACTGTTGCAAGTGATCCCCTGAAATGTTTTTCAGTGGAAACAGATGGGTTTTTATCATCGGAAACAGAATTAGCCCTCGACGTCTGAACAACTTTTTTTGAAAAAATCCCTAAGCCGCGCGGTCACAATTTCTGCTAAAAATCTGACGTTCTGCAATTCACTCAAAAATGTTGGCAAACTGTTGCGAGTGATCCCCTGAAATGTTTTTCGGTGGAAACAGATGGGTTTTTATCATCGGAAACAGAATTAGCCCTCGACGTCTGAACAACTTTTTTTGAAAAAATCCCTAAGCCGCGCGGTCACAATTTCTGCTAAAAATCTGACGTTCTGCAATTCACTCAAAAATGTTGGCAAACTGTTGCGAGTGATCCCCTGAAATGTTTTTCGGTGGAAACAGATGGGTTTTTATCATCGGAAACAGAATTAGCCCTCGACGTCTGAACAACTTTTTTTGAAAAGATCCCTATGCCACGCGGTCACAATTTCTGCTAAAAATCTGACGTTCTGCAATTCACTCAAAAATGTTGGCAAACTGTTGCGAGTGATCCCCTGTAATGTTTTTCAGTGTTAACAGATGGGTTTTTATCATCGGAAACAGAATTAGCCCTCGACGTCTGAACAACTTTTTTTGAAAAAATCCCTAAGCCGCGCGGTCACAATTTCTGCTAAAAATCTGACGTTCTGCAATTCACTCAAAAATGTTGGCAAACTGTTGCGAGTGATCCCCTGAAATGTTTTTCGGTGGAAACAGATGGGTTTTTATCATCGGGAACAGAATTAGGCCTTGACGTCTGAACAACTTTTTTTGAAAAAATCCATAAGCCGCGCGGTCACAATTTCTGCTAAAAATCTGACGTTCTGCAATTCACTCCAAAATGTTGGCAAACTGTTACAAGTGATCCCCTGAAAGGTTTTTCGGTGGAAACAGATGGGTTTTTATCATCGGGAACAGAATTAGCCCTCGACGTCTGAACAACATTTTTTGAAAAAATTCCTAAGCCGCGGGGTCACAATTTCTGCTAAAAATCTGACGTTCTGCAATTCACTCAAAAATGTTGGCAAACTGTTGCGAGTGATCCCCTGAAATGTTTTTCGGTGGAAACAGATGGGTTTTTATCATTGGAAACAGAATTAGCCCTCGACGTCTGAACAACTTTTTTTGAAAAATTCCCTAAGCCGCGCCGTCACAATTTCTGGTAAAAATCTGACGTTCTGCAATTCACTCCAAAATGTTGGCAAACTGTTGCGAGTGATCCCCTGAAATGTTTTTCGGTGGAAACAGATGGGTTTTTATCATTGGAAACAGAATTAGCCCTCGACGTCTGAACAACTTTTTTTGAAAAAATCCCTAAGCCGCGCGATCACAATTTCTGCTAAAAATCTGACGTTCTGCAATTCACTCAAAAATGTTGGCAAACTGTTGCGAGTGATCTTTCGGTGGAAACAGATGGGTTTTTATCATCGGGAACAGAATTAGCCCTCGACGTCTGAACAACTTTTTTTGAAAAAATCCCTAAGCCGCGCGGTCACAATTTCTGGTAAAATTCTGACGTTCTGCAATTCACTCAAAAATGTTGGCAAACTGTTGCGAGTGATCCCCTGAAATGTTTTTCGGTGGAAACAGATGGGTTTTTATCATCGGAAACAGAATTAGCCCACGACGTCTGAACAACTTTTTTTGAAAAAATCCCTAAGCCGCGCGATCACAATTTCTGCTAAAAATGTGACGTTCTGCAATTCACTCCAAAATGTTGGCAAACTGTTGCGAGTGATCTTTCGGTGGAATCAGATGGGTTTTTATCATCGGGAACAGAATTAGCCCTCGACGTCTGAACAACTTTTTTTGAAAAAATCCCTAAGCTGCGCGGTCACAATTTCTGCTAAAAATCTGACGTTCTGCAATTCACTCAAAAATGTTGGCAAACTGTTGCGAGTGATCCCCTGAAATGTTTTTCAGTGGAAACAGATGGGTTTTTATCATCGGAAATAGAATTAGCCCTCGACGTCTGAACATCTTTTTTTGAAAAAATCCCTAAGCCGCGCGGTCACAATTTCTGCTCAAAATCTGACGTTCTGCAATTCACTCGAAAATGTTGGCAAACTGTTGCGAGTGATCCCCTGAAATGTTTTTCAGTGGAAACAGATGTGTTTTTATCATCGGAAATAGAATTAGCCCTCGACGTCTGAACAACTTTTTTTGAAAAAATCCCTAAGCCGCGCAGTCACAATTTCTGCTCAAAATCTGACGTTCTGCAATTCACTCAAAAATGTTGGCAAACTGTTGCGAGTGATCCCCTGAAATGTTTTTCAGTGGAAACAGATGTGTTTTTATCATCGGAAATAGAATTAGCCCTCGACGTCTGAACAACTTTTTTTGAAAAAATCCCTAAGCCGCGCGGTCACAATTTCTGCTAAAAATCTGACGTTCTGCAATTCACTCCAAAATGTTGGCAAACTGTTGCAAATGATCCCCTGAAAGGTTTTTCGGTGGAAACAGATGGGTTTTTATCATCGGAAACAGAATTAGCCCTCGACGTCTGAACAACTTTTTTTGAAAAAATCCCTAAGCCGCGCGGTCACAATTTCTGCTAAAAATCTGACGTTCTGCAATTCACTCAAAAATGTTGGCAAACTGTTGCGAGTGATCCCCTGAAATGTTTTTCGGTGGAAACAGATGGGTTTTTATCATTGGAAACAGAATTAGCCCTCGACGTCTGAACAACTTTTTTTGAAAAGATCCCTAAGCCGCGAGGTCACAATTTCTGCTAAAAATCTGACGTTCTGCAATTCACTCAAAAATGTTGGCAAACTGTTGCGAGTGATCCCCTGAAATGTTTTTCGGTGGAAACAGATGGATTTTTATCATCGGAAACAGAATTAGCCCACGACGTCTGAACAACTTTTTTTGAAAAAATCCCTAAGCCGCGCGATCACAATTTCTGCTAAAAATGTGACGTTCTGCAATTCACTCAAAAATGTTGGCAAACTGTTGCGAGTGATCTTTCGGTGGAAACAGATGGGTTTTTATCATCGGGAACAGAATTAGCCCTCGACGTCTGAACAACTTTTTTTGAAAAAATCCCTAAGCCGCGCGGTCACAATTTCTGCTAAAAATCTGACGTTCTGCAATTCACTCAAAAATGTTGGCAAACTGTTGGGAGTGATCCCCTGAAATGTTTTTCGGTGGAAACAGATGGGTTTTTATCATCGGTAACAGAATTAGCCCTCGACGTCTGAACAACTTTTTTTGAAAAGATCCCTAAGCCGCGCGTTCACAATTTCTGGTAAAAATCTGACGTTCTGCAATTCACTCAAAAATGTTGGCAAACTGTGGCGAGTGATCCCCTGAAATGTTTTTCGGTGGAAACAGATGGGTTTTTATCATTGGAGACAGAATTAGCCCTCGACGTCTGAACAACTTTTTTTGAAAAAATCCCTAAGCCGCGCGGTCACAATTTCTGCTAAAAATCTGACGTTCTGCAATTCACTCCAAAATGTTGGCAAACTGTTGCAAATGATCCCCTGAAAGGTTTTTCGGTGGAAACAGATGGGTTTTTATCATCGGAAACAGAATTAGCCCTCGACGTCTGAACAACTTTTTTTGAAAAAATCCCTAAGCCGCGCGGTCACAATTTCTGCTAAAAATCTGACGTTCTGCAATTCACTCAAAAATGTTGGCAAACTGTTGCGAGTGATCCCCTGAAATGTTTTTCGGTGGAAACAGATGGGTTTTTATCATTGGAAACAGAATTAGCCCTCGACGTCTGAACAACTTTTTTTGAAAAGATCCCTAAGCCGCGAGGTCACAATTTCTGCTAAAAATCTGACGTTCTGCAATTCACTCAAAAATGTTGGCAAACTGTTGCGAGTGATCCCCTGAAATGTTTTTCGGTGGAAACAGATGGATTTTTATCATCGGAAACAGAATTAGCCCACGACGTCTGAACAACTTTTTTTGAAAAAATCCCTAAGCCGCGCGATCACAATTTCTGCTAAAAATGTGACGTTCTGCAATTCACTCAAAAATGTTGGCAAACTGTTGCGAGTGATCTTTCGGTGGAAACAGATGGGTTTTTATCATCGGGAACAGAATTAGCCCTCGACGTCTGAACAACTTTTTTTGAAAAAATCCCTAAGCCGCGCGGTCACAATTTCTGCTAAAAATCTGACGTTCTGCAATTCACTCAAAAATGTTGGCAAACTGTTGCGAGTGATCCCCTGAAATGTTTTTCGGTGGAAACAGATGGGTTTTTATCATTGGAAACAGAATTAGCCCTCGACGTCTGAACAACTTTTTTTGAAAAGATCCCTAAGCCGCGAGGTCACAATTTCTGCTAAAAATCTGACGTTCTGCAATTCACTCAAAAATGTTGGCAAACTGTTGCGAGTGATCCCCTGAAATGTTTTTCGGTGGAAACAGATGGATTTTTATCATCGGAAACAGAATTAGCCCACGACGTCTGAACAACTTTTTTTGAAAAAATCCCTAAGCCGCGCGATCACAATTTCTGCTAAAAATGTGACGTTCTGCAATTCATTCAAAAATGTTGGCAAACTGTTGTGAGTGATCTTTCGGTGGAATCAGATGGGTTTTTATCATCGGGAACAGAATTAGCCCTCGACGTCTGAACAACTTTTTTTGAAAAAATCCCTAAGCCGCGCGGTCACAATTTCTGCTAAAAATCTGACGTTCTGCAATTCACTCAAAAATGTTGGCAAACTGTTGGGAGTGATCCCCTGAAATGTTTTTCGGTGGAAACAGATGGGTTTTTATCATCGGTAACAGAATTAGCCCTCGACGTCTGAACAACTTTTTTTGAAAAGATCCCTAAGCCGCGCGTTCACAATTTCTGGTAAAAATCTGACGTTCTGCAATTCACTCAAAAATGTTGGCAAACTGTGGCGAGTGATCCCCTGAAATGTTTTTCGGTGGAAACAGATGGGTTTTTATCATTGGAGACAGAATTAGCCCTCGACGTCTGAACAACTTTTTTTGAAAAAATCGCTAAGCCGCGCGGTCACAATTTCTGCTCAAAATCTGACGTTCTGCAATTCACTCTGAAATGTTGGCAAACTGTTGCAAGTGATCCCCTGAAATGTTTTTCGGTGGAAACAGATGGGTTTTTATGATCGGAAACAGAATTAGCCCACGACGTCTGAACAACTTTTTTTGAAAAAATCCCTAAGCCGCGCGGTCACAATTTCTGCTAAAAATCTGACGTTCTGCAATTCACTCAAAAATGTTGGCAAACTGTTGCGAGTGATCCCCTGAAATGTTTTTCGGTGGAAACAGATGGGTTTTTATCATCGGTAACAGAATTAGCCCTCGACGTCTGAACAACTTTTTTTGAAAAGATCCCTAAGCCGCGCAGTCACAATTTCTGGTAAAAATCTGACGTTCTGCAATTCACTCAAAAATGTTGGCAAACTGTGGCGAGTGATCCCCTGAAATGTTTTTCGGTGGAAACAGATGGGTTTTTATCATTGGAAACAGAATTAGCCCTCGACGTCTGAACAACTTTTTTTTGAAAAATTCCCTAAGCCGCGCGGTCACAATTTCTGGTAAAAATCTGACGTTCTGCAATTCACTCCAAAATGTTCGCAAACTGTTGCGAGTGATCCCCTGAAATGTTTTTCGGTGGAAACAGATGGGTTTTTATCATCGGAAACAGAATTAGCCCACGACGTCTGAACAACTTTTTTTGAAAAAATCCCTAAGCCGCGCGGTCACAATTTCTGCTAAAAATCTGACGTTCTGCAATTCAATCAAAAATGTTGGCAAACTGTTGCGAGTGATCTTTCGGTGGAAACAGATGGGTTTTTATCATCGGGAACAGAATTAGCCCTCGACGTCTGAACAACTCTTTTTGAAAAAATCCCTAAGCCGCGCGGTCACAATTTCTGCTAAAAATCTGACGTTCTGCAATTCACTCAAAAATGTTGGCAAACTGTTGCAAGTGATCCCCTGAAAGGTTTTTCGGTGGAAACAGATGGGTTTTTATCATCGGAAACAGAATTAGCCCTCGACGTCTGAACAACTTTTTTTGAAAAAATCCCTAAGCCGCGCGGTCACAATTTCTGCTAAAAATCTGAGGTTCTGCAATTCACTCTGAAATGTTGGCAAACTGTTGCAAGTGATCCCCTGAAAGGTTTTTCGGTGGAAACAGATGGGTTTTTATCATCGGAAACAGAATTAGCCCTCGACGTCTGAACAACTTTTTTTGAAAAAATCCCTAAGCCGCGCGGTCACAATTTCTGCTCAAAATCTGACGTTCTGCAATTCACTCAAAAATGTTGGCAAACTGTTGCGAGTGATCCCCTGAAATGTTTTTCGGTGGAAACAGATGGGTTTTTATCATTGGAAACAGAATTAGCCCTCGACGTCTGAACAACTTTTTTTGAAAAAATCCCTAAGCCGCGCGGACACAATTTCTGGTAAAAATCTGACGTTCTGCAATTCACTCAAAAATGTTGGCCAACTGTTGCGAGTGATCCCCTGAAATGTTTTTCGGTGGAAACTGATGGGTTTTTATCATCGGAAACAGAATTAGCCCTCGACGTCTGAACAACTTTTTTTGAAAAAATCCCTAAGCCGCGCGATCACAATTTCTGCTAAAAATCTGACGTTCTGCAATTCACTCAAAAATGTTGGCAAACTGTTGCGAGTGATCCCCTGAAATGTTTTTCGGTGGAAACTGATGGGTTTTTATCATCGGAAACAGAATTAACCCTCGACTTCTGACGAACTTTTTTTGAAAAAATCCCTAAGCCGCGCGGTCACAATTTCTGCTCAAAATCTGACGTTCTGCAATTCACTCAAAAATGTTGGCAAACTGTTGCCAGTGATCCCCTGAAATGTTTTTCGGTGGAAACAGATGGGTTTTTATCATCGGAAACAGAATTAGCCCTCGACGTCTGAACAACTTTTTTTGAAAAAATCCCTAAGCCGCGCGGTCACAATTTCTGCTAAAAATCTGACGTTCTGCAATTCACTCCAAAATGTTGGCAAACTGTTGCGAGTGATCCCCTGAAAGGTTTTTCAGTGGAAACAGATGGGTTTTTATCATCGGAAACAGAATTAGCCCTCGACGTCTGAACAACTTTTTTTGAAAAAATCCCTAAGCCGCGCGGTCACAATTTCTGCTCAAAATCTGACGTTCTGCAATTCACTCCAAAATGTTGGCAAACTGTTGCAATTGATCCCCTGAAAAGTTTTTCGGTGGAAACAGATGGGTTTTTATCATCGGAAACAGAATTAGCCCTCGACATCTGAACAACTTTTTTTGAAAAAATCCCTAAGCCGCGCGGTCACAATTTCTGCTAAAAATCTGACGTTCTGCAATTCACTCAAAAATGTTGGCAAACTGTTGCGAGTGATCCCCTGAAATGTTTTTCGGTGGAAACAGATGGGTTTTTATCATCGGTAACAGAATTAGCCCTCGACGTCTGAACAACTTTTTTTGAAAAGATCCCTAAGCCGCGCGGTCACAATTTCTGGTAAAAATCTGACGTTCTGCAATTCACTCAAAAATGTTGGCAAACTGTGGCGAGTGATCCCCTGAAATGTTTTTCGGTGGAAACAGATGGGTTTTTATCATTGGAAACAGAATTAGCCCTCGACGTCTGAACAACTTTTTTTGAAAAATTCCCTAAGCCGCGCGGTCACAATTTCTGGTAAAAATCTGACGTTCTGCAATTCACTCCAAAATGTTGGCAAACTGTTGCGAGTGATCCCCTGAAATGTTTTTCGGTGGAAACAGATGGGTTTTTATCATCGGAAACAGAATTAGCCCACGACGTCTGAACAACTTTTTTTGAAAAAATCCCTAAGCCGCGCGGTCACAATTTCTGCTAAAAATGTGACGTTCTGCAATTCACTCAAAAATGTTGGCAAACTGTTGCGAGTGATCTTTCGGTGGAAACAGATGGGTTTTTATCATCGGGAACAGAATTAGCCCTCGACGTCTGAACAACTCTTTTTGAAAAAATCCCTAAGCCGCGCGGTCACAATTTCTGCTAAAAATCTGACGTTCTGCAATTCACTCAAAAATGTTGGCAAACTGTTGCGAGTGATCCCCTGAAATGTTTTTCGGTGGAAACAGATGGGTTTTTATCATCGGTAACAGAATTAGCCCTCGACGTCTGAACAACTTTTTTTGAAAAGATCCCTAAGCCGCGCAGTCACAATTTCTGGTAAAAATCTGACGTTCTGCAATTCACTCAAAAATGTTGGCAAACTGTGGCGAGTGATCCCCTGAAATGTTTTTCGGTGGAAACAGATGGGTTTTTATCATTGGAAACAGAATTAGCCCTCGACGTCTGAACAACTTTTTTTTGAAAAATTCCCTAAGCCGCGCGGTCACAATTTCTGGTAAAAATCTGACGTTCTGCAATTCACTCAAAAATGTTGGCCAACTGTTGCGAGTGATCCCCTGAAATGTTTTTCGGTGGAAACTGATGGGTTTTTATCATCGGAAACAGAATTAGCCCTCGACGTCTGAACAACTTTTTTTGAAAAAATCCCTAAGCCGCGCGATCACAATTTCTGCTAAAAATCTGACGTTCTGCAATTCACTCAAAAATGTTGGCAAACTGTTGCGAGTGATCCCCTGAAATGTTTTTCGGTGGAAACTGATGGGTTTTTATCATCGGAAACAGAATTAACCCTCGACTTCTGACGAACTTTTTTTGAAAAAATCCCTAAGCCGCGCGGTCACAATTTCTGCTCAAAATCTGACGTTCTGCAATTCACTCAAAAATGTTGGCAAACTGTTGCCAGTGATCCCCTGAAATGTTTTTCGGTGGAAACAGATGGGTTTTTATCATCGGAAACAGAATTAGCCCTCGACGTCTGAACAACTTTTTTTGAAAAAATCCCTAAGCCGCGCGGTCACAATTTCTGCTAAAAATCTGACGTTCTGCAATTCACTCCAAAATGTTGGCAAACTGTTGCGAGTGATCCCCTGAAAGGTTTTTCAGTGGAAACAGATGGGTTTTTATCATCGGAAACAGAATTAGCCCTCGACGTCTGAACAACTTTTTTTGAAAAAATCCCTAAGCCGCGCGGTCACAATTTCTGCTCAAAATCTGACGTTCTGCAATTCACTCCAAAATGTTGGCAAACTGTTGCAATTGATCCCCTGAAAAGTTTTTCGGTGGAAACAGATGGGTTTTTATCATCGGAAACAGAATTAGCCCTCGACGTCTGAACAACTTTTTTTGAAAAAATCCCTAAGCCGCGCGGTCACAATTTCTGCTAAAAATCTGACGTTCTGCAATTCACTCAAAAATGTTGGCAAACTGTTGCGAGTGATCCCCTGAAATGTTTTTCGGTGGAAACAGATGGGTTTTTATCATCGGTAACAGAATTAGCCCTCGACGTCTGAACAACTTTTTTTGAAAAGATCCCTAAGCCGCGCGGTCACAATTTCTGGTAAAAATCTGACGTTCTGCAATTCACTCAAAAATGTTGGCAAACTGTGGCGAGTGATCCCCTGAAATGTTTTTCGGTGGAAACAGATGGGTTTTTATCATTGGAAACAGAATTAGCCCTCGACGTCTGAACAACTTTTTTTGAAAAAATCCCTAAGCCGCGCGGTCACAATTTCTGCTAAAAATGTGACGTTCTGCAATTCACTCAAAAATGTTGGCAAACTGTTGCGAGTGATCTTTCGGTGGAAACAGATGGGTTTTTATCATCGGGAACAGAATTAGCCCTCGACGTCTGAACAACTCTTTTTGAAAAAATCCCTAAGCCGCGCGGTCACAATTTCTGCTAAAAATCTGACGTTCTGCAATTCACTCAAAAATGTTGGCAAACTGTTGCGTGTGATCTTTCGGTGGAAACAGATGGGTTTTTATCATCGGAAACAGAATTAGCCCTCGACGTCTGAACAACTCTTTTTGAAAAAATCCCTAAGCCGCGCGGTCACAATTTCTGCTAAAAATCTGACGTTCTGCAATTCACTCAAAAATGTTGGCAAACTGTTGCAAGTGATCCCCTGAAAGGTTTTTCGGTGGAAACAGATGGGTTTTTATCATCGGAAACCGAATTAGCCCTCGACGTCTGAACAACTTTTTTTGAAAAAATCCCTAACCCGCGCGGTCACAATTTCTGCTAAAAATCTGACGTTCTGCAATTCATTCTGAAATGTTGGCAAACTGTTGCAAGTGATCCCCTGAAAGGTTTTTCGGTGGAAACAGATGGGTTTTTATCATCGGAAACAGAATTAGCCCTCGACGTCTGAACAACTTTTTTTGAAAAAATCCCTAAGCCGCGCGGTCACAATTTCTGCTAAAAATCTGACGTTCTGCAATTCACTCAAAAATGTTGGCAAACTGTTGCGAGTGATCCCCTGAAATGTTTTTCGGTGGAAACAGATGGGTTTTTATCATTGGAAACAGAATTAGCCCTCGACGTCTGAACAACTTTTTTTGAAAAAATTCCTAAGCCGCGCGGACACAATTTCTGGTAAAAATCTGACGTTCTGCAATTCACTCAAAAATGTTGGCAAACTGTTGCGAGTGATCCCCTGAAATGTTTTTCGGTGGAAACTGATGGGTTTTTATCATCGGAAACAGAATTAGCCCTCGACGTCTGAACAACTTTTTTTGAAAAAATCCCTAAGCCGCGCGATCACAATTTCTGCTAAAAATCTGACGTTCTGCAATTCACTCAAAAATGTTGGCAAACTGTTGCGAGTGATCTTTCGGTGGAAACAGATGGGTTTTTATCATCGGGAACAGAATTAGCCCTTGACGTCTGATCAACGTTTTTTGAAAAAATCCATAAGCCGCGCGGTCACACTTTCTGCTAAAAATCTGACGTTCTGCATTTCATTCCAAAATGTTGGCAAACTGTTCCAAGTGATCCCCTGAAAGGTTTTTCGGTGGAAACAGATGGGTTTTTATCATCGGGAACAGAATTAGCCCTTGAATTCTGAACAACTTTTTTTGAAAAAATCCCTAAGCCGCGCGGTCAAAATTTCTGCTAAAAATCTGACGTTCTGCATTTCATTCCAAAATGTTGGCAAACTGTTACAAGTGATCCCCTGAAAGGTTTTTCGGTGGAAACACAAGGGTTTTTATCACCGGGAACAGAATTAGCCCTCGATGTCTGAACAACATTTTTTGAAAAAATCCCTAAGCCGCGCGGTCACAATTTCTGCTAAAAATCTGACGTTCTGCAATTCACTCCAAAATGTTGGCAAACTGTTGCGAGTGATCCCCTGAAATGTTTTTCAGTGGAAACAGATGGGTTTTTATCATCGGAAATAGAATTAGCCCTCGACGTCTGAACAACTTTTTTTGAAAAAATCCCTAAGCCGCGCGGTCACAATTTTTGCTAAAAATCTGGCGTTCTGCAATTCACTCAAAAATGTTGGCAAACTGTTGGGAGTGATCCCCTGAAATGTTTTTCAGTGGAAACAGATGGGTTTTTATCATCGGAAACAGAATTAGCCCTCGACGTTTAAACAACTTTTTTTGAAAAAATCCCTAAGCCGCGCGGTCACAATTTGTGCTAAAAATCTGACGTTCTGCAATTCACTCCAAAATGTTGGCAAACTGTTCCAAGTGATCCCCTGAAAGGTTTTTCGGTGGAAACAGATGGCTTTTTATCATCGGAAACAGAATTAGCCCTCGACGTCTGAACAACTTTTTTTGAAAAAATCCCTAAGCCGCGCGGTCACAATTTCTGCTAAAAATCTGACGTTCTGCAATTCACTCCAAAATGTTGGCAAACTGTTGCGAGTGATCCCCTGAAAGGTTTTTCGGTGGAAACTGATGGGTTTTTATCATCGGGAACAGAATTAGCCCTTGACGTCTGAACAACTTTTTTTGAAAAAATCTATAAGCCGCACGGTCACACTTTCTGCTAAAAATCTGACGTTCTGCATTTCATTCCAAAATGTTGGCAAACTGTTACAAGTGATCCCCTGAAAGGTTTTTCGGTGGAAACAGACGGGTTTTAATCATCGGGAACAGAATTAGCCCTTGACGTCTGAACAACTTTTTTTGAAAAAATCCCTAAGCCGCGCGGTCAAAATTTCTGCTCAAAATCTGACGTTCTGCATTTCATTCCAAAATGTTGGCAAATTGTTACAAGTGATCCCCTGAAAGGTTTTTCGGTGGAAACAGATGGGTTTTTATCACCGGGAACAGAATTAGCCCTTGACGTCTGAACAACTTTTTTTGAAAAAATCCCTAAGCCGCGCGGTCAAAATTTCTGCTAAAAATCTGACGTTCTGCATTTCACTCCAAAATGTTGGCAAACTGTTCCAAGTGATCCCCTGAAAGGTTTTTCGGTGGAAACAGATGGCTTTTTATCATCATAAACAGAATTAGCCCTCGACGTCTGAACAACTTTTTTTGAAAAAATCCCTAAGCCGCGCGATCACAATTTCTGCTAAAAATCTGACGTTCTGCAATTCACTCAAAAATGTTGGCAAACTGTTGCGAGTGATCTTTCGGTGGAAACAGATGGGTTTTTATCATCGGGAACCGAATTAGCCCTTGACGTCTGAACAACTTTTTTTGAAAAAATCCCTAAGAAGCGCGGTCACAATTTCTGCTAAAAATCTGACGTTCTGCATTTCATTCCAAAATGTTGGCAAACTGTTACAAGTGATCCCCTGAAAGGTTTTTCGGTGGAAACAGATGGGTTTTTATCACCGGGAACAGAATTAGCCCTCGACGTCTGAACAACATTTTTTGAAAAAATCCCTAAGCCGCGCGGTCACAATTTCTGCTAAAAATCTGACGTTCTGCAATTCACTCCAAAATGTTGGCAAACTGTTGCGAGTGATCCCCTGAAATGTTTTTCAGTGGAAACAGATGGGTTTTTATCATCGGAAATAGAATTAGCCCTCGACGTCTGAACAACATTTTTTGAAAAAATCCCTAAGCCGCGCGGTCACAATTTCTGCTAAAAATCTGACGTTCTGCAATTCACTCAAAAATGTTGGCAAACTGTTGGGAGTGATCCCCTGAAATGTTTTTCAGTGGAAACAGATGGGTTTTTATCATCGGAAACAGAATTAGCCCTTGACGTCTGAACAACTTTTTTTGAAAAAATCCCTAAGCCGCGCGGTCACAATTTCTGCTAAAAATCTGACGTTCTGCAATTCACTCAAAAATGTTGGCAAACTGTTGCGAGTGATCCCCTGAAATGTTTTTCGGTGGAAACAGATGGGTTTTTATCATCGGAAACAGAATTAGCCCTCGACGTCTGAACAACTTTTTTTGAAAAAATCCCTAAGCCGCGCGATCACAATTTCTGCTAAAAATCTGACGTTCTGCAATTCACTCCAAAATGTTGGCAAACTGTTGCAAGTGATCCCCTGAAAGGTTTTTCGGTGGAAACAGATGGGTTTTTATCATCGGAAACAGAATTAGCCCTCGACGTCTGAACAACTTTTTTTGAAAAAATCCCTAAGCCGTGCGGTCACAATTTCTGGTAAAAATCTGACGTTCTGCAATTCACTCAAAAATGTTGGAAAACTGTTGCGAGTGATCCCATGAAAGGTTTTTCGGTCGAAACAGATGGGTTTTTATCATCGGGAACAGAATTAGCCCTTGACGTCTGAACAGCTTTTTTTGAAAAAATTCATAAGCCGCGCGGTCACACTTTCTGCTAAAAATCTGACGTTCTGCATTTCATTCCAAAATGTTGGCAAACTGTTACAAGTGATCCCCTGAAAGGTTTTTCGGTGGAAACAGATGGGTTTTTATCATCGGGAACAGAATTAACCCTTGACGTCTGAACAACTTTTTTTGAAAAAATCCCTAAGCCGCGCGGTCACAATTTCTGCTAAAAATCTGACGTTCTGCAATTCACTCAAAAATCTTGGCAAACTGTTGCGAGTGATCCCCTGAAATGTTTTTCGGTGGAAACTGATGGGTTTTTATCATCGGAAACAGAATTAGCCCTCGACGTCTGAACAACATTTTTTGAAAAAATCCCTAAGCCGCGCGGTCACAATTTCTGCTAAAAATCTGACGTTCTGCAATTCACTCAAAAATGTTGGCAAACTGTTGGGAGTGATCCCCTGAAATGTTTTTCAGTGGAAACAGATGGGTTTTTATCATCGGAAACAGAATTAGCCCTCGACGTCTGAACAACATTTTTTGAAAAAATCCCTAAGCCGCGCGGTCACAATTTCTGGTAAAAATCTGACGTTCTGCAATTCACTCCAAAATGTTGGCAAACTGTTGCAAGTGATCCCCTGAAAGGTTTTTCGGTGGAAACAGATGGGTTTTTATCATCGGAAACAGAATTAGCCCTCGACGTCTGAACAACTTTTTTTGAAAAAATCCCTAAGCCGTGCGGTCACCATTTCTGGTAAAAATCTGACGTTCTGCAATTCACTCAAAAATGTTGGCAAACTGTTGCGAGTGATCCCCTGAAAGGTTTTTCGGTGGAAACAGATGGGTTTTTATCATCGGGAACAGAATTAGCCCTTGACGTCTGAACAACTGTTTTTGAAAAAATCCATAAGCCGCGCGGTCACACTTTCTGCTAAAAATCTGACGTTCTGCATTTCATTCCAAAATGTTGGCAAACTGTTACAAGTGATCCGCTGAAAGGTTTTTCGGTGGAAACAGATGGGTTTTTATCATCGGGAACAGAATTAGCCCTTGACGTCTGAACAACTTTTTTTGAAAAAATCCCTAAGCCGCGCGGTCACAATTTCTGCTAAAAATCTGACGTTCTGCAATTCACTCAAAAATGTTGGCAAACTGTTGGGAGTGATCCCCTGAAATGTTTTTCAGTCTAAACAGATGGGTTTTTATCATCGGAAACAGAATTAGCCCTCGACGTCTGAACAACATTTTTTGAAAAAATCCCTAAGCCACGCAGTCACACTTTCTGCTAAAAATCTGACGTTCTGCAATTCACTCAAAAATGTTGGCAAACTGTTGCGAGTGATCCCCTGAAATGTTTTTCGGTGGAAACTGATGGGTTTTTATCATCGGAAACAGAATTAGCCCTCGACGTCTGAACAACATTTTTTGAAAAAATCGCTAAGCCGCGCGGTCACAATTTCTGCTAAAAATCTGACGTTCTGCATTTCACTCCAAAATGTTGGCAAACTGTTCCAAGTGATCCCCTGAAAGGTTTTTCGGTGGAAACAGATGGCTTTTTATCATCATAAACAGAATTAGCCCTCGATGTCTGAACAACTTTTTTTGAAAAAATCCCTAAGCCGCGCGATCACAATTTCTGCTAAAAATCTGACGTTCTGCAATTCACTCAAAAATGTTGGCAAACTGTTGCGAGTGATCTTTCGGTGGAAACAGATGGGTTTTTATCATCGGGAACCGAATTAGCCCTTGACGTCTGAACAACTTTTTTTGAAAAAATCCCTAAGAAGCGCGGTCACAATTTCTGCTAAAAATCTGACGTTCTGCATTTCATTCCAAAATGTTGGCAAACTGTTACAAGTGATCCCCTGAAAGGTTTTTCGGTGGAAACAGATGGGTTTTTATCACCGGGAACAGAATTAGCCCTCGACGTCTGAACAACATTTTTTGAAAAAATCCCTAAGCCGCGCGGTCACAATTTCTGCTAAAAATCTGACGTTCTGCAATTCACTCCAAAATGTTGGCAAACTGTTGCGAGTGATCCCCTGAAATGTTTTTCAGTGGAAACAGATGGGTTTTTATCATCGGAAATAGAATTAGCCCTCGACGTCTGAACAACATTTTTTGAAAAAATCCCTAAGCCGCGCGGTCACAATTTCTGCTAAAAATCTGACGTTCTGCAATTCACTCAAAAATGTTGGCAAACTGTTGGGAGTGATCCCCTGAAATGTTTTTCAGTGGAAACAGATGGGTTTTTATCATCGGAAACAGAATTAGCCCTTGACGTCTGAACAACTTTTTTTGAAAAAATCCCTAAGCCGCGCGGTCACAATTTCTGCTAAAAATCTGACGTTCTGCAATTCACTCAAAAATGTTGGCAAACTGTTGCGAGTGATCCCCTGAAATGTTTTTCGGTGGAAACAGATGGGTTTTTATCATCGGAAACAGAATTAGCCCTCGACGTCTGAACAACTTTTTTTGAAAAAATCCCTAAGCCGCGCGATCACAATTTCTGCTAAAAATCTGACGTTCTGCAATTCACTCCAAAATGTTGGCAAACTGTTGCAAGTGATCCCCTGAAAGGTTTTTCGGTGGAAACAGATGGGTTTTTATCATCGGAAACAGAATTAGCCCTCGACGTCTGAACAACTTTTTTTGAAAAAATCCCTAAGCCGTGCGGTCACAATTTCTGGTAAAAATCTGACGTTCTGCAATTCACTCAAAAATGTTGGAAAACTGTTGCGAGTGATCCCATGAAAGGTTTTTCGGTCGAAACAGATGGGTTTTTATCATCGGGAACAGAATTAGCCCTTGACGTCTGAACAGCTTTTTTTGAAAAAATTCATAAGCCGCGCGGTCACACTTTCTGCTAAAAATCTGACGTTCTGCATTTCATTCCAAAATGTTGGCAAACTGTTACAAGTGATCCCCTGAAAGGTTTTTCGGTGGAAACAGATGGGTTTTTATCATCGGGAACAGAATTAACCCTTGACGTCTGAACAACTTTTTTTGAAAAAATCCCTAAGCCGCGCGGTCACAATTTCTGCTAAAAATCTGACGTTCTGCAATTCACTCAAAAATCTTGGCAAACTGTTGCGAGTGATCCCCTGAAATGTTTTTCGGTGGAAACTGATGGGTTTTTATCATCGGAAACAGAATTAGCCCTCGACGTCTGAACAACATTTTTTGAAAAAATCCCTAAGCCGCGCGGTCACAATTTCTGCTAAAAATCTGACGTTCTGCAATTCACTCAAAAATGTTGGCAAACTGTTGGGAGTGATCCCCTGAAATGTTTTTCAGTGGAAACAGATGGGTTTTTATCATCGGAAACAGAATTAGCCCTCGACGTCTGAACAACATTTTTTGAAAAAATCCCTAAGCCGCGCGGTCACAATTTCTGGTAAAAATCTGACGTTCTGCAATTCACTCCAAAATGTTGGCAAACTGTTGCAAGTGATCCCCTGAAAGGTTTTTCGGTGGAAACAGATGGGTTTTTATCATCGGAAACAGAATTAGCCCTCGACGTCTGAACAACTTTTTTTGAAAAAATCCCTAAGCCGTGCGGTCACCATTTCTGGTAAAAATCTGACGTTCTGCAATTCACTCAAAAATGTTGGCAAACTGTTGCGAGTGATCCCCTGAAAGGTTTTTCGGTGGAAACAGATGGGTTTTTATCATCGGGAACAGAATTAGCCCTTGACGTCTGAACAACTGTTTTTGAAAAAATCCATAAGCCGCGCGGTCACACTTTCTGCTAAAAATCTGACGTTCTGCATTTCATTCCAAAATGTTGGCAAACTGTTACAAGTGATCCGCTGAAAGGTTTTTCGGTGGAAACAGATGGGTTTTTATCATCGGGAACAGAATTAGCCCTTGACGTCTGAACAACATTTTTTGAAAAAATCCCTAAGCCGCGCGGTCACAATTTCTGCTAAAAATCTGACGTTCTGCAATTCACTAAAAAATGTTGGCAAACTGTTGGGAGTGATCCCCTGAAATGTTTTTCAGTCTAAACAGATGGGTTTTTATCATCGGAAACAGAATTAGCCCTCGACGTCTGAACAACATTTTTTGAAAAAATCCCTAAGCCACGCAGTCACACTTTCTGCTAAAAATCTGACGTTCTGCAATTCACTCAAAAATGTTGGCAAACTGTTGCGAGTGATCCCCTGAAATGTTTTTCGGTGGAAACTGATGGGTTTTTATCATCGGAAACAGAATTAGCCCTCGACGTCTGAACAACATTTTTTGAAAAAATCCCTAAGCCGCGCGGTCACAATTTCTGCTAAAAATCTGACGTTCTGCAATTCACTAAAAAATGTTGGCAAACTTTTGGGAGTGATCCCCTGAAATGTTTTTCAGTCTAAACAGATGGGTTTTTATCATCGGAAACAGAATTAGCCCTCGACGTCTGAACAACATTTTTTGAAAAAATCCCGAAGCCGCGCGGTCACAATTTCTGCTAAAAATCTGACGTTCTGCAATTCACTCCAAAATGTTGGCAAACTGTTGCGAGTGATCCCCTGAAAGGTTTTTCGGTGGAAACAGATGGGTTTTTATCATCGGAAACAGAATTAGCCCTCGACGTCTGAACAACTTTTTTTGAAAAAATCCCTAAGCCGTGCGGTCACAATTTCTGGTAAAAATCTGACGTTCTGCAATTCACTCAAAAATGTTGGCAAACTGTTGCGAGTGATCCCCTAAAAGGTTTTTCGGTGGAAACAGATGGGTTTTTATCATCGGAAACAGAATTAGCCCTTGACGTCTGAACAACTTTTTTTGAAAAAATCCATAAGCCGTGCGGTCACAATTTCTGCTAAAAATGTGACGTTCTGCAATTCACTCAAAAATGTTGGCAAACTGTTGGGAGTGATCCCCTGAAATGTTTTTCGGTGGAAACAGATGGGTTTTTATCATCGGGAACAGAATTAGCCCTTGACGTCTGAACAACTTTTTTTGAAAAAATCCCTAAGCCGCGCGGTCACAATTTCTGCTAAAAATCTGACGTTCTGCAATTCACTCAAAAATGTTGGCAAACTGTTGGGAGTGATCCCCTGAAATGTTTTTCGGTGGAAACAGGTGGGTTTTTATCATCGGGAACAGAATTAGCCCTTGACGTCTGAACAACTTTTTGTGAAAAAATCCCTAAGCCGCGCGGTCACAATTTCTGCTGAAAATCTGACGTTCTGCAATTCACTCAAAAATGTTGGCAAACTGTTGCGAGTGATCCCCTGAAATGTTTTTCGGTGGAAACAGATGGGTTTTTATCATTGGAAACAGAATTAGCCCTCGACGTCTGAACAACTTTTTTTGAAAAAATCCCTAAGCCGTGCGGTCACAATTTCTGCTGAAAATCTGACGTTCTGCAATTCACTCAAAAATGTTGGCAAACAGTTGCGAGTGATCCCCTGAAAGGTTTTTCGGTGGAAACAGATGGGTTTTTATCATCGGGAACAGAATTAGCCCTTGACGTCTGAACAACTTTTTTTGAAAAAATCCATAAGCCGCGCGGTCACACTTTCTGCTAAAAATCTGACGTTCTGCATTTCATTCCAAAATGTTGGCAAACTGTTACAAGTGATCCCCTGAAAGGTTTTTCGGTGGAAACAGATGGGTTTTTATCATCGGGAACAGAATTAGCCCTCGACGTCTGAACAACTTTTTTTGAAAAAATCCCTAAGCCGCGCGGTCACAATTTCTGCTAAAAATCTGACGTTCTGCAATTCACTCAAAAATCTTGGCAAACTGTTCCGAGTGATCCCCTGAAATGTTTTTCGGTGGAAACAGATGGGTTTTTATCATTGGAAACAGAATTAGCCCTCGACGTCTGAACAACTTTTTTTGATAAATTCCCTAAGCCGCGCGGTCACAATTTCTGGTAAAAATCTGACGTTCTGCAATTCACTCAAAAATGTTGGCAAACTGTTGCGAGTGATCCCCTGAAATGTTTTTCGGTGGAAACAGATGGGTTTTTATCATTGGAAACAGAATTAGCCCTCGACGTCTGAACAACTTTTTTTGAAAAATTCCCTAAGCCGCGCGGTCACAATTTCTGCTAAAAATCTGACGTTCTGCAATTCACTCAAAAATGTTGGCAAACTGTTGCGAGTGATCCCCTGAAATGTTTTTTGGTGGAAACAGATGGGTTTTTATCATTGGAAACAGAATTAGCCCTCGACGTCTGAACAACTTTTTTTGAAAAGTTCCCTAAGCCGCGCGGTCACAATTTCTGCTAAAAATCTGACGTTCTGCAATTCACTCAAAAATGTTGGCAAACTGTTGCGAGTGATCCCCTGAAATGTTTTTCGGTGGAAACAGATGGGTTTTTATCATTGGAAACAGAATTAGCCCTTGACGTCTGAACAACTTTTTTTGAAAAATTCCCTAAGCCGCGCGGTCACAATTTCTGGTAAAAATCTGACGTTCTGCATTTCATTCCAAAATGTTGGCAAACTGTTACAAGTGATCCGCTGAAAGGTTTTTCGGTCGAAACAGATGGGTTTTTATCATCGGGAACAGAATTAGCCCTTGACGTCTGAACAACTTTTTTTGAAAAAATCCCTAAGCCGCGCGGTCACAATTTCTGCTAAAAATCTGACGTTCTGCAATTCACTCAAAAATCTTGGCAAACTGTTGCGAGTGATCCCCTGAAATGTTTTTCGGTGGAAACAGATGGGTTTTTATCATTGGAAACAGAATTACCCCTCGACGTCTGAACAACTTTTTTTGAAAAAATCCCTAAACCGTGCAGACACAATTTCTGGTAAAAATCTGACGTTCTGCAATTCACTCAAAAATGTTGGCAAACTGTTGCGAGTGATCCCCTGAAATGTTTTTCGGTGGAAACAGATGGGTTTTTATCATCGGAAACAGAATTAGCCCTCGACGTCTGAACAACTTTGTTTGAAAAAATCCCTAAGCCGCGCGATCACAATTTCTGCTAAAAATCTGACGTTCTGCAATTCCCTCAAAAATGTTGGCAAACTGTTGCGAGTGATCCCCTGAAAGGTTTTTCGGTGGAAACAGATGGGTTTTTATCATCGGAAACAGAATTAGCCCTCGACGTCTGAACAACATTTTTTGAAAAAATCCCTAAGCCGCGCGGTCACAATTTCTGGTAAAAATCTGACGTTCTGCAATTCACTCAAAAATGTTGGCAAACTGTTGGGAGTGATCCCCTGAAATGTTTTTCAGTGGAAACTGATGGGTTTTTATCATCGGAAACAGAATTAGCCCTCGACGTCTGAACAACTTTTTTTGAAAAATTCCCTAAGCCGCGCGGTCACAATTTCTGGTAAAAATCTGACGTTCTGCAATTCCCTCAAAAATGTTGGCAAACTGTTGCGAGTGATCCCCTGAAATGTTTTTCGGTGGAAACTGATGGGTTTTTATCATCGGAAACAGAATTAGCCCTCGACGTCTGAACAACATTTTTTGAAAAAATCCCTAAGCCGCGCGGTCACAATTTCTGCTAAAAATCTGACGTTCTGCAATTCACTAAAAAATGTTGGCAAACTTTTGGGAGTGATCCCCTGAAATGTTTTTCAGTCTAAACAGATGGGTTTTTATCATCGGAAACAGAATTAGCCCTCGACGTCTGAACAACATTTTTTGAAAAAATCCCGAAGCCGCGCGGTCACAATTTCTGCTAAAAATCTGACGTTCTGCAATTCACTCCAAAATGTTGGCAAACTGTTGCGAGTGATCCCCTGAAAGGTTTTTCGGTGGAAACAGATGGGTTTTTATCATCGGAAACAGAATTAGCCCTCGACGTCTGAACAACTTTTTTTGAAAAAATCCCTAAGCCGTGCGGTCACAATTTCTGGTAAAAATCTGACGTTCTGCAATTCACTCAAAAATGTTGGCAAACTGTTGCGAGTGATCCCCTAAAAGGTTTTTTGGTGGAAACAGATGGGTTTTTATCATCGGAAACAGAATTAGCCCTTGACGTCTGAACAACTTTTTTTGAAAAAATCCATAAGCCGTGCGGTCACAATTTCTGCTAAAAATGTGACGTTCTGCAATTCACTCAAAAATGTTGGCAAACTGTTGGGAGTGATCCCCTGAAATGTTTTTCGGTGGAAACAGATGGGTTTTTATCATCGGGAACAGAATTAGCCCTTGACGTCTGAACAACTTTTTTTGAAAAAATCCCTAAGCCGCGCGGTCACAATTTCTGCTAAAAATCTGACGTTCTGCAATTCACTCAAAAATGTTGGCAAACTGTTGGGAGTGATCCCCTGAAATGTTTTTCGGTGGAAACAGGTGGGTTTTTATCATCGGGAACAGAATTAGCCCTTGACGTCTGAACAACTTTTTGTGAAAAAATCCCTAAGCCGCGCGGTCACAATTTCTGCTGAAAATCTGACGTTCTGCAATTCACTCAAAAATGTTGGCAAACTGTTGCGAGTGATCCCCTGAAATGTTTTTCGGTGGAAACAGATGGGTTTTTATCATTGGAAACAGAATTAGCCCTCGACGTCTGAACAACTTTTTTTGAAAAAATCCCTAAGCCGTGCGGTCACAATTTCTGCTGAAAATCTGACGTTCTGCAATTCACTCAAAAATGTTGGCAAACAGTTGCGAGTGATCCCCTGAAAGGTTTTTCGGTGGAAACAGATGGGTTTTTATCATCGGGAACAGAATTAGCCCTTGACGTCTGAACAACTTTTTTTGAAAAAATCCATAAGCCGCGCGGTCACACTTTCTGCTAAAAATCTGACGTTCTGCATTTCATTCCAAAATGTTGGCAAACTGTTACAAGTGATCCCCTGAAAGGTTTTTCGGTGGAAACAGATGGGTTTTTATCATCGGGAACAGAATTAGCCCTCGACGTCTGAACAACTTTTTTTGAAAAAATCCCTAAGCCGCGCGGTCACAATTTCTGCTAAAAATCTGACGTTCTGCAATTCACTCAAAAATCTTGGCAAACTGTTCCGAGTGATCCCCTGAAATGTTTTTCGGTGGAAACAGATGGGTTTTTATCATTGGAAACAGAATTAGCCCTCGACGTCTGAACAACTTTTTTTGATAAATTCCCTAAGCCGCGCGGTCACAATTTCTGGTAAAAATCTGACGTTCTGCAATTCACTCAAAAATGTTGGCAAACTGTTGCGAGTGATCCCCTGAAATGTTTTTCGGTGGAAACAGATGGGTTTTTATCATTGGAAACAGAATTAGCCCTCGACGTCTGAACAACTTTTTTTGAAAAATTCCCTAAGCCGCGCGGTCACAATTTCTGCTAAAAATCTGACGTTCTGCAATTCACTCAAAAATGTTGGCAAACTGTTGCGAGTGATCCCCTGAAATGTTTTTTGGTGGAAACAGATGGGTTTTTATCATTGGAAACAGAATTAGCCCTCGACGTCTGAACAACTTTTTTTGAAAAGTTCCCTAAGCCGCGCGGTCACAATTTCTGCTAAAAATCTGACGTTCTGCAATTCACTCAAAAATGTTGGCAAACTGTTGCGAGTGATCCCCTGAAATGTTTTTCGGTGGAAACAGATGGGTTTTTATCATTGGAAACAGAATTAGCCCTTGACGTCTGAACAACTTTTTTTGAAAAATTCCCTAAGCCGCGCGGTCACAATTTCTGGTAAAAATCTGACGTTCTGCATTTCATTCCAAAATGTTGGCAAACTGTTACAAGTGATCCGCTGAAAGGTTTTTCGGTCGAAACAGATGGGTTTTTATCATCGGGAACAGAATTAGCCCTTGACGTCTGAACAACTTTTTTTGAAAAAATCCCTAAGCCGCGCGGTCACAATTTCTGCTAAAAATCTGACGTTCTGCAATTCACTCAAAAATCTTGGCAAACTGTTGCGAGTGATCCCCTGAAATGTTTTTCGGTGGAAACAGATGGGTTTTTATCATTGGAAACAGAATTACCCCTCGACGTCTGAACAACTTTTTTTGAAAAAATCCCTAAACCGTGCAGACACAATTTCTGGTAAAAATCTGACGTTCTGCAATTCACTCAAAAATGTTGGCAAACTGTTGCGAGTGATCCCCTGAAATGTTTTTCGGTGGAAACAGATGGGTTTTTATCATCGGAAACAGAATTAGCCCTCGACGTCTGAACAACTTTGTTTGAAAAAATCCCTAAGCCGCGCGATCACAATTTCTGCTAAAAATCTGACGTTCTGCAATTCCCTCAAAAATGTTGGCAAACTGTTGCGAGTGATCCCCTGAAAGGTTTTTCGGTGGAAACAGATGGGTTTTTATCATCGGAAACAGAATTAGCCCTCGACGTCTGAACAACATTTTTTGAAAAAATCCCTAAGCCGCGCGGTCACAATTTCTGGTAAAAATCTGACGTTCTGCAATTCACTCAAAAATGTTGGCAAACTGTTGGGAGTGATCCCCTGAAATGTTTTTCAGTGGAAACTGATGGGTTTTTATCATCGGAAACAGAATTAGCCCTCGACGTCTGAACAACTTTTTTTGAAAAATTCCCTAAGCCGCGCGGTCACAATTTCTGGTAAAAATCTGACGTTCTGCAATTCCCTCAAAAATGTTGGCAAACTGTTGCGAGTGATCCCCTGAAAGGTTTTTCGGTGGAAACAGATGGGTTTTTATCATTGGAAACAGAATTAGCCCTCGACGTCTGAACAACTTTTTTTGAAAAGTTCCCTAAGCCGCGCGGTCACAATTTCTGCTAAAAATCTGACGTTCTGCAATTCACTCAAAAATGTTGGCAAACTGTTGCGAGTGATCCCCTGAAATGTTTTTCGGTGGAAACAGATGGGTTTTTATCATTGGAAACAGAATTAGCCCTTGACGTCTGAACAACTTTTTTTGAAAAATTCCCTAAGCCGCGCGGTCACAATTTCTGGTAAAAATCTGACGTTCTGCATTTCATTCCAAAATGTTGGCAAACTGTTACAAGTGATCCGCTGAAAGGTTTTTCGGTCGAAACAGATGGGTTTTTATCATCGGGAACAGAATTAGCCCTTGACGTCTGAACAACTTTTTTTGAAAAAATCCCAAAGCCACGCGGTCACAATTTCTGCTAAAAATCTGACGTTCTGCAATTCACTCAAAAATCTTGGCAAACTGTTGCGAGTGATCCCCTGAAATGTTTTTCGGTGGAAACAGATGGGTTTTTATCATTGGAAACAGAATTACCCCTCGACGTCTGAACAACTTTTTTTGAAAAAATCCCTAAACCGTGCAGACACAATTTCTGGTAAAAATCTGACGTTCTGCAATTCACTCAAAAATGTTGGCAAACTGTTGCGAGTGATCCCCTGAAATGTTTTTCAGTGGAAACTGATGGGTTTTTATCATCGGAAACAGAATTAGCCCTCGACGTCTGAACAACTTTTTTTGAAAAATTCCCTAAGCCGCGCGGTCACAATTTCTGGTAAAAATCTGACGTTCTGCAATTCCCTCAAAAATGTTGGCAAACTGTTGCGAGTGATCCCCTGAAAGGTTTTTCGGTGGAAACAGATGGGTTTTTATCATCGGAAACAGAATTAGCCCTCGACGTCTGAACAACATTTTTTGAAAAAATCCCTAAGCCGCGCGGTCACAATTTCTGGTAAAAATCTGACGTTCTGCAATTCACTCAAAAATGTTGGCAAACTGATGCGAGTGATGCCCTGAAATGTTTTTCGGTGGAAACAGATGGGTTTTTATCATTGGAAACAGAATTAGCCCTCGACGTCTGAACAACTTTTTTTGAAAAATTCCCTAAGCCGCGCGGTCACAATTTCTGGTAAAAATCTGACGTTCTGCAATTCACTCAAAAATGTTGGCAAACTGTTGCGAGTGATCCCCTGAAATGTTTTTCGGTGGAAACAGATGGGTTTTTATCATTGGAAACAGAATTAGCCCTCGACGTCTCAACAACTTTTTTTGAAAAATTCCCTAAGCCGCGCGGTCACAATTTCTGCTAAAAATCTGACGTTCTGCAATTCACTCAAAAATGTTGGCAAACTGTTGCGAGTGATCCCCTGAAATGTTTTTTGGTGGAAACAGATGGGTTTTTATCATTGGAAACAGAATTAGCCCTCGACGTCTGAACAACTTTTTTTGAAAAATTCCCTAAGCCGCGCGGTCACAATTTCTGCTAAAAATCTGACGTTCTGCAATTCACTCAAAAATGTTGGCAAACTGTTGCGAGTGATCCCCTGAAATGTTTTTCGGTGGAAACAGATGGGTTTTTATCATTGGAAACAGAATTAGCCCTCGACGTCTGAACAACTTTTTTTGAAAAATTCCCTAAGCCGCGCGGTCACAATTTCTGGTAAAAATCTGACGTTCTGCAATTCACTCAAAAATGTTGGCAAACTGTTGCGAGTGATCCCCTGAAATGTTTTTCGGTGGAAACAGATGGGTTTTTATCATCGGAAACAGAATTAGCCCTCGACGTCTGAACAACTTTTTTTGAAAAAATCCCTTAGCCGCGCGATCACAATTTCTGCTAAAAATCTGACGTTCTGCAATTCACTCAAAAATGTTGGCAAACTGTTGCGAGTGATCTTTCGGTGGAAACCGATGGGTTTTTATCATCGGGAATCGAATTAGCCCTTGACGTCTGAACAACTTTTTTTGAAAAAATCCCTAAGAAGCGCGGTCACAATTTCTGCTAAAAATCTGACGTTCTGCATTTCATTCCAAAATGTTGGCAAACTGTTACAAGTGATCCCCTGAAAGGTTTTTCGGTGGAAACAGATGGGTTTTTATCACCGGGAACAGAATTAGCCCTCGACGTCTGAACAACATTTTTTGAAAAAATCCCGAAGCCGCGCGGTCACAATTTCTGCTAAAAATCTGACGTTCTGCAATTCACTCCAAAATGTTGGCAAACTGTTGCGAGTGATCCCCTGAAATGTTTTTCAGTGGAAACAGATGGGTTTTTATCATCGGAAATAGAATTAGCCCTCGACGTCTGAACAACATTTTTTGAAAAAATCCCTAAGCCGCGCGGTCACAATTTCTGCTAAAAATCTGACGTTCTGCAATTCACTCAAAAATGTTGGCAAACTGTTGGGAGTGATCCCCTGAAATGTTTTTCAGTGGAAACAGATGGGTTTTTATCATCGGAAACAGAATTAGCCCTTGACGTCTGAACAACTTTTTTTGAAAAAATCCCTAAGCCGCGCGGTCACAATTTCTGCTAAAAATCTGACGTTCTGCAATTCACTCAAAAATCTTGGCAAACTGTTGCGAGTGATCCCCTGAAATGTTTTTCGGTGGAAACTGATGGGTTTTTATCATCGGAAACAGAATTAGCCCTCGACGTCTGAACAACATTTTTTGAAAAAATCCCTAAGCCGCGCGGTCACAATTTCTGCTAAAAATCTGACGTTCTGCAATTCACTCAAAAATGTTGGCAAACTGTTGGGAGTGATCCCCTGAAATGTTTTTCAGTGGAAACAGATGGGTTTTTATCATCGGAAACAGAATTAGCCCTCGACGTCTGAACAACATTTTTTGAAAAAATCCCTAAGCCGCGCGGTCACAATTTCTGGTAAAAATCTGACGTTCTGCAATTCACTCAAAAATGTTGGCAAACTGATGCGAGTGATGCCCTGAAATGTTTTTCGGTGGAAACAGATGTGTTTTTATCATTGGAAACAGAATTAGCCCTCGACGTCTGAACAACTTTTTTTGAAAAATTCCCTAAGCCGCGCGGTCACAATTTCTGCTAAAAATCTGACGTTCTGCAATTCACTCAAAAATGTTGGCAAACTGTTGCGAGTGATCCCCTGAAATGTTTTTCGGTGGAAACAGATGGGTTTTTATCATTGGAAACAGAATTAGCCCTCGACGTCTGAACAACTTTTTTTGAAAAATTCCCTAAGCCGCGCGGTCACAATTTCTGGTAAAAATCTGACGTTCTGCAATTCACTCAAAAATGTTGGCAAACTGTTGCGAGTGATCCCCTGAAATGTTTTTCGGTGGAAACAGATGGGTTTTTATCATCGGAAACAGAATTAGCCCTTGACGTCTGAACAACTTTTTTTGAAAAAATCCCTAAGCCGCGCGATCACAATTTCTGCTAAAAATCTGACGTTCTGCAATTCACTCAAAAATGTTGGCAAACTGTTGCGAGTGATCTTTCGGTGGAAACAGATGGGTTTTTATCATCGGGAATCGAATTAGCCCTTGACGTCTGAACAACTTTTTTTGAAAAAATCCCTAAGAAGCGCGGTCACAATTTCTGCTAAAAATCTGACGTTCTGCATTTCATTCCAAAATGTTGGCAAACTGTTACAAGTGATCCCCTGAAAGGTTTTTCGGTGGAAACAGATGGGTTTTTATCACCGGGAACAGAATTAGCCCTCGACGTCTGAACAACATTTTTTGAAAAAATCCCTAAGCCGCGCGGTCACAATTTCTGCTAAAAATCTGACGTTCTGCAATTCACTCCAAAATGTTGGCAAACTGTTGCGAGTGATCCCCTGAAATGTTTTTCAGTGGAAACAGATGGGTTTTTATCATCGGAAATAGAATTAGCCCTCGACGTCTGAACAACATTTTTTGAAAAAATCCCTAAGCCGCGCGGTCACAATTTCTGCTAAAAATCTGACGTTCTGCAATTCACTCAAAAATGTTGGCAAACTGTTGGGAGTGATCCCCTGAAATGTTTTTCAGTGGAAACAGATGGGTTTTTATCATCGGAAACAGAATTAGCCCTTGACGTCTGAACAACTTTTTTTGAAAAAATCCCTAAGCCGCGCGGTCACAATTTCTGCTAAAAATCTGACGTTCTGCAATTCACTCAAAAATCTTGGCAAACTGTTGCGAGTGATCCCCTGAAATGTTTTTCGGTGGAAACTGATGGGTTTTTATCATCGGAAACAGAATTAGCCCTCGACGTCTGAACAACATTTTTTGAAAAAATCCCTAAGCCGCGCGGTCACAATTTCTGCTAAAAATCTGACGTTCTGCAATTCACTCAAAAATGTTGGCAAACTGTTGGGAGTGATCCCCTGAAATGTTTTTCAGTGGAAACAGATGGGTTTTTATCATCGGAAACAGAATTAGCCCTCGACGTCTGAACAACATTTTTTGAAAAAATCCCTAAGCCGCGCGGTCACAATTTCTGGTAAAAATCTGACGTTCTGCAATTCACTCCAAAATGTTGGCAAACTGTTGCAAGTGATCCCCTGAAAGGTTTTTCGGTGGAAACAGATGGGTTTTTATCATCGGAAACAGAATTAGTCCTCGACGTCTGAACAACTTTTTTTGAAAAAATCCCTAAGCCGTGCGGTCACAATTTCTGGTAAAAATCTGACGTTCTGCAATTCACTCAAAAATGTTGGCAAACTGTTACGAGTGATCCCCTGAAAGGTTTTTCGGTGGAAACAGATGGGTTTTTATCATCGGGAACAGAATTAGCCCTTGACGTCTGAACAACTGTTTTTGAAAAAATCCATAAGCCGCGCGGTCACACTTTCTGCTAAAAATCTGACGTTCTGCATTTCATTCCAAAATGTTGGCAAACTGTTACAAGTGATCCGCTGAAAGGTTTTTCGGTGGAAACAGATGGGCTTTTATCATCGGGAACAGAATTAGCCCTTGACGTCTGAACAACTTTTTTTGAAAAAATCCCTAAGCCGCGCGGTCACAATTTCTGCTAAAAATCTGACGTTCTGCAATTCACTCAAAAATGTTGGCAAACTGTTGCGAGTGATCCCCTGAAATGTTTTTCGGTGGAAACAGATGGGTTTTTATCATTGGAAACAGAATTAGCCCTCGACGTCTGAACAACTTTTTTTGAAAAATTCCCTAAGCCGCGCGGTCACAATTTCTGGTAAAAATCTGACGTTCTGCAATTCACTCCAAAATGTTGGCAAACTGTTGCGAGTGATCCCCTGAAATGTTTTTCGGTGGAAACAGATGGGTTTTTATCATTGGAAACAGAATTAGCCCTCGACGTCTGAACAACTTTTTTTGAAAAATTCCCTAAGCCGCGCGGTCACAATTTCTGCTAAAAATCTGACGTTCTGCAATTCACTCAAAAATCTTGGCAAACTGTTGCGAGTGATCCCCTGAAATGTTTTTCGGTGGAAACAGATGGGTTTTTATCATTGGAAACAGAATTAGCCCTCGACGTCTGAACAACTTTTTTTGAAAAATTCCCTAAGCCGCGCGGTCACAATTTCTGCTAAAAATCTGACGTTCTGCAATTCACTCAAAAATGTTGGCAAACTGTTGCGAGTGATCCCCTGAAATGTTTTTCGGTGGAAACAGATGGGTTTTTATCATTGGAAACAGAATTAGCCCTCGACGTCTGAACAACTTTTTTTGAAAAATTCCCTAAGCCGCGCGGTCACAATTTCTGGTAAAAATCTGACGTTCTGCATTTCATAACAAAATGTTGGCAAACTGTTACAAGTGATCCCCTGAAAGGTTTTTCGGTGGAAACAGATGGGTTTTTATCATCGGGAACAGAATTAGCCCTTGACGTCTGAACAACTTTTTTTGAAAAAATCCCTAAGCCGCGCGGTCACAATTTCTGCTAAAAATCTGACGTTCTGCAATTCACTCAAAAATCTTGGCAAACTGTTGCGAGTGATCCCCTGAAATGTTTTTCGGTGGAAACAGATGGGTTTTTATCATTGGAAACAGAATTAGCCCTCGACGTCTGAACAACTTTTTTTGAAAAAATCCCTAAACCGTGCAGACACAATTTCTGGTAAAAATCTGACGTTCTGCAAGTCACTCAAAAATGTTGGCAAACTGTTGCGAGTGATCCCCTGAAATGTTTTTCGGTGGAAACAGATGGGTTTTTATCATCGGAAACAGAATTAGCCCTCAACGTCTGAACAACTTTGTTTGAAAAAATCCCTAAGCCGCGCGATCACAATTTCTGCTAAAAATCTGACGTTCTGCAATTCCCTCAAAAATGTTGGCAAACTGTTGCGAGTGATCCCCTGAAAGGTTTTTCGGTGGAAACAGATGGGTTTTTATCATCGGGAACAGAATTAGCCCTTGACGTCTGAACAACATTTTTTGAAAAAATCCCTAAGCCGCGCGGTCACAATTTCTGCTAAAAATCTGACGTTCTGCATTTCATTCCAAAATGTTGGCAAACTGTTACAAGTGATCCCCTGAAAGGTTTTTCGGTGGAAACAGATGGGTTTTTATCATCGGGAACAGAATTAGCCCTCGACGTCTGAACAACTTTTTTTGAAAAATTCCCTAAGCCGCGCGGTCACAATTTCTGGTAAAAATCTGACGTTCTGCAATTCACTCAAAAATGTTGGCAAACTGTTGCGAGTGATCCCCTGAAATGTTTTTCGGTGGAAACAGATGGGTTTTTATCATTGGAAACAGAATTAGCCCTCGACGTCTGAACAACTTTTTTTGAAAAATTCCCTAAGCCGCGCGGTCACAATTTCTGGTAAAAATCTGACGTTCTGCAATTCACTCCAAAATGTTGGCAAACTGTTGCGAGTGATCCCCTGAAATGTTTTTCGGTGGAAACAGATGGGTTTTTATCATTGGAAACAGAATTAGCCCTCGACGTCTGAACAACTTTTTTTGAAAAATTCCCTAAGCCGCGCGGTCACAATTTCTGCTAAAAATCTGACGTTCTGCAATTCACTCAAAAATCTTGGCAAACTGTTGCGAGTGATCCCCTGAAATGTTTTTCGGTGGAAACAGATGGGTTTTTATCATTGGAAACAGAATTAGCCCTCGACGTCTGAACAACTTTTTTTGAAAAATTCCCTAAGCCGCGCGGTCACAATTTCTGCTAAAAATCTGACGTTCTGCAATTCACTCAAAAATGTTGGCAAACTGTTGCGAGTGATCCCCTGAAATGTTTTTCGGTGGAAACAGATGGGTTTTTATCATTGGAAACAGAATTAGCCCTCGACGTCTGAACAACTTTTTTTGAAAAATTCCCTAAGCCGCGCGGTCACAATTTCTGGTAAAAATCTGACGTTCTGCATTTCATTCCAAAATGTTGGCAAACTGTTACAAGTGATCCCCTGAAAGGTTTTTCGGTGGAAACAGATGGGTTTTTATCATCGGGAACAGAATTAGCCCTTGACGTCTGAACAACTTTTTTTGAAAAAATCCCTAAGCCGCGCGGTCACAATTTCTGCTAAAAATCTGACGTTCTGCAATTCACTCAAAAATCTTGGCAAACTGTTGCGAGTGATCCCCTGAAATGTTTTTCGGTGGAAACAGATGGGTTTTTATCATTGGAAACAGAATTAGCCCTCGACGTCTGAACAACTTTTTTTGAAAAAATCCCTAAACCGTGCAGACACAATTTCTGGTAAAAATCTGACGTTCTGCAAGTCACTCAAAAATGTTAGCAAACTGTTGCGAGTGATCCCCTGAAATGTTTTTCGGTGGAAACAGATGGGTTTTTATCATCGGAAACAGAATTAGCCCTCAACGTCTGAACAACTTTGTTTGAAAAAATCCCTAAGCCGCGCGATCACAATTTCTGCTAAAAATCTGACGTTCTGCAATTCACTCAAAAATGTTGGCAAACTGTTGCGAGTGATCCCCTGAAATGTTTTTTGGTGGAAACAGATGGGTTTTCATCATTGGAAACAGAATTAGCCCTCGACGTCTGAACAACTTTTTTTGAAAAATTCCCTAAGCCGCGCGGTCACAATTTCTGCTAAAAATCTGACGTTCTGCAATTCACTCAAAAATGTTGGCAAACTGTTGCGAGTGATGCCCTGAAATGTTTTTCGGTGGAAACAGATGGGTTTTTATCATCGGAAACAGAATTAGCCCTCGACGTCTGAACAACTTTTTTTGAAAAGATCCCTAAGCCACGCGGTCACAATTTCTGCTAAAAATCTGACGTTCCTCAATTCACTCAAAAATGTTGGCAAACTGTTGCGAGTGATCCCCTGAAAGGTTTTTCGGTGGAAACAGATGGGTTTTTATCATCGGGAACAGAATTAGCCCTTGACGTCTGAACAACTTTTTTTGAAAAAATCCATAAGCCGCGCGGTCACACTTTCTGCTAAAAATCTGACGTTCTGCATTTCATTCCAAAATGTTGGCAAACTGTTACAAGTGATCCCCTGAAAGGTTTTTCGGTGGAAACAGATGGGTTTTTATCATCGGGAACAGAATTAGCCCTTGACGTCTGAACAACTTTTTTTGAAAAAATCCCTAAGCCGCGCGGTCACAATTTCTGCTAAAAATCTGACGTTCTGCAATTCACTCAAAAATCTTGGCAAACTGTTGCGAGTGATCCCCTGAAATGTTTTTCGGTGGAAACAGATGGGTTTTTATCATTGGAAACAGAATTAGCCCTCGACGTCTGAACAACTTTTTTTGAAAAAATCCCTAAACCGTGCAGACACAATTTCTGGTAAAAATCTGACGTTCTGCAATTCACTCAAAAATGTTGGCAAACTGTTGCGAGTGATCCCCTGAAAGGTTTTTCGGTGGAAACAGATGGGTTTTTATCATCGGGAACAGAATTAGCCCTTGACGTCTGAACAACTTTTTTTGAAAAAATCCCTAAGCCGCGCGGTCACAATTTCTGCTAAAAATCTGACATTCTGCATTTCATTCCAAAATGTTGGCAAACTGTTACAAGTGATCCCCTGAAAGGTTTTTCGGTGGAAACAGATGGGTTTTTATCATCGGGAACAGAATTAGCCCTCGACATCTGAACAACATTTTTTGAAAAAATCCCTAAGCCGCGCGGTCACAATTTCTGCTAAAAATCTGACGTTCTGCAATTCACTCCAAAATGTTGGCAAACTGTTGCAAGTGATCCCCTGAAATGTTTTTCGGTGGAAACAGATGGGTTTTTATCATTGGAAACAGAATTAGCCCTCGACGTCTAAACAACTTTTTTTGAAAAATTCCCTAAGCCGCGCGGTCACAATTTCTGCTAAAAATCTGACGTTCTGCAATTCACTCAAAAATGTTGGCAAACTGTTGCGAGTGATCCCCTGAAATGTTTTTCGGTGGAAACAGATGGGTTTTTATCATTGGAAACAGAATTAGCCCTCGACGTCTGAACAACTTTTTTTGAAAAATTCCATAAGCCGCGCGGTCACAATTTCTGGTAAAAATCTGACGTTCTGCAATTCACTCCAAAATGTTGGCAAACTGTTGCGAGTGATCCCCTGAAATGTTTTTCGGTGGAAACAGATGGGTTTTTATCATCGGAAACAGAATTAGCCCTCGACGTCTGAACAACTTTTTTTGAAAAATTCCCTAAGCCGCGCGGTCACAATTTCTGCTAAAAATCTGACGTTCTGCAATTCACTCAAAAATGTTGGCAAACTGTTGCGAGTGATCCCCTGAAAGGTTTTTCGGTGGAAACAGATGGGTTTTTATCATCGGGAACAGAATTAGCCCTCGACATCTGAACAACTTTTTTTGAAAAAATTCCTAAACCGTGCAGACACAATTTCTGGTAAAAATCTGACGTTCTGCAATTCACTCAAAAATGTTGGCAAACTGTTGCGAGTGATCCCCTGAAATGTTTTTCGGTGGAAACAGATGGGTTTTTATCATCGGAAACAGAATTAGCCCTCGACGTCTGAACAACTTTTTTTGAAAAGATCCCTAAGCCACGCGGTCACAATTTCTGCTAAAAATCTGACGTTCCTCAATTCACTCAAAAATGTTGGCAAACTGTTGCGAGTGATCCCCTGAAAGGTTTTTCGGTGGAAACAGATGGGTTTTTATCATCGGGAACAGAATTAGCCCTTGACGTCTGAACAACTTTTTTTGAAAAAATCCATAAGCCGCGCGGTCACACTTTCTGCTAAAAATCTGACGTTCTGCATTTCATTCCAAAATGTTGGCAAACTGTTACAAGTGATCCCCTGAAAGGTTTTTCGGTGGAAACAGATGGGTTTTTATCATCGGGAACAGAATTAGCCCTTGACGTCTGAACAACTTTTTTTGAAAAAATCCCTAAGCCGCGCGGTCACAATTTCTGCTCAAAATCTGACGTTCTGCAATTCACTCAAAAATCTTGGCAAACTGTTGCGAGTGATCCCCTGAAATGTTTTTCGGTGGAAACAGATGGGTTTTTATCATTGGAAACAGAATTAGCCCTCGACGTCTGAACAACTTTTTTTGAAAAAATCCCTAAACCGTGCAGACACAATTTCTGGTAAAAATCTGACGTTCTGCAATTCACTCAAAAATGTTGGCAAACTGTTGCGAGTGATCCCCTGAAATGTTTTTCGGTGGAAACAGATGGGTTTTTATCATCGGAAACAGAATTAGCCCTCGACGTCTGAACAACTTTGTTTGAAAAAATACCTAAGCCGCGCGATCACAATTTCTGCTAAAAATCTGACGTTCTGCAATTCACTCAAAAATGTTGGCAAACTGTTGCGAGTGATCCCCTGAAAGGTTTTTCGGTGAAAACAGATGGGTTTTTATCATCGGGAACAGAATTAGCCCTTGACGTCTGAACAACTTTTTTTGAAAAAATCCCTAAGCCGCGCGGTCACAATTTCTGCTAAAAATCTGACATTCTGCATTTCATTCCAAAATGTTGGCAAACTGTTACAAGTGATCCCCTGAAAGGTTTTTCGGTGGAAACAGATGGGTTTTTATCATCGGGAACAGAATTAGCCCTCGACATCTGAACAACATTTTTTGAAAAAATCCCTAAGCCGCGCGGTCACAATTTCTGCTAAAAATCTGACGTTCTGCAATTCACTCAAAAATGTTGGCAAACTGTTGCAAGTGATCCCCTGAAATGTTTTTCGGTGGAAACAGATGGGTTTTTATCATTGGAAACAGAATTAGCCCTCAACGTCTGAACAACTTTTTTTGAAAAATTCCCTAAGCCGCGCGGTCACAATTTCTGCTAAAAATATGACGTTCTGCAATTCACTCAAAAATGTTGGCAAACTGTTGCGAGTGATCCCCTGAAATGTTTTTCGGTGGAAACAGATGGGTTTTTATCATTGGAAACAGAATTAGCCCTCGACGTCTGAACAACTTTTTTTGAAAAATTCCCTAAGCCGCGCGGTCACAATTTCTGGTAAAAATCTGACGTTCTGCAATTCACTCAAAAATGTTGGCAAACTGTTGCGAGTGATCCCCTGAAATGTTTTTCGGTGGAAACAGATGGGTTTTTATCATTGGAAACAGAATTAGCCCTCGACGTCTGAACAACTTTTTTTGAAAAATTCCCTAAGCCGCGCGGTCACAATTTCTGCTAAAAATCTGACGTTCTGCAATTCACTCAAAAATGTTGGCAAACTGTTGCGAGTGATCCCCTGAAATGTTTTTTGGTGGAAACAGATGGGTTTTTATCATTGGAAACAGAATTAGCCCTCGACGTCTGAACAACTTTTTTTGAAAAATTCCCTAAGCCGCGCGGTCACAATTTCTGCTAAAAATCTGACGTTCTGCAATTCACTCAAAAATGTTGGCAAACTGTTGCGAGTGATCCCCTGAAATGTTTTTCGGTGGAAACAGATGGGTTTTTATCATTGGAAACAGAATTAGCCCTCGACGTCTGAACAACTTTTTTTGAAAAATTCCCTAAGCCGCGCGGTCACAATTTCTGGTAAAAATCTGACGTTCTGCAATTCACTCCAAAATGTTGGCAAACTGTTGCGAGTGATCCCCTGAAATGTTTTTCGGTGGAAACAGATGGGTTTTTATCATTGGAAACAGAATTAGCCCTCGACGTCTGAACAACTTTTTTTGAAAAATTCCCTAAGCCGCGCGGTCACAATTTCTGCTAAAAATCTGACGTTCTGCAATTCACTCAAAAATGTTGGCAAACTGTTGCGAGTGATCCCCTGAAAGGTTTTTCGGTGGAAACAGATGGGTTTTTATCATCGGGAACAGAATTAGCCCTCGACATCTGAACAACTTTTTTTGAAAAAATCCCTAAACCGTGCAGACACAATTTCTGCTAAAAATCTGACGTTCTGCAATTCACTCAAAAATGTTGGCAAACTGTTGCGAGTGATCCCCTGAAATGTTTTTCGGTGGAAACAGATGGGTTTTTATCATCGGAAACAGAATTAGCCCTCGACGTCTGAACAACTTTGTTTGAAAAAATCCCTAAGCCGCGCGATCACAATTTCTGCTAAAAATCTGACGTTCTGCAATTCACTCAAAAATGTTGGCAAACTGTTGCGAGTGATCCCCTGAAAGGTTTTTCGGTGGAAACAGATGGGTTTTTATCATCGGGAACAGAATTAGCCCTTGACGTCTGAACAACATTTTTTGAAAAAATCCCTAAGCCGCGCGGTCACAATTTCTGCTAAAAATCTGACGTTCTGCAATTCACTCCAAAATGTTGGCAAACTGTTGCGAGTGATCCCCTGAAATGTTTTTCAGTGGAAACAGATGGGTTTTTATCATCGGAAATAGAATTTGCCCTCGACGTCTGAACAACATTTTTTGAAAAAATCCCTAAGCCGCGCGGTCACAATTTCTGCTAAAAATCTGACGTTCTGCAATTCACTCAAAAATGTTGGCAAACTGTTGGGAGTGATCCCCTGAAATGTTTTTCAGTGGAAACAGATGGGTTTTTATCATCGGAAACAGAATTAGCCCTTGACGTCTGAACAACTTTTTTTGAAAAAATCCCTAAGCCGCGCGGTCACAATTTCTGCTAAAAATCTGACGTTCTGCAATTCACTCAAAAATGTTGGCAAACTGTTGCGAGTGATCCCCTGAAATGTTTTTCGGTGGAAACAGATGGGTTTTTATCATCGGAAACAGAATTAGCCCTCGACGTCTGAACAACTTTTTTTGAAAAGATCCCTAAGCCTCGCGGTCACAATTTCTGCTAAAAATCTGACGTTCCTCAATTCACTCAAAAACGTTGGCAAACTGTTGCGAGTGATCCCCTGAAATGTTTTTCAGTGGAAACAGATGGGATTTTATCATCGGAAACAGAATTAGCCCTTGACGTCTGAACAACTTTTTTTTGAAAAAATCCCTAAGCCGCGCGGTCACAATTTCTGCTAAAAATCTGACGTTCTGCAATTCACTCCAAAATGTTGGCAAACTGTTGCAAGTGATCCCCTGAAAGGTTTTTCGGTGGAAACAGATGGGTTTTTATCATCGGGAACAGAATTAGCCCTTGACGTCTGAACAACTTTTTTTGAAAAAATCCCTAAGCCGCGCGGTCACAATTTCTGCTAAAAATCTGACGTTCTGCAATTCACTCAAAAATCTTGGCAAACTGTTGCGAGTGATCCCCTGAAATGTTTTTCGGTGGAAACAGATGGGTTTTTATCATTGGAAACAGAATTAGCCCTCGACGTCTGAACAACTTTTTTTGAAAAAATCCCTAAACCGTGCAGACACAATTTCTGGTAAAAATCTGACGTTCTGCAATTCACTCAAAAATGTTGGCAAACTGTTGCGAGTGATCCCCTGAAATGTTTTTCGGTGGAAAGAGATGGGTTTTTATCATCGGAAACAGAATTAGCCCTCGACGTCTGAAGAACTTTTTTTGAAAAAATCCCTAAGCCGCGCGATCACAATTTCTGCTAAAAATCTGACGTTCTGCAATTCACTCAAAAATGTTGGCAAACTGTTGCGAGTGATCCCCTGAAAGGTTTTTCGGTGGAAACAGATGGGTTTTTATCATCGGGAACAGAATTAGCCCTTGACGTCTGAACAACTTTTTTTGAAAAAATCCCTAAGCCGCGCGGTCACAATTTCTGCTAAAAATCTGACGTTCTGCATTTCATTCCAAAATGTTGGCAAACTGTTACAAGTGATCCCCTGAAAGGTTTTTCGGTGGAAACAGATGGGTTTTTATCATCGGGAACAGAATTAGCCCTCGACATCTGAACAACTTTTTTTGAAAAAATCCCTAAACCGTGCAGACACAATTTCTGCTAAAAATCTGACGTTCTGCAATTCACTCAAAAATGTTGGCAAACTGTTGCGAGTGATCCCCTGAAATGTTTTTCGGTGGAAACAGATGGGTTTTTATCATCGGAAACAGAATTAGCCCTCGACGTCTGAACAACTTTGTTTGAAAAAATCCCTAAGCCGCGCGATCACAATTTCTGCTAAAAATCTGACGTTCTGCAATTCACTCAAAAATGTTGGCAAACTGTTGCGAGTGATCCCCTGAAAGGTTTTTCGGTGGAAACAGATGGGTTTTTATCATCGGGAACAGAATTAGCCCTTGACGTCTGAACAACTTTTTTTGAAAAAATCCCTAAGCCGCGCGGTCACAATTTCTGCTAAAAATCTGACATTCTGCATTTCATTCCAAAATGTTGGCAAACTGTTACAAGTGATCCCCTGAAAGGTTTTTCGGTGGAAACAGATGGGTTTTTATCATCGGGAACAGAATTAGCCCTCGACATCTGAACAACATTTTTTGAAAAAATCCCTAAGCCGCGCGGTCACAATTTCTGCTAAAAATCTGACGTTCTGCAATTCACTCAAAAATGTTGGCAAACTGTTGCGAGTGATCCCCTGAAATGTTTTTCGGTGGAAACAGATGGGTTTTTATCATTGGAAACAGAATTAGCCCTCGATGTCTGAACAACTTTTTTTGAAAAATTCCCTAAGCCGCGCGGTCACAATTTCTGCTAAAAATATGACGTTCTGCAATTCACTCAAAAATGTTGGCAAACTGTTGCGAGTGATCCCCTGAAATGTTTTTCGGTGGAAACAGATGGGTTTTTATCATTGGAAACAGAATTAGCCCTCGACGTCTGAACAACTTTTTTTGAAAAATTCCCTAAGCCGCGCGGTCACAATTTCTGGTAAAAATCTGACGTTCTGCAATTCACTCAAAAATGTTGGCAAACTGTTGCGAGTGATCCCCTGAAATGTTTTTCGGTGGAAACAGATGGGTTTTTATCATTGGAAACAGAATTAGCCCTCGACGTCTGAACAACTTTTTTTGAAAAATTCCCTAAGCCGCGCGGTCACAATTTCTGGTAAAAATCTGACGTTCTGCAATTCACTCCAAAATGTTGGCAAACTGTTGCGAGTGATCCCCTGAAATGTTTTTCGGTGGAAACAGATGGGTTTTTATCATTGGAAACAGAATTAGCCCTCGACGTCTGAACAACTTTTTTTGAAAAATTCCCTAAGCCGCGCGGTCACAATTTCTGCTAAAAATCTGACGTTCTGCAATTCACTCAAAAATGTTGGCAAACTGTTGCGAGTGATCCCCTGAAAGGTTTTTCGGTGGAAACAGATGGGTTTTTATCATCGGGAACAGAATTAGCCCTCGACATCTGAACAACTTTTTTTGAAAAAATCCCTAAACCGTGCAGACACAATTTCTGCTAAAAATCTGACGTTCTGCAATTCACTCAAAAATGTTGGCAAACTGTTGCGAGTGATCCCCTGAAATGTTTTTCGGTGGAAACAGATGGGTTTTTATCATCGGAAACAGAATGAGCCCTCGACGTCTGAACAACTTTGTTTGAAAAAATCCCTAAGCCGCGCGATCACAATTTCTGCTAAAAATCTGACGTTCTGCAATTCACTCAAAAATGTTGGCAAACTGTTGCGAGTGATCCCCTGAAAGGTTTTTCGGTGGAAACAGATGGGTTTTTATCATCGGGAACAGAATTAGCCCTTGACGTCTGAACAACATTTTTTGAAAAAATCCCTAAGCCGCGCGGTCACAATTTCTGCTAAAAATCTGACGTTCTGCAATTCACTCCAAAATGTTGGCAAACTGTTGCGAGTGATCCCCTGAAATGTTTTTCAGTGGAAACAGATGGGTTTTTATCATCGGAAATAGAATTTGCCCTCGACGTCTGAACAACATTTTTTGAAAAAATCCCTAAGCCGCGCGGTCACAATTTCTGCTAAAAATCTGACGTTCTGCAATTCACTCAAAAATGTTGGCAAACTGTTGGGAGTGATCCCCTGAAATGTTTTTCAGTGGAAACAGATGGGTTTTTATCATCGGAAACAGAATTAGCCCTTGACGTCTGAACAACTTTTTTTGAAAAAATCCCTAAGCCGCGCGGTCACAATTTCTGCTAAAAATCTGACGTTCTGCAATTCACTCAAAAATGTTGGCAAACTGTTGCGAGTGATCCCCTGAAATGTTTTTCGGTGGAAACAGATGGGTTTTTATCATCGGAAACAGAATTAGCCCTCGACGTCTGAACAACTTTTTTTGAAAAGATCCCTAAGCCTCGCGGTCACAATTTCTGCTAAAAATCTGACGTTCCTCAATTCACTCAAAAACGTTGGCAAACTGTTGCGAGTGATCCCCTGAAATGTTTTTCAGTGGAAACAGATGGGATTTTATCATCGGAAACAGAATTAGCCCTTGACGTCTGAACAACTTTTTTTTGAAAAAATCCCTAAGCCGCGCGGTCACAATTTCTGCTAAAAATCTGACGTTCTGCAATTCACTCCAAAATGTTGGCAAACTGTTGCAAGTGATCCCCTGAAAGGTTTTTCGGTGGAAACAGATGGGTTTTTATCATCGGGAACAGAATTAGCCCTTGACGTCTGAACAACTTTTTTTGAAAAAATCCCTAAGCCGCGCGGTCACAATTTCTGCTAAAAATCTGACGTTCTGCAATTCACTCAAAAATCTTGGCAAACTGTTGCGAGTGATCCCCTGAAATGTTTTTCGGTGGAAACAGATGGGTTTTTATCATTGGAAACAGAATTAGCCCTCGACGTCTGAACAACTTTTTTTGAAAAAATCCCTAAACCGTGCAGACACAATTTCTGGTAAAAATCTGACGTTCTGCAATTCACTCAAAAATGTTGGCAAACTGTTGCGAGTGATCCCCTGAAATGTTTTTCGGTGGAAAGAGATGGGTTTTTATCATCGGAAACAGAATTAGCCCTCGACGTCTGAAGAACTTTTTTTGAAAAAATCCCTAAGCCGCGCGATCACAATTTCTGCTAAAAATCTGACGTTCTGCAATTCACTCAAAAATGTTGGCAAACTGTTGCGAGTGATCCCCTGAAAGGTTTTTCGGTGGAAACAGATGGGTTTTTATCATCGGGAACAGAATTAGCCCTTGACGTCTGAACAACTTTTTTTGAAAAAATCCCTAAGCCGCGCGGTCACAATTTCTGCTAAAAATCTGACGTTCTGCATTTCATTCCAAAATGTTGGCAAACTGTTACAAGTGATCCCCTGAAAGGTTTTTCGGTGGAAACAGATGGGTTTTTATCATCGGGAACAGAATTAGCCCTCGACATCTGAACAACTTTTTTTGAAAAAATCCCTAAACCGTGCAGACACAATTTCTGCTAAAAATCTGACGTTCTGCAATTCACTCAAAAATGTTGGCAAACTGTTGCGAGTGATCCCCTGAAATGTTTTTCGGTGGAAACAGATGGGTTTTTATCATCGGAAACAGAATTAGCCCTCGACGTCTGAACAACTTTGTTTGAAAAAATCCCTAAGCCGCGCGATCACAATTTCTGCTAAAAATCTGACGTTCTGCAATTCACTCAAAAATGTTGGCAAACTGTTGCGAGTGATCCCCTGAAAGGTTTTTCGGTGGAAACAGATGGGTTTTTATCATCGGGAACAGAATTAGCCCTTGACGTCTGAACAACTTTTTTTGAAAAAATCCCTAAGCCGCGCGGTCACAATTTCTGCTAAAAATCTGACATTCTGCATTTCATTCCAAAATGTTGGCAAACTGTTACAAGTGATCCCCTGAAAGGTTTTTCGGTGGAAACAGATGGGTTTTTATCATCGGGAACAGAATTAGCCCTCGACATCTGAACAACATTTTTTGAAAAAATCCCTAAGCCGCGCGGTCACAATTTCTGCTAAAAATCTGACGTTCTGCAATTCACTCAAAAATGTTGGCAAACTGTTGCGAGTGATCCCCTGAAATGTTTTTCGGTGGAAACAGATGGGTTTTTATCATTGGAAACAGAATTAGCCCTCGATGTCTGAACAACTTTTTTTGAAAAATTCCCTAAGCCGCGCGGTCACAATTTCTGCTAAAAATATGACGTTCTGCAATTCACTCAAAAATGTTGGCAAACTGTTGCGAGTGATCCCCTGAAATGTTTTTCGGTGGAAACAGATGGGTTTTTATCATTGGAAACAGAATTAGCCCTCGACGTCTGAACAACTTTTTTTGAAAAATTCCCTAAGCCGCGCGGTCACAATTTCTGGTAAAAATCTGACGTTCTGCAATTCACTCAAAAATGTTGGCAAACTGTTGCGAGTGATCCCCTGAAATGTTTTTCGGTGGAAACAGATGGGTTTTTATCATTGGAAACAGAATTAGCCCTCGACGTCTGAACAACTTTTTTTGAAAAATTCCCTAAGCCGCGCGGTCACAATTTCTGGTAAAAATCTGACGTTCTGCAATTCACTCAAAAATGTTGGCAAACTGTTGCGAGTGATCCCCTGAAATGTTTTTCGGTGGAAACAGATGGGTTTTTATCATTGGAAACAGAATTAGCCCTCGACGTCTGAACAACTTTTTTTGAAAAATTCCCTAAGCCGCGCGGTCACAATTTCTGCTAAAAATCTGACGTTCTGCAATTCACTCAAAAATCTTGGCAAACTGTTGCGAGTGATCCCCTGAAATGTTTTTTGGTGGAAACAGATGGGTTTTTATCATTGGAAACAGAATTAGCCCTCGACGTCTGAACAACTTTTTTTGAAAAATTCCCTAAGCCGCGCGGTCACAATTTCTGCTAAAAATCTGACGTTCTGCAATTCACTCAAAAATGTTGGCAAACTGTTGCGAGTGATCCCCTGAAATGTTTTTCGGTGGAAACAGATGGGTTTTTATCATTGGAAACAGAATTAGCCCTCGATGTCTGAACAACTTTTTTTGAAAAATTCCCTAAGCCGCGCGGTCACAATTTCTGCTAAAAATCTGACGTTCTGCAATTCACTCAAAAATGTTGGCAAACTGTTGCGAGTGATCCCCTGAAATGTTTTTCGGTGGAAACAGATGGGTTTTTATCATTGGAAACAGAATTAGCCCTCGACGTCTGAACAACTTTTTTTGAAAAATTCCCTAAGCCGCGCGGTCACAATTTCTGCTAAAAATCTGACGTTCTGCAATTCACTCAAAAATGTTGGCAAACTGTTGCGAGTGATCCCCTGAAATGTTTTTTGTTGGAAACAGATGGGTTTTTATCATTGGAAACAGAATTAGCCCTCGACGTCTGAACAACTTTTTTTGAAAAATTCCCTAAGCCGCGCGGTCACAATTTCTGCTAAAAATCTGACGTTCTGCAATTCACTCAAAAATGTTGGCAAACTGTTGCGAGTGATCCCCTGAAATGTTTTTCGGTGAAAACAGATGGGTTTTTATCATTGGAAACAGAATTAGCCCTCGACGTCTGAACAACTTTTTTTGAAAAATTCCCTAAGCCGCGCGGTCACAATTTCTGGTAAAAATCTGACGTTCTGCAATTCACTCAAAAATGTTGGCAAACTGTTGCGAGTGATCCCCTGAAATGTTTTTCGGTGGAAACAGATGGGTTTTTATCATCGGAAACAGAATTAGCCCTCGACGTCTGAACAACTTTTTTTGAAAAAATCCTTAAGCCGCGCGATCACAATTTCTGCTAAAAATCTGACGTTCTGCAATTCACTCAAAAATGTTGGCAAACTGTTGCGAGTGACCCCCTGAAATGTTTTTCGGTGGAAACAGATGGGTTTTTATCATCGGGAACAGAATTAGCCCTTGACGTCTGAACAACTTTTTTTGAAAAAATCCCTAAGAAGCGCGGTCACAATTTCTGCTAAAAATCTGACGTTCTGCATTTCATTCCAAAATGTTGGCAAACTGTTACAAGTGATCCCCTGAAAGGTTTTTCGGTGGAAACAGATGGGTTTTTATCACCAGGAACAGAATTAGCCCTCGACGTCTGAACAACATTTTTTGAAAAAATCCCTAAGCCGCGCGGTCACAATTTCTGCTAAAAATATGACGTTCTGCAATTCACTCCAAAATGTTGGCAAACTGTTGCGAGTGATCCCCTGAAATGTTTTTCAGTGGAAACAGATGGGTTTTTATCATCGGAAATAGAATTAGCCCTCGACGTCTGAACAACATTTTTTGAAAAAATCCCTAAGCCGCGCGGTCACAATTTCTGCTAAAAATCTGACGTTCTGCAATTCACTCAAAAATGTTGGCAAACTGTTGGGAGTGATCCCCTGAAATGTTTTTCAGTGGAAACAGATGGGTTTTTATCATCGGAAACAGAATTAGCCCTTGACGTCTGAACAACTTTTTTTGAAAAAATCCCTAAGGTCACAATTTCTGCTAAAAATCTGACGTTCTGCAATTCACTCAAAAACGTTGGCAAACTGTTGCGAGTGATCCCCTGAAATGTTTTTCAGTGGAAACAGATGGGTTTTTATCATCGGAAACAGAATTAGCCCTTGACGTCTGAACAACTTTTTTTTGAAAAAATCCCTAAGCCGCGCGGTCACAATTTCTGCTAAAAATCTGACGTTCTGCAATTCACTCCAAAATGTTGGCAAACTGTTGCAAGTGATCCCCTGAAAGGTTTTTCGGTGGAAACAGATGGGTTTTTATCATCGGAAACAGAATTAGCCCTCGACGTCTGAACAACTTTTTTTGAAAAAATCCCTAAGCCGCGCGGTCACAATTTCTGCTAAAAATCTGACGTTCTGCAATTCACTCAAAAATGTTGGCAAACTGTTGCGAGTGATCCCCTGAAATGTTTTTCGGTGGAAACAGATGGGTTTTTATCATCGGAAACAGAATTAGCCCTCGACGTCTGAACAACTTTTTTTGAAAAAATCCCTAAGCCGCGCGATCACAATTTCTGCTAAAAATCTGACGTTCTGCAATTCACTCCAAAATGTTGGCAAACTGTTGCAAGTGATCCCCTGAAAGGTTTTTCGGTGGAAACAGATGGGTTTTTATCATCGGAAACAGAATTAGCCCTCGACGTCTGAACAACTTTTTTTGAAAAAATCCCTAAGCCGTGCGGTCACAATTTCTGGTAAAAATCTGACGTTCTGCAATTCACTCAAAAATGTTGGCAAACTGTTGCGAGTGATCCCCTGAAAGGTTTTTCGGTGGAAACAGATGGGTTTTTATCATTGGAAACAGAATTAGCCCTCGACGTCTGAACAACTTTTTTTGAAAAATTCCCTAAGCCGCGCGGTCACAATTTCTGGTAAAAATCTGACGTTCTGCAATTCACTCAAAAATGTTGGCAAACTGTTGCGAGTGATCCCCTGAAATGTTTTTCGGTGGAAACAGATGGGTTTTTATCATCGGAAACAGAATTAGCCCTCGACGTCTGAACAACTTTTTTTGAAAAAATCCCTAAGCCGCGCGATCACAATTTCTGCTAAAAATCTGACGTTCTGCAATTCACTCAAAAATGTTGGCAAACTGTTGCGAGTGACCCCCTGAAATGTTTTTCGGTGGAAACAGATGGGTTTTTATCATCGGGAACAGAATTAGCCCTTGACGTCTGAACAACTTTTTTTGAAAAAATCCCTAAGAAGCGCGGTCACAATTTCTGCTAAAAATCTGACGTTCTGCATTTCATTCCAAAATGTTGGCAAACTGTTACAAGTGATCCCCTGAAAGGTTTTTCGGTGGAAACAGATGGGTTTTTATCACCAGGAACAGAATTAGCGCTCGACGTCTGAACAACATTTTTTGAAAAAATCCCTAAGCCGCGCGGTCACAATTTCTGCTAAAAATATGACGTTCTGCAATTCACTCCAAAATGTTGGCAAACTGTTGCGAGTGATCCCCTGAAATGTTTTTCAGTGGAAACAGATGGGTTTTTATCATCGGAAATAGAATTAGCCCTCGACGTCTGAACAACATTTTTTGAAAAAATCCCTAAGCCGCGCGGTCACAATTTCTGCTAAAAATCTGACGTTCTGCAATTCACTCAAAAATGTTGGCAAACTGTTGGGAGTGATCCCCTGAAATGTTTTTCAGTGGAAACAGATGGGTTTTTATCATCGGAAACAGAATTAGCCCTTGACGTCTGAACAACTTTTTTTGAAAAAATCCCTAAGCCGCGCGGTCACAATTTCTGCTAAAAATCTGACGTTCTGCAATTCACTCAAAAATGTTGGCAAACTGTTGCGAGTGATCCCCTGAAATGTTTTTCGGTGGAAACAGATGGGTTTTTATCATCGGAAACAGAATTAGCTCTCGACGTCTGAACAACTTTTTTTGAAAAGATCCCTAAGCCACGTGGTCACAATTTCTGCTAAAAATCTGACGTTCCTCAATTCACTCAAAAACGTTGGCAAACTGTTGCGAGTGATCCCCTGAAATGTTTTTCAGTGGAAACAGATGGGTTTTTATCATCGGAAACAGAATTAGCCCTTGACGTCTGAACAACTTTTTTTTGAAAAAATCCCTAAGCCGCGCGGTCACAATTTCTGCTAAAAATCTGACGTTCTGCAATTCACTCCAAAATGTTGGCAAACTGTTGCAAGTGATCCCCTGAAAGGTTTTTCGGTGGAAACAGATGGGTTTTTATCATCGGAAACAGAATTAGCCCTCGACGTCTGAACAACTTTTTTTGAAAAAATCCCTAAGCCGCGCGGTCACAATTTCTGCTAAAAATCTGACGTTCTGCAATTCACTCAAAAATGTTGGCAAACTGTTGCGAGTGATCCCCTGAAATGTTTTTCGGTGGAAACAGATGGGTTTTTATCATCGGAAACAGAATTAGCCCTCGACGTCTGAACAACTTTTTTTGAAAAAATCCCTAAGCCGCGCGATCACAATTTCTGCTAAAAATCTGACGTTCTGCAATTCACTCAAAAATGTTGGCAAACTGTTGCAAGTGATCCCCTGAAAGGTTTTTCGGTGGAAACAGATGGGTTTTTATCATCGGAAACAGAATTAGCCCTCGACGTCTGAACAACTTTTTTTGAAAAAATCCCTAAGCCGTGCGGTCACAATTTCTGGTAAAAATCTGACGTTCTGCAATTCACTCAAAAATGTTGGCAAACTGTTGCGAGTGATCCCCTGAAAGGTTTTTCGGTGGAAATAGATGGGTTTTTATCATCGGGAACAGAATTAGCCCTTGACGTCTGAACAACTTTTTTTGAAAAAATCCCTAAGCCGCGCGGTCACAATTTCTGCTAAAAATCTGACGTTCTGCAATTCACTCAAAAATCTTGGCAAACTGTTGCGAGTGATCCCCTGAAATGTTTTTCGGTGGAAACAGATGGGTTTTTATCATTGGAAACAGAATTAGCCCTCGACGTCTGAACAACTTTTTTTGAAAAAATCCCTAAACCGTGCAGACACAATTTCTGGTAAAAATCTGACGTTCTGCAATTCACTCAAAAATGTTGGCAAACTGTTGCGAGTGATCCCCTGAAATGTTTTTCGGTGGAAAGAGATGGGTTTTTATCATCGGAAACAGAATTAGCCCTCGACGTCTGAACAACTTTTTTTGAAAAAATCCCTAAGCCGCGCGATCACAATTTCTGCTAAAAATCTGACGTTCTGCAATTCACTCAAAAATGTTGGCAAACTGTTGCGAGTGATCCCCTGAAATGTTTTTCGGTGGAAACAGATGGGTTTTTATCATCGGGAACAGAATTAGCCCTTGACGTCTGAACAACTTTTTTTGAAAAAATCCCTAAGAAGCGCGGTCACAATTTCTGCTAAAAATCTGACGTTCTGCATTTCATTCCAAAATGTTGGCAAACTGTTACAAGTGATCCCCTGAAAGGTTTTTCGGTGGAAACAGATGGGTTTTTATCACCAGGAACAGAATTAGCCCTCGACGTCTGAACAACATTTTTTGAAAAAATCCCTAAGCCGCGCGGTCACAATTTCTGCTAAAAATATGAGGTTCTGCAATTCACTCCAAAATGTTGGCAAACTGTTGCGAGTGATCCCCTGAAATGTTTTTCAGTGGAAACAGATGGGTTTTTATCATCGGAAATAGAATTAGCCCTCGACGTCTGAACAACATTTTTTGAAAAAATCCCTAAGCCGCGCGGTCACAATTTCTGCTAAAAATCTGACGTTCTGCAATTCACTCAAAAATGTTGGCAAACTGTTGGGAGTGATCCCCTGAAATGTTTTTCAGTGGAAACAGATGGGTTTTTATCATCGGAAACAGAATTAGCCCTTGACGTCTGAACAACTTTTTTTGAAAAAATCCCTAAGCCGCGCGGTCACAATTTCTGCTAAAAATATGACGTTCTGCAATTCACTCCAAAATGTTGGCAAACTGTTGCGAGTGATCCCCTGAAATGTTTTTCAGTGGAAACAGATGGGTTTTTATCATCGGAAATAGAATTAGCCCTCGACGTCTGAACAACATTTTTTGAAAAAATCCCTAAGCCGCGCGGTCACAATTTCTGCTAAAAATCTGACGTTCTGCAATTCACTCAAAAATGTTGGCAAACTGTTGGGAGTGATCCCCTGAAATGTTTTTCAGTGGAAACAGATGGGTTTTTATCATCGGAAACAGAATTAGCCCTTGACGTCTGAACAACTTTTTTTGAAAAAATCCCTAAGCCGCGCGGTCACAATTTCTGCTAAAAATCTGACGTTCTGCAATTCACTCAAAAATGTTGGCAAACTGTTGCGAGTGATCCCCTGAAATGTTTTTCGGTGGAAACAGATGGGTTTTTATCATCGGAAACAGAATTAGCTCTCGACGTCTGAACAACTTTTTTTGAAAAGATCCCTAAGCCACGTGGTCACAATTTCTGCTAAAAATCTGACGTTCCTCAATTCACTCAAAAACGTTGGCAAACTGTTGCGAGTGATCCCCTGAAATGTTTTTCAGTGGAAACAGATGGGTTTTTATCATCGGAAACAGAATTAGCCCTTGACGTCTGAACAACTTTTTTTTGAAAAAATCCCTAAGCCGCGCGGTCACAATTTCTGCTAAAAATCTGACGTTCTGCAATTCACTCCAAAATGTTGGCAAACTGTTGCAAGTGATCCCCTGAAAGGTTTTTCGGTGGAAACAGATGGGTTTTTATCATCGGAAACAGAATTAGCCCTCGACGTCTGAACAACTTTTTTTGAAAAAATCCCTAAGCCGCGCGGTCACAATTTCTGCTAAAAATCTGACGTTCTGCAATTCACTCAAAAATGTTGGCAAACTGTTGCGAGTGATCCCCTGAAATGTTTTTCGGTGGAAACAGATGGGTTTTTATCATCGGAAACAGAATTAGCCCTCGACGTCTGAACAACTTTTTTTGAAAAAATCCCTAAGCCGCGCGATCACAATTTCTGCTAAAAATCTGACGTTCTGCAATTCACTCAAAAATGTTGGCAAACTGTTGCAAGTGATCCCCTGAAAGGTTTTTCGGTGGAAACAGATGGGTTTTTATCATCGGAAACAGAATTAGCCCTCGACGTCTGAACAACTTTTTTTGAAAAAATCCCTAAGCCGTGCGGTCACAATTTCTGGTAAAAATCTGACGTTCTGCAATTCACTCAAAAATGTTGGCAAACTGTTGCGAGTGATCCCCTGAAAGGTTTTTCGGTGGAAATAGATGGGTTTTTATCATCGGGAACAGAATTAGCCCTTGACGTCTGAACAACTTTTTTTGAAAAAATCCCTAAGCCGCGCGGTCACAATTTCTGCTAAAAATCTGACGTTCTGCAATTCACTCAAAAATCTTGGCAAACTGTTGCGAGTGATCCCCTGAAATGTTTTTCGGTGGAAACAGATGGGTTTTTATCATTGGAAACAGAATTAGCCCTCGACGTCTGAACAACTTTTTTTGAAAAAATCCCTAAACCGTGCAGACACAATTTCTGGTAAAAATCTGACGTTCTGCAATTCACTCAAAAATGTTGGCAAACTGTTGCGAGTGATCCCCTGAAATGTTTTTCGGTGGAAAGAGATGGGTTTTTATCATCGGAAACAGAATTAGCCCTCGACGTCTGAACAACTTTTTTTGAAAAAATCCCTAAGCCGCGCGATCACAATTTCTGCTAAAAATCTGACGTTCTGCAATTCACTCAAAAATGTTGGCAAACTGTTGCGAGTGATCCCCTGAAATGTTTTTCGGTGGAAACAGATGGGTTTTTATCATCGGGAACAGAATTAGCCCTTGACGTCTGAACAACTTTTTTTGAAAAAATCCCTAAGAAGCGCGGTCACAATTTCTGCTAAAAATCTGACGTTCTGCATTTCATTCCAAAATGTTGGCAAACTGTTACAAGTGATCCCCTGAAAGGTTTTTCGGTGGAAACAGATGGGTTTTTATCACCAGGAACAGAATTAGCCCTCGACGTCTGAACAACATTTTTTGAAAAAATCCCTAAGCCGCGCGGTCACAATTTCTGCTAAAAATATGAGGTTCTGCAATTCACTCCAAAATGTTGGCAAACTGTTGCGAGTGATCCCCTGAAATGTTTTTCAGTGGAAACAGATGGGTTTTTATCATCGGAAATAGAATTAGCCCTCGACGTCTGAACAACATTTTTTGAAAAAATCCCTAAGCCGCGCGGTCACAATTTCTGCTAAAAATCTGACGTTCTGCAATTCACTCAAAAATGTTGGCAAACTGTTGGGAGTGATCCCCTGAAATGTTTTTCAGTGGAAACAGATGGGTTTTTATCATCGGAAACAGAATTAGCCCTTGACGTCTGAACAACTTTTTTTGAAAAAATCCCTAAGCCGCGCGGTCACAATTTCTGCTAAAAATCTGACGTTCTGCAATTCACTCAAAAATGTTGGCAAACTGTTGCGAGTGATCCCCTGAAATGTTTTTCGGTGGAAACAGATGGGTTTTTATCATCGGAAACAGAATTAGCCCTCGACGTCTGAACAACTTTTTTTGAAAAGATCCCTAAGCCACGTGGTCACAATTTCTGCTAAAAATCTGACGTTCTGCAATTCACTCAAAAATGTTGGCAAACTGTTGCGAGTGATCCCCTGAAATGTTTTTCGGTGGAAACAGATGGGTTTTTATCATCGGGAACAGAATTAGCCCTCGACGTCTGAACAACTTTTTTTGAAAAATTCCCTAAGCCGCGCGGTCACAATTTCTGCTAAAAATCTGACGTTCTGCAATTCACTCAAAAATGTTGGCAAACTGTTGCGAGTGATCCCCTGAAATGTTTTTCGGTGGAAACAGATGGGTTTTTATCATTGGAAACAGAATTAGCCCTCGACGTCTGAACAAATTTTTTTGAAAAATTCCCTAAGCCGCGCGGTCAAAATTTCTGTTAAAAATCTGACGTTCTGCAATTCACTCAAAAATGTTGGCAAACTGTTGCAAGTGATCCCCTGCAATGTTTTTCTGTGGAAACAGATGGGTTTTTATCATCGGAACAGAATTAGCCCTCGACGTCTGAACAACTTTTTTTGAAAAAATCCCTAAGAAGCGCGGTCACAATTTCTGCTAAAAATCTGACGTTCTGCAATTCACTCAAAAATGTTGGCAAACTGTTGCAAGTGAACCCTCTGCAATGTTTTTCGGTGGAAACAGATGGGTTTTTATCATCGGAAACAAAATTAGCCCTCGACGTCTGAACAACTTTTTTTGAAAAAATCCCTAAGCCGCGCGGTCACAATTTCTGCTAAAAATCTGACGTTCTGCAATTCACTCAAAAATGTTGGCAAACTGTTCCGAGTGATCCCCTGAAATGTTTTTCGGTGGAAACAGATGGGTTTTTGTCATCGGAAACAGAATTAGAACTCGACGTCTGAACAACTTTTTTGGAAAAAATCCCTAAGCCGCGCGGTCACAATTTCTGCTAAAAATCTGACGTTCTGCAATTCACTCCAAAATGTTGGCAAACTGTTGCAAGTGATCCCCTGAAAGGTTTTTCGGTGGAAACAGATGGGTTTTTATCATCGGAACAGAATTAGCCCTCGACGTCTGAACAACTTTTTTTGAAAAAATCCCTAAGAAGCGCGGTCACAATTTCTGCTAAAAATCTGACGTTCTGCAATTCACTCAAAAATGTTGGCAAACTGTTGCAAGTGATCCCCTGAAAGGTTTTTCGGTGGAAACAGATGGGTTTTTATCATCAGAAACAGAATTAGCCCTCGACATCTAAACAACTTTTTTTGAAAAAATCCCTAAGCCGCGCAGCCACAATTTCTGCTAAAAATCTGACGTTCTGCAATTCACTCAAAAATGTTGGCAAACTGTTGCAAGTGATCCCCTGAAATGTTTTTCGGTGGAAACAGATGGATTTTTATCATCGGAAACAGAATTAGCCCTCGACGTCTGAACAACTTTTTTTGAAAAAATCCCTAAGCCGCGCGGTCACAATTTCTGCTAAAAATCTGACGTTCTGCAATTCACTCCAAAATGTTGGCAAACTGTTGCAAGTGATCCCCTGAAAGGTTTTTCGGTGGAAACAGATGGGTTTTTATCATCGGAAACAGAATTAGCCCTCGACGTCTGAACAACTTTTTTTGAAAAAATCCCTAAGCCGCGCGGTCACAATTTCTGGTAAAAATCTGACGTTCTGCAATTCACTCAAAAATGTTGGCAAACTGTTGCGAGTGATCCCCTGAAATGTTTTTCGGTGGAAACAGATGGGTTTTTATCATTGGAAACAGAATTAGCCCTCGACGTCTGAACAACTTTTTTTGAAAAATTCCCTAAGCCGCGCGGTCAAAATTTCTGTTAAAAATCTGACGTTCTGCAATTCACTCAAAAATGTTGGCAAACTGTTGCAAGTGATCCCCTGCAATGTTTTTCGGTGGAAACAGATGGGTTTTTATCATCGGAACAGAATTAGCCCTCGACGTCTGAACAACTTTTTTTGAAAAAATCACTAAGAAGCGCGGTCACAATTTCTGCTAAAAATCTGACGTTCTGCAATTCACTCAAAAATGTTGGCAAACTGTTGCAAGTGAACCCTCTGCAATGTTTTTCGGTGGAAACAGATGGGTTTTTATCATCGGAACAGAATTAGCCCTCGACGTCTGAAAAACTTTTTTTGAAAAAATCCCTAAGCCGCGCGGTCACAGTTTCTGCTAAAAATCTGACGTTCTGCAATTCACTCCAAAATGTTGGCAAACTGTTGCAAGTGATCCCCTGAAAGGTTTTTCGGTGGAAACAGATGGGTTTTTATCATCGGAAACAGGATTAGCCCTCGACATCTGAAAAACGTTTTTTGAAAAAATCCCTAAGCCGCGCGGTCACAATTTCTGCTAAAAATCTGACGTTCTGCAATTCACTCCAAAATGTTGGCAAACTGTTGCAAGTGATCCCCTGAAAGGTTTTTCGGTGGAAACAGATGGGTTTTTATCATCGGAAACAGAATTAGCCCTCGACGTCTGAACAACTTTTTTTGAAAAAATCCCTAAGCCGCGCGGTCAAAATTTCTGCTAAAAATCTGACGTTCCACAATTCACTCCAAAATGTTGGCAAACTGTTGCAAGTGATCCCATGAAATGTTTTTCGGTGGAAACAGATTGGTTTTTATCATCGGAACAGAATTAGCCCTCGACGTCTGAACAACTTTTTTTGAAAAAATCCCTAAGAAGCGCGGTCACAATTTCTGCTAAAAATCTGACGTTCTGCAATTCACTCAAAAATGTTGGCAAACTGTTGCAAGTGATCCCCTGAAAGGTTTTTCGGTGGAAATAGATGGGTTTTTATCATCGGAAACATAATTAGCCCTCGACGTCTGAACAACTTTTTTGGAAAAAATCCCTAAGCCGCGCGGTCACAATTTCATCAAAAATTTGACATTCTGCAATTCACTCAAAAATGGTGCCAAACTGTTGCAAACGATCCCCTGAAAGGTTTTTCGGTGGAAACAGATGGGTTTTTATCATCGGAAACATAATTAGCCCTCGACGTCTGAACAACTTTTTTGGAAAAAATCCCTAAGAAGCGCGGTCACAATTTCTGCTAAAAATCTGACGGTCTGCAATTCACTCAAAAATGTTGGCAAACTGTTGCAAGTGATCCCCTGAAAGGTTTTTCGGTGGAAACAGATGGGTTTTTATCATCGGAACAGAATTAGCCCTCGACGTCTGAACAACTTTTTTTGAAAAAATCCCTAAGAAGCGCGGTCACAATTTCTGCTAAAAATCTGACGTTCTGCAATTCACTCAAAAATGTTGGCAAACTGTTGCAAGTGATCCCCTGAAAGGTTTTTCGGTGGAAACAGATGGGTTTTTATCATCGGAAACAGAATTAGCCCTCGACATCTAAACAACTTTTTTTGAAAAAATCCCTAAGCCGCGCAGCCACAATTTCTGCTAAAAATCTGACGTTCTGCAATTCACTCAAAAATGTTGGCAAACTGTTGCAAGTGATCCCCTGAAATGTTTTTCGGTGGAAACAGATGGATTTTTATCATCGGAAACAGAATTAGCCCTCGACGTCTGAACAACTTTTTTTGAAAAAATCCCTAAGCCGCGCGGTCACAATTTCTGCTAAAAATCTGACGTTCTGCAATTCACTCCAAAATGTTGGCAAACTGTTGCAAGTGATCCCCTGAAAGGTTTTTCGGTGGAAACAGATGGGTTTTTATCATCGGAAACAGAATTAGCCCTCGACGTCTGAACAACTTTTTTTGAAAAAATCCCTAAGCCGCGCGGTCACAATTTCTGCTAAAAATCTGACGTTCTGCAATTCAGTCTGAAATGTTGGCAAACTGTTGCGAGTGATCCCCTGAAATGTTTTTCGGTGGAAACAGATGGGTTTTTATCATCGGAAATAGAATTAGCCCTCGACGTCTGAACAACTTTTTTTGAAAAAATCCCTAAGCCGCGCGGTCACAATTTCTGCTAAAAATCTGACGTTCTGCAATTCACTCCAAAATGTTGGCAAACTGTTGCAAGTGATCCCCTGAAAGGTTTTTCGTTGGAAACAGATGGGTTTTTATCATTGGAAACAGAATTAGCCCTCGACGTCTGAACAACTTTTTTTGAAAAAATCCCTAAGCCGCGCGGTCACAATTTCTGGTAAAAATCTGACGTTCTGCAATTCACTCAAAAATGTTGGCAAACTGTTGCGAGTGATCCCCTGAAATGTTTTTCGGTGGAAACAGATGGGTTTTTATCATTGGAAACAGAATTAGCCCTCGACGTCTGAACAACTTTTTTTGAAAAATTCCCTAAGCCGCGCGGTCAAAATTTCTGTTAAAAATCTGACGTTCTGCAATTCACTCAAAAATGTTGGCAAACTGTTGCAAGTGATCCCCTGCAATGTTTTTCGGTGGAAACAGATGGGTTTTTATCATCGGAAACAGGATTAGCCCTCGACATCTGAAAAACGTTTTTTGAAAAAATCCCTAAGCCGCGCGGTCACAATTTCTGCTAAAAATCTGACGTTCCGCAATTCACTCCAAAATGTTGGCAAACTGTTGCAAGTGATCCCATGAAATGTTTTTCGGTGGAAACAGATTGGTTTTTATCATCGGAACAGAATTAGCCCTCGACGTCTGAACAACTTTTTTTGAAAAAATCCCTAAGAAGCGCGGTCACAATTTCTGCTAAAAATCTGACGTTCTGCAATTCACTCAAAAATGTTGGCAAACTGTTGCAAGTGAACCCTCTGCAATGTTTTTCGGTGGAAACAGATGGGTTTTTATCATCGGAACAGAATTAGCCCTAGACGTCTGAAAAACTTTTTTTGAAAAAATCCCTAAGCCGAGCGGTCACAGTTTCTGCTAAAAATCTGACGTTCTGCAATTCACTCCAAAATGTTGGCAAACTGTTGCAAGTGATCCCCTGCAATGTTTTTCGGTGGAAACAGATGGGTTTTTATCATCGGAAACAGGATTAGCCCTCGACATCTGAAAAACGTTTTTTGAAAAAATCCCTAAGCCGCGCGGTCACAATTTCTGCTAAAAATCTGACGTTCCGCAATTCACTCCAAAATGTTGGCAAACTGTTGCAAGTGATCCCATGAAATGTTTTTCGGTGGAAACAGATTGGTTTTTATCATCGGAACAGAATTAGCCCTCGACGTCTGAACAACTTTTTTTGAAAAAATCCCTAAGAAGCGCGGTCACAATTTCTGCTAAAAATCTGACGTTCTGCAATTCACTCAAAAATGTTGGCAAACTGTTGCAAGTGATCCCCTGAAAGGTTTTTCGGTGGAAACAGATGGGTTTTTATCATCGGAACAGAATTAGCCCTCGACGTCTGAACAACTTTTTTTGAAAAAATCCCTAAGAAGCGCGGTCACAATTTCTGCTAAAAATCTGACGTTCTGCAATTCACTCAAAAATGTTGGCAAACTGTTGCAAGTGATCCCCTGAAAGGTTTTTCGGTGGAAACAGATGGGTTTTTATCATCGGAAACATAATTAGCCCTCGACGTCTGAACAACTTTTTTTGGAAAAAATCCCTAAGCCGCGCGGTCACAATTTCATCAAAAATTTGACATTCTGCAATTCACTCAAAAATGGTGCCAAACTGTTGCAAACGATCCCCTGAAAGGTTTTTCGGTGGAAACAGATGGGTTTTTATCATCGGAAACATAATTAGCCCTCGACGTCTGAACAACTTTTTTGGAAAAAATCCCTAAGAAGCGCGGTCACAATTTCTGCTAAAAATCTGACGTTCTGCAATTCACTCAAAAATGTTGGCAAACTGTTGCAAGTGATCCCCTGAAATGTTTTTCGGTGGAAACAGATGGGTTTTAATCATCGGAACAGAATTAGCCCTCGACGTCTGAACAACTTTTTTTGAAAAAATCCCTAAGCCGCGCGGTCACAATTTCTGCTAAAAATCTGACGTTCTGCAATTCACTCAAAAATGTTGGCAAACTGTTGCAAGTGATCCCCTGTAATGTTTTTCGGTGGAAACAGATGAGTTTTTATCATCGGAACAGAATTAGCACTCGACGTCTGAACAACTTTTTTTGAAAAAATCTCTAAGCCGCGCGGTCACAATTTCTGCTAAAAATCTGACGTTCTGTAATTCACTCAAAAATGTTGGCAAACTGTTGCAAGCGATCCCCTGAAATGTTTTTCGGTGGAAACAGATGGGTTTTTATCATCGGAACAGAATTAGCCCTCGACGTCTGAACAACTTTTTTTGAAAATATCCCTAAGAAGCGCGGTCACAATTTCTGCTAAAAATCTGACATTCTGCAATTCACTCCAAAATGTTGGCAAACTGTTGGAAGTGATCCCCTGAAAGGTTTTTCGGTGGAAACAGATGGGTTTTTGTCATCGGAACAGAATTAGCCCTCGACGTCTGAACAACTTTTTTTGAAAAAATCCCTAAGCCGCGCGGTCACAATTTCTGCTAAAAATCTGACGTTCTGCAATTCACTCCAAAATGTTGGAAAACTGTTGCAAGTGATCCCCTGAAATGTTTTTCGGTGGAAACAGATGGGTTTTTATCATCGGAAACAGAATTAGCCCTTGACGTCTGAACAACTTTTTTTGAAAAAATCCCTAAGCCGCGCAGTCACAATTTCTGCTAAAAATCTCACGTTCTGCAATTCACTCCATAATGTTGGCAAACTGTTGCAAGTGATCCCCTGAAATGTTTTTCGGTGGAAACAGATGGGTTTTTATCATCGGAAACAGAATTAGCCCTCGACGTCTGAACAACTTTTTTTGAAAAAAATCCCTAAGCCGCGCAGTCACAATTTCTGCTAAAAATCTGACGTTCTGCAATTCACTCCAAAATGTTGGCAAACTGTTGCAAGTGATCCCCTGAAAGGTTTTTCGGTGGAAACAGATGGGTTTTTATCATCGGAACAGAATTAGCCCTCGACGTCTGAACAGCTTTTTTTGACAAAATCCCTAAGAAACGCGGTCACAATTTCTGCTAAAAATCTGACGTTCTGCAATTCACTCAAAAATGTTGGCAAACTGTTACAAGTGATCCCCTGAAAGGTTTTTCGGTGGAAACAGATGGGTTTTTATCATCGGAAACAAAATTAGCCCTCGACGTCTGAACAACTTTTTTTGAAAAAATCCCTAAGCCGCGCGGTCACAATTTCTGCTAAAAATCTGACGTTCTGCAATTCACTCAAAAATGTTGGCAAACTGTTCCGAGTGATACCCTGAAATGTTTTTCGGTGGAAACAGATGGGTTTTTGTCATCGGAAACAGAATTAGAACTCGACGTCTGAACAACTTTTTTGGAAAAAATCCCTAAGCCGCGCGGTCACAATTTCTGCTAAAAATCTGACGTTCTGCAATTCACTCCAAAATGTTGGAAAACTGTTGCAAGTGATCCCCTGAAAGGTTTTTCGGTGGAAACAGATGGGTTTTTATCATCGGAAACAGAATTAGCCCTCGACATCTAAACAACTTTTTTTGAAAAAATCCCTAAGCCGCGCAGTCACAATTTCTGCTAAAAATCTCACGTTCTGCAATTCACTCCATAATGTTGGCAAACTGTTGCAAGTGATCCCCTGAAATGTTTTTCGGTGGAAACAGATGGGTTTTTATCATCGGAAACAGAATTAGCCCTCGACGTCTGAACAACTTTTTTTGAAAAAAATCCCTAAGCCGCGCAGTCACAATTTCTGCTAAAAATCTGACGTTCTGCAATTCACTCCAAAATGTTGGCAAACTGTTGCAAGTGATCCCCTGAAAGGTTTTTCGGTGGAAACAGATGGGTTTTTATCATCGGAACAGAATTAGCCCTCGACGTCTGAACAGCTTTTTTTGACAAAATCCCTAAGAAACGCGGTCACAATTTCTGCTAAAAATCTGACGTTCTGCAATTCACTCAAAAATGTTGGCAAACTGTTACAAGTGATCCCCTGAAAGGTTTTTCGGTGGAAACAGATGGGTTTTTATCATCGGAAACAAAATTAGCCCTCGACGTCTGAACAACTTTTTTTGAAAAAATCCCTAAGCCGCGCGGTCACAATTTCTGCTAAAAATCTGACGTTCTGCAATTCACTCAAAAATGTTGGCAAACTGTTCCGAGTGATACCCTGAAATGTTTTTCGGTGGAAACAGATGGGTTTTTGTCATCGGAAACAGAATTAGAACTCGACGTCTGAACAACTTTTTTGGAAAAAATCCCTAAGCCGCGCGGTCACAATTTCTGCTAAAAATCTGACGTTCTGCAATTCACTCCAAAATGTTGGCAAACTGTTGCAAGTGATCCCCTGAAAGGTTTTTCGGTGGAAACAGATGGGTTTTTATCATCGGAACAGAATTAGCCCTCGACGTCTGAACAACTTTTTTTGAAAAAATCCCTAAGAAGCGCGGTCACAATTTCTGCTAAAAATCTGACGTTCTGCAATTCACTCAAAAATGTTGGCAAACTGTTGCAAGTGATCCCCTGAAAGGTTTTTCGGTGGAAACAGATGGGTTTTTATCATCGGAAACAGAATTAGCCCTCGACATCTAAACAACTTTTTTTGAAAAAATCCCTAAGCCGCGCAGCCACAATTTCTGCTAAAAATCTGACGTTCTGCAATTCACTCAAAAATGTTGGCAAACTGTTGCAAGTGATCCCCTGAAATGTTTTTCGGTGGAAACAGATGGATTTTTATCATCGGAAACAGAATTAGCCCTCGACGTCTGAACAACTTTTTTTGAAAAAATCCCTAAGCCGCGCGGTCACAATTTCTGCTCAAAATCTGACGTTCTGCAATTCACTCCAAAATGTTGGCAAACTGTTGCAAGTGATCCCCTGAAATGTTTTTCGGTGGAAACAGATGGGTTTTTATCATCGGAAACAGAATTAGCCCTTGACGTCTGAACAACTTTTTTTGAAAAAATCCCTAAGCCGCGCAGTCACAATTTCTGCTAAAAATCTCACGTTCTGCAATTCACTCCATAATGTTGGCAAACTGTTGCAAGTGATCACCTGAAATGTTTTTCGGTGGAAACAGATGGGTTTTTATCATCGGAAACAGAATTAGCCCTCGACGTCTGAACAACTTTTTTTGAAAAAATCCCTAAGCCGCGCAGTCACAATTTCTGCTAAAAATCTGACGTTCTGCAATTCACTCCAAAATGTTGGCAAACTGTTGCAAGTGATCCCCTGAAAGGTTTTTCGGTGGAAACAGATGGGTTTTTATCATCGGAACAGAATTAGCCCTCGACGTCTGAACAGCTTTTTTTGACAAAATCCCTAAGAAACGCGGTCACAATTTCTGCTAAAAATCTGACGTTCTGCAATTCACTCAAAAATGTTGGCAAACTGTTACAAGTGATCCCCTGAAAGGTTTTTCGGTGGAAACAGATGGGTTTTTATCATCGGAAACAAAATTAGCCCTCGACGTCTGAACAACTTTTTTTGAAAAAATCCCTAAGCCGCGCGGTCACAATTTCTGCTAAAAATCTGACGTTCTGCAATTCACTCAAAAATGTTGGCAAACTGTTCCGAGTGATACCCTGAAATGTTTTTCGGTGGAAACAGATGGGTTTTTGTCATCGGAAACAGAATTAGAACTCGACGTCTGAACAACTTTTTTGGAAAAAATCCCTAAGCCGCGCGGTCACAATTTCTGCTAAAAATCTGACGTTCTGCAATTCACTCCAAAATGTTGGCAAACTGTTGCAAGTGATCCCCTGAAAGGTTTTTCGGTGGAAACAGATGGGTTTTTATCATCGGAACAGAATTAGCCCTCGACGTCTGAACAACTTTTTTTGAAAAAATCCCTAAGAAGCGCGGTCACAATTTCTGCTAAAAATCTGACGTTCTGCAATTCACTCAAAAATGTTGGCAAACTGTTGCAAGTGATCCCCTGAAAGGTTTTTCGGTGGAAACAGATGGGTTTTTATCATCGGAAACAGAATTAGCCCTCGACATCTAAACAACTTTTTTTGAAAAAATCCCTAAGCCGCGCAGCCACAATTTCTGCTAAAAATCTGACGTTCTGCAATTCACTCAAAAATGTTGGCAAACTGTTGCAAGTGATCCCCTGAAATGTTTTTCGGTGGAAACAGATGGATTTTTATCATCGGAAACAGAATTAGCCCTCGACGTCTGAACAACTTTTTTTGAAAAAATCCCTAAGCCGCGCGGTCACAATTTCTGCTCAAAATCTGACGTTCTGCAGTTCACTCCAAAATGTTGGCAAACTGTTGCAAGTGATCCCCTGAAATGTTTTTCGGTGGAAACAGATGGGTTTTTATCATCGGAAACAGAATTAGCCCTTGACGTCTGAACAACTTTTTTTGAAAAAATCCCTAAGCCGCGCAGTCACAATTTCTGCTAAAAATCTCACGTTCTGCAATTCACTCAATAATGTTGGCAAACTGTTGCAAGTGATCCCATGAAATGTTTTTCGGTGGAAACAGATGGGTTTTTATCATCGGAACAGAATTAGCCCTCGACGTCTGAACAACTTTTTTTGAAAAAATCCCTAAGCCGCGCGGTCACAATTTCTGCTAAAAATCTGACATTCTGCAATTCACTCCAAAATGTTGGCAAACTGTTGCGAGTGATCCCCTGAAATGTTTTTCGGTGGAAACAGATGGGTTTTTGTCATCGGAAACAGAATTAGAACTCGACGTCTGAACAACTTTTTTTGAAAAAATCCCTAAGCCGCGCGGTCACAATTTCTGCTAAAAATCTGACGTTCTGCAATTCACTCCAAAATGTTGGCAAACTGTTGCAAGTGATCCCCTGAAAGGTTTTTCGGTGGAAACAGATGGGTTTTTATCATCGGAACAGAATTAGCCCTCGACGTCTGAACAACTTTTTTTGACAAAATCCCTAAGAAACGCGGTCACAATTTCTGCTAAAAATCTGACGTTCTGCAATTCACTCAAAAATGTTGGCAAACTGTTGCAAGTGATCCCCTGAAATGTTTTTCGGTGGAAACAGATGGGTTTTTATCATCGGAAACAAAATTAGCCCTCGACGTCTGAACAACTTTTTTTGAAAAAATCCCTAAGCCGCGCGGTCACAATTTCTGCTAAAAATCTGACGTTCTGCAATTCACTCCAAAATGTTGGCAAACTGTTGCAAGTGATCCCCTGAAAGGTTTTTCGGTGGAAACAGATGGGTTTTTATCATCGGAACAGAATTAGCCCTCGACGTCTGAACAACTTTTTTTGACAAAATCCCTAAGAAACGCGGTCACAATTTCTGCTAAAAATCTGACGTTCTGCAATTCACTCCAAAATGTTGGCAAACTGTTGCAAGTGATCCCCTGAAAGGTTTTTCGGTGGAAACAGATGGGTTTTTATCATCGGAACAGAATTAGCCCTCGACGTCTGAACAACTTTTTTTGAAAAAATCCCTAAGAAGCGCGGTCACAATTTCTGCTAAAAATCTGACGTTCTGCAATTCACTCCAAAATGTTGGCAAACTGTTGCAAGTGATCCCCTGAAAGGTTTTTTGGTGGAAACAGATGGGTTTTTATCTCCGGAAACAGAATTAGCCCTTGACGTCTGAACAACTTTTTTGGAAAAAATCCATAAGCCGCGCGGTCACAATTTCTGCTAAAAATCTGACGTTCTGCAATTCACTTAAAAATGTAGGTAAACTGTTGCGAGTGATCCGCTGAAATGATTTTCGGTGGAAACAGATGGGTTTTTATCATCGAAAACAGAATTAGTCCTTGACGTCTGAACAACTTTTTTTGAAAAAATCCCTAAGCCGCGCGGTCACAATTTCTGCTAAAAATCTGACGTTTTGCAATTCACTCAAAAATGTTGGCAAACTGTTCCGAGTGATCCCCTGAAATGTTTTTCGGTGGAAACAGATGGGTTTTTATCATCGGAAACAAAATTAGCCCTCGACGTCTGAACAACTTTTTTTGAAAAAATCCCTAAGCCGCGCGGTCACAATTTCTGCTAAAAATCTGACGTTTTGCAATTCACTCAAAAATGTTGGCAAACTGTTCCGAGTGATCCCCTGAAATGTTTTTCGGTGGAAACAGATGGGTTTTTGTCATCGGAAACAGAATTAGAACTCGACGTCTGAACAACTTTTTTGGAAAAAATCCCTAAGCCGCGCGGTCACAATTTCTGCTAAAAATCTGACGTTCTGCAATTCACTCCAAAATGTTGGCAAACTGTTGCAAGTGGTCCCCTGAAAGGTTTTTCGGTGGAAACAGATGGGTTTTTATCATCGGAACAGAATTAGCCCTCGACGTCTGAACAACTTTTTTTGAAAAAATCCCTAAGAAGCGCGGTCACAATTTCTGCTAAAAATCTGACGTTCTGCAATTCACTCAAAAATGTTGGCAAACTGTTGCAAGTGATCCCCTGAAAGGTTTTTCGGTGGAAACAGACGGGTTTTTATCATCGGAAACAGAATTAGCCCTCGACATCTAAACAACTTTTTTTGAAAAAATCCTAAGCCGCGCAGCCACAATTTCTGCTAAAAATCTGACGTTCTGCAATTCACTCAAAAATGTTGGCAAACTGTTGCAAGTGATCCCCTGAAATGTTTTTCGGTGGAAACAGATGGATTTTTATCATCGGAAACAGAATTAGCCCTCGACGTCTGAACAACTTTTTTTGAAAAAATCCCTAAGCCGCGCGGTCACAATTTCTGCTAAAAATCTGACGTTCTGCAATTCACTCCAAAATGTTGGAAAACTGTTGCAAGTGATCCCCTGAAATGTTTTTCGGTGGAAAAAGATGGGTTTTTATCATCGGAAACAGAATTAGCCCTTGACGTCTGAACAACTTTTTTTGAAAAAATCCCTAAGCCGCGCAGTCACAATTTCTGCTAAAAATCTCACGTTCTGCAATTCACTCCATAATGTGGGCAAACTGTTGCAAGTGATCCCCTGAAATGTTTTTCGGTGGAAACAGATGGGTTTTTATCATCGGAAACAGAATTAGCCCTCGAAGTCTGAACAACTTTTTTTGAAAAAATCCCTAAGCCGCGCAGTCACAATTTCTGCTAAAAATCTGACGTTCTGCAATTCACTCAAAAATGTTGGCAAACTGTTGCAAGTGATCCCCTGAAAGGTTTTTCAGTGGAAACAGATGGGTTTTTATCATCGGAACAGAATCAGCCCTCGACGTCTGAACAACTTTTTTTGAAAAAATCCCTAAGAAGCGCGGTCACAATTTCTGCTAAAAATCTGACGTTCTGCAATTCACTCAAAAATTTTGGCAAACTGTTGCAAGTGATCCCATGAAATGTTTTTCGGTGGAAACAGATGGGTTTTTATCATCGGAACAGAATTAGCCCTCGACGTCTGAACAACTTTTTTTGAAAAAATCCCTAAGCCGCGCGGTCACAATTTCTGCTAAAAATCTGACATTCTGCAACTCACTCCAAAATGTTGGCAAACTGTTGCGAGTGATCCCCTGAAATGTTTTTCGGTGGAAACAGATGGGTTTTTGTCATCGGAACAGAATTAGAACTCGACGTCTGAACAACTTTTTTTGAAAAAATCCCTAAGAAACGCGGTCACAATTTCTTCTAAAAATCTGACGTTCTGCAATTCACTCAAAAATGTTGGCAAACTGTTGCAAGTGATCCCCTGAAAGGTTTTTCGGTGGAAACAGATGGGTTTTTATCATCGGAAACAAAATTAGCCCTCGACGTCTGAACAACTTTTTTTGAAAAAATCCCTAAGCCGCGCGGTCACAATTTCTGCTAAAAATCTGACGATCTGCAATTCACTCAAAAATGTTGGCAAACTGTTCCGAGTGATCCCCTGAAATGTTTTTCGGTGGAAACAGATGGGTTTTTGTCATCGGAAACAGAATTAGAACTCGACGTCTGAACAACTTTTTTGGAAAAAATCCCTAAGCCGCGCGGTCACAATTTCTGCTAAAAATCTGACGTTCTGCAATTCACTCCAAAATGTTGGCAAACTGTTGCAAGTGATCCCCTGAAAGGTTTTTCGGTGGAAACAGATGGGTTTTTATCATCGGAACAGAATTAGCCCTCGACGTCTGAACAACTTTTTTTGAAAAAATCCCTAAGAAGCGCGGTCACAATTTCTGCTAAAAATCTGACGTTCTGCAATTCACTCAAAAATGTTGGCAAACTGTTGCAAGTGATCCCCTGAAAGGTTTTTCGGTGGAAACAGATGGGTTTTTATCATCGGAAACAGAATTAGCCCTCGACATCTAAACAACTTTTTTTGAAAAAATCCCTAAGCCGCGCAGCCACAATTTCTGCTAAAAATCTGACGTTCTGCAATTCACTCAAAAATGTTGGCAAACTGTTGCAAGTGATCCCCTGAAATGTTTTTCGGTGGAAACAGATGGATTTTTATCATCGGAAATAGAATTAGCCCTCGACGTCTGAACACCTTTTTTTGAAAAAATCCCTAAGCCGCGCGGTCACAATTTCTGCTAAAAATCTGACGTTCTGCAATTCACTCCAAAATGTTGGCAAACTGTTGCAAGTGATCCCCTGAAAGGTTTTTTGGTGGAAACAGATGGGTTTTTATCTCCGGAAACAGAATTAGCCCTCGACGTCTGAACAACTTTTTTGGAAAAAATCCCTAAGCCGCGCGGTCACAATTTCTGCTAAAAACCTAACGTTCTACAATTCACTCTGAAATGTTGGCAAACTGTTCCGAGTGATCCCCTGAAATGTTTTTCGGTGGAAACAGATGGGTTTTTATCATCGGAAACAAAATTAGCCCTCGACGTCTGAACAACTTTTTTTGAAAAAATCCCTAAGCCGCGCGGTCACAATTTCTGCTAAAAATCTGACGTTTTGCAATTCACTCAAAAATGTTGGCAAACTGTTCCGAGTGATCCCCTGAAATGTTTTTCGGTGGAAACAGATGGGTTTTTGTCATCGGAAACAGAATTAGAACTCGACGTCTGAACAACTTTTTTGGAAAAAATCCCTAAGCCGCGCGGTCACAATTTCTGCTAAAAATCTGACGTTCTGCAATTCACTCCAAAATGTTGGCAAACTGTTGCAAGTGATCCCCTGAAAGGTTTTTCGGTGGAAACAGATGGGTTTTTATCATCGGAACAGAATTAGCCCTCGACGTCTGAACAACTTTTTTTGAAAAAATCCCTAAGAAGCGCGGTCACAATTTCTGCTAAAAATCTGACGTTCTGCAATTCACTCAAAAATGTTGGCAAACTGTTGCAAGTGATCCCCTGAAAGGTTTTTCGGTGGAAACAGATGGGTTTTTATCATCGGAAACAGAATTAGCCCTCGACATCTAAACAACTTTTTTTGAAAAAATCCTAAGCCGCGCAGCCACAATTTCTGCTAAAAATCTGACGTTCTGCAATTCACTCAAAAATGTTGGCAAACTGTTGCAAGTGATCCCCTGAAATGTTTTTCGGTGGAAACAGATGGATTTTTATCATCGGAAACAGAATTAGCCCTCGACGTCTGAACAACTTTTTTTGAAAAAATCCCTAAGCCGCGCGGTCACAATTTCTGCTCAAAATCTGACGTTCTGCAATTCACTCCAAAATGTTGGAAAACTGTTGCAAGTGATCCCCTGAAATGTTTTTCGGTGGAAACAGATGGGTTTTTATCATCGGAAACAGAATTAGCCCTTGACGTCTGAACAACTTTTTTTGAAAAAATCCCTAAGCCGCGCAGTCACAATTTCTGCTAAAAATCTCACGTTCTGCAATTCACTCCATAATGTTGGCAAACTGTTGCAAGTGATCCCCTGAAATGTTTTTCGGTGGAAACAGATGGGTTTTTATCATCGGAAACAGAATTAGCCCTCGACGTCTGAACAACTTTTTTTGAAAAAATCCCTAAGCCGCGCAGTCACAATTTCTGCTAAAAATCTGACGTTCTGCAATTCACTCAAAAATGTTGGCAAACTGTTGCAAGTGATCCCCTGAAAGGTTTTTCGGTGGAAACAGATGGGTTTTTATCATCGGAACAGAATCAGCCCTCGACGTCTGAACAACTTTTTTTGAAAAAATCCCTAAGAAGCGCGGTCACAATTTCTGCTAAAAATCTGACGTTCTGCAATTCACTCAAAAATTTTGGCAAACTGTTGCAAGTGATCCCATGAAATGTTTTTCGGTGGAAACAGATGGGTTTTTATCATCGGAACAGAATTAGCCCTCGACGTCTGAACAACTTTTTTTGAAAAAATCCCTAAGCCGCGCGGTCACAATTTCTGCTAAAAATCTGACATTCTGCAATTCACTCCAAAATGTTGGCAAACTGTTGCGAGTGATCCCCTGAAATGTTTTTCGGTGGAAACAGATGGGTTTTTGTCATCGGAACAGAATTAGAACTCGACGTCTGAACAACTTTTTTTGAAAAAATCCCTAAGAAACGCGGTCACAATTTCTTCTAAAAATCTGACGTTCTGCAATTCACTCAAAAATGTTGGCAAACTGTTGCAAGTGATCCCCTGAAAGGTTTTTCGGTGGAAACAGATGGGTTTTTATCATCGGAAACAAAATTAGCCCTCGACGTCTGAACAACTTTTTTTGAAAAAATCCCTAAGCCGCGCGGTCACAATTTCTGCTAAAAATCTGACGATCTGCAATTCACTCAAAAATGTTGGCAAACTATTCCGAGTGATCCCCTGAAATGTTTTTCGGTGGAAACAGATGGGTTTTTGTCATCGGAAACAGAATTAGAACTCGACGTCTGAACAACTTTTTTGGAAAAAATCCCTAAGCCGCGCGGTCACAATTTCTGCTAAAAATCTGACGTTCTGCAATTCACTCCAAAATGTTGGCAAACTGTTGCAAGTGATCCCCTGAAAGGTTTTTCGGTGGAAACAGATGGGTTTTTATCATCGGAACAGAATTAGCCCTCGACGTCTGAACAACTTTTTTTGAAAAAATCCCTAAGAAGCGCGGTCACAATTTCTGCTAAAAATCTGACGTTCTGCAATTCACTCAAAAATGTTGGCAAACTGTTGCAAGTCATCCCCTGAAAGGTTTTTCGGTGGAAACAGATGGGTTTTTATCATCGGAAACAGAATTAGCCCTCGACATCTAAACAACTTTTTTTGAAAAAATCCCTAAGCCGCGCAGCCACAATTTCTGCTAAAAATCTGACGTTCTGCAATTCACTCAAAAATGTTGGCAAACTGTTGCAAGTGATCCCCTGAAATGTTTTTCGGTGGAAACAGATGGATTTTTATCATCGGAAATAGAATTAGCCCTCGACGTCTGAACACCTTTTTTTGAAAAAATCCCTAAGCCGCGCGGTCACAATTTCTGCTAAAAATCTGACGTTCTGCAATTCACTCCAAAATGTTGGCAAACTGTTGCAAGTGATCCCCTGAAAGGTTTTTTGGTGGAAACAGATGGGTTTTTATCTCCGGAAACAGAATTAGCCCTCGACGTCTGAACAACTTTTTTGGAAAAAATCCCTAAGCCGCGCGGTCACAATTTCTGCTAAAAATCTGACGTTCTGCAATTCACTTAAAAATGTAGGCAAACTGTTGCGAGTGATCCGCTGAAATGATTTTCGGTGGAAACAGATGGGTTTTTATCATCGAAAACAGAATTAGTCCTTGACGTCTGAACAACTTTTTTTGAAAAAATCCCTAAGCCGCGCGGTCTCAATTTCAGCAAAAATCTGACGTTCTGCAATTCACTCAAAAATGTTGGCAAACTGTTGCAAGTAATCCCCTGAAATGTTTTTCGGTGGAAACAGATGGGTTTTTATCATCGGAAACAGAATTAGCCCTTGACGTCTGAACAACTTTTTTGGAAAAAATCGCTAAGCCGCGCGGTCACAATTTCTGCTCAAAATCTGACGTTCTGCAATTCACTTAAAAATGTAGGCAAACTGTTGCAAGTGATCCCCTGAAATGATTTTCGGTGGAAACAGATGGGTTTTTATCATCGGAACAGAATTAGCCCTCGACGTCTGAACAACTTTTTTTGAAAAAATCCCTAAGCCGCGCGGTCACTATTTCTGCTAAAAATCTGACGTTCTGCCATTCACTCAAAAATGTTGGCAAACTGTTGCAAGTGATCCCCTGAAATGTTTTTCGGTGGAAACAGATGGGTTTTTATCATCGGAACAGAATTAGCGCTCGACGTCTGAACAACTTTTTTTGAAAAAATCCCTAAGCCGCGCGGTCACACTTTCTGCTAAAAATCTGACGTTCTGCAATTCACTCAAAAATGTTGGCAAACTGTTGCAAGTGATCCCCTGAAATGTTTTTCGGTGAAAACAGATGGGTTTTTATCATCGGAAACAGAATTAGCCCTCGACGTCTGAACAACTTTTTTAAAAAAAATCCCTAAGCCGCGCGGTCACACTTTCTGCTAAAAATCTGACGTTCTGCAATTCACTCAAAAATGTTGGCAAACTGTTGCAAGTGATCCCCTGAAAGGTTTTTCGGTGGAAACAGATGGGTTTTTATCATCGGAACAGAATTAGCCCTCGACGTCTGAACAACTTTTTTTGAAAAAATCCCTAAGAAGCGCGGTCACAATTTCTGCTAAAAATCTGACATTCTGCAATTCACTCCAAAATGTTGGCAAACTGTTGCGAGTGATCCCCTGAAATGTTTTTCGGTGGAAACAGATGGGTTTTTGTCATCGGAAACAGAATTAGCGCTCGACGTCTGAACAACTTTTTTTGAAAAAATCCCTAAGCCGCGCGGTCACACTTTCTGCTAAAAATCTGACGTTCTGCAATTCACTCAAAAATGTTGGCAAACTGTTGCAAGTGATCCCCTGAAATGTTTTTCGGTGAAAACAGATGGGTTTTTATCATCGGAAACAGAATTAGCCCTCGACGTCTGAACAACTTTTTTAAAAAAAATCCCTAAGCCGCGCGGTCACACTTTCTGCTAAAAATCTGACGTTCTGCAATTCACTCAAAAATGTTGGCAAACTGTTGCAAGTGATCCCCTGAAAGGTTTTTCGGTGGAAACAGATGGGTTTTTATCATCGGAACAGAATTAGCCCTCGACGTCTGAACAACTTTTTTTGAAAAAATCCCTAAGAAGCGCGGTCACAATTTCTGCTAAAAATCTGACATTCTGCAATTCACTCCAAAATGTTGGCAAACTGTTGCGAGTGATCCCCTGAAATGTTTTTCGGTGGAAACAGATGGGTTTTTGTCATCGGAAACAGAATTAGAACTCGACGTCTGAACAACTTTTTTTGAAAAAATCCCTAAGCCGCGCGGTCACAATTTCTGCTAAAAATCTGACGTTCTGCAATTCACTCCAAAATGTTGGCAAACTGTTGCAAGTGATCCCCTGAAAGGTTTTTCGGTGGAAACAGATGGGTTTTTATCATCGGAACAGAATTAGCCCTCGACGTCTGAACAACTTTTTTTGACAAAATCCCTAAGAAACACGGTCACAATTTCTGCTAAAAATCTGACGTTCTGCAATTCACTCAAAAATGTTGGCAAACTGTTGCAAGTGATCCCCTGAAAGGTTTTTCGGTGGAAACAGATGGGTTTTTATCATCGGAAACAAAATTAGCCCTCGACGTCTGAACAACTTTTTTTGAAAAAATCCCTAAGCCGCGCGGTCACAATTTCTGCTAAAAATCTGACGTTCTGCAATTCACTCAAAAATGTTGGCAAACTGTTCCGAGTGATCCCCTGAAATGTTTTTCGGTGGAAACAGATGGGTTTTTGTCATCGGAAACAGAATTAGAACTCGACGTCTGAACAACTTTTTTGGAAAAAATCCCTAAGCCGCGCGGTCACAATTTCTGCTAAAAATCTGACGTTCTGCAATTCACTCCAAAATGTTGGCAAACTGTTGCAAGTGATCCCCTGAAAGGTTTTTCGGTGGAAACAGATGGGTTTTTATCATCGGAACAGAATTAGCCCTCGACGTCTGAACAACTTTTTTTGAAAAAATCCCTAAGAAGCGCGGTCACAATTTCTGCTAAAAATCTGACGTTCTGCAATTCACTCCAAAATGTTGGCAAACTGTTGCAAGTGATCCCCTGAAATGTTTTTCGGTGGAAACAGATGGATTTTTATCATCGGAAACAGAATTAGCCCTCGACGTCTGAACAACTTTTTTTGAAAAAATCCCTAAGCCGCGCGGTCACAATTTCTGCTCAAAATCTGACGTTCTGCAATTCACTCCAAAATGTTGGCAAACTGTTGCAAGTGATCCCCTGAAATGTTTTTCGGTGAAAACAGATGGGTTTTTATCATCGGAAACAGAATTAGCCCTCGACGTCTGAACAACATTTTTTGAAAAAATCCCTAAGCCGCGCGGTCACAATTTCTGCTAAAAATCTGACGTTCTGCAATTCACTCCAAAATGTTGGCAAACTGTTGCAAGTGATCCCCTGAAAAGTTTTTCGGTGGAAACAGATGGGTTTTTATCATCGGAAACAGAATTAGCCCTCGACGTCTGAACAACTTTTTTTGAAAAAATCCCTAAGCCGCGCGGTCACAATTTCTGCTAAAAATCTGACGTTCTGCAATTCAGTCTGAAATGTTGGCAAACTCTTGCAAGTGATCCCCTGAAATGTTTTTCGGTGGAAACAGATGGGTTTTTATCATCGGAAACAGAATTAGCCCTCGACGTCTGAACACCTTTTTTTGAAAAAATCCCTAAGCCGCGCGGTCACAATTTCTGCTAAAAATCTGACGTTCTGCAATTCACTCCAAAATGTTGGCAAACTGTTGCAAGTGATCCCCTGAAAGGTTTTTTGGTGGAAACAGATGGGTTTTTATCTCCGGAAACAGAATTAGCCCTCGACGTCTGAACAACTTTTTTGGAAAAAATCCCTAAGCCGCGCGGTCACAATTTCTGCTAAAAATCTGACGTTCTGCAATTCACTTAAAAATGTAGGCAAACTGTTGCGAGTGATCCGCTGAAATGATTTTCGGTGGAAACAGATGGGTTTTTATCATCAAAAACAGAATTAGTCCTTGACGTCTGAACAACTTTTTTTGAAAAAATCCCTAAGCCGCGCGGTCTCAATTTCAGCAAAAATCTGACGTTCTGCAATTCACTCAAAAATGTTGGCAAACTGTTGCAAGTAATCCCCTGAAATGTTTTTCGGTGGAAACAGATGGGTTTTTATCATCGGAAACAGAATTAGCCCTTGACGTCTGAACAACTTTTTTGGAAAAAATCCCGAAGCCGCGCGGTCACAATTTCTGCTCAAAATCTGACGTTCTGCAATTCACTTAAAAATGTAGGCAAACTGTTGCAAGTGATCCCCTGAAATGATTTTCGGTGGAAACAGATGGGTTTTTATCATCGGAACAGAATTAGCCCTCGACGTCTGAACAACTTTTTTTGAAAAAATCCCTAAGCCGCGCGGTCACTATTTCTGCTAAAAATCTGACGTTCTGCCATTCACTCCAAAATGTTGGCAAACTGTTGCAAGTGATCCCCTGAAATGTTTTTCGGTGGAAACAGATGGGTTTTTATCATCGGAAAAGAATTAGCGCTCGAAGTCTGAACAACTTTTTTTGAAAAAATCCCTAAGCCGCGCGGTCACACTTTCTGCTAAAAATCTGACGTTCTGCAATTCACTCAAAAATGTTGGCAAACTGTTGCAAGTGATCCCCTGAAATGTTTTTCGGTGAAAACAGATGGGTTTTTATCATCGGAAACAGAATTTGCCCTCGACGTCTGAACAACTTTTTTAAAAAAAATCCCTAAGCCACGCGGTCACAATTTCTGCTAAAAATCTGACGTTCTGCAATTCACTCAAAAATGTTGGCAAACTGTTGCAAGTCATCCCCTGAAATGTTTTTCGGTGGAAACAGATGGGTTTTTATTATCGGAACAGAATTAGCGCTCGACGTCTGAACAACTTTTTTGGAAAAAATCCCTAAGCCGCGCGGTCACAATTTCTGCTAAAAATCTGACGTTCTGCCATTCACTCAAAAATGTTGGCAAACTGTTGCAAGTGATCCCCTGAAATGTTTTTCGGTGGAAACAGATGGGTTTTTATCATCGGAACAGAATTAGCGCTCGACGTCTGAACAACTTTTTTGAAAAAATCCCTAAGCCGCGCGGTCACAATTTCTGCTAAAAATCTGACGTTCTGCAATTCACTCAAAAATGTTGGCAAACTGTTGCAAGTGATCCCCTGAAATGTTTTTCGGTGAAAACAGATGGGTTTTTATCATCGGAAATAGAATTAGCCCTTGACTTCTGAACAACTTTTTTGGAAAAAATCCCTAAGCCGCGCGGTCACAATTTCTGCTCAAAATCTGACGTTCTGCAATTCACTTAAAAATGTAGGCAAACTGTTGCAAGTAATCCCCTGAAATGTTTTTCGGTGGAAACAGATGGGTTTTTATCATCGGAAACAGAATTAGCCCTTGACGTCTGAACAACTTTTTTGGAAAAAATCCCTAAGCCGCGCGGTCACAATTTCTGCTCAAAATCTGACGTTCTGCAATTCACTTAAAAATGTAGGCAAACTGTTGCAAGTGATCCCCTGAAATGATTTTCGGTGGAAACAGATGGGTTTTTATCATCGGAACAGAATTAGCCCTCGACGTCTGAACAACTTTTTTTGAAAAAATCCCTAAGCCGCGCGGTCACTATTTCTGCTAAAAATCTGACGTTCTGCCATTCACTCAAAAATGTTGGCAAACTGTTGCAAGTGATCCCCTGAAATGTTTTTCGGTGGAAACAGATGGGTTTTTATCATCGGAACAGAATTAGCGCTCGACGTCTGAACAACTTTTTTTGAAAAAATCCCTAAGCCGCGCGGTCACACTTTCTGCTAAAAATCTGACGTTCTGCAATTCACTCAAAAATGTTGGCAAACTGTTGCAAGTGATCCCCTGAAATGTTTTTCGGTGAAAACAGATGGGTTTTTATCATCGGAAACAGAATTAGCCCTCGACGTCTGAACAACTTTTTAAAAAGAAATCCCTAAGCCACGCGGTCACAATTTCTGCTAAAAATCTGACGTTCTGCAATTCACTCAAAAATGTTGGCAAACTGTTGCAAGTCATCCCCTGAAATGTTTTTCGGTGGAAACAGATGGGTTTTTATTATCGGAACAGAATTAGCGCTCGACGTCTGAACAACTTTTTTGGAAAAAATCCCTAAGCCGCGCGGTCACAATTTCTGCTAAAAATCTGACGTTCTGCCATTCACTCAAAAATGTTGGCAAACTGTTGCAAGTGATCCCCTGAAATGTTTTTCGGTGGAAACAGATGGGTTTTTATCATCGGAACAGAATTAGCGCTCGACGTCTGAACAACTTTTTTGAAAAAATCCCTAAGCCGCGCGGTCACAATTTCTGCTAAAAATCTGACGTTCTGCAATTCACTCAAAAATGTTGGCAAACTGTTGCAAGTGATCCCCTGAAATGTTTTTCGGTGAAAACAGATGGGTTTTTATCATCGGAAACAGAATTATCCCTCGACGTCTGAACAACTTTTTTGGAAAAAATCCCTAAGCCGCGCGGTCACAATTTCTGCTAAAAATCTGACGTTCTGCAATTCACTTAAAAATGTAGGCAAACTGTTGCAAGTGATCCCCTGAAATGATTTTCGGTGGAAACAGATTGGTTTTTATCATTGGAAACAGAATTAGTCCTTGACGTCTGAACAACTTTTTTTGAAAAAATCCCTAAGCCGCGCGGTCACACTTTCTGCTAAAAATCTGACGTTCTGCAATTCACTCAAAAATGTTGGTAAACTGTTGCAAGTGATCCCCTGAAATGTTTTCGGGTGGAAACAGATCGGTTTTTATCATCGGAAACAGAATTAGCCCTCAACGTCTGAACAACTTTTTTTAAAAAAAAATCCCGAAGCCGCGCAGTCACAATTTCTGCTAAAAATCTGACGTTCTGCAATTCACTCCAAAATGTTGGCAAACTGTTGCAAGTGATCCCCTGAAATGTTTTTCGGTGTAAACAGATGGGTTTTTATCATCGGAAACAGAATTAGCCCTTGACGTCTGAACAACTTTTTTTGAAAAAATCCCTAAGCCGCGCGGTCACAATTTCTGCTAAAAATCTGACGTTCTGCAATTCACTCCAAAATGCTGGCAAACTGTTGCAAGTGATCCCCTGAAAGGTTTTTTGGTGGAAACAGATGGGTTTTTATCTCCGGAAACAGAATTAGCCCTCGACGTCTGAACAACTTTTTTGGAAAAAATCCCTAAGCCGCGCGGTCACAATTTCTGCTAAAAATCTGACGTTCTGCAATTCACTTAAAAATGTAGGCAAACTGTTGCGAGTGATCCCCTGAAATGATTTTCGGTGGAAACAGATGGGTTTTTATCATCGGAAACAGAATTAGCCCTCGAAGTCTGAACAACTTTTTTTGAAAAAATCCCTAAGCCGCGCGGTCACAATTTCTGCTAAAAATCTGACGTTCTGCAATTCACTCAAAAATGTTGGTAAACTGTTGCAAGTGATCCCCTGAAATGTTTTTCGGTGGAAACAGATGGGTTTTTATCATCGGAAACAGAATTAGCCCTTGACGTCTGAACAACTTTTTTTGAAAAAATCCCTAAGCCACGCGGTCACAATTTCTGCTCAAAATCTGACGTTCTGCAATTCACTCAACAATGTTGGCAAACTGTTGCAAGTCATCCCCTGAAATGTTTTTCGGTGGAAATAGATGGGTTTTTATCATCGGAAACAGAATTAGCGCTCGACGTCTGAACAACTTTTTTTGAAAAAATCCCTTAGCCGCGCGGTCTCAATTTCAGCAAAAATCTGACGTTCTGCAATTCACTCAAAAATGTTGGCAAACTGTTGCAAGTAATCCCCTGAAATGTTTTTCGGTGGAAACAGATGGGTTTTTATCATCGGAAACAGAATTAGCCCTTGACGTCTGAACAACTTTTTTGGAAAAAATCCCTAAGCCGCGCGGTCACAATTTCTGCTCAAAATCTGACGTTCTGCAATTCACTTAAAAATGTAGGCAAACTGTTGCAAGTGATCCCCTGAAATGATTTTCGGTGGAAACAGATGGGTTTTTATCATCGGAACAGAATTAGCCCTCGACGTCTGAACAACTTTTTTTGAAAAAATCCCTAAGCCGCGCGGTCACTATTTCTGCTAAAAATCTGACGTTCTGCCATTCACTCAAAAATGTTGGCAAACTGTTGCAAGTGATCCCCTGAAATGTTTTTCGGTGGAAACAGATGGGTTTTTATCATCGGAACAGAATTAGCGCTCGACGTCTGAACAATTTTTTTGAAAAAATCCCTAAGCCACGTGGTCACACTTTCTGCTAAAAATCTGACGTTCTGCAATTCACTCAAAAATGTTGGCAAACTGTTGCAAGTGATCCCCTGAAATGTTTTTCGGTGGAAACAGATGGGTTTTTATCATCGGAAACAGAATTAGCCCTTGACGTCTGAACAACTTTTTTGGAAAAAATCCCTAAGCCGCGCGGTCACAATTTCTGCTCAAAATCTGACGTTCTGCAATTCACTTAAAAATGTAGGCAAACTGTTGCAAGTGATCCCCTGAAATGATTTTCGGTGGAAACAGATGGGTTTTTATCATCGGAACAGAATTAGCCCTCGACGTCTGAACAACTTTTTTTGAAAAAATCCCTAAGCCGCGCGGTCACTATTTCTGCTAAAAATCTGACGTTCTGCCATTCACTCAAAAATGTTGGCAAACTGTTGCAAGTGATCCCCTGAAATGTTTTTCGGTGGAAACAGATGGGTTTTTATCATCGGAACAGAATTAGCGCTCGACGTCTGAACAACTTTTTTTGAAAAAATCCCTAAGCCGCGTGGTCACACTTTCTGCTAAAAATCTGACGTTCTGCAATTCACTCAAAAATGTTGGCAAACTGTTGCAAGTGATCCCCTGAAATGTTTTTCGGTGGAAACAGATGGGTTTTTATCATCGGAAAGAGAATTAGCCCTCGAAGTCTGAACAACTTTTTTAAAAAAAATCCCTAAGCCACGCGGTCACAATTTCTGCTAAAAATCTGACGTTCTGCAATTCACTCAAAAATGTTGGCAAACTGTTGCAAGTCATCCCCTGAAATGTTTTTCGGTGGAAACAGATGGGTTTTTATTATCGGAACAGAATTAGCGCTCGACGTCTGAACAACTTTTTTGGAAAAAATCCCTAAGCCGCGCGGTCACAATTTCTGGTAAAAATCTGACGTTCTGCCATTCACTCAAAAATGTTGGCAAACTGTTGCAAGTGATCCCCTGAAATGTTTTTCGATGGAAACAGATGGGTTTTTATCATCGGAACAGAATTAGCGCTCGACGTCTGAACAACTTTTTTGAAAAAATCCCTAAGCCGCGCGGTCACAATTTCTGCTAAAAATCTGACGTTCTGCAATTCACTCAAAAATGTTGGCAAACTGTTGTAAGTGATCCCCTGAAATGTTTTTCGGTGAAAACAGATGGGTTTTTATCATCGGAAACAGAATTATCCCTCGACGTCTGAACAACTTTTTTGGAAAAAATCCCTAAGCCGCGCGGTCACAATTTCTGCTAAAAATCTGACGTTCTGCAATTCACTTAAAAATGTAGGCAAACTGTTGCAAGTGATCCCCTGAAATGATTTTCGGTGGAAACAGATTGGTTTTTATCATCGGAAACAGAATTAGTCCTTGACGTCTGAACAACTTTTTTTGAAAAAATCCCTAAGCCGCGCGGTCACACTTTCTGCTAAAAATCTGACGTTCTGCAATTCACTCAAAAATGTTGGTAAACTGTTGCAAGTGATCCCCTGAAATGTTTTCGGGTGGAAACAGATCGGTTTTTATCATCGGAAACAGAATTAGCCCTCAACGTCTGAACAACTTTTTTAAAAAAAAAATCCCGAAGCCGCGCAGTCACAATTTCTGCTAAAAATCTGACGTTCTGCAATTCACTCCAAAATGTTGGCAAACTGTTGCAAGTGATCCCCTGAAATGTTTTTCGGTGTAAACAGATGGGTTTTTATCATCGGAAACAGAATTAGCCCTTGACGTCTGAACAACTTTTTTTAAAAAAATCCCTAAGCCGCGCGGTCACAATTTCTGCTAAAAATCTGACGTTCTGCAATTCACTCCAAAATGTAGGCAAACTGTTGCGAGTGATCCCCTGAAATGATTTTCGGTGGAAACAGATGGGTTTTTATCATCAGAAACAGAATTAGTCCTTGACGTCTGAACAACTTTTTTTGAAAAAATCCCTAAGCCGCGCGGTCACACTTTCTGCTAAAAATTTGACGTTCTGCAATTCACTCAAAAATGTTGGCAAACTGTTGCAAGTAATCCCCTGAAATGTTTTTCGGTGGAAACAGATGGGTTTTTATCATCGGAAACAGAATTAGCCCTTGACGTCTGAACAACTTTTTTGGAAAAAATCCCTAAGCCGCGCGGTCACAATTTCTGCTCAAAATCTGACGTTCTGCAATTCACTTAAAAATGTTGGCAAACTGTTGCGAGTGATCCCCTGAAATGTTTTTCAGTTGAAACAGATGGGTTTTTATCATCGGAACAGAATTAGCGCTCGACGTCTGAACAACTTTTTTTGAAAAAATCCCTAAGCCGCGCGGTCACACTTTCTGCTAAAAATCTGACGTTCTGCAATTCACTCAAAAATGTTGGCAAACTGTTGCAAGTGATCCCCTGAAATGTTTTTCGGTGAAAACAGATGGGTTTTTATCATCGGAAACAGAATTAGCCCTCGACGTCTGAACAACTTTTTTAAAAAAAATCCCTAAGCCACGCGGTCACAATTTCTGCTAAAAATCTGACGTTCTGCAATTCACTCAAAAATGTTGGCAAACTGTTGCAAGTCATCCCCTGAAATGTTTTTCGGTGGAAACAGATGGGTTTTTATTATCGGAACAGAATTAGCGCTCGACGTCTGAACAACTTTTTTTGAAAAAATCCCTAAGCCGCGCGGTCACAATTTCAGCAAAAATCTGACGTTCTGCAATTCACTCCAAAATGCTGGCAAACTGTTGCAAGTGATCCCCTGAAAGGTTTTTTGGTGGAAACAGATGGGTTTTTATCTCCGGAAACAGAATTAGCCCTCGACGTCTGAACAACTTTTTTGGAAAAAATCCCTAAGCCGCGCGGTCACAATTTCTGCTAAAAATCTGACGTTCTGCAATTCACTTAAAAATGTAGGCAAACTGTTGCGAGTGATCCCCTGAAATGATTTTCGGTGGAAACAGATGGGTTTTTATCATCGGAAACAGAATTAGCCCTCGAAGTCTGAACAACTTTTTTTGAAAAAATCCCTAAGCCGCGCGGTCACAATTTCTGCTAAAAATCTGACGTTCTGCAATTCACTCAAAAATGTTGGTAAACTGTTGCAAGTGATCCCCTGAAATGTTTTTCAGTGGAAACAGATGGGTTTTTATCATCGGAAACAGAATTAGCCCTTGACGTCTGAACAACTTTTTTTGAAAAAATCCCTAAGCCACGCGGTCACAATTTCTGCTCAAAATCTGACGTTCTGCAATTCACTCAACAATGTTGGCAAACTGTTGCAAGTCATCCCCTGAAATGTTTTTCGGTGGAAATAGATGGGTTTTTATCATCGGAAACAGAATTAGCGCTCGACGTCTGAACAACTTTTTTTGAAAAAATCCCTTAGCCGCGCGGTCTCAATTTCAGCAAAAATCTGACGTTCTGCAATTCACTCAAAAATGTTGGCAAACTGTTGCAAGTAATCCCCTGAAATGTTTTTCGGTGGAAACAGATGGGTTTTTATCATCGGAAACAGAATTAGCCCTTGACGTCTGAACAACTTTTTTGGAAAAAATCCCTAAGCCGCGCGGTCACAATTTCTGCTCAAAATCTGACGTTCTGCAATTCACTTAAAAATGTAGGCAAACTGTTGCAAGTGATCCCCTGAAATGATTTTCGGTGGAAACAGATGGGTTTTTATCATCGGAACAGAATTAGCCCTCGACGTCTGAACAACTTTTTTTGAAAAAATCCCTAAGCCGCGCGGTCACTATTTCTGCTAAAAATCTGACGTTCTGCCATTCACTCAAAAATGTTGGCAAACTGTTGCAAGTGATCCCCTGAAATGTTTTTCGGTGGAAACAGATGGGTTTTTATCATCGGAACAGAATTAGCGCTCGACGTCTGAACAATTTTTTTGAAAAAATCCCTAAGCCACGTGGTCACACTTTCTGCTAAAAATCTGACGTTCTGCAATTCACTCAAAAATGTTGGCAAACTGTTGCAAGTGATCCCCTGAAATGTTTTTCGGTGGAAACAGATGGGTTTTTATCATCGGAAACAGAATTAGCCCTTGACGTCTGAACAACTTTTTTGGAAAAAATCCCTAAGCCGCGCGGTCACAATTTCTGCTCAAAATCTGACGTTCTGCAATTCACTTAAAAATGTAGGCAAACTGTTGCAAGTGATCCCCTGAAATGATTTTCGGTGGAAACAGATGGGTTTTTATCATCGGAACAGAATTAGCCCTCGACGTCTGAACAACTTTTTTTGAAAAAATCCCTAAGCCGCGCGGTCACTATTTCTGCTAAAAATCTGACGTTCTGCCATTCACTCAAAAATGTTGGCAAACTGTTGCAAGTGATCCCCTGAAATGTTTTTCGGTGGAAACAGATGGGTTTTTATCATCGGAACAGAATTAGCGCTCGACGTCTGAACAACTTTTTTTGAAAAAATCCCTAAGCCGCGTGGTCACACTTTCTGCTAAAAATCTGACGTTCTGCAATTCACTCAAAAATGTTGGCAAACTGTTGCAAGTGATCCCCTGAAATGTTTTTCGGTGGAAACAGATGGGTTTTTATCATCGGAAAGAGAATTAGCCCTCGAAGTCTGAACAACTTTTTTAAAAAAAATCCCTAAGCCACGCGGTCACAATTTCTGCTAAAAATCTGACGTTCTGCAATTCACTCAAAAATGTTGGCAAACTGTTGCAAGTCATCCCCTGAAATGTTTTTCGGTGGAAACAGATGGGTTTTTATTATCGGAACAGAATTAGCGCTCGACGTCTGAACAACTTTTTTGGAAAAAATCCCTAAGCCGCGCGGTCACAATTTCTGGTAAAAATCTGACGTTCTGCCATTCACTCAAAAATGTTGGCAAACTGTTGCAAGTGATCCCCTGAAATGTTTTTCGATGGAAACAGATGGGTTTTTATCATCGGAACAGAATTAGCGCTCGACGTCTGAACAACTTTTTTGAAAAAATCCCTAAGCCGCGCGGTCACAATTTCTGCTAAAAATCTGACGTTCTGCAATTCACTCAAAAATGTTGGCAAACTGTTGTAAGTGATCCCCTGAAATGTTTTTCGGTGAAAACAGATGGGTTTTTATCATCGGAAACAGAATTATCCCTCGACGTCTGAACAACTTTTTTGGAAAAAATCCCTAAGCCGCGCGGTCACAATTTCTGCTAAAAATCTGACGTTCTGCAATTCACTTAAAAATGTAGGCAAACTGTTGCAAGTGATCCCCTGAAATGATTTTCGGTGGAAACAGATTGGTTTTTATCATCGGAAACAGAATTAGTCCTTGACGTCTGAACAACTTTTTTTGAAAAAATCCCTAAGCCGCGCGGTCACACTTTCTGCTAAAAATCTGACGTTCTGCAATTCACTCAAAAATGTTGGTAAACTGTTGCAAGTGATCCCCTGAAATGTTTTCGGGTGGAAACAGATCGGTTTTTATCATCGGAAACAGAATTAGCCCTCAACGTCTGAACAACTTTTTTAAAAAAAAAATCCCGAAGCCGCGCAGTCACAATTTCTGCTAAAAATCTGACGTTCTGCAATTCACTCCAAAATGTTGGCAAACTGTTGCAAGTGATCCCCTGAAATGTTTTTCGGTGTAAACAGATGGGTTTTTATCATCGGAAACAGAATTAGCCCTTGACGTCTGAACAACTTTTTTTAAAAAAATCCCTAAGCCGCGCGGTCACAATTTCTGCTAAAAATCTGACGTTCTGCAATTCACTCCAAAATGTAGGCAAACTGTTGCGAGTGATCCCCTGAAATGATTTTCGGTGGAAACAGATGGGTTTTTATCATCAGAAACAGAATTAGTCCTTGACGTCTGAACAACTTTTTTTGAAAAAATCCCTAAGCCGCGCGGTCACACTTTCTGCTAAAAATTTGACGTTCTGCAATTCACTCAAAAATGTTGGCAAACTGTTGCAAGTAATCCCCTGAAATGTTTTTCGGTGGAAACAGATGGGTTTTTATCATCGGAAACAGAATTAGCCCTTGACGTCTGAACAACTTTTTTGGAAAAAATCCCTAAGCCGCGCGGTCACAATTTCTGCTCAAAATCTGACGTTCTGCAATTCACTTAAAAATGTTGGCAAACTGTTGCGAGTGATCCCCTGAAATGTTTTTCAGTTGAAACAGATGGGTTTTTATCATCGGAACAGAATTAGCGCTCGACGTCTGAACAACTTTTTTTGAAAAAATCCCTAAGCCGCGCGGTCACACTTTCTGCTAAAAATCTGACGTTCTGCAATTCACTCAAAAATGTTGGCAAACTGTTGCAAGTGATCCCCTGAAATGTTTTTCGGTGAAAACAGATGGGTTTTTATCATCGGAAACAGAATTAGCCCTCGACGTCTGAACAACTTTTTTTAAAAAAATCCCTAAGCCACGCGGTCACAATTTCTGCTAAAAATCTGACGTTCTGCAATTCACTCAAAAATGTTGGCAAACTGTTGCAAGTCATCCCCTGAAATGTTTTTCGGTGGAAACAGATGGGTTTTTATTATCGGAACAGAATTAGCGCTCGACGTCTGAACAACTTTTTTTGAAAAAATCCCTAAGCCGCGCGGTCACAATTTCAGCAAAAATCTGACGTTCTGCAATTCACTCAAAAATGTTGGCAAACTGTTGCAAGTAATCCCCTGAAATGTTTTTCGGTGGAAACAGATGGGTTTTTATCATCGGAAACAGAATTAGCCCTTGACGTCTGAACAACTTTTTTGGAAAAAATCCCTAAGCCGCGCGGTCACAATTTCTGCTCAAAATCTGACGTTCTGCAATTCACTTAAAAATGTAGGCAAACTGTTGCAAGTGATCCCCTGAAATGATTTTCGGTGGAAACAGATGGGTTTTTATCATCGGAACAGAATTAGCCCTCGACGTCTGAACAACTTTTTTTGAAAAAATCCCTAAGCCGCGCGGTCACAATTTCTGCTAAAAATCTGACGTTCTGCCATTCACTCAAAAATGTTGGCAAACTGTTGCAAGTGATCCCCTGAAATGTTTTTCGGTGGAAACAGATGGGTTTTTATCATCGGAACAGAATTAGCGCTCGACGTCTGAACAACTTTTTTTGAAAAAATCCCTAAGCCGCGCGGTCACACTTTCTGCTAAAAATCTGACGTTCTGCAATTCACTCAAAAATGTTGGCAAACTGTTGCAAGTGATCCCCTGAAATGTTTTTCGGTGAAAACAGATGGGTTTTTATCATCGGAAACAGAATTAGCCCTCGACGTCTGAACAACTTTTTTAAAAAAAATCCCTAAGCCACGCGGTCACAATTTCTGCTAAAAATCTGACGTTCTGCAATTCACTCAAAAATGTTGGCAAACTGTTGCAAGTCATCCCCTGAAATGTTTTTCGGTGGAAACAGATGGGTTTTTATTATCGGAACAGAATTAGCGCTCGACGTCTGAACAACTTTTTTGGAAAAAATCCCTAAGCCGCGCGGTCACAATTTCTGCTAAAAATCTGACGTTCTGCCATTCACTCAAAAATGTTGGCAAACTGTTGCAAGTGATCCCCTGAAATGTTTTTCGGTGGAAACAGATGGGTTTTTATCATCGGAACAGAATTAGCGCTCGACGTCTGAACAACTTTTTTGAAAAAATCCCTAAGCCGCGCGGTCACAATTTCTGCTAAAAATCTGACGTTCTGCAATTCACTCAAAAATGTTGGCAAACTGTTGCAAGTGATCCCCTGAAATGTTTTTCGGTGAAAACAGATGGGTTTTTATCATCGGAACAGAATTAGCCCTCGACGTCTGAACAACTTTTTTGAAAAAATCCCTAAGCCGCGCGGTCACAATTTCTGCTAAAAATCTGACATTCTGCAATTCACTCCAAAATGTTGGCAAACTGTTGCGAGTGATCCCCTGAAATGTTTTTCGGTGGAAACAGATGGGTTTTTGTCATCGGAAACAGAATTAGAACTCGACGTCTGAACAACTTTTTTTGAAAAAATCCCTAAGCCGCGCGGTCACAATTTCTGCTAAAAATCTGACGTTCTGCAATTCACTCCAAAATGTTGGCAAACTGTTGCGAGTGATCCCCTGAAATGTTTTTCGGTGGAAACAGATGGGTTTTTGTCATCGGAAGCAGAATTAGAACTCGACGTCTGAACAACTTTTTTTGAAAAAATCCCTAAGCCGCGCGGTCACAATTTCTGCTAAAAATCTGACGTTCTGCAATTCACTCCAAAATGTTGGCAAACTGTTGCAAGTGATCCCCTGAAAGGTTTTTCGGTGGAAACAGATGGGTTTTTATCATCGGAACAGAATTAGCCCTCGACGTCTGAACAACTTTTTTTGACAAAATCCCTAAGAAACACGGTCACAATTTCTGCTAAAAATCTGACGTTCTGCAATTCACTCAAAAATGTTGGCAAACTGTTGCAAGTGATCCCCTGAAAGGTTTTTCGGTGGAAACAGATGGGTTTTTATCATCGGAAACAAAATTAGCCCTCGACGTCTGAACAACTTTTTTGGAAAAAATCCCTAAGCCGCGCGGTCACAATTTCTGCTAAAAATCTGACGTTCTGCAATTCACTCAAAAATGTTGGCAAACTGTTCCGAGTGATCCCCTGAAATGTTTTTCGGTGGAAACAGATGGGTTTTTGTCATCGGAAACAGAATTAGAACTCGACGTCTGAACAACTTTTTTGGAAAAAATCCCTAAGCCGCGCGGTCACAATTTCTGCTAAAAATCTGACGTTCTGCAATTCACTCCAAAATGTTGGCAAACTGTTGCAAGTGATCCCCTGAAAGGTTTTTCGGTGGAAACAGATGGGTTTTTATCATCGGAACAGAATTAGCCCTCGACGTCTGAACAACTTTTTTTGAAAAAATCCCTAAGAAGCGGGGTCACAATTTCTGCTAAAAATCTGACGTTCTGCAATTCACTCAAAAATGTTGGCAAACTGTTGCAAGTGATCCCCTGAAAGGTTTTTCGGTGGAAACAGATGGGTTTTTATCATCGGAAACAGAATTAGCCCTCGACATCTAAACAACTTTTTTTGAAAAAATCCCTAAGCCGCGCAGCCACAATTTCTGCTAAAAATCTGACGTTCTGCAATTCACTCAAAAATGTTGGCAAACTGTTGCAAGTGATCCCCTGAAATGTTTTTCGGTGGAAACAGATGGATTTTTATCATCGGAAACAGAATTAGCCCTCGACGTCTGAACAACTTTTTTTGAAAAAATCCCTAAGCCGCGCGGTCACAATTTCTGCTCAAATTCTGACGTTCTGCAATTCACTCAAAAATGTTGGCAAACTGTTGCAAGTGATCCCCTGAAATGTTTTTCGGTGAAAACAGATGGGTTTTTATCATCGGAAACAGAATTAGCCCTCGACGTCTGAACAACATTTTTTGAAAAAATCCCTAAGCCGCGCGGTCACAATTTCTGCTAAAAATCTGACGTTCTGCAATTCACTCCAAAATGTTGGCAAACTGTTGCAAGTGATCCCCTGAAAAGTTTTTCGGTGGAAACAGATGGGTTTTTATCATCGGAAACAGAATTAGCCCTCGACGTCTGAACAACTTTTTTTGAAAAAATCCCTAAGCCGCGCGGTCACAATTTCTGCTAAAAATCTGACGTTCTGCAATTCAGTCTGAAATGTTGGCAAACTCTTGCAAGTGATCCCCTGAAATGTTTTTCGCTGGAAACAGATGGGTTTTTATCATCGGAAATAGAATTAGCCCTCGACGTCTGAACACCTTTTTTTGAAAAAATCCCTAAGCCGCGCGGTCACAATTTCTGCTAAAAATCTGACGTTCTGCAATTCACTCCAAAATGTTGGCAAACTGTTGCAAGTGATCCCCTGAAAGGTTTTTTGGTGGAAACAGATGGGTTTTTATCTCCGGAAACAGAATTAGCCCTCGACGTCTGAACAACTTTTTTGGAAAAAAATCCCTAAGCCGCGCGGTCACAATTTCTGCTAAAAATCTGACGTTCTGCAATTCACTTAAAAATGTAGGCAAACTGTTGCGAGTGATCCGCTGAAATGATTTTCGGTGGAAACAGATGGGTTTTTATCATCGAAAACAGAATTAGTCCTTGACGTCTGAACAACTTTTTTTGAAAAAATCCCTAAGCCGCGCGGTCTCAATTTCAGCAAAAATCTGACGTTCTGCAATTCACTCAAAAATGTTGGCAAACTGTTGCAAGTAATCCCCTGAAATGTTTTTCGGTGGAAACAGATGGGTTTTTATCATCGGAAACAGAATTAGCCCTTGACGTCTGAACAACTTTTTTGGAAAAAATCCCGAAGCCGCGCGGTCACAATTTCTGCTCAAAATCTGACGTTCTGCAATTCACTTAAAAATGTAGGCAAACTGTTGCAAGTGATCCCCTGAAATGATTTTCGGTGGAAACAGATGGGTTTTTATCATCGGAACAGAATTAGCCCTCGACGTCTGAACAACTTTTTTTGAAAAAATCCCTAAGCCGCGCGGTCACTATTTCTGCTAAAAATCTGACGTTCTGCCATTCACTCAAAAATGTTGGCAAACTGTTGCAAGTGATCCCCTGAAATGTTTTTCGGTGGAAACAGATGGGTTTTTATCATCGGAACAGAATTAGCGCTCGACGTCTGAACAACTTTTTTTGAAAAAATCCCTAAGCCGCGCGGTCACACTTTCTGCTAAAAATCTGACGTTCTGCAATTCACTCAAAAATGTTGGCAAACTGTTGCAAGTGATCCCCTGAAATGTTTTTCGGTGAAAACAGATGGGTTTTTATCATCGGAAACAGAATTAGCCCTCAACGTCTGAACAACTTTTTTTTAAAAAAAATCCCGAAGCCGCGCAGTCACAATTTCTGCTAAAAATCTGACGTTCTGCAATTCACTCCAAAATGTTGGCAAACTGTTGCAAGTGATCCCCTGAAATGATTTTCGGTGGAAACAGATGGGTTTTTATCATCGGAAACAGAATTAGCCCTCGAAGTCTGAACAACTTTTTTTGAAAAAATCCCTAAGCCGCGCGGTCACAATTTCTGCTAAAAATCTGACGTTCTGCAATTCACTCAAAAATGTTGGTAAACTGTTGCAAGTGATCCCCTGAAATGTTTTTCGGTGGAAACAGATGGGTTTTTATCATCGGAAACAGAATTAGCCCTTGACGTCTGAACAACTTTTTTTGAAAAAATCCCTAAGCCGCGCGGTCACAATTTCTGCTCAAAATCTGACGTTCTGCAATTCACTCAACAATGTTGGCAAACTGTTGCAAGTCATCCCCTGAAATGTTTTTCGGTGGAAATAGATGGGTTTTTATCATCGGAAACAGAATTAGCGCTCGACGTCTGAACAACTTTTTTTGAAAAAATCCCTAAGCCGCGCGGTCTCAATTTCAGCAAAAATCTGACGTTCTGCAATTCACTCAAAAATGTTGGCAAACTGTTGCAAGTAATCCCCTGAAATGTTTTTCGGTGGAAACAGAGGTTTTTTTATCATCGGAAACAGAATTAGCCCTTGACGTCTGAACAACTTTTTTGGAAAAAATCCCTAAGCCGCGCGGTCACAATTTCTGCTCAAAATCTGACGTTCTGCAATTCACTTAAAAATGTAGGCAAAGTGTTGCAAGTGATCCCCTGAAATGATTTTCGGTGGAAACAGATGGGTTTTTATCATCGGAACAGAATTAGCCCTCGACGTCTGAACAACTTTTTTTGAAAAAATCCCTAAGCCGCGCGGTCACTATTTCTGCTAAAAATCTGACGTTCTGCCATTCACTCAAAAATGTTGGCAAACTGTTGCAAGTGATCCCCTGAAATGTTTTTCGGTGGAAACAGATGGGTTTTTATCATCGGAACAGAATTAGCGCTCGACGTCTGAACAATTTTTTTGAAAAAATCCCTAAGCCGCGTGGTCACACTTTCTGCTAAAAATCTGACGTTCTGCAATTCACTCAAAAATGTTGGCAAACTGTTGCAAGTGATCCCCTGAAATGTTTTTCGGTGGAAACAGATGGGTTTTTATCATCGGAACAGAATTAGCCCTCGACGTCTGAACAACTTTTTTTGACAAAATCCCTAAGAAACGCGGTCACAATTTCTGCTAAAAATCTGACGTTCTGCAATTCACTCCAAAATGTTGGAAAACTGTTGCAAGTGATCCCCTGAAAGGTTTTTCGGTGGAAACAGATGGGTTTTTATCATCGGAAACAAAATTAGCCCTCGACGTCTGAACAACTTTTTTTGAAAAAATCCCTAAGCCGCGCGGTCACAATTTCTGCTAAAAATCTGACGTTCTGCAATTCACTCAAAAATGTTGGCAAACTGTTCCGAGTGATCCCCTGAAATGTTTTTCGGTGGAAACAGATGGGTTTTTGTCATCGGAAACAGAATTAGAACTCGACGTCTGAACAACTTTTTTTGAAAAAATCCCTAAGCCGCGCGGTCACAATTTCTGCTAAAAATCTGACGTTCTGCAATTCAATCCAAAATGTTGGCAAACTGTTGCAAGTGATCGCCTGAAATGTTTTTCGGTGGAAACAGATGGATTTTTATCATCGGAAACAGAATTAGCCCTCGACGTCTGAACAACATTTTTTGAAAAAATCCCTAAGCCGCGCGGTCACAATTTCTGCTAAAAATCTGACGTTCTGCAATTCACTCCAAAATGTTGGCAAACTGTTGCAAGTGATCCCCTGAAAAGTTTTTCGGTGGAAACAGATGGGTTTTTATCATCGGAAACAGAATTAGCCCTCGACGTCTGAACAACTTTTTTTGAAAAAATCCCTAAGCCGCGCGGTCACAATTTCTGCTAAAAATCTGACGTTCTGCAATTCAGTCTGAAATGTTGGCAAACTGTTGCGAGTGATCCCCTGAAATGTTTTTCGGTGGAAACAGATGGGTTTTTATCATCGGATATAGAATTAGCCCTCGACGTCTGAACACCTTTTTTTGAAAAAATCCCTAAGCCGCGCGGTCACAATTTCTGCTAAAAATCTGACGTTCTGCAATTCACTCCAAAATGTTGGCAAACTGTTGCAAGTGATCCCCTGAAAGGTTTTTTGGTGGAAACAGATGGGTTTTTATCTCCGGAAACAGAATTAGCCCTCGACGTCTGAACAACTTTTTTTGAAAAAATCCCTAAGCCGCGCGGTCACAATTTCTGCTAAAAATCTGACGTTCTGCAATTCACTTAAAAATGTAGGCAAACTGTTGCGAGTGATCCCCTGAAATGATTTTCGGTGGAAACAGATGGGTTTTTATCATCGGAAACAGAATTAGTCCTTGACGTCTGAACAACTTTTTTTGAAAAAATCCCTAAGCCGCGCGGTCACACTTTCTGCTAAAAATCTGACGTTCTGCAATTCACTCAAAAATGCTGGTAAACTGTTGCAAGTGATCCCCTGAAATGTTTTTCGGTGGAAACAGATGGGTTTTTATCATCGGAAACAGAATTAGCCCTTGACGTCTGAACAACTTTTTTTGAAAAAATCCCTAAGCCGCGCGGTCACAATTTCTGCTCAAAATCTGACGTTCTGCAATTCACTCAACAATGTTGGCAAACTGTTGCAAGTCATCCCCTGAAATGTTTTTCGGTGGAAATAGATGGGTTTTTATCATCGGAAACAGAATTAGCGCTCGACGTCTGAACAACTTTTTTTGAAAAAATCCGTAAGCCGCGCGGTCACAATTTCAGCAAAAATCTGACGTTCTGCAATTCACTCAAAAATGTTGGCAAACTGTTGCAAGTAATCCCCTGAAATGTTTTTCGGTGGAAACAGATGGGTTTTTATCATCGGAAACAGAATTAGCCCTTGACGTCTGAACAACTTTTTTGGAAAAAATCCCTAAGCCGCGCGGTCACAATTTCTGCTCAAAATCTGACGTTCTGCAATTCACTTAAAAATGTAGGCAAACTGTTGCAAGTGATCCCCTGAAATGATTTTCGGTGGAAACAGATGGGTTTTTATCATCGGAACAGAATTAGCCCTCGACGTCTGAACACCTTTTTTTGAAAAAATCCCTAAGCCGCGCGGTCACAATTTCTGCTAAAAATCTGACGTTCTGCAATTCACTCCAAAATGTTGGCAAACTGTTGCAAGTGATCCCCTGAAAGGTTTTTTGGTGGAAACAGATGGGTTTTTATCTCCGGAAACAGAATTAGCCCTCGACGTCTGAACAACTTTTTTGGAAAAAATCCCTAAGCCGCGCGGTCACAATTTCTGCTAAAAATCTGACGTTCTGCAATTCACTTAAAAATGTAGGCAAACTGTTGCGAGTGATCCCCTGAAATGATTTTCGGTGGAAACAGATGGGTTTTTATCATCGGAAACAGAATTAGTCCTTGACGTCTGAACAACTTTTTTTGAAAAAATCCCTAAGCCGCGCGGTCACACTTTCTGCTAAAAATCTGACGTTCTGCAATTCACTCAAAAATGCTGGTAAACTGTTGCAAGTGATCCCCTGAAATGTTTTTCGGTGGAAACAGATGGGTTTTTATCATCGGAAACAGAATTAGCCCTTGACGTCTGAACAACTTTTTTTGAAAAAATCCCTAAGCCGCGCGGTCACAATTTCTGCTCAAAATCTGACGTTCTGCAATTCACTCAACAATGTTGGCAAACTGTTGCAAGTCATCCCCTGAAATGTTTTTCGGTGGAAATAGATGGGTTTTTATCATCGGAAACAGAATTAGCGCTCGACGTCTGAACAACTTTTTTTGAAAAAATCCGTAAGCCGCGCGGTCACAATTTCAGCAAAAATCTGACGTTCTGCAATTCACTCAAAAATGTTGGCAAACTGTTGCAAGTAATCCCCTGAAATGTTTTTCGGTGGAAACAGATGGGTTTTTATCATCGGAAACAGAATTAGCCCTTGACGTCTGAACAACTTTTTTGGAAAAAATCCCTAAGCCGCGCGGTCACAATTTCTGCTCAAAATCTGACGTTCTGCAATTCACTTAAAAATGTAGGCAAACTGTTGCAAGTGATCCCCTGAAATGATTTTCGGTGGAAACAGATGGGTTTTTATCATCGGAACAGAATTAGCCCTCGACGTCTGAACAACTTTTTTTGAAAAAATCCCTAAGCCGCGCGGTCACAATTTCTGCTAAAAATCTGACGTTCTGCCATTCACTCAAAAATGTTGGCAAACTGTTGCAAGTGATCCCCTGAAATGTTTTTCGGTGGAAACAGATGGGTTTTTATCATCGGAACAGAATTAGCGCTCGACGTCTGAACAACTTTTTTTGAAAAAATCCCTAAGCCGCGCGGTCACACTTTCTGCTAAAAATCTGACGTTCTGCAATTCACTCAAAAATGTTGGCAAACTGTTGCAAGTGATCCCCTGAAATGTTTTTCGGTGAAAACAGATGGGTTTTTATCATCGGAAACAGAATTAGCCCTCGACGTCTGAACAACTTTTTTAAAAAAAATCCCTAAGCCACGCGGTCACAATTTCTGCTAAAAATCTGACGTTCTGCAATTCACTCAAAAATGTTGGCAAACTGTTGCAAGTCATCCCCTGAAATGTTTTTCGGTGGAAACAGATGGGTTTTTATTATCGGAACAGAATTAGCGCTCGACGTCTGAACAACTTTTTTGGAAAAAAATCCCTAAGCCGCGCGGTCACAATTTCTGCTAAAAATCTGACGTTCTGCAATTCACTCCAAAATGTTGGCAGACTGTTGCAAGTGATCCCCTGAAATGTTTTTCGATGGAAACAGATGGGTTTTTATCATCGGAACAGAATTATCCCTCGACGTCTGAACAACTTTTTTGGAAAAAATCCCTAAGCCGCGCGGTCACAATTTCTGCTAAAAATCTGACGTTCTGCAATTCACTTAAAAATGTAGGCAAACTGTTGCGAGTGATCCCCTGAAATGTTTTTCGGTGTAAACAGATGGGTTTTTGTCATCGGAAACAGAATTAGAACTCGACGTCTGAACAACTTTTTTTGAAAAAATCCCTAAGCCGCGCGGTCACAATTTCTGCTAAAAATCTGACGTTCTGAAATTCACTCCAAAATGTTGGCAAAATGTTGCAAGTGATCCCCTGAAAGGTTTTTCGGTGGAAACAGATGGGTTTTTATCATCGGAACAGAATTAGCCCTCGACGTCTGAAAAACTTTTTTTGACAAAATCCCTAAGAAACGCGGTCACAATTTCTGCTAAAAATCTGACGTTCTGCAATTCACTCCAAAATGTTGGAAAACTGTTGCAAGTGATCGCCTGAAAGGTTTTTCGGTGGAAACAGATGGGTTTTTATCATCGGAAACAAAATTAGCCCTCGACGTCTGAACAACTTTTTTTGAAAAAATCCCTAAGCCGCGCGGTCACAATTTCTGCTAAAAATCTGACGTTCTGCAATTCACTCAAAAATGTTGGCAAACTGTTCCGAGTGATCCCCTGAAATGTTTTTCGGTGGAAACAGATGGGTTTTTGTCATCGGAAACAGAATTAGAACTCGACGTCTGAACAACTTTTTTTGAAAAAATCCCTAAGCCGCGCGGTCACAATTTCTGCTAAAAATCTGACGTTCTGCAATTCAATCCAAAATGTTGGCAAACTGTTGCAAGTGATCGCCTGAAATGTTTTTCGGTGGAAACAGATGGATTTTTATCATCGGAAACAGAATTAGCCCTCGACGTCTGAACAACATTTTTTGAAAAAATCCCTAAGCCGCGCGGTCACAATTTCTGCTAAAAATCTGACGTTCTGCAATTCACTCCAAAATGTTGGCAAACTGTTGCAAGTGATCCCCTGAAAAGTTTTTCGGTGGAAACAGATGGGTTTTTATCATTGGAAACAGAATTAGCCCTCGACGTCTGAACAACTTTTTTGGAAAAAATCCCTAAGCCGCGCGGTCACAATTTCTGCTAAAAATCTGACGTTCTGCAATTCAGTCTGAAATGTTGGCAAACTGTTGCGAGTGATCCCCTGAAATGTTTTTCGGTGGAAACAGATGGGTTTTTATCATCGGATATAGAATTAGCCCTCGACGTCTGAACACCTTTTTTTGAAAAAATCCCTAAGCCGCGCGGTCACAATTTCTGCTAAAAATCTGACGTTCTGCAATTCACTCCAAAATGTTGGCAAACTGTTGCAAGTGATCCCCTGAAAGGTTTTTTGGTGGAAACAGATGGGTTTTTATCTCCGGAAACAGAATTAGCCCTCGACGTCTGAACAACTTTTTTGGAAAAAATCCCTAAGCCGCGCGGTCACAATTTCTGCTAAAAATCTGACGTTCTGCAATTCACTTAAAAATGTAGGCAAACTGTTGCGAGTGATCCCCTGAAATGATTTTCGGTGGAAACAGATGGGTTTTTATCATCGGAAACAGAATTAGTCCTTGACGTCTGAACAACTTTTTTTGAAAAAATCCCTAAGCCGCGCGGTCACACTTTCTGCTAAAAATCTGACGTTCTGCAATTCACTCAAAAATGCTGGTAAACTGTTGCAAGTGATCCCCTGAAATGTTTTTCGGTGGAAACAGATGGGTTTTTATCATCGGAAACAGAATTAGCCCTTGACGTCTGAACAACTTTTTTTGAAAAAATCCCTAAGCCGCGCGGTCACAATTTCTGCTCAAAATCTGACGTTCTGCAATTCACTCAACAATGTTGGCAAACTGTTGCAAGTCATCCCCTGAAATGTTTTTCGGTGGAAATAGATGGGTTTTTATCATCGGAAACAGAATTAGCGCTCGACGTCTGAACAACTTTTTTTGAAAAAATCCGTAAGCCGCGCGGTCACAATTTCAGCAAAAATCTGACGTTCTGCAATTCACTCAAAAATGTTGGCAAACTGTTGCAAGTAATCCCCTGAAATGTTTTTCGGTGGAAACAGATGGGTTTTTATCATCGGAAACAGAATTAGCCCTCGACGTCTGAACAACTTTTTTAAAAAAAATCCCTAAGCCACGCGGTCACAATTTCTGCTAAAAATCTGACGTTCTGCAATTCACTCAAAAATGTTGGCAAACTGTTGCAAGTCATCCCCTGAAATGTTTTTCGGTGGAAACAGATGGGTTTTTATTATCGGAACAGAATTAGCGCTCGACGTCTGAACAACTTTTTTGGAAAAAATCCCTAAGCCGCGCGGTCACAATTTCTGCTAAAAATCTGACGTTCTGCCATTCACTCAAAAATGTTGGCAGACTGTTGCAAGTGATCCCCTGAAATGTTTTTCGATGGAAACAGATGGGTTTTTATCATCGGAACAGAATTAGCGCTCGACGTCTGAACAACTTTTTTGAAAAAATCCCTAAGCCGCGCGGTCACAATTTCTGCTAAAAATCTGACGTTCTGCAATTCACTCAAAAATGTTGGCAAACTGTTGTAAGTGATCCCCTGAAATGTTTTTCGGTGAAAACAGATGGGTTTTTATCATCGGAAACAGAATTAGCCCTCGACGTCTGAACAACATTTTTTGAAAAAATCCCTAAGCCGCGCGGTCACAATTTCTGCTAAAAATCTGACGTTCTGCAATTCACTCCAAAATGTAGGCAAACTGTTGCAAGTGATCCCCTGAAAAGTTTTTCGGTGGAAACAGATGGGTTTTTATCATCGGAAACAGAATTAGCCCTCGACGTCTGAACACCTTTTTTTGAAAAAATCCCTAAGCCGCGCGGTCACAATTTCTGCTAAAAATCTGACGTTCTGCAATTCACTCCAAAATGTTGGCAAACTGTTGCAAGTGATCCCCTGAAAGGTTTTTTGGTGGAAACAGATGGGTTTTTATCTCCGGAAACAGAATTAGCCCTCGACGTCTGAACAACTTTTTTGGAAAAAATCCCTAAGCCGCGCGGTCACAATTTCTGCTAAAAATCTGACGTTCTGCAATTCACTCCAAAATGTTGGCAAACTGTTGCGAGTGATCCCCTGAAATGATTTTCGGTGGAAACAGATGGGTTTTTATCATCGGAAACAGAATTAGTCCTTGACGTCTGAACAACTTTTTTTGAAAAAATCCCTAAGCCGCGCGGTCACACTTTCTGCTAAAAATCTGACGTTCTGCAATTCACTCAAAAATGCTGGTAAACTGTTGCAAGTGATCCCCTGAAATGTTTTTCGGTGGAAACAGATGGGTTTTTATCATCGGAAACAGAATTAGCCCTTGACGTCTGAACAACTTTTTTTGAAAAAATCCCTAAGCCGCGCGGTCACAATTTCTGCTCAAAATCTGACGTTCTGCAATTCACTCAACAATGTTGGCAAACTGTTGCAAGTCATCCCCTGAAATGTTTTTCGGTGGAAATAGATGGGTTTTTATCATCGGAAACAGAATTAGCGCTCGACGTCTGAACAACTTTTTTGGAAAAAATCCGTAAGCCGCGCGGTCACAATTTCAGCAAAAATCTGACGTTCTGCAATTCACTCAAAAATGTTGGCAAACTGTTGCAAGTAATCCCCTGAAATGTTTTTCGGTGGAAACAGATGGGTTTTTATCATCGGAAACAGAATTAGCCCTTGACGTCTGAACAACTTTTTTTGAAAAAATCCCTAAGCCGCGCGGTCACACTTTCTGCTAAAAATCTGACGTTCTGCAATTCACTTAAAAATGTAGGCAAACTGTTGCAAGTGATCCCCTGAAATGATTTTCGGTGGAAACAGATGGGTTTTTATCATCGGAACAGAATTAGCCCTCGACGTCTGAACAACTTTTTTTGAAAAAATCCCTAAGCCGCGCGGTCACAATTTCTGCTAAAAATCTGACGTTCTGCCATTCACTCAAAAATGTTGGCAAACTGTTGCAAGTGATCCCCTGAAATGTTTTTCGGTGGAAACAGATGGGTTTTTATCATCGGAAACAGAATTAGCCCTTGACGTCTGAACAACTTTTTTTGAAAAAATCCCTAAGCCGCGCGGTCACAATTTCTGCTCAAAATCTGACGTTCTGCAATTCACTCAACAATGTTGGCAAACTGTTGCAAGTCATCCCCTGAAATGTTTTTCGGTGGAAATAGATGGGTTTTTATCATCGGAAACAGAATTAGCGCTCGACGTCTGAACAACTTTTTTTGAAAAAATCCGTAAGCCGCGCGGTCACAATTTCAGCAAAAATCTGACGTTCTGCAATTCACTCAAAAATGTTGGCAAACTGTTGCAAGTAATCCCCTGAAATGTTTTTCGGTGGAAACAGATGGGTTTTTATCATCGGAAACAGAATTAGCCCTTGACGTCTGAACAACTTTTTTGGAAAAAATCCCTAAGCCGCGCGGTCACAATTTCTGCTCAAAATCTGACGTTCTGCAATTCACTTAAAAATGTAGGCAAACTGTTGCAAGTGATCCCCTGAAATGATTTTCGGTGGAAACAGATGGGTTTTTATCATCGGAACAGAATTAGCCCTCGACGTCTGAACAACTTTTTTTGAAAAAATCCCTAAGCCGCGCGGTCACAATTTCTGCTAAAAATCTGACGTTCTGCCATTCACTCAAAAATGTTGGCAAACTGTTGCAAGTGATCCCCTGAAATGTTTTTCGGTGGAAACAGATGGGTTTTTATCATCGGAACAGAATTAGCGCTCGACGTCTGAACAACTTTTTTTGAAAAAATCCCTAAGCCGCGCGGTCACACTTTCTGCTAAAAATCTGACGTTCTGCAATTCACTCAAAAATGTTGGCAAACTGTTGCAAGTGATCCCCTGAAATGTTTTTCGGTGAAAACAGATGGGTTTTTATCATCGGAAACAGAATTAGCCCTCGACGTCTGAACAACTTTTTTAAAAAAAATCCCTAAGCCACGCGGTCACAATTTCTGCTAAAAATCTGACGTTCTGCAATTCACTCAAAAATGTTGGCAAACTGTTGCAAGTCATCCCCTGAAATGTTTTTCGGTGGAAACAGATGGGTTTTTATTATCGGAACAGAATTAGCGCTCGACGTCTGAACAACTTTTTTGGAAAAAATCCCTAAGCCGCGCGGTCACAATTTCTGCTAAAAATCTGACGTTCTGCCATTCACTCAAAAATGTTGGCACACTGTTGCAAGTGATCCCCTGAAATGTTTTTCGGTGAAAACAGATGGGTTTTTATCATCGGAAACAGAATTATCCCTCGACGTCTGAACAACTTTTTTGGAAAAAATCCCTAAGCCGCGCGGTCACAATATCTGCTAAAAATCTGACGTTCCGCAATTCACTTGAAAATGTAGGCAAACTGTTGCAAGTGATCCCCTGAAATGATTTTCGGTGGAAACAGATTGGTTTTTATCATCGGAAACAGAATTAGTCCTTGACGTCTGAACAACTTTTTTTGAAAAAATCCCTAAGCCGCGCGGTCACACTTTCTGCTAAAAATCTGACGTTCTGCAATTCACTCAAAAATGTTGGTAAACTGTTGCAAGTGATCCCCTGAAATGTTTTCGGGTGGAAACAGATCGGTTTTTATCATCGGAAACAGAATTAGCCCTCAACGTCTGAACAACTGTTTTTGAAAAAATCCCGAAGCCGCGCAGTCACAATTTCTGCTAAAAATCTGACGTTCTGCAATTCAATCCAAAATGTTGGCAAACTGTTGCAAGTGATCGCCTGAAATGTTTTTCGGTGGAAACAGATGGATTTTTATCATCGGAAACAGAATTAGCCCTCGACGTCTGAACAACATTTTTTGAAAAAATCCCTAAGCCGCGCGGTCACCTTTTCTGCTAAAAATCTGACGTTCTGCAATTCGCTCCAAAATGTTGGCAAACTGTTGCGAGTGATCCCCTGAAATGATTTTCGGTGGAAACAGATGGGTTTTTATCATCGGAAACAGAATTAGCCCTTGACGTCTGAACAACTTTTTTTGAAAAAATCCCTAAGCCGCGCGGTCACAATTTCTGCTAAAAATCTGACGTTCTGCAATTCAGTCTGAAATGTTGGCAAACTGTTGCGAGTGATCCCCTGAAATGTTTTTCGGTGGAAACAGATGGGTTTTTATCATCGGATATAGAATTAGCCCTCGACGTCTGAACACCTTTTTTTGAAAAAATCCCTAAGCCGCGCGGTCACAATTTCTGCTAAAAATCTGACGTTCTGCAATTCACTCCAAAATGTTGGCAAACTGTTGCAAGTGATCCCCTGAAAGGTTTTTTGGTGGAAACAGATGGGTTTTTATCTCCGGAAACAGAATTAGCCCTCGACGTCTGAACAACTTTTTTGGAAAAAATCCCTAAGCCGCGCGGTCACAATTTCTGCTAAAAATCTGACGTTCTGCAATTCACTTAAAAATGTAGGCAAACTGTTGCGAGTGATCCCCTGAAATGATTTTCGGTGGAAACAGATGGGTTTTTATCATCGGAAACAGAATTAGTCCTTGACGTCTGAACAACTTTTTTTGAAAAAATCCCTAAGCCGCGCGGTCACACTTTCTGCTAAAAATCTGACGTTCTGCAATTCACTCAAAAATGCTGGTAAACTGTTGCAAGTGATCCCCTGAAATGTTTTTCGGTGGAAACAGATGGGTTTTTATCATCGGAAACAGAATTAGCCCTTGACGTCTGAACAACTTTTTTTGAAAAAATCCCTAAGCCGCGCGGTCACAATTTCTGCTCAAAATCTGACGTTCTGCAATTCACTCAACAATGTTGGCAAACTGTTGCAAGTCATCCCCTGAAATGTTTTTCGGTGGAAATAGATGGGTTTTTATCATCGGAAACAGAATTAGCGCTCGACGTCTGAACAACTTTTTTTGAAAAAATCCGTAAGCCGCGCGGTCACAATTTCAGCAAAAATCTGACGTTCTGCAATTCACTCAAAAATGTTGGCAAACTGTTGCAAGTAATCCCCTGAAATGTTTTTCGGTGGAAACAGATGGGTTTTTATCATCGGAAACAGAATTAGCCCTTGACGTCTGAACAACTTTTTTGGAAAAAATCCCTAAGCCACGCGGTCACAATTTCTGCTCAAAATCTGACGTTCTGCAATTCACTTAAAAATGTAGGCAAACTGTTGCAAGTGATCCCCTGAAATGATTTTCGGTGGAAACAGATGGGTTTTTATCATCGGAACAGAATTAGCCCTCGACGTCTGAACAACTTTTTTTGAAAAAATCCCTAAGCCGCGCGGTCACAATTTCTGCTAAAAATCTGACGTTCTGCCATTCACTCAAAAATGTTGGCAAACTGTTGCAAGTGATCCCCTGAAATGTTTTTCGGTGGAAACAGATGGGTTTTTATCATCGGAACAGAATTAGCGCTCGACGTCTGAACAACTTTTTTTGAAAAAATCCCTAAGCCGCGCGGTCACACTTTCTGCTAAAAATCTGACGTTCTGCAATTCACTCAAAAATGTTGGCAAACTGTTGCAAGTGATCCCCTGAAATGTTTTTCGGTGAAAACAGATGGGTTTTTATCATCGGAAACAGAATTAGCCCTCGACGTCTGAACAACTTTTTTAAAAAAAATCCCTAAGCCACGCGGTAACAATTTCTGCTAAAAATCTGACATTCTGCAATTCACTCAAAAATGTTGGCAAACTGTTGCAAGTCATCCCCTGAAATGTTTTTCGGTGGAAACAGATGGGTTTTTATTATCGGAACAGAATTAGCGCTCGACGTCTGAACAACTTTTTTGGAAAAAATCCCTAAGCCGCGCGGTCACAATTTCTGCTAAAAATCTGACGTTCTGCCATTCACTCAAAAATGTTGGCAGACTGTTGCAAGTGATCCCCTGAAATGTTTTTCGGTGAAAACAGATGGGTTTTTATCATCGGAAACAGAATTATCCCTCGACGTCTGAACAACTTTTTTGGAAAAAATCCCTAAGCCGCGCGGTCACAATATCTGCTAAAAATCTGACGTTCCGCAATTCACTTGAAAATGTAGGCAAACTGTTGCAAGTGATCCCCTGAAATGATTTTCGGTGGAAACAGATTGGTTTTTATCATCGGAAACAGAATTAGTCCTTGACGTCTGAACAACTTTTTTTGAAAAAATCCCTAAGCCGCGCGGTCACACTTTCTGCTAAAAATCTGACGTTCTGCAATTCACTCAAAAATGTTGGTAAACTGTTGCAAGTGATCCCCTGAAATGTTTTCGGGTGGAAACAGATCGGTTTTTATCATCGGAAACAGAATTAGCCCTCAACGTCTGAACAACTGTTTTTGAAAAAATCCCGAAGCCGCGCAGTCACAATTTCTGCTAAAAATCTGACGTTCTGCAATTCACTCCAAAATGTTGGCAAACTGTTGCAAGTGATCCCCTGAAATGTTTTTCGGTGTAAACAGATGGGTTTTTATCATCGGAAACAGAATTAGCCCTTGACGTCTGAACAACTTTTTTTAAAAAAATCCCTAAGCCGCGCGGTCACAATTTCTGCTAAAAATCTGACGTTCTGCAATTCACTCCAAAATGTAGGCAAACTGTTGCGAGTGATCCCCTGAAATGATTTTCGGTGGAAACAGATGGGTTTTTATCATCGGAAACAGAATTAGTCCTTGACGTCTGAACAACTTTTTTTGAAAAAATCCCTAAGCCGCGCGGTCACACTTTCTGCTAAAAATCTGACGTTCTGCAATTCACTCAAAAATGTTGGTAAACTGTTGCAAGTGATCCCCTGAAATGTTTTTCGGTGGAAACAGATGGGTTTTTATCATCGGAAACAGAATTAGCCCTCGACGTCTCAACAACTTTTTTTGAAAAAATCCCTAAGCCGCGCGGTCACAATTTCTGCTAAAAATCTGACGTTCTGCAATTCACTTAAAAATGTAGGCAATCTGTTGCAAGTGATCCCCTGAAATGATTTTCGGTGGAAACAGATGGGTTTTTATCATCGGAAACAGAATTAGTCCTTGACGTCTGAACAACTTTTTTTGAAAAAATCCCTAAGCCGCGCGGTCACACTTTCTGCTAAAAATCTGACGTTCTGGAATTCACTCAAAAATGTTGGTAAACTGTTGCAAGTGATCCCCTGAAATGTTTTTCGGTGGAAACAGATGGGTTTTTATCATCGGAAACAGAATCAGCCCTTGACGTCTGAACAACTTTTTTTGAAAAAATCCCTAAGCCGCGCGGTCACAATTTCTGCTCAAAATCTGAAGTTCTGCAATTCACTCAAAAATGTTGGCAAACTGTTGCAAGTCATCCCCTGAAATGTTTTTCGGTGGAAATAGATGGGTTTTTATCATCGGAAACAGAATTAGCGCTCGACGTCTGAACAACTTTTTTTGAAAAAATCCCTAAGCCGCGCGGTCACAATTTCTGCTAAAAATCTGACGTTCTGCAATTCACTCCAAAATGTTGGCAAACTGTTGCAAGTAATCCCCTGAAATGTTTTTCGGTGGAAACAGATGGGTTTTTATCATCGGAAACAGAATTAGCCCTTGACGTCTGAACAACTTTTTTGGAAAAAATCCCTAAGCCGCGCGGTCACAATTTCTGCTCAAAATCTGACGTTCTGCAATTCACTTGAAAATGTAGGCAAACTGTTGCAAGTGATCCCCTGAAATGATTTTCGGTGGAAACAGATGGGTTTTTATCATCGGAACAGAATTAGCCCTCGACTTCTGAACAACTTTTTTTGAAAAAATCCCTAAGCCGCGCGGTCACAATTTCTGCTAAAAATCTGACGTTCTGCCATTCACTCAAAAATGTTGGCAAACTGTTGCAAGTGATCCCCTGAAATGTTTTTCGGTGGAAACAGATGGGTTTTTATCATCGGAACAGAATTAGCGCTCGACGTCTGAACAACTTTTTTTGAAAAAATCCCTAAGCCGCGCGGTCATACTGTCTGCTAAAAATCTGACGTTCTGCAATTCACTCAAAAATGTTGGCAAACTGTTGCAAGTGATCCCCTGAAATGTTTTTCGGTGAAAACAGATGGGTTTTTATCATCGGAAACAGAATTAGCCCTCGACGTCTGAACAACTTTTTTAAAAAAAATCCCTAAGCCACGCGGTCACAATTTCTGCTAAAAATCTGACGTTCTGCAATTCACTCAAAAATGTTGGCAAACTGTTGCAAGTCATCCCCTGAAATGTTTTTCGGTGGAAACAGATGGGTTTTTATTATCGGAACAGAATTAGCGCTCGACGTCTGAACAACTTTTTTGGAAAAAATCCCTAAGCCGCGCGGTCACAATTTCTGCTCAAAATCTGAAGTTCTGCAATTCACTCAAAAATGTTGGCAAACTGTTGCAAGTCATCCCCTGAAATGTTTTTCGGTGGAAATAGATGGGTTTTTATCATCGGAAACAGAATTAGCGCTCGACGTCTGAACAACTTTTTTTGAAAAAATCCCTAAGCCGCGCGGTCACAATTTCTGCTAAAAATCTGACGTTCTGCAATTCACTCAAAAATGTTGGCAAACTGTTGCAAGTAATCCCCTGAAATGTTTTTCGGTGGAAACAGATGGGTTTTTATCATCGGAAACAGAATTAGCCCTTGACGTCTGAACAACTTTTTTGGAAAAAATCCCTAAGCCGCGCGGTCACAATTTCTGCTCAAAATCTGACGTTCTGCAATTCACTTAAAAATGTAGGCAAACTGTTGCAAGTGATCCCCTGAAATGATTTTCGGTGGAAACAGATGGGTTTTTATCATCGGAACAGAATTAGCCCTCGACGTCTGAACAACTTTTTTTGAAAAAATCCCTAAGCCGCGCGGTCACAATTTCTGCTAAAAATCTGACGTTCTGCCATTCACTCAAAAATGTTGGCAAACTGTTGCAAGTGATCCCCTGAAATGTTTTTCGGTGGAAACAGATGGGTTTTTATCATCGGAAGAGAATTAGCGCTCGACGTCTGAACAACTTTTTTTGAAAAAATCCCTAAGCCGCGCGGTCACACTTTCTGCTAAAAATCTGACGTTCTGCAATTCACTCAAAAATGTTGGCAAACTGTTGCAAGTGATCCCCTGAAATGTTTTTCGGTGAAAACAGATGGGTTTTTATCATCGGAAACAGAATTAGCCCTCGACGTCTGAACAACTTTTTTTAAAAAAATCCCTAAGCCACGCGGTCACAATTTCTGCTAAAAATCTGACATTCTGCAATTCATTCAAAAATGTTGGCAAACTATTGCAAGTCATCCCCTGAAATGTTTTTCGGTGGAAACAGATGGGTCTTTATTATCGGAACAGAATTAGCGCTCGACGTCTGAACAACTTTTTTGGAAAAAATCCCTAAGCCGCGCGGTCACAATTTCTGCTAAAAATCTGACGTTCTGCCATTCACTCAAAAATGTTGGCAAACTGTTGCAAGTGATCCCCTGAAATGTTTTTCGGTGGAAACAGATGGGTTTTTATCATCGGAACAGAATTAGCGCTCGACGTCTGAACAACTTTTTTTGAAAAAATCCCTAAGCCGCGCGGTCACAATTTCTGCTAAAAATCTGACGTTCTGCCATTCACTCAAAAATGTTGGCAAACTGTTGCAAGTGATCCCCTGAAATGTTTTTCGGTGGAAACAGATGGGTTTTTATCATCGGAACAGAATTAGCGCTCGACGTCTGAACAACTTTTTTTGAAAAAATCCCTAAGCCGCGCGGTCACACTTTCTGCTAAAAATCTGACGTTCTGCAATTCACTCAAAAATGTTGGCAAACTGTTGCAAGTCATCCCCTGAAATGTTTTTCGGTGGAAACAGATGGGTTTTTATTATCGGAACAGAATTAGCCCTTGACGTCTGAACAACTTTTTTTAAAAAAATCCCTAAGCCGCGCGGTCACAATTTCTGCTAAAAATCTGACGTTCTGCAATTCACTCAAAAATGTTGGCAAACTGTTGCAAGTCATCCCCTGAAATGTTTTTCGGTGGAAACAGATGGGTTTTTATCATCGGAAACAGAATTAGCCCTTGACGTCTGAACAACTTTTTTAAAAAAAATCCCTAAGCCGCGCGGTCACAATTTCTGCTAAAAATCTGACGTTCTGCAATTCACTCAAAAATGTTGGCAAACTGTTGCAAGTCATCCCCTGAAATGTTTTTCGGTGGAAACAGATGGGTTTTTATCATCGGAAACAGAATTAGCCCTTGACGTCTGAACAACTTTTTTGGAAAAAATCCCTAAGCCGCGCGGTCACAATTTCTGCTAAAAATCTGACGTTCTGCCATTCACTCAAAAATGTTGGCAAACTGTTGCAAGTGATCCCCTGAAATGTTTTTCGGTGGAAACAGATGGGTTTTTATCATCGGAACAGAATTAGCCCTCGACGTCTGAACAACTTTTTTTGAAAAAATCCCTAAGCCGCGCGGTCACAATTTCTGCTAAAAATCTGACGTTCTGCCATTCACTCAAAAATGTTGGCAAACTGTTGCAAGTGATCCCCTGAAATGTTTTTCGGTGGAAACAGATGGGTTTTTATCATCGGAAGAGAATTAGCGCTCGACGTCTGAACAACTTTTTTTGAAAAAATCCCTAAGCCGCGCGGTCACACTTTCTGCTAAAAATCTGACGTTCTGCAATTCACTCAAAAATGTTGGCAAACTGTTGCAAGTGATCCCCTGAAATGTTTTTCGGTGAAAACAGATGGGTTTTTATCATCGGAAACAGAATTAGCCCTCGACGTCTGAACAAATTTTTTTAAAAAAATCCCTAAGCCACGCGGTCACAATTTCTGCTAAAAATCTGACGTTCTGCAATTCACTCAAAAATGTTGGCAAACTGTTGCAAGTCATCCCCTGAAATGTTTTTCGGTGGAAACAGATGGGTTTTTATTATCGGAACAGAATTAGCGCTCGACGTCTGAACAACTTTTTTGGAAAAAATCCCTAAGCCGCGCGGTCACAATTTCTGCTAAAAATCTGACGTTCTGCCATTCACTCAAAAATGTTGGCAAACTGTTGCAAGTGATCCCCTGAAATGTTTTTCGGTGGAAACAGATGGGTTTTTATCATCTGAACAGAATTAGCGCTCGACGTCTGAACAACTTTTTTTGAAAAAATCCCTAAGCCGCGTGGTCACAATTTCTGCTAAAAATCTGACGTTCTGCAATTCACTCAAAAATGTTGGCAAACTGTTGCAAGTGATCCCCTGAAATGTTTTTCGGTGAAAACAGATGGGTTTTTATCATCGGAAACAGAATTAGCCCTCGACGTCTGAACAACTTTTTTGGAAAAAATCCCTAAGCCGCGCGGTCACAATTTCTGCTAAAAATCTGACGTTCTGCAATTCACTTAAAAATGTAGGCAAACTGTTGCAAGTGATCCCCTGAAATGATTTTCGGTGGAAACAGATTGGTTTTTATCATCGGAAACAGAATTAGTCCTTGACGTCTGAACAACTTTTTTTTAAAAAATCCCTAAGCCGAGTGGTCACAATTTCTGCTAAAAATCTGACGTTCTGCCATTCACTCAAAAATGTTGGCAAACTGTTGCAAGTGATCCCCTGAAATGTTTTTCGGTGGAAACAGATGGGTTTTTATCATCGGAAACAGAATTAGCCCTCGACGTCTGAACAACTTTTTTTGAAAAAATCCCTAAGCCGCGCGGTCACAATTTCTGCTAAAAATCTGACGTTCTGCCATTCACTCAAAAATGTTGGCAAACTGTTGCAAGTGATCCCCTGAAATGTTTTTCGGTGGAAACAGATGGGTTTTTATCATCTGAACAGAATTAGCGCTCGACGTCTGAACAACTTTTTTGGAAAAAATCCCTAAGCCGCGCGGTCACAATTTCTGCTAAAAATCTGACGTTCTGCCATTCACTCAAAAATGTTGGCAAACTGTTGCAAGTGATCCCCTGAAATGTTTTTCGGTGGAAACAGATGGGTTTTTATCATCGGAACAGAATTAGCCCTCGACGTCTGAACAACTTTTTTTGAAAAAATCCCTAAGCCGCGCGGTCACAATTTCTGCTAAAAATCTGACGTTCTGCCATTCACTCAAAAATGTTGGCAAACTGTTGCAAGTGATCCCCTGAAATGTTTTTCGGTGGAAACAGATGGGTTTTTATCATCTGAACAGAATTAGCGCTCGACGTCTGAACAACTTTTTTTGAAAAAATCCCTAAGCCACGCGGTCACAATTTCTGCTAAAAATCTGACGTTCTGCAATTCACTCAAAAATGTTGGCAAACTGTTGCAAGTCATCCCCTGAAATGTTTTTCGGTGGAAACAGATGGGTTTTTATTATCGGAACAGAATTAGCGCTCGACGTCTGAACAACTTTTTTTGAAAAAATCCCTAAGCCGCGCGGTCACAATTTCTGCTAAAAATCTGACGTTCTGCAATTCACTCCAAAATGTTGGCAAACTGTTGCAAGTGATCCCCTGAAATGTTTTTCGGTGGAAACAGATGGGTTTTTATCATCGGAAACAGAATTAGCCCTCGACGTCTGAACAACTTTTTTGGAAAAAATCCCTAAGCCGCGCGGTCACAATTTCTGCTAAAAATCTGACGTTCTGCAATTCACTCAAAAATGGTGCCAAACTGTTGCAAACGATACCCTGAAAGGTTTTTCGGTGGAAACAGATGGGTTTTTATCATCGGAAACAGAATTAGCCCTTGACGTCTGAACAACTTTTTTTGAAAAAATCCCTAAGCCGCGCGGTCACAATTTCTGCTAAAAATCTGACGTTCTGCAATTCACTCAAAAAGTTGGGAAACTGTTGCAAGTGATCCCTGAAATGTTTTTCGGTGGAAACAGATGGGTTTTTATCATCGGAACAGAATTAGCCCTCGACGTCTGAACAACTTTTTTGAAAAAATCCCTAAGCCGCGCGGTCACACTTTCTGCTAAAAATCTGACGTTCTGCAGTTCACTCAAAAATGTTGGCAAACTGTTGCAAGTGATCCCCTGAAATGTTTTTCGGTGGAAACAGATGGGTTTTTATCATCGGAAACAGAATTAGCCCTTGACGTCTGAACAACTTTTTTGGAAAAAATCCCTAAGCCGCGCGGTCACAATTTCTGCTAAAAATCTGACGTTCTGCAATTCACTCAAAAATGGTGCCAAACTGTTGCAAACGATACCCTGAAAGGTTTTTCGGTGGAAACAGATGGGTTTTTATCATCGGAAACAGAATTAGCCCTTGACGTCTGAACAACTTTTTTTGAAAAAATCCCTAAGCCGCGCGGTCACAATTTCTGCTAAAAATCTGACGTTCTGCAATTCACTCAAAAACGTTGGGAAACTGTTGCAAGTGATCCCCTGAAAGGTTTTTCCGTGGAAATAGATGGGTTTTTATCATCGGAACAGAATTAGCCCTCGACGTCTGAACAACTTTTTTGAAAAAATCCCTAAGCCGCGCGGTCACACTTTCTGCTAAAAATCTGACGTTCTGCAGTTCACTCAAAAATGTTGGCAAACTGTTACAAGTGATCCCCTGAAATGTTTTTCGGTGGAAACAGATGGGTTTTTATCTTCGGAAACAGAATTAGCCCTTGACGTCTGAACAACTTTTTTGGAAAAAATCCCTAAGCCGCGCGGTCACAATTTCTGCTCAAAATCTGACGTTCTGCAATTCACTCAAAAATGGTGCCAAAGTGTTGCAAAAGATCCCCTGACAGTTTTTTCGGTGGAAACTGATGGGTTTTTATCATTGAAACAGAACGAGCCCTCGAGGTCTGAAAAACTTTTTTTTGAAAAAATCCCTAAGCCGCGCGGTCACAATTTCAGCAAAAATCTGACGTTCTGCAATTCACTCAAAAATGGTGCCAAAGTGTTGCAAACGATCCCCTGACAGTTTTTTCGGTGGAAACTGATGGGTTTTTATCATTGAAACAGAATGAGCCCTCGAGGTCTGAAAAACTTTTTTTTGAAAAAATCCCTAAGCCGCGCGGTCACAATTTCAGCAAAAATCTGACGTTCTGCAATTCACTCAAAAATGGTGCCAAAGTGTTGCAAACAATCCCCTGACAGGTTTTTCGGTGGAAACTGATGGGTTTATATCATTGAAACAGAATGAGCCCTCGAGGTCTGAAATGCTTTTTTTTGAAAAAATCCCTAAGCTGCACGGTCACAATTTCTGCTAAAAATCTGACGTTCTGCAATTCACTCAAAAATGGTGCCAAAGTGTTGCAAACGATCCCCTGACAGGTTTTTCGGTGGAAACAGATGGGTTTTTATCATTGAAACAGAATGAGCTTTCGAGGTCTGCAAAAATTTTTCTTGAAAAAATCCCTAAGCCGCGCGGTCACAATTTCAGCAAAAACCTGACGTTCTGCAATTCACTCAAAAATGGTGCCAAAGTGTTGCAAACGATCCCCTGACAGGTTTTTCGGTGGAAACAGATGGGTTTTTATCATTGAAACAGAATGATCCCTCGAGGTCTGAAAAACTTTTTTTTGAAAAAATCCCTAAGCCGCGCGGTCACAATTTCAGCAAAAATCTGACGTTCTGCAATTCACTCAAAAATGGTGCCAAAGTGTTGCAAACGATCCCCTGACAGGTTTTTCGGTGGAAACAGATGGATTTTTATCATTGGAAACAGAATTAGCTCTCCACGTCTGAACTTGCGGGAAAAACTTTTTTTTGAAAAAATCCCTAAGCCGCGCGGTCACAATTTCAGCAAAAATCTGACGTTCTGCAATTCACTCAAAAAATGGTGCCAAAGTGTTGCAAACGATCCCCTGACAGGTTTTTCGGTGGAAACTGATGGGTTTTTATCATTGAAACAGAATGCGGAGAAAATATTTTATTCCCCCCCCCCCCTGGTTTGGGCAGCCATCCCCAAGCTAGAAGAGGGAGACGGAGCACTCCGTCTCCCTCTTCTGCCTTCAGGGACAGCCTCCCTAGCCTGTGTGGGGCAGCGCACTGCGCTGCCCTACAGAGGCTTTGCGCAACCATCCCCAAGCTAGAAGAGGGAGACGGAGGGCTCCGTCTCCCTCTTCTGCCTTCAGGGACAGCTTGCCCCGCTGTCCCCCGAGTTTGTGGGGCTGGCGGGGGAGAAGAAAGCTTGCTTCTCCCCCGCCCCCAGCCTCCAGATCAGGTCGGGGAATAGCGGGGTGGCGGTGCTCCGCCACCCCCTATCCCCCGAGCTTGTGGGGCTGGCGGGGGAGAAGCAAGCTTGCTTCTCCCCCCCGCCAGCCTCCAGATCAGGATGGGGAATAGCGGGGTGGCGGCGCTCTGCCACCCCCCTATCCCCCGAGCTTGTGGGGCTGCAGGCTGCTGCCCACAAGCCTTGCGAGCCCGCGGGACATCCCGCCGGGCTTGCAAGACTTGCAGATAGCTTCCTGAAGCCTGGAGAGCGAGAGGGGTCTGTGCGCACCGACCCCTCTCGCTCTCCAGGCTTCAGCGAAAGCCTGCATTCACCCCATAGGACGCACACACATTTCCCCTTCATTTTTGTAGGGGAAAAAGTGCGTCCTATAGGGCGAAAAATACGGTACTTTGGGTGGTGGGTACTTAAGACATGTTTGCCTATGATGCTAAGCTTATACTGTACTTGGGTGTTGCCCTGACATAGCTGCCTATGCTAATCTTGTGTCACCCTCCCCTTTTGTGACATTTTAGTGATGTGGCAATGATGTATTGATGATGCTGTGCAAACTGTATTCTGACATATGGTGGGAAAGTTTTCAAAGTCAATGTGGCCCCATGCTCTGGGTTCACTGGCTGCTGTTGAACCTGCTGCGCAACAATAAAGGCTCTGAGTCTACTGACTGCTGTTTCGCTCCAAATTGCTTGCTTGCTGGAATTTCCTTCTTTTACTGACCACATGGACCTGTGGGGGGACCTGTACCCCGACAAGCTGGGCTGTTGAGTAGTCTCTCAACCTGGAATTTTCCTTACCAGTGTGGAACCTCTAATGGAGCAATCTCCCCACTCCCCCCAAAAATATTGTTCCTTAGACTGTCCCTGTGGCTGAGTATTTGGTTTTTTAAGAAAGGCACATTTCACATCAAATTTAGCTGCAGATTAAGCTGGAGGAAGGGAGGGGTCACTTTCTCTCTCCTAAACCTCTCCTGTCCACCACCACCCTTTTCTGGGCACAAGTATTTTAGACAGCCCACCCCTGTTTCCTTCCTATGCAGAGTTTAGGCCCAATAAACTGCTATTACTGTTATTATTGTTAGCTTTGCAATGGTCATGGGGGATAATTTGCAGGAAATGTGTGGCTTACTGTGTTTCTTTTTAAAAAAAGATCTATTTGCAAAAGGTTTATATAGAAAATCAATCAATCAATTACTAATAGGTCCTCAAAACACCTGGGGAGGTACTGCTGCTAGAAACTATTCCCCCTCCCCGTCCGTCCCACTTCCAATGCAAACCCCCTTCCTCAATCAAGATGGGATTTCAGCTAAAATAGAGTTGGACAACTTGGGGGTTTCAGCAGGAAATTCAAGGCAGCCCCCTGCCTGAATGAGACTGGATTCCCCTGCTAAAACAAAAAAGGGGGGGCAGTTTAGGAGATAGATCCAGACAAACCCATTTCTGAATCAGGAAGGGGTTTGCTTGGAATCCCGGCCAACTGAGCAGAATTTAAGCCCTGCTCATCGGCTGACGTTGAAAACCAGATATCGCCCGGCCCTGGGCAGGATGGCACACCGAGCCTCCTCACATCTGTTCAAAGGAGGCTGCAAAGCGGGGGTCATGTTTGTATCATTTCGCGGTCTTCTTTATTTCTATGCTCTTTTAGATGTGGCTTCATAGCCGAGTGAGAGATTTGAGCCCCAGTGCCTTCCAGGTCCTAGTTTGGCAGTCTAACCACTAGGCCGCACTGCCTCTCTACCTTCCTGCTTAAACCAGCTTTCTTTTTAGGACTGTGAACTTCTAAGGCGCCCCCACCAAGAATCCTGGGAACTGTAGTTTGTTAAAGGTGCTGGGAACTGCAGCTTTCTCAGGGTTCTGGAAACCATATTGAGCTCTTTGGAATTTTCAGAGATTGCGGGGGTGGGCTGTTAACAGATGCTGCGGAAATGAATTCTTCTTGTGGTTTTCCGTGTACGAGATCCATCCCGGTATATAAGCACTACGGTTTGGGAGGAGGCCAGTTGTTTGGAAAGCACAAGGTCGGCCAAAAAAGACACCCAGACTTTTGTGGACTGTGGCAGATGAGGTCAGAGGGAGACTGCGATTTGGGGAGAATGTATCTTATTCTAAGGAAAGCTTAATTCCAAAGAAACAGAAAAGATGTTTGACTTTCTAGGATATGGCACTGCTGTTCAGATCGCAAGTTACCCAACCTCACAATTACTTAGAGTCATGCAAACAGACCGATAGCCCATTCTACTCCAATGCACTGATGTCCACAAAAGCCGGATGGGTGATTCAAGGAAGCTTCCAGGCAGGGCATGAAGGCATTTAGCTCTTCCCCCCCTCCCAGAACTGATATTCCAGGACAAACCTTTTTTATATCAGAACTTTAATGCGCTATTAGAATTAAAAGAGGGGGAAACCCAGCCGGATGGGCGGGGTCTAACTAAATTATTATTACGGTATTTTTTGCTCTATAGGGCGCACCTGACCATAGGGCGCACCTAGTTTTCAGAGGGGGAAATCAAGGGAAAAAATATGACCTCCCCCCCTCCCTGGGAGCAGCCAAGTTACAGGGAACCAGGCAGAGGCCTTCTCAGTGGTGGCGCCTTCTTCATGGTGGTCCACTACTGCGTTAAGGGAGGTCTTGAAATAAGTAGATTTGTTGCTGATCCAAAACACCCACCCCCCCCACATGAAAACAAAGACCACCACAGCCAACTACAAATGAATAACCACACCCTAGGCCACCCGACCCCACCCCCACCCATCTTCCCCCCCTCCACCTCTTTCCCCTTTCCTTCCTAATGTCTCAACAAATGAAAATGATTTGTAAAAATGTTACATGGGGGAAAAAACATGAGAGAGAGACATTGCACACTTTTGTAAATCAACAAAATCTTTAATAAATAAATAAATAAATACTAAAAAAAAAAATCATAAAAAGAGGCCTCCTCACTGGAAGGACATCAAAGCCCACCTGAAGTCCCAAAATCCCTGAAGTCCTGATCCACGCAGATCTATGCGTGTATGGAGTGATCTGCGTGGATCTGCATCTGACAGTTTACGACTCCCTGTTGTAGGGAATCACATGTATAATCAATCGTATGATTGGGGACATCAGGTGGCCTATGATGTCCTTCAGGTAAGCTTTGGGTGTATGGCTTTCCTCCATCTCCACTGCGCAGGATTCCTCTGGAATGACAAGATCACTTGCCCAGCTTTCCTCCATCTCCACTACGCAGGATTCCTCTGGAAAGACAAGATCACTTGCCCAGCTTTCCTCCATCTCCACTACGCAGGATTCCTCTGGAATGACAAGATCACTTGCCCAGCTTTCCTCCATCTCCACTACGCAGGATTCCTCTGGAAAGACAAGATCACTTGCCCAGCTTTCCTCCATCTCCACTACGCAGGATTCCTCTGGAATGCCAAGATCACTTGCACAGCTTTCCTCCATCTCCACTACGCAGGATTCCACTGGAATGACAAGATCACTTGCCCAGCTTTCCTCCATCTCCACTACGCAGGATTCCTCTGGAATGACAAGATCACTTGCCCAGCTTTCCTCCATCTCCACTACGCAGGATTCCTCTGGAATGAAAAGATCACTTGCACAGCTTTCCTCCATCTCCACTACGCAGGATTCCTCTGGAATGACAAGATCACTTGCACAGCTTTCCTCCATCTCAACTGTGCAGGATTCCTCTGGAATGACAAGATCACTTGCACAGCCTTCCTCCATCTTAACTGCACAGGATTTGACAAGATCTTCCGCATGGGTTTCCTCCATCTCCACTGCGGAGGATTTCTCTTGAATTACCAGGTCCAGCAGAGAACCACACTTTGAACAAGTAGTAAGACTCTCGCTTTTCCCCGCACTTCCTGGGGTAATCACCACTACAGTTTCTATTTGAGGTGTATCTGTTGTGGTGGTCCTGATGCAACATCTCTCCATCCCAACCAATGCTGCACTCAGCAGCTGGAAACCCCCAGCAATACAGCCTAGATAAATAGAAGGTCCAATATGCTGCTCACTGGGAATTTGAGGCAACTCAAAAGTTTCAGGGAAGTCAATTTCCCCATTTTGTAAGACAGCAGACATGTTCCATATCACGGAAATCAGGATGAGTATCCCTGCTGGTAAGTTCAGCAGAGCTCCAAGCCCAAAAAAGGTTAAGAGAAAATCCTTATGGTTTCTGGTCTCGAACACATTGCAGAGGGCAAATGCCTGTAATCCAAGGGCCGCTGAATTCATAATGGCAGCTAAGGCCATTAAGTCCTGAGCAACAAAAATTTCCCTCGGGAGGTTTGGATGTTGTTCATGGAGCTCTTCACAATGGTAATAATAGTTTCCGTCGTTAGAAGGGTCTTTCAAAAAACAGACCTGCCAGATCCCGATCCAGATGTTTTCAGAGGCAATTCCCTTTATGTTTTCGACACGCCACACTCGCCAGTTGACAATGGCTATTGAGGCAATGCACATCATCCAGGCCATAATATCCATCAGGAATGCACATAAGAGGAGGCAGGACACCAATCTCAGCCACCTGACTACCAGGGAGCCTTCTTTCACCCGCAGGGGGGGGGGGTTGGAGATGAGGGGAGCAGGGGAGACCTTGGAAGACATCCTGGAAACAAAAGAGAAGACAACATGCAGTGAGAGAGGGAATAACAAGCATGTCTAGTCATTGAAGGACATCCTTCCATGCACAGAAAGAAGCAGCAAAAGAAAGAGTTCCCCTGCTCTCCCCCCCCACCCCCCGGTTAGGAATAGACATCTGATCCACACATACTTTCTTCCAGCAAACTGCTACTGATTTAATATACAGTGGTGCCTCGCAAGACAAAATTAATTCGTTCGGCAAGTCTCTTCGTCTTGCGGTTTTTTCGTCTTGCGATGCACGGTTTCCCATAGGAATGCATTGAAAATCAATTAATGCGTTCCTAGGGAAACCGCCTTCAGACCAGGTCCGGGGGACAGTCTGTCCCCGGACCTCTTCTGAAGGCTGGGGGGGGGACAAGGGCTTTTCTTCCCACCCCCAGCATTTTAAAAAACCCTGGGACAGCAGAGGACTTCTCCGCTGTCCGGGCGATCTTAAAATGATGGCGGGCGGCATTTTAAAATCGCCCCGGGACAGCGGAGGACTTCTCCACTGTCCGGGGCGATTTAAAAGCCCCTGGGAAGGCAGGCAGGGGGGACAAAGACTTTCGCCCCCCGCCCGCCTTCAGAAGGTGTTCCCGCCCCCCCCCCCGCCCGGCTTCACAGCAGCGCTACGAAGCCCGGCGGCTGGGGCAGGTGTTCCCGCCCCCCGCCCGGCTTCGCAGCAGCGCTACGAAGCCCGGCGGCTGGGGCAGGTGTTCCCGCCCCCCCCCGCTTCGGAGCAGCGTTCCGAAGCGGGGTGGCTGGGGCAGGTGTTCCCGCCCCCCCACCCCGCTTCGGAGCAGCGTTCCGAAACGGGGTGGCTGGGGCAGGTGTTTCCGCCCCACCCCACCCCGCTTCGGAGCAGCGCTACGAAGCCCGGCGGCTGGGGCAGGTGTTCCCGCCCCCCGCCCGGCTTCACAGCAGCGCTACGAAGCCCGGCGGCTGGGGCAGGTGTTCCCGCCCCCCCACCCCGCTTCGGAGCAGCGTTCCGAAGCGGGGTGGCTGGGGCAGGTGTTCCCGCCCCCCGTCCGGCTTCGCAGCAGCGCTACGAAGCCCGGCGGCTGGGGCAGGTGTTCCCGCCCCCCGCCCGGCTTCGCAGCAGCGCTACGAAGCCCGGCGGCTGGGGCAGGTGTTCCCGCCCCCCCACCCCGCTTCGGAGCAGCGTTCCGAAGCGGGGTGGCTGGGGCAGGTGTTCCCGCCCCCCACCCCGCTTCGGAGCAGCGTTCCGAAGCGGGGTGGCTGGGGCAGGTGTTACCGCCCCCCCGCCCGGCTTCGCAGCAGCGCTACGAAGCCCGGCGGCTGGGGCAGGTGTTCCCGCCCCCCCACCCTGCTTCGGAGCAGCGTTCCGAAGCGGGGTGGCTTGGGCAGGTGTTCCCGCCCCCCGCCCGGCTTCGCAGCAGCGCTACAAAGCCCGGCGGCTGGGGCAGGTGTTCCCGCCCCCCGCCCGGCTTCGCAGCAGCGCTACGAAGCCCGGCGGCTGGGGCAGGTGTTCCCGCCCCCCCCCACCCCACTTCGGAGCAGCGTTCCGAAGCGGGGTGGCTGGGGCAGGTGTTCCCGCCCCCCCCCACCCCGCTTCGGAGCAGCGTTCCGAAGCGGGGTGGCTGGGGCAGGTGTTCCCGCCCCCCGCCCGGCTTCGCAGCAGCGCTACGAAGCCTGGCGGCTGGGGCAGGTGATCCCGCCCCCCCCCCCACCCTGCTTCGGAGCAGCGTTCCGAAGCGGGTGGCTGGGGCAGGTGTTCCCGCCCCCCGCCCGGCTTCGCAGCAGCGCTACGAAGCCCGGCGGCTGGGGCAGGTGTTCCCGCCCCCCGCCCGGCTTCGCAGCAGCGCTACGAAGCCCGGCGGCTGGGGCAGGTGTTCCCGCCCCCCCCACCCCGCTTCGGAGCAGCGTTCCGAAGCGGGGTGGCTGGGGCAGGTGTTCCCGCCCCCCCCCCACCCCGCTTCGGAGCAGCGTTCCGAAGCGGGGTGGCTGGGGCAGGTGTTCCCGCCCCCCGCCCGGCTTCGCAGCAGCGCTACGAAGCCTGGCGGCTGGGGCAGGTGATCCCGCCCCCCCCCCACCCTGCTTCGGAGCAGCGTTCCGAAGCGGGTGGCTGGGGCAGGTGTTCCCGCCCCCCGCCCGGCTTCGCAGCAGCGCTACGAAGCCCGGCGGCTGGGGCAGGTGTTCCCGCCCCCCGCCCGGCTTCGCAGCAGCGCTACGAAGCCCGGCGGCTGGGGCAGGTGTTCCCGCCCCCCCCACCCCGCTTCGGAGCAGCGTTCCGAAGCGGGGTGGCTGGGGCAGGTGTTCCCGCCCCCCGCCCGGCTTCGCAGCAGCGCTACGAAGCCCGGCGGCTGGGGCAGGTGTTCCCGCCCCCCCCGCCCGGCTTCGCAGCAGCGCTACGAAGCCCGGCGGCTGGGGCAGGTGTTCCTGCCCCCCCCCGCTTCGGAGCAGCGTTCCGAAGCCCGGCGGCTGGGGCAGGTGTTCCCGCCCCCCGCCCGGCTTCGCAGCAGCGCTACGAAGCCCGGCGGCTGGGGCAGGTGTTCCCGCCCCCCCACCCCGCTTCGGAGCAGCGTTCCGAAGCAGGGTGGCTGGGGCAGGTGTTCCCGCCCCCCGCCCGGCTTCGCAGCAGCGCTACGAAGCCCGGCAGCTGGGGCAGGTGTTCCCGCCCCCCCCAGCCCGCTTCGGAGCAGCGTTCCGAAGCGGGGTGGCTGGGGTAGGTGTTCCCGCCCCCCCCCCCCGCCCGGCTTCGCAGCAGCGCTACAAAGCCCGGCAGCTGGGGCAGGTGTTCCCGCCCCCCCGCCCCGCTTCGGAGCACCGGGAGAAGAGATCTCCCCGCAGCCGCTTGCTTCAAAAGAGGTCCGGGACCTCTTTTGAATCAAGCGGCTGCGGGGAGAAGCGCAGCCGCTTGCTTCAAAAGAGGTCCGGGGGCAGCGGGAAGCGCTTCCCGCTGCCCCCGGACCTCTTTTGAAGCAAGGGGCGGTGGGGAGAAGCGATCTCCCCGCCGCCCCTTGCTTCAAAAGAGAAGACCCGCTGTCCCCGGGGCAAGCTTCGTTTTGCGAAGCAAGCCAATAGGGAAATTCGTCTTGCGAGGCAACTCGAAAACGAAAAAACCTTTCGTTTTGCGAGTTTTTCGTCTCGCGAGGCGTTCGTCTTGCGGGGTACCACTGTACTCTTGCACTGTTGCTGTGAAAATCAGCAACCTGTTGTGGATGGGAGCTGCTCATGTTTCGCTGTCCTGCTATCTGCTACTGCAGCTATCCTTTTCCACCGAGCATAAACACACCTGATGGCATAGTGAGGAATGCTTAATCCATAAACTTACGTGAAATGCCTTCCTCAGCTACAGTCTAGAGTGCCAGGAACAGAGCAGGTATTTGCTAGGTGCTCCTGAGCCTCAAGAAGACTGAGCTGTTGGCCACTGAGCTGACGTTCGCCTGAGCAGCCGGCCAGCCACAGCAGCAACTGCTCTGCAGAATTCTTTGGTCAGTTACAGGCCAATTAGAATCCTGACAACAACACAAATCATAACTCCAAGGTACTGGTCATTTGGAACATCAGGAAAGTGGAAAATGGGAGGGAACTCAGTTCCCTTCTTTCCCAATGCAGAGTGTTTATTCCAGGACACTGTGCAGTTAAAACACGTTCTTCCTGAAGTCAGATTCAGAGCAGTTCCAGCAGTAAAAATGGTGATGTGTGTATCTCAGTACAGATTTGTTTGATGGGCCTGAATGCATTTCATAAAGGATCTCCATGTACAATAAAGGCTAATAGCATGAGGCCCTGAACAATAAGATTTGCCTTGGCAAAATTATTGAAGACTCCTTACAAACCTATCCTTCTTCCCCATCCCATCTTGTTCGGACATTATAGTAAGGGAGAAGATCTTAGCTCTCTTCCTTTGCACTGGGATTACATGAAATTTGTGCCATGGGACCCCATCACTCACACCAATATGGGCAACACCATTTTCAGAACCTAGGTGCCCATGATTTAAAATCGCTTTCCTAAGACACTTCAGTCAAAATATTTGTGTTGCTTCCTTCCTGTTCCTTTCTGTGTTGATGCTCCGAATGTGAGCTGCTCAGCTGCATGCAGTTTCCACTGAAGTGTGTGTGTGTGTGTGTGTGTGTGTGTGTGTGTGTGTGTGTGATTAACATTCGGCCAAGCAATGGGCCTAAATCAATCTATTTCACCTGAAATAACTTTGGGAGCCAGCCTTTAAAAATCTAAAGGAGATATCAAATTCAGAGGAATTAAAAGCTGTCATCTTTTTGACTATTTGAAACATCTTAGAACGTACACAAATGTTAATGTTTGAAGGAAGGCAGCAAATGGAGCATTGGAGCCATCCATTCATCCCAGGTGTTGTGACCATTGATAAGATGAAGCACTTTCACATCGCATGGCAGTGTGCAGTGCTTTTTAAAAGGTAAAGGACCCCTGACAGTTAAGTCCGGTCACGGCTCTGGGGTTGCGCCACTCATTGGCTTTACTGGCCGAGGGAGCTGACGTTGGTCCGCAGACGATTTTTCCAGGTCATGTGGCCAGCATGACTAAGCCGCTTCTGGCAAAACCAGAGCAGCGCACAGAAACGCCGTTTACCTTCCCGCCGGAGCGGTACCTATTTATCTACTTGCACTTTGACGTGGTTTGGAACTGCTAGGTTGGCAGGAGCAGGGACCGAGCAACGGGAGCTCACCCCGTCAAATACGCAAGTCCAGTTCTGTATCTGCATGACATCCTCCACACCCAAATGCTCTCCCGTTCTGTTTCCCCCACTTAATCAGGATACACCATCTCCACTGAAAACTCTGCTCAGTGACACCCATCCAATAGAAAAGTGCTGACCGTCTTCCTGCAGATACACTTCCGTGCAGGGGTTTGTTCGACAAGTTCTTCCTGAGTGTGGGGATGTTTTCAGGGGCTCTTTACTTTTCCCTGCCTCCCCTTTCATCCTCACCTGAGGAGATCTTGGCCTTTCTCTTGACAGGGACCTTCGTTCTCAGGCCGGATTTCTGTTTTCCTCCATTCCTCCTTCTCCCCGTTTGGTTCACTGAGAAAATAAGAGAGAGGAAGTTTCATGCAAGTCAAGGTGTGCAATGCATCTTCAGGGCATTTGGGAGGAAGAAAAGGTTCAGGAACAAGCGACGCAGCAGCCCCCCAAGCGTAAAAAAAACATTTGAACATATCGCTCATGAGATTCGCCCCCCCCCCCTTAGGATATAAATGCCGAACATCCTACTCTCCTATTAATATAAAAAGTGGGGTATTTCATATGATAAGAGCAGAGGAAGCTGCCTTATATGGAGCCAGACCAATTTTGGGAAAGTGCTACATGGGCCAGTCCACCAATTGGCTACCAATGAGAACATAGCAAATCACAAAATGGCTGCCATATGGTGTGGTATGAAATAAATTTGCCTGGCTGTGGGGCGTGAAGGCCGCACCCTGCAAGACCCTTTCCACGTGGCCTAGGCCCAGACTCGCTAGCCCCACAAAAGAGGCTCCTCATGAGGCCAGAGGAACATGGCCTGGCTGTGGGGCATGATTCGAAACCTCCAGTCCCAGTCCAGTGCTCTAACCACTAAACCACACTGCCCCCCATTGCAGTCTATAACAGCCTGGAGGGCCACAGATGCCCCATATTCTCTGGCTCTGAGATTGGCCAAAGTTTCCTTTCTATCCCTTGTTGTGCAAAAAGAAAAATGCCCATGACAAAATGTGACATTTTTGGTTCTTTGGAGACAGTTCTGCTTCTTTCTCTCTCTCTCTCTCTCTCTCTCTCTCTCTCTCTCTCTCCCTCTCCATTTAAAGGAGCCTCATCTCTTTTCCCACCCAAATTCCTCCTGCACCCCCCCCCCCAGCTTCAAGATTTTCATAAAGAACTAACTAACTAACCAACCCATGATTGGAATTTACGAGATTAAGGAGATAATTTATTTTTGTATAAGGAAAATAGATGGGAGGATAAATTAATTGCGCAAGGCCAGAATATATAGGATGGCAAATATCAGAAGAAACAAAGATTATGATTTGGGTTCTTAAAATAACACCAACACATGCCTGCCCAGTGGATTTCAGAACAAATATGTCTCCGAGAACTCCCATTCCCAGAGTTCCCTGGGAAGTTGTGGGCATCTCTTTCGAGAGGCAATGGAGTGTGCCTCTGGGGGGTGAAATCAAAGGTTTTCAGCAGGCCCTAGAAGGAAAAACGAAGGAGACGCCTGCGAGAAGCCAAGTTACAGGAAACCAGGCAGAGGCCTTCTCGGTGGTGGCGCCTTCTTCATGGTGATCCACTACTGCTTTAAGGGAGGTTTTGGAATAAGTAGATTTCTTGCTGATCCAAAACACCCACCCACCCCACTCACACATGAAAACAAAGACCACCACAGCCGACTACAAATGAATAACCACACCCTAGGCCAACCCCAACCTCTCTCACCACCAAAGGAACACAAGCGAACGGCCAAGAACCTGCACAAACAACGCTGACACCAAACCCTACATATAGGAGGTAAAATAGAAAAATCGCCACCCAACCCCACCCCACCCCCATCTTCCCACCCCCCCACCTCTTTCCCCTTTTCTTCCTAATGTCTCAACAAATGAAAATGATTTGTAAAAAATTTACATGGGGGGAAAAAACATGAGAGAGAGACATTGCACACTTTTGTAAATCAACAAAATTTTTAATAAATAAATAAATAAATGCTAGTTTTTGGGAGAGGGGTGCAAATAGCTAGCCATGCCTAGGGCACAAAATAGCCTGGCACCAGCACAAGGCCAACAAACACAAAAAGGAAAAACATCAATGGGGTACAGGCCAGCTGGGTAACCCTAGCTTCCACTGAGCGCTCCTCACCCAAGCTGAGAAGGGCTCCTGTGCTCTTCTGTGCAATGCTAAGTGCAAGATGTAGGTCTTTGTGACCTTGAGGCACATGCCAGAGGCAGAGAAGTAGCTGGTGAGTAGTTGCTCCTTCAACTCCTCCCAAACACACTCCCACCATCCAATTATACATTCACGTTCCAGAGATTGCACAATGTGGGAAAAACTGTGAAGCCGGCCAATGCCTCTACATAGCTCCATCCTTATTTCAGATATTGCCATATATCAATATATTCCAATATTTAGCAGTTTGCTACTCCCTGTTGCAGGGAGTAACATGTATGATGGCATGTTTGGGGCTTTCCTCCATCTCCACTTCGCAGGATTCCTCTTGAATGATAAAATCTTCCGCATGGCTTTCCTCCATCTCAAGTGCGGAGGATTTCTCTTCAATTACCAGATCCAGCAGAGAACCACACTTTGAACAAGTAGTTAGACTCTCGCTTTTTACCGCGCTTCTTGAGGTAATCAGCCTAACAGTTGCTACAGTGGTGCCTCGCAAGACAAAAAGTATTCGTTCCGCGAGTCTTTTCGTCTTGCGATGTTTTTCATCTTGCGAAGCATGGTCCATCGCAACTGCGCCTCTTCAAGCGGCTTTTAAAAAAAAGTGCAAGACGTTTTCGTCTTGCGAAGCAAGCCCATAGGGAAATCCGTCTAGTGAAGCAACGCAAAACCGAAAAACCCTTTCGTCTAGCGAGTTTTTCGTCTTGCGAGGCATTCGTCTTGCAGGGCACCACTGTATTTGACATTTATCTGTTGCGGTGGTCTTGGCGCAAAATCTCTCAATCCCTACAGAACCTAGAGAAAATTTATCTCCGAAGGTGTTACGGAATTACGGGGGGGGCACACCTTTAAAGTTGTTAAATGTTACAAACATTATGCCTGAACCTATCCTTTCGACTTGACAGCTCAGGGAAGATACCAAGCTGTATGAATCCTATAAAATCAACCCCTTTGCCAAGTTCCTCCATTCCAGCACCATTTTGCCCTTGGAAAAAAGACTCTTTCCCCTTCTACCTCCCCAAGCTTGAAGACATGTGTACACACCTCCTGCCCCAGGAAATGCCCAGAGGTGACAATTGGTGGGCTCATTGTTAGCCAAGGGAAGACAAATCTCATCCCCAGACTTGCCTCCGGCTCCAGAGGTGCCAAGGAAGTTCTGTTGTACTTTGAGTGGTGGGTACTTAAGACATGTTTGCCAATGATGCTAAGCTTATACTGTACTTGGGTGTTGCCCCGACATAGCTGCCTATGCTAATCTTGTGTAACCCTCCCCTTTTGTGACATGTTAGTGATGTAGCAATGATGTATTGATGATGCTGTTCCTTGATGATGCTAGTTCCTTAGACTGTCCCTGTGGCCGGCTTTTTGGTTTTGTAAGAAAAGCACATTTCACATCAAATTTAGCTGCGGATTAAGCTGGGGGAAGGGAGGGGCCACTCTTTCTCTCCTAAACCTCTCCTGTCCACCACCACCCTTTTCTGGGCACAATTATTTTAGACAGCCCACCCCTGTTTCCTCTCTATGCAGAGTTAAGGCCCAATAAACTGCTATTAAAGGTAAAGGTAAAGGGACCCCTGACCATTAGGTCCAGTCGTGGCCAACTCTGGGGTTGCGGCGCTCATCTCGCTTTATTGGCCGAGGGAGCCGGCGTACAGCTTCCGGGTCATGTGGCCAGCATGACTAAGCCACTTCTGGCAAACCAGAGCAGTGCACGGGAACGTCGTTTACCTTCCCACCGGAGCGGTACCTATATATCTACTTGAACTTTGACGTCTTTTTGAACTGCTAGGTTGGCAGGATCTGGGACCGAGCAACGGGAGCTGACCCCGTCGCGGGGATTCGAACCTCCAACCTTCTGATCAGCAAGTCTTAGGCTCTGTGGTTTAACCCACAGCACCACCCGCGTCCCTATGTTGCTATTACTATTATTATTATTACTATTACTATTACTATTAGCTTTGGAATGGTCATGGGGGGTAATTTGCAGGAAATGTGTGGCTTAATGTGTTTCTTTTTTAAGAAAGATCTATTTGCAAAAGGTTTATATAGAAAATCAATCAATCAATTAGTAATAGGTCCTCAAAGCACCTGGGGAGGTACTGCTGCTAGAAACTATTCCCCCTCCCCGCCCGTCCCACTTCTAATGCAAACCCCCTTCCTCAATCAAGATGGGATTTCAGTTGAAGGTCTTGCTAAAATAGAGTTTGACAACTTGGGGGTTTCAGCAGGAAATTCAAGGCAGCCCCCTGCCTGAATGAGACTGGATCCCCCTGCTAAAACGAAGAAGGGGGACTGTTAAGGAGACAAACCCACTTCTGAATCAGGAAGGGGTTCGCTTGGAATCCCGCCCAACTGAGCAGAATTTAAGCCCTGCTCATGGGCTGACGTTGAAAACCAGACATCGGCCAGCCCTGGGCAGGATGGCACACCGAGCCTCCTCACATCTGTTCAAAGGAGGCTGCAAAGCGGCGGGACATGCTTGTATCATTTCGTGGTCTTGTTTATTTCTATGCTCTTTTAGATGTGGCTTCATAGCCGAGAGGGGGATTTGAACCCCGGTGCCTCCCAGGTGCTAGTTTGGCAGTCTTACCACTAGGCCGCACCGCCTCTCCACCTTCCTGCTTGAAGCAGCCCTTAATTGGGAATCTATATTCCTGCTTAAGCCAGCTTTCTTTTTAGGACTGTGAACTTGGCTTTGCAACCCTGGTAGCCGCACCCTACATTTAAGGCGCCCCCACCAAGAATCCTGGGAACTGTAGTTTGTTAAAGGTGCTGGGAACTGCAGCTTTCTCAGGCTTCTGGAAACCATATTGAGCTCTTTGGAATTCTCAGAGATTTTTTTTTTGGGGGGGGCTGTTAATATATGCTGCGGAAACGAATTATTGTGGTTTTCCGTGTACGAGATCCATCCCAGTATATAAGCACTATGGTTTAGGGGGAGGCCAGTTGTTTGGAAAGCACAAGGTCAACAGAAAAAGACACCCAGACTTTTGTGGACTGTGGCAGATGAGGACAGAGGGAGACTGCGATTTGGGGAGAATGTATCTTATTCTAAGTAAAGCTTAATATCACAGAAACAGAAAATATGTTCGACTTTCTAGGAAATGGCACTGCTGTTCAGATTGCGAGTTACCCAACCTCACAATTGCTTAAGATCATGCAAACAGACCGATAGCATGATTCAAGGAAGCTTCCAGGCAGGGCATGAAGGCACTTAGCTCTTCCCCCCTCCCAGAACTGATATTCCAGGACAAACCTTTGTTTTGATCCTGCAAATGCATCTCTTGCTCATCTTTTGGGTTAACTGTGCAAATCGTTCCTGGCATCCTGAAAACTCAAAGAATTACAAAGGCACTACTCCAGTTGTGCACTCTGTGGAGAATTCTGCTGCAGAAACCACCTTCATGCCTACAGCTGCCTAGAGTGACGTGCAGAGAAGATGTTAGGATCTTCCAAATAACTGCTTCAAGGGAGCATCTGAGGCCACTGTAACTGTTTTTGTTCTCGGGGAAATTTTCTAATCACAAAGCCAGGATTCCCAAGAACTAAAAGGGTGGAGATCTTGGAGGATGATGGAGAACTTGGTGCTGCTCCCTTAGGTTCCAATATTCCCAGAAACTGCAGAGAAGGAGAAACCAGGAGATTTGGAATATTACCCAAAGAAAAATACAGCAGAGGAAGGGCCTGTGGCGGGGGGGGGGGGACCTGGCACCCTACTGCTGTTGCCTATTTGCACAATTCATGTAGCAGTATAGAGCATGCGCAGCAAAACCTCACTGCCTTTCCAAATACTGCTTTTGCTGCTTCCCGTTTAATACCACCAGCCTAATCCCACACAAGTTTTGAATCATGCCCCACAGCCGGGCGATGTTCCTCCCGCCTCAAGGGGAGCCTCTTTTGCAGGGCTAGTGAGTCTGGGCCTAGGCCTGGTGAAAAGGGTCTTGCAGGGTGCGGCCTTCACGCCCTACAGCCAGGCAATTTTATGTCATACCACACCATATGGCAGCCATTTTTTGCCATCCACCATGGCAGCCATTTTGTGTTTTGCTATGTTCTCATTAGTAGCCAATTGGTGGACTGGCCCATGTAGCATTTTCCAAAAATTGGTCTGGCTCCGTCTAAGGCAGCTTTCTCTGTTCTTATTGTAGCACCCTGCTTGTGGTTAACGCTTAGCTGGAATGAAATATTCAACGCAGCAATAGAGAAATTAAAATAATAATTTATTTGTCAGACAAATAAATGAGAGGCACAGTGGTATATGGTTACCAAGCTCTCGCCTGGTCTCCTGTCATTATGGCCAGCACTTATATTCCCTCAGTCCAGGCCCCTTGCTCCTCCTTTGGCTGCCTCTGTCCAATCAGCCTGGTTGAATTTCCTATTGGCTGATTGCTATAACCAATCCTAAAAGATACACCCATTTCCTATTGCCTTTTATGGGATACAAAAAGCTATATATTCTTCTATCTATAAATGACAAATAAGTAGTCATATATCTTACATTTGTCTCAACAAGGAACCTTAATTACCAGCTCACCTCTTGCCCTCCTTGCCCTATTGCCCTCCAAAACAGATGGTTAATAGTTTTAAATTTTTATCTTAGACAGATGTCAGGGATCTTGGGTTCACATTCTCATGCATCATCATGAAAGATCTCCTTTTTGGAGGTCTTTAAACAATGGCCTGACAACCATATATCAGGACTGCTTGGATGGCGTCTCCTGTCTGGCAGGGGGCTGGGCTCATCTGCCCCTCTGGTCCCCTACAGCAATATGACTCTATGAAATAAGAATTTAACATTTCTTTCTTTCTAGATCCTTTGCATAATTACATTTAAGCTAGTATATTTCATACATTATCATAGATAGCTTTTTAGAAGAATAAGCCTTCTCAAAGGAAAGGATGGACCAGTTTACAGCCTCAAAATAAAATGGGGAAAAAGCCCTTCTCCAGCCAGTTGCTTTCTTTTCCATTTACTCTTGGCCTTTAACCTTAGGAAAATATGGCTCAAGTTTAAGGCACATGGTTTTATTTTACTGTTTACCAACTATTAATTATGTAGGGTCTGTGTAACCTTGGTCTTCAGCCTGTAATTCCCTTTTTACGACTTTGAGAATTGTTTTCTGCTATAAATCAGGGGGCCTCCTTGTCCAGGAGGATAAACATCTTGCCAAAGTACTTAGGCAGCTGGTCTTCATTTGAAAATCTTTAAGCTCATTTTAAAATACAGACCCTAATCAAACTATAAGCCTTGATAAAAATGCAGGCTATGATTGGATGCCTCATTATCATATGAAATACGCCACTATTTATATTAATTGGAGCGCAGGATGTTCTGCATTTATATCCTGGGGGGGGGGGGCGAATCTCATTAGCGATATGTTCAAATGTGTTTTTCCGCTTGGGGGGCTGCTGCGTCGCTTGTTCCTGAACCTTTTCTTCCTTCCAAATGCCCTGAAGATCCATTGCACACCTTGACAGCCAGGCAAATTTATTTCATACCACACCATATGGCAGCCATTTTGTGATTTGCTATGTTCTCATTGGTAGCCAATTGGTGGACTGGCCCATGTAGCACTTTCCCAAAATTGGTCTGGTTCCATATAAGGCAGCTTCCTCTGTTCTTATCATATGAAATACCCCACTTTTTATATTAATAGGAGCTAGGTGCTTCTTGTGGTCTGGTGCGTCTTATAGAGCGAAAAATACGGTATTTTGACGGAAGTGTCTTAGGAAAGCGATTTTAAATCATGGACACCTAGGTTCTGAAAATGTTATAGCCTGTATTGGTGTGAGGGATGCGGTCCCATGGCACAAATTCCATGTGGTCCCAGTGCAAAGGAAAAGAGCTAAGATCTTTTCCCTTACTATAACATCCAAACAAGATGGGATGGGGAAGAAGAATGAGAGGTTTGTAGGGAGTCTTCAATAATTTTGCCAAGGAAATTCTTATGTCTCATGCTATTAGCCTTTCTTGTAAATGGAGATCCTTTATGAAGTGCATTCAGGCCCATCAAACAAATCTGTACTGAGATACACATACTGTATCACCATTTTTACTGCTGGAACTGCTCTGAATCTGACTTCAGGAAGAACATGTTTTAACTGCGCAGTGTCCTGGAAAAGACACTCTGCATTGGGAAAGAAGGGAACCGAGTTCCCTCCCATTTTCCACTTTCCTGATGTTCCAAATGACCAGTACCTTGGAGTTATGATTTGTGTTGTTGTCAGGATTCTAACTGGCCTGTAACTGACCTAAGAATTCTGCAGAGCAGTTGCTGCTGTGGCTGGCCGGCTGCTCAGGCGAACGTCAGCTCAGTGGCCAACCGCTCAGTCTTCTTGAGGCTCAGGAGCACCTAGCAAAGACCTGCTCTGTTCCTGGCACGCTAGACTCTAGCTGAGGAAGGCATTTCACGTAAGTTTATGGATTAAACATTCCTCACTATGCCATCAGGTGTGTTTATGCTTGGTGGAAAAGGATAGGTGTAGTAAAGGTAAAGGGGTCTCGCTTTATTGGCTGAGGGAGCCGGCATACAGCTTCCGGGTCATTATTAAGCTGCTTCTGGCGAACCAGAGCAGTGCGCAGAAACGCCGTTTGCCTTCCCGACGGAGCGGTACCTATTTATGTACTTGCACTTTGAAGTGCTTTCGAACTGCTAGGTTCGCAGGAGCAGGGACTGAGCAACGGGAGCTCACCCCGTCGCGGGGATTTGAACCACCAGCCTTCTGATCGGCAAGTCTTAGGCTCTGTGGTTTAACCCACAAAACAGTGAAATCATGAGCAGCTTCCCATCCACAACAGGTTGCTGAGGTTCTGGCCATTTTCACAGGAACAATGCAACAGTACATGAAATCAGTAGCAGTGTGCTGGAAGAAAGTCTGAGTGTCGGCTTCTCTGGATCAGATGTCTCTACCTAACCAGGGGGTGGGAGAGAGCAGGGGAACTCTTTCTTTTGCTGCTTCTTTCTGTGCCTGGAAGGAAGAATGCAGGAGGGAGGATTTCCTTCAATGACTAGACATGCTTGCTATTCCCTCTCTCACTGCATCTTGTCTTCTCTTTTGTTTCCAGGATGTCTGCCAAGGTCTCCCCTGCTCCCCTCCTCTCCAAACCCCCCCTGCGGGTGAAAGAAGGCTCCCTGGTAGTCAGATGGCTGCGTTTAGTTTCTGGTCTCCAGTTGTGTGCATTCCTGATGGATATTTTGGCCTTGCCGATGTGCATTATGTCAACGATCAGTGTCAACTGGCGAGTGTGGAGTGTGGAAGACATCGAGGGAATCGGCTCTGGAAACATCTGGATTGGAATCTGGGATGTCTGCTTTTGGAAAGACCCTTCTAACGACGGCAACTCTTTTTGGCATTGCGAAGATCTCGATGAGCAACATCCAACCCTCCCGAGGGAAATTTTTATTGCACAGGATTTAATGGCATTAGCTTCGATTATGAATTCAGTGGCCCTGGGATTAATTTCATTTGCCTTGTACAATGTGTTCAAGCCCAGAAAACATAAGGATTTTCTCTTTCGCTTTTTTAGGCTTGGAGCTCTGCTGAAATTAGTTGCAGGGATACTCGTCCTGATTTCTGTGGTCTGGAACACGTCTGCTGTCTTGCAAAATAGGGAAATTGACTTCCCTGAAACTTTTGAATTGCCTCAACTTCCGAGCGAGCAGCATATTGGACCTTCTATTTATCTAGGCTATATCGCTGCAGGTTTCCAGCTGCTGAGTGCAGCATTGGTTGGGATTGAGAGATGTTGCATCAGGAGCACCACAACAGATACATCTCTAATAGAAACTGTAGTGGTGATTACCCCAGGAAGTGCGGTGAAAAGTGAGAGTCTAACTACTTGTTCGAAGTGTGGTTCTCTGCTGGACCTGGTAATTCAAGAGAAATCCTCCACAGTGGAGATGGAGGAAAGCTGTGCAAAAGATCTTGTAATTCCAGAGGAATCCTGCACAGTAGAGATGGAGGAAAGCCGTACGCCCCAAAGCTCACCTGAAGGACATCAAAGTCCACCTGAAGTCCCAAAACATACTATTATACATGTTATACCCTACAACAGGGAGTCGTAAACTATCAGATCCAGATCAACGCAGATCGCTCCATACACGCATGGATCTGCATGGATCAGGATATGATAGTTTTGTTTTGGGACTTCAGGTGGGCTTTGATATCCTTCAGGTGAGGAGGCCCTTTTTATGACTAGTAGTTAGTTAGTTATTAAAAATGTTGTTGATTTACAAAAGTGTGCAATGTCTCGCTTTCATGTTTTTTCCCCCCAGGTAACATTTTTATAAATCATTTTCATTTGTTGAGACATTAGGAAGAAAAGGGGAAATAGGTGGAGGGGGGAACAATGGGTGGGGGTGGGGTCGGGTAGCAATTTTTCTATTTTACTTACTATACGTAGGGTTTGGTGTCAGCATTGTTTGTGCAGGTTCTTTGCTGTTTGCTTGTAATTAATAAACCAATTAATAAACCAATATTAATTAAAATATTGACTCTGTTCGCATGATCTTGGCCAGTCTTAATGCACACTCTCGTCCGTTTTTCAGAGCCTCCTCCAGAGCAGACCCACTAAAGCCTAACCGGTGGGTCTACTCCTGTGTAGGATTCAGTTCTTGATAGTTGTGCACTTGGGTCTGGGTTAAAGGCGGATCTACACGGATCCTCATGGATCCTCCACTTTTTTAAAAATAACTCCATCAAATGCAGTTTCAAATCACACCTGGAAGGCACGCCTACAGACTGGACTATCAAAAACGTGGATGCAGCACCACAAAAACTTGGATCCGAGGCATGGATCCTCATGAATTCATATGATTTTTATAGTGAAACAAAATAAAAACACCATGATACTGTAGACCACTTTTTAGTCTGTAAGCAGAACCAAAGAAATCACGCATCCACTGTTTGTGCTGCCGTACTTTCGTGGAGCTGACGTGCTTTCGTGGAGCAAAAACATGGTTAAAAAACATGGATCCTGATGGATCCTCATGATTTTTGCATTAGATCAGGCCAAAGTCACCATCAGCTCAAATATCATGGCCATGGGCACAGTATCCACCACAAAAATCACTAATCCACGGCTTCCTGGCGACACCGTAGCCCAAAAACGTGGTTTTGAAGCATGGATCCTCATGGATCCTCACGCTTTTTGCACTAGATCAGCCCAAAGTCACTGTCAAATCACACATCATGTCTAGGGGCACAGCCTGCATCACAAAAAACTCAGATCCACGGCTTCCTGGTCATCCCCTGGCCCAAAAACGTGGTTTTGAAGCACGGATCCTCCTGGATCCTCACGCTTTTTGCATTGAGCCACCCCAAACTCACCGTCAAATCACACATCATGTCCACAAAAAACTCAGATCCACGGCTTCCTGGTCAGCCCCAAACACTCAGTCTCATAACAAAAAATACTCAACGGAGTTAGGGCTGAGGGTAGGGGAAGTACAATCATGATCTTTCCAGTCCTCTAGAAGCTAACCCTTTTGGTCATTTTGATCATGGAGCCAAATATCTCTTCCCAAGTTTTAAGAGCCTAAACAAGTAAAGAACAAGCTTGCCCTTTACATGCAAAAGCCATGAAATTCAGCCCATTGGGCAACTGATCATGGGGCTGGGAGGAGGGAGGTAAGGACTAGCACCTTCTCTGCCCTCCACCTCCAACAGCTACACCTGAAAGTTTCATGATGGGGTTCGATTTAAGAAGCTGAATGTTTATAAAGGCACTTAGCGAATTTCTGCCACGGAAATTCTGAACAGAAACACTCTGCAGGTTCAGCCCCTAACAGAAACTGCTCTACGGTCTCTGTGTTGGGAAATGGGAACAGATCTTGCTCATCACCAACCTTCCCTCTGCAAATCAGTATCACTATGAGGCTGAACTGAACAGCTTGCTCCAGAGTTTTAAGAGATAGGTTTCTGTGGTGTAGTGGTTAAGAGCGGTGGACTCTAATCTGGTGAGCTGGGTTCGCTTCTCCGCTCCTCCACATGCAGCTGTTGGGTGACCTTGGGCCAGTCACACTTCTCTCTGAACTCTCTCAGCCCCACCTACCTCACAAGGTGTCTGTTGTGGGGGTGGAAGGGAAAGGAGATTTTTAGCCACTTTGAGACTCCTTCAAGTAGAGAAAAGCAGGATATAAAAACCAACTCCATGAATAAGAATTCTATGGAAAAGGACCATCCCTGCCATGATGATGAAAACTTCATCATCTTCATCCTGGGAAAAAATGACTATTGGGGTTCCACAAGGATCTGCCCTGGGCCTGGTGCTATTCAATCTTTTTATAAATGATTTGGATGATGGAATAGAGGGCATGCTAATCAAATTTGTAAATGACTGCAAACTGGGAGGGGTTGCTAATACACCAGAGGGCGGGTCAGAATTCAAAAATGACCTGAAAAGCCTAGAGAGCTGGGCCAAAACCAACAATATGGAGTTCAGTAGGGAGAAATGTAAGGTACTACACCTGGATAGAAAAAATGAAATGCACGGGTGGGGGACACTTGGCTTGACAACAGTACCTGTGAAAGGGATCTGGGAGTCTTAGCCGACCACAAGCTGAACATGAGTCAACAGTGTGATGTGGCAGCTAAGAACGCCAATGCAATTCTGGGCTGCATCAGTAGGAGTATAGTGTCTAGATCAAGCGAAGGAATGCTACCACACTATTCTGGTTGGTCAGACCACACCTGAAAAACTGTGTCCAGTTCTGGGCACCACAGTTGAAGAAGGATATTGTCAAGCTGGAGCATGTCCAGAGGAGGGTGACCAAAATGTAAAAGGTCTGGAATCCAAGCCCTATGAGGAGAGACTTAGGGAGCTGGATTTGCTTAATCTAGAGAAGAGAAGATTAAGGAGTGACATGATAGCCATGTTTAAATATTTGAAGGGATGCCATGTTGAAGAGGGAGCAAGCTTGTTTTCTGCTGTTCTAGAGACTAGGATGCAGAATAATGGATTCAAACTATGGGAAAAGAGATTCCACCTAAACATTAAGAAGAACTTTCTGTCAGTAAGGGCTGTTGGACAGTGGAATATGCCACCTCGGAGAGTAGTGGAGTCTCCTTCTTTGGAGGTTTTTGAGTGGAGGCTGGCTGGCCATCTGTCAGGGGTGCTTTGCTTGTGTGTTCCAGCATGGCCTTTGCGGTCTCTTCCAGCTCTATGAGTTTATGATTCTATGACACTAGCTAGGACGCTGCACTGTTCCATTAGATAGATATTGTTGCTATTTTTTAAGCTAAAGGTTATGTATAGCTGCCATCTATTAGTCTTTGAGCCAGTGTGGTGTAGTGGTTAAGAGTGGTGGACTCGTAATCTGGTGAGCTGGGTTCGCTTCCCGGCTCCTCCACATGCAGCTCCTCACAGGGTGTCTGTTGTGGGGAAGGAAGGGAAAGGAGATTGTTAGCTGCTTTGAGTCTCCTCAAGGGGAGTGAATGGCGGAATATCATGTCCAAACTCTTCTTCCAAACTCTTTGTAATAGTGACATTTCCCATAAATATGCTGAGACACAACTGAATAATGTTATAGATTTCAATGGGATTCATGGAAGGGCCAAGTTTATTCAGCAGTTTAAATGAATGGGGCATGGAAGGGCTTAACTGGTTCTTAAGCAGGGCCAAAACCTGGGGGAAGGAATCTTCAGTCTCTGCAGAAAACAGCAGGCACAACAACATTTTGTATGGAATGCAGAGCCAGTTCTTCTCATAAGCAAGTAAGGGGAGCCCCTGAGGTGCTGGATGCGCCACTAGAGCTGGTGGCATGGTGTGAGTACCAAGGTTGGTTTTGCTCTCTGCATTTTTCCTGAAGTTGTTGAGCTGTGAAAATCATGTCCACTGCCCCCTAGAAGGCTGGAAACCATTTTGGGATTCAGGAAGGGTCACCTCGGATAATGTTAAGAGACGGTTTGTTAAGATCCTTGCAAGCATTTTGCCGGCCACAGCTAATAGAGAGATGCCGCGATAGTTTCCACAATCAGTTCTGTCACCTTTTTAAAAAGAGATTGATAATTTGGGCATCCCTGAAGTCTGCTGGGATCACTTCTCTCTCCCAGATTTTTTTAATGCGCTTGTGAAGTTGTTGTGTAAGTTCAATTCCACCCGCTTGGAAGATTTCAGCAGGTATCCCATCAGGTTCACTGGCTTTGTTGTTTTTCACTTGGTTAATAGCTGTACACAACTCTCCCAGATTTGGAGATACTGCAAGCTCATCTCTAATTTGTTTTTGCAGGATTTGTGAGAGGACCTCAGCAGCTATGGGGGAGTTGTGGTTAAGGAGATGTTGGTAGTGTCCTTTCCAGCACAGTGCAATAGCTTCTTTATCTTTTAGAAGTGTGGTACCATCTGCTGAGCGTAGGGGGCATATGCCATGATTTATTGGTCCATAGATGGTCTGTGTGGCTTTAAAGAAACTCTGTGCATCATGAGTGTCGGATAAGTGCTGGATCGCTTGAGCTTTTTTTTATCCACCAGGTGTTTTTTAGTTCTCTGGTTCTTAGCAAGCAGTGAATTGCCAGGACTTGGAAGCCCCCTGGTGATGAATTCACTCTTTCCACCCCCCTTTCAAAAATGTGCATGGAATGAATGAGCTGGCATTCAAATCTATTCTTTTAAAAGCATATTTTCTATTATTATTGGGTCCATTCTGACAAATATTGGGTCCATTCTCTCAATTCTGATCCTTCTTGATTCCCTCATTTCTTGGGGTTGGACTAGATGACCCCTGGGGTCACTTCCAACTCTTCCATTCTACAATTCTCTCACCTACAATTCTGACACCTGCTTCAGGTTGTACCAATCATACCAGCAGATAAACAGCATTTTCTCCAGTTGATGGTCTTTTTTTAGGGGGTAGAGGTTTTTGTTAGGAAATCCTGACATCCAGTGGATGGGGAATGCCTGACAGCTGACGTTACACTCCCAACATCCACTTAAAAGCCATATGGTCCCTTGAAATGCTTCCCCCAAAGGGATTCTGGGAGCTGTAGTGCTGAGAGCCGTTTGGAGACCCCCTATTCCCCTCCCAGAACTACCATTCCCAGAGTTCCCTGGGAAGTTGTGGGCATCTCTTTCGAGAGGCAATGGAGTGTGCCTCTGGGGGGTGAAATCAAAGGTTTTCGGCAGGCGCTGGAAGGAAAAAATGAAGGAGACGCCTGCGAGAAGCCAAGTTACAGAAAACCAGGCAGAGGCCTTGGCAGTAGTGGCGCCTTCTTCATGGTGATCCACTACTGCTTTATTTATTTATTTTTATAATTTTTATTAGATTTTATACAATTGTAACACATACTGGAACAAACGTTGCACAACCCAAAAAAACAAACCAAAACAAAGATTACAAAAGGAAAAAAGAAAGAGATAAAGAATACATCTATAACAAATAACAACAGACAAATGAACCACACAAATGAGCTTAATTATTTAAAAATCCAATCTTCTAGACATATTACTTGACTTCCTCTAAACCCTCCCTTCTGAGTTTCTTTGTGTCTGAATGTAATAGTTTTCCAATCTCATTATTAAAGCACAATATTCCAGTTCTAATCTAATTTCTTCACTTTTCTGAGTGTTCTAAATCCCATTTATTGAAATAAATCCTAATTTAATCCTAGGCCTGTTAGGTACTTTCAAGTAACTTCTAATTTTTAATATTACCATATTTATTCAAATGGTCCTTAAATTTCCTCAAATCTTCTTGATATTCCTCTTCTTTCTGGTCACAGATTCTTTCAGTAAGGTCAGCTAGCTCCATGAAGTCCATCATCTTCATTTGCCATTCTTCCACAGTTGGTAGTTCTTGTGTTTTCCACTTCTTGGCTAGTAAGATTTGAGCAGCAGTTGTGGTATACAAAAATAATTTTACATCTTTCTTGGGCAATTCCAAACCTGTTATTCCTAGAAGAAAGGCTTCTGGTTTCTTTATTAATGTATATTTCATTATTTTTTTCAATTCATCCTAAATCTTTTCCCAGAAGTCTTTCACCTTGGGACGGGTCAACCACATATGATAAAAAGTTCCTTCTTTTTCTTTGCATTTCCAACATAGATTATCACAGTTATGGTAAATCTTTGCTAATTTAACAGGGGTCAAGTACCATCTATACATCATTTTCATTCTCTTTTCCTTTAACATCATACATGCGGTAAACTTGATCCCTTTCTTCCATAACCTCTCCCAGTCCTCCATCATTATATTATGTCCCACATCTCTTGCCCAATCAATCATCACCGATTTAACTTGTTCATCCTTTGTATGCCACTCTAAAAACAAATTAGACATTTTAGACATATTCTTAACTTTAGTATCTAACAACTCCGTTTCCAATTTGGTTTTATCTATTGCAAAACCATTTTTCTTGTCAATCTTAAATAATTCATTAATTTGATAATATTGAAGCCAATTCACTTGATCTTTAATTTGATCAAACGGTTTTAACTTAATACCTTCCTGATCCTCAATCTGTAAGTCTGAGCATCTCAACCATTTATTTTCCATATTTTACTTTTTTGGGGCCCGTGCTTCCATTGGCAAAAGCCATTTAGGGATCCACTACTGCTTTAAGGGAGGTCTTGGAATAAGTAGATCTGTTGCTGTTCTCCTGCGCTCCCTGCCTCCCGCCCTGGTCCGTGTGCCCTTCTCCCAAGCTCTGCACACTATTTCATATTTGGTTCTGCATTGCAATAGTGCAACGATGAGAGCATGTTGGCAGGGGGAACTATTCTGACAGGGGTGGGGCCAAAGGACCTACCTATGTGCTCTTTCCATCTGTCGATCCTGGCTAGCTGACAAATCCAGAAGGCTTTGAAGTAAGTTGGTTCCAAACGACACTGCACTGTGTCCCTTCGCAACACCCCCCCAAACGCAAATTCTTAGGGTGACTTTGACCTTGTAAACGAGTGGTTTTTGCTAGCAAAAAGTCCAGCTTCTTGTTGCTGCAAGGTGGTATCTGTACTCCGACTTCAGGGCCTGATACTCACCATTTCACCCCCTGCACCAAGGCATTCCCACACTTGACTAATGTTCTCAAGCTCCACCAACCTTGAAGCTTCCTGCTTTTCTCTTTGGGACATTGCCTCTTGAACAACTGCTTCCTGCCCATTTTGGGGAGCCCTTGTCAATTTCAATACTGTAAATTGTGCACGCTTGCTACCTTAGAGCTTGCAGGCTCAGTCTTGGCTGTCATTGTTGAGTGGTGCCAAAACAGCTGGTTGCATGGACCCAGGAAGCAGAGTGCCACAGTCTTGAATTGAGATGAATTTTTCCACATCTCTTGACTTCCAGGTTTTTCTTTGTTTGCTTGTGGTCCATATCATTGAGGAGTCCAAGATCACTTTTTAATACAGATTTATTAGCTAATAATTGGGAAATTTAACCAATAATCATAGTAAACCACAACAAAATCCTTAAATTCCTCTACCTATAATCACATTAAATACTACTAAAGAATACAATGAAGATCAATGGACCAACGTACTGGAGTTAATTTCAAAACATAAAACATAATCTATTAGGAATTATAAAACAATTGTATGCAGAAAATGATATAAAATAGGAATGTCTATTGATGGCATCCTACAGCATTAAAAGATGATATCCTATAACATTAAAAGGAAAAAATCCCTAATTTGTCTATTTGTTCAAGGTACTACCGATAAACTGATCGCCAAAGAATTGATGCTTTTGAATTATGGTGCTGGAGGAGACTCTTGAGAGTCCCATGGACTGCAAGAAGATCAAACCTCTCCATTCTGAAGGAAATCAGTCCTGAGTGCTCACTGGAAGGACAGAATGTGAAGCTGAGGCTCCAATACTTTGGCCACCTCATGAGAAGAGAAGACTCCCTGGAAAAGACCTTGATGCTGGGAAAGATGGAGAGCACAAGGAGAAGGGGACGACCGAGGACGAGGTGGTTGGATAGTGTTCTCGAAGCTACCAGCATGAGTTTGACCAAACTGTGGGAGGCAGTGGAAGACAGGAGTGGCTGGCGTGCTCTGGTGGCGTAGCGTGGGGGGTGCAGGGGGGCCGGCCGCACCGGGCGCAACACCTGGGGGTTAGGGTTAGGGTTAGGGGGAGCAAATCCACGGGTTAGGGGGCGCAAATTACTTGCCTTGCCCCGGGTGCTGACAACCCACGCTACGCCACTGGGTCCATGGGGTCATGAAGTCGGACACGACTAAACGACTAAACAACAACCGATAAACACTCCTCCAGAGAAATGAAAGAGCTGACAAAAAATGTAAATCTATGAGTACACACAGGAAAGAAATCCAGACGAGGAACAAGCTAAAGGGAACAAGGACACAAATGGTAGAGAACACGTAAAAGAGGCCTCCATGTGATTCCCTTCCACCGTAAAGAGCAAACTATCAGATCCAGATCCATGCAGATCTCTACAGTTTGTTCAGGGCGTCGGGAACTGTAGTTTCTTTGGGGCTCTGGAAAGCGCAGTGTGTCAAGGGAGCTGGGAACTGCAGTTTAAGGGTGCTGGGACCTGTAGCTCCCGGGATGTGCATATGCACGCGTTTGCTTTAAGCGCAATTCCGCAACCCAAAAGAAGGTTTATCATGAGGACTACACTCTTGTGCACGGAATTGAAATTACAGAACCCTTGAATTTTATATTTTTTAAAAATTGAAAGTGTAGGTTTGCTTGGAAGGGACTTGAGTGTTGTGATGTACCAGGTTGTTTTTATGTGCATATCTATATAACATATGGGACCAAAGGGGGTGGGAAATATGTCTACGTCTGAACTGTAGTTAAATGCGGAGAAAATATTTGCAGTTCCTACGGAAACTACCGGGGGGGGGGGGAGAGAGACATCTTTAAAGTTGTTAAATGTTACAAATATTAGGCCTGAACGTATCCTTTCGACTTGACAGCTCAGGGAAGATACCAAGCTTTATGAATCCTATAAAATCAACCCCTTTGCCAAGTTCCTCCACTCCAGCACCATTTTGCCCTTGGAAAAAATACTCTTTCCCCTTCCACCTCCCCAGGATTGAAGACATGTGTACACACCTCCTGCCCCAGGAAATGCCCAGAGGTGACAATTGCTGGGCTCCTTGTTCTCCAAGGGAAGACAAATCTCATCCCCAGACTTGCCTCCGGCTCCAGACATGCCAAGGAATTTCTGTTGTACTTTGGGTGGTGGGTACTTAAGACATGTTTGCCTATGAAGCTAAGCTTATACTGTACTTGGGTGTTGCCCCGACATAGCTGTCTATCCTAATCTTGTGTAACCCTCCCCTTTTGTGACATGTTAGTGATGTAGCAATGATGTATTGATGATGCTGTGCAAACTGTATTCTGACATATGGTGGGAAAGTTTTCAAAGTCAATGTGGCCCCATGCTCTGGGTTCACTGGCTGCTGTTGAACCTGTTGCGCAACAATAAAGGCTCTGAGGCTACTGACTGCTGCTTTGCTCCAAATTGCTTGCTTGCTGGGATTTCCTTATTTTACTGACCACATGGACCTGTGGGGGGACCTGTACCCCAACAAGCTGGGCTGTTGAGTAGTCTCTCGACCCGGAATTTTCCTTACCAGTGTGGAACCTCTAATGGAGCTATCTCCCCACTCCCCCAAAAAATACTGTTCCTTAGACTGTCCCTGTGGCTGAGTTTTTGGTTTTTTAAGAAAAGCACATTTCACATCAAATTTAGCTGCAGATTAAGCTGGAGGAAGGGAGGGGCCACGCTTTCTCTCCTAAACCTCTCCTGTCCACCACCACCCTTTTCTGGGCACAATTATTTTAGACAGCCCACCCCTGTTTCCTTCCTATGCAGAGTTAAGGTCCAATACGCTGCTATTACTCTTGTTATTATTAGCTTTGCAATGGTCATGGGGGATAATTTGCAGGAAATGTGTGGCTTACTGTGTTTCTTTTTTAAAAAAGATCTATTTGCAAAAGGTTTATATAGAAAATCAATCAATCGATTAGTAATAGGTCCTCAAAACACCTGGGGAGGTACTGCTGCTAGAAACTATTCCCCCCCTCCGCCCGTCCCACTTCTAATGCAAACCCCCTTCCTCAGTCAAGATGGGATTTCTGCTAAAAGAGAGTTGGACAACTTGGGGGTTTCAGCAGGAAATTCAAGGCAGCCCCCTGCCTGAATGAGACTGGATTCCCCTGCTAAAACAAAGAAGGGGGGCTGTTTAGGAGATAGATCCAGACAAACCCGTTTCTGAATCAGGAAGGGGTTTGCTTGGAATCCCGGCCAACTGAGCAGAATTTAAGCCCTGCTCATCGGCTGATGTTGAAAACCAGATATCGCCCGGCCCTGGGCAGGATGGCACACCGAGCCTCCTTACATCTGTTCAAAGGAGGCTGCAAAGCGGAGATCATGTTTGTATCATTTCATGGTCTTCTTTATTTCTATGCTCTTTTAGATGTGGCTTCATAGCCGAGTGAGAGATTTGAGCCCCAGTGCCTTCCAGGTCCTAGTTTGGCAGTCTAACCACTAGGCCGCACTGCCTCTCTACCTTCCTGCTTAAACCAGCTTTCTTTTTAGGACTGTGAACTTTTAAGGCGCCCCCACCAAGAATCCTGGGAACTGTAGTTTGTTAAAGGTGCTGGGAACTGCAGCTCTCTCAGGGTTCTGGAAACCATATTGAGCTCTTTGGAATTTTCAGATATTGGGGGGGAGGTGGGCTGTTAACAGATGCTGCGGAAATGAATTCTTCTTGTGGTTTTCCGTGTACGAGATCCATCCCGGTATATAAGCACTACGGTTTGGGAGGAGGCCAGTTATTTCGAAAGCACAAGGTCGACAGAAAAAGACACCCAGACTTTTGTGGACTGTGGCAGATGAGGTCAGAGGGAGACTGCGATTTGGGGAGAATGTATCTTATTCTAAGGAAAGCTTAATTCCAAAGAAACAGAAAAGATGTTTGACTTTCTAGGATATGGCACTGCTGTTCAGATCGCAAGTTACCCAACCTCACAATTACTTAGAGTCATGCAAACAGACCGATAGCCCATTCTAGTCCAATGCACTGAAGTCCACAAAAGCCGGATGGGTGATTCAAGGAAGCTTCCAGGCAGGGCATGAAGGCATTTAGCTCTTCCCCCCCTCCCAGAACTGATATTCCAGGACAAACCTTTTTTATATCAGAACTTTAATGCGCTATTAGAATTAAAAGAGGGGGAAACCCAGCCGGATGGGCGGGGTCTAACTAAATAATTATTACGGTATTTTTTGCTCTATAGGGCGCACCTGACCATAGGGCGCACCTAGTTTTCAGAGGGGGAAATCAAGGGAAAAAATATGACCTCCCCCCATCCCTGGGAGCAGCCAAGTTACAGGGAACCAGGCAGAGGCCTTCTCAGTGGTGGCACCTTCTTCATGGTGGTCCACTACTGCTTTAAGGGAGGTCTTGAAATAAGTAGATTTCTTGCTGATCCAAAACACCCACCCACCCCCACACATGAAAACAAAGACCACCACAGCCAACTACAAATGAATAACCACACCCTAGGCCACCCGACCCCACCCCCACCCATCTTCCCCCCCTCCACCTCTTTCCCCTTTCCTTCCTAATGTCTCAACAAATGAAAATGATTTGTAAAAATGTTACATGGGGGGAAAAACATGAGAGAGAGACATTGCACACTTTTGTAAATCAACAAAATCTTTAATAAATAAATAAATAAATACTAAAAAAATAATAATCATAAAAAGAGGCCTCCTCACTGGAAGGACATCAAAGCCCACCTGAAGTCCCAAAATCCCTGAAGTCCTGATCCACGCAGATCTATGCGTGTATGGAGTGATCTGCGTGGATCTGCATCTGACAGTTTACGACTCCCTGTTGTAGGGAATCACATGTATAATCAATCGTATGATTGGGGACATCAGGTGGCCTATGATGTCCTTCAGGTAAGCTTTGGGTGTATGGCTTTCCTCCATCTCCACTGCGCAGGATTCCTCTGGAATGACAAGATCACTTGCCCAGCTTTCCTCCATCTCCACTACGCAGGATTCCTCTGGAAAGACAAGATCACTTGCCCAGCTTTCCTCCATCTCCACTACGCAGGATTCCTCTGGAATGACAAGATCACTTGCCCAGCTTTCCTCCATCTCCACTACGCAGGATTCCTCTGGAAAGACAAGATCACTTGCCCAGCTTTCCTCCATCTCCACTACGCAGGATTCCTCTGGAAAGACAAGGTCACTTGCACAGCTTTCCTCCATCTCCACTGCGCAGGATTCCTCTGGAATGACAAGATCACTTGCCCAGCTTTCCTCCATCTCCACTACGCAGGATTCCTCTGGAATGCCAAGATCACTTGCACAGCTTTCCTCCATCTCAACTGTGCAGGATTCCTCTGGAATGACAAGATCACTTGCACAGCCTTCCTCCATCTTAACTGCACAGGATTTGACAAGATCTTCCGCATGGGTTTCCTCCATCTCCACTGCGGAGGATTTCTCTTGAATTACCAGGTCCAGCAGAGAACCACACTTTGAACAAGTAGTAAGACTCTCGCTTTTCCCCGCACTTCCTGGGGTAATCACCACTACAGTTGCTATTTGAGATGTATCTGTTGCGGTGGTCCTGATGCAACATCTCTCCATCCCAACCAATGCTGCACTCAGCAGCTGGAAACCCCCAGCAATACAGCCTAGATAAATAGAAGGTCCAATATGCTGCTCACTGGGAATTTGAGGCAACTCAAAAGTTTCAGGGAAGTCAATTTCCCCATTTTGTAAGACAGCAGACATGTTCCATATCACGGAAATCAGGACGAGTATCCCTGCTGGTAAGTTCAGCAGAGCTCCAAGCCCAAAAAAGGTTAAGAGAAAATCCTTATGGTTTCTGGTCTCGAACACATTGCAGAGGGCAAATGCCTGTAATCCAAGGGCCGCTGAATTCATAATGGCAGCTAAGGCCATTAAGTCCTGAGCAACAAAAATTTCCCTCGGGAGGTTTGGATGTTGTTCATGGAGCTCTTCACAATGGTAATAATAGTTTCCGTCGTTAGAAGGGTCTTTCAAAAAACAGACCTGCCAGATCCCGATCCAGATGTTTTCAGAGGCAATTCCCTTTATGTTTTCAACACGCCACACTCGCCAGTTGACAATGGCTATTGAGGCAATGCACATCATCCAGGCCATAATATCCATCAGGAATGCACATAAGAGGAGGCAGGACACCAATCTCAGCCACCTGACTACCAGGGAGCCTTCTTTCACCCGCAGGGGGGGGTTGGAGATGAGGGGAGCAGGGGAGACCTTGGAAGACATCCTGGAAACAAAAGAGAAGGCAACATGCAGTGAGAGAGGGAATAACAAGCATGTCTAGTCATTGAAGGACATCCTTCCATGCACAGAAAGAAGCAGCAAAAGAAAGAGTTCCCCTGCTCTCCCCCCCCCACCCCCCGATTAGGTATAGACATCTGATCCACACATACTTTCTTCCAGCAAACTGCTACTGATTTAATATACAGTGGTGCCTCGCAAGACGAAATTAATTCGTTCCGCAAGTCTCTTCGTCTTGCGGTTTTTTCGTCTTGCGATGCACGGTTTCCCATAGGAATGCATTGAAAATCAATTAATGCGTTCCTAGGGAAACCGCCTTCAGACCAGGTCCAGGGACAGTCTGTCCCCGGACCTCTTCTGAAGGCTGGGGGGGGGGGGACAAGGGCTTTTCTTCCCACCCCCAGCATTTTAAAAAACCCTGGGACAGCGGAGGACTTCTCCGCTGTCCGGGCGATCTTAAAATGCTGGCGGGCGGCATTTTAAAATCGCCCCGGGACAGCGGAGGACTTCTCCACTGTCCGGGGCGATTTAAAAGCCCCTGGGAAGGCAGGCAGGGGGGACAAAGAGTTTCGCCCCCCGCCCGCCTTCAGAAGGTGTTCCCCCCCCCCCGCCCGGCTTCGCAGCAGCGCTACGAAGCCCGGCGGCTGGGGCAGGTGTTCCCGCCCCCCCCCACCCTGCTTCGGAGCAGCGTTCCGAAGCGGGGTGGCTGGGGCAGGTGTTCCCGCCCCCCGCCCGGCTTCGCAGCAGCGCTACGAAGCCCGGCGGATGGGGCAGGTGTTCCCGCCCCCCCCACCCCGCTTCGGAGCAGCGTTCCGAAGCGGGGTGGCTGGGGCAGGTGTTCCCGCCCCCCGCCCGGCTTCGCAGCAGCGCTACGAAGCCCGGCGGCTGGGGCAGGTGTTCCCGCCCCCCGCCCGGCTTGGCAGCAGCGCTACGAAGCCCGGCAGCTGGGGCAGGTGTTCCCGCCCCCCCCCGCTTCGGAGCAGCGTTCCGAAGCGGGGTGGCTGGGGCAGGTGTTCCCGCCCCCCCCGCTTCGGAGCAGCGTTCCGAAGCGGGGTGGCTAGGGCAGGTGTTCCCGCCCCCCGCCCTGCTTCGCTGCAGCGCTACGAAGCCCGGCAGCTGGGGCAGGTGTTCCCGCCCCCCCCCACCCCGCTTCAGAGCAGCGTTCCGAAGCGGGGTGGCTGGGGTAGGTGTTCCCGCCCCCCCGCCCGGCTTCGCAGTAGCGCTACGAAGCCCGGCGGCTGGGGCAGGTGTTCCCGCCCCCCCGCCCCGCTTTGGAGCACCGGGAGAAGCGATCTCCCCGCAGCCGCTTGCTTCAAAAGAGGTCCGGGACCCCTTTTGAAGCAAGCGGCTGCGGGGAGAAGCGCAGCCGCTTGCTTCAAAAGAGGTCCGGGGGCAGCGGGAAGCGCTTCCCGCTGCCCCCGGACCTCTTTTGAAGCAAGGGGCGGTGGGGAGAAGCGATCTCCCCGCCGCCCCTTGCTTCAAAAGAGAAGACCCGCTGTCCCCGGGGCAAGCTTCGTTTTGCGAAGCAAGCCCATAGGGAAATTCGTCTTGCGAGGCAACTCGAAAACGAAAAAACCTTTCGTTTTGCGAGTTTTTCGTCTCGCGAGGCGTTCGTCTTGCGGGGTACCACTGTACTCTTGCACTGTTGCTGTGAAAATCAGCAACCTGTTGTGGATGGGAGCTGCTCATGTTTCGCTGTCCTGCTATCTGCTACTGCAGCTATCCTTTTCCACCGAGCATAAACACACCTGATGGCATAGTGAGGAATGCTTAATCCATAAACTTACGTGAAATGCCTTCCTCAGCTACAGTCTAGAGTGCCAGGAACAGAGCAGGTATTTGCTAGGTGCTCCTGAGCCTCAAGAAGACTGAGCTGTTGGCCACTGAGCTGACGTTCGCCTGAGCAGCCAGCCAGCCACAGCAGCAACTGCTCCGCAGAATTCTTAGGTCAGTTACAGTTACAGTTAGAATCCTGACAACAACACAAATCATAACTCCAAGGTACTGGTCATTTGGAACATCAGGAAAGTGGAAAATGGGAGGGAACTGAGTTCCCTTCTTTCCCAATGCAGAGTGTCTTTTCCAGTACACTGTGCAGTTAAAAACACGTTCTTCCTGAAGTCAGATTCAGAGCAGTTCCAGCAGTAAAAATGGTGATGTGTGTATCTCAGTACAGATTTGTTTGATGGTCCTGAATGCATTTCATAAAGGATCTCCATGTACAAGAAAGGCTAATAGCATGAGGCCCTGAACAATAAGAATCTCCTTGGCAAAATTATTGAAGACTCCTTACAAACCTATCATTCTTCTTCCCCATCCCATCTTGTTTGGACATTATAGTAAGGGAGAAGATCTTAGCTCTTTTCCTTTGCACTGGGATTACATGAAATTTGTGCCATGGGACCCCATCACTCACACCAATACGGGCAACACCATTTTCAGAACCTAGGTGTCCATGATTTAAAATCGCTTTCCTAAGACACTTCAGTCAAAATATTTGTGTTGCTTCCTACCTGTTCCTTTCTGTGTTGATGCTCCGAATGTGAGCTGCTCAGCTGCATGCAGTTTCCACTGAAGTGTGTGTGTGTGTGTGTGTGTGTGTGTGTGATTAACATTCGGCCAAACAATGTGCCTAAATCCATCTATTTCACCTGAAATAACTTTGGGAGTCAGCCTTTAAAAATCTAAAGTAGATATCAAATTCAGAGGAATTAAAAGCTGTCATCTTTTTGACTATTTGAAACATCTTAGAACATACACAAATGTTAATGTTTGAAGGAAGGCAGCAAATGGAGCATTGGAGCCATCCATTCATCCCAGGTGTTGTGACCATTGATAATATGAAGCACTTTCACATCGCATGTCAGTGTGCAGTGCTTTTTAAAAGGTAAAGGACCCCTGACAGTTAAGTCCAGTCACGGCTCTGGGGTTGCGCCACTCATTGGCTTTACTGGCCTAGGGAGCTGACGTTGGTCCGCAGACGATTTTTCCGGGTCATGTGGCCAGCATGACTAAGCTGCTTCTGGCGAACCAGAGCAGCGCACAGAAACGCTGTTTACCTTCCCGCCGGAGTGGTACCTATTTATCTACTTGCACTTTGACGTGGTTTGGAACTGCTAGGTTGGCAGGAGCAGGGACCAAACAACGGTAGCTCACCCCGTCAAATACGCAAGTCCAGTTCTGTATCTGCATGACATCCTCCACACCCAAATGCTCTCCCGTTCTGTTTCCCCCATTTAATCAGGATACACCATCTCCATTGAAAACTCTGCTCAGTGACACCCATCCAATAGAAAAGTGCTGACCGTCTTCCTGCAGATACACTTCCGTGCAGGGGTTTGCCCGACAACTTCTTCCCGAGTGTGGGGATGTTTTCAGGGGCTCTTTGCTTTTCCCTGCCTCCCCTTTCATCCTCACCTGAGGAGATCTTGGCCATTCTCTTGACAGGGACCTCCGTTCTCAGGCCGGATTTCTGTTTTCCTTCATTCCTCCTTCTCCCAGTCTGGTTCCCTGAGAAAATAAGAGAGAGGAGGTTTCATGCAAGTCAAGGTGTGCAATGGATCTTCAGGGCATTTGGAAGGAAGAAAAGGTTCAGGAACAAGTGACGCAGCAGCCCCCCAAGCGGAAAAACACATTTGACATATCGCTCATGAGATTCGCCCCCCCCCCCCGTGGATATAAATGCAGAACATCCTGTGCTCCTATTGGGCCGCACCCTGCAAGACCCTTTCCACGTGGCCTAGGCCCCGACTTGCTAGCCCCACAAAAGAGGCTCCTCATGAGGCCAGAGGAACATAGCCTGGCTGTGGGGCATGATTCAAAACCTCCAGTCCCAGTCCAGTGCTCTAACCACTAAACCACACTGCCCCCCATTGCAGTCTATAACAGCCTGGAGGGCCACAGATGCCCCATATTCTCTGGCTCTGAGATTGCCCAAAGTTTCCTTTCTATCCCTTGTTGTGCAAAAAGAAAAATGCCCATGACAAAATGTGACATTTTTGGTTCTTTGGAGACAGTTCTGCTCCCCCCCCCTCCATTTAAAGGAGCCTCATCCCTTTTCAAACCCAACTTCCTCCTGCACACAGCTTCAAAATTTCCATAAAGAACTAACTAACTAACCAATCATAATTGGAATGTACGAGATTAAGGAGAGAATTTATTTTTATATAATGAAAATAAATGGGAGGATAAATTAATTGCGCAAGGCAAGAATATATAGGATAGCAAAAATTAAAAGAAACAAAGATTATGATTTGGGTTCTTAAAATAACAACAACACATGCCTCCTCAGTGGATTTCAGAACAAATATGTCTCTCTCTTTTTAAATTACCCAAATGCTATAATGCAAGGAGTTGTAGTGACAATGCAGTGAGATTCTACTCAGAGTAAGCCTATTGGAATGAAAGGGTTTGAATTAGTTGCGTCCTTTAGTTCTTGCTTTTTATCTAGATAATACCTAATTAGGAATACAGTGGTGCCTCGCAAGACGAAATTAATTCGTTCCGCAAGTTTTTTCTTCTTGCGAGTTTTTCGTCTTGAGATGCACGGTTTCCCATAGGAATGCATTGAAAATCAATTAATGCGTTCCTCTTCTGAAGGCTGGGGGGGGACAAGGGCTTTTCTTCCCACCCCCAGCATTTTAAAAAACCCCGGGACAGCGGAGGACTTCTCCGCTGTCCGGGGCGATCTTAAAATGCTGGCGGGCGGCATTTTAAAATCGCCCAGGACAGCGGAGGACTTCTCCGCTGTCCGGGGCGATGTAAAAGCCCCTGGGAAGGCAGTCAGGGGGGACCTGGAAGAGGTTCTGGACCTCTTCTGAAGGCGGGCGGGGGGCAAAAGTCTTTGCCCCCTCCCCCGCCTGCCTTCAAAAGCCGTCCGGGACAGCGGAGAAACGCGCTGCCTTTCTCCGCTCTCCCGGGAAGGCAGGCAGGGGGGAGCAAAGACTTTCGCCCCCCCCCCCGCCTTTAGAAGAGGTCCAGGACCTCTTCTGAAGGCGGGCGGGGGGCGAAAGTCTTTGCTCCCCCCCCCCGCCTGCCTTCAAAAGCCGTCCGCGATAGCGGGAAGCGCTTCCCTGCTATCCTGGACTGCTTTTAAAATGCTGGCGGTGGGGAGCAAAGCCTTTCGGCCCCCGCCGGCCTTCCTGGACCTCTTCTGAAGGCCGGAGGGGGGGGGAAGGCTTTGCTCCCCACCACCAGCATTTAAAAGAGGTCCCCGGAGATTTCCCTATGGGCTTTCGTCTTGCGAAGCAAGCCCATAGGGAAATTCATCTTGCGAAGCGCCTCCAAAACAGAAAACCCTTTCGTCTTGCGGATTTTCCATCTTGCGAGGCATTCGTCTTCCGGGGTACCACTGTAGGGATTGGTTTGCTTTCTTTCTGTTCTTGTTTTTATTACCGTATTTTTCGCCCCATAGGACGCACTTTTTCCCCTCCAAAAATGAAGGGGAAATGTGTGTGCGTCCTAAGGCTTTCGCTGAAGCCTGGAGAGCGAGAGGCATCGGTGCGCACCGACCCCTCTCGCTCTCCAGGCTTCAGGAAGCTATCCGCAAGTCTTGCAAGCCCGGCGGGAGTTCCCGCGAGCTCACAAGGCTTGTGGGCAGCAGCCTGCAGCCCCGGCGAGTGTCCACAAGCCTTGCGTGCCCAGCAGGAGGTCCCGCCGAGCGCGCGAGGCTTGGGGCGGCAGCCTGCAGCCCGAAGCACGCAAAGCCCTCCGGAGGTTGCCCCGTGCTTCAGGCAGGTGTGCGCAAGGCTTGGGGTGGCAGCCGCGGCGGGGGGGGGGAAATATATATTTTTTATTCATTCCCCCCCCAAAAAACCGAGATGCGTCCTATGGGCCGGTGCGCCCTATAGGATGAAAAATATGGTAAGTATTTTGTTGTGTTGTTGTTGTTGTTGTTGAAATTCCACAAATTGCACATCAGGATTCATTACATAGTAAGCCCCCCCCCCTTTTCTATTATCTGCTTCCCATCCCATTTCCTAGGATGTTTTTTTTCTTTTCCACCCTTAGCTGCAACCTATCTTCCCTCTTTTATATCAGAACTCTAATGCTCTATTAAAATTAAAAGAGGGGAAAACCCAGCTGGATGGGCAGGGTCTAACTAAATTATTATGGTTGTCTTATTTATTTGTGTTTTTATCTTGTATAAAAGATAAAAACACAAAAAAAACCCAAAGTTGAAGCAAGAAGGAATCTTCAAATATTAAAAAAATGCAAGGAGTGAATTGCCAGGACTTGGAAGCCCCCTGGTGATGAATTCACTCTTTCCACCCACCCCCCTTTCAGAAATGTGCATGGAATGAATGAGCTGGCATTCAAATTTTTCTTTAAAAAAGCATATTTTTTATTATTATTGGGTCCATTCTGACAAATATGGGGTCCATTCTCTCACTTCTGACCCTTCTTGATTCCCTCATTCCTGGGAGTTGGACTAGATGACCCATGGGGTCCCTTCCAACTCTTCCGTTCTACAATTCTCTCGCCTACAATTCCGACACCCGCTTCAGGTTGTACCAATCATACCAGCAAATAAACCACATTTTTGCCAGTTGATGGTCTTTTTTTAGGGGGTAGAAAAGAGCGTGGGTTTGTTTTGGAGGTTTTTGTTAGGAAATCCTGACGTCCAGTGGATGGGGAACGCCTGACAGCTGACGTTACACTCCCAACATCCACTTAAAAGCCATATGGTACCTTGAAACGCCTCACCCAAAAGGATTCTGGGAGTTGTAGTGCTGAGAGCCGTTTGGAGACCCCCTATTCCCCTCCCAGAACTCCCATTCCCAGAGTTCCCTGGGAAGTTGTGGGCATCTCTTTCGAGAGGCAATGGAGTGGGCCTCTGGGGGGGTGAAATCAAAGGTTTTCAGCAGGCGCTAGAAGGAAAAACGAAGGAGACGCCGGCGAGAAGCCAAGTTACAGGGAACCAGGCAGAGGCCTTCTCGGTGGTGGCGCCTTCTTCATGGTGATCCACTACTGCTTTAAGGGAGGTCTTGGAATAAGTAGATTTCTTGCTGATCCAAAACACCCACCCACCCCACTCACACATGAAAACAAAGACCACCACAGCCGACTACAAATGAATAACCACACCCTAGGCCAACCCCAACCTCTCTCACCACCAAAGGAACACAAGCGAACGGCAAAGAACCTGCACAAACAACGCTGACACCAAACCCTACATATAGGAAGTAAAATATGAAAATCGCCACCAGACCCCACCCCACCCATCTTTCCCCCCTCCACCTCTTTCCCCTTTTCTTCCTAATGTCTCAACAAATGAAAATGATTTGTAAATGTGTTACATGGGGGGGGGGGACACACGAGAGAGAGAGACATTGCACACTTTTGTAAATCAACAAAATCTTTAATAAATAAATAAATACTAGTCATAAAAAAGAGGCCTCGTCACCTGAAGGACATCAGAGCCCACCTGATGTCCCCAAACATACGATTAGACATGTGATTCCTTTAATTAAACATGTCTAATCGTATGTTTGGGGACATCAGGTGGGCTCTGATGTCCTTCAGGTGAGCTTTGGGGTGTATGGCTGTGGCGTTTGCCTCCTAGGATGGGTCATAAGGAAAGGGTTAAAATGGGTGTGATGTGATTGGCCAGTGAGAATGCAAGGGGAGAGTAAAACTTAGAGTGGGAGGTTTTGACAGTTGAGATTTGGGAGTTGGAGAAGGAAAAGGGAGGAATAGGCAGTGGAGTGGGTTGGTCAAGTTGTATTGTGAGAGAGTGAGAGGAATTGTTAGGGAGAGTCATAGTTGGAATAATCAGTTTGGAGTTGTTAGGAACTAAAGTTAAGAAACTGAGAAGAGAAAAATAAACTGAAACCATACGCTTGTTCCTGCATTTAAGAATAAACTTGATTATTTGTTAATGTTAACAACTGTCTGGACTCCGTGTGTGTCCCTGTGAGAAGCGGGGTGGTGGCAGCCAAGAAAGCAATCACAGTGGTGGCCACGTGTGGTGGGAGTGTGAAAAGATGAAAAAATTTTGGGACTTTATATATAATGAACTGAAGAAACTTTTTAAGTATACATTCCTGAAAAAACTGGAGGCTTTTTTAATAGGGATAATAGGGGAGGAAGTAAAAAAGGAGGATCATAAATTATTCCAATATGCTCCAGTAGCAGCTAGGATCCTTGTAGCTCAAAAGTGGAAGTCACAGCAGACCCCAACGGTTATGGAATGGCAGGCTAAATTTTTTGAATTCACAAAATTAGCTAAAAGGACGTATAAAATCCGGGACCAAAAAGGGACAAAGTTTGAAGAAGAATGGGGTAAATTTGTGGCATACATAAGAATTAATTGTAGAAGTTTAAAAACTACAGCAGGGTTAACATAAATCCTGTGATGTGTATAGAAGTGAATAAGAATCTCTAAGAGAAGATCTATATTAAGAAAACCGCAGCTGGGAAGGAAGGAAGTCTGGGCGTGTATATACGCAGTGTAAATAAGATGACATAAAATGATGACTAAAAGATTGTTTTATTTTGTTTGTGAAAAAACTCAATAAAAAGCATTTGCAAAAAAAGAAAGCAATCACAGTGGTGGCACAGGGTCAATAGACCGTCAAACGTCCCGGGGCCCTGTGTGATCGCCACAAAATTGGTGGCAGCAGTGGGATCACAACCGTAGGTGGGATCACAACCGTACCTGCGGTGGAATAACATCACTACCTGTCACCACAGAAGTGGTAGGCAAGTGGTGGGATTCGGTGGGAAAAACAATACACCTGGAGCTTGGGGAGAAAATCTCAAACTACCTCACAAAATGGTTAGAACAGGAGAGGGCAGCCTCTGTTCCAAAAATCAGAGAAGTGTTTGCTCTGGAAGAATTTTATGAAACAATCAACGACCAATTAAAATATCTTATAAAGGAAAGACACCCTCAATCACTTCAAGAAGCCGCTAACTTAGCTGGCCAAATAAATGAAATAAGGGACCATAGGTTCAATGAACCAAGTTTTGGCGGGAAAGTGTGGGGGACTAACAGAAATAAATTCCAACAAGCAACGGGAAACCCCTCTTCAGAGAAAGACAAGGGAAAGAGGCCATTGTCAAAGGGGCAAAATGACAAGGCCCAAGCCAACACCAGTCTCACCGAGGAGAAAGGGTGGAAAACAAATTATACAAATCCCAAAGAAGTTCAATGCTGGGGATGTGGAAAATTTGGCCACAAAAGTTTTAATTGTAGAGCTGGAGGAGAAAAGTCTGGTAATATTAGCCCTCAGAAAAAAACGTATTGCATCAAAGCTGAGGAGAGTCAAGCTAGGCAGGATAGGCCAAAGCCTATCACTACAACTCCTTGCATTATAGTGTTTGGGTAATTTAAAAAAAGAGAGACATATTTGTTCTGAAATCCACTGAGGAGGCATGTGTTGTTGTTATTTTAAGAACCCAACTCATAATGTTTGTTTCTTTTGATTTTTGCCACCCTATATATTCTTGCCTTGCGCAATTATCCTCCCATCTCTCTTCATTATATAAAAATAAATTATCTCCTTAATCTCGTAAATTCCAATTATGGGTTGGTTGGTTAGTTCTTCATGGAAATCTTGAAGCTGTGTGCAGGAGGAAGTTGGGTGGGAAAAGGGATGAGACTCCTCTAAATGAAAAGAGAGAGAGAGAGAGTGAACCAGAACTTTCTCCAAAGAACCAAAAATGTCACATTTTGTCATGGGCATTTTTCTTTTTGCACCACAAGGGATAGAAAGGAAACTTTGGGCAATCTCAGAGCCAGAGAATATGGGGCATCTGTGGCCCTCCAGGCTATTATAGACTCCAATTGAAGGGCCTCAGAAATAGAAATTCCAGCATGCTGTTATCAAAGCCACTGTTACAAGACGGGCAAGGCCACAAGCAGGCAGACAAACAAAGAATGAGTAAATTGGGAAGTGTTAAGCTTCAAAAGGAGAAACATGGAATGTTAGAGCCTGATTGGATAAGAATGTAAAGTCTCACGCTCTGTTTTTTTTTTGTTGTTTTTTTGGTATAGTCTATAAAAAGTGGGCGCATCCTGACTGGGGTGTGCAGATTGCGAGCTTATGGAGCTGTGCCTTTGTCCTGCATATGCATTTCAAATAAATCCTTTTGAATCCTGCAAGTTTGATTGCCACGCTGTATGAATCTGTGCTCCGGGGACCCAATAGCAGATATGGAACAGGTCCAACAGTTAGACTGCCAGATTAGGACCTGGGAGGCACCGGGGTTCAAATCCCCCTCTCAGCTATGAAGCCACATCTAAAAGAGCATAGAAATAAACAAGACGACGAAATGATACAAACATGTCCCCCCGCTTTTCAGCCTCCTTTTAACAGAAATGAGGAGGCTCGGTGTGCCATCCTGCCCAGGGCCGGGCGATGTCTGGTTTTCAACGTCAGCCGTCAGCCGATGAGCAGGGCTTAAATTCTGCTCAGTTGGGCGGGATTCCAAGCAAACCCCTTCCTGATTCAGAAACGGGTTTGTCTGGATCTATCTCCTAAACAGTCCCCATTCTTTGTTTTAGCAGGGGAATCCAGTCTCATTCAGGCAGGGGGCTTCCTTGGATTTCCTGCTGAAACCCCCAAGTTGTCCAACTCTTTTAGCTGAAATCCCATCCTAATTGAGGAAGGGGGTTTGCATTGGAAGTGGGACGGACGGGGAGGGGGAATAGTTTCTAGCAGCAGTACCTCCCCAGGTGTTTTGAGGACCTATTACCAATCGATTGGTTGATTTTCTATATAAACCTTTTGCAAATAGATCTTTTTTAAAAAAGAAACACAGTAAGCCACACATTTCCTGTAAATTATCCCCCATGACCATTGCAAAGCTAACAATAATAACAGCAATAGCAGCATATTGGGCCTAAACTCTGCATAGGAAGGAAACAGGGGTGGGCTGTCTAAAATAATTGTGCCCAGAAAAGGGTGGTGGTGGACAGGAGAGGTTTAGGAGAGAGTGGCCCCTCCCTTCCCCCAGCTTAATCCGCAGCTTACATTTGATGTAAAATGTGCTTTTCTTAAAAAAACAAAAACTCAGCCACAGGGACAGTCTAAGGAACAATATTTGGGGGGGGGAGCGGGGAGATTGCTCCATTAGAGGTTCCACACTGTTAAGGAAAATTCCGGGTCGAGAGACTACTCAACAGCCGAGCTTGTCGGGGTCCGGTCCCCCCCCCCCCCTCGCAGGTCCATGTGGTCAGTAAAAGAAGGAAATTCCAGCAAGCAAGCAATTTGGAACAAAACAGCAGTCAGTAGACTCAGAACCTTTATTGTTGTGCAACAGGTTCAACAGCAGCCAGTGAACCCAGAGCACGGGGCCACATTGACTTTGAAACCTTTCCCACCATATGTCAGATTACAGTTTGCACAGCATCATCAATACATCATTGATACATCACTAACATGTCACAAAAGGGGAGGGTTACACAAGATTAGCATAGGCAGTTATGTCGGGGCAACACCCAAGTATAGTATAAGCTTAGCATCATTGGCAAACATGTCTTAAGTACCCACCACCCAAAGTACAACAGAACTTCCTTGGCATGTCTGGAGCCAGAGGCAAGTCTGGGGATAAGATTTGTCTTCCCTTGGAGAACAAGGAGCCCAGCAATATCAGCCCTCCCTTCCCCACAGGTGGGCAGGGTTTGCGGCACCGAGCGAGGCTCACCTGGGCGGGTGCCACCCACCTGCTTGAGCTGGCCTTTGACCCGCCCTCGGCCAGGGAGGACAATGGATGTCCAGCCAGGGGTGGGCCGAAGGCCAAAAAGAAAAGAAGCTGACTCCTGGGCTCAAGCCTCTTTTGCCATTCTCCCTTCCAGGATCATTTCTTCACTCATTCTTCATTTCTTCATTCACTCAAACACGCACCCGTTGACACAATCACAATTCACGGCGGTTTTACACAAAGCCTTATCTGCTTGCGGTTTTAGTCCCCAGGAATATTCTGTGCACTCGTTCCGTATCGGGGCTGCTACTTCAGCAGCGTTACAAGGTTGAGACTCCGCACACATCAAGACACTGGGGCGCTGGCGCTCGACAGCCTACAAAAGTTACATTCGTCCCGGCTCCTCCTTATCACTTGCAATTTTATTGTCTTACAGGTTTACCCACCATGAAGATCTGGGTGATAGGCCACAGCATTGTCCATTGGGCAGCGGATTATGCACGGTCTCAAAATCATGGCCATAGCCTTAACATCCACCCCAAGGTACGCTTTTATTGGATGGCCCAGCGGGGCATGCGTTAGCGGAGCTTGATGCCCATGCTGCGTAGTGCCGCAGCGATCCATGGCCCTCCAAGGGTCTTGATTATACATGCGGGGGAGAACGATCTAGTGGAGCAAAAAGGCATTGCCCTTGCCCTTGCTGCAAGGACAGATTTAAAAAGCCTGCATGCCTTGTACCCATCAATGACCATCGGTTGGTCCAATCTCCTACCCCATCTTCACTGGAGGGGGGCTTCCAATCCCTCTCGCCTCAATTATGCAGTGAGTAAAATTAACAGGGCCATGCGCAGCACCATGCGCCCAATTGGTGGGTTCTCTATCCCACATCCCACCATCACAGCAGATAGAGTTGACCTATTCCGGGGGGAACGGGGTGCACCTGACCCCACTGGGCAATGACTTATGGCTGCACGACTTGCGACAAGCCCTTCGGGACTGGATAGATTGCGGGGTTTGATTGGTCCTCCGTTGTGGGACTTGGCGGCAAGACCCCTTAGGGCCTCGAGTGGCGGTTTTAGGCCTTGGCAAGGTAGCCTTTAGTCTAACATCAAGTTGGGGGGTCATGGATTCATACTCCCCATGCGGTGGCGCTTGAAGGGCCCGTTAAAGGGCAAAACCGGGAGTCCCTGGCCCTAGAGCGGCGGCATGTAGGTCAAACTCCCCGGACGAGGTCAGTGGAAGGGCATGCTGTGTAAGTTTGCGCTTTGCAGTCCCCTCTCACTGGGCCTCAACTGCCTGCATATCCTCAGCCAGGAGGGCTGAGAGGGCTACCTGCCAAGGCCTGTGCCAAGTTTCCCACTTCTGAAGTTCAATAAAGTTGTGGCCAATTTGAACCCATATTCTGGTCTCTTGTCTTATCATTTGGGCAGTGGCGTAGCGTGGGTTGTCAGCACCCGGGGCAAGGCAAGTAATTTGCGCCCCTAACCCCTAACCTGCCGCCGCTGCCAGCTTCTTCTTGCTGCTGCCTGGTCTGGTCTGGTGTGGTTCTCTCCCGCGCTCAGCGCTGCGCTGGGCGGCCGCTGCACTGTCCCTCCCCCAGATAGTCCCTCGCTCTCTCTCCGCACCGCACGCCTGGCACCCACCCCCTCCACAGTGGGCGGCGATCCGGCGGCTCGGATCGGATTCGCACAGCCAGCACTGCAGTGAGAGAGAGTGAGTGAGCCAGGTAGGGGCAGAGAGCTGAGAGTGCGAGCGCGCGCCCCCCCCAGATGTTGCGCCCGGTGCGGCCGGCACCCCCTGCACCCCCACGCTACGCCACTGCATTTGGGGGAAAGGGGTAGGCACCACAGACAGGGTTTAGCGCGCGTGAAGGACATTCTTTATGACCCCCTTATCTGATGAGATCCTTGGAGCAATAGAGACGCTTGAAAGAGTCAAAATGACAGCAGGAAAAATCCCTTTATTTTGTCATGACAAAAATGGTACAGACACGCGTTGCCCGATGTCTGGCCCCGAATTCTAAGCGAGCCAGCTTTTTATACATTTGCAGAATACAATACCACCTGATTTCTTGTAAACCACCTGATTTCTGGGAAATCGAAAGTTATAGTAAGTTCCTATTACCATGTAAGGTCTTGCCTCCCTCTTTCCTGCCATGGCCCACTACATTCCTGAGTTTGCTTATCTCTTTGCAACCTTGAATAATAAACATTTGAGCCTGCTCCATCAATGTCAGCCTTGTTCTCCTGATGGACTTCTCCTTTCTCAGAAAGGCCTTGGGGGGGGGGGTTGCTATGGCCCTACACACTGAAGCAGAGAGAACTGCCCTGTGAGAGGGGATGCACAGGTTTGGACCACTACTCTGAAGGTCCCTTTGCTGCACCTCAGATAGTGGGGGAATATGGAGCGGGAGCTGCATAAAAGATGGGAAGAACAGGTAGGCTCACATGAGACGTGGTGATTCTTTGTGTATTCTTGACTTGTGTCATTCAGGGATTCAGCAGAACAAGCTAGCTAGCTCATAGAACTGAGCCTTGAAATCAACTGGAAGCCTATGAAGATGTCTTAAATTTGGCATTACCTTATGCAGTTCTTACATCTGTCCCTGGGGACATTTTCAAATAGCTTCCAATGGAAAGGAATTGCAAGGGAGACATTTATGCCAGCTCTTGAGTTACTCTAAATAGCCCCCGCTTTGTGTCCTAGTTATTTTCCAGGCCTAAATCATAGAATTGTAGAGTTGGAAGAGACCACTAGGGTCATCTAGTCCCAACTCCCTGCAAAGCAGGAATCTTTTGCCCAACCTTGGACTCAAACCCACAACCCTGATATTTCGAGTCTCATGCTTTACCAGCTGAGCTATCTCTGGCCTCATGGCAACAGGCACTTATGGGAGTTTGCATCACAAAGGCCAGACAATGCCTCTGCAGCGGCCAATCAGATGCCTCTCAGAAAGTCCCAAGCTGGGTGGGTTAGCAACAGTCACCTTCCTTTGCTGTTCCTTGGCAATGATATTCAGAGCCATACCATCTCTGAACCAGGAGTTTCCATATACTAGCCAGATAACAGTTCCATGTGACACTCACCTTACCTTCCTGGCATTCTCCTTCAAATCGTGAATGAATTGGACCAAGACCCAGGTTAGTGCTGATCATTGTATCTGGCAACACTGCCATGGAAGATTATCAAGAAACTTCAATTGGTACAATATATATAGCTGTCATAATTTTGACGGGTACAGCCATGTGTATGTATACTAAAAAGGGACACAGGTGGCGCTGTGGTCTCAACCACTGAGCCTCTTGGGCTTGCTGATCAGAAGGTCGGCAGTTTGAATCCCCATGACAGGGTGAGCTCCCGTTGCTCTGTCCCAGCTCCTGCCAACCTAGCAGTTCGAAAGCACACCAGTGCAAGTAAATAAATAGGTACCGCTGTGGCAGAAAGGTAAACGGCATTTTGGTGTGCTCTGGTTTCTGTCATGGTGTCCTGTTGTGCCAGAAGCAGTTTAGTCCTGCTGGCCACATTACCTGGAAAGCTGTATTTGGACAAACACCGGCTCCCTCGGCCTGAAAGCGAGATGAGCGCCGCAACCCCATAGTCGCCTTTGACTGGATTTAACTGTCCAGAGGTCCTCTACCTTTACCTTTTTTTTACCTATGTATACTAAAAACAATTAATGAACTTACAGGCTTTTTTAAAGGAAGGTTTTGGGTTTTTAAAATTTTTATTCAGAATTTCAGCATAACAATTTATCAAAAACATATCATCCATCTGTTTCCACCGAAAAACATGTCAGGGGATCGTTTGCAACACTTTGGCACCATTTTTGAATGAATTGCAGAACGTCAGATTTTTGCTGAAATTGTGACCGCGCGGCTTAGGGATTTTTTTCAAAAAAAAAGTTGTTCTGACCTCGAGGGCTCATTCTGTTTCAATGATAAAAACCCATCTGTTTCCACCGAAAAACCTCTCAGGGGATCGTTTGCAACACTTTGGCACCATTTTTGAGTGAATTGCAGAACGTCAGATTTTTGCTGAAATTGTGACCGCGCGGCTTAGGGATTTTTTCAAAAAAAAGTTGTTCAGACCTCGCGGTCTCATTCTGTTTCCAATGATAAAAATGAATCTGTTTCCACCGAAAAACCTCTCAGGGGATCGTTTGCAACACTTTGGCACCATTTTTGAGTGAATTGCAGAACGTCAGATTTTTGCTGAAATTGTGACCGCGTGGCTTAGGGATTTTTTCAAAAAAAAAGTTGTTCAGACCTCGAGGGCTCATTCTGTTTCAATGATAAAAACCCATCTGTTTCCACCGAAAAACCTCTCAGGGTATCGTTTGCAACACTTTGGCACCATTTTTGAGTGAATTGCAGAACGTCAGATTTTTGCTGAAATTGTGACCGCGCGGCTTAGGGATTTTTTCAAAAAAAGGTTTTTCAGACCTCGTGGTCTCATTCTGTTTCAATGATAAAAACCCATCTGTTTCCACCGAAAAAACTCTGAGTGGATGGTTTCAACACTGGCACCATTTTTGAGTGAATTGCAGAACGTCAGATTTTTGCTGAAATTGTGACCGCGTGGCTTAGGGATTTTTTCAAAAAAAGGTTTTTCAGACCTCGCGGTCTCATTCTGTTTCAATGATAAAAACCCATCTGTTTCCACCGAAAAACCTCTCAGGGTATCGTTTGCAACACTTTGGCACCATTTTTGAGTGATTTGTAGAACGTCAGATTTCTGCTGAAATTGTGACCGCGTGGCTTAGGGATTTTTTCAAATAAAAGTTGTTCAGACCTCGAGGGCTCATTCTGTTTCAATCATAAAAATCCATCTGTTTCCACCAAAAAACCTGTCAGGGGATAGTTTGCAACACTTTGGCACCATTTATGAATGAATTGCAGAATGTCAGATTTTTGCTGAAATTGTGACCACGCGGCTTAGGGTTTTTTTCAAAAAAAAAGTTGTTCAGACCTCGAGGGATCATTCTGTTTCAATGATAAAAACCCATCTGTTTCCACCGAAAAAACTCTGAGTGGATGGTTTCAACACTGGCACCATTTTTGAGTGAATTGCAGAACTTCAGATTTTTGCTGAAATTGTGACCGCGCGGCTTAGGGATTTTTTCAAAAAAAGGTTTTTCAGACCTCGCGGTCTCATTCTGTTTCCAATGATAAAACTCCAACTGTTTCCACCAAAAAACCTCTCAGGGGATCGTTTGCAACACTTTGGCACCATTTTTCAGTGAATTGGAGAACGTCAGATTTTTGCTGAAATTGTGACCGCACGGCTTAGGGATTTTTTCAAAAAAATGTTTTTCAGACCTCGCGGTCTCATTCTGTTTCCAATGATAAAAATGAATCTGTTTCCACTGAAAAATCTCTCAGGGGATCGGTTGAAACACTTTGGCACCATTTTTGAGTGAATTGCAGAACGTCAGATTTTTGCTGAAATTGTGACCGCGTGGCTTAGGGATTTTTTCAAAAAAAAGTTGTTCAGACCTCGAGGGCTCATTCTGTTTCCAATGATAAAAATGAATCTGTTTCCACTGAAAAATCTCTCAGGGGATCGGTTGAAACACTTTGGCACCATTTTTGAGTGAATTGCAGAACGTCAGATTTTTGCTGAAATTGTGACCGCGTGGCTTAGGGATTTTTTCAAAAAAAAAGTTGTTCAGACCTCGAGGGCTCATTCTGTTTCCAATGATAAAAACCCATCTGTTTCCACGGAAAAACCTCTCAGGGGATCGTTTGCAACACTTTGGCACCATTTTTGAGTGATTTGTAGAACGTCAGATTTCTGCTGAAATTGTGACTGCGTGGCTTAGGGATTTTTTCAAAAAAAAGTTGTTCAGACCTCGAGGGCTCATTCTGTTTCAATGATAAAAACCCATCTCTTTCCACCGAAATACCTCTCAGGGGATGGTTTCAACACTTTGGCACCATTTTTGAGTGAATTGCAGAAAGTCAGTTTTTTGCTGAAATTGTGACCGCGCGGCTTAGGGATTTTTTTCAAAAAAAAGTTTTTCAGACCTCGAGGGCTCATTCTGTTTCAATAATAAAAATCCATCTGTTTCCACCGAAAAACATGTCAGGGGATCGTTTGCAACACTTTGGCACCATTTTTGAGTGAATTGCAGAACGTCAGATTTTTGCTGAAATTGTGACCGCGTGGCTTAGGGATTTTTTCAAAAAAAAGTTGTTCAGACCTCGAGGGCTCATTCTGTTTCAATGATAAAAACCCATCTGTTTCCACCGAAAAACCTCTCAGGGTATCGTTTGCAACACTTTGGCACCATTTTTGAGTGAATTGCAGAACGTCAGATTTTTGCTGAAATTGTGACCGCGCGGCTTAGGGATTTTTTTCAAAAAAAAGTTTTTCAGACCTCGAGGGCTCATTCTGTTTCAATCATAAAAATCCATCTGTTTCCACCGAAAAACATGTCAGGGGATCGTTTGCAACACTTTGGCACCATTTTTGAATGAATTGCAGAACGTCAGATTTTTGCTGAAATTGTGACCGCGCGGCTTAGGTTTTTTTTCAAAAAAAAGTTTTTCAGACCTCGAGGGCTCATTCTGTTTCAATCATAAAAACCCATCTGTTTCCACCGAAAAACCTCTCAGGGGATGGTTTCAACACTGGCACCATTTTTGAGTGAATTGCAGAACGTCAGATTTTTGCTGAAATTGTGACCGCGCGGCTTAGGGATTTTTAAAAAAAAAAGTTGTTCAGACCTCGCGGTCTCATTCTGTTTCCAATGATAAAAATCCATCTGTTTCCACCGAAAAACCTCTCAGGGGATCGTTTCTTTATGTAATAGCAGAATATGGAAAAACGAATTCATACCAAGGAAAAATGAATAACAATTCAAAGTTGTGGTGCAGGTACCTTGAACTAGCCACAATAACAAAATTAATAAGAAGTAAAGTAAAAAAAGGTAAACTGTGCAGGATTCCTCTGGAATGACAAGATCACTTGCACAGCCTTCCTCCATCTCAACTGCGCCGGATTTGACAAGATCTTCCGCATGGGATGGCCAAGGGGGGTTCAAAGTCTTTTATTACTCCCTTCCCAAAAAATCATATCTGTATATATATATATATATTTAATTACAGCTCAGAATGATGGATGTGCTTTTTGTTGAAATTGGGTCAAAGCATTTCACCTTCTCCTGTGTTTAGGACTTTTTGCTGTATCAATTTGTGCATTTTTTCTTGCTTTCTTTCTTTCATTTTTGAACGTGGATAACGGAGTTTGTTTTAACAAAAGTCCACAAGGAGTTTCACATGAAAGGCTACTTCGGTAGCTTGTTAAAAAACATATGGCACATCAAAAATCAATCCAATGCAAGACTTTTCACTGTGCAATGGAACTTTCTTTTCTCTCAGTGTGTACCCCTGAAATCTGTTCTGGCATTTCCCCCAACCCCTCGAAACAAGTCTTTTTTTTCATATAATTTTTATTAACAAACCAATCAAATCACATTAATTCCAAATTACAAAGCCAAATTTTTATTTTTTTGTTGGGGGTACCCATACTTCGAGCTCAGAAAAGGATCCAAACGTCTCTCTTGCTGCTGCTTTAATATTCACAGTTCTGTCCAAACAGTATTCACAGTTCTGTCCAATCTTCTCTCTATTGTTTTCTTCATCTTCTTGTTGTTATCGTATATTCCTTTCTTTGTGACCTGAGATAGTCTCCACAAGCGGGTTAAAAACAAACGTTGTTATATCCTGTGTGGATTTTCCGTTCCTCCAAGAGCCATATTCAAACAGACAGACGCCATTTCAACACTTCCGTACAAAGCATTCTTAAAGTCTGCCCATTAATCCTCACAGGCCTGTCACTCTCTCCTCAGACTTCTTAGGGGGTTCTGCCAGGTCAAACTCACATTCCGATATAATAACAAAGCCGTGGTCTCCTCCCCCTCGATCGTAAATCCACCAAGCCTGCTTCCTAACGAGTCTCTTTTTCTAACTGCGTCATTCCAAAGGCCTTTCATTCCTTTCCAAATATTTCACAAGCCATGTCTTTGATTAGTAATTCATTTCCACACAGTTCTTAATCATTCTGCTTATATTCAGTAATTGCAAAGATTCTTCCTGGGGGGGGGGGGTTGTTAGGTAATCACATAAGATAAAAAAAGAATAGTCCCCCCCCCATTCCGTCCCGTTCCAACATACCGACCCTTTGATGTGTCTTCTTCTTGATATCTTTTCCTGTTAAATTCAGCCGTCGCTCCCCTTCACAGAGGTCACTTCAATTAGCAATCTTAACTCCCGTTCTTCACTCGAAATATGTGCATTTGCTTCTCTCTCTCATTGTTTAATTTGAGTTGCTGCAAACAGGCTGCGCGATCAGAGACAGCGTCCGGGAGAGCCGTGCCACACGAGTGCTGTGCGCCTTGTGCCCTCACCCCCTTCTTTCGAACTCGAGGGTGATATATGGCAACCGCAGGCGAGGCAATGTTCCCCATTCCCTTGGGGTAACAAGGGAGGCTGCATACTCCCACATCAGCCTCTTAATTACCTCGTGTGGGCCGGAGAGATGGTATTGTCGGCCATCTTCCAATGCGCCCCTAGCGCCCCCCCTTTCGAAACAAATCCGAGGATGGCACAGGGTTTATGTGGGGAGACAGTACGTACATGTACTGTCTGTAAGCCCCCCTTCCTCCTGTTTCAGCCTCCCTCTTTTCTCCCAGACAGGAGTCTCCCTTTATCTTATCGCCTGAGCTACATTCCTCAAAAGGGGACTCCTGACTATAAAATCTCCTTCTAAGGGAGAGGGGGGTTTCGGACACCTCGCACCCTTTTAAAAACTTTATTCCAACTCTGAAACCAAACCATCTTTCTATACCAAAAAAGCAAAGCTAGGCTAAACTTCAACCCATCACATTACCCCAGAATTTTAAATGCCCTCCAATGCTTTGCAGACTCATTGCCTTCCACATAGCCATAAAATTGGAAGAGTTGAAAGGGACCCTGGGGTCATCTAGTCCAGCCCTCCAAAATACAGGGTTTACAGCAAGATTTGTACTACCAAAGAGACACACGCATTTAAGTACAGATGCACAACTGGAAAGGAAACATCTATGCTCCTATCCTGAATGCTGCCTATCACACCCTAAGGAGGAGGAAAATAGAAGTATCCAACCTCGTATAGATCTCAGATCCTGAAATAAGGGTTAATTCAATTGATACAACCACTCACAAATAATAAAACAGTCATAGTTTGGATTAATAGGAATACAAAATGAACAAATTTTTCTTTCCATAACTTGTATAAGAATAGGAAGCCTAATTAAGATTTTTAAAATAACCACACTTAGGAAAGTTAGACATGGGGTACCTTTAGCAAACATTTCCCCCCTATTGCAGATTTCTTGTTAAGGGAAGCTTACTCGGAAGTAAATATACCTGGCACAGAAGTAAGAGGGGGGGGGGGGACTGAAAGAGACAGGGGGAAGGGGGGTTGGAATTTCCCAAGAGAAGAGGCCAGGAAGTCTCACAGAGACTGATATCAGGAGCCTTACAACTCCTCTGTCCAACCAAATCAAAATTAAAACTGGACTCAGATAGACAATTGCTGGCTAGGGAAGCTTCTGCTTTTAATAACATTTGTCTCTCAAATGGAGACCTACTTAAGGCTCATGAAACACTGGGAAAGTAGCTTCTGAGCAAGGAAACATTCCCCAGCAGAGTTACAAATTCCTTTCCTCTTTAGTTGCATAGGGAAGGGGGGGCAATCCCCCCCCTCAGAACACAGGATTTTTCGCTGCTCTTGAATAATAAACATTTGCCGTGAAAGAAAGGGTGTTCTTATGGCCCTACATTGGAATAAGTAGATCTGTTGCTGTTCTCCTGCGCTCCCTGCCTCCCGCCCTGGTCCGTGTGCCCTTCTCCCAAGCTCTGCACACTATTTCATATTTGGTTCTGCATTGCAATAGTGCAAAGATGAGAGCATGTTGGCAGGGGAAACTACTCTGGCAGGTGTGCGGCCAAAGGGCCTACCTATGTGCTCTTTCCGTCTGTCGATCCTGGCTAGCTGACAAATCCAGAAGGCTTTGAAGTGAGTTGCTTCCAAACAACACTGCACTGTGTTCCTTCGCAACACCCCCCAAACGCAAATTCTTATGGTGACTTCACCCTTGTAAACGAGTGGTTTTTGCTAGCAAAAAGTCCAGCTTCTTGTTGCTGCAAGGTGGTATCTGTACTACGACTTCAGGGCCTGATACTCACCATTTCACCCCCTGCACCACACTTGACTGATGCTCTCAAGCTCCACCAACCTTGAAGCTTCCTGCTTTTCTCTTTGGGACATTGCCTCTTGAACAACTGCTTCCTGCCCATTTTTTGGAGCCGTTGTCAATTTCAATAAATTGTGCACGCTTGCTACCTTAGAGCTTGCAGGCTCAGTTTTGTCTGACGTTATTGAGTGGTGCCAAAACAGCTGGTTGCATGGATCCAGGGAGCAGAGCGCCACAATCTTGAATTGAGATTAATTTTTCCACATCTCTTGACTTCCAAGTTTTTCTTTGTTTGCTTGTGGTCCATATCATTGGGGAGTCAAAGATCACTTTATATCACAAATCTTTTAGCTAATAGATTGCGAAATTTAGCCAATAATCATAGTAAACTACAACAAAATCCTTAAATTCCTTTACCTATAACTGCATTAAATACTACTAAAGAATACAATGAAGATCAATGGACAAACGTACTGGAGTTAATTTCAAAACATCGAAGATAATCTGTTAGGAATTATAAAACAATTGTATGCAGAAAATGATAAAAAATAGGAATGTCTATTCATGATATCCTATAACATGAAAATATATCATATAGCATTAAAAGATGATATCCTATAATATTAAAAGGGAAAAATCCCGAAATTGTCTATTTATTCAAGGCTCTACCGATAAACACTCCTCCAGAGAAATGAAAGAGCTGACAAAAAATGTAAATCTATGAGTACACGAAGGAAAGAAATCCAGAAGAGGAACAAGCTAAAGGGGACAAGGACACAAATGGTAGAGAACACGTAAAAGAGGCCTCCATGTGATTCCCTTCAACCATGAAGAGTAAACTATCAGATCCAGATCCATGCAGATCTCTAGTTTGTTCAGGGCGTCGGGAACTGTAGTTTCTTCGGGGCTCTGGAAAGCGCAGTGTGCCAAGGGAGCTGGGAACTGTAGTTTAAGGGTGCTGGGACCTGTAGCTCCCGGGATGTGCAGATGCACGCGTTTGCTTTAAGCGCAATTCCGCAACCCATAAGAAGGTTTATCATGAGGACTACACTCTTGTGCACGGAAATGAAATTACAAAACCCTTGGATTTTATATATTTTTTTAAATTGAAAGTGTAGGTTTGCTTGGAAGGGACTTGAGTGTTGTGATGTCCCAGGTTGTTTTTAAGTGCATATCTATATAACATATGGGACCAAAGGGGGTGGGAAATATGTCTACGTCTGAACTATATTTAAATGCGGAGAAAATATTTGCAGTTCATACGGAAACTACCGGGGGGGCACATCTTTAAAGTTGTTAAATGTTACAAATATTAGGCCTGAACGTATCCTTTCGACTTGACAGCTCAGGGAAGATATCAAGCTTTATGAATCCTATAAAATCAACCCCTTTGCCAAGTTCTTCCATTCCAGCACCATTTTGCCCTTGGAAAAAAGACTCTTTCCCCTTCCACCTCCCCAAGCTTGAAGACATGTGTACACACTTCCTGCCCCAGGAAATGCCCAGAGGTGACAATTGCTGGGCTCCTTGTTCTCCAAGGGAAGACAAATCTCATCCCCAGACTTGCCTCCGGCTCCAGACATGCCAAGGAAGTTCTGTTATACCGTATTTTTCGCCCTATAGGACGCACCGGCCCATAGGACGCACCTAGCTTGCTTCTCCCCCGCCCCCAGCCTCCAGATCAGGTCGGGGAATAGCGGGGTGGCGGCGCTCCGCCACCCCCTATCCCCCGAGCTTGTGGGGCTGGCGGGGGGGGGGGAGAAGCAAACTTGCTTCTCTCCCCCCCCCCCCGCCAGCCTCCAGATCAGGTCGGGGAATAGCGGGGTGGCGGCGCAAGCTTCCTGAAGTGGGGTGGCGGATAGCTTCCTGAAGCCTGGAGAGCGAGAGGGGTCGGTACTTAAGACATGTTTGCCCATGATGTTAAGCTTATACTGTACTTGGGTGTTGCCCTGACATAGCTGCCTATGCTAATCTTGTGTAACCCTCCCCTTTTGTGACATGTTAGTGATGTAGCAATGATGTATTGATGATGCTGTGCAAACTGTATTCTGACATATGGTGGGAAAGTTTTCAAAGTCAATGTGGCCCCATGCTCTGGGTTCACTGGCTGCTGTTGAACCTGTTGCGCAACAATAAAGGCTCTGAGGCTACTGACTGCTGCTTTGCTCCAAATTGCTTGCTTGCTGGGATTTCCTTATTTTACTGACCACATGGACCTGTGGGGGGACCTGTACCCCCAAAAGCTGGGCTGTTGAGTAGTCTCTCGACCCGGAATTTTCCTTACCAGTGTGGAACCTCTAATGGAGCAATCTCCCCACTCCCCCCAAAAATACTGTTCCTTAGACTGTCCCTGTGGCTGAGTTTTTGGTTTTTTAAGAAAAGCACATTTCACATCAAATTTAGCTGCAGATTAAGCTGGAGGAAGGGAGGGGCCACGCTTTCTCTCCTAAACCTCTCCTGTCCACCACCACCCTTTTCTGGGCACAATTATTTTAGACAGCCCACCCCTGTTTCCTTCCTATGCAGAGTTAAGGTCCAATACGCTGCTATTACTCTTGTTATTATTAGCTTTGCAATGGTCATGGGGGATAATTTGCAGGAAATGTGTGGCTTACTGTGTTTCTTTTTAAAAAAAGATCTATTTGCAAAAGGTTTATATAGAAAATCAATCAATCGATTAGTAATAGGTCCTCAAAACACCTGGGGAGGTACTGCTGCTAGAAACTATTCCCCCTCCCCGCCCGTCCCACTTCTAATGCAAACCCCCTTCCTCAGTCAAGATGGGATTTCAGCTCAAAGAGAGTTGGACAACTTGGGGGTTTCAGCAGGAAATTCAAGGCAGCCCCCTGCCTGAATGAGACTGGATTCCCCTGCTAAAACAAAGAAGGGGGGCTGTTTAGGAGATAGATCCAGACAAACCCGTTTCTGAATCAGGAAGGGGTTTGCTTGGAATCCCGCTCAACTGAGCAGAATTTAAGCCCTGCTCATCGGCTGACGTTGAAAACCAGACATCGGCCGGCCCTGGGCAGGATGGCACACCGAGCCTCCTTACATCTGTTCAAAGGAGGCTGCAAAGCGGAGGTCATGTTTGTATCATTTCATGGTCTTCTTTATTTCTATGCTCTTTTAGATGTGGCTTCATAGCCGAGTGAGAGATTTGAGCCCCAGTGCCTTCCAGGTCCTAGTTTGGCAGTCTAACCACTAGGCCGCACTGCCTCTCTACCTTCCTGCTTAAACCAGCTTTCTTTTTAGGACTGTGAACTTTTAAGGCGCCCCCACCAAGAATCCTGGGAACTGTAGTTTGTTAAAGGTGCTGGGAACTGCAGCTTTCTCAGGGTTCTGGAAACCATATTGAGCTCTTTGGAATTTTCAGATATTGGGGGGGAGGTGGGCTGTTAACAGATGCTGCGGAAATGAATTCTTCTTGTGGTTTTCCGTGTACGAGATCCATCCCGGTATATAAGCACTACGGTTTGGGAGGAGGCCAGTTGTTTGGAAAGCACAAGGTCGACAGAAAAAGACACCCAGACTTTTGTGGACTGTGGCAGATGAGGTCAGAGGGAGACTGCGATTTGGGGAGAATGTATCTTATTCTAAGGAAAGCTTAATTCCAAAGAAACAGAAAAGATGTTTGACTTTCTAGGATATGGCACTGCTGTTCAGATCGCAAGTTACCCAACCTCACAATTACTTAGAGTCATGCAAACAGACCGATAGCCCATTCTAGTCCAATGCACTGATGTCCACAAAAGCCGGATGGGTGATTCAAGGAAGCTTCCAGGCAGGGCATGAAGGCACTTAGCTCTTCCCCCCTCCCAGAACTGATATTCCAGGACAAACCTTTTTTATATCAGAACTTTAATGCGCTATTAGAATTAAAAGAGGGGGAAACCCAGCCGGATGGGCGGGGTCTAACTAAATAATTATTACGGTATTTTTTGCTCTATAGGGCGCACCTGACCATAGGGCACACCTAGTTTTCAGAGGGGGAAATCAAGGGAAAAAATATTACCTCCCCCCCTCCCTGGGAGCAGCCAAGTTACAGGGAACCAGGCAGATGCCTTCTCAGTGGTGGCGCCTTCTTCATGGTGGTCCACTACTGCTTTAAGGGAGGTCTTGAAATAAGTAGATTTGTTGCTGATCCAAAACACCCACCACCCCCCCACACATGAAAACAAAGACCACCACAGCCAACTACAAATGAATAACCACACCCTAGGCCACCCGACCCCACCCCCACCCATCTGCCCCCCCTCCACCTCTTTCCCCTTTCCTTCCTAATGTCTCAACAAATGAAAATGATTGTAAAAATGTTACATGGGGGAAAAAACATGAGAGAGAGACATTGCACACTTTTGTAAATCAACAAAATCTTTAATAAATAAATAAATAAATACTAAAAAAAAAAAAATCATAAAAAGAGGCCTCCTCACTGGAAGGACATCAAAGCCCACCTGAAGTCCCAAAATCCCTGAAGTCCTGATCCACGCAGATCTATGCGTGTATGGAGTGATCTGCGTGGATCTGCATCTGACAGTTTACGACTCCCTGTTGTAGGGAATCACATGTATAATCAATCGTATGATTGGGGACATCAGGTGGCCTATGATGTCCTTCAGGTAAGCTTTGGGTGTATGGCTTTCCTCCATCTCCACTGCGCAGGATTCCTCTGCAATGACAAGATCACTTGCCCAGCTTTCCTCCATCTCCACTACGCAGGATTCCTCTGGAAAGACAAGATCACTTGCCCAGCTTTCCTCCATCTCCACTACGCAGGATTCCTCTGGAATGACAAGATCACTTGCCCAGCTTTCCTCCATCTCCACTACGCAGGATTCCTCTGGAAAGACAAGATCACTTGCCCAGCTTTCCTCCATCTCCACTACGCAGGATTCCTCTGGAATGCCAAGATCACTTGCACAGCTTTCCTCCATCTCCACTACGCAGGATTCCACTGGAATGACAAGATCACTTGCCCAGCTTTCCTCCATCTCCACTACGCAGGATTCCTCTGGAATGACAAGATCACTTGCCCAGCTTTCCTCCATCTCCACTACGCAGGATTCCTCTGGAATGAAAAGATCACTTGCACAGCTTTCCTCCATCTCCACTACGCAGGATTCCTCTGGAATGACAAGATCACTTGCACAGCTTTCCTCCATCTCAACTGTGCAGGATTCCTCTGGAATGACAAGATCACTTGCACAGCCTTCCTCCATCTTAACTGCACAGGATTTGACAAGATCTTCCGCATGGGTTTCCTCCATCTCCACTGCGGAGGATTTCTCTTGAATTACCAGGTCCAGCAGAGAACCACACTTTGAACAAGTAGTAAGACTCTCGCTTTTCCCCGCACTTCCTGGGGTAATCACCACTACAGTTTCTATTTGAGATGTATCTGTTGTGGTGCTCCTGATGCAACATCTCTCCATCCCAACCAATGCTGCACTCAGCAGCTGGAAACCCCCAGCAATACAGCCTAGATAAATAGAAGGTCCAATATGCTGCTCACTGGGAATTTGAGGCAACTCAAAAGTTTCAGGGAAGTCAATTTCCCCATTTTGTAAGACAGCAGACATGTTCCATATCACGGAAATCAGGACGAGTATCCCTGCTGGTAAGTTCAGCAGAGCTCCAAGCCCAAAAAAGGTTAAGAGAAAATCCTTATGGTTTCTGGTCTCGAACACATTGCAGAGGGCAAATGCTTGTAATCCAAGGGCCGCTGAATTCATAATGGCAGCTAAGGCCATTAAGTCCTGAGCAACAAAAATTTCCCTCGGGAGGTTTGGATGTTGTTCATGGAGCTCTTCACAATGGTAATAATAGTTTCCGTCATTAGAAGGGTCTTTCAAAAAACAGACCTGCCAGATCCCGATCCAGATGTTTTCAGAGGCAATTCCCTTTATGTTTTCGACACGCCACACTCGCCAGTTGACAATGGCTATTGAGGCAATGCACATCATCCAGGCCATAATATCCATCAGGAATGCACACAAGAGGAGGCAGGACACCAATCTCAGCCACCTGACTACCAGGGAGCCTTCTTTCACCCGCAGGGGGGGGGTTGGAGATGAGGGGAGCAGGGGAGACCTTGGAAGACATCCTGGAAACAAAAAAGAATAACAAGCATGTCTAGTCATTGAAGGACATCCTTCCATGCACAGAAAGAAGCAGCAAAAGAAAGAGTTCCCCTGTTCTCCCCCCCCCCACCCCCCGGTTAGGTATAGACATCTGATCCACACATACTTTCTTCCAGCAAACTGCTACTGATTTAATATACAGTGGTGCCTCGCAAGACAAAATTAATTCGTTCCGCAAGTCTCTTCGTCTTGCGGTTTTTTCGTCTTGCGATGCACGGTTTCCCATAGGAATGCATTGAAAATCAATTAATGCGTTCCTAGGGAAACCGCCTTCAGACCAGGTCCGGGGACAGTCTGTCCCCGGACCTCTTCTGAAGGCTGGGGGGGGGGACAAGGGCTTTTCTTCCAACCCCCAGCATTTTAAAAAACCCTGGGACAGCGGAGGACTTCTCCGCTGTCCGGGCAATCTTAAAATGATGGCGGGCGGCATTTTAAAATCGCCCCGGGACAGCGGAGGACTTCTCCACTGTCCGGGGCGATTTAAAAGCCCCTGGGAAGGCAGGCAGGGGGGACAAAGACTTTCGCCCCCCACCCGCCTTCAGAAGGTGTTCCCGCCCCCCCCCCGCCCGGCTTCGCAGCAGCGCTACGAAGCCCGGTGGCTGGGGCTGGTGTTCCCGCCCCCCGCCCGGCTTCGCAGCAGCGCTACGAAGCCCGGCGGCTGGGGCAGGTGTTTCCGCCCCCTCCCACCCCGCTTCGGAGCAGCGTTCCGAAGCGGGGTGGCTGGGGCAGGTGTTTCCGCCCCCCCACCCCGCTTCGGAGCAGCGCTACGAAGCGGGGTGGCTGGGGCAGGTGTTTCCGCCCCCCCCCCACCCCGCTTCGGAGCAGCGCTCCGAAGCCCGGCGGCTGGGGCAGGTGTTCCCGCCCCCCGCCCGGCTTCGCAGCAGCGCTACGAAGCCCGGCGGCTGGGGCAGGTGTTCCCGCCCCCCCACCCCGCTTCGGAGCAGCGTTCCGAAGCGGGGTGGCTGGGGTAGGTGTTCCCGCCCCCCGTCCGGCTTCGCAGCAGCGCTACGAAGCCCGGCGGCTGGGGCAGGTGTTACCGCCCCCGCCCGGCTTCGCAGCAGCACTACGAAGCCCGGCGGCTGGGGCAGGTGTTCCCGCCCCCCGCCCGGCTTCGCAGCAGCGCTACGAAGCCCAGCGGCTGGGGCAGGTGTTCCCGCCCCCCCACCCTGCTTCGGAGCAGCGTTCCGAAGCGGGGTGGCTGGGGCAGGTGTTCCCGCCCCCCCCACCCTGCTTCGGAGCAGCGTTCCGAAGCGGGGCGGCTGGGGCAGGTGTTTCCGCCCCCCGCCCGGCTTCGCAGCAGCGCTACGAAGCCCGGCGGCTGGGGCAGGTGTTCCCGCCCCCCGCCCGGCTTCGCAGCAGCGCTACGAAGCCCGGCGGCTGGGGCAGGTGTTCCCGCCCCCCCAACCCGCTTCGGAGCAGCGTTCCGAAGCGGGGTGGCTGGGGCAGGTGTTCCCGCCCCCCGCCCGGCTTCACAGCAGCGCTACGAAGCCCGGCGGCTGGGGCAGGTGTTCCCGCCCCCCACCCCGCTTCGGAGCCGCGTTCCGAAGCGGGGTGGCTGGGGCAGGTGTCCCGCCCCCCGCCCGGCTTCGCAGCAGCGCTACGAAGCCCGGCAGCTGGGGCAGGTGTTCCCGCCCCCCCACCCCGCTTCGGAGCAGCGTTCCGAAGCGGGGTGGCTGGGGTAGGTGTTCCCGCCCCCCCGCCCGGCTTCGCAGCAGCGCTACGAAGCCCGGCGGCTGGGGCAGGTGTTCCCGCCCCCCCGCCCCGCTTTGGAGCACCGGGAGAAGCGATCTCCCCGCAGCCGCTTGCTTCAGAAGAGGTCCGGGACCCCTTTTGAAGCAAGCGGCTGCGGGGAGAAGCGCAGCCGCTTGCTTCAAAAGAGGTCCGGGGGCAGCGGGAAGCGCTTCCCGCTGCCCCCGGACCTCTTTTGAAGCAAGGGGTGGTGGGGAGAAGCGATCTCCCCGCCGCCCCTTTCTTCAAAAGAGAAGACCCGCTGTCCCCGGGGCAAGCTTCGTTTTGCGAAGCAAGCCCATAGGGAAATCCGTCTTGCGAGGCAACTCGAAAACGAAAAAACCTTTCGTTTTGCGAGTTTTTCGTCTCGTGAGGCGTTCGTCTTGCGTCAGCAACCTGTTGTGGATGGGAGCTGCTCATGTTTCGCTGTCCTGCTATCTGCTACTGCAGCTATCCTTTTCCACCGAGCATAAACACACCTGATGGCATAGTGAGGAATGCTTAATCCATAAACTTACGTGAAATGCCTTCCTCAGCTACAGTCTAGTGTGCCAGGAACAGAGCAGGTATTTGCTAGGTGCTCCTGAGCCTCAAGAAGACTGAGCGGTTGGCCACTGAGCTGACGTTCGCCTGAGCAGCCAGCCAGCCACAGCAGCAACTGCTCCGCAGAATTCTTAGGTCAGTTACAGTTACAGTTAGAATCCTGACAACAACACAAATCATAACTCCAAGGTACTGGTCATTTGGAACATCAGGAAAGTGGAAAATGGGAGGGAACTCAGTTCCCTTCTTTCCCAATGCAGAGTGTTTATTCCAGGACACTGTGCAGTTAAAACACGTTCTTCCTGAAGTCAAATTCAGAGCAGTTCCAGCAGTAAAAATGGTGATGTGTGTATCTCAGTACAGATTTGTTTGATGGGCCTGAATGCATTTCATAAAGGATCTCCATGTACAATAAAGGCTAATAGCATGAGGCCCTGAACAATAAGAATCTCCTTGGCAAAATTATTGAAGACTCCTTACAAACCTATCCTTCTTCCCCATCCCATCTTGTTCGGACATTATAGTAAGGGAGAAGATCTTAGCTCTCTTCCTTTGCACTGGGATTACATGAAATTTGTGCCATGGGACCCCATCACTCACACCAATATGGGCAACACCATTTTCAGAACCTAGGTGCCCATGATTTAAAATCGCTTTCCTAAGACACTTCAGTCAAAATATTTGTGTTGCTTCCTTCCTGTTCCTTTCTGTGTTGATGCTCCGAATGTGAGCTGCTCAGCTGCATGCAGTTTCCACTGAAGTGTGTGTGTGTGTGTGTGTGTGTGTGTGTGTGTGTGTGTGTGTGTGATTAACATTCGGCCAAACAATGGGCCTAAATCCATCTATTTCACCTGAAATAACTTTGGGAGCCAGCCTTTAAAAATCTAAAGTAGATATCAAATTCAGAGGAATTAAAAGATGTCATCTTTTTGACTATTTGAAACATCTTAGAACATACACAAATGTTAATGTTTGAAGGAAGGCAGCAAATGGAGCATTGGAGCCATCCATTCATCCCAGGAGTTGTGACCATTGATAAGATGAAGCACTTTCACATCGCATGTCAGTGTGCAGTGCTTTTTAAAAGGTAAAGGACCCCTGACAGTTAAGTCCAGTCACGGCTCTGGGGTTGCGCCACTCATTGGCTTTACTGGCCAAGGGAGCTGACGTTGGTCCACAGACGATTTTTCCGGGTCATGTGGCCAGCATGACTAAGCTGCTTCTGGCGAACCAGAGCAGCGCACAGAAACGCTGTTTACCTTCCCGCCGGAGTGGTACCTATTTATCTACTTGCACTTTGACGTGGTTTGGAACTGCTAGGTTGGCAGGAGCAGGGACCAAACAACGGGAGCTCACCCCGTCAAATACGCAAGTCCAGTTCTGTATCTGCATGACATCCTCCACACCCAAATGCTCTCCCGTTCTGTTTTCCCCATTTAATCAGGATACACCATCTCCATTGAAAACTCTGCTCAGTGACACCCATCCAATAGAAAAGTGCTGACCGTCTTCCTGCAGATACACTTCCGTGCAGGGGTTTGGCCGACAACTTCTTCCTGAGTGTGGGGATGTTTTCAGGGGCTCTTTGCTTTTCCCTGCCTCCCCTTTCATCCTCACCTGAGGAGATCTTGGCCATTCTCTTGACAGGGACCTCCGTTCTCAGGCCGGATTTCTGTTTTCCTTCATTCCTCCTTCTCCCAGTCTGGTTCCCTGAGAAAATAAGAGAGAGGAGGTTTCATGCAAGTCAAGGTGTGCAATGGATCTTCAGGGCATTTGGAAGGAAGAAAAGGTTCAGGAACAAGCGACGCAGCAGCCCCCCAAGCGGAAAAACACATTTGACATATCGCTCATGAGATTCGCCCCCCCCCCCCGTGGATATAAATGCAGAACATCCTGTGCTCCTATTGGGCCGCACCCTGCAAGACCCTTTCCACGTGGCCTAGGCCCCGACTTGCTAGCCCCACAAAAGAGGCTCCTCATGAGGCCAGAGGAACATAGCCTGGCTGTGGGGCATGATTCAAAACCTCCAGTCCCAGTCCAGTGCTCTAACCACTAAACCACACTGCCCCCCATTGCAGTCTATAACAGCCTGGAGGGCCACAGATGCCCCATATTCTCTGGCTCTGAGATTGCCCAAAGTTTCCTTTCTATCCCTTGTTGTGCAAAAAGAAAAATGCCCATGACAAAATGTGACATTTTGGGCTCTTTGGAGACAGTTCTGCTCCCCCCCCTCCATTTAAAGGAGCCTCATCCGTTTTCAAACCCAACTTCCTCCTGCACACAGCTTCAAAATTTCCATAAAGAACTAACTAACTAACCAATCATAATTGGAATGTACGAGATTAAGGAGAGAATTTATTTTTATATAATGAAAATAAATGGGAGGATAAATTAATTGCGCAAGGCAAGAATATATAGGATAGCAAAAATTAAAAGAAACAAAGATTATGATTTGGGTTCTTAAAATAACAACAACACATGCCTCCTCAGTGGATTTCAGAACAAATATGTCTCTCTCTTTTTAAATTACCCAAACGCTATAATGCAAGGAGTTGTAGTGACAATGCAGTGAGATTCTACTCAGAGTAAGCCTATTGGAATGAAAGGGTTTGAATTAGTTGTGTCCTTTAGTTCTTGCTTTTTATCTAGATAATACCTAATTAGGAATACAGTGGTGCCTCGCAAGACGAAATTAATTCGTTCCGGAAGTTTTTTCTTCTTGCGAGTTTTTCGTCTTGCGATGCACGGTTTCCCATAGGAATGCATTGAAAATCAATTAATGCGTTCCTATGGAAACCGCCTTCAGACCAGGTCCAGGGACAGTCTGTCCCCGGACCTCTTCTGAAGGCTGGGGGGGGACAAGGGCTTTTCTTCCCACCCCCAGCATTTTAAAAAACCCCGGGACAGCGGAGGACTTCTCCGCTGTCCGGGGCGATCTTAAAATGCTGGCGGGCGGCATTTTAAAATCGCCCAGGACAGCGGAGGACTTCTCCGCTGTCCGGGGCGATGTAAAAGCCCCTGGGAAGGCAGGCAGGGGGGACAAAGACTTTTGCCCCCCGCCCGCCTTCAGAAGAGGTCCTGGACCTCTTCTGAAGGCGGGCGGGGGGCAAAAGTCTTTGCCCCCCCCGCCTGCCTTCCAAAGCCGCCCGGGACAGCGGAGAAACGTGCTGCCTTTCTCCGCTCTCCCGGGAAGGCAGGCAGGGGGGAGCAAAGACTTTCGCCCCCCCCCCCGCCTTCAGAAGAGGTCCAGGACCTCTTCTGAAGGCGGGCGGGGGGCGAAAGTCTTTGCTCCCCCCCGCCTGCCTTCAAAAGCCGTCCGCGATAGCGGGAAGCGCTTCCCTGCTATCCTGGACTGCTTTTAAAATGCTGGCGGTGGGGAGCAAAACCTTTCGGCCCCCGCCGGCCTTTCTGGACCGCTTCTGAAGGCCGGAGGGGGGGGGAAGGCTTTGCTCCCCACCACCAGCATTTAAAAGAGGTCCCCGGAGATTTCCCTGTGGGCTTTCGTCTTGCGAAGCAAGCCCATAGGGAAATTCATCTTGCGAAGCGCCTCCAAAACAGAAAACCCTTTCGTCTTGCGGATTTTCCATCTTGCGAGGCATTCGTCTTGCGGGGTACCACTGTAGGGATTGGTTTGCTTTCTTTCTGTTCTTGTTTTTATTACCGTATTTTTCGCCCCATAGGACGCACTTTTTCCCCTCCAAAAATGAAGGGGAAATGTGTGTGCGTCCTAAGGCTTTCGCTGAAGCCTGGAGAGCGAGAGGCATCGGTGCGCACCGACCCCTCTCGCTCTCCAGGCTTCAGGAAGCTATCCGCAAGTCTTGCAAGCCCGGCGGGAGTTCCCGCGGGCTCACAAGGCTTGTGGGCAGCAGCCTGCAGCCCCGGCGAGTGTCCACAAGCCTTGCGTGCCCAGCAGGAGGTCCCGCCGAGCGCGCGAGGCTTGGGGCGGCAGCCTGCAGCCCGAAGCACGCAAAGCCCTCCGGAGGTTGCCCCGTGCTTCAGGCAGGTGTGCGCAAGGCTTGGGGTGGCAGCCGCGGCGGGGGGGGAAAATATATTTTTTTTATTCATTCCCCCCCCCCAAAAAAACGAGATGCGTCCTATGGGCCGGTGCGCCCTATAGGATGAAAAATATGGTAAGTATTTTGTTGTGTTGTTGTTGTTGTTGAAATTCCACAAATTGCACATCAGGATTCATTACATAGTAAGCCCCCCCCCTTTTCTATTATCTGCTTCCCATCCCATTTCCTAGGATGTTTTTTTTCTTTTCCACCCTTAGCTGCAACCTATCTTCCCTCTTTTATATCAGAACTCTAATGCTCTATTAGAATTAAAAGAGGGGAAAACCCAGCTGGATGGGCAGGGTCTAACTAAATTATTATGGTTGTCTTATTTATTTGTGTTTTTATCTTGTATAAAAGATAAAAACACAAAAAAAAACCCAAAGTTGAAGCAAGAAGGAATCTTCAAATATTAAAAAAATGCAAGGAGTGAATTGCCAGGACTTGGAAGCCCCCTGGTGATGAATTCACTCTTTCCACCCACCCCCCTTTCAGAAATGTGCATGGAATGAATGAGCTGGCATTCAAATTTTTCTTTAAAAAAGCATATTTTTTATTATTATTGGGTCCATTCTGACAAATATGGGGTCCATTCTCTCACTTCTGACCCTTCTTGATTCCCTCATTCCTGGGAGTTGGACTAGATGACCCATGGGGTCCCTTCCAACTCTTCCGTTCTACAATTCTCTCGCCTACAATTCCGACACCCGCTTCAGGTTGTACCAATCATACCAGCAAATAAACCGCATTTTTGCCGGTTGATGGTCTTTTTTTAGGGGGTAGAAAAGAGCGTGGGTTTGTTTTGGAGGTTTTTGTTAGGATGTCCTGACGTCCAGTGGATGGGGAACGCCTGACAGCTGACGTTACACTCCCAACATCCACTTAAAAGCCATATGGTACCTTTAAACGCCTCGCCCAAAAGGATTCTGGGAGTTGTAGTGCTGAGAGCCGTTTGGAGACCCCCTATGCCCCTCCCAGAACTACCATTCCCAGAGTTCCCTGGGAAGTTGTGGGCATCTCTTTCGAGAGGCAATGGAGTGGGCCTCTGGGGGGTGAAATCAAAGGTTTTCAGCAGGCGCTAGAAGGAAAAACGAAGGAGACGCCGGCGAGAAGCCAAGTTACAGGGAAGCAGGCAGAGGCCTTCTCGGTGGTGGCGCCTTCTTCATGGTGATCCACTACTGCTTTAAGGGAGGTCTTGGAATAAGTAGATTTCTTGCTGATCCAAAACACCCACCCACCCCACTCACACATGAAAACAAAGAACACCACAGCCGACTACAAATGAATAACCACACCCTAGGCCCACCCCAACCTCTCTCACCACCAAAGGAACACAAGTGAACAGCCAAGAACCTGCACAAACAACGCTGACACCAAACCCTACATATAGGAAGTAAAATATGAAAATCGCCACCAGACCCCACCCCACCCATCTTTCCCCCCTCCACCTCTTTCCCCTTTTCTTCCTAATGTCTCTACGAATGAAAATGATTTGTAAATGTGTTTCATGGGGGGGGGGGACGGACACGAGAGAGAGACATTGCACACTTTTGTAAATCAACAAAATCTTTAATAAATAAATAAATACTAGTCATAAAAAAGAGGCCTCGTCACCTGAAGGACATCAGAGCCCACCTGATGTCCCCAAACATACGATTAGACATGTGATTCCTTTAATTAAACATGTCTAATCGTATGTTTGGGGACATCAGGTGGGCTCTGATGTCCTTCAGGTGAGCTTTGGGGTGTATGGCTGTGGCGTTTGCCTCCTAGGATGGGTCATAAGGAAAGGGTTAAAATGGGTGTGATGTGATTGGCCAGTGAGAATGCGAGGGGAGAGTAAAACTTAGAGTGGGAGGTTTTGACAGTTGAGATTTGGGAGTTGGAGAAGGAAAAGGGAGGAATAGGCAGTGGGTTGGTCAAGTTGTATTGTGAGAGAGTGAGAGGAATTGTTAGGGAGAGTCATAGTTGGAATAATCAGTTTGGAGTTGTTAGGAACTAAAGTTAAGAAACTGAGAAGAGAAAAATAAACTGAAACCATACGCTTGTTCCTGCATTTAAGAATAAACTTGATTATTTGTTAATGTTAACAACTGTCTGGACTCCGTGTGTCCCTGTGAGAAGCGGGGTGGTGGCAGCCAAGAAAGCAATCACAGTGGTGGCCACATGTGGTGGGAGTGTGAAAAGATGAAAGTTTTTTGGGACTTTATATATAATGAACTGAAGAAACTTTTTAAGTATACATTCCCGAAAAAACTGGAGGCTTTTTTAATAGGGATAATAGGGGAGGAAGTAAAAAAGGAGGATCATAAATTATTCCAATATGCTCCAGTAGCAGCTAGGATCCTTGTAGCTCAAAGGTGGAAGTCACAGCAGACCCCAACGGTTATGGAATGGCAGGCTAATTTTTTTGAATTCACAAAATTAGCTAAAAGGACGTATAAAATCCGGGACCAAAAAGGGACAAAGTTTGAAGAAGAATGGGGTAAATTTGTGGCATACATAAGAATTAATTGTAGAAGTTTAAAAACTACAGCAGGGTTAACATAAATCCTGTGATGTGTATAGAAGTGAATAAGAATCTCTAAGAGAAGATCTATATTAAGAAAACCGCAGCTGGGAAGGAAGGAAGTCTGGGCGTGTATATACGCAGTGTAAATAAGATGACATAAAATGATGACTAAAATATTGTTTTATTTTGTTTGTGAAAAAACTCAATAAAAAGCATTTGCAAAAAAAGAAAGCAATCACAGTGGTGGCACAGGGTCAATAGACCATCAAACGTCCCGGGGCCCTGTGTGATCGCCACAAAATTGGTGGCAGCAGTGGGATCACAACCGTAGGTGGGATCACAACCGTACCTGCGGTGGAATAACATCCCTACCTGTCACCACAGAAGTGGTAGGCAAGTGGTGGGATTCGGTGGGGAAAACAATACACCTGGAGCTTGGGGAGAAAATCTCAAACTACCTCACAAAATGGTTAGAACAGGAGAGGGCAGCCTCTGTTCCAAAAATCAGAGAAGCGTTTGCTCTGGAACAATTTTAGGAAACAATAAACGACCAATTAAAATATCTTATAAAGGAAAGACACCCTCAATCACTTCAAGAAGCCGCTTACTTAGCTGACCAAATAAATGAAATAAGGGACCATAGGTTCAATGAACCAAGTTTTGGCGGGAAAGTGTGGGGGACTAACAGAAATAAATTCCAACAAGCAAAGGGAAGCCCCTCTTCAGAGAAAGACAAGGGAAAGAGGCCATTGTCAAAGGGGCAAAATGACAAGGCCCAAGCCAACACCAGTCTCACTGAGGAGAAAGGGTGGAAAACAAATTATACAAATCCCAAAGAAGTTCAATGCTGGGGATGTGGAAAATTTGGCCACAAAAGTTTTAATTGTAGAGCTGGAGGAGAAAAGTCTGGTAATATTAGCCCTCAGAAAAAAAAGTATTGCATCAAAGCTGAGGAGAGTCAAGCTAGGCAGGATAGGCCAAAGCCTATCACTACAACTCCTTGCATTATAGTGTTTGGGTAATTTAAAAAAAGAGAGACATATTTGTTCTGAAATCCACTGAGGAGGCATGTGTTGTTGTTATTTTAAGAACCCAACTCATAATGTTTGTTTCTTTTGATTTTTTGCCACCCTATATATTCTTGCCTTGCGCAATTATCCTCCCATCTCTCTTCATTATATAAAAATAAATTATCTCCTTAATCTCATAAATTCCAATTATGGGTTGGTTGGTTAGTTCTTCATGGAAATCTTGAAGCTGGGGGGGGGGGTGCAGGAGGAAGTTGGGTTTGAAAAGGGATGAGACTCCTCTAAATGAAAAGAGAGAGAGAGAGAGAGAGTGAACCAGAACTGTCTCCAAAGAACCAAAAATGTCACATTTTGTCATGGGCATTTTTCTTTTTGCACCACAAGGGATAGAAAGGAAACTTTGGGCAATCTCAGAGCCAGAGAATATGGGGCATCTGTGGCCCTCCAGGCTATTATAGACTCCAATTGAAGGGCCTCAGAAATAGAAATTCCAGCATGCTGTTATCAAAGCCACTGTTACAAGACGGGCAAGGCCACAAGCAGGCAGACAAACAAAGAATGAGTAAATTGGGAAGTGTTAAGCTTCAAAAGGAGAAACATGGAATGTTAGAGCCTGATTGGATAAGAATGTAAAGTCTCACGCTCTGTGTTTTTTTTTTTTTTTTTTTTTTTGGTATAGTCTATAAAAAGTGGGCGCATCCTGACGGGTGTGCAGATTGCGAGCTTATGGCGCTGTGCCTTTGTCCTGCATATGCATTTCAAATAAATCCTTTTGAATCCTGCAAGGTTGATTGCCACGCTGTATGAATCTGTGCTCCGGGGACCCAATAGCAGATATGGAACAGGTCCAACAGTTAGACTGCCAGATTAGGACCTGGGAGGCACCGGGGTTCAAATCCCCCTCTCAGCTATGAAGCCACATCTAAAAGAGCATAGAAATAAACAAGACGACGAAATGATACAAACATGTCCCCCCGCTTTTCAGCCTCCTTTTAACAGAAGTGAGGAGGCTCGGTGTGCCATCCTGCCCAGGGCCGGGCGATGTCCGGTTTTCAACGTCAGCCGTCAGCCGATGAGCAGGGCTTAAATTCTGCTCAGTTGGGCGGGATTCCAAGCAAACCCCTTCCTGATTCAGAAACGGGTTTGTCTGGATCTATCTCCTAAACAGTCCCCATTCTTTGTTTTAGCAGGGGAATCCAGTCTCATTCAGGCAGGGGGCTGCCTTGGATTTCCTGCTGAAACCCCCAAGTTGTCCAACTCTTTTAGCTGAAATCCCATCCTAATTGAGGAAGGGGGTTTGCATTGGAAGTGGGACGGACGGGGAGGGGGAATAGTTTCTAGCAGCAGTACCTCCCCAGGTGTTTTGAGGACCTATTACCAATCGATTGGTTGATTTTCTATATAAACCTTTTGCAAATAGATCTTTTTTTAAAAAGAAACACAGTAAGCCACACATTTCCTGCAAATTATCCCCCATGACCATTGCAAAGCTAACAATAATAACATCAATAGCAGCATATTGGGCCTAAACTCTGCATAGGAAGGAAACAGGGGTGGGCTGTCTAAAATAATTGTGCCCAGAAAAGGGTGTGGTGGACAGGAGAGGTTTAGGAGAGAGTGGCCCCTCCCTTCCCCCAGCTTAATCCGCAGCTTACATTTGATGTAAAATGTGCTTTTCTTAAAAAAACAAAAACTCAGCCACAGGGACAGTCTAAGGAACAATATTTGGGGGGGGGGGGAGCGGGGAGATTGCTCCATTAGAGGTTCCACACTGTTAAGGAAAATTCCGGGTCGAGAGACTACTCAACAGCCGAGCTTGTCGGGGTCCGGTCCCGTCCCCCCCCTCGCAGGTCCATGTGGTCAGTAAAAGAAGGAAATCCCAGCAAGCAAGCAATTTGGAACAAAACAGCAGTCAGTAGACTCAGAACCTTTATTGTTGTGCAACAGGTTCAACAGCAGCCAGTGAACCCAGAGCATGGGGCCACATTGACTTTGAAACCTTTCCCACCATATGTCAGAATACAGTTTGCACAGCATCATCAATACATCATTGATACATCACTAACATGTCACAAAAGGGGAGGGTTACACAAGATTAGCATAGGCAGCTATGTCGGGGCAACACCCAAGTATAGTATAAGCTTAGCATCATTGGCAAACATGTCTTAAGTACCCACCACCCAAAGTACAACAGAACTTCCTTGGCATGTCTGGAGCCAGAGGCAAGTCTGGGGATGAGATTTGTCTTCCCTTGGAGAACAAGGAGCCCAGCAATATCAGCCCTCCCTTCCCCACAGGTGGGCAGGGTTTGCGGCACCGAGCGAGGCTCACCTGGGCGGGTGCCACCCACCTGCTTGAGCTGGCCTTTGACCCGCCCTCGGCCAGGGAGGACAATGGACGTCCGGCCAGGGGTGGGCCTAAGGCCAAAAAGAAAAGAGGCTGACTCCGGGGCTCAAGCCTCTTTTGCCATTCTCCCTTCCAGGATCATTTCTTCATTCATTCTTCATTCACTCAAACACGCACCCGTTGACGCGATCACAATTCACGGCGGTTTTACACAAAGCCTTATCTGCTTGCGGTGTTAGTCCCCAGGAATATTCCGTGCACTCGTTCCGTATCGGGGCTGCTACTTCAGCAGCGTTACAGGGTTGGGACCCCGCACACATCAAGACATTGGGGCGCTGGTGCTCGACAGCCTACAAAAGTTACATTCGTCCCGGCTCCTCCTCCTTATCACTTGCAATTTAATTGTCTTACAGGTTTACCCACCATGAAGATCTGGGTGATAGGCCACAGCATTGTCCATTGGGCAGCGGATTATGCACGGTCTCAAAATCATGGCCATAGCCTTAACATCCACCCCAAGATACGCTTTTATTGGATGGCCCAGCGGGGCATGCGTTAGCGGAGCTTGATGCCCATGCTGCGTAGTGCCGCAGCGACCCATGGCCCTCCAAGGGTCTTGATTATACATGCGGGGGAGAATGATCTCCTACCCCGTCTTCACTGGAGGGGGGCTTCCAATCCCTCTCGCCTCAATTATGCGGTGAGTAAAATTAACAGGGCCATGCGCAGCACCATGCGCCCAATTGGTGGTTTCTCTATCCCACATCTCACCATCACAGCAGATAAGAGTTGACCTATTCCGGGGGGACGGGGTGCACCTGACCCCACTGGGCAATGACTTCTGGCTGCACGACTTGCGACAAGCCCTTCGGGACTGGATAGATTGCGGGGTTTGATTGGTCCTCGGTTGTGGGACTTGGCGGCAAGACCCCTTAGGGCCTCGAGTGGCGGTTTTAGGCCTTGGCAAGGTAGCCTTTAATCTAACATCAAGTTGGGGGGTGGTGGATTCATACTCCCTCCCCATGCGGTGGCGCTTGCAGGGCCCGTTAAAGGGCAAAACCGGGAGTCCCTGGCCCTAGAGCGGCGGCATGTAGGTCAAACTCCCCGGACGAGGTCAGTGGAAGGGCATGCTGTGTAAGTTTGTGCTTTGCAGTCCCCTCTCACTGGGCCTCAACTGCCTGCATATCCTCAGCCAGGAGGGCTGAGAGGGCTACCTGCCAAGGCCTGTGCCAAGTTTCCCACTTCTGAAGTTCAATAAAGTTGTGGCCAATTTGAACCCATACTCTGGTCTCTTGTCTTATCATTTGGGCAGTGGCGTAGCGTGGGTTGTCAGCACCCAGGGCAAGGCAAGTAATTTGCGCCCCCTAACCTGCCACCGCTGCCAGCTTCTTCTTGCTGCTGCCTGGTCTGGTCTGGTGTGGTTCTCTCCCGCGCTCAGCGCTGCGCTGGGCGGCCGCTGCACTGTCCCTCCCCCAGATAGTCCCTCGCTCTCTCTCCGCACCGCACGCCTGGCACCCACCCCCTCCACAGTGGGCGGCGACCCAGCGGCTCGGATCGGATTCGCACAGCCAGCACTGCAGTGAGAGAGAGTGAGTGAGCCAGGTAGGGGCAGAGAGCTGCGAGTGCGAGTGCGCCCCCCCCCAGATGTTGCGCCCGGTGCGGCTGGGCCCCCCTGCACCCCCCATGCTACACCCCTGCATTTGGGGGAAAGGGGTAGGCACCACAGACAGGGTTTAGCGCGTGTGAAGGACATTCTTTATGACCCCCTTATCTGACGAGATCCTTGGAGCAATAGAGACGCTTGAAAGAGTCAAAATGACAGCAGGAAAAATCCCTTTATTTTGTCATGACAAAAATGGTACAGACACGCGTTGCCCGATGTCTGGCCCTGAATTCTAAGCGAGCCAGCTTTTTATACATTTGCAGAATACAATACCACCTGATTTCTTGTAAACCACCTGATTTCTGGGAAATCGAAAGTTATAGTAAGTTCCTATTACCATGTAAGGTCTTGCCTCCCTCTTTCCTGCCATGGCCCACTACGGCCATTTGCATTCCTGAGTTTGCTTATCTCTTTGCAACCTTGAATAATAAACATTTGCTCCATCAATGTCAGCCTTGTTCTCCTGACGGACTTCTCCTTTCTCAGAAAGGCCTTTGGCGGCGGGGGGGGGGGGGGTTGCTATGGCCCTACAAACTGAAGCAGAGAGAACTGCCCTGTGAGAGGGGATGCACATGTTTTGAACCACTACTCTGAAGGTCCCTTTGCTGCACCTCAGATAGTGGGGGAATATGGAGCGGGAGCTGCATAAAAGATGGGAAGAACAGGTAGGCTCACATGAGACGTGGTGATTCTTTGTGTATTCTTGACTTGTGTCATTCAGGGATTCAGCAGAACAAGCTAGCTCAGGGGTCTGCAACCTTTAAGACAAAAAGAGCCACTTGGACCCGTTTCCGAAGGAAAAAAAAACTGGGAGCCGCAAATCTCGTCATTATAAAAATAACTTTTTTGTCACTTTTTTATTATTTCTTTGTTTGACCCCTCAGAATTACTCCTCCTCATAGAAATAAACGTTAAGTTAACAAGTTACCTTTGTGTGTGTGTGTGTTCTTCACTCCCCTTCAAAACAGTGACCAGCGTACATGCCCCCTTTCAATGCATGACCAGCGTACATGCCCCTTACAATGTAGCGGGCGGGCGGGAAGGTGACGTCGGGACGGTGCGTGACTAACGCACACACCGCCCCCATGCGACGTCACAGCCAGTACAGCGCCCGCCACAGTGGGGAGTGTCGGGGCGCACAATGCGCCTCCTCCCCTCGCTAGTATCCGCCCTGGAGCCGCAGCAAAGGTGTAAAAGAGCCACATGCGGCTCCGGAGCCGCGGGTTGCAGACCCCTGAGCTAGCTCATAGAACTGAGCCTTGAAATCAACTGGAAGCCTATGAAGATGTCTTAAATTTGGCATTACCTTATGCAGTTCTTACATCTGTCCCTGGGGACATTTTCAAATAGCTTCCAATGGAAAGGAATTGCAAGGGAGACATTTATGCCAGCTCTTGAGTTACTCTAAATAGCCCCCGCTTTGTGTCCTAGTTATTTTCCAGGCCTAAATCATAGAATTGTAGAGTTGGAAGAGACCACTAGGGTCATCTAGTCCAACCCCCTGCAAAGCAGGAATCTTTTGCCCAACCTTGGACTCAAACCCACAACCCTGATATTTCGAGTCTCATGCTTTACCAGCTGAGCCATCTCTGGCCTCAAGGCAACAGCCACTTATGGGAGTTTGCATCACAAAGGCCAGACAATGCCTCTGCAGCGGCCAATCAGATGCCTCTCAGAAAGTCCCAAGCTGGGTGGGTTAGCAACAGTCACCTTCCTTTGCTGTTCCTTGGCAATGATATTCAGAGCCATACCATCTCTGAACCAGGAGTTTCCATATACTAGCCAGATAACAGTTCCATGTGACACCCCTTACCTTCCTGGCATTCTCCTTCAAGTCGTGAATGAATTGGACCAAGACCCAGGTTAGTGCTGATCGTTGTATCTAGCAACACTGCCATGGAAGATTATCAAGAAACTTCAATTGGTACAATATATATAGCTGTCATAATTTTGACGGGTACAGCCATGTGTATGTATACTAAAAAAGGGACACAGGTGGCGCTGTGGTCTCAACCACTGAGCCTCTTGGGCTTGCTGATCAGAAGGTCGGCAGTTTGAATCCCCATGACAGGGTGAGCTCCCGTTGCTCTGTCCCAGCTCCTGCCAACCTAGCAGTTCGAAAGCACACCAGTGCAAGTAAATAAATAGGTACCGCTGTGGCAGAAAGGTAAACGGCATTTTGGTGTGCTCTGGTTTCTGTCATGGTGTCCTGTTGTGCCAGAAGCAGTTTAGTCCTGCTGGCCACATTACCTGGAAAGCTGTATTTGGACAAACACCGGCTCCCTCGGCCTGAAAGCGAGATGAGCGCCGCAACCCCATAGTCGCCTTTGACTGGGTTTAACTGTCCAGAGGTCCTCTACCTTTACCTTTTTTTACCTATGTATACTAAAAACAATTAATGAACTTACAGGCTTTTTAAAGGAAGGTTTGGGGTTTTTTAAATTTTTATTCAGAATTTCAGCATAACAATTTATCAAAAACATATCATCCTCATTCCCCCCCCCATTTCCCCCTCCCCCCTCCCCAAGAAACCCCCCCTCCCCCCCGGACTTCCCTCAGCTCCTCTCTCTGGTTTTTCAGCACATGTTATTCTCTGCATATTATAAAATTGTAAAAATCCTTAAGTTATCTGTCTATATGTTGCCAATAATAAATTAGTGAATGTTTATTCAATTCTGAAGGAATGTTTTAGTCCTTATGATTGGGGAAAATAGATCTGAAGCTCCATGAACAGCATCTGGTGAAATCTCAAAAGGGTGCAGCTCAGAATTTCCATTGATTGGAAAGAGTTAAAAGTTGAGTTTGGTCAAAAGCAAGTCTCCAAGTCTAATGGGGAAATCTTAGAATTGTAGAGTTAGAAGGGAACCTGATTATCATATAACCCAACCGAATATGCTGCTGTCCCATACAGGGATCGAACCTGCAACCTTGGCATTATCAGCACCATGCTCTAACCAGCAGTGGTGGCCTAACTTGCCCCCCCCCAGATGTTTTGGGACTACAATTCCCATCATCCCTGACCACTGATTCTGTTAGCTAGGGATGATGGGAGTTGTAGTCCCAAAACATCTGGAGGGCCGGGTTTGGCCACCACTGGCTGCTAAGCTATCCAGGCTCCTTCCTTCAACAAGCTTATTTACAAACTTGATCCTGACAAAGCCTCACACAAAGGAGATAAGGAACAGCAGCCAGAACAGGGTAGGAAGAAGACAGGGTGGCAGATTGAGAAGCTGCTAAAGAAGAAGATCCAACCTATCCATTCTTAAGGAAATCAGCCCTGAGTGCTCATTGGAAGGACAGATCCTGAAGCTGAGGCTCCAATACTTTGGCCACCTCATAAGATGAGAAGACTCCCTGGAAAAGACCCTGATGTTGGGAAAGATGGAGGGCACAAGAAGAAGGGAATGACAGAGGACGAGATGGTTGGACAGTGTTCTCGAAGCTACCAGCATGAGTTTGACCAAACTGCAGGAGGCAGCGGAAGACAGGAGTGCCTGGGGTGCTCTGGTCCAGGGGGTCACGAAGAGTCGGACATGACTAAACAACTAAACAACAACAACAACAAAAGAAGATGCAGCCCAACTCAGCAACTGGGAAGTTCCAGTACAGGAAATGAGACGGACTTAATGCTTTTCAAAATAAAAAAATGCCTTCCAGTAGCACCTTAAAGACCAACTAAGTTAGTTCTTGGTATGAGATTTCATGTGCATGAACACTTCTTCAGATACACATGCTTTTCAGTTAGTAAATTTGAGGATTATTTCTGGATCAGCCAGCAGAGGGAACTCCTTTGCCATAAATAGCATATGAAGGTTGGTTACACATGCTGATTTGGATTTGTCAAATAAATTTGAGAGCAGGTGACTAGAAAGAAGTGGTGTAAATGAGGAAAATTGTAGAGGAGACCCCCCTGTTGGTGAGACGGCTTTTTCATTACTTATCCTTTCTTGCATTCCTAAAATTTGCACAGGAGATAGCAGTGGAAGTTGTTGGAGAGTCTCAGTTTTGTATCGAACAGCTATCCAGGCACAATTCTCGGAACGATTCTGCAACCTGAGATAGCCTTTTCAGACTGGCTGCAGCAAGGTTGTGTTAGGAAGAGTTACTTAAGAGAGAGCAGTCAGGGACGCAAAGTCGCTGGAGGGCTCTTAATGACACAGAGTCATGATCACCATGATCCTGATCTGATAATCTCAGTACATTACCTGCTTAATTCTTTTCCGCTGCTCTTCCCCTGCTTCAGAGAAGGTTTCTGGGACCAAGGTTTAAACTTCTAAAACTTGTTGATTTAAAAGTTGATAGAATACCATTTAATCCTAAGATCCTTTTTTTAAAAAAAAAAATATTTATTAAGATTTCAAGAACAAAAAATTACATAAAAGACAATGAAAAATATAAAGAAGAAAAGAAAGAAGAAAAAAACACATACAAAATGCAAAGTATAGAAAAATATATATAAAAAAACACTTAGAAACAAATTTATCCTTCCGTATCTTACATTTCATTTCCTTGCTTCCCTGACCTCCTCTCACCTCCCTTTTTTGTATTCTTGTTCAATTGGTTAATTCAGCAATTCCTTTCCCTCTTTATTTTTGTCTTAGTCCTTTAACTTAATATATTATAGCTTTAAATTCTCACCTATTAACAGCCATTTTTTCATACAGCTTTATGACATTGCTGCTAGAACCACTTAATTTCATTCTGACATCATTCTAACATTCATTAATTTTGCAGTATTTCTGTAGATAGTCTTTAAATTTCTTCCAATCTTCTTCCACCGACTCTTCACCCTGGTCTCGGATTCTGCCAGTAATCCTAAGATCCTTCCATGATAAAGTAAGGGGAAACATATGCCTTTGCTTTGATACTAAAATATAAATTTAAAAATCAAGTGTTTGGTTTTTAAACAGTGACATCATGAAAAAGCAGCATCAACCTGATAATAAATGTTGGAAATGTAAAGAAACTGAAGGTACATTCTTTCACCTTTGGTGGACGTGCCCAAGGATTAAGGCTTTCTGGAAAATGATATATAATGAAATGAAAAAGGTATTTAAATATACCTTCTTTAAGAAACCAGAGGCCTTTCTCCTGGGCATTGTCGGCCAATTGGTACCAAAGAAAGACAGAACATTCTTTATGTATGCTACAACAGCAGCAAGAATACTCATCACAAAGTATTGGAAGACACAAGACCTACCCACCTTGGAAGAATGGCAGATGAAGGTGATTGACTACATGGGATTGGCAGAAATGACTGGCAGAATCTGAGACCAGGGAAGAGAGACGGCAGAAGAAGATTGGAAGAAATTTAAGAACTATCTTAAGAAATATTGCAAAATCAATGTGTGTTAGAATGAGGCGGCTTTAAAAATCAAATGGAGTACAGCTGTAAAGATTAAGTTAAAAGAAAAGAAAGGTTGACAATTAGATAAAATTAAGGGTGAGGATTTGCTGAACTAAATATTTAAACTGGGAATGCAGAAAGGGGAGGTATGAGGAGGTCGGTGAAGTAAGTTTTAAGAAAATAAGGTTCTGAAATTATACTTGTTCTTTTTTTTGTTTGTGTTTGTGTATTGTTTTGTGTGATATAATTTGTAAAACTTCAATAAATATCTTTTAAAAAAAAAGAAAAAAGAAAAAGCAGCATCAAGCACATGGCAAGAAAGAAGAGAGAAAAATCTAAAGAAAGGGAGGAAAGGGGGAAAACAATGCAGTGTCTCTTGTTCCTGGCATGTACATTATAAACATCATAGCAGTGAACATCTGAACTACTGCTGTAATAATAATAATAATAATAATAATAATAATAATAATAATAATAATAATAAATACCCTGCCCATCTGGCTGAGTTTCCCCAATAAAAGAGAAAAGTATGTAACATTGATTCAGGACAACATAGACATCTCTGCATGTGCTGACCTTTTGGAAAGCCAGTACAGTGTTACCTCAAGTTAAGTACTTAATTCGTTCCGGAGGCCCGTACTTAACCTGAAACTGTTCTTAACCTGAAGCACCACTTTAGCTAATGGGGCCTCCTGCTGCCGCCGCGCCGCCGGAGCACAATTTCTGTTCTCATCCTGAAGCAAAGTTCTTAACCTGAAGCACTATTTCTGGGTTAGCGGAGTCTGTAACCTGAAGCGTCTGTAACCCGAGGTACCACTGTACTGTAGTTGGACAACAGCACCGGAGACAGACATTAGACTACAATTTGAGAAAAGATTCTTGCTTTGTGAAAACATGGGGCTTAAAACAGCAGACTTCTAGCTTTCTTACTGTTTACCAGTCCACATCTTAAAGAAGGTACTGTATAGTATGAAAACCTGGCCAACCCCACAGGGGTACATGTAAAACCCTCCTAGATGTTCAGCGTAGTCCAGCATAGCTTTGTTGGTAAAGCACGAGACTCAATCTCAGGGTTGTGGGTTTGAGCCCCAAGGTGGGCAAAAGGTTCTTGCATTGCAGGGGGTTGGACTAGATCAAGCATAGCCAAACCTGGCCCTCCAACTGTTTTGGGACTACAGTTCCCATCATCACTGACCACTGGTCCTGTTAGCTAGGGATGATGGGAGTTGTAGTCCCAAAACAGCTGGAGGACCAAGTTCGGCCATGCCTGGCCTAGATTATCCTTTTGCTCCCTTCCAATTCTATGATTTGTGTTCCGTTCTAAGTAGAGCCCATGACTATTATTATTAAGCTTATTCTGAAATTCTTGTCTAGATTTGGTTTGGGTCCATCATTCTTAATATTTCCAAAGATGCTGAACAACAAATAAAATTGTAAGTCTCCAGGCAGACCAGTTTTTCATCTGAAGCAGCAAATGTAAAATTCAAAAACAGTTTGTAGGGGGGTTAGGCTGGCTTTTGCCTCAGCTTTGGAAGAAAGCTTCTATTTCCAACATTATTAATCGATGGAATGGAGATTTAAATGTGGCTTGTGTCCCAGTCAATGCTGTGCTGTTGCCATGGCCTGGGGGCTTTGTCATTGTCAAAGCCTTGCTGCTCTGAGGGCTGAGTTGAATTTAAAGATCAATTGAGAATTGCCTATAGTGTATGTAAACCTCATTGTGCATCCCTGAACAATTATGATAGAAGCCTTTACTCACTCACTAAAGTAATTGCAATTCCCAGATGATTCTGTTTGAATTTGGTTGAAAGTCGCTTTGAGTTGGCATGGCAAGAAAAAGCAGCTAACAAATTTAATGAATAATAATAATTCTGGTGTATCATGTTGAGAATCAGAGTGGGGTGGGGTGAGAGAATGTGTCAGGTAACACCTTTGGCCCAATTATTCAGCTGTAAGCAGAAAAATAAGGAACCCACTGTATAGGAACATACACCAACAGGAAAAAACAGGCCAGCATAGAAAGACACAAGTAAAAGGTAAAGGACCCCTGGACAGTTAAGTCCAGTCAAAGGCGACTATGGTGTTGCGGTGCTCATCTCACTTTCAGGCTGAAGGAGCCGGTGTTTGTCCACAGACAGCTTTCCGGGTCATGTGGGCCGCATGACTAAACTGCTTCTGGTGCAATGGAACACCGTGATGGAAACCAGAGTGCACAGAAACACTGTTTACCTTCCCACCGCAGTGGTATCTATTTATCTACTTGCACTGGTGTGCTTTCAAACTGCTAGGATGGCAGGAGCTGGGACAGAGCAACAGGAGCTCACTCCGTTGCGGGGATTCGAACCACCAACCTCCTGATCAGCAAGCCCAAGAGGCTCAATGGGTGGCGGGTTGCGCTGTGGTCCAAATGACGTTTCCATGTGCTCTGGTTTCTGCCATGGTGTTCTATTGCGCCAGAAGCAGTTTAGTCATGCTGGCCACATGACCTGGAAAGCTGTCTGTGGACAAACGCCGGCTCCCTCGGCCTGAAAGCGAGATGAGTGCCACAACACCATACAGTCGTACCTCGGCTGCTGAATGCCTTGGAAGTCAAACGTTCTGGCTCCTGGACGATCGAAAACCGGAAGTGAGTGTTCGGTTTTTGAACTTTTTTTGGAAGTAAACGTCCAGCGCAGCTTCCACTATTGTTTCCGGTGCACCTGCGCAATCAGAAACCGATTGGAAGCCATGCCTTGGTTTCCGAATGTTTCGGAAGTCCAACAGACTTCCGGAACAGATTCCGTTCGACTTCCGGTGTACGACTGTAGCCGCCTTTGACTGGAGTTAACCATCCAGGGGTGCTTTACCTTTTTGACAAAGACACAGTACATGGCAAGCAAACTGCAATGAATGTTTTTGTCACAATGTACCCACTATTAAGAGGGACGCGGGTGGCGCTGTGGGTTAAACCACAGAGCTTAGGACTTGCCGATCAGAAGGTTGGCAGTTCGAATCCCCATGACGGGGTGAGCTCCCGTTGCTCGGTCCCTGCTCCTGCCAATGTAGCAGTTTGAAAGCCCGTCCAAGTGCAAGTAGATAAATAGATACCGCTCCGGCGAGAAGGTAAAGGCGTTTCCGTGCGCTGCTCTGGTTCACCAGAAGCGACTTAAGTCATGCTGGCCACATGACCCGAAAGCTGTACGCCGGCTCCCTCAGCCAATAAAGCAAGATGAGCGCCGCAACCCCAGAGTCGGCCATGAATGGACCTAATGGTCAGGGGTCCCTTTACTTTTAACTGCTATTAAAAGACGTACAGCACATGCAAGCGGTACTCCGGAATCATCAAAATAAGTACAATATTACAATTCATAATATATTTTCATTATGTCTGATGCAAGGGAATTATTAGGAGTGGCGGAGCACCTGTAGCAAACAGGACTCTACATGTTCCCGACATGGGACCTCACAAGGTGAGTCACCCTGCTCAAGGTCTGGGAAAGTTTACACTATATTGTTTGGCTTGGGTTGCTACCATTTTCTTATATATTGAAGGAGGGGTTTCTCTTCAAAACAGGGATCACTGGGCTCCAGGCCTGTTTGCTATAGCTGTTTCACATCTCCCAAGAATTCCCTTGCGTCAGAGATAATGAAAATATATTAATATATTTACAGACACTAAATATTTACAGATATTTACAGTGGGTTACAGACACTTCAGGTTACACACTCCGCTAACCCAGAAATAGTACCTTGGGTTAAGAACTTTGCTTCAGGATGAGAACAGAAATCGTGCTCTAGCGGCGCAGCAGGAGGCCCCATTAGCTAAAGTGGTGCTTCAGGTTAAGAACAGTTTCAGGTTAAGAACGGACCTCTGGAATGAATTAAGTTCTTAAGCCGAGGTACCACTGTAATATGGTACTTATTTTAATCATTCAGTTGTGGCATGGCATAATCGTGACAGCTGTTCTCTCCACAGAACCTTGAGATACCTGCATATGGCCTCTGTGAATTACGTCTAGCACATGTAGGTCAAAATTGTGAAGTAGAGTTTTACTGATCAAGTAACTTAAGTGTGCAATTCTGGCCTGGGTCTTCTTTTCTGCTGTTTTGTATGAGCACACTACAAGCTGAGCGAACAGTAAATTAAGCTGTATTGTAGTCTAATGTTAAATTAAGCCTGCAGAAACTAACTTCGCCAACCAGGCCACACCTCTGAGTTGCCTCTCTAGGAGCTGGTTTCCTGGGTCATACCTGTTTCTCTTAAAAGGACCACATGCTGAGCTTGGCGGCGGCAGCACTGGACAGGGGAAACGGGATATTCTGGAATCTAATCAGAAGGTGAGATGGTTTCTGTAATTCTGGAATGTCTTGGGAAAATCAGGACAGTTGTGTGCTCTGCCGCTGGAGTTGGGAGGTCTGCTCATGCTGTACTCTTTGTGATGAGCCCAATTGGATAGGAAGCATCACCCGATCTGGCCTAGCATAGCCGTGCAACTTATGCTGCCAATTAAGATTTGTTTAACTCACTAACAGGAAGGATTCGAAACCGGCGGGACCAGAAATTCACGGAAGACTGGAGTAAATTTACAGACTACTTGAAAAGTATTTGTGAAGATCAGACAACGTATGTAGGTTTGCAAGAAGTTTTGTGAGGAGTATTATTGGAAGTATTGCAAAAATGGAGAAGGGGAAGGATGATTTGTTAAGAGATGTAAAGGCAATATAAAGTTAAGAAATGCATAAGAAGTGGTTAAAACGATGGATCATCAGAGGTGCTGATGGAAATCTAAAAAGATTGTATAAGTGATAAGTTTTGTGGTACATTTATATGTTAAAATCAATAAAAATATATAAAGGGGGGAGATTTGTTTAACTCAATGATTTGGGTGGGTGTGGCTGTTTCTTCTCTTAAGAAGAAGCAGGAAATGGTTCTAAAACCAGTAAAGTATGACCCATGGCCTGTTTTCTTTCCCCATCAATTTCTCATATCCTATTTCCTGGATCTATAAATTATTAAATGACACACCTGGGACAGGTGGCTTGGTGCCACAGACTCCCCTGGACCTGGGTGTAAAATAATTTAATATACAAGAGCTACCAGTACTGCTAATATTTTCTTTGTGAGCAGCCAGCTTCCTGAACCCTGCTTGTTGGCCGCATAGTTTCTGGATTCAGTAAAAGCTCACAGCACCAACCTCACTATATTTGGCAAATACGTACTCTTCCCAGAAAGTAGATCAAATAGTATCAGGAATTTAAGTGTGTTTGTTGGAGTTGCCACTAGAGCCAGCCAACATTTAAATGGAAGTTCAGCTGCGATACCAGTTTCAAACTTTTTGAGCTGGCAATATATCGCACCTCCTCACCCTGCCTGTCCGTCACTGTTGGAGACAGTATGATTCTGAATGCCAGTTGATGGAAACCGCAGGACTTCCATGCAAATCTTCTCTATATCGTTCCAATTTTTTTTTTAGTATATGTGCTGCCGAAGCGAATATATAGTTCAAATATATGTTGGAAGTGTAAGGAAAAGGAGGGGACATTTTATCATATGTGGTGGGATTGTAAGGTAATTTTAAAAAATTGGGAAATGATATACAATGAATTGAAGAAAATGTTCCATTTAACATTTGTTAAAAACCCCGAGGCATTTTTGTTGGGGATTGTAGACCTGCCAGAAAAGTTGAAAAACATCTTCATGTATGCGACAACAGCCGCGAGAGTTCTGGTAGCACAAGGATGGAAGACTGAAGAAACCCCAACTAAAGAATCATGGCAAGAAAAATTGATGGACTATGCAGAACTGGCAAAACTGACATACAAGCTACGGGACAAGGATAACTGTGACTTTAAGGATGAATGGGAACCCTTTACAAAGTATCTGAAGACGCAACAAAGCGAACTGGACTCCTTGGCAGGTTTTGAATAAACATTCACAAACTCTTTTATTGGTAATAATCAGCTAAATAGTTTGAGGACCTATACAACTGTGTAACATGCAGAAAACAGCATTCTTAGAGAAACCAAAGACTGGAACTGAGGGAAGTCGGGGAGGGGGGGGAGGGAGGAAAAATGGGGGGGGGGACAAGGATGATATGTTTTTGGATAATATGTCTTATTATAATTTTGAATAAAAAAATAATTAAAAAAAAAGAAACTGCGGGACTCCCAAAAGAGGGCATGTCTGGAAATTCCTCAATGTATGGCAACACTATGCTTGAGGGCTTCCCACAGGCATATTGTTGGCCACTGTGAGAAGACGATGCTGCAGTAGATGGAGCACTGGCCTGAAACAGCAGGCTCCTCTTATGTGTGGAGTAAATAAGTGAATAAGGCTCAAGGCTCATGTGTATTTTTGGCTGTTCCCATGGCAACAAAAACATTATCTTTCTCTTCTCTTCTCTACCCTCCCATGCTCTTTCTAGCTCATGTTGCCCTAACTCCTTTTTTTAAAACTCTTCGTCAATACTGAGAAGTTTTCACAAATGCATAGCAACGTATAATGTCACTTAGCAAACAAAAAGGATATACGGTGGTACCTCAGTTTTCGAACGTAATCCGTTCCGGAAGACCGTTCGAGTTCCAAAACGTTTGTACTGTAAACCGAAAACTCAAAACGGAAAACTCAAAACGGAAAACTCAATACGGAAGTCGCGTTTTTGGTTCAACTTCCAAGGCGCGTTCGAAAACCGAAGTAATTACTTCTGGGTTTACGGCGTTCAAGTTCCAAAACGTCCTGCGGGTGAGGGGAGCACCCTGTTGCAACAGTTCAATAAAGATCAAGCTTACTAGCTGCTTTGCTTCTCAATATTCTCTGGTTGGCCTCTGTAATTCTCTCCTACCAATAGGGAACCTATGTAAGGACTCTATATGGGCTCTAGGATACCCCATAAGGGAAAGGGGCAATTTTTGTTTACAACAATAGATACAGAGCAACCTAGAAAATATTTGTGTTTTGGCTTTACCTTGAAGAAAATTATTTGCTTTGGTAAGTTCCTCCATTACGAATCAGTCCCATATCTTTCAATGCTAGCTCAAAATAATGAGATGTACAGATCCTTTCCCTGTGCTTAAAGCTACTTCTGTTCTAACTCTTGAGTAACTGTTTAGTTTTACAAGTCCTAAGATGTCCCCTTTCCCCTGTTTGTTGAGGTGGGGGAAGGAGATGAAAATTATTGTGCTATTTGTTCTCTGTACCTGAACTAGCTGAAAAGCTAGTTTTTCTTGCCACACTTAGCAAATATATTGATGTCATACTTGTTCCATAAAATATCTGCTTCCTTTTTCTGCGTCATTGCTCTCCAGGATACAGTTCCTCATTCTATAGGCCTGAAACCCTGGAAGCAGAGATCTCTGAATTCAGGCATCTCATAGCAAATGTTGCCACAGACTCAGCCAACGAAGCATTTTCATTTGATTTCCCTTTTGCACCCTAGTTCAAGTGTCCTGATTTTCCAGGGACAGAAGCCATCCAAGTTACTGATTTGATCCCAGAATGTCCTGGTTTTCATTTTTCCTCCCTTCCATGTCTCTGAGAACAATCAAAAGTGGTGGAGAGATCAGAAACATGCACACACATTCTCTTTGGAAACAGGAGCCTTTGCTCTGTGTGGGGTTGTGTGTGTATGTGTAGTGTAAAAATGGAGTCCTGATTATACTGAAAATAAGGTAAAGGGACCCCTGACCATTAGGTCCAGTCGCAGACGACTCTGGGGTTGCGGCACTCATCTCGCTTTATTGGCCAAGGGAGCCAGGGTACAACTTCCGGGTCATGTGGCCACATGACTAAGCCACTTCTGGTGAAGCAGAGCAGCGCACGGAAACACAGTTTACCTTCCCGCCAGAGCAGTGCCTATTTATCTACTTGCACTTTGATGTGCTTTCGAACTGCTAGGTTGGCAGGAGCAGGGACCGAGCAACGGGAGCTCACCCCGTCGCGGGGATTTGAACCGCCAGCCTTCTGATCGGCAAGCCCTAGGCTCTGTGGTTTAACCCACAGCACCACCCGCGTCCTTCATACTGAAAATGCACCAAATAAAGGAAAGGTGAGGCTGGCATACGAAGCCCTTCCTATATGTAATTTTGAAGGAAAATGTCACCAATCCATTTAATTTTTTTTATTTTTTTATATTTTTTTTGCAATGCTTCAGCAGCAAGCCATTTTCTTTTAGGGAACACGTGGCATGTTTATTCCTTTATTGTAAATTGAGCCTTACACTGCAAGCCCTTATATGTCTACTCAGAAGTAAATCCCACTATATGCAACGACAGCAGCAAGAATACTTATTGCAAAACACTGGAAGACACAAGATTTGCCCACACTGGAAGAGTGGCAGACGCAATTGATGGACTATATGGAACTGGCTGAAATGACTGGCAGAATCCGAGATTTGGGAGAAGAAACAATGGAAGAGGATTGGAAAAAATTTAAGGACTATTTACAAAAATACTATAAATTATATGAATGTTAAGAGTTTGCATGACTTAGAAAATTTAGCTTCAGCAATAAGATTCGGTGATATGGAAACTAAGTTATAATTATGAAAGGACTAATGTTTAAAGTAACATCACATCTATTTTAAGGTAAAGTAATCAGATAATAAGCATTTTAAACATAAAGTATAACTATTCGAAAATATAAAGGAATGCATGAAACAAGGTAACAATTTGCTGATATCTTTATTGTAAAGAATGCAGGGTGAGGGAGACGTGGGGAAGTCCAGTTGGTTATGAGAAAACATTCTGGAAAGATGGTTCTCTTTTGTTTGTTTGTTTTTTTTCTTTTCTTTTTCTACTAATGTTATTTTTCTGACTGTATACTTGTATCTGAAAAAAGCAATAAAAATATGTTAAAAAAAGAAGTAAATCCCACTATATTCAATGGAGCTTACTCCCAGATAACTGGGTAAAGACTGTACAGTGGTAACTCGGGTTACAGACAGTTCAGGTTACAGACAGTTCAGGTTACAGACTCCGCTAACCCAGAAATAGTACCTTGGGTTAAGAACTTTGCTTCAGGATGAGAACAGAAATCATGCTCTAGCGGCGCAGCAGGAGGCCCCATTAGCTAAAGTGGTGCTTCAGGTTAAGAACAGTTTCAGGTTAAGAACAGACCTCCAGAACAAATTAAGTTCTTAACCTGAGGTACCACTGTACAGCCTTACACTGCAATCCTAAGCATTTTTACTCAAAACTAAGACCCACTGAGTTTACTCTTTGGTATGGTCCTGGTCATTCTCACAGTTTCCATTATTATTAGTATTACTATATCCTGCCTTTTCCCCCTGACAGGGACTCAAGGCAATCCCATTTATCTGTTGAAGGTGTTGTACGTGATCCCTTCCCTCGCATGTGTGCAGGAGATCAACCATGGGAGAAGCTTCCAGTTGTAGAACACAATGTCCCAGTTTTCATCTGAGAAATGTTGGAGGTATGCAGTAGTTGTTACGAGAGTGTTGGATTAGGACCAGGGTTCGAATTTCCACTCAGCTGTGAAACTCACTGAGTGAACTTGCGAGAGTCGCTTATCTGTCAGCCTGTTTGCTGTCTCCCAGTGGCTGCAAAGACATCACGAGTGAGATTCAAATAAGTTGTTGCATGAGCACACTGAGGTTCACTGGTGCAATGGGACTTCTCCCCTGCACACCTCTGTGCCCCCTAAATCTGCTCTGGGGAGATTGAGGGAAACCACAGAACAGGTTTAGGAGGCCTGAGGGGCATGCTGGGGGAGGATATGGGATATGGGACAAGTCCCATTGTGCAAGCGGACCCCACACATCTGTCCCACTTAGTGCCATGTTGAATTCCACCCCATACATTTAAAGCACATGACTTCTCCCAATGAATTATGGGAACTGGAACCGGCAAGCCACTCCAGTATCCCTGCCAAGAAAACTCCATGGACAAAGACAACAGGCATATAAAAATTATGACGCTGGAAGATGAGCCCCTCAGGTCGGAAGGCGTCCAGCATGCTACTGAGGAAGAGCGGAGGACAAGTACAAGTAGATTCAGAGCTGATGAAGCGGCTGGGCCAAAGGTTGCTCAGTTGTGGATATGCCTGGAAGCGAAAGGTTGCTCAGGTGTGGATATGCCTGGAAGCGAAAGGAAAGTCCAATGCTATAAAGAAAAATATTGCATAGGAACCTGGAATGTAAGAACCATGAACCTTGGTAAGTTGGATGTGGTCAAAAATGAGATGGCAAGAATAAATATTGACATCCTGGGCATCAGTGAACTCAAATGGACGGGAATGGGCGAATTCAGCTTGGATGACCATCATATCTACTACTGTGGGCAAGAATCCCGTAAAAGAAATGGAGTGGCCTTCAAAGTCAACAGAAGCTACCAGCATGAGTTTGACCAAACTGCGGGAGGCAGTGGAAGATAGGAGTGCCTGGCGTGCTCTGGTCCAGGGGATCACGAAGAGTCGGACACAACTAAACGACTAAACAACAACAAAGTTAGTTTAGGGCAGGCACCCCCAACCAGCGGCCCTCCAGATGTTTTGGACTACAACAGGGGTAAGCAACCTAAGGCCCATGGGCCACAAGCAGCCCATGGGGGTCATTTAACCAGCCCACGAGCCAACCCCGAACTGAGCCATCTGTTCGGCGAGTCCCTGTGTGCTGCGCTAAACCAGCACAGGAACTCACTTCTGCGGTGCCGGAAATCGTGTTTGCGCAGACGCCAGAAATCGCATGCGTGTGATCCAGCCCACGAAGGGATCTCCGTTGGAGTGAACCGTCTCAGGAAAGGTAAACCTTTCTGACCCCTGGCCTACAACTCCCATGATCCCTAGCTGACAGGACCAGTTGTCAGGGATGATGGGAATTGTAGTCCAAAACATCTGGAGGGCCAAAGGCTGGGGATGCCTGGTTTAGGGTGCTGGGAATGGTAGATCTGTGAGAGGCAAACTAGGATTCTTTTGCGAAAGTCATGTGCTTTCAATGTGTGGTATGGATTGCAGCCACAGTGTACTGTGTACTGTAGTTGAGAGGATAAAATGGTGTGATGCGTGACCTTGATCTCTTTGGAGAAATGGCAGGATGTAAATGCAAGAACGAAACACGCCCCCCCCCCCCCGGTTCACTGTGGATTGAGCCTGATACTGAAGTTAAGGGAATCTTGTGGTTTTAGACAGATCATGAAAAAGAGTAGGAGCCCATAGAATCTGTGCTGAGGCACTTTGGAATGTACCATAGAGCAGGGGTAGGCAACCTAAGGCCCGGGGGCCAGATCTGGCCCAATTGCCTTCTAAATCCGGCCCACGGATGGTCTGGGAATCAGCGTGTTTTTACATGAGTAGAATGTGTCATTTTATTTAACATGCATCTCTGGGTTATTTGTGGGGGCTGCCTGGTGTTTTTACATGAGTAGAAAGTGTGCTTTTATTTAAAATGCATCTCTGGGTTATTTGTGGGGCATAGGAATTCGTTCATTCCCCACCCCCAAATATATAGTCCCACCCCCCATAAGGTTTGAGGGACAGTGGACCGGCCCCCTGCTGAAAAGTTTGGTGACCCCTGGTCTAAAGTATGCATGTTTTGCTTTTTAAAAATGGAAATTATCTTCCTGGTCAGGTTGAAGTAGGAGAGAGTTAGGAGCAGAGACTTTTGGGATCTATAAGGAAGGATTTATATGGTTTCTTGGCCTGCAGATTGCAAACTTAGAAGCGAAATTGTAAAACTCTTACAACCATGTACAACAGGAAGAAGGTTATCTAAATCTTTGTTTCGTTTCTGTTGTAATAAAATGAGCTTTTACTTTAAGAGAGAGAGAGCAAAATGAGGGAGCATACCGTCATGGGGAAAAGAAAGTACACCCTCTTTGAATTCTGTTGTATTATGTATCATCTGTTGTTATTATTATTGATTAACAACAACACATGACATATTAAACTGCGTCATGCTTTATTTAACAAATATAAAGCCATAATGGAGAAGTCTTGTGTGGAAAATTAAGCACACATTGATGGCAGAAAGTGAGGAGGAATTAAAGAACCTTTTAATGAGGGTGAAAGAGGAGAGCGCAAAATATGGTTTGAAGCTCAACATCAAAAAAAGGAAGATCATGGCCACTGGTCCCATCACCTCCTGGCAAATAGAAGGGGAAGAAGTAGAGGCAGTGAGAGATTTTACTTTCTTGGGCTCCATGATCACTGCAGATCGGTGACAGCAGCCACGAAATTAAAAGACACCTGCTTCTTGGGAGAAAAGCAATGACAAACCTAGACAGCATCTTAAAAAGCAGAGACATCACCTTGCCAACAAAGGTCCGTATAGTTAAAGCTATGGTTTTCCCAGTAGTGATGTATGGAAGTGAGAGCTGGACCATAAAGAAGGCTGTTTGCCGAAGAATGGATGCTTTTGAATTATGGTGCTGGAGGAGACTCTTGAGAGTCCCATGGACTGCAAGAAGATCAAACCTCTCCATTCTTAAGGAAATCAGCCCTGAGTGCTCACTGGAAGGACAGATCCTGAAGCTGAGGCTCCAGTACTTTGGCCACCTCATGAGAAGAGAAGACTCCCTGGAAAAGACCCTGATGTTGGGAAAGTTGGAGGGCACAAGGAGAAGGGGACGACAGAGGACGAGGTGGTTGGACAGTGTTCTCGAAGCTACCAGCATGAGTTTGACCAAACTGCGGGAGGCAGTGGAAGACAGGAGTGCCTGGCGTGCTCTGGTCCAGGGGGTCACGAAGAGTCGGACACGACTAAACGACTAAACAACAACAAAGCCTTGCGTGCATGCTGGCTTGCAATCCCCAAACCAGCCCCTCGCCCACCCCCCCCACCCCCCAGGCAGCGCGTCATCTCCAGACAAGCGGGCAAAGCAGCCGTAGCCACGCCCCCTGCCCTCCCCTGCCCGGGCTCGGCCGCTTCAGCGCCTGCATGCTTTTTTGGGAGGAGCAAGCGCACCAATCGGGAGAGGAGTTGCGACCTCTCAGCCAATGGGCGAACCCGGAGGCCGGCTCGGGTAGCCCAGGGCAGAAGCGCTGTGGCTCCTCGATGACCGCGCAGAGGCATCGTGAAGAAAGAGCGTAGCCGGAGTTGCTGGCTGATTTCCACCCTCTTCCAATCGGTGCATCTGGGGGGTGCAAAAAAAAGGTAACGCCGAGCAATTTCCTGCATGCTCCAGGGTTTCCCACGCCGCCCATCTCAGCATCCTAATTCATCCCCCGCCCCCCCTTAACCTTGTAGCTCCCAATCGGAGATGCTCAGAGGCGGCACCCTATTCCTCTTCGTGCCCCCCACACCCCTTTCGTATTTCCAGTCCCCATAGCCTTCCCAATCGGCTCCCATCACTCCCCTCTTATCTCCTGTAATCCCTCTGGAGGAGCCTAGCTCAGCGTCGGGGAGCGCCGACTGCCGGGCATGCAGATGGTCTCAGGTTAGACCCCCGGCTTCTCCAGGGCAGGGAATGCCGCCCCCCTCTCCTAAAGCAAAAAATACCCCGGAGAGCCGTTGCGGGTCAGAGTCGACAGTGGTGAGCTGGGTGGATCAAGAGTGCAAGGCTTGTGCGTCTGTTGCAAGGCTGCAACCTATACGCACCTACATGGAAGTAAGTCCCATTGATCTGCAGACTTCTGAGGAGGCATGCCTTCAGCTGCACTGTAACTCTCCCTCCCCCTTTTCCATGCTCAATGTTGCTTAGGTGGGGGAGAAAGAAGCTCCACCACTCTATCTCCCTCCCTCCCAGAGACCTGCTTTTGGGGGGTCCAGTGAGAATCAAAATTAGTTCTGTCTCTGCAACCCTTCTTCCTTCTTCACAGTTGCTTCTGGTCCTAGCAACAGGGACGGTGGCCAGAAAACAGTGTATGCTAGTCCTTTTAATTCTAGAGAGCTGGGGTTTTTTTTTCTAGATCCCCGGATTACTAAGAGATCCCTTTTGATCACAGCTACTTGCCACACCTGTAGTGTGCAGCACAAGCTCCCTGAGTGAGCCTATCCACTGCCAATAGCTGCTTATTCCTTGCACTGGCCCTGTAAAACTATAAAATGGGATTGAATGTGCTCCTTTGGGGCATCTGATCCTGGGCCCTGTGATATGCAAGCACAGGGTGTGTCTGGTTCCACTGACTCCTGGAAGCTATTGCTATGTGCTCATTGGCTTTCCAGGGTGAATGCAAGGAACTTGGCTTAGTTATTTACCTTTCAACCCATAAAAGAACTTCTCTAAGTCATGCATAAGAAGTTAAATGAAAACTATTTTAAGATTAAAATAAAAAAAATTCCTTCCAGTAGCACCTTAAAGACCAACTAAGTTAGTTCTTGGTATGAGCTTTCGTGTGCATGCACACTTCTTCAGATACACTGAAACAGAAGTTGCCAGATCCTTCTATATAGTGAGAAGGTGGGGAGGGGTATTACTCAGAAGGGTGGTGGGAATGGGAGATTGGCAGATAGCTGAGATGAGCCTGTTGACGACTCTTAACGACTGCAATAGGTCTTACAGGAAAAGGCAAGGGGTGAGAAGGTGAAAAATGGCTTAGTCATGTATAATGAGATAAGAATCCAATGTCTTTGTTCAGACCAGGTCTCTCCATGGTTTTAAGTTTGGTAATGAGTTGCAATTTTTTTATTTTGACTATGGCAGACCAACACGGCTACCTATCTGTATTTTAAGATTATAATGGTGATGCAATGAAAGCATAAAGGAACGTTTAATGCACAATGCAGCAAGTCCTTTTACACATTGGAAGAGCCAAGGCAACCTTGAGTTGGCCTTCCTAGCCCCAGTGTGGATGTGCTAGAATGCTGAACTGGATATACCAGTTTGACACACACAACGTACGCAGCAGTCTACTGTGGAGCTGTTGTCCCAGGGCCTGCTTGTCTTCAGTGGTTGAGCCTCTGGGTTGCAAGCAGAAGGTCTCAGGTTCAACCTCTGGCATATTCAGGTAGGGCTAGGAATGTCTTCCACCTGAAATCCCAGGAGCACAGCAGCGGTGAAGGGTTAAAGCCCAACAAGCTCTATTGGCTTTCAAAATGTAATCCTTTCAATTGCTGAGTTCGTAAATAGAGTGCCTGGTCACTCCAGTGCTGGGAGACTTGTTGAAGCCAGTCTTTGTAGACTGGCCACTAACATGACCTGTGTTCTGTTGCCGGCAGGTTGACATGGGCTAGGTGTATGGTGATAAACTTGAAAGTCAATTCATTTTGTGCAGTGAATCTGTCCTGACGACTGACTGTACTGCTACCTCTTCTGGTTTTATGTTTTGTGATTTGAAAGCGGTTTCAAGCACGTGTGTGTGTTTGTGTCTGTGTGCGCATGCGTGCGCATGTGTATAGACCTCTGCTGGGTAAAGCTAAAGGGACCCCTGACCGAGGGAGCCGGCGAACAGCTTCTGGGTCATGTGGCCAGCATGACTAAGCCACTTCTGGTGAACCAGAGCAGTGCACAGAAACGCCGTTCACCTTCCCGCTGGAGTGGTACCTATTTATGTACTTGCACTTTGACGTGCTTTCAAATTGCTGGGTTGGCAGGAGCAGGGACTGAGCAACAGGAGCTCACCCCGTCACGGGGATTCGAACCACCGACCTTCTGATCGGCAAGTCCTAGGCTCTGTGGTTTAACACACAGCGCCACCCGCATCCCCTCAGCTGGGTTATCCTTTGTCAAATACCGCAGAAATGGGAGTGGTCCGGTTAAGCAAAACTATTCTAGTACATTCCTGGCCTGAGGTACTCATGAACCCACGTGAAGTGCTGGGCAGGACTTTGGGAGGCACCCACAAGTTCACCTTCCAAGAGTTGAGGTATCTTGCTGAGGTTTGTAGGTATGAATTTCTGCAAGAAAGAGAGCTGTCTCTGCAGTTCAGGCCCCCACATGGGGCATGTTATGTTGAAGGTCCTTGGGCTAGGCTGGGAAGCCTGTGGCTCTTCAGATGTTGTGGGCCTCCAACTCCCATCAGTCTCATCCAACGTGCTTATTGGTTAGGGACAAAGGCAGTTGTAGTCCAGCAATATCTAGAAAGGGGCAGGAGTGAGGTTTCCCATAGGTATCCGGGTGGCCACAGTGAAATCAGGATGCCGGAGACCCAGCAGGACTCTTCTTAGGTTCTTAAATAAAGTATGTTTAGGATTGCAGCCTTCATCTGGACTGACGGTCCTACAGCCACGAACATGGAATCCAATTTTTACTCTGTTCTTAAGCGTGGATGCATTGAAAGAATGGAGAAAGAGAAAATGATCTGTCCTTTTATCCCCCTGATGGCTATTCTATAAGGTGGTAGAGATATGAAAGAGTGATTAGTCTGCATAAAGTGTCCTTTTAGCATGCAGAAGAGGGGGCGCCTCTCCATCCTCTGTCGCTTGGGCCTGGCTTTCCGTTGGGCTGAGAGATGTCCCTTCTGTTGCTATGGAAACCTCTCCCGGTGATGTGTTTTGGCAAACCACTGGCTCTCCGTAGAATTTCACTAGCTGGGGGCTGGGGAGAAGCAGTTTGGGGGTGTGGATAAAACCTAGATTGTTACTAAACATTCACACCCTCCTCCCTACCCCCAACAACAGGATGTTTGGGTCTGATCAGATGTTTCTCCCTTTCAGTTAGTGATGGTTTTGAGGAGAAGCTATTTCATGTGTAAGACAAGGGTAAAATGTGTGTGTCTGTGAGAGAGAGAAAGGTGTCAGATTATCTCCCCATTTCACTTCCATATAACTGATTGTGTTCCCACTAAATACATTACTGGGCTTTCTGCCAAAAACACTGTACTGACCATGGGGGAAAATGGCCACTTGGCTTGATTCTTGCATTGTCCACCTAGCAACCAACCTATAGGTCACCTTGGACAGCAGGGGAGAATAAATTCAGGCCACATCTGTACCAGACATTTAAAGCACTATTAGGGTAAAAAGGTAAAGGACCCCTGGACGGTAGAATCCAGTCAAAGGCAACTACAGGGTTGTAACGCTCATCTCGCTTTTAAGGCCGAGGGAGCTGGCGTTTGTCCACAGACAGCTTTCTGGGTCATGTGGCCGGCATGACTAAACCGCTTCTGGCGCAATGGAACACTGTGACGGAAACCAGAGCGCACAGAAACGCTGTTTACCTTCCTCCCACAGTGGTACCTATTTATCTACTTGCACTGGCGTGCTTTTGAACTGCTAGGTTGGCAGAAGGCTGGGACAGAGCAATGGGAGCTCACCCCGTCACACTATTATACCACTTGAACAATCACTGCTTCCCCCAAAGCATTCTGGGAAGTGTAGTTCATTAAGGGTGCGGAGTGCCATGAAGAGGCCCTCGTTCCCCAGAGTTCCCTGGGGAAAGGGATTAAGCCACTCTGAGAATTGCAGCTCCAAGAGGCAGACTGGGGTCTTCTAACAACTCTTGTCAGCCTTAACAAACTCCCGTTCCCAGGATTCTTTGGAGGAAGCCATAAAGCAATATAACAGTACAGTGGTGCCCCGCAAGACGAATGCCTCGCAAGACGGAAAACTCGCTAGACGAAAGAGTTTTCCGTTTTGGAGGTGCTTCGCAAAATGAATCTCCTATGGGCTTGCTTCGCAAGATGACAATGTCTTGCGAGTTCCTGCTGGGTTTTTTCCCTCCCCCCCTTTTTTCTAAGCCGCTCAGCAGATAAGCCGCTAAAAGCCGCTAATAGCGCTAATAGTGCTAATCCGCTAATCTGTCAATGGGCTTGCTTCGCAAGACGAAAAAACCGCTAGACAAAGAGAATCACAGAACGGATTCTTTTCGTCTTGCGAGGCACCACTGTACTTTAAATGTCTGGTGGGGAAGAGGCTTCAGGTTCCAGAAAGATGAGCCTGAAGACCTGTGGCCCTGTCTGCAGAAAGAGACAAATTATTTCATGAGGCGTTCTCCCCCAATAATAATAGTAATAATAATAATAATAATAATAATATAAATAAATAAAATCCCTTGCTCATATTGGCTCAGTTTCCTTCTAACTAGGGCACATTTCCTATTTGATGCCATTGTAACGATTGTAAGGTGATTGCTATTATTATTTATTAAATTTGTATACCGCCCTATGCCTGCAGGTCTCGGGACGGTTCACAAGATAAAAATAGCAATATAAAAACATAAAATAAGTGATAAAAATGATTTTTTTAATTGTTCGTATTATACTGGAACAATACTGCCCTGGAAACTGTTGGGTTTTAGGCCGAGATGTCAGGGCATGGCCATAGCCAGGATTTATTTTTTTGGAGGGGGCAGGCTTTATGTGGGGGGAGCAGAACCAAGTTATCTGCAACGCAATTGGTCAGTTAAGTATTTTTATTTATTTACTTGATTGGGGGGGGGGGCAGCTGCCACCCTGCAAGCCTGCTACAAGGGGCGTTAATTGGGTTGTTGTTTTTAATTTTGATTATATATTTTGTGGTTTTACATTGTGAACTGCCCTGAGACCTCCGGGTATAGGGCGGTATATAAATTCAAATAATAATAATAATAACAATAATAGTAATACTCCCTCAACTATATGTGGCACATTAACAAACTAGGACAGCTGTGGTGGCTGATGGGAGTTGTAGTCCAAAATATCTGGGCCCAGCTGTGGTGGCTGATGGGAGTTGTAGTCCAAAATATCTGGGCCCAGCTGTGGTGGCTGATGGGAGTTGTAGTCCAAAATATCTGGGCCCAGCTGTGGTGGCTGATGGGAGTTGTAGTCCAAAATATCTGAAGGGCCCCAGTTTGTTTAGGGAAGCTTTTAATGTTTGATGTATCACAGTATTTTAATATTCTTTTGGAAGCCGCCCAGAGTGGCTGGGGAAACCCAGCCAGATGGGTGGGGTATAAATTATTATTATTATTATTATTATTATTATTATTATTATTAGCAAAACCCTCCCTGGAATTTAGCCTCCAGCCCTAATATTTATCCCCCAGCGTACAAGAGTTTTCCGTGGTGCCATCTGCCTTTTCTTGCCTCGAGGGCCGCCGCTTCTGCCAACTCTTTGGGCAATTAGTTCGTTAAGTCCTCTGGGGCCAAGGGATTAATTAGCAGTCACTTTGAACTGATTAATAATAGATGGAGCTGGGTTTGTAACCGCTGCCAGCAACTAAGCAATTCATTAAGACAGCAACCCTTGGTGCAGTGCATCCTGCAGCCCTCCTGGAGTGGAGCGGGGAGCGTGACCAAGCAAGTCAAAATAAAAGGGGGAAAGAACGAGGTGCATGTCGCATTGTGGTTACACTAGAGTGTTGCACAAGGACCCGGGAGACCAGGGTTCGAATCCCCACTCAACCGTGAAGCTCTCTGGATGACCTTGGACATGTCACTGCCTCTCAGCCTGATCTACCTCACAGGCTTGTTGTGGGGATTAAATGAGGAGGGGGTAGAGAGAGAAGCACGTCTGCCACTTTGAGCTCCTCGGAGAACAAAGGTAGCTATCAATGCGGGAAATTAAAATAAATCAATAGACGTGCTCTCTTAGGAACATAAAGGTAAAGGGGCCCCTGACCATTAGGTCCAGTCACAGACGACTCTGGGGTTGCAGCGCTCATCTCGCTTTACTGGCCGAGGGAGCCGGTGTACACAGTGGCGTAGCGTGGGTTGTCAGCACCCAGGGCAAGGCAAGTAATTTGCGCCCCCTAACCCGTGGATTTGCGCCCCTAACCCTAACCCCCAGATGTTGCGCCCGGTGCGGCCGGCCCCCCCTGCACCCCCCACGCTACGCCACTGGGTGTACAGCTTCCAGGTCATGTGGCCAGCATGACTGAGCTGCTTCTGGCGAACCAGAGCAGCACACAGAAAAGCCGTTTACCTTCCTGCCAGAGCGGTACCTATTTATCTACTTGCACTTTGATGTGCTTTCAAACTGCTAGGTTGGCAGGAGCTGGGACCGAGCAACAGGAGCACACCCCGTCGCAGGGATTTGAACCGCCGACCTTCTGATTGGCAAGCCGTAGGCTCAGTAGTTTAACCCACAGCAGGCAAAGCAGTAGTCTAGCTCAGTACTGTTTACACTGACGGGCAGCGGCCAGGATGCCAGGTTGGCGGCTGGGGAAAGCAAAATGTCACTTAGAGAAGGATCTGAAATATTTTCCTTAAAGCCTGAATCAGTTAAATTCTGGATTGCTTTATGTGATGTTTTAATGTGCTGTAAACCACAGAGCCTAGGACTTGCCGATCAGAAGGTCGGCGGTTCGAATCCCCGTGACGGGGTGAGCTCCCGTTGCTCGGTCCCTGCTCCTGCCAACCTAGCAGTTCAAAAGTACGTCAGAGTGCAAGTAGATAAATAGGTACCGCTCCAGCGGGAAGGTAAACGGCGTTTCCGTGCACTGCTCTGGTTTGCCAGAAGCGGCTTAGTCATGCTGGTTACATGACCCAAAAGCTGTACGCTGGCTCCCTTGGCCAATAAAGCGAGATGAGCGCCGTAACCCCAGAGTCGGCCATGACTGGACCTAATGGTCAGGGGTCCCTTTACCTTATGACATTAAACTGCTCTGAGGTTTTATTTTTTTAAAATATAAAACAGTATAGGTATTGCTGTTATTATTATTATTATATTTTATTTTATTCCTGGAGGGGGTGGAACAGAACTAGACAGCCCATTGTGGTGACTGCAGTCCAGGTTTAAGGTGCTATTTGGCAATTAGATAATATATCTGGATTTCTAACGCTGCCAGCAGCTCTCTCTAGGATTTTCAGATTACAGTCTCTCCCTGCCATACCTGAAGATACTAGGGATTAAAACTGGGACCCTCTGCACACCTATTCTACAGTATTGCTAAAGCTAAGCTGATGTGGACCTGACCTTTCCCTTAGATAGGGAGGCCTCTGAGAGCACCAAAATCCAATAAATAAATAGTTTTCAGCTGAGGTGGTTTCTATAAAGATCTGAGCTGCTAGACCAGAATTTATCTATTAACTCCTTGGCTGTCACTGGGAGCAGAATGGCTATATTTCTAGGCAAGGCCCCTCACTCTTATTCCTCTGCCTTTCCTTCCCTCCACTACAGGCCACATGAAGCACTCTGCTCTTCCCGTCCTCCACCCCTGACACTGGCCGCAGGTGGCCATGGGGTTCCTAGGCTCCAAAAGTTCCTTGTTGGCGTTCCACCTAGGCCTCATCGCTGGCTTTGTCAGCACCTTCTACCTCATGGGCAACCTGACGTGGGAAGGGCCCCCACGCCTTGGCACCCAGCTACCGCGTGGCTACAAGGACCCGGAGTGGATTGTCGATAGATCAGCTCTCTTCAGCGTGGCACACCCGCACCTAGAAGGTAAGGGCTGGAGGGGTTGTTGTTTAGTCGTTTAGTTGTGTCCGACTCTTCGTGACCCCATGGACCAGAGCACGCCAGGCACTCCTGTCTTCCACTGCCTCCCGCAGTTTGGTCAAACTCATGCTGGTAGCTTCAAGAACACCGTCCAACCATCTCATCCACTGTCGTCCCCTTCTCCTTGTGCCCTCCATCTTTCCCAACATCAGGGTCTTTTCCAGGAAGTCTTCTCTTCTCATGAGGTGGCCAAAGTATTGGAGCCTCAGCTTCAGGATCTGTCCTTCCAGTGAGCACTCAGGGCTGATTTCCTTCAGAATGGAGAGGTTTGGTCTTCTTGCAGTCCATGGGACTCTCAAGAGTCTCCTCCAGCACCAGAATTCAAAAGCATCAATTCTTTGGCAATCAGCCTTCTTAATGGTCCAGCTCTCACTTCCATACATCACTATTGGGAAAACCATGGCTTTAACTATACGGACCTTTGTTGGCAAGGTGATGTCTCTGCTGGAGGGGAGAGGGAGGCAAGTGTTATAAGAAAAATACTGTTCCCTTTCCCTTATGGGGTATCTAAGAGCCTGTATAGATTCCTTAAGTAGGTTCTCTATTGGTAGGAGAAAATAACAGAGGTCAACCAGAGAATATTGAGAAGGAAAGCAGCTATTAAGCATCATCTTTATTAAACTGTTGCAACAGGGTCCCCCACTCCCCCATGTAGGGAGGGAGGAAAGGAACCCACAACATTGGTTTGCAAGCTCTTCTACAGACTTTTGAAATTGCCTCCCCTGTAGCTCAAGACCACCCCCCAAAACATCATACATACATCACAGAAAGAGGTGGTCCTGAGCAGAAATTTGAGTGTGTTGCTTCTCTCCTTTTGTGCCAGGATACCTGATACTGCCTTATCTGATTGCCTTTTCTGGGTAGCCTGGCCATTCCTTTGAGATGGTAAATACTTGGTTCCTGAAAGGTAAAGGGACCTCTGACCGTTAAGTCCAGTCGTGGATGACTCTGGGGTTGTGGCGCTCATCTCACTTTACTGGGACAAACGCTGAGGGAGCCAGCGTTTGTCCGCAGACAGCTTCTGGGTCATGTGGCTAGCATGACTAAGCCGCTTCTGGCGAAACCAGAGCAGTGCACGGAAACGCCGTTTACCTTCACGCCAGAGTGGTACCTATTTATCTACTTGCACTTTAACGTGCTTTCAAACTGCTAGGTTGGCAGGAGCAGGGACCGAGCAATGGGAGCTCACCCCGTCACGGGGATTCGAACCGCCAACCTTCAGACTGCATTTACAGTGAGGTGTAAGCCCCTACAGTCCAAAGAGGATTGGAAAGCTTTTCCCATTTCCTTCCTCCTTGCAGATAAATATTTGAGGAAAATTTGAGAGAGTCAAACAAAATGGCTTCAGGATTGTTCTCCTGTACTATTTCAGGCACGTGGTTTATATACTTATATTTATATACTTATGTATGTGTTTGCCTTGTACATTTATGAACACACACACAAACACACGTGTGTGTATATGGCCTTAGAATTCCTATAACAAAAGGGTGGGAGGAATCTCTGTTGGACTATCACTCCATTGGTCTCCAGTCACCGGCCACGTTGAATGGGGTTGATGGGAGCTGGGAATGCAACAATATCAGGAAGGAGGCAGGTTCCTTAGTGGTGCAACAGAGAAATCTAAGTAGGGGCCTTTAGGTAGGAGCAGTGCTTTTTTCCTAAACAAAAATGTTTAGGGGTGCTCTCATTTTGACTCAAGAAAATCACCATTTTATAGTTCAAATTGAGCAAAATAAACACAGTAAATGGACCAAAGTCCAAAGATTCACAAAACATCTAAGGGTATGTGTACCCCCAGAAAAAAAGCACTGGTTGGAAGTATGTCTTCCACTCTATTTGGGGTTACCTTTGAAGGTGACTCAGAAACTACGACTAATTCAGAATGCGGCTGCATGGGAGTAGCCGCCGGGACCATATAACACCAGTCTTGAGAGATCTGCATCGGCTCCCAGTATGTTTCTGAACAGAATTCAACGTGTTGGTTCTGACCTTTAAAGCCCTAAACGGCCTCGGTCCAGTATACCTGAAGGAGTGTCTCCACTCCCAGCATTCATCCTGGGCACTGAGGTCCATCTTCGAGGGCCTCCTACCCATGATAACTGAGATCAGGTGTCCCAGTTCATCCCCTCCCCCCTCCCCTGTGGAGCCTGTCCCAGCCATTCTGTTGGCTGTGGCTCACTCCCAGGGAGCCCTGATCCTCTCCCCTTCAGAACAGAATGCAAACTATACAACAAACCAATAAAACAGTAGAAACGAATTTTTTAAAAAACCAATTTACAATTATACTAAAACTAATCCCCACCCCCAACAGAGCAAAAACAAAACAAAAAACCAAAATTTAAAAAGCCACAGATTAAAAACTATTTAAAAACATAAGTATTTTCAACATTTGCCCCAACCCCAGAGTTTGTTCCAGTGAGTCTGGGCTCTTCAGGAGTCTAAAGCAGAGCAGGGCGAGTCTGGGCCCCACCTCCTAGGCCAGGTGGAAAAAGGCCTTGCAAGGAACAGCCAAACAGACAGATAAACAGGGAAAGGTTCCTCCATTGTCTCCACTTTCAATTAACAATTTTGTATTAGTGTATGAAGCCCTGATGTTTTGTGAGTGGGAAGTCTATAAATACTTTAATCAATAAACAAAGTGCGTGGTACAAGCCCTATAACCAGAAGCGTCTATTGTGGAATATGCTAACTCTGTGGCCTCCTCTTTCTCAGGTGAGGAGAGCAGTGTGGCTGACGAGCTGTATGACAAGGTGCGGATCCTGTGCTGGGTGATGACAGGCCCCAGTAACTTGGAGACGAAGGCTCGCCACGTCAAGGCCACCTGGTCGCGCCACTGCAACGTGGTCCTCTTCATGAGCTCCGTGCAGGATGACAACTTCCCCACTGTTGGGCTGGGGACCAAGGAAGGCCGGGACCAGCTCTACTGGAAAACCATCCGGGCTTTCCAGTACGTGCATCAGCACCACTTGGAGCAGGCGGACTGGTTCCTCAAGGCCGACGACGACACCTTTGTGGTGGTGGACAACCTCCGGTGGCTGCTCTCCAACTACACCGCCGACAGGCCCATCTACTTTGGCAAGCGCTTCCGGCCCTTCGCCAAGCAAGGCTACATGAGCGGGGGAGCTGGCTATGTCCTCAGCAAAGAGGCCCTGCGGCGCTTTGTGGCTGGTTTTGAATCCAAGGTGTGCAGCCACACGACTTCAGTGGAGGACCTTGCCCTGGGCCAGTGCATGGAGAAGATGGGTGTGGAGGCTGGGGACTCGCGGGACACAGAGGGGAGAGAGACCTTCCATCCTTTCGTGCCGGAATCTCACCTGACGGAGAAGTTCTCGAAAAGCTTCTGGTACTGGAACTACTGCTATTACCCCATTGTGGAGGTAGGTGGCCTATCCTGTTTTGGGAAGGGGCAGGGAAGGTGGAGTGGCTCTCTGGGGTTTCGGAAAGGAGAGATGCTGGGGTTGAACCTGGGACCAAGCCCTGTGCTCTGGGGCAGCGTATCAGGAAGGAAATCATCTTTCACAACCCTGTCTCACAGTGCTGAACTGTCAGGAGCTGGAGTCAAGGAGTAGGTCAGCAGTCAGAGAAAAACACAGTGCTGTGCTGGCTAGGACTGATGAGAGTTGAAGTTAGACCTCTAAACAGGCAGCAGCTGCCTCTCAGCTTTAGTTTGTGTGTATGGATGAGAGTTCATCTACCTGAAAACAGCCTGAACTCCTATTCATGTTAGCTCCAACTTGAGTGGGTTTTACCACCAGGTAAGTGTGTGTATGGGGACGCGGGTGGCGCTGTGGGTTAAACCACAGAGCCTAGGACTTGCCGATCAGAAGGCTGGTGGTTCGAATCCCCGCAACGGGGTGAGCTCTCATTGCTCCGTCCCAGCTCCTGCCAACCTAGCAGTTCGAAAGCAGGTCAAAGTGCAAGTAGATAAATAGGTACCGCTCCAGTAGGAAGGTAAACGGCGTTTCTGTGCGCTGCTCTGGTTCGCCAGAAGCGGCTTAGTCATGCTGGCCACATGACCCAGAAGCTGTACGCCGGCTCCCATGGCCAATAAAGCGAGATGAGCGCTGCAGCCCCAGAGTCGGTCACAACTGGACCAAATGGTCAGGGGTCCCTTTACCTTTTTAAGTGTATCTATTTTTTATATATATAATATTTTATTAGGTTTTATCGATAGAAAAGTTTAGAAAAATACAAAAAACAAAACAGATACAAAATACAAAAATACAAACATTAAACACAAAACAGAAAAAAGAAAAAACACATATAAAAGAAAAACAAAATTCCCCTTTTTCTTAATCTCTCATCTTTAGTTAACTTATTTTCCTGACTTCCTCACGTCTCCCATTTTTATATCCCTTTTTAAATTTGGTTCAGCAAATTCATATCCTATTAGTTTATCTATTTATTAATCCCCTCTTACATTTTACCTTGTTGCTAGAACCCCTTCAATTCATTTCAATGTCATCAGCATTCAAAAATTTTACAGTATTTCTGCAAATAAATTTTAAATTTCCTCCAATCTTCTTCCACCAACTCTTCTCCCTGGTCTCGGATTCTGCCAGTCATTTCCACCTTTTTAAGTGTGTGTATGGCAATAGGCCAAAGTGAGCTATAATCAAGGCCCAACCTGCTCCTTCACGCATTGCAGCTGTCAGAGCTGATAACGTTTTAATAGGGCAATATTTGCTGCTCTCACCTACTCCTGGTATTTATTTAACCAGAACAACAAACATCCTCTTTGCTACATCAGTGCAGGACTTGCATTCAATCCTGGTGCCTGTTGTCGTTGGTGGGGCATGGTAGTTCCCGGCAGGCAGCTGGCCTTACGTTTCCTGAATCAGAAGTCTCCTCTGATAAATCCTGCGCATGCCATAGCTAGGAGAAGCACCTTCAACAGTAGGGACAGGGGTGAGACTTTGCTCTTTGGTTAGGGAGAGTGTCTTTGCCTTTCGGTGGTGAAAGATTCTGGAGGTACGATCCCAGATTCATGTGGTTTTCTAACAGAGGCAAGAGGTCTGTGTGCTCCAGCCATTCCCAAAGCGTTTCCCTCCAGCTGTCAGCGATGTGTGGATTTTACCCAGTGAGTGATGCTCAAACCTGGTTTCATTCCTTTCCTAAGGCGTGTTTTACCACCCTGAGCTTTCAGCAGTTGGAAGTTTCTCTGTGACGGCAGCAATTTGTGGCACCCCTGTGGATAAGGTGATAGAGTTAATAGCATTAGGCACTTTGCCCTGTTTTATGCAGGAGGATGTAGCAAGGGAAGGAGCAAAGAGGGTCTCCCCATCCCACCTTTGGTTTTCCTTTTTTAAAAAATCTGAGTGACATATATGAGGGGAGGCTCACGGGTACTTAGTCAGAAAAGGGGAATGTTCGGAATACGGAAGGTAAAGTTGCCCGAAATATGAGTGGCCTGAGAACTGAGAAGACTGAGGGGATTAAGTAATTAGGTTAACTTGTGTTTAGCTGTGAGATGCATGAAAGAGAGCCAACAGGATTGCTCTGCTTCAGGGAGACCTTTTTTTGCCTAGTGTGAATCTGGGCTGTTTGTTCTCTGGAAACTTCATTTATACTGGAAACCAGCACTGCTTCTTCACCAGTGGTGCTGGGGTGGGCAGGTTGCCCTCAGAGATGCTACCCTAGGGCTTCTGCTACCTGAGGTAGCTACCTCAGCTCACCTCATGGCAGACCAGCTCCAATACCAGGGATAAGGAACTGGATCTGACCAGTGGGCGGGGTCCTTATCTCTGTGGCCCACTGTGGGCCAAGTTTTACGGGTGGGTGTGGCCACCCACCTGCCAGCCACCTGCCATCATTCTGTTTTTCTAGCCCAGGTTTCCTCAACCTTGACCCTCCAGATGTTTTTGAGACTACAATTCCCATCATCCCTGACCACTGGTCCTGCTAGCTAGGGATCATGGGAGTTGTAGGCCAAAAACATCTGGAGGGCCAAGGTTGAGGAAGCCTGTTCTAGCCTGTCTTTCACCATCTTCCATTTTTCATAGACCAAATGGAAGGGGCGTGAAGTGGCTGCTCTGCTGAAACTAAACAGACCTGGGACTGGCCAATAGCTGAATGGGAGAACACGTGGAACCTTGAGCTCCATCGTGGAAGAAAGTTGGGAGGACATAAATGCAACCCAGATATTGGTAGACTACAACTCTTGTGGCGGATGCCTCCTAGGATGGGTCATAAGGAAAGGGTTAAAATAGGTGTGATGTGATTGGCCAGTGAGAATGCAAGGGGGGAATAAAAGTTAGAGTGGGAGGTTTTGAAAGTCAGTTGAGGTTTGGGAGTTGAGGGTTGAGGTTTGGGAGTTGAAGAAGGAAGAGGGAGGTTTAGGTGTGGGTTGGTAGACTTGTATTGAGGGAGAGTGAGAGGAATTGTTAGGTGGAGTCAGATAGATAGTTGGAATAATCAGTTTGGAGTTGTTAGGAACTAAGATTAAGAAACTGACAAGAGAAATATTAACTGAAACCATAAGCTTGTTCCTGCATTTTAAAATAAACTTGCTTATTTGTTTATGGTAACAACTGATAGGACTCCGTGTGTCCCCGTGAGATGCGGGGTGGTGGCAGCGGAAGAAGCAATCGCAGTGGCGGCACAGGGTCAATAGACCGTCAAACGTCCGGGGGCCCTGTGTGTCATCGCCACAACTCCCATCATTCCCCAGACAGCATGGTCAGTGGTCAGGGAAGATGAGAGTTGCAGTCTAACAGCATCTGGAGGGCCACAGCTTCCCCAATCCTGATTTAATAAATAAATTATTTTTTTTTAAATTCCCAAGTCCATTGCCAAACACACCCAGATTCTTAGGAGAGTTGCTGTCTGGTACAGAATACCTTCTGCAAAATAAGCAAGTACCGTATTTTTCGCTCTATAGGACACACTTTTCCCCCTCCAAAAATTGAGGGGAGATGTGTGTGCGTCCTATGGAGCGAATGCAGGCTCCTTGGCTTCAGCCATAGCAACGCTAAGCCTCCGAAGGGCAGAGGGAGCACTCTCTCCGTGCTCCAAAGGCTTCGCATTGCTTTCGCTGAAGCCTGGAGTGCGAGAGACGTCAGTGCGCACCAACCCCTGTCGCTCTCCAGGCTTCAGGGATAGCCGTGCGCAGCCCCTCCAACAGAGAGAGGCTGCACGTGGCTATGGCTTCTTTAGCCCCGCGCAGCCTCTCCTGGGAAGGAGAGGTTGCGCGGGGCTAAAGAGGAAGCCAAAACAGCCAGAGGGATCCATCCTGCTGGCTGCCTTGGCTTGTACCATAGCCGCGCGCAACCCCTCCGGCAGGGAGAGGTTGCGTGCAGCCTGTACGCTGCTCTTAGGGGCTGGGGGGGAAATAAGATTTTCCCCCTTGATCCCCCCCCCCAAAAAAAACTAGGTGCGCCCTATGGTCCGGTGCGCCCTATGGAGTGAAAAATACGGTATGTACTTATTTATTTGAATAATTAGTTCAGCTTGCTAAATGTTGCAGAATCACAATTTTTACTTCTTTCTTGATTATACAGAGTGCACACCCAGCCCTATTCTCATTGGATCGTGCAGCTGGCATGGCCGGGGGTCGCGAATGATGGATTCAAATTCCCATTACCCCTGACGGTTGACCATGTTGGCTAAGGGTGATGGGAGCTGGAGCCCCACAGAATCTAGAGGGCCTCAGCTTCTCCATTCCTGACTTAGAGAATGCCTGGCATTTCTGCATGTGGGGTTCTTATAAAGGAATGATTGGCACTGAGCTTTGCGTTGCCTGACCCTTTTAGGAGCCCGTTTACCAGTTCCACCCAACCCCCAACCTCATGTTTCCTGAAGCTTATTATGCCCCTTTTCCTTAATCCAACTAAGGCTATTGCTTTAGTCTGTAATGGGATGAAGGTTTCCTGTGACATACATAGATGGTAGGAGTGGACAGCAAAACAAAAGGCTATGTCTGCTGATATGGATGTAAGGGAAAGAGGAAGGAGCAGGCCATCGGAACGCTAGACCTGTCTCAGCAGAAGGACTCATGTCACCCCATGTCCTCGACCACACCTGACCTGCAAACCAGCCTGTGTGCTCGACCAACACGTGGGATGAACTTGGAGTCCTGATTCAGCACAGGGGGATTAGCCCTTTACCCATTGTGTAATCGGTCCTCAGATAACAAAACTGCAGCTTAGAATCAAGGATGCGTAGTTTGATTGCAAAACCGGATTCTTGATCAACGTGCATGTTGTTCCAGAGTTATTGCAGGGAGGATGAACTGGGCAAGCAGCAATCAGATTGGCAGCTTTGTTACATCTGTGGCTGTGTCACAAACCAATGTTGTAGGCTGCCCTGATGGATAGGTAAGCAGGCAGGGTCTTCCATTGCACCACAAGTTTTCTGGTGAGAGAATCCTTACATTTGTCTGCGGCTTCTGCCGTTCTCTGTGGTTGTCACTTCTGCTTCTTGTGGCATATGGAAAAAAGGGATACGGGTGGCACTGTGGTCTAAACCACTGAGCCTCCTGGACTTGCCGATCAGAAGGTCGGCGGTTTGAATCCCCGCAACAGGGTGAGCTCACGTTGCTCTGCCCCAGCTTCTACCAACCTAGCACGCCAGTGCAAGTAGATAAATAGGTACCTCTGTGGCTGGAAGATAAATGGCATTTTTGTGCGCTCTGGCTTCCGTCACAGTGTTCTGTTGCACTAGAAGTGTTTTAGTCCTGCTGGCCACATGACCTGGAAAGCTGCCTGTGGACAAATGCCGGCTACCACAGCCTGAAAGCGAGATGAGCGCCACAACCCTATAGTTGCCTTTGACTGGACTTAACCATCCAGGGGTCCTTTAAAGGTGAAGGGATGCCTGACCATTAGGTCCAGTTGTGACCGACTCTGGGGTTGCGGCGCTCATCTTGCTTTATTGGCAAAGGGAGCTGGCGTACAGTTTCCGGGTCATGTGGCCAGCATGACTAAGCCTCTTCTGGCGAAGCAGAACAGCGCACGAAAACGCCATTTACCTTCCCGCTGGAGCAGTACCTATTTATCTACTTGCACTTTGACGTGCTTTCGAACTGCTAGGTTGGCAGGAGCAGGGATTGAGCAACGGGAGCTCACCCCGCCGCAGGGATTCGAACCACCGACCTTCTGATCGGCAAGTCCTAGGCTCTGTGGTTTAACCCACAGCGCCACCCGTGTCCCTTTTCCAGGGGTCCTTTACCTTTGCCTTTATGGAAAAAGGACAGCTGTTCAGCTAGCAAAGCAACAGTGAAGGGGATGGCTTTCCTCGCATGCTGCGTGGTCCACAGTTAACCCTGGTTTTCCTTTGCTCCTCCTAGGGTCCCCAGTGCTGCTCCGACTTGGCCGTCTCCTTTCACTACGTGAGTTCAGAGTTGATGTACACCTTGGAATACCTGTGCTACCACCTTCGCGCTTACGGCTACAGGTATCGCTACCACCCGCCTTTGCCTGAGAATGCTGCTCATCTCCAGCCCCGCCCTCGGGGGGAAGCCCCGGAGAGGACCAATAGTACTACACTGCAGACCGAGAAGAAGGTGTAGGGGCGGATCCCTGGCACATGACCCTTGAGCAGAGCGGCCCAGCCCAGCCATCCTCGGACAAGACCAGTGCTCCTGTTATGGGGCCATCTACGCGGGAAAAAGCAACAAGAGCTGAGCAGGCCACAAGCTGAGAGATTTCTTTTAATCCCTAAAGGTGTGTGTGCACGCACACTTGCCACACAAGGGGTCTTGCACATGGCAGAGGAGCCATTCTTATTTGTGTGCTGAGAAGCAAATGTCTGGCCTACTATGGCCTATCCTATGCTTGCTCGTTTTCCTACTGCAAGCTGGAGAGGCCCAAGCCTTCCATGTGCTGTGAAGCGGTTTCATGCTTAGTAAGTGCTCTTGATGCACTGGGGTGAGGAGACTGGTCCCTGGGTGGTGGGGAAGAAGAGGGGATAGAGGGGCTCTTGTGGGTCCTGGAAGGGAGAGCTGAACTCACAAGGGGGCGGTGCCTGCTGCCATCACAAGAATGGGGCACAACTGCATGGCCATAGACTTAGTAAGGAGAGCACCACAGAGTGGGGCTTGGGTTTTACCACTGGAGAAAGAATAGTAAGGGTCCTGGCTGGTCAGTGGTTGGTGCCATTGTGGTAAGAGGGACCCAGCACTACAAGAGGGGGACGCACGGTCCGTTTGCACCCTTGCAAGCTGTGTTCGGGGTCTCGCAGTTGATATTATAGGGTGAAGTGCTTGTATCTCCTGTGCCTGCAATTTCCCCCCATTATTAGGTTTCTTGATACCAGAGCCTAATAATTAAGCCATCTGCCTTTAACGTCAACACGTTCCAAGTCGGGGTTCTTCACTCTTGGATCCCCAGATGTTGTTGGACCACGAGTCCCATCAGTCCGAGCCAACATAGCCTTGTTGTTTAAGGGAAAGAGAAGGAGAGAATAGGAAGAACAGAGAGCTGGCAGGTAAGCAATTAAAAAAGGAAGGAGAATGTTTTTTTTAAAAGTGGCAATTTGTGGCTTAAGGCAGGTCCCAAATCCGGAAAGGCTAAAGACCTGTGAGCCTGCAGTTGTTTCTCAACTGCACATTCCATCATCCTCGACCACTGGCCGTGCTGGCTGGGGCAGATGGGAGTTGTAGTTCCGCAGCATCTGGAAGGCAACAGCTTCACCACTCCTTGTATGAGACACCCTAACTGTGCATGGTCCTCAACATCCACATGAATAAAGATGCTGCTGTATTATGGCCATCTCGCAGTCAAAAAGTGATGTTTTGTGCCAGAACCAATAGGTTTGGGGCAGGGCTTGCCTGCCCATGAGTTGGACTGAGGCAGTTGTATCAGGTGGAAAAATCATGGCAGGACTGCCCCCTGCTGCCACTGCTGGAGAAGGAAGGAGAAACGCTGCAGCTTCTGGCGAGATATTGTAGAGCTCACAAGATATCACTGCTGCTTCTCCCTAGTGGGGGGGGGGGAGATGCACCTGCCCCCTTCCACTCACTGGACAAGCAAGGAGAAGAGGCCTCAGCTTCTGAGTTCTGGTGAGATATCATGGACTTCTCACGAGATCTTGCCAGAAGCTGCAGCCGCGCAACCTCAGTAAACAAGACTTCGGTGGAGGGATATCAGCTGTGAGGTGGGTGGCACCTTCCCATTTTGCCTCTGTATGGGTTGGTGGGTGAAACAGGGCAGGACAGCCCTGATTTGCAGGCAGAAGAACAAGCAAAAGTCAGGCAGTGTGAGAAAGCCTGAAAGCGTTATTCCACCTAAACATTAGGAAGAACTTCCTGACAGTAAGAGCTGTTCGACAGTGGAATTTGCTGCCAAGGAGTGTGGTGGAGTCTCCTACTTTGGAGGTCTTTAAGCAGAGGCTTGACAACCATATGTCAGGAGTGCTCTGATGGTGTTTCCTGCTTGGCAGGGGGTTGGACTCGATGGCCCTTGTGGTCTCTTCCAACTCTATGATTCTATGATTCTATGATTCTATGATTCCTTGCTGTGTCACTAGATTTGAATGTTCTTGTGTTTTTTGCCTGGTGGGTTAGTCTCTTAATCATTTGATGGTCCCAAGTGCCCCCTGGTGGCTATTACATGCCATGTTATGGTTATGGTAAGACTTTTTACCTAACCAATCTACCGTATTTTTCGCTCTATAAGATGCACCAGACCACAAGACGCACCTAGTTTTTGGAGGAGGAAAACAAGAAAAGAAATATTCTGAATCTCAGAAGCCAGAACAGCAAGAGGGATCGCTGTGCAGTGAAAGCAGCAAGCCCTCTTGCTGTTCTGGCTTCTGGGATAGCTGCACAGCCTGCATTCGCTCCATAAGACGCACACACATTTCCCCTTACTTTTTAGGAGGGGAAAAGTGAATCTTATAGAGCAAAAAATACGGTAATTTGTTGAAGATGCAGGCAGACCTTTGAATTGTTCAGAGCTCTTTGCCAGATGGAATGGAAAGGCAGAGGCATTTTCAGCTTATAAGGAGAGAAAAGATAGGCCCAATTTAATAACCGAAAGTACAGCCTTTGTTTTGATCAAGAGTTAAAGCCGAAGCACTTGTGCAGTTCACAACGATCTGCCTCCATAAAACAGCATAGATGGGTGAAAGAAATAGCTAAGCATCCTTTTTGTGGTCTGTTGCAAAAGCTTGGAGTAGAGGTAGCCCTGCCGATGTTGTTTGCCTTTATCTCAGATCATCCCCAGCCAGCATGGCCAGTGGTCAAGGATAATGGGACTTCCAGTATCTGGAAGGCAGCACGTTGGGGATTCAATGGTTACTGAATCCTGAACCTTAAGGGGTGAGCAGTTGCCAAGACATACTGGGCTCACTTGCTGATAAGAATTTTGCTGGCATGTTTGTTGACATCTGACTGTCTTCCTTCTAGACGTTTTGTTTTGCTTGCTTTTTTGTCCAGAAGAGGGCAACAAAGATGAGGAGCACAGCAGGAGACCAATTCCATGCTGAAAAGATTGAAGGAGTTAGTTGTGGTTTAATCTGGGGATAGGATGGTTAAGAGTCGCAGCCATCTTCACATATTTGAAGGGCTGTTGCATGGAGTCTGCCAATGGCATGAATGATTCTGTTGCTCCAGAGGCTATTACCCAAACCATCGGGTTGGTATTACAAGGACGTAGGCTAAAAATTAGGTCTTTCCCAACCGTCTGAGCTGTAAAAACAGCTGGCTTCCTAAAAAAGACAACTGAGAAGGATTTATGCTCTGAGTCTTAGTCTGACCTTCTGGGGAGCCTCCGCTAACACTAGCTTGGAATTAGCACTGCCTGTGAGCCTGTTGCTTTGCTCCCATACCTGCACATTTCCCAAGAATTTTACGAAATCATAAGCCAACAACATCTTCTCTTTCAAATGAACAAGTTGGTAGACTCTCTCCTTCATTAGGGTTCTCCCCCCCCCTTTCCCTTTTGACATTTCATAATACTGTTGGGTTCAATCTAGAGAAGAGTAAGTTGAAACGTATGGCAGTATTTCAGATAGTCCTCCTGATTGTCTTTTTAAAAAGAAATTAGAAGGAGCTGCCAGTTACCTATTCATACTGCTGGTGCACATCGAGTCTGACTGATGAGTTCTCCAGTATCACAGTCAAAGGCCCTTAGATGCTTTTAAAGCAGAGTTGCCAGGGACCCAAAAGGTATTTCTCTGGACTGCCCATTTATTAACCTGTTGCCTTCCGTGGTACCCTTTGCCATTCACTTCAGTTGAGGGATTGTTCCACTGTTATGTACTTCTCCTTGTGCCTGCACAGCTGTTACTGCCATTGAAGTGAATGGTGACTTATTCACACGCTGTTGTGTAACCAGAGCGTACACAGTGTCCTAAACTGGAATGTTCTCTTATTCCATAAATTATAATGATATTTTTTAGAAGAAAGACTTTGGGAGCTACGAAATGGTAATAACTGGTGATAACTGGCAGAATGCTTCCTGTTGCCAATTTCGTTGTTTTTCTTCGTAAAAGAATGTTTAGATATTTACTGAAAATGATTTTGTTAAAGTCTTTGGCTCTGGGGGAGGTAGGTAGTTTTCACAAGAGACATGTTTGAAGTTTTTCATTCGCTTTACAAATAAACCAAGTTTCAAGGACAGTTAATTCTGTGCTTCTGCTGATCTCTGAAGGAAATTGCTTAGCCAAGGTTGAAGATTGTGAGTTTTCAAAAACAGGTCGTGGGAGAATGCATTGTTTAAAGTTGCAAACCACAAAGGTTTTAAAAATTTTTTTTCAGAAAACTTGCACCATCACTCGGAAGCCTTATGCCATAGCTCAGTGTAGATTCAAGATGTGGAGTCTGTGGCCTTCTGCCTATTTTAGTCTCAAACTCCCATCAGTCCTTGCCAGCATGACCAATTGTCAGAGATGAGTGTTATAGTCTCTGCTGGGGTGGGCTCAGTTGCTCACCACCCAGAGTATATACAATACTTGGCTACCTCAGTATAAGGCAGCTTTTTATCTACATACATGCCCTCTTTAAGGAAAAGCCCACCTTTTCCTGGTTATCTTGAAATATTGTGGCCTTTGATGTTACTGGTTTAATTGTAAGCTGCTTTGATCTTAGGCAAAGGAAAAGCTGTGTTTTAGGCTCATGCATAGTTACTTGGCTGGTTGGTTGCGACAAGTAAAAAATCATTTCTGGGTGACCAAGCAAGAGACTTTTAGAAAGGTTGGCTTGGTGTTTTCGGTTTCACTTTAATTTAATAATGCTTTCTAACATAGTTTTGTGTGGCTACAAAGCCTCCCCCCCCATACCTGTCCCCTGATCATGAGGTTGCAGGGCAGGTTATAAAAACCTTTTCAAAAAATACAATCTTGGAATGAATGAAAACGAATCAGTGAACAAAATGTGGCTGTCAACCTTGGGGATTTACAACTCAAAAGTTGCAAGCCTGCTAAGGGTTGTAGTCAACTTAGTAGCTCTCTGTGCGAAGGGACCTGCTTCTCCTTGCACAACAGGAAGGACTCCCCCTCTCCTCCTGCTGTGCACCCCATAAATCTCTTCTGGGGGTTCAGCCAACCATCTGGGGCAGATTGGTGATCGCAGAAGAGACAACGGAGTGGTGGCAATGGGGAGAAAGACCAATTGCACAAAAGGTAGTTCCACTCGTGCAGTTACTTATTTGTATACTCTGTCCCGATGATTATTTGCTGCCCTGGGCTCCTTCAAGAAGAAGGGTGGAAAATTAGCCGAGTTAATAATAATGTACTGCACTGCTGTCCTATACATCTGCCAGGAAGTAAGCCCGTTTTTAATTCAATAGGCCTTACTCCTAAGTAAGCATTTATACTAGGATTGCAGCCTTAAATGAAATAAAAAATTCCTTCCAGTAGCACCTTAAAGACCAACTAAGTTAGTTCTTGGTATGAGCTTTCGTGTGCATGCACACTTCTTCAGATACACTGAAATAGAAGTTGCCAGATCCTTCTATATAGTGGCAACTTCTATTTCAGTGTATCTGAAGAAGTGTGCATGCACACGAAAGCTCATACCAAGAACTAACTTAGTTGGTCTTTAAGGTGCTACTGGAAGGAATTTTTTATTTTGACTATGGCAGACCAACACGGCTACCTATCTACTACTGGAGCCTTAAATGAAGTTAGGGCACAATCCATTCAAAGTAAAGGACTTGTATGTATGAAGGTGATTTTGTGTCTGAACTTAAATATCTCTCACTGAAATCAACAGAAGTTGAGAGTGCTTCAGTCTTTAAATGTGGAGAAATGAATATTACCATTGACAGATTGAAGGAAAGCTGCCGCCAATGTTACTGTGCTCTTACCTCTTTGTAAGGTAAGAAGAATTATCTTGATTCAAAAACACAAAGACTAAAATCCCCTTCCCTCTTTTTAAAAGAAAGTCTGGTCTTTTCTGCTTTTCTTGGAAATGTTTCCTCAGGGAAGATAAACATTGTTTAATAAAGATTACCTCTTAGGGTGAAAATTAATACACACGGAACAGCTTCAACAAAGATGTCTTTATTTGGAATAGGAAAAGCATTCTACCTTGAGTGCAAGGGTGGGGGGAGCAGAAATTAAAGAAAGCAACTGGTATTGATGGTGATGGGGGTGATCAGGATAGAATATGGGGTGTGGTGTTGTGGGCCTGACTGTGTTTTCGTCATTTTACATTCCTTAGTTTTTAAAGGAGAACAACAACCTGCTTTTCTTTTTACCTTGCACTTCAGAAACTCTCTCCTTTCTCTTGATTTACTAACTCTGAAAGTAGACAAATCGAAGCAGGAGAGGTGGTGAGAGAGAGAGAGAGAGAATGTAAAAGTGGGACCAACTTTACAAAAAGATTGTAACTGCCGTGTCGGTCCCAGAAATATAAAATAGGTAAGAAGCTATCTTTTATTAGGCCAACAGAGCTCTGTGTAACTCAAAAGTGTACATATGCTTACAATCAGCCAAAGTTGGCTAACAAAAGGTAGTTTTGTCTACTCAAAAAGAAGAGGAATTGGTAAAGGAGCGTTCTGCCATCAGCCAAATCTCACTTATGCAAGGGAGTAGCAATGTGTTAACCTGGTGTCTGAGAGCTGCAGTTCAGAAAGGCACCAGGTTGTTGAAGGGGGTCTTAAGCACCATGTGTTTCTGTGGGAAGGGGTGGTAGTCCCCGAACTTGCCCCTCATCTCTTTTGTGGCTGGCGGTGAGATCATACTGACAAATGTTTCCTTAAGTGTGAGGTAGCTTAAAAACCAGGGACGTTTGAGAGTTGACCCTATGACTTCCTTCATTTTGTAAAGAGAGAGTAGATGAGGCTTGGTAGACTTCAGAACGGTGGGCAGAAGCAAAAATAGTAAGAAAAACAACAAAAATCAGATCAACTTGTACTTTCCAACGAAGGTTTTTTATAATCAATTGATGTTAAAAAATACAGACTTGTTTTACAATAATAATAGCACCATTTTTAGTATTATACACAGTAATCTTGCTTGTGATACACACCCAGGGTTGTTTGGATGGGTGGATGGGGGGGAAAGAATTGGCTACAACCTGTACTTTGGGGCATCAGCACCTTGGAGGGGAAGGACCCTTCCTGCATGCTAGTGAGCTTCCAAGAAAGGTCTTACAGGAAGACAATAAATAAATAATACCATTATTTGTTGTTCCTTTTTTTCCTTTTTCTCCTTTGCTTGCTTTCATGGTCTGCCCAAGTGATGGTTGCCTCGGAAACTGACAGAGTCCAAAATGTAAGCATGGGGGAACGGATGGAATTTTGGGAAGGGAAGAAGGTTTGGTTCAACTCTTCAGTGCAGAAAGTCCTACAAGGTGATTTGGGGAGAACTTGGGTTCCTTGGGTTGGTTTTGTATGGTATTGGACTGGTTTTTTAAAAAAATATTAATTTTCGAAACTTTTTTTCTTTACAAGAAGCACACCGGGCCAATGTCAACACCAAATTCTTGATCAGCTCCGCCAATGTCCATAGGTGCAATGTCAATGATGGGCAGGCGTGAGGTCTTCTGAGAACGGTATTCAATGATTGTCTTCCCCCATTTACCAGTGTGTTTCTGGAATGGAAGGAAAAAACCCACAAAAGAATGCATTATTTTAAGTGCCACAAGATCTCCAGCTGGGATCAGTTGCTGGGGGTGGCTGGCTGGAACAAATCAAAGTTCTGGAAAGCAGGGCAGGAATAACCATGGTACTAAACATACTAAAACACAAGAGCTTTTACTGTGTTGCTGTTATCTGGGGAATCTTAAGATCTGCATTCTGTCCTGCTCAGGTTGCTATGCAACTTTGGAAGCTAGTACTAACAACCCACAGGGACGCAGGTGGCGCTGTGGTCTAAACCACAGAGCCTAGGGCTTGCCGATCGGAAGGTCGGTAGTTCGAATCTCCGCAAAGGGGTGAGCTCCTGTTGTTTGGTTCCAGCTCCTGCCCACATAGCAGTTCAAAAGCACATCAAAGTGCAAGTAGATAAATAGGCACCGATCTGGTGGGAAGGTAAATGGCGTTTCTGTGCTCTGCTCTGGTTCGCCAGAAGCGGCTTAGTCATGCTGGACACATGGCCCAGAAGCTGTCTGCGGACAAATGCTGGCTCCCTTGGCCTATAGAGCGAGATGAGCACACAACCCCAGAGTCGTCTGCGACTGGACCTAAGGGTCAGGGGTACCTTTGCCTTTACTAACAACCCACACGCTCATGGCCATTAAAAAGGGTCATATCTGATTTCATGTGCCATGAGCAGAAGCTGAAATTGTGCATGGGGGTGCAGAATGCCAGCTTCAGCAGGAGTATACAGTGGCTGCCAGCATACACCTCAAGCAAGTAAAGGAAGCAGGATAATCCTCTGAATCTGTTTTGAGATTCCTATGACTCTTGAGCACAATGGTGGTTTTCTTGCTACAGCCATGTCTCCTCTGTGTGTGTCTAATTTTAAAACACACCCATAGCTCGTCTACTTTGAGAAGTGCCACACTATGGCTGATTTCAAGTGGGGGGGGGGACACACAGGGTGAGAGAATCAGTCTCTATTTGATCACTTCTGTGAAACGAGATGAGCAAATGATGTGGGATTTAGTGAAGCAAAAAAGCAACCCTGTGGGGCTGGCTCCAGGGGTCTTGTAACACTGCTCTCACCCTACAGTGCCCTCCCAAATAGGGCCAAACAAAGGACTTTGTGGGTCCCACTCAGGCTAGGGCCGCACTTTTCAATCTAGCTGGTTTCTCACGTGGAATGGAAGTATTCCTGACAGTCTTCTCTGCTGATCCTCTCCTTATGGTCAGACTGGGCCTTGGCAAGTGCCTAGCCTGGCTGGCTGCTACTGTCAGCTGCCTTAGTTCTGTGCCTTTAACCCAGCAACGTCATATTGCTGTGGCAAACCCCTCAAACTTACCGTGCAGCCATCCTGCAAGGCGCTATATGTGAACCTGCTATTGCCCTCGGCTCTGATCTCCACGTCGTTGGATCCCTGTATCAGGAGAGCTTTCTTAAGGTTCCCAGAAGCCTCGTCCATGTAGGCAATGCTGTTCTTGCAGTGGTAGGTGATATTTTGAGAGCCTTCAGTAGACAAGAGGCGCAGGAAGGTCATCTGGATGTTGGCCGTGTTAGGAGCCAAGTTCTCATCTCCATAGCTGAACTGTAAAGGGACCAAGAAGACAGAGGTTGAGAGACGCCTTTCTTAGAAAGACCGCAGAAAGCAAAAACTGGTACCTCTGTAGATTGTGAGTTTCCCTTGGCCATGCCAGTACCTCCCTCCTGTCTCACAGTGACCCTACTGCACTCACCAGCTGAGTTTGCTATCAGGGTGATGCCTCTGAACATCAGCCATCATGGTTGGTTTATCATTCTCAAATTTGTCTAAATCTTTTAAAAAGCAATCTAAGCTAGTGGTAATCAACCATATCTCATTGCTGCGAACTCTAAAGTCGCCCTGTTTCCTTTCTGCTGCCTGGTCACAACACTCAGTGTTGCTTGATTTCTTCTCATTTCTCCCAAAGTTGGAGAATAAGCCTCACACAGACATTTCAAAGACAAGAATAGTGAGATGCAAGTATAAAAACAGAGGGTCAGTATAACGATTAATGGGCAAACAGAACATTAAGCGCCAAGGTGAACATTCCGTAAGTGCAAGGAGAATATTCTCTCCGTTCTGGGTTTCTCTCCCCACTGCAACCTTTCAGAGCAGATTCAGAGAATGGCATAGTAAGTGTGTGTGTGTGTGTGTGTGTAAGTAATCCGCTAGTGCCAAGCCTTGCACTAATGCAACTGTTTACTTGCACGGGTTCACATTGGATTTGCATGCCTTGGATGAAATATCAAAAGCATTTATTCTAGCTTGACCCACTTACGTGGAAACCTCCATTGATTGTCTCTCCAAACCAGATGTGCTTCTTGTCTTTGCTCTTGCTTGTCCACCAGTTCTTCTTGGGAATGCTGCTAGGCTTGGGGTAAACACAGCTCTCTCCCGTCTCCATATTGCAGAAAACCTTTATGGCATCCAAAGTGCAACCCTGGTTGGGGTCAATCCAATAGTCGCCTGCAAAATTAAGAAAGAAGCAGTTGGCACGGTGTTTTTCCTCTTTCTCTCTCTCATCACACCGCTGTTCTGTGCTGCTGAGTCTTAGTCACCGACTTCCTGCAGTGACCCCCGCCCCCAATCCCTTAGGTGGCATGTGCAAATTCAGAAGCTTAAGCAATTATAATATCTACAGGGGAATGGAATTTATTAGTGTCAGATTGCAAATGGAAAGCTAACTATGTGTTAAAATATAATCGCAAAATGAGGCTAAACAAGTCACACAGTAATCCTGCTCTGGGAATTATGAGGATTGTAAGTGCGATTCTTTGAGCTTTAAAGCCTCTGCAAACGGTAGGTTATTAAAACATTATTCAGGCAATTTTCATTCTGAAATACTGATCAACAAACATATGATCTAAAAGCTTTGTTTACTTTATTAGGATACAATAACATGAATATCACACACCCACCCCAATTAAGTTACTATGGCCAGATGTGTTTAATTAAACACGTTAAATATTTTGATAGGAGCTTAAACTCTCTGAGGTCTTGTTAATGACTTTGGTCAGAAAAAAGGTTGTGAATTTGATGCCAAGGGAAGGGGTAGGTGGGTGTCCCTGTGGCTTCCACAGGGAGACGAAATGTATCGCCAGCTGTATGGATTTTGCATGCCACTTTCATGCCTTCTGCTGTGTGGATGAGGCTACATTTCCCATGCAGTTTGGTGGCAGGAATTGGAAGTGCTGAAACAGTAGCCTCAGTCCCTGTAGATGCTCTGGGTTAAGGTTACCAGACATCCCCGTTTCCCGGGGACAGTCCCCGGATTTACAAATCAGTCCCCTGACAAAATCCATCCATTTAGTAGGAAGTTGAAAAATGTCCCCGGATTCATTAAAAAAAATCTGGTAACCTTACTCTGGGTGGTGAGACGCAAAGACCTCTCTGGGATTGTTATGCTGCGGGAATAGGAAGCGAGGCTTCTGAGCCCACAACCCAGCCAGCGGCAAGCCCCAATACACTCACCGCTCTTCCATTCGGGGTGGCAGAGTTTTAGGTCACGGCAGGTACGAGCCGGGTTCTTCCTACTGCCCTCGGGGCTCCGGATGCTCTCAATCTGGTTGTTGAGCGACTTCAGGGTGGCATCGACCTCGGCATCATGCTGCCTCAGGTTGCTAGAAGCCTGGTCGGATCGCATGTAGCGCATGGGGTCGGGGCCTTTCTCCGTCTGACCCAGGCCAGCAAAGGCGGACATGTCAATGCCAGGTCCAGGTGGGCCAGGAGGACCAGGGGGTCCAGGGTTTCCAGGAGGACCCTACAGGGTTAAAGGAAAGGAGACAGCCCTGAAATGCTTGCTGTTGGGCGAAAGCAACCCCCTGCTGTATGGTAGGTGCATTTATGGAGGTAGCCCATCTGGGCCGTCACATTCCATTTTCTTTCACTGACATGGGACTAAGTTGAGCCGATAGGACCTACAGTTTCAGTTCCAGATGGTCTCACTCTTGGGCAAGAGGGGCTGAATCAGAAGTCTTTTTCATGCTTTCCAGCTCTGTAGTACATCTGCTGCTGGAAGATGACTTAACAGAAGCTATCACACTTGCTGAGACATCAGCAGAGACATCACCTTGCCGACAAAGGTCCATATAGTTAAAGCTGTGGTTTTCCCAGTAGTGATGTATGGAAGTGAGAGCTGGACCATAAAGAAGGCTGATCGCCGAAGAATGGATGCTTTTGAATTATGGTGCTGGAGGAGACTCTTGAGAGTCCCATGGACTTCAAGAAGATCAAACCTATCCATTTTGAAGGAAATCAGCCCTGAGTGCTCACTGGAAGGACAGATCCTGAAGCTGAAGCTGAGGCTCCAATACTTTGGCCACCTCAAGAGAAGACTCCTTGGAAAAGACCCTGATGTTGGGAAAGATGGAGGGCACAAGGAGAAGGGGACGACAGAGGGTGAGATGGTTGGACAGTGTTCTCGAAGCTACAAACATGAGTGACCAAACTGCGGGAGGCAGTGGAAGACAGGAGTGCATGGCGTGCTCTGGTCCATGGGGTCACGAAGAGTCGGACACGACTAAACGACTAAACAACAACAACATCATCATACTTGCTGCTGTTTTGGAGATGGATTATATGGTTTAGATCAGTGTTTCTCAAACTTGGGTCTCCAGCGGTTTTTGGACTACAGCGCCCATCATCCGTAGCTAGCAGGACCAGTGGCCAGGGATGATGGGAACTGTAGTCCCAAAACAGCCAGAGACCCAAGTTTGGGAAACCCTAGTTTAGATGTTATTTTATGGTGCTCTTCCGTAAACTGCTCTGTTGTTTTTAAAGGAGAGTGGTATATATTTGATGATAATAATTCTCATCGATTTCAAATATTTAATTAGACGTGCTGGGCTGTACATTAGATCCTGCTCATAGAACCTCATGTAATTCCCACAGGGAGACAAAGCACAGCCCTTCTGTAGCACAGAGGGCTGTAGGCCACCCTCAAAAGGAGAACAATTTGAGCCACTGATTAATACCTAGGCAAGCTCCACGGAGGCAGTCAAACCAGCTGGGTAAAGGGCACAAGGGCAGGGGACTGCCTAGACACAGAGTGCACAGAATTTGCACTCCCCTGTTCTAGGTGCATTTTGCAACAGGGAATTTTCATTTCATTGGCGCTAGCAGTTTCTGAGCTTTGGGCACAGTCCTGCGCCTAAGATTTCTGCATAAAACTGCGGAGTGGAAGGAAAGGAGGACCTTTTTCTGTCTCCCCACTTCCAGCTACTCTCTGAAGACTGGAGAAGAGACCCTCATAAGAATATTAGGAAGGTGGGCAGGGGAAGGACTAGACCATGTGAAAAATGAGCATAATATTTTAGCTGCAGTTCATTTTCAGCTTTGAATTATTGTTATAAAAAATCACGCCGAGACATTCCATCGTTGCGCCCATAACCTTAAGGTGACATTTAGCTCCTAGCTTTCATATCTTTGTTTCTAACACTGGGGGGTGCAGCTTCTTGTACTTCATTTATGCCGTTCCTTCAGTTACTTACAGCTTGGCCAGTTTCTCCACTACGACCACGAGGACCGGGGGGGCCAATGGGGCCAGGCATTCCGTTAGAGCCATCTTTGCCAGAGGGGCCAACTGGACCTGGGGGTCCCTAGGAGAGAAGCAATGAGCATGAGTTAACACCAGGCTGCCCATGAACATTAGCAAGTATTGGGATGGGCTTCTTAAAAGAACCACACAGTAAAATCTACAAGTGGTAGTACTGCAGCGCAGTAGAATTGTGTCTGACTCTGTCCCCCAGATCCCACACTGCATATGACATTTACCATATAATCGACCAATGAACCTTCTTCAGTTATCAGCCATGTACACACTCTGACAAAACCCACCAGGCCAAAACAAATATATCACAACACACAAAAAGCAGAGGTCCCCAGATTTCTGATCACTAAAATTTATTTGTAATACAAAAATAGTGAAGATCAGTCTTCTCCCTCTTAAAGTTCTCTCCTCCAAATACATTAATTTCTCCCCAAATCAGCTGGCATCCAGAAATTGGTGCCTGGATATAACAAGCCCACATTCTACCAGCTGAAAAAACTGAGCAACACACAAGACACTTAGTGAATAAGGCTAGTGTACACAGCAGAGTCTTAACACCCAGCCACAACACTCCCTGGTCTTTCGCCAAGGAAAGGAGCTCTTCTTATCAGGGAGATTGGACTTACCCTGGGACCAGAAGGACCAGCCGGACCTGATGCGCCTTGATCGCCAGAAGGACCCTATGGAAAAAGGTGAGGGGGTGGGGGAAAGCAAAGCCATAGTTACCGTACATACCAGCCATGTCACAGCCTCTCTGCAGAAGGGCCTAAAGAGTTTAGGAGTTGTAGAGAATGGCTTCAAGGACGTTCCATGCCAGAATTATTTTCTACCTCCTTAAGTTTTTACTTTGCTGCTTTAATTGCTAGACCTGTACTGTGCCGACGATGTTTTATCTTCAACTGTATGCTGCATTTAGCCAACTAGTAAAGGTAAAGGGACCCCTGACCATTAGGTCCAGTCATGGCCGACTCTGGGGATACGGCGCTCATCTCGCTTTATTGGCCGAGGGAGCCAGCGTACAGCTTCCAGGTCATGTGGCCAGCATGACTAAGCCGCTTCTGGTGAACCAGAGCAGCGCACGGAAACGCCGTTCACCTTCCCGCCGGAGCGGTACCTATTTATCTACTTGCACTTTGACGTGCTTTCGAACTGCTAGGTTGGCAGGAGCAGGGACCGAGCAATGGGAACTCACCCCGTTGTGGGGATTTGAACCGCCAACCTTCTGATCGGCAAGTCCTAGGCTCTGTGGTTTAACCCACAGCGCCACCCGTGTCCCATTTAACCAACTACCCAGGGATAAATACTATAAAGGGAAGTTAATAAATAAACAAATAAATACTAGTTAGACAGACAGGCATCCCTGCAGGGAGAAGTTGATTCACATCCCTGCTGCAGCAGATAGACTCAAACCCAAAACTCCCCTGAGCCCATGACAAGCCTAGAACAGAACACCACGGACTGAATTCTACTCTAAAGATACGGAAACCAAAACTTACGGGAGGCCCAGGAAGACCCTGCAGGCCAGTGAATCCCCTGTGACCCTTCAGACCTCTCTCTCCTGCCTCACCAGCTTCACCCTTGTCACCACGAGGACCTTGTGGACCCTAGGAGGAGAGAACACAAGCGGCATTCAGGGCAAGAGAGTCATGCGCAAAGTTTGGCAACATAGTACGGGGTGGCGATGCTGCCTGCAGATCTGAACACAACTTCCCTCCTGGCAGCCCTACACTTGGCCAACATCTCTCGACCCTGTTGGTTGCTATGTTCTGATGTCACAAAGGGCCTCTGTTTCTCCTGCAAGTGACTTGACTTCATGGTCCTATGCTGGGGGGGGGGGGCACATTCCCTGTGACTGCCTAGAAGTCATTTGCCTGAGGCAGCAGCTGACCAGTTAGCGGAAACCAGTTAATTTCTGGTTCTGAATCCATGAGCATCTTTGAGCTGAAGCAGAGTGCAGTTACGCCTTGGGATTAAGAATTACGCTCGTGCAGGTGAACTAGTTGATCTTAGAACCCTTATGCGGAAACAGACATATAACACTCGGCACTTCGAAGGGGTGTGTGTGTCGGGAAGTGGCACTGATTAATACAGAGAAAGATGTTCTCCGTTGCTCTCTGGTGGAGGCAGTAAATAAAGCAGAAGTCCCCAGGGCTTTTACCTGTTCCTTAGGGCTGCGATTGCTAGGATCACTATGCTTCCTTTCTTGAAAGCAGAGGAAACCTTCACAGTACTGAACTAGGATCCTCTTTTCAGGGAAGGTGGGCAAAGTACTCCTGTGACTACTACACTACAGGTAAGAGGCAACTGCTTCTGAATGACCGCACACAGAGTACTTATTGCTGTTTGCCTCTGTGTCAGATGAATACATTTTTGTTCAAATGGCAGGTGGTCGTGTTCTAAGAGCAAGAACTTCAAGCACTCATTCATTGTGTCAAAAGCACAAATTGGAAGGAAACTTTCCTCTTTTGGATGTACACAGCAGTGACTCGGGGGATGCTCAATAAATGCAACAGCCTCTACTGGGAGCCCAGGAAAAATGAAAGTGGGTAAAGGAGAAATAAGTACTCACGGGCATGCCGCGTGCCCCTGCAGGACCAGCAGGACCCATTGGACCTTGAGCACCCTGGAGAAAGATGAAAACAAAAATTTTAAGCTGACTACTGGGCACCTCCTTCATGCTGAGATGAGACCAGAGGCCACAGCTCTCCGTGTTGACCAACAGGATTCGAATCTAGCACGGTACAGTCGTGCTCAGTGCTCTCTTTCAAGGCCTGACCCAAAACACACAGCAGCTGAGGTATGGATATTTGTAGCAGAAAGTCCCACTAGAGGGGAAAGGGTTAAGAAGTGCCTTCCTCATTCTTCTACTTATGCACTGTAAACAACATTCAAAGGGTGAAGGACTAAGTGTGACTGAGCACAACATGCTGTTTGGCCCAAGCTAAGTGCCTGGATAGCTCAGTTGGTTAAAGTACGGTGTCGGTAATGCTAAGGTTGCAGGTTCAATCCCCATACAGGATAGCTGTATATTCCTGCATTTCAGGGGATTGGACTAGATGATCCTGGAGATGATCTATGATTCTAAGTTTGGCCCAAACTGGGAAATCCTGTAGATTCTAAATATTCTGGAAGGATAAAAAGGTAAAGGACCCCTGACAGTTAAGTCCAGTCACGAACGTCTCTGGGATTGTGGCGCTCATCTCACTTTACTGGCCGAGGGAGCCGACGTTTGTCCGCAGACAGTTTTTCCGGGTCATGTGGCCAGCATGACTAAGCAGCTTCTGGCAAAACCAGAGCAGCGCATGGAAACGTCTGGAAGGATAGGATTCAGCAAAGCCATAGGAAAGGGAAAACCATCTAGCAAGTTAGGGCAATTCAATCAACCTCTTATAGCATTCCATTAAGAAGTCCCCTCCAGCCCAGCATTCTGTTCCAACCTTATGTTTCAGGAAGTTCACAAGCTATCATGGCTAACAGCAACCGGTGCACCAGTTCCCAACCTTGGGTTCTTAGATGTTGTTGGGCTACATATCCCATCATCCCTGAACACTGGCCATTCTGGCTGGGGATTATGGACATTGTAGTCCAACAACATCTGGGGACCCACCTACTGCATGGTGTGTTTTTCTTTTCAGGCAATTATTTTTGTTGATTTTCCAAATTACAACCCATTTTTCACAAATTATTCATAATTAATATTTTATTAAGTTTTATCAATAAAATAATTCAGAAAAAAAGTACAAAAACAGAAAAATACAAAATCACAAAATACAAAAATACAAACATTAAACACAAAAGAAAAAAGAAAACACATAAAAACAAAACTCCCTCTTTTTTTAAATTCTCATCTTTAGTTAACTTATTCTCCTGACTTCCTCACGCCTCCCTTTTTTGTATCCCTTTTTAAAAATTTGGTTCAGCAAATTCATATCCAATTTAACTTATCTATTATCAATCCCATCTTACATTTTACCTTGTTGCTAGAAAAAAACTTTTAAATGCTGATGACGTTGAAATGAACGGAAGGGGTTCTAGCATTTTTCACAAATTATTACAATACCAAATCAATGCAATTTTAATTAAGTGGCTTCCCACGTGCCATCACCTAGGGCATGTTTACTGGATACTCACCGCTTCACCTCTATCTCCTTGTTTACCAGTTGGACCAACAGGACCAGGAGAACCAGGTGGGCCGGGAGCGCCAGGACCACCAACAGCACCAGTTTCACCACGATCACCCTGTCAGGGGACAAAGTAGAAGCATTAAATACCAAATATGTATATGAGATATGGTGAGGGACAGCAACCCCACTGATGGGACATTTCCTCCCCCTCCCTTCTCCCCCCCCCCCCGACTGGTTCCATGCTCTTAGAAGATATGGCAGGTGCTGGGGCTGAAGGAGCAATCTGAGAAGGATCTTGGAAGACTTTGGTGAAGAGGTGTGGGAAAACCTTTGGTTGAACAGCAAGGAACAGACTAACAAACAAGGCACTGCCATAAGACATAGGGATAGAGGGAGAGAGCAGCCTTTCTTCCAGCCTCCCAAAATGCATATTATGATGGCAGATGAAGATGTTGGACTTCAGGAGCTAGCTGACCTCACTGGGAGAATCCACGACCAGAAAGAAGAGGAATATCAAGAAGATTGGAAGAAATTTAAAGACTATTTGAATAGATATTGTAACACTGAAAATTAGAAGTTACCTGAAAGTATCAATTAGGCCTAGGATTAAATTAGGATTTAATTATTAAATGAGATTTAGAAGGTTAAGAAAAGTTAAGAAACTTGACTATAATTGGAATATTGTTTTTGAATAATGATATTGGCAAACTGCTACATTTAGTTACAAGGAAATTCAGATGGGAGGGACTGGAGGAAGTCAAATAATACGTTTATGAGGTTGGAAGTTTAATCAATTATTAATTTGTGTTGTATTTGTGTAACTGTTGCTATATCTTTTGTTGTTATTTGCTTTATTTCTTTTATTTTTCTTTCTATTTTTTCTTTATGGGTTTTTTAGTATGTGTTATATTTGCAAGAAACCTAATAAACATTATTGGGGGGAAAACCAAAAAAACCAAAATGCATATTATGTGGCTGGAATAAATTGTGTAAGTAAGGGTAATGTTAATGGCTTATTCCACAAAACGTTGCTGCGTTACTCAGATTTCAGGGAAAGAGGTGGAAGAGATGCCTGAGAAAATTGTGGGACTAAGAACAAGGAAGGTAAGGGCTAAGAACGTGGACAGAAAGATTAAGCAGGTGAGCTGCTCCCACCTGGATTATGCCCTGAGATTATACCCACATGGCATTAGATTTTTGACTCGAGCGACACACGTTCCTTGAGCAAATCATATTTAAATACAGCAGTGGTTAATGCTCCTTTGAAATGGGACACTCACCTTCACGCCAGGGGAACCATCTCTTCCTGGGGGACCGTCTGAGCCAGGATTGCCCTGAGAATAAAAATGATAGGTGTTTATCCTTAGGAGCCAAGGAAGTGGCGCTGTGTGTCTTTCTGAGAAGGCATAGCCAACCGCCCCAGACAGTGGGTTGCATTTCCTAAAATCATTCCCGATTCACAACCTCGGCTTGACAAGCAGCCTTTGCCAATATACACTCATCGCAGTCATGTATGCCCCTCCTCCAAGGGAGTTTGGAGACTGTTCCTTCTTGGAACCTACTTTTGCAGGAAACTGACACCTTGCTCCCAGCAAACTTGGGCATCAGGTTTAGCAGATCCTAGTGCAAGCATTTGAAAGAGCTCCTTCGCAGCTCCTCTTGCAAAACCAACCTTCAAGCCAAGCCCAGGCACCACTGGCTGGCAAGGGTGAGGAGACGGTAACCCAGAACTGGAAGAAGAACTGCTTTCTTGAATTGCTGAGGAACCACCTTTCAGCACTCCCCAAATTCACCTCTTTTAAATACTGCTTATAAACTGTACCCCAAGTTGCAGTTATAATTGCCTGCCACCTCTACCCAGTGGAATCCCACTTGCAGAAAAGCCCAGCCCACTATGGGCTGGAAGCAATCAGTTCCTTGAACGGTTGGTAACTTTTTTGGCGAATGCCGCCACTTTAGAAACACGGGGAGCAGTGGGGTGTTAAGTGGAGGAAAATTACAACATGAATCGTAGCTTTAGATTCCTGATCAGCAACAAAGGCTTTGGAAGGCTACTTGGAGAAGAGAGTGGGGGTAATCTAAAGCTTATTTAATTGCACCCCTCCCTGACCCCCCCAATGGGCTGCTGCTAAATATAGGCATCCCTTACAAACCTTAAAAGCAAAAGGGGTCCACATGTAAGAAAAATGTAGATTGTATCCCTTACAAGGCAGTCGACGACTTCTAAACTACATTAATGGCTATGATTTTAATCAAAAGGAAGTAATTCCCTCTAAAGGCCAAGAAGGAAATATGTTTAGGATCAGGGTTTAAGAAGGATGCATACATTCTTTAGAATATTCCTGGAAATGCATCACTAAATTGAGGCTGCTGCAGCATAAATCAAAACCAGCAATCACTGTAATGGGAAATGCTACAAATTCAGTACTGGAAATGCCATCACATCAACCTTCTCTAACCCAGCGCTTCCATGCTAGACTACAATTCCCATCACCCCTGACCATTCACTATGCCAATTGATGGAAGCTGGAGTCCAACAACATCTGCAGAGCAACAGGTTGGGAGAAGGCTGGTTTAAAACATTATCAGGGTGTTTTATTTTTAAAAGTTTGTTCCACTCTGGGGCATTGAATGAAAACACAAGTTTTCATCCCCCCCGCCCACTCATCCTCTGACCCTTGACATGTTTTGCTGCAGGAATGCAGTTTTAAAATAGGTTACCCTTTCCCCCAGGCCACACATAGAACATGCTGAGTATGCTCACCTCACGTCCAGGTTCGCCAGAGGGACCAGTCAGGCCTGGTGGACCAACTGGGCCAGGTGGACCTCTGTCTCCAGGGCCGCCGGGAGCTCCTTGTTTACCAGGCTCACCCTGAAAAGAGGAGGGTGGGAAGAAAAAAATCAGCTCAGGTAAAGAACAGGTACTTTGCTCAGAGACATCACCTTGCCAACAAAGGTCCGTATAGTTAAAGCTATGGTTTTCCCAGTAGTGATGTATGGAAGTGAGAGCTGGACCATAAAGAAGGCTGATCACCGAAGAATGGATGCTTTTGAATTATGGTGCTGGAGGAGACTCTTGAGAGGCCCATGGGCTGCAAGAAGATCAAACCTCTCCATTCTTAAGGAAATCAGCCCTGAGTGCTCACTAGAAGGACAGATCGTGAAGCTGAGGCTCCAATACTTTGGCCACCTCATGAGAAGAGAAGACTCCCTGGAAAAGACCCTGATGTTGGGAAAGATGGAGGGCACAAGGAGAAGGGGACGACAGAGGACGAGATGGTTGGACGGTGTTCTCGAAGCTACCAGCATGAGTTTGACCAAACTGCGGGAGGCAGTGGAAGACAGGAGTGCCTGGCGTGCTCTGGTCCATGGGGTCCCGAAGAGTCGGACACGACTAAACGACTAAACAACAACAACAACAAGCTCCCCAGATCACTTACGGAAGGACCCGGCAGACCAGGGAAGCCTCTCTCACCGCGCTGACCAGGGAGACCAACGATCCCTCTCTGACCTGCCAAGCCTTGAGGTCCAGGTGGGCCGTCAGCACCCTGGAGGGGAAAGAAAAGGGCAGAGATGGGTGTTAATTTGCAAATGACAAAGCAGCAAGCCAGATCCATTGTACATGCAAAGAAGGAGGGATGAATACGTACAGGAGGACCATCTTCTCCAGATTCTCCCTTCTCGCCTGGGGGACCAGCAGGACCTTGCAAACCAGGATCGCCAGCACGCCCAGTGGGGCCTGCGTCACCACGAGCTCCCTTGGGACCATCTTTACCAGGAGCGCCGGGAGGTCCTGCGGAACCGGGATTGCCCTATGGGGAAAAGGGAGAGCCAGTAAGATCCCCAGAGACTGATTCTCTGCATTAAAAGTTATACTGTTGAGAAAAAACTTGAATCCACCTTATCTGCAAGAGATAAGATTATTTTGGGTACAATGTGAATTGAGATAAAAGCTTCCTGTCAGCCTCCAGATTTACGTATACAGTGGTGCCTCGCAAGATGAATGCCTCGCAAGACGGAAAACCCGCTAGACGAAAGGGTTTTCCGTTTTTGAGCTGCTTCGCAAGACGAATTTCCCTATGGGCTTGCTTCGCAAGACGAAAACGTCTTGCGAGTGTTCCGATTTTTTCTCTCGCTTCCCCCCCCCTTTTTCTAAGCCGCTAAGCCGCTAATAGCCGCTAATCCAATAATAGCGCTAATCCGCTAATCCGCTAATAGGGTTACTTCGCAAGATGAAGAGACTCGCGGAACGGATTATTTTCGTCTTGCGAGGCACCACTGTACCTCCCAAAAGTTAAAAGGTCCCCAGAGGTCTACAGTTTTGAAGATGTTCCATGAGACGCTGCATTTTCTTGCATTCATGACAACTAAGGTTACCACCCGTCCCTCAAAAAATGGGACTGTCCCATTATGGGGCACCGTGTCCTGTTTGGCCCCCAATTTGTCCCATTTTCAAAGCCATAAAAAGAAAAATAGGCATTTGTGTGCTCACCCAAACATGCTTATCTTGCATGCAACCAATATCAAAATGGCTTTGAAGTCATTTCATTCTGCACCAGGTAAAGTAATTTTCAGCCCCCCAATTCCCCCCGACTTGTCCCTTATTTCACCTGACCAAAGGTGGCAACCCTAATTACAACGTAGCCTGAATCCATGAGCAGGTCGGTCATCAATTTAATCAGAGAAATGTCCTTATGATCTCACCTGAAAGCATCTAAACCAGACACCTGGAGTGAAAAACAAACTCCAATTGTAGGAGATAAAATATCACATCAGTCATTTAAGACCGATTGAGTTGTCCTCCCCTCCCCCCCTTACAGACTCATATTAAAGGAAGTGAAAGGAGAACTTAAATGCATTTTGTAAGCTCCTGGGGTTGAAAGTATTCAAGGTTAGAGCCCCACTGGTTGTTGTGCAAGTAGAAGACAAGTGATTTAGAACTTGGCAGGTCCCAGATTGCGGGGAAAGGGGGCACAGGAAAAAAAGGCCTCTAACCAATTAATACAGGTCAGGTTCAAGGGACTACTTCCCTAATTCCAGGTGGAGTATCAAAAGCATCAGAGCTTGTAGGTGAATAAACCAGACTTGTTAGGAAGTCCACTCAAGTTACTAGTCAGATCTTTGTTGTTTTTAACTAAGTAAAATAATAGACCAGGGAAGAAGGAACTTTCATGTGACTTACGTTTTAGTGCTTTTATCAAGGCAACCCAACAGAAGCGTTTGATGTTTCTACCCACAGGACTCTTAATTTTGAGTAGGCTTGCACTATAAAAGTAAGTCTAACTGTTCAATAGGGCTTACTTCCAATAGGGCTTATTACTACTTTTAATAGGGCTTACTTTAAGTGGATGACTGCAGCCTCAGTTTCTGCCACTTCTATATCCCTCTCCTGTGGGATTTTATATCAAGTTATCCCTTATTAGCTTTCATGTATTTATGATTTCCTCTATTTTATTCCTAAAACAATTGATATAAACACATAAAACACATTTTAAACGCCATATATATATATATATATATATATATATATGCAGGTTTTGGTGTCTTCGGGTGTCTTCCCGTGTAAGAGTTGGGGTGTCTAGGCGACGTTTCGACGAGGTCTCACTCGTCATCTTCAGGCTGGTGCTTTCGGCTTCTTGTTACTGGAACAGAGCAGGATCTCAGTGTTTGAGTTCCTATAAATACTGTTGAGGGGGTGTGGTGTATAGCCTCCAACGTTCTGGGCAGAGAGGAAGTTCCCAGGTTAGTGTGCCTTTTCTTCTTTTGTTCCTTAATTACTTGAGGGCAAGTAATTAAGGAACAAAAGAAGAAAAGGCACACTAACCTGGGAACTTCCTCTCTGCCCAGAACGTTGGAGGCTATACACCACACCCCCTCAACAGTATTTATAGGAACTCAAACACTGAGATCCTGCTCTGTTCCAGTAACAAGAAGCCGAAAGCACCAGCCTGAAGATGACGAGTGAGACCTCGTCGAAACGTCGCCTAGACACCCCAACTCTTACACGGGAAGACACCCGAAGACACCAAAACCTGCATTCCTGTACCCGTGAAAATCTACAAAAGCATATATATATATATATATATATTGTTTAAAAAATATATATAGTGTGGCCTTTGCCACATTTAACCTGAATCACCCCAACACTCTTGTCAGCCTACCCTCTCTTATCTCCTAAATATTTTGTTTTATTCACAATCCCACTTGGTTCCTGCTTCAGGCTTTTAGCTAACTCTTTGGTAAAGACATAAAGCTATTAAAAAACAAACACATTCCCATTGAATACCTCTTTCTTGGTTGCCTATAATACAAATTTAAAATAAAATAAATGCCTATCAATGACCAACAACTTACGTTAGGGCCTGGTGGTCCAACTCTTCCTGCTGCGCCAGGGAATCCAGTAGCACCCTGGGAAGAAATAAAAAGGATTATGAACAGAGCACCCAGGGACATTTGAGGCACCAGTGGGTGATTCGGGAAACTACAGGACCACCCCCTTTATTTTCAGCCTGTTTCACTGAAGACTCCGTTATACAGCTGCAAATAAAAGGTTTCAAGTGTGTTTTAAGTGCAATATACAACATGACACCAGATGGCGATGGTGAGCTTTACAGAAAATTCAATGTATTTTTTAAAAACGCTTTTTAAAAAAGCATATTTTTTTTCCAGAACATTTTTTAATAAGTGTGTAGATTCCACCTAAAAAAGGTTTCAGTTTGGTGAAGTTTGGAAAGCATAATTTGGCTTCGAGAATTACCTGCTGAGGTCAAAAAAGAGGCCAGACTGAATAAGGGAGTCCTTCTATTTCTCCCCTGCTGCGTGTCAGTGCTGATGTGTTTCAGGCACAGGGGCAAGGAACCTTCACTAAAACACGGTCGGTACTGATTCTACCAGCTGACCATGCTCTCAAAGCCCAGCTCACCACACAACCATTTCTTGGGCTGATGTCTGTTCTAGATTGTGGTTGCCCCTAGCACTCATAACATCCAAGCTTGTTAAAAGCATCAAGTGAGATAGCTGGCCCACAGATGGGCAGGAGACTAGGCTGCAGATCCCTCGCCTCTAATAAAGCAGTGCAAATCCCGATGGTTCCCTGGAAGACCCGTTTATGAAAGAGCCCTTCCACTTTAGCTTCTCCACTTCTTGGCCATCATGAAAGAATAATCAAGTTTGAAAAACCTTTCTGAAGACAGGAGCTAGCTTGGCCTAGACTGTGATCCTCCTGTCTATATAATAATAATAATAATAATAATAATAATAATAATAATAATAATAATAATAATAATAATAATAATAATAACAACTTATTATTTCCCCCCTTCCATCAGGCTGGGCCTCCCCAGCTACTCTGGGCGGCTTCCAACCGAACATTAAAAACAAGACAGCATCAAACATTAAAAACTTCCCTAAACAGGGCTGCCTTCAGATGTCTTTTAAAAGTAAGATAGTTGTTTATTTCCTTGACATCTGATGGGAGGGTGTTCCACAGGGCGGACGCCACTGAACAACAGTACAGTGGTACCTTGGGTTACAGACGCTTCAGGATGAGAACAGAAATTGCACAGCGGCAGCAGGAGGCCGCATAAGCTAATGTGGTACCTCAGGTTAAGAACAGCTTCAGGTTAAGAACGGACCTCCAGAACAAATTAAGTTCTTAACCCGAGGTACCACTGTATACGGTACTGTCTTACAGCCTTCCAAGTGTTGTTGGACTACAAGTTTTATCATCCCTGACCACTGGGCATGCTGGTTGGGGCTGATGGGAGTTGTAGTCCAATAGCATATGGAGGGCACTAGGTTGAAAAAGGCCAATCTTATACTAACTGGCAGTGGCTTCCCACGTCTCCCAGCCAAGAGACTTAAGCAGAAACAGCAGAGGCTGAACCTATGACCTTATGTAGACGAAGTATTTTTAATCTTTGTTGGAAGCTGCCCAGAGTGGCTGGGCTAACCCAACCAAATGGGTGGGGTACAAATAATAATAATATTATTATTATTATTATTATTATTATTATTATTATTATTATTATTGACACAACAGCCCAGGGCTGGCCCACCAATGAGGTGGGATGAACCAGCCGCCAAGGCGGTACTTCTATGGGCTCCCTGACTGCCCTGCTGCCTCCCACATCGGTGCCAATTTCCAGCAATATCTTGCTGGAACCTGTCATTGTTGCTGACATTTTGCACCCCCACCACCCCAGGTGAGGACTGTGTGGTAGACCGGCACTTCCTGTTTTGCCTCAAGCAGCAAAACAGCCCAGTAAATTGCCCACAACAGAGTGTGGAGCCTTTTTTTGCCTCGGGTACACATTCCCAATTTTAAACCGGCGACTGAATTGATGAGGCTCGTGAAGAGAAAGTAGCTATGGCATAAGCACATGGGGAGGTTTTACAGTTACCAGATAAACCGATGGAGGGTGGCAGGCTAAGTAAGGTTCATTGCCAGTAGTCTTTGGAGCGAAGCTACCATATTTACATGAATCTAGAGCTGGACCATAAAGAAGGCTGAAGAATTGATGCTTTTGAATTATGGTACTGGAGGAGACTCTTGAGAGTCCCATGGACTGCAAGAAGATCAAACCTCTCCATTCTTAGGGAAATCAGCCCTGAATGCTCACTGGAAGGACAGATCCTGAAGCTGAGCCTCCAATACTTTGGCCACCTCATGAGAAGAGAAGACTCCCTGGAAAAGACCCTGATGTTGGGAAAGATGGAGGGCAGAAGGAGAAGGGGACGGCAGAGGACGAGATGGTGGGACAGTGTTCTCGAAGCTACCAGCATGAGTTTGACCAAACTGCGGGAGGCAGTGGAAGACAGAAGTGCCTGGCGTGCTCTGGCCCATGGGGTCACGAAGAGTCGGACATGACTAAATGACTAAACAACAACAATGCGCACCTCAGTTTTCAAAACCTTGAAACCAAAGAACTGTTTCCTATGTCAGCGGCGTTTTACAAGCTTGCAATAGAATATAATGCGCCATCAAATCTAATGCACACCCTAATTTTCAAGACGTAATTTGCCCAAAAAAAGGTGTGCATTACATTTGAGTAAATATGGTATTTATCTGAGTGGTATAATCACCGACTTCTGCTCTCCAAGGTACTGAACAGGGTGATCTACAGTAGAAGGTTCAAGTCAAGTACGATAAACTATCACAGCACAGTTATCAGAGGTGCCAGTAAGGGAAGAAATGAAGCAAATTGTCCATAAAATACTTACCGGAGGTCCCTGTGCACCACGCGCTCCCTTTGGACCAGTCACACCAGTTGGACCCTACAGAGACACAAAACAAAATCTGGATTAGGCACAGTTAACCTTCTCACTGAGCTTCTGCCAGAGATCTCTGTAGCACAGATCTGAAAGAAGCAACCAGCCTCCTTTCTGACAGTACAAGGTAAAGGTTCCCCTTCCCATCAGGGCCAGTCGTGACCGACTCTAGGGTTGCGCGCTCATCTCGCTCAAGAGGCCAGGAGCCAGCGCTGTCCGGAGACACTTCCGGGTTACGTGACCAGCGTGACGAAGCGGCATCTGGCGAGCCAGCACCAGCGCCGCACACGGAAATGCCGTTTACCGTCCCGCTAGAAAGCGGTCCCTATTTATCTACTTGCACTTAGGGGTGCTTTCGAACTGCTAGGTGGGCAGGAGCTGGGACTGAACAACGGGAGCTCACCCCACCGCGGGGATTCAAACCGCCGACCTTTCGATCAGCAAGTCCTAGGCTCTGTGGTTTAACCCAC